>NC_061078.1:7577603-10517603 GCF_021917145.1 Hypomesus transpacificus | reverse complement strand
TTCAGTCTCTCCCCGCCTTCTGAGAAGCTTCTCTCTCCACCCCAGCATGTCCTGACAGGGCCTGCCTGTGTGTTCACACAGGTAGGCCTGACTGTCTCCACTCTCCCGCGGCTGCCGGCCTATTGATGTGTGTGTGCACGAGAGCGTCCCTGTGTTCAGGGGTTCAGAGGGGACGGAGAACCTGTCTGAAATACCACCAGGAAATGGGTTTTCAAATGTCAGCACACACCTCCGAGGTGCTTCTGGAACCTTCCACATGTCCCTGTGGTGGGCAGCTCGGAATGCTAGCCAGACAGAAGACGTTTCTTCTCCCTCCAAGCTATCTGTCAGCTATTAGTCTTCATGTAGTCATCCTATCAACATAAATGATCTCTTAACGGACAGTAAATACGGACTCGGGTCCCGGGAGAAATCCGTCATGCGGACAGCGGTGCAATAAAGATTGCCGCTGACTCGTGGTGTGTGGTGATGAGTTGTGCCCGTACCGTGTGTTCCAGCCTCCCTCCCACGGTGGAGCGCCCCATCGCCGACGCCGTCTGTCTGAGCTGTCCACCTCCGGGCGTCCAGAGCTCGGAAACTACCGGACTTTAATTGGATGCATAGGAGAGGAAGGTCACTGGTCTGGAGAGGGATGGTGCTCAGTGAGGTGAGAGTCTGTGACAGCCCACAGGAAGGAGGACTCGTGACTCTGTGTTCCCCTCTGTGAGGAAAGAGGCTGGCCAGTGTGTGGACCAGTCAGCGCGGTGAGGATGGTGCGTTTGGCTGCTCCTCATGTGATATGATATGGAATCAGCCTGCCGTGAGCCCACTGTTCAGAGCCCTTAGATCTGGAGGTAAGCGGACGGAACAGGAAGCGTCCTCCTGTGTAGAGTTCCCTCAAGACCCAGTCAGCTGTTTCCAGGAGTGCTATTGGTCCCCTGGCTCCGGCCTGCGTCTTAATCCGGCCGGTCTCTGCACCCGGCACGTTATCACATGTTATCACCCAGCCGTGATGTCATGGAGACTGTGACAGACAGAGCCAGCTCGGAGGGGTGGTGCCAGACCCTGGTCACGCTCCGCCGGTCCCTGCCCCGCTCTCTCTGCTTCGCTCCCCTCTCAGTACTGTAACCCCATGTGATCATCTGGCCCACTACAATGAGAACACTCCTTCTCTTTGTGTCTGAACGTGTGTGACCCACTTTAAGGTGCGCTAGAATCACAAGCCCTTAAAAAGAGGCCCGGCCCTATGACTCTGTCCCCCTTCTCTCTTCTCTCTCTCTCTCTCTCTCTCTCTCTCTCTCTCTCTCTCTCTCTCTCTCTCTCTCTCTCTCTCTCTCTCTCTCTCTCTCTCTCTCTCTCTCTCTCTCCTTCTCTCTCCCGATTTCTGTCACTCTCTCGCTCCCTCTCTGGCACTCTCTCTCTCTTCCCCGGTCTCCCCTCTCTCTCCCCCTCGCTCCCCCCTCGCTCCCCCTCTCTCTTCTACCCGTTTGTCCCTTGTGAGAGTCAGCGTTTTCGCCCCAAACCAATGTTGTGATTCAGCTGTTGGTTTCTCAGGGGCTGTGCCTCTCCGCTCCTCTGTTTATTGTCCTATTGGCTCCTATCAAAGCAGCCGGGCCCCAGCTTAACTCTCTCTCTGGTTACTGGCTGCATGGTGGGATGGAGGGAGGGAGGGAATGGGAAAGATGGAGGGCGAGACAGGGGCAATATCCTGGTGGTAGCATCATCCTGTTTCCTGTGTTTGGATTAGACCCAGAGATGTGAAGGGCAATGGGGAGGGGTGGGGCTGGGGAGTAGGGGAGCAGGTCATTTAGGCCTGGATGACTGGAGATACAATGCTGACTTTATTGAGAAGCTGTTTACAGGGAGAGGTGAAATTTGCACAAATTCACACCGGCGAGGGCCCAGGTAGTGTGTGTGTCTGTGGGTTAGTGTGTGTGTTTTGCACATACAGGAAGTGTTTGTATCTGTGCCAGTGAAAGTGTGTGTGGGTCACGGGGAGGCGGGGGGGTCAGCTAAGGGGTAGTGTGTGTGGGTCATGGGCGAGCGGGGGGGTCAGCTCAGGGGTAGTGTGTGTGTCTCACTAAACAATAGGTCCGGTCCAGTTCTGCAGAGCTGGCGTGGCGCGGGCCCAAAGAATGGTGCTGCGTTGTGTTGTCAGCACTGGTAAACTCTACTCGAGAGGATTCTGCCTGTCAATGGAAAACCCTTTACGTTCTAACGGCTAATTGCCTCAAAATAAATAATTAGACAAACCGTGCTTGTGTGCCTGGGAGTGCTTGTGTGTTTAGAGCCCTGCTGAGGATTTGTCATCTTTTGAGGCTGTCTAGCTGGATGTGCAGCCAGCTCTGTGAAGGACCACATCTCTGTTTGATCAGCCTGCTAGCTACAAACGCTGAGTCAAATCTGAACTGTGATGAACGCAACTGTTTATGTGCACCCTTTGTTCTGGGGCTTAGGCCTCAGAGTGCTGGCTTCAACAGATCTTTGATGCTGCAAAAATCGCAGCCATGCTTACCTCACAGGTTCCATATTCTGACTGACTGTTTCAGCCAGCAGGAAACATAGCTTGCTACGCATGTGGGTTTGGTCATCACGTCATTATGCTGTCAGCCTCCCACTCAGACAACACTGTCCGTTGACTGTTCAGTCAGTACTCAGACTCCCTCAGGTGGAGGTCAGTGGAGTAGTTAGGTCATTGGTTGGCCACTTGTTGCTGTGGCCCAGTCACTGGGTAGAGCTTGTCTAGGCTGAGCCACAGTAGTTCAGATGGAGAGGTGACTCTCATCTGCAGATCTCATTTGCATCAACCCATGGCAACAGTTCATGTTTACTGTATTACCACACTGGACCATGGAAGTATTTACGTAAACAAGCATTTGAATTTGAGCTCAGGGGACCTGAAACCCTCCCAAATAAACTTTTTGGGTTGTTGTTATTTGTATAAACTCGTCAAGGATTCTTTCCTAAACTTCTGGCAGATGATAGACATTATACATATAATTGCAGCCTCTGACTAAGCATGCGTGGTTGTAAAACATGGAAGAATCCAGGCCAACATCTGTTTCCATCCACCCAGCCATCCTGCTGATACACTGGGGCTTCACCTCTGAGGCCTGCTGGTAGAAGGATACTTACTGTACAACAGTAAGCTGAGCTGCATCACACGCTCCTCTACACTGGAGAGGAAAAGCACCTTGAAGCACATCTTTGCATTTACTGTATGCACTGTACAAAGCAGATTGACATTCCTGGAAGATAATGGTGGTGAGTCTCTCGAGTCTGTCATTTATCCTAACACGGTTCCTGTCTGCTCGTCACTTTAGCACGTCAATATGTAAATATCTTGTCCCTCTTAGGTATTCATTTGCTCGGGTCTGTTTCATTCATGGTCTCAGGGAGCTGTCCTGCCCATCTGTCATTGTGTATGTATGGTGTGTGTGTGTATGTATGGTGTGTGTGTGTGTGTATGTGTGTGTGTGTGTATCTGGAGATCATCTCTAAACATTGACAGAGAGGGTATCTCATTTATTTCCAGTTGCTTTGTGCTGGTACTGTTGGCTAGATAAGGCTTCTCCTCTGAGGTATGCCTGGAATAAGAAATGATGGAGAAGCAGTTAAACTAGACTACAGAATAGTAAAACTGGTCTGACACACAATATCCCCTCGAATACTCGGGTCATTATAGGTTGGGAATGATTATGTGCACTCGCACACAGACGCACACCCACACATTTTCCAAATGTTATTACCTTATGCTTCATTAAGTGGCAATTAGGTCTGAAATCTGTAAATATGGTTGAATAAATCACAGCCAAATACAAAATAAGTCTTGTGTATCAGTGAATATGCTTCAGTGGGCTGTACAACAGACAGACCAAATTCTGAACGGTTTCAGAGTTTACATTCATGTGATTCCTCATTCAGTGGTGTAACTAGCCCACTTCTTTGCTCTATTTCCACTGTTGGTCTTTAAGGGTCAGAATTAGCCAAGAGGATTAGTTGCCTTTGAGACTGAGCATTTTCATGTGTGTGTGTGTGTATATGTCCGTGTTTTTGTGTGGGTGTTTTATCGTGAAGAGTGTGTGACTCATTTTAGTTTGGAAAAAGCCAGGCTTTTCTCTGAACAACCTCTTGATTGTTCATCTAATTATTGTTCACCTGTCTTCTTTAATCACAGTTTCCCAGAGTTCCTGGAGAGCTGAAGAACTGCTGGGGCCTTTGATTCTGTTAGTAGCCTCCACTATATTTTAGATAACAACCAGTTACCAGTGAGTCTGTATGCAAATCGCTAGTCAGAACACTTTTGCAGAATCATCTTGTTTTTGACCTTGTGTTTCTCATAACCACTGCCCTGTCTCATGCTGCTCAGTATCACTGTTCTGTCCTCACCAGTTCTGGATCTGTCTCTCAGCTGGCCCACTGGAGCCAGCTCATCAGTTTATCACAGAGAAGGTTTACATCACGCTTTATCTAGGCCAGGGTGATTTCTCTGCTTTCCTGCAGGAATCCCATCTGGGTTTGATTGCTTTTCTCTTGTCAGTGATTTAATATATGCCTGTCTGGATTCAAATGAGCTTGTGTGGAGAGGAGCCAGGATCTGACAGAGAGCAGGTGCGTGTGTGTTGCCAGACACACAGGGGTAACTCACACTCCAGTGATGTCATGAAGCCTGGATGACTGGCTGATTGATTCGTTTTTAAACATCCTCGGACACTTGTTTGTGGCTCAGATATAATCACAGAGTAACCCCCATCTTTTACATTGTTGTATGCCAGGGATAACATACTGTATCTGCTTGGTTTCCATCCCCACAGCACAACAGAACACGGACTCAGGGCTCAGTGGTGTTGTTCCGTCTGACACGGTGCATGAACCCCTGTCAAAGGTTTCCTATGTGCTTGTAATGTGTTTATGACACTGAAAGCTGTATGTAGCATGACACATTTCCACATGGTATCGAAAACAGAGTATGAAGAGCCCTGAACAGCCTATGGTAGACCTTGATACTACAGCAGCCCACACATCAACGCATCACCACTGTGTTGAAATGAGAGTGTCCCGTTATCCTAGACTCCAGCCTAAAGTATGGAATATCACCCCGCTATGATGAGAACCACATGTTTGGCCGAGGTGAGAATGCTCAGCTCAGCTCGTTTCAATAAGACGGAAAGAGCGTCCGCCAACCATTCTCACACTGCAGAGTCACGCGTCATTGTCCTCATCAAACGCCTGTCTTTACTGCATCGTTTCGATAGAACAGTGGGTTCTGGGCTGATCAGCAGGGAGCATGTGTCTGGTCTCAGGTATGAGAAAGACCTCACCGGAACAAGAGGAGCAGCCCGGAGTGGAGCCGCTCACCCCGTGTGTTGTTCCAGGGTGATTTGAACAGACATTCTCCTGGCCTGGAGGGGCTGAGAAAACATGAACTCAGCCCCTACGTGTACTGGTTAGGGAGAGGATGACAGAGGAGGGAACATCTGGAGGACGAGAGGGGTTCGGGGTGGGGTGGAGCGATAGGGGGGGGGGGGGGGGGGGGGGGGGGGGGGGCGCTGCGGTCATGGCCTTAATCTGACAAATTACAAGCGTGTATGAAAGTTGGAAAGTGTTCAGGGATGTGGCTCATCCATAGCAGGGGGTAGTGTCCTTCCCCCCCACATCTTCTACACCCCCCCCCCTCCTGTTCTTTACGCTGTCACACTCGTGGCTGTGTGCACAGTTACATCAGACCTGGAGTTAACACAGCCTCAGCATGCTGTAGCACAGTGTACTGAGCTCTTCCTTCTCTGTCCAGTGGGCCTCCCTCTCCCCCTCCCCTGATCTGCTGGGGGGGGGGGGGGGGTGGGGGCGCGTCATGACGGCCTGTTGAGATGACCCCCCCCCCCCCATGTGCTGCACACCTGTGTCACAGGAATCGCCTACCTGGGAGGAACCTGCAGCTCCAAGAGGAAGTGTGTTCTAGCAGAGGACAACGGACTCAACCTGGCCTTCACCATCGCCCACGAGCTGGGACACAAGTATGTCTGTCTCTGTTTCTGTCAGTCTGCCTACCTGCCTTTCTGTCTGTCTGCCTGTCTGTCTGTCTGTCTCAACCTGGCATTCCCTATTGCCACTGAGCTGGGACCCACGTATTTCTGTATGTTTTGGACACAAACCATTATATACTCTCTGGCACTTAAGATTTTTTTATGGTCAAATCCGCCATAATGTTTGACTAAATATCCATGTTTTTATTCCTGCTGTGGCAGCAAGGTGTCTGCAACAGCTAGGCAGATTTTTCAGCAGCACTACATAAAGCCCTCTTTGATAGAGCAGGGATGCAGAGCCAACACCAAACTCAACTGGAAATACTGCCAGAGTGAATTAGCCTTTGCAACAGCTTTGTGGTTTTGCCAGGCCCCTCAGGAGTTATCAGAGTTTTCATCAGGCAGCATCGGGCAGCCTCTCTCAGGGTTCCAGGACCCCTACTTTAATGGCTGAGAGAGGTAACGAGCTGGCATGGAGCACACCTGACTGGTGCCCATGCTTCTGCACACGTAGACACACACACACACACACAGCATACCAGGCTGGCCTGGAGCAAGACAGACGGTTGCCCATAACACAGAGTGTGGTTATCGAGGCGCTGCCACACTGGACACACACGCACACACACACACGTACTAACACACACATACAAGGCCTCATTGTGCTGAGTGTGTGAAACTCTTATTAAAGTGCTGGGTTTAGGTGCCCTCCTCTCTGTGCTTCATACAAGAAAAAAAGCGTCGGCTGGCATTCACACCTTATTGGTCTCTTTGTGACTAGACTAACCCCCCCCCCCCCCCCACACACACACACACTTTCTCTCTCTCTCTCTCTCTCTCTCTCTCTCTCTCTCTCTCTCTCTCTCTCTCTAATCATAGAGCAGTCTGCAGTGACAGAGCAGTTCCCAGTGACAAAGCGGTCTCTTGGACTGTCTAATCACAAAGTCTGTGGATATTGATCAGCTTGTTCTGGAGGATGCATGTCAACATTGACTCATGTAATTGAGTGCTGCACACAACGCGTTCTCCAACAGCACACTTGTCGGTTCCAGGGACTCTCAGTCCAATCAGCGCTCCCAGGAAACCAGATTGATTCTGTTCGAAGCTGATATTGTGCTGAAGAGAGAGACTTGTTTCATGATTGCATCTCATGCACACTCCTGAAGTCCTTCTGGATTAATGCTGCTGCTGGACTAAATGCTTTTTCTAAAGCTTGTATTAGGTTCAGTGGTGCAGGGGAAAGGTTGGAGTTGGACTCATCATGCAGCTGGTCTCTCCTCTTGTTGAGGAGATAGTCAGTCTGTATAGGAGACACCAGGGCTGGACACATGGGGCTCTCCTCCCCTCTGTTCAGTCTTCACTGTGTACATGGCGTTACATGGGTCTTGATATGTAATTTGATATTGCTTTCATTATAGCTGGGAACAAAGCCTGGACACTGGGAGTCCACTCAGTGCTTTTTATTAGTTTCTGAGTCGCTGCCTGGAGTTTGAGCTGGCTTGTTGTTTTTAATTTGCAAATGTAGGTCACGGCTTTAGAGGAAACACACACAGCACCTCTCCGAGCACAATCCTCTCTGTTTCAACATCTCAGCTCTTGTTCTCTCTCTGCCCTGCTCTGCATGCACATGCACACACGCACAGACACACACTTGCATGCACACACGGACATGCACCAACATCTCCACAAGTGAACAGGCCGTACACATAGACACAGGCACGGTCCCACTCATACACACACTCCCTAACACACGCCCAGTGAGTGGAAGATCCCTTCCCGTTGAAGCCCCTGAGGCAGTGACCTCTTCTAGTGAATGTGTTACAGGTGTGTTGGGATCGGTTGCAGGTGTGTGAAGTACTAAAAAGTGTTCTGAGGTATGCAGCAGTGTTTGTTGTCAGATAGGGGGTTTGTGTTTCTGTCCTAGATATATTTATTTTTAAATTAAATGTGTGTGTGTGTATGTATGTGTGTGTGTGTGTGTGTGTGTGTGTGTGTCTGTGTGTGTGTATCATCTTTTCCTCAGTATGGGTATGAGCCATGACGATGACCATGCCACTTGCACAGGCCACTCCCACATCATGTCTGGCGAATGGGTGAAGGGCAGGAATCCTAGTGACCTATCCTGGTCCTCGTGCAGTCGTGACGATCTGGAGAACTTCCTCAGGTGAGAATTCACACACGCACGCACACACACACACACACACACAACCACATACACCCTCACAGCGTCAGCCTGCTAAGTGTACCATGTGACAGCAGCTTAGGGAGCCTGGTATCCATGAGTGTTCAGTCAGGCAGACAGTCTATGGTGGCCTGTAGAGTCTTTGAGGGTGGAACATGTGCCTCAGTCTGATGGGCTGAACCCTGCTACATTTTCCACTTCCTGACTGTACGCCTGCATTATGAGTTGTTTCCGTGGAGTTCTTTGAAAGTGGCAACACATAGATGCAAACGTGCATGCACACACACACACACTTACACGTACTGTACACACACCCTCTCATGCCTTGTGGTTGTTATTTATTCTATTGACTTCAATAAATGACTGAGTTCCTCACAGAGACTTTGAAGATTGACGCTTGTTGTGAATATCTGTGCTGACATGAACTTGTGAACCCTGCAGAGGAAATGGCCGATCTAGGGGATAGACAGTGGATACTTAGTCCCACCACTCTATGCAGTCAGAACTTTTAATCAAATTCAATGTCGTCTGTCTCATAATCAATACATGTATCACCCACCCAACAACAGAGATGATCTCAGGGATGGTCCGTAGGCTGCTGCTTGTTAACCATTCACTGGAGATCACATTGACCCATTGATATGGTGAACACCAAGTCCTGCGACCCTGACCTGGTGCTGGTCCACCAGGCTGGGCGATCTTGGTACGGTCACTGTGCTGTCCCAGGGCCTGCACGGATACAGGGCTGCTTGTTTGAGTTAGAAGAGACATAAAGCCAGAATGATGTTCCTTTAGAACTGTAGCTCAGGAATGGATACGGCTGTGTAGGATCCACCCAACATGCTGCCTGAGGTAACGGCCACAGGGCTCCTGTTGTCTGGCTGGGAGAAGGGCTGGGAGTGAGGGAGGAGGAGGGCTGGGGAGGGAGGGAGGAGGGGGGCTGGGGAGGGAGGGAGGGAGGGGGGCTGGGGAGGGAGGGAGGGAGGGAGGAGGGCTGGGAGTGAGGGAGGCAGGAGGCGGGCTGGGGAGGGAGGGAGGAGGGGGGCTGGGGAGGGAGGGAGGGAGGGAGGGAGGGAGGGAGGAGGGCTGGGAGTGAGGGAGGAGGAGGGCTGGGGAGGGAGGGAGGAGGGGGGGGGCTGGGAAGGGAGGGAGGAGGGCTGGGAGTGAGGGAGGAGGAGGGCTGGGGAGGGAGGGAGGAGGGGGGCTGGGGAGTGAGGGAGGAGGAGGGCTGGGGAGGGAGGGAGGAGGGGGGCTGGGGAGGGAGGGAGGGAGGAGGGCTGGGGAGGGAGGCAGGAGGCGGGCTGGGGAGGGAGGGAGGAGGGGGGCTGGGGAGGGAGGGAGGGAGGGAGGGAGGAGGGCTGGGAGTGAGGGAGGAGGAGGGCTGGGGAGGGAGGGAGGAGGGGGGCTGGGGAGGGAGGGAGGGAGGGAGGAGGGCTGGGAGTGAGGGAGGAGGAGGGCTGGGGAGGGAGGGAGGAGGGGGGGGGCTGGGAAGGGAGGGAGGAGGGCTGGGAGTGAGGGAGGAGGAGGGCTGGGGAGGGAGGGAGGAGGGGGGCTGGGGAGTGAGGGAGGAGGAGGGCTGGGGAGGGAGGGAGGAGGGGGGCTGGGGAGGGAGGGAGGGAGGAGGGCTGGGGAGGGAGGCAGGAGGCGGGCTGGGGAGGGAGGGAGGAGGGGGGCTGGGGAGGGAGGGAGGGAGGGAGGAGGGCTGGGAGTGAGGGAGGCAGGAGGCGGGCTGGGGAGGGAGGGAGGAGGGGGGCTGGGGAGGGAGGGAGGTAAGGGAGGAGGGCTGGGAGTGAGGGAGGAGGAGGCGGGCTGGGGAGGGAGGGAGGAGGGGGGGGGGCTGGGAAGGGAGGGAGGAGGAGGGCTGGGAGTGAGGGAGGAGGGGGGCTGGGGAGGGAGGGAGGGGGGGCTGTGAAGGGAGGAAGGAGGAGGGCTGGGGAGATTGTGTACTCTGGATTAGCTATGCTTGTGGGGGATGTAGCTCTTCTGTGAGAAAAAATGTGTGTGTGTGTGTCTCTGGGTTTGTTCTCAGCTGTGCATGTTCTGTGTGGCTCTCTGAGATAAAGGCTTCCAGCTGAGCTGCAGGGCTTGGTGCTAGCTGGGTTGATACTGGTTAGAAACACACACATCACACTGGACAAGACCAATGTCTCCATCACCTGAATCTCAGCCTGGCTCATTCCGCCAGCTGACCCAAACACATAAGCTCTCTGTACAGAACTGTATGATAATCTGAATCAATGGTCAATATCACCCTTATGATATCTAGTATGTTCATTGTGTGTGTGTGTGTTTGTTTCACTGTCACCCAGGTCTAAAGCCAGCACATGCCTGCTGCACACAGACACGAGGAGTCGCTACCAGGTGCGACTGCCCCCCAAGCTGCCAGGCATGCACTACAGCGCTGACGAACAGTGTCAGATCCTGTTTGGAACCAACGCCACCTTCTGCAGCAACATGGAGGTAAGACCCATCGTGTGTGCCTGTCTGTGTGGGCGTGTGTGTGTGTGTGTGTAGACTGTGTGAGCATGTCGATAAATAGTAACCTTTTTTCAGAAATAGGAGCTTCCAACAGCAACTGTGACATGCCTCTACAGTGCTGCATGAAAGATTGGCTGCTAACCCAGCCCACGTGTCCCAGTAATGAGGGCACAGGAACCATCCTCCTTAGCCCAAGTGCGTTTAGAAAACGTCAACTGGAATGCTGGAGAGAGGTGTGACCACCTTTCCAGTGGATGGAGAGAGGAGAGGAGCCCCAGAGAATAGGGAGTTATTCTGGGTAAATGAGTGCGATGTTGCTGTTTGGTTCTTCACAGGCCCTGACCCTCGCCGTGGAAACCCCCAGTCACACTCATCCAAAAAGACACACACACACATCTGCGGTCATTCACACCACAAATGGTCTGGAACAGCCCTCCTTCCCCCGAGGAAGAAGAAGAGACGATGAAAAAGATCCAAATAAACCCATGAAGAAAACCGTGGCAGAAATATGACAGGTGGACAGGGAAACATGGTGCGCAGTGTTTCGACTGTGCGCGTGCGGTGAAGCTGTCAAAAAAAGCAAAGCTCAGCTTGATCCACATGGAGATAATGTCGTTTTATAGGATGATGGATCGTTTTCGGCGACGAAATGAAAACCGTCACGCACTCAAGCACTACAATCAGTCAGACAGACGGACAGACGGACAGACCCACACGTAGAGAACACGATCTGCCTCCTTGGCTGTCCTGCTGACAGACAGCTTTATGTAGTGTGCAGGGATAAATACAGAGCGTTAGCAGGCGGGGGCCAGACTGCTGCTGCTGCAGCCCACTGTCAAAACCCTGCCTTGAAGCAGCCAGCCACCACATCTCCTGCTAGCAGGATAACACACACCATTATGAACACATTACCCTTCTCTAGAAACCCCAGACGCACACAAGCATACAAAAGCTCACGCACACACACACACACACACACACACACACAGAGCTTCCGAACGAGCTTAATGGCAGTGTGACTGTGAGCGGTCACACGGCATATAACTTCAAACAGAACTCCTCGCGCATGGACACTTCTAGACAGTGGGGACTTGTGTTATCTTTTATGTTTTCTTGTGGTTGTGCCAGAGATTCCAGGGCCAGGTGGAGGTTTAGTGAGTCCTACTAGACCCTCGTTCCATCTGGCACTGCTTTGTGCTCTGTGATCGGATGTCAGGCAGACAGGCAGACAGATGGACGAATGGATGGATGATCATCATATCGTTTGGTTCCGGCACTAGGTGTGTCAGTGGGTGTGTACCTGCCTGCATGCGTGTGAATGTGTGTGAATCCTTTGACGTGTGTTTCAGCACCTGATGTGTGCTGGTCTTTGGTGTCTGGTGGAGGGCGATGCATCCTGCAAGACCAAGCTGGACCCTCCTCTGGATGGGACAGAGTGTGGAGCAGACAAGGTAGGGCTCCTGTGCTCTGTCTGTCTGTCTGTCTGTCTGTCTGTCTGTCTGTCTGTCTGTCTGTCTGTCTGTCTGTCTGTCTGTCTGTCTGTTATTCTGGCTATCCAGCTTGCATTCATTTGAAATGTGTACATTTTACACAATGCTGTGTGTATCTGGGTGTGTATTTATGTGTGTGTGTGTATCTCTGTGTGTGTGTGTGGGTATATTTGTGTGTGTGCGTGTGTATTTGTGTGTGTGCGTCTGTGTGTTTGTGTCAGTGGTGCAGGGCAGGGGAGTGTGTGAGCAAGACGCCCATCCCTCAGCACGTGGACGGGGACTGGAGCCCGTGGAGCCAATGGAGCATGTGCAGTAGAACCTGCAGGACCGGAGCTCAGTTCAGGCAGAGGAAATGTGACAACCCACCGTAGGTCACGGGTGTGGAATTTGTGTGCGTGCGTGTGTGTGTATATGTATGTATGTATGTATGTATGTGTATGTTTGTGTTGATAGACGGTTTTGTGTGTATCTGCAGGCCTGGTCCGGGGGGCAGACACTGCCAGAGGGCCAGCGTGGAGCACAAGGTGTGTGAAGGCCCCCCCTGCCCCAAGGGGACCCCCAGTTTCAGGGACCAGCAGTGTCTGTCTTATGACCGCCACGGCAGCAAGAGGAAGAGTGGAGTGTGGACTGCTGTTATGAACGATGGTGAGTAACACACAGGCACACACTCACACACAGAGACACGTCATTTTAGGTGCTGAAAACAGAGACTCTCTTCACTCTTACTAGCTCATTATTAACAATGAATTTCAGTCTCTGTAGTGCATTACAATGGGTGAAGTCAGAACGCCATTGAACTCATACTCGTGTGTGTGTGTGTGTGCGTGTGTGTGCAGAGAAGCCTTGTGCTCTGTTCTGTAGCCCTGTGGGCAGAGATGCCCCCGTCCTGGTGGCAGAGAGAGTGATGGATGGCACGCCCTGTGGACCCTATGAGACCGATCTGTGTGTCAGTGGCAGGTGTCAGGTACTCCCACGCACACACACACACACACACACACACACACACACACACACACACACACACACACACTGGCAAACACACTATCTCCCTCTCTCCCTTCATCTATTTCTCCTCTCTCTTTCTAAACTGCACATAATACAAGCAGGGACTTGGCAGACCTGGGAACTCTATGTTTTAATTGGCCAGGGAGGTAACAAGGGTCAGACCAGTACTTCCTGTTCAGCCATCATCATATTTATTTATAGTGCTGTGTAGCCCTGCCCCTTCAGGAACAGGGGATGAGGAGAGAGACTAAGAAAGCAAGAGGAGGGATGTAAGAGAAGATACTTGGCAGGAGCCAGTCGATGGATAGACACGGGTGAATGGAGATCAGTTTGCTATTACGTACAGTATTGTCGTTTTATTGATGGTAGTTTATAACGGACATGCAGTCTCTGGGCAGAACATAAAGCTGTTTCCCAGATTGCTAATGTGTTCACCCTGTGTGTCGAGGGAAAGTGCTGCTGTCGGCAAATCCTAACTCCGACCCTGACCCTGACTCTGACCCTGAGCTTGAAGATGGTCTTAGGTTAGAACACTAGCACTGTCTGTCAGTGTCATTCCTCCTTGACAATCCCTCTCTCTCTCTCTCTCTCTCTCTCTCCCTCCCTCTCTCTCTCTCTCTCTCTCTCTCTCTCTCTCTCTCTCTCTCTCTCTCTCTCTCTCTCTCTCTCGCTCTCCTTGGTCATGCACCCTGCTACATCATCTAGATCTGCTGTTAAACCAAACACACCATTCCCCAACCCTGATCCCTGTTATCTGACCTGGAGGGGGGGGGGGTGGAGACAGGAAGAGAGAGAGGGTCGTGGAGAGATAAGGGGGAGGAAAGCAGAGAAAGGAGACAGGGAGAGAAAGGAGGGGGAGGTGGGTTTGCCCCAGGAAGGAGAGCCATGCAGAGAGAAAGAGGAGGCAACAAGCGGACTGAGAGTAAGATAAAGGGGAAGAATGAGAGAGAGAGAGAGAGAGAGAGAGAGAGAGAGAGAGAGAGAGAGAGAGAGAGAGAGAGAGAGAGAGAGAGAGAAAATATATGATACTGCAGAAAGAGAGAGGGAAGGTCTAAATGTTTTGTTAGGCTGGGTGTATGAAACTCAGGAATGCTATCAAAACACACTTAGAGAGAGAGAGAGGGGGAGAGAGAGGGAGAGAGAGAGATGCAGACAAGAAAAAGCAGAGACTTAGCTCTCCTTTTCTTCTGGTCAGACAGAAAACCCTGCAATCAAGGAAATATTGCATCCACAATACACCACTCTTGCCCTCTCCAACCCACATTGCCGCACACAAACCCTCTCTTTTCCTCATAACCCCACGCTACCCCACACAATGCTAAATGCAGGCATTAGTATTTGTGTGTGCGCATGCGCGTGTGTTTTCACTTAGTCTGAATCAGCAAGATTCCCTGTGTCCCAGATTCCTCTTAAGAGCATTTCAGAGTTTCACTGACTCTGAAATTCCAGACCTACAACCACACAACCTGCCTCACAGACCATAACCTTATCTTTAACTCTGTGTGTGTATGTGTGTGAGAGAGTGTGTGTGTGTCTTTGTGTAAGTGTGTGAGATAGTGTGTGCCTGGATTGTGTGTACCCAGATAGTGTGGACCTGGATTGTGTGTGCCCATTGATTGTTTAACCTGTTTTTAGTTTAAGGGAATGTGTATGAGCCCAGCTGATTCAACTCAGTGCTAATTGCTGGGAAGGATTACATGCTGTATAAACAGTGAGGGAGTGTCATGGTGGAGACAGGGGGATGTCGTTGTAAATAAGAATGTGTTCTTGATTGACTTGCCTGATAAAACAAAGATTACATAAAAAATAAATACATGTGTTTGTGGAGGAGACAGGAGTATATCATGGAAACACTGGGTTTCCATGGAAACTGATTGTGCTTTCAGCTGACATCCACTTCTGATTGAATCACATAACATAATGAATGAGTCTCTGTGATGTGCTCTGGTACAAGATGTACAAGACACAAATAAAGACATTTGACATTAACCCCAATGTAGGAACCACATAAGCTACCAGGCAGGGTGAACATTGACAATTGTATTGTAACTACAGTACAATAATAAGATCTTAATAATCATGCACAGCACAGTGCAGTAAAATAAATGTAATATCTTTGTCTAACATAGAAGAAAAGTGGAACAAACTCAATCAAAGGGACAAATGAACATGCATCACCAGAAGGAATGAACTGCTACCTTTTGCTTTCAGTGCCCTTAGGCCAAGGAATAAATATTTAGTTGAGGTGAAGATTGAATAATAATTTATTGAGATCATGTTGTGAAACCAGGAACCCATAATGAAATGTAACTACATAACAGTTATTTTGTAATTCTAATGTTGCCACTATAGGTAGGTGTTGCTGTGTAGTTACATAGTAGTTAATGTAACCTTAACGTAAAGTGTTTCCAAGAGTTGAGCAAGAATGACTAGACTGGATTAGACCAGACTAGACTGGATTTGAATAGACTGGACTTGAATAGACTGGACTAGGCTGTAACTTATCCTGCCACCACTGTGTTTATGTCTTCACATCTTCAGTCAGTAATGGCTGCTCTTGAGTTCTTCCTGTCATGTACTTCCTGTGTGTTTTTCCTGTCATGTACGTCCTGTTATGTACTTACTGTTGTGTACATCCTGTTATCTTCCTGTTATGTTCTTCCTGTCATGCACTTCCTGTCATGTACTTCCTGTCATGCACTTCCTGTCATGTACCTCCTGTTGTGTCCTTTCTGCGGTCAGAGAATCGGGTGTGACGGCATCATTGGCTCGTCTGCTAAGGAGGATCGTTGTGGCGTGTGCAGCGGAGATGGGCGATCCTGCAAAATTGTCAAAGGAGACTTCAACCACACCAAGGGCATGGGTGAGTGGGGGAGGAGGGGAGAGGATGTAACAGGACAGTGGGGGAGGAGGGTAGAGGATGTAACAGGACAGTGGGGGAGGGGGGGAGAGGATGTAACAGGACAGTGGGGGAGGAGGGGAAAGGATGTAACAGGGCAGTGGGGGAGGAGGGGAGAGGATGTAACAGGACAGTGAGGAAGGAGGGGAGAAGATGTAACAGGACAGTGGGGTGGGGGAACATTGGAGGTCTGGATAACAGGAGGACCTGGAGCTCATCTGGAGGTGTGATGGGTTGCAAACTAGGATGACATCCATCAGTCAGTCCCTAGCCTCAAGGAGACCTTACACTGACCTTTGATATTTGATCTCCAGTGGAATACACACTGAGCCAACACAGCAGGGTGCACTTTAGCCGTGAACAGCACATGTCAGGTTTACCTGCTGTTTCATTCACCTGCACATTAAACAGAGATGGGCTGGTGTAGTCAAGCCCTCATTATTCAACTGTAATGGCTTCCCCTGTAGTGTCAGGATTAGGCTCACTTCTTTGAAAGGCAAAACGACTTTGGGGTAAGGATGGGATGATTGTAATATAATTTACCGACAGAACGTGTCTTGTTACCGCAGAATGAGTTTCTTTCAGTGAGAATTAATTATCTTCAAGGGAAAAATGTGAGAATACAATAAAACCATTTCACACAATAGAAAATGTAAATGAACTGTTCTATGCTGTTCGGTGAGAGAGAGCAACGGGTGGATTAAGGTAGAACGAGAGACGAAGTGATTTAGTGTGTGTGTGTGTGTGTACATGTGTGTGTGTGGATCACGCATCTCTGACGGTGCTCTCCATGCCTCTGTGTTCCCAGTCACCAGTAGGCAGTGTAAGAGGGTTTCTACCTGTGTGATGGCTAGACCCAGAGCTGTCCCCAAGTGTTTCTCATGTAAGGTGCCTGCTGTGTGTGTGTGTGTGTGTATATGTGTGTTAGTGTGTGTGTGCGTGTTGCTCGTTTCCTGCCCTGACTAAAGTGTTTGAGCATTGGTGGATAAGAAAACCATTCCTCTGTGGGTTTTCCTGGGATCTGTAGTCCTAACCTGGAACAAAGAACAACCCCGTTACTGAACTACATCTCCCTACAACCCCACAACCTCAGTCTTGAGAGAAATCGCATACTTCTTCCAAATTTGTGTCTTTTATCCCTTGAGCTGCGACAACAGTTCCTTGTAGGTAATCTCTGAATGAATAACTTCAGACTAGTGTCCCAGAAGAACCCAGAGAGGTGGTGCTGGGTGGTGTGTCTTTAACATTATGGGGAGGTGGAGGTGGGGTGATGGAAGGAGAGGGTGCTGTGGGGATGTGTGACAGGTGTTGGTGATTAAGGTGGTGTCTCTAACACAGGTGTGTGGTGCTGTATGTTTTCTAGCTCTGGATAGCAGTTGCTCACAGACAAAGATCTAGGATCAGTTTAACCTCCTCCTATGAATGATGTCAGCCATCAGACAGGAAGCTCCAAACTGAACTCAGGTCAATGTTGAAGGGCATTTCTATTTCTCTCTGAGTGAAGGCTGTTATTACTGAGTCTTTATTGGGTTTTACTGACATGGGGTACATTGGTAAGTACTGTGTGAATTGTGTACTGTTGTGTGATGAGTGTGAGTGTGTGTGTATGTGTGTGTGTGGCACTATAGCAGAACAAAGCAGTTTGTCAAATTCTATCTGAATTTGTGAAGGTCTTCATCCTTCGACTGGAGAAAGGTCCATAATAGTTTTGAAAATATCAGAAGAATATGTTTGTGATTTAGCTTGTGAAATAGCTGAAGGAGAATTGTTCATTGTTGTTTTGATATCTTTTTAGCGGGTTTGGCCTTTTATTTCCAAAGCTTAACAAACCTTTTACAAAGAGGTCAAATTGGAATAACCCCAAACTGGCTACTCTGTGAAAGGTTCTTCCTCAAGCAATTATTGGTGTTTATCTCCCTCATTCTTTCTCTCCTTCCCTCTCTATTTCTACCACATTCTCTCTCTCCATATATGTCCTACTTTCTTTTCATCCCTCCCTCCCCCCTCTCTCTCTCTCTCTCTCTCTCTCTCTCTCTCTCTCTCTCTCTCTCTCTCTCTCTCTCTCTCTCTCTCTCTCTCTCTCTCTCTCTCTCTCTCTCTCTCTCTTTCTCTTTCTTCTGCCCCCTCTCTACCTCTCTCTCCCATTCTCTCTCCCTGAACCTCTCAGATATTTCCTGTCAGCAGACATATGCATGTAAACTTCTGGGATACAACCAGTCTTTTATGGACCGGGGAAACTATAGGAAACTAGCCATACTGCTTTGTACTGTTACTGTGTGTGTGTGTGTGTGTGTGTGTGTGTGTGTGTGTGTGTGTAAGGGAGGAAAAGGGCTGGTTTGTTTGTCATGAGAGCTAGCTTTCTCCTGCTCCTCACATAGTGGTTCCACGATCCCCACACACACCAGCCTGAAGCTCATTAGCTGTGAGGCCTGTCACTCAGCCCCACTGAGATCCTTCCAGACACTGTGATGTCAGAGCACCCTGCAGGAAGTCTATTTGGGACTGTCGCCAGTCATCTGACACACGTACGGACATTAATAGGTGATCCTGGACTGCTGTTCAGATCCTGCTCGACTCTCTACTTCTGAAGCTTTACCTGGGACATCTGAGAGGAGCCTGAGTAGATGTAGTCTTTGTATAGTCTGTGTCCCGTAAAGACTGCATTTAAACCATCAGAGCGCTGGTACGTCCTGACGGCGAGGCAGGTTTCCTGTCTGCAGCGGGGACAAGCAGGAAACCTGTTTGAGGAGCAGACGAGAGGAGCCTTTCTGACACGCACCCAGTCCTCAACAGCCCAGCCGCGCCTCGCTCCTCACCCTCCCCTCACCCTCCCTTCACCCCCCCCCCCCCCCCCCCCCCCCACTGCCTGCTCTTCTCCCCGTCTCATTCTCTCGTCCGTTGCCTAGGTTACATTGAGGCGGCAGTCATACCTGTGGGCGCACGAAGGATCAAAGTAGTGGAGGACAAGCCGTCCCACAGCTTCCTGGGTAAGAATGAATTGCATTGGCCTCGCGCGCACACACACACACACACAAACACCGGAGCACACATGCTCACACACAACGCATACAAAAACAGTCGCACAGTGGAGGAGGGGCGAGGGGAGCGGAGGACAGGAAAGGAGAGAAGAGAAATGGATAGCAAAAGATTGGAGAGAAAAATAGAATACATGAGGGAAGGGGAGAATAACGGAGAGAAGAGAGGAGGGGAGGGTAGGGGAGAGTAAAAAGGAGAGGAAAGCTTAAGAAGCCAACCGCTCCCTCAGAGAGAGAGTGGAACATCTGGTCTTCAAAGAGAGCACTCAAACACCACTTCCCTCATACAGTGCGAGGCCCCTCCTTTTATGAAGAGTAAACAGCCTAATCATGTTTCTCTATAAAACAATACGACTTGGAAAACAAACAGGACCGTAAAACAGGCGTGAAGCTGAAGCAGTGTAGAGCAACATGTAGAGTTAAACATTACTGTAATGAAGGTACACATTGGATCTTAATGACATAGGTTATGATTTATAATGTTACACTTTCTAAGCCCCTAACTTGTACTTTTATGACTTTGAAACAAACTGGCTTTGAGTCTATTTAAATGTTTACTCCTCTCTGAAGCCTGTCATTACACACCACCCAGTTATGCCAGTGGCCTCATCGCAAAAACATAAACCAGGAGAGACTCAAAGAGGCCTTATGGCACACACTGCATCTCACCCTTCCCTCTGTCATTAATTCTCACATAGCTAGTTTCATTCCTAGTTTCATTCCTCTTTTCTGGGCACCCAAGCCAGCAGCAGACAGGAGAAAGGGGGAAAACTGAAGGAGGAGGAAATAATGAGAGATATAAGGAGAGGAAGAGAGACAGGGCGACAGAGAGAGAGAGAAAACCTCTCCAGTGCATAACCCAACCCAGGGTGGACTTCCTGTGTGGCGTCTGGCTGGGCCCAGAGAGACGTGCGCTAACTCGGGATGTGTGGTGAGGTCGTCTGCTGGGCTAACCTCAGAAAAGCCACAATCCACTTCAAGGGCTCTTTCAAGTGACGATGCTGTGCTGCTTTGGTGTGGCGGAGACAGCAGCACACACAGTGAACTCCACTCACCCTAGAGAGGGCTACACCCACTCTGCTGATTGGATGGCTCTAAATCCCTTTGTTGAGGGATTAAACCCAGTTATTTTTCAAGTTGTGTGTGTCAGGTCTTTTGAATCATCTCTGTTATGTGTCGTTGTCACCGTGGACTCGTGACTGGGACTAGGAAGCTTTATGAGAGCACAGCAGTTGGGCTTGAACCTTCGACCTTGTGTCTCCCCCTGACTCCTCCCCCTGACTCCTCCCCCTGACTCCTCCCTCTCTCCTCCAGCCCTGAAAGACTCCAGCCGGAGGTCCATCAACAGCGACTGGAAGATCGAGCTCCCGGGGGAGTTCCAGCTGGCAGGAACCACCGTGCGCTACGTGAGGAGGGGCCTGTGGGAGAAGATGTCTGCCAAGGGGCCCACCCAGACCCCCCTGCACCTGATGGTAAAGACATTAGCCAGGCCTGTGCCCCCACAGTTATGTCACACACTGACCTCTCCACACCCATAAATAGTGTATTTCATTATTCACCCTCCTCCCCCTCACCCCTTCTCTCCACCGTTAACCCCCATCCTTCACTGTCTCCATCCCCCTTCACCCCCTCCCCCCCCCCCTCTTCACCCCCTCCCTCCCCTCCCTCCCTCTTCACCCCCTCCCCCCGCCTCTTCACCCCCTCCCTCCCCTCCCTCCCTCTTCACCCCCTCCCCCCCCCTCTTCACCCCCTCCCCCCCCTCTTCACCCCCTCCCTGCCCCTTCACCCCCTCCCCCCCCCTCTTCACCCCCTCCCTGCCCCTTCACCCCCTCCCCCCCCCTCTTCACCCCCTCCCCCCCCCTCTTCACCCCTTCCCCCCCCTCTTCACCCCCTCCCTCCCCTCCCTGCCCCTTCGCCCCTACCCCCCGGCAGGTGCTGCTGTTCCACGACCAGACCTATGGGATCCACTACGAGTACACGGTGTCTCTGAGCAGCGGCCAGGAGAACAGCAGCGCCGAGCGGAAGGAGCCGGAACACCTCTACCTCTGGACTCACAGCAGCTGGAACGACTGCAGCGTGCAGTGTGGAGGAGGTGGGGCCACGCGGCGGCACATAGACACACGCTCATTTCAGTTTGCACACTCAAGCGCATGCGCCCGTGCTAACGCTCATGCGGACACGTACAGTATATCTGCTCATATCAGGGCATGGGGCTGGAGCGTTTCTTGGACGTGAGCTGCATCCGTGGACAGAAACTGATCCAGTTTGAGGCCAGCTCTGGCTGCTGCCCTTCCCTCCCCTGCTGCTGCCGTCCTCTGGGCTGATGTGTTAGATCTGGAGCTCTAATCTGGACCACGCCACCTCACATCTGGGTCCCACACTGCGTCTCTAATCTGGGGCTGGCTGCCCAACACAGGTTCCCTGCCAGGCATGGGCACCACTTCAAACAGAGCTAGGGGAGACTGTCCGGCTGGGTCTGGGTCTGGGTCTAGGGGTGGGGCTGGGAAAGTGGAGCAGGGCATCCCAGCGAAAGCTACTGTAGCAGCAGCAGTCAGGGTCATGCTGTGTGTCTTCATGGAGTTCGAGTTAGGGTATGTACATTCATCACACAGGTGTGTTCATATGGTTAAAGGAGGCCAGGCGTTCTGTCACCGACAGAGCCCCAACAGAAGCATGTAACTCAGGTCTTATTAGTTTCGTAGAGTTTGTTGGTTTTGTGACCCATTTCTGAAGCGCCTAAATGTGGAAGAGGAATCCTGCTCGGAGTAGAGTGCACTGGGTGGCTGTTTCCTTGGTAACTGTTGCTCAGAGTTGTGATCAGCACGAGGAGTTTGTCTCAGGCTATTTTCATCTGTGGCTTATTCTGCCTCTCAGCAGTCCTGACTGATTTCCTCGCTGAGCAACTTGGCCAGCCTGGGCTGCTCTGGACCCGAGACACTGGGCCATAACAACACCCCTGCTGCCCACCGCTGCTGGATGTTCTAAAGAACTGAGTTTTATGATGTGATCGCCTCCGCATTAGGCCGAGGCTGTGATTTAGTTCACTGGAGTGTTCAGGGTCGGAGGCGGGTCGTGTTTAAGGGGGGCGGCTGGAGAGGGTTATTTGGGGTGAGAGACGAGAGCAGGAGGAGGAGCAGGAGGAGGAGGATGGCTTGTGGGTCAGGCTACACACTGCAATGACACAGAACTGTTGCCATGGGAGATTTAAAGGTTACTGTATACTCACAACAAATTCAATGTTCGATTTGCCACTCTCTCTCTTTTTCATGTTCTCTGTCACTTATTGTCTCTCTCTCTCTCTCTCTCTCTGTCCTCCCCCTCTTCCACTGTGTGTCTAGGTGAGAGGAAGACTGTAGTCTCCTGCATGAGGATGCTCAATAAAACCATGTCCGTGGTCAATGACAGCCACTGTCACCCTGAGAACCGACCACTCCCCCAAGTACGCCTGTGCAACACCCATCCCTGCCAATACCGGTGAGACACACACACATCCATGCATACATCACCACATACTCACACACACAAATACACACACACACAGAGACACACCTCCAACATCCTAACAGCGAGTGCACAGCTCACACTTCCATGGTAACAATTGATTTCCTGCGCAGAGGCAATCGCTGCGTCCCCTAGCCTCTCCCCTCCTCTATCCTCTCTCGTCTCATCGATGTTCTCATCCATCTGAGAGCTCTGGAATCAAAAGCAGCTTCTCACTGTGGAGAATGCAGGGAGGCAGCGTGAAAGCCCTGTCTGCAGCCCCTGGAACTCTGTTGTGCTTCCAAAACACATCTGAACAGACACGGACACACAGAGGAAAACGATTGTGTTCCACCCACACTGATCTGCCGCTCAGACATATATCTCCTTCCCCATAGATCCAGATAACACCTGGACGTGCTGCCGTTGGTGCAATCGCAAAACCGAGTCAAAGGTTCCCCTGTCATGTTCTTGGTTTAGACACATCCGGCGCTCTCTCTCACTCTCTCTCTCTTTTTCCTTTCAACTGTTTGATGTGTGCTATTGTGCGAAACAGGTGCAAATGGGTTTTGTAGTGTTACAGGTATTATGTGCTTTCCATGGTTTGATATGTGAGTGTTACAGGCCAGCTCACAACTGCTTTTACTTTGGAAAAGAGAACTACTTCTCTTTCTCTCTCTGATTACCTTCCTCTCATTATCTCTCTCTCTCTCTCTCCTGGTTCCTCTCTCGCTCCCAGGTGGGTGACGGGGGAGTGGGGCTTGTGTTCTGTGACGTGTCGGAAGGGTGTGCAGCAGAGGGAGGTGGTGTGTGTTTACCAGCTCCAGAACGGCTCCTACATCCACACCCGGGACCTATACTGCCAGGGGGGCAAGCCCCCCACCGTGCAGGGCTGCGAGGGACGACTCTGCCTCACTGTCTGGGAGGCCTCCGAGTGGTCCAAGGTCTGACACACCCACAAACACACACACACACTTCCAGTATATGTGAGAGTATATGCTTGTTCTAACTGCTTCCTTCCCTCCCCCCAGTGTTCGTCAGACTGTGGCGTGGGGGTCAGGAGCAGGACAGTGAGCTGCACGAACCCTCAGGGACGCTGTGACCCCCAGTCCAGGCCTGCTGGCAGGGAGCCCTGTGAGGACCACTCCCAGTGCTACGAGTGGAAGACTGGAGACTGGTCCAAGGTGTGTTCACACACACACTCAGACACACAAGCATGCACACACACAAACACACACATACACAAAGTGGTGCAGCCAAACACACCCCAACACAGCACACACCCAATGCGCTGTTTATAGACCCCTCCTTCCAGTCCAGATGTCCCCTCTGTCATGATGGATGCTTCGCTGTGGTACAGGGTGTAGGTCGGTGCCAGTCGTGGCGTGTGTGTGTTGATAGATAGACCGGATCCACCTGCCTCCTCTCTCACGAGAGCTCCCGGTGATGGATGAGTACCTGTGTTCGTTCAGCAGCCCCGCAGCGGGAAGCCCTTCCTCCCTGGCCTCAGCTGCACACGCTGGGATGGGGTCATGGGTTCCCCTGACCTAGCGGAGTGACCCCTTGGCTTAAGCTAGGCGCCACTTCCTGAAAGGGGGTCATAAACGCCCTATAGGGTTACAGACAGCTGCATGTGACATGTAGGGGGTGTGGCCAGATGATATGTGTGTCACAGACGGTCTGTCTGAGGTTTAATGGCCAGCCTGGGAAGGCAGGCTGGAGTGTGACATCACAAAACCCTCTACTGGAACCCACTGGATATTAACAGACTGGAACCAAAACAAGCAGTAGTCCCACTGACGTCTAAATGTAGTTCTATAAGAATCCTAATGTTGTTGTGTCAGCTGCGGGGAATTGCTTATAGAAAATACATCTTTCTTTTTTCTGAGAATAAGCCCTTGTCTGGAAGTCCTTCTCGGATGAACGTCAATGTTGGTGATGCAATATGGCATCCTACAGCTGTCTCCCCAGATGCACACACACACACACCTGTTACACACACATCTGTTACACGCACACACACCTGTTACACACACACACTGTCAGAGCCAGGGACACCGTCGGTATGACTCAGTTTATTCATGCTAAACTCTGGCCAAGCTTTTTAATGAATACAAACAAACCCACAGAGTAACGATGAGTAATGTTCTGCAAATGAAGGTTTAGTTGCTCCCGGTGGCTGACGAGTGGGAACCAGCACCACCAGCTCTCTGGTCTGTTTAGCGGCTGTCAAGGAAGCCTGGGTTTCTGTTCTGTGGAAATGTCACACACTGAGTAACACTCTGAATAAACACAGAGCCGTGACTTCAACTTTTTATCTTCAGAAAGATTTAGATTGCTTTGTAGCAATTCATGACACCCTCTTTTTGAGAGGGTCTTCTGTCATGATCGATACTTCAAACACCAAAAAAACAACACAATTATGAAGAGTTCTGGAAACAGCCAAGGATGTTAAATTGCGCTGTCTCGTTTGGCGAGGAAGCCTGTCTTCTCCTGGCATCTCCTGTAACGCTGCCGTCATGGCCGTTACTCTGTGTGACGTCACAGAGAGTGCTGTCTCTAATGTGAGGGACATGTGGGCGTGGGCCTAGATCACATGAGTATACTCAGCCCAGTTTGGACTCAGAAGTCTACAAGACTGCACTTTTTAAAGGACCACGTCAGTCTGTGAGACCTGTAACAGGCTTGTCCTCTTCACCTGAGAGTGACCGTTACCTGCCCACAGAGTGCCAAGCTCTCTAAGCTGCTAAAACAGCTATGCATCAAAACCAGTCCTCCATTCCCCGCATCTGAGACGGTTTCGACGGCTGTTGAGTTTGAGCCAAACCAGCCCTGACCTTTTAGCGTCGTAGAGCCAGAGGCAGAGGAGGCTTTGATCAGCCTGTTGGCTATTCTGTAAGAGGCTGAGGCACAGTGGGCCAAAGAGAGAGGTGAGGTTCTCTCTGACGCTGCCTCTCTCTCAGCGTCAAAGTCTCTCTATGTCCTCATCTCTCTCTCTGATGTTCATGTCACTCTCTCTCTCTCTTTGTCTGTCTATTTCCCTCTCTCTCTTTCTCGCGATATGGGTGTTGTCTAGGGCCTAGACGAGGCCACAGCCCTCCTGACCCCAATCTTAGTCCAAACCATGTCTCCAACTTTTAGCCTGGTACTAACCTTGACGCCAACATCTCATTTTACACTGGAAGAATGTAGCTGGAGGATCTGGGAAGGTCTCTAGAGGTCACATGTTCCCAGGGTTTAGACAGGACTGTGTGATCTGAGTAGAGCCAGTCAGGACACACATCACTCACACAGTGTTCTCTCCACTTGGCCGAACGCTTGTTTGTGTGTTAGCTCCTAAATACATGTCGGCGTTTGTGTCTGTGTACGTGTGATTGGATGTGGGTGGGTGTGTGAGTGTGTATGTATGTGTGCATGCGTGTCTGCTAGTGTGTGTGTGTGTGTGGCGCACGTTCATCTCTGACAGAGAGAAAAGAGAGAGACCTGTCTCTCTCACAAACCCTTAAACATGAGAGAGAGATAATGAAAGCCCCAACCCTGCTGAAAGGGCCTCTTCAGAGCTCTCCTGCTCATTAAACTGACGAGAGAAGAGGAGTGATTGTAATCAGACTGTCCGAGTCCTTCTCTGCTTGCTCTGTGTCAAGTGAGTAAGTCTTTCTGGAGAGCACAACCCCTCTCGGTGGAGACGTAGACAGCCTCTGCTAATGGGTTACACGTGCAGAGCAAAGTGAATGCTCTCAGTGTTGATAGAGACCATGTGATCCTCATCCCAGTCCTCATTACAGTATCAGGTTGTGGAGGCCGTATCAGTGGCCAGCTAACAGGGCCAGCTGTCGTGGGGAGTACTGGGCTGGTCTGGATAGCAAGGCTCTCACATCTGGATCCACACTAACATCCTGGTAGATTTGAGCGTCACACTGGCTGTCACGTGAGCCAATGGGAGAGCTGGGTCCTTCCAGCTGCAACCAATAGCAACTTCTAGCTCTAAAAGGATTCAGCCATTAGGTGTGGGACATGTATGAAGTGTGGGACATGTATGAATGAACATGTTGCTGACAATCATTGGCTATTTACAGTGCTCGTCATCTTGTGGGAAGGGTCTCCAGTCCAGAGTGGTCCAATGTATGCACAGGGTGACGGGTCGTCACGGTAACGACTGCCCGACCATGTTGAGGCCCCCAACCTACCGACCCTGCCACCAGGGGGCGTGCAACGAGAAGATCAACATCAACACCATCACCTCACCCAGATTAGGTAAGTACACTGGCACAAGAGAGGGAGAGTGTGCGTGTGTGCCCGCATCCCTCTGTGTGTGTGTGTGTGTAAGTGTAACTGTGTTCTGACTGGGCTTGTGTGTGTGCTGTCTGTCCCCAGCTGCTCTGAGCTACAAGTGTGCAGGTGACCAGTGGACGGTGTACTGCCGCGTGGTCAGGGAGAAGAGCCTGTGTAAGGACATGAGGTGGTACCAACGCTGCTGTGACACGTGCAGGGACTTTTACGCTAACAAAACGCCACGCAAGAGTTAATGACCAACACATTCCCCCTACCACCTAGCGCTCCAATTTTAGATGTGTTTCTTTTCTTTTTTTTTGTCTTTTACTGTTACATGACGTTTTATTTGTTTTTATTGCAGTTGTTGTTATTATTTTCGTTACTGTTATTATGGTTACCAATGGACGTTTTAAAAAAATCACTTTTACAATACAGATGTGTGTCTATGTGAGATCACTAAGCTTCCAGTTTGATGAAGACTTGAAAAACAATAAGCCTTATGTTGCTGTAAACCAAAGTGTTTGACGTCAGAGGTGGGCTGTCTGGGCGGGCCTGTTCTGTTGTCGGTGTGGGTCGACATTCAGGGTGAACTCTCCTCTGTGTGACCCAGGGAGCAGCCCAGGGCTGGGGCAGAGCCACCAGCTGACTGCCCTTCAGAACCACACACCCCATCCTCTGCCAGTTCCCTCACAAACTGTCATGTTCTATGTTGTACGTGTCGTGTGTGTCTTTGTTGCTATTTAAGACTTGCTATGGGGGGAGGGGTATAAATATGTTGTTTTAAGGTGAGAATACCAAGCTAGCCAGCAGATCAGTGGATCTGCGGGATCCTCTGATCTGAGGGTCTCTGGGAGACTGGGAGACTGGACAACTCACCTGGCACATAATAGTAACCTGGATATTTGCCTTTTCACATGACAAGTTGGACTAATAGACTGGAGAAGAGCTTTGGGTGAACTGATGCTAATCCCAGATGGGGTAACACTAGGAAGGGGGGGAGAGAGAGAGAGTTCAGATACGTGTGGGCTGTCCGTTCTCACACAGGTAGGAGGTGCCCAGAGATGCGTCAACCAACTGAGCCATCTGAACTGCAGTGTTACCCTTTCACACACACACACACACACTCTCTGCTTTACTGCGCAGATCCTGTTTTGTTAACTCTTAATAACCTTGACGTAAGCTAAACTCTGGTTTTAACGGACACTGATACTAAACATGGTGCTCTTTGTTATGAACGCATCTGACTTGTAATCAAACACACCACATCCTGTAGCACAGTAGCAACTGTGTGTGTGTGCAATAGATGCCCCAGTCTTGCCTCCCTGTAAAGCCTAGCATTTTGATGGTGCTAATAACTCTTGACAGAATTCACTACTGTGGAATTCAATTCCATGTCATCTTTGATTAAGTAGATTCTGGTTCTTGTTGCTGTTTTCAGAATGAACAGGACACAGGAACATGTTCATGTTAAGGATTATTTAAATGCTGAATTGTAGCTCATTTGTTTTATCCATAAGTAATTGTTGCGAAATGCTTTGTTACTGATACGAGTGCAAATCTGTTGAAATATTCCTGTACTGTATGTTTTATTTTAGTTGCACATATGTTTGGTACATTAAATGCCACTATGTATTCTTTGGTGCTTTTAAGACATGGGCCTGCTCCTACATCAACATCTTCAAGTGTTGCCATACAGGGATTAAACCATTCACTCTATGTAATGAGTGTAGTCATTATCTTATACTGGTTCTGTCATACATAATAGTTAAGGGTAACTCCTAACATAAATCTCTAAGTATGAATCTGTATGATTGGAAAAATATATTTCAAGTCTACTGTAAATTTTGTATTTTATTTCTTATTTTTTGACATAATAAATTGTGATTTTTTACATTAGTTTTCCCTCTGGTAAGACCTGGAGTTTCCTATTCTTTATCAGTCCAGTCGGACTTTAAACAATCTACAGCAACACTGAATACATTCACTTGTTCAGACCTATAAAACCTGAGCACTAGATGTTCTAGTGTGAAAGTCTGTCTGTTCTTCTCTCTCCATGCCTCTCTCTCCAATATCTCTCTTTATGTTTTACGATGGGGAAGGATCGACAGAGGGAGGAGAGATTTGCAGGGATTGCGAAGGTGAGAGGTTTGATAGGCAGTTAACAGACCAGCGAGGTCAGGGATACCAATGAAAGGAAGACAGGAAGTTTCAGCATACTGAATACAATTAAGCCTTTGACTGCAGGATCTCTCTATCTCTCTCTCTCACACACACACACACACACACACACACACACACTCACACATCTCAGAGTAAAGCTTTTGTTGCTAGTTGAAAGACAGAGATGTCACTGATAGTGTGCATAGACTGTGGACTGAGCTTGGACTATGTGATGTGTTTTGACACTCACACAATACAGTGGCAGAAGCCTATCTCTCCCTGCCCTACCAAAAACCAAGCATGTTTTATTCCTTTCCATGCACACGTACACACTGCACAGGAACGATGCACCAAGGTATGAACTGGCCTCCAGATGGCCACTGTGTAAAGTCATCATGATAATGAGAGGAAATTGTCCCCAGATTAGACAGAAAAAGGAGAGAAGTGCTGATATGAGGTTTTTGAATCTCTTTCCCTATCCCTCTCTTCATTATGTGTCTTTCTCTCCTTGTCCCCACCTCTCTCATTATGTCTCTATCTTTTTGTCTCTCTTTCATTGTCTCTGTCCCTTTCTCCTTCTATATTTTCCTCTCTCCCCCTTTTTCTCTCATTCTGTCTCCCTGGGCATCTCTCTCTCTCACTTAGTCTCTCTCATACACACACAGAGATCATGTCGTTGTCACTCTCTCTTTTTGTCTCTCTCCTTTTGTGGTACCACTGTACTGTGTGTGTGCGTGTGTGTGTGTGTTTGTGTGTGTGTGTGTGTGTGTGTGAAAATGAAAGGGACAGCTCATTAGCCAACATATATGGCACTGGGCTCCACATTACTAGATGTAGTGCAGCCGGCATGCCTGTCATCAGACTCTGAACCAGGGGGACTGCCTTGCTTTCATGCACCAGGCTGTCTAAGGAGATGATTAAGACGTTCATCATAATCAGCCAGCTTTTTTTCAACCCAATCAGACAGAATAGACAGACGATGGTCGAGATAATGAGAGTACGAATGTACTTCAGTCTAAGTAGGACATACGAGTTTACCGAAGCACACTCTCCTGGTCTTCCCTCAGTGTTTGCACATTTTTAAACACGCGGAGGAGAGACCTGCATGGAGGATACCTACAAGGAGAGAGCAGATAACCTCCCCACCCCAGCGTGGGCCCCAGTTGGGCCTGCGGTCTCCCCTATGGAGCTCCCCTTCCTGTGACTCCTCAGCTAAGCTCCCATCCTCTGGGCGAATCTCCCTCCTGGAGGTCTCTCCTGTGTCTCCCCCTCTGACCTCCGTCGCTCTCCATCTTCTCCTCCCATCCCAGGTGGGCTGGGTTCAGCAGGTCTGACAGTGCTGCCTGCACCTCTGACTGGGGCTGTTAACACCTCTACCCTCCTGGGGGGGGGGAGGGGGGGGCTTGGAGAGACAGGAGCTAACCTGCCTTGTGTCTGTGTGTAATGTGTGATGTGTGTATGTGTGTGTGTGTGTGTGCGCGTGCGTGCATGTGTACATGTGTGAGAGAGAACATGAGTACGTTGGCTGTGGAGGTATGTTGTGTTGCTTGGGGATAGGCACAGAGCATGCTGCTTTAATTCCACCAATCACGTGAGGTAATGAGGACCAGACGTAGGCAGAGGAGATGGAAAACCAGCCAGCCGTGACCGTCAAAACATTCTGAGTGGGCAGTGATGAAATTAAACACACTCAGACATATGCACCCCCATACACACACACCCACATCTACATAGACACGCAGACACACTCTTGCCTACAAACACACACACACACCTACACACTCAGCTACACACACACACATACAGTACAAAACAAACACACACACCTCTACATACAACCACACTCACACATATATATTGCAGTCATGTAAGCCTTCCTGATGTGACACTCCAATGACAAATCACCCTTCAGTCTACACACACACACACACACACACACACACACACAGACAGACAGACACACACACACACCACATGCCTGCTGCCTGATTGAGCTTCCATGTTTCCACACAGAAAGGTTCTGTTTGAAAGTAAAACTGGTATTTGGCATGACTGCATTACGTAATAAGTCATTTAGTTTAAAAAGAGGCAGTTTACGCTATAGAGCACTATCTGTTGCTCTATGGGGAGGGCATGTGTGTGTTTGTGTTTGCTGCCCTAGTTGGGGTAAATCTCCTGTCTCTGACAGACCTGGGATAATGGATTGTTTGTCTGTTTTTCTTATAGCAGCAGATTGGGGTGCAGTGTTCTTTTAAAACTTGCTTTCTCTGAAGAAACCAATTAATCATTCATTCCCAGTGGTAAGGCCACGTTCAGCACTATCTCAGAGCAATCTCACTCTCCAGATGGCAGCTCACCATTGGTAATCAGCACTGTGTGTGTGTATGTGTATGTGTGTGTGTGTGTGTGTGTACATGTGTGTTTGTATATGTGTGCATCTGCATGTGTTCGTGCGTGTGTTTGCATGTGTGTGTGTCTCTATGTGTTTGTGTATGCGTGTGTGTTTGTGTGTGTCATCTACACACACATGCACGCACACACTTCAGCTGTGGTAGACGGAGGTCATTGTCATATTTATAAGAGCTTCATTGACAATCTTTATCCTCAGGTAGTGGGATTTCAATGTCTCCTCAACAGTGGTCCTCACCTAAAGAATGTTTTAGAGAATGAATGCTGTCGCAATATAGTTAATCTTTAACTCTGACCCCTAGTGGTCATGTTTTAACAATGCAGCTATTACATAACATGCAAGTCATTTGGCCACCTCAAAGACATGGCCAATAGCTCAATCAATGAGATTGCCTTGAATCTAAGTGCTTTGATGTCTGTTTGTTAGCTAACATCACAGGTAGAAATCCACTCATTAAGGACTTTCATGGAATCACTAGTTGACTCCTGCAGAGGCTGCCATGTTGTCTTGAAGACCACAGATCTGTCAACAACTCCTGAGACAGATTTTAGCCACCACAGGTAAATGACTTGCTTGACTCGGTAGGTTTGTGTACAATGCTTAATGAGGCCTGGGGGAAGGGATCCAGTCAGCAAATCCTCTCGGTCGTCAGACCTGCAGACCATCAGCATTTTGTGTTTTCAGAGGACACAACACAACGATAAAAGGTTTAGATTTTTTCTTCAAATTGCTGTGGGAACCATTTGTTCCCCAGAATGTCCCATCAGAAGCAACATCATTGAACACGAATATACACACACCGAGGGAAACACACCCGCACACACGCACACACACACACAAACTGTGGAAAACATACACAACAAGATCAAGACACCTCCATCATGTTACATGTTACATTCAGGTTTTAGAAACATTCTCATTGTGCTGAATCACAAACAGCAGCATCAGAACTGCCAGACAGAACAGACAGAACACACTTCTAAAATGCTGTGAAATCACAGAGCAATTTTGGCTCTGGAACAGAATGACTCTTTTCATAACCAGGCGATGTATGGATGTCCCTTACCAGTGCTGTCTGAGCTGGTTGCCGTGACGAGACTGTGACGGGGGTGGTTTTCTTGTGTCAACACAGCAGGGAGACAGACAGTCTGCTAGACAGGAGCATTATGGGAAATGCAGAAAATAACTTCTTTGTCTGCAAACAGCCTCTCAGATTCTGTTGAGAGAACACAGACGCCACAACAACAACAACAGCAAGAAGACCAACAACAACAACAACAAAGCCAGCCCCCAAATCAATTGCAGTAACAACTTCAAATAAATATGCTGTCAAGTACCTTGTTGAAAAAAACACACACCTCAGTTTAGTAGCTATAAAGCCTTTACGTTATAGCAATGTTAGACCTGTACTGGTCTAGTCAGGAACCCATTCCTCGGTGTAGACCTTTCATCAGATCAGCAGTCTGGTCTGTGTGTGATGTGTTTTTAGATACTTTTGGGCTTTTTTTCTAGACAGTTGGAGAGAAAGAGGGGAAGACATGTAGGAAATTGCCGGAATCTAACCCAGGCTCCTGCATTGACGCCTAAGCCTCAGTACTACATGCTCTTACCCGGTCAACCAGCAGGGACCCACTCTCTGTGTGTAGTTAAAAATGCATTCAGACCGGCTGAGAGAACAGGCAGAATAGATGTAGAGTGATTTGTAGTGCGTGAGATTTATGGGATACACATAACATGAAGTCAGCAGTGGTGTCATGGCTTAATGTGATTCCCTGAAAACTGTGAGTACCCACTCTCTGTCAGATAAGACTGCCACACTAGACTCCCTAGCAGGCATGCAGCAGGGTAGGAGACTGCTGTTGAGTTTCCACTGGGCTTTTGTCTCTCAGGTGGGTGGCACAGACTCCTTAGGGATGAGGACAGTCTTTACACCTCTCCTGGATGAAGAGGATGAGGACAGTCTATAGCTCATCTTTCAGCTGTTCCTCCGAGGTGTGAGCCACAAGGACCACTGACCTTTCACTCTCTGTTGTTCTCTTGCTCTCCTTATCTCTCTCTCTCTCTCTCGCGAAACCATATCTCTGGGTTCCACATTCTTATACTTATTCCATCAGCTCCTTTTCTTTTGTGTCCCTTCCTCCTCTCGCATCCCTCCCTCCTCAACCTGGGCCTCAGTGAGGAGGTGTGTGAGTGACATCCACAGCCTCGGGTGACAGGTAACATTTCAGAGATGTCACTCCAGACTGGGCTGCAGCCTGGGACACTGTTGTCACTCAGCACACACACACACACACACACACACACACACATACATACATACATACATACATACATACATACATACAGACATACATAGACAAAATACACCCACACCCGCACAAAGACACACACCCATACACATGCATACCGCTCTCATGTTCCTTAACATGTGTTTTTACATTTCTCAAGTCATGTAATAAACCATGTATCACGATAGAAGTGTCATTTATTTGCTCCCAGCCTAGCATGGATGGAGCTACAAGCTCATTTCCTTAAGTGGGTCATTTTTCAAAAAGGGCAGGTTTTGTTTCCTAAATGTATAAATCATGTGATGGAGTACAGGATCATTATGCTGAGCAACAGGAGCGGCCAGCTGAGCTAACATGCTGTTCATTAGGGCGTCATGGAGTACAGGGTAGGAGGGGGGATGAAGGGGAGGGGTCGGGTACAGAGGGGGGATGAAGGGGAGGGGTCGGGTACAGAGGGGGGATGAAGGGGAGGGGTCGGGTACAGAGGGGGAGGAGAAGGGAGTTTGAAGGTAGGTGATGGACAATCTAACAACCTGCACTGACACACTGTAGCACTGAACATGGGTGAGTGTGCACGTGTGTGCGTAGGTGTGCGAGTGTGGCTGTGCATGTGTGCATGTGCAGGTGTGTGTGTGTGTAATAGCTTGGGGCTCTTTTTAATAAATCCCCTCAGCAGCCATGAAAACCCCATTAATGCAGCTCAGCACAAGTCCTCGTTCCCTCTCTGTCTTATCGGGGTGTGTGTGCATGTGTGTGTCAGCAGACAGTGCATGTATGTGTGCTCACAGGTGTGTGTGCGTATGTGTGTGTCTATGTGTCAGCATACAGTAGATGTATAAGTGGTCAAAGGTGTGTGTGAGACTCTCCCAAGGTGACTCATCAGAGCTCTCATCTTGAGGGGCACAGTGGAGGTGGAGGGGGGAGGGGAGAGCTCAGTTCACCATGCCCCACTGCATGGCTAGTTCTTGGGGAAAGCATGGATACACACACACACTGTTATGAGCATGAATAGCTATACCATGTGTGGGTGTGTTTGTGTGTGTGTGTTTGTAAGGATTTGTGTGACAAGCTCTCTCTCTAGCAGCAGCAGATGTGGGAAACGCCCGCCCCCAGCCTCCAGAACCACCCCTTACTTCCCAGCTTCCGCCTGGTTGGGAAAAAGCTGCTCATCTGAAGGGACCATCCATTAAAGAGCCTCACTAGCAGGACCTGGGGGTCCCCAACTCTATCGACAGTCTACCTGAGGTTCAGGCTGCCAGTGAACCTGTAACACCACAATGATGCTTCTGATGCCTCTCTGAGAAGACCATGTCACCTGGGAGTTTTGTGAGCTAGAGAGAGAGAGATGAGAGAAAGAGAGAGAGAGAGAGAGAGAGGGGAACCAGGAGAGAGAGAGGGGAACCAGGAGAGAGGGAGAGAGAGAGAGAGAGAGAGAGAGAGAGAGAGAGAGAGAGAGAGAGAGAGAGAGAGAGATGAGACGAAGACAGAGAGACAGAGAGACGGAGAGACAGAGGAAGACAAGGAGAGACAAACCAACAGACAGAAAGCTCCACACCCTAACATCTCTCTTTATATTTAGCTTTCTATCTCCAGTGAACCACCATCCTGACAACACAACACTGCTGAAGGCTGCACGGACAGCTGCTGCTCCTCTGTTCACTGTTCCTGCGGCATGATGAAGACTGGACCTCCAGCCCCCTCCCCTGCTCTCGCTCCGTCCTTGCTTTGGTGGAGGGCTTGTTTATCTCGTTTTAGCTGCTGTCCTGGAGTGTCCACCGAACAGGACAAGGACGGGAACCACTTATCAGACACAAGAGTGGGGAGGGAGGAGCTCTAATAATGGCCCTCGGGCATAGCCTCTTTCCTTTGGTTGTACTGGGATCTTTAGTACAGAGTTATCAATACAGGTTTGTCCTTGTACACCTGATGGTTACAATTGTCATGGTACATGATGGTTCCAGGTTTGTTGTGTTACAGGGGTTGAGCGAGGCACCCCCCCCCCTTCCCAAAAGCTGCCTGAGTAGACCGTCCTGGCCTCCCTGCAGCACCTTGCAACACCCTGCAGCACCCTGAAGCACCCTGCAGCACCCTGCAGCACCCTGAAGCACCCTGCAGCACCCTGAAGCACCCTGCAGCACCCTGCAGCACCTTGCAGCACCTTGCAGCACCCTGCAGCACCCTGCAGCACCCTGAAGCACCCTGCAGCACCCTGCAGCACCCTGAAGCACCCTGCAGCACCCTGCAGCACCCTGCAGCACCCTGCAGCACCTTGCAGCACCCTGCAGCACCTTGCAGCACCTTGCAGCACCTTGCAGCACCCTGCAGCACCTTGCAGCACCCTGAAGCACCCTGCAGCACCCTGCAGCACCTTGCAGCACCTTGCAGCACCCTGCAGCACCTTGCAGCACCCTGAAGCACCTTGCAGCACCCTGCAGCACCTTGCAGCACCTTGCAGCACCTTGCAGCACCTTGCAGCACCTTGCAGCACCCTGAAGCACCCTGCAGCACCCTGCAGCACCCTGCAGCACCCTGCAGCACCTTGCAGCACCCTGCAGCAGCCTGAAGGCCCAGCCAGTCTCCTCTACCAGCTGAAGGCTGCTAGTATGCCAGCAGATAAAAAACTACGGGAGGCTGCAATTAACATGCCAGCTGTGTCGGATGGGGAGGCTTGAATTGGTTTATTATGAAACCCGACGCCCGCAGCAGGTTGTTTTCAGTCTACGAGAGGATCACGTTGGTTCGGCACCGGCCCATTCCTGGCCATCATCACATGTCCACCAAACCCAGGCACTAAGCTTTTACCTTTGTGTTGTGAAATATACCAGTGAAAGAAGTTTATTTGAGCTGACAGGTCTGCTGGGTTAATGGTATGGATGAAGTAGTCATCCATTTGTAAATGTAGCATTTAATCTCCACTCCACGACACCCTGGGAAGCAGACACAGGAGCCCAGAGCTAGCTGACCTTTCCTTAGATCCAGAGAAATGGAGAGAAGGAGAGAAGGAGAGAAGGAGAGAAAAAGAGAGAAAGGCAATAGAAGGAGAAAGAGAGAGAGAAATGGAGAGAGGGAAGGGGGGGCATTTTCAATTCCACACTCTAATGCATGTTATTATTTCAAAACGAAACTCAATTTACAGCATTCACGTCCATCAATATAATAGGCTGGAACCAATATATATATATATATATATATATATATATATATATATAAATTTCAAAAAATAATTTCTCTCAACTTTGTATTGGTTCATAATTCCAATCTTGTACATGTATATAATGAAATGGGTTGTAGTTTGTGTCATTTGTTGTGGACAAGGTGTAAGGGAAAGGTTGTGCTCAGCAACATCATAGGAGGATTGATACCCATGGTGAATACACTGCAGCAACAGCCACTCTGCTGAAATGCCATCCCCAGATGTCCATCCTCTGACAGTTCTCAGACACAGTTGTTTTATGGCTCGACTTTCAGTCTCAATGACAATGAAGCCATTTGTCTTTCTGAGCTGAACCCTGGGCTATGTCTACTGCGACGTGGACAGTAGTTAAACCATGACATTGAGAAGAAGTCTCCTGAATGTAAATTAGAGACGGAGAGCTGGAAAGAAGAGAATAATGGAGTGATATAATAAGGTGAGCAAGAGAATGATAGAGGCTGGTGGGAAGTAGAACGAGAGGGGAAGAGACCGAGATGAGCGTGAAGGAGAGGCAAGGTAAACATCAACTGACAGAGAGAGATAGAATTATTTAATGGTGCCACAGAGAACACTGTCGCCATGGTAGCCAGAGTGCCACAGGGAGGTTAAGTGAAACATTTGCATCAATGAAATTAGCTCATGCTGTATTGGATTCCTCTGGCTGCCCTCTCCCCCTGAACCTGGAGCGAGACCATCAATGTATGACTGCTGCGGGAGAGAGCAGACCAGACGAGCAGATCATGGTCTGTCTCATGTCTATGGCTGAAGAACACGCTGTACGGACAGCTGATGCGAAGGTCTGTATGGAACGGAAGATGATGTGCTTGTAGTTTGGAGAACTGTGAATGTGTTCTCTGAAGTTGTCAGTGAGAAAAGTAGCTTCAGTAAGCCAGGCCCAGCGGTGGACAGGCTCAGCAGGAGTGCAGATGTTAGCTGTGATGACACTGGGCTGGGACACTGCCATTGGGGGCGTTGGAGAATTGATTCCTCCAATTGAACCTCTCAACAATCAAAGCTCTCAACAGTGTTCAATGTGGGGAATCATCCACCGAGCAGACACTGGGGTACAGAGAATGTGTGTGTGTGTGTGTATGTGCTTGTGTGTGCATGTACCCGTTCTGTGTATCTCCAGCTGAGGCACAGAGAGACTCACCAGCATTACATTGGATTTATTCCAGATGAATGACACTGTTGGGTTTGACCCCAAAGTAATGATGTTTTACATACACAGTGTAATCTATTTCATATGATCCAGTCTGTAATCAGTTCCTATGACATGACACACTCGGAGGCAAGTTTGTATAGTGGTCATCTCTTTAATTATCAGTAGTGTTGTTCTACAGTTTTCATTAAAGACAATTATTGTTTAAATCTATCAAATCCTTTTCTAGACTGAAGGGTGTTCAAAAGAAAGACCAGCCAGTTGTCCTACCTAGCTTCAAACAGTCCTCTTCATTACGACAGCAAACTCACTTGAATAATTGAGTCCTTCTTACAAAGCTTTCTGATACTGATTTCAGTGGTAGACTAGACAGTGTGTAGTGGGTGTGTTGTCTAACTTCTTCTCTGTTAATAGCACCTTTTTACAGATTAACTGGAGCATGGACCAGTTTTGTTTCCAGGGAAGTGATAGAACACCTAGAAGAGAACAGAGAAACTATTAAAATCACATGCACGCACACACACAAACACACACATTCTTGCAAGTTCTCCATACAAACAACAGAGCTGATAAATCACATTAAAGTCTTGCATGGCAATGTGCTGAAAAGAATTTAGGAACTTAATCCCTAGACAGATGTGGCATTTGGCTTATAATGTTTCTGGTTGATAATTTATGATGCTTAGCAATTCAATTATATCATATTATACTGAACACCACCTGCAAAGCCATTTGAAGCCAGGAAAGTTGTTTTTCTAATCAGAATCTGTGAGAAGGAAAGACTTGATTGTTTTGACAGTTTTCAGCCTCATACTTTAAAACCTGTTTGTTTTCCAAGTGTACAGCAACACTATGTTACTGATAAGATGATTGATGATGAATTATATAAAATAATTGTATTCTACATTTCATTGATTGTTTCAATAGCTACACCATTGTCCTTGTGACAGAGCAGTGTACTACAATGGATCCCATTTCTTTAACCTAATGTCACCATGTGCATATTGACCAGCAAACTGGAGCCCCACTGATGCTGGGGGTCAGACATTGTACAATTGCTTAGGCTAAAGCTAGTTCCTCGTTCCTTGTGCATCTTACTGTTCCACAGTGCAGTAAGATGCACTTTGGCATGGCATGATTGCAATTGGTTGTCATGGAGGTACCTGTTAAATTGAAATATCAGTAAGTGTGTCACAGGAAGAGATGCAAATAATAGTTTGTACATAAATTCAATCTTGTATCTGAGAATATACCTTCCACGGATGGAGAGACTAATAACAAATGGGAATTCACAAGACAGAGTCCCACTCTTTGCTGGTGCTGGAGTCGTAATGGCCAGCTCCCTCCTCCCTTCTACACACATCTCTAGCCTGACACTCCAGCGCCGAGCCACCTGACTGTGCTCCCCTCACAGCCCCAATTAACGCCTGCTTAGTCAGCCAGAAAACGAAGAGCTCTAGATTTAGCTCACCTTATAACTTTACAACTATTTGTTCACGGCGACGGGGTTGCATGGTCTGTTGATGTGTGAGAGGTCGCAGTGGTCTCCACGCAAACGCTGACAGCGGCTACAACTTCAGGATAGTCTAAATGTGGCCAATGGTTTGGGTGTGAGATCATGAAAGATTGGAATATAGTAGGGGCTGGTATTTCAAGTAAAAAGGGGGCATAGAAAATGTGCATTCCACAAGAGCACAAAGTCGGCTGATTAAATAGCGTAATGAAACAGGCTGTACGACGTCTTTCATTTTCAAAATAGATACCAGACTATACGATTAATCCTTTTAAATCCATCCAAATTAATAGCTAACATTTTTCGATCTTGCCGGGTTTTTACATTTAAACTATACCATATGTGTAGTAGAACTGGACCTGCAACGAATCAATTGACTTGACTGCGGTCCCATGAATTCTCATGAATGCAGATTTTACAATGCGAAAATGCTGAATAATCCGCAATTTCAATTCCAATCCAATTTGTGCTTAGAATCATGATAAATACTAATTCCTTGGCGTATCGTCCTTTGCAGTTGTCGTTATAGGTGTTATTACGTCATTCTAGGTGGAAACAAAGCAGCTTGGGTTCTTTTTCAGCACCAAGCGCGCGCCTCGAACGCGGGCAGCTTCGTTCCAACAGCTTTTGCGGACTGAGTAGGGAGAAAAACCCGAGGGTATGGAATGATGTGAAGTACGAAGAGCTCGAGCTGTCAACACATTATGAAAATGGATTGATTTGAACGATGATATACGATAATATTGTTTGTCTTGAATAGCCTTTCCACATGGAATGTATTTGTCTTTGGTCTATTTCTCAATTGTCAGATGAATGTGTGCATAAACTTTACCCTAATGTTTCGGATGCTTTGATGCATATTCACTATTTTTGGATCCTTTCACGGATATCGTTTAACAGGACGGGACGCTAAGTGAGTTTATTTACCCCCATTGTTGATTGGACTGCGAGCGGGAGTGGTGCGGTGATAATGGTTTTTCCTTTCTTTTTCTGAAGTAAGGGTGAATGTGAGGGTATGCGAGTGCTAATGAAATACTCATAGTATAGGCAATCATATAGTGCCTGTATGCTTATTAATGCTTGGAATAGCATTTGGTCCTTTTCGAAACCTGGACGGACACAGAGAAAATATTATTTTTCACAGTTTGTTTTACATATGTTAAAACATTTGGTGCCGGTTACTGTTTATTTTGAAAAAACAGTGATGGAACTGTGTGTGTGTGTATAATGGATGCATGTGTTATCACACTGCTGTCTCCCAACACTGCTGACGTGAAGTCACGAACGGATTGTTCTTGTTTCTAAACAACGAAAAGAGAGGTTAGCACTAGAACATTTCTGTTTTTAGTTGTGAGAAAAACACAGCAATTGCCATCTTGTAACGTACTGCCTCCTGCACAGGTCTCACATCTGTTCTTTTCAGACAGGAGACATGGACCCCCTCCCAGAGTACTCCCTTTTCCTGGTGAGGATCCTGGAGGAGCTGGACAGCAAGCACCGCACTGTGTCCTACCAGGACCTGTGTAAGTCCCTGTGTGCCCGCTTCGACCTGGTCCACCTGGCCAAGCTGCGGAGCCTGCTTTTCTACACGGCCTGCCTGGACCCTGCCTTTCCCGCCACCCTGTTCAGGGACAAGATGCGCTGCTCCGTGGAGGACCAGCAGTCCAAGAAGCTGATGGTGGCGGCAGACATCGTCACCATGTTCAACCTCATCCAGATGAACGGGGGCATTGCCAAAGACAAGCTGCCCATGGGGCACAGACCCAAGTTCCACAAGAACCAGTCTTTCGAGTCATGTAGGTCAGACACAGAAGTTTATAAGTTCCAGGACTGCAAGAGGGGAGGGTACGACCACATGGACCATCCCAGGGGGGTGCATCACCACCTCCCCCTGCCCCAGAACACCCCCCCCTGTCCTACATCGGATTGCAACAACTGCCAGCAGTTCATCCCCACCTCCGACCCTAACTTCCTGTTGGGCGTCAACAAGGATTTGAAATGTAGAGCAGCATCGCTGGACAAGCTGCAGCATCTGCCTCAGTACTCCAGTGGCAGCCCTCCGTCACCTCCCTGCGAGATGCAGAGCACCTATTTTCCCATGGACATCGACAGTGAGTCCACCACAGACCAGGACTCTCTGCAGCACATCAACCATGCAGAGCCTTTTACCGTCCACTCCTGCATCCAGAAGAGAAACATCTTCAAGGAGGACTTTCACAACCTCCAAGCATTCTCTCCACAGGTTGGTATCATAGTCGTCCACAGTCTAGTTTCACAATTACAGCATGTCATTGGTCACCAGGTCTGGAATTTACCAGTCAATTTCAATTTTACTTTGATTTTAAATTTATTATTAAAATATTTACTGTATTGATGTATCTTATTAAAAACATTGTAATATACTGAACAATGTCTGTAAGTAAGTTGTATGAATTTATACAATTCAACCACCAAGTATATCTTATGAATTGATGTCTAGTAAATGCTTTGTTACAGTGTTTTAGCGCTTTATTAATGGAACATTATGCTTTAGGTTGTTACCTCAGAGTCCAAACTTGCCAGTAAAGCCAGTGGAGGGTACCATCGGAGGGAACTCCACAAACCTACAACTTTCTTCAACCACAGCTTTGAGCTGCCCTACAGCAACCCATACTTTGATCCCCCCCTCAGCTCACCCATCCAGGAGAAACGACGAGCAAAGCACGAGAGTCTGGATGACCTCCAAGCATCTACGTATTTTGGGCCAACAACAGTCTCTGAGTGTGTGAACACCCGGAGAGTCAGTAAACCTGGGAAGCAGCCATCTTGGCCGGTGAAGAGCCTGAGTCTGAACACAGAGGAAGGTCCTCCGGACTTTGAGAGGTCTTTTCTCAATGGCAAACCACTGAAAGACAACTACCGCCATAAAGTCAGTGTGATCAACAAAGACAATGAGCAGCATTTTCAGAACGCCAAGGAGAAGGTGACTGCCTCTCCTTCAGGGTTTGCAAAGAAAACCAATGGGTTGAAGAGCAAGGATGTAGCCTCCATGGGGTGTGGGCCAGACCGGGTTGTGGAGAAAAGAGAGGTGGGGAAAAGGTTCAGAGACAAAACTACCCACAGCACCTCTTTCCAGGGAGGCAACATAGACTGCTCATCCAGTATTGGAACCCAGACAGAGCAGGCAGAGCAGAGGAAACTGAAAGAATACACATCTAGAAATGCTAAGTATGGCGAGAGAGAGAGACACCCCTTCAAGCACTCAGATGAAGACTCGGAGATTGTTAGCGACGATATTAGCGATATATTCCGTTTCCTTGATGACATGAGTGTGTGTGACTCTCTGGGCATCATCCAGTCCTCCTGCTACAACAGTAACGGATCAATCTCTCAGTTAACGTTGAAGTCGGACGGCGACAGTTCTCCCGAACGCAACACAGTCAAACTGGCCAAGTCCAAGCTGGACCGACTGTTTAACTCCCTGGAGAGCACCGACGACGAGCTGAAGTCCAGCGTGTGTAAGTTGGTGATGAGGATCGGAGAAATCGAGAAGAAGCTGGAGTCTCTGTCAGGGGTGCGAGGTGAAATCTCCCAGGTGCTCTCCAAACTTAACAAGCTAGACGACAAGATCCAGGAGCCAGAGACCAATGGGAGGCCTGGGGACACAGCGTCTGCCTCGGGCTCCAACGCCACCCCAGACCACCTCCACCCCCACCAAGACCCCACCCTCTCCCCACATGTGTTCCAATGCCACACCACAGGCCACACCATCAAGGGGGACAGTGGCTCTGGGGAGTGGTGCTGCTCGGACGGCAGTAACAGCGAGAGCCTGCGGGTGAAAGCCCTGAAGAAGAGTATGTTCACCCGGAGGTCCTCGCGCTCGCTCAACGAGGAGAACAGCGCCACAGAGTCAAAGGTCACCAGCATCACCAACTCCCCGCGCGACTGGAGGACAGTGTCATATTCTAACCACCCCGGAGACGAGTGCAAAGACAAGGACCGTAACAGGGACCATGACAGGGACAGGGAGCGGGACAGAGACAGAGACAACAAGGACAGACACAGGAAAGCCAAAGAGGTAAGAACCATCACTATCCTAGTGTACATTGTTGTTTACTCTACATAGCTAGCTGCAATACTGTACATAACAGTCATAGAACTGCTGAATGTACGTTAGTATATCTATTAGTTGAGTATTCAGATCCCAAAAAAGAAACAAATTAGCTGTACGTATATATAACGCTATGGGAGACAGCTGGCTGATGAGGCTATACACATGTTTGTATAATACTTCAATCCTAATCTCCCATTTCTGTGGAATTAGATGATCTGACACTCAATAGTCTGTGTACATGTAGGAACATCTGCGTATTCAGCAGAGGTGATTAAGCTGGGTTGTGATCAAGAGCACACCAACAATTGGATCAGTGTTTTTGTTTGACTTCAAAGAGGAACAAGCATCAATGAATAAATTGAGTCAGTAAGAGTTATTCAGGCAGACGACTCTGGATAGGGAGGATGTGTCTTACTGGGCTTGTTGAAGCTTGGCCGATGCCCCCCCGAGGTGCCCGGGTAGCAAACGAGGAGTTTGAGAGTATGCAAGGAGATGGGGAGCGGGTGCGATGCTAAAGTAGAGACAAGTGAGTGGCTAGTATAGCAAGTTTGTATTCATAGAAGACAACTGACTAGCCTGCATTATACATTACATTAGCTGATGAGTAGACAAGGTGGCAGAAGGAAGTTGGGATGTGGTCTTCTCCTCCTGAACCTCAGTATAACTCCATTATGTCAGTAATTACACACCCATCGTCTCAGAGCTTTCCTCCAACAACACAGCAGCACCGAGCACAGATGCTCCAGTTAGGACCACTGATATTGACCCTACCTGAGCAGTTGACTTCATACCAATCCTTTATCACAGTCCAGTTCACAAAGACCATTTACACTAAAAGGGGATATCAATGTTGACGGATCAGGAAGAGAGAGAGGTGACGGACTCTGGATGGATCTTCCCCCTCAAGGTGTTTAGCTACTTTCAGGTTCGGGCTCTCTTCCATTCATCAGCACCTGTCAGGTCAGAGGCAGCCCTGTCGTGGTGCCATGCAGGAAACAGCCTCCACAGAGAGTCAAGGTGCTGAGGACAGCAGCATCAGAGACATGTTTGTCATTATTTGTGAAGTACCTGGTTAAAACCGCTCACTCCCCAGCAACCATGTTCTTCAAGGCCGTAGATTTCCCATTTTCTAGTCACATGACTGACATGTTAATTGTGTTCTTCCCCTCCTACAAGGCCTTGCCCACCTCTGGGCAGACAGACTCTTAAACGGGGGAGTTGAAATGCCAGTCCATCTTGTCAGGTGTTGCAGACCAGTGATTCCCAGTGACCTTTCCTTGGGAAGCCAAATGGAGCGCATGTTATCTGAAATGGGTCTTGACCCGAGAGCTGTGTAAGCACCTCTCAGAGCATGGCATGGCTACCATGGCCCCTCCATATCAATTAGTGTGTGTGTTTGCTTGTGTGTCTGCCTGACCAGGACTGATTATGGTCTGTGAATGGTGTCATTCAGTAATAGCTGCCTCTCTTTATGTATTATCTTGATGCATACACAGTACTGGGTTTTAACCGCAATACCAGTTTTACTGGTTGACAACATTTCTATGCATACTACTAGAAAATCTGAGAGAGCTATTTAAAGGTTCTAGGACATCCAACCATATGTTTTATTGCATATGCAAATCTAGCTACTAATTAGCATTTAATCCATACCTTTTATTTAATCCAAGATAATTTGACCAATTTACCACCCTACCATCCCATCAACATCAATTATTGGGTTTCTGCACGAAACAAATCCTCACATAAACATGCATCTTCTAATTTCTTTCTCTCGCTTTTTACTCTCTCTGTCAATCTATCTCTCAGGGTTTCTCTCTCTCTCAATGTCTAAATAAGTTTACTCCCTCCTTCTCTCTTCACCCCCCTCTCTCTCTCTCTCTCTCTCTCTCTCTCTCTCTCTCTCTCTTTCTCTCTTCCTCCTATCTATTTTCTGTTCCCCACGTTCTCCTCTCTTCAGGTCTGTTGGCACGGAGCCAAGATGGATGTCAGCCAGTTTCTTCTGATTCAGTTCCCTGCCATTTGGGGATGTGGGTGCAGACCTCGCACACAGAGCTGCCATATACCCAACCTTGTCATTTGTGGACGTATAGAACCCATATATACAGAGCTGCCATACAACCAACTCAGCCATATCACTGTTACTGCCTTCTGGAGTCCCCATACAGCCATTGCTTCTGTGAAATGCTCGCCTGAGGTGGACGTTACTATGAAATGTGGACTTGCAGTGAATGGTAGAGTAGGACATGACTAAAGGGAGTAAATAATGGAGTAATCTACATTACTGGTATTCTCTGGTCCTCCAGTAACGGCTTTGTGTTCAGTGTGGGTCTGTAAGTATCTAGGTAGAGACTGGTCAGTTTACCAATGCCCCACAAATCATACAATCAAATTGTATTTGTGATCGATAGCCCTTTTTACAATCAATGTCACCAAGGGCTTCACAAATGCCGACTGATCAACTGATGTCCAACCTTAACCCTGAGAGACGATTAGGGAAAACACCCCTCCTTCTCATCTCCCATCCCACCCTTCCCTCTCCTCTCCTCTCTTCCTCAACCCAACCCTCCCTCTCATTTCCTGCTGGCCCATGCTTCTATATTCAAAGCCTGTGAATAGGAGTGAGAATGGCAGTAAGACAGGTGAGACAGCAGGACAGACAGCCAGAGAGAGGTGAGACAGGTGACAGTGGTGGGAAAGCTGTCATAACGCATACATGTATCAGTCTTGTCACAAACATCCTGAGCTGCCACTACGCTGTTTTGCATTTCTCAGTGCCTGAATGCTGAAAACAAGGAGTTGAAAAGGATCTTAAGTGCAGTTTGTTTATTCAGGTAGCTGCCACTGTGTTTACTAAAACGGTACACAGTAGACTACTCTGTAGTACCAGTTCATGGACTCACTCTTAGAGAGATTTTCACAGCTTGCTAGTAGCTATTAAGCTTAAGTCATGTACTCCATATCCAACACACAGAGATAAGCTGTATTTAAGGGAGTGTATAGATCTGCATGGAGGTAAGCGACACGCATGGCCATGGCTTTCTCTCCCTTAAACTCACCAGGGACAAAAAGAGACATTTCTCCAGATGGATGAGAATCTAGTGGCAATTGTAAGTTCACACATAAACACACGCACACTCACACACTACTGCCAAGAGAGAGAATATTAGACTGTGGCAGGATCAGATTTGTGTCTCCTTCTCTGACCCTGGGGAGGCCTGCCACCACTGTTGGTTAATGGATGTTTACTTGAACAGTCTTTCGAGGGCTGAGGAGAGCTGTGGCGAGCTCATAAAAATGTAATATTCATCTAAATTAATGTTCTTTTAACTTCCCGAAGATCAATGAGATCAATACACTAGGTTGTGGAATGTTGTTTATCTCTCCAACCAGAAGGAGTAGCTATTCACATGAGCGGGAATACAAATATAAGCTTTTTGCAATTAATCTAATTTGAGTCTGACCATTTTCTCACTAATTAGTATTGAATAATGTACATTTTTTATGGTGCCAATGAAAATGTAGGTCTTGACAGTTTTTATCATCTGTAAGGTTTCAATCTCTTTGGTTTAATAAAGTCATTTCCTCAGAGTAATTGACCAAATGAGGAGGAGACGGATTTAGTAAAATAAGTGTTTATGCTTAGTCAACCAAATACATCTGTGCATCCTAATCATTACACAAAGAAAGCAATTTGATATGTTTCTTTTTCTTTCCAAAAATGACCAACTCTCATATGTCATCTCTCTCCTTGAGGGCATATATCATACAGCTAGCTTTCATATATTAAAAACAAATATGGTGCTTCATAACGTGGGGTGTTGCTTACAGATTACCTAAGTTGCTGTTCTGTGGGGAGAAATAGTGCACGAGTATGTTTCTCATTTAATGGTCTGTAGGAGACATTGCAGCTGTAATGGCTGTGCCATGCTTTTCCAGGATACTTTTACTATATGGCTGCTTAGGAATATCATAGTCCTCTGTTCACGCTCAGATGGGTCTCCTCTCAAACTACTGTCGGATGTCTTTGAGGTATTACAAAGTCAACCACCACCGCAGCAGGACGTTACACGACTTAAGGTTTCCCCTCTAAACTTGACCTCTCTGCCCCCTCCACAGTTGGAGCGTGAACGTCAGTACGAGATCCCCCAGGCCCATCGCTCCTCCAAGCCCCCCAAGGACTCCTACCTGGTGGAGCAGGTGTTCTCCCCGCACCCCTTCCCACCCTCCGTCAAGTCTCACATGAAGGGGAGCCCCCTGTACACAGACCTGCGGCTGACCGGCCTGTCTGATGGCAAACGAGGACAGCCCTCCTGGACCATCGAGGAATACAAACGCAACTCTGGAGAGAAGGGCAAGCAGCTCACAGCTCTGGACCTGCAGGTGAGGAGGGATATGGACTTGGTCTTGATCCCATCTCAAGCAGAACACACCACTTCTATGTTGGAATTAGTCTGTTTTAAAGTATTACTACAACAGGTGATGCTAGTTCTGCTGATGATTTTAGTCCAGGTGATAACGTTAGTTGTAGTGCTGATGTTAACCTTGGTGTTGATGCTAGCCCTTGTGTTGATGGAACATCTGGTGTAATGCTTGGCCTGCTGCTGATATCTAGCCCTGCTAGTGGTGTTGCTAGTTAGCCCTGGTGGTCATGCTATTTACTCCTGCTTGGTGGTGTTGCAGTGTCTGCTGGTAGTGTTGCCGTGGCTTGTGTGTCCAGCCTGGATCCTGGGGGAGTGGTAGCGAGGACTGCTGACACTGAGGCTTTCTTGTTATCTTTTGCTTCCTCGTCGTTGCTTCCTGATCTTATCTGAGAGTATTTGTGTTGACCAGGTTTTCTATGTGCAACAACACTCTTTCTTGACCAAAGACTCACTTGTAACAGAGCCAGAGATATATTTACAGTATCTGTCAGTCAAATCATTAGACACGGATTGTGACGCACAGATCAAATTTCTCGCCTATACTGTTCAGCAGTAACTGTGTGCAATTTTTATATATTTTATGATAATCATTAAATAGCTTATAATATCAGTGTTGAATAGCTTTTGACTGACACCTCTGATTGAGAATGCTAAACCCCAGTGGAAGTGTTTCCACTGTTCTTTATACATTCTTTATAAATGGAGTTCTAACCTTAAGATGCATCCTTGTAGTCTGTAGTTTGAGGAGGACGAAAGCTGACAAGAAAACATTTCTAAGTATTTCACAGGATGGCGAGACTGCTCCACTTACTGGGGCATCATTATAAGAATAGTAACCAACTGTCGATCAGACTGGGAAAGAGAGAGCAAGATAGAGAGAGGAGAGGTGAGTGAAAGGCAAAATAGGGAGATAAAGTGAGAAAGACGCAAACAGAAATGCAATTTAATATCTATCCTTGTGTGCCGTACACAACAAAATAAGGAATTCAATAAACACATTTTGCATTATTATGATTCAACACTCCTCTACAAAAACACTCACAGTTAAAACAGTGGAGCCGCACTCAAAGATAAGTGACCCAATTAGAAGATGATTAGTGTGTCTACAAATGTTACATTGTGATGTTAAAGCCAGGATTCTGTGTTGGTTGAAAAGCCGTCAGATGTCACAGACACGTCTGTGAGGATGGGTAATACAGTACGCACGCAGAAATAGCTGTGTGGAGTAACTCTAATCATTCTGTAAACTAGTCATTATATTCCACATTAACTAATTGGGTCTGGCAAACCAAACAGTTTACTGCAGTAGATTAGAGACTGTTACACTGAATATTCAGTCTGCTACTTGCCTCCCATCAACAGCTCTCTACCTCCCTGCATCCCAGCTGGCTTGGCGTGGAGCCAATGACAGATGCAGGGTCAACTTCACAGAGGCAAACAACCATGGCTGGTCACCTTCAAAAACATTGATTTCTAATTTTCTTATGATCAATTCAGAGAGTTTTCCAAGTAGGAAATATAATTAACCTTGGATGTGTACCTCTTCCAAAGACACAGGATTCCAAAGACGCAGACAGGCAGGGAAGGCAGGGGAAACTGTGGTCCTATTCAGAGGCATCACACAGAGAGAAAACAAACATGGAGGCAAAGTGGAGGAAGAGAGAGACAAGACCCGGAGAATGTTTTGGTCCTTTTCTCAATAAATGATCATATTCTGGACAGTCTCGCACATCTGTTTGGGTAATGAGTATGTCATTCCATAATTATAAGCCCAGTGCATTTCCTTAAACCAGCCTGCAATAGTCATGAATAAACATTTGATTTTGTGTTGTTAATTTGTAATTACTCTGAATAGCCTGAACAGACAGCAGAGTGATTATAATTACAATCTACAGTATAGCATGTTCTATTTCTCTCTCTTCCCTTCTCTCTCTTTCTCTATCTCACTCCCTTCTCCCGCACCCCTCTTTCTTTTTTTAACTCCATATCTCCATCCTTTCTTTCTTTCATTCTTTCTTTCTCTCCTTCGTTTTCTCTCTCTCTCATGAAAGGAAATCTGTGCCATGGCAGTGAGTCAGTGTGTTGCAGTGTTTGTCAGGCTGCCTTGGTCATGCCTCCTAGGGGCTCAGTGGGAAACAAGCATCCACAAGGACAAGCATCCCAGTCGGCTGCCATCGATTGTTGCTCTCGCCGTTCCTGTTTATCTGAGAATCAATTTAGGAGATAACAGAGGTTGGACAGAGAGATTCTCTGTCTTTCTCTCTCTGTCTCTTCTCTCCATTCCTCTCTCTCTTCCTCTCTATGTGGATGAGGACAAAAAGCAGAATTATGGCTCTTTCATCCCTCCTACTCTCCCATAAGAAGTTTTTTCTTTATGTAACAAATGTATCTGTTTGAGAGACACTCAAAAATCCTCCGTTAATGTCTCCTTTCTATCTATCCTTTTAAGTTTTTTCAGCCCTGCACTTAAATTCTCTCTTTTCTCCCTCTTCTTCTTGTAGACCCAGGAATCTCTGAACCCCAACAACCTGGAATACTGGATGGAGGACATTTACACACCCGGATACGATTCGCTGCTCAAAAGGAAAGAGGCAGAGTTTCGCAGAGCCAAAGTGTGTAAGATTGGAGCTCTAATTGCTGCAGCGGCCTGCACGGTCATCCTGGTCATCGTGGTGCCCATATGCACCATGAAGACATGAAGCACAGGAGGGGCTGCTCTCAGCAGGACTCTCTGGTCATGCTCCTCTGTCCCTCACACTGCAGTGAGGACCCAGCCAGACAGCATGGTCACACCTTCAACTGACCCTGTGATAGGGTAGGCTATTTTGAAAGTTTGAAGCATATTTAAGTGTTTCAGACCCAAATGTTTTATTTATACGGTATTGGTTGTGTTAGAGAAGATGAACATGGAACATTCTTTGAATTCAGATGAAAGTCGTTTTTTTCTATATATCATTGCCTACTGTATAGTGAAATCATGTATTGCCTCTCAATATGGCTATTGTACAGTAGCAATGGCAATGGCAAATACACACACAATGTATTTATTTTACAGTAATTATATCTGTCTTCGCGTAAAATCTTTCTTGAGGTTAAACATTTATTTGTTTGACTTTCCAGTTGGGAGATGGTAAACTACATTACCATGGTTAATGGTTGACAACTGGATGTGTTTGGTAACCAGTGTATGATATTTTATTTTAGTATAATTGCAGTATAATGTATTTTAATGAGAGTTATTTTTTATGAATTATCTGGTAGAATGTGCTGAGTGCAAACAAGATTTATTTCTGTCATCGATAACAGGAGTTTTAATCCGTGGGTTTAATCAATGGGAACTAATTTTTCTATGTAGAAACAATTGGAGGTACTATTTAACCATAGTTGTATAATGGTACATAGAAAGGTGTGATTACAATACTGTAAAGTCAACCTGAATGTATTGAAAAATAACACCAAAAGATGGAGAAAATCTTTGTTTCTTGCAAGGTATTGAATGTTTGTTTGTCTCACACTGTGTGACAACTAGCCAACAGCACGTTGCTGTTTATCTCAAATGGTGTTTCTTATTCTTTGCCTTCTAGGTCATTTATTCAGTGAATACTTGAAGTTTCCCTCCACAGTTGAGGAGCCCAGCTCACCAGGGAGGGCTGAGTGCTATTGGTTCAGTCAGCAGTATTGACTGGCCCACCCTGCAGGCTCACAAACCCCCACCCCCAAAACACACACACACACACACCTCATCCCTACCCAGCCATCATCTCCCAGAAGGCCTTAGCACCACTCAATACAAACTGCCTACTCGCAGCCATGTCCCAGTATTTTGGATTAGCTTTATTGTCTACTTGTATTTGCCTCCTTCATGACAACTGATGTAAGTGGGCAGGACAGATAATTGACACGGTCCAGGTGAATGATCTATTCTACCTATCCCTTTCCTCTCCAGATGTCCATTATTTTATTGGTCTATATGAGTCTCTATAAAGATAGAAGTATCTGACGAGAAGCCCAAGGCCTCAGGGCAGCATCGCTGAGATTAGACAGCTGTCTCACTGGCTCTGACAGGAAGGAGAAACCTCACCAGAGTGCAAGCTTTACAATAACGTCGCAACTCCTTGGCTTGGTTCCACGTTTTACCTCCCTTTTCCTGAGCTTAGAATCTGTTAACACTGAAAGGATGGAAGCCCAAAGAGCCCCTGACTAAAGACCAGGGAGAAGAACAGACTTCCCTGTTCACTGGACCAAGTCCTCAACTGTTGTAGTTACTGTTCAATGTAAACCAGGGGCTACAAAGCCAAGTCAAGCTAGGAAAAACCAAGTCCTCAAGTCCTGTTGTTTGTCAGCTGATGTTTCTGTCTCTCTAGGGCATACTGGAGTGGACGCTTGTCGCCCTGTTACCAACAGTAGGTGCTGTGTTATTGACTGGGTTAGTGTTATCTGACCAGGAGAGACCATACAGTAGAGGATTGTCCAGCACCGGGGCTTGGAGCCTTGGCACCCTGTAGAGGTCTGTATATAGTGCAGGTTGGAGGCACATCATGTGGACAGGTGTTCATCTGGAATATAACTACAATAAAAGCTAACTGTTCTGACTGTTGCTATCTGTGTGACTGGAATCTCTTTACAAACAATTGGCTGGACTGGAACAAATGCTAAAGCAAATATGCTTGGTACTTCCCCAAACATATTTCACTTACTGTTATTATAGTTTTGAATTGAGTTCTGACACATTTCCAGTGATGATTTCCGATAAGAGAGAGAGATAAGAGATGGGGACAGCATAGTGCAGCTCCCAACAAAAAGCTACAACACAAAATATTTGTCCTAGAAATGATTTATTAACCTTTTTTTGTGATAGTTGCTGTTTTTCTGCCAGTGTCTAACAGTCAACCAGGAAATGCCAACCTAATCAGCGAGATTTTCTCAAGCACTGAGGGACCAGCTGGGCATGCACAGCTTGAGCAGCTTTGCAGTCTGAAGAACCATCATCTCGGAGGTTAGACCACCAAGATGGAAACACAATTACGCAGAAGACGAAACACAGCAACTGCTCTCAACTTTATGGTGCCGTATCTCTCTGTCTATCCAGGCTATTTCAGGCAGGAAGCATTTCAAGTGGTTTGTTGAATTGTGGGCTGTGGAAATTAGCCCGCCATTTATGGTAATTGAAAAACATTATCCCAAGGCCCCCAAAAAAGGCGTTTGATCATTTGCCTTGAGATATGATGTCATTAGTGTCTGATGGTTCTCTCCTCTTGCGATAGTCCATTAGCCCTCTGATGACTTGCAAGGTTCTCTAACAATGGACTTTGTCAAAACAGCACATTGTGAGTCATGTATTTTATGTTCATTTCTTGACTCAGTGGGGCCTTGATTTCAAACTAGTCCAGGCCTATCAGCCAATCAGTCTTGCTTCAGCGTGAAACTAAGCATCAGCTGAGAGACCAGTAACAACTGTATGCATGTCTGCTCCAGTCCTCAGACCGGGCTGGATGGCTGCATGAGCCTCTCTGAGCCTAACGTAGCCTCTCTTAACCACTCAGCGTAAAGCCACAAGTTGAGACTGAAACACCACTAACCTTGGCTGCCACTGATGTACTGAGCAAGGTCAGAAACCACTCGGCCTCTCTCTCCTCAGGAGAGGGGATTGAGTGATCTACGTAATACAGGATTCAATTCCAATCCCACAGCCCCTTATGTAGTCTAATAGATCAGGCCTGTCCCCCCCAACACATACAAAACACAGCAAGCACTGGTTCTGTGGCCATATTTGTCAGTTCTGTGATAATCGTGAGCTAAATACTCTTAGGACCTGGCTTGTGTGTTGGTGTTTAGAGAAGTGTAACATTTGTTTTCCTGTATGACCTTTCAAACATCATAAACCAATTTGTGGACTGTGAAGGACACACTGCCGATAAACAAGCCAGAGCTTGTCGAAGTGTGTCCTGCCATAGGCTACTCTACCCAGACACACAAATGACTTGAATGAGCATTGAGGCAAAACGGAAAATGAAAAACCACCAAGATCCATTGGGACCTGATGAACACTCTGTGCACAATTTTAGAAAGAAAAAAGTACATGTATTTAATATTTTTGAACCTAAACTCTTAAGAAATGTACCACTGTTTTATGACAAGTCTGTTATTAGAAGTCTGAAGGTTGTGAGAATAGTGTGTGTGTGTGTGTGTGCGAGGGGGGGGGGGGGGGGTGAGGGACTCCCTTCTGTACGGTGAAATGACACAAAAATTGCCTGGAAATTACCCCTCCACATGTCTTACAAAGTCAGCTGAGCTGTGCCCTATGAAACAAAAGAAAACATGATAAAGAAAGTTTTTGTTCTCAGGTCATGCCAGTGTTGAGGCATTGAGGGCAATTAACAACACTGGAGCATCCTTCTCTCCCTCTCCACCAGTCTCTCTCTCTCTTCCTCTTTCCTTTTCTCAGAACCCATTTGGACCTCACTGCTTACCCAGTAATTTTGTCTGCATGAATAAAAGAATTATCTGTATTCAACATCAAGCTTTGTATTTATGGGACAAGTGCAGCAATTACCCAAAGTGTCAGTAAGGTTGGATGGATGGCAGGAGTTTGACAATAATTGATTTGAGGGGGGGGTTGGGGGGGGGGGGGCTTTAGAGAGTGTGAGGAGAGGATAGGGAAGGGAGGAAGTGACTGAGGCTTTGGTGGTCTGGTAAGACATTCACCACATACGTCCTGCTCCCAAATACATTCAGTAATCTGTACAGAACTGAATACTCATTGTTCTGTTGTTCATCTTCATGTCCCCATATTGTACTGCTATGCATGACCACATGCAGTTGGTCACAAGACAGTCACTTTATTACACAGTCAATTACACGCTAGTGTGACTGCTGTGATGAAGTAAGCCAACTGCAGTTACTCAGTAGTAGTCCTTCATTTGCACTAGCACAAGATAAAGTATACTTTAATGTGTCCTGGTTACAGCCCAACTGAACACATTTGGATCGAAGCTCGCCATTTCATCACATGAGGACTGACAGGGAGATATCAAAGCAGTAAAATCTCTCATCTTTACTGTATAGTTGCCACCATGTGCCTCAGGTCAGGATACTGTGCTGGAGGAAGCAGCAGTGATTCAATTAGAACCTTCCGGCTCAGAACCTACACAGCATTCTGTTGGAACATCCTTGTAGATCCTTTGGGTTCCATCATAGAACATCTACTTCATTTGTATTCAGAGGAGACACCTTGGAGGTCCACATTGGATGTGTGTGTAAAGTAGGTGTCGTGGAGGGGACGTAGAAAGTAACCACCTAGACCTGGTAGGTTGTGTTCGACATAGCTGCTACAGAGGGGATTTCAATACAGCCAGTAAATGTGTCAGTCTAACATGCTGGCTGAATAGATATATAGACTTTGTATTCTCCTTGCTAATCAATGGTGTTCTACATTTCGTCAGTTATCAGGGGGGGGGGGAATCAGTGGTATGCTATTCATCATAGTTTCATGGCCCAAATCGCCACAGTGCTACATTACCCCAGAGCATACTTTACAGTTGCCTGCTCTTTATGTTCCTGCCTCAGACTCTTTCTCCTTCTTAACACCCCCCCTGCCCATCTACCCTGTAAAAGGTAATGTTCAATTTAAATGCAGCTCACTGTGTTATGTGTCTCTACTGCAAGTGTTGGCAGTGAAGATCCACTGGAGGAGACGTCAGACAGAGCACCCCTTGGACAGACTTTGTTTGTCATGGCCCTCTGTACCTTCATGGTTGTCTCCACTCTGCTTACAGTATTTTACATTCGTACACAGCTGCTTGCTCCTCTCCCTCTCCATCCACCTTGTATCTAAGTCTTCCTCTCTCTTTCTCTCTCTCCCCCTTTCTCTTCCGTTCTTTCTCTGCATCTAAGCTCTCTTTCTCTCCAATCTCTTTTCCCCCCTCCCTCCCTCCTCCTTGTACAGCCAGAGTTATGTGTCTGAATCTAAAGGTCATGAACTTTTGGAATCCAATAGTGCTTGTCCTGCTGCTGATGTTCACACACAAACTGGTCTGTACACACACACACACACACACACATGTTCCTGATAGTACAGTATTCCACTACTGTACACCATCTATTAGTGTTATTTCAGATGGATTTTATACTGTATTCAAAGGAAAGAATGAACTGTGCCATCACATCTCAGCAATGATTCTTACGTGTTTAAACAGCATCAATTCAACATCTACTGTGTATAGTTCAATTATTCACATACATGCATATGGTCCCACTCTATATAAGTCATGGCCCTGCATCCCCCTCTCCCCTCCCCCAGCCATGCTCCACTGCTGCTGTGCTGAGAAGGGATTTGTGAGAGAAGGAACATGTTGGGAGCTGGTTTAATTAGACAGAAAGACACGAGGACTGGAGTGAATAGTTCCACAACAAAGCTTCCCCCTTAGTCACTTTGACACGAGTATGGATGAGGAGTCTACAGAGTTTACAGAGTTATATCCCTCTACGGAAATAGGGGAGTCAAAACATTAAAGTCACCTCAGATCTATGCGAAGGGAACATCTCTACCTGCATCAAGACTATGACCTTTACCTCAGGTTGACTTCTCAGCCACCTGAGACTGCTTACTACAGCCTCCTGGGTTCTGCTGCATCCTGGTTGAATTATTCAAACGCTTTTCTGTACACCCTGCATTGCCTTCTTCACTGGCCCTTTTGAAATGACATCGTTTCCTAGTCTCTGCTTCTCTGGTTCAAAATCAAATAAAGCCCTTTCTACAAGCACTGACAGGGGTCACAGATCAGCAGCTATAACCAACCTAAAACCTTCAAGGGAGCCTAACCCTAACCCTAAACCTAACCTTTGGAGGAACAGTTCCGTGGGTGATCCCCTCCTGCAGAGTCGGTTAGTGAAACAGAGATGCAAGACCGTAGGCCGCGTAAACAGCTGTTCATCGTTATTGTGAGGCTGTGTGGAAGGCCTTGCTGATGAACTGCTATTTCTGCTAACTGCAATAGGAATGTTTCTGAGAGAGAAAGAGAGCGAAGGATGAATGAATAGACAGTATATTGGGTAGTTGTTAAAGCCCAGATTAAAAATCTCTCCACCATAATTGAGTCATAAATCATCCAACCATTCAATTTTACACTGCAACATTCGACTCGTTTGTGCGCCCCTCCCCTCACCCCACCCCCTTTTAACCTTCACATCCATGCAGCCTCCATAACACTGCTCTTGCCCACAGAGACTAGCTCTGCCTGGCTTGTATATGCCAGACTACAGCCTCCTCTCTCAGGTTTTAAACGAGAACAGAACGAGAAAATACCCACCGAAGGAAGTAATCCAGTTTTTTAAAGATTGTATACAGTATACTGTCAACATATAGAGAAGCTTGATTAACTATGAATGCAACTTTCACCAGCACACACACACCAAACACGCACTCACCAGTGCTCCCACTCATAGGAGGATGATCTGGCTCTGAAGCCCAACCTGAGTCAGACCTCAGGCCCTGTGTCAGAGGCCTGTGTCACCCTCCAAAAGGTCCCTTTGACCAGCAGCGAGTGACAGAAAAGGATCGGCAGAACATGAATGAACAGAATGATGAGAACAGTGAAGACAGATAAGAGACAACTCTCTGTCTGTGGGCAGATTGCAATGAAATGCTATGTGGTTTGGTGTTCAAACTGAACAGGGTCCAGCCAAGCGAAGCCTTTTCTGTGCTGTGGGTAGTCACCCTTACCTGGAAGATTTGATATAATTACCTCTGCCTGCAGTATCTCCCACCTCCTAATTCAAACTTCCCTGATCCCAGTCTCCCAGCTAAAATGTCAACACCCTAACGCAAGCCTTGATTCTTGATCAAGCTTTTCGAAAAACACTGAGAGGTATCAAGTCAGGCAGCTCTGAGCCGGCATGTTGGACGAACCGACTGGATAAGTGAGCAGTATTATGTTCCCTTCACCCCTGTGAGGAGGAGGAGGTGAGCCTCTTTCTCCTGAGGATGTCTGCGTCAGGGCTTCTGTTCCTGCTGTGACGGATGACCCCCCCCCTCGCCTTGCTTCTCAGACAGGCGTGTCGGCAGGAATGGCTGCAGCCAGGCATTAAATAGAGCAGCTAGCAACAGCTGCTGACAGCAGCGGAACGAAACAAACACATTTGGTTTACTATCTCCATGTTCTCAAATGTGTAATAGGAGGGGAGGAGTTCTATTTTTGGACACAAAGACAATGCTAGCCTCTGGACTGGGATGAAGCCTGGGGTGGTGTGTCTCTTCCTACGCAACAAAGCAAGTGTAGTGCCGAAGCAGGAAATGCCTCTTGGGAAGACCAGGTAATGATTGGACAGGACTGCTGCACATGCTGTCTGCATGCGCTTTGTGTGGGAATGCCTGTGGCGAGCCTGACGGCAGCTAGTCACGGTGTGGAGCAAGAGAGCTGGAGGAGAGGATGATATCATCATCATAGAACCTTCCGTCAGGACGTGATGCTGATTGTTCCATACACAGATCGCTTGTCTGGAGGCAAGCTCAAATCCCAAAGCAGCTGTCTTGTCTCAGGGTTGTTTAGAGTCACAAACAAAATTGCTCTAGTGGATGAAGAGGTTTGTCAGTTCAAGCATGGAATGGTAGTCTTAAATGTCCAAATTCCATGTTGATGATGTCAATTTGTAAATGTGTTTTAATTAGCTCTATGCCATTAGATCAGTACATGTTTACATGTTTTCTGTGTACAAGATTGATGACCAAATGTCCTCTATAAAAGGGATCAGAAAATATTCAACAATCAACATGTCAGTCGCTGTCGACGCATTCCCCTCAATCTAGAACACTGTCAACATGGCCACATTCCAGATGATTTGACTCGGTGAGAATGTTCGTCACAGGACAACGTCAGTTCCCAAACAGGACGGTGGGACGGAGGACGAGATAACGCGCCATCTCACCTGCCCTGAGGGAAGATGGGACGATAGCAAAACCGAGACTAAACACACAATGAATGTGCCTCTTTAGCTGGGATAATGAGTGCATATATTAGCATGGCTGAGAGAGTTGGGTCTGTGTCTGGATGGTGGTGTTCTGCTGTACTTCTGCATGCTGGTGCTCTGGGAGACCTGGTGCTCTTCAATCCATCTTCGGAGTAACACTTCATTAATAATGCTGAATGAATCATGTGCCCAGAGCACTGCCACGAAACACTCATTTAAGGTCTGATTGCTTTGTCATCAATCTCAGTGAGGAGGCCATCAAACTTGTCTGCTGTCGGTAAGAGAGAATGCACGTGTCTGCACGTGTGAACATGAAGCGTGTGTGTGTGTGCGTGCGTGTGTGTTCAAGCCATGAAGCTGGAGCATCACTGTGCCAGTAACCAGCGCCACCGTGGGCAGAGACTAATGTGAGCAGATGGTGCTGCAGTCCTATCATTGGTCCACGTGACCAACACTCACACCTTTGAATCTGGTCACCCCTATCACGACAACCCTGAACACCCGTCCACACACACACACACACGCACACACTCACACACACAGCAGCTTTACAGATGGACCTACCTAACCATGCAGCACATTAGACCAGGGTACAGTGTGCGGTATGACATTGTACCTTCTGTCCTCCCAGCCTCCTCTAATTCGAGGCAGCTGAGCTGAAACTGGGTTGAGATCCTCCAGATGAGACAGAAAGGGAAAAGAGAGTCTCGGAAAGCCCTGGAACAAGCCCCCCTGTCAGGCTAAATGTAGATGTGAGCACATCAAAGACAGAGCCACGTTATCCTTCACAGTGTTCAGTGGGGACTTCAACTCCCTGCAGTGAGAGGGAGAGAGAGGAAGAGTGCGACTAAGAGAGAGAGAGAGAGAGAGAGAGAGAGAGAGAGAGAGAGAGAGGGAGGGAGGGAGGGAGGGAGGGAGAGAGAGAGAGAGAGAGAGAGAGAGAGAGAGAGAGAGAGAGAGAGAGAGAGAGAGAGAGAGAGAGAGAGAGAGAGAGAGAGAGAGAGAGAGAGACAGAAAGAGAGCGAGAGAGGATAAAGAAGAGAGGAATATACAGTCTGTAGATGTAGAGTGAGAGAGAGAGTCTCCATGCTCCTGGCTCAGTCCCCTGGGTTCTGGGGCTCCGTGTTCAGGTGGGCTCCTGGGACTGGAGAGAGCTCTGGGATGGTGCTGGGAGGGCCACGGCCACATGTTCTGCTTCTCTTCAAAAAGTAACTTTCATCAATTAAGATGTGTGCCTTTGGGGATCATCTAATCATCTAAAAAGTGGCAGACAAGCTCCTACAATCATCTCGGTGTCAGGATGCCAGTGTAAAACGCAGGTTGCCAGTGTAAAACCTATTGCACACCGTCACCGACACCATAAATAGTGAATAGTCATCATCTTCCTTCCAATCCAGATTTCTTAGGTAATATCATTATGTAGACACCTGTCTAGACAATGGCTCTGAGAGGGGGGGGGGGAGAAGGAGGAGGTGGAGTGAACAAAGTTTGCTTGACGAAGCTCATTAGCCTCAGTTACTCCATCTTTCTGTCACTTAGACAGAGGGAGGGAGGGAGGAGAGTGTGAGGGGAGGGAAGGAGAGGAGAGGAGGAGAGCTGAGTTGTTAGCGCATTGACTCAACTCTAAGAAACTGATGAAGTTTCAACCTCCTGTGAATGCTTCTCTGTTGCTGGTTCATTCTGAGTCATTCAGTAGACATATTCATCTGTTACTTTGCTCTGATCTGACCCAGCAAACCTACAGACTTCAGATCAAGGAACACTTGAAGAAAGAGTGCGGAAGTAGGCCAGTCTACTTCCAGAGATCAGTAGGCAAAGACATCTGAACACAGGAAGCCTCATTTAGCATCTCCTAACGCTGCTGCTTTGAAGCTTGAGAAGGCAGACGAGAGCCTTACATCGACCAGAACCTTAGACACACCATGACGGAACATTGCACACATATATCTGTGTTTCGGAGACTGAGATCTGAGATTCCTCCTCTCAACCTTGACAGACACTAGGCTGGGATCTGAGCTTCCTAAACATAGTTGATGATGATGTGTGTGTGTGTGTCATTAAAATTGTTTTTTTTTAAAGGATAGGCCTTCAAGAAATACACAAACCTCTCCTAGTAAATGTTGGTTTGCCAGCGAGAATTGGCTGATGAATAAAAATAAATAGAATTCCAGATATGCAAATGAAAGGCACTCTGAATAATTCAACATGGCCTAGATAGGACTCTCATCTCTCTCTCAGCGGGGATGAGAGATATCTGAGTAAACTATGCACAAATTACATGTCCTAATAACGTCTGAAGGGGAAACGTACATCACACAAGTGAGGGGAAGTTTGGCAGGTGCAACGTTCGTTTTTCAGTAAAATAGCTAGTGACGTTGGGTTCTAGAATTATTGAGTAATCCTTTACAGCTCCATTCCTAACCAGAACTAGAAGTGGCCCCCATTTGTAGGCCCTGTCTGTGGTGCAGGACGTAGAGTGAGATGAGGAATCAGGGCTTAAGTAAAAGATCCATTTGGGCTTTTATTTTGGGGTTTGAGACTGCAGTGGGGATGGTGTCTGGGGGGCTGTGTGATGTGTTCTTAAGATATTGAGGATATCTCTAATAATTACTCTTCACTGAATATCACATGGGACACTGCTGGAAACACTGATAAGATGAAACTTTGATATAGAAGAATATGGTCCTCCGTGGAGAGAGGAACATGCCACACACAGACACACACACACAGACGCACACACACACACACTCTTCTATCACAGCGGTAAATATCAAAAACACTAGATTGAGATTGCCATGGGTCTGAAGTCCTCTCTAAGTCCCACAGAGAAACCTGTGGAGACATGAAATAGGATGTATCACACAATCACCTAGACACCATGCTCCAAGGACACCGGTCACAATACCTTCCTGGTTTTGGGAGCATCAGACAAAGTTCTTTACTAAATGGAATAAAAAATGACTTGAGGTAGTGTGTGTACTCCATGGTAAAGTACAAAAGTACTGTATGTATGTCATATATGTATGCCAAGGTACTATAGTGTGTGTGTGTGTGTGCGTGTATTGTGTGTATAGCATGGTACTGCAGTGTATGTAAGCTATTGCATCTGCATCTTTCTGTACTGGTCACATGGGCACGGCCTCCATCCCAAATCCTGCCTGCCATGCATATTGAACTGCCAGGAGAATGGATTCTGTGTGTGTTTGTGCATGTGTGTGTTTGTGTTTGTGTGTGTGTGTCATGCTGAGCTGTGGCTGGGCTGTTGTGATACAGGAAAGCCAACTGAGGGACCATCTGCAGGACTGAAAGAAGGAGAGAGGGAGGGAGGGGTGTGAAGAGAAGGGAGCTAAAAGATGGTGGAAGAGGGCGACCCAAGAAGGGAGAATGGGAAAGGGGGATGTGCGAAGCAGGGAGGAGAGGAAGGCTGGGTGTTCAGGGACAGTCTCGACATCAGCATGCTTTCACCCCCTCCGCTGTCGGGTTAGACGGAGGGAGGGGGGAGGAGAGAAGGAGGGAGGAGAGGAGGAGAGAGGTGAGCAGAGGTGAGGCAGGAAGACGGAAACGAAGCAGCGTGACCCCCTCCACACCTCACCATGTGACAGAGAGGAGAGGGAAGGAAGGAGAGGGGGGGACAGAGAGGAGGGGTGGAAGGAGAGGGGGGGACAGAGAGGAGAGGGAAGGAAGGAAAGGGGGGGACAGAGAGGAGGGGTGGAAGGAGAGGGGGGGACAGAGAGGAGGGGTGGAAGGAAGGAGAGGGGGGGACAGAGAGGAGGGGTGGAAGGAAGATCACTGGCCCAGGTGGGATTCTTCTTTCCTCTGTTGGGAGCAAAGGAGAAAGAGAGAAAGAAAACGGGGGTGAGGGGAGAGAGAGTTAATAAGGAAAGCAGCAAACAGATAGAATTGCAAAACGAGAAAAAGGTATAGATGGAAGGCGTGTGGAAAGATGGTGGGAGGAGGAGGGACAGATTCCACCTCCAGAGGGTGGTATGGAGGAGGTGTTGATGAAGTCAGGGCCTCCCAGCTGAGAGAGAGAGATCACACTCTGCCCTTTCTCTGCTCTTTCTGACTCTAAACACACAACACATACTGAGGTTAAGCACAGGAGTGAGGGGTCACCCTCTATTGGCCTTCTCTCCCTTTATCTGTGTTGCTCAGTCCCTCTCTCTGTCTCTCTCTGTGTGTCTCTCTCTCTCTCTGTGTGTCCCTCTCTCTGTTTGTCTCTCTCTGTGTGTCTTTCTCTGTGTGTCTCTCTCCCTGCGTCTTCATCTCTCTCTTAACTGTCTGACCTGGCTTTCATCCCACTATCGGGAGTCAGGACACGTTCTGTCTCAGACAGAGGGAGGGTTTGTGTGTGTGCGTGTATGTGTGTGTGTGTGTGTGCGTGTGTGTGTGTGTGAGAGAAAGAGAGTAAGAGAGAGTGTCTTCAGGCTGACTAGCTTTAACAGCGCAGATTTTGCTAGATAAGTCATCACTCCACCCACATGGCGCGACAGAATGGCACACAGTACTGTCTGCCTGGCACACAAATATATTACAATACAAAACTCTCAAGAGTAGATTGAAATTCACAATGTCCCTAAACAGAAACTAGCCCCACAGACCAGCACACTAATAACACACACACTTACACAAACTATAGACACAATGGGGGGTTTGAAGCAAAGGGGGAGTTTCAGTGGCAGCTGAAAATGATAAATAGGGCCAACCTGGCAACCCAAGTCAAATAGCCAACTTCTGTGATGTGAGCCGACCCTTCCTTTGTTGGAGCCTCATCTATTAAAATCCATAAATGAACTGGCTGCTGAACTGAGAGCTACAGTTCATACTTGCAGTGTTTTCTGTCTGTGCTCTGCACGGCAGCCGTGGTGACTCAGAGAGAGCATCTCTCCTCAACAGATCGTCTGAGCGGCCATGCTGACAGAACAGGACACGGTCACATTTCACCTCTTCACTGCCTCCCCCAGTTCAACAACTAGAATTGTGTCCATGTAATTACTTTTTAAATTGTCGAAGGATGCCATTTCATCCAAACGTTCTCTGCTTAGAAAAAGAACGACCCATATTTGTTACACTGGCAAGACTTTTATTCACACAAACCTGGAGACGACTCATACAGCGGACGTGGGAATATCTGTCTTACACCCCGACAGTAAAACCTGTCTCTCTGTCCTGTCTCTCAGTCTCCAAGTCCACAGGGTTGTGCAGTTGCCCTGAGGCTGGCAATACACCACACTCACTCTGGGGTTCCTTAGCTGTTTGGAAGGCTAAAAACATGATGATAAATCAACAGCTACTGGACAAAAAGTCCTTGGGAACATCCCTTCCAGCCTTCTGTTATCTCACTGCAAGCAAGAGACTGTAGTCCCAGATGGGCCTGTTGTCGACTCAGACGTGGATGTCATTTCAGATATGTATCAGAAATATTCATTTCATAAAGTTAGATGAATTCATGTATAATATATTAATTAGTGTTGATACAGGCCTGACAGGTTGACTAAAGAGATTTATCAGAGAACTCAAGACACGACTGTAGTCACACTGATTGAATAATTAAACATGAAATAATGCACTTGTCATGTTACAAATGAAATACAGTGTGTGTGTCTGTGTGTGTGTGTTTCTGTCTGTCTCAGAACTGCAGTGGTCATGGATCAGACTAATGACTTCTCTGGCGATTGAGTGAATGTACTTCTTTTCCTAGAGACGCTCATCTGTCCATGAGCCCCAAGAACAAATATGCCTGTCTGTGAAACGCCTCCAAAGGCACAGTTCCACACGTGTGAAGCATATAACATAAGCCACTTGTCATCACTCAGCTTTAAAAAGGATGTGTGTGTGTGTTGGTGTGTGCGCAAGTGTATGTTTGTGTGTGAGGTTGTGGTTGTGTATGTGTGAGTGTGTATGTGTATCTGCAACATCAGCCTCCTGCTATCGGTCAGCTTTATAGATTTACAGCCATGCTAGTGTGAACCCTTGCAACTACCCCATCAGTCATGCCTGCTAGTGGAGTCTGGGTACTGATTCACCATCTGTGGTGTGGTGATATCCTGAACAGGGAGAGGGGCTTGGACCCCAGGTCTGTGCTGACCTGTACGGAGGCTTTGCTTGTCTGATCTGCAGTCACAGACCCAGTCCCCCCCCAAACACACACACACACCCCGGGCTCCACCCAGCATCCAATAAATGTGATTAAAAATAATTACTAGGCCAGACTCTGTCAACAGAGAATCTGGTTCATGCTTGAAAAAAGATCACTTTCTTTATGAAACCACATTTTGATCACTTCCAGTACTGTTGTAAACACATGAAATACAATTATACAAGAGGAAAACAGTACTAGTTTATCTAATCATCTCAGTGAATACAGGACCAGTGTATTGGTGTCCACACATACTGTTCAAGCCTGCCTGTAGTGGGAATCTGTACACAAGGCTCATTTTCAGTGAAGTCCCTCGAGGTGAAACACACCCCTCCCTGATCATGAAATATTGAAGAGCCCTTCACTGTTGTGGTTCATTGGGGACACACACACACACCTCACACACACACATATTGCTAAGAGGACACACACAGACATGCGCACAAACACATCTCACACACCATGCACCAACATCACACTGACTCACACACAGGCACGCGCACACTCCACATGCCATTTGCACACACACACTTCTCTGGGGAGAGATCAACAGGTTGAACGCAAGGAGTGTTCCAAGCGACTGAGGAGGAGAGAGCAGAGAGCAATCTCATTTACAGTTTAGAGGGGGCTAGGGACTCTGCCTTAATGGGCCATGCGGATCAACAGCTGAAGGAACACACCATGAGCACTAGGAAATACAGAACAGGTTCAAATGACATCATAGACAGAACAACATACTGACAACAAAAAAACTAGAAACTCCCTACAAGCCCCCTAAAAGCTCCCTTTCCTTTGTGCGGTTCTTCCTGGTCCACTGGTGTGGACCTTGGAGCAGTGATAACCCAGGTCTCAGGCCATGCTCTGCTGCCGCCGGAGCCAACCAGGAGAGGGTGGCATCAGAGCGCCTGTCTGCATCAGACTGCCTGGGCCTGTCACCTGGCAGCCCCTGGAAGGCTGGATTAGATGTGTGTAATGAGCACCCGTGCTGGGGCTTGGCACTGCTGCCATCCCAACAGATTTCATTTTTTTAATTAATCATCTCCTTTCTCCCTACGTCTCTGATTAGGAAGCCAGCCTCAGCCCTGAAGGAGAGATCAAGCAGACTAAGAATGAAGTGAGAGGAGCAGGAAAGGAGACAGCACAGAGCCTGCTGCTGCAGGAGCAGCGCTTCACTCCTCAGGACTGTAGACTCCAACAAATGACTGTGATCTTCGGGTTAACCTGTCGTTTGGTGTCTAAATGTGTATGAATGAGAGAAGATAAGAAATAGATAAACAAACAGACAAACAGACAGGCAGAGAGACAGAGAGACAGGCAGACCGACAGGCAGACCGACAGGCAGACCGACAGGCAGACCGACAGGCCGACAGACAGACCGACAGACAGACATATAATCAACCACGAGGGAGAGCCAGAGTATGACTCTTTGAACCAACCAAGACCCTGGTCTGGATCCTGCAAAAGCACATCATCTGTTCCAGCAGTCTGTCTGACCAAACCCTCTGTCATGTGAGCTCAATGGTGTTTTGAGCCCTCACCATCGACTGGTCGACTCATGTGACCTCTCACGCCTCCTGTAGAGCAAGTCGGCTCTGAGATTCTTCCATGTCAGACCCTGCTGCTGTTGTCTCCACTGTGGATCAACTGTTAACCAAGGACATTAACACCGCACCAGGTGCAATGGACTTCTCCTGTCATTGACATTTGGCATTGCAATATTTAAGTACCAATTTATAATTTATTTAGCCCTTATTTTCTTGTTCTGCTCTGTATTGAATGTTTATTCCTTGTTCTCTTGCTATTAGTTCAGTTATTAATCCTGCATAAAATGGTATGGCTCCTCTTACGATTACAACATTTTCCTACCTTTCAGTCAGTGTAATCTATATTGTTGATGTTATACCGTAATTCACCTTTGTAATTATGTAACAATAGTAAAACGGTGAATTGCTTAGTAACGTTAATGATTACACATTCTTTACCGCAGTATATTAGTGTTCCGGATCCATAAATCTGGCTGATAGTAAGAGGCACTCTGTGTGTGTGTGTGTGTATGTGCATGTGTGTGTGCACAAAATTCAATTCTGCTGGTGATAGATTGTCCACCTCCCCTATTCCAGTTCTAAACCCAGTGCTGAGCAGAAACATATGAGCTCACAGAAATACTGCCCAGTGCCAGTGAAAGCAATTCAAGGGCTTTGAGACTCTAATCAATGTAAATCACATCCTGTGAAAGTGTGTGTAACACTAGTAAATGTGTGGTCTAGGTTCAACTGCCTTTGTGTGTTCAATGATTCCTGCTGATGAGTAATCCATGCGGGTAAGAAGAGCTGGGGAGGTTGTTGCTGATCTTTATCCACCCTTGATAAACCTAAACAAGATCATCTTCAAATCCTCCATGCTCTTTTAAAAATACAATCAACTCCTAGAATACAGCCTCTGCTATGCTATTTTTCCAGTCCAGCTGATTCTAATGACAGATACGCATATCTAATCTTCAGTGAAAACAGTCGTGTGATTTGCTTAAAGCTGAGATGGAGTCAAATCCTGCTCATTGTTCTATATCAGAACCAGGAGCTAAATCACATTTTCTTTAAGTCAGCAATGGTTGGTTGGGGTCTATTGTTGCATTAGAGCTGTTTGGTTTGTCGTGTGTTCAGGAATCCAACTCATCTCAGCACCCAGAGAACCAGGATGACAGGGTGTCACGTGTCTGTCCTCTGAGACCAGAGTTTGAAATGATGTCATTATAGCACCATTACCAGCGTTGGAGTGAGTGTAGTGGGGCTCGCACAAGGGACATCTATCACACACAAAACTGTAGGAACACCAAGGTGTGGAGAAAGATGACTCATGTATTGTTCAGCACGTATGACGGTGACATTAATTCGCCGGAGGACTACATTTCTTGGTTGCGACCACTAAGATGTCCACTGGAAGGCCCCTTATTCAAAAGACAGTGCAGAAAACTATTTTATACTGTATTTGATCATTTTAATGATGATATCAATAACGTAATTACATTGTAATTGAACTGAAATCGATGTTAAAACATTTTAACAATTCAGGCTTAATCCAAGCCACTGACAGGCACGAGGAGGAAAGTGGTTCAGAATGCAGTCCAACGCCCTCAGGTCCACTTCCAGCTTCCGTCCACAGGGCCTGCTCCACAGGGCCTGCTCCACAGGTACACTACTCCAGGTCCTCGTACAGGACCTCGTCTATGAGGACGTCATTGTGATCCACAGGGATCTCCTGGCACAGCTGTTGTCTGAAGGCCAGAGCGATGGTATAGGGCTTTCCCTTGGGGTGTTTCATGCAGCGATCCAGGTACGTGTCGTAGAAACCCTTCCCTCGGCCCAGCCGGTTCCCACTCCTGTCAAAGCCCAGCCCTGGCATCAGGACGAGGTCCAGACCTCCTGAACAGGATGACAAGAGATGGACATGGCTCCATGACTTGCTTCAGATGACAGAGAGAGAGGGGTACAACAGCAGTCATTGTACTGCCTCAATGATCTTTGCAGTACTTCATGTTTAACAACTAGAACCACAGACAATGGAAAACATTCAGTGTGATGTTCAAGTGCAGTGCTTTGCAGAACTGAATAGAGTTAAAGTACCCTCTGGTTGTATGCAAGGACAACATTGACAGACAATGGGTATTTTTCTTTTTAGGCCTTGATGAATTAGAGGAGTTGCCTTGATGAATTAGAGGAGTTGTACTCGTCTGCCTTTCTTACGTAAATCGGTTTGTAGTAAAAAAATTAATAAAATCATATGAGATAGAGATAGAGATAGAGATAGAGATAGAGATAGAGATAGAGATAGAGATAGAGATAGAGATAGAGATAGAGATAGAGATAGAGATAGAGATAGAGATAGAGATAGAGATAGAGAGAGAGAGAGAGACATTAAATGTCTTCTTAATGTGAAAAAGTCAAATTACATTATGTCTTACCTCAACAGCAGGGTTAGGGGATGCCATCATGCAGTCTGGTGATCATACCAACTCATGCATTATGGATGCACTTAAAGAGGCATCTCACTTGTTGCCTCTTGTTAAACAGGTAAGGGACACAATTTTGCTTTGTGGACCTTCATTAGAACCTGGATCTGACGTCTGCTCACCCACAGTGACCCACTGACCCAGTCCTGCTCTGGTACTGGCATCTTCACACCGAGGTCATGTCAGCCATCTTTGAAGGACATCCCTTTCTTTCAAGCCCTTTCTCTGTCTCTCTCCCTCCCTCGCTGTCTCCCTCTTCCTCTCTCTGTTCTCCAGCACCACACAGGAGTATCAGAGAAACAGGAAAAAGCTTTGATCTGGTTTAGATGCCCAGCAGGGGGTCATCCTGGCAGGTAACAGTGTATTAGTACTTTCCCCAAAAACACACACACACACATACATACTTTCTGAGCAGGATTGGTTCCATTATTTTTCACTTTCAAAGAGAGCATCCAATAGCAACTGTATCATTGGACAAACTAGCCAGTCAGGGAGTTCACTGCTATTTTCAGGCTGTATACCAATCTGGTGCTGGTATTTAATTTCCTATCCAACTAATAAAACAGTGTCTGGTTAAAAATAGAGAAGAGGTTGACATTCTAAAGCAGGCTCATGCAGGAGATTAAAATGCTAATACGCCACAGCCATATTGATCTTTATCAAACTAAACTTGGCCAATGTGATTAAAATGTGTGTTATGTAACATAGGCCTGATTCCCCACTGATATGTTCCTGTTTTCAAATAGCTGTGAGAAAAGCAACCCTGTCTAGTACAGTATATTTTTCGTAGCTTGGCTGATGTTAGTAGCACAATACCACCATCTCCTGGTAAACATGTACAAAGATCATTTTTGGCAAGATGTGGAATGTGGTTTTATGGCCTATTCCAGTGTTCTAATGCTTTGCTTGATATCACAAACAATTAAGGTGATTTGCAGGTAATGTTTGACAAGATGCCTGTATTGTATACAGTGAGTATTGTATTGTGAGAGAGAGAGAGAGAGAGAGAGAGAGAGAGAGAGAGAGAGAGAGAGAGAGAGAGAGAGAGAGAGAGAAAGAGAAAGAGAGAGAAAGAAAGAGAAAGAAAGAGAAAGAGAGAGAAAGAAAGAGAAAGAGAGAGAGAAAGAAAGCGAGCGATAGAGAGAGAGCGAGCGAGAGAGAGTGAGAGAGCGATAGAGAGAGAGAGAGCGACATAGACAGAGAGAGAGACAGAGACAGAGAGAGAGACAGAGAGAGACAGAGTGTGTGTGTGTGTTTTCCTGACTATTCATGCGTGGGACTGACCCGTGGCCAGGGCCTCCTCCCTGGTGTGGTCTTCGTCAGCAGGCTGCCTGATGTTCCAGGAAGTCAGAGGCAGAGTCTCCAGTTCCTCGAGGCTGCTCAGACGCACCATGTCCATGTGGTTACTGTCTGTGCTGCGGTACTTGGGGATGAAGCAGGTTTTACCTTGCTCAAACACATCCTTGATGATGATCTCCGTACTGACCTCGTCGGCCATGCTGAGGAACACTGCCATGCGCTCACAGCTTGCATACTTGGGATGCTTAAAAAGCTGAATATAACAGGGAATACAATTAATGTAGATGGACCTCAGGCCTCAGAGCGGAAGGATTTAAGCAGAGAACATGTTCGGTGCAGAGCCATAGAAAAAGATGCAAGATCTTTTTCTATGGCTCTGGTTCGGTGGTCCACCACTTGAGGGCAGCACACTTAAGTAAACCCAAGCATTAGACTCATGCACGACATCTGACTTTTTGTCTAAATTAGTGTTATATTTGCGTTGGCATTAAAACGAATTTGATTAAACGTATTAGAAACGCATAAGTCATAGCCTACTACCAATTATTCCTTGCCACAACACCGTCCTCGTTTACGCAACTACAGTTGTTGACGTCGCCTGCAACAAAACTGTACTCAGTTGCCAAAACGTGTCAACACATTAAACAATTGTAAATCCGCTACGCACCTTTTGAGAGATTATCTTGGATTGGCGCAGTTTCTCATGATCGTCCAGGGATGCAACGCGTCTCTTTACTTCTTTTCTCATGGCTTGCTTAGCAGCACGTAAAGCCGCCATACTTGCCATCTCCAAAAGGCCCAGCAGTGAGCTTGAATTTATCGCCCCCTTGTGTCTAATACAAACATTTAGGGTCAAAGTTTATGAGAGGTCCAGAGAAAGCAGTTTGTGTCCACTGTCCACACGAAAAACACGATATAAAAAAACAGTCAAAATTCTGTCACATTTTTACTCATGACATTTACAACACACATTGCACAAATTCGACATCAACTCCATACACCATGACAGCATTACATGTTTTTTTAACAAGCATGAGTCAATTATGTATTCAATCTTAAATATATATGTACACATCATTGCTGTATACTTATTATTACATATTTCTATAAGCACATACAATATTTTCTTCCCATTCAAAGACATAATCATCTGATGTCAAATAGTTTACTCATTTACAAAGGAAAGTACAGTCAACACGCATTGAAGCTTCAAAGAACGACAACTACCAGGAGTGGGTGTTAATATGATTCAGTTGATCCTACGTTTTGTGTTTTTACACTTTTGAAGAAAAAGTTAACAAGGGATTTATCTGTGGTCCAACTTTCCATTGAGGTAAGCTGTACAGACCACACTCTAGCCAACTGATCAAGAGCCTTCTTGACTTTCAGAAAAGATCATGACCATACCATTGAATAAATTAACAACAAAAACATCCTTCTTTTGATTTTCACCTTTGACTATTAAGACATACCAATACTAAACAATGGAATGTTTTCATGTGTACAGAGACCATGTATCTGCCCTGCTATATTCAGGCCTCGTCATCTGCATCCTGGGTTGAGGATGTATTGTAAAAGGGGATCTATGTGCCCTTGTGGTGCAGTCGGACACGACCTCTATGGACTAAACAGCTCTGCCTGATGAGTTTAGGGGAGTGTTGTTTGACAAGCCTTCAAGCAGCAGCCCAGTAACTTTCACATGTGGCTGCTAGGTTTGGCAGCCAGGCTCCAACTACCACAGGCAGAACCCTGCTACTGGTTTTGGTCATGTGAGAGGAGAAAGCAGCAAATAAACGTATTAGGATCTGCTTTAGAACTACAATTTTTGTTCAACACGGACAGTCAATCACACTAAACAGGAGGGTACACATACACCCCCTCAGAGGTCATTTGTCTGTAACTGTTACGATATTTTTTCTAAACCAATATTGGGTGCAGTTTACGTTACAAATTCACATCTGAGTGAGGAATGGGTGGTAATTAGAGCCAATTCACTAAAAAACCAAACAGTAATTGATTAGAGCTCATTAATCATTCTGTATGCATCAGTAAACACACAAATAAACATTGTTCTTTACATATAAATTGCAAATAGGCCATCCATTTTTCCTTCTCTCCCAATGTTCTTGATTTATACCAAGAAGCGATTTCTTTTTCAGAGTCAGGATGTAATAGGCGGTATGACAGCTTTGATGTAAATAAAGAATGCAAGAAAAATGTGAGAGTTCAGGCAGTGGAGATGGACAGTAATCGTGTGTGTGTGTGTGTGTGAGAGAGAGAAAGAGAGAGAGAGAGACAGACAATGGGGGGGGGGGGTGTCAAGGAGGAAGGTTAGAATATGGGGATGTAGTTGTCGATCTTGGCACGGTGCCTTTGGGCAATGCACTCAGCAATCCACACGATGTTCCTGCACTCCTGTTCCTTCAGCTTGACATATGCATAGAACACGCTGAAGTGGAACTGGTTGAGGAACGCCAGCTTGTTTAGCTTCACCTGAAGAGAACATCACATCATCAGCAGGTTAATATGAAGATCAGACATTAGAGCACTGGAAAGCAGGGTTGACCATTAAGATTTTGCTTGCTATTGTGCCAGTATACGTCTATGTACGGGCCGCTGATATTTTTGTCAAGGAAAAGCAGGATTCTACCACCAGATGAGCCAGCAGCTAGGGGAAAGACACTGACTACACTGCCTACAGAGAAAAAGCCCATCCATCAAAAATATATTTAATACCATACGCAGGAGAAAATAAGCATAAGCACATTGGCCTCATTAGGTTCGTTAGGTGTATGGTCACTGTGTGTGTGTGTGTTCTAGGTCAGGTTAATTTTCCATTTGTAACAAGTACATTGGAAGTCTTGGTACAGCTCCTCTCAACAGTTTCCTGGCAGTGTAAAATAAGACTCACATGGTTTAAAATCTTAATGTGTGTGTGTATGTGTGTCAGACAGTTTGTGATAATATACGTATGTCTGTCCTGGGAGTGAGAGAGAAAATGGCGTCCCGTGTCTTACCTCGTGCTCAAAGAACCTGTCCTCCAGTGTCTTGTCCCCAGGGTTGCTGCCAGCACCTTCAAACAGCAGTTTGTATTCCTGAGAAATGCAGGGAAAGGGAGAAAAGGAAGGATAAACTGTACTTGTTAGAGGGGAGGCACTGGGAACCACATGTTTCTAAAACTGTTAGAATACATGATGTTAAGACCTATTGTTGGTGGAGTGGAGGGAAAATGTATGATCTATGATTCAAAATCAGGTTTTTGGAGGCGATCAGACATTCTTGTTCAAGCCTAACTGTAAAGAGGTCTGGTATCAGTGTAGCGTGTGTCATTTTTCCTGACATCTGATGTGTACTCACAGGGTAGAAGTCGGCCACGGCCTTGACTTGCTCGTAGTCGTCTGCGCGGGCTAGCTGGGCTAGACCCTCAGGGTACAGCTTGCCACAGTGGGGGAACAGCTTGGCCCGGTCCTCCTTGGACAGCTCGGTCCCAAATGAGTTGATGGTGATAATGAAGGCTCTCCTGTCTGCCTCAAACTGGGTACCAAGGAAAAGGTAGAGGTTAAATAGATATCTATTGATCTATTTGTATATTGAGTTTAAGGTATTCCAACTGAAGATAGGTGCACATATTCAAAAGTGGACACAATGAATGGGGTCCACTATGTTTGGAAATACTTCATGAGACTAAGGAGATGAAGTTCTTCATGAAACACACTGACCTCCAGGATGGGACACATGGTATCTGCTGTGGTTCCTCCCAGGTTGGAGCAGAACTTGTAGAAAGCCTCCAAATAGGCCTGAAGAAGAACACGTAGGACTGATTCACATAAATTCACACTGGTTTCAAACGCAGTCACAGACCATAGGTCATACTATCCATGTGTAAATCATGCTTCTCACCTTGTACAGAGTGTTACGGATGATCTCAATGTTCATTTCATCCAAATCCTGCTCAGATATGCAATCTTGGAAAAATGCAGCTAAATAATAATGAATAAAATACAAATAATTAAAAGATGCTAAGGATTTTGCTGAAATTGCCATTAAACACGTCCAATGCACTGGCGCCCCCTTATGCACACGACAGGAAACGAGACATCCCTTTTTCAGGAAGTGACACCAGATAAATACAGGAAGCCACTACGTGTATCCACAATACATCTCTCTGATGAATAAGAAGTGGTAAATCAACAATGATTATGCTCTGAACTGGCACACGAGTCCTCGCCCGCTCTTACCAAGGGGAGTGTCCACCAGGATGGCATTGTAGAGCTCAGCTGGGGTCTGAGCGATGTTGACAGCCTCCATCTGCTCAAAGCTGCCCAGGGGGTGGCACTTAGGCACCAGCTCAGAGATGGCACGCTGGTGCAGAGTGCCTGTGATCAACAGGATGACGTTGTCGATCATGTAGCTGTAACTGTGGTGACAGAGTAAAATAAGTGAGTAAAGCTCAGTACAAGTGGACTAAGTAACAATCTGAAGGACCTATGTATTTGAAATTGAAGCTTGGATTTCTGTCTTTTTGTCTTTAAAGGCAATAAAAGCTTCAGGCAGAAACAGAATCCGGTTTACTTGCCATGTAGGTTTACACAAACACAGAATTTACTGTGGCAGGAAGTTGCAAACAATAAACATATAAGGATCTTAAATTAAGTAAAAAAGTACATTAGTCCAAGTAATTCCGTGAGAATGGGTTATCATTTGTAAGTAGGATGATTCATCGTAGGTTAAATATCCTACAAGGTTATTCCTACTGTAAAATGAGCACCACTGTGAACCATGAGTTGAACCCACTGCACAACACATGGTAACACAACAACATGGGACCAGATGCTGTGGTATCTGTGGCATTATTCTGGGGGAACTTACGTGATGAAGTCCATGAAGCTGGCAAGTGGCTCATAAGACTGGTTCCTCATGTGCCGAAACTCAACCACCATTTTCTCTTTGAGCTTGTCGTCAATGACAGAGACAGTGAGAGGAGAAGCCTCGTTGGCCAAAAAGCTCCCATAGTCGGTGCTCTGCAAGTGGAGCTTCAGGTCTGTAAGACAGGGAAAGGGTCCAAAGGCTGGTTTAGTAAATGCTTTTAACAATGTTTTATTATTATAATTTTAAAAGCTGCCTTATGTTAAGCACAGATGGCAACATGACAGCTACACTGCTGCGTGTCATTGGGCAATATTCGTTTCCTCTTAAAATCCCCATGTTTATCAATGTAGTCATGGGGTCAGGAATGACAGTCCTGTCTAGTGGCTGCTGGTTGAACTGTAGGGCTTGCAATCAAACGGCATTTTCAGGTGTAAAAACGTAGGTTACATTTATGAAACAATGTGCGATCAGACCAAACTAAATTAGCTGATTTCAGAATGAAATGAAGTACAGGGAATACTTCTGAGTCGCTTCTCAAAACAGGCCAAGCTTGCTCAATTAATTACTTAGCTTGCTAGCGTTAAGCGAGTAATTCGCTAGTTAGCAACGCTGGGCTAGCGTAGTGTGTTTAAGGGAGGTATATCCAGGTAGTCTAATACATTTCGCTGGCACACAATCATCTAGGATTACCTTAAATAATTTTAGGCAGCAACGACAAATGTCTGAAACGACGCAAATCTAATTTACAGGCAGCTAGTAGTACGAAGATAGCTTTGCTACACTTGAAGGGTTCCTTGCTAGCATTGACTCACCTTCGAGTGTCTCGCACTGGACAAGATTCAAATAGTCCGTCTGGGATAGAATTCCAGCCTTGAACCCCCTTACCAATCCCTCTAAATACCCGTTGTCAACATTGAAATACAGCTCCGAGAAAGGCATGTCGACGACTTAGAATACGAGTATTTTTTACTAGAAAATACAGTGCTACCGTAGCTAGCTAGCTAGCTAGTTAAAAAGCTGCAGCACCAAGCAAGTAGATACCCGGCTGTGACAGGCACGTGATTTGCTGGGTATAACCATGTGACTCATCATCTGATAAGTATGACGTTACTGTAAAACTAGATACGATTTGTATTTCTTGACGATTTAGTGAGTTGGGATCTAACGTGAGCACAAGCAACACATCTGATTCAACATGCATTCACGTTAAATAACCATTCAGTAAAGCAATGTAGCCTGTCTATTTTTTATTGACAAAAGTTTGACTAGTTTCAACGTGTGCCTACATACGTTTTACGAACACAGATATAATTATGATCAGACATCCCCCCCCCGGGCCGGGACGCCATCCGCACGCATGATGCAGAGTCATAGAAAAAGATTACCTCTTTTTCTAAGGCTCTGGCATGATGTACCCCCCACACCGGCACGTATCCCCCCCCCCCCCCCCCCCCCCCCCTCTTTCTGAGAGATTATGAAGAGACCATTTGAAAACATGTTTATATTCTTTTTTATAATTATGTTTGCTGTATTGTTGCCTAAGATATTCTAGCAAAACAAAAACCCAGGCTACATCCTGTACTGGTCTTAATTGCACAATAATATTGAGAGAAGCCTTCCATCACCAGGCCTACCAATAACTATTAGTGGCATTACCCTTTAAGTAACCAGATAGAGGAACTTTGAACATATGCTATAAGCATCCAAATCAATGTTTTGGGTTCATTGCATGACATTTCCTGTGACACGTTTCCCAATAATAGTAAAATGGAGAAATTACAATGAACCTGGGCCAGGTTTTATTCATCTAACAGATGCATTTGAGTTGATAAAGGCCTACATTTTGTACTGCAAAATTGTTGATGAATTATATAATGAATGTATCACAGCCCCCTCCTTGAGTCACCACCTTACCGCGGTGGAGGGGTTTGCGTGTCCTAGTGATCCTGGAAGCTATGTTGTCGGGGGCTTCATGCCCCTGGTAGGGTCACCCAAGGCAAACAGGTTCCAGGTGAAAGACCAGACAAAGAGTGGCTCAAAAAACCAACCATGAAGAAATACAACAATGGTTCTCAGTTGCCCCTGCCCGGAAGCGGGTCACCGGGGCCCCCCCCTGGAGCCAGGCCCGGGGGTGGGGCTCGATGGCGAGCGCCTGGTGGCCGGGCCTTTTCCCATGGGGCCCGGTCGGGCACAGCCCGAAGAGACAACGTGGGACCCTCTTCCAGTGGGCTCACCATCCGCAGGAGGGGTCATGGGGGTCGGGTGCAGTGTGAGACGGGCGGCGGCCGAAGGCGGGGGCCTTGGCGGTCCGATCCTCGGCTGCAAAAGTTAGCTTTGGGGACGTGGAACGTCACCTCGCTGGCGGGAAAGGAGCCTGAGCTGGTGCGCGAGGTAGAGAGTTTCCGGCTAGATATAGTCGGCCTCGCCTCGACGCACAGCGTGGGCTCCGGAACCAGTCTCCTTGAGAGGGGCTGGACTCTCTTCCACTCTGGAGTTGCCCTTGGTGAGAGGCGTCGAGCTGGGGTGGGAATACTGGTTTCCCCTCGGTTCGGCGCCTGTACATTGGGGTTCACCCCGGTGGACGAGAGGGTAGCCTCCCTCCGCCTTCGGGTGGGGGGACGGGTCCTCACTGTCGTTTGTGCTTATGCACCAAACGGCAGCTCAGAGTACCCACCCTTTTTGGAGTCTCTGGGGGGGGTGCTGGAAAGCGCTCCTCCTGGGGATTCCCTCGTCCTCCTGGGGGACTTCAGTGCTCATGTGGGCAATGACAGTGAGACCTGGAGGGGCGTGATTGGGAGGAACGGCCCCCCCGATCTGAACCCGAGTGGTGTTTTGTTGTTGGACTTCTGTGCTAGACACGGTTTGTCCATAACAAACACCATGTTCAAGCATAAGGGTGTCCATATGTGCACCTGGCACCAGGACACCCGAGGTCTCAGTTCGATGATCGACTTTGTAGTCGTGTCATCGGACTTGGGGCCGCATGTCTTGGACACTCGGGTGAGGAGAGGGGCGGAGCTGTCAACTGATCACCACCTGGTGGTGAGTTGGCTTCGATGGTGGGGGAGGACGCCGGTCAGGCCTGGCAGGCCCAAACGTAATGTGAGGGTCTGCTGGGAACGTCTGGCGGAACCCTCTGTCAGAAGGAGCTTCAACTCCCACCTCCGGGAGAGTTTCGATCATGTCTCGGGGGGGGCCGGGGACATTGAGTCCGAATGGGCCATGTTCCGGGCCTCCATTGTTGAAGCGGCTGACCGGAGCTGCGGCCGCAGGGCGGTCGGTGCATGTCGCGGCGGTAACCCTCGGACCCGGTGGTGGACTCCGGAGGTGAGGGATGCCGTCAAGCTGAAGAAGGAGGCCTATCGGACTTTATTGGCTGGTAGGACTCCAGAGGCAGCTGATGTGTACCGGCAGGCCAAGCGGAACGCGGCTTTGGCGGTCGCGGAGGCAAAAACCCGGGCATGGGAGGAGTTCGGCGAGGCCATGGAGAATGACTTCCGAACGGCTTCAAAAAGGTTCTGGACCACCATCCGGCGGCTCAGGAGGGGGAAGCAGTGCTCTGTCAACACTGTATACGGTGGGGATGGTGCGCTGCTGACCTCGACGGGGGACGTCCTGGATCGGTGGAAGGAATACTTCGAAGACCTCCTTAATTCCACCAACACGCTTTCCGACGTGGAGGCAGAGTCTGGGGACATCGGGGGGGGCCCTTCTATCTCTGGGGCTGAGGTCGCCGAGGTGGTTGAAAAGCTCCGCGGTGGCAGGGCCCCTGGGGTGGATGAGGTCCGCCCGGAGTTCCTTAAGGCTCTGGATGTTGTAGGGCTGTCTTGGTTGACACGACTCTGCAACATCGCGTGGACATCGGGGACAGTGCCTCTGGACTGGCAGACCGGGGTGGTGGTTCCCCTCTTTAAAAAGGGGGACCGGAGGGTGTGCTCCAACTTTAGGGGGATCACACTCCTCAGCCTCCCTGGGAAAGTCTATTCAGGGGTCCTGGAGAGGAGGGTCCGTCGGATTGTCGAACCTCGGATTCAGGAGGAGCAATGTGGTTTTCGTCCTGGCCGTGGAACAGTGGACCAGCTTTATACCCTCCGCGGAGTCCTGGAGGGTACATGGGAGTTCGCCCAACCAGTCTACACATGTTTTGTGGATTTGGAAAAGGCGTTCGACCGTGTCCCTCGGGGGCTCATGTGGGGGGTGCTCCGAGAGTACGGGGTACCGGATTTCCTGATCGGGGCTGTCCGGTCCCTGTACGACCGGTGCCAGAGTTTGGTCCGCATTGCCGGTAGTAAGTCGAACTTGTTTCCGGTGAGGGTTGGACTCCGCCAGGGCTGCCCTATGTCACCGATTCTGTTCATTACCTATATGGACAGAATTTCTAGGCGCAGCCAGGGTGTTGAGGGGGTCCGGTTTGGTGACCTCAGGATCGGGTCGCTGCTTTTTGCGGATGATGTGGTCCTGTTGGCTTCATCGGGCCGTGACCTTCAGCTCTCACTGGAGCGGTTCGCAACCGAATGTGAAGCGGCTGGGATGCGAATCAGCACCTCCAAATCTGAGGCCATGGTAATCGACCGGAAAAGGGTGGAGTGCCATCTCCGGGTCGGGGAGGAGATCCTGAACCAAGCGGAGGAGTTCAAGTATCTCGGGGTCTTGTTCACGAGTGAGGGAAGAATGGAGCGCGAGGTCGACAGGCGGATCGGTGCGGCGTCCGCAGTGATGCGGGCTCTGCATCGGTCCGTCGTGGTGAAGAAGGAGCTGAGTCGAAAGGCGAAGCTCTCTATTTACCAGTCGATCTACGTTCCTACCCTCACCTATGGTCACGAACTATGGGTAGTGACCGAAAGAACGAGATCGCGAATACAAGCGGCCGAAATGAGCTTTCTCCGTAGGGTGTCCGGGCTCTCCCTTAGAGATAGGGTGAGAAGCTCGGTCATCCGGGAGGGGCTCAGAGTAGAACCGCTGCTCCTCCGCGTCGAGAGGAGCCAGCTGAGGTGGCTCGGGCATCTGATTAGGATGCCTCCTGGACGCCTCCCTGGTGAGGTGTTCCGGGCACGTCCCACTGGGAAGAGGCCCCGGGGAAGACCCAGGACACGCTGGAGGGACTATGTCTCTCAGCTGGCCTGGGAACGCCTTGGGGTCCCCCAGGAAGAGCTGGCGGAAGTGGCCGGGGGGAGGGAAGTCTGGGCCTCCCTGCTTAGGTCGCTGCCCCCGCGACCCGATCCCCGGACAAGCGGCAGATGACGACGACGATGTATCACAGCTAAAATAACCACTTTAATCCACGTATATTATGTGCACACATAAAACATTTATTTGATTTGTGCTGAGTGCACTATTTTGAGTTTCATTACAGGACAATGTGACAGTGATTTGGATTCTGGGTATTTCACTAAGAGGTTAAGTGGCATATATGGTGGATGAACTAGCTCATATCTGAAGATGTTCCAGTTCCAACACTAAGTGGGTGCCTTCTAATGGAAGAACCAGAATGACGCAGTTTCTTTTCCTGTGAACCACAACATTCTGATCAATATGTCAACATGTCCACAGAGAAAACAATTAGGTGAGCCAAAGACACACAGAGGATACCTAATATCTTTTTTGTTCCTGTTATCATGCACGTGAGGTATTTCAGTTTTTTCAAGCAGCACAACATATCAACACCTAAGACCCAGTTTATAAATATTATTGACATTACAGAACATTGTTGTGGTAAAAACACATTTTCATGTTTTTGTAATACACAAACTTTGATTCCAACACACAATTTGATTAATCAGTTGATTCATTACTGATGATTCTTACTTGCACTTACCAATTCTGTGCATGCCACAAGTCAAGTTGTATATGTCCTTGAGGTCAAACCACAGGACAGTGTTCTAATGGTGATCTTTGTTATATTAACATCAATCGCACCACCCACATTTTTTTTTTGTTGACTTTTGTGTGTGCGTATTATGGGCCCTAAGGCTCTTGAGGTTGAAAAAGAGGCTTCATGATGACCACTCCCCTTCCACCACCACTGCAATAGATCAAGGATGGCTCTTTATAAAGAAACCCTCAGAGTTCTAAATGGAGAAGAGGAGTTCATTGGACTACAGGTCAGAGGAATTACTTGACACTTCTCTTTCTGTCTCTCTCTGGGTCTCTCTCTCTCTTTGCGTTGTCTTTCTGTCATCTTTTTTTCCGTTGGAAAAATCTTGTTTTCCTCTCTTTCTCTGTGTGTATGTCCTAGCCAGTTGACCATCTTTGTCATTTGTTCTTGACATGGGACTCTGATGTCCGGTCAATTTAAACAACTGCATGATGAGACTGTGACTGAAAATTACAGTGTGTGCATTCCATCAAACCCATCCTTTCTTTCCTCATAGAGAAATCTACTTTGGATTGTTGCATTTGGTCAACATGCTCAACTCAATGATACTTCTCTGGTGGACGCTCAATCTCATCCACGTGGCATCTGGGCTGGTCCATAGCGACATGCGTTTGGATGACACTCATCCCAGCCTGAGAAGGAGCGAGGACTCTTTCCTCCCAGATATAGGTTAGTGGTGTCAGACTTTAACTGAAAATACATTCGTTTAACCAGGGCACAGTTACAAATAGCATCAGGAAATGATCAATGCATACAAATACTGTACTTTCATGTGAGAAACACTAAAATGCCTTAAAATCCGACTGTACCGCTCACTGATTCCAATCAGTTTCTTAGATTCGTGTTTATTTTATGGGGAAATAAAAAGGGAGGAACTTAACTGAAAACTGTGTTTCCATAGGGAAAGGCTCCGAATCCAGTATGGATCCAGTGCATTTCAGAACTGAATTTGAGGAGGAGCAGATGATGGTGGACACAGGATCTTATGATGAGGTTTGTGTGTGTGCATAATGTGTATGAGTAACGTAATCATGTAGTGACCATATATATTTAGATGGACAATAAGTGGGTTTAAGCAACTTAACGGCATTTGACAGGATGAGATGACAAGCCCACAATACTTGTTTCACTTATTTATTTTGGATTCATATTTTTTATGTATATGATAATTGTTTTTTTATTTTGATATATTGTTGTGATAGTCTGTAAATTAAAATAGTGCCTTCAAGAATCAGAGTAATAAGTTTCATAGATATGTGTTAGAATATAGACCATAAAATAGTGTGCTACAAATCTACTATGATACAAAGAGTGTTTTTTTCAACTGCACGTCACAAATGCTTAATGTGATTTTATAAAAATGATAATAATAGCAGATCATCTGGTAGACAAAACAAAAGTATTATAAATTATAAGAACAATACATTATTTGTATAATGTGACTGAAGCCTCGGAACTAAGTTTAATATGTTGTATGTATGTATTTGTTTTGTCTGTTTTCTGTATGTGTGTATGTATACATGTGTGCATGTATGTGTTTGCATGTGTGTGTGTGTCTATGCACGTGTGTGTGCATTGTGTCACCAGGATGTTGCTGAGGCAGTGCAGCTCCAGAGCAGAGCTATGCGTTCACCTCGACGTTGTATCCCCCACTTTCAGTTCTGCCAGCAGGGCCACCACCTGGCCTGCTGTGAACCGTGTGACACCTGTCACTGCCGCTTCTACGGAGCCTATTGCTCCTGTCGCCGGGTTGGACAGGACTGTGCCCATGGACGCACTTAGTACAATCCACTGCCCCCTCCACCCCATCTTAGTCCCATTGCCCACCAAGTCTGACTATACTGAACATAGTGTTATAGGTATATTTATTCCTATAAGACCAAAAATATATGCAGACTTAATGGGTGAGTCTATTCTTTATTCCTGTGTGTGATTTCATTTGTTATGTATTCTAACATATGTATAATCCCTTCCGTTTGAATTTACAATGCAATGAAACAGAAAATGTTACTCATGATCAAGAGGCTAATGTGTAAGGTTTATTCATCTGATGGAGAATTGAAGTCATGATTAAAAGGAAAGATTTAGACAAAAGTTGTTGTTGTTATTTTTTTGTGCAGTTTACCTTAATAGCGTTAATGTAATTTTGTTCAAATAGAACATTGTAATTTTATCACACTCTCATTAATTTCTTGGGGGGTAATTGCAAACAAAGTTGTCTTTAAACTGACATTTTAAAAGATGATTTTGTGTGCATTAATACTGTTCATTTATTTATATTTACATTTATTCGCACTCACCTTTTAGATGCTAATATGAGCTGTATTGATGTCTGCCTTCCATGCTTTGCTGGTCAACAACGAGTGAATAATTTCATAGTCTTAAACAATCTTAGATAAACAAAGATGTTTATTGATGACAAAAATTATTTTTTTTGTAGTGATCACAACTTTAGTTGGCAGCAATGATCTGGTCGGCCCAGGCACGGAGCTCAGTGACGCGGGCGTACACTCCAGGCATGGAGGGGGTGCAGGTGCCGCTACCCCAGGACACGATACCAACCAGAGTCCAGGCACCAGCCTTCTCACAGACCAGGGGGCCACCAGAGTCACCCTGAAATACAAAAAATACACTTTGAGTTCAGTCTGCATCCAATAATCCAAGCACAGGACTTCAAGGATATGTTTAAAACATGTTCAAAGTATTGTGACATCATCTCTTGGTAGAATCCTTCGGGGACAACGTTTGAAAGAGTCTCACCATGCAGGAGGAGGCACCAGAGGCACCAGCACAGATCATGAGGTTTGTGATCTTGCTGCCCCAGAAACGCTGGCACTCAGTGTTGGTCAGCAGAGGGAGAGAAGCCTGTTGCAGCAGGGCGGGGGTGTCGGGGGCTGGAGGGAGGGGAATCTTATTTTAATGTGCCAAATACATTCATGAAGTCAACAAATGCATTTGTTAAAAACAAATGATTTGAATGCAGAACATTTTATATTTAGATTACAGAAAGGCACCGGGCATTCATGTAAAAGTGACTCAATGGAATAACCCATTAATAAAGGATAATAAATTAACAAAAAAGTTAAGAAATAAAAAGCCTATATAAGCATTTTTTTTAATTCTATAACAAGAACAGAGTGCCTTCATAAAAGTCACAAAAATAAAAAATGTTCCACAGTTTTAGGCGGCCTAAAACATAAATATACCTGGTGCCGTCATGACCTTGAGATGAAGATTATACGTTACCATTGTGGCGGGTCAGACCCCAGCCAGAGGTCACACACTTCATGCCACCAGGGAAGTTGTCACCGGTCTCAGCAACACACAAAGGAGACACACGGAGACCCATCTGAGCAGGGCTGGCCAGCTTGATCAGGGTGATGTCGTTGTTGATGGTGAAGCCATTGTATTTGGGGTGCTTGAAGACCTGTCAGTCAAATCATATTTCCCCAGTCAGCATCCCAGTCCACAGTACCAACCAGCTAGAAATGATTTCATTCTACTAAGTATTGTGCAGCTTGCTTGTTGTTTTTTACCTTGCCAATCCTCATGGTCTGAATGTCCTCAGCGTTGGAAGAGCGGTCATGCTCTCCCAGGATGACACGGTGAGAAGTCCTGAAACAGACCTTTCTTGTCAGTACACAGCTGTATCACAAAAATAATGATCTGTGTCACAATGGAGACCATAACAGGTAATACAGTACTCACTTCACACCACAATGGGCAGCAGTGATGACCCAGTTCTCATTGATCAGGGAGCCACCGCAGAAGTGGAAGCCAGTGTAGTCCTGCAATAAAATACATGACATAAAAATAAATAAAACATACATCTAGGTCCAGACACATTATGATCAATTAGTCTGTAAGAATAATTACTTGAATATCATTAATTGTTTTTCATTCACAAAAATTGAGCATTTCAAAGGACTGCTAATTGATCAAAACTGTCAATTTCCGCCTCACCTGCAGGGACACCTGCCAGGGCCAGGAGTGGGGCACGGCCTCCTCACCGTTGACGATGCGGGCATAGCCGGTGATGACAGGCTGGACGGCAGGTGAGCCACAGCCTAATGATAGAACCCCATGGTCAGGTTATCACATTTGACTACTGTAGAACTATAGTGAGCAACAATGTTGAGTGTGCAACATTGTTGTATTGATTTGTCTAAATTTGGTTAGCATACATTAAGACATACAAAACGTATTTGTATAGCTACTAGTAGAAACTACAAAGACTGCAAATCCCTTGAGCATTAAGGTGTGTAAGAACATTACAAGCAGTACCACTCAGTGACAAAACCAGAGAAAGTCTTAAAGTTCTTATACCGTAGGCAGCACCAACAAAGGCAAGGCAGGAAAGGATCAGGAGACAGGCCATGTTTGAAGCTTGGTGGGATTTCCTTTTCTGAGGGTCTTTTATACCTGAGGGCCAGACGTATCTTATCTGTTGACTTCTGGGATACTGTACAGCTTGCAATGGAAAGATTACATCATCCTTTCCATAAAAATAGACCATGGCCTTAGCAGTCACAATGCTTTTCTGATATTTACCATTGAGGAGTAAGTGAAATTCATTTTTTCAATTGTTCCCAAGTGTACAGTCGTAACTTGTCTTGCTTAATTAAATGTATCTTTAAAATATGCTTGCTCAGGGTAGAGTGTGTGAGTAATCTGTCAGGATCAGCAACAGTAGCAAAATACACTTAACTGGACTGGTTTCCAACCTAAGCGATAAACAGTCTAGCTTTTTTCCAGCCTGGAAGGTTCCTCAAATTATGATTCTTGGACTGAGATTCAATTCAATAACTGTGGTAGGGCTTCAGGAGAATGTTTTCTTTTAAACATTTTCATCCAAACAGTTTTAAAGTATTAACATGTTAACTGATGCTTGTACGTGTTGTACTGATAAGACAAGTACACAACACAAGGTCACTACTGTAGCACACACCTGACCCATTCCCAGGACATTGACTTGTCCTGAGAAATATGCAATGCTACCCATACTGTATTGTACATGCAAAATCCTCATTATGAAAAAAGCCTGTTGTGGATGTGGTGGGAGCACCATATCCACTACATATTCTTTCTTTTGTCTACTAAGTCTTCAATTATTAGATGAATGTGCTTCTTTAAGCATTTGATTTTGGACCAAACCTAGTCATTGTCCCAACAATGGACAATTTGTGCTATGTCATTCCTTTGCAAAAAGTGCAGAGGGGTAAGACCCTAAAACATTTCTGCTCCTCCTTCATACCCTCAATCAAATAGTTAACTGCAGTACGCTGTGTTTCCTTGGTCAGGTTTTTGGTTAGTCATGACTCAGATAATACTATGTTTACATCTGCACATTTCAACGTCTAACACAATATTTTATACAAGACATCTTTATATTGTACATTTTTTATTTTAGGAACATTCACGATAATCCCTTGGTTAAAAAGGGAAACAATAATACTGACTAGAAACTTGTTTCACTGGTTTCAAAGTAGTACAAACAAGTTTGTACACCTTTAGTTGGCAGCAATGACCTAGTCAGCCCAGGCACAGAGCTCAGTGACGCCGGCGTACGATCCCGGCATGGAGTGGGGCACGGCCTCCTCACCGTTGGCAATGCGGGCATAGCCGGTGATGACAGGCTGGCCGGCATGTGAGCCACAGCCTAATGATAGAACCCCATGGTCAGATTATGACATTTGACTACAGTGTAACTCCCGAGTGTGCAACATTGTTGTCTTGATTTGTTTAGCCAAAGATGACAGGCTGGATGGCAGGAGGACCACAGCCTACAAACACAAAGGCTTTCAATTGACCTTCAACAAGTTACTTCTGACATTACATCTACCATAATCAAACCTTGCTATTCTGATGTTCAGGATCATATTATCACTGAACAGTTTGTTCAAAGACACTCTTTCTCACCATAGACCATTTTCTCACATGCCTTTATTGGTTTACAAAGTAACAAGAAAAAGCACATCATTATGAATTATTTTACTACTACATTACTTTGCACTATACTACCAATTACTTTAAGAACATGAATACATTTAAATCATGATATTTAACATTCATACTATACTATGGATTGAAGGGTTTTCATTTTGTAATGGCAGAACCTTCAGTGTTCAAGTAAATTTCTTTGAAATTGAAAGCAAGCAGTTTCAGGTTCAATAGTTTTAGAGGTATTTAAATTTGTATTTAAATAGCAGATGCTTTCATACACATAGACATCTACGTAAATAGTGCAAATAATAATCAAGGATCAGAAGGGTTTGGTTGGACAGTATTTCCGTGGTTAGTGCCAGGGAGCGGTCTGTATTTCACCAGGCACAGTGCATCAACATCCCAACTCAACAGTGCAACATTTTACAAAACAGGTCTTGCGACACAGATTGTCCTTTGACATAACTCCCTATAATGGTGAGAGAACTGGGCATTCTAAATGCTTGATTGTCTGCTGCGCTTACCATGTGGACTTTTGTACATTATATTGGGAATAAAAGTCTGATAAATGAATACATGTAAATGTGAAATAATTATGTAAATAACAGAAAACATAAGATTTAAAATGTAAGCATATTCACATAAGAAAAGTAACCATGTAAGGAAATGAATTGTGTTGACAGTAATGGTTGTGGAATATTGCAATATCAAACAGATGAAGTGGTGACCTATTGAATACCTACTAATGTTCAGATAACTAAAGAAGTCATACAATGAGAATACTCGGAATGTCATGAAATGCCACTTTAATTACACTACACAACAGACAACATATTCAAAATATGATATCATATATATATATATATATACCAGAAAAACATGGCCCACATTAGTGATACTGCAGTGACAATAAAAACACAATCATGTCTGTCAGGATTGTAGTCTGAATAAAAGCATTACGTTATTCTATTGAGATGACTGAAGATGTCAGTGTGGAAGGAAACTGAGTACTGACCAATGTTCACAGAAAGGTGCACCAAGCCACATGTGGACAAAATGTGTTCCTGAGAAGATCCTGCGAATAATCTGATGGGCCAACATTGATAAGCAGCTGCTACAGGTTTTCCAGGTTCACCCAGAGCCGGATAGTTGCCAAACAGACTCTGGCCTCCCCATTGGCGGACCAGGGACAGGGTTTTTGGATAAATAGGGTCCCCTACTCCCAGATCTGTACATTCTCACAATGGCTTTCCTCTGGTTTGTGTCTTGCCTCGCATTCGTCAGCGCCGCCTATGGTAAACTTGTTACTAAGCGTTTTGCTGTTGTGGAGTTTACTGTCATTCGTGTACAAAAGGCCTTTTTAGCTTTTTACTTTCAGCTTTTAAATTCTGGCCTATGTATTTATCCAAACGTAACAAAATTGAATATAAGAATTAGGGTAGACATCAGCAAATAGAGTTATGTAAAAAAAAGTATTCAATCAGGGGACAATTTCATCCAAAATTAGATGTGGGGGTAGATTTAAACCTAGGACCTCTTGATATGCAGTCAAATACCCATGTGTACGCCATAATTCCACTTTTTCATTTTCTCCAGGCTGCGGCACCCCGGCCATTTCTCCCGAGGTGACCGGCTATGCCCGCATCGTCAACGGTGAGGAGGCCGTGCCCCACTCCTGGCCCTGGCAGGTGTCCCTGCAGGTGAGTTCCAGTCAATGCCACCCTCTGATACAACAAGTTCTTTCTCTTTTTTGACAAAATTGTGCTTACAATAAGTTGTTCACTTGACACAAACACATGGTCTAAAATTGTTCTGGAAGTAATGTTATTTGTTTTTAGAGGTATATCTTTGAGTAGAGGCCTAGTTATAGCCAGCATAACTCTTTCAATCTTCTTTTTCCTCAGCAAACCAATGGCTTCCACTTCTGTGGAGGTTCCCTGATCAACGAGAACTGGGTTGTCACCGCCGCTCACTGCAACGTCAGGTGAGGACGCCACCTCAGATACTGTTTAGCAGATACATATCTACATAGAACATTTTATTTATTTAGCAGACACTTTCATTCAAAGCAGCTTACAAATACTGCATGTAGTAAGTTCAGCAGACAGTCAAGAACTAGAAGTGTACAGTTATGACTGTATTTTAGTGGCTAGTGCCAAGGAACGGTTTAAGTACAGATAAACTATAGCTGCATACATGCTTCTAAATGTTACTAGATATTCACCTCCAAACAAACTACTGCAACTGAAAACAAAGTATTATGAAGTGTGTTATGAAAGTATTTCGAAAGGTGGACATTTTGCAGTTGGGCCCTTGACATGAGTTGATATTATGAGAAAGGGTCCATGGTTTCTTTGCTGTATTTCAGGACTTCTCACAATGTGATCCTGGGAGAGCACAACAAGGGCAGCGGTAGCAACACTGAGTCCATCCAGGTCATCAAGCCTGCTAAGGTAGGCATACAACAATGCCTCTCTATCCATGAGACATCTATCAATTATTAGGCCTGGTATCTGATAGAAATGTCAAGTATTGCAGGTGCATGTAAATCAGTAATTTTCCAATTGAAACCTTTGGTTTCATCGTCCTGAGTGAACCATCAAGCGATAACTACTTTTTAAGGTTGAGGCGGTCTTACGTCTTTGAAGGTGGACTGAACCTTTCAATCAAATGTAGGAACAGCTAAAACCCTAGCCTATCCCAAACACACAAGAGCCTTTTGTTGGAGTCCCATCTATCCACTGCTTCTTTGTACGATATCAAAGCTCCATCCTTCACTAGTATCATGTGTTAGTGTACTACGTTTAAACTGTCACTTGAACACACCTCTTCTTCATCTACCTACTCCCAAAGGTCTTTACTCACCCCAAATGGAACCCTAGTACCATCAACAACGACATCACCCTGATCAAACTGTCCAGGCCCGTGACCCTCGGCAGCACCGTGTCCCCTGTGTGCCTGGCTGAGTCCAGCGATGTCTTTGCCCCTGGCATGACCTGCGTGACCTCCGGCTGGGGTCTGACCCGCTACAACGGTGAGTCCTTGCCAGCCGAGTCATAACCTCAGGATCCCTGCTTCTGTCACCCAACACCCTGTATAAAGAAATATATACGCATTCAGTGCCTCTAAAACAGAGGTAAATCTCTCTTTTTCTTTCTCTCACCCATCCAGCCCCCAACACTCCCAACCTGCTGCAGCAGGCTTCCCTGCCCCTCCTGTCCAACGAGGCGTGTAAGAAGCACTGGGGCAGCAACATTTCCGACGTCATGATCTGCGCTGGTGGAGCTGGAGCCACCTCCTGCATGGTGAGCTCTTCCAGCCCACTCTCTCATCTACAGGATCTGGGCTTCATTCTTTTCTCCTTTCCTTCAATTGTACTGTCATGGGCAGATGGATGTAACTCAGTCGAGCATTTGACAGCAGACCAGCAGGTCATAGGTTCAAATCCCTCCATGTATGTTGCTTTGGATAAAAAGGTCTGCTAAATGATGATATAAACTTACAGCTGAATACATTACTTCACAGACGCCTTTCGTAAACCTTCACACCCTGTCCTCTTTGAATCCGTCTGCCTGTGTACCCCTTGTGTTCCCTCCGTTGTAGATTTGCTCCTTTCATTCTTTCTTTTTAGACTTGAACTGTGTTCCCTAGTATCCCATGGTTGACGAGTCTAACCCTTTTCTTGCCCCCTCTCTATCTCAGGGTGACTCTGGTGGACCCCTGGTCTGTGAGAAGGACAACGCGTGGACCCTGGTCGGTATTGTCTCCTGGGGAAGCAGCCGCTGCTCCACCTCTACCCCTGCTGTCTACGCTCGCGTCACCGAGCTCCGCGCCTGGGCTGACCAGATCCTGGCCGCCAACTAAGAAGGCTAACACAGCTACCTCTACCATTATCCCAGACCCGGCCAGCATATCAACACTCATGCTTTAGTCGCTAAGAAGGAAAATGGCATGTGCTTGTTTGTATACTTCATATCAAATACAACTACATGAACATACATTATTGTTGTCTCGTCTGGTCATTGTTATTGTTTAAAGAGAGGTAGAAGAGTGGTACCAAAAGGATCCAGAAGGGGGGGCTGTTAGCCCGTGCATTGTTGCAGTAAAGTTTAGGAAGATTTTGGGGTGGTTATCTGTAAACAAAAAGGAACTTAATTGCCAAAAGTTCAAACCATTGGTCAAATAGATCCCAATTTTGTAACAAAAATGTATGATGCCCACACCTTTTGCCTGAAGTTCACCCAAGTATTGATCTAACAAAAATATATATGTTATTGTGAAAGCCGTACAGTAGGTACAGAAGTGTCTGTTGATGATAAATTCACAAACAGAGAAAGCACATTCACCAAACCAAACTAGACAAAGGCCAGAGCCAAGTTGAACCTTGATGGGGACAAAGCAACACACATGGCTCTGAACAACCATTTGTTTCGCAACTCTAATTGCCATGGAAACTACTTTATATAAGTTTTCAAATGGAAAACAAATCTGAGCTGCAATTTGTTACATAAAACCAGCAGTGCCATGGTAACATCTCTATATTAGCTTTGAAGTGGACAGGAAACTGAGTGGTAACCAGGTGAGCTACCGCAGGAAAACATGGTCTGCTAGGTTTTCACCAAGACAGGATTTGATCAAACGTACACTAAGAAATGCTGAAATCTTTTCAAGACATACACATAGTAACTTTTTGCACTGATGAAATCACCTATTAACCAGTGTTTCTTTGATTGCTTATATCTCATGCATGCATTCAGTTCAATTGAGTCGCACACCTCTTCCAAGGGTGAAGGAAGAGGTGAGGAAAATTCTACTCAATAGAAACGCCCACACAACCGTACACAAATGCACATATACACACACACACACTTTCTTTGCACACACAAGAACACAGACACATAGACAGAAACCACAACCCCTCATGTACCACCCCCTGTCCTCCACTTAGTAAAAACCTGGGACTAATTGGTATAGATGGTATAGTAGGCTACTGTTGTTTGTGCAATGCAGTACATGTCATGTCCGCCTTCAGGTTCAAGTTCTTAATAGCTTTTTAGGCTTAACTTCTCAGTCCATCTCTGGAAATTGACCTGTCTATATGGTGTGATAAGCAAGAAATTGGGTGAGGCGGGTCACCTCCAACAATTTAGACAGAGCAAGTCCCTCCCTACAGAAACAGTATTCACTACCTCTACATGGATGAGCATGTGTGTAGCATGCAGAGTGACAGATAAAAAAAGCTACTGATGAGTACTGATGAATGCATATACCTGCTCTCAGTACTGAGTCACTCAATGTGAAAAGCAAGATGATGCTCACCAAACTGCTTGTTGTGAAAATGAGTGTGCGTCCATTCCAAAATCCTGCCAATGGCATCAGCAGGACCGGGCTACACGGTGTGGTACTTGTGGAATGCACAAAGAAGACACCAGACACACAGAAAGCTTGACGGTCGATTGCAATTAATGTATATGAAATACTTATAATGGGTCATGCAGTGACAAAGATTCAATGCCCTTTTTTATTAATTGGATAAATAGATGATAACTAGATGAACGCTACAGTATGTGACAAAAGTAACACACAGCTATGGAACTTTTTATATAAATGTTATGCATGTTTGATATTTGAGACATAATCCATTGTTAATGAAACAGTGTAGTGCAGCCCGTCTGTAGAATTACTATATAAACAGGAGCACAACAGACGACCAGAGAAGGCCTTCTCTGGTCTTTGTATACAATGAGCCAGAAATGAGAAAGCCTATTTCAATGTTTTTGTATACAATGAGCCAGAAATACAAAAAGCCTATTTCAATTTTTTGATGTAAGTTATACATCAAACAATTTCATATACATTTTCAGATCATTATGACCAGAAAGAAAATATATACAACCCCATGCAATTGACGTTGAAATGTAATTTGTAGAGAAATATGCCATATCTTTTTAAATCACACATCTCAACCCCTCTCCAAACCTTGTCTCTTTGTCCACCTTTGAAAAAGTGTGTTCACAAGCTTAGAATGGGCAGCCGGTGATCTATTAAAGAGTTGGCCAAATGCTGGTTGCCTGCTTTCAACGAGTAATTTAGATGCCCGTCACTCGCAATTGCTGCTGTGTCCTCCTACTCAAACCTCAAGGAAGCTGTGCAACTCTCCAAATCAATAATAGTTTTTATTTCCCATCTTTGAGTGAAACCAAATGGAATCCAAGTCATCTCCACTTACTATTTTGTCAGTCAGCTAACCTGAATCCAAGCAATCTTTATGAACTGGCTATAATAATCTGGGTGATCATTTTCATTTCATGTCATTAAAAATCCTTAAATGAAGACTGTCCACAAAATACCAAATGCTCTGTGAAAAACTTATGAATTGACTTCACTTATACAACATAAAGGACAATAATTCAACAAAGGACAAATTCAACAAAGAACAAATTCAACAAAGGACAAAGAAGAATATTAAATTATAAAAATATTTGAAAACATTTTTTGTATTAAACTATTCATTCAATGAATCTTTTCTAAATACTGTATCATCCCCACTCTTTAGTAAATTGTTATCGCATACCGTGTTTTGGTTTCAAAACAAAGGGATTATGCAGAAGACTGAAGGTTCAAATATGCAGTCTTATTACATTAACTTACTGTACTTAAATATTAGCTTGAAGCTAAGTCCTTTGGTCCTTTCTTAGTTTACTGTTTCCCATTATCACCTCAGCATGATTACTGAATCACCTTGGTTACAGAAGCACCAAAAGATAAAGAAATGTTCCTAGCCTAACATGTCTTCCAACATGGAAGAATTAAGAAAGCTAGGGGTGAGATAGGGTCAGACCCACAACTGTCTTGACAAATCCATGTTCTGGTGACAGGGGCTTCAATAAACTCCCATTCTTTACGTAATATGCACCAAGCATCAGAAAGAGGTCAATATTCTTCATGGGGCTGCAAGTCACCATCCAAAACGGCACCAAAGCTTAAGATCTCTTTGGAAACGCTTATTTTGTCCTCCCAAAATAGGAACAGGTGACCTGAGACCCAGCACAAACAGATACTGGACGTTTAAATCTGCTTATTTGGAGGAATGCATTTTGGTCTATCAAGTCACTAAAAGGCTCAAGCTAAATCCGTCAAGAGAGTCTGCACCTTTTTATTTGAGGTTAAGTGTGGTGATGTGCTGCCAAAGTGCCATTAAAATAGGTTTTATTGATGGAGGAAAGCATGTAAACTGATCAAACTTTAAGCATATGGAGCCTCAGTTCAGTTCGCTCTGAATGTAAAAAAGCTTTAAGAATGAAAACTATGTGTGTACAAAAGTCAACAGGGCAGTTTCCACAGAAGCGAGATTTCAGAGGCGAAAATGAATTTCCCCGTTCATTGTCAATGGGAATCACATGCTGGCTTTCGCATGTGGTTTTCTTTGTTATGCTAAAACTGTGTTTGTAATTTGATTAACCCATCCTGATGTCACTCATCAGCTTGATTAAAAAGACATTCAGAGAGACATGGAAACATACAAAGAGTCCAAAATGAAATCCAGTCCCAATCAAACTTGAGACTTCTCCTGGTGACGCTCTGGGGAGGAGGAGCTGGCTTGCTCGGCAGTGGGTGGCTCCGATAACTAAAGTTACAGTCGGACAAAGTCAAACGCATCTAACACGGTTAAAGTAACGATGAGGCATCACAGACGGTGGTGACAAAGCATGAAGATGTCCTGAAAAAAGGAGTTGGTGAATTTAGAGGGCACTAAAGCCACCACATGTGTGAAAGCAGACAAGACAAGAAACCCATCCTGCAGAGATGGGTTGTCACTTGAGTGCTTATGAGAACAATATTGTTTGCAAACCAAGTAAGCACCATGCTGATGACTTTAGAAGACTCCCAGTCCCTGCAGACTCCTCGGGAAGGACAGCAAATCAAGCATTGACGTTAGATGTCCTAGACGAGACCGAGAAAATGGTGGACATAAAATATGTTGCATTGCCCAAGTACATGAGTATGGCCTCGCTCAGTTCAGGCCATATCATCAGTGAAGATTAAAACTGAGTGTGTACTGGATGTATGTTCTAGGGCGCCAGATAAATTATGCCAGCCAACACAGGCATGTTGAGGATGAAAGGAAGAGCTAGATCCAACTTCTGGTGGCCTGGGATGGATCAAGATGTGGAAAAGGTGCAGAAGTGTGAAGACAAAAACACCATGTCACCACCTGCAGCACCCTGGGAGTGGCTGGAGGCACCATAGTCCAGGATACAGATTGAAGATACGTTGGCATAGGTTTCTAGTGATAATGGATGCACACTCGATTTCAATCGGGAGAGACCTGGGATGAGTAAAATATGTTTATTTACAGAAATGATAAATGTACTGCAAGTGTTTGGAGCTTAGACCTCATGGGGAATTATTGATCCTTCTTAGTGGGGGGAGTAAGTAGTGAAACATTATGGAGTATGCCCGAGTGCAGGGATCGGTCTTGCCTGACTGAACTTGCGTTTAGCTTCATGGACATGTCCCCTATGACCTCAGCCACAGCACAAGCTACCATGGAGAAATGACACCAGATCTTTAGCATGTTGGGAACACCATTGAAAGTGATCACAGATAACGGGGAATGTTTCAGAGCAATACATTCGTGAAACCGAATACATAATGTTAGGTCTTTTCATCCTTCAACAAAAGGAATAGTATAATCCGCAGTCCATATTTTCAAGAAAGGAATGGGAAAAATCTAAGGGGACACCATGAAAGCCGAATTGTCAAGATTCCTTTTTCTGCCATGCATCACTCCTCATGCTACCACAGCACATTATACATTATATCAGGTGAAAAAACAGCCTGATATAATGTGTATCCCCTCTGTAACTTTTTCTAGAAAAAGAGCAGACATCTCCATATTAACTCAGGTTGTTCATTGTGACCAAAAGAACACACGTGATGGAAAGACAGAGACTTTGCATGTTAGGGGAGGGGGTGAACATTATATCAGGTGAAAAAACGGCCTGATATAATGTGTATCCCATCTGTAACTAATATAGTAGACAGGTGAACAAAGTGGTTGGTTGAAAAGCCATATTAAACTAAATTAAATTAAAACACAAATCACTTTAGAGGGCAGGGAGGGACGGGTTGCCAAAGACGGGGCATTTTTGTCAGACCACACTCTCAGAGAATGGACAGATGGAGGTAGCCTGGATTAAAGGAAAACATTGTTTATAAACCTCCATGTGATGTAGAGTCACAGTCGGCCTGTAGCTAAGGTGCATGGCAATATGGAACTTTGGAAAACACTGTCGATGAATCCACAATACTAAACAACGCAATAAACTATAAACATAAAATGAGTCCCTTGTTATTATGGAAAACCTTGTCGTGTCTTCCACGTCGCTGTTTGTTCCTTGAGTTGAATTCGAAGTGCTGCAGTTAAAGTCCGCTTCTTTGAGTGCACGCGCGCTTCCGCGGCCAGGGGATACAAGTCCTTCGATCACAACACCTGTCTCATTTTCAGCGCAATAGACAATGATTCACAATTCAAAATGATTACAGCACCAGGCTGAGATATGTTGCTCTGCTGGTATGTATAATATAACTTTCTCAGTTTAAATGAATTATAATAAAGTCATGCTTAGTGAGCTTTTCGGACAGCTCTCAAGCCTGACCGTGGTAGCCTGTGCCACTATTATCCGTGGGTTGGATCTGGGCACAGTCACCTCTTTCACCGGAGATAAGACCGCTGGTATTTTGTAACTTCTGTCCGAGCGCGAGTGTGGAACCATGCATTGGCCGACGAATGAAACGTTCATCTGGTCGGGAGCATTGGACACGAACCGGACGATAGATGCCAACGACAATCAAGGTGGCCCCGAGGTTGTCATTGTTCCAGTGGTTTTTGGGTGTATATTTTTCCTTGGAATTGTTGGCAACACGCTGGTCATGATTGTAATAGGAAAAATCAAGTCAAGGCGCTCGAGAAGTACTACAAATATTTTCATCCTGAATCTCAGCATTGCTGACCTTAGTTTCCTACTTTTTTGTGTCCCGTTTCAGGCAACTATTTACTCCCTACCAGAATGGATATTTGGAGCTTTTTTGTGTAAATCTGTGCACTATTTTGTGACGGTGAGCATGCTTGTTAGCATCTTCACGCTCGTGGCAATGTCAGTGGACAGATATATCGCCGTGGTGCTCTCCAAAAAGGCTCCTTGCATTCGCAACAAGAGAAATGCTTTGATAGGGGTTTGTGCCATTTGGTCGCTGTCATTCATCTTCGCAGTGCCAGTCGCTCAACACCAAATACTGACTAACCACCCGGATGCACCAAACAGTTCTTTTTGTTGGGAAATCTGGGTTTCCGGTGTTTCCAAACACACATACAAATTGACAATATTAGTAATAGGTTACCTATTACCTTTGGTGTTAATAATATGCTGCTATGCAAAGGTAAGACAACTTTTCACTGAGCATTTTGAATCTGAATCCAAGGCTGCCATTAGCTGTACATTATGCATATACCATCAGTTTGAAAGTGCCAAGTTCTGTACTTTTGATAATCACTATGCGATTTGTGTTGACTGTATTCAAACCAGTCTACCCCAACAATGGCATTGTAAATGCATGTGTATGTCCGGGTGGCTTTAGAAGGAAACGTTCATTACTTTTTGTTTTAACGAGTAAACATGCAAATTGGCAAATTGATATTGAGAGACAGATGGCTGAGCGGTTAGGGAGTCAGGCTATTAATCAGAAGGTTGCTGGTAAGGTTGCTGGTTTAATTCCAGGCCAGGCAAATGACGTTGTGTCCTTCGGTATATCGCTTTGGATTAGAGCGTCTGCCAAATGTAAATGATATATCCATACACTTAACACTTACATCAGCATAACTGTATTGATTTGAGTTATCCATATAAAAGCAGTTTTATTTGTATTTGTATGCCCGTTTCAGAAAATGCAGTCTCATTAATTGTGTGCCATATTCACAGCAGTACTCATTAGGGTCTGGCAGATATAGACAGTTCAATTCACTAATGGCATGGCTTTTCCATGCATTCTAAGACAAACATATTGTAATCAATGTCAAAATATTTATTGGCGTTTGTTTCAAAATGTAGACAGTGATACAATCAACATCTCTCTATTAGGAGATAATGTTATCTCACAGTACAAAATAGAAAATACAACCTATTTTGATGTTTGGTGAAATTGTATTGTGTTTACTCCTTGTTCAATTTCTTGGCCATGAATCTAAAATCTATCAGAAAATATGGGATTGTTAACCTGTAAAGTTGTGAAGCTAATATTTATGTACACCTATTATAATTGTGCTTTTGGACTTGTAGGCATAATATACTGAATAGCACTAGTGACATCAGCACTCAAACACAGACATTATCAGCATGTCATATTCTTGGGGTACTCCTATTGCATCTATAGTTGTCAGCATTTGCACTGGCATGTGCTGTGTAGTGATCTATTATTATAATAATATAAAAGATTGCCATGACAATAATGTGTGCTTCTTTTAGGTGTTGTTCCATCTGCATAACAAGATGAAGAATATGTCGAAGAAATCAGAAAGTTCAAAACGAAAGGTATGAGGTTATTTACAATTGTTAAAATTCACCTTGGAGGAAAGTATGCTGTTGAAATAAACTTCACTTAAAATGAGGTTTAAATTGACCTCATCCAGTTGCTGTAATCTTGATTTCTCTGAAACCACCTGTGGTCATAGTTTGTATTGCTGTTTTATTAGTAAAAAGAAATATGTTATCATTCAGTAGCTACAGTATTTGACTATTATTGATGGTGGGAACCCAATTGGCACTTTATTTATATGAGGACTTAATATTGCGTCATAGAAGCAATGATGTGCATTCGTTTGCTTGGATAATGACACTGTACTTTACAGACTGTTATGGTAGGATGAGGGTCCAAAGTTTCTTTCACAAATGCTGTCTGTAAAAGGGTTCAAAGTTACTTTTGCAAGTACTGTCTGTGTACAGTACAGTGTAAATGAAGAGATTATGGTACATCCAATTTAGCATTTGATGGAGAATCAGAATGATCAATGAAAAACAAACCATTTGGCTAGACATACAGTAGTATTATTATAAGCATATGAAAATATACTTCAGAATTGTGCCATTTAATGGAAACATTACCCCTGATGGCTGTAGTGATAGTTCACCAAATCTACATGGAATATAGTCCAAACCTGCTATGCTACATGTTTATGATATTTATATCAACATAATACATCTTGTGAGAATTTGGCCTTAATTGCAATATTTTTTCAGCAGCAACTCTTGTTCTTTATTACCACTGTTGTGTTCTCCCATCAGTCGAGCAGTGGTCTCCCCTAACTAAATGTCTTTTAATAGACCGACAGCACTGTTACTAATGGCTACAAAGTACCTTGTTTGCTGTTGAGGAGAAAAACATAGCAAGAACGGAGAAATAACGTTGTTTTTGTGAGAGTAAAACACAGATAACACGTTCCCGTTCTACCGGTGCGCAGACACGGGTAGCAAGGACAGCAATGAGGGCGATGAGACTAAATGAGTCCCAAATGTGGGGGGAGGACCTGCTTTCACATGTAGGATGGGATAGCACAGATCTGTATCTATGGCAACCCACCTTTGACCTTAAAACTGTTTATCTGCTGTCGTTTATGGTGAATTTCACACAAAGAAGGATAATGATTTTACATTTAGCAGACGCCCTTATCTAGAGCGACTTACAGTAAGTACAGGGACATTCTCCCCGAGGTAAGTAGGAATAAGTGCCTTGCCCAAGGACAAGTCATTTCGCATGGGCGGGAATCGAACCGGCAACCTTCTGATTAACAGCCCGATCCTCTAACCACTCAGTCATCTGTCTCCACATTTTATCTATAGATGGACTTGTGAGAAGCCAGTACAAACTATAGAAATATGAGAGCAGACATCTTACGTCACCACTTCACAGCGCCAGTGCAGAGGCACTTTCTACTTTGCTTTAGTGACACCTACTTCTGTTTATCAGCTGATTACTGGAATGAAGTGTATTGCTGGGAGGAAAAGCATGCAGTTAGATTGCCCCGTTATAGAGACATTGATCTGTAAATAATAAACAGAGTTTCTAGCAAACCCACCTAAATAAGACAATACCAAAGAGTTGTTGCTGAATATGAAAACCAATTGAACACTAGGCACTTCCTTGGTCATTACCTTGAATGACGCTGTTAACTCCTCAAGGTCAAAACCATAAAGGTGTAATTATTGACTATGGTGTTGCTATTAACTGGAAAATTATTCATTAAACCATGATTTTGCCTGCATATTTTCTGCAGATGTTTGCTAAAGTATCTATGTGAACTGTCAGTGACAGAAAAGAATATGCAGCAGAAAACACCAGCCAAGCAGCAGGTATTACGTAAATGAGAATGTGGCCAGCTCCATTACACTTATATTAGTAATTGAATTGACTGTCTTTCATTAATTTATTTAGTTGTATGGTTACTTAGGACATGCAAAACGTTTAAGTGTTCATTTTCCTTTCATTTGTAAATTAAAATGTTATTTTCCGTCTCCCACTTTGACAACATTCAAAAATCTGATTTGCCTAGTTGATTTAACGGGAACCTTTGCTCACTTGTACACCATAAATGTTCTGTCATTTTAATGCAAGTCATTGTTAAAGAAAAAGTAAGGCAGAGAGACAGAGTCTGTAAGGAGTTGATTCTAAAAGGGGAACATTTCAAAGTCAAAGAGATTAGACAAAGAGGTGAGGAAACTCTTCCACTGATGTGAAATTAAGCATAAAGACAACTTAATTGTTGAAATTGTACAAAAACTGTTTGCCCAAAGCAAGGGCAGGTTTTTCAGAGGAAATCACATGCATTTTAATGGACTAGGTGAAATATATTCAAATGGATATGGAAAAGGAAATGCACTCTAATTAATAGATAAAGTTTGTCAACTCCTTTAGCAATTCAGAGTCTGAATGGCTTTGTAATGTAAATGTTGCTAGCTGGCATTTTTAGATTGCACTTTAAAACACTTGATGAAGCCCTTTGTCCTGTCTTAGCAATTGATTCCTGTCAAATAGCGAGGTGAAATCCTATATTATGGTAATAGGCACACAACCGTAAGATTGAAAAAAAAAATGTAGTTACGGTAGTAACAGGCCAGTAAACCATTTGCCATCCTCATGATAATTATTTTAATTACTATACTTATCATCTTGAGTTGTCGTCGTAAGCAAGGTGGTAACTCAACTGGCATAGTCAGTCTGAATGACAATATGAAAACGTTCACACTTAGTACTGCCTATGTCTTATCTAAAATAATCGTTGATCATATATTGTCGCAGAGTTAGGCTATTTGTTCTTTTAGTTTTGAAAGTAAGGCTATTTTCTAGGCCTACAATGTGGCGATAACCTATAGATTACTCCAATTATTTCCAATTATACTACATTTTGTGTCTTTCACTTCACTTATGCTGGACGTGATGCATTATTAATGAGGTGCAAAGGTCAGTGCTATCATGGAAGAGTGTGTATAAATGTCACATAATGATGTACTATTGTTTTTAATTATGTTGACTTAGTGTAACTTTTATATTGTCTACCTTCAGTATTAAAAGGGGTTATCTCTCCTTTATACTTTCAGTCCTGTCTACCAGCAATTCAAATGGCACAATACAGAGTTTGAACCTGCTCCTTACTGAGGCTTTAAGAGGAAGGGGGAGCCCCTCTGTTCTGAGAACCATGGAACAGACACACACACCAGTACTGTCCAATGTTTGGATTGGCCTTAGCTAAGAATAGGAATTAACCACAGAGGCATTCCTTCTGTTCTTCTTCCAGTCATGCACCCGTGAGGACGTGATGCAGTAACTGTGCTGGTTTGAGTAGCATCTCATTTAGAGTCAATAGTCATTATTGTTCATCATTGTGGCTGGACGTGGAGCTGATGGTCACAAAGGTAATCAAAAATCGTGACCAATTCAACAGATAAAAAGGATTGTTCTTTCAAAAAGAACTGAGGACTGAACTGTTGTCATTTCAAATGTCAGAAACATGCAGTACAAGTTAATAGTGTAAGTCAAAACATCTGGTGCCTTAGATAAAGCACTTACTAATGACACTCATTTAACTCCTCCACCTCATCGAGCAGTTCAAGCACCAGTGATAATCCTACCATCATTTTACCATCTGCCCTCAGGAAATACTTTCCACATATGCTGGGGTATATTCAGTGTCTTCGCATTTCAGCGTCTCCAGAGAGGAAATCTAGGAAGAGGGAAAGTGTAAATGGGCACCTTGTATAAGATCATGGTATTCAATGTTGGTATAATCTCATCAGACACGCAAGAGTGGACCCCTTCTCTAAACAGTTAGTAGGCCTAGATTTCTCTTGTAAGAGCTATAGTGTCATGGTTTATTTCATGACATAACATTGGCAGACATGACAGAAAATGTGTGTATGTCTGTGTGTGTGTGTCTTTGTACAATATGATTCACAAGCGGATCTGTTTATACATAGTTGTAGCTAATGATGTGTGTGAGCACCTAACACACAAACATCAGGGTGTCAAGGAGAAGGCTTTCTGTCACAACACAAAGTAGCTGTCATGTTTATTACTACCATGGTTACATGCTGCTTTAATTTTTCCTCTCTCAATGATATATGAGTGTAAACATAACTTCACCAGAGCATAAGGACAGACTTTTACATTGAAAACACTGTACTGTTATTGGATCTATTGATGATCAGAATTTTTTTCGGATTTTTTTAGTCACCTTACATTTTTATAATTTTATAATTTGGATAAGAGCTGGATAAGAGCGTCTGCTGAATGACTAAATGTAAATAATTTACAACACGATTACTTTCATGCTGATTATATACCAGTCATGGGGTGTAAAGGCACAGGCAAAACTGTGCTTTAAAAAAATATCTTCCTCATCTTTAAAAGTCCTTAATATAAGATTATCTTAAAATACTGTTGTATTTGTATGTGGTGAAAAATAGGCTCGCCAACTGGATGTTGTTAGGAGAAAAAGATGAGAGGGCTCCATCACGTTGCAAACATTGTTCAACACGCCACCCCTTCCTGCAGCACAATTAGGACAGAACAAGGATATTTGTTCCCTTTACATAGACCCAACAGAGTGCTTGGTGCATTGTGCCAGGAGGAGGAAATTACAATAATTACAACAGTTAGTCTGAGGGAAAGGTAATTACACAGATGAATCTTTTGTGTGTGTGTAAAGTACTGAATGTAGTTTGTGTGTACAGTATAGTGTGTATGCAAGTGCAACTGCCTCACCTTGTCCAGACTAGATTAGCTTGTTTAGAGCTGAGAGGGTGAAAGTGACTGGCACTGTGTTTATGGAAGTCTCCATTAGTTGTTGGTACTTATTGGTCCTGGTACTGGAAGAGTGTTTTGGAGTTGAATGTGTGAACTGAGTATGAAGGAAACCAATAGAGCTGGTGTTGTTTAGACAATCACTAGCAAATACATCTGTCAAATCCATACAGTCAAACATTATCTCAATTTCACAGTCAATTTCTAATAGTGCATTGGCCCAGACTGTTTATCCATTAATAATATTATGAAAAACTTGGTTTACAGCAAAATGTCTGTCCTGTTCAATGGGAGGACCCTGATTAATAGGCCACAATTTGTGGTTATCAATGCAATTTTACATTATTTAGAATTTTACCCAAAGATAAATAGTAGTTATTGAAGTAATATTCAATCAATCAATGAGATCTCTCTAATCTCTGTACTGTGCAATGCAGATCATATTGTTGCATCATTAATCTTGCCTGTATGAATTCCTATGAAACCTTTACATCAGCTGCTAACATCACACTTGAGTCATCAAGTATTTAGAACAATTGTCACAAAAGCCATAATACTGTATCACACAATATAAAAATGCATCTCTTCCATTTTTTTTTATTGTAGACTGGATTAAGAATTTGAGGACATTTCAATTTAGATAAAGAATGTAATACGAACTAATTGCTCAATGAAAAAAATTAAAACAATATCACATCTGAGTGAGATGATACTGGAACAATGTTCATGCTGATATTAATGCCTGATATTGGGCATATATGACATTTGCATTTTTGAAAGACTTAACCTCTCAGCATTCCTCATCACTGTTATGTTAGGAAATCATTCTACACACTTAAATTTCTTCAATTGACTTCTTTCAGAGTGTTCATTTTTTTATTGAAGCCGTCACATTTAAGGGGTTTATGTAAATCTAGGATTGTCCATTCTTAATGGTAACCCTTTTTTCCACTTAAGCCTTTATTGGCACACATACTCTAAGTAAGGAATGTTTCAATACCTAGTTGTGAAGTGAGCCATCAATTCCTTTTACAACAGAGCACCATCCATTGTCCCCCAGTTACTTACGTCAAGCATCACCTAGCGCAGTCAACAAGACCCAATGTCCAAGAGACTTATTTGTAACTAAATTATGACAAATATTACAGATTACATAGCCATTTCTTTTGTTGTTTCAATTAATTCATGCATTTTCTGCATGTGTTATTCTAAATAAATAAGTACATGGAATAAACTGTAAAACCACATAGTACAGTCACAACCTGGCTTTCCTCCTTATCATTTTACCACTGACATGAGGTGCATGTAGTTAATAACATGCTGTACTTCCCTTCCCTAACTTCATCTTTCTCCTACCCTGTCCTCCAGACTGCTCAGACGGTCCTGCTTGTGGTGACAGCCTTTTTGATTTGTTGGATGCCTCACCATATAATTGCTATGTGGGTGGAGTTTGGCATGTTCCCCTTGAACGATGCCTCATTCGCCTTCCGCATCATCTCTCACTGCCTGGCTTACGGAAACTCCTGTGTTAACCCTATCCTCTACGCCTTCCTGTCTGAGAACTTCCGGAAGGCCTGTCGCCAAGTCTTCACCTGCCATTTTCTCTACCCCCCTCCCCCTGTGGAGAAGGTGGTACGCATTCGCATGGATAACTTCTCTACCACCCACTCCATCATCAACATGTGAGCAGGTGTAGACAAAGTCGAATATTTGAAATTGTGATCTTTAAATCAAGTATTGTGTCAGTATTATGGCATATACATTTGGATAAATAATACACAATATGATATATTTGTATAGATAATTCCAGACACTGAATATCTGTCAGTAGCAAATGTATAGACACAGATTTATTAAAGTAATATGTTTACTTATACATTGGACTGTTTTACCATGTGTATACATTCATTATGTACTATGGATTTATCGATTGCTTTGTCCAGCCATTTATATGTCTTTTAGATTGTGTCCATTTCTGTGATAAAACTTTGCTGAAATTTTAAAGGTTGAAACCTTGTTTCTGTTATCCTGTTGTCAACACTTTGCTCGTAGAAGTCTTCCGCATGATTTATTTTCTTCTTGAGCCCATGGACAAAACAAGACATGGAGTTGCACCACTGACATTGCCCTCCTCCCTGTGCATCTTTCTGGCTCCAAGAAGAGCGAGATTATACAAACTTCAAAAGACTGACAAAGCGATCATTTTGTTTTTTATGTAAACCGGGTTCACTGCTTTGTCTGGGCGCATCCTCACTGGAAACAAACTTGTCGCTGCCTAGCAGTAGCATATTTCTAGATTTTCGATACGGTCTTCTCCAGCCCCCTGGTAATCCTTTACATACACCTTGTTTCTGTCATAATTGGCTTGAAATTGTCGTAATGACTTTCTCTCTTAATGACTGTTTTCATGTTGACATTTCAAAATATGATCAAATAATGTACAGTATACAGTGTATGTGTATATATCAAGGCTTAAATTCTTGTGAATCTTGTAATGTTCTGATTCTAATGTGACAAGCCAAGACTTTCCTATGAGAATCACTTGATGTTTACATTTTGCCACTGCTTATTGTTGTGCTTTGTTGAACTAAACTGTTTGTCAATGTTTACTGCTTATTTATTTCACGTTTATAGAACTTGCTTGTGCAGAAGATTGCTGTTTGGTCTGTTTTATTCAATCTGTGCCACTCACATATCCGTGTGTTTGAAATATGGCCAGAATTTGGGGGGTAGATTTGAGGTTGCCTTTACAGACAAATGGTGCCCGAAAGGCAAAGGGACATTGGCAAAGTTTAAAATATATATTTGGTGTGTTGGATTGACTTAATTCATGTAAGCAATAGTAAGTAGGAAATATTCCTCTGTTCCTTTTTTAATATTCACTAAAAACTTGTGGTTGTGGACCACCAATCATGAACTACAATTTGAAAACAATATTTAAAAATGTTACTTATGTTTTTTACTGTAAGACTGTGTATAATGTGGACTTTAATAGAGGATATTTTATAAAAACTGTTTGTAAAAACCCCAAAAGAGACTAGCTCAATACATTGTTCTGTCAACTGCAGACGTATTTGAGTATCAAAACTACAGTTGGTGCAAAGCCTTGGCCTTCAAAAAACGGAGGTTCAACCAAGTATCCTTTGTTGGCCTAACAATAAGAATACATTTTAACATTCAATGTTAATATTCATATAGCATTCAAGTTGGCCTGGTTTCCTTAGAAGCAGCCCTGCAGGATAATTGAATGATTTTCGTTGCGTTGCAGCACCAACTATGACCCTTATAGCTTTTTTGTTGTTGTTGGAAGCTCTTTGGTGTAAATGCCTTTCAGAACTTCAGAAACACTTTTCTTCACTGGAAATGAAAAATGATATTGGAAAACTGAGTTGACGTCTCAAGAGAAACTACATGATAGTGACAGTTTTTTAGATATTCATCTGCTTTTAGTTCAAGTGGAGTGTTTGAGTCAATTAAAAATGTTTTGTTTTGTCTAACTCAGGTGTGTCACTTGTTGGTTGTTTCATCAGCTATTGAAAAATAATATTATAATAATTTAGCAGATGCTTTTATCCAAAGTGATGTAGAGTACAGAGGGGTATTTTAACCTATGGCCACTTGATCTGCAGCCAAGTGCTCTAACCACTGAGCTACACCCTTACAAATGTTTAATTTCAGTTTGATGTTGGTTTCAGATGTGACTGTGATATTTGGTGCATTTCTCGTTACAATACAATGTATATCTTGTCAGCTGGTAGGTTTCTTTGAATTTAGTTTATGATTGAATCGGCTTGATTATGCATTAGGCAGCTATTCATAACAAGACAAATTGACTGATGAGTCATGCTTTTACCTTGAGCCTAAAAATATAATCTGTCTTTCAAAAGAAGAATAAATGTTTATTGATCTTGCAAGTAACACCCACACGTCTGCAAGCAGCCACAACACCAAAACACACACACATTAAACTGTACCCTGATCAAGCTTAGGTCCCCTTTAGCTTTTCTCCCATCCTTTTCTCCCTCTGAGGGAAGCTAGTAGCAGTGGTCAGCCATGTGCTGTGTGATTGGTCATTCCAATCAAATCAAAATGTATTTGTATAGCCCATTTTTACACGCAAGCATGTCACAGAGGGCTTCACATACGCCCATGGAACTGTCCCTCAACCAACCTAAAACAAGCGAAGATGGTCCATGCAGAGAACGCGAGACCTAGCGCGACTAGCAAATCGTCATCACGCGTCAGGCACACCCTTCTGATAGGGTGGGGTACATAGCAGGGATTCCAGGTCCAGTATCGGTAACAAAACTACCCAGTCCTCCTGCCTGAACCCTCAAGGAAGACAAGGAAAAACTCCCAGAAAAACTCACTGGAGGAGAAAAAATGGAAGAAACCTTGGGAGGAGCAATTCAGTGAGGGATCCCCTCCTCCAGAGACGCCAATCACCCAGATGTTGTCCATGTGTGATTACCAATTCAATTCAACTTTATTTTACCATGTATACAGATACTAGGAATTTGATTTGGTATTCTCCATGCAGGCTATAGTATCACAAATATAACAACAAGACAAACAGAAAAACAATACAAGGACAGATAGTACCAGAACAAGCAAAATAATTAATAAGAATGGAGGAAGTGCAACAATAGTAATACCCTGCCCTGTAAATATGTTTGCTTAATATGTCAGTCCTTATCATTCGTTATTGGTTTCTTTGTGAGTTTTCCTGCCATGCTCCCATTTTCAAGTAAAGTCTTTGTTTTGCCGGATCCTGCCTGCTTGTCTCGTTGCTCTTGGGTCCATCCCCTAGCACTCATCCGTGACACCGCCTGACCACCAAGCGGGAATCGATTGGACCTTGGAACCCAGGACCTTCTTACTGTGATGCTAGAGTGCACCGTGCCACCGTACTACACCACAAGTAATGCACCTGCAGTGATGTTGCCATAGAGTTCAACATGATGCCCTTATCAAGTAAAAACAGCTGTTGGGGGCTATCCCTATCTGAGCCCACTAACAAAACTGATGGTCTCTCCTGTGTCTCATGAACTTCTCCACAGAATGTCTTGAGATATAATTGGGTTCTCATTTTTCACTTTTGAATTATATGTTGCTTGTTCCATTCCCATACATCTTTGTGGTGCAGAAGTGCAGATTCCAGAAACTACACAGATGAGTATCAGGGCAGTTGTGTTTTAAGTATAGAATTCACACCACTGCTGCTTCATTATTTTAACTGGTCTCTGTGGATCTGGCTGGAAATGGTTTCATTTACTGTGCGTACTATACCCCTAAATTATCTTACAAGCTACAATACAGTAGTATCTTACCAAGGACCAGCTTTTTAGCACCTTAGTGTGATGTGTTTATATAAGTGTCATGAATAGGGGGCATCCAATTATTAGGTAATTTCTCATAATCTTAAGACTCCCACACCTGTGCCACACTTGTTTCTTACTTATAGCCATTTCATTTTCACTTATAAGTGGTGTTGGAGTAACACTTGAGACTCTTAGCTGGGTAACAAGGCTGATTCTATGATTCTGCATCTGCTTGAGCTGCTTGGCTCTAATGGCTTTGCTTGTTTACCAGGCTACTTATGTAATTTTAAAAGCTAGTTGTATCCCCTCAGAGATTCAGGGACACAGATGGCCTAAACAAAGCTATGTAATGATGGCCAGTCTTGAGTAATAAGAGGATGCAAACATAGAGCTCAGAATTAAATGCTTCAATTTGACAGTTTTTTATAATACAAAAATATATAATAAAAAATCGAAAACATATCTAGAGGGTTGCACTGAATTTTAGGCCAGATATGTTGACAGGATGAAATCTGTCAATCAGAGGCCGGAAAGAGTTGCACGACGATGAAAAAGGGTTGACGTTTTTTAGACAAGCTCGGATCATGTGACTTCCCCATGATAGAGTGGTCAGCATGAGTGAGGCAACAGGTCTCACAAACGTACTTATATACAATGGATGGACAAGTTCAAATATAGTGTGCACAGAACGTTTCCTTACATGGTCAAGCATAGTCAACACATGGATAAAGCAGAACAGGCAAACAGGTGATAACGTTGTAACTAATAAGTTAGTTTCTGCATATTTCCTGATTCCTGTCTCCGGAGAGTCTGACCATAGTGCATAGCAGGTTCTATATGCTGACTGTAAGGGGCCTCACTGTATGGCCTCTTGACCTCAGCAAGAGTCTCTTATGTACAGAAACTGTTGTGTCTGCATCTATACTGCAAGAGAGGGTTAGCCAAACAACAAAAAAAAGCATTACTGCCGTAATGTTAATTTTAAGATTAATTCTGAGAATTTGGAGGCAGATTTCTCAAGCTATTTATACCAATATAAGACTGCTCACATATATTGTTTTTCTGTTTAAAGTTTTACTAAACAGTCACTGCACATTCTATTTGCACAGTACATTGTATAGTTTGTGAATGTTTTTAAATTGTCCACCCTCAGAAAATTACTGTAGATTAATTTTCCACCATCTGCTATCTGGTTTCAAAGTGCTTTGTCTTTTTAGACATGCATGGGATTATACACAAGAATTAAGTTGGTATTTATCAGATAACACATTCATTGAAAGTAGGTGTCGGAATTATCCAATCTTTACATTTCAAATGTGACCTAAAACGTAGGACTGTATCTGTTCAATGGTGTTGTTTATGCCAAACGCTAATGCTTCGATATGTCTGTTTTATTTCTATTTACAGTTACTGCCGGTGTACTGTATTATCCAATGCCACCAGAGCTTGGCAGAATTACAGTTAAACATTTCCAGAACTTCTTGTGTCTTAAAATGGGTGGCATAAAGTCCTTAACAAGTACGCCTTACCTTCCATGCAACCGGTGACAGAAATCTTCTTCTGCTGGTGTTCATCTCTCCCATATGCATTGTCAACATCAAATGTTGAGTTTTCAAATACCGCACTAGTGTTGCCTAACAGTCCGGTGTTTTAGGCCAATTATACAATTGCACACAGTGGAAGATGTACAGTGGACAGCAAACTATCAGCAGATTATCAGTCTAGCTAGCCCATTTTCAAGGCAGCACAATCCGTTTAAGATTATCCAAAGTGCAATGAATGTCCCAATAGCTTAAGACCATAGTTAGATATAAAATCAAGAAGAAACATTGAAAATGTGATATTAAATCCAGTCCTTGCAGCATGTCCACTGTGAATTGGAGACCCATCATTACCAAAGTAGTACTTGTAATGTATGAAAACATATAGCAAAGTGAATGATACCAAGCCCCAAAGTTCCGAATGGCAATATTTGACATCATGACTTTTAATCAGAATCACACAGGCTGTAATCACGAGTGTTACTTTGTTACTCTCTTTGTTGGTAATTACTGTTTTGGTTGTTACCCAAATAACATAGGCCTAATTATTAGCTCACATCCTAGAGAGCTACAAATTAAGACTATTGTTCATGGCCAGATAACACCATTTGGGAAATCCTCAGTGGTATAACTTGTTTCTTAATACATTTTCCTAGTGCAATATGCAATAAAGCCCCAAAATAAGTTGGTAAATAGAAATATTTTAATATGCCCCCCTCTGTAACCCAGGTTCCCTCTCTCTCTCACACTCTCTTTCTCTCCAACTAATGAAGTTGGTTTGCTATTACCTAAATTCTTCTTCTACGTCTATAAACCATAAAAGTGGACACAGAATAATACAATAAATTAGTGCAGTAAATTTAAAGCTGTAGATAGAAGACACACTGATGGGAATGCCGTATCCCTCAAGAAAAGTCCAACTCCTCACGGTCCCATGGTAAATATTTATTAATAAATGTCTAAAATGCAATTACATTACCAATTAAAAGGGTGGAAGTAGCCCACACATATTTGTCAAATATTTAAACAGTTAAGAGACTGACTAAACAATGAAAGATTTTCAAAATACTTTTCAAAAATATATTTAATTACAATTTAATGATGTGCTATTTCATGGGGGTTACTCCAGGGTGCACTGTTGTGATGTTTTACGCACATGTGAACAGACCAGGAAACAGACTGCTTACCTTCAGTCCGAGGAGGAGGATCTCCATCAGAAGTGGGTGTGTGCACTGACCACCACTCTCTGGGTATAGCACTATTTAAACAGCCTGTCTGTATTAAGCATCTCACAGACAGAAGGGATTGCATGACTGAAAGGCACCGCCTCTGAGACTGATAAAGCAGCTGCTAATGCCAAAGCAACCCATCTCTGACCATTTTCCTGATCTTCCTTTCATATCTAAGGTAATTTACATGCTACGTAACTTTTAAAAATGCTTTTGAACTTCTAAATATTGTTTTCTACTTGTGCATCCCTTAAACATGACAAACATACATGTACAAATCTCAGAGTTCACATAGATCTGACTGAGATACAGTATCTGTCTGATGTAAATGCTCTCATATCTGACACAATTATCTTCTTCTATTGACAGAGGAGTAGCTGATTCTGAGCCCATGTGGGTGTTGGAGCAGATCCGTGTGTCAGTGGAGAAGAACAGCCTTGCATTTCCTGCAACAGAATACAGCTTCAGACTTGCAGACATGTTTGGTGAGAAAACTGACCCAGAGAAGAGGAAAAAGATCTCATTATGTCCTAATATCATCACTCCGAACACCATTCCTGAGTTCTGCATCCCGCCTAAGATTACATCTCAACAAGAGCAGAAGACAGTGGATTGGAGTAAGCATGTTCCTGTAGTGAAAGGTTCTTCTCCTGAGACTGATGGCCTTGAGCAGGAGGCACCAGCAAGAGAAATGATGAACACTCACATAATTCAAGTGGAAAATGTGGATGAGGCATCTTATGATGGCTTCAGTGATGAGGACAGCACCAACGTAGACCCCCAGAGTCAAGCCGCACTTTCTCTTCCTCACCTTGCCAAAGCTCAGACCTCCTATGGCTTCTGCACCTTACTGGAAAGCCCTCACACCAGAAGAAAGGAGTCCCTGTTCCACAGTGACCCCAACTCATGCGGAATCCCATTAGTAGCAGCCCGAGGTAGATCAAGCACTTACTCAAGATCCGCCCACACTGCCTCATACAATCTCAACAAAATTACCTCCAGACTTTCCCCCCGAGTGGTAGCATTGCACAGGCAGAGCACTTTGGACAGTGACACCACCTCCTCTACTGACTCATCCCCCTTCAGTTCCCCTCTACTGGCAAGACCTCTGGCCAAATCCTGCCTCCTCAAGGCCCTGAGTCATGAGAGGCTGCTGTCTAGGGCAGCAAAAAAAGCTGTACTCTCCAGGAACAATTCTCTTTCCACAGATGAGTGTAGCTCCACAGACAATAGCCCCAATATTGTCAGGAGGGCTTCAGAGGGCTTGGTGGAGACCTTGCCCAATACCTTCAGCTTGGCCCCTCCCGCCATCTTCCCCATGGACTTGGTGATGTACAGAGAGAGAGTGCTGAAAGAGTGTCTGATTACAGTGGGTAGGGAAGGTACCTTACGACTCTCGGCTGAGTACTGTTCAGACAACCAGAGACTTAGAGTGAGGCTTATCAGTGCAGAGGGACTGTATAGTATGTCTGTGGACCCTAAGAGCATCAACTGTAATATTAGTGTATGTCTTTTGCCAGGAAAGGTCCAGAAGCAAAGAAGCACAGTCATCAAGAAAAGTCGTAATCCCATCTTTAACGAGGACTTCTTCTTTGATGGCATTTGTGCAGGAGAAATCAGCATTAGGTCTCTGCGATTTAAAGTGGTGAATAAGATGTCGACAATGAAAAGAGACTATATTTTGGGGGACTGTGAGATTTTGCTTAATAGTGTATTGAGCAAGTCTATTTGAAAGAATGTATTCCAACATACTTTTTGTCACTCAAATTATATTAAAACATGTTAAACCAAGTGTTTTCCTTGTAAGAAATATGGCCGTTATATTAAGACATGCAATACACCTTTAGGGCAAGGGCTTTTGATGCATGATCAGTCTGCTCCTGAAATGCATAATACAATATCTAGAAGCTATCTTAACTGTCCATGGCATGCACAATCAAGTGAGCAAATTTTTGTAAATGGTGGGCATCATTAAGGACTTAAATTATGAGGATAAAAGGACAACTCTACTTCAAGCAAAACATTATAAGAATAAATATCTCAGTCTTTTAAAAACGGTTATATAATATTTAAGGTAAAATAATGTTCTTACATACCTAAAACAAATTAATAATTCTCCGTGACCACGCATGCTAAGAGTTAGATTTACAAAAAAGGTTTGCTTTTGCGCAAGTGTACAACCACAGACATAACTAGCAGAGCTCATTGGTAGTCGATTATCGAGCGAATCGTTTTCAATTTCAGAGCTGTCATCTATCCACTGCTAATCGAGATCACGAGTCTTGGTAACGTAGTAGCCTTCATAGGTAGTGCATACTTACATGGTGTTCCGCGAAAGCAACAATGGTTTTTGAATCTCTGGTCAGTGACTTACTGAACAAGTTTATCGGAGACTATGTGGAAAACCTGGACAAGTCTCAGCTCAAGATAGGCATTTGGGGAGGTAAGCCTTCTTAGGAGATTGTACACGTACAGCTAGCATTTCTAGCTAGCCAGTGTAAATATTATCATCTAGTTATAGCAAGTCAGCCCTGTGCCTAATCATGTTCACATTAACATTGTCTTTATGGTTTATTGTGATGTATAAGGTGACTGTAAATTTAAGCATATAACTAAATTATGTTGTTGTGTCACGAATGAGAGAGGCGGTGCACGGTGCATGGTCTCCTATGGCACTGCAGCCAGTGTAAACATTGGCCCGTTTGCCCAATCATTCTGGTCATATAACCTATTTGATATTATTTTGTTCCCTATTATTTAATTATGTAATATCTAACTTGTCTGACCAGACTGCCAGGTCATGGTATGCATGCATGTCACTCAATAAAACTGAGAAGAGTTAATGCCATTCTCCTTGCCCTGGTGTCACCATAGCCACCCATGCTCATGGATGTATATCCCCTCCTTTTGTTTGGCTTATTTAATAGACTCAGGCACTATGTGAGTTTGGGAGTGAGGAAAAAGTGTCCAGGCTTTTGAAAGGGTTTGCTATGTTTACTATAGGAGGAAGCACACATGAACTTTTACTTTGCTTGGCGCTACAACTGCCACACCTATTTTGACACACATTAAGAGCTCCAGTTACTTTCTCTTTGTAAACTTAATCACATTCTCAAGGGCATGTCATTGTTCTGCAACACAAAGATTCAGTGAAGCTCTAAGTGTCACATGAACAGACATCTTCTACATAACATAAAACAGATATTTTTAGGTAGATAAACCAGATTATAAACCTGTTCGTCATGGGGATCCCATTTAGGCAAGAATGTCAGCTGCTTCCGGCAGAGCTTCTTGACTTGGATATCTTAGGCTAGCTATGTTGTCATAGTAAACATACATAGGTTTTGTTTCTAGATTATGTTTCAGGTTAGCAATCATGTTGTGGTTACCCACGAAGCCTTACAAGCAGCACTGTATTTTTATACAAAAGATTCTAACTTGTTAAATTCCCAAAGCGCAATACGAGGGGTCACAGTAATTGCTGCTTGAGACCATAAGCAAAACAACTGTTTTCATTTTGTTGAGTAACAACATAGAAAATGTTTTTAATAAAACTTGAAAGGTTTTGCACTTTGAAAAGACCAATAAAAAAATAAAAGTAAATATTCTGATCCTCACTAGATTGACACACTTTAGATCAGGAAGTGAATCACTGCATTTTTCCTTGTTCAGGGTAGTACTGGTTCCACTATGCTCTCTAACAAGCAAGTGAGAATGACCTTTGCAGAAATGGAAGAAACCGGAGACCAGACTTGACACTTTGTTGCTAATTTCTTATTTTGCCATGCAGAATAACAACAAAGAGCTACTTCCTACTGGACATCAATTGCCTATAAAATACAAACCACTAATCCTATTTTCTTTGCTTAGGAAATGTTGTTCTTGAAAATCTGAAAGTAAAGGAAAATGCTTTGGTAAGTATTGATATTGTAGCATCAGTTGTTGCTCAAAGCTAATCAAGTGCAGAGAACAGAATGGTAACCCACTTCAACAGTTAGCCTATAGGTCCCTCACTGTTAAAGCCCAATGTTAGGAGGTGTCACAATAAGACAAGGTCATGTATGCTCTGGCAATATTCAATACAAAACACACAATTAAAAAGAACATTGTAGCCAAGAGCATATGAAAGATAGACTCAATTAACTCTCAGCTCAGACACCAAAGTGTACAATCTGGTGTTGGCCACCAGTGATTCAGGAAGTTTACTGTGAGGATGTCTTCAGCTTGCTGTGGTCATGGCTGTTAAACCCAAGCTAGTGCTGAAGACCGGTGTTAAGTCAGAGGACGTGTTATTAAACACAAACTGTCCATGGAACAGGGCTCCCATCTCATGCACCAAAATGACAATTTCAGATAGACTGTGATGGCTAACAAGACTTAAGTTACTGTACTTTTTTTGAAATGTCCCATCAGATATTAAAAACACACTAAGCTGTGTGCTAAATCAAACGTGACTGTGGTTTAACTCCATGGTGTTCTTTCTGTTACAGAGTGAGTTTGATGTTCCATTCAAAGTGAAGGCAGGGCAGGTTGGTGAGTATCTGTGCAATGCTCTAACATCTCCATTGAAAATTGACAAAATAAATGCTAATACCTTATTAAATACCCGGGATGGATACAGCTCAGTGTCAAAGACTCAAGCGGTTGTAGGTTTGAATCCCTGGGGCCCTGTATATCGCTTAAGAAGAAAGCATCTGCTCAGCGAATGCATTATTATAATTATTACTATAAAAACCTGAGCCTAGTATCAGCATACTGAAAATCATGAATGATTGCTACATTAGTCCTTGTGACAATGTCAGAGGGCTTATATGACAAGGCTATATAAAGCTTCCACAATTGTGCAGCGAAGTGTGTAAGCACTGTATCAATGGTGTATGGGAATTGGTCTCTCAATGATCTGCTCTAACTCCAGCTAACTACTAACAAGCTCGTCTCTATCTGTTATCCTGAGATAAGCCCACTTGCAAACCACCATTTGACTGTGTGCGGCGACAAAAGTGGTGTGCGTCACATTGAAGACAAAGTTTGTGTCTTGTGACAAGTTTAGTCTGACAATTATGCTGACACATAAAGCATTAAATACAACTGTTAAGGTTTTGCTACATACATTTTTATTAAGATCTGTGTAAATGATTACTGGTAGACAACATTGAAAGCAAGAGTGAAACCCTAAAAACACTGGTCCTTTTTTAATTACCATTATTCAGAAAGTCCACTCAGTAGATTGAATTAACTAAGCAGGCAGCTCTGTGAGGAAGCTTACTCCAACTAATGCACTTTGGAACTCAAGGTTCTTTTGAAGTGGATTGGTGTTAATAAAAGATGAGTCTGAATCGGAAAGGTGGTGTTTTTCAACCAATGATGCCTCACTCTTTAAATATTATTCCTTGCACATTATATAACCTAAACACTTTTTGTTTAAAAGATTATCTCAACTATTAGCCAGCATACGTAGATCAGAGCTTGGCCAGCTTTATACAGTACATGAAACAGTTTCTCTTACTGAAATCTGTTTAGCTTAGAATGGCTTCGTCCATTGTAATCATGACCATCTATTGATTGTCTGCAAAGTGTAATTATGAAGTTTTAATTAGGTATTAAAGCTGTGTAAATAAACTAGGACAGAGTTTGCTTTTAGTCCTGTCTTAAATGTGTCCCCTCAAAAAGTGACACTTCTCCAGTGCCTGGGGTAAAATGACACAGCATCTCCAGTTCACAATGTGGCCCAGGTGTCTGTTGTTAGGGAAGTGAATGGGCTAGGGGGTTGCTGAGGAACTCTGGATGTTAGCCTAATGGGCCAAGATCTCCCAGTCTGCACCATGATGTCTGGGCCAGAGTGGGGCTCTGATGACATGGCAACTAGCCTATGTTCCACTTTATCAGGTCTTTATTTAGGAGCAGGGGTAATGTGCATTTGAATCTTGACATCCTTGGATCCAGTGACAATCCACTGCATACATTTGTATTTGTTTTGTTCTTTTAGGGGGGGGAGGGGAATTCAGACACATTGTATTACTTTGTTAATTAGTTAATGTCTCCAGAAAGTATTCAGATTATTTCACTTTTTTTGTGTTGTACACTTAATTAAGGTACCTCATTAAATATCTAAGACTATGAATAAATGGGTGGAATGTTGAATTTCATTTCTACACATTTGTGACATTTGAAGGGTCTGTTTAGCATTGGCCTTGGTTGAGTTATGTTATCCGAAACTCACAATTTGTGTTGTAGGTATTGAATGGTCTTTATAATTGAGAACATGCAGAGCCTGGATGCTATTCTCTATGACACCCTGCACATTGCAATTTGCACTATTGTATCGTTCTGTTGCACTATCTGTATTTTTAGGTTAGATTGTAAATTATGGCTACTTATTTTATTTTGTATTCCCCTTAGTATCAGCTAGACTTTTCTCCTTTTGTATAGTTAGTACACATATTTAAGTTTCAATATTCCTATATGTTTAATGTATGCACCTCCCTGACAAAGTGAATTCCTTGTTTGTGCATACATTCATGGCGAATAAAATCCCTTCTGATTCTGATTCTATTCTTGGTGTAATTTAATCACACAGAGGAACAAAAATAGCAAAATGACCACAATATGTACGAGGCAAACCTAAGAAGCCAGTGAAGCAAATACATTCAGACTTTATATTATTTTATATTTTACTTTATATGATCTATTTACTTGTTTAAGCTTCCCATTGATATAACAGTGGTATCTTTCTTCATCCAGGAAAGCTTACATTGAAGATACCTTGGAAGAACCTGTACAATGATGCGGTGGTTGCTACTTTAGATGGTCTGTATCTGCTTGTGGTTCCTGGAGCAAGTAAGTGATCTTGACCGTACTATTTCCTAAACAATTATCATACCTTTATCCCTCCCCTTATTATCAGAATTGTATTACCTCCCCTGAAATATCAGAAGTCTGTGAAATGATCTTCCTCATTAATTCGCAAAATAGCCAATAGAGGCCTGTTGTTTTGTGTAGACCACTTGTCAATGCAATACCGTCCACCACTTGGGATAAATCATTGATACAGTAGTTAGACTTTCTTACTAGAATCCAACCAGGTAAGGAAATGTTCAGCTGTGCTGTCTGTGTATTACAGCTGAGACACGGGTGATAACCAGTGTTCACAATGGTAAGATCGACCAAGTGTCTGGGTCTATGTTGGTGGACGGAGGCTAATCAAGCTGATCTTTCTCTGTTTACCCATTTCAGCCTTCTGATTGGCCAATGGTCAGTAGTATAGTTCTGGGTGTAGTGTCTTGGTAGGATGGTTGATTCTCTATCATGTCTTCTGTATCTGGTGTAGGTTTGACATTGTCTGTTCAAACAGAAGTTTATCTCAGGATCCTGTGCCTTGAGATTCTGTGCCCTGAGATTCTGTGCATTTTTGTGCATCTAGTCTTGGAATATGAGAGGTATTTGAAAGTAAAATGAAGGAGAGTATGGCTGGGCTGTATTCATGTTGGGTGATCGGTGGATTATTCATAAGCTTGATTTGCCCTGGGGTTGCCTAGCAGCACAGGTGTTTCTCTGAGTCTTCCATCCAGTGAGGTTAAATATTGATCCTCATTCTGCTGGCTTAAGATAAAATCTCAGGAAATGTCAACATACATGCCAACTTAAACTAATAAAACACAAAATTGTGTATTAATACATATCGGCTGATTAAAACAAAAACTTTATAGAAATTCAGAGATATTTAGTTACATATTGCCTTTAATATGTGATTATGGTGGATTATTTCATGAAGACTATTTCAGAGATACACTCCTGTAATTGTAGTGATATTACCAATAATAACAACAGCTTGTGCATTGAATTCATACAGTACAAACAAACTATTGTTCATGCCTGCTGTTTCTGTGGAGAACAGACACACACTTATTACTCACATGGATAGTCCTGAATCACTGTCCAAGAATTAGAAAAGTTTGTCTCAGTTCTGGAAATTATTCAATGAACTGTGTGTTCATTCATATAGAGGGCCATGTTGGAAATGTGAATGTCTGTATCACCCTACACCAAACTGGAGCTGGACTTATCCATGCCTTCATTATGAACCGGACCCAGTGGCAGATGGTCCCAACCTCTCATACACATGAACACACTTCCTCATAGCATATGCCACGCTAACTACTTTTAGTACGACTACCAGCACACTGTGCCAAGTATAAGGACAATGCTAATCTTGTTTTATAAATGGATCTCTAAAAATATTTAATTTGAGGATACACATGCTGTTCCTTAGCATTCACCTCTGTCTTGTTGTCAGAACTGTGCACATCCTCACCTGCTGCACTTACCACAGTCTGCACTTTTGTACGTCACCATTGGATGAAAGTGTATTCTAAAAGTTTTACTTCCTGGGAAACATGGGAACTAAAATGTAATTTACAGTTCACTGACCTACCCTCTCTTCTTCCTAATTATTATTTAACATTTGGACTCTCAAACTTTCTCTCCAGAGGAAAAACCTCAATTGTAAACACATTGGCAGCATTGTGCTGTTTGATTTCACTTTGTCCTTGTTTTAGTTATTCATGTTTTCATTTTTGACAGCAATTAAGTATGACGCAGCCAAGGAGGAGAGATACATGCAGGAGGCCAAGCAGAAGGAGCTGCAGCGCATCGAAGAGGCATTGCAGATGGCTGCACGCAGAGGTAAGGCACAATCGCACATGTGACGGCCGTAGAACTACACACAGACGTGGCTCAAACCAGGCCTGGATTGGATCGCTCCGTGTACGTTCTAGACTCAGTGCCCACATGGTGTTCTAGTAAATAAAATGCCTTTTTAAATGTATTTAGGACTATGCTTATGCCATAGTCACACTCATTGGCTTTTTTGTCATTTTACTGTTTTCAAACTGGAGCCTGGTGTATCTGGAGAGACTTGCACACTGCTTCTTCCAAAATATTACTGGCAACAACTGTTGCAACAACTGTTAACAAAAATAACTAATTCTTTGACCTAAGTGGTAATGTGTAGTATTAAACTGGCTAACACTGAAACGCACTGAATCTTCCTTTTCATCCTTTTCTGCTCCTCTGCCATGTCACCCTTTTTCTAACGCTATGACTAATGCATTCTTGAGAGAAGAAGTAGTTAGTTATTCAACATGATTCAAGTATTGAATCACTTTATCTACATATATGGCAGTTAGTCTACATGTCTGAGTGTCCACCCACCCCTAGCCCACCCCGACACACATCCTGTGGCAGTCCATTGAAGCAGACAGGGTCAAAGAAAACCAAAAGCTCCTGTGGTGGAGCTGTTTTTTTACCCATCAGCTTGGTTTTCCATGGCAACTGGCTCGATATCCACTTGTGATCCATGGTCCACTTAGCTGATGGCCTTTGATCAGGGATGAATTCAATGTTGCTGAGTCACCTCAGCACGTCAGGTTTTTCTAGCTTGGTGGTAGATGAAAACATGGCAGTTTGTTCTGTCGCTCTAAAACAATGTTTACCTCACTGATCCACCTGTGTTAACTGCCCAAAGGTGTTTATATAATGGATGAAATGCATAAATAAATCCCATCTCCTTTGAGACCACCTGTCTAACCAGCTTATTGGCACAAGACAAGAAAATGGTTGTTCTTCGAACACCAAGCTATTCGGCATGTAAAATGATGAATGGGTGATTTGTAATGTGTGTATTTTCTGCTGTTTGCCTTGTGCTAACGCTGGACACAGACTCTCAGACGGGAGAGCTCTTGTTTGACCTGCAGAGTGTTGTGTACAAGGAGCCCCTGCACGGTAGGTTCCATATCGTAGCAGTCAGGATCATTGTAGCATTGGGCAATTGAGCATCACCTATAGGCCAAGAAAACATTAGACTGCACTAAGGTCGCACCATCAAAACCGTTGCTATCTTTGTATGTATGTTTTAGCTTACATTTGACCTACACCAAAGCCAACTATAGAATTAGGATATTAATAGAGAAAAGACTGAAAAATAAAATGATGCTGCAGTTGGTATTACTGGAATATACCCCTCCAAACCACCTTCCTTTCGAGACTTTGCTACAGATAACTGATAACTTGTGACTGTTTCTGATTTTTAAATCTTTTATAGAATAGAACATTGAAATAAACACTTTCACATCTTTTTCAACTTCCTCTGTTATTGTCAATGCTTGCTTAGCCTTTTCTACTTCCTGTGTGATATTTGTGTGGTTTCACTGCTGGCCTGACCTAAATTCTTTCCCTCTTACTGCTGCGTTTATCGTGTAAAGGACGTAAGATTAAAAAGCATAAAAAAGGCTTTAGGAAGTCTAAACGACATGAGCACAAAACAGGTAGGTAGCCCACTGTGTTGTGGTTGTTTGATGGTGAAATTTGAGTATCTATCACATTGCCTCAAAAGTCTACCCTCTGTTGCTTTCAATTACAAGAAAATAAACTACCAAAATGTGTGGATGGATTCCACATCAAGAGTTTTTAGTTTGATATGTTTTCCATTTGATGTATAGTATGCTATATTGTTATTGTATGCACATTTCAGACAAGCCTCAGGATGAAAAGAAGGACACGTTTGCTGAGAAGATGGCCACGCAAGTCATCAAGAACCTGCAAGTCAAGATCACCAGCATTCATATCAGATATGAGGACGATGTAAGTCTCCTTGGCTGCGCTTCATTTCAAATGTTGTTCCCTTTCACCTGCCAGTGTTCACACCCATTGCAAAGGAAGGAGAAGGTTGGTTCCTGTTGGAGCCAAAATTATCTTTATTTATGATTTCAATGTTAACCTTTTGCCTTTATGGGATTGTTATGAATTGTGCATGTTAGTCGGTCTTTAGCGTGGCATGTCGTCACAGCACTTTGTCAATCAGCTGAGCTGAGGCGGTAATTGTATCAGCTGGGGTAGAAAACAGCTGGCTGTCATTCAGTTGGGGGCCTTTGGTTTGGTAGTCATACGGTTTTTGGCCGCTGTTTCAAGACCCTACCGCTCAGAACAGATACTAGAGTCAAAGTTGTTTTTTGTTATGTCTTTATTTTTTCTCTGCTGTCGTTAATTGTGGAAACGTATCAAATTGTGAAGACTGAAGGAAAATAAATCCAACAAGGAAAAGGGAAAACTGTGGAGTGAGTCTGAATCTTGTCAAAGCGCGTCAACCTAGGCGGAGGAGGAACGTTGCTCCCACAGCTCCCATCAGTGTAAAGAAAGGAACTAGAATGTCTGGGGTGTAGGCATACTGTGATTTGACTTCCTGTCATTAGTGGCATGGTGGGAGAGTGTGATGGGCTTTTTGATTTCTGTGTTCCAGCTGTCGGACCCCCAGTGTCCGCTCTCCATGGGAGTCACCCTCGCTGAGCTGAGCTTGCAGGTGTGTGACAAACACACTCAAACACAACCAGACAAACACATTTCCAAGACATGCGTACACTGTCACACCATGTAATTTGATAGAAAGATGTGATAAGATGGAGGCATATTGGGGGATCGTCAGTCAAAGCAATCATCGTGTAACAATCTAATCACTGTAATCATTACCACTTCTCAGGAACCTCTCAATAACTTTTTCATACATGCTGTTTTTGAAAATAATCTGAATAAATATAAATGATTACCGAAGTACCAAAATTTACCAAGAAAACAAACTAAAGGTTGATAAATCATGTGTGCTTTTCTCTTTGTTTTGTAGACAGCTGATGAGAACTGGAAGACATGCATACTAAATGAGGCTGCCAAGATTATCTACAAGGTAACATCATTTGTCTTTCTGCACTATGCAACTCAGAGATTCTTGTTAACATTATGATCCATATTTTATGACTTTCATAAAGTGTTTTTTCTATTGTAGCAATTAATGTACCTGTAGTGCTAAAAAGTTAATACAAATGCACATTTTTACTTTGCATTCTATTTGACTGTATGTTGCTAATGCTACTATGATGACTATGTCTTTCTCCTTCCCAGTTGGGTCGACTTGAATGTCTGTGTGCTTACTGGAACGTCAACAGCCCTCTTTTCTACAATGACTCATGGGAAGAGATAGTGGTGAGACATTTCAACACTACTATTTTGACCTTTCACTCTTGAATAAATGTCCCAAAAATGTAAGCCATTCTGAAGATTCCACATGATTAATATGATATCCCAACAAACAAACACAATACAATAGTATATGCAGGGTTTGAAGAAAGCATCTTGGTCGTACCCCAGACACTGCTAGAACAGCTTTTCAATTATTTATCTACATATATATATATAAATATATATATTCCAATTATTTTATTTCATTTCACCATAGTAGCCTCAGTATCTGAATGGAAGTTCAACCAAGCATGGTTGAACAGGCCATACAACCATTTCTTGCCGTGTCTATGATGCAACAGCTACATTCTACGTGCCCCACCCACATGTTAGCACAGCTATGGGCTCACACAGCACAGAAGGCCCAGTGGACTTTGCATGTGACACACCAGCACACAACAGGCATTGTTAATGTGTGTGTGACATTTCCACACCAAATATTTATGTCAAGCTCTTGTATCACAGTCATTAGTTTGCCATTTATGAATTTATGATGCAAATGACCATCTGGAAAATATACACTTCTGTTGTAAACATTTTGTTTTTCACAACAATGGATCAATATTTCCTCCTCTTGTTTTTCTTGTTAAATGTCACATCTAGGAAGTATAATGAATATTGTGTTAGTCTCTCCACATGCTGGTGTAGACATGAGAGAAGCTTGGTGTCATGAACATCACAAACCAGCCAAATGTTAATGCTTTTAAAATGTTATTGTCCCCACTGAAGTGGCATGTAAGGTGACAACATAGCTGCTAATTTTTCATCAGGTAGTTAGCCTTAATGTTATACTTTTTACACTGACTGCTTTCACAATGGGACTTACAGGGGAGATTTGAAACCAATAAGCTCGAGCACTGAGCTGTACCCATCCCCCGAAGAAATGCCTTCTTAGAATGAACACTTCTTCATAGTGTCGAATGGTGCAGAAGTTGATGCTAACTGTAAGATAAAATGGGTCAGGAAAACAAATGATTCCTTCAACTCTTTCCGACCAGATTTGATTTCCCAGAATCCCATATGCCCTGACTCAGCTGTGCCAGCCTGGTAATAGATGGAACAGGGCTTGGCCAAGTGTCAGATCCTAGTTTATAGTCTGTGCTGTTGCCAGATGCTAGTTGAGACTACAGGGGTACGCATACATCACACACACACAACACTCAAACACCAGACAACATCCACTCATTTACTGTTTTTTTTTTACACAGTTTTATCTCTATTTAATACACACTCACACACACTCGCACACATACACACCAGAGAACAGATGACCCTTTTATGGAGGTTTTTTCCCCCCCAAGCTCGACAGTACCACATAATTGTTCGGACTGTAGCCTTTGGCTTTAAGGCATTATGGTGACTCGGTGATGACAAGAGTAGACATAGGGTAATGTGACCGGCACAAACCAGATCTGCCTGCTCTGCCTCGTCTCAACATGACCCACTCCTCCACAATGACTTGTCAACCTTAAGGGGTCTGACGTACCCCTTTCAACACTCCAAGTGACCCAGGTGTGTCACCTAGAGCATGAGATTGACTTTTCACATGAATTCACATCAGCATTCTAGCCGATGAGGTAATGTCAGTACAGTGTTGAAATTGGTTTTCATTGTTTTCAACAAGGAGTTGGATCCTAATGTATTGTGGTAAGGCGTTATTACTATGAATATGCATATATATATACACAGTAAAAACAATAGCATCATATTATATGATGCTATTGTTTTTGCAGTTTTGACTATATTTGTATTAGTGTGGGGGTGTATGTTGGCATTCCAGGTGTGTGTGTTTCACCATCAACAGCACCAAGAGAGAGCCCAGGGGGGTCTTCCAGAAAGCAGGTTATTTGACAGATCCAGGGAAGTTAACTCCTCATGTGACACCCAGCGTTGTAGCAACATTGCCAGTAAGTTGCTGCAACATTGTGTGTCAGCTGGAGAGTTAACTTACCCAGTTAAGTCACATAACCTTTTTTTCTAGAATACCCCGCAGGTACGCCAGGAGTTGTTTCTGCAGTTACAAACTAAACAAACAATAAGCAGTCACAAGGCCAGTCCTGGTCCAAATGAATTCTCTGAAAATGTTATCTGACCTGGCCAGAATCCATGGGGTTCTGGGTCCCTTTCCATGGCATTATTGACTGACAACCATTGTTATTCATCATGTTTGGACCTTTTATTTGATTGTAGCTCTCAGGTTCAACTGTGCATCCAGTATGTCAACAGGACTGCAGGCTCCAGTACCAGCTCACACAGCTGACTATCGCATCACATGTTTGTTTTTTTGTCTTGTTTTTTTCCACTCATGGACATGGTAATAGTCAACACAAACCATATGCCACGATGGTCTTCGGATAACATAGGCTCCATCGGCTGCATCCAGGGATGTGTGCACCAGAGGATTTGACTCAACACAAGCACCCACTCTCTTTCTCTTATTTGTCTTTCTCTTTTGACCTTTCTCTCTTTCTCAATCTTCGTGGCTGTCCTCTCTTTCTCTTTAACCGGAGAGCCTATGAGCCTGTTAACCACTCTGACTAATTGATATGAATCATTATATAATTTACATTTTCAACAGAAATGCCATTGGCATCACACTTTGACTTCTTTTTACTGTTAAGACTGGACAGCACAGGCAGGCCAGTGTCACAGATAGCATATAGCCTTCTGTAAGCATTTGCTTCTAAGCAAAACCCGTTATCTACGGACGTGTTAACACACCAAGCATATTTTGCTTCTCATTATATATGATATATCTGTATCAATTACTCATTGCACCTCACTTTACATATGCACATCTACAGTAGGTCTAAATGCCCAACCCACATATCTGCATGCAGACTCAGTGATGAACCCTGTCTTTTGTGGCTCTTCTGTAGTTGTAACCATACCCTAGGTGTCTGGTAGGAACAGCAATACACCGTTGAGTATTGGATACAGGCATAACCTGTTTGAAAGTGCTTGGTCGTTGCTTATCTCTACCTACCTTGCTGGTGGCCATTACAAATGACTGTTTGTGGAACTGTGTCTGTTCAGTGTACGTCAGAATTAGGATTTACACACACCCGTGTGTGTTGACTGTCTGGGTTACTGTTCAATACGGCGCTATGCAATAAAGAGCGTCTCCAAACACTGGCGTACAGTACATTGCTGTCAGGGACCGACTGACGCACCTGGGATGACAGCTGGGGAGGCTGTGCTGGTGTGGAGAGAGGACAGGGTGCTTGTATAATGACAAACAGCTCTCTGGGATTTGTAGTCACTTTAAATATATACTTCAGAATGTGACAGTAATGAAAACGTCCAAGACTTAAGCTTGAACCATGTTTACAATGATATTACAAAAAAGACAAATCTGTTTCATATGCATTTTTTTCTTAAATATATATTTTTCTGGTTCTGAAGAACTGCGTGTTTTTTTTGTTTACAGTATGGACAATTATTTGTCTGTAAAATTGTGTGGCTGCAAAAAAAAACAAACATTAAATTGTCAATTATAAATACCTCACCTTGTTGAAACAATTCGGAACCTCATTTGACCCCCCCTTTTGAAGTAACAGCGGAAACAATCTTTTGTGAGCCGGTAAGTGTACTGGGTCAGGTGGAAACCGTGACTATGATGCTTTGTCCTCAACCTCTGTGTTTGTGTCTACAGGACAAGCTCAAAGCAGGCATCAGCACCAAAGAGCAGGAGCTCAAAGACTACCAATACAGTATGTGCAACGCTCTTAACACAATTAACACCATTTGCATGTGAAAAGGAAGAGACGCTCTCTGTTCTCTTTCTAGTAATGCTTTCCCTTCGCCCTCCGTGGCAACCCTACTATTCGAACAGGAAATCATGGATATTCCACCTTTTATCTTTTAACAGCTTTTATCTTCACCTCCAAGTGACACCTACACACTGGGTGCTGAGTACACACACACACATACACGCGTGCACACACACACACACACACACGTGCACACACACACACGTGCACACAGAATGCTGTGGATGTGAGGAACACATTTGGTGCCACACTTATACTCTCACACCAGAAAACACACACAATACCTGTCGTATTTTGTTTAAAAGTTAGTTTCAAACTTTTTGTTTTTCACCTGAAGTTGTAGAGATGACAGTATGGACGCAAGTTGCAAGCATTACGGAAATTCTCAGATAATATGGATGTTACTCAATTTGTTCTGGACGTGAAGGTGTTGCTCTCCATCCCCTGACATACTGCATGACTGTCTTGTAACTGTTCATGAGCTGCAACCGTTTTCACCACTTGTTTTGTGTCTCTCTCTTTGTTGCTCTGTAGTATTCAAACCCATCTTTGCTTCTGCTAAGATGTGTATCAACCCCAATGCTGAGGTCGAGCTCAAGTCCCCCAAAGCCAACCTGTACCTGGAGGTGCAGGACATAGCAATAGAGATGACCAAACCTCAGGTACACACACACGTTTTCATTGCCATTCTTGTGGAGACTCACAATTCAGTCCCAACATCCTGTTATCTCAAACCCCTAATCTTAACCCTGTCCCTCGTAATTCCAACCGCAAAACTATCATTAAATCCCAACTCCAATTCTAACCCACACCCAAAACCCCTTACAAATAGCACTTGAACTTGTGAGGACTAGGAAAATGTCCCTGCAAGTTCAAATCAATGTTTTACAAAATGTTTTACAATTATGACTTTTGGTCCTTACAAGAATCGTTCAACATGTTTGGTGTTACACACACACACACACACACACGCCATCTGTCATTGCTGCATTATCCAACATATTACACGTGCATGTTTTTCGAAACATCTGCAATTCTCACCTACAATGACATTTTGGTCGTCAGCTGTTCACTGACACATCTGATGGGTAGAAACCCAGCGTTCCTGTTTATAAAAAGCTCCCCGTCAGACTGGTAATCACACATGCACTGTCTGTTAGTCCCTCTTCAGTGTGGAGATGGGAACTACAGTACTTAGAGTACTCTTAATGAACAAGGGTTGCAACATTTGATGCATCTCGTTAGATTATTCTGCCGAATTATTTACGTTTATGGTGACCAATCATGACAAGAAACTTTGGAAAGGATGTTGAATATCCTCATATGAATCATCCTGATTCTGTCTTGTCTTTCTCACGCTGATCTGGTCTGTTCTTCACCTCCCCAGTACCTCACCATGATAGACCTTCTAGAGTCCATCGACTGCATGGTGAAGAATGGGCCCTACAGGAAGTTCAGGCCAGATGTCCCTGTGAGCCAAAATGCCAAGCACTGGTAATTGCATCAAAAATCAAAATAAACATCTCAAAAGAAATGTCTGTGTTATAATGAACACATGAACCACTTGAGAGTAGACCTGCATTGGTCAGGATACGACTGGAGAGTTTCATCTTACGGTGTTGCAGGTGGAAGTACTGCATGACCAGCGTGCTTGAGGTCCACATCAGACGCCTCAACCAGATGTGGTCGTGGTCCAACATCCGTAAGCACAGGCTGACTGTGAAGGCCTACAAGGCAGCTTACAAAGCCAAGCTGCTGACACAGGGGAAACCAAGAGAAGACACGGAGAAACAGATCCAGGTCATTCTTCAGTTCCAGACACAGTTGAGAGGAGTTCGTCCAGTTTTTTGGTGAAATCTCCAAAAAACCTTGTTCTCAACCTGTTTTGTCCATGACAGGACCTGGAGAAAGGGCTGGATGTATTCAACATAACCTTGGCCAGACAGCAAGCGCAAATGGAGGTTGGTACAGAAAAGCAGCTTCTTTTTTCCACCTCAGTTTATATTGATCCTTTATGAAGGACAACAAACTCCACAGTACATTTTACCGCTCTCACTTCACTCATCTGTACAATACCTTTCATCTATTCCCACGCCTTCCACACCTCCTTACTTCAACTCTTCCCTCGTCCCCTCCACCCGTCGCTCCCCAGGTGATCCGGTCAGGCCAGAAGCTGGTGGCCAAGAAGGCGGCGGGGGGGCAGAAGCAGGCCGGGGGGGGCTTCTTCAGCAGCTTGTTCGGCAGAAAGGAGGGCAAGAAGAAGGAGCTGGAGGACACCCAGGAGCAGGAGAGTGAGTCCCCCTTCATGTCCCCCTCCTGTACCCACTGAGTCATTTTGCCGCGGGAAAAGAGGATAACGCCGTATTAAATGCCGCACAGCATAATACTAGCTCACGCAGTGTTGAACTGACTTTATAACCCATTTTAGTACTGTATATGCACTGTGGTAGTGACACAGTGTTTCCACTGAAAGTTTACCGGATGCTTCTCTCCCACCCATCAGGCATGGGCTTGGATGAGCTGATGACCGCTGATGAAAAGACCAAACTCTACACTGCCATCGGATACAGTGGCAGTTCACAAAACCTGGCCTTACCTAAGCAGGTGGGTGCATGGAAACACACACACACACACACACTCTCACACTAATGCCTTATGTTTTATTCATTTAGCAGACATTTGTATTCTTAGAGACACACATGAAGGATCAGAAATGCACCGTTTTAACATTCTCACAGGAACACATACACATCATTTTGGGTGTTGATGTTCTGTACGTGTTCCAGTATGTGGCAGTGATCATCACCTTCAAGCTCTTCAGGACGTCCATCACGCTGAGGGAGGAGCCTAACGTTCCAGAGATCCTCAAGGTCCAGATGATCGACCTGAGCACCAGCATATCTCAGAGGCCCGGGGCACAGGCTATCAAGTAGGTCCACCTGTCTCTCTCTCTCTCTCGCTCTCTCTCTCTCGCTCTCTCTCACACTCTGTGAAAGGACCACATGAACACCTGTCTATCTGTGTCAAGTGGATAGTCCAACAACTGGGCTTCTCCCATCAGATAAAGCAGCTCATAAGTGCACATCAAATAGAAACCATGCTCTGATTTGGGTGTAACCCAACAGCGGAAATATGCACATCGAACCTTAATGGAACATAATACTGGCTCACAGCGATGGCAGTTGCTATCTAGCCTGCTATAGCTCTTGACCAAGATTAGATGGTTGCCACTCAGTTGCACGGTAGTTACACGTGCAAGTTGCACACACATGTGCGGTAGTTACACTGTAAACTAATTGACTCACTCCCTGACACACACACACACACATTATGTCCAGGTGTCCAACTCCGCAGTACACACACTCTCTCACTCTTTTCACTCCCTTCTCCCCCTCTTCCTCTCCCCCTGTTCCTCGTCCCCCTCAGGGTGGAGGCGGGGCTGCAGCACTGGTACGTGACTGGCTTGGAGCAGCAGGGGGAGGTCCCCTCCCTCATAGCCTCCGTGGGAGGCTCCACCTCCTCCCTGCTAAGTATCCTGTTTGAGCTCAACCCGGAGGACAGCACGGCCGACCAGCTGCTGCGTGTGCACTCGCAGCCTGTGGAGATCATCTATGACGCGGTACTCTGACACCTACAGTACACACTGCACTATATGCACACGTGTGCTGCGGTTCGGTGAAGTTAACATGTGGACAAACGCAAAGATACTTATGCTAACATCTGTTCCCGCTGACCTCTCGCCCACCCTGTAGAACTCATAAAAGAGACCTGATATTTCCTGACTATTCTTCTTTCTCGCCTCACAGCTGTACACACACACCCGCACACACACACACATGCCCCCCCTGTATCTAACTGCAGACCAACAGACATTGTCCAGCCAGCAAACATATGACTCGTTAATTAAATCAATATCATATTCCCTTGAGGCAAAGTGGGTAATGTTGTGGATAATGTAGTGGGTTATCTAAGGGTCAATATATATGATTTTACTATACACTACAGCTCAAATACAACATATTGTTAGGAAGGAATTTACTGCATGTTGTACTGAATCTATGTCATGGATGTGTTTTGACATCGGCCCACCAGTTGACAGTGAACAGCATGGTGGAGTTCTTTAAGACGGCGAAAGGCATGGACCTGGAGGTGCTGACCTCTGCTACCCTCATGAAGCTGGAGGAGATCAAGGAGAAAACGGCTACTGGTACGCACCCAGCTCTAGCTTTGCACAAACATCTACAAACACACACTCTTGTGTACGCCTTCAAAGAGCAATGTTTGGGATCCTCACACTCATGGTTTTCAAAGCACAATTGACTTCCTGTCCTCCAAACGAGCGCACTGCTCTGCAGCTGCCGGGGCTTATCACCTTGATGTTCTGTCAGGCCTGTCACACATCATTGAGAACCGTAAGATTCTGGACCTGAGGATCAACCTCAAGCCTTCCTACCTGCTGGTGCCCAAGTCTGGCTTTTACCAACCCAAGACTGAACTGATGATCATCGACTTTGGTAGTTTACAAGTGAGTCAAGGAACCTGAAGTTATTAGCAATGTTGTGCGAGTGTGTGTATGAGTGTATTTGGGTCTCATATGTGCGTTGTATGTAGTTAAACAGTGTGGACCAAGGTAACCAGCAGCCAGCGTCTCCCAGCTTCTCCTCCCTGGAGGAGATCATGGACCGAGCCTATGAGAGATACTCCCTGGAGCTACGCAGTGTCCAGGTCCTCTACAGCAAGTCAGGTACACACACACACTCTCACCCCCACACACTAAACACACTCACACAGTATTAAAAATGGCAAAAGGAGTATAAGATTGGAACATAATAATTACAAAATGTGTCAATGTATTCATCATTTCTAGTTATATTTCATAATACTGTATGTGTACCTACATTTGCCTACCTCGGGAGATGATGATGTTGTTGCAGAGTTGTCTTGGTGCCCATGCAGATCTCTGTGCATCTCTCTCCCCAGGGGAGACATGGAAAACTGCTCGCCTCCAGGGCTCGTCCATCCAGCACATCCTCCAGCCAATGGACTTCACCGTCCAGCTGGCTAAATGCATGGTGGACAACGACGCCAGAATGGCCAGGTACACCGGCTCAGGCCAAAGATACATTTTGGTCGTGGCCTCACATTTTTATGTACAATGATTTATTCATTAATACCGCTTCATTGTTTTTGTAAACTAGCATCACAATGGTTTTTGACGTTTAAATATAGGTAAGGTATTGGTTTGTGTGACAGGTTCAAAGTGTCGGGGGAACTGCCATTGCTCCATGTGAAGATCTCAGACCAGAAGATCCAAGGTGTTCTAGACCTGGTCAACAGCATCCCCCTTCCCCTTATGGGCTCAACCCCCTCCACCCCTACTGGGAAGGTACACTTAGTACAGTCCATTAAAACCACACACACAGGATTTTAGGGCTGTGTAGATACACTGGGCCGTTTTGGACATTTGGGGTTATGTTAGGAATAATATTGTAAATGCTGTGGAAAATGTGTACAATTCATCATACCAATATTAATAAGGTACATGTGTTTCTAGGTGGTGTCGCTAGCTAATGCTAGACCAAGAGTTCTAAGTATAAACCCCTCAACTCTTCCATATGCAATGGAAACAGGTATTGATTGCATGTACATTCAATCCCTTGATAACTAGCATATGTATAGGCAAGGACAGTAAGTGACAAAGATCAGTGAAGAGCTGTGAAACAACAGCGCCCCCACCAGGTAACTGGAGAGACCATTATCCCCACAATTGCCTCCGAGGTAGAAATTACCCTTGGGCTCAGATGCAGAATGACTTTATCCTTACTGGATTTCAACCCTAATCCTAGGACAAGAAAACAACTGGCTGTAGATTAGGATTTAGGAAGGGTATATTTCCCATACAAGTGTAAATAAGATGGTATACATTTCCATGTCATGAATTCTATAGTCAATAGATAGTGACTATTTGTTGCTGCATGTATGAATTCTACACTACACTGCATGGTAATGCAGTGTGAGAAACCTGTGTCCATGTTGTGCTCTTCCATAGATTCTGATGAGGATGCCAGTGAGAGGTCCCAGATGGATGAAGACCACCGGCGCACAGCCAGCGAGGAGCTCACTGACGTGCACTTCAAGTTTGAAGTCAAAGCGGTACAGAAGACATATGGATGAAAGATACTATATCTATCAAATATTTTGTGTTTTTGTATTCTCACGATCACGACTTAAGTGTCACAACTTGGTGTGTTGTGATCTTGAGATACAAAACTTTCACTAGTCGTGGACTTGAGCCTATTTGTGATGGACAGTACGTCTTAGGCAGGAACCATCAAATTGTTAGATTACACATGACGTATTGTCGAACAATCATGTTTTCTGTAGTTATTTGTAAAAGGAACTTACACCTACCTGTAATGTGTGTGTGCACGTGTGTCTGCACGTGTGCGTGCACGTGTGTGTGTCATTGTGTCCCTGCTCAGGTGCTTCTGGAGTTGACTCGTCAGGCAGACCAGGAGAACACCGTGCTGGCCCTCAGCGTCACCCAGCTTGGAGCCGAGGGCAAGATGAGAACCTATGATCTGTCCATCACCTCCTACCTCCGCAAAGTAGGCCTGGACTACTGTGAGATCAGAGGTGGGCACACACACACAAACTTGGTTTTGTGAGTCATTGAGTTCTTCCCCTCTTTTTGAAACAAAAAGGCAAAAAAAAAGACGTTATCCTCTGAGTGGTAATTGTCTCTGTGTCTGGTAATGGTACCATCTAAGAAACGACAGCTGTCTCACTTACTACTGTCATGTTAATGTGCCCAGATGACTCTGCATCTAACTTCAGAGTAACAGCCCCAATCAGGTTATTGCAGTGGAACCGCTGTTTTATTAGCATATTAGCATACAACCTTGAGTGAACACAAGTTCTGATCTCCTTTTTTGGTCTCTCAGATGCTCAAAATCAGCCTCTTCACCTAATCAGCTCTTCGGACAAGCAGGGCTCTGACCTACTAAAGGTGGAATACATCAAAGTAAGTGGACCTCACAAGCCCTTTGTTTGCCTCTAATTCACTCCAAAAGCTTTCCACTTTAACGCAAAGTGAACAAGTAAAAGTATCTATTTTGGTCAATGTTATGATTTAAAACATAATTGTGGTCTTTCTTTGTGCCCCAAAGTAGTCCCATACTTGTTTTCACCCCTTTGTTTTGGTTTGTTTAATGATTTTTTCCAGGCTGATGCTAATGGTCCAAACTTCCAAACCATGTTTGACAACACTGAGCAAACACTGAAGGTGGGTGATTCATTGGTGTTTCTTTTCTGTTGCCGAGACAACAGACAGTAGATGCTGTATGAGGAGGTGCCTTGTAATGTGTTTATCAAACACCATTTGTCAGCACTGAACTTTAGCATTGACAGACTATAAAACAATTAGCATGGCACTATTTTATACACTTAAAGTACTTAAATACTTAAAGCTGCATTTAAGGTCCTCACTTTTCCGTGTCATCACTGTGGCAAGTTCCACATGATCATAACCGATTAGCCATACCATATAGATTATATAACGCCTCTTGTTTTACCAAAATATGTTTTTACAAAATTATTTAGAGGTTGCAAATATTTGTAAATTATGTGTTTGATTAACTTTTTGTTCCCTTAAGTAAATGTTTCTAATAGAGGCTTACTAATTTACTGTACAGTGTTTCCTGGCAGATCTACATTTTGGACAGATTAGTGATTATTTATTTTATACCCAAATAATCAGATTGGACTGTAGTCTATAGTGGTCAGGCTGTTGTTCCAAACATGTGTAGTGCCTGCAGCTTTGTAGTGATGTGATCGTGTGTGTATGCAGGTGGAGTTCTCCTCTTTGGACTTCCTTCTCCATACCAAAGCTCTGCTGTCTACCATAAACTATCTGAACACTGCCGTGCCTCAAGACCTCACCACCACTAAGGAGCGTGAGGCCAAGACACAGGTGCAGAAAGGCCGACAAGGCAGGACAGGTATACTGACCTGGCCACACTCGCATACACCTCAAGGAGTCTCACATTCTATTGGACCGTCTCAACATCCATATGGTTTCATCAGCCAAATATTGTCTCAAGAACATTTTAATTATCCCTCAAAAGGGGAAATGTATTTGGTCACTGGAGGATTTCATAGAACTTAGTTTACAATTCCCCATGCTTTGCAGTGTTGAAAGGATCCAAAGATGCCAACGTCTTCAATTTGAAGTTGTTCGCCATGTTGGGTTGTTTCCGCCTGGAGGTCTGTGATGACCGACGGAACATCGCTGATATCAGAGTCCAAGGTAAAACCAGCTTCATGTGCTACTGTGCACTGTGGCTCCAAAATACAGACTGGTCCTTCACTCTGACAAATCTACTGTTAGAACTAAGCACTTCAGTCCCAGGATCTTCATCTGTTCTTTATGCAGTATTTGTATGTTGCTTTGCATTAAAGCTTCTGTTTATTAAATATCATGGGAATGATTGTGAAATGATAAATGATTCAGCTCATTTAGTTTCATTAATATGCACTTCAGATGAATGTATTTTGTTTTACACCTTCCATTATCATTTCCTTCATTAGGTATTGATGCTTCTGTGCTGGTTCAGGCCAAACAGACAGAAGTGTTTGCAAGGCTCAGAGACATTGTAGTGATGGATGTTGACCCCAAAACAATTCACAAAAAAGTAAGATGTATTAGACTTTGCGTGTGTTGCATTTGTGCTTTCAAACCCGTAGGATTATACATTGCTCTTGGTGCATTGATTACTTGTGTGTCAATAATTGCGAGTTTTACACAGAGAGGTAGCTACATAATTGAGGAATCTTGCATGTTATTCTGTTTAGTGAATACAACAGGTGTTTGCTATACGGTGTTCTGAAACATGATGTTCTGTGACATCCTTTAGGCGGTGTCTATCATGGGGGAGGAGGTGTTCAGCTTCAAGTTGTCGCTGTACCCCTGTGCCACAGAGGGCGAGGCATACTCTGATACCTCCAAGGTGGACGGGAAGGTTACCATGAGACTAGGCTGCATCCAGATTGTCTACCTCCACAAGTTTCTCATGTCACTGCTGGTGAGGGCGAGCTATACCAGCATTGCATATCTGTTTGTTCCTATAAACACAAAACTAATTGTAGCAGAGTTTAGCAAGATAACAATAAATGGGGTCGGGTATAGCTCAGTGACTGAATATTTGACTGCAGATCAATTGCAAATATTATTATTTTTAAAGCAGTTTGTTGTATGTTTAGCAAATTATTATTATTATGGATGGCAATGTATGCGTTGATCTTAAATGTGTACCAAGCTAAGCATCCATAATGTTTTTGTTGTTGTAGTAAACTGTACAATTCACTTTTCTTTGCCAAAACTGTCCTTAAGCTTTTGTAAGATTCTCCTTTCGACCTCTTTATGATGGAAATCATCCAGAGGACACTTCCCTGTTCTCTCTCTTGTATCAGAGCATGTTTGCTGTGTATTTGCTTTCATTTATTTCTCTCCTTCCTAAATCTGTCTTGTTCTTTCCAGGCCTCTTTTAGCTATCAGTATCCCTCTCCTGATGAGGTACATGCTTTGGCATGAAGCACTAAACTGCATTAAACCTTTGCTTTGCAGCTTTATCCAACGATGCTATCACACCCGTAAATCCACACTTTAGGCTAATGTCACTTTGTAAGCCAGACCAGTTTTTTGGGGAACTAGAGAAAGTGTTCTAATACTTTACCCAAGACGAACACGTTTCCCAAAATGCTCTTTAAGTGTAGTTTTTCCAGGTGAAAGTTGGTTTGATTTGGGATCTGGCTTAAATTTGTCAGAAAACCATGTCCTTAATGTTCCCACTCCACTGTGAGACCCATGCATCCCCTGTTTTAGGGTTAGGGTTAGAGTAAAGCCTCCATCCAAACCCTTTAAGATGTTGATTGTGCAAATCAATGGTATTTGAAACACTGGCCTGACCTTTCACTCACAAACATCAACTGAAACACCAACTCAGATATGAAGTGTCAAGTTTCTATTGATGTATGTGAACAGGAAGAAGTCTCATTTTTGATGACTATCATCTTGCTAGGTCCACCTTTTTGTTTGTGTTTCCCCACCACTCCTATTGTGTGACCTAAATGTTGAGTTGTGTGAACTATAAAAAATGAAAAGCACTCCTAATTCATATTTGATTTGAATTCAGATTGTATTTGGTATGGTAGCCGTATTCTACTAAATGTTGTACAGCTGCATTTTTGATATTTACTTGAGGATAGTGACCTATTTGTGAAAAGTTCATATCAACTTGGAGTACAAGCAGCCATTAAGCGAATGAGCACACGCTGTAGAAGAGATTGAGGCTAGCAAACTATAGCTGGATATGTGCATTTGTTGGATGCAGACGTGTTTTGACACTGAACACACACTGAATATGATGCTATGGGTCTTGTTCGCATGTTAGTATGTCTCCTGCCTTTTAGTATCTTGTCAGCACTTTGGGTAGTTCTCTGTACTGGAATGGTTTGTCTGAGCACGAAAAAGGAATGCTTTTCATACACAACATGTAAGAGTAACCAAACCTCACTTTTTCATAAACGCTTCTAATATCACTCAACTGCCATTTGTAAACTTGCCTACTCTGTATTTTCTTCCTTCTCTTGTTCTCCCTGTCATACACGTGTGAGAATTCACTTGAGTAGAATTGACATTGAGTATTTTTTAACTAGCCTAAACATTTGTATTACTTACTTAATTCATTTTCTTGCATGAATACCTATCACCAAATCACCTTGGGGTCGTGAAATTCTCACACATTCCCAACAACTCCTTCTAACTGTGTTTTCTTGATCCTCATCATGGCTTACATACTTATGGATTCATGCACAAACAATCTAAGACCTTTTGTATAGTATTGATGGGAATCTGCTATGTTTCCCAGAGGTTTGTGGACAACTTCCAGACAGCCAAAGAGGCCCTGAGTGCAGCCACTGCTCAGGCAGCAGAGAAGGCAGCCTCCAGCGTCAGGGACTTTGCCCAGAAGAGCTTTCGTCTCTCCATGGACATCAGACTGAAGGCCCCCCTCATCATCATACCACAGTCCTCTGACTCCCACAATGCCTTTGTGGTGGACCTGGGTCTGATCACCGTGGGCAACAGTTTCAGTCTGATGTCAGCCGAAGGGCTCCCTCTCCCAGCCGTGGTAGAGAAGATGGATGTGAAGCTCACCCACCTTAAGTTGTCCAGGTGTTTCTTTGTGTGTGTGTGTGTGTGTTTGTGTGAGCATATATATACTTGCGGGGTAGTAGAGTTTATCATTTAATTATTGTATCTTATATTTTATTTTAGAACTAGTTTGAAACAAGGTTCTCCACAGCCAGACATCGAGATCCTCCAGCCAATAAACTTGGAACTGCTTGTCCACCGCAACCTGGCAGCCTCATGGTTCACCAAGATCCCTGGGGTCCATGTCCAGGGCGTTCTCAAGTCTATGAACGTAGGTGCATCCACCTACATCACTTCAAATCAACTTTAGTAGTAGACAGACATATTCTGAGTGAGTTCTCAAAGTTCGCATGGCATGTTTTCTTGTCATGTTTTAAGCCTGCTTTTTTGCCTTGTTGCAGATGGCACTTGGGCAAGAAGATTTTGCAGTTCTGATGAAGATCCTGGTTGAGAACATAGGGGAGGGAAGCAAAGAGCACAGCATGGATGTGAAGAGGCAGGTGGCACAAGGTAAGAATGATTGACAGAACCAGTCAACAATGAAAATGACCCTACATTCTTGAAAGTTGAACTACACAGTCTGTCTTTGCCTCCATTGGACTTACAGAGAAAGCAGAAATGGCCGAACAGCAGATAGACATGGTGTCTTTACCACTTGCTTCTGAAAGTCGCCATGCTTTGACAAACGGAGGCCCCAGTGAAAACACAGTCAATGTCCTCCTCAACTTTGAAATCAAGGAGGTACAGTACAGTTGGACCCCTACACCTTATCCTAGCCGGCCTTATCTACCATCCAAGGAAATCCATTTGGCCCAACTGTCCTTTTGTGGATGACAGCTTATACAGAGCATTTTCAACATTTCCATCTCTTCAGGTGGTGCTAAAACTGCAAAAGACCAGGGAGGAGAAGGAGAATCCATTCCTGGTTCTGCATGTGGCTCACCTAGGTATAAACACCAAAGTCCGAAAGTACGACATGGATGCCACCACATACATCAAGAAGATCACCATGAAATGCCTGGAATTTGCAGGTCGGTTTCAGTTTCCAAGCCTGAAATGCATGCCACCGTACACCTTACTATTTTTGCTCTTACATTTACATGTTTGTGGAATATTCTCTTGAAAATGTGTATGGTTTCTCTGTGCAGATTCCAGTGGCGAGCCGCTGTGTCTGATCAGTTCTTCTGTAGAGCCTGGGGCTGAGCTTCTCAAAGTGCAATACTTTAAGGTGACTCATACTTTGTCTTTGTATTTCAATGTTAGGGTTTGAATTCTGACTCACCAAGCTGAAGATAGACAGCCGGGCTTGTTAAACAGACAATCCCGTTGACAGAGGCACGATGCCATACTTCTGCCATATCATATCCCAAGACAGCCTTTTCTAAGGCCGGGCTTTTTGTGCTGAGCACCTGTGGTGTTTGGCGTCAGGGCAACCCAGTTATGTCCTGGAGCTTTTTTTAGGTCACTTCCATTTAGGTACAGTAATGGTCTACATTATAGACAGTTCAGAGACTTGTTAATGTCACAAGCAAACATCGGCCGGGATGGTGATGACGATGATGCAGGCTTGCACAATGCTTGATGAAATGGGAGGGGGTGAGAATGGTTCAGATATGTTGATAAATGTTGGGGTGGAATAACATTTCTTTCACAGAAAAAGTTCTCCACGGGAAATATCGCTAAGCGAGATTGTCAATCACGGTCTTTATGACTGCACTTTTTCTCTCTTCAGGCTGACAGAAATGGGCCAAATTTTGCAACGATCTACAACAACATCGAGCAGAGGATGGATGTAAGTGAGCCCATCGACTGTTGTCGGCCATTAAATAACAGTCTTGTCTGCATACGCTTGATTCACATTCATGTGCAAGATTATTAACACATCAGTCAATGCAATTCCTTTATGGCTTTGAAGGGTCATAAATACAACTGTGTGAAGCCGGCCAACTGCCCTGTCTCTTTGTGTGACTTCAAATTGTCCCAGCTGAATGATCTGCCCAGGAGACTGAGTAAAGTGACTCCGACTGACCTCATCTCGGATCCCTCATATCTCCCTTTCTCTTTTTCTCACCCTCTTGTCTCTCTCTCCATCTCCAACTTCACTCTCTCTTCCATTGCCACCCCCTCCATCTCTGTACAGGTGACATTCTCATCTCTGGACCTGTTGCTCCACACTGAGGCTCTGCTGTCCACCATCAACTTCCTGTCTGCGGCCCTGTGCCCCAGCAGCCCGCCCTCACCAGAGAGGGAACCCAGACAGAGGGCTGAGGAGAGCAGGGCCGTCTCAGCCAAGTCAAGTAAGCACATTTAAACACCCACATTCACACACGCTGCAATAATAAATGATGTATCCAGACATGTTTAGTTTTTTTGTGACATCTATGGGTGGATTTGAACCTGGGATCACTTGATAAACAGGGAAATGCTCCACCATTGAACTATACCCTCCCCCATACACACACACACACACACACACACACAAGGTAGGGCAGGGATTTGACCAGGGTAAATACCGAATTCCTGTTATGTGACCCAACCTGATTCAAACACATTGGTGAGAAAACAGTGCCAGATTATCTCTGGGAGGTAAGTAATTACTGTATTGTGTGTGTGCGTGTGTTCAAATACCCTGTCATTGAGTTCAAACACGTGAGAGAGAGATGGAGAAAGGAGGGCACAGTGAGGCTAATATACAGTAAAAGGTAAAGAGAGACAGCACACACTACAGTCAAACAGATATATACAAATACAGTTTAAACAGTCTCTCAGGCTTTTCCTGCCCTAAGAGGTTTAAACTGCAAAGTCAAAACAGTGACCAGATACTGGTCAGGCAAACACCATAAGTAGGCCATCCACTTCAACCCACTACCTCATCATCTGTGTATTCAATGCTCATGTCCTACTGTATGTACTCTACTGCCTTTGCAAACACAACTTACACGCAACATTTACAGCTTGACCCATTTCCCATAATGGGTTACTGTGTCAATAGAGCAGTGGGGCCTTTGTGATTATAGCCTATAGCCTGTCTAGAAGGTTTCAAAATAGACCCCCCCACACTCCTGAGCCTTGTTCACCTGAAGGACCCTGTATCTCTGCTGAGTGCTGTTAAGTGTGGGTGGCTTCCAAATCCCCCTCTCTGCTCTTTCATAGCCAGATGATGGGGAATGCAGTCTGAAAACAGCTTCACAAAGGGCCCTGTGCATAACAGACCATCCATGATGTCATACGGGGTATTGGTCATTCAAAATGTGATTCATCCAGCACCATGAGTGTGTGCAGTTTTGAGTCCACCATTATGTTATCTACGTTACCATTGTGTTATCTCAGTGAATTAATCCTCATTTATTGGTTTTCAGGGATACATAGCTTTTTCTATGGTCAACTGCATTTTTGACACTGCCCGTTTCCATGCCAGCTGCTCTAGGTTCACCTTCGGACAGTGACGTGATAGATCTGAAGATCACAATGCGGTTAGGGGCTTTCAACGTCCTGGTGTGTGACCAGAACAGCAACATGGCCGACATCAAGATCCAAGGTAACCGTTTACTCGAACCTTGAACTCGGTTCATTTGAACGCCTCTACCTACTATGTATGTGGTGCTGGACTTCTGTCCAACATGATGGCTGACTTGAGCGTGTGTAAAGACTTCAATAGAACATTTTTTGTTCTCGTTTAGGCATTGATGGATCTCTGCTGATGCAAGGACCCCAAACACACATATCTTCCCGTCTGAGGGATTTCATCGTCATTAATGTGGATCCTAAAAGTATTCACAAAAAGGCAAGAATGGCATTATACTGCCAATTCACTTTGTAATATTGGCATTTGCTGCATCATTGTGGACAAATACATCATTATAATGGGTACATGCTGCTGTCAATACATTTAATTTAGGACAGGATTTTGACATTTAATACTGAGAAAAAGCGTGTAAGTTGTTTTCTTTCTTCTTGCAGGCTATCTCAATAGTAGGGGACGAGGTGTTCAGTTTTGCCATGAGTCTGACCCCCAAAGCTACGGAAGGAGCCGGATACGCCGACACATCAAAGGTGGACGGCAAGCTCAAGCTGAACGTGGGCTGCATCCAAGTGGTCTACCTCCACAAATTTGTTATGTCTTTACTGGTACGTCTTCACACGTTTATTTTCACATTGAAGCAGGCTTCCTGATGACATGTTACATGTATTTTATTTTAAAAAAATGGATATGTTGAAAATGTTCTTTCTTTTCTCAGAACTTCACCAACCACTTCCAGACAGCCAAAGAGGCCCTGAGTGCAGCCACTGCTCAGGCAGCAGAGAAGGCAGCCTCCAGCGTCAGGGACTTTGCCCAGAAGAGCTTCCGTCTCTCCATGGACATCAGACTGAAGGCCCCCCTCATCATCATACCACAGTCCTCCGACTCCCACAATGCACTGGAGGTGGACCTGGGTCTGATCACCGTGGGCAACAGTTTCTCTCTGCTTCCTGTAGAGGGCTGTCCTCTACCAGCAGTTATTGATAACATGGACGTACAACTCACGCAGCTTAAACTCTCCAGGTATGCTTTTCTTTTATTGCATACCATCATTTAGCAAAGGTCAAGATATACTTAAAAATATTTCATCATATATGTAATATTCATATAACAAAACTGTAAGTACATATGTTAGTAAGTCTATTTACCATTCAATGTTCCCTCAGAATTAGCTTGGATGCAGAGTCCTCTCCGCCCACCACTGAGCTCCTGGAGCCTCTCAACCTGGTCCTGACTGTGAAGAGGAACCTGGCAGCAGCATGGTACCCCAAGATGGCCGCCATCGAGATCGATGGAGACTTAAAACCCATGAAGGTACGTGTGTGTGGACTTAGTTTCATCATACACTCTTTTTCGCCAGTTATAAACAAGGGTATGTGTAAGAGTTAATGCAACAATAGTGTCACAAAGCAGCCTCTTTGTTGAACTCTATTGGGAATGTGCCTTAAATCAATAATTCAGCAGTAAACTAGCCTTACAGTCAACTGTTTACCATGTTTGACTAGTAAAATTAGCTTAAGCCAAGTGTTGGTCCTTGGGTCCCCCTCAGGTTGCCTTGAGTCAGGGCGATCTGACAGTTCTGTTGAAGATCCTGACAGAGAACATTGGAGAAGCTAGCGGCCTGCAGTCTGAAGCCCAGACCAGTGTTGACGCTTCTCAGAGACTGGCAAGCACTCCACAGTGGAAGACGGGCTCCCCTGTTAAAGGTTAGAAGGCACAAGCAAACCGTAGAACACAAACTGTATCCAGTCCGTGGATATCGGGATGGAAATGTTATTAGTGTTTGTGTGTATTCATTTGATGTATTTGAATATCTTGCTATTTTTCTCTTTTCCCCAAGGTGGCTTTGAGAAGCAAAATGAATGTAATGACCAAGAGGAAGAGGAGCCACTGGCAACTATGACGTTTAATTTTAACATTGAGTCACTTGGGCTGGTCCTCTACAGCGACGATCCTAAACAGGTAGCTGCACAGCGTTTCATAGATGCACAAAGCCTCAAGGACAAACAGAAACACAGTAGTTAGTATCTTGTACTAATTACTCAGGAATGGCAATGTTTTCTTAAGCAGACGTAGTTTATTGTTAATGTGTTACAACATAAACTCTCAATCTGAACGCTTAGCAACTTGTTGTTCCAAGCAGTAAACTGGATGTAATTACTACGTATGCTTAACTGACATGTTTGGCACAACGGTTCAGCAATTATTGATTTTTTGCTGGCAAAGTGAACTGTTTGTCCGTGGTCCCTGACAGAAGGCAGCTGTGAGCCAGCACCAGTGTGGCATGCGACTGGGGGAGTTCACCCTCCATCTGATGAAGGCTTCAGGGAAGATGTTCAACAACGACACCATGGAGGTCAACACCATCCTCACGGCCTGTACCCTGGACGACCTGAGGACGGGCATCCAGAGGGTCACCTCACGGTGAGAGAGGTTCAGGTCAGACCTGCTGGGTCATGTCCTGGGTCCATGTTCTGGTGAGGTGGTGACTGAACAGCAGCTTCTGTTGAAGGACGCACACGCCGTAACTCACCCGCTCATTTAGTTGACTCGATTGTTGGTCAGAATTGAATTGAACCTACATGCCAGCATTTACCCCTTTCTTGCTAACCCGCAGCATGGTGGGCAAGCGGGATGAGGAGAGCGACCAGGCCATGATCGACGTGACGTACCGACAGAGCGCCCAGGAGCGGGAGGTGGTCGCTGTGCTGCAGAATCTCTACCTGTGCGCCAGCGTGGAGTTTCTCATGGCCGTGGCGGACTTCTTCATCCAGGCCATGCCCCAAAGCCCTCCAGTGCCCGCGCGCAGCGCCCAGCCCGACAAGACCATCCAGCTGCCACTCAAACAGCTTGCAGAGCCTCGCGCTCGCCCCAACTCTGGTGAGGACATCTGGTGATTCCTCCAAAAGAAAAGACCTGCATTTTTGTCGTGACATCGCAGTGAACTGAGAAAATGTATAACTAGCTAGAGTACATTGTAGTGTATAGTATTTGACTACATCCAAACCATAGTTTTTTTAGCACTTTTTCCTCTGAAAGAAATATGAACTTTATAACCATTTGGCCCTCTCTGTGCTCCACCCCACCCCAGCCATGCCCAAGACCAAGCTGCGGGCGGTGGTGGTGGACCCGGAGGTGGTGTTCGTGGCCAACCTGATGAAGGCAGACGCCCCTGCTCTGGTGGCCTCCTTCCAGTGTGACTTCTGCCTGCAGACCCAGGACGATGGCACCCAGAACATCAGGGCCAATCTGCGGGAGCTCAAAGTCCTGGCCTGCTCCTTTATTAGGAACAAGGAGGACAAGTTTGTCACCACGGTACCATGACGATTTGTGATACATGTACATTTGTAGATTGTTCTTTTTTGGGGGTTGTTTGTTCACCTCACTAATTGTCATCCACATTGGGCATTGCTTCATAGGTTTTAAAGCCGTGTTCTGTTGCCCTGGAAACTACAACCCTGCCCAACCAACCTCTAAATGGATCTGTGACTGTTGAAGAAGTCATTGTTAAGGTACATTGCACTTTTAAGTCAAATATTAAGTAGGTTGTAGTGTTAAGGTCCAACGCTAAGCAAAATACACACCGTTGATCACACTTTGCCCACTTTGGTAACATTTTCAAACATCCGTCTTCTCCAGATCTCTCCAGTCATCCTCAACACTGTCATGACCATCACCGCGGCCATGACAACCAAATCCAAGGATGAGCAGAGCGAGCAGACCAACGAGGAGGCCAGCTCCCTGTGGTCGGTCATGAACATCTATTCCTGCAACTACTGGTTCCTGGGGGTGGACACAGCCTCGGAGGTCACCGAGAGCTTCAGGGACCAGGACGGGAGCAACATGGGCGAGAGCTTCACCGTGGACGTCAAGGTGGTCCAGGTGACCATGGAGTCCGGCCTGGGTCATAGGACAGTGCCGCTTCTGCTGGCCGAGTCCTCCTTCTCTGGGACGGCCAAGAACTGGTCGTCTCTGCTCCACCTCAACGCCGACATGACCCTAGAGGTGAGAGTGGGGGAAAAGACTGAAGACGCTTCTCATGGAAACACGTTACCGGATACACTTTCAGACAGATCGTGTGGGATATTTAGTTTGTTACTCGACTTGCTTTTGTGGTCCCAGTAAGCATCAGGCATGTGCAGGAAGCATGATGGCTGAGTGTGTGTCGTCTGGCCTCAGGTGAACTACTTCAACGAGACCCATGCAGTGTGGGAGCCCCTGATTGAGAGAGTGGATGACGGCAGGAGGAGATGGAACCTCAAACTGGAGGTAGACGAGAGCTCCAGCAATCACACTGACGAGGGCAGTACAGTAGTTAACTGCCACAGTCTTTCAGAATGTCAATACAGATGTCAACAATACAGATCACTCAGTGACCTGGCCTAACCCATTTAGCTACGTTACTGGCATTCTATTCTATGTAAAGTTGGGAGGTTTATTAACTCCTATGACCTTAATAAACACTATGTTTGTGAGTATAACAATACACTCAGATAGCAATATCATTTTACGAGAATGAACCCTAATCAGCTCATCGTTTCTACCGCAGCGATGTTTGCATTTTGCAGTGGTGATTTTGTTCTTTTCAAAATGTCATTTCCTCATGATCATTTCCGCTGTAGATGAAGAACAATCCGGTCCAGGACAAAAGCCCCGTACCCGGTGACGACTTTGTTCTTCTCCCTGAGCCATGCACGGCCATCACCATCTGCTCCAAGGACACCATGAACATCACCATATCAAAGTGCTGCCTCAGTGTCTTAAACAACCTGGCACAGGTACACACAACTCTGCTTTGTATGTTAATCCAGAGGAGGCCTGGTCGACCGAGAACAGGAAATAAAGCATGTCAATACGGCTAGATTAGATTTGCGATTCAACACTCGACAAAGCCAATTGGGATTTGATTGTGTGTTTGATAAGCAAGATATTTCTATTGGTTAGGGCCATGGCTCTTTTTGATTTGATTAAATAAGACCGAGGTACATACAGCAGTCTGTTCTGTGGCCTCATTTTCTCTCTGAGTTGTACTGCTTGCAGATGAGGGTGTGTATGCATGTGGTCACTCAAAATACAACCCGATCAGCTGCTGTGTTTTGGTAGTAGTCAGAGATGTTTGAAGATAAAGATACCTGGGACCCTAAAAGTGCTACCTACTTAGTATTTTACTTCAGTTAACATTTGTGTATAAGAAAATATAGGGAGTATGTCTAATTATCCAGACTTCTGTTAATAACATTTCATGCATTCATTAGTTATTTGATACTTTGTGTAGCCTACTATATACGGTGTCAACATCTTGGTATTTCTGAGCAGGCGTTCTCCGAGGGCACTGCCTCCACGTTCGACCACTCCCTGAAAGAGAGGGCCCCCTTCACCATCAGGAACGCGCTGGGCATCCCCCTGATCGTGCAGCACAGCTCCAGCCTGCGCATGCTGGACTCCCCCGCCCAGGGCAAGCTGCACGAGGTGGGCGTGGAGCAGAGTGTGGACCTGGAGTACTCTGTGTACCAGTCCTCCAGAGGGAAGCTGTCGGCCCTGCAGCGCCAGGAGAGCTGCCTGTTCAACCTCAGCATCGGTCAGTGCAACCCCTCAGACTCTGTTGTAGTTTATCAACAGAGAGCTTATCTGCCATTGTATGTGACGCAAGTGTCACCCCCCCCCCCCCCCCCCCCCCAGTGCCCTCAGGCTACAGTGACATCTCCAACATTGCCGTGGACAAGCCGGGCCGCAGGCTCTACAATGTGCGCGGGCCCATGTGCCAGGAGGCCGTGTCGGTGCTGATGCAGATAGACGCCTCAGAGGGCAACAAGGTCATCACGGTGCGCTCGCCGCTCCAGGTCAGACGCCTGCTGGACTCCCGTTCAAAGCTATTAACGTGGCGGCACGAATACAAATCCTGATTCAGCTCCCTTTCAAACGTGGTTGGGAGTTTTGAAGGCTCATTTTGTGCTGTTTCATTCCAGTTCAAGAATCATTTCTCGGTGCCCTTCACCTTACTGAAGTACTGTCCTACTTCTAGAAGCCTGGTCGCCATCGGAGTGGCCGAGCCAGAGAAAGAGTTCCACGTTGCTCTGGAGTCCTACAGGTACACACACTGCTGAGGCTGGAACTCAGCAAAGCGGATTGATATGGTTTGAAAAGATAAGGTCTTTGTAGCAAGGTGTAGCTAGCACACGTGATCTATTTTTGGACCCTACCCCCTGCTCTCTTCACCCCCTCCCCCCCGCAGGTGCCAGCTGTTCCTGCGCCCCGTGGGCTTCCTGGAGGGCCAGTACGGCCCCTCCTCCACCTGCGTGGCCTGGAAGGAGCAGGTGCACCTCAGCTCCGAGGTGCACTCCCTCTTGCAGTGCCCCTCGACCGACAGCAGCTTCCTGCCCCTCATGGTGACCACGCTGGCCGTGCCCGATGACCTGCGGCACATCTCCAGCCAGGGCGAGGACGACTGGGACCCTGCCTACATCATCCACCTGCATCCCACCGCCACCCTGCGCAACCTGCTGCCCTACACCATACGCTACCTACTGGAGGTAAGGGGCGCTGGAAATAGCTTTTTTTGCTCCCCACAAAAACTCAGGAACCGTTTTGAGATAGCACACACCAGTCCTAAGCACTGTCTGTGTTTTTGTGTGAAAGAAGATACATTTTTGCTTTTAATATACAGTGCCCTCCAAAAGTATTGGAACAGTGAGGCGAATTCCTTTATTTTTGCTGTAGACTGAAAACATTTGGGCTTGACATCAAATAATGAACGTGAGACCAGAGATCAACGTTTCAGCTTTTATTTCCAGGTATTTACATCAGGATCTGATGCACAACTAAGAAAATATCACATTTTGTTTGAATCCACCCATTTGTCATGTGAGCAAAAGTATTGGAACAGATATACTTAAAACATATTTAAGTGAATAAGACTTAATATTTAGTTGCAAATCCTTTGCTTTCAATAACTGCAGCAAGTCTGTGACCCATTGACGTCACCAAACTTTTGCATTCTTCCTTTTTGATGCTTTCCCAGGCTTTCACTGCAGCCTCTTTCAGTTGTTGTTTGTTTTGTGGGGTTCCTCCCTTCAGTCTCCTCTTAAGCAGGTAAAATGCATGCTCTATAGGGTTTAAGTCTGGAGATTGACTTGGCCAGTCTAATACCTTCCATTTCTTGCCCCTGATGAACTCCTTTGTTGTTTTGGCAGTGTGTTTTGGGTCGTTATCTTGCTGCATGATGAAGGCTCTGCCAATCAGTTTGGTTGCATCTTTCCTTAAATTGGCAGACAAAATGTTTCTGTAGACTTCCGAGTTCATTTTGCTGCTGCCATCATGTGTTACATCCTCAATGAAGATTAATGAGCCCGTCCTAGAAGAAGCCATGCAAGCCCAAGCCATGACATTACCTCCACCGTGTTTCACAGATGAGCTTGTGTGTTTGGGATCATGAGCAGTTCCTTTCTTTCTCCAAACTTTAGCCTTTCCATCACTTTGGTAAAAGTTAATCTTTGTCTCATCAGTCCATAAAACTTTGTCCCAGAATTTTTGAGGTTCATCTCTGTACTTTTTGGCAAATTCCAGCCTGGCCTTCCTATTCTTCTTGCTAATGAGTGGTTTGCATCTTCTGGTGTAGCCCTTGTACTTTTGTTCATGAAGTCTTCTGCGAACAGTAGATAGTGATACCTTCACTCCTGCCATCTGGAGGTTGTTGCTGATCTCACTAACAGTTGTTTTAGGGTCTTTCTTTACAGCTCTCACAATGTTTCTGTCATCAACTGCTGATGTTTTCCTTGGTCTACCTGTTCGACGTCTGTTACTTAGTACACCAGTAGTTTTCTTCTTCTTCAGGACATTCCAAATGGTTGTACTGGCTATGGCCAATGTTTCTGCAATGGCTCTGATTGATTTTCCATCTTCTCTAAGACTCACAATTGCTTGTTTTTCACCCAAAGACAGCGCTCCGGTTTTCATGTTGTTTTCACCTCTGAATACAGTCTGCATAGACAAAACCTATCTTACCCAATCTGAACCTGAGTGTAGACATTCAGTGGTATTTATTGATTGAATAATGTATGTAATAGGACACACCTGGGCAACAAAACACACCTGTCAGTCATATGTTCCAATACTTTTGCTCACGTGACAAATGGGTGGGTTCGAACAAAAAGGTGATATTTTCTAATTTGTGCATCAGATCCTGATGTAAATACCTGGAAATAAAAGCTGAAACGTTGATCTCTGGTTTCACATTCATCGTTTGATGTCAAGCCCAAATGTTTTCAGTCTACAGCAAAAATAAAGGAATTGGCCTCACTGTTCCAATACTTTTGGAGGGCACTGTAGAATCAAATTGTTTTAATGTTTTTTGCCAATTGATCCACACTCAGAAATTCCTGTAAATGACTTCAAACATTCACGCCCGGTCCTCCCCCCCCCCCGCAGGGCTCGGCAGAGTTCCACGAGCTCCAGGAGGGCAGCACGTCCGACGTGCTCAACGCCCGCATCGGCGGCGAGATCATGGAGCTGGCGCTGGTCAAGTACCAGGGCCGCAACTGGTGCGGCCGCATCCGCATCAGCCAGGACGTGCCCGAGTTCTTCCAGGTGTGCTTCACCTGCGAGTCGGACCCCAAGCTGAGCCTGGACACCAGCGTGCACGTGGTCTGCTCGCCCGGCCGCCTCCTGCTGTCCGTCTTCAGCCCCTACTGGATCATCAACAAGACGTCCAGGGTGCTCCAGTACCGGGCGGAGGACGTGGCCGTCAAGCATCCGGCCGATTTCCGAGACGTCGTCCTCTTCTCCTTCAGGAAGAAGAACATCTTTAGCAAGAACAAGGTTGCTGCTGAAATGTAGATTTACTCATAAGTCATGACCAGGCCCAAACAGAATACGCGGGCGCAGAATTCTGACGAAAACCCGCAGATTTTCAAGTAGAACGCATCGGTCTGAGGCCAAATCTAAATACACTTTTCAACTCATAAAGTTTTCAGACGATCTTCATGAGGATGGATTAATACTTTTTTGCAAAGTCTGTCAAGATTCAACCGACCATATTTGCCGCTCCGACTTAAGAACAGGAAGGCTAGCGTAATTCCGTAGATTTTCAGTCTGAATAACCGCAGAAAATGTGAAAAAATCTGCGTATTACGTTTGGGCCTGGTCATGACATCACAAGAAACGACAAATGGAAATGTTGCCCCCAACAGCAGACGAGAGAATAACTTGCTCCACACTTGGTCAACCACAATACCTAATATAATGAGCCTCTTTTGACTTTTGAAATCTTCTTCAAAAGATGAAATATGGAGGCATTTGACGTGTGTCCGACTGTGGAGTAACAGTGTTTGTTGTGTCGCAGCTCCAACTTTGCGTGTCCACCAGTTCCTGGTCAGATGGCTTCTCATTGGACACCGTGGGGAGTTATGGCTGTGTGAGGTGCCCTGGTAACACCATGGACTTCCTGGTAGGAAGACACAATTGTGTCCATAACATCTGGCTCCACGTACAATGATTTGAAATAACAAAATTATAATAGTCAGTTAGTGAACACTAAAGAATTCACCCGGCCACTAGGTTGTACATCCACATATAACTACGGCTAACAAAGCCTCCAAAACAGCTGTGTTGTATGTGGCTTCTGCAGAGTCCCAGTGTGTCTCACAGTCCCTGTGTTGTATGTGGCTTCTGCAGAGTCCCAGTGTGTCTCACAGTCCCTGTGTTGTATGTGGCTTCTGCAGAGTCCCAGTGTGTCTCACAGTCCCTGTGTTGTATGTGGCTTCTGCAGAGTCCCAGTGTGTCTCACTGTCCCTGTGTTGTATGTGGCTTCTGCAGAGTCCCAGTGTGTCTCACAGTCCCTGTGTTGTATGTGGCTTCTGCAGAGTCCCAGTGTGTCTCACAGTCCCTGTGTTGTATGTGGCTTCTGCAGAGTCCCAGTGTGTCTCACAGTCCCTGTGTTGTATGTGGCTTCTGCAGAGTCCCAGTGTGTCTCACAGTCCCTGTGTTGTATGTGGCTTCTGCAGAGTCCCAGTGTGTCTCACAGTCCCTGTGTTGTATGTGGCTTCTGCAGAGTCCCAGTGTGTCTCACAGTCCCTGTGTTGTATGTGGCTTCTGCAGAGTCCCAGTGTGTCTCACAGTCCCTGTGTTGTATGTGGCTTCTGCAGAGTCCCAGTGTGTCTCACAGTCCCTGTGTTGTAGGTTGGAGTGAGCATCCAGATGAGCAGCTTCAACCTAACCCGGATTGTGACCATGAGCCCCTTCTACACCCTGGTCAACAAGTCCTCCTACGAGCTGGAGGTGGGGGAGGTGCCGGACCAGGAGGGCTTCGTCGACGGGAGGTGGCACTACATCTCCTCCACTGAGGTGACGGTCATGGGGACGGGCTGTTGGGGGGCCGTGGCTGTCGAGTCATTTTCCTTTATAAAAGGGAGGGGACAGATTTGCCGATTCCGAAAATGTGTGTATTGAAACCTACGCCCCTGCTGTTATAGTAAGACGTGTGTGTGTGACTTGTATGCCTTGTGTTCCAGTGCCTGCCCCTGTGGCCAGAGACCACCACAGGGAAGCTGTGTGTCAGAGTAGTGGGCTCCAACTCCTCCTCCAAGTCCTTCTTCTTCAACAAGCAGGACAACGGCACCTTGCTGGGCATGGATGTCGTAAGTGCTTTATGTCTGTACTTACTGTAAGTCGCTCTGGATAAGAGCGTCTGCTAAATGACTAAATGTAAATGTAAATGTCACATGGCTAACAGCACAATGAAAATAGGACGTATTGTGTTGACAAACTCATTTGTTTAATTTGACTCAAGCATTCTTTTCCGGTGTGTCAGTCGTGGTGACCCATGTGGTTATGTTAGTTCCTATATTGCAGTTGAGACCTCAGAGAAATCCCCACAGAGTTGCATTTAGGGGTTTCACAGAAGCAATGGATTCATCCCTGCACTACCTCACACAGGAGCAAAGTGACCAGATATATGTACGTATATCTCTTGTGTATGACCTCTCCACTGATGGTTCTTTGCCCCCATGGCCTCCCCGTGCAGTATGGAGGGGTCATCGTGGATGTGAACCTGTCAGACCACTCCACGGTGATCAGCTTCACTGACTACTACGAAGGAGCCGCCCCCGCTCTCTTAGTCAACCACGCGCCCTGGGTCAGCATCAGCTACAGGCAGAGGTGAGCACACACCGTCACCACACACCTTCACCACGCTCACTATGGCAACCCAGTCTGTGGTATTAAGTCCTGGTCTAACTGAGTCCAGATGTGTTGAGTGATTGATTGGATTATTGATTTAATTGTCATGTGGGGGATATTATTAGCGGTTGTCACTGTCATCTCACAAATTAGCCTGTGGTTGGGGTAGAAATAGCTGTACGTATTAGATAGCATATCTGTATGTTATTATGGATCTATCTGTGTGTTCATGAGCATATGTGTGTGTTGGACTGTGTTTGCAGTGGTTCATCAGGCATCAGAGAGCTGAAGCCAGGAGAGGCTCAGAGGTTTGCCTGGGACGACCCTGCAGGGACCCGCAAGCTCAGCTGGAGCTGCCTGGAGCACACTGGAGAACTGGACCTGGTCAAGGTCAGCCACAACGCCAGTTGATTTCATGTCCACAATAGTTAACTTCTCTGTTTGTTCTTTTGTATATCACCAAACATGAAAAATATAAACAGTGTTGGCTACATCACAGAACTCATAACACAGAGAGCATTCAAATCTAGGTATCAGTTGCATTCGCTTTGCCAAGAAACAAAACCTTGAATTTATTCATTTCATATAGATTAAATTACAGTCAATATTGTAGAGAGCTACTGTAAGAGAGTGTGTGTGCTTCTGTGTGTGTGTGTTGTTTTAATCGCCTAACCGTGTACGGTGATACCGTGTGTGTTTGGATCGTGTGGTTGCCAACCTCCAGGACGAGTGTGGTCAGTTTGCGTACGACGGGCTGTCCCAGGTCCACTGGGTGTCGTTCCTGGACGGGCGCCAGCGCGTGCTGCTGTTCACCGAGGACCTGGCCGTGGTGACCAAGGCCCGGCAGGCTGAGGAGCTGGAGCAGTTCCAGCAGGAGGTCAACGTGTCGCTGCAGAACCTGGGCCTGTCGCTCATCAACAACGACAACCGCCAGGAGATCGCCTACGTAGGCATCACCAGGTAACACACTTTACTGTGGGTGTGCGTGTGTGGGTGGGTGTGTATCCAGTTCACTAACAGTTATGCATATGCAAACAGGTTAGGCTCATTTCAGTGACCCATTATCGCCAGTCCAGATGGCTCAATAATAAACAGTGTTTTCCTCAGCTCTGGGGTGGTTTGGGAGATGAGACCAAAGAATCGCTGGAAGCCCTTTAACCAGAAGAACATCAACCTCCTGGAGAAGGCCTACCAGAAGCACCTGGCTGGGCCCACTGACCCTCAGTGGGTCAAGGTGGAGACCAACATAGAGGTCAGGCCACAAACACACTTGCTGTGTAAAGCGTTGTGTCTATAGCCAACATCACCAGATGCGGGAAACTTGATGACTTCTTTGATAGAAGTGTTTGACGTCTTCCCATCCAGGTGAACTTTGGGAAGCTACCCATGGCTATGCGCCTTCCCTTTGCTTGTAAGATCAGGAGGAACTTCCTGTCAGGGATCCATGTGGAGTTCAAACAGTCTCCCCACCAGAGGAGTCTCCGAGCCCAGCTCCACTGGCTCCAGGTACTAAGGCCCTCTCCTTCACATTCTGTTTGATGCTCTCTCTCTCCTTATCCAACTCTCGCTCTCCCTCTCTCTTTCTCTTTCTTTCTTTCTTTCTTTCTCTCTCTCTCTCTCTCTCTCTCTCTCTCTCTCTCTCTCTCTCTCTATCTGTGTCTCTCTCTCTGTGTGTCTCTGCGTGTGTGTGTCTCTTTCTCTCTCTGTGTTTCTCTCTCTGTGTGTCTCTCTCTCTGTGTGTGTCTCTCTCTGTGTTTCTCTCTCTGTGTATCTATGTCTCTGTGTGTGTGTCTCTCTCTCTCTCTCTGTGTGTCTCTCTCTCTGTGTATCTATGTCTCTGTGTGTGTGTCTCTCTCTCTGCGTGTGTCTCTCTCTCTTAGAATAGATACTTCTAAGATCCCCTTAATAGTTAAGATTGAGTTACAGAATGACTTCATATAAGTCTGTTTCAGTATTGTGATCGTCTGTTTGTGTATTACAGGTGGATAACCAGCTAACAGGAGCAATATTTCCTATTGTGTTCAATCCAGTTCCCCCACCAAAGTCCATCGCCCTGGACTCAGGTACTACTAAAGCCCCCCATCCCCAACAACCATAAGACGGTTTGTGGCATGACATTTCCTGGGGCCAGTTTAACCCCCTGCCTTTTTTCATTTCCAAATAGAACCGAAGCCTTTTATCGATGTGAGCATCATCACAAGGTTTAATGAACACAGTCAAGTGATGCAGTTCAAGTAAGGGTTCCACTTTGAGAAAACAAACCTGCATTCATTCTATTTTCTTTCAGATTCTTCCAGCACACACATGCTTTTTGCCTTGCAGATATAATAGTCACATCACAATACAACACTAGAGTATTTGAGTATTTAATGTGTGTACCTTGTAGGTACTTCATGGCGTTGGTCCAGGAGATGGCTGTGAAGATTGACCAGGGCTTCCTGGGAGCCATCTTGGCTCTGTTCACCCCCGCCACAGACCCGCAGGCCGACAAGCTGAAGGTCACAACCCCCTTACCTCAAACGGCCTCCGCAGAACTGTGTTGTTAGGGCAAAGTTACTGGATATCAAATATTGCCCCCCGTTGTCACCAGAAAGACTTACTTTCTTACTTATTACCAGCCATTCAAAAGTATTGTTTTGGAGCAGAGTACATTGTATGAAATAATCTAGACAATCTAGACATGAGTATATTTATCATCAGCACAACCTCAAGTGTCTTCTTCAGTCTATATGCATCCACTTGATTAAGCCTCTGGCTAACACATGAAGCATTATCAAGCATGTTCATTTCACATGAAAACAACAAATGTGTCCCACAGACCAAGCTGCTAGAGAAGGACCTGGAGAGGCTGCAGGCCGAGCTGATGGAGGCGTCCATGACCGACACCTCTGGCCTCAGCTTCTTTGAACACTTCCATATCTCTCCCATCAAAGCAAGTAACCTCACCTCCGCGCAATTACCAACGGGGAGAAAGTGACAGAGACCCTTAATTCTTTTTTCTGTGCATTTTAATTACTTGGAAGAAATCTGAATAGACCCATTGAGTTTCACATAAAGAGAAGTGCACCATTGTATGGTACAGAAAGCAGCTGCTCACACCCATGTCTCTCGTGTCTCCAGCTGCATTTGAGTCTGTCCCTGGGCTCCAGCGAGGATGAGTCAGACCAGCAGGAAATCGTGGCCATCCAGTCTGTCAACCTGCTGCTGAAGAGCATCGGGGCCACCCTCACCGATGTGGACGACCTCATCTTCAAGTGAGACGCCAGCAGCTCCGTTGACCCCAGGCTGGTCAGGAGTCTTTCAGGAGGTGCCTTGGAGACAGTCACGCCTGAATGTGTTCTACTCTCCCCTTTTCATTTCCATGGCTGCAGGCTCGCCTACTTTGAAGTGAAGTACCAGTTCTACAGGAGGGAGAAGCTGATGTGGGCTGTGATTGGACACTACAGCGAGCAGGTTAGATGAAACGCACCCTGTTACACTTATCTACCCCTGTAATATTTAGTCCCATTACACTGTAGTGACATTATTGGCTGTACGACCGCTCACCGCTTTGGAACGCTTTGCACACCTTGGGCATGTTTGCACTGACTATGCATGCCAAGAAATGTTTTAAATAATACAACATTTGTTTAATATATTTATTTGTAGGATTCTGTTATTTTGTATATTTACTATTGTGCCTGTCAATATGGCTGTAACATTGCAGTTTCAATAAGGCCAATTCTGCTCTCTTTGTCATGCGGCTGCAGTTCCTGAAGCAGATGTACGTGCTGGTGCTGGGCCTGGACGTCCTGGGGAATCCTTTTGGGCTGATCCGAGGCCTGTCTGAGGGAGTGGAGGCTTTCTTCTACGAGCCCTTTCAGGTAACACACACATACCACACACACACACACACATACCACACACACACGCTAAGAAACACACAGCCCCAGATATCTCTTCAGGGCTTGTCTGCGATAATGGATGTACTGGGCATGGCCTGTTCTGACATCAGATGTTAACGCGTGTGGGGTTTACCAGGGAGCAGTGCAGGGGCCAGAGGAGTTTGCGGAAGGCTTGGTGATTGGGGTGCGCAGCCTACTCGGTCACACCGTTGGTAAGACTATATGTGTACATGGTGTTTGTTGCAGTTGAATACATGTTTGAGTGCGAGGGTATACAGTGTTGTATATGTATACTTATACCAAAGAGTATACAGAGGCGAAGCTCAATAGTCCAAAATGGCGGCGGCGCTACCTTTGCGCCATCTACTGGTGGTTGTCAAAAACACACCAGAGCTTTGCCTCTTAAGCTTCTATAGTCTTTGCTTATACCTTGGTGCTGCAGTGCAGGATGTGTGATGTGTTCCATTTTCCTTCCACTAGGGGGAGCTGCCGGCATGGTGTCCAGGATCACTGGCTCGGTGGGGAAAGGCCTGGCAGCCATCACCATGGATAAGGAGTACCAGCAGAAGAGAAGGGAGGAGATGAACAGACCACCCAAGGACTTTGGAGAGAGTCTGGCCAAGGGAGGCAAGGGCTTCATCAAGGTACTGCCTCCACACTGAGCCACGTCAGGATTCTGATTCGGATAGATGACGGGATATCTGTGTCATCGTTTTGTTGGGGTGACAAAATGTTGAGATGCATTTCTATGGATTGGACTCATTTCGATGAAGATACAATTTAAATCATTTGACTTAAAAGTGTTCTGATCATTTAGTTTAGTGGATTGTGAAGTCTTGTCTACCTCCTTGTTAGTCCTCAGGAGTGATTCTGGGGTTAAGTCCAAACCTTTTATAAATACCAAACAAAACAATCGCAATGGTCCAAGCCTATTTTCTGTGTGAGGGTCCACTTTGCCATAGAAAAGACAGCCTTGAAATCATGGAAAGGTCTCATAGATGCGCATCTTTTACATTTTAGCCACAATAACTCTACAGTACATTTTTCATTTACAGTTATTAGCACTGAAAATCCCTTTCACTGAAGTTACGTATGATGTACCTTCTGATGATGATGTAACAGGCAATTAAGTCCCCAAAAGAGCAGCACTTCAGCTGTTTGGATGTCTTTTGTACATTGTGTCCTGCTGACCAGGAGTCAAGGTCAAGTAGTTGACCCAATAAAAAAACACAAATGAGGCTTCTCAGACTGAATGAGAAAGCAGGATGTACTGTTCTCCCTGTGAACTGTGCTTTTATGTGAGGTGAAGAGGCCATTTTTGTCTATTGTACTTGTCAAGACGTTTCCATGGTACCCTTACAGTGATTTATTTTGTCCCCAGGGATTCGTTGGGGGGGTAACCGGCATCGTGACAAAACCTGTTGAAGGTACATCCATGTCCTTCCAATTATTGGTCTGTTGTTTAGCGAGCATGTGCTGTTTGCAACCTGGAAAATGCATAGAATGTTCTGCTGTTCCCCGATGTGAGATTACTCAACCCGTTCACTTCCAGACACTTTATTTATTGAAATCAGGTGAAAGTGAAACATTATTTTTCAGTTTGATGGTGGCACTCACTTTAATTCCACACAAGGCTTACAACCAGGTAACATGTAACAAAACATCTATGAGGTAAAAAGCCAACCTGTTCAATTCTAGGGGCCAAGAAAGAGGGAGCAGCAGGTTTCTTCAAGGGCATTGGGAAGGGTCTGGTGGGCGTAGTGGCCAGACCCACCGGAGGCATCGTAGACATGGCCAGTAGCACCTTCCAGGGAATCCAGAGGTAGGAGACACCACATTTCAAAACGTGTTCGAATTTGAACTTTTTGTAGTTGCTATCAATTGTACATACTGTAGTAGCTACATGTAAAAAAATCCTTGTTTTGCTATTTAGTTAGTAATGAATTTCATTTATACTCAGTTGCATATAGACTTTTTACACTTTTGCTTTTCACATCTTTTAATTTAACACGTGATTGTATAACATGTAGTGCTTTACGTGATTTTCAGTTTGGTGTGTTCAGTGTCGTCTCTGTGTGCCCACATATTCATGTACTGTGTCTTGTTGTGAGCTGACTTTTTCATTTTTTTCTTCATTTTCTGTCTCATAAGTTAATGCCTGGGAGATGTTTTTCTATTTTATTTTATTGTTGTGTGAGTATTTGACAAGAGGTTAAAAGGTCTATTAAGTTGTGTTTGGGTTGTGGAATGGGGAAGAGGGTTAGCATGGAAGGGTTTTCTTATGATCTAGTGACCGATAAGACAGGTAAGTCGCTGCATCGTGTGGAAGTGAGGGATGCCATCATTCATTTGATGTAATGCCATCATAACTATGTGCACATGCATTAGCTAACGATCACAGAAACCTTCTAGGGACAACAGTCAACCACACCCACACCCACCACTTCCCTGCTGCAGCATTGTGGAAGCAACAGTGCCATCTTGAGAATTGAACAGATTATAAAGGAGTTGAAAATTAATCAATTTAGATGCCGTATATAAAGTGTCTTAGTACAAGTATCATATGAGTATATACTGTATGTAATCTGTTTATGTACTGTAGAAAATCATATGATAAGCACAAGTACAATCTTAAACATCTTGAGATGTTTTTAAATTCACTTGCAGTGAGTTGAGAATCTAGCATATTCGTAGTTGGAATTCTCTGTTGCTGTTCTTCAGAAGCTCCAAGACTTCTGGCCAGGTCACTGTGCTCTCCTCCTTCAGCTGTTCTCTCCTCTTGGCTTGCCTGAGTGCACGAGCTCCCTGCACTACCATGCAGAGTTTGGCGTGCAGTACAACTGGGCAATACTTAACTGTCTAAAGAGAGTCTACACGTATGTCAGAAATCTCTCCCCAGTCTTGTCGTCCTCTGTGCACCTTGGTGTAGTGTATACGCTAGGTGGACCGGGGTGGCGCTCTAGGAAGAGGAAAGAAATCCCCCTGTCATCTGGATGGTAGTTCCATGTGCATTTCCCTTCCATGCGGGGCTGAATCACCCAGCTGACTCTGTGGGGGGTGGTCCCGAGAAAAGAAGTCTCCTCATCAGGGCTGCTGCCACATGTGGTGTTCTCTTTGGCCCCGGCTTTGTCATATCTCCTCGACCCCCCCCACCTCACCATCCTGCTTCCGTGTAACCAACCGTTATGCCCAAAGCACTCCCACTCACCCCCTCCCCTTTGTGAGTCTGAAATGCCGAAAAACGTACCCAACCTCACCTAATATTTAAGTGCATCGTCCATGCAATACTGTAATACTTCATCCTTCATAAACCTGATAACTAGTCAATTCTACATAACCTGATTAAATTATTGTTCCATGCTTTCACACTAGAGAAAACATAAGGTGAGATACCGGCACTGGGAATGACATGTACTGCTTATGCCCCTTTATGCCATGGCAACATGCTGTTATGTTTGGTCTGGCACTATTTGGAAAATGTGCTTCCAATCCAGAAAAGGCATTTGTGCATAATGTTTTCCCACAAGTTTTAGAAACTGATCCAAAACGAACTTTTGAATGAAAAACCATTGATGATTGGTTGAATGACCAGTATGAGTTATTGTGATAGGTTTTGTGTTTGTCAAAGCTTATGTGCTACTTTGTGTGCTGAGTATATAGACATTGGTATATACAACGTATATGGCTATAGTGTGCTGACAGTGTTTTTTGATTGGTTGCTAGGGTGGCAGAGTCGACGGAGGAGGTGACCAAGTTGAGGCCTGTAAGGTTGATCAGGGAGGATGGCATCATCCGACCTTATGACCAGGGGGAGTCCCGAGGCTATGACTTATTCCAGGTAAGCCACCACCTTTCATGTTGTTGTCCACTTCAAAAAGTCAAGTTCTCTTTGATTTCCTTCATTTTTCTTTATCTGCCCTGATTCTTTCTGATTGATAAGAGTAGTGTACCTAACTTGTAGGCAGGCCATTTGGATTATCTCTATCATTTATACAATGTGGGAGTTAGTTTTAATGTTAATTACACAATTTCCTAAACTCAATTCTGTCTTTCTCTCTTTCTCTCTTTCCTGCAGCATGATGAGGAATAGGGTTTGGGGTTGTTACAGTTCTTAGAGGTTTTCTCCTAATAGTGTCATTGAAGTGATATTGATGACCATGTATAAAACTACTTATGTTAATATTATATTACTATTTGAATGAACCAAGGCCAGTTGCGTAACAAAGTACAGTAAGTCTGTGCCATGGCCTATTTTCTTTGTAGTTTGTACAGTATATTTGTACATACTATTCAAATATTACAGTGGAAATTCTGGATCCATTACTGAATCCTTATGCATGCCAAAGCAAATATATCTGTTCATACTATACTTCAAGCATTTTATTTTGCCAAATGTTTGGTTAGTACAGTTTTTTTTAACAAACATTTTTCATCTACATTTATTCTGGAGAATGTATCTTATAATAATATAATGTTTTGTTGATCAAGAGTTCTCATATGCTATCTACCCCTGGAGTGGCACACAATGGAAGATAATTATTTTACTAAAAAGATGTTTACAGTGTGGTAGGTTGTTGCAATATTTTTGTAAAAGGTTTGTAACATCACCTTTCAAATCATTGCTTTCATACCTGTAAATAACCATTCATTTCCTGTATTTATACAATATATACTATGTTGAAATGTTGTACTCCAACATTTATTAGTTTATGAATTAATACAAACTTATGCAAAAGGTATTTGTATAAACAATGTTTAATGCATGATCAGGTGATGTTATTTGATAAATACATTGATACATCCAATATATGCTACAGCCTCAATAACCGAATCGTTCCTAAGTTAGCAATTGATTGCCTTCAAGTTTCCAAATGTATGTTTTAGTTGTATTATCCTTTCCATATTTATTGTGACACACATTTTTATTCAGCCTAATAAACAAATACCCATATGTAGATGTGAAAATAAGATGCAATGTATTTCTGATTTAATTGAACAATGGGATTCATTAGCAGTAGAAATGTAGTGTTGCACTATACAAAAATTAAAAAACAAAACACCTAGTGAATTTATTGAATTAATTTTTTAAACATGAATAAAAAAAAACGTTTTTAAAGATGTTCACTTAATCTCCAATTAGGTAGTTCTTAAAAATATAATATATTCATTTAAAATGTAAACAATTATAAGTAGGAAACAATAATACATTATCAAATGAATAGTACCATATACAGCAAAATAAAAATTTGCTAATAAATAAGTATCCTTGAATAGAAATATTACATGTCCAGTAGGAAGAAGTATTTGGTTCTGACATGCCACCATGTCTTCTGTCCAGAGGTCGGAGATCAAGCAGCTGGATGGGGAGATCTTCAGGGAACACTGTGAGTTCCCTGGACAAAGAAAAACGAACATCATAGTGACCAACAGGTACTTACATAACCTCCATTCAACACACCACACATCCCTTTTTCTATGTACATTTAATGCAATAATACAATTGAGCATGAGGTACACAGTTATCGAAATTAAAGTTGTATGTTTTAAATTTTCTTTTGAACCTGTTACAGGAGAGTAATGTGTGTCAAGGAGATTGAGTTTGTGGGACACTTTAACAAAGAGTGGGAGTGCCTGTTTGAGCATTTTGTCAAACCTCCGGATGTAGAGGGAGGAGATCTAAAAATCTACTGTAAGGTAAGGATGGAAATCTACTGTCAGACCAAGGACTGGCTCAAGTGATAGTCTGGGTTTTTCACTTGACTTCACTAGTCAGAGGTTTTTCACTTGACCAACTCTAATTCACTCTAGTGGTATGTTTTATTGATGCATGTAAACTTTCATTTGTACAGGAACAAAACAAACTCAAGATTCAAAAGCGAGACGGACAGCAGCCAGTGAGAATGGTCCATCTCAAAAACACAATCACAGCCCAGGTAGGAAGTACATGTGAACACAGACGCATCTGAGCAGAGATATGATACTACCTACAATAGTTTACTTCCACAATTTGTGCTGCTGTTGATATAAATAAACGGTGACCAGACCAGACGGATTCATATGTCTATGCAAAGAGTTGTAAAATGACCACAGTATTGTGTTTACCGGATAACTGGAAAGAACCACAGAAAGTAATTCCTTCCTGCCATAATGTGTCTTTATTGTTTCATCAGAAATGTCCTTTAAATCATTTTACAGATTGGCCACTCAAACCCAATCATTTGATGTGTTCTCATTTGTATATTGAATAAATACAAGCATGAATGTTTCACATAAATGTGTTTGTCCATCAGAAACTGCGAGAGGCCATTCAGAGGGCTCAGATGGCTCAACGGCAGCATAAGATGGTCAGGCAAAAATCTCAACGCTTCCTCAAACAGGGCAACAAGCTATGAGACCACCAACTTCCCAGCACATTAAATGTTTGGACTTAAAGTCCTTTGCACTAAAACTGCCTTAAATATTATGAATTAATTGGATAATTGTTGTGGAAAATGTTTAGAAAAGTTTAAAGATTATTGATTGTATCTATATCAATTTGATTCTGATTGGTTGTAAAGAAAAAAATATATAGGTTGTAAAAAAAAATATATAGAGAGGAATTATCTATAACAAATTGTATTCACTTGCTTACAAATGTTTGATTTCTAAATGAAAAGAAATGCTGTACGGGGTTATTATACAAATATGGGTCTGCATTAATATTTTTATTTTTTTTATTTGACAAGCTTAAATGCACTTCGTGAACAATTATTATATCACAGCACTGTGTGGGAGGAAGGAAAATCATACTGAATGGGGATTTGTATCTAATAAGTAAATGAAAATGCATATATCAGCAGGATGTATACCACTAATGGTTCGAAGACCAGTGAAAATAATTTCACATACCACTGTTTTCTGTAGCTAAATTAGTAATGCTGTTTTTTTGTTTACAATGCACTTGTTGGCTGACCAGAACAATGGTTAAATGCAAGGAACAGTTATGGAATAAATAAAAAAAGCTCAGTCATATGTTTCATGTTATCACAGGCGTTTCTGGATAAACTGTCTCTGAAATAACTTCACTGAAGTTGGTGATATATGGTGTTTGTAGAAGCCTCTCAAACACAACAGGAAGATGCATTGTTTTGAGCCTTTCTCATGGCTGTATAACCTGAATGTTCTTCTTTAAAACATGTTTTTGTTAATCTAATTTGTTCTGTTTAAATTATTTATATTAACGTGCACAAAGCTGTGTGAAGAAATAGGCACACTTCATAATGCTTAGTGTACACAATATTTTGTTGATGGAATTGTACAAGCGGTTCCGATACAACTGTATTGATAGGAGTTGGGTAACACTGAGAAAACAACTGTAATCCTAACTAGGACTAAAAGCGCATGCAGTTTAGAAATCAACAGGCCAAGAGATCCCAGAATTATTTCATTTGTCATGTCTTCTCCTAACCTCCAGAAATGTCCTTGAGGGAGTCGGTAACGTTTTTTTTTTTGTAAAAGAAACTTCTGGAAACCAGAAAGACCACCTGCCGCTAATGGTCTAGTACATTTATGCAATGGTTATGTAGCCTTCATTTGTCTGCTGTTTCCTGCTATCAATTGCTCATGTGATGTTGATCAATATGTATTATGTTGGTTCTCTGTTAAAGTGTCTTACAACCACAAACATGAGCGAAGCTAGTTCAGGCAGGGCAATCGTGCAGCGCGCGTCGTCCGCTCATTACCACACCTGTGGTAGCCAGCACAAGCCCATTGGGCCACGTCCGATAAGACTTAAAAGGGCACGCGGATACGCACACACTCACCCCGGTTGTTGTATTATCAGTGCTGCTGCCACCCTCCATCATCCCCTTCTCTCCCTTGCTGTCTGTATGTTTGTATGTTCTATCCATCAGGGGGATTATATCTCTATTGCTCCCTGCCTCATATGTCATGTATGCATGCGTAGCATCGAGGAGGCAGGGAGTGCTTCCCTTGATTATACACTCCGCCAAAATCAAACCTACGTCCATTTCATGGTATCAATAAATACTCAAATCTAATACGTGATTGTCTTGACTGAACTAGACTGAAGTCGATCATACAAGCACAGTGGTTGAGCCAGTTTTTATAATTAAAGGCATAATTCACAATACAGTGCTTGCATGTACAGTTCTGCCTAAGGGGTGTTGGCTATATTTACATTAAAGTTTGTATTTTTCCATTTGCAATGCTTTAAAATAGTCTTGTATTTTCTGTTCACCATAGTCTTGTATTTTCTGTTTAATGTACGTAAGTATTCACAACCTTTGCCATGACACTCAAAATTAAGTTCAGGTGCATCCTGTTTCCAATGATCATCCTTGAGATGTTTCTACAACTTGATTCGAGTCCACCTGTAGGAAATTCAGTTGAATGGACATGATTTGGAAAGACACACACCTGTCTAATTAAGGTCCCACAGTTGACAGTGCTTGTCAGAGCACAAACCAAACCATGAAGTCCAAGGAATTGTCCGTAGACCTCCGAGAGAAGATTGTATCGAGGCACAGATCTGGCATCAAAATGTGTGACCTCTTGTTCCCAGGTCCAGCAAGGACAGGTAAGTCACCTGAGTTGGTTTGGTTGGTGTGTCAGACATGTTCAGCCATGTAACAGGGAGGTCACATCAGCTATGTAATGTCTTGTGCCCAGGGATCCAGAAGGCTGACATTTTGTCCAGATATAGTGTGACCTCTTGTGCCCAGGTCTAGCTGTTAACCCTAGGTGATCATCTTTAGGTTATATGCGACAAGGACAGATGAGTCCCCTGAGATCGTTTGGTTGATGTATCAGAAATCTTCAGCCATGTAACAGGGCGGTCATGAATTCTGAAAAAAATATATAGGACCTTTTGTGAGCTGGTGTACATTGGTTAAACAAAATATGTTGTCAGTTTCTATTACACTGGACATTTTTTTTGACATTACAAGGTAAAAAATTACATGCAGATATTGCATTGGTCAGAATAAGTGATTGTGGACATCATTTTTTTCTGGGGAACTCAAAGTTCCTTCCATAGTTAACTGTTGTAGACGTCAATCACTTAGATTACCAAGTTCTGCTTAACCAAAAACTCCAAGGGAAAAAAGCTTTGCATATTGTTTTTTTTTTTGCTTTCAACTTCCTGTCTACCTTGCACTATTCTTCCCACTCCAAATGGCAGCATATTGAATGCTTTGTCTGCACAGATTTTGAGAAGTATTTGTGCATTTTGACAATTTAAAGTGCACAGCGTTTCAGAGCACAATGGCACCCTTCATCACAAAAGAGATGGTGCTGATGCCTTCATTTTGGAAGGAAATTAAATATTTGTGAAGTAAACACAATACAATTAAAGTAGTTTCAGCCCAATTCTGTCTTCAAAGTTTACCTCTGCAGCAGTGAGGGTTTTCTCTTTTTTTCTCTCTGACAAACTGTTTACTGACTTAAAGGTTGGGTGCAAGAAACAAATAATTTAAGGTGTCAGCAAAAACAGTTGCTAAACTGTAGTTTTTTTGGGGCAGTTTCTCTGAATGTTGCACTTTACTGAATCTGAATGTAATTTTGCTATTGCAATATAAATGTAATTAAATCTAACTAGTGCCCATGATGCAGTCGGTGATTAAAATTGGCATGAGCTCACTTCCTCTCACCACAGACCAGACCTCTTCCTCTTAAAATGTATCAAATGTTATGATCCTCTCAATGTTAATCTTGGACATAGTGTCTCTGGCCAATCTCAATGTTGTCTGTTGGAGAGAGGTGTAATAAGTCTTCTTTCCAACTTTGTTGACAGCTGGTTTTTCCATAATGCGTGACAGAAGAATATTCAGTGTGTCCAGGTTGTTGGTCAGCTGTTTGTTAAAGTTAAAGGAAGAGGCGTATGCATGTTTTAAGGAAGCCACAGGGAGAGCAAACTACCTTCTCCTTGCTTGGAGATGCAGGTGCACGGGACTGCACCTGACTACATCCAGTCTCTCGTCCAGCCTTACACCCCCACCCGCCACCTACGGTCTTCTTCTGACAACCGTCTGGTGGTCCCATCTCAAGAGCGCCCGCTCCCAACCCAAGCTCTTCTCATGTCTGGCCCCCCGATGGTTGAATCATCTCCCCACCTCCATCAGAGATACTGACTATCTCTCCACCTTCAAGAAAAGGCTAAAGGCGCAATCCTTCCGGTAGTACAATGCTACTTAAGAAATAATTGTTGGATCAGATATTAGTTTATTTCCTGCAGGAACACAATGTCACTTATTCATGCACTTATTGGTTAGTTATAACTGATTTAATTACTTGTACTCTCTGTGAATTATATTATTATTGTTGCTTGCTTTCCTCCAGGTACACTCTAGCACTTTCGAGGATCATGAGAATTTAAATTTGTTTAGCTAACTTGGCTACCCGCAAAGTTTTGGGGGCTATCTCGTTGTCTAGGTCAACTATGTTGATCATTCCCACATCTCATTACACATTCCCACATCTCATTACACTTTGGAGTATGACAGGAGAGCAACATAAACATAGAAATTCCCTTTTTCTGAATACAGTATATAGCAACACCAAATTTGATGGACACATTACTTTACAAGCACACCAAGCAGCTTTTTTGAAAAAGTTTAAGGGTAAAGAAAATGGTGCTGTGACATAATACGGCTGTGTAACCCTAGTAACTGCACTGTATTAGATGAAACACAGTTCTCACTCCCTAGTGTGAACTTCACACCCAGTCAGTGGGTCAGAACATTGACCCCCTACTTATGACATTCTAAGCAAGGCACACAGCAAGAGGGAGCCAGTCTACAGAACAATCCTCTCACAGGCAAGGGGAAAGGATCCCAACTCTCAACATAAGCAGCCTGCGCTCATGTGGCATTAGCTCATACCATCTGGGGCCTGTTATTGTGCTTATGTAACGCCAAGTGGAGGGAAAGAACTCATCAGCCGCAGGTGTGCCTGCCCTCGAGTCCTTCCTAAATGGAGAGCTGAGTGAAGTTACGAACTGGGAGTGTGTTTGTGTGTGTAGTTGCTGCAAAAGGGACCCTAGTTCCAATTCAGCCTGCTCTGTATTGCAACTAGTGCGAGTACATGAGACAATGTACGATGCATCCAGGACACTAGAAAAGTGTTATAATGGATGTGTATGAACAACACTGAAGTGTTATGATCAGTTTCACTAACCTCTCCAGTTTAATTGCACCTAGACACATGATGCCGGACAGTTATATACAGAGTGCTGGGCCTATATCCCAGGGAGCCCAGTTTTACGAGCATATCAAAAGCTCAGACATAAATGTAGAACAAGAACCGACAACCCTAATGTGGTTTTTACGACCCTGAGGTTTCACGGCTTTAATGTTCCACTGTGACGTGTTCAAAGCAGGACCGAACCAACAGTCATGCTGGCCCTACGTGGGGCATCAGACTGGAATATTGAGACTATGGTGCCCAAGTCTCATTCACTCCTCAGAGCTCTACTCACTTACTCCTCCACATTACACAGTTGTCTCCTTACTCTTTAAGACAAAGTGAAAAACTGTCTTTTTAAAAAGGAACATGTTTGAATGACCTTGACTATTGCTCTTGATCAATTTGGGATCATTAAAACATTTGAATGATCTTGGTATTGTAGAACTTGTAATTACTCTTTTAATAAGGGCACTTAATGTTAATATTACATTTTGAATGTGAATGTTTGTGTCATATCTATGATTATGTTGTAGTTTTATGTTGTACTTTTATTACAATTTATGATCAAAATATATATTGACACTGATGGAAGAATGTCAAGAAGTTTCAAAACCCTTGGAATGTACTACAGCACTCAAATGGACAACATTTGTGCAGAAATATGCCTCCTTTTATTGAACTGCTGCCCAGCTTGTGTCCTGTCACACCAACCCGTGTAGTGTGTACTGGTCTGGCTACTGGTTGCCAAGTCTTGCCATGGAACATTCATCCCTGGTGCTTGACCCACTTGTGTTTACATTGGAGGGAAAGGTCATGGGGAGCTTAGGTATTTAAAAGATGCATCAATATAATGGAGTGGGATCATTTATACAGCAACAGTTATTCTGTACTATGCTACAGATGGGGCTCTGTCAACTTTGTGAGCCAAGAGCCAGTATACTATTAGAGCATGGTCATCCATAACTGGCAACAGTTTTACATAGACAATGTAACTTGCCGCAAATAATAAATACTATACATCATTCATGTACATGTTCTTATATTCATTGTTAGCTGATAACACAACTCCACAACATGCTTGATAAAAATATTTTCAAAATGTTCTGGATTTCATGTACTGTTAGTTCATTCATATCAAAGTTATGAGGGAACTGTAGTGAAGAGTCAGCGAGTTTGAAGTAGTTACTCTTTTAGGAAGACATGGTAACTCTTGGCATCCAAAGTCTAGGTTTAGGTTGTAGCTTTGCTGTGGTGATTAAATCCACATCAGGGTGTGCCAGAAGACCCGCTTCATCGTCCCGCATGTTCCTTTTTCTAGAGGCAGGAACGCCCCATTTTAAGAGGCCAACTAAAGCAAACAACAGGACAAACTAGTGAAACTTTACCCAAGCAGCATTTTTCATACACACAGTGGACTATAATATATGTCATTGTGAACATCTTAACAGCATGGAAAATGTAATTAACTAATCTCTGGTGTCTCGAGGAAGAAAAAATGAAGGAACCTGTAAATATAATGAATTCCTATGGGGGTAAACACACACCTTGGTATGCAGCCAAATCACAAATTAAGCTGTTTCCTTGTCTCTCCAATACCTCTCTGACTTGCAGTGCCACTGTAGAATAGCAAAGGGGGTTTCATGCAAATGTTCCAGGTATCACTTGGGAAATCTAGACCATACCCCATGGCAGCGAGTAAGATGCACCACTGTATTGTCTACGCATACTTAATTACCTGCCATTTATTGGGAGAACAATGTGAAAAGCACTCTACTGTATGTAATACAGACTATTGTGACACTGTTTTTAACTTCTTCTGGAAAATCTTACCAGATTGGATCGGTCAAAGAAATAAGATGTATGGAAAGCTGTTATTATTAAAACTGTATTAATTTCTTGACTGTTATATATTCTCCATGAAGTCAATCATGGAAATTATTCCAGAATATCATCTACATCCCAGAGCTTTATTCCTAGTTAGGAAATACTGCTGCGTGCAAATTTATGCGACGCGCCTTATTAAAATGCATCCTGCTGAAATTATTCAGAGTGCTAATCATATGACATTATAATTTTATACCTTGGCTTTGTAGTTTCCTTTTCATCACTGGGAGATGTGATGAAATGATCAAGACACTTTATTACTGATTCATCTTAAGACAGAGAGAACCATATGCCTACTACACCATCACATTAGCAACATATTTAAACTCTCTTGATCCAAAAGTGTTTCATAGGCTACAACTATCAGTTCATCTGTGAATGGGGAAACTAGTACATTTACCACAAGCCCCAAAATTGAAACATGCCCTTTGGAACAAAAATAACCTGACCTTTGACTTACACCCATTAACAAAGATACATTTGCAGTCCCTGTTCACAGGAAAAATATGGTGGGAAATATAACCATAATTGTACAGACAGCAATACATCTTATTTACGCCGTTGGTGAATCACCACTGCACTTTATGTTAATTATTTAATACTTCTCTGTAGGCATGAATTATTGAGATTAGAAATTGTGTCCTATGCACTGTAATTCTGCAGTGGAATTGTTCAAGTCCTCTTGAAGATGCTTCTTTATCACAAATGCATTCCAAACATAAACACATTTTTGGTGTCAAGAGGGAGGCAAAAATGTGTTTTTTAATACTTTAAACAATAGTTTAAAGTTCAAAATGTAGAGTGTCTGCAGTTTTCATTTGATCAGATACTGAATTATATGAAAGTGCGACCTTAAAGTATTTAAGTTTTAAAGTCAAAGATTGACTGGTTACATTGTTAAAGTTTCAACACTTTTACCTAATATAATAATTAGTTTACTTTTTGGGTCTTTTTCCAGTGTTATTTGTTTATAGGACAGTCAGAGAGAGACAGGAGGACATGTAGGATTTGGCATAAACTGAATTCAAACCCAGGCTCCTGCATTAGGCATTAGCCATTGTAGCCTATGTTCTTACCCAGTGAGCCACCAGTTTTCACAAGTTTTCCATGACACTTGTCTTAAAAAAGTAATTGTGTTCTAACTTCAGTGAGGCTGACCATGTTTGCAATACCCCAATCTGACAGAAGTGTCTAATTGGCATAATCTGTGTTACAAATCTGTAGTACTTCCCTTAACTAACCATTTATAAACTGGCCTCTGAGCACCTACATTCCAAACTCCAAAAGGAAACTTGAATACATTTGTGTTTCTTGAGGAACTCACCAAAGTTGGCTGTCATCCTGACAAGGGCTCTTAGATTGCACCTCTCCATCCGATGCCTAGGTGGCGCTTCTATTCCTTTGGGGCAGGAGGCAAGCTCTTTAAACAGCCAGAGAAGATTGGAACCCAGCTGTTCCCCCTCCACGAGTTCCTCTTATGTTTCCCACTCATGAACAATCTCCAGACAACAGCGTCAGGCTCCCTCTTTAACAATATATAATGTAAAAATTATAATGCCAAATCTGCCGATTGAATCCAAATCAGGGCGTTTTCAATATCGGGCTTGGTGAGTGACTCAACACAAGCGTATAGACTAATTTGTTGTTTGTAAACAAACCTGACAATACACGACTCCGTGTCAGTTGTTTGCCTATCGCAAGAGCATTGCTGAGACAAATGTAAATTCAGCAGTGAACGTTTTAGCAGCGCTTTAACATGTACCTCCTGTAGCCAAGGCCAAGTTTCCGCTTTCTTACCGGACCCACTTGAAGAGTTTCGCTGCAGGGCAAGGATGCTTAATAGAATTTGAATTCCAATTTGACTCCCCCGCTTAGCAGCCTTAATTTGAAGTCAGGCTGTCTACAACCACAGAAAGTCGATTGCACTTAATTTGCTCAGGCTGTTTTGCATTGCCTTTGTACTCAACGGCGAGAGGGCACAGAATTTCAAGTGAACTATAAAAAAAGAGAGAGAAATAGCTTAGCACGCTATTCTTTACTCTTAGACTGGCAAGAGCCCACCCCCCTTTTTATGCAATTGGTTGTATGCCTCAAGGTATCTACAAAAGGGTGTAAATGTGCTCGACATTAATGGCTCAATTCAGACCTCTGTTCATGAGAACTATTTAACACACTCTTTTCAGGTTTTGTACATCCGCCTTTATTGAAATTGACTTTCATTTCTTAATTTTGTTGGATGGGTAAAGATTACAATAATCTATTGTAGGCTAATCAATTAGTCAATTTTAGGCAAATGTACCTACCTAAATGCCTATGTGGTAATTAGAAAACCTTCATGTCAAAGGATCATACTGCTAATGTCTGACCACATTTGCCCAGCCCTCACTGTGCAGTGGATCTCACTAGAACTGTTCAATTAGATATTTGTACCAGCCCGGTCTTACTGAGTGCCATATACCAGATACACCATAACACAATGTGTTAATCGAAAGCATAATCGATTTTGTGACATACATTATTCACATGGTGAGCTACAGTATAACCTCTATAAGGACAACATTTATTTTGATGCTATGAAGTCAAAAATGTCTATTCCTCCAACGTTTTTGGTAATAAGTGTTTTACACAAGTGTTACAGAAACATAGAAGGTGATATTTGGTTTCTGTTGCTAACATTTGGCATAATGAGGGGATTAGTACTGTAGAACATTTTCTCACACTGCTCAGTACCTAATGCATATGCATGCATGTGCATTGACTCAACATTGCATCTCTAGAGATGTGCATGCATATGGTAAGACTATTTCATTCTCTTTACTGCAATTTAGATGTGCATACTCATTGCTTTCCATGGGAAATGTACAGTATATACATTCTACAGTATGTGCATGTGTTAAAAAATAAAAAAATACATCTACATGACTGTGTTCCCAGTACAATATAGTCCTCTATGTGCTTCTACAGGCAATCTCATCCCTCTTGCTTTAATATACCAGTGACATGGTAATGCAATATTGTACCCGCATTATCTCAATACTGTAAATTAAATTGTATAGTTGTATGTTTCTTGTTCATACAACTTACAACATTGATTTGGATTCCTTTTCTTTGTTGTGATGAAATGGTACACGAGGGAAGCGTGTCGTGTTGAGTGCACACTGGGGAGACCCCTCTATTCAAGCCAAAGGCTTGTTGAGTTTGTCAGCTGGCCAAATGTGCAAAGATGGTGGATTTAACAAAGAAACTATGGGAAATCACTGGATTTGGCCCAGGAGTACATTTCTACGACAGAACTGAAGCAATTTGTTCAATGAGACCTACACACACATGCATGCATGCGTGCACGCACACACACACACACACACCCACACACATACATACAGTACTTGAATCATAATGAGAGATAGTTGCCCCATGAACAGTACACACACACAGGACTGTAATCTGTCGTGCATGTACCTCCTGGGGTTATAAAAGACCACAATGCTGTTCACAAGTCAGCTCGGGAATGGAAAGTACCCCAGGAAGGCACCACATTCAGTAACAGCAGGTTGGGGGGAAAAAGCTAAAAAAAATCCACCAATAATCACGTGTCTGACTGGCAAAATCTGACATCAAACAGGGAGGGATTGTGTCTGCTCAAATGCCAAAATGTACAGTTGCACTGAATAGGCAGAACAACATACACCATACACCTCCCTAAGAAATTATGTAAAACTGGTGCTATATTCTGCCCACCTGCTGTGCATAAAGCAGATGTTGCTGGAAGATTCAAGGCGCCCAATCACAGCACATTGTATCTTTCTGTAAATGGTGCTGGAGCAATGTCCCCAACACTTGGCATTGGACCATTGCTTAGAAAATGGCTTAAATAGCCCAGCAGTGGATAAACAAGATTCGCAATCATTTGTCCTTCCTTGGCCAAGTTTTCAGTTTCATAAACTCAACTTGTTTTTCCACAAAGCTTGTTAATAAAATTCAAATATTTACTCATGTTACGTCAGCGGAGGGAGTGCTGTTTCATACAAAATGAGGTCCACTTTTTCACCTGAAGCAAAAGTGCTCATACCTCAAGCTAAAACTATTTTGTCAATCAATGGCAGCATTAGAGATACATAAAACTTATTGTGATTGGTCTGGCCATGTATGACCTCTTTCAATGTGAACATTATGCCATATTACAAAGGGAACATTTGGGATTTTGCAGGAGAAGCCTCCCTCATGTTATGAGTTATTGACATCCACAAAAGAGGAGTGTCTTATTATAGTTTTGATTAAAATGGATGGCAAACCAACGAGCTCAGGTTACAGTGAACGCTCTGAAGCATAGACTTTCATTTCACCTCATTTATTTCACAGGGTTTTCCAATCTACAAAGTACCTGCCCCCATCTATGGATTGATAACGAAATGAAAGTACTCATTATGTGAACGTACAATTTTTCTGATTATCAATCATTAAAATTACATCAGAAACTGGAAATTGGAACCTCCCACCCAAAATAGGTGTGTACAGAATTTAGTGAAACCAACAGTTTCGACTTAGAGAAATATCCTTTCACTTGGAAGACAGAAGAGCTATTTAAATGTCCTAGTATTGTACAGCACAGGCCTCTCCATAGTCATGCCCACATGTGCTCATTCTATACATGTATGTTTTCCATACATAAATGCACTGATTGAATCAAATGAACTGAACTATATTTCAGAAGGGCTGGTAAAGGCCCTTGCAGTACTTTGTCACATACAACAAGTCTGCTACTCTTAGAAGTTGTTGAGAAATAATGTTGCTACTGGCTTGTGCAGTGCGGGCCCTTGTCTGAAACATTGAAACATTGTTTATGCAGAGTACCAGGAAGAGGGATGGTGCAGTGATGCCCCCTCATATGTGTGTCAGCATAATCAATCATTCTTAAACACAGGCATGAGAGCCTGTCCAGCTCTCCATCAGACACATCCTTCTTTGGCTCCTGTGTGACAGCAGCTATCATTTATCTTTACTCTGAATTAAACTTGCGGCACTGAACTTGTCCTTGCCTCATCTCCGTGTAGGTCTGTAGAGGTTGGGTGAACAATATTGGGGAGAGTCTTCAAGGGGACATCCTGTAAAAAATTTGAATTAGAAACTGGCCTTAAGTAAGCACATTTGTTTGTGTTTTAACTCAAACAGCATAAAAGATCTGAATATCACAATACAAAAACACTTTTTGGTCTCTCATTTTGTTCTACTTGAGCTCAGGTTAGTGAAATGGATCATAGTGCTGCAGTTCAAAGGTCACAACTTCAGAGGAGTTGTCCAGAGATAAAACTGTGAAGGAGAGGAATCTGGCCTACTTCCCAGTTCCAGGTTATTGTAAGGTTTTAGTGCTGCTGTGCATCAGTCAATCACCTGAATGAATTTCCCTATAAGATCTTCCAGAGTCTGGTTTGAGGTGTTTAAAAGTACAGTATTAGAGCAGTGGCACAGGGCCTGTACATTGTGCTCCTGTGCAAAAGTCAATCACCTAAATAAATGTCCCCATAAGATCTAGGTAGAATCTGGTTTTGACACAGTCATTACATTACTATTTGACACTGCATAGCCCAGTATGGTTGTACCCCTTTAGAACATTCCCTATCCATCATCTCAATATAGGCTTGGCAGAAATCACAGATTATCAGAACATGTCTGCTCCTTGACTTCCACAGCTATTTCTTAAAGATGAACTGTTTTGACATCAACTTGCTCTTTTTTTGTCTGAGATAAGTTAAGCCTATTAAGAACAAAAGAGCAGATCTTAAAATGTGATGCAATTATTTTTACCACTGACAAGCAGACATTTCTTTTCACCTTTTCTGACATACTGACACCAAACTGGTTATCCCTAGCTAATTGGCCTGCTAAACTTGATGCAAATAGCTCCCAGCTAATAGCCCAGAGTTCTCTCAAATAAATGGCCGGAGATAGAAATGTGTTAATAATACCTCAATACCAAATATCAAATTACCCAATGAGTCACTTTAAAACCCTGAGGGTTTTGGTATTGTGAACTTTCTGGGTGGAGCGGCTCAATTATTCATCTACACGCACATATGTATTACATGTGGAGAGTGAGAGCGATTACAAATGGGTTTTATCCATGAGAGTGCTCAATGAGTGTGTGTTCCAAGGAAGTAGTATCAACGTGGCAACTACGATCAAACTATAAGTGACAGCCTACTCTAGGGTCATACCTCCAGTATTGTGTTCCAGTAAGTTAAGATAGATCTAAAGAGGTCAAAATCTGATCATCCCTCTCTCCACAGACCCTCTCACCAGTTGCTGAGTCATGACTGGCAGGAGGCTTGTTCCTGTTGTCATGTTTGTGAACTTCAGAATCTAAATGAAAAAATAGGTATGATAGTGATTCTACTGCACAGCAGTAGCCAACAGCAGGAGTTGAAAGTAATGTAGCCGAAAGAAGTAATAAAGATAATAAAGGTGTTGAAACACCTGAAAATCCAAGCAGTACTTATTGTGTGCAAGACTACTGTAGTTCCAGAGGATTAACTTTAGGCTAAATTGAAGGAAACTGTCAACATCCACTTGTACAATGATAATTCACATTTTTTTTGTTTAAAATTGATCTAATTGAAATGATGAAATCTAAAGCAATAGGCTCTGCAAAATTTTCCCAGTTTTTGCCAGAGATAATCGAGACACAGCAGATGATGAAAAGACACAGGAGGATGTAGTAACATCGTCATTAATTCGCTACTGCACTTTCTGTATCACCTTAATAACTTACACATCGTGGCCGGAGATTTATAGAATTTTCTGAATAGCTTTAATATTTGTTATTTTGTGATTCGTCATCACTTGGTAAATATTTAGGTTTGTTGATACTGATGTTTATGAGTGGGCTAGTACTGTAATATTTGATGATGATGATGTTGACGGCGATCGATGTTGACAATTTATCATTTAGTTTTTACGCTTACTAATCTAACTTTTCTGCACTGTTGAGGAAGTCTGAATCAAGTAGGCTACTTCATTGACAATAACTGAGTACATTTTCATATGACACTTGAACTGTTGATGTAATCTCTCGATTTATTGTTTATTATTTATCGTCAGATGTAATTGTAGTTGTGATAATCCATTCATGTATGCAACCAATACACTGTTCACGATTACATTTAATTAAATTTTACTATATATCAACAAGGTGGATCCCAAAAAATACAACCCATGCCGAATTCCACGTGAGGGGCGGGATTTGGAGTGGCCGTATGACTAGTCTACTGAAAGGCCGTAATCTCAAACTAAGGGTTGGGCGATTGCCTATACCTCACTCCTGGATGGGTCAAACACGGAATTTAGCAGAACATGTATTTGAACTTGCATAGGCACATCTTGGCACATTCTGAATAGGCCTACTGATAATATTTTATGAACAGATAACATATTTAACTCTCCCTTTTTCTCCTACTCACTGTCTCTCTCTCCCTGACGCTCACGTGCGAAAACGCACACGCACACATATATCTTGCCTATTGCCTATATTCATGAGCAAAACAGTATGACAGCAACAACTTCAAACAATAATTTCTTATTGTAGCCTACTATTTAGGTATGTGTGTGTGTGTGTGTACAAACTTGCCTTAATTAGGCAACTCATAATTGTAGCCTAGTGTGTGTGTGTCTGCGCACGTGTGTGTGTGTGTGTGTGTGTGTGCGTGTAAAAAAATAAAATAAACTGTAGGTCTAAAACCTTTTCGTTTTTCTCCAACAAACTCGCCTAAATTAGATGGATCAGCGATAGCCTAAAGTGCCCAGTCATTAGTTATTAGTTGTATGCTGAGTGTTACGTCTTGATCACTCTGCTATTTGTTATTGTATTGTGTTAAAGATGACAACCAATATTACTCATGACCTCGACAGCGCTGCTCGTGGACAACCAAATCTGTACATCCACTTCAGCGAAGACAAGCGCGCGCTCATTTCACAGTTCCAGGCTTCTGTAAGCTAAATGATATAGGCTGCCACATATTGACAACCTTACACTGCTTGTAATTGTGAAATTTGTTTGGACAACAGTCGTTGTTCAAAATTATATTACATCAGTATTTTTCGCAGCAAGTCCAATATAGAAGAATATGGAGTCCCCACCGGATCCTGCAAGCGACCCGGGCAACAGCGGTTCTGAACCGGCTACTCCTGGAATGGACACGCCGGTTAACCTGAACACCCTTCGAAAGGACGAGCACCAGCCACCTATGAGACGACAGAGTTGCTCTAGCACCAATAAAGGTAATACACATTTAACAAGGCTAATTCTTAACAGCTGCCAAGTCGTTATAGGTCTATAAGGTGTTCAGCAACTTCAAATTCCTTTCCTAACCCTTGGCTGGATCTTTTAGTGTTCTGCTTCCCCGTTTCCTACATTGGCTTTTCCTACGACACTTTTATAGGCTAAGTAAACGTTAAATACAGAAAATTATAGCAGTATTGGCAAACATACCGCCATAAAAGGACACACCATCTTTTCTTTGATAAATATCAAAGGTTTTTACGAGCTGTGAACAATTTCTAAGTCGCCTGCTATAGTTGATATTAACAGTAGCTCTGTAGCGCAGCCTACTCACGCATAATGCGAGGGTGTACAGTCTTTGATTGACTCTCTGATCAATAAGCTACTCCGTGACACATAATTACACGATTTATAGTGGTGTGTACGACAAGAAGTTTTAACTGTTCGGCTGGCGTTTCACGGGTTTACAGGATTCAAAGACAGACTTTCAAAGAGCAAATACTTCATCGGATAAGAATAGTCACCTCCTACACAAATGATATTAAAATGTCCTACAACGGCAATTGTACAATTTTGTGACTATGTTGATAAAATAATTGAGTAGGCTATCTCTAGCAGACATTGTATCATACGGTGTTCATTAAAGCCACACCCCCAGACTGCGTTCGATTGCGAAGCGATTCCAAGTTCACTTCAAAACACAGCATTCACCACTTAATGACAGTTTTAGGCGACATTTAAGTGACTGACCACACTTCACAAGAACGCATTATTTTGACATTTACACATGGCTTTTTATATTACACAATGGTTGTTTCATTGAGCATTTCAGAACAGGTTACGTAACAACTTGAACGGAAAATAAAGAGACGACCACAAATGCTAAGTGTCTATGACTGAATAATGCCATTGTAACCAGATCACTGCTTTTGTAGGCTACCAATAGGCTAACAACAGCTGGTCGAACTAAAATAATGCCCGAGGAAATCTCAGCGCAAAATTCCATTTTGTAGTTTGCATAAAGGCTTCAGCGCGCACGGTTATGTAAGAGTTGACTCCAGCAGGTGAGCGGGCATGGTGCCAGAAGACTGACTGTTTAAAGGTGGAGTTGACAGCTAAGGAATAGGCAGACGCACATCTAACCTGCTAACCCACATTCTCGCTGATTTCTGCATCGCATTTGCAATGAGGTTCATGAAGGTTTCCCATGCCATTAAGGATTCCTTTAATGAAATGTATTTTTTATATTTGCAAAAACACAGACCTAAAAAGTTGAATACGGAAACTTTTATGCCATGTGGACAAACTCTTAATTCTAAAGGCTTTCCATTTAACTTAATACTTAAGTTCTGTTGCTACTGTGAGTAAGGTTGGCTTATCAATGAAGCCAAAGTAAACATCTATATCTGATGGAGTAGGCATAGCCAATAGTGAAATATATTTGTATACCGCCACACATTCTGTGTGAACCGTATGCTTAGACTTTTACAAGCATTTCAGGCTCATCAACCAAAACCGATCTAAGAGCTATTTTTTGGGGGGGAGAATGAGCATCAGGGTGGTACATGTTTATAAGATCTTGACACAAGATGGGTGAGCTATGCACCAGGAGGACTAAAGGTTCTAAATGAGATTTGAGTGAAAGCTGCAATAAGTATATGACTGGCAGTGGCACAGTGCTTGGTCAATATCTCCTAGTCAGGCTACTGGAGTGTGGTTGTATCAGATAGCAGGGATTATGTTCACCATGGGTGTAACTAAAGAGGAGAGGCTACAGCCATCTGAGAAGAGGGAAAAGAAAGCTCTGTGGCTGTCTTGAGTGGATGCATCTTGATTAGGTTGATTCAGTTGTTGTCTTATCATATTTGTATTCTTTTTGTTTAAGAAACGTGATTAGGTATCATATCTCCTTTTTAGTTTCTGACTATTTAGCTGTTGGAATATAGTATATGACTGCTGTGGGGGTAATGCTTGATTTACTTTATTATTGCCCAGTCATGATTGTGTTCTCAGCAATTTAATTACTGCCCAAGGCCTTTGTTTAAGACACAGTTTGACTTATAAGATCCTGCTGAGAAAAGACTGTCACATCTGTGGTAAATATTTAACCTTTTGAATTATGTTGTAGGGATTTTGTGGTTGCTAATAATGTATATGTAGTCATGCAAAAAGCCAGACCAAATTTGTCTTTAAGTCATTTTTACACATCTACTTCACACTGCCTTGCACCAACCTTACTAAATATTCATTTTTCCTTACGTGCAATATCACTCTTTGCTTTGATAATTCCTCCTTTCCACTAGTGAATGTCTAGTTTCTTGATTCATAAGTAATAACGAATGCCTACTTTGAACTTTCAAGGGCCGGGTTTCCCAGATTCGTTAAGAAGCTCTTAACGCTCAGAGCTTCTTAGGAGCGTTCTAAGAACGCTCTAGAACGCTCCTAAGAAGCTCTGAGCGTTAAGAGCTTCCTAACGAATCTGGGAAACCCGGCCAAGGGCAGTTTTTGTATTATAAACCAGTCCAGTTTTTGAGAAAGTTGAGCTGCAACCAACACTCTACTTGAAACATGACCCTGTTTATTTCCTAAACTGGGTGATGATGTACTGTTCAAACTTAGTGGAATATGCCCCTCTGACCAAACCAAAATCTACTCGTCTGGGAGGAGGGGCGATGTATTTTGAACTACAGGCCCACAGCAGACTTGCTGGTTTGGCAGCGTTTTGGGTGCCAATAGCTGGTTCCAAGATTTGATATGAAATCTCCATGGTGCAAAGATAGCTCAGATCTCTTTCCCATGAGGAAAAGCTATCTCAGGAAACCCAAGTGGCGATGACCAGACGTTCTCTTGATGCCTCCCCTAATACGTTTTAATTAGAGGTCTGGGGTGTAAGTGGCCTATTTTCACGAGGGCTATGAAAGTCTCCATGGACAGGGAGGGCCTTGCAACAGAGATGGACTGGAAAGAGTTCATTTCTGAAACTTTTGATACGTTTGCTTTTATGATTTAGTGTTTTATATCAAGTAATTGGCATAGTATGGTATGATAGTAGCCTCATATAAGTCTAGCTGACACACATGGAATTCTTATGGGTAAGTCTGCCAATGAATGAAGTTAAAATGAATTTCCCACCAGGCGTGGGTAGCAGCATTTGGAATCACCAAATCACCTCTGTGGTTTGGGATAGCGTTTATGATAGTTGATGTCAAGAAACTATTGTTGACTAATATTTTTTCAGTCCTCTAAAGCATCCTTGGGTGTGAGAATGGTGCTGTTGAACTAAAAGTTATTATTTTATTATTAACTGGCTGAGTGGTATTTAACTTTAATTTCAAAAACACCTTTAAAAGGGTAGATATGTACAGCTGTATGCTACCACCTCACTCAAATAAAAATATAGTTTGCCTGCTTTCAAGTAGCAGGTATTGTAGCCTCTACAATGCAGAGAACCTGAGTAAGAGTTTGAGGAAGTTTGAATTACAACTTGCAGGAACTAGATACCTGCAGCATGTTACGTAATTGCCAGTGTACGTTTCACAATGCTCTTGTCTCTGTGACATTGAATTTGAATGAGCTTGATGCAATCTAGTTGGAGCCCAGCAACTAAGTCACATAGAGGATATTGCCTTGCATATCTGACCTTGCTATCTGTCACCATCTCTTCCTTGTCCATGGAGAAAGGCAGTAACACTAATTGATATTCAGCACTTATTTTCCATGTCCGTTCACCACTTCATTTTCCCATAGAGGTAAATTGACCAGTGTGTTACTAAGACCTGATATGAATCAGACACAAGGAACTGCTATTGCCCAAGTTCCCTATACAAGACTGTAGAAAGGATGTCATTTATACAATTCTATGAAGTTGTGTTTATGTTCCTTACAAGATGAAACTGTGCCAGTAATGGCTATGGTAAAAAGAACGACCTGTGACCTGGCCTTTAAGATGGACCTGGAGCTAAACCATGTATGCTCCTAGACAAACTACAAGCTACATAGGTTGCCTATTTCTTGCTAGTTCACTTCAAATGTATAGTCAACACAATATTCTCTCAGGCTTTGTATCACCAATCATCCACTTCAGTGGCCCCTGGCTTACTCATGCATCAAAGAATGTGGAGTCAAAGTAACTTCAAAGACAATTCTATATTCTCTCACACTCATTACTTGGCATCAAATATGTTCAGATGTAACAACCATGTATTCTCAAATGCTGGTTAGAACTCTCTCTGAAAACACACACTCACACGTATGATTCATCTTATTAGAGACAGAAGACAGAGAGAAGAGATATTGCCGTAATATCTCAGTGTTAAGCACTGCTACGCCTCATTGCCTGTGGGCTTTTTGACACGTAGTATTTCTCATTACTCTACTACAGCTGTCCCCCCATTATCATTATTAATGCTGATGTGTACTTATTGTTTTCATAAGTCCTTCATTTGCCTACTCCTCCTCAGTTTTAAGTTGTCGGTTGCCTTGACCTTTGTAGGGAATGCAATTCACCTATAAATTAGTTAAATGATTGCTCGAATTTTTATTTTTTATTTGAATTCTTACCAGCTTCTTACCTCTAGTGGATAAAGGATAAAGGATTACTAATAGTCAATATAACTCATACACGTGTTATCTGTCCATGTCGGTTTCGACAACAGAGAGAACAGGTATCGCCTAGCACCCAGCCACCCAGTTGTATGAACTGCCAAGACACTTGGCGACGGTAGCCATTATGACAGCTGGGTTGGGACTCTGCGCTATCGTGGCCGTGCACTGTGCAGCAGTCTTTGAAAGGATGCCTGTTTGGTCCGCGCTTCCTCTCGGCGGACTGCGCTGGCATTCGTGCAGGCTTGTTCTGGCCAGGCTGTGAGGACGTCCAGCGGGAACCATAGGAACTCAAGCCATAGAAGCGATACTCTGAGCCTTGCTCGCTGAAGGCAGTTCCTTTGAATCTCCGTATGCGCCCATGCTGCGAGGACAAGAGTCTTTTACCTCTCTCCAGTTGAGCTTGGCAGCAACCATCACAAAGCCTTTGTGATCGTCGCTGTCTATTATTTGGTCCAGAAGGACCCAGACAGCTGCTGGGACTCTTGTAATAAATGTTTGAGATTCATCATTCGTTATTATCAGTCCATATGCTTCGTTCATGATACCAGACTAGTGCTGCATAAACGTGTCCATTGAAAGGGTTAGTGACTTTTCTTGGCACACTGCATGCAGAACTTCTGCATGACTACATTACTATGGGATAGGAGTTACATGTATGACACTGTGCATCATTCTAATGAAATAAGCTCTTCAGTCAAGGGGATCCTCTCATAAGGAGATGATCTAGAGACAATGTGATCTGCAGTTGAATCCATGTCAGTTTCCGACTGTTCAATCAATCTAGATGTTTGATTGACATCATCGATCAGGGCCTGAGCGTTGTGCTATTAAGGACGACTAACTTCATTAAAGGAAATTAACGACGAGGTGCATCATCAGAGCAAGTAATGCAATCAATGCAAGTCTGTTTATTCAGACTACAGGGTGTCCATTGATTGAACACTTGGGATTCCTTCTGTAAGAACCTTTGACTCCAGCGTGTAACATCATGACAGACTCAGTCATGTGTGTACAGTAGGTCTGTTTGTTAAGTATGTGCTTATACAAGTATGTGGACTGTGTGTGTGTTTGTGTTATTGTGTGTGTGTGTGCGCGCGTAATTCTGTTTTATTTTCAATTGCAAAAGACAAACTGTCCAAAAACTGAATCACAATCCAAAAGATGGCAACAAACATTCTTTTAGCAAAATAGGAATCCTCACTAAAACTGTTTAACAGACAAGCCATATGGGGTGGGAAGCATTTTGAGCAGTGTCCAACCAGCAGTTGACACTCTTTAGCTGGGGGAATCTCAAATTGATATTTCCAGACAGGTTGGCCACCTGTCCACAACCAGGGGAAGATGCAGGGAGGTTGAAGGAGAATGGAGCGTATGGGAGAGGAGAGCATGGCGGCGGGTCGGGTAGGGTACAGCTCTGCCAGGGTTGCCAGGTGCAGCGCCTTCAAACCCATATGTCAACGGCTCGAGGAGGAATTCCGCCTAATGAAGCGAGGCTCAAGCTCAAAGTGACGCCCAGTGCTATCAGCAGAGCAGATATAAGTTCTCTCATAGGTGGGCTTAGGCCTCATCTCATATGCCAGTACAGGCTGTGGCTCGTTATTGTAGTTTCAATTTTGTCTTTATGCTACTAAAGTAGTCACTTGCTTTGTTTGCTGCGGTGGGTTTTAAATGTCAGAAAATGTGCCGGTGAGGGTCTCGTTAGCTACTCATTCAAAAACATATCCCAGGGATATAGTTAAATGTGACTCATTGAGGCCTCTCTGATTCAAACTATAGTCGCGTCGGACGTAGCCGCCTACCCCCACCCCCGTCTCTGTTGTATGAATGCTCAGAGGGAAGGTCACAGGAAGCAGACACCCTTTCCCCCCGGTTGCCTGTCAGATGACTTCCACACAGGATAGAAAGTGATAGAACCCACAGGTGGCGTTGCTAATTTGAGATTAAATCCCTAAAAGCCATTTGTGTAAATCGCTCATTAAATTCGTACCATCTCTGCTCTTGTCACCCCCCCCCCCCCCCTCTTTCTCTTCTTCTGTTTGTCTCTGCAATCATTGCAACCAACCAATATACATCGAGGAGTGGGAGGACAGGGCCTGATGGTTTTTCCTGTTAACAGACTATGTTCTCTAAAATCTCCCAATTGGGAGAGGACAGCACTGGAGTAGCAAATCAGAAGTTGATGGTAGAGATGTTTGGTTCTCAGAGCTGGGTCTAGTGCTCCCTTTGAACACAAGATATTCATTCAAGATATTCTTGAAACCATAGCTTTAATGGTTACATAATATTCATGCACACCAGAGAAAGTTCTGAGGCCATTTGCTGACTGTACAGTATCTATTCATTTGCTTTTACTTATTTTCTTGGTTAGTATGTCAAAGCAGCTTTGGAGAAGCAACTGCTTCATGTCAACATTTCTGAAACATGGTGCTGTTGATTGGATTTCTGCGCGTTCCAAGATTTCTACTCCAGATAAACATTTGTCTTCTTTTTCTGGAACGATTGTTCTTCGTTCCTCACCCTTCTGTTCCAAGAAGCTAATTCCGTAGAGGTGGGAGAAATGATGTAATTCTAATTCTGACTTCGGGCCAACATGTCTTGGCAGACGCACTCACTCACACTATCACACACAAACGCACAAAACACACAGACACACAGATGTCTTATGCCAAGTGCTTTATTTATTTTTGGTGTGAGTTTGAGTGGCCAATGGCCAGCTTTTCCTACCATTATAAACACATATTACATATGCAGACATATTGCATAACTCCACACAGAAAACAATTTATGTGGTATAACATTGTTGACTCTAAACAGTCGTGACACACTGTGAGATGTGTCAAATTGTCACTGCTGGGTTCCTTCCTGGAAGGAAGAAAACAGTCATTTCAGTGGTTCCATCCAGTGTGACTGTTAAACATTGAGACACTGGAGTACGTCATTTGCATGTTTGTTTTTAGTTGCTTTGTAACTGCTTTTCATAGAAATGACAAATGAGAGTCTAGAGGGTAGGTCATTGTTTGCTGAAATGCCACATTGTTTGTTCCTTGACAGCAGCGCAGCATGAGGAACTCAGTCATACCAGTTGGCCATTCTAAAGAATCATATCTTTTTTTCAGTGACAAAATAGTTACATTCCTGCCACCCCTACCTATTTAAAACATGATGGTTCTATACCCCATATCGTCAGTACGTCCCCTCACACTGTGACTTCACTCTAACAGTTTTCATATTGTACGCCGTGTGCAAGTCTGTTTGGGCCTGTATTTTGCCTAAATGGCCATGTTGTCCTATTTTAGATATTTCAAAAACAAAAGTTGAGGGAGGTTATAATGTTCGGCCCATTCGGGTCTGCAGACTATCCATCTGACCCATCAGAGAGTAGATGTTTTTCAAACCACATGGACTGCAGCCTGCATCCATCTGACACACATAAACCCCCACTGTAGCCTACTGGACAAGCTCCAGAAAAAAATGGTTGGTTGTCTTATGAACCTGTACAGAATCTATTTTCTACTTTTGAGTCTATATTACAGATGGACAAACGTGGCTGTGGAAATGACTCAAATGAACTCAAATGCACGAGTACATAGAGATTGCATTGGAATGCTCTGCAAAGTCTGTAAAAACACATTGTAGTGAAACGTGACCTGAAACCTTGATGAAGCCAGCTAGTGGTAGTCAATTAAATGACATTTACATCACAAAGCAAAGCACCAACCCCTCTGTGTTCTGCACACATACCCCCACACACTGACACTGACCTCCTCTTCCGTACTCCCTACCACACCTGATCGTGTTTGCTTGTACACATATTCTCTCCGCATCACTTAAATACTTCCTGGTGTGAACCCCCTCTCCCTTCCCCCCACACACCCTCCCACCCATTCCCCCCGGTGGGGATTGGAGGTGTGAGATTAAACAATGAGGGTGACAGAGGTGTCGCAGCTGTCACAGCAACGGGGGGATTATGATTTATTAATCCATGCCGGCTCAAATTCCGACGAAACCGGCGCAGGTTACAGTGCGTCCCTCTAGGGAGAAGCCCGACGTACAGAACAATACGGACCATGTTGCATTTTGATGGTTAGCCTCCTTAATGGGAGAAAATGGCAGCCGATATTATTTAGGAGCCCAGGGAGGGGAGGCGGGAGACGGTTCAGCAGTGGGAGGGGTGTGCTGTGCAGCTGGGGGACGGGGTCACAGTGGGTCACGGCTAAATTAAGTTTGTTTCATCTTTAAAGAGGATAAGCGAGCAAGCAGCATTTTTTTTTTTTTTACTGAAAAAAGCAGTGTTCAGCATAAACATGCACGCTGAAAAGGAACTGGCCTACATTTAGCGGGAATGGGCCATTGTTTGAAAGTTTACAACATCACTTAAGGGGACGTGTTTGAAAAAAAAGCTACCAAATTGTATGATTTGGTGAAATCAGTAGAGAATTTGTCAAAAGATCTTGTCTCAGACGGGGATTGTTGGGATACTGTTTCGGTCATTGTCTCCATTAGATTGAGGATTTCTTCATTCACCATGTGTGTTTTTCAAGGCGGCCCTCCATGACTCTTACAAAAATATACATTTCAGCACAGTGGCGAGAAGACTGCGGGGTCAATTGAGACCTCCTGTCTGTCGCCTGCCTTCCTACAGTTGGAGAACATTCCTACTTCATGTGTGAAGGAGTGTTCACAAGGTACTTTGTCTTTCACAGCCCTGGTTTCCCCTTTTTGCTTTTCATCACTGTTCACTATGGAGTACCTCTTCACACATCTGCCTGAGCCAGAGGCCCGGGGGACCTTGTTTGAGCATGTCTCCTGTGTCCTCCATCCTTGTCTCCCTCACATACATATTTATATTCCATAGGTTTGGCCGAGCCGCTTGTTATTGAGCGGTATCAAGCAGTTCATATACTGCAGTATGTATCTGAAAGATCTAGGGCCTGCATGTTTTTTGTTCTCTTAACCATCATGACTTTTATGCACTTCCCTAACATTAGGTAGTCCACTTCCTTTTTTATTTTTACGTCAAGTATGGTTAGTAAAGACTATTAGTATTTGATTCCAAAGTGTTGAATTCTGACATGATGTATAGTATTTTTGTAATAATTTTAATTGAGTGTACATTAACTATCATGTGACATCATCTGGACATAGCAGTCATGGACAAAGGAATTGTTAAATGTTGAACATCGTTATAAAGCTAGCTACCTCTGGAGAGTGCAGCCTCCCTCACACCAAGTTCTACTTGTGTTATAGTGGTGTGAGGAAATCAGGCCGAGACTTTTAGTTTGACGTGGGTCTGTCAGGTGTGGGCCCGGACGTTAATGATACATTGATGAGGATCGTTCATCGTCAAAGATGTTTCAGACGACCCTTTGTGATGAGACTTAACATCCGCCAATGAATGTTCTCATGGGTGACAGGCAGCGATACCAAGGTCAGTCCTTGAAATGAGATTATGACGATGTTGCTAATTTAGAACGGTAGGGTGTACAGGGCCTTTTGGGTGTTTTGGCCCATAGAATCTCAAGAACTCGTATGATATTTCCCAAAGCAGGCATCGCACTTATGACTAAGACATACAGTCCTAAACCAAATTGTACAGGTGATATCGAAATGACACCTAGACAAAACAGGCTTTTCAGGACACACCTGGACTCGTTCTTTAGTGCATAATTAATGGTCATGACTTGAAAGTTGCTAATGAGAGTTTGATGGGTGTGATACATATTGTAGATGTGAAGATTCCCAGGGGAGTCATTTTGCAGACTGGAATAACCTTCAGACTGGGAACGCAGTGGGGACTAATACTGTTCTAAGTGATTGTGATGATGTATTGTATCATGTGAGATGAGTTAGTCGGTTTGCTTATCAAGATGTTTCATTCCACACATGCCTGTATAAATGCATTACAACACAGAAAAAAACAGATTCTAAGCAGGATAGGAATGTCCACGTGTAGTCTGTGGAAGCTTCTTGAAATGTAGTGGTCGTCTTAGGTTTTAAGGCTCTCCAGAGCCCGGCAAATTCAGTGCCTTGATAAAGTACTTCAAGTGAGACATTTCATATTGAAAACACAAACTATTGTTTGTGGTTGTAGAATGTTTTACCTTATAAACCACACAGGGACTGTTATTACTCTTTTTGGAGTTTGTGCAGATTTTTTATTTTGCTGCTTCGAACTGGACATATCTGTGAGTTAGCCGAGTGGTAATAATGAGCCAGAGTGGTAGAAAGGAAGTGGAAGACAAGGAGGAGATGATGGAAACAGCAGGTCCATCCTGAGGTGATTCATCTTGTGTGACCATTAGTATATAAAATAAGGTCCATGAGTGCATATCACACAACTGTGAGTTTAAGGGAGTTTGAGAGAGTGTTGTATAAGGTCTAAGGGCTGTGCTAGTGTCTGTGTTTGTGTGCATGCATGCTTGCATTTGTGTGCGTAAGCAAAATGAGATATTTAGTTTATTCTATTGGGACATACTGTAGCAGAAACAGAAAAACATTCGACAATAACTGCAGAAAGAGCACAAAGTACCGGTTTGTGGTGTGCAGCACAAGTTGTCATTTACAAGTGTCTTCTGAGCTGTTGTCATGTATCTTAGCTAGATTCTTTAGCACTCTGGTGCCTTGCCTGTGCTCTGCTTTAGCATGGAACAGAGCTCCAGTCCTGAGCTCCAGTCCTGTCACCCCTGATATGCAGAGGTCTCCTTCCTCCCACCTTCTACACCAGGGTTGTCACACACGAGCCTCAGCCACATGTCACCCAAATCCAACCCCCTCAGCCACCAGCTGCTCTCATACCCTGAGCCCCAGCACACACACACACACACACACACAGACACACACACACTCATGCTAGTACACAAATGCAGACATGTGCATGCACACACAGATACGCACAATACACCCACACACACATTTACGACATATCTGTTGTGATGTGCAGATGAAAAGCTATCATTTCTTATACACATTTGAAGTATCAAAGTATCAAACTTGAAGTTTCTACTGTACCTATGTGACTTTTTGTTCAAACCACTAGACAGCTTGGACAGTGTAAGCCTTAATTGTTATGTGGAACAACGTTGTTGCTCAGTCAAGCAGCAAACATTGAGAGTGGTGGTCCTTCAATATCCAATACTCTGATAAGAGAGATTTCTTTGCTTATATTGACTCATCTCAGCTGTATTAAATGTGATCTTCTGCAGCATCCATTCGGTAACTCTTTTGAATTGCTTTGTGTCTCTCCTCATCCCTCTTACCCATCCCAGTAGAAGCCAGCCAGCCAATGGCCTTCTTGCTTGTCATCCACCCATTGCCACCATGTTCAACCAGGTCATCCAGCCCATCCTTCCTAGACCAGAGCCTACAATAGCTACCTGGTCTAGCTAGCCATAGCCCACAACCCTGTCCTACGCAGCGAGCTAATCTCCCACCGCTAATCTCACACACACCTTTTTTATCTTTTGTTCGAGCAGACAAGGCTGGTATTGAAAAAAAGATGCATCCACCCAGCAGATTACAGCTAAAAATACTTTCCCTTACTTCTCCCCTTCCCTTCTTTCTGTGCCCTCTCCCTCTCCAGTGTCCCACCACTGAAACAACTGAACGGTTCTTTGTCCCAAGCTGGCAGTGTTGACTTGGCCATGGATAGCCCACCCACCCACCCACCCAACCCCACCCACCCACCCACCCAACCCCATCCCACCCCCACCCCCACCTGTGAAAGCCCACTCTGAGGCACCATGCCGGGGACGGCAGCACCCCGTACTGCTGCAGCCATGGGAGGCCCTTCATCCCCACCCCTACGACCCGCTTCCACATCACCACCCCTACGACCCGCTTCCACCCCCCCCCTCCACTGCAGTCGGCAGAACATCTCATTGATATGGGCCACGAGGGGTAGCCAGGTCTGACAGAGCCAGATTGAACTTGGAGAGGGGCGGGGGGGAGCTATCTTAGATTTGGGGGACTGGTGGAGGGCTGAGGGGTGGAGGTGGTGGGGGGGATAGGATTAACACACTCAAACATTTAGTTACCGTGAATCCCAATAACCCCTCTCAACAGAAATCCTGTCAGCACCCGTTCGCCTTTGAAGTCATTAGATATTCTTTTTCTTTTTTCTGAGGGGAATACATTTGCATACAGAGCTATTCTTACTCTTCCTCTTGTTTCTCGTTCGGTGTTCATCAGTCGGCGGTTGATCAGATGGCGCTGCTTATCCTGTCAATCGCTGAGATTAGGCCTCCGCGTACATGAAAAGGACTATTGGAGAAATTAAAAGTATATTTGGAGTTGTGTTGGATAGTTTAAAAGTGCCCTGGGGTGACATTCACATTCACTTTTTATTCAGTGTCAAAGCTCCTGCAGTAGCAATATTTTGATCAGAACTGTCAGTGCTTTGGTAAGAAGTGGCTTTGAACAGGCTAAGCCATAATTGGAATCAATCTATTTTAGCCATCCAGTATACAATTTGATGGGGCACAGGTTAAAAATATGGTAATTGATTTTAAGATTCTATTTGATCTATCACTTGTACCTTTTGTTCTTCCTAATTGGTCACACTGTACAGTAAGTAATATGCATGGTTACTGTACTTCCGTTTGGAAATGCCTCTGGCGAACGAACTACTTTGAAAGGAAAAGACGATTGATGTTATTCTTGCCTATTGGACTGTATTTCTAATTGCATACAGTATAGACATTTTCACCTCACTGATATTCTCCTACTAGCATGCTAAAATGCTAACCTAGTTTAAAATCTCACTCTGGACACAGATACACACACACACACACACACACAGACAAATAACACACATACTCCAAAAAAACACTGTACCCATCTCTCCTCCCCCATCCTTTCTACAGTGTCTGTGGCAGAGCCGGCCAGCAAGGCAGCAGAGTGTGTGGATGGATGGCCTTTGAAACTACATATTAGGGGGCTGAAGAAGGGAGTGTGTGGCTCACACTCATGCCCTGGCTGGTGGTGTGGTACTGTATGGGCTAGCTGGCCCTCTGATCATGACTTGGCTTTGTCTGGGAAGGGCTGGCTCACTCACAGATCCACCCTCTTTCTGACTTTCCCTCTTCCCCTTTGTCTTCTTTCCTTTTGTCTTTGACTCTCTCTCTCTCTCTCTCTCTCTCTCTCTCTCTCTCTCTCTCTCTCTCTCTCTCTCTCTCTCTCTCTCTCTCTCTCTCTCTCTCTCTCTCTCTCTCTCTCTCTCTCTCTCTCTCTCTCTCTCTGTTTCTCTCTCTCTCTCTGTTTCCCTCTCTCCTCTCTTCTCTTCTCTCTCTCTCTCTCTCCCTCTCAGCTGTGCGTTCAAAGGTACAGCAGCAGCCAGCCTCAGCATACTGTAGGGCCTGGCTTTGAAGTCCTCTCCCACACAAGTGTCAGGGGCGCCGTCGCTGCCACCACACGGCTCGTGGCAGCTGAAAGAAAACGGGAGATTCTTGAGAGGAAAAAAGGTTAATTGGAAACTGTGGATTTCTCAGCAGACGCAGCCCCCGGTAGCAGTGGCGCAAACCTCTCTTCGTCAACAACGGTGCCATCAAACAAACCAAAAGAATATAGTGATACAAACAAGAGAGAACGAAGGTTTCATTGTCTTTGATTATTTTTCCATATTGTCTTTGAATTTGCCAGACAGGTGGTGTTTTTTTTCTGTGAGAAACTTTCTCATAGGGCCAATTTTTGTTGTTGTTATTGTTGCTGTCTTCGGCTTGCCATACTAACACTAGGCCTAAATCCTTGAGTGGCTTTGAGATAATTTAGTCACCTTTAGCACAGTATTTTATGTTTTCATATTGTATTACAGGTTTGTTCTTTTTCTCACTGAAGTGTTTGTCAGCGCTAACATGAGCCGTACCCTCAGCTTTCTTCGCCTCAGTTACGCCACTTGCAAATTCATATGCAGGAGGACTCAGCCAATGGGATACAACTGACTTCACAATCGGGGGGAAACGAGGCCAGGTGAGGAAGGGGGCAACAACGGGTAGCCGGGTAAAATCAACCGCCCGCTCCAAGACTTGGCGTGAACGGCTCGTTATCTCGACAAGAGATGGCTGTCGGTGTGATTTATGCGGTTGCCTGGACCTCTTGGAGGGAGAGCTGGCGAGGGCAAGGTTCCCTTTGCAATACCAGGGAGGCAAGCCCGTATTCATGAGAAAGGGTGGTACTGTGTGCGTGTGGACTTGTGTATGGCTGTCTGTATGTCTACGTGTGTGTTTGTATGTGTATGTCTGTTTGTGTGTGTGCATGTGTGTGCCTGTTAGCCCAGAGTGCTGCCCTCAGGGCTGCTCCTCTCTGGACGCTGAAAGCCTTGCCGTGTCCCAAGAGTCATACACTCCATGTTGTTACACAACAAATAGCCGCTCAACAAACATGGTTCTCGCTACTTTCAACCAAGAATCACCCAAACTAATCCCTCAGGGCAGTTTCAGGACATGACCCAAATTGCATCATTCTATTCCATTAGATGGCAGCATGGTGGTGTTGTAAAGAATTAAATGAAAAACTGCATGGTCTCTTATGGTTTCCAGCCAGGATAATCCAGTTATTATTGACAGGATGATGGCGCTTGATGTTGAGTACATTTAAGACGGTGACAGTTATGGTCGTCAATGCAATTGTGCCCTGCATGTTGTTGTTTTAAAGCATAACAACATTATGGATTTCTGTCTGAAATGTACCCAGGCTATGTTACAGATATGGAGTAGGTGTTATGGTGCCACCACGGTATCGACAGTTGGAATTGGAGAAGCCATGATCGTTACTCTTTAGTCTATTCATTTAAATGTAACTTCTCTGTACTGTATCGCTGTACGGAAAACATAGATGTCATAGACTGTATCAGGTTGTTTAATGCTGTATTCTGCAGCGGCTAATATGTCACACACGTGTGCACCCACACCCACACAGACGTGTAGCACACCAAAACACACTTGTAAAAGTTCTCTTTTCGTCCAGCTTAAGTCATTACCATCTACTGTAATGTCTGACATGCCAGGTCATAGCTGGGTTTGGCTGATTGGCACCCTGAGGAGCCAATTGGTGAAGGCAGGCTGTCTGAGGGCGGTCCCTTAAGACCGGGGCCTGCCTCATTAGTCAAATCCCCACAGAGGCCTGCAAACATCTCTACGTAGGTGTGTGTGTGTGTGTCTGTAGGAATGTGAGAGGAATGCCTTTGAATCCCTCCCATGATCTCTAGTAGAATTCTGCATGCATCAGCAGAGGTGAACTGAAGAGCAGAAAATCACCTCTTTTAAGTTTTAATGTTATATCCTGTGTCTGTGTGTGTGTGAGAGTGGGAGAGAAATCCCAGGCGATACTGTGAGCAGAGAGAACCTTAACATGATATCCCACAGAGAGATGTCAGTAGTGTTGCCAAACCTCTCGGACATTACCCTGAAATGTTATGTAAGGACACCTTGCCATTTCCCTTTCCTAATGCACCTGTTAGGAGAATGATAGCTCTTGTCAACATTTGAACAGAATTGCTGTTGTTGGTTTGAGAGGGTGGGGCTGCTGGCAATATAATCTATGACCAACCACTGGAGAAGGTAAACATCCCATTTGTTATAAAGCTGGATTGAAGGCTGGGCATTAATCTTAGGGGGGAGTTTACCCTCTTGGTGAGGTTACCATCTCCTCCCTCCTAAATGTAATGGGAGTTAGCCGCAAATGTATTTTTAATGACATTCAACAGACTATAATGCAAAGGCATATCGTATATATTTTTTATTCATTTGTACAATGTTACGTCATACTCAAGCTATACCGTTTTGTCCTGAAGCAATTTGTTAGCAAACATTTTTATTTTTTTAATGTAATCCTGGTTATTACATTTGATCAAATGTATCTTCAAAAGCTTCAACAATTCAACTTGTATCTGTATCAACTTGTTCTGAGTGCAACAGTGAATCCCTAAACACACATGAACATGCACACTGTACACACCACACTGGGCAGAACTCCTATAGCCCCACCCCCTCAGTCTTCCTCCCCTTCATGCCGTCCAGCCATTGCATAAGGACTCATGTTCAATATTTCCCATGGCCCAGCTGCTGGCTGTGGCACGTCCTGACATGACCTGAGCTGCCAGGCCTAGCGGCCCTGTCTGAGAGAGACAGCTCTAGACATGACCATACTATTGGAGACCGGGAGATTCTCTCTCTCTCATAATTTTTTGGAGAAAGCTGGTGTTGGATATAATGGATTGGCTTTTGCTGTATGTTTATGCATAACATGCAATATACTGTATCTTATTTGTTGATTTTGTTCTTTAACATTACACAAACAAGTTTATTTTAAGTTTGTTTGTCCTCTTCATAATTGTCCTGTTCATAATTGTATGTCATACTGTTACAAATGTATAATGTAGCCTGTCGCTGCGTGCTGCGACATCCTGCATGCTCCATCATTCTGGGAAGTAGTCATGCAAACGGTTGAAACCTCCTTAGCCAAATACCTGGAATATAACATAGTGTAGAATCAGGGATCAAGATATTCTCATTACCGAGTAATGGGTCTGTAATGTGGTGCATCACATCAACGTGTGTACTAAAATAATCTTTGTCTGAAGCTGTTTCTGCTTCTATGGCTAACACTTGCTATCTCCTTCTTAGTTGGAGTCTAATGTCTTCAGCTCTATCTTTCGCATTCCAGGTTTGATGTGAGTCCTCTGCTCATTCTCCATGGTATTTCCTCCTATCTGGAGCGTTGAAAATAGGATTGGTCCCACCAGACCAACAACTTGCTGCTACAGACTCAAAAACAAGTTCAGCCCTTCAGATTTTTCTCTTAAAATGTCCTTGATGTGCCCATTTGCAGTACCTGTCTAATGTTATAAAAATACCCCAATGCATGCGCACTTTCAAGGTTTGGACTCCCCTTAAATCATCCAGCTAATTATTGCATATATTCTAAGTAATAGACCATACCAAGGGGACAACAGTGGAATATTTGAAAAACATGTTTATGTTTTATATCTATTTTAGTTTTAGCAGACAGGACAAAATCAGTCACGAGCAGTTTCTCTCACAACAACACAGATAAGCAGACAGATAAGCAGACAAACATCTGTGTTGTTTGGAATACATTTGTATCTGCGTTATATTTGTTTAGGCTGGCACCATGGCACTCAGGTAACACTACGTGCCTTCAGCATCGCTGCCTGCATCTTGGGAGAGAGTTGCGACTCTAAGTAAGAACCGTTCTGTCACATTCGAACACTCTGTGTGGGAGAAAAGGGTGTGGCTATGCTGTTACTCACTGGAGAGACAGTTGATTGACAGCTGTCCTCTGTGAACTGGGAACAATGCAGAAGAAAGGAAATGGAAAAAAACAGGATGTGACTAGATGAGTTGTAAACAAATAAGACCACAGGATGTGTGTGTCTTTTGCACAGCAAGTGTCCTTATCATCAGTGATGTGTCAGGGTATTGGGGATGCCGTAGATTTGATTAAATTGATTCATGTGGAACATCGAGGCTCTGATTTAGTGGAAAACAGCTCAAGTTACGTCCCTCCACAACACACTCGTGCACACACTCACTCCTAACAGTCGTCTCACACTTGCACTATTTGTAGTAGTAGCTCGCACACACACATGCACACGCACACTTGCACACACATACACACTTACACACACACACCACACTGTCAGTGTGGGCTTTCGTCCGTTCTTCCCGCTCTGGGGCAAAACACAAGAGATTGCTTTGATCGGGTTTTGCAGTGTCTCATCCAATCACAATCATGTCACCCATGCTCTCAGTAGAAGGACCGCCCTCTTACCCCATGGTGTACAGAGAGAAAGACTACAGCATATCATTAGAGTCTCTTATAGAACAGACTAGTCCATGTGTTCATATTACAGAGATCATTTTGGACGAGCTGTCAGAGTTAAGTTGACTCGGACTTTGGACGGAGGTACCACAACATTTTGGTTCTTCTACAGTTAAACTGATATATCAGTGACAGTTTGATTACTGTAAGTTAATGCCTGTCCCTGAGTCAGACCACTACAAGGCAACTGAAGCTTGATTAAACAAATAGCACTAAAGCGGCAGTCATTTTGTAATAAATGTAACTTCTTTCCTCACTGCACTTTGTTTATCTGGAGTCCAAAGAACTCTATGATTGTTTTAACTGCTGTAGATTGTGAATGACAAAAACATAACTGCTATCATCACCATTCTTGAAATTGTAAAACAGGTAATTGCATTGTGGTCATGTCGTCATGGTAACTGCTGTTCCCAGTTTACTGTGCTATTTCCTTGTGTTCTTCCATATACCATGCCGTGTTAACTGGAGAGAAAGCCTTGAAGTGTTGACAACTATACTGTTCAGTTAATTTTGGTAATGTACATGACTGTAATGCACAAAGTGCCCTTGGTAACCACCTCACTGCATGCTTAGGCTTCCATAGCTGAATATTCATCAATGTACAGGATGTCTCTGAGATCTAACGTCTAAAAAATGCTGAACTGTACATCTGGCTAGGGTAGATATGTATTCACACAAACTGTCCTCCTTTCACTTGAATATTGTAAAAGTTAATTGAATATTATGTAGCACTGTACTGCGTTCTGTACACACCTACAATATTCTACAGAAAATAAAGTTTCAATAGTGGTACAGGGTTATAAATGACATTACTTGTATCAATCAGATTTCTAAATTCAAGCAAAGAGTTATTTCACAACAAGATGTGGACAGCATTTTTTTTACAGTAATATACCTCATCTGTGCTTGACAGATCTTGGGAAACCTGTATGAAGCAATACAGAATTTGCAAACTGAGTATGGCATTCAATGCAAATAAGCAGTATGCAAATAAATACGTTGTATTCAAACACTGCTTGACACTATATTGTACGATTATAGCAATGATTTATGATTATAGATAATTATAAACTAGATCCATCCAAAAGGTGAGACAGGGCCTGAATATTATGTTTTTTTTTGAGCTGAGAAGACTATAAGGGAATCACACCAACAGTGGCTCAAGTCGTAGTCCCACAATGTCCTCTACCGGCAAATTCCTCCCCAAGCCCCCCTCTCCAGGGCTACACAATGTCAATAAGGGCTACATTACTTCTTTCATGAGCATGTTGAAACATCATTATTTCATTTATTTAGTCATTTAGCAGACACTCTTATCCAGAGCGGCTTACAGTAAGTACAGGAACATTCTCCCCAAGGCAAGTAGGGTGAACTGGCTTGCCAAATTTGGCACAGCCTAGAATCAAACCGGCAACCTTCTGATTAATAGCCCGACTCCTTAACCGCTCAGCCTCTGACCCCCCCACTGCTAACGGTCTGCTCAAATTATGTGTTTGTGTGTTTGCTTTTGTGTTTGTTTCTTGTTGGTTGAAGAAGCAATTTCACAGTCATTGTAACATAGTTTATCTTAACCCCTGATGCTGTAATGTTGTATAACAAAGCAACCTTGGGATTGGTTGACAGTTATCATGTCCTGTCTTGTGAAATTTTTGAGGGGCCCTCAACAGAAATAGTTTGACCTTGAAGGGCAAATAATTTCCCTACAAAGTTGCAGCACTGTCTATTCTACACATCAAATGAAGCCCACTCCTTGTCTAACACAGACACTGTCAGTGTAGGCCCGTTTCAAATTCCTGTAAGCAATATTTATAGTCGACACAAATACTTGTACTTTGATAAAGGACCAGGGAATATTTTGTGTAAACAACTTCAATCGATGCTCTTAAACCTATATGTCGTTCTATCTCTCTGTTGTAATACATTTTTCTATATCTTTGTCATTCTCTGATATTAAATTCTTATGTAAAATCCATAAATGGGGAAATTCAACAGATCGATGGTTAAGAAGGTTGCTCAGGTATCTAATATAAAGTACAGTCTTGCTGTATGAAGGCCATGGCTTTTTTATGGAGATACAACATTTATAAAACATCAACGTTCATCAGTAGAGTTCATGTTTAAGTCAAAGCTGTGGCCCTTTAGTGCCCTCTCCCTCCACCCATAGATAACTCTATTTCTTTCTTTCACTCACTCTCTCGCTTACTTTTTTCTCTCTCCGACACCGTCTTGCCCTATCAAGAGGTTTATCATCTCCCCCCCACCCCATCTTAAACCTACCCATGCCCCCCACCCACATACTGAGAAATCCCTTAGGTGTCTACTGAGAACCGGCAGTGACTTTGCCCTAAAGTGGAAGTGACCTTGATAATGAGTCGTCACAAAGAAGTTTACAAAGGAGAGAAACAGAGGTGTTTTTTCCCCTCAGCAAGTGTGAAAGTGGGCCACTGTTTGACTGGCTGCAGATTGATGGTGAAGCTTCTCCCATTCTTCACCAGACGCCTGGTCTGTAACTGGGACATTCTTAGACTTTGTCCCTCTTTGCTTTCACTCTTATAACTATATATATCATATTTTAAATATATTTTTTATTTATTTATTCATGTACAAAAGCAGGTTGTGTCATTCCCTCAAATATTAGTTACAAGTTAGTGTATTTACACTGTATAGTATACTGTATTTGGGTGTTGATAATGCATAAATAGGTTACCTCCACACAGTCCAGTTGTGCAAGATGGAGCATGATAATGATGAGTGAATGTATGGAGTGCAGAGAAGTTTGTGGCCTTTTTCACCAGATAAAAGTTTGTCCTGGTCAAGTTACATACAGTAGACCAAACCCATGTCACTGTGCTTGCCGGATAGAATGACATCTTATCAGAGGTACAAATGTATTTTATCAACAACTGTTTAAATATTGACCTTGACAATGATTTTGTTTTATTTTCTTCATTTATTTCCCTGAGGAATATAGAGATGGCAAAATGAGTTTAATTTGCATGAGTCTGAAAGGTGTGAGTAGCAGTTACAGAATGAATATTAAAGGGGAATTCTTATTAAGAAATGGCAACCATTGCCTGCCTGCAAAATAAAAAAAAAAAAACCACATTAATGTCTTTAGATATTATTTTATCCTAATCGTCTGTTTACCTTGAATGTAATTTCCACGAAGCGTTACCAAAACAAGTTTGTTTTAATTACACCCAAGCTAGGATGGGTCAGGATGAAAAAAAACAAAACATTTCAGACTGCATTTCATGATAAGCCATTATCCCAGATATTGGCATTTAAATGGGCCTGAAAATGCCAGACTCCTACTCATCCAGGGCTGAGAGTGTGGGTCCGGGAGATAACACAGACATTGCTGCTTGCAGACTGGCCTGAAATCGGGCCTGTGGAGGACTCGTATTAGTGAAGGGGGGCGGGAGGCGCGAACGGGAGTGGGGGCGATGGAAGGAGCGACTCAGCCCAAATCTTTGAACCCCCGTCTGAGACTGACTCACTGGCCTACACCTACACACCATGCTTGCATTTACAGACACACACCCTACCAGTCAGGAGAGAGACAAAGAAAGACTTGCCCCTTAGTTTACCAGCCTAATACCATCCAAGCAAACAGACTCTCCCTCACTCTCATCATTTCATATTTTAAAGCTTTAAATAGCAAACAGGCTCTCTCCTAATTTTTCGCAACCGTAAAGTATTCATAGAGCCCTTTGGGCTGAATGCTTTATGCCTCTGTGTCTTCTTGGATATTTTTACCACAGGGAAATAAACAGTATGTGTAGAGAGTCTTGAAGCTGGAGCTGGCTCCAGACATGGTTCTGATTCCAGCCAGCACAGAGTCAGTGAGACAGTGGGTCATCGCCAAAACCATCAAACCAATTGGTCTGTCTCTTGTCACAGGTTCAGCATCACTGTACTCTAGACAGACAAGCAGGCACACAGACAGACAGACAGGCAGGCAGGCTAACAGGGTGGAGAGAGTGAGAGAAAGAGGAAGCAGCAAACCAGGCTGATTTTGTCAGCTGCTGAGTAGAAACTATAATAAAGCTTGAAGATGTCTGGCAGGCAGGCAAACATGAGGGACAAGCTCCTTTTAGATAACCCCTTTGAAACAATGTTTAAGGTAGGGATTTGTTTTTATATAGTTGCATTGCAACCAATTCTAAAAGAAATGTTTGGTATGGTATCCGGTGACCTTTTTATTTGTAGTGAATGCTCACTGAAGTCAACTGTGAGGAAAATGAGTCACCTTGTTTGACCTGTTGATGGTAGGAAGTGTTTTTATGAGGATTTACCACAGCTGTAAAGAGTGCCAACCAATATGTTTTTTTGTATGCCTGAGGGCTCAAGTCATGCAACCGCCTAAATCCTTTGTCTTTCTCACACTCACTCACTCACACACACACGCACAAGACCTCACCCCACCTACACATACACAAAATCAATCAATAGCATCAGCCAGGGTAGGCTCTCTGATCGAAGACGTGCAATTAAGTGTGTTTGACACATCAACCCCTTCACACACTATATCCTGACTGAGAGCCAGGTAAAGCGAGAGAGAGAAAGAGAGGGAGAGAAACCACTCCTATCTCACCTCGGTAGTCTGCAGGGACCAGATGGAGAGCGAAACGTTATGTGTCCCCCCTTCTTCCACCTCAACATGTACACCCATGGGTCATCACCCGCCCTAAAAGAGAGGTGAGAGACAGAGAAGAAAGAAAAGGGGTAATGGGGTAGTGTTAAAGTAAAAAAAAGAAAAAAGAGAGAGAGACAGATAAGGAAGTCAGTTAGGTTGGAGACCGCAAGGTCACTCCAGAGTTGGTGGCAGATGGGCCTGTGGATCGAAGAAGGGGCCGAGGACTGGGCACGCTGTAATGCAGAGATTCTCCCAGGAACCATGCAGGAGGATCCGCTGCCACACCTGAGGCAGACGCTCATTCATCTGAGCAGGCCGTGCTGCCACCGCTAACGACCTGCTCAAATTGGACCCCTCTTTTTTCCATCCCCTGTTTTTTTTTCCCTCCCTCGAATTTTCCCCCCCATTTGTCAGCCAGCCAGCTGCATTGGTTCAGCTGTGGATACAGCGAGGAGGGAAAGAGGGAGTGAGAGAGACAGACAGGGAAAGTTTAGAGAGAGCGAGCGAGTTAGAGAAGGAGGGAGGGTAAGGCAAAATAAAGTTTATACACTCATTTTTCTTTATCACCCTCACTTCCTCACCTCATTCACCACTTCTTTGTTTTGCCAGTTGATTGTTTCCCCCAATCTCACTTCCTGTATCTGTTTTATTACACATTTCAAGATGATCTGGGTCTGGCTTTATAGTTTGAGAGTTTTGTGGTCTGATTGTGTACCTTCCATAAAAATATATATTTATTGCAAGTCAAGTTTATTTAAGTGGTTAAATTGTCATTTTACACAATGCAGAATAGTCAACAGATGTATTTGAATCATGTGCAATTTCTTTCAATTGCATAATCAGGCAAAAAAGAAAATTGGGTTGCTGAAATTCTCATGTATTCCAGTCCTTAGGTGAGACGTCTCATATTTTAAATGCAGGAATTTGCCCCCAATACCCTTTTTTATTGTAATATTCCTTTTAATCTCCTATTTTGTGCATCAATAAAAATCCTCACCTCTATTGATGGAAACAAAACAGGCTAGGTTAGCTAGGGTGGTCAGTGAATAGTTTCTTATCTCTACTGAAGTTGAAAAGAAACTGCAATTCCCATCTGATCTTGGTATGTATACTGTAAACTAAATTGGTATGTGGTTTTCTGGTAGATAATACAATTGTCCTCAATAAGTCACTTCTCTGTCTGAGTTCTCTGTCAACCTCATTAAGGGAAAACGTAGCATGGTCAAACATGCAGCTGATCATGTGAAAAACCTAGATATCCTCCCACTTGAAACGGTTTGATATTCTGATTTTAGATACACTGACTTTGCAATTGCATCCTGGCTGTACTTATTATATTGACAAAGCCTGTTCTGTGAATACCTTGTTCATATACTGACATAATTATGTACTACTATCACTGTTCCCTTACTGTGAGTGAGTATAAGGCGAGGAGAGGTCTTTCTGCAAAGTTACTACTATACGATAGCTTTGACTCGAACCCTCAGATCACATCTCCACCTGTCACCTTCCCCCGTCTCCCAACCCCTCCCACCTCCTCTCCATCACTCTCCTGGGGAGCACCAGGGTCCGGACTGTGTGGCTAAGATCACACTGACAAGGTCCACTGTTACACACACACAAGCGCGTGCACACACACACACACATCAAGACAGAGAGAAAGATGAAGGAATGACATATCAGTTTCACTGTCCTTTCTTTTCTGGACGTGACACATTCTACAATGTCACCTTCACAGGCTGGAACAAGTGCCAAAGAGACCTAGTAGAGAGAAAGGGTGGACACAGGGAAGGAAGGTGTGTCTTTGTGTCAAATTGATATTTGTTGTGATCTTGAAAGACTTCAGCTATGATTTTGATATTATTTAATACAGCATGTTGTTTTGGGATGGTCTTTCTTTGCAGGTTATTCAACTGATTGGCACCCCTAGGACCCAAACAAACATATTCTACGTGAGTTTAAACAGAACCAAGCTGCACTTGGGATCCAGGTTTCCATTCCAAGCTAAAGATACAGCCAACCACTTTCCCCCCTAAAACTGCAGTCTCGCTCTCTCGCTCTCTCGCTCTCTCTCTCTATTCTATCTCACTCTCTCACCAAGAAATATGTTTTGAATTACTGTCTCGGAAATGATCTCACCGACACGGACTTTCGTTTGAAACATGGTATAAACACGTTTTCCTTGGAAAGAAATAAACAAATTATTGTCACTAAACGAAAGAACGTTTGTGACGGTGAAGCACTAAGCATCTGTAATTATGAAACAAAATGGAAATAACGGAAGGCGAGAGAAGTGTTTGCACAAGAAAGCTGATGTGGAAATGTAAATTATATATCCATCTCTTTTTGTATGTCACACACTTTCCACTTTCGTGAACTGCTGAGTTTTCCCCTCACTGTAGTAGAGAGGTTGGTTTGTGTTATAACTGTACCTCCAGAAGTCAGGTACTCAAGCTTTGTGCTTGTTTATAGTGTCTATGTGAGTCTGTGTGAGCAATCAGAGACTGTTCAAATGTCAGTTATCTGCCTGACCGTGATTTCACCCTGTGATAAAGCTTGACTACCGGTACCCAGTATAGAAGTCAATACATGTGATAGTGTTCTCCATAGGTCTTACATAATCCACCAATTAGTACATACTGTAGCTATACGTATAAAAGCTCCTTCTGTATACATACAAAATAGACCACATACAACAGACACAGCAGAATGATATATAATTTTGCATTTTACATTTAATAGTGACTTTCTTTGTTCTTTTGCAATTAGGTTAGCACATGAAAGAATCTGACACCTCTGGAGATTGTTTAAGACTTTGGATAACTGAGGACAGGGTGGCAGGTAATTGCTGGAAGGGTTGTGAGTAAATAGGGAAATATTTGACAGTGAATAAGAAAATGGTGCTTGTACCTAGGTCAGGTGCACAAGTTCAATGTAATTCTCTCCTTTGCAACATGCTAAATTCACAAACAGGACATCAATCTTGCAATGCTCAAAGGCAGTCCCAGCCTGTGTACGTAGCATGTTGTGAAAACTATCTATTACATGATGTACTTGTAGTCTATTGCTTCAGGATAAAATAAATGCAGAGAAAGACAGTAAGGGCGATCCCATGTTTTTGAGGTTACGACCGAGCGTGTATTCATATGCATGACACACAATAACATCATGTGACATACATACCTTTTGGCTTCACAAAATATCTGAAGACGTTTCTTGGTCATGTCAGTCTGATATTTTGGTTTTAGCGAGGAGTGGAGAGGAGAAAAGCATCCATCACACACTCTCTGTGAGCCATCCAAAACACCAGGAACTAATTACTGTTTGGGTTCGCCCGCTGTTACAGAACGCCAGTTCTGTCTACTTGAGAAATCGATCGCATTCTCACTGGGGTTGAAAGCCATGTTACCGTAAAAAAACACGAAGAGAAGAGAGATTGGACATGAGTATATTTTGCTCATAGTCTGTGAGCTTTTTTTCTCCTCACTGCATGAAACCTCCTTGTTTTCAGCTTTGGACATCCTTACTTGACTGCCTACATCAATGGGAATCGGACAGTGCTTGTTGGCCTCTACTGACCCAACGGTACACTCACTGTACTTTACAGTTTAACCATCTGAAGTCATCTAAAGTGAGATAGTAATAATCTTAAATTGAGCCTGGTCTGGCCTTGGTTGATAGTGAGTGCAAATGTAGACAGGTGTGTGAGTGCAAATGTAGACAGGTGTGTGTGTGTGTCTGCTCAGATAGGTGCATTTGTGTGTCTGTTTTTGCATGTGTGTGCGTGTGTGGTAGATGTTCTTTCACTCCTGAGGTGGGCTTATCGTCCGGAACACAGAACACAGAACAGGCACCATCTGTGGGAGGCCAGTGGATATGGAGACCTTTGCGTTATATAAGTAGATGGAAATCCACCATGATTGGTATTATATAACCCCCGTGGTAGCTCTTCTATCACATTATTCTCCACTCCTGGTCAATTGAGTGGATTATTTGATGATTAGGGGGTGATTTAAGTGTCTCCGTTTTGATTAGGCAGATAAGTGATACTTGAAAGTCTGTGTTTTTTTGGGTCTTTGATGAATGTGTTGTTTTAGCATGGTTTCACTATTCACTTATATTGCCATAGGATTTTGGATATGAAAAAAAAATCTAAATAAGTACATTTCTCTGAATTATATGAGGGGTTATACTCTTCAGTGAGGTGTTCCTTTGTATTAAAGAGGAGTAATAAGAAGCTATCTGGAAGCTGTGTGATACACATGGACAGCTGCACAAGACGTGGGACATATGTTGTGCGATTTATGTTTGCTGTGATTCATCTACAGCATACCCTTTGAGTGATTATCGACCAGGCTAGCATTTTTGGAGTATGTTGACAAATCAGTTTTATCCTAATACATCAGGATATTGAGGTGTTTCTGACTGTTTGTGCGCTAGACTAGACAAAAAGCCATGATGATGGTCCAGGCTACTGAAGAAGACCGTGGAATAAAAGAGAGGATGCTGTTGTGAGTGAAGACACCAATGAAAGAGAAATAGACTGAGTGTAGTGTGTATGAAATGAAGGGGGGGGGGAGTTGTCAGAGAAGGACGGAGGGAGAGAGACATTGAGGAAGATATTGATACCAAAACCATGGAGAGACAGAGAGAGAGAGAAAGAGAGAGAGAATAGAGAAAAGAGAGAGACAGAGAGCGAGAGAGAGACAGAGGGATTGAGAGATGAAGGTTCTTCCGCTCCAGCCTCCCCAGGGAGTGGGAATGAGAATGCTGTCCCCTCGCTCTTAACCAAATGTATTGCCACTCTATCTCTGCTTCCCCACCTAACAAAGGCGCGAGCAGACTAGCAGACTATTCCCAGCTTATTTGTCAAAGCGAAGGACCTGTGAGAGTTCTAGCTCAAGATAAATTTGAGGTCCGTGCGCTCGGCCAGGAATAAATCTCCCACTCTTCTTTGCTTCTCTTTACGGTAATGCCTTCCTCCCTTCCTCTTCTCCCTTTCTTGGAGCGAAAGAGCAATCCTCATGGACAAAACCCACGGGCGAGAGCGCTGATAAATTGCTCACTTTGATGACACCTTAATTTAGTTATTTGTGTTCAATTAATTGAACTGAGAGGGGGGCTTGTTGGCGCGCAGTAGAACACTGTGGGACAGTACCACACTACAGCTATCTAGCTCTGGATGAAGAGCCCAAGGGAATGAAAGGGCCTTCTCTCAACATTATTAGCATGGTTATTAGCATTGTTATAATGAAGATTATAACATCACCTCCAAGGCAGGGTCTTGAGCTTTTCCCTCGCTGTTGCCTAGGAAGTAAAAATGGTGGCCTCTGTTGAGGCTAAGAAATGAAGCATTTCTCAATCATGAACAAAATAAAAATAACTACATGCAGAGTGCTCCAGGGGCAGGCGGATGTGGCTTGAGGCTGCATGGATGTGTGCTGACCAGAGGAGGGCAGCACTTATGTAGTTGGCCACTCCCTATGAGCTATAGGGTGAGTACAGTACTTTGCAGGGTGTTGTCAGGAAACTGTGACAAATACTCCATATTGTGCATTTATTATAACAGTATTATAATGTATCATCTTAAAAGTGGATCACTGTCTAGATTGTTAATTGATACCATCAGCTTAAAGCTGATCGGAATTACTTCTTAGACCCTACCATTTCCACCAGCAGCATAGTGACAGGTGCTTACTTTACAGTGGTTTAGATTTTCTTTATGAACTGATGTGGTGCACCGCCCTCACAGCACTTTACCCTCCACGTGAACTTATCAAGATCAAGGTCACAGCAGCCAACGAGTGTCAGATAGAGTTCAGTGGAGAGAGATCGACACCTCCGGTTACAGAGCGGCTGCTTCCACAGAGGCACCGTGATGGACAGAATGTCTCCTCTCTAGCTGCTCGAGCTGGTGTATTTCCCCAAAGAGCGACTGGTCTGCCCAGACCCTCCAGGCTTCATTCTCCTCACTATCAACGCTTCCTAGTTTTGCTCAAGGAGGAAGTGGATGGAACTCCATCATCAGGGTGGATTTCCTCTTTTTAAATTCTGGTCAGAATGGCATGCCTTCACAGTGGACACTTGTGTCTTTGTGTTGCTTTCAGGCCTCAGCATGTCTCAGAATTGTTTTTATTCTCAGAGGACAGTCACAGATAACATCTATTTTTAGATATTGATACATTCTTGTTGTGCAACAAAACATTTCATCAAAAAATGAGGAAGTCCACCATCTGAGGTTAAGCTGAGGTCAAATGGTTTTGGGGGACAATTTAACCCCTTCACCACGGCAGATTTAAGATTAAAGCCACTCGTTCGAGACACAAATGAGAGGGAAAAAAAAGAATGATGTTGCTTCAACGTAATCTGAGGCGACCCATCAGGGAGACTCTGATTGTGTCTGAATGTGTTGCTTCCTGACCCAGCGTAAACCCTGTTGAACTGATGTACGCTCAGCGAAGCCCTACTGGACATAATTCCATTAATCTTTAAAGCAGCTTAGCTCTTTTTAGCCTAATGCACTTTCATTTGGGCATCTTGTTTCACTGGGGCTGGATTGTGTAATAGTGGATTATTTTCCAGTGAGTTTATTATCACAGTAGGGTACTTACTTACTCGTTGCGCTTTGCATTTTTTGTTCCACTAGTGCTGTTGAGAACCGTTGAAAAATCCAAATTTTTACATGGTCACACTAGGGCTATTTTTTATTTATTTAGCATGTTTCTTAGACCCACGATCTCAGCGTAATCTGAATACCTATACACTGTTTGCACAACCTATCAGCAGAGTAAAACTACCTAGCATGTTAGCATGCTAAATATGGCCCGCCATCACTTAAAGTTACCTCAGCGGTAGCTTATTAAAACTGAAAGGAAGATGGAGTCGCCCTAGCTTGTGCCATCCTTTCTGCTCTTTATTAGATGCTTTTTCCCGTGGTTAATATTGAGGTTATGTTAACCTTAGGTGTGATAGATGTGGCTCGGAGCCTCAGGTAATAATAGCCATGATGGATTCTCACCTGGACTCTAGCTGTAGACCATCGGAGAAGGTAAAGATAAAGTGTTTTAGAGCGCCTGGGAGATACTTAGTCTGTGTTGTTGCAAGGCATTGTGGGGGCTCCAGAGAGGGGGAGGTAGTGAAATTGATGAGCATGCTTCCGGTGTTCCGATCAGTCATTGGCTAACTATGTTATTTTGTAGGCAGGCCAATCAATCTGAAGGGGGGGGGGCTCAATCTGTGGGGGTATTTTGTAACAGGAAGGGGAGGTGGGGGGATTTAAAGCAAGTGTTATCCTTAGGAGATGTTGCAGATGTCACGATGGAAAGTGATATTTATTCAGTGCTCAAGGCAACAGTTGTCGAGGGACTCGTACTCGAATATGCCGCTCGGAACGTTGTCATGTGGTGTACCAGGGATTCCAATATAATTTTTTTTGATTGTACAAGATAAAAGTGACAACTGTGCACGCCAAAGTTATTTCACTGCCATGGTTAGAATTCTGTTACATCCTCACATTCTGGAAACGTTAGAGAAACAAAAACCGCGGTGCAGCAGAGAACATTGCAGATAACCTTGTTTCCTTCAAATCCTTACACGACCACTGACAGTCTGGCGGCTGCAAGAGACAGGGGGGTCTGACTTTATTTTTCAAAAAGAGGACAGGTACATGAGGAGAATCATGCCACTCTTTGAGAAATGATAGGTTGTACAGTGATTTTTCAGCTTGCCTCAGGGACATGCTGGCACGCCAATGGAGAGGGCTGTCTCTCTCCCAGGTGATCATATCCTCTTTATTTCCTGGTGTCTGGAGGGTAGTTCACTTGATTGTGATTTATTCATACTAGAGAGGACTCAGTCAGGTGAAAATGGACCCTCTCATCCTCTCACACCCTTGACAGGTTGAAAAGTTTGGCTTGGTGAACATCATGGTCATTTCATTCATATTTGATTGTAGACTGAAAGATTCATGTTTTTTTGAGAATGGATTGGAGCTAAGTAGCTTCCTGGTGTGTGCCCTGTCTTTGGTCACTTATTAGACACTGTCATTGAAATTCATGATGATTGATGGCTACAGTTTATGCTTCCTTGTCAGATTTTAAGTAAACATTCGGTCTAGAATCATATACTGCATACTGAGGCAATATTTTGTCAATATTTTGTGCGAAAACAATATCGCAACTCCAATGTATATGAATCCCTACAGAGTAGAACATAGCATTAGTTGGACAGGATATTTATGTTGTCGTCTATATTCCCTCCACTGCCATAGCAAAGAAGTTCCCCTAGAAACGTTGCAGTCATGGGTCTTAAACTCTTCTTTGCTCACATTTGCCTCCGTTTAATCAATGCATATTTTTGGTGCCCCGAGGCAAGGACTTAGATAAAAGGATTAACTTATCATATACCAGTTTAGCACATTTAAACCTAGCCAGACAGCCCCCGAAATTAAAAGATGGATTCGAAATGCCCTATTCAATGAATGCTAAATTCATTCCTCAATTTATTTATGCAACCGGATAGTGCTGTTTTAACTTGGGGATAATTTGATGGGTATCCAATAACTATGAAACCACCATGAAATGACTCCACCAGTTTTAGGCTTGTCAGTCATAAACAGGTAGGATGTAATTAAAGCGTCTCCAAATCTCATGCTTTGGAACATAATTAGCAGGAATGTAAAATAATGAACTGCACAACATGCAGCCTTGCTCTCTATCATGTCTCACTGCCTCGCTCTCTCGTTCTCTCCCTTGCCCTTGGTGACTATCTCCATAAGAGGTCAATGCAGGATACAACACATCAGCAGAAAACCATTGGAGACAACAGACTGTACTATTGTATGGTACAAGTCAATTTTGCCCTCCACTGTATATAGTTTGCCTCATTGCACAGACAGCATCAATAGTCAGAATAAGAAAACCAGTGTCCCAGTGTGTGTATTAGGGTATGCACTGTATGGTCTGCAGCACCTTCATATTGACTGGTACAGTGGGTGAGAACGTTGCAGGAGTTGCACAGACAGACAGTGGTTTCCTGTCGTAGCTGAACAGTGTTAGCAGTTGTAGTCAGTAAGAACACCCACAGCAGTTTCACTTCCTCCACACCCAGCAGGTGTCAGTGTTACATAATTGGGTTGCTTTGAACTTGTACATGGCCATGCTGACACAGGTTTGAGTGTTTACTGCATGCACACATTCACAAACACGCTGAAAGACATGCATACACACGAACCACCCTCACACCCTCACACCCACACACACACACACACACACACACACACACACACACACACACACACACACACACACACACACACACACACACACACACACACTCACTGTAACCATAGGAGTAGTTAGAGTGTGAGTGTCTCCATTTCAATCCAAAAACCAAGCTACACCCCTTGGGCGACACAACGCCTGAAAGTACATTGGCAGAAAGTATCTGTATGCATCACTATGGAAAATGATTTCAGTCCAGAGGAAAGATGCCACATGCCACATGTGTAGGAGGAACACAAGGAGGGAAATCATCAGTCTTATGGCTGGGCCCCAAGAGACAGAGCTAGAGAGACACTATATCCTAGATACAAGGCACACTTTGTTGCACTTATCTGTATAGTACGTGTTGCTATCTTGGGAATGTACCTTTTTGCGATCTGACTTGTATCACTAACTATAACTTGGCAACTACCACTGTAATACAGTTAGAAGTGTCCACAAAGTACAGTAGGGCTAGATTCAGTTGGTAGCAAAGGGGTGTGATGAAGTGTTAAAGTTGATCAAGTTTGTGTTAACACAAAGGGAATTATAGATCATGACCAGAACTGAACTTAACAAAATTGCCTTAATAATGCCACAATCCACAGCTCATAGAAATAAGTGACGCATCTGGAACATTGAAGAATATACTGCATCCTCCTTCAGCAGCACCACGTGGAACGTAACCACGACGTACGAGCTCCTCACAGACCCCTTCTGCGTCTTCAAATCCCCCCTCTTCGCCGCCCGACCGTGGCGTAGCGGCATGCTGCATATGCCTTGTCAATACAGCACCAACAACGTGCTAATCCAGATTAACCACCGTAATTACGTCGTCGAGCACCATTAATTTCAGTCTGGGGAGTATAGGATTGGGGGTGGGAAGATACACGGGCAGCCCCGAAATAAATAACATTTCCCCCTCTGCCTGCCTGTAAAATATGGGCACCCTCCCGAAGGTGCGTTCCATCTCCTCCAATTGGCCTCATTGTTGATGAAAAATTAAAGGCTGGGGTCGAGGCTATTAGGGCTGACGGTTATGGATGGGGTGCTGTTGTACCTAATAGAGTGGCCCCCAATGTCCCTTTGATGCTGCTGCACTGTTCTGTCCACTGTGATGTATTGGGTGTTGCCAGATCCGGCAGGGACACAATGGGGGTGTGCATGTGTCTGTGTCTGTGAGTGTGTACCTGTGTGAGTGTACACGTGTGTGTGTGTGTGTTGTTGTGGACCCAGTGCCCGGATGGATGGAGAGATGGAAGGGAGGAGGGAGAGGGATTTGAATCTAGTCTGATGGCCAGCCCCCTTTTTGCAGTTAGGGCTTGAGAAAAAAAGGAGAGCAGAGAGCTTGAAGGAGATGCTGTACAGCAGAAACAAGGCTACATAGGTCAACGAGAGATGTGGTAGCAATGTGAGAGGTGGCTATGTAGACTGAGAGATTCCCTGCTCCCTCTCAGATGTTCAGTGGCCTTTTGTATCTGTTGTCATGTATGCTAATACTTGTCGTTAAAGACGTCTTCTTGGCTCTGTATCACCGTTTTTAGTTTTGGTTATATTACCTCTCGTCCTCACCATTACCACCTACCAAAAAAACTTGGAAAAGGGAAGATATGGGTGGCCAAAGGGATCTATGTGCATGTCTGTGTGTTTATTTGTGTGGCTGTAAGTGTCCCTGACTAAGTGTGTCTGCAGGCGCATGTACTGTACAGTACTTGCACACATTTGAAAGGCATCTCCCTGCCGCATTTAAGTACAGGGAATATGTTAAGAGCTCCATGCTCGGCCCAGACCCCTTAAATATTAAACACCTTTTTTCCTTTGTTTGCGTACATTTTTAGGGAAGTCTAAATGTTTTAGTGGTGAGGGGGCACTAAGGGGCTGGTGCTACACTTTAAGCTTCTGCATAAAGGTTTACGGATGGTTCAGAACTGTTCAGAATAGATCAGTCAGCACAAAACACATTTTGCAGTAAGGCTTTTGGTATTGGTTGACGTTAAGCTCGTGTCAGTGTAGAAGAGTGAGTAAAGATAATTTGAGGATTTATTTTATGTATTATTTTGGCCTGTAAGGTTCAGGTTGGCAATGCTGTACTGCTACCTCGCATGGTGCTAGACAGGGGTTGAAAATGCAATATTTTGCATGTGTGTTTGGAGACTTTGTGCTGTACAGTTCCAATAACTTGTTTGTTGGTCCGCCTTCTTCAAAGACACAAGCGCGCAAATGCGCACACAAACTAGTACTCACCCATCTAAACACACCCATCCAACCCTATACCCACTAGACCAACACACATACAGTATACACACACGTTTTTCCGCACACACACAGGCACAGAAATGAGCTACCTTTCTGTCCCAAAGGCTTGGGAAACAATACAACCGTCAAACCCTCAAATGACCCTGTCCCGCCCTCACCTTGGCCCGCACCTGACGCACGACTGCACCAGAGGCTCCTCCAGAACCCCCCCACCAAGAGGATGTTGTTTGCAGAATTAGGCCGGAAGAAGGCAGGGTAGATTACTTGGAGAAACCTGACTTGGCAAACGAGGGAACGGCGTGAGAAGAGGAGGAGGAGGAGGAGGGAGGAAGAAGAAGAATGGAGGAGCTATAAACTGCAAACACCTGCGGACTTGGAACAATGCCAGAGCAGCAGTTTTCAGACATGGAGGAAAAAAAGGTAGAGGAATACATCCAAGCCATGATAGATAGATATTTCAGTATGTCTCTCAATCTCCTTAAGTGATTGAATGGGCATTTCAATGGGATTAACATTTGCATTGTTAAAATGAAAAACAATAGAGGTAGTCTTGCAATAGATGTTTAAGTACTCCAGTAAGTTAAACATATATGAGAATAGCGTGGCTGTTTTTGGCTTGCTGGAGTGCGTGCATGCATGCCTGGGTGTGTGGCTTCTCAGTTTTAGAATTGGGGCAATTCCCTTTTCTCTCCCACACGCACAGCAGCTCACACATGCACAAACACAACTCCCACCTCAAACCACAGTAACGTTTTCAACCAGTCTGGGCACCCCAACATTAAAGGGACTCTTCTTATCAGTGAAAGCCTAACTGTCAGGTTCTTCCCTTTGACTGTAAATGGGAGAGTTGTGGTTGTTTGGGGCCTGGTCCTCATAACTCTGTTTTTTTTGCAGTGACACCATTGCCAGGGACCAGTGGTACAGTGCTGGCTAGTACAGTGCTGGCTATTAGTATGAGAGCGCATTGTGCACATACCAAAATACATTGAGATATATCATGAATTATCCAACTATCCTTTGCCTCCATACTGCTGTTAGTTATATATACATATATATATATTCATAAGTTTAAGCTACAAAACCAATCATTGAGAGCATTGTGAAGTGCCTATGGAGCACAGTTGGCCTGTGCACACTACAAAGCCACAGATTGATTCACTTTCCAGAGAACTGTCCAAGATTGACCCCGATCTTGAGAGAGAGAGCTAGAGAGAGAAAGAGAGAGATAGTTTGGGTGCTGTCAAATGAGAGAAAGTCTGATGTGTGGGTCGCAGCTGGTGTGCCACATGTTTTGCAAAAGAACAAATCGCTCTTACATTCAAATCTCAGAATGGGGGCATTCGTCTGCTGAGTGTTTCACTTCGACGTCTGCAATTTACTCAAAACAGCCTTCCCTCGAAAACACAAGCATCTTGGGTCGCGTTAATCGGACAATTTCCCGCCACAGCCAAGTGCCTAGATTGATTTATTGCCGTTAGCGGGAGACTGGGGAGGGTGTGGGCTCGGTAACAGCTGGACGAGGCTGGCGCTGTGTGTCCCGTTTTTTCTTTTTGTTTTCTTTTTTTCATTTCTACACGACACTGCTGTGTTCCAGAGTGTCCCATCACAGGCCAGGGCTCCCAGCAGCAAAAGCATCCAGCAGACGCCCCAAACACAAACAGCTGGCAAGGGTGGCATCTGGTGTTGAGCACGGCGGGACTGGGATGACTGATGTCAGCAGTACCCAGTGAGGCAGCCCTACCAAACTAAAACAGGGTAAACTAGACAGTTGACAACCGTTGAGCCATGGCCGGCGATCTCGCCTAATTTGCGATGCTGAACATTTTTATGCTACGGTATTGTGTGTATGCGTGTTTGTGTGTGTGTGCAGTTTGAGAAGATGAAAGGTGAGACAAATAATAACTTGTGAACAGGACGGAGATATAAAGACTGGGATTGAATCATGTCAGAATCAGAATTAGAATGGGTTTTAATTGCCATGAAAGTTTGCACAGACAAGGAATTTGCTTTGGCAGGAAGGTACATACATTAAACATATAGGGATCTTAAATTTTTTATTTTATATGAGGTCTAACTATACTAAGCAGATATAAACTAGCGGTACTAAGGGGAATTAGAATTAAAATATACTATCAAATAAAATATAAAATAAAATATAAGTTGCCGTAATTATAAAATATAAGTTGCAGTAATTATAAAATATAAGTTGCCGTAATTATGAAATATAAGTTGCCGTAGTAAAACATGTAACATATAAGTTGCCTTAATTGTCCCGCTGGCTTTGTATTCGTATCTCATACTCCTCATGATCCTTCGTCCTTTTAATCTCTCTTTCTCTCTCTTTCTCTCTCTGTCTCCCTCCTCTCCCTGCCTCTTTTCTCACTTGTTTTATTTATCCTTCCTAGTGTCTAGTCTCATTCACAGCATCTTTCTTTTTTCAACATATTTATTTTTAACTTTCTTTTCCTGGCCTCCCATTGCTCACCATCTTTCTTTTTCCTATACTGTACAGCCCTGGTCCACATCTCCCTACCACTCTCTTTCTTTCTCACTCCAGAATCCTCTCCACACTCTCCCTCCCTCCTTCAATCCTCCCACCTCCTCCCTCTTACATTCTCCCTCTCTTTTCCCCTTCCCTGTCTTTCCCCCTTCCCTCTCTTTCCCCTCTCCCTGCGTCTCTGGCTCTCTCCACACTGTAGCAGATCCAGTTATGTAATGGCCCCAGCGCATGTAGCGCTGCGCCCCACAGTAATGTTTTAATTAGACGAGGGGAGGCAGACAGCATGTCACTCCGTCTGCCGTCGCTTTTCCAACACGAGCCGAGGACACGCGGAAACCTTGGGAGCGCGACGCCCCGGTCCGCCTCTCCCTACCCCACATTGGAGTTTTCCTTACCAAAGACCTGCCCTAATTGATACCTTTCTCCTCAGATTGCACGGGTCGCATATTTGACACGATGAAAGTAGCATCTCGACCGAGGAGTCGTTCGTTGCATCCTTCGTGTCATACAGCGGGGTTCATATCGTAGCACCCTCCCTCTGATGTCATAGCCCCACGGCCAGCACGCCCTCCCGCTGTGTTGTCCGAGCTGTCTGCAGGGAGGAGAGACGACACGACTGAGGCTGCTGGGCCCGTTGTGGAAACAGTGGTTTGGGTCATCGAGACGGCGCTGTGACATCAGTGTCACATCAAAAAGCCATCAGGATCATCCTCTCTGTCAGCGCCCACCGTGCCACACATGCTTGTTAAGGACAGACGGATTTAGAAGGGTCCGTCTTTAAACAGCGCCATCCGGACTGTTCCATTTTCAGCCCCTTGGTGGTAGCATGATGTAAACATGGTCGGAGCCAGGCGAGGGGATGATGATGGTGGTGCGGGTGATGACATACTATATACTGCCTTCTGTTCTCCGCGGAGCCTCTCTCTCTAGTGCTCTCTCTCTCTTCTCTCCCTCGCTCTCTGTCTCTTTCATATTGGCTCCCGTTTTTTCATTCTCATTCTCGCTTTATTTTTCTCTCTCTCTCTCTCTCTCTCTCTCTCTCTCTCTCTCTCTCTCTCTCTCTCTCTCTCTCTCTCTCTCTCTGTCTTTCTCTGTCTCTCTGTCTCTCTGTCTCTCTGTCTCTCTCTCTGTATCTCTCTCTCTCTTTCTCTGTGTCTCTCTCTCTCTCTCTCTCTCTCTCTCTCTCTCTCTCTCTCTCTCTCTCTCTCTCTCACTCTGTCTCTTTCCCCCTCCAGGAGGAACATATGGACCTTATGGAGGTTATGTTCAAAGTCAGTCGGCCATCCGTTAGTGACAAGGGGTAAATATATTAACAGGGGCATTCATAGGTATTGCCAAGTCTTGCTGTATGTGACATAATCAGACAGGAACGGTTTCCCAAGTGGCCTTTACTGCTAGGGCAGTATCCGGTAATATAAATGGCACTAAATGTTCAATATGTGTGATATAGGCAGTACATATACATTTCTCCAGATTAGAAAGTATTGCTGCCCATTATGACAACGGTTTTGTGTGCACCGAAGGTGATGCCAGAAGGAAATACAGGTTTGAGCATTGGTCATATATACAGTATAATTTGTTGTGAAGGTAATCTGTTTCTCTTAAAAGTGAGTGATTAATATCTGTAATGACTTCTAGAATCAAGAGGTTGCCCATCGGGCCATAGATTGGTGACCTTCCGGGTGGAGTTCTGAAATAATCGAGTCAAAGAGCTTTAAAGATCTTCTGATGCTGCTGACATGTAATTACATCATGTTAATGAGCCATTGATCATTGGGTTAACAAACCACAAAACATGACCTGCCTCACATAGGGTATAGATAAAGACATGTGGTAACATATTACATTGAAAAAGAGCATTATTCATCTTTAAAAATGCCTCCCCGCTACCCCCATCCCATCTTTCTGTCCTCTCTCTTCTTTGTACTCCCCCAGTTGATAAATCACACCCTCCACTCCTCCACCTCTTCTCTCCATTTGTTTTTTTTTCTCCTACCCCACTCTCTCTGTCTCCCCCTCCGTCAGACAGTCAATGCATTATTGTATTGACCTGTGCTTAATGTTGCCACTCGCTCATTTAGTTTCATTTGTTGTTTCCGTCCCCGCACAGTGGAAAACGAGGCTGGGCGGGTGAGGGGGGTCGTCGGGGGGTTTTGTATATTGGTTAGTGTTCAGCCTGGAGGAATTAATGTAGTGTGTAATTAGCATTTTATCTGACTGCAGATATTGTAATGAGAGGCAATCAGAGAGGCAGGGGAGAGAGGTGGTTACTGTTTGCCGGGAGTCACTTTGTCAAGACTAGCGGAGGAGAGAAAAAAAGAAAGACTCAATGAAGTCTCAGTGCAGTAGTCGCTTGTTTTCCCATGTAGTGAATAGTATGGCACGTAAATAGTTTCTTGTGTTCTAAACAAATGAACTTGTCTTTCAAATCGGTGTACCTACTATAAATTATCTACTGTTGCTTTAAGTTGCTGTATGGCATCTCCACAGTATGAAAGTAGAATGAGTTGGTTTGGTACAGTACAATAAAAAACAAAATACTCTACTGTCAGTACCAAACTGTCGGATATGAATTTGACCAAACCTCAGTTATTTTAACTGCATTGAACAACATGTGCTTGATGTGCACGTTATATGCTTCACAACCTACAGTAATTGCCTTTGTAAGTACATCTCAAGCCAGCTAAGGTAGTTGATCACAGTGTGTAAATCAGCAGGACAGGAGAACAAATGATGACATTTTAAAAGAGGAGTCGTGTTGAAAGAATATAGGCAAGTGGTCTTTTTTTGTCCCCGGGCACTTCATTTAACTTGATGGAAAGTGAAGCGTGGCCTTCCCAACGGATGGCGATTAATTTCCTGTAATCCTCAGCTCACAATCAGAAGCCCCTCGAGAGACGAGAGGAACATAAAGGAAGGGGGACCGAGAGAGTGAAAAATCGAGAGAGACAGGGAAAGAAATCGAGAGAGAAAATGAGAGAAGGGGGAGATGGAGAGAAGAGAGAGAGCGAGCCAGCAGTAAGGAAGGCGAGACATGATGGTGAGCAAAATAAAGAGAGATTGTGAAAGGTAGACAGATAAAGAAAATGGGATGAAGAGAGGAACAATTTAGCTAAATGTACAATACTTTATGCTATATGCTTTGTTTTCTTTTTGAGACATAGTCCACCCCCTTCTCTCTAAGTACCATCGTATACTAAATATTGAGTAAGAGCCTCTTAAAGCCATGTTATGTCTTTTCTTATTTCTTTCTGTCGAGCAGGAAATGAACTAGTCTTGCTCCTCCAACGTGGTTAAGCTGTCCTGGAAAAGTTCAAGAATATGCTTCTCTCTTTCTGCCTCATTATGGAGACATCTCCCTCTACACATATTTGTTGTAGGAGTTGGAACATTTTACACTGACTATTAGGTGCCCCGAGAGCATAAAGAGCTTTCATTTCTCTTCCTTTGCCAGTCTGTCCATTTGCTTTTTGGTTTTCTTTTCCAGTGACTCCTGCTCTTTTCTTCTCGTGTTATTACAGTAGCATAGAGTGCAATATAGCCTATCAATGCCAATCAATCATTGGATGACATTACCAGCTCACGGCAAGCTTACCAGTTGCTACATGAGAAACAGTGTGGTTGAGATGTCTCTGAACAAAGGACAAATATGAACCAGATGTGGCCCCGCGTAGAAACTTCCGTCTGCCTGAGTTCTGTTCATCTCGATAAAAGGGAGAACATGTGACAGACAGGGAGTGTCTCTGAAAAGCTGTGAGGACTTTTGAATTGAGGCAGTTGGAATATTGTAACTTGTGAAATTTCATCAAATGAACCCTAACTCTTACTCGAAGCACTAGCTGTCAGTGAAACTTCAAATATGGTATCTTATTTTGCACAAGAAATATCAGTCTAGTTTTTCACGTCTATAGCTGTGATTAAAAATGTTAGCTATCTCAGACGCTCGTGATGCAGGTGATACAGCTGGTTGCACTCTCATTTGTAATGACACGGTGTCTCAAAGTAGCTTCCCCTCACAGAGACAAAGTGTACTAAGTCTATTTAATGTCATCTGGAAGCTTCTTAATCTCTTATCGTATTAATCTTTTTTTTTAAAAAGGGAAAAAAGTGTGTATTGGTGCCGGAGGCGACTTCCAAGACCAAGGCTGATTTTGTGTTGAGTGGATTTGAGTTCCCTACAGAGTGGAGATGAAATGAGTTTGGGGGCTGGTCCTGATGCTCCATAATTGTGGTAAGGCCCCAGGCTCCAGGAGGATCTCGTTCGGCTGAGACGAGGTCACAGGAGGAACTGTAAAGGGTCAGGGCCGTGGCAGATTTCTTACTGCAGGAACATCATCACTCTCCACGCAGGACAATATCTAAAGCAGGCATGTGTAACTCCACATAACTTGTTTTCAATGGAAGGTTTCTTTGTTATTTCTGGTACTCAATTGATCAGATGAGCTTTTCTTTTGACATTGGAATGCCTGAAGCCGTTTCTTGGAGATATGAATGAGTTTGTTGTTTTGTAGGCAAGGATGAACTTGAGCAGAGCTGATGCCCTGTTAGGTCGCCAGCTCCGCAGTTTACCTTGATAAGGTCAAAGGTCAATCTTAAAAAGCCTCAATGTCCTTCTTGAAACTCTCCCCTGCTGATAACACCGGCATCCTCAAAAGATTGAATCACTTTAGAAGGGCACTTTGCTTAGCACATGCCCAAGTTATACCTACTGGGAAAATCCTTCAACAGTTTAGTGTTCTTCAAAGGATTCAAAGGACACACTGTTTGCAGTAAGGCCCCCGGTCAGCTCCTTGAGAAATCCTCCTTTCTCTCCATCCTCACATTCTGCTTTCAAACCCTGCTCCCCTTATAGAAGATTAACAGAAAATGTGAATGATTGGGTAAATGGGGGAAAGAAACTAAATAATGAAAGGAACTTTGTGAAAATGTTTGCAGTAGTATTTAGCTATGAAATATAGCTATTTTGGCCTCCTATTGTCTTATCTTCGGCGTTTTGTAATCGAGTAACATGAATCTCACTTTCCTCTTCAATTCAGCGACACAAAGCGGAGAAGATGATCGCAGTGAGTGTATAGCAGACAACAACAATTATTCCATCAAACATGCTGTTCTTTTTGGCTTAAGTCTAATTTGAGTGTGTACCTGGTTTTGGATGGCCCTTGGTATAGAACTATGAAAAATGTGTCAGTGTAAATAACTTCAAAACATCAATTATTTTTTAGTGGTGCAAGTAGGATTAAATACAGTAAAATAAAATGCTGATTAGATCTTTCTATCTAGGTGCTGTTCTCTGGCTTTCAAGCTGTGTTAAACACTAATAGTTTATCTGTTTTGTGGTAAATAACTTGGTGTGCCAAGTTATAAACTTAGTTGTTGTATCTGTGAGTGAGTGTTCACAATGTTCTCTATCACATTTGTGCAGTTCTACAGGTATAAGTGTAAATATGTATGCGTTTGTCTGGGTGCGTGAGTTTGTGTTTTTGCGTGTAAGTATGCGTTTGTGTGCGTTTTCTGTCTGTTTGCGTGTGTATGTAGCTATGCAAGCTTGTTTGTGTGGTTGTTCATTTTACAAGTGTGTGCGTGTGTGAGAAAGAGAGAGATAGAGAAGAGAGAAAAAGAGCCAGGAGTGTGACACCACTGCACTGCTCTCTCCAGCTCTTCATTAGCTCTCCAGCCGAGAGTGAAATGATGGCCACCAGCTGCGGGAGGTAATTCCCATGAGCACTCAGGCAGCATGAGGGGTCCACATGAGTCACACACACTCACCAAACACACATACATGCACTCATATCACACACACGCGCACGCACACACACACAAGCTAGCATCGGATATCACTCAGCATGCTGCGTAAAAAGAACTAGACTGCACCCTTACTCATTAATGCTTGATTGTACAGTACAAGCTAATAACTGGTTTTCATTGCTTTTGGCATGAAAGCATCATGTAGTAGAGTTACAGAGGAAACATTTGAGAAAAACTATGTTTTTCCCTTTTCCCCCTCCCTTTTTCCCTTGCTCAGATACCCACCATTTCCTCCCCCTGTCGCCGAGGGTTATGCCACTGACAAGCCAAGACCCTTGGCTCCTTGCATTACCATTTATGACATTAATACTTTTCCAATTAACCTCAGTGGAAGCCCCCATTTCAACGTTAGGAACGGAGATATGGGTTTAGCTGCCACACTGAGCCATGAGCTTGGCTTCAGGACTCTCTCTCTCTCCTCAATTTTCCCCTCTGATGTCAGAAGCATTAGTATGTTTGTCTGGTGAGCGGGGAGGGGTCACAAGGATGGAGACAGGTGGACATGTAGGGGACGTTGGGGAGGATTAGGTCAGGTCTGCTCACTCAGCCTGTATAGAGACATCTCATCTGCATTGTGAAGGAACTGGTGCCAAAACACGTTAGTCAAATATGACTAGCGCTACTGTCCTTCCTGAGAGTCAGGCTGGTAGGGGTAGGGCTGAGTTGGAGACAGGGCTGAGTTGGGGACAGGGCTGAGTTGGGGACAGGGCTGAGTTGGGGACAGGGCTGAGTTGGGAGTAGGGCTGAGTTGGGGACAGGGATGGGCCCTTTAAGTCTCAGGAAGAGCCAAGAGGAAAGTGTGTGTGTAAAAGATGTCACAAAAGCCATTATTATCTGTCCAATTCAGACCTGCGCTATTGTGAATGACTGTCTAACATCCGGACCACAACCATGCCAAACAATCAGTGTGTTTGTGCAGAGTCACCTAACATGATTGCACCGTTTAACTGTTAGTAGGTCTCCGGTGAGTTGTCGAATGTTTGTGCATGTGTGTCTGTGTGTCCTCGCACCTTGACGTTGCTCCAGTGACCCACTTCGCCCTAATCCCTTGATGTCGCTTTAATAGAGTGTTGAAGGGGTGGAGGGCGTGTTTCAGGAAGTGGGTGAGAGCTGCATGAAGGCGAGGGGAAGGGTAGAAAAGAGAGCGAAAGTGTATGTGTGTGTGTGTGGGGGGAGGGGCTATGAGAGTCACACAAGGGGAGAGAGAGAACGAAATGAAGGGAGGGAGAGTGAGTGAGAGATGCCACAGCCTGACTGATCTCTTGCCACTGCAGACGCTGTTCAGCTACAAATGAATCTGAGGCCGTTATGTAAGTGTAATCATCATTCCCCCCACTAATCACATCACAGGCTTTGTGAGTGGGCAGCTATAGAAGGGGGTGGAGGCAGGGAGGGACAGAGGGAGGGAAGGAGCAGGAGGAGGGAAACATGGCAGGAGGGTAGAGAGAGACACAGGATGGCACTGTCCCCGCAGGGTTGTTGTTGTTCGTACGCACCACACTCAAAGTTTAATTGGAAAGAAACCGTCAAGCAGCCAAAAGTTACGGTTGCCATGTCCTTATACAGGTGTTTGTGTGAGTGGGAGATGTGATCATGAGGCTAAACCTTGATGAGGTTTGTCCCACCTTGTAGTTGGTGTTTACAACCCTGGTTGGTGTCCGGGCTGAGGTGGGTATATCACAGCAAGTGCAGAGGAGACTCATTCCTGTCACAGAGATTTATAGCAAACTTTACTGGTCTAGCGCCTGTAAACAGGTGTCATTACCCTAGCATAGCCCCCCCCCCCCCCCCCCCAGCCTATCCGCCCTCTTACTCAGTGCCTAGCCTTCAACCCCTCTCCCACAGGAGGAGGGATGAGACCCTTCATAGTGTCCAGTAACATACTGGACCAGAGCCATCATAATTCAATGCGCAAGAATGCAGACAAGCATGTCCAGAAGTAGTGGCCGTTTCTAAATCGGGACCCTGTGGATTGCATGTTGAGTTACATGCTCTTCTGCCAGAGTGTTGATGCTGGAACCACGGAGAGGCTGAAGGAGCTGCTGAGTGGGAGGCCAGGAGGCGCTGGCAGCTTCTGTCCATGTGGGTTACTTTAACTCTGCTACCTGTTTTTATTTTTGTTCCAAGCGGACTCCGTTTGCCAGGAGAGAGGAGAAACTTGCCAAATTAAAGGTGCATGGGGAAATAGCTTTTCCTCGTTTTTTTTTCTTCTTCCCCATGATATTGCTTTGAATAAATAATGTGTGAGACATGAAAAGAGGAGGAATATGAAAAACGAATCATGAATTGATCTGCTCCAGACAGCTGGCCTGTTTGTGAGTTGGTTTGATGATCTCTGGCATCTCTAATGTGTCTCGAACCGGCGGGTAGTTGGTCTCTAGCATGTTTGGAGATCTAGTCATCCATGATCATGTGGTTCGGCTGTCGGCGCCTCAGCTAGGACTAGAGAGAGAGAGAAAGAGAGAGAGAGAGTCTGGTCTATTGTGCATAGTGCCTCTCCAGACAGGTCAGTCAGGGGTTAGCAGTTGAACCCATAAGCACACTGGTAGGAGTCTAATAGTTTTGCCTTGTCTGTCTGTGCTACCACTTAAACAGGGATCTGTTCAATCAAAGCAGGAAATGAGATGCCCAAACTAGGGGATAGCATGAGAGACTATTCTCCTTTTTTCATTTCTCTGTGAAGCAGATAGACACCTAGTGTACAAAAAAAACCTAACTTTATATAACTGAAAATGGATCTCATTTCATGTTGCCCTTGAAGAGATCTGTCATGTCTTATTCTGGGATAGGCATCCTAGATGACTGAACTAGTCTAGACTGTCACGACTATGTGAACGTCAAACAAGAAAAGCCATATCCATCCTCATTGCTTTATGTGCCTTGTGTGTATCTCTCTGGAAACAGTCCCATTCCTCCAAGAGCTTGTTTTCCTGCCGATGTGTATCCTGGTGATGGTGTTGATGAGGCCTGCTGCAATGGAGCCATTACATGTGATCTCACATGCCCTTATGGTGACTATGGTTTATTCATGGTTCTAATGATGCATAGTTTACCCCCTAGGTGAAATCCTCTTTTTTTATTCTCTTTTTTTCAAAGAAGAGTGGCCTTTCAGGGTTTGGTCACATGTTGTGCTTCCTAAGGCTAACTCATGTTGTTGGGTCGCTGAAACTGCCTGTCCTGTTTACCATCGTCTTGCATCCAATCCATTACAACTTTTAATGGGAGTCCTGTGTCATGTCCAGTGAATAATGTGTGTTGTCGGCTATCAGACGTCAGAGAAGGACGATATGATGCATTGTACTGAGTGTGTGTTTTGTATTTGTGTGTGTGTGTGTGTGTAGTTTGTCAAAATCATGGAACACTGCTTCCCCTGAGCTAAGAGTGTGTGTGTCTGAGGGAAGGGATCCGAACAGTGCATGTGTGTTTGTGTGTACCATGTGTGTGTATACGTATGATTAACTTAATCTCGCTTTAATGGCCTTTCATTTTAAACGGCAGGCAGACAGACCGATATTCCTTGCAGCATAGATGTTTCACAAAATTTGGTTGTTGTTGCTGTTATATGCCTTCATTCCCCCACTGAAGTAGCCTGGGAGCAGCCTGCACAGACGGGCCTCTGATTTGCGTCCATAAAGAATGATGTGGCTCAGTTAGGTTACGTAACATCTCTTAGCATTCAGTCACCCAGTCACTCAGCCAGCTGACAACATAGCTGCTTCGAAGCTCTGCCAGGGCGGGTACACCCTCTCCTTTTCTCTCCCTCTCTTTCTGCCTTGCCCACTGTCTTGCGTGTCTTTGCTCTCTCGTTTTCTCTTCGTGTCACTGACTTACTCACACTCTCTTGCTGACTTTTTCTGTATTTATCTCCCTTTCTCTCTGTCTTTCACTCTCTCTCCGTTGTGTCTTCTCATCCTCACTCCACTCTCTGTTTTAATACTCTTTTATCTGAGTCTGTTTACTTCTGTTTACTCTTTCTCTCTCTCTCTCTCTCTCTCTCTCTCTCTCTCTCTCTCTCTCTCTCTCTCTAACTCTCTCTTCCTCTCTCTCTCCCTAACAGATTCTCATTCCCTTCTCCACCCCTCTGTCTGTTCTCTCCTGTCTTCTAATAAATCCTCAACTCTTCTCTCCTCTACGATTTGAGGCCTGATTTCCCCCTCCATCCCTACCCCCCTCTTCCCCTCAGCATGCTCTCTCTATCCCTCAGGTCACTTTCCACATATTAGCACCTGAGGCCAAGGGGAGAGAGGCAGATACATATGGCCTGCCTTGGCCCAGATCGCAAGCAAGCTGCTGAAAAATGAGCTTTGGAAAAGCAATAAATTGAGTCCAATTTAGAATTGAAGGCAAGAAATAAATGTCTCTTCTCTGACTGGAACAGCAAAAATAAATAAAAAAACTAAAATCCACTCTCTGCAATGCCACCCTGGAACTGAAATGTCCCCCCTACCCTTGCCCCTTTGACTTCTCACACGTCAGTGATATGAAATGGTTTGTTTCATTTTTTCCTTAAATTAATGTTTTGTTTGTTGTCAACGCTGGTACCGGTACTCCACAACTAAAGCAACTATTATGGAGCCTACACTGCAGCATGACAATAACATCACTTTCAGTATGGTTCCAGCAGGACGTAAGGAACCTTAAATTGACAGTTTTGTAGATTTGTTGCGGTTGTTGACGTGATACAGGGAATACTATAATACTGTATGCAGTCTGCTGAGATCCATACAAACTCAAATCAGTAATGTGCACCCCCACCTGCACCTATAGACAACATGCTGGTCAAGAATCTTTACTTGCAAATAGTTATACTGTTAAATCATATTTGAGTAATTAATCAACATGTAATTTATTTATAGTATCAGGACTCTACGGTGGCCCTGAAGTGCAAATGACACCCCCTAATATGAGTACATCCCCCAAATGAAAATACTCCCCCCCAATACGAGTCAACTCCCCCCAAATCGGATGACTTGTTCACCTCCCCCCAAAAATGAAAATACTCCCCCCCAATACGAGTCAACTCCCCCCAAATCGGATGACTTGTTCACCTCCCCCCAATACAAAAACGCACCCCCCCCCAATACGAGTCAACTCCCCCCAAATCGGATGACTTGTTCACCTCCCCCCAATACAAAAACGCGCTCCCCCAAATGGAAAACGACATTACATTAACTCAAAAACACATTACATTAACTCTGAACGGAAAGGGTAGGTACTACACTTTAGCGCTGATTGGATGCAGTAGGCTAACTAACAAAAAATAAGAAATTGATCGACAGAAGTACAAAATGCAATAGCCTGGCAGAGTTACGTGCAACAGAACATTTGTTTGGCTATCGAAGAATGTAGCAAATAGTAGGCTTTTTAGGCAAAAGTATTTCGAGTTAAATGTAAAAATCGATAGCCAAACAACTATCCTGGTCCACGTTACTCTGTCATTGTGGCATTTCATTCTTCTGTAGTGGACTATTAGCTTTTTCTTCTGAAAAGTCCTGATTCCTTCAACTGCGTTTTTAGCGTGCGCATAGGCTACTTATATTGTGAAACGTTAACAGCCGATCTAAGATTATTTCATAGGAATGACCCTGATTAAAATAAAGAGTAGTGTAATGACTCTGAATTGTAAACATTAATGTTTCCTCTTTCCTTCAAATCAAAACGATTAATTTCATGATAATGACAGAGTTACGTGGACAAGTTGTTTGGCTATCGATGTTTACGTTTAACACTGCAATTTATGCTTTTGCATACTAGCCTATGCTACATGCTTCGATACCCAAATAAATGTCCTGGTGCACGTAACTCTGTCAGGCTATTGCATTTTGTACTTCTATCAATCAATTTCTTATTTCTTGTCAGTTAGCCTACTGCATCCAATCAGCGCTAAAGTGTAGTAGGCTACCTACCCTTTCCGTTCAGAGTTAATGTAATGTGTTTTTGAGTTAATGTAATGTCGTTTTCCATTTGGGGGAGCGCATTTTTGTATTGGGGGGAGGTGAACAATTCATCCGATTTGGGGGGAGTTGACTCGTATTGGGGGGGGGGGGGGGGGGGGCGCGTTTTTGTATTGGGGGGAGGTGAACAAGTCATCCGATTTGGGGGGAGTTGACTCGTATTGGGGAGGAGTATTTTCATTTTTGGGGGGAGGTGAACAAGTCATCCGATTTGGGGGGAGTTGACTCGTATTGGGGGGGAGTATTTTCATTTGGGGGATGTACTCATATTAGGGGGTGTCATTTGCACTTCAGGGCCACCGTAGGACTCTCAACATATTCTATACAATAACAATCCCCTAATGAGTGTCACGAGTCACTCAACATTAATATTACACAATGACTTGTTCATTGTAATGGTTTCAAGCAAACCCTGATATTTATCGCCATTGACCTATTCTTTGTTTTCTTGTGATTCACGCTTGAACTTTAAATGTTAAATCCAGGGTTTAATTACATGAAAATATGCACATGTCTGCTCCCCAGAATCATTTGCAAGAGCCCTTCAGTCTGTCATATGGGCACTGATAGCCACTGCACTGTATAATGACACCATGCCAAAATAACACAACCTCTCATTCTTAATAAACAGCTAAATACCAGTTTAAGGGAAGAGACAAGAAAAACAAGAAGAAGCCGGACCCATTTAGGTAGACAGATGACTGATCTAAATAATAAATCACAACACCACTATTCAGTCCCAGGCCCCTATTCCTTTTAAACAGTCAATTTTTAAGCTTGTCTAAGTAAGTGGGAATCTTATCTTTCACCCCCCCCCCCCCCCCCCCCCCCCCATCTTATTGATGCCTCTGGAGAGCTCTTTTATCATGCCCTCTTATAACTGGCCATGTATTTTCTTCTTAATGTCTTTGCACTCTTGTCTTCACATGTACGCTATAAGGTGCACAATGCATGTGTATATCCTCATGGCACTCCTCTCCTCCCTTACTCTAGTGGTAAATTATGTAAGTACAAGAGGCCCGGGGGGAAGGGGAACTCGGTTGTGTCGATGCAGACAGGAACGACCTTTACCACTCTCAGGTCTTCTCCTCTTCCTCGCCTCCCTGTCTGTATCTAATGCATTTTTAACTGAAGTGACTGCAGCCTGGCTAGACGTGGAAAAGGGGTTAAAAGTGAGCGTGAGAGAAAGACACTGGATAGAGTCTTGCACTTTCTGTGCTACCATCCGAGGCAGACGTCTTGCCATGGCGATGTGGATACAGTTAGATGTTGTAGATGGTCTCATCGGCTTGCATTGTGCTGAAGTCAGACATCTTTATTTATTCTGTCAGACTAAAAGAGCATAGACCCAGCTTATCTATGAGGTTTGTGACATTGTTCTTTTGTCCGTCGGGGTTTGAGGTCCTTTCAAATGTTTTCGTTTCCCAGAAAATTATATTTTTACGGTTTATTTTCTTTGGAGATGACAGATCGTGAGTATCCTTTCAGGATAAATTCATGTTTAGAGTTTAGGACCTTTGGGTGATTTTGTGGCAAGTCTACTTGTGGTTTACTGTTGTTGGCACAGGAAGTCAAGACCCGGAAGCGTCTCATGCTACCTAAAACCACTTAGAAGTGTTAACTCAAACCGGAACCAACAGTGTTCAGATCAAATCGTAGCCAGTTCCAATGTCAGCCACACTGCAACCCCACCTCCCCCTTCCTTGAGGGGCTGACAACATGGAAACACTGTTTCCATAACTTAGCATTTCCAAAGCTGCATGGGGAACTCCTACGTGGGAGTGTAGAATTTGTGCGTGAATCAAAAACAGTTGCAGCTATGCGCTATGCCAACCAAACTAAAGTCTAATCTCTTATTGCACATTCAATATCTACATCTCTATCCTAAAATCTGTACAAAATGAGTCATTCCATCCTAGTTGGTCTTGACTCGTATAATTGCAATGAATCTTTTAGTTCAACAACACACAGTACATGTATACATATTTAAAAAGCAAGCTGCAAAGTTTGGTGCTCCCCCCACCTCTTCTGGGTCAGTGTGTCACTGTGCTTCTTTGCTGAAGGCAATCTGTTCTGACAGCCCCTGGTTAAATATTTCTTTTCCAAAGAGAGCTCAAGGAAGCTGGCACCCAGACAAGGGACAAGGTATGGAGGTGGCAGAATGGAGGGAGGTAATGGAAGATTGCAGAAGAGATAAGGAGTGAGGCAAAAAAAGAGAGAGAGAGAGGTGTGTGTAAGAAACTAAGAGGGAAACAGAGAATGAGATGAAGAGAGACCGATTTCTGTGGTTCCTCTTGACTCTGCAAGATGTCCATAGCTACATCTTGACTTAGCACATGCATGTACACACAAACACAACACCATTTCAGTCAGAAGATGTTGTTTGGTTTGCTGAGTGTTGACACACACATGGCTGGTTTGTTACTCTTTATACCTCAAGATGTCCATAGATTCTGTAGCACTTACTGTCACACAACCCCCCCCCCCCACTCACTACTTCTTCTATGGAACTCTTAGCAGCTGTTGTTTTTATTGAGATTCATCAGCATTAGCATTAGCATGATCTCTATCCACTGCCTTCAACAGATCAGTTCTTATGGGATACAAATACTAAGGAGAAAGACTGAAATGACTCTTGAAACCTACCGACAGAGGAGCATTTACAGGGCTACACTATTTCAAACAGGTCCAGGAGAGGGTTTTGACGTGTAAGGGAAACAACAATAGAGACAGGGAACCATCAGGGAAAAAATGGTGATAACGCATTTTCCTGCTAGTGCAGGTACGCGATCAAAACTGTCAGCACCGCATATTAAAAGATTTGCTGTGGGGATGAAGAAGCCCAAGGTGGGAGGCTGATAGGTCCTCCTGCTAACAAGCTCTGCCTGTTCAAAGGCTTTTCTCAGGCTGTGGAGCAACATGAAAGGCGTGTTTAAAAATGTACGAGCCCCGATCTGTTTCCACTGCCAGGGAGCGGCTAAAGAAAACTCGCTTTCGACAGAGTCACAAGTCCCCCGTTGCTGGCTTTTTAAATTAATTAAGATGTTTATGACAGCTGCTTGCACAGTCTAATAGTGGCCATATGGACTTCAGGATGAATAATTAGCCAATTATCTCATTGTAGTTCTTCATAGCGTTTTGCTAAGATATTGTAGTATTAAAGGCATAATGAGATTGACTACTTTTGGTTGCTCCTGCACAATATGCCCAGGTACATGCGTAGTATTTGCATGTGTGATCTTTGATGTCAGGGTAGTAGCGGGTTATCTAGTTCTCACTCTTTGTTCTTGAAGGGGCATACATTTCAGAAATATTTTCTTCTTGCACTTGGCCTAAAGTATCTAAACAAACCTCAAAGATAAAGTACTTTTGTTTAAGAAAAAACAATTTAAGAAAATGGTGGTTTTATAGTGGACATCCAAATGATACAGCAACTAACAAAGCATTTTACATTTACATTTAGTCATTTAGCAGACGGTCTTATCCAGAGCGACTTACAGTAAGTACAGGGACATTCCCCCCGAGGCAAGTAGGGTGAAGTGCCTTGCCCAAGGACACAACGTCATTTGGCACGGCGGGGAATCGATCTGGTAACCTTCTGATTACTAGCCCGACTCCCTCACCCCCAGCCATCTGATTTTGCAGCACTGAAGGGGATAGATCATGATCATTAATGAAACATCGTCAATCCAGCTGAACAACAATAGTTAACTCATTGTAAAACATGGTCAACACTTAAAAACGTCTCTGTGAAAAACAAATACTGAAGTCTACATAGAAAGCTTAGAAATACTCTATCAATGCAGTTTTTTAATCAAATGTGCTTATCCCATATGGAATACATCTCTTCCTTTTGTCTATTCTCCTCATGTGTACTCCGTAATGTGTCAAATGAAACATTTCTCCAGAGTCTGGGTGTTCTCACTACTTCACTGAACCCACTAATTCAAAGACAAGATGAGGTGTACCTTAATCATTCCAATATCTCAGGTCCATTGAAGGTATCACGGTATCCATAACCCAAAGAACTAGTAACAAACTACCATGCTCATGTATAGGCATGCTCATAAAAATGTCATGGAAAATTGAAGTTTTGTCCTATGTCTAACCTTCGATATACAGTGCTGCACAATTATTCACACCATTAAAAGGCTCTTGTAAGTCAGAGTCCTCTCGCTGGCATAACCCAAAGCATCACCCAATTAGCGTAGCATAGCCTAGATATTAATGTTTTACTTCGACCTCCGACCACTCTGAAGACATTACCAGAGCGTTTTCATGTTCATACTATTAGCCTTTGGTGTTGTCCTCCATTACACATGTTAATTGAATTGTGTCATTTGGCCCTTGTCTCATTCGCACAGCAGGGGACATGAAAGAGCTATTAACGTCCAGGTCGAAACTAGCGCCCACTTGTGTCAGGCACCAGCGCTGACCTAGACATGTCCTAGCCTTGACATGAAGCACGCAAGAACTCCAACTTTTCTGCTTGGGACATTTCAAATGTTTTTACTACACATATATTGCCACATATTCTGTCTTAAACAGGCCCACACACTCAACACAATCACGTTGACAGCCATACTGATAGTTAAACAAATGTAATTTTATTTGGCTTAGTTTGCCAATATAGGCAAACGTCTTTAAAGGGAAACTGACATTTAGTGCGAGGGGATTGAATTTAGCACTTAAGAGGGAAGAGGATATTGAATTCTTCCACTCGTCAACCACCTTTAATTGATGGAAACAAGGTCTGATGCGACCCATTCACATGCAAAGCCGCACAGGGTTGCATTTCTCAGGCATCAATAGAACAGCTAAATAAGTAAGCACTGTCCATTTCATTAATCTTGGCATCAAAGGGAAGGTTTATCTCCTTCTACCTGTCTGTGAGCTCAGCACGGCCAGGTATTTACCAGTCTTGGAAGTGGTTTGGATTTTGCTACCATGAGGTACCCTTAAATTGTGTATCAGATTACTTTACTTTGGTAGATAACGGCTTTTCATTGGCTTAGATTGAGTGAGCTGTTGTTATGTGCTACGTAATTGCTCTAAGACTCAACCATTTTCTACTTTCTGTTCAGTGGCCATTTCAATGAATGACCATTAATTGGTGAAAAAGGGAAAAGCAATGATGTTAGACTGCAAAGAGCTAAATGTTGTCTAAATTTTTTTGTATGTTTTTACCTGAAATGAGTTGTACTAGTAGAAGGTTATAGTACAGTCAAAGAACACATGGAGTGTGGTACAGCAAGTCTAAATATCAAGTCTACTTATCTTTACACAGAACAGAATCCCGAATTGCAGGGAAAATTAACATTTATTCATGGTTGCAACATGTTTCTGTAAAGTCAACATTGTTTTCTGTTGGTATTTTGTCACCACAACCTCCCTTTCACACAGGCCTTCTGACAACTGTTATCTATCCTGAATCGTAAAGCTTCGCTAACAACACTTTTTTATTCTTTCAACCGAGAGTTGAAAAGGGCAGGACTAATGAATATTCTAATCTGGCCTAGATTCAGAGAAAGCATTCTGTCGTGTAGGTGTGTAAAACGAAAGTAGTAGAACCACTGCACCTATCAAAACCATTTAAATATAATGAACGGGTAGATCCATCAAAAGGATCATTTATTTGGGAGGCTAGGTCATTGGTGCAGATGCACTCAAATGATCAACTTTACAGAGAAGACTAACATCTTCAAACAATTTCTGTGCATAAGAATAGATGCGTAGATAAGATACATAGGTCTACGTGAATACAATCACGGATCACAAACCCACAGGGGTTTTGAACAGGAAGACAGATTTAATCAAAAAGATGATGAAATGTTTTGCATGTTTTTTTCAACATGAACATTGTTTTGAGACCGGATGTTAAAACCTTCCTGTGCTATCAGATGGAAAATAATGCGGATGATAAGGTCTCATGGTGAGGTTTATTTAGTAATAAAACACACACACATACTGTGAACCGAACAGTGACACATGACTTCACTACAGTGTCAAGCACTTGATCAACTGTCATGTTATTCTGACATTTTCTCAGCCGTGTGTGAGTGTTGAAGTGGAGGTAGTCTCTTATCTTAGGGGAACACCTGTGTGTGTGCTGACTGCTGTCTGTGTGTGGACTTCTCAGGAGAGGTCAACATCTCCACATCACTGAGGGAGGGGGTCGCTTTCTCACGAGGCAACTTACCAGCCCTCTTTAGTCTATTTTCCTCACACACACACACACTTTTTGACAGACACACGAGCACACACGCACACACACTGCCACAACTACCCTGAGTAAGGGCTCTGCTCCCCACTATCCTGGAAACAAGCCAAGGCCTGGCGAATGTACTCTGGAGGTGCGTGTGTGTGTGCGTGTGTGTGTGAGGGAGAGAGATAGGGAGTGAGAGAGTATCCTTTTTTTAGGCGAGTGATGCTGAAATAGCTTCTCTAGGAGAGCCATGCATATGAAATTCTGGTGTCAAACCACAGGCCACAACCCCTTGTCTAAGAACTCCTCGGACTAAGCTTCAATTTCCTTCTCCATGTCTGGGCCTTAAGAAACCATAGCAGAGGGAGGGATTTAGTCGATGTAGAGGCCAGGGTGATGGTGTACTCTTGTGTGCCGCTGTTTACCTCTAAAGGCGAAATATGTATTGTTAGTTTTCGAATCACAATAAAAAATCATAAACATTACTAATGTTTGTTATCTTTTAGTATACATGTTATGATGTATATACTATTGTGTTAATTGTTAATATTTGTATACCTACCATGCCTAATCATATGCTAACAGGTTCATGATACTGTACCGTACATCCAAATGTAGTTGTATCTAAAAGAGACAACTTGAATGGAAGATTTTCATTGAAAGATTACTGCAACAAAGCAAGCTCATACTTTACCATGGGCATTTCCAGTATCTTCCAAAACACCGAACGATTGTAATTCTCTCAGGTTGGCCACCTGTCTCTGTGTCTGCTGCCTCAGTGCTGCTCCCGGGCTCCTGCCTGCCTGCATGTGGCTCTGCTCCAGTATTTCATTCAACATATAACCTGCATTAGCAAGCAAACAAGGCCAAACACTCACTTGGGGCAAAGTCAGACTAAAACCAAAGAGTAAAGCAGAGAAAGAAGTTACTAGAACAAGTCACTCCTCAGACCATTAAAGAACCACACTGAAATCTGATAGAATAAAGGCTTCATGGTATGTCAGACATTGAAATATGATAATTTTGCTATATTTTCAAACATTTGCCCTTTAAAGCTAAATTTGAGGTGAATTGTCAATTTATACCTAATTCCGTTACGAAGAAACCACTCTACAAGCAACCTGTAGAGCTCTCTTAATGGTAGATGCACATGGAAGCCAATTAAAAAACGACCAGAAATAACATCAACCTGGGATTCACAAGTCATTTTGCTCTTAAAGAACCCCGGGAGAGTTGGACTCTCCATGGAGTACTTAAGTGTTCCAAAAATTAGAATGATTATTTTTTATCATTATATTCCACTATGAGGAATTACGATATTGAGCTATCTGTGTCAGCATGGAGCAACTTTGTTGAATGACTTTGTCAATCATTTTGTTTTACCTTGGGTTGGACACTATAGAAGGATGTTAGGGTTGGATTCATGTCTTGCAATGAAACCTTCTACCTCTCCATATGAGAAATTAATTAAATATCATGTAATTATAATTTGAAGATTAATCCCAAGCTATGTGAGATACTAGTACTCTGAGGGAGTAGCCCTAGCCTATAAGATGAATTTCTTTGTACTGTAAAGTTATAACACACGCACACATACACACATCTTTCTGATTAGAGGAGAAGCGATCAGCTCCGCTGCCTTGATGGACCCAGATGCTTAAAGATGAATCGCAGCCAATTTGCCACCTAATTGAGAGAATCTGAGCAACAAGATCCTAAATGGCTCACATGGGCTGATAATTATAGAGATGATTACTTGGATAAGTTAATTAAACATGTTGCTGCATAAATATGAGAAAACTAAAAAGTTGCTGTTGGATAGGAGACAGAAAACATAATGGTATTGTTGTAATGTTATATTCGTTCATGTTGACCTGTGTCTTGGCGACTTATACACATGCTGCTGTGGTGTTTAACAATAGCATAAATAAATCAACAGTAAACACATATAATTTAACTTTCAGTACTTTTCTACTGTTCCTGTTGGATTCAGCTTTGTTCCATAACTTCCTCCAACCCTGTAACACTAATTGTGCTGCATTGGAGTGTTATACTGGACCAAGTCAAGGTCAACCCCAGAGAGGCACCATTCGGTTTGCAGTAGGCCTCCATGTACCTTTGAAGACGCCTCCATTCCACCGGTCAACCATCTGAGTCTGTCTGAAACTCCAACCACCTGATCTCAACTTACAACAGACTGTCATCGAGTCCAGACAACAAGCTACCTGGGCCTCTCTTTTTGCCCCTCTACTGGATCACTCTCCCTCTCGCCAGCTTTTTTTCTTCCTATTTTCCATCTATCTCACTCTCTCTCTCTTGCCCCCCATTCTCTCTGTAATGCCCTCTTTCCTGTCATGCCAGAATAAACAGTGAATGAGGATAAGTTGCAGCAGTCTGTGAATAAGAGAGCACCTTGGCTTACTGAGAGGAGCTGTGGCAGAATTGATTCCCCCTAAGGAATTGCCTTCCATTAGGAAGTCATCTTGGTTGGGTCCACCAATGGTAGCATTTCTGAAGGGACAGCTCCATTTTGAAAAGGAGACTGTAACTTTGAGTGTTGCTGAAGAACACACATAGCATGCTCGCAGCCCGTGACATGGTCTTGACAGAGATGACAGTGCCATTTATGATAATCATACACTGTCAGAGTAAAGGAGGCTGAAATGATCACTTACAGGCCCAGTCACAGTGTTGGCCCAAATGACTTCTGTTCTGTCAGTTTAACAGAGACCACCCCCCCCCACACACACACACACACACACCCCGGCCCCTTCTCTCTTTCAATTTCCCCCCATCTCTCTTTCTGCAACGATCAGACATCCTTCAAAACAGGCTATCATGAAAGACACAACCACCGCAAATAATCACCTCTTCTTGTCCTCAGTTGTCAACATGTCTACTTCTACACTCTCCCTGGGTCTGAACTTGAAATTCAATGTAGCCCATTTTTGCCATCAGTACTCCTATAGGAGTCAATCAATTTGTCCACACACCTGAACATATATTCACGTCTGTTGGCAAAACAAAATCCCAACCCACTTTAATGGGATCAAACCATTTCTCACCAGTACAGCGTGCCACAACCTTGCCCTGACCGTGACCAGACACCTGCCGGCTCCTCGTCTCCCAAGGATAGACTCACCTCCAGGCTGGTCTCTGGCCCCTGTCTGACTCAGAGGTTGGATGGCGATGGAGACAGAACTTGGCAGGCTGTTTTTAGGGGTTAGGGGCCTCGACAAGGCAGTCCACTCTCGCCCCCCTGTCTTTCACCCACAACCTTCAAACCTCTCTCCAGACTCCAGTTCATCCAATTTGGACATTTTGAAAGACATCTAGAGGAGGAAGTGAGTCCTTTCCCTGCTTCGTCAGTCTTTTTTTTTGGTCCCTCATCCCTCTGTTTTTCCTCTGAAGCTTAGGAACAGGCTGTGTGTGTGTGTGTTTGTGTGTGTGGTGAAGACTATATTACAGTTGACAAGCAGGATTTCCCAACAAGGATGCATTTTGATAAGAATCAGGTTCTATAATCTTGGTATGACATTGACTGAATGGTGGTTCTGCTGTGTGTATGCGTGTGTGTGTGTGTGTGCGTGTGTGTCTGTGTGCGTGTGTAGCAGAGTGCCAGATGGTTGATGGGGTTGACTCTACATGAGAGGTGAGCTGCATAGTGGTGAAGGGGGTGTGTGTGGAGGTTTTGGGTTTTTGAAAAGGGAAACACTGCTCAATGAAGTGACACTGTGAAAGTCTGTCAGTGCAGATTTGAGTCCATTGAAGTCAAGTATGATATTTTTGTTACATCCAAAGTATACCCATTGATTTGTTCAAATCATTCAATAAGAAAGCAAGCTACACTGAAATGCTGTTTGTATCTCTGTAGTCAGCTGAGGTCAAGGGTTTATTAAAGGCCTACCCGTAGGAGTAGTTTAGACAGACCAGCTAGAGACAGGCTGGCCCAGAGTCAACGCTTACACATACTCATTTGCAATGCAAGCTTGCATGATTACCCTGGAAGTATCCTAAGGTGAGCCCTATTCGCCTAGGTAAGAGCCTCTGCCCTAGCCCTGCTGTCAGCAATGGTCCACAGAGAGCCACAGATGGGTCCTAACACACGTGCATACGCACAAACACACACACACACTTATACAGTACACACACTCTCCCTTTCTCTCTCTAAACCCCCACCATGCACCATGACCTTGGACAGGCTCAGAGACTATGAGAAAGGCACTAGTGGAGCATGTCATTGCGGCCCACCAGATTTATGCCTCAGGACCTGATGGAGTCTGGAGGCTGTTTGGAAGTCTGACAAACGTCCCCGCCTTACTTATCCATTCTACTTTCTATCTTTATTACTGTGATCTAGATTTCAATAGACATACCATTAGAACTTAGGACTAATTGAGAAATTATTCAATGGGTTGTGTGTGTACTTAAAATAGCCACTTGCAGGTGCGGATACCATAGGAACATGTATCAATGCAAGATTACAGTGACCACGGCTTGAAACACCTGCTGCACAACATACTCTTACTGTAGTCTTCCTCACTGTGTGCATGCAGATCATGAGCTGAATGTGACATTAACGGATTGTCTGTTTCTGTCTCCTCATAGGTGTCTCATCAGCAAAGAAGACACATACATGTAAGTTTTAGATTAATATTTATTTATAGCAAAGCTACTGAGTGTTCAAGCATTGTGTTCCTACTGGTCATATTTGTGTGTGCTAGACTGTAAAGCATGTTTTGATCAAAGAAGAAACCTAATTGTATGTTATGTGTGCCAGCCAATGTAGTTTTGTTCATTGACGTCTGGTTATAAATGTAAATGTATTGTAAATTGTAGATTTACAAATAATGTAGTTCAGTTGACATATTGTGGAGTCTATGAGAGTACGACAGAGTACTTAAAAAGCATGGTAACAACCTGCCACACACTGTGGCACTCTTACAACTGACATATTAAGGATGTCAAATTATAATGATGGAGAAAATCATTATTCAGGTCAATAGCCTGAACATATGTGTGTTTGAGTGCTATTACCCCACACTAATTAGCCTTACGGACACTTCCTACTTTAGAGAAAGGATAGAATATCAAAGCAGCTCACCCAGGAGTGTGTGGGTTCAAAGCCCAGGCAGAGGAAATACCTGCCCTGTCTGATTCAGACACCCCACATACCGATGAGGCGGGCGGGCCCAGATGCCCCCTGAGGCTGAATCAGTCATCCTTGATGGTCTGAAGGAAGTGGGAATGAGGAAAGTGGAGGGCAGATGAAAGAGGGATTGTCTGGGTTTGAGGAAGAGTTTGTAAGAGATTTGTTTGTGTGTGAAGCTGGTTTTCCAGGTCAGATATACTGTACACTTGGTTATAGTCCATAGGCATTACTGGACAGTCCAGTGCTGTTGTGAACTGAACGAGAAGAGTCTACTTTAAGGTTGAACTGAAACATCATTTAGGAACATCAAACTTCCATATTGTGATGTACTTCCGAGTGTAAGGATACTTGGGACGTAAAGTTGGTAGGAATTTCATGCGATTGTTGCAAACACCAATGTACCAGTGTATCATACTGTTGCTAGCTAGCTAACTACATAGTTTTAGCTACGTGCCCACTAAAAGTAGACTGATTAATAGGTGGAAGTCATGATAATATTGGTTGAAATTGGTTTGTACACACTAACAGTACGTGTGTATATGTAAACACCTGTGATATTTTGTTTTACTGGAAGAAAACAAATATTTTGAAATAGAATACAAATAATAATATTGGTTATTTATTACAACATTATGGCATATAGTTAAATAGGTGTGCCTTATGACCATGAATGTGATCTAAATAGTTTACAAATTAATTTCATTTCAGCTCAACTTCAAAAAGGGCTGATTATCTGAAACAAGAAAAAATAAATAGTATCAAGAAAAGGGTTTATAGTTTGTTGAACAATACCTTTCTTGAAGTATCACAGCAGTTATAATCTCATGAGAATATTTTCAAGGTTTCCATTGAATGTTACATAGTTTCTTTGCAAATTCATAATCTCTTTTAAGGATTTCTGGACCTTTCTTTCTTATCCCTTTCAATCCTCTTTGTTCAAAGAAAGGTGACCATTGTGCTATACAGTAGCATTTCATCATCCCTGGGTCTCTATTGATTGGTATTGAAGTGTGTTAAGGATGAGTGTGAGCAGTTGAGCAGCATCGTGTTCAATGACACGATGTCTGCGATGGCACATCTGCCTTTGAATAGTTGAGTAGAAGAACCCTGGCTTGAAAAGTGAGATGGACAGCCCTTCAAGAACATGTTGTGTGCTGTCTCTTGGGGAGGATAGATGGTTGGTGAAAACCCTCTTGAGACAAAAGATAAGCAATGTTTTATCAGACAGAGTGAGGGAGAGGTTGTGCAATTGTATTACGCACCCTACATCATGTCACATGACATAACCACAGGTTTTAGTCCCAAGATTTATCATCCACTGAATCCTGATTAGTACATGTATGTGTCACTCACTAAAACACCCACAAGATCCCCTCATTTAAATCACCCATGCTGTACTCTTACACAAGCAGACAGGACTGGGGCTGAAGAGATGACACAAACTTTGACACGCTCCCGGCAGCTGGTGGCGATGTGTGTGTGTTTGTCTCGTTGTTTGTTTTGGAGACACTTTCTGAAAATAAGTGGCAGCTGTTAGCATTTGTGAGCATGCTGTTGAGGCTTGCTAAAGGCTAGCTGTCTTCACCGGGAGAGAAAAGACACAGGAGGACAGAAGGGGGTGAAGAAGGAGAGCAGAGAGGATGCAAGATTGAAAATTACTAAAGATCTGTTATATTAATTTACCAAGCAATTCACAGTCATTAGAATGCAGGAATTTTATTAAGAGTCCTGCTTGTCCACATATTTAAGTTATTTGTGGTCAGACTGTATTGTTGCTTGACATGCCTAGTTTCTTCTCCTTCTGGTAACCCAAACTATTTGAGACACAGGTGTCCAAACCAATTGACATTGATTACTTTCACATAATTACTGGTTTGAAAGTCAGTCTTAGTATACAGTTCTCAAATATGTTTGTTACATGCATGTTTGTTTGCGTGGGAATCATGCATGGAGTTGAATTACAAAGCCTCCAGCGAAGTTCAAGCATCTCAGAAGCATTTCGAAATATTTAATAACTCCTCCAAATCTATCGACTTAGTGAGATTAGGACGGGATAACTTAGCCTCAAAGCCTACGAGGATTGTACACATATGAATCATTTCCCTACACTGCCAATTTGGAAGAAGAATATGTCCCTGTTGCTGTTTAATTTGACTTGGCAGCATGCACACTCCAGCAAAATAGCCTGGGGCACTAACATCTTCTGTGCATAGTTATTTGCTCAACATTTGTTTGAAGGTACTTAATCGTGTTGTTGCCTCAGTCCAATGCAGTGGGGAGTTGTTTGTTGAAGTCAAGTGGGATGTTCAATAAGTACCTTGTTAGCTCAAGCTAAAATTAACATTAATTCTACGAGTAATGACATCACTGTCAGACCTGTTACTGCACCAGTCTCTCTTCGACAAGGCCACATATTTCATATCGTAGTTGCAGTAGGCGCTGATTGATTACAATGAGCAGTGTTTGAGGTTTTGAGTACAGTATATATGGTTCTCATTGGGGTGGTGTGCAAGTGTCTTAGCTTGGCTCAGCCTTTAAGACGACTGCTTGGTGCGCACAATGTTGGACTGACATGGGGGCAACGTCAGCTCAATTCTCTGCCCCGAGGCTTGTCCCTTTGGCTCCCACTAGTAGTGAGATGTCTTTGTTGTGAAGGGCCATCATGCTAAGGACTAATGCTAAGAGACATGTGGTATATGGGCAGTGATATGCTGAGGTTGAAAAATGTTAAGTGGTCTCCTCATGGTGTGTCAGGTAGCAAACAAAGACGTTTTTATGCAATTATAGGTCTTGTTCTGTTGGCTTTTGGTCACATTTGAAAGCCTTGTGACTTCAGATGTTAACATGTTTTAAAATAGCCAAGCCAAGCTCTGAATTGAGGTTTATCGAAACATTCCAGAAAACCCATTTGCTCAGACCTGTAGACTACCCATGATTTGTTGGGGGCATGACCTACAGTAAATGTCATGTCAGTATTCTTTTGACCAGCCCAGTTCATTGGGGGTCCATGTAAATCACCTAGCTGGATCCAGAGCTGCATCATAATGAAATGGGTGTTGGGCTGGTCCGTTGATCAGAAAGGACCCATCTGAACAAACGTCAACCGGAATCTCGTATAAAAGTGGAATCCCCTGGCTAATGGAACGTTCTGGGTTGGCCTTGCTTGTTCTGTTAGGCTTTCACGACTCCTATTTCCTCCGCCTGGACAACCATCCATCTCTGACAACCCCCCCACCCCAACCCCCCCTTTACAATATATTGATGTCATGTGGCAATGACATGCTTCATTCATCTAGCCAGACAGAAATGGAGGTCATTGTCCACTTCCAGATATACGCTTTGAATGAGTTTGACTGAGAGGTGTTTTACGATGGACGTCGTAATGAATTGACCTTGCGCCGTGGTTAACTTGCAGTGCGATGTGTGGCGAGGTCTTGCCCGGTGCACCACGGTATCTCTCATTGAATATTCATGATTTATCACGTATTTCTATAATAAACAGGTGCAAGCTCTTGAACTGTGAGTAACAATACTTATACTGTGCCCTTGCTCTTTTACTTAAACATTTACTTAAAGAGATCCATTTGATGTTGTTTACAAAGGCTGACTGAGTGTTTGTAAACTCTTGTGCAGTTGAAATATTGACCTATAGATTACACACACATCTACAAACATGTCAACATAGTTCACAGGGAACTCTTCCATGCAACTCAAACATGTCTATAATACAGGGCACACATGCATGCCACCAGCAGGCAAAGCTGGAGCCAGGTTCCTCGTAGTATTGATATGATATCCATATGATCACACGTAGGCACTGGGATTCCTACATTGCTTGTCTAAACCATTCACATTCTTCTCTGAAAAACAAAATGTGCCATGTCATGACAGGCGACTTGGGTAGGACCCGATTAAAGGCGACACTTGAAAAGTGCCCAAGACAAATGACCTGGTGACACCCAGCTGTTCAGCGGGGAGCGTGGAGAGCGCATGAGATGGATGGGGTGCTTTGTTAACCCGGCTGACACCTGAGTGTGTGTGGTGCCACCACACTGAATGGCCCTGTCCATAAATCAATTAATCAGACCATTACACACGCACGCACACATACACACACACACACATACACACATGCAGTATGCACACACATACACTCACAGACTCTAAGACTCTTGAATGAAGACAGGAAAATATGCTGAGAGGGTGTTTTGAAGATATCACCAAAGTCAACGAGGCAGCTTAATGTAATGTGTATATTGGCTGACTCAATTTAATGAAAAATGTGAATACTTGTTAGTACATGTGTGTACCTATAGACTGTTCCACAATGTAATTACATAATAATGACATGTTCCTCCACGTTAACATCAAAAAGTGCTTACTGAGTAATTATACTGACTTATTGTTACAGAGAATACCTATGCACAGCGTACAAGCCTACAATCGATTCAATACTTTCTGCTTGATAATATTGCACTGTAAAATACAGATTGGTCCTTTCCTCCACTATGCACGTCTAGACCAGGCCTCTAAAACTAGGCTCTGATGATGGCCGACCAGGCCACGAGGTGAGCATCCTTTGTTTGGTGGCCGAAAAGAAATTGGTGAAACTGAAGCCATGTCTCTGTTCTTTAACTTAAGGTTTTGTGAGTGCTACCAGACATCTTTGGATGTTGTTTTAAGTACATGGGTTTGAGTTTACGCCACAATAAGAGCTTTGTTCTGGGAAGGGGCGTCCAACTCTTCCAATGCAACTGAGCAGTTCTGACCCTTGATTTTCTGCTGTACTTTTTATTTTCAGTATTTGTATGAGGCTGTGGATGAAAGGCATTTGCAGGAAATGAATACCATTTTACATTTACATTTACATTTATTCATTTAGCAGACGCTTTTATCCAAAGCGACTTCCAAGAGAGAGCTTCACAAAGTGCATAGGTCACTGATAATAACAACAAGATAGCCCCACAGCATTGCGGGTAGTCAAAAACAAGAAGTACATATTGTGAACAACCAAAAAATAGTGCTAAAGGGAAGAAACCATAAGAGCATGTAGTTAAACAAGTTAAAAATTACACAACATTAATCTCTAAGTGCAGGTGTACCTGTTGGAAAGCAATAAAAATAGGATTAACTAGAAAAAGAATACAACAGTTTAAATCAGCTACCACTAACCAACAAGAGCAACAGTCTAAGCAAGAGTCATTGTGAACCTTGAGGAAACTAGCGTTGGGTTCAGCAAACCATTCCTAAGTACCAATGTAATCCCGGAACAAGTGTGTCTTGAGCCTTCTCTTGAAGGTGGAGAGACAGTCCGTGTCTCTGATGGAGGTGCGGAGTTGATTCCACCACTGGGGTGCCAGGCAGGAGAAGAGCTTGTGCTGGGACCGGGCGGTCTTGAGAGGTGGGACCACCAGGCGGTTGTCTGAAGAAGATTTTAATGAAAGGCAAAATCATAAACATCCCAACTTAGAGGATCCTCAGAAGAGGATGGAGTTATTGGAAATGCTAGCCAAACTGTTGTTCAGAAAACCCCCGTGTTGACAATTAGCAGACAATGGGGCTGGTATCCTAACATGCCTCAGTAGTACAGCAGCAGGAAACATGGAAGCGCTGAGATGATAAGCAGGGGCGCGAGTAGAAGTGTGAGGAAAAGAAGAGAAGGAAGAGACTTGAAGTCACAGAGATGAAAAGAAGGAGAGGAAACGGTAGCGAGGGGACGGAGGGCTGGAGAGAGAAAGACAGAGAGAGATGAGGGAGAGACAGAAAGGAGAGTCAAATGAAGGGGAGAGAAGGGGGATGGAGGGGATAGAGGGAGTGAGACTTCTGTCTTCTGCAACCTCTCTTCTCCCTATTGAAGGCTCCTTGAGCATCATTAAGAACCAGGCCTAAATCGGGGGTCCTGAGTGATTAAGTAGGGGGATGTCTAATGATGTGGGGAAGCTGTGTGTGTGTGTGTGTGTGTGTGAATGTGTGTGCCAGAGAGAACTCACTCGGAAAGATCAAGCTAATTTCTCACCTGATAACTAACAGAAGGAGGCCAATAAAGGAGTCAAGGTGTTTGTGTTTGCAAAGTTTTGTTGAGAATAATAAAACATTGTTGGCACCAAGGTATGGAGTTTTGTTATTGCTCGTTTAGTACAAAAATAGATATATTTTTATTGGGAATTATTAGTATCATAAGTATGAAAGGATCATACTTTAGAAACATACTTTAGGAACAAATTCGAGACTCACAGTTTTGATCTTCCAATCCAATATTGTTTTGAGATTTTCTTTGAGATTGTAGGGGTATTTGCCACATAATGAACATACACAGTGTACTCTAATAAAATCCTATTATGTATTCAGCATTGTACATTCAAAATTATACATGCTGCATATTAAATGTCACATTACAATTTAGAAATTTACATTCCACAGAGACCTTGCTCAAAAAATTTACATGATGCTCTGCTATGACTCTTTTGCTTCAAGGGAACTGCCATGGTGAATATCCCTCCAGTGTGTGTGTGGGGGGGGGGTGGTGGACGAGAATTACAGAGTCGATGGGGATGTTCTACAACCTGTGTGTCTGTGCGTGCATGTGTGTGTGTATGTGGATATATACAGTACATGTATGTGTTTGTACTGCATATGTGTGTGTACAGTGTGGGTGTGTGTGCAGTGTATGTGTGTGTGTAACACAGACTGTAGAGCCCCAGGGAAGAGCGGGGTTCTCCTATGAGGATCTGTCAGACATGGGGTGGGGGGGTAGTAAGGGGTAGTAAGCCGCAGGCCCCCTCTGTGCAGTTCTAAGCCCCCCTACCCAGCCTGGCTCGACCACATGGTCGTGCATCCAGCCAAGTTAGAGGATTCTTGTGCTGAGTGGGGAGAGATGCTAATAATCTCCCAGGTTCATAGATTTTCTCTAAGACTAGTCTTTGACTCAGAAACCTGTCAACTGGGATTCTCCGCTCCGCTTCTTTGTTCTAGACTAATCTTCATTTGTGTCTGATGAGGGCAAGGAAACAGATGTTATTTCAGAAGGTGACCTGAACTAATTGATCATCTGTCTGTCTCGATGTCTGTCTTAAATTCAGAACATTGTTTTCTAGTTTTATTGTGGATGATACTTTACAATATAAATAATATTGTGTTAATATAAATATGGTATTACTGGTATAATATTTTGTAAGCTTTTGTTGATTGAATCACATTCCCTTAACAATTAGGACAAAGTAACTTGATAACAAACTAGATTCAATGATTAATTGATTCTTTAAATAAATCAGTGTGATAATGTAAATGTATCTGAATCTGGGGGTTGTTTTGCTAATTGATCTTGGGGTACCAGGGTGCTGCTCAATAGACAGTATCCCCGATCTCACGTCACACTTCGCAAGAATCGCAGAAGTGCTGAATGACCAGTTTCACTCGTACTGTCTGTGTTAGACCCGGTTAGAGAAAGATTTATTCCACCAAGCTAAACAGTAATTCATTGAGATGTTACTTAACATAGTTAAGTCAATTGTATATTTCTGTTTCCTTAAGACATTGACAACCCAGCATAAGTGTATACACTTTTTTGCACACATTTGACCAAATATGATGAATTATGAATATATTATTCAGCTGTATGTTGTGGTCTTATTTATGTTTATGTGAGGTCTACTTGGTACCATAACTGTTCTCCATAACCCTTACGCAGTAGCATAAAAGCTTCCACTATGTTTCAAAGCACAGTGTTTTACCTCCTGCTAGAAGCCCTGAACTTCACAGCGTGATGCTCACAAATTGGGCAGGCTAGCCTACATCCTTTTCTCCTTGAGCCAGGGCAAACTGAGAGGTCCCGTGAAGGACTTAAAGTGGGCCATGGCTTGACCCTCTCATACACACACACAGATGCCCACAAACACACACACTCTCATACACATGCACTCAGTTGCACACACTTGTGCACGCACACACACACGCACACACACACACACACACATCCTGGTGACCTAACTACCTTGTTCAGAACAAAAGTTCTGACACGTCTCCTCCTCAGCGGACTACGTTAACAAATGTGGGCCGGCACTGGTCGAACAGCCACGGCGATGAATCACAGCTCCATGGCCATGGCATCCTCATAAGTCAGGGGGAAGAAGAGACTGGGGCTAAAAACACTTCGCCGTCTGGCAGTCTTTTTGGGAAATGTGGCAACTATGGTGAGGCGTGTGTGTCTGTGTGTATGAGTGTGTATGTGTGTGTGTTTAGGGGGCAGTAGCCATGTGTTGGAATAGCCTGGAGTTGCTCCTCAATCTTGCACAGAAGGTGTTCCTGGTGGTGGTCAGATTGCTTGTTGTTTTTTTAATGGCGCTACAATGAGAAGCCACAATGAAATATGTATTGAAGTGAAAGACCCTTATGGTTACGAATGACCCTGCTATTCTGAGGAATTATACAGTGTTTGGATTAGCATCGGGGTCCAAGTTCAAGTGCCTAATTTCAAAGTATATATATATATATATATTGACGTAAAATGTACATGTAGTAGCCTGAAAATAGCTTTCATATATTCTTCTTCTTGTTCTTATTCTAATGTATGTAAACCCATCCACAGGAATGCATTTAAATTTTTTGTTTTGAGGATGCCCCCCCCCTGGATAGTCACTCTTACGTAATTGAATGATGTTAAGGAAAATTGCTCAAAACCAGAGATTAAGAGATGGGTAGTCATAAATAAAATGTGTAATTTTTGTTGCTCGGTAATTGAATTAAATGGGAGACTGTGCTTGAAGCTAGCTTACATCAAAGGTCACCATGATGTATTTAGTTAGTACCTCTCAGTCTCAAACCTATCTGAGTTGATTTGCCTTTCATTGCCCTGAAACGTTGAGATCCCAAACTGAACCTGTGTGTGACAGAACATGTGTTGTGTACACTTCTGCTTTCAGGAGTGCTTGAGTGCAGCAACCTGTGTTCTGCCTCACCACACACAGTAACTCAGTCCGGTTGGCAAAGTTGGAGCAGTGCAGCGTAGTGCATGTTGTGACTTCCATGCTGGGCTATACATCACACGCCATAGGGGGTCTACCTAGTGCGCCATCTCCATAATGAAGTCCATTTGTTAACATCCTGCGAAAGGCCACGTACCCCCGCTGCCCTTTTCAAGCAAGCGGACGCAACTCTTCTTGAAGTGGCAGCGCCAAACACAAACCAACCCCCCGCGCCGTCATCTTTCTCACCCTGAGACAATCCTTAGCGTGCCGCGCAGGCTGGCTATGTGAGGAATAAGCAAACAGCATTACCGATTCTTCATACCTGGTTATTACTGCACTTATTACACCCGGAGTGACCTATTTGGGTTGGCCCTGTTAGGCCCCCCTCTTAATCACCCGGTTTGCGGTGAGGGATACGGGTTGCCAGATAATGGGACCGAGACGGGCGGGTTGCCAGTTAATTAGGATTCAGATGGCTCAAGTTCACAGTAGCATCCCCCCGCAGAGTCTGCCTAAGCCCCTGCGCACAGCCTGTGAGCAGGCCTGCGCAGGCAGATGCTATCCTCACACACCCAGCCCCGCACTCCCTCAGCTCTGGCTCTTCATATAAGGGAACAGCTTGCTATGGATGCCAGGGGCATGTCATGACAAATTTCTGCTAAATACCGTTGTTGTGGTTGTTGTTGTGGTGAATCTTCTATAGTCAAATTAAAACAGGAGTCCATCCCATGCAAGTCCCTAACCCTAAAGCCCAGATGGTCATTATTTTATTGTACAGAATATTCAAGCCTTAATATATGATTGAATACTGTTCCATGTACTTTTCAATGTACACTGTCAGCTACTGTTAATTTATCAAAAATCAAGTTGGTAGCTCCCACCTTGCTTAGGTGTGTGCATAAATAGCTCTGTGTGCTGCCCACTGTGATCTGTGAGGGGGGCTTGTCGTAACGGCAGGCCCAGGCGTGGCACAGAGACCTGTGAAAAGGTCATCTGTGACTGGGCATGCTCGCTGTGCCAACCCAACCATATGAACAAAACAAACTTATGGATGACAGCTTACATGGAGAGGTAGATCTTATGAATCTTTTTACATTCATTAAGTGAATGCTACTTAACAGTCCTGTTTTTTTTCTCAACAAACGTGGCTAATATTACAGTGAATTTATCCCAGTACACAAGTTTCACAAGGATCACATACAGTATAAATGATAGTAGATAAACAGGGATGGGTGGAATGTATCATACTTCTTGTTAGCTCTTAGGAAACTGGAAGAATTTAATATGACCATACATTTTGGGTCAGTAGTTGACTTGACGGGATTAGACTGACGCTTTACTCGTTGACTCTACAAAAACAGAGGCGGACTTTTCCCTCTTTCTATTCTGCAAGATGTTTGAGAGCTGCGTGATTTATTGAAGTCTTATGTGAACAGAGGGCCCAAGGAAATGGATCCAAATGACTCCAAATTGGTTTATGATTGGCTTGTTTCGTTGGGGGCTAGCAGGACCTCACATTTCACCCTGGCTTCTCCTCTCCGGCACTTAGAATATAAATTGATCCGTTTTGTTTCCGTCGTGTATTTTGCCAGGGCCCAGTTAATTCGGCCATGAGGCCGCAGGGCTCACGATTCTCGCCACGGACTATTACCTGTCTGCGTTCTGTCTATATGATGAATACTTTTCAGGCCTTTCCATATTTTAGTTCTGGTTGTATTTATCTGGTGTTGTGAGAGGAAAGAGGGAGACAGAATTAAGAGAGGAATCAATCAGAATGTGAATAATGACTATGGAGGTAGATTTCCTTTTCTATGGTAATAACATCCTGAGGGATTAATCTGTGACTGGAGAGAGGACAGGACTGGAGGAAAGTAGAGGAGGGCAGGGGAGGGGATAGGATAGGAGAGAAGGAGACTAGAGGAGAGGAGATGAGAGGTGTGGTGTGGTAAAAAAGAGAGGGAAGAGTGGAGAGGAGATATTGACTGACATGTAAGCTGTGGACGGAAGCACAACTACAAGTGAACTTGGCTTATCAGTTATTTTCCTGGACATCCGATAATAAACTTTTAAGCATTTTGGTTCCCTATTGTATTTTTACAGTTGATGTGTACATGGTCAATACATTTTAACTTTATTAATAATTAAATGTATTTTCAATTTTTCTCCAAAAACTATATTTCTAATTTACATGGCATATTACACTAGTATTAAAAACATGTTTATACTGAGGTTTGTATTTGAATTCCCTCAAGATATGGGGTACATCTACTTCAGGGTAATGACCTTCCTTGTTTTGACTGCTAGAAATAAACAAGCAGACAGATTGCGCAATATCTACGTACATTTAGAGAAACAGCAGACTCTCTTCCTGGAAGGATAGGGCTCAGACTTTACTGTTGTGGAAACAGATAGTCAAGTAGATCCTTGAATGTGTGTGTGTGTGTGTGTTGTTTTTGTGTTTACATGTTATCATTTATGAATCCTCTAAGTATTGTTCCTACCCAGGAGTTCCTGTTCATCTGAATAGACCAAACAGCTGTATGTGTTCCAAGCACTGAAACATTACAGTCTGCTCTCACACCGGCTGCTTTCTGTCTTTATCTTATACTCACCCTCTCTATCTAATATTGCCTTACCACTATTGTTGTATCTTAAAGTATTGACATAAGAAGTGTCACTTTAAGTATTACAAACATGAGACGTTCTATGCAAACAGAATGTTACAGAATGCATGTGACAATGCTGTCATCTCCTCCCCCCCGACACTATTCTTCCACGCCACAGACAGAGCGATACAGAACCCCCCCCACCCCCTATTCTCTCATTAGCCGGTTGCTCTGCCACTCCGAGCAGAAGGGGAATGACCGGAGGGGCGGGCTCTGGGCTGATGTCATAGTCACATGGATTCTCATGTGGCGGTGCTTGCGAGCAGGCATAGACAGATCTGGGCTGGCCAGCTGCCGCTGAGACAGCAAGAGAGAGGGGAGAGACTGAAGAGTAAAAGAGAGACAGGAAGAGAGAGGGGAGAGACTGAAAGAGTAAAAGAGAGACAGCAAGAGAGAGAGAGAGAACGCTGGTTGGCGCTGCATGTGTGGGCTCTTTATGGACTTGGACTTTAATGATGTATTTTGTGATTTCAGCCATGAAAGGTAAGCTGGGGTATTTGTTTGTGGCATGTATGTATGTGTGTTTGTGTGTCTGTGTGTGTGTTTGTAAAGAGAGAATGGTTTAATATTGTAACAAGTGGTTTTGACTGGAGGTGTCGAGGGGGACGTGTGTCTTAAAGGCATGTCACTTGGTCTTGTTGGTTTGTGGTGGCTTATCTAAGAGGAAGAAAGAAGGTGAAATCTTCTATAAAGTTTTGTGTACAATCTTGGATTATTTTAGATGGTAACTAATAGTTATTCTAAACATGAAATATATAATTACACATTTAAATACTTAGTTATAAATACGGGAGATTTTATCCGAATTACAAAGATGTAGACATTTGCTTCAGTTGGGTTCTGCTTGACTTCCAAGCATGTTGTGTTTGACATTTTATACCACGTACATTTGTGTCTTAAACACTTTAACAGGAGTAACTGTCAAGTACTGGCATTGATGTGCTAAAAACAAATATAATAGAGGGAGCAGGAGTGGGTTGAGGGGGTTGTGCACACAGAATACTGTCTTTCAGTCTCTCTCATCCTCTCCCTCTTTCTCTTGTTTTCTCTCTGGCCCCCCTCTCTCTCTCTCTTTCCTCCGCCACTCTAATCCTGTTGTTCCACTCCAGAGTGCTTGTCTGTTATGAAAGGAGATGAGCGGAGAGACTTTGCATGTTTTCTGTCCAAGGAGAGAGGCCGATAGGGAGTCTGGGTTGCCAGTGACAGTCAGTGGGGCTGCCTGCCATAGTTCATATTTTGGTAGTGAATGATATTTGGTCGTTAGTGGTCCACTGACCTATATCTGAGTTTTTCTGGGAGGAGGCGGGGGGGTTGGGTCGGTTGGTTTTCAAACATAGATGGAGCCAGCGTGGGGAAGACGAAGGTTGTTTGAGTGCTGTCCCAAAGATACAGATCTAGCATGCTTAACCCCCCCCCCCCCCCCCCCCCCTCTTTCTTGTTCTCCTCTATCCACATTCCCCAATCCTTCATTCTGCTCCCTCATCTCTTCCAGAATCATTCTCCACGCGCTCCCTCTACAATGCCTTCAACATCAGCTTTAATCACCCTCAGCCCCCATCGTTCTCTGGCATACATGGAAGTCCTGCAGTCTGCCCACTTCTCTCTGTCTTTCCCCACTTCTTTCTGCCCATCACAATCTCTATCTTGTATCCACCTGTTTCTCTCTACCTCTTAATCTCTCCATCTTTCTAACCTTCTCCCATCTCTTCCCAACCATCTCCCTCTTTCTATCTCTCTCCTCTCTATCTATCTCTCCCTCCCTCTCTTTTTCTGGTCCTTGTTCATCCCCCCACCCCCACCCCACTCTCCTCTCCCTCCCACTCCCGCAGAGTAATGCTGGCAGCTGTCATTATCTATTAACCGGGATGTGGCGGGAATGGAAGGCAGCTCTGCACTAGCTTGTGCTAGCGCCCCCATGGCATAGTCAAATCACAAAACTAATCAGAATCCAGGATATACTTAAAGGGGGGTTAAGCTAATGAACTGTAAGGGAGCAGAAAAATCCTATAAATTGATTTCTAGGCTTGTTTGCATGTGGTGGTAATTCAGTTGAATACTTATTTTCTGATAGTATGAAATGAGAGTATAGATGTATGTAGATGTTGTGAGACAGCATTGCTTTAATACCAAACCAACTGGAAGATAACAAACCAATCATTATACAGATTTGTATTAAAATATATTGAAACAGTATCTACTGGAGATTGCCATGGATATCAAATATAATTTATCCTTCAAAACCACACTGTCTGACACAGCGATTAGAGCTTGCCAGAGATTAGCTCGTCACAAGCTCGTTTGCAAGGAAGTGCTTGCAAACAAACAAACAAACAAACAATACTACTTTTAGATCATGTCAGTGCAGCTTCCTTTTTTCTCCCTTGACAGTAGTCACATGACAGTAGAGGTTAACTGGATTTAGCTCAATTCTATTAACACCTCCAGGCACCTTGCTTGTACCAAACTCTTTTTCCACAGATTAAGCTTTGAGGAGGAGGGGAAGGGGGGTGCATCATTATCTTTCATTACTCCATGATGAAATACAAAGCAATATGCCCCAAAAAATGCCTAGTCATTTGAATTGGGTTGACAATTCCTAGCCCTAGTATACAGTATTATATTATAATTTGTTTCTGTATATTTGATGGTTATTTTTATTGATTATGGCTCATGGTTATTTGCTTCTATTGCAATTAGCAAATCAGGGTTTTCTTTATACATAGAATCTAATGGTTCCCTTTGTAATGATATATGAAATAGAGAAGCAGAAGGACCTATTGACAGAAAGACAGTTTTCTCCATGAACCTTTATCCAGTGAAAGGTTTTGTAATATTGCTCTTTTTCCAAGCCCCTTGGAGAATTTTCAGTTGGCCTTTTGAAAATACATCAAAAGCAAAATGAAGGAGTGTGAGGGGAAAAAGGAAGAATAAAAATGGTTGTATTTTGTCTGACTTTAACCGTTTAGAAAGACGGCTGCAGAGGAAGGTGTCTGTGTTCTTTGACAGTTACTCACTCTCTCTCTCTCTCTCTCTCTCTCTCTCTCTCTCTCTCTCTCTCTCTCTCTCTCTCTCTCTCTCTCTCTCTCTCTCTCTCGCTGTTTTGAAGTAGTTATGATAAAAAAGTAACCAGGCAGTAGCTGAAATCAACTGTGCCCTGCAGTTCTGTTGAGATTAGGTATAGTGGTTGCTGCCATTACATCTTTAAAGTTAGACAGTAAAATTGCAAAATCCCTGTCTTTCATTACAAACGGTTTTGCCATTTTGTCCTGCTGTTTTTTGGTGTCGGTGAAAGTTTTGTTCTGTTCTTCCAAGTCTCCAATGTGGTGAACTAGCAAAAACAACATTGTTTCGCCAAACTGTGACCTTGGAACATGACCCATTATGGTGGAACACTTCTAAAGCTGGAATCCATCTCTGAGTACATCTTTTAGAGCCATAGGTGGGTTAAGGAAACAGTGGGTTAGATTGAGTGTCTGTGGTATACTTTCAGAGACAATTAGCTGGTAATGTTATGTCACAGGATTATGTCTGTCTTTGGGCTAGGAGATTATTCAACTGCTCTCTATTGGGTGTCTGACTGAAAGAGAACGAGGGAGGGAGAGAGAGAGAGAGCTTATATAGCAATAGAAAGATACAACCAGGTGGAATAGAGTAGAGAATGAGGATGGGGATGAGGGAGATGGAGATGGAGAAAGATAGAAAAACGGTTGGGAGAGAAAGAAGGGAGATGTGAGGCCAGAGAGAAAGGTGAAACAAGGAGCCACGGAGGATAGGATCAAGAGAGAGAGGGAGATGGAGGTGTAAATGAGTGTGAGGCATTGGCGACAGATTGTGCAGAGGAGGGAGGTGGAGGGCCCTCCTGACCTTCACGGGAGGGGGACAGCGGGCTCATGAACGCCGCAGGAGGAGGCACCAAAGGTCGGGCCCAGGGGTCAGGCGGACGTGGGGCTTCTGCGGCCTGGCACACTCTGTCCACCCGTCCATGGAAATCCATCACACTGCAGATGCCGGGGGAGTGTGTGTGTGTGTTGGGGGGGGGGAGGGTAGAGCAGGGAAGAAGGGTATAGGGAGAGAGTGGTTGGAGGTGGGGGGGCGGGGGGTGGGGGTGAACTCTGGAATAACAAATGTGTTGTGGAATTTTAACGAAGAAAGGAGAAAAGGTTGAAAAACTGAAAAACTAGTTAAGTAAATGTCAGGGCAAGTAGTACCCTAGGCAGGAGTGGTCATGGAGGCTTCTATGTATGTTCTTTCAAGCAGGTGTGTGACTTGGGGACTGCTACTATACATGGAGCTATACTGACGCTATCTCAGCCACACACCATAACTGATCATGAGATGACTTTCATAGCATGTTTATGATCAGTGATTGATTATGAAAAAAAAAAATTCCAGTATTTGGTGTGGCTCTATTTTAAATATGCAGGTTTAGATTAAATAAATGCATACTATTCAAATAAAATAAATTAATGACTATTTATTTTACAATGCTTAACAATGTGTGTGTGTGTGTGTGTATGTATGTGCATGTCATTGTGTGTGTCAATTGCATATATAACAGCGTCCACATGCAAACAAGGTCATATAGATGGGCTTAACATGGGCTAACTTACTGGGAGGTTTATTCCATTTCTTGCTATTCTCCATGGCCTTTACCACATAGCTGACCATTACAGTAGGAGTATACAGGAGTATATCAGTTTGAAAGCCTCTACTTAACCAGCATATGAAATACTTCAGCACCCCAAGTATGTATACAGTATGCAGAAACATTTATTGAGGTATTTGCTTTGTAAATGAGTGCTTCCTGGTGTAAACACACAGTTTGGTTAACGTGTTCACTGGATGTCGAGGAACTGCTTTAAAGTGAGTTCACTTTATACATTTTGGTTTTGGTCACCCAACCATGCACCAGGTTGCAAAGTGACTTTAGAAAGAGATACAGTATGTGGTGGACTTTGGCATGCACATTTAATCAGTACATACCTGTAGACTGCTGTGTGAAATGTGCAGTTATACTGTCTATCAAGAAATATAATGTTTTGTTGTGTTTATAAAATAATGTGCTTTTGACTCCTATTTGTTTTTGTAGAGCAGATGAAAGATGCTAGAGCAGAACATAAGTGTGCTGTGGGAAGAGATGGGAACTGTGTTTGCATCAAACTCTAACCATGGCATTTCAACAGCAACAAGGGGGCTTCCAGAAAGACATGCGGTGTATGCATGCACAGTGTCTGTGTGTGTGTGTGTGTATGTGTGTGTGAGCATGTTTGTCTGCTTCTGCCATATGTGCTTGTGCATAGTATACCTGCACATGAAAAGTATTTGTGAGTGTGTTTGCGCTTGTAGTTGTCTGTAATTGAACAACAACAACACACATGCACACATGCGCTTAAACACACACATGCACACTCATAAACACTGCATGTGGTCCTATTTACATAATTTAAAATGTTCAGCAGTATATTCTTACTGGATATCTATCTGAACAAGCCTCAGCTTGGTGCAACAGTACAGTGCATGTGTAGACCCAGGTAGGCAATACAGCTCTCCAGGCAACTCCAAGACGCTTGCTGACTGTTTCCAGTCATGGATAATGGGCTCAGTAGGAAGATGTGTGTATGGAGGGCCAGGGGAAAGGGGGTGTTGCTCTCTGTTTGACCCAACTGAAAGGCCCCGTGGCCGGCATGCATGGTGGTGGTGACCTGGGGTGAGAAGGCCTCCAGCTAATAAAGCTACTCAAGACTGAGAGTGGCTGAAGTGCCGCCCATAGGCACAGGTCAGGTACTCAGCATCTAGCCTTCTTATATTATTTGGATCTATCTTTGTCAGCTCTCGGTGACCCCCCCCCCCCCCCTCTCACCCCCCACACCCCCCACTAGCACGCCCATCTCCGCCCCAAAAACACACACACAAACACACACACACTATTCCATATTTTTCTAAGCCTGGCTTACATTTATCTGTCCTCTGGGGTTATTTTATTGTTTGAGACACAAGCCTTGACACTAACAAACAGCCTCCCTTGCCTCAGATCAATGGAGTAGATGGCATCTAACCACAAAATTCCAACTTGCATGTATACACAGCACCATCTTTGTTTTAGCAGCAAACGTAGAAGCAAACCAAGGTTTACATTTAAATTTTGAACCTTGACACATCTAAAATGCATTGATATGGCAAGGCCTCTCTTTGATCCAAGAGAAGAAAAACTCTCTTTGGAGTTGGCATCGGGATAATTTATACTTCAGGGATTTGTGTTTGCCCAAGCCTTAGCATTTTTGGAGTAAACAGAGTTAGCAATTGTGATTTGATGCCATTATTCAAGCTTCATAACAACACTCGTCCTAGCGATAATTAGCGGTTAGATGTGTATAGACACATTTAGATAAACAGTTGGCTATACTGTTTCTACTGCACTCAATACAATGAGTACTATTGCTGAATTTTCCTCCAACACCATTATTTATGGGATAATGAACTTTATTGATATGCAAAACAACTGCATTTCTGAAATCTTGTAAACAAGACCAGAATGCGGAGGTCCAAAGCAAATCTTGAGGGAGGAATGTGAAGTATAATATCCATTCATTCAGAGGTGAGATGACCAGGATGGACAGAGATTCTGCCCTAAATCAGCTTAATGCGTGTAGGCTGCAGGTCTTGAGCGGGACAGGGCATGTGTCTAAAGAGGTTATTTTGGTTTGTTAGAAACTGCCAGGTCCATAAAGTGCAATGGGTTCATCTTCCGCACAGAGAAATCATTAGCAATTCAGATTTCCATGTCTTTGAGCAGGTCTGTGAAGGGAAGTTTGTGGATCAAAATGATGTAAATGTTTTATATCAGACAGTGTGCAAGTGCTTCATATAGGAAAGAGTGCAATGCAATTGCAGTGAAATATAAAGCTGCTTTTTAATGACTGGAGACATACTGTAACCTGTACCATTAGCCCGTTTTTTAATGAGCTGGACATCCTTTTAACAAAATACCAAAACTGCAAAAGTTGGTCATGATGTAAGTTGGCAAAACTTGCTCTTTCTATGGGAACAGTGTCAGGAAACTATAAACGTGTTGTTGACCTTGCCGCTAAAATGCTAGTGGATGCAAGGACCACCTGCCATTGCCTTCTTTCATTAGCTGATAGCCTTAGTCAAAACAAAGCTCTCCCTCGTAAGAGAGAACATTAGTGCCACCTGTTCCTGACCCCTAGTCACGGTTCCATTGATTGTATGACATCAAACTGCCAATGAAGCCTTGAAGCTTCTAAAAGTTACCCTAGAAGCTACGATGCAATGATCGGTGGCAGCTGACCATGCATGTTGACCAAAAGGCCAATATTTTTTGATCCACCTTATGTTGTGATGTAATAACTTTTCAGGTCTCTCACAAGGAAGTCTGGATCATTGAGCTTTGTCAGTCAGTGAGCCATGAATAAGGATCACAAAAACAGACTCACAACAAAGAGACAGCAGAGGACATCTTTCTACTAAGTTGATCCATTAATCACAAATTACTACCCAAAGACCTTACGGTGGATGACCAGTGCGTGAGCGTACAGTGTCTGCATGCTTTTCTGATGTTACAGTGAATTCCCTGAACAGCTACATAACTGCTCCAGTTACCTGTAACCTGTAATCAGGTTTGTGATGACAGTCTTTTCGATGTTGGTGTCATTGCTCTGCAGAGCGACAATGAATGGAGCCCAGTCTTCCGTCAGACATGTAGACAACAACAATCACCAGAGAATGTATGAGATGTGAGCTGGACATACTGTACTGGCCAGGCCAAGGGCATGACCAGGCATGTATGTTGCAGTATATTTACCATGCAAACAAGACTTGACATTCCTGGCTGACTTGTTCCTCTCATACTTTAATACTAAACTGCAGCCTCTAAGTGCAAACGAGGATAGCAATGCCATTCTGACTCATCCCCCCCTCTTTAGTACGGTTTAGACGGTGAGGTTTTGTCAGCTATTCACAAAGCTCCCATTAGTCTCATTTTCAGGCTCAACCAAACAATGGAGACGCTATCCCAGGATGCCAGTCTCTCACGGTTGAAAAAACAATGAGAGCGTGATCCCAAAGAACAGTAATCAGGAGCGATGCGACTGCGACATATTCAGTAGAAAATGTGCCTCATCACATTTAATGTGCAGTTTGTCTTCTAAGATGCTTACGAGGAACATAAAAGAACAAAATAAAAAAAAAGATTGCTTAGCTACTACTAAAGGTGTGAGGAAGGCCAGAGTATCTCCCTCGCTCTCTCTCTCTCTCTCTCTCTCTCTCTCTCTCTCTCTCTCTCTCTCTCTCTCTCTCTCTCTCTCTCTCTCTCTCTCTCTCTCTCCCTCTCCCCTCTCTCTCTCTCTCTCTCTCTCTCTCTGTCTCTCTCTTTCCTCTCTCTCTCTCTCTCTCTCTCTCTCTCTCTCTCTCTCTCTCTCTCTCGTTCTCTCTCTCTCTCTCTGTGTTTCTCTCTCAGGGAGGAGCATGGAGGGGTACTGGGCTCAGTAGCGTACATGAAAGGCATTAGTGGAGGCTGGGGCCGGGGACATAAGCAAATAAGAGAGGAGAGCGAGGGCATCATTAAGGCCGCGGCCAGGCTTTGATGAGGCTGGCAGAAGCTGTGTATGTCTCTGGGTCGGCAGACTCGGTGGATCGTGGATCTTGGAGTACAGAGTTTTGCAGAGTCCCAAGCTTGATGTTTTACCCACACATGGCTAATGAGGAGCTTGTTCTTGGGGTCGTACTGGTCCAGCCCCATGAGATTGTGCGTGTGTGTGTGAGCACACGCACACACCCATGCTCACTCACAAGCTTTTTAGTGCGTTTGTTACTGTGTTTGTGTGTGTCTGTGAATTCAAGTGGGTACCATGGTGCCATGTTTTTACACATATTAAGTTAACAGCTCTAGCGTTTGACTTTGGAGGAAGGCAAGTATTCCCTTTTATTCTGCTGTGAAGAGAGAATGGAAGAGCAGATGCTTGTGAAGATTAAGGAATCAATTGAATTTCAAACTCTGTTTCATCGCAGACTTAGTTCATGCAGCAATGTTTACGACAGCTGATGAGTAATTAAAACTATTTCCTCTCAGGTTGTGAAGTGTGCTTCATGACTACAGAACGTTAGCAGAATATGTAAGGATTTTTGGAACATATTATGACCCCTTGGTGAACTAAATAATTCCTGTTATAAACCACGGTGGTAGTATAGTTGTCTTGACAAGCTTCACAGTGAATACACTGTATACTGTAAAGGTTTCGGATTGAAACCTGCTGTAGTCGTTCATGTCTGTTAGTTGTGTGTGTATAGTACAGTCATATCTGGATATGTATGTATACAATGCTGTGTGTGTGTGTGTCTGTGTGTGTGTGTGTCAGCGCCAAGATCTGTTGTGTTTTTTCCTGTGTACATGTGTGCAGAGGATGACATAAAGGCCACTAATGAGAAACACTCCCCACCATCTCCAACTGCTGATCAAACCGTGGGTTGACAGTGGTGAGCGAGGCTTGTGTTTGTGATCCGGTGGTGTTTTGTCCCCCCCCCCCCCGCCACCCTCCCACCCCTCCCCCTCCCTCTCACATGTACCCCCCGTTAAATCCCCCCGGTGAAGAACGAGAGCCTCAGATCTGTCATGGAGACAGACTTAAGCCTTTCATATGCAGAGCGGAGATAAGAAACAGCCATTTTATAACCAGCTACATCGTCTCTGCCGCCATGGAAGGCTCTGAGTGCCAGGCTCCAAAGGCGATACACAGCCTCCTACAATGACGGGGGTTGCATTCGCCACCGCAAAGGTTCTCTCTTGTTGTGCAGGTTTTTTTGTGGTTGTTTTTTTCCCCGCAATCCTGTCAGTGTCACCAATTACGGCAGGGTGTGCGTGTTGACAGATTCTCCATGGGAGGAACAGTTGGTTTAGAGGCAGGAAAGTCCCCTACTGTGACCTTTTCTATGTCATTTAAAAGGGATAGAAGTGTCTTTTGAAGATACATAGTAAACATGTTGGTTTTAGTTAAGATAAACTGGCAGGGGTTTCTGACAAGCAAACATGATTGACGTGTTGACTGACATGTTGACTCAAGTAGTTTTTGTTTTCCACAGCTTGTTCGATACTAAATCAAGAGGAGCATTGCATCTGACATGTACGGTATGCCTGTAAGAGCGATTATTGAGAGTTGACATTCTAAAATGTCAAGTCGGTGGGATCTACTGCAATCTTGTCTCTAAGATTGAATAGGAAACACATTTACCAATTAGGGAATTATTGTGAATCTGGAGGGAAAAACAACGTTTTTTTTTTTTTTTTTTTTTTATGTCAGTGAAAGTGTGCAGTGAAATATTGCATACTGTATACATTCATAGGATAAACCAACTTAAGTAACCAAACCTAGGTCTATGAAAAACACTAGTACATTCAATCCAGTCTTCATAGGCACACTCCGTAGATACCACAGTCTCAGGTGCTGAAACAAACCTCTTCTAACCTTGCTCCGTGCTTTGTGTGAAACTCAACCCACTGACACCTGACTAATACCCAGGGAAGTCATGCCCTCGATATTCGTGTTAGCAGTTAGCATTGGCAGCTCGTTTTTATACCGAGTTAGAACAGTTATCATGGTCATGGTATTTCAGTAGGCCGAACATGCCTCGCATTTATTTCCAGAGGCAGGTCAGCTGACTTGCACCATCCAATCCTCTTTGGATCTCTCTCTCTCCCTCAGGCTCTTGGAACTGTCTCAGAGTTGAGATTGCAGAAACTGCAGTTATCTATAGTAACATACTGCATACCAGCCAAGTGGTTATGAAGGCAGCAGGGGCCTGGGATGTGTAGTAATGGCTGTTCTGGGACCAGTAGTGGTTGGAGGAAAGCTAGCTGGCTAGACAAACTGTATTATTTTACAGTCGTAAGTTTGACATAAGTAGCAACGCATGGAAGCCGAGTACTCTCAGTATGAATGCTAGGCTAAGCTAGGTTGCTAATCTCTAAGGGACCAGTGGATCAAGCAACTTAACTGGTTTTACTAGTAACAGGTTAAGTCCTCCATGACAGTCAGTCACTTGTTTCACTCAGGAGACCTGACTCCCTGTGTAAGGCCCAGTGCTCAGTTGAGGTTATTCAAGGCAGCTATCACTTTTTTTTCACGTTTTAACAATATTTGAAAGGAGCACAATACCGCACATTACAAAGTGTTAACACTCATAAGCGCAGCAAGTTCTGGCAGGGCAATCGGGCAGCGTGCGTCAGTCAGTGATAGGGGACGTAAGGCGTCCTACTCCACCTTCCTTACTCCTCCCACTACCACACCCATGTAGCAGCGCATATTCATTGGGCCACGTCCGATAAGGCGTCTTTAAAAGACGCGCGGATATGCACACACTCACCCCGGTCGTTGTATGATCAGTGCTGCTGCCACCCTCCACCGTCCCCTTCTCCCCCATGCTGTCTGTGTATCTATCCAACAGGGGGATTATATCTCTATTGCTCCCTGCCCTATATGTCATGTATGTATGTGTTGCATCGAGGAGGCAGGGAGTGCTTCCCTTAGATCATCCACTCCGCCAAAGTAAATCTACATGTCCATGTCATGTAACAATAAATGCTCAAATTTAATACGTGATTGTCTTGACTGAACTGGTGTTACATTTACACTTTTAAATATGCTTTGCACAGACAGGAGGATTATTACGTTTTTATTAGTATTTTATTTGTCTAATTTTTTCAACATTTATAACAGTAAACACATACAGAACAGATATAAAGAAAACAAAATAGGAAACACAAACAATAACCCAAACAGCTACCAGATAATACGACACAGCACAGACTTTACATGCATTCAGATATCCTTACATTTAGATATCCTCTATTCATCCTCTGTTCAGATAAGTGGAAAATTAAGAAGCACCACATACACTTTTGTTGCTGTACAGTCACTACCCAACATTGGCTCACAGAGTTGAACGGGGTGACCTTTTGTCTCCACATGGACAACTCTTTACACTGTATCTATACTCTCAAACTGGCTTGTTTCATGCACAACCACCTAAGGGTCTGTCAGACTGATTGCATTTAGGACCTTTCTCTCCCCATCTCCCCTGTGTCTTTTTTTCTCTGCCCTCCCTCTACCCCTCTTTCTCCCTCTATCCTACTCTAAATGTTTCTCTCCCTTTTGCTCTCTTTCTTTACCTACCTCTCCTCTCTTTCCATCTTTCTCTGTCTCTCTCTCTGTCTCTCTCTCGCGCTCTCTCTCTCTCTTTCGCTCTCGCTCTCTCTCTCTCTTTCGCTCTCTCTCTTTCGCTCTCTCTCTTTCGCTCTCTTTCTCTCCCTCTCTCTCTCTCTCTCTCTCTCTCTCTCTCTCTCTCTCTCTCTCTCTCTCTCTCTCTCTCTTTCGCTCTCTCTCTCTCTCTCTCTCTCTCTCTCTCTCTCTCGCTCTCTCTCTCTCTCCCTCCCTCTCTCTCTCTCTCTTTCGCTCTCCATCTCCTTGTGTCTTTCTCTCTTCCCCATTTCTGTGAGGCCTTTTCTGGACTCGCCTGCCTAGTGGCCCATTGACACAGTGTTATCAGAGCCCCTCACAGAGGCCTCAGTGATTCAGAATGACAGCACTATCGGGCCGGGTTAGAGGCACAGGCAGCAATTAGCAAACAGCTAGATTACATCAATGAAATTCAGATTTGCTCGTGGCTGCCGTCCAACGGTGACAATGGATTATTTAACAGCGTTGCCTGGACATATTATGTAACTGTTTGAAATGAGCGGGTGAAAGGGAGAGAATGCTAAGCATAGTGTGTAGTGGTTCTGAAAAGATCCCTGGCCTTTGGTTGTGTCATTTTTTGTATATGCTTATGAATCTAGTGTTATTTCCAATGGCCTGGATTATAACATGTTTTTGTTGTCACTTATTGCGTTCTCTTTGGACATTCGCCCTCATCTTGACGGACAAGTTAACAAGTGAGCCTTATGTGGTCATCACCAGTGTGACATTGTGTGGAGCACGGAGACCAACTGTCATAAGGAGCAGCTGAGCTGCACTGGAAGGCAAAATGCATCATGGTCCTTTGAATCCGATACATAGAGTATAGGCTAGGCCTTGGTGAATACAGGTGCAGATGGCTGCTGTTCATGTAACAGGGACGGGTTCACTATGAGGCCAGTGTCAGATCAGTTATTCAGGCAGTTATTACACCTTTGGTTTAATCTTGGTCTGCAGTATCAATTTGCAGAGAGAACCCTTGAGTGCAGTGAAGCACTCCTGGTCTTAACTGAGCAGCAATAATCAAGTTATTCTGATTTCTATAAACCAGGACACATTAGTGAAATACGATTGTTGACTTTTGTAATATAGTACATTACCCTAATACAAGGGCAATGGTTCTACACATTTATTTGGATTATATTTGGTCAAAATTGTGTTTATGCATGTGTGAGTGTGTGCGTGTGTCGGTAACGACATACTTGGCCTCATCCTTTTAATGTTTTCCCATATATTGAAGGACTGCTTCATAGAAGTTTTAACACACAAAGAGATATTTGCATATCATTTGAATGTTATTTTTCTCTCATATAATGTTTTGTAATTGAAATTGTAAATTTATGTTAGTTACTGGTAGAAATTATTTACAGTAAACCCAAGGGGTTGCTAAAAAACTTACAGGAAAATTGGAGCTGTTTGTGAACTCACCATATAAATAATTGCAGGTTCCAAATTAACTGTAATTTCAAGCACCAGCTTTATTGGAATATGGGCTTTGATGTTCGAATATATAATTCAATGGGGATTAGCACCCCATAGGTTAGCACCAGCTAATTACAAGAGATTGGATATACAGAGCTAACAAGGAGTGAAGAAGAGGAGCGACTTAATACATGGAGAATTCAGAAGACAAGGAGGAGGATAAGCTGTTGGAATGAGAAAATATATTTGGTTCTGATTATCATGCACTTCCAGTGTAGTTTTTTCTTTCTTTTACTTGCAGTGGTTCTGCCTAGTATTAAAATGATCAAGTAGACAATGGTGAGATTATGGGAACTTTGCCTGATGGTTATTTGGGAATAATTGTAAAGCCTGTGATTGCATGTTCTGCCAAATCAGTGATTGATAACACCAGGGACTCTAAACAAATGATTTATTTCTGATTGTGCATGCAAATGAGCTATCATTTGGTCCTGTGAGGTTCAGTTCTCACTGCTGTAGGATCCTCATGCTCGCATACTGGGGAGACATGATTGATGCTATCTTCAGACGCAGTGTGTCATGTTGACTACGAAAACCTTTCATTAGGATGGCTCTTTGGATGAACTCGGTTAGGAACGGCAGGTCATTCGGATTCAAAGGGCTGCCCCGCCATGTGCCTTTGTCAGCTTTAACACAACTACTGAGAGACAGCATCGTGTATTGTTGTGATCACGGTGTCATGGCTGGCCCACTCAAACTGACCAAGATTAACATTGAAGGGCTGTGGGTCTCCATACTCCCTCTCTGTTCTGCATTGCCATTCCAACCAGATCCTTTTTACTCTCACCTCCATACATTTACACAGTACCCCTCTCTCACTCTTTCTATCGCTCATTCTCTTTTAGCTCTCAGTTCCATGGACTGGCTCTTATCAGCTTCCTCTTGTCTTGCTGAGCTGGCTTTACTGCCCACAAGAAAAACCCACCTCCCATCTCTCTCTTTCTTTCCCATCTCTCTCTTTCTTTCCCATCTCTCTCTTTCTTTCCCATCTCTCTCTTTCTTTTCCATCTCTCTCTTTCTTTCCCATCTCTCTCTTTCTTTCCCATCTCTCTCTTTCTTTCCCATCTCTCTCTTTCTTTCCCATCTCTCTCTTTCTTTCCCATCTCTCTCTTTCTTTCCCATCTCTCTCTTTCTTTCCCATCTCTCTCTTTCTTTCCCATCTCTCTCTTTCTTTCCCATCTCTCTCTTTCATTCCCATCTCTCTCTTTCTTTCCCATCTCTCTCTTTCTTTCCCATCTCTCTCTTTCTTTCCCATCTCTCTCTTTCTTTCCCATCTCTCTCTTTCTTTCCCATCTCTCTCTTTCTCTCTCTGTCTCCCTCATTGCCTCTTCAGGGTCCTCTTTCAATCTCCCCCCCTCTTCTTGTTGCTGATCTCTCTATCTTTTTCACCCATACTTGTATTCATCCCTCCTCCCCCTCCCTCTCTCCATCTCCTCATAAGGGATTTGCCCCAGGGGTCCTAGAGGTTTCTTCCTTCACCACCCTTCATTAAATTAATGTGTATTTCCTGTTCATTTCCAATAGGGCTATCCTGGAGAGACCCTCTCTTAGTGCCTCTGTCTGGACCGAGCAGTGGGGGCAGAACGCTGCTCACTCTGCCTCCACTCTGGTCTCTCTCTGTCTGTCTCTTCCTCCCCTCCCCCACCCTACATCCATTCAACTCTATATCTGTCTCTATGGCTTTCTAGCTAAAGTGCACCACCATGGAGTGTAATGACATAGACCCAATAATATCTCAATCCACATATGGTGCCGTAATCATTTCCACTGAGTTGTAAAGAGTGATTTATTGAAAACGATCATGTGCCATTATATGACTAATGTTGTTCTACTGTTGACATCCATATAATAAACTTAATAGATGTATGTTATGTTTCTGAATATGCTTGAGGTAATATATGTATACGACATAGCTTTGGATCTGATTATTAACAGGTGTGATGTTATGTTCCGCTACAAACCTAGTACACATTTTTCAGCTTCACAAATTATAAGGTTTTGTGGCCAGGGTGATGCTTTTCCACTTAATGTCCAATTTCCCCATGACAAAAAAAACACATAAACACACACAGTGCCATGATGTTTATAATGGAACATTCTGACCATCTCCTGAAACAGCCATTCCCAATCCTGGTCCTCAGGATCCACTGCCCTGCATGTTTTAGGTGTTTCCCTCTTCCAACACACCTGGTTCAATTGAATGGGTCGTTAGCAAGCTCAGCAGAAGCCTTTTAACGACCCAGTCATTTGAACCAGGTGTGTTGGAAGAGGGAAACATCTAAAGCATGCAGGGCAGTGGGTCCCGAGAACCAGGATTGTGAAAGCTGTCCTACAACATGAAGGTGTGGGTGTTTACTCTGTAACAGTATTGGGGGTTAAGTTGGTCAGCTGACCATAAGAGCCTTACGCTTAGGCAGGAGGGTCTGAACGTAGAGCAGTATCCCCCCGCGGGCTTCTGGGATATGTTTATGTAATCATTAATCTTGGCACTTCTTTATTTACCCGGGATTAGAGCCGGGCCGCTCTTTCACAGGCTCCCACTAAGCAGGTTCATTGAGAGGTAGCTTAAAGGCAACCCCCTTTCCCCCCTCTCCCACACCCTACTCTCTCACTCTCTTTTTATTCCTCGCTTCATCTCTGTCTTTTCGTGTCTCTTGTTCTGTCTTTTTCTGCCTTAGTCTGTTTGACTTCCTCGTTTTCTCTGCTATTCCTTCCTTCCTCTTCTCTCTCTCTCTCTCTGTCTCTCTGTCTCTCTCTCTCTCCTCTCTCTCTGTCCCTCCAGCCCACGCAAAGCCAAGGAGGCTTGGTGTACCATTGCTTAATCCTAGCATGTCAAACAAAGCCATTGAAACGGTTGCTGAGTTGTGAAAACAGTGATTCTTGCTGAGGAGAAACTCTTACTTTTCAATGCAGGAAGCAGAGATTGAACTTGGCAACCCTTGGACTGTGACTCCGCAAACATGTAAGCATGTAGAAGGTGGTGGCTCCCATTCAGCATTGTGCTTAATGCATACACAGTAGTGTCTGTTTTGTGGTTTTTGAAACTATTTACTGATTCGTAATGTTACAGATTATAAAGTAATGAGAAAACCTTTTTTCATTATTATATATATTTTTTTAAAGCCTGACCATCAAGATATTGGTCAATGTGACAATATGTATACACATTGGGGAAAAGTCAAATTCTTGTTCTGAGGTTTTGATCGAATGCAGTCTGTCGTGTAGTTGCAGCTATATATGTGCAGCTCAGAGCTAAAAAGCCAAAGAGCTCCCCTGGTTTGTGTAGCACTTCACCACACCCTGCAGTGGCTGACAGTCAGCTAATGTCAGCTAACGCTCCTCATTCTAGCTTTGCCCTGCAGGGCAGGCTAGCTCACCACCACAGTTACTCTGTGAGAGGCTTCTGAAGAACACAGTGGTTGTGTGTAGACTATCTGGCTCTCTCGCACCTGGGCTTTCTTTTGCATAGAGTGCAGAAAAAGTCAAGTGCACTTGCACGATGAGGGAATGGAAAGCTCCGTGGCAAAGCTGCCCAGGAAAGCAGAGTCGCCTGTCTCCCCCCCCCCCCCCCCCCCCCCCTCCTCACTGCTCCTCACAGTCAGGTAGCGCTGCTAGCTGAAAGACAGAGGAAAGACAAAGATAGAGGCTTCAGCTCTGACAGAACGGTGCTAGAAAAGGTGGCTTGCCCTTTCTAATGACCAATAGGGAGAGGCATTTTGCTGAAAGACTGTAAAAGGTTGCACACCTCAGGTTTCACAGCTATCTACCCAGCATCTGAAAGTGTAGTATTGGGTGGCCCTCGCTCATGTAACAACATGTTTTTGTCCAAATTTGATTTGTCTTCCCCCCAAAATCACTTGCATGCTTGTTCTCATGGTTTCCATGTAGACACCTCAAAACATTTCTTGAAATAATTACGGCAGTTTGAAGTTAAGGCTGACCTTAGGAAAGCTTTGAAGACTAGCTCCATTGACGAAGCATGCCAATGTGATTTGGTCGAGGGGAGGAGACCAATACAGTCTGCTCAGTTTCATGAGATCATAAGACTTCACGCGTTATCCTGTTTGTGGCGGTACACACATCACAATGGGCTCACTTATAAGCAAGTAGGTCTTGAACCTTTTCACACTGGGTTTGAACCTCTTGTACTGCCAATTGAAGGAATTAGCATTGTTCTGTGGTACAGTACAGTGAATGTCCAAGACTGAACATTGCCAATCATTGTCAATTATTTCTCAACCTCCATTAAGTAAATAATTCACACAAGGAATCTCAATGACAGTGTCTTTGGGGATTGAAAGGCATTGACCCCAGTCTGCCATGAACAAGGAGGAAACGGCAGCTTGAGGTTTATTCTAACTCCAAACATTGCATTTGTGTGTGCTTAGTTTCACAGAACTGTGCATAGTGTACACACTCAGACACGTGGACGCACACACACAAAGAACACACTCACCAGCACAGCTTCACTGGGGGAGATAATCCTGGGCTCGCTGTGGTTCACTGGGTCTCCAGGAAGAACCTGTAAGGTCTCTATTCACTGGGTCACATGGTCAATCCTCTTCCTTGGGACTGTGGGATTTTAAACTGCACTGCACTGAGCCAGTCAAGCCCTCTACACTAAAGGCTGTGTGTGTGTGTGTTTCTGGTTTTGCTTCCCTAAAATGCTGTGGCATATGATCAGATCTCTCTGTGATCTGCAAGGAAGATTCATAGATTCTCAATTCAATTATTCAATGATTAGAAATTTAGTATGTGCAATTAGATTTCATGTTATAATGTGTCCCTTATTGTTTGGAAATACTGAGTATATAATCCTAGACACTGTCCTTAGTCCTTCAGTCTGCTAATGTGTTTGGAAAGCACCATCCAGAATGTAGCCACTGCTGCTTTCCCTGACCCGCTGCAACGTCCATCTGAATGAGCAGCCTCATTCCGGAACCTCCTGTCCGTCTGTCTGCTTCCAACCTTCTTTTCACCCTTCAACCCTAACCATACTCAAACCCCATTGCACAGCTGACCCTACAGCACCGCACATGTGCTGATCTCTGGCAGAGATCCAGTCCAGATCCATCATGGTTTCACTCTGAAGGACATGGCACCGGTAACCTATAACGGTGCTCCAAGGATATCCTGTCTTAGGACGGGATAGTGATTAGAGCAGTGAGTGAACGATAGTTTTGCAGAATAGGGTGTTTCCTCTAGTCCCTGGTGAACTGGAGGAAGCCTCCCAAGACTTGGCCCTGTGTTCTTCTGCTAGAGATGTGTTTTTAACATGATTCAAATCCAATTATTCAAGAAATGTCATACCTCTGAGCGGGCTCAGTTTCAAGGTAAAGAGGATAGAGTGAAGGAATCCTTGGAGAGTTGGAGTCCGTTGGGGATGTGCTGACCGGGGAGATTTTGTGGATGTTGACGGCTCATTTTGTACAAATTTGTTTTTGTTAATTTGTCGGGTGCACATAGCAGTAGTGTCTATCCATATGAACATGTGTTGGTGGCAGTTTTTATGCTTGGATAACATGTGTTTCTGAGTGCATCTTTATTTCAAGAGTCCTATGCTTTCTCAACTGTGTGTATACTGTAGATTTCGGCATGTACATGCTGTATATACAGTGTGTGTGTGTGTGTGTGTGTGTGTGTGTGTGTGTGTGTGTGTGTGTGTGTGTGTGTGTGTGTGTGTGTGTGTGTGTTGGTTTGTGCGTGTTGGTTTGTGTATCTCATGAGCCAAAACTCATAACACACTTCCCAGTCAGGAAGCTTGTCAATAAATGGCACAACAACAAATATTACTGTCTAATTACCCTTTACCTGCAAACAATTCACACATACACAACAGTGCGCACACACACAGTGTACACACACAAGCACATACACACACAGTGGGCATACAGCTGTCCATGGAGGGCTGAGAGTTCTACTCCTACCCCCCTTTCCCACATGGAATGTCAGAAAGCATTTTAGGTGAGTCTGTGGAATATTCCGGAGTGCATTCAGTACAGTAGAGTACATCAATGGCTGCTGGAGATATAGTGAAATATTAATGGCCACACACATAAGTGCACAAATTGAAGCAAAAGCAGCCTTGGGTCATTTGTCTGTCTGACTGGAATCCTGGTGAAATCTCCCGAGCCGCACACACACACATACACACACGCTCCTTTGCGCTCATGTATGGCTGTGGCATGCATGCAGTCACCCGCACTCCCCTGCTCACACACACATCCCAAGTTAGTCCTATACAATTTTAATATATCCTCAGAGCGAACTGCGGCTGCTGTGAAAGCCTCCTGTGTTGGCTCTTCATCTTTTATGCCTCTGTTAAACAGCTATGAGTAAGGCAGGATGTAACTGACAAACGCAAAAGGCCTCCAGTGCTTTTGTCTTCTCCTCTCCCGACCGCCACTCTACCTTTGTAGACAGTTTTTTTTTTTCTCCTTTTATTCCTCAGTCTGTTGCTTCCGCCTGTTTTCTTTTTCTCTGCTTACAGCAGACAGTGCTGATTTCTCTACTGATACACAGGGGTTTACTTCAGGTTAACAGTGTTTGTGGAAGCCAGCTAAATCTTGTTTTGCCAACAATAACCCGTCCTGAAACAAATGATATAAGGACAGTGCTATGTGTGTGTATACATATATAAAGTATGCCTCACACTCTGATTCTTTTTCTGGTACCTTCATAACTACTGTATTTCGTCTAGCTTGAAATTCTTATGAATTGGTAAAACATTTTAAACAACAATTATTTCACTTTTTTTATTCACCATCAAGTGTGACAATGTAACCTCAACTGCATTCTTCACTTTCAGTCATTTTTATAATGGCATGGGGGGGGCATGTTGAACAGAAGCACCAACATATTACGTATAAAGGCCACTAACAATAGAAACAAACTATTTAATCCAAAATGGCATTTAACATCAGAAGCTAGAGCAGCAATTATTTTGCTTCAGAGAGGCAGTTCTTTCTTTACCTTATCTATTAAATCACCAGCGATGGCAAAAAACATCTTTCAACTGCTTCACAAAACACCTACATGCCGTGTACATTATTTTGCCTCGTACGCGGAACCCTGGTAGAACCTCAGGTGCTGCTACCACTTCATTAATCTGCTCACCACCGCAAATCGCTGGTGACAAGATAGTAAACAACGCAGCAGCATTCTTTTTTCTTTTTTGTTGGGCCGCCTTCTTTATTTGTCAACATTGCATTATTTGTCAAAGTAGCATTTTGAATCGATGGCAAATGACGTTTGCAGAGTACAACTAATTAGAACATTGCTCTCTTTAAAAAACGGCAACAGATAAAAGGCCCACCAAAGTTCTTGATGTGTTGTTGTAGTCTGCTGATGTCAGCATGTGAGAGAACTACAGTGGTCTAGTTCTGCTGTCGTCGTCTAGCAGCTTGTGTGCTGTCGGTTCATTAAGTCACATTGAAACGTGTGCTCCTTTATCCTCTGAATGTTTGTTATGTTTAGGAGTTCTTGGTTTATGTGCTTTCTTAGCAGTAGAATTACGTTTTTATCAACTTGACTTAATTCTAGCATGTGGAATTTATAAAAATAGGTCATTTTCTTGAAGGGACCAGGGACACATAACTATATTTACAGGGAACAGCATTGTTTGTCCTGAGTTGGTTCATACAGCAGTGTGGGTGATAAGTCTCTGCACGCTGTGCTTTGATCTAGCTCTGAGTGCCTGCATAAAGACTCATCAGAAGCTGACTAGCTGGGATGCAGTCTTGTGCACGTGTGTGTATGTATTTTGCTATTCTGCATGTGTGTTAGTGTAGTGTAGGCTATGCTATGTAGCCTATTGTGTGTGTGTGTGCGTATGTGTGTGTGTGTGTGTGTGTGTGTATTTGATGTTGGCAACTCACTGTGTGAACCATTGAAATGGTGAAGCAAAGGTCAAGCACTTTATTTTAGAGACTCTGTATGTCAATAGACATTTACTCTCTGATCTCAAGTACTTAGGGAAATGGCTTTCATTCAAATAGCCACTCTGCCAAGTTCTTTGATCCTAAGTCAACCTCATCGTGAAGTGCCAAGTTGAGTAATAATAAGCTTCCAGTATCAATATCACACTTTGTTATAGTCTGACACTTAAATTATAGATAATGTTGATTTATGGACAATAAAACGACTATTAAAACTGTGGGAAGACTTTATCAACCAAGTTCTGTAGACAGGGACGCATTCGGAGGGGTGTGTTCAAGAATGTCTGAATTTAATTTCTGTTTTTGCATTTGTGTATTTGACATTAATTTGCTTTATTGACCCAGACTGCTGCTTAACCCACTGTTAATCATTGCCTCATCCCTCACTCATTGAAACAGTATAGACTTCTGAAGTTCTGCACTGCCATCTGCTGGTTACCCCATGCAATGACACTGGAAACATGTCCATAGCTAAAAGTAAGAAAACATGCCCAAGGCTTTTAAGTGAATGTCAGGACAAATTAGTGAAGCAATGGGAGAAGAGTTGTGCAAACACAATGCACTGTTGGTGGTGTGTAGAGTATAAATAGGGATGAACAAACAGACCAGCCTCTCGTACATGCATGTGTATGTACAGGAGGAACGGAAACACGCATGCATATCCCCATCCCCCACTCACTCACTCACCCCTCCTCTCTTGAATTCAGAACAGTAAGTGCGATGTGCCTCACATCACGCTGTTGAGCTAGGAGAGGATTGGATTGGACAATTGAAAGTGAAATACTGACTTTTTCTTCTCTGTCTTTCTCGCACCCTCTTTTTCCGTCTTCTTTACATTCCCTCGCTCCCTCTGTCTCTCTGTGTATTTCTCACCACCTCTTTCTCTGCCTCTCTTCTTTTCTTTCTCCAGCTCAAATTGAAATAATCCCTTGCAAGATCTGTGGAGATAAATCATCAGGGATCCACTATGGCGTGATCACCTGCGAAGGATGCAAGGTGAGCACACGCCACAGACGGGAAGTCCTTTGGCCATCAGACTCTGAAAAGTTGTGTTTGAAGGGAGCCTTGAAAAGATGAGGTGTCCACAGCGTTTTTGTCGTGTTTCTCGTGACTCGATTGATCCCAAGGGGACACACGGCTGGTTTGATGTTGATCGCCACCCTCACTCCATTGACACCAAATATCCTGATTATATTGGGTGTGATATTTCAGACACCACTGTTTGCCACCACTGCACTAGATTTACCATTCCATCATACTGCCTTGCTTGTCTTACAATGCTAAGACTCCCCTCAATGAAGCAGTTTTCTCTGTCTGACCATAGGCCCTTAGTCAAACAAATGTGAACAATTTCACTCATTAAAGCTAATTAGAATCAGGGAGCCATTTAATGTTTAGGGGGTTCAGCAGCACGATTCTCGACTATAAATCACACAATTTTGTTGAAAGGATTCAGCTTGTCAACGATAATAGCTGCTTAGAGAGTGTGTCATTGAGACAGCTGTTAGCTTTTCACTGGTGATTAAACATCAAATGAACAGCTTATTAAGAGATACATGTGCAGTAAGGCATGTCTCTGTCCTAATATGGTCATAAGGAATTTCTAGATATAAGCATTTTGTTGGTACGAGATTCATTATTTGTGCATCTGATTTCATAACTCTCAGTCCGCCATCTCGTCGTCAGTTCTATGAGAGCAGTGAGGGGTAGTTAATGAATTGTCGCGATGAACTCCTTTGATGTTTTTCTCATTGAGAGGGTCCCAAGTGTGAGGTGATTCTGAACAATCATTTTTCATTTGAACCATTGCTTCTCCTCCATTTCTCCACTTCCTTTCTTTTGCACTTTCTTTTGAAACATGTTAAATCAATTCAAAATATGATTTTGCTCTGTCTCTTCTGTCCTTCCACCCCCCTCTCCCCTCCACCCAGGGCTTCTTTAGGAGGAGTCAGCAGAGTAATGCTGCCTACTCATGCCCGCGCCAGAAGAACTGTCTCATCGACCGCACCAGCCGCAACCGCTGCCAGCACTGCCGGCTGCAGAAATGCCTAGCGGTGGGCATGTCCCGAGATGGTACGTACAGTAAGGAGCACAGAGGGTGGATGGGGGTACCAGAGGGAAGGGAGTGTTTGTGAAGGTTTTGAGGGAGGGCAGTTTTGGTGTCGTACAGAGGTACCCGATTTGAGTCTTAAGTGGACTGTGAGGCCTTCTTCCTAGCAAATTTGTAGCACAAATAAAAGACATATAGTTAGTACTTGCCTGCCCATGCAATGTTGGGGTAATCAGTGGTGTAGCAACACTCCAGCTGAATACTAATCCAAGATTAGTATTCTACCTCTATTATACTTTGTGCAAGTGGTAGTTTCAGTTACGGTGGGTGAATGGGTGTGATATTGTTCTGGAAGGGTCTGTGACAGGGGCCCACCCACAGAGAGACAGGCTGTGGAGTTCACAGGGCACAGAGACTCACAGCAGTCTCTAATCAGGCCAGGCCTTATGAATTCCCTTCAGCCGTTTCCTCTCTCTCACATCTCACACTGTATGCGACGTCCTGTACACACAAAGCACACACAGACAGCATGCACACAGACACAGACACACACATGAGGTGTAAAGGCCCGACCACTTCTAAATCTATTGATGTGGCTTTTTTAATCAGTTTTCCCCTCCCCTTTCTCCATCCCCTCTCTCCTTACCTGTCTTCCACCACTACCATGACTGTACCTCTCTCACGCGGTAGTGCAACCTGTCCTTCCCACTCAGCCATTAGAGTAAACATCCCTTTTTGGAAAAGAGCAGTTGTCTTACCGGATGACTAATTTATATGACAAATGTGCTGACTAACCGCACAGCAGCAGTCAGCAGGGTGTATGGGTCCACCTGTCCCTGGGGTACAGACAATGCCTCCTGACACATGACACACTGGTCCCACAACACACACCATGATGTTGTCCAAACAGGTTGCAGGCTGATGATGGTGAGCATGCAACCTCATGCTCATATCTGAGATTAACCTGTGCTGTAGACTTATTAGAGTTCCCACAATCATGGAAAACCCTGTTAGTCAGGAAGTATTCAGATTTTCCGGCCTGGAATTTCTTGGAATTTAATACAATCCGATCCAGATCCAGGAAATGAAAATATATTTGAAAGTCATTTAAAGTCTGCTGCATTGTAATCATATTATGTAATCATAAGTAACTGTCACTGTACCAATCCACAGCGGTCAAGTTTGGCCGCATGTCCAAGAAGCAGCGCGACAGCCTGTACGCGGAGGTCCAGAAGCACCGCCTCCAACAGCAGCAGCAGCAGCAGAGGGACGGCCACAGTGGTGGGTCCCACCTCCACACCAGCCACCCCCACCTCCACAGCCAGGCGCCAGGGGAGGCCGAGCCCCTCACCCCCCCCTACGGCCTCACGTCCTCCACGGGCCTCACCGAGCTCCACGACGAGCTGGGGGGCTACATGGACGAGCAGCACACCCCCGAGCGGAGCTCTTCCCTGGGCTCGTCCAAGGGCGACTCTGGCGGGGGCGGAGGAGGAGGCGTGGGCGGGTTCTACCTGGACATCCAGCCCTCCCCAGACCAGTCGGGGCTGGACATCAACGGGATCAAGCCCGAGCCCATCTGTGAATACGGCTCGGCTAACGGCTTCTTCCCTTACTGCTCCTTCACAAACGGAGAGACGTCTCCTACGGTGTCCATGGCTGAGCTTGGTGAGCGTGTGTTTGTTTGTCTGTTTGTTTGTGTGTGTGTGGGAGGGGGGGGTTAGGGGGCGGTGTTAGTGGAAGGATAGAGAATCGGGGGATTGAGATAAAGGTAGAAGAGGTATAACGATGGTGAGGACAGGAGCTTGCATGAGAGGGAAGAAAGAGAAGAGATGAGGCGAGGAAAAAGGAGGGGTAGTGAGGATAAGAGAGGGGGGAGGGGGATGGGAGAGAGATACGATCTAAGAGAGGTGCAGTCGAGAGAAAAGAACAGAGAGGCATGCAGCACAACCATGGGGGCAAAACCAGACACCAAAGGTGGTTTAAAATAGCAGGAGGTTGAAAACTCATCTTCGGAGCTCATTAAAACGTGCGTGTGGTAATTAGTTGTCTGTTAATTAGGGCCAATTGGGATCCAAAGGGGCACGCGTTGGGGGAAATCAATTTTTTTGCTTCCCAAGAGTTTCACAGAATCTTTTCTCTTTTCTTTTTTTTGACAAAATCATTTATCACAATGGTATGCTTTTCCCCCTCCCCTTTAGCAAATGCGTATATCCTTTGTTAAAACATTTGTTTGTCTCATTCAAATGTATTGTTGTATCAGGTATCATTATTTTACCAACAGCAGTTGATAAGAGCTGTATATCAACTACTGCCAGCAATGTCAAGCACAATCTTTGTTGTCCTGTTTGTTGTAGCTTTAATGCACTAGACGTGTGTTGGGAGCTGTGTGTTCCAGCATGTTTAAACTGGGTGTTGTGTTGCGTTACAGAGAACCTGTCCCAGAACATCTCCAAGTCCCACATGGAGACGTGTCAGTACCTGAGAGAGGAGCTGCAGCAGATGACCTGGCAGGCCTTCCTCCAGGAGGAGATGGAGAATTACCAGAGCAAGGTACTGGACGCTAGGCTACTCTGTACAGCTACAGGAATATACTCTGATATGAACTGTATAGTAGGGCTTCCTTTATCTCGTTGTTCATTCATTGATCTTGTCCTTGTTGTTGTTGACGACAGTCCCGCGAGGTCATGTGGCAGCTGTGTGCCATCAAGATCACAGAGGCCATCCAGTACGTGGTGGAGTTCGCCAAGCGCATCGACGGCTTCATGGAGCTCTGCCAGAACGATCAGATTGTGCTGCTGAAAGCAGGTAACAAACTCTGTCACACGTCGCTAACCCTTTATCCTGATGTGACAAGGGTAGTATCTGCAGGAACAGGGTGTGACAAGGGTAGTATCTGCAGGAACAGGGATCCAACACGTCACATGTCATAAGCACGGCAGAAGAATGTATGGCATACAGTAGATATCCCAAATTAGTTTGTATATTATATGGTATATTAGTATAATTTTTGTATACTATTTCCAGTTAGTTACACAGGAAGCACTCGCAGGGTCCCATTCAGATCATAGCATCAAGGCTTATGTAGCATATTTATTAAATTGCAGCCAATTACTGTCTAGTCTGGACCAAACACCCCAACCATGTCATAGACATTAGACTCACAATACATGTTTGTCTTAGATTTGGTTGTCTTAGTAAGCGATGCACATAACGACAATCAGAAAACGTAAAAGTAGACACATTTTGCTGAAGTACAGATATTCAGGATCATGTTATATCTCACCGCCCACTTAAATGCAGTTACTCTGACTTCAAACGCACGCACTCACGTGTGCGAGCATGCACACACACGTACCAGATAACAAACAACAAACAGTGTTATTTCTCTCTGGCAGGTTCATTAGAGGTGGTGTTTGTCAGAATGTGCCGTGCCTTCGACTCACAGAACAACACCGTCTACTTTGACGGGAAGTATGCAGGGCCAGATGTCTTCAAAGCATTAGGTGAGTCAACCTGCTAGACCCTATCTTAGGGTGTGTGTGCTGCACTTGTGTGTTTGTGTGTGTCTAATTAGCCCAGACATTATTCAAAGAAAAAAAGAAATGAGGAGAGGGTGGCCTCTAGGACAAGACAGTACAAGGTTTGTTCGAGTCAAATCAAATTAAAGTGGCTACGCACTTCTCAACAAGCATCTTAAATGAAATGCGCGTCCCATAAACTGTAACTATCCCTTTCATGATGCCTTGTAATGTACGTACCTCAGCGAGTTATTACATCATTGATTTAATAAAAGACGAAGACATTAGTGATCTCTCCCCTGACTCACTCTGACCACAAGTCCACCGAGACATAATTACACTGATTGAACTGTACTCTTAAATCAGGCATTGTCTCCACAGCTAGCTACCATGCCTCTGTCACTTCTGCCCAAGCTCTTAAGAGACCAGATATTCTGACCCCCGTATCTGCTCCTCTGCTGTGCTGCGTGTGGCTGTGTTGTTGACAGGTTGTGACGATTTGATCAGCTCCGTCTTTGAGTTTGCCAAGAACATGTGCGCGATGCACCTCTCCGAGCACGAGATCGCCTTGTTCTCCGCATTCGTTTTGATGTCGGCAGGTAGGCCCGTCTCCCAGCATGCATTCTGTTTCAGTCACGTCGGTAGACATGAGATATTGTAATGCACAAACACATTTTGAACACAAACCCTCACACCTACACACACACACACACATGAACATACATGTATGCATACACACATCATGCACGCATACACACACATGCATACACACATACACATGCGCACACACAGTCAATAATATGGTGTGTATGCTGTCAAGGAGATCCATGTTGAAAGACATGCTGTGCTGATAGCAGTCTTCTTGATGTTGTGTGTGTAGATCGGTCATGGCTCCAAGAGAAAGTCAAGGTTGAGAAGCTTCAACAGAAGATTCAATTGGCACTTCAACACATCCTTCAAAAGAACAACAGAGAAGACGGCATACTCACAAAGGTAAACATAAGCCATTTGTACACACATGCATGCACGCATGCATACACACGCATGCATACACACTCTGGGAACTAAATTGTGGGTCGGTTCCATCATCTTCTCTGATCAAAAGGAAATGTGGGCTTGCCAGCTCTGCAATCACAACTGAATCCCCAATGACCTTTCTCTTTACTATTCTCTCACCCTCCCTCTCTCTTTCATTGTCTCTCTGTCTCACTGTCACTTTAACTTTTCTCACTGCCACCTTTTCTTACTCTCTCTCTCTCTCTCTCTCTCTCTCTCTCTCTCTCTCTCTCTCTCTCTCTCTCTGTCTCTCTCTCTCTCTTTCTTCCTCTCCGTCTCTATCTTCCTCTCTTTTTGTCTATCCCTCTCCACAGTTAATTTGTAAAGTGTCCACCTTGCGGGCCCTGTGCAGCCGGCACACAGAGAAGCTCACAGCGTTCAAGGCGACGTACCCGGACATTGTGCGAGCTCACTTCCCCCCCTTATACAAGGAGTTGTTCGGCTCAGACTTTGAACAGGCCATGCCCCTGGACGGCTAGCCGGTGAAACAGATGCTGTGCTGCGCGGTGGTGTTTTACCATACCGGACCGTACTTTAACGGACAGAACATGGTTTCAAGAGAGAGAGACACAGATGGTGACCCAGAGCTTTTTTTGAACAGCTGGCTCGCTGCTGAAAAAAATGGAGGGATGGTTTTTACTCATCTGTTTGAGTTGTGTTCATCTTTCTTCACCTCTACCTTGCTTTGCCCCATCCTGGTGGATGAGTTGGATAGGTTGGAAAGGATAGAGGCGGAGGGGACGCAAGACGCGCGCGCACACACACACACACACACATACAGTACATATATTCTGTTAGATCGAACCTAGCCCACTTGCATCTGTGTATTGTTCAGTTTATGATTTTAAAAGCTTATAACTGCAGATTGAGAAAATATAAGTGAATGTCACTTGAAAATCCAACTGGGATCTTCTTGTTAGTTTCTTAGTAGATTTTTTTCAAGCTATTTGGGTTTGAATTGCTAACTCTCCGATTAGGCAATACATGAGAAAAAGAAAATGAGTGATAAGATAAAGCTATAACCTGAAGATGTGACCGAAGCTTAAGGCACTTATAGACAGATTAATAAGACTTAATTTTGTGTGGTTGGTTGTTGTGGGTTAGGGTCAGTTCAAACCTTTTCTTTTTGTTTAATTTGATCATCAGTCTGTACAGAACACACAACAGTTTATTGGTTGCTGGTTCACAGTTGTAGATGATGCAGATTTACTCTGAATACCTACTCATGGACCAGTCGTCCACTCGGGGTGTCTGTAGGGATCTTTACTTAAATCAACACTCATCACCTTTAAACCACCTGCTATGAACCCTCACTGCAAGAGTGGAAATTAGAGAACATTTAGCTCACCAACCTCAATACCAGGAGTCCATTCCTTTCAGTAACTATGTCCTACAGGGCATCTTACCCATAAGTACAAACTATAAATACAAAATGAGTCAATGTAATGAAATAATAATGTTTTTAGAATCTATTTTGAAGAACTTGTATTATAGCGGTTGTGCACTTATTGCAACATTTTACCAGGCACTTTTGGACCTGTCTTTAATTTATGAAGAATTGTGTATAACTTGGGTTTTTGAAGTGTTGCATGTTCAACATCACATCAAACACAGATGTATCAGACAAATGTGTCCTTCTATGCTGGAATCATGAAGTGAATTAGCAAGTTTAAAAAAGCAATATTGTTACGATCATGTAGACTCTCCCATCAACACCTAATATTTTCTTTAAAATTATTTTTGTTCACGTTTTACCTTGATTTTATAAATCTACCTCTCATTGCCTAACCAATTCAATTAGTGTCACTGCACACACTGCACTAAAACATAACAATACAATTTAATCAGCCTAGGCCTGCATTTTCCTGATACGTCTATACACCCCATAGATGTAGACATAAAAGTCAACTCATTAGAAAATGTTGCTAGACCTACTGAAGTTTCTGGCGATCAAGCGTCAAGATCTATCAAATCATTGCATGCATTGGCTATCCATTAGCTCTACCTAGTGGTCAACAAGAAAACAGTACGATTTCTCATCAGATTTTCTCATATCCATAGAGATACATTTGATCTCTTTCAGATTCATCCCCAGAAAACCCATCCTTTCTTCTACCTTTTGTGTCTCACCCTTTAATATATAAGTAACATTTTGTGTATTTCCATCTTTACAGTCTCAACAGTCACCAAATTCAGTTTTTCAAAGGGCACCTAAGCACTGGTCTGTGGTCAGCTCTGGGAGGTTTATCTGTCAGGCTGTAGTAAGTAAGGGTAGGGCTCAAGAAATCCCAGATTTGCTCTAACAAAAAACATAAATAAAATAGACCATTAGACCCAGAGAGAACGATAGAAAACAAGTGGTGGTGTGCTTGCCATGGTGACTCTTACTGTTTCCCCAGTTTATCACATAACATTGGTCATTTCATGGAATAAAACACAAAATGGAGGGAGGAGTGACAAAAAACGAAGCCTTGTCTGGTGGTGAAAGTCTTTTAAGTTGATTTTCCCTCAGAAGAGGCAAAACCAACAACTTCTAAGCAGTTGGCGTTTATCTGCAATACGAGCATAAGTGCTGTGGATGTGTGGGTTCATCAGATGAGGAGCTCACATTTTATCCATGTAGCTGATTGTTTGATGTTATTTTTTGAGGACAGGGTTTTACACAAATTACTGGCAGTGAGTATCTATGTATGTATGTATGTATGTATGCATGTGTGTGCATGTATGTGTGTGTGTGTGTGTGAGAGAGTGTATGCTTGAGTACATTCCAGAACATACAGAAGCAGTAGTTGGAGTAGCTGCATTTTGCCTGAATTGTGTTTTTGTATATTAGTATTTTTTTTGCACGGCAAGGTCATTCCTCCATTGCGCAATACAACCATGCATTTGATACTATCCCTCAGGGAACATTTAAGCTGTGTACAACATTTTAGGTTGATTTCCACATTTTACATTTAGTTGAGAACAGTCTACTAAATATGCAGAGCCCATGTAGCTAAAAAACTATCAAAAGAAAGAACATGTTCCAATCCGTACTGGATTCAGCATCTTGTCCTAATTTATTTGTAGTTATGAAATCATCAAAACCTTGGAGGCCCAAAACCAATGAACTTATACTTTTTCACCGCCATATTTTCCACAATGCATTTAGTAAAGCAGATACATCAGGTTAATTTATGTATTCACTAACAATAATAATAATAATAATGGATCCCAAAGGGCTTCATCAAATTTCAAAGAAAGCTAAACTTGCACTATGATTCCACAACCGTGGATTATTTGATTACAATAAAAAGAAATACACACAGTAACTCAGGGAGAATTAGCAGTTCAGTATTCAGAGCTTGGCCCAATGTCTAGCATTGTACTGAATATCCAGAGGGGTGTCTTAATCTTATCTGCATGCTGACTTAATGATTAATACTATACAGTGTATTCTGCAGTCTGTGCCAAGTTGCCGCATTCTGGGGTTGATTTCTAGAAATCAATAACTAATGCTAGGAAAGTAATTGAGGCACTTGAGATCTAAAGGTGGATCCAAAGTATTTCACAGTATAAAATAGAATTGACCCAGGGTTGCATAGAAGATATGCAAATAGATAACAGTATTAGTGAAAGAATGAGACATAGTGTGCACAATATTACGTCCTTGCAACAGTTATTGACAACATCAAGCAATAATGGCTGGTAACAAATCAATAGATGTTCATATTACTCCTTTGTTTGACTGGAGTTTTCTGAAGTTCTGATATAGTTGGTCTCTTGAGTTACACCTGTTCCTCTAGGTGACTGCAGTGTGTGTGTGCTTGTGTGTGTGTGTGTGTGTGTGTGTGTTTGTGAGTACTTGCCTGTATACCGTATGACAAGCTTACATTTCCCTCCTCTGTTGACATAGAGATCCAGACAAGGCTTGTATTCAGGACCGCTTGGTTAAATAGAAGAACACTGTCTGTCTGTGTTTCCTTCTAACTTTAATTTGTTTCCCTCTCCATTACACTTCTATCTTGATGACAACGTTCTCAAGTTTCAAGCACATAAATTAAAGAGCATTTTTATTTCACAAATTAAGAAAGTAACTTAGCCATAACAGAATGTCAAGCAATAATGCAAATCTACCTTTTTCTCTCTTTTTTTGTATAGTTAAATTGCATGTCTGTGCAAATTTTTATTTATCACATATAAATTGTATTTTGTATTCTTGTCCTTATTTTGAACTCAGTGTTTGCTTCATGTACGGTATATTGATTGGTTCTGTTCTGAGAACTATGAACATGAGCAGGATGTACATACACAGTACATCACCCTCCTCTTCATCTCCACTATTATTTTAACTCACTTATGTAAGTAGCTTTTATATATTGTCTATAGGCAAAATGAAGATACTGCTTTAGATGCCTACTCCGTACCAACATGTATCTGTTGATTAAATGCACCATGGTGTGCTCTATCTGTTCTGATATACAGTACTGCTCTCTTTTAGATTTAGTTTAGTTAGAGAGTGCAGTATACATTTTCTTTCTTGGATGTGTGGTGCTAGGTTACTTTTGTCAGCAGGTCCTTGAGATGTTGAGACTATGCCACCCTGTTTGTTTATTTGATTTCACAGAGTATCTACACATTATTATTGTTAATATGAGTAATTATGATGAGTAATGATCATAGTACAATGCCTACCATACCCAGCATGCACCTGTATCAGTGTGCTTGTCCTGGGGGAGACAATTTATTTTCTTTGTTTGTTTAAGTTTGTTAAAAGGCAATAGCTTTGGATTTTTATACAGAATAAAGCTACAGCACCGGAGTTTCAATATAAAAAAATTAAAAAAGATACGTGTTTGTTTTGGGCTTGAAAAGCCATAATTGGTTGTGATGTTTTTGAACTTTTGTCAGATGTGATTGTGAAACCTTTTGGTGCGATCCGAGGCTCATGATGTGGCCCATGTCAACCAGCATGGTGTTAATATCAAGCTTAAATTTACACAGAACACAGAATATTCCATTGGATTTGGAGGGACTGTCGACAGTGTTTTTGAAAACGGTTCATTGTGGATTTCACACAAAAGAAAATGTATGGAAATTCAATGATTCTTACTAAACGTTTTGCTGAATTTTATAGTGACTTCTTGAAAATGTATAACAAGAAATCCAATTTGAGTTCATTCTGGTTGAAATTTAACTTGCTTTAGTGCTCAGTTTTTAAGGCCAGAAAAAGGATGATATAATATAATAAAGGAATGGACAATCTATTTCATGTTTTATTTTGTAAGATTAATTCAGTGTGTCTTTGTTCTTTTACAATAATGAGTCCTCATAAGTTGGTGGAAAAGGCACAAGCAACTCTGTTAAATGAACAACCTGTGATTTTAAATGAAGATCCAGTTCAGTGGTTTGGTCACATTTCAATGTCATATATTTGCTACTGATTTTGAAATGATGACATTGGGACGTACCTTTTTACCCAGCTCTTTTGAACTCTATCACTTTAGTTGTCTTCGCGAGAACAACTCTGTCCCTCACCTCATTCATTCAAGTATTTTGATTTATTTTGTAAATACAACTGTAAAGAAAATAAGAAAATTTTAATGTTGTCTTTTAAATACTTTTCATTCTAATATGATTATTGTTATATTGTACTTAGAAACTGTACCTTTAATATGACCTTCATCAAAGGTGCATTGGACACATCGATTTTGATGTGTAAAATGTATTGTTATCCCATAATAAAATGACAGCTTGTAAAAAAGAAAAAAATGAAGCTAGCAATTAGCACTGCACACCGGGTCATGATTTGAGTCTGCTGTCATTGTTTCAGGTTCCTTGTGTTATGTGGCTTCCAAAAGTATTCAAAACCCCTTCACTTATCTACAATCAACTTACACTTTTGATATTGTAGAAACATATAAAATACAAAGAACTTGCAAGATCGTATTTTCAGTATTCAGAGCCCTTTGCTTTGACATTCCAAACTGAGCTCAGTGTATTGTGCTGAAGCATCGATGTAGGGAAGCTGATACGGATCGTGTATAAGAGCATAGTGTCCAGCAGAGGGTGTGAAAGAGAATAAAAGCTTATTGAGTGACAATTTTCACACAAGTTGGATTGAATCCTGCCAGGCCTCAGTACCCCTCTCCACAGTTATACAGTTTATTTTTCAAGGTTTTGATGCTGGGACGTTCTTCTTTATTTGAATCTACATGTCTTAATGTATATCCATTAAGTTGATTTTTCAGACTACAGACTGAATAAACATAAGTTCACTACAAACAGTCCAAGCAGTTGCAAACATCCATCTCAATATGGGTGTGTATTTTACATTATTAGATTGAAGATCATATTATATCTGTCAAACCTGTGGAAAGTTGTGGAGTTTTTAGTTCTAAATATGTCTTCCATCAATCACTTAATTTTTGTCAAAACGATGGAGACTGTCCTGTCATTTGAGTTTGGTCCGTGGTCTACTGCCCGTAAACGTTGGTTTCGGCCTTCGAAGCCACCGGCCCTCCCTCACTACACCCAGAATGTTGGCCCCAACTTCCCTACGTTGCGCACCCGACCCTGCCGCCCACCCTTCCCCTCCCTCTCTCCAATCAAAGCTGCTTCTGCGTGACTCACCCCTGCTCTGTTTGCCACGTTGCCATATCGACAACAGGGAGTGGGAGACTGATAAAAGACCATAGATCTCCCTTGCACATAAATGCAAGTGCAGAACTACATGGGTTGTATTATCTTACGTGGAGACATTCTGTAAGAATGCATGTGGCCATGTAGGGGGTTTAACAAACAATCAAAACTATCCCCCTATGTTTGTAGGAAGAAGGGTAAACTGAACAGAGTATTAACAGTAACCAAAGTATGCCTATACCAATGGGAATTGCAATTATTTTACTTCTTGGGTTAAATCAGAGCAAGAATGGTCAAAGGAAAGTTATATTAAATAGTTATTTAATAACATTGCAAATGAATAAAAATGAATTACAAGGCAAACATGTTACAAAATAAAGGCTTTAAGTCTTACCTACTCTACCATGATCATTGTAAATCAGAGAGAAAAACATATGACTAGTAATGCAACAGTAAGTTACACAGTGAGGTGTTAGACCCATCAAGTAGAGACTCCTTCCAGAAACGCCATATTTTAGCATATGAGAAGTGGGGGCATGGTGACACCCATCCTTACAGCTACTTTGTTTCACACATTGGATTGCTTTTACATTTTTAGCTTTTAATTTATAAAATGTTCAGTGCATCTCTGGAAAGACAATGTGATTGTTTTACACAGAACCTTGGAAACACCCTGGCCAAACGCGTATAGGGTGGGAGTCAGACGGCTGAGCGGTGAGGGAGTCGGACTAGTAATCAGAAGGTTGCTGGATCGATTCCCAGCCGTGCAAAATGACGTTGTGTCCTTGGGCAAGGCACTTCACCCTACTTGCCTCAGGGGGAATGTCCCTGTACTTACTATAAGTCGCTCTGGATAAGAGCGTCTGCCAAATGACTAAATGTAAATGTCAACGCAAGTCTTTGTTCTGACATGTTCATTTGTTCTTACACAGCGTTTCTAGTCCTGGAAACAGGAATGTGTTATCAGGGTTATCACCTTCTCAATTTTTCTCTTACTGTTGTGAGAGGGACAGAGTGTGAGTGAATAGAATTTTGATATTTACAATACAAACAGATTTTTAGTATGGCAGAAAAGTTACAGTACAGTGACAGTCATTCTAACGCCTATTTAAGATTTGATATCCATTAGTGGGGTCCACTCGTTGGTTTACGGTTAATGGTAATGGTAGGAAAGCTGTAATACTATGGAGACACTATGGAGACAGAGCTGTGATACTATGGAGACAGAGATAAAGTGTTCTTGCCTCATCGTTTTTTACACTGAGTTCAGGAACTGCACAGAGGTTCAGTTCTCATATCTCTGATGTGTTATCTCACCATGGAAACGCTGCTGGCCAAGACACTTGAGGGTGTGGTGCAATGATATTCTCCTAACCCCTACAACCCCCCCTTACACCCCTCCTTTCCCTTGAACAGATCCTCCCTTGGCGTAGAGAATCACTTGTTTTCACTCACATACCAATGGATTGCAACATGAGAAGCAAACTTTTTTCGCTTTCTTGAAATGGTACAAAAAATGTGTTTTAAAGTTCAAAGCACATAGAGTCATGGTGCTGATAAAATACCTTAGATAGACCTTGTATGCATGTTAAAAGTAATTGAACATGTGTGTAAGTTATTTTATATGATGTTGAAGACTGTGCCTCACCTGTAGGTTGATGTGGTTTATACCATTTCAATCCATCAAACTAACTATAATCAAGTCATCATTTTGTAAAACAGACTTAACTTTTATCAAAAGTGATGTCCGGGGGGATGTGAACCTAGTGTCTCTTGATCTGAGATATACACATTCCCCAATTAACACAATTTGTTTTGATCAAGTACTCACCATAGCTTTGTTTGCTTTTGATTGCTATGTCAACGTATTAGCTTGTTAGAGTTTGTATCTGTTGAATATCTACATATGCTTCTATCAATGTTTGCAAAGGTTTTTCTCATTTACTTTCAGAGCTGAACCACATCGGCTTTAGCAACATGTCACATGTCACAGACTAATGAAACCCCACAGATGACTCAAAACCCCAATGACTATCCATTGACAATATTGTATGTGGCAATGTGCTTTGAGATGACGTGACCCTGTTATTGTATCTGGTCTTGTGACATGAAAAGGGGTGAGTTAGAATGAGTGGCAAGCCTGTGCACAGTTATGATGTCATCACTATGAGACCTCTGAGGGTGATGGGATGTTTCAGCTTCATTATGAACTCAGTTACCCAGACAAGCTTCAACTTGATATATTTCCTCACCTTCACCAGCATCATCGCCAGCAGGTAGTTACAAGGTGTAAAAGTTTAATTGAATTGAAGCACATGCTTTTTGGGAATAGACACAGTAGCATTGAACTTCAGCATCACAATCCTTTGGATTTTCTTCATCACAAAACATAACTTGCAAATACCAGATCATAAAGGGATTAGGGAAATAGAACAACATATAACAAAATAAACCCTATTTTCTGGCATGATCTCGTAGCACTATCCCTTTTAGAGAGAGGTCAAATTAAACTCAGTGGAAGAAATGCAGATCATGTGAGATCACGAGGGGCTCTGGGCTGTGCTGTGAGAGACAGCAGCCTGAACAACCAGATATTGAAATATTAGCTTAGCAATGTTAGCATTAACCCTATATGTCTGTGATGGCAGGTTTTTTTTTTTGTGAGGCTAATAGAGGTGTGGTGAGTTTGGAATAGGCCCCGGTTACATCACTGGAGGAGTGTTCCCTGTGATTTCCTCAGGTGAGGATGAAGATATGGTTGTGTTGGACCGGCCAGAACCTCAGTACACTTGGTCAAGTAGAATCTATGATTGGTGATAAGATTCACTTATAAAATGAATTATGACTTAGTGTTTCTTGGGTACTAATACAATAGAAGAGTTCCCTGTTACAGCAAAATACATGAACCTGGTACTATACTCACTGGCAACTACCATTTGCTATCCCCAAACTGACCTTACACACTAAATACTGAGAACATATCAACAAACACAAACACTTGGCTTCAGGACTCTCTAACCTACAGTCCCAGTTACACCCCAGCTTCACTACCCCTAGTCCTTTGACCATGTGAATGATGGGCACAATCTGACGGGCATCGTGCCAACCGATGCCACTCACACTCTTAACCCGGAGAAAAAGAGCTTTTCCTTTTTAATTATGCCGTTAAAGTGAATGAGTTGTCAAGTCTGACATGCTTTATTGGGCTTTAACGTACCTTTTAGCAAATGAGGTGCTCAGCTACGACAACTGCGGGGGCGTGAAGAGTGTGTCATGGCCTGCAGATGATTGAGTGAAGGTTGTTTGGGGGTTGCCCGCTTGTTTGCACTGGCATCCATTGAATTACAACGCCATCCTTTCAGCCTGTCCCACAAACAGTGGGTTCAAATGAAATATTAAAAACAAATAGGATGGGAGGTGTGAAGGATGTGGAACTGCATTACCCCAAATGCATTGGGAAACCTCTTTTTCAATTATAGGTGCCTGTCATAGCCAGGGGCATTAAACAAAGACGGGAAGGATTACCTAATATTTATCTTGGAGCGTGAGTAATAGGAAGTGTGTTATGAATCATAATTTAGGCGAGTTCAGTGAAAAAGCAGTCTGAAAAGAACAGAGACTAGTTTATCGATCCTGACGAGGGTATTTGAGTCATGTCAAAAATGCTGAGGCTTCAGTTAAAATGCCTTTCAATTGGGTCTGGAATGAGCTATGCCATACTTCATGCAGAATGACATCTCTCACTGGGGAATCACATTTTAAACCATGCTATCCAAATTGAATCAGAAAAACAGAGCTGTTTTTAGAGGTGTATTGCTTGTTTCAACATTGTGAGATGAAGGATGAGACAGATGTTTGGACATGGGTTTTCTGAGAGTGGTGTGTTATGATCATATGACAGTAAAACAGGAAGTTTCCAGAACAAAGTATGCCATACAACTGCCCTGAAGGCAAAAATTACCCTGCACAGAGTCTGGTTCTCTAACAGGAAGTTGGGTCGAGGGTGGAGAGAATAGAGACAGGGGAGGAGTATGTGCTATGGGGCAGGAGTTGGACCCATGCTCAGTGAGTCATATCATTCCAGCCTGCCTCTGGTATTTAAACACTACACCCTTTACCGTCTCCATAACGGGAACTACAGTAACCACAGTGCTGCATCAGTGAGGTTCTGTCTGAAGTCCTTCCACTAAGGTAAGTCTGCCCTTCGACCTGCTATGATGACCTTTCTCTGTCCTTCTACTGAAGCCCTTTCACTCCAAATGCCCATTTGTGTGAGTTGAGACAGTTTTATGTGTCAATATGTGTGTTAGAGAGAGAGAGAATGTAGTAAGAGAGAGATGATAAGATATTGAGAGACTTAATTTATACATTTTCTTATTGAAAACAGTAAGCCTTTTTTGTTTGCATAGTGAGCATGATTTACCACATCAGAAATGTTTTATTTAAATGTGATTTGATTAGTTTAGGTAGGTAAATATTTCACAAGATAGAACAGGGTCTTTGCTCTGACATTCTTTGCAGATAGGTAATGGTTTCATAGAAGTGTTGCTGGGTGTGTCAGAGCAAAGTTTACCCTGGAAACACACACTTATCATTTACTGCACACTGTGTCATTAGGACTCAGACTGTAGGATCCCCAATGCTATCACAGTCATTATCATCATTACAGACATAACCATGAGACAATTATTAAGCTTCAATTAGCTTACACAATACTTAGATGTATAAATTGATTGCCTCAACTCTGTGTGCTAATAGTTGTTTATGCTGAATTATGGCTGTACTATAACTGAGAAAGAGACTTGTAGGCCTTTGGTGGTGGACTGAAGGAGCAGGACATGTGAGTCATACGTTAGGATGTTTGTAACTGGTTGCTAAGTGATGGTTTGAAAATATTTTTGCTAAATACCACCTCCTCCCTTTTATGGTTTCCTTTTATAATATAGTGTAAAAAAGACAATGAACTTTAAACATGTCAATTACTTGTCTTTTGCAGAAATCATAAAAAATGGCATTGGTCTCAGAATTCTTGGGACAGCTCACTCTGAATTTTGGCGGGGTGAGTAAAGCTCCATCACAACTAATACGAAAATGAAAAGTCACCTCTTAAATTTAGGACAGTTATTTATGATTGCAATACGATTAGGATAAATTGATGCATTAATGAGGCCAACCCATTGAGGTCAATATAAATCCCTTCTCTTATATCAGCTGTGTTTTTTGCGTCCAGACCAATCCAATCTATAGTTCATAATTAATTTAAACATCATCAAAGAACCCATGGACCTGTATGACATCCACTGTACAGTACATATCAACAAGCAAATGGGACCCATTGTGGGATGTGTGCTAATGTAACATGGTCCCACGTAGGAGAGTGAGCCCAAATTCCCCACTGTGGTGCCAGTAGCAGACTTTGACCCAGCCAAAGATGCTACACGGATTGAAACAGCCATTAAAACTAAGGGTAAGAAGATATATACAGTTGACAGCCTGCAGTTTTACAACTGGCTGTTAGAAAGATTGTTCCGAATGTGGAAATTAATAGAAACCTAACCGAATTGGAATTACTCCTAGCTGGGGTATTTGTGTTTAGAACGTTCCATGCAACAGTAGTACTGTGTGGGTAAAGTTGGGAACAGTGAGTCACTGACCAACTACAAAGGAGTTTTTCAGACCACGCCTAGAAACCTCTGCCATAATGTCTACCAACCAATTTGCTGGAACAGTTTGGATAGTTATTTAGCAAATTACACATAATGGCTGTCCTGGTAAAAAAAGAATTGTACTCTAACATGACCCATTATTTGTCTGTAATACTTTTTTTTTGATGTCTTAAAAGGTGTTGATGAGCAAACCATCATAGACATCTTGACAAGACGTAGCTACTCCCAGAGGAGAGAAATCGCCTTTGAATATGAAAAGAGAGCGAAGAAGGTGAGGAAAACCTGACTTTCGCACTTAGACCACATCATTTAGAGTTTGTTAAAAGTAGACATAAGAAAATAAAGATTTGTGTATCATAAGTTGTGTTTGATCCATTTGCCTATTCCTTTGGCAGGACATGATCACAGCCCTGAAAGGAGCCCTCTCTGGCTCCCTGGAGCATGTGGTTCTGGGCCTGATGAAGAGTACTGCTCAGTATGATGCCTCAGAGCTCAAAGGTTCTATGAAGGTAATAAGGAGAACTCTTGTCAGTTTCCACACGCATCTTAAATGTTTAAGCAATCAATAGTACAAACAAAATTATTACAAATTATTTTGGGCTGTTGATGGTAGATTGTTAGTCTAATACCCTAATAATATTAACCATTGTCTAGTCTTCTTTACACACACCTACACAAATACACACACATACACACACACACACCAAGGATTAAACCACATTGCATAATATGCGATTGAGAGGTTATATTGCATATAAAGGGAGGAACAATGAGGGGAAGTCTCTCTACTAGTTTAAGACTCGCCCATGTTGATTGTCTTACCAAATCTTCGAGCAACAGTACATGAAGCTAAGAGAGATTTTCAGACATTGCTGCCCTCTTGTGGCCTAAATTAATTACTTCTACAGACTAAATTCAGGCAGTAGTAGCAGTTGGAGATTTTCTATTCTGTTCTGTTGCACTGCCTGACACCAAATATTTCATCCATCCAGGGTCTGGGAACTGATGAAGAGACCCTGATTGAGATAGTCTGCTCACGGAGCAATGAAGAACTGATGGATATCAAAAGTGTTTACAAGGAGTGTAAGTGTATCCCCTTTTCTCCAGTGAAGCTAATGTGCGGACCTTTCAAATGATGAGGAAGGTTATCACATTCTTACATTTGTTTACTCTCACATTAATCCCAATCTGCATATGTACAGTGTTCAAGAAGGAGCTAGAGAAGGAGGTCTCTGGTGACACCTCAGGGGATTTTGCAAAGCTGCTTCTGGCTCTCGTACAGGTAAAACCACACAGCTTTGAACTCAACAGAATGACAAGAAATGTGTCTGTTTGAGCGCTGGGTGTTAACTTCGCCTTTCAAATTTCTGTCCTTCAATAGACCAAGAGAGATGAGCCAACAAACATTGTGGACTATGAAAAGATTGACCAGGATTCAAGAGTAAGTTCAAATGTGCATAGTAAGCTTGGATTGTCTGCTGCCAAGCTTCCGCAGTATAAACACAATTGGTTTATTGTTAAAACTTATAAACACAACTTGCAACCATTTCAAATATTTTATTAGTCACTTTATATTAGGAAACCTGTCAATTGAAAATACACATATAGCTTACCCATGACAGAAATAAGCAAACCTTTTTCTTATGGAAAATGTTGTAAAACATGGGCTCAACACTTTACATGTTGCATATATTTGTGTTCAGTATTTTATATTGTCCCAACATGCTTTGACAACTTATTTTAGTTGACCTTGTTGACCTCATTGAATCTCAGTGTGTTATATGTACAGGGGCCATTGATTAGCTGTTTTGTCCATGCAGGCTCTATACGAAGCAGGTGTGAAGAGGAAGGGGACTGATGTGGCCACCTGGATCTCTATCATGTCAGAGAGAAGTGTGCCCCACCTACAGAAAGGTACCATGCAATTCATTTAAGTAGATCTTATTGCTAGTATTTCTCATTCCATTATTGTGATAGCAATTTAGAGTGTTAGAATTGAGGAGGGGGTGTACCAGACAATAACCAACCCCTGAAGACTTTTGACAAAATTCAAACCCTGGTGGGGTCAACACTCCATCCTAAATCTGCCCAGTCACATGTGTAACCTTGCCTGAAGGTTTCAGAACATAAGTCACAAGTTCTGTTCTCGTTGGAAGTCTTCGATAGGTACAAGAGCTACAGTCCCTACGATATGAAGGAGAGCATCAGGAAGGAAGTGAAGGGAGACCTGGAGAAGTCCTTCCTCACTCTGGGTAATGATCTATCATAGAATCCCCTGTACATACTTGTATGTCAATCTACCTATTCTACATCTACACCACCTCTTCCTACTTCCTGAATGATCCACCCTCCTGCAAGTCTGGTTAATACAAAAAAATAAAAAAGGATTAGATGATCAAACTTTAGTCTACGGAAACATATTCTTTATTCAACAATCAACGTTTGTATACTCTTGATGTTAATTGACTACGAATACTCGCATTCGTACGTTCCTTGAATTCCTCTCAGACTTGTTTTATAGTTAGCCACAGGCGGAATCAACTGCTTATAAATACTGGATGAGTCTCCTCCTGTCTATGTGGCAGACTGTTTGTGTCAATCAGGATCCTCTTCCGCCGTTTACCTACCTCGCTGTCTCTCCCTCCAGTATCTTAACAGAATTACATCTGGCAGAGTAAAATTATTCGTAAACCCAGGAGGGAGACCCCCCCCAACCCTTTTCCTCTATTCCATTTTCCTCTCTCTCCCCTATCCTCCTCTCTTCTCTGTTCCCACACACACGTTCCTATCCATCATATGACTTGTAAATGCTTTTTTATGTACTGTAATTGACCGTTGTTTGTTGTTTGAAAGACATTTGATTTCAAGATATTCCTCAAAGTAAAATGGATAAAAGCTTTAAGTCTTGAGGCAGCTCCACAAACAAGGAAAACCTTAATTTTATACGAGAGGAAGTCCTTGTGAGTATACAAAAAAGAGGAATGCAGCTTAACTAAACATGTTGTTCTCTTACTGTTGCAGTTGAGTGCTTTGAAAACAAGCAGTTGTACTTCGCGAACAGACTCAGCGAAGCTATGAAGGTAAGGTTGGTTGAGGGGCAGTTCAATGGGCATAAGTGAAGCCCTCTGTGACATTGCTTGTAAAAAGGGCTATACAAATACATTTAGATTTGATTTGATTCAACAAATTGATTAATTGATTTCATCATGTATTATATACAGGAAACACATGCAGTTCCTCTTAGAGAAGATGTTCGGAAATATACTCAGTTATCAATTTTGAAAATAATCTGTTATCATAGGAGTGATCACCTCTGCAGAGACGCTTAACAGCAGTACATGGCTGTGAGAGTCATGCCGAAGATGCTGATCTATGATAATAATAGTGTGCTGTTTATTTGGGTCGTCAACAGAGCAAAGGGGCCAAGGAGAAGGTGGTGACCAGAATCATGGTGTCTCGCTGCGAGGTGGATCTCATGAAGATCCGCACTGAGTTTAAGAAGACGCATGGGAAGTCCCTCTACCAGACCATCGCTGTGAGTGCTTCACCCATCTGTCTGTCTGCATGTGTCTGTCTGTCTACCAGCCTGTCTGTTGCTGTTCTGTTCTAGTCAGTGTGTCTGTAATGTGACTACATTTAAGTACCATATGCCTCTCTAATTTGAATATAATGGTCAATCAGGCTGACTAACACAATGTGTCTGATCTCGAATGACACCCTTGTTTCATTCCCCACCAGGAGCGCACTAAAGGAGACTATCAGAAGGCCCTGCTGAGTCTGTGTGGAGGGGATGACTAAAAACTACACTTCCCATCTCCATACCTTGTCCCAAAGGTATGATGATGCCCATTGGAGGAAGGTCTCTAGTGATACAAACAATGAAGAAAGCACTGTAATGGTCATTAGGTTTCAAGCAAGTGCTTGTTCATTACCAAATTGACTACAGTATTAGAGGCCCTGATTTTTCAAAGATGTCATCCCTTTTTTCTGTGAAGAGAATGATCCCTGGGATACCAACTGAAGAATACATTATTAATGTTTTAAACCATTATTCACTCATAGTATGTTTTGTGTTTGAAATTATTTTATATCTAGGACCGTTTTGTTTTACTTTAAAAGTTAAGGCTCACATTTCAAGTACATTTTGCCTGGTCTTTTTCTCTTCCCACATCCACTAGAGTGCGCTAGAGCAGTACAATGCATTAGTCCCTGATTCAACCCACTGCAATTGAAGTGTTTATTACAAGCACACATTTCTTAAGTTAGAGTTATGAAAATAAATACAAATATTCACCTTACCTTCCTATTAAGAATAGAAATTACGAATAAAATCCTACATCTGTTGTCAGCCAATATTCCTTTACCTGAATGAAACATCATTCAAGTATGTAATTCCCACTTTGAACATCAATGTTAAGTGCTTCAAAGTTAAAACTTCACCAACAAATATTGATTTATAATTGTCCAGCAATAGACCACAACAGTCTTGTAGTTATGTTATATGTTTAGGCCTATGTGTCCATTAACTTTGTGAATTCACAAATCATGATTAATTCCTCTGGAAATCAGATAAAATAAAAATGTTACATGAAACCTCAGCGTCTTCACTATTCTCTGTGATTTACAGTGAATAGGCTTATTTAGGTTTTTTTAATCGTTAGTGTGTTTTGCTTTGTTTGTTTGGTGCTAATTTTTTAATTAAAAATGTTAATTTAACCTCCAGCAACAATAATTTGCATACTACGGTAGCAAAACAGCTTCTATATACTTCCCCTGTTTAGTTTGGGGTCTCCTAGGATCAAAGATTCGTTATCGTGTTGACAAGGCACTTCCTCCCAAGAAGAAAAGAGGGGAAAGAGAGAGAGAAAGTGGGAGTGAGGGGGAAGCAAAACTACAGACAAGCTATTGAACACAAGGAATAATCGGGCCTGTGATTAAACAGACTCCAAACTACAGTATCATAACACAAACCGAAGAGAAAGCAATGGAAGAGATAAGGAGAAAAAGGAATGAACAGAGTGGCAGCAAGATAGAGTGGGGGATAGACATTGACAGAGAGAGGGATGAAAAGAGAGAGGGACACATCACTGAGGATGTGGAAATATCAGTCAACTTTCAATTCTCTAATGATTTCTCTCAGGTCCGTCTTAATCCCATCACCAATGCTTTACAAATCGCTGAGCCAATTAATAGGGGCCTCACAGAGCCAATGCAGTCACTAATGCTGCAATCACCCCTCTGCTCATTATGAACATTGGGAAGAGAGTGCTAGCTAACTGCTACTAACATTAGTACAGTTCTGAAATCTGGAATCCAGACAGACAGGAATAGCTCATGTTTCCCTCTCTTTAAAATGACCCTGATATGTGGGTACCACTGCTATTAGAGGTGATAGAAGCCCTCATGGTTTGTTATTGTATTAACCCCTTAAAGGTTGATCCGGTTACAAAGCCTTTCAAAAACAGAATAAAAAATCTCCCTGCACCTAACAAGCCTTTAAATTTATTATCATTAAGTAATAATATTGATGAGAACATTACCCCATTGTGCCGGTTTATGTTTATTAGCCATAAAAAATAAGATATGGGGTAAAGGGAGGGAAAAGGGTATTTTGTAAAGCAAGGGGTGAGATTTACATCCTGGTGGCTTGACAGATTAATCTTTGGATCATAAAGACACGAGTGGTATCCATATTTCTCATCCCCCTCCTGGTCCCTCTTCCTTCAGTTGTAGCCTATACAGTAGACTAGTGCAGTGCTTTCTCTTGTCGGCTACATTTCCCTATTTAGTCATGTGGGAAGCTAGCTAGCCAACATCAGATTATAGCGAGGTAGCTAACGCTAAGTGGTGGATATTAAGCTAACCCACGTTTAATTACCTTTCGGTGGCCTCCTCATACAACAGAAAGCCTATCCTTGACAGGAAACCCATCCTTGACTAACTTAATTTACAAAATTCACTGATCTACTGAAAGTATATTATCCTCTTTATATTGTCTTGCTGTTAGTTAGCTAGTCTAGGCTAAAAACTGGTCTGGGTTCAGCATTGATTAAAAACTGTCATTAGATCAGACATGGAGACTGATCTGGACTCAAATACAAACTGACACAAGGTCAAATGTGAAAACTGGTCTTGGCTCAGCTTTGATCATCAGGTCTGGACTCAGATTTAATCATTATCTGAGTCAGATATGAAACCTTTTCAATTTAGTGTCATTTTCAGATTGATAATATCAGGTTGACAAATCCAGCTGTAAATGTGCCTATGTAGAATACGTCTAATATAGGCTATTGATTCACTACCTATTGTTAGAGCAAAGGCATACCCCGCTAGCAGTCTGTCCTAGTTCCAGTGCACTGAGCAGGGCTGGAAGCAGGCCGGCTGTCTGGAAAGGCCCTGTGCGAGGTGTGCCTCTCTAAGAAGCTTCTAAAATTAAAATTTGAAAAGGCCCAGCTGTTGAGCTGCAGTCAAAAGGAGGATCGTTAGCATCTCGGACCCAGTCACATGAGTAGTGTTAGCGGGTTTAGCTAATGGCTGTTGCTAGTGAATGCTGCTAGCGTTTGGCCAAGCTGTAGCCTGCTGGAGAGGCCCTGCTTTTCTACTCTCCTCAAATGTAAAAAGGAGGCTGAGAACATCTGTAGTTACCAAAACAGTGGTAATTTACAGGCACACTGTAGCTACAAGGATTTATGTGTCTTTGTGTTCAGACCTGTCTTAGCATACAGCAATGCATTAACTAAAAAAACGTGTTCCTAACATACTGTAGTGGCAGTTGATGTTTTATTAAAGCAATATGGAATAAAAAGATGTTGGTGTGTAGAGTGATTCAATAATCATTCACACAGTAGAGGATACATACAAACTAATGAAGGACTTAACTACATCCTCTGCCTTCACTAAAATACTGTGTAACCTTCTGGTTCATATGTTTGATCAAATATAAGTTACCTGTTCACCAGTTTGTTTACCCATCTTTACCTTGTCTCCATTGTCCTATCCATATATTAAAGGAGGGATATTGTGTGAAGTTCTCTATGAAGCTCATCTCTCAACCCCCTACCCGCACAGCCATATTTTACAAGCCTGAAGGCAAGTTGGCATCACCATGAAGGATACCTCCTCTTTAACAACTCTTGTTATCTTGCTTCACAAACCAGTAGCAAACTCTCTCCTCTGCCTTTGGTGTTGACAGGGCCTTCTCCTTTTATGATACTCCCGGAGTGAAACAACACAAAAGACACATCAATTGCGCACTCATCCACTTGCCACTCTCCCCAGTCCTCTGTCGACATGTCTTGAAGGAAACAAAAAAAAGGTTGGTTCTCAGACAGTCGATGTGGAGTTCAGAAAACTTGGTTGAAGGACTGGTTCTTGACTCTTTGAAGATGTCGTGAGACAAGAACTTTTAAATAAAAAAGATGGTTTTACTTGGGAAGTTAGGCATATAGATATCGGACAGAATTAGTTTGAAGACACATTTCAAATGCCAGATATCTAACTTCGATAACGGTGGGATTGTTGTATCAAAGTGTAACACTGAGTAGAACCAAAATAATATTCTAGATAAAACCCTTTTTTTCTTCTTTTTAGATATATACGGCAGAATATATATATATATATATTTTTTTCTCTCGCAAATACACACAGGCGCACATACACACACATCTTTCTGCTGTTTATCCGATCGGCATCCTTGAGTGCTCCAGGGTGTGTGAAGCTGAGCTTGCTGGGTGCTGAGTACAAACACCTCTGGCATAGTCAGTCCCATTTGAATGCATGGGTTCTGGGGCTAAAACCAGCTGCAGAAGTAACTCACCCCTCTATACTCTCCGGTCCCTCTGCCCCTTCCCCCACCCCCCCTCTTCCCCTCCCCCCTTTTCCACCCCTCTACTCCAAGAACGGCCGTCCGGTTACTCACAGATAGAGTACCTCCTTTTGTGTCTCGATCCTTGCCTACAGTCAAACCCTCCAGTCTCCAGGATATAATACAGCTTCATTAAGTCTCTGGTATAATTGTTGGCGTGGGCACGAGGTATTGGCCTCATTACATGCTAAAAGGGTGTTTGTTTGATATGTGAGCGAGAGGTCCCGCTGTGAACAGAGGGCTCTGCGAGGCCCAGAAGGTGCAGTCATTGTGAGGACAAGGAGTAGAACCCCTTTGATGGCTCAATCCAAACAAACAGGATCAGCCCTTGTCCTCATCACATTTTACTCTGCTGATTAGAATGAGGGAGATGGGGTGGGGTCCAAAGCTGGTGGGGGATTCAAAGACCACCATCCCTATTCTCTGGCCCAAGCACCCCCCCCCCCCCCCGACCCAATTAAGGTTATAATTGTGTACCTCTCCCTAAAAAAATCATCTGTTACAAGATCATGTTTTTTACTAAATCACACCAACTTTTACAGTGAGTCCAGCCACTGTATGTTTCCATGTGTAACAAGGGGAGTCACGCTGCCTGTCAGTCACATAAATCCAAGCTTTACCCACACCGGGCTTCCAACCCAGGAACTACGTCACTGCTGGATTATACATACTGAGGAGTGAGTTTTACCAATTCACATCGGCAACACATGCACTGTTTCAATGTTTCAAAATGCACCCTGTGGATGTTAGAAATCCCTTTGACAGAGCAGCTAGCATGGCAGTGAGCACAAAAGATGCTCTAGTGTATATTAGGGTTCGAGGGAGGCTGTGTTACCGTAATCAGTCACAGATAGGGTGTTTCCTGGTGGCGGTGTCAAAGTGACGGCTTTTCTGCCCCTTCTCCATTTCCAGGAGGCATGCTTTGCTGCACCCTGGGCCCCTGCTTGCCACAGTATGGAGCTAGCAACAAGGGAGAGCTAATTGAAAGTGTCTGGGCGCGTGTGCTGGAATGGCACACGCAAGTGGGTGGAGATGCGTGGCACTTAGCCAACGTGCTAATCATGATTGCCTGTGAAGTGGCCCTAATCATGTGTCTGAGGCTACGCCAGCTCCTCACGGTTGTTTATACAGAGCCAGTGGCTGGGCAAATGGGCAGACCAATGTTCAGTGTGGTGAGTTATTTGTTCTCATATTTTCCCAAGTACAGGTTAAGGCAAACAATACGGGAGGTTGCATATTGATGCAGACGGGCCACAGCATATAGCTAACACTGTCGTCAATAGAGCCTCTTTGCAAACATGATTTAGAGACCAGGGCCTGAACAAATGGATCAATCAAGATGTTTAACTTTGAGTCCAAACAAAACAATAAGTGGTGAACGAGGATTTCAGTTATAATTGATGGTTTTAATCATAAAAGATGGGCCTGTAAAAAAAGATCACCACCCCAAACATCTAACTATAATTCCGGTATTCACAAGTACGCAGTTGTCTTTCTCAGGATATATGAACCAATAAATATACAGCACGATGATTATATTTGATAGTGACAGTATAGAGAGACGGGAAATGTAGGAAGAGAGAAAGTGGATGCAGCAAAGTGCCTGGCCTGGATTCAAACCCAGGCAGATGTAGTAAAACCTTATCTTACATGATACATGCACTTCCTCTTGCCCTGTGTCTTACAAGTAGATAGACAAGGTTGGAGCCTACTCTCTTACCAGTAACTTTTTCAGAATTTCCACATTTGATTCTTGATCTTCTGACCTGCTGGAGTGTTTGTTTAAAGCACAAGTAATCCTGGATTGTCACGGTCTCATAATCCTGTTGGTCGCTTTCTTTTGGATTCCCCTTCTTTCACCAGACACTTTACACACTCTCTCTCTCTCTCTCTCTCTCTCTCGCTCTCTCTCTCTCATATCCTCTGTCTATTTCTTGCACACATACCCCAACCTTCAAGCAGCAAGACAAAATCACCAAGACAGACACTCAAGCATGAACCAAATGTCACCTACAAGCCACAGACTAACATTCTAATTAGTCCACCAATCTCATCATACATAATAACCAGGATCTGTCATGATCAGCAGTGTCCTTCTTAACCTTAAGGAACAAAAAAAACTGTACACTGATGGAACTGAGAGTGAGATAAAAAAAAGGGATAGAAATATTAATATAGAGAAAAGACTACATTAATTTTAAACCACTGAAGTCATAAACTGTATTGTATCCATTTTTCATTGGCCTATTGAAAAAACAAGACTTGGCCTTCAAAATCTCAAAGAAGCTGTTTTATATTAGTGATTTCAATGTATTACAAGAGCTGTCTGCCATTTTGTGTTGTCAAAGAGCCCGAATGCACAGTAATGGCTGCTTTCCATATTTGAAGAAGAAACATCCCTTTCTTGCTGACAACATAATTCTGCGGTAACCTTCCACCTTTGGAGATTTCTCATTCTCTCTGATCATATGGCTGTTAGTTCATGTTAATTAACCCTAGAGCAGTGAGAAAAGGCTGAAGCCTTTGAAGAGAGCGAGAGTGTGAAGAACAGGGAAGAAAAGGCCCTGTAGTCCTTTTTGTTTCAGCTATTTACGTTTCCATTGTAGTCAATCTGGAACACACTGCTGCCAAAGCTGAATTTGACAGGAAACTGGACTTGTTTATGGGTTGTTTGTGTGGGGAGGGGCAAGAGGGTGGTGGGTGGTAGACTCGAACACTCCACCACATACACACCATATTCGTGACCCCCTGGGTTGTCACCGCTAGCTAGCCTAGGCCTACCAGTCCGACTCCCCCACCCCCTCGGGTGGTCTTGGGAATGGTAATGAGAAGTAAAATAATACAGGGAGGAGATCAGGAAGATGATGATCGCCCTGGGCTCTTTCCATAAAAGGGGAGAGATTGGGTCTTGGGTCCTTCCTTTTCATGTTGGGATGCCAGGGAAATGGTCTTTTCTCCTTGCCAGCATTGCGTCTGACAACTCAAAGCTCATTTGGACCATGCCACTGGCGATGATGCCCAAAATCACTGTAGAGAAAGCTGCAATGCAATTATTTTGTTAACCAGTTCATTGCTTACTCCTCTCTATTTTTAGGAAGCAATGCAATGTTTCTGGCATGGAACATCTACTGAAGCATTCAGGACAGGCAGCTCACAGAAACAAAAGTAAATAAATAATTTTTTTGCCAAATCATCTTCCATTATATATTTGTTTAAGTTTGGAATATTTATTATTTTAAAGGAAGCTAATGTTAATGACAATTGCAGAAGAGATCATGTTGATCAGGAAGTCCAAGAAATCCTAGATCGTATGAATTGCGTTTTTCCTTCTTCAGTAAAGGCAGTTATTTCACCAAAAGCATAGGATATGATCCCTGTTGATCAAGGGCCCCACACTAGCAAGCTCTCTTCAGCAAAAAAGTGAGACACAGGCCCTAATTAACTATAGAGATCAAGCGAGCAGCGTTCCCCTTAAGGACACTTTCCAATGGGTCTTTGATGAAAGCTACGCCCAAGGACCAAACCCCATTTTAACACATTTCCGCTGGATAAAACAAGAGTTTGACTTCAATTACAAACACTATGAGTTGCAAAAGCAAGTGATGTTTAGTGTGAACTATAAACAGTCAGACTCAGACAAGACAGCAAATATTTCCTCACAAATAGATTCTTGAAAGACTCAGTGCTTGTTGAATCATTCTTCATTACATACACCTTTCAAAGCCCTCATGAAATTGCAGCAAAAACAAAGTTAGCGTAAATCGCAAAACACAACCTTTCCAGAAATAGCATATTTTCACTCCTTCCCTTCCTTGCTTTCCAGAACCATGCAAATGAAGCAGGGCTCTGGTATTGAACATTTTTGATGCATGCCTGCCTACAGTGTTCCTCTTGTTTAATCATTCTATTCTTTTTCTTCTGCAATGTGTATGCTCTTGTTCTATGATATATGCAAACTTTATCAGGGGCTGCATATCTACTTTCAAGTCAGGCCTTGGCTCTTCAGTTGTGAGAGAAAGAGAGAGAGGGAGGGGAAGAGATGAAAAGTCAGGTACATTTAGAGGCAGCCTAAGGGGGTGAGTCAGGGAGGTGACGGGCGTGTTGGCTAATGCGTCCTGACACCCTCCTGATGCCAGCCCTTCATTATAAATATTTTTAAAGGGGCACCGACCTCCGTGAGCCCCCGGTTTTGGGCCAGCAGAACAGGAGAGCTGTGATCCAGTAGGCTTTGATATCTGTTCCTCAATACGCTCAGCTCATCGTAATGACAGCATCACTTGACAGGCCCTCTTCATATTCCTCTTGTCTGCTTTTGTAGGAAGTTTCACGACAATTAGCATAAATATTTCATCATCTTTCCTCCTGCGCTGTAGCGGAGGGAACAGGGAGGGATCCGGTGATCATTTGGAATAGTCCCAGAGATGTCAACCGGCGACATCACAAAACGACAAACCTTTGTAAAGCGAGCTTTTTGCAGCATTAACATACAGTGACAAACCAAGAGAGGCAAACAGCTAAACATATGTACCCTTTGTGCAATCTTTTATTGAACATATTTGGGTAATGACATGAACACAGTTTGATAATAGTAGTAACACTCTAGAGTGGTGGGCTATATTTGTGAAACAAGATGTTGTATTCATGAGATACGAGTACACATTATTTATTTCGCACCAACTTATTTACACTCTAGATGGAAAGAGTTCCATCTCAGTTGCTGATTTAGGCCATGTAAACCATGTATATTTCCATTGCATCTACTAATGTTGTTTACAGGAAAGTTTGACAAGTAGGAAAAAGTCAAGAAACTTTCAGGTACACAGGAAGTTTAGATATCAAGTCAAACTTTCAAACTTTTTTCATCAAACCTTGTACATTTACTTACATTCTCTTTTAATAATGAAGGTGTACTGCCATTATAAAAATGTCTATTGCTATGCTCATTAATCCCTATGTCTGGTTGTGCCTACAAGCAAGTGTAGCAGCAAAACTAAATATATACTTACATCTGATTTCAAAGGATTAAAAAACCCTCACTGGCTTTCACTCCTGCCATGGAAGACTTTACTTAAGGAAAGGAAGCACATCATTAAAATTAAAGGAATGAAGGAAGCAAAAAAATGTGCTGCATGCCTTTGGCTACTCAACAGCACTTCAAAACACCACCAAACCCAATCCAAAGCACTCCAAGTCTTGCAATCATGTTTACCATTTGATGTTGTTTGTAGGGGCTGAGTTTATCAAGTCCTCATGAAAATAGGACAAATCACCTTAACGGAGAACAAGGTGGGAGACACTGTACCCCCTGCTGAGATCATTGTTACTAGTGGTACGGAAAGCTAGTGGTGTGTTCTAAGCCTGCCGACTCCATGTCCTGAAACATGCAGAAGACCTTGGCGCGCTTGGGCTAATTAAACAAGTGGAGTTGGTATCTGCTGGGACCCTGGGGTCTTCCACACTAGCTGTAGGAGGTAATTACCTGAACTCCTTTTTTATCCTTCCCCTCTTTCTCCAAGTTAATTCATACCACCAGAAAGTAGTTTAATAAACAGGAGAATAGACAGTCCTGCCATGTGTCTTACCACAGAAAAGAAGGGCACCATTAGAGCCTCTCTCATTGGTCCCTCATCGATAATGGAGCCAGGCGTTCTGGATTCATGACGAAACAAAATGAAGGCAACAGTCTCTGATGGTCACTCAAGTTCTTTGTCCTAACAACAGTAAGCAGAAATTGGAAAATTTGCTTTTGTTGTCTTGAATGCAGGCTTATATCATTTGGAGCCATGTTGTCACCCTCATAGTACTGTGAGTCTCTGTCAAGAACACTGAAGAAGACTGATACAGTAGGCATTAAAAACACTGTTTATAAAAAAATATATACCTTATCTGGAAACATGATTTATATTTTTTATTTTATCATATGTAATTTAAACATACAAATCTAAACGACAAAAAAACTACAACGATAACAATTATATTTGAAAAGCTACCAAGACCTTTTTCCAGCTGCAAATTATTAGTCAATTACATTTTTTTTGTGTTGAAACAAAAAGCCATCTACAATTTAAACGTAAATTCCTAATCTGTATTTCATTGTGTTCAACTAACCTAACCTTCAATAGAATTCACCTGAAACCCAACCTAACATAATTATGGATAAAGCCATCATTGTAATCCCCCAAACTAAAAGAGATGTGTACCGTGTCCATCCATATCCTTCCAGTGCATCAACCAACAACAGTATCAAAGCACGGTTCCCTATCTCCTCCCTTTGGCCAAAGATCCCCCCAGGCACAGCACCATTGGGACAAATTACCACCCCAGAACCACGGGCGTTAAGTTGCATCACCTTGTTTAAACCCAAAGCCAATAAGACTCACTGACTGGTTTATAAAGGCCTGTTATCCTGCCTTGCTGTCACCTCAGTGCCCAAGACCCCAGTCATATGACAGCTTACAGCTTTTATCAGTTTTGATCAGCCAATCAGTTCCTATTTCCGCCTTAACTACGCTGAGGGACTTGTCCAACTCCCCAGCCCTTTATAGGCTTCGGCTCGGCTGGCTCAATGAGTTATTAGTATATCCTAAGAATATGCAAATTGGACCACCTCCACGTGTGTGTTTTTTGATGGAAGAATACAAATCACTTGAGACGCGACACTTTTTTAATTTTGCTGATGAATGTAATGCCTCAGAAAATAGAAGGATTGATGACAAAGCATAATGAATTCTGTGAGGGGAGACAGAGAGAGGAGAGAGAGGAGTTTTTTATGGAGCCTTTGTGTAGATGTGGATCCACAAATCCATCCAGTGCTCATCATTGAACTTTAGTGCAGTGGGATACTAACAACTTTGTTTATAGCGTTAACTATGCAATTCTGAGTGCGCCATAAACACCCGTTATTTTACCTGCTCTTCTCCCCTCTAATGTTTTTGCCTCTACATCATAACAACAAAAGTGTCCAAAAACCCTGCCGTACAACTGTGCCATGACATAGAGAAACAAGGAAAGCCTGAAGTACAAAGGGCGGGAGAGGTAGAGGTAGCAAGGGTGGGAGAGGGAAAGGGAGAGGAGGAGAGGGTGGGAGCCATTGCAGTTCTATTCCTCCAGTAGAGCTGAGGTTGAGCAGTGGGGTTGTGGAGAGTAATGGCCCCCATTCATTATTAGCCCAGTTGATTTTCATTTAGTCTTGGCGCCCAACAATTAGATGGAGCAGCTGTATAGGTGATGAAGGGACTGGGACATTCAGAGGTCACCCCACTGGTTTAAGTGATAAATTAAATACTATTATCAATGCTGAACTCTTCGCACCGGGCCCCTCCTCTCTCCCCACAACCCCTTCCTCCTCCCCTTTCCTCTTCCTAACTTGTAAACACAACACAATAGGTCCCTTGTGTCTGCCGATGCTTTTCTTTCCACAGCCAATGGAAAAGACAAATCAATATTGATTCAATAGAGAATTTCATCATTAAGATACTGATCAGACAGTTTAAACGTTTTTGTTTTTTTTCTCTAGTATTCTGTTACATTGTTCATTAAATACAATTTATGTTTCTGGAGGGTTGATATTGATGTAAAAATCTAATAATCAAAATAGAAAATACCAGAAAACCATGAAACACAAGCAGGAAAAGTACATGTCAAAGTACATTGTCAATTACGACTCCTAACCATTGGTGTCGGATACCAGTTTGGCAGAAGTAAACCAACAATTAGTGCCAAGTTACAAACAGAACAAGACAGTAAACTCGGTTGAACTTACCAAGTCCATAACTAAATACATACTGATATTGCAGAGCAACCACATGTATTTATGTGCTGGTTTTCTGTGGTTAGAAAGATCCCTCAATATGATTAGTTATCCTGAGAGTGACAAACCTAATTACACCCGAGCACTAATAGAGAGGAGGGGCAAATCTGTCTGACCTCCGCATCTTAAGTCCATTTAAATGTTTGATGTCTCATTGAATTAGTATCACAGTGTGAAAGACAAAACGTCCTGCTAATGGACATACAACTGCACATGCAATACTGCTGATTGGGTCTGATATAATTAGAATTATATTGCACACGGTGTTAATAACAAGCATAGAGAATAAATAACCACAGAGATAACTTAATTGTCACATGCTAAAATGGCTGCCGTGTCAAATATGCTAAGCCCAGCAATTTTTGTTTACTCATGGGCTGCTGATCATTTGAATATTGATGATGTGGTTCCATAGGTGGGGACAATTCACCACTCACCAACTAAAAGGCAGGGTGCATTTAATCTAAATTATTCATCTACAGACACAGAGAAGGTACCATACATGGTCCAGTTTCCCGAACAGTAGCTATGTAGCCCTTACAATCAGCAAAATACTGCATATTAAGTAAGTGAAAAAACGTTGCCAACATTTGTTTTTCTTACACATGTAATATTAAATACACTGGTAATCACAGAGTGGAACAATAAAGGCACAATAAAATCACCCAAAATGTTATTGCTTTTCTGCAGACATTTGCCAGGCCAAGAGTTCACCATCTTGTTTAAAGCAGCCCATGTGATTAGCACAGCAGCTGGTGGAGAACAACAGCAAGACCTGGTGTGACTTTGCCTGGGGTTAAGACAGAATGTAGTGACACCAAGGTGATGAACACACTGGTGCAGGCTGGGTAAAAAAGACAGCACAACCGACAATGATATCCCACTTCAAATATTATCATGGCATCACGTTTAATGGAACGTCAGGTCTAGATCTATGGCTTGTAGAGGTGATTCTCATCAGTCTGACAGATGTACAAGGTCTGTTGTTGCACCTACCTGACTGTGACTTCATCATTCTAAATCTACCATACTTCCCTGATCTAATATACATTTTAATCAATCAACAATATGCATTCTGATCAGTACATAATGCATACGAATTATAAAGCATGGACGGGTGTAAAGTATAAGAAACACGGTAGGCCTCTAGGCAGACATGGTCCAGTTATATAGGCAATTGAAAAATAATCTGACTCTCGTTTTGTAGAATTCCTATCGCGCATTAATCGAGACTTGAACATACAGCGGCGAAGACACAGCGCGCCCGGTACGTGACTTTACATCATTAACATTCCTCTTCCTGAATACATTTGGCGCACACGGCGATCTTGAATTGTTCCACCGTGCATTGCTATTGCATACATTAACCTGTCCCTCCTATGATCATCTTTAATGCGCAGCGGAAGGACCTTTTGGGATTAGTACAGTGCTCATCATACCAACTACACACCCTCTTACACGTGGCCCAGCACCACGGTGAATGCACGCAGTGAGCACAATTCCAATCTTACAAGTGAGATAGGACATAATGTAGGCCTAACCCATCTAAAATATAAAAACGCTAAATGCTGCACGCTCGGAAACGCTTTCAACTGCAATTTGCATTGTAAAACAGTCGGCACTTCCAAAACAATAGCCAATTCTCATTTCCAAGAACTACAAGGGAATTCGAGAGTATATACAGAGAGTAAAACTTCGGCTTTCATGTTTTAAGCAGTCAACTAATTAGCCAGTGTAAAAATAAAGGAGCTTTGGGGACAGAATTAATTTCGGGACGTGGAAAAGTTAATCGCGCTGGAATAAAAAAGGAATGAAAAGCGGATGACAATGACCCCCTGGGGAGCCAAGGCGCTTCATTACGTGTCATTGAAAATGATGCAAGTGGCTGGTGCAGTGCATTGCAACCTACTCCATGACTGCTTACCATATAGATGTGCTACTATCGTTGTTCTGTTGTAGCACAGGCCTCCTGATAGAATCACACTCCACTATAATATAGACCATGTATAATTCATAGGCCTGCACATCCCCCAAGTTAATTTTGCCCGCAGCACTGTTTATTTCTGCTTTGTACTTTGTTTAAAGCCAGTTGTTGACAACTCTTGAGCATGTCAAACTATCACCGCTAATAATTGCTTAAGGAGCTGGAACTTTTGCAAATGTTGGTTCCAGCACAAAACACATTCTTCTCACCCTCTCTCTCCTGAAACTCTGTCAGATGAATTTTTGATTTTCCTCCTCCTGACTGTTAACAAAGACTCCTCTGTAATTCAAAGCAATAGCTGTAAGTGAAATAATAAAAAAGAATAATGTAGCACGGTCTTCCGAGAGTGCGAGATTTTTTTTTCATGTTCGATGGGAAAAATTGTCAAGTGCTGCTCTTTTCTTCTTTCTTTCTTTCTTTTTTTTTTTTCTTTTTTTTTTTTTTTGATAAATTGAGTTTCTTTCTCATTTTTGTTCTTGACCCGGGAATCCTAAAGACGCTTCTAGTCAGGTTTGAATATGTTATGTTGCTAGAGATGAAAAGGAACAGGCGTTGCCCCAAGCGGTATACCTATTTCTGTGGGTCAACGCTGTTTCTCCTCAGATCGCGACTACGCCACACAACTGGAGCTGCCAGTTGATTAATCCGAATTAGATGGGCTGTCACTTTTCTCTGGTGAGGAAGGCGAGGGTTCTACACCGTCCCCACAAACCCCCCTCCCCTCTGGAATCGGACGTGTGCTAAAAAGTCCAAAGCGATCGTTGTAGAGAACAGAGACAGCCTGAGTGGGAGGGAGAGAGGAGCGTTCCCCACCATCTCCGTCTCTCTCTCCCCCCCCCCTATCTCACACTTTCTCTCTTTCTCCTTTTTCTCAGAGATGGAGTGGGATAATGAGGAGGATGCCAGTCACAAGGAAACTTTTCTTCAGGGCTTAGGTCCTCTGACAGACATTTTTTCATGCCATCCAGTCTATCACAGTACTCACCATACAATCGGAAAGGAAAATAGTATCAATTCCTTTGCCTTGACAGTTCTTGCACTATATTAGCAAGTTATTTAAACTAGCATATCCACAAAGCAGTAAGTCAATCTAGTTGCTCATAATATTTTCAATGCCCCAAATTGTTCTTAAAAACCTAATTATGTTGATGTCCTATTTCTAGTTTCACCTTTTTTTGTCTCTTGACACCTTATAACATCACAATATAAGCCTTGCTGCATTCAATAGCGAAGCGGCATCATTGTGTGTTGGCTCTGTCGTCTCTCCAACATCGGTGTAGACTTATCCTCTAATGACCAAACTGAAAGAATTGTGTCTCAGTAACAACATTGGGGTTAGCTTTAATGTCCTAATTTCCTTGGGGAATAAACAACCGTGTATCTGTCGCATGTATCTGTATCTGACTCATAAACTCTTTTAAAATTCACACAAACCTGTATAGTACACACATAATTTTGTATTTTCAATAATCTACAGGCGCCTACATCTACCCAAGAATTAAAAGATTGAGGAAATTGACAGGGATTGGTCTGAGTTTAAGATGTATTTTTCACATTTCAAATGTCAACCTTTTTGTAAGAAGTTCCAAGTGAAAACAACTAACTTTATTAACACAGAGGTGCACATCTTGTAAAACAGTCTGTTCTAGCCATCTAATGAGTTCAAAATCTCACCACCACCTCTGATGAATCTGTCACACCAGAGCCCCAATTTGTGGTTGTGGGCCTTGGTTATGGGTGCTATCAGTAGATTAATATATCCACTCCAGACCAGTGCAGCAATTTAGCCACGGGTTAATTAAACATTTACATACAGATGTCCAACAATCTATTGTACTGGGAGGTAATTTATACCATCAATATGCCCTTTAATCAGAAACTACAGGAGGGCATATGTTTGCGTGCTACATGCTAATTGGCACCATGCTGCTTTGTGACACTGCTGTTCTGGGGGAAGGAGAGATAAATTCTCTCTATTACTGTAGCTACATCAGGGGTACGGTGTGCTGTGATCATTGGGCTTGAATAGATTGGAGGGCTTTTTTCACCAACAGGGAAAGGGACACAACCAGTTTTTGGTTCTATCATAACTTGACTAGTATGTTCTATCAATTTTACTTGTATTCTTTATCCTGGGAACAAGATGATTCTGCAAACTTTAATTTGCTGTGGCAGATTGGTCTGGCCACCCTCCCATTCCAACGGATTTTCATCCGACCGGGATCTTGTTGGGTCAAACTTAATCATTAACTAAAATGGGAAAGGTTTAAAACAAAGTACAGAGTAGCACTGTTGAGGCATTTTCATGAACAACCAAGATTTTGTCCGTTAGTCTGATTGCTCGTATCTTTTTAGTTGCTGTCCAGAGGTTTTTTGGTCTGCTCCCATTGATAATGCTTTTGGAAGAAAAAAAGGAGCTGAGAGGATCCAGACGAATGCGTATTTGCGTATTGATCTGGCAATGCCAGGGTATCTATCCTGTTGTTCATGTTCAAGAAGAGTGATGCCTTAATTATTGCTCACCGCCATTGAAACAGCTTTTTCTGTACGAGGAAATGTTAACAAGGAAGTATTAAGTCAAAGTCAGAGTGAACAAGTACATTGTTTCAGCTACAGTATCTGGTCTTCCTTTGAAATACAAACTGTATTTTCAATGTACTGAAAAATTCCTGTATCCCCACTATAAAGAGATTTCTGGATGAGTGTGGAGGGCAAAATTCGTATAATGTTCTGCCACCTCACAATAAGTCAAGATGCTACTGTGCAGTAGATTTCAAACATATGTTGCCTGATTGTTCAGACAGAAAGTTTACGGTCATGGAACAGGCCAGAACATTACATCCCTTTCAATTTATTCTCACAACTGGACTTGCAGATTTAGCATTAAAATGTTTGTACAACACGGAAAGAAACAAGTTGTTTGTTATCACTTGGTTTACTGGTTCAAATTGTAATAGTCATAAAGTTTGTGGTATTTTAATAATGCATCAGATGGAATTAATGAAATTAAGATACATACACTAACATGGACAGTTGGCTTTAGGCTGATGTTCTAGCAAGGTCCAGATGGAACCAAATGTCTCATCGTTAGGTTTTGGTTACAGAAAATACAAAAAAGAGCATAAACCATCATGTCAAAATTGGGGTTTTCTAAAATGCTCCCAATCCACAGCTACTGTGTCATACTGTATGTGGTAGCCCTGTCTCAGCCGACTTCCTGTAGTTGTACGGTTCCATCTTTTTAGGTACCCTTCATGGAAACGAACAGGTGGGGCTGAATACCTAATTGACGCATTTGCAGAATTAATAAATCCCCCTCCCCTTCATTTGATGCTGAGCTTCTCAAGCAGCCGTATCTCATTAGGGCCTGTGAGAAGCCGCTGTGTTGGGATGTCGGGCTGAATTTCTGCTGGGATGTGAAGGGAGCCGCGGGGGGCGTACTTGTGTTCCATCCCCAGCCTGTGGAACCGGGCGCTTTGGTTTCCGTGCCAACTGCTCGGTGCCCTGGGTGAGATTACCTCTCTCTGCAAACACAAAAGGGGCCCCTATTGTGTCACAACAGCTACGTCGGTCCCTTTAACATGTGGCAATGGTAAACAACATCTTCAAGCCCAAAACAATTTGGGTCCCAGGTGACTGCAATTATTTATGAAATCAAACACAATTTTGGCTGTTTACCATGTAGGCCACCTTTGAATGATTGCAGTGCTTCAGTAGATATCTTCAGTGTAAATCATAGCATGGATTAGCATATGATTATGTGGATGCTAACGCTTTAGTCATTGAAAACAGTTACTTGATCGAAACATACAGTGCTCAAGGCCCAGGGGATGCGTTGCAAGACCTTTTAACAGGATGAAGGTCTAGCAACGTGGATGGGCTGAAGATACACAATCATTTGTTCCTTTAAGTTGCATGTCAACACACTGCATTAATGGATAAATGTTGTGTCAGAGTGTGTGGGTGTGTGGGTTTGTCTGCGTGCATGTGTGCTCACTCGCGCTTGAATATGAGTGTGCATACATACAATTGAGATAAAGGGTTGGTTTTGACAATGAAGATTAATAGGATTTAAAGACCCCACCATGCACTCTACTTGTCCTTCCATAGTCTGCTGAGTCTATGAGTCCCTTGGGAATGTGTTAGGGAACATTATGACAAAGGAAAACAATACATCGGAGCTACTTGCTTTTCCACTGGGACACTGAGCAAATAAAAACACCTTCGCTATGAAACAGCATAAACCACATTTCAAAGCTTCATATGCCCGGAGCATCCACGTTTAAATCACATCCTTATCTTATCACATGGATTGTTACCTTGAGACAAACAGACTGTGAAAGGACGGTACGCACTATAAAATGAAAAATACAATAAATACTCAAATGCACTTTTACATTTTAATGGCATTTTTTAAATATCAAATAGTGAGCGTGTGCTACATTGGCAAATATGTTTGCATAGACATCACTTTCCAAGTTTCTTTTAATAAACAAGCTCAAATAAAAAAAATGCTTGAGTAGGTGCTTGCTGTAATTTATGAACTCCAATAGGTATTTAATGTAGCATGTTATGGTACTTCAGCCTTTATTACTTGACTTAATTGCTTTTTTGTCCTTTGTTTTCTTTACAAAGCAGTCCTTACTCATTAAGAAGCGTATCCAAGAAAGAGATGTCGCAACAACAAACATTGACAGAGTTGTATGATGGGAAGGACAATGTTTCAAAATGAGGGAAACATACTATATTTTATGAGTGGACAGTCAGAAATGAAGAAAATGCTAACAATTCATGAGTTCATCATGAATTGAATCACCATAAAATGACATTGCACATCACAAATGTTATGAAAAAAAACTTTGCAGATTTACAAGAAGGTAATTTAGACATGATCGACCAGATGTCCCTCACTCTCATAGTCAATGGTAATGTAATCGGAAGTCAAGTGCAATATCCTCCACAGTGGTCATAAAACCAGACAGAGAACCCCTCACTGTATTAGTTCGGCCTGTGTAGTCGACTAATTAGCCTGAAGAAGACAAATATGGCATGTTGAATAAATGAAATGCTACTTAGCCCTGTGAGACACTCTGCCATTGATCTGAATGTACCCGCAGGGAAGGAGTGAGAAAAAGAGAGGCATAGACTGCACAGGGCCACCTGTCACTCCCTGAGGCCACTTGGCCCCTTTTCACAGCGGGTCAGAGCCCCTGACGTTACCTCATCATAAAATGGCGTTGGCGGGCACTGGGCCTACAAGACCGACGAGTATCTAGATATTCCATGCTAACCCATCCGAGGCCCTCCTCTGCTCATAGCTGTTAAGGGCTTCATTAGCAGTTAGCGTAGCATCGTCGAAGCATAGGGTTGAGACGGGTATTCCATGCGGAGTCATTTTTTTCTGTCTGTCAAGGCTAGGAAAGGAAAGGAACAATGGGCCGAGGTCGGAGAAGGTGGGTGGGGGGGGGGGGGGCACTCTTACCATTTCTATCTCAGCGGTATTGTCACACCCAGCTTAATTATGATTAATCACATACCTGGAAATTCTCCTTTGGTAGTGTTTAGCAAGGATGGGACTGGCTAAATATTATCACTCTGGCATCTGGTGGAGGAGTGGTATCTGTTTTTTTGAAACAAAAGACAGTGATGAGATGTGGGTCTGTTTGAAAACTGAGTGCAGTTGACTCCTGGCAAACTCTGCCTCCTCTAATGCCTTATTCACTGTGTAAATACAAAAAAAATCACTGTCAAATCAGTAATTTTCAACCTTAAAAAACAGCACGGTTGGTTTCAACAAACATTGCTGACTAAAGAGTCAGAGCAGCAGCAACACATTCAATAATACATTTGAGGAAGCACAACTCGGCATAGCCTACAATATTTCAAAGTACCTGAAAGATGATTTTTTTCCCCCTTTTACTTCCACCTAAAACAATTCCCTGTAACATGTAGTTTGCTGCACTTCTGAAGCATAGTTTATATTGAGTCTAAACCGGAGGGGTTTGCAATGGTACATTTAGCATGGTTCTGTCACGGATGGACCTAGGTCCTAACCAGACCTATCCAATCTTAATCTTTTCTGCATGCTAAGCAGAGTGTCGGCACCTTCTCCCCTGGCTAGATTGTTATAAATGCTGTTTATGGTCTTGCTATGACAACTGTGAAGGGCATGGCAAATAATTTATCACAGGATTATTCTCTCAATGTCTGAATATGTTAGGGGATTGTAAATGACCCCGAGTAGTAAAAAGGGGGGATCGTGTGAGTAGACAATAAGGAATAGTTAATACAATACTCTCTGTTTCTCGTTGGAGGACGATGGCCGCTAGATTCATTGTGCATGTATATTTGTTTTGGCTTTAATTTATTTAACTTGATGGATGAGTGCCATGGTCATCATGTATTTGTTTTGTCTGTCTCAACTGTCTTTAAATTGAAATTGTGTCTAAATACCAGTACTTTGATTCAAATCAAAGATGTAATGTGTAACACGGGTTCTGCTCATTTTGAATGTAAGAAAATAGGTCAACAAAACATACAAATGTGTCCTGCCAAATGGGTAACAAAGCATGCAAATGAAGGCCAGTATTGGGCCAATCAGTGCCAAAAAAAGAAGCCCATGTTTGACTTGGTATCCCAAACATATGGCGTGTGATCGCGATGGCACAATGGCCTAGAGGTGTCAGTTTTTAACCACTATCCCTTCGCCTTAGTGGCACAACTACAAAGGCACAAAAGTTGGCTTCTTGGGGTGTGTGTCTCTTCTCGCCAGTTGTACATGAAGAAGTGCTTTAAGATCTCTATAAGGTTTAGAGCCATGTAGAGTGCAGAGAAGTAACTTAAGCGTGACAGTGAAGATAGGACAATCCCCATGAACAGGAACTGTCTGTGTAAGACCATGCAAAACATGTGGTGCTCTCTGCTTCAATGCATTGTATCCCATGAGACCCCTTTGTGCAGTTAAAGCTAATCCTCCCAATGTTTAATCCATGTGTTAAATATTTAATGACTTCAAATAGGGATGCATTGGTGTTATATTTGAAGAAAAAGGATGCATGTGAAATGAGTTCAAGCTGTTTTAAGTTGCACGGAAACAACCAAATGCACTCAACTTTTAAAATATACTTTTTCTTTGATCAAAATACCAAAAAGTGGAAAATGTACAGATTTTGTTGTCATTTCTTTTCATGACAAACAATTTATAGCTACCAAAGTCAAGAAATGCTATGCTTTGCATATATTAATTTGACCATTAAATAAATGTATTTGAACTGCTTCATATACTGTCAACCACACAAAAAGGAGGAATACGGGTCGTGGACTAGAGGGAAACAATACACCCTCACCTGTCTAGCAATGCATGCTTTACAGCCATCACTAAAACGTTTTAGTGCAAAAGAAATTGGGGTCTTATTGAAATACTGGTCCCATATATGTCACAGAAGACATACAGTTATTTTTTGCAATACTGAGACATATTTTATCATAATCTGTCTAGGACGAGTGGGCCTTGTACACATCATTGGGTTTTCTTGCTTAGTTAGATTGTGAAGGTCAGAGTTCTTTAGCCTTTTATGGATGTTTAACTTTTAAGAATTATTACATGTAGGGAGCTGACCCGATTTATTTTCCTGTCAGAGCCTCCGCATCTGATCCACTACAGGAAATGACATTTTCCCCTCACACTTCACAAGATATATAATGCGTATCTTCTGCCATGCCTGCCCCGTTGAACTTGACTGTAAAAACTGCACTGGTTATGGCTTTATGATTTTTATATACAGAAGCATGATATGAATAGAACTATACGTACTTCAATATCATATTCTAGAACCATGTTTGTCACGCATTAAGTATAGTCCTTAAATGTTTTTCAGAATCATTAACAAAATATCTTAACCAATAAAATCACCTTTTATAAAACCATTCTAGCCATGATATATACCCATACAAACATCTTGCAATGATCTAAATAATATAATCTTTGCATGCAGAAACCAATACAATTACATGTAATTGCTAAACAGCAGTTTTGGTGGGTTCACTGTAGGACTGTCTTTATGACAGTAGGTGGATTGTCCACTCTGACGGCACCAGCTCAAGGTTATGTTCAGTGTGTGTACGTTTGTGTTTTTGTCCAATTTGTCGATTGGTGTTTGCTGATGGTAAAATGACTCTTGCTAATCGCTAACCTCTAATTCTCTGAAGCTCAAAGAGTAGTTTTAAACATAGAAACAGCAGTGCTACAATGCAGTACTGTAAGTTGTAAATGTGAAACTGGGGCTGGGGACACAAATCGGTCGACCATTGTAGACGTCCTAAGCAGTTTGAAGAGAAGTGTGGCATGTGAATTAAAATCAAGCTGTTCTAAATTGCACTGAATCCAACATTCAGATGCAATCTAGGATGAAAAGAGATATGTTTGCATCCTTCCATGTTAACACCAACCTAATTATTTGTTAGGAGTTGGAGGGAAGTTAATTACATCTGTTATATTTAAATATGTTATAACAGTTTCAAAGACTAGAAAATTGTACGACTAAAGCAGAATATCTTAGTGTAGTATCCCCACTAAACAAATTATCTTTTGTTACTAGAATCAACATACGCTGAATAATTTACATTAGTTGTTTAAGACTGTGCTATCCAGTTAGACTTACAATGTAAAGAAGTCAATTTTTTCATGTTTGTGCCCATTAGCTAAGAACTAATGAATCTGCTTTCCGAACTCAATTAGGCCATGAGCTATATTAATGCATAGCTGTTGCCTCAATATGGAAATTAAGCTCTGAGAAACATTAAAACAACACACTCGAAAACGAAATTATTTTTATGAAAGAATAAAGGTTTGAATATGCTACGGGAAAACCAGTACAGAACAGTATTCTGTTTAAGGCATTTTCACTTAAAAGGGATTCTTCCTATGTTGAAGTTTGTGTCATTGTTCATGTCTACTTCATGAACAATGTCCTTTCAACCAAACTTCGTAGGTTAAAGTCTACATGGCCACTAGAGGGAGAGATGTTCCATAGAGTCTTACTGCTAAAACCACATGAGAGTTGCAACGGAATGTTCCCCCTATTCTTGTGCAAGTTAAATACTTTTTTTCCCCCCAAATCACTAAGATGACTATAGGCCCCAGTAGATTCATTATGTATGAAATATATGACATGTGTGACCCAACATGATGTTATGTTTATTGTTTTCATACTCTTTACTTTATTTGAAATGTTGTTGCATCACTTCACTCCAAATGTAATAAAAACAATGAATCAGAAGTCTAAGAGAGCACACTAAGCCCAAGCTCCCCCAAGGTGCATAGATCTAATTTATAACGGGATACTTTCCGCCTGTTATGAGCTAAGTAAACACAAAACAGACATTTTCATTGTCTAACAGCACTTGACAACTCTCAATCCATCCTTGAAATTGTTTGGAAGTCTTTCAAGACTTGCCTTTGGCCTTTGAAAACAGGGTGACAGTGGTTGGCTGACAGAAAGGAGTTGTGCCACCGTTGTTGCATGTTGCAAACAGTCTCCAAAAGCCAAGGAGAATTGTCCAGGCATGGGGTTCTTGAAATCCCCCTCAGTCCCTGTGTGGGTGGTCTTTTTTTACTGCGAAAGGGACTGCTGTCGCCAGGCAATGGGAGAAGCTGTCACTGTGGCAGCCAACAGAGCTAGACTGTGCATTATTTCAACCATTGAGTGCTAGCTACACATACAGGAGAAATGAATTCAAACTGCCAACTTTATTCAAACAGAGGCATCCATTAGATCAACTGAATAATGGCACGCTAATGAATATGCGGTTGCAACAATATAACAACCACAGCAGACACTTATGGTGAGCGAGATTTCTAAGAGCATGTTTGTCAACATGAATGAATTACATTTTTGCATTTCTTAGTGATTATCTTGGTCTAAATGAAGAAAATAAAATTAAAGTATGGTGACAAAAAAGTGAAAATTGGATGTGAATTATAGATTTGATTGAAAAGCTATCAAATGTTTCCTGAAATGGGAATGTAACATTCTTTATTTCCAACTTTCCACTTACCTTGGGTCTCAAATCATCCACTGGAATCCTGGAGGAAGGCTTTGCACGTAAGAGTTAAGCATATTAGAACTGTCTAAGTAGGCCTCGCTTCAATTACTTGTTAAAAGGACCCTGTAATTAAAAGCCACAAACATGCCTTTTGAATGCAAACTCAGACAATTAAAAGAGTCTCACAAGTGCATTAGTGGAATAAGTTCTGAATTAGCACTAAGGATACACAATGAATGCACCCTGTTTTTTTATCTCCTCTCCCTATTCACTCTCCCAGAGCAGAAGCAACCAGAGCGGCCCTGTTTTGAAGTCCAAGGGTCTCCTTTCTTTTTTTTCATTCTCTTTTTTGGGGGGAAAAGGAGATTGAATCAGCCTAATCTTCTCCTTGTACATTTGAATGTCTTTCCCCTCTCTGGAGAGGAGATCATCCTTGTTACTTGATAATGGGCCCAGGTGCAGGGACAGTGGCCATGTCTAACTTGTTCACGGCGGGGCCGTAAAACCAATGAAAGAGGCCCACCCTTTGAAGACGCATGCCTGTTCTCAGGCCTGATTTGTGGTCACTGGGCCAAACAATTTACTGCCCACACAGACCCCAGGCCGAAACAAGGTGTGGGAAGCTGCAAAGCGCTGTGATGTGTCTTGCATCACATAGTAGCAGCACAGCAAAAGCAAAAATGTCATTGCTCGATGTTGTGGCTACACTCAACTATTCAGGTGCATACCTCCACATAGATGACAGTGATATACACAAAGTGTTGCAAATGTCTGGCTGCTCTTGCTCAGAGCAGTCAAATGCTGTCAAGTCAATGAGTATGTAGAACCTTCTTAGCCCAGTTTTCCAGAGCTTTTGAATCCCTCACCTGTGGGGGAACTTCGACTTTTTGACTTTTTGACAGGTTCAGAGAGGAACAAACCTCAAAGAGCAGGTGGAGCATAATCATTTTCAAAGTCAACAAAAATGTAGTGTTGTCCACAGAGGACACACTGCTGCAATCAAAGGGTCAAAATGTTGCAATCTGATTGGGTGTTTCCCTCGTCACTGAAATTGATTCAAATGTATATTTTATTTCCACCAAGTGAGGTTTCCTCGCTCAACACCAGATCTGCAAGCGGGCCTCTTCTGTAGTTCTTGAGAGAGATCCGAGCTCAGAAAAACGAGTTCACAATTCACTCGCAGCCACAGGGCATTGAGGCAGTATCAATCACAGCCAGCATGCTACACCCACTAAAAAGAATGTCTGAAATGTACTGCTCTAGTTGCACTCGAGAAGAGCAGCAATTTCCCACAGGACTCCTTTTCTTAATTATTTATTTATTTATTTAGCCGACACCTTTATCCAAGGTGTTCTCTTACAGAGACTAGGGTGTGTGAACTATGCATCAGCTGCACAGTCACTTACAACTACGTCTCACCAGACAGACGGAGCACAAGGAGGTTAAGTGACTTGCTCAGGGTCACACAATGAGTCAGTGGCTTATACAGAGCTATTCTATCTTACCCAGAGCTATTCTATTTTACCAAGAAATAGTGCATGGAACAAGTAAAAAAACATTTTGGCCAGGAATCTTGTCAAATAACGTTTTTTTATTTTTTATTTCTATGTTTTATCTTGAAGCTTTTTTCTTACTTCCATTGTTTACTAAATGGAGAGTACAGGCTCTTCCCAGGTTTGTTATCTGTTGCCATCCCGTTGTCGTGGCAGTTTACCAAGTTGCAATCTGTTGTCATGCGAATTGGATGCCAGTGTTTGAATAAATCATCCCTTTCAGCTAGAGGTGATTCATTTGGATTCTTTGAGTGTGACCTATATAACAAGACAAGCAAGAGCCTCTGTAGTCATAACCCTATGTGCATCACAATTTATTTGCCTCTGTGGCAGCGAACTAAAGTCAATACATTTGTTTAGTATGTTGCTTGACCCTATTCCATTGACATGTTGCTAAGTTTCTTGATTCCAAGGACCCTGTGAGTTGCCGCAAAGCATTCAGTGCATGGCGACCTTGCCTTCTATTGTTTGTTACTTGGATGCTTATTTGCACTTTTTGGGAGGCTGGCTGCTAGCACAGCAGTAGTTTCCTCCCATGCTTGTATGACAATTAGCCATGGGGAGCTGTTGGAGGGGAGGCACTGAGCACATTACCGTTTAGGAACAGGGAGGTGACGAGTGGGGATGGGGGAGAAGAGAAGGAGGAGGTGGGTTACTTTTTATTGCCAATGAATTAGCGTCATTTACTTTTCCCACGCCCACCCCCGGCAGGTGACAGGCAGCCCCCTTCCCAGGGTGCACCTGCAGACAGGGACACTGTTGGGAAGTTGCCTTGACTCCCTTTGGCCAGTAAGCATGCAATCATTGGGAAAGTCCAGCCTGTGAAATCCAGGTTCACTGTAATAAAAACCAGACTAGATAATCACCGACATTCTCAAATGGCACTCAAATACACACAAAAGCACTCACACAAAAACCAGAGTGAATAATAAGTTTGCGTCATACATGACCTCAGTCCCCCCGTTTTCAGCACTGTGGTCATGATGGAACCGAAGAAAGAAAACTGTCTGGAACAAATTATTGACATTTTCAATTTTCTGCGTTATTTTTAGTTGCCTGCTCATGTTGTTGTGGTTATGTACATCCCAAATACTCATGCCCCCTGCAGTGATGTGGCAGCTCCCTTTATGGCTTATTGACGACTAGCTTACTGTACAACCCCTCTTTCATGTCATTTCATCATCCCATTAATTCATTAATTAAAGTAAATAACCTACGTGCTTCTTCAAGGAGAAGCTCCACGCACTTTGTGTCATCACCCTCCTCTCCATTCGACGGGTCTGTTATTCCACCTCACTGCGGGCACGTCTTTCACTGAGATTGCGGAGGCATGGGGTTGCCTTCCTGATAAGGGGGCTTACTAATTAGTAACTGTTTTCTACTGGAGTATAGACACCAGGTGTCACACCTCGTCCTTAAGACACTAATTAATGAATACTTAACATAGGGAGTAACACATGATTAATTATACCTGGAGAAACAGTGTAAACTGTTTTAATTCATAGGCGACTGGCAAGAAAACTCTACTGGCATTTGGATTCACGCTCTGTTTAGGAGAAGGTGGGGCTTTTCCTATCTGTGATTTCTGCTTGGGTTCATCAGTTGGCCATGTTTATTTGTCAGATACTCTATATAATATAATACTGTTATATTATTAATAAAAACATTGTATGTAACATAAACAAAATGTTTCTTTGCTTCTTTACATGATAGCTACAAGATAGTTCTTGAATGCATATGCGTACATATGCATGTCCGTCACATGATATGAAGAGCTTTTAATGTGATTATGTTCTTTTGCTTTTTCTGTAGAAAGCTAAATAATTGTAGTAGTGTCTTTACATCATATGTTCTCCAGAAACAAAAACAAGGACAGATGGATTCTGAATGATGTTGTGTCCACAGAGACTTTGTAGTCTAGGGATTAAGGGACTAATGTAGATCTCCAATGAAACTAAAACTTAAAAACAGCCAAAGGGAAGGTACATTACTTACATAAGATAAATTAGGACACAAGGGGATACAGAGTGTGAATGCACAATGCCACTATAATCGCCGACAAATAGACACAGACAAATCAGTCAGTTGAACCTGTGACTTGATATGGTCATGATATGATTGATATATGGTATAGATGCAGTGACATATAGTAATTTCCTTCTCCAGGTTATGTGTACTCAGCATTACACTTTTTTATCCACCCAAGAGAGGATCTTGTGAATTTTATCATGAATCTATATCAATGAATTATAAACATTTGCAGTCATAACATTTGGCTCTGATTTAGCCAGCTGGTCAGCCAAACCAAACAACATATTGCAAACTGTTTTTACAGTTTTGTCATGACAGAAATTCAGCAACAGACAACACACTAACAAACTCATCCAATCACTTCCACCCCAGGGCGTCTACATTACAGTGAAACATAACAGCACATGTTATGTGAGAATCCCATTCAAGAATGCAAACAAAAGTTTGAACAATCAATCCTATCAGTACTTAACCAAATGTGTTGTAACAAGATGAAGATTATCAACCTTCAAAGCAACATTATTGAATACAACCCAGGAACACACCAGTCATTGCTAATTAACCTCACACAGAGTTTGTAGACAATGAAACAACAGAACAAAGTGAAATTCAAGCAGTAGAGATTATCACAACAACAAAAGGAGGACAACAGGATTTTACTGTTCCTGAGAATTTGACAGAACAATTTGAGATTAGATCAAAAACAGATGCATCAATGGCAAGAGGAAGTTGGACCCTTTGCAATGTAAAACAGGGAATGAATCCCCCATTTAAACAACTACTTTTCTCATAGATCCAAGTTATTCAGTTAGTTTTTAGATTTGACATTGCATGCCTGAAATTATTTCTGCTGGCATCATGTAAAAAGAAACACAATAAATTAGCTGTAGCTAAGATTCATCAGCCCCAATCTTCACAAGATACCATCTGTTTTTAGCAACAATTCAGTTTTATTGACTGCCTCTTTTCCTTCAGGTGTTGGTGTGACCAACTATTGTCTCGTGAGGTGGGTGGAGGTTTTTCCTGTCAAAACTCATCAAATCACCTGAGGTCAAATAGGTCTTCTCCAGCTGTAGTGCCACAAGGTTCAATCCAGGGTCCACACTCATCCTCTGCACCAGGACCTTTGACTACAACATCTAATCTTTCTGTATATCTTGCTCACAGCAATGTGATACCTTTTGTCACCTCTGGTTCCCAAAGCACCTTTGAAGTGCTCTGAAAGTGTTAGTTTATGGTTGTATGAGGGGAGATAAGATTCCAGGACAGGTGATAAATTAACTTGTCATGCAGTCGCTGCAGGGGAGAGAGTGGGGTACTAGAATCCACAGAACCTGTTATCACGGTAACACCTCTTTGCAAATAGAAGTGAGGAACTTTAATGCCCAAACAACTGGGTGTCAAGTAAGCGTAACAGCTCCATTAATAGGGGGGTGTTGATTTCAAATGGATAAAACACACTAAACCAATTAAGTACATTTTCTCAGACAACAAAAGGAAAGGTGAGGACATTTTGGGAATTCCAAAACATGTAGGATCCAATGGAAAGATTTCCATGAATTTGCGTGCAGTAACTTGTATACTACATTTCTGCAAGATGTGAGTTAACCAACCACCATGTAATGTCCAAGAGTCTTAAAATATAATGGGGTAAGAGGATTGAAATGTTTCAATGTCAAGGAAGTAACACGTCAAAGGTGCTGAGCTTTTCTACATGGGAGCCACGTGTCTATTCACTCTAGTTGTGGCTTAATAGAACAATCCTGATTCTAAATACTGACCCACAGCTATCATGAATTCATCAATTTGAAAACAATAAATCAGAGGCCCTCTCATGTCAGTTTCTTCATCCTCCCAATACCCTTTCATCCAATCGTCAGCAGGTAGACAAACAAACAGAGCAGTTCTTACTATGGTGATTTAGGTGAGGCAATTGAAAGTGTAAAAAACTGAGAAGTGTGATTGGATAAGATACATTTCCAGACAGCAGTGAGGCTGACTGGAGCCAAGGGGATGATGAATGTTCAGTGATGCTTCAGGCCCTGTCAGCAATCATTCCTCATGTACTGGAATCACGGTTAAGCTTGCCCTATGCCTGAAGTCAGCTCTGAAACTTATCAGATGTGAGGACTTGTGTCGGTTTCATACTGAGAACATGTTTGACCTTGAGGGCATCTCCACAAACTCTACACCTCTACAAGTTTTTACGTACATACAGGGATGAAATACTTCAATAACAGTTCAGCAACAATAATGCCTGACATGTGCCATGGGGCTCTGGTGGTCAAACTATAATCACAAAACCTTGTGCTAAATTGATACAGATTTTTGCTGGACGGATTTCAATTTGTGCACTACCTTTGAGCAATGTTGGGCTTGTACCATCCTTAGTCCAAAGAAGATCAAATTCATCTTAGAAGAGGTTAAACAAAACACCTCAGGCAAAGCGTTGCATTCAGAGGTTTAATACTGCAAGCATGGTCACATATTTGAGCTTGTGGCCATTCTACTAAGAAAGGCATAGCAGTACCATTTAGTTGTGTTTACTAAATGGGGTTAAGAGATTTGCCTCCCCTTTGGTGGGAAAACCCATTATCTCACTTTGGGTGGATTGTGTGTGCCTTCACTTTTGAAACAGCTCCACAGGGTATGGTTTGAATACCAGAACACACATTGGGATCTGCAGGAGTCTCTTTCTCCCTCCGGTTCTCACTGTGTGGGAGCCAGTGCTAACTCTATCCCTCCTGTCCCCTCTGCATGAAGTGTTCTGTGGGATGAAAGCAGAAGGGCTGCTGCTGGAGTTCTCACTTGGATGGCAAGCAGCCCCAAGATCTTGTTGTGTTCTGGGCTGTGGCACGGCCTACCACATTGACAATCGGTCACTCAACCCCACAGATTTCATTGTTCAAACAGGAGACATACCATCCAGGCATTTTAAAACTACTCTAACACTTTGACCTTTACACTCATCGGCTCAACAATATGCCGTTCCCTTTTTCTGACATGAAAGTCAATAATGGTAGGCTAGAAAGTATGTCAAACAATGCAATTTGTGTTAGTTGCTTTGCCACAAAATGCATGTAGCCAGAAACTGAGATTTTTATGTTAACAGTGTTCGTATCTTGGCAACGCTTTGAAAGGCCTATACGCATTGATGGCACACAATTGTCTTGGCCATGGGGTAGTGTTAACTGGCTAATCCCTTATGGCTGGCCAGACAGTCCCTGCTGTTAATTCAGAGCTCTCAACAAACTTGATAGTGTTTACTTTTATCCTACTGCTACATAAGGGTACTTCAATGGTTTTCTTTCTATTCTAAAGAAGTGTTCTCCCCATTGTGCTTTGACCATATGCCACATGAGTAAAACAAAACAAAAATCCTGGGGCAAACTTCACAAGTTTGGTAAAGAAATATATTAATGCATATAATACATTCTAAAACAAATGGAGTAGAATACTATGAAAATAAAGTTTACCTTTCTGGTGAAAATAATTGTTTATCAAAGGATTGTAATTTTAAAGACTCTAATTCAAGGTGTAAATGCTTGTTCAGAATACATATAGCATTTATCATTAGCTTGACAAGTGTTATAGATCCCTAATGGTGTTGACATTGGGAAGGGGAAAGGCCACAGAACTGAAGATGACCGTTTAACTTATCTTCTTTGGCTAATATTGGAACTGCCACCCACTGGCCTAATTTGTTTCGCTTTCACAGCCTGGCAGCATGAATCAAATGTTGACATTGTAATTTCATGCATACATGGGTGTTTGGCGAGTCTGGACCTCCATCCCTTGTGGGATGTAGTCCCCATCTTCTCTCTATCTTCCCCTCCATTCTGTCATGTCATAACCTGTGCAGTCTTACCTGCAGAAGAGTTCTGAAAATAATACAAATTATTGCTTAAACAAATGTAGGCCTAATAGAATGCTAACAAATAGCAATAAGCAAACACGTTAGGGAATGTATAATGTTGGAAAAGGTGAGGCACTCACAAAACCAGACACATTTTGCAGAACCATCTCAAAACTAGCCTTAACTCGTTTCACAATAATTGCTTCGTCCTCAAGTCTTGATTTGTTCTATCGGTGATGGTCATAATAAAGACGCTAAAGTATTCGCATCAGCGCATTTCCTCATTACATCCACAGGATATTGATGAGCATGTGGCAAGGAGCTGTTGGTTTTGAAAATGAATTACAGCCTTTATTTATTTTGGAGGGTACCTGCTGGCATCCAAAGTAAATATTATTTGATCAACAAAATGCCCACAATAAACAGAGCAAGTAATTGTTTAATGTTTGAATTTGACATGTTGGCTCTTGCAACTGTGGCGGTGTAACATTTGAAAATTACATAAATAATACATATGAATAAAATCCCTGTTTATCATCCACTTGGTTTGGAAAGTTCACATATCGTAAATCAGTAGAAAATGTATTATTAACTGCAATTTATCACTGCCACAAGTTTGGAACCAGAGAAGAAACCCTTTAGCCAATGACTGACAGGCTTTTCTAAAAGATCTATTTCCTGGTTTATTAACATACGCATACATGATCTGTTGCTTCCGTACTTGCCTCTAAACCCTCAAGTTAAGTGAAGCCGTTTGTTTTGTCTCACCAGATTATTTATTAATTCTCTTGCATCTATAATCCACCAGAGATTGATGGTCATGTAAATATCTATACTTCTCCTTGGCAGTTTATTTCATTTGTTTGGGGCCTACAGGCATTTTTTTCATAAACCACATAAATAATCTCACAATTTTCTTCATGAAAAACTGAATCTCTGGCTGTACTAAATAATTATTTCCACCTCTTTTAACATACGCACCACTCACTATAAACATATTATAAATAACAGGTTCTTGTCCATTCCATCTCTACCTACTTAAGGTAAAGTTGAGTTCATTATTCAGGCCACTGCCCTCATGCATTAAGCGGTGCATAAATTATGCGTACTAATTATCTTGGATGGACCAGCACTTTAATGAATTATTTTAATTAACCACAACATTGAGGTTTGTACAGGATGGGCTATATTTCAAAATCTGCTTCGCATAACATCGCATAACCTTCATCTTTCCGTGAATGGATCATGCAGCAGTTGAGGACACCAATTTACTGTAATTCACTTGATTACCCAACAAAGCTTACAGTGCAAATACACCTCATTCGGAGAAGAAAGTTGTACTTAGGGTATTAAGGATATAGACTGTTAAGTGTCCCCCTACGTACATTTGAAAATGTACAGTCATGCAAGGTCACAGTGTGAGGACACATACTTTTAAATTGGGAGAGAAAGCTTTGCCCTAAGCAACCTGCGTCTTGAAATCATAAAACTTCCACCAAATGTTTTAAGGACAAGTACAGATCATCTAGTGCTTCTTTGATTCCCTCTCTCGCTCTTACATACACACAATCACACAGACACTCAAACTCTCACAAGCAAACACATCTTTACTGGTTCATGCCAAAATGGCAACTGTGACCAAATGGCAACTTGTAGATGTACACAAAGAACAATCTTTCACTCCCATAACTGGAAGCAATTTTTCTCAAAACATGGCAAATTCCCACCTTGAACGATTAAGAATTCGTTATTTAATAATTGTAATATACATATTTACAAATCATGTAGGCTATACATAGCCTACATGATTTGTATTATTAATTGAAAGTTTAAATAATGAAAAGGCATTACAAAATGAGTTACTTTTATGAACTTGTAAACATTGGCACGGTCTAAAAATGCCAACACTGTCCAAACAGACAGAATCCAAAGAAGTGGAGGGGGAGGGGCACATTTAAATTCCAAAGAGGTTTCTAAACTCGTTTCCAAATCCCTCAGTCAGCAATGTGTTTGAGAAAATCAGTCTTTTTGTCTCTTTGAAAACAGGCTAAATCTACACCGGTGGCCCAGTCGAAGTTTGCCATTCTTTGAATTGTCCATTCAAGTGAATTTGAGTAAATGAAGTGGATTGAAGGACTTATTCGGTATCATCAGTATGCACTGTAGGAATTCTAATATATTTGTTCATATTCTTGAATAAGGTTTAGTATAAAGGGTATCGGGATAAGTTTAACGTCATTTGAAGGTTATTAAATACCTCTATAAAAAAAACATTTTTTGGAAATAGAAGAAAACTAAATATATGAAATAGGAAACTACGTTTTGATTCTCAAATATACACTGACACAACCAAATGTAAAAGTAACATGTTGTCAATGTGGACGAAATTAGGATATTTATATTGCCTTGAAAGTTCCTTAAACTTCAATAGTAAATGAAAAATCCATACTTAATAAAAGCAATTGACTCACTAAGTCAAAACAATCTGTAGGTTATTTTAACCTGTTGAATGAATGAGATTTCGTGCGCTCATAATATATTTGGTTCTATCAGAACAGCGTGGTCATGGAAAGAGATATTTTATGTTTATTGTAGGATCATCTGCAACAATTCATGCTCAAGGGTTTGCTTTTGCGTTTTGCAATATCTTGGACATGAACGTTACAAGTTCAAGAAAGTTAGATTTGTATGTGTGTGTGTGTGTGTGCTTGTGTGTTAGCCATAGTCAGTTAATTAAGAATACACATTAAGATAACATAATATGTATGCACATTTTAATGGGAAAATCTCTTGATGACCAATAATTTATTGCAGACACAATGCACACTTAAAAAGCACGCATGCTGGCAGCAAATACAACACAACGTTTGGAAACATGCTTTAATCTATACAGAGAACGTACAAATATACAGCATTTAAAGTTTACCACGGTTTTTAAATTATATGGTCCACATAGCAACTAACAATCTGTAATCTAGGCTACAGATAATCAAAAACGTCTAACTAAAAAGTGCATTTTACACATTTCAATATTCTTACGTTCACGTATTTATTTCCAAATTTTAAATACAGAAAACCTCAACCTTTATCATAAATATGTTTTGAATGTTTTATTTGTATTATGTTATAGCTTTGATTGTTCATTTCAAGTGAATTTATCTCAAACAAATATAAACAATTGAAACTGAGGCTATTTGGTATACTAATTGATATGCTGATTTTTAGGGTAGTTAAATGACACTTAATTTTGCCGAGTTGTTCTAATCGTGGCCTGTGGATGCCAATAACTTATCTAGTTGCTTTCCGTTATTTTGTTCTCCTCTTGTACCATGACAAGGAATAAAATATAATAGCCAATGAGTACCTAAAACAGACTTTATTTATTATCAGCCACCAATTGATCTTGTGATTGCAAAATGAAATTAAAAGATTGTGATTTTCAATTTTGGAGGCTTTGCATTACATAGCAAGAATATTCAGAGAGATTTCAGTGCTTTTGAGGATAACTTGGTAATCAAAGAATTTACCTGAAAAGTTGTGAGATGATGTCGGCTAACACAGGTGTCATAAATAGACATAGTAACTGCCACAACAATGCTCCATTAAAACATCTAAGTACATCAATAAACAACAAAACGCAAACACCTTGCCTTATAGACGAGATATTGCGTGGTCTTGGTTGTGATAATTGCAAATAAAATACTGCTTTGGAGTGGATGATTTTAAGAAGTTTATGCAAGTCCCACGAACGTCTCGTCAGTGGACTGCAACCACTGACTGCAATGCCGAGGACGGATTTGTGAGAGTTTCGCTTGGAGTGGCAGGGCTGCTTTGGCTAGTAGCTGTTTGGGGGGATGTAGGACTTAACGATTGCGGCGAGTTCGCAAGGAAAGCTGGAATGTGAGCTGGCAGCGCTGACAGACCCGGCACTGAGGCCATGGTAGGCTTTATTGGCACCGGAATGGCAGGTAAAGTCTGTCCACCGTGGCAAAAAGACTTGAGGGGCATCCCGTACGGAGAGTAATCACTGGCCATTGAGATGGGGGCTGCCGTGTCCATCACGCTAGTGCTGTACATGTGGGGCCAGGCTGTGGTCAGTTGGTTATGCAGGGGATAGCCAGCAGACATGGACTGCATAGTGGAAAAGGCAAGTCCCCCGGGCATTTTGTACTCTCTGGCGATTATGTTTTCGATAGCAAACGGGTGCTTGAAAGTGGACGTCTGGTGAGGGACTCCAATGTTGTAACCTGACATCTGTGGAAGATGAGTCCCAGAAGCCGCCAGAGCGCTCAGTCTAAGTTTAGCTTGTTGTTGCAGGTAATGGGCAGCATCCGACGGTTTGTTAGGCGCTAAGTGGTCTGATGTCATCATTAACTTGAAGCGTTTACGGCGTCTCAAGAAACTTCCATTCTCGAACATGTCCCCGCAGCTGGGATGGAGAGCCCAGAAACTCCCTTTGCCAGGTTGGTCTGGTCGCCTTGGAATTTTGATGAAACAGTCGTTAAACGACAAGTTGTGTCGCAATGAGTTCTGCCACCGTTGCGTATTCTCTCTGTAGTACGGAAATCTGTCCATGATGAATTTATAAATCTCACTAAGAGGGAGCATCTTCTCTGGGCAACTCTGTATCGCCATAGCGGTAAGGGAGATGTAGGAGTACGGTGGTTTCTGGTCACTGTACGTGTTTCTCCCTGGTCGAGGCATTCTGCTGGACTAATAACAAATTAAGATAAAAGGGTGGCTCAAGCCCACTGTTCTCCCTCAAACAACGTATGGATACTCTTCAAATATGTCCAAAATGCATTAGTAGATAAGTCTTCAAAACAACATTACGCACGACAAAAAAACGATGCGTTGGGGGCGCACATTTTTTCCAAATTTTCTTGGAACACAAAATAATGCTCCCACTCCGTGCGTAAAAGTTTAAGAAAGTTCACAAAGCGAAGCACAGACTTACTATTAGCCTCCGTCGGGGTGTGCGACTAGTATTAATTGTAGCGTTTGTTAACTGTCCTGTGAAAACAGAAACCGGTCCGTTCTCTCAGTTGACGGGTCTTTAGTTAAGCAAGCGGCAGTAAGCTTATTTCCCCCACCATATGAACGGAGCCGATATCGTCTGCCCCTTACGACGAGATGAGCTAAGTAGCTGCTTCCATGTCCTTCCTCTAACCGTCTGATAGTTTAATGTGGTGACATGAGCAGAAAAGACCCCTGTAGAGGCGCTTCATTAATTGGCCACTTCTTTGGTATCACATGACAATCGCCTTGGGAGGAGGGAGCTCGGAAAGAGGCATAATCTGGTTTCATTTACACCTATTTACATGGACACCTTGAGCCAATAGAAATCATTTCCATTTGAAGACAGAGCAAAGGGGTGAAAAGGCACAGCAACCGGATTTGAAGTGTGATGGAACTCGGTTATGGCTTGTGAAGGTATGCGCAAACCTTTGTGGACATCGTAGGGGTGCTTAGTCAATAATTTACATTTACAAATAGAGCTACAAAGCAATGATGTTTGACAGGATAATCGCTTGGCACTGGCTTGCAATTTACTCCGTGTTGTCTTTGTACGTTTTGTTTGTTGACATGTTATTGTTCTCATTTTTTCTCATGGCTGTTATTTAGGACAACGATGTAAATTGAACAACTGAAATAATTGAACACTGTGTATAGTCTCATCTTCAATTTACAACTGGTAAGTTGTATCGTTTTATTGTAAAAGCGTAGGCTATGCAATTTGGTCCAACTAAGATACGATGCCATTGTGATGAAATTTTAACTGGAGCTTTGTATATCTGTTGGATTCTGTGTCAGAATGTAAAACACTCAACAACACATATTAGGCCATTTGCGCATGACTCTACATGTGCATGGGCACGTTTCATGTTTCTCAGCAAATTAACAAACAATTCGCAATGACCAGACTGCATGCATACTAAATGCATTTTTACTAAGCCTACTTGATTTTGTATATGTATCTTAATTATTTGAGATTCAGAAAAGTCTAAACTTGAGCTGGACAGGCCAATATTGTGGCCTAAAATTGACCGCATTTACCCACGAGTTAAATGTGATCAACCTTTGGGAACAATTCAAAAATTACTACAATGTCTAGAAACTGTATAAAATACCAATAAGTCAATTATGTACATGTGAAAACTTAATGGCGGCTTATCCTGATAGATGGCCATTCTACTCTCCAAACACCGAGATCCACCTTTCTGCTTGAAGAGTTCGCAATGACAGACCACACACATTCACGGATTTACTCATAATGTATGCTAATTTTCTTCTATTCGTCCACAAAGAGGTGAATCATTAGGTAGACAGGCAAAAGAGGCAAGCATACGCGTAAGAGGGATACAACTTCTCAGGATGCAGGAGTATAGTAATCCAATCCTTTTAGAAAACGGTCCAGTCATCATGTGTTTCGGTGACTATATTGATGGGGTGTGGATTATCTTGACATGTTGCCTCCTGCAACGTCATGAAACAAGACTAGACAACATAAATACAAATGATTAATTCCAAACTAGTAACGCGACAAAGCAAATGTTAGCCTAATGTAAAGGATAATCTATATAAAATCCAAACGATTAGTCGACAATATACAATTCAACACAAGAAAAATTGTAATAGGGCCTAATGGCAACAATAATGATAACACAATTATTAAAAATGATTGTGTACAATTGCTGTTACAACTAGTAATAGTTGTTAATTACTATAATATGATAATCTAAATTATAATGCATGTAATTATTTGGTAGGCCTATATTTACTCCAATTGCGTACAATATGTTGCATGGTGCCCAACTTATGTTGAGTTTGAGTGCAGTAGGCCTCACTCATACTTTCCAAACCCAAGACTACAAGTAACCTATTATTTGACTGAGCTGCATAAAGTTTTGTGTCCTAAAATCTGAGATGGAAACATTTACCTTAATTTTAAATAGATTAACTAGGCATTTTACCCGCTCAATAATAATATTTTTTGTTCAAAACGCATCAACTGTAGGCTATAATATGTGCTCTGTATAGTAATTTGCAACAAACGGAACAAAGGTTGGGCTAAGCCAAACTGCATTGCACTCGTGAACCGAGTCCCGGCCTGAAGTAGCTTTTGCAGCGGGGGAACCGAGAACATTTTTCTGCGTGTCTTTAAAAAGGGGGGACACAAAGGCGCTCTTCTCAGCTTCTCAAAGTAGAGTAGTGAGGCGTGCCATTCCCAGGGTGACGGGCACAAAAGCGTAGGTCAGAGGGATGAAAAGCAGAATCTAACAGCCACTTTCACACGTCTGCCCTCAACTGCTGCACCTCGGCACAAAAGAAAACAAATGTTGCCTGCCGCAAAAGAATTGCCACGACCCGAAGCAACAAATGATGGCTGAATATCGTTGTCAAAACTGAGTGGGTAGCCTTGGCCGTATGTAAATTGGCCACATATTAATGCAGCAACATGGACTATAACAAAAGAGAAGTCTATTCAACGTCTACTTTGAAAACAAAATGAAGTGCTGGAAAAGACAATAACAAAGTTGTGTTCTTTAATGTATTGCAACTGCAGTGGGTCTAAATTATTGAACTTTCCTCCAGTACTCAAGTAGCTATGTAGCCTATACGCTGCTCTACCTCGTAAATTGCAGACTACCTTTTGGGCTTTAGCTGCAATAACTCAGCAACATGTTGTGTAAAGTCAAGAATAGACCTACAGCTACATGCATGTACCAATGAACATAATTTTGGTACAAATTAAAGAAAATAAGACTGGGATCGGACTCAAGCCAACCATTGGTGTGCTGATATCACCATAAAGGTGTGTTATGAATCTAGTGATGGCTACTGTTATTGCATCAATATGGAGTGGTTTTATTTAGGTTTGTGAAGGTTTAATAATGATTTTTTTCGGAAGCCATGATGGGAAAATAATGAGTAGGCATAAACAAAATATCGATGGTGTACTTTTTATCCTTCATGCAAATAACCTATAACCTACCAATAAACATATAATTGATGTTTTTTATTATTGTAAATATTCATTTTGTTATGATTGGTAACCTATTGTTATTGTTGTCAGAATAAAATAGTTTACAGTAGTAACCAATTGGGCCTATTGGTTTCGCTGTTGCTGTTGTTTTTGTTGTGTCATACATTTCATTTTACAGTTTTAACGGCATTACGCATGAATCACTGTAAATCCATCATATCTTACTGCCTGTGGCGGGATTCTTTCCTGAGTTGCACAGCAGACCTCTACAGAGTGGGGCCAGTAGGTATAAATATTCAAGGTCTCAATTAATTAGCAGACAGAAGGATGTCATTAAGGCACTCAAAGCCCTTTTAGTGCTAAGTACAGAAAGAGACGGGGGCGAGGGGTCGTCGACATTTTAGATTATAGCAGAGATAACGTTAGACTGTACATCCCTTTTCCTTATTATATCACTCAAGTTGGCAGCAGGTTTTTTATTAATTAAAAAGATTCCCCAATCTGCTATGAATAATACACATTTAGCACTGCATATAGGGTTGGTCACACTCGAGTTATTATGAAATTACAAATGTTCTTTATATTTTCCTCTTTTTTTTGACAATCCTAATTTTCTTAATGAAGCACGGAAGAAACGTTTAATTATGAGAAGATCTAACACACTATACAACAATAAAATAGTCTGCCTAAATATGAGTGGGCCTATTAAGTAAATAATAAAATGTGATTTGTAAAAATGTGTTTCAAAAACGTATTCTAACATTGGACCTAGCCTGTAACCACAGAGATGGAACACAGAATTCTGGAAGAGTGATTCCCAACCCCGAATTAATATGCATGCAAAATTAATTAGCTGTTTCATGGTGACATCAAAATAAGTAGGCCCTACCTGAGAGAAAAAGACCCTGCGGGCATTTTGAACATATGCTAGAATTACAGTTAATTGAGTGATTACATAAATTAGGCTTCCATCTGACTATACACCAGGTGATAAGATATCTCAATTAAATAATGGCGCATGCAAGCACCTATTTATGACGGCAAAGATCAGTCTCTAATTTCAACTGATCCGACCTTTTTCCGGTTCTAACTGATGAGAAACGGTCAAATGAACTATAAACATCCCTAGCCTCAAAATACCTGAGGCAATAATCAGGTCAGAGATGCTTTTGTTGAAATTGATTCCCACGTGTTCTCTAGAGGCCTTAGATATATCGGTCAGGATATATCGGAGGTCAGGAGGGTTTTGGAAGTGTGCTTTTTGAATGGAAAATGCCTGCCAAAATGCATGTGTTCGGTGTGTGTGTGTGACTATGCATGTGTAATTGTGTGTGCTCATGTATAATTCATAATTCATAATAATTCACATGGCAATTTATTCTAGGGAAAAAAAAAGTATAGTTGTGAAGTCACATATTTCAATAGGATACCAGATGTATTCTAATATTATAGAATACCGGAGAAATGCAGACCTACAATGTTCAGAATACACTCAAACATGCAATTACTGTTTACTGCCAACTGGTGGTGACATTTACTGCATTACTTTGAAAGTAGAAAGTGACTTCCATATACATATATATATAAATATATGATTATTATTATAAATAATAGCTCCTTTGTCAAATGGCCAAACACATTAATACCTAAGTATAACTGGAACCATCCCAGTCAAACCATTCCATCCAGTCACGTAATCCACTTACTTATCCTTAACAGACCATTGCTAAATGAACAAAAGATACAGTACTTCATATAATGATCCAGTAACACTAAACACCATTTGAAATATGTTCCCCTTAACCAGTCCTTAAGTCCCCCAGTCTCACAACCACCTCTCTAGTGCTCAACCAGCTGTGTATCGTGTTAGCATCTGGCAGCCTCCTGGTAAGTTTGGCCACAGAATTCCTCACAGCTGGCTGCCAGGTGTTTTGAGATAGATAGCATCCACCACACACCCGTTGTGGAGGGGGTAGGGGGGCTTGAGTGTGTGTGTGTTGGTGGGGGGTGCAGGTTTATCTGGGGCTATCAATAAATGTGGGCTCGCACCTCTCAACGGTGAGGGCCTTTCTGCATCCATATGAAGAGAAACAGCTGATGACAGCAAGTGGCCTGTAGCTGGAGGCCCCGTGTTTGTGTTGCCAGGCGAGACTGTGACTCACCGACCCCTGTATGGTTTATAATGGATGAGGAGATGTAGCATGTTCATCCTTATGTGTAGGTGACGAATGGTGTAACTTGGAAGTGATGCTCTTCTAAAATGACAATTACAGTTTTTTTCTCTCCTTTTGACAGATGCTGGTGAGGGAAATGGTCACTTAAATATTTTCCAGTTTTCCACAGGGAGAAAGTGGCCACCAAAAGTGAAACACAACAAATTGGTTAAAACACAAACAGAACATTTTCTTGTAAAGAATGCAGTCATGCCCTATTCAGAATATAATTTCATTCAGAAAATAAAATAATTAGCTAGTCTCTTTGTGATTTTTTCAACTTTTTCATCTTCGTGTGATTAATAAACCATCTCCTGAAACATAAAGGCTCTTGTATGAATGCTCTGGTATTCATAGGACATTGAAAATATTTGATAAAAGATAACGTATCTCTATCATGGTCACAGTAGAAGTTGTAGCGAGGGGCGGTCCACTTATGGGAAGTGACCGTACAAAAGAGATATATGGACTAAAAGAGATATATGGACTAAAGAAACAAATGGCTCTATAAGTGCTATATAATGCCACAGTGCGCATTGGGTCTGCCGATGAAAAGGTCACAACCCAAAGACTAAATTACACAAACTATTGTGCATGCTCAAGGGGTCACAAGTGTATGCTTAACCTTTGACCTTCCACATTTCATGATAGAGAGATGAAGATTCCTCTGTGCCATATCTGTTTAGAGTGCCCTAAGGACGAGGGACTAGATTGAGTTAAATGAAATAGCCCACAAGATGTATGTGCTTTTTGTCAGTGTATTTTTGGAAATATGATAATAAAATAATCAGCTGGAAGCATTGCTGTGGGACATCTATTATGGGCAAGAGCTTTGTGATTGCGAATCAAGAGAAGGAACTTAAACAAACAGAACAATGTTCATTACATCGATATATAGCTGACTGCACCTATTTACCTTCAAGACACAAAACAATGATACAATACGACTAAAGGCAGACAAAGGAAACCCTCTCCATGTCAAATTATGAATGTACTGAGCTCAACCTCCCAACCTTGTAACCCCGCCCCTCCCCAATGCACACACACACACGTACATCATCCCCTTCATCTTGTGCATTAAGGTATGCTTAATATGTTTATAAAGCAGCCACTCCATGCGAGGGGAGCTGACCTGCTACTGTGATTGCAGCTGGAGAGCCTTGTGTCTGCGTCTGTCTACAGAACCCTGAGTGGCTTTGCGTTGAGATGGGGGGGGGGGTCTCTTTACTCCAGGCCACTGCAGCCTCCCCGCGATCCGACCTGCCACACATATTCAAATACTTGTAATTGAGCATGATTTACATTGTTTTGAATTAACCACACTTCCAATAGGCGAGCATACAAGTACACCTCTGTCAGATAAATCAGCTGGGCCCTAATAGGGGAAGAGGCAGGCAGGCAGCGAGCAAGCAGGAACGGGGTAGGGGGTGTGTGTGTGTGGGGGGGCAGCGAACTCGTGAGGAGGTGACCGTCGTGCCAAGCCTCCTGCTGTCTGATAATAGGCATGACACATTTGGTGGCACTAATTCATTTATTTCATAATAAGACTTTGCTAACCCGAGCCGGATGTGAGCGCACTGTTTGTGGGGTAGACTGAGAAAAAACACCAAGATGTTATTAATCCGTGGCTAATCAGGGGGCAGGGGGATGAAGACACTCTCCAGTGCTTGCAATTGGCTCTGTGGATGGTTCTGGAATATTTAGATTCCTAATGATGTTGTTGGCCGCTCAGAACAAATATTCTGGTCAAGAAATTCACTTTTGGCTGGTGGAGAGACTCATCTCTAGGAGTGCAGACAACCACCTTTAGGAATTATTCCTGCATTCAAGCGATACCTTAAATAAATAAAACTGCTTTAGGATTTTCATGCAAATCTCTTAAAAGAAGGGTTCTTCTTATGTTACATGATCAATTAGAAACAACACACAGAAATACAAAGTATTCACAACAGAAATGTATTCCATCTTGCCGTTGTCCCCTCAATAAGGAAAGTCTTTGCAGGTCCACAGTCAGTATAAAAGAGAAATGGAATTGAAAACAAACACTCCTGTCTGTGTGGTATGAGATTCAGAGTGTGGGGCAGCATAACACAATGTCTCAATCGGGCTGAAGTAGCTTGTTGACTTTTATCTTTTGTCATAACACTGGAGTGGTATACATAAGGGAACATGTTTGTTTCTGGGCCTCGGTGTGTGTTTCTCTAGATTGAGTGTGTGTGTGTGTTTTCTTATATTGCGCTGAGCTTCCCTTCTTAATGCTCCGTGAGTGGACCTCAAGTGGGAAGGTTGATGATGAGCGTGGTTTATGCCATACTGGCAGCACTCTAAATCCCCCCACCTCCACTACATCTGAAGACCCCTTCCCTACTGGCCCCCACCAAGATGCTAATAACGCTTGGGTTAAAATAAAGCTGTTGACTGGACCCTCATTGAGGCAGCACTAATGCACGCCCATGCAGATAGAGCCTATATCATTAAAGGGAACCCACTGCATTTGCCTGTGTGCTCAGACCCATGCAAACATCTTGCAGCCGCCAAATACTTGTAATAATGCCACATGACATCAATCATCAATGCAAGTAGGTAGAGTAGAATGAAATATTGTTGTTTTACTTTTTGAAAGGAGTATTTAATTCATTGAAATGTGTTTGTCTTGAAGTCACATAGACATTTGGGATGGGTTTTGACCTTTGCCCTAAATGTGACTTTGAAATGCTTGACGGTAAGCCTTTAGGAGGCCTGAGATGTACTGTGACATGGATTTTAGAGTGAAAGATACTGATTTGGTATTTTGATGTAGACCTTTCTTAATCACATTGTTCTTTCAGTTAGGAGTTGCCAGATGATCCTTCAGCTAACTGCTGTGCCTTTGGATTCTCCAAACAATGGATCCTACAATGGAAATAGCTCATGGCATACACATTCCTTAACCAACCAGGACGGGAAGTGTTTTAGTGAGTTTTTGTTGGTTCAACTGGTTCAAATGTCTTTCTAAGGCGATACAAGAGCCCCCTTCCCCATACACACACAAATACACACACAAACACAAACACACACACAAACAAAACATTCACACTTGAACAGTTCTACAGATTGGTGCAATAAAATCAATTAAACTGGCTATTAACCAAATGAAGGCTGATTAGAAAATTAGTGGAGCTGCTTTTGGAGGACTGGAAATGTGCAAATTACTAAAGAGATTACTTCAATGTGAAGAGCCCTAAATGTGGTTTAAATTGAAGCTTCAGTGCATGTTGAAGTGGGTCTCATTTCTGGTTTTACAGGTGCTGGGTTAACAGTGAGATCAACAGTCTGCATTACGCAAAAGGAAACCTTTGAAAGGACATCAGCTTTGTCAATGGATTTTTTTTAATGAACAACAAGACAACAAGGTCAAACAGGGCATGAAGCTGTACTTTATAAACTAACCTTTGGTTATATACCAAGAACAGCGGAGACTCGATTTCCACTTATGTGATTTTAGACAGAATATCCACTTATACGTTTTTGCAAATGAGTTTAAGTGTCTGTACAATGCTGTTGTAGCCGTCATAACACAGATTTGTTCACGTTAGAGGTGCTACCCAAATTGAAATGTACCAGAACCAAGACATAGTTCGCTTCTACATACATGACATCATACAATGTACTAGTTTATTGTTAAAAATGTCAACCACACTTTCTTGTCTAAACTGTACAGTGAAATTGATCAGATGTCATGAGATTCTGTATCATAATAAAATAGAAATCTCTGTAATATAATACGCATGTAAGGCTTTCAGATATTTTTCAGCGTTCTGCAAAGAAAGCTGTTATTTTTGAATGCCTCACTATAAATTCATGAACTGCTCCCCATTTGAGGAAGCTATGCTTGTTATCCGATTTGCTTCATAAATGCGGGCAGTCGAGTGAATATCCATGGCTTGTTGTCACTTGGGATAACACTTGATACATCCTATTTTCGCAGGCCTAATTATTCCATTTGTGGACCTGAATGCCATTTAGATGCAAGGTAATTCAGCATGGTAACTCAATTAAATTTCTACTGACTGGGATTTATGAAACATCAATAGGCTCTCAGTGAGACCAATGGGAACACTAGTTATTTATCCCCAAGTCCTTTTGATATTGCATTTCTGCAGCTCAATTAAATATGCCCGCAATAAGAATGTTTCCCAAGTCTGTAATGAGAAAGGACAAGATTCTCCCCTTCTCTGCAAATTGTGGATTCCAAAACCTGTGAATTAGCGGGAGCTTGGCAGTCATTACCTCTGAATTAACGTTTAAAAATGGTTGAAGATATCCCCTTTGATGGAACCTCTGAGTATCCCGTGGCCTGTTGCCATGGTTTCCATATTGCACGCTACATTATGGTCTGTGAAGGCTAACGTAAATCCCTCATTCTGATTGTAACTTTTTTTAATAATCTGAAACAGTTGACGCACATACGAACAGGTTAACCTTTACTTTTGAACCGACATGCTTTTAACATGACAATAATGTAGATTTATGTAAATCCCAGTGTATACGAGATGTAATGAGAACCAATGACAGGAGAAAACTAACTTTGTCCTTTAACGTAAAAGAAAGTTGGAGGACATATTGGCATTACATTTGGTTAATGAGATTTGCCATTTGCAAGAGTAAACACACAGTCACATGGGTCGAATTTTTTCAGAAGTCCCATAATTGAGTCCAAGGACCTGCCTGAAATGTAGTTTTTTTATAAAGTAACATGACCCGGTATTAATGGCCTAAAAGCCTGTCAAGGAGCAGCTGTGAGCTGTGAGCAGCTTCAGACGACCTGTGGCCTCTGTTTTATAGTAATGGACTTAATAGGAATTCACTTTGATGCAGGAAATACTGGGAATTAATTGTGATATTCATCCGAATGTCATGACACGGTAATGTTTGGCACTTTGCTTTCAAGTGATAAAGTGCATTTACACTGAGAATGCTAATATTGTGCTTATGGCAACAGATTTCGACCATCTAGAGTCAGTCCTCTAAGAGGCATCACCATTGGATTTTACATCTTTTTGGCTGAGATGAGCTGTATAATTAATGACTACAAATGCAGGTGAAAATAAAAAACAAGGGTCATAGCCAGTTATTTGTCAACTGCTAAAGGATGAAGTAGGCAGCAACTCTAAGATAGTTTAAACAATGTGATATTTTGGATCCATCATGGTAGAATATTGGTGTTTCAAGGTTTAAATGTTTTTATGCATCAACAATAGCAAAGGTATACTTCAAAACAGTTTTCAAACAGTTTTTTTACAGTAATGGTTCTAATCTGTCAGGCTACTAGGAACATCTCAAATTATCTCTCAGACTACACAACAGTCCATAACTGCAGGTTCAGCTAAACCACCCTAAGACGTCCCTATGGAAAAGAGACCAATTAAAGTTTTTTCTGTTTTAGAGGTCACCGTGATTTATGACAAACCAAAGTCTGTGTGGTGCTGCTCAAGTCAGAGTAAGTTACAGATATAAAAGCATTTGCCATCGTGGCTCGATTGGCAACATGGCAGGCAGTTATGAAAGCCTGCCTCACGCAATAGTATGAATATTTAATTAATAATTAGTCATGTAATTTCTCCTCAGGAATTATTATCCCTCAAACTGGTTTGTGAATTTAATTATTAGCAGCCTTTTTGTTTCCATATCGCCCTCATTACTGTCAGAATTGATGTAACATAAACTTCATTAAAAATTAAAGCGAGAGTCTTAATTACGAGGCTACCCTGACTGAAGTTAGAATTAGCCAACTCAGTGATGTGCAAATGAGAGCATTATTTAAGAAACATGCTGGAAGTAGTTATGCTAATTTGGAGGGTTCACAGTGGCAGACCTTTTCACTTGCAGTTGCATATTCATTAAATGCACTATGCAAATTTAATGTAGCAGTCTTAGTTATGCCTTGTTAATTTATTCAGATTTATTGAGTAAGACTTGTAAAAAGTACCAATTTAATTAGCCCATCTCCTTGGATGGTAGGTGGCGATCGTTGAGGTTTGGAAAGTGGGTTGGGTTAGATGCAGCAAAAGGGCTATCAAATAATATCATGCTTTACAATTCACAGGGATTTAAGGGGATATTCACTGTGCTTATGGAATATTCAAAGAGAAATCACTTAAATTGTACACCGTTTTCCCAAAAGGAACATATAAATGGAAAGGGAAAATAAGACATCTCTCCATTGAGTTAGGGTTAGTAGGAGGTTCAAGCAGTTGCTGAGTCCACAGTCTAATGGTTGAAATTATGCTATTGAGGCCATCAACTTGTTACCAGGCAGATTTATGGTCAAACCAAATGGCTTTGGAAGATATTTATTCACAGGCAGTTCCCTAGCTGCAGACTCAGTTGGAGCTCCTTTCAGTTGGAGGAGCACTTTAGCTCTGGTGAACCATAGCCTATCTATGAAAGGGCACACTGGTGGGTCTAGTTAAACCTAGATATACAGAACACAAGACACCTCGAGACAATATTAGGATTACGGTGGTTTCTATATTCCAGTGACTGCGTACCCAAGTAGCCCAACCATCTTGTGGTTGATATCATGAATGTCTGCTAATTACCCTAAGATTTGAAAAAGAAACAACATTTGAGGTCAGATAAGGTTGACAATTTGATGCTATATTTCTAGAAACACCTGATTATTTATGTTTATTTTGAATTTCGTCTCTAAACACTTCATTCAAATAAGGTCTAAATCTAGAGACCATGTCCCATTTGCTCCATCTGTGCCTACCCTTTCATGTAAATGAGCATGCAGGTCTCAAGGGATTGTTCTCAGACTGTGATGAGCTACCATCAAAATATGTACAATCTCAGTGGCCCCAGGCAGTGCACTTGACTGTGTCTGGTCTAGTTTTCAGTGTGGTGGGGACTGGACCCAGTACTCCAGGACCTCCCAAAGCCAGATTATATTAGTTGTCTTCTCCCCTACAAAAACATCCATAGTGTCACTGACGACCATATAGTACACTAACAGGCCCACACAAAGCTGCACTCAGTAGTACTTATCTGACGTCAAAATACTTACTTTAACTTGGCTGGATTCAAAGTGTTCATCTATTCCACCTGAGGGAGTTCAAATTCACATACCCCAGTGTATTGCATATAGATTGCAGGGGAAAATGTGCAAAAAGAAATATTTGTAGAAATTATTTGATTCTTTTAAATCTTAAGGCATGTTTACATTAAAGTAACTTGTTTATTAGCTTGTAATTAGCGCAGAAAATCATCAAAAGCACTGATAAGAAACGCACTTGTGTTAGAGCCTCCAGTTGTGTGTAGTACACATGCTTGTAGCTATTATGTAAATGCAGCTTGAGTGTAAACACACAAACAAACATTTGTAGATGTTTTTCTGTAAACACATTAATATCATTCTATTATTTAATAAGAATGACAAAAAAACATACTCTTCAGCACTGGATGAAAAGAAAATTAGATTTTCTGCTCAAGGTATGAAGAAGCATTGCAATCACAAAGTGTGGTTTACTGTCTTGGTATATACTTGTATCTTTTAGATTTCTTTTCTGTCTTCAATATTTCTTACAATGAACCTCAACTGATCTAAAATGTTGTCAATAAGAACTTTACTAATACCACAACATTTAACACAGTTTACTGTTGTTGTTGTTTATGATGTTGTTGTTGTTGTTGTAGTGTACAGGTATCTGCCATTCTCCCAGTCTAGCAGTTTGTCATGTGCCTGTTCGTTCCTAAAAAACTAAGCTGAATGTTTCAGTCCAGATAATGTAACTGGAGCTGTCCACTTGGAGCCAACTTGGGGTCATAGATTAAACACATTTTTCAAAATAGGACTGATGGTGAAGTTTTGGCATTTTAACATAATTCTAAAAGTTAGTTTCAGAATCAGTAGGCTTGCTGGACTTTCTGTCCACTGAAACATGCAGAATCCTAAATTTCGAGACACACACATGGCAAGACAAGACACCCATAGTTAATTTTCGACAGACATGTTCACCGTCAGGCCTTTCCTTCGGTATAATTACCCCTCTACCATGAATGATGTGGCTGGGCATCGGTGTGCTCCTCTGATGAAGAGGAGATTAGTCTAATCAAGTTCATCAGTTGGACTGAGCCATCACATCCCATCACTTCCCCTCTCTTGCCACCCCGCTCGCTCCCCGCCTGCCATATTAGCAGAGTGAATTTATGATATCATTAGCTTTGAGCATTAGCTCTGTTGGGAAAGAGTATAACTTCTCATTCTGTTCATCTAGTGTCCTTTATGGCGACCGTTTAACCCTTATGCGCCAACAGTTGGAGACACTATAGCATCCATCTGTATTTTTGGGCAATATTCCATTGTTACTTGTTGAGGTGGTAATATTTGTATAACCTGTTGTAAAATATTATGCCAATTTTCAGTTTGAAGTCAGTCAAGTAGACATTGGACACTGAAGCCAATTTTGTATTAGCTACAATTAAAATCTACCACCACACTTACACCACAAAGATACAAAATTCTTGTATGAGCAATTATATATTCCTGTTGTTTCTTTATAAGGGAGTTTACAAATCATTGTTTCTGTCTGGCTTGAGTCATGTCTGGTGTCTGGTCAGGAGGTTCCTCAAATCTTTCCTGGGGGTTATCTCATTAAAATGAAGGGATCAACATCGGACAATAAAACATTTAAGAGGTGGCTTTAGTTAATTGTTCTCAAACAATGTGTGTCAGACTGTGAGATTTACACAGCAGTATATAATGCGATCAATCACTCGTGAATGTCTCTGATAAACTAGCAATAACTGACTAGTAGTAAACAAATATGATTATATAGTAGCTCATCAGTTCACAAAATATAGCACGTTATTGTTTTGCGTAAACCAAGTGCCTCTAAAATGCATGCATTAATAGAGTGTGCACAATGTTTAATAATTGTCATTAACCCATTTTATGGAGCAATGAAGAATATTATTCTTAGCCAACAAGCGTCCTTCACACTTCATAACAATTGAAAAAACACAGTTTGTGTAATATATTAACTGTAAATATCCTAGGTTCAGAAGATGACTAATGTAAACTGCATGGATGGAGTTAAAATACAGTCTATTTTCAGAGAGAGTGCTGTGCTTGTCAGCAGTGGGTCAAGCTTCCACGTTTCTTCCCCAGTACAGTATGCATCGGTACCGTTATTGTGAAAGAATGCAAACGTGTAACATCCAAACATAATATCTGTCAATGTTACAATGTTAAAAACAGTGTGAAGTAATAAAAATAATAGAATATAAAATAATAGATTATCACTGTTTCAGAAGGAAGTTACCTGCAAGATGTTACGTCCTTTCCTATAATAAAACATACAGGCGAATCAAAGTTAACTTAAAGTCAATGTGCTTTATTTAGGTAACACATGCACCAGATAGCATGCATGTATATTTGATAATAATTTAGCTAATTGCAGCGTAAGGAATTTAGGCATATTCATCTCCATGTTAATCTTTCAAAAACACAAAGAAACAAAATACATATCCATATTGTATATAAAATAAAAAATATTGAAACATACTGTATACTGATGATCATAAGACTACAGTTGTTTATCGTATGTTCAGCAACCCAATTGTCGTGGCTTAATTTCCCATAAAACCAGTTTTGACTTTCACACCGTCAACATTCTTGATTCCTCTCTTGCAGAAAAAAAAGAGACATCATTTCATTACTGCGCACCTCAGGAGCCATTTATCAAAGAGGACACATGATTAATTAAGCTTGCAGTTGGAATTAGCCTCGCTTTCCTCTCATGAAGGTGTGACGATGGCCCGTGGGAGAAGGTGTTTTAGACACCTGAGAGCTACTGCATGTGTCTGATGGCAGATCAATCAACGCTTGGCTTTCAATGAACCAGGTATTAGACTCATAGAAACGGAAAATTCAGAATGTGATAAATCTGTTCTTATGAAGAGAGGATGTGTTGGTCTCACTATACAATATAGTATTGCTTTGGGGATTTGAACTGCAGATCTGTGCATATGGGGAAGCATTTCATACAGACGCACAGTATTCTGTGGTAAGATTTATGGGTGAATACAAACTGAGATGGGCAACTGATGTCTTCATCCATTTGTATTTTCCCTAACTCTTGTGACACCGTTTTACAGGTGAGCATTTCTCATATACCTTGATTCAATGTCGCTCAACTATGCATCTCTGATGCAGCTTTATGATGGTGCTTTCCAACTCTTGTCTATGAAACCAAGGTCTGTTTGTGCATACTTACTTGGTGAATAAAGCTGATTCTGATGCTGATTCCGATTCTGATTCTGATATGAGTCAAACAGTCTCAGACTCCCCTGCTCCCAAGCATATCCCAAAATATTATTATGAAGCATGTTTGAAAAGTATTTCCCTTTTTGTATGTCATTCTTTATATGTGGTCTAGCCATAAATACAACATATTTATTTTATCTGAGTAAATAAAATAAATAACTCTACTGAGTCTCTCGGCCTGCTGTCACTCAGGCCTTGATGCATAGCTGGGATTAATGTTATGGACTATGCTGCTCCTGGGTAGGATTGTCTGGCTCTGGAGACCACCGTGGCCTCAAAGTCAGAAGAAGAAGAACAAGAGAATAGGAGGAAGAAGCCAGACAAAAGAGAGATTTTAAGAGATAGACTGGAAGAGATAAAGCGAAAGAGAGACAGAACTAGAGAGTAAGGGAAAGAGAGAAAAGCATAAAGAGATTTACAGAGAAAGAGAGACAGTGAAACAGGACAAAATAAAAGGATGAAAACAACAGAAGTATGGTGGTACGGGGCTCAAGGAGAGTCCTGTGTATCAGAGACATTAAGAACCTAATGTGCTATTATTCTCCATCACCCCCCTAAGCTGTGAACATCTGTCCTCTGGGCCTGACGGGTAATAGACCTGGGCTTTAGGAACTGTCTGGAAAAGATGACACAGGGTCTACAAGGGCCCTCGACACCCCACCAACTTAATGCTGGGTGCGTTTCTGGCTCTTTGGACAAAATTGACACTGTCTAGAGAGAGCAAAGCAATCACCAGAAACAGTATTATGAAGCATTTATGTTTGAGCTGGGCTTCAAGACAGCAAATCTTGACCTTTAGGAAGCATGTTATTCCATTTCTTTGTCACCGATTTGAAAACTCCCTGTAGGAGCAATGTGCCAACCCGTGTGGATTTCCTCTGGGCAATGTGTGGGTTTAATTCACAACAGCAATCTGTTCCTGTTAATGTCACAGCAGACTTACAAGCAAAAAAAAGGAGGAAGAAAATATGTAAGAGAAATATCGATGGGTTGGGATTTGGCTTGCCGCCCATGTCTGACACATGTTGACATATCTGTTGACAGCCATGTTTCCAGAGAGTAAATAGAGTAGACCTTAACTGGCACGTCGAAGGGTTTAACTGGCCAGTTTTACTTTAGGTGACAGCAGACATCAACAATATCCTAGGCGACTTGAGTCCCTAAGAGATTTAGGTGAAGAATGACACAATGGCTCCAACAGCAGAGTACCCGATTTAAGTTTCCAACTTTCACATCTCTTTCACACATCTCCTCTATCTATCTATCTATCTATCTATATTTATCTTTTAATTGAAGCTGATGGAGAAGATACTGTTGGAACATTTACCCACAATGCTATTGTTCAACTTAATCTCAAAAAAGCGATTTCCGATAAACATTTACATGCTCCCATAAATGTACAAGTTACACTGAAATGATAAACTAGTTCTTCCTCCAAGTCGTACAACAAAACATGAACTGATGCACTTTGATCCAATCCCAAGGACAGCCTTTGAGGACGCCCCATATCACAGAGACAGACCTGCAGCTCTCCTTTGTACTGCCACAGCCACTTCTGTTGAAGCAGACTGAATGCTTCATCAGGCTCTACCCTGCCTGAAGAACAAGATGATCACACACAGGAGATCTAGGAAGTCTGATTAGGCTGAATTATATGTTCCTAAATAATATTATTACCATGACCAAGCCAGAGGACTTTACCTAATGCTACAAAAATTAAATCAATTTTCTCCCTTTAATAATCACAAAGGCTATTTTTTAATAAGTCACGTAGATTTTGATCAAACCTCTTCTATATCAAAAGACCAGTTGAAAAGTGTTTATGGTTGACCTTAATTTGATAGGTTTGACTGAAGTGTTTAGGGCTGAACAGTATGTTGTTTCCTATTTAAATTGTATTACTGTAAGAAAGAAAAGGAATAGGCTGTAATTGGGTACACAAAATGTTTTGTGTGTATGCATTAATTTACAGTAAGGCACACATAATTGAAACTCTGTTACAATCTCGTAACTTTCTTAACTGAATGCTTTAATTAACCAAAATTTGCATTTCAACTATTAACTCTGATCTGTTTAAAACAGTTAAGACTGTCAGATTTATGTTCCTCAAAGCTATAATGGAATCAAAATCCTTTTCAAACACTCTTCTCACAGAATTCCATCTTGGAAAACAGAACCAACTGAATAAATACTCAGTGTGTTGACTAGCTTAACAAGTACACCAAATAGTAATTATAATTAAGAAATTGAATCGGACCACACATCCAGAAGCTCACAGAAGATAATAATCATCTAGAAACAATGATAATATCTATTAATCTGTCAACATAAAAAGCCAGGACACCCAACCAAACTGCACCTTTTTTCTCTGACTGATTACAACCAAATACAAAGTGACCAGATGGCTCATATCTGTCTTAGTGGTACCCCCACCCAACCAACCCCACCCACCCACCCACTCCCCCACCCACCCACCCAACCAACCCCACCCACCCACCCACTCCCCCACCCAACCCACCCACTCCCCCTAAATAACCGCCAGCAATTAAAAGTTTCAAACTGTTGTTATTTTTTTCCTTCTCTCTCCCACAGATTGAGATCATCAGATAGGGTCAAATAACTGCAAGGGAAAAGAGAGAACAGTTGTTTGACAGTGTATGGCTAGCCTTGGCAGTTAATGGTGGAGATGGCCAGAGACGTACCTTTAGGAGGCTCTGTAATCACCCTGAACCTAAATGAGTAATTAGCGGCAATAATCACCATGCTAAAGATGAATATGCATACAGCTTCCACTGTGTATACCGTCAAGGATAGCAGGTGTTCAGTCTGCCTGGAAGGCACAGAGATTAAAGACGGTTTCATCATCCTTCTTGCCTAGGGCAGAAATGTCTGGTGTTTTATCTTGTCATGAACCGCCTGGTCTAAGTAGACAGAAGGCAGACACAGTTTCCTCATGTGTAACACTTTTAGAGCCCGCCCTATCGACAGAGAGTAAATGTTGTTTAATCTAGGTGAATGACCTGTCCTTGAGAACTCTGTACTATTAGTGTCCATATAACCTCCAGTAACTGCTTGCACCCCTGAGAGGCACACACAAATGCCCACACACACACACACACACACACACACACACACTGTGACACACAAACACACACACACAGTCAACACACATAGTTATCATATACTGGATACAAACAGAAACACGAATAGCACACATGTAGAGTCCCTCCCTCTCCGCCCGCTGAAAACCTTACGCGGAGACATTGAAAGAGCAGTGTTCGGCATCCTGCAGCACTGTGTGTGTCCCTGTGATAGCAACAGGTTGTGTTTAATGAGGGAGAGTTATTTAGGCAGCCCCTCTGCAGCTCTGGCAGCCCTACTGTTTGCCTTAAGAGGGCCATGGATCATTCTGGCCCTAAACAAAGCATGCTTCAGGGAGGAGGAGGAGAATCAGAGCCTATTCAAACAGGGGTTCACTTCATGGAGCAGAGCCTAGTGTGGTAGAGGGAGAGAAGGGGGTAGGTAGAAGGAGAAGTAAGAAGGAGAGACAGAAGGGGGGAAACGTAGAGATAGAGAGTGGGGTAAAAGGAGAGATAAAGGGAAAAGGTTGAAGAGAGATGATGTTAGTGAGTTTACGATCAGCATTGGCTATTACAATTCCCAAATTCGAATCTGCTTGAAAGCCTACATTGAATAGTTTCCAAAGTAAGCTCAGTGCTCTGTCCAGTGGATACGTTTACGGCCAGCTAAGTTATGATCTACATGTCAGCTCGACTCTGACCGTAACATAACTTTTAATCAAAGACCCTGAACTGTAACTCTGAGCCATAATCTCTCAATTGAAATTACAACCTTCCCTCAACCTCTAACAAGCTCATGCTAACACAAGCATAACACTGTTGCTTGGGTGAAATCTTGTTTTTTTATCATGGTTTCCAATGGGCCTATACATATATATAAAACGTATGTATATAACAATATGCTTCCCATGTTCATCGGCATGTTTTTATTTATTTGTAAAAATAAGAGTAAAACCTACATCATAATTATGAGTGTTCACTTGGAAGCTTGAGAATAGGGAACAGTTGGCCCAATTCAAACCTACAAAGTGGCATTGGGAGACCCTGTATTGATGTGTTTCTCCAGTGTAAAGCAGAATAAGTGCAAGTCCATGCAGAATCAAGATGAATGCAGAGTAGGAAAGACAGCAGTTGATTAAGGAATGAGAGACCACACTCTGTCTTGTACTGCTTCTTGTCTTATGATATCTTATCATTAGTTTTCTTGACAATGATGTAGCTGCTGATACTCTCTCTCGTCGCCTGGCTCTATGTTTAAAAGTAACCTTCTTTTAATAAGTATGGCCATTTGTCACTTCTTGACTGTCAAAGACCAGGGCTGCAAACAAAATGGGACACGTCCAAGAATGGCCTAGGTATCTGGAGAGCAGGGAGGCAAGTATGCAGAGATGTGGAAGGATCGGGTCCCAGATGGATCCAGCCATTCATGTGGTCTTGGAAGGTTACCGAGACAATCCGCCGCGATTACCACCTCTAATGTGTTCGGGGGCTGTGGGACCAAAATACAGCTGTAGCAACTTGGCCCTGTGGTTGTTAAATAAGATGGGGGAGTGGGGGAGTGGGCAGGCCATGGGAGCACGGGGGTATCGGCCCCCTGCTCTTTCACACTGGCAGACATCAACTCGTGCAGAAAGTCGCCATTCATCTTACGATACCCTGTTTTAGCAAAGTACAAGGCTATGGGTTTTCAGGTGACTCTTGGATTCTTTCCTTCCACGGTGGCAAGTGACGTATTTTACAGATTAAATGCAGATTTATTTTTTCAGCGGTGATGATAAAGCCCCTATTATGCGCTGGTTGAACAGGGGCTTAGCCACCTGAGATTTCCTTTGGCATAGCTCCACTGACTGCAGTTTTGGGAACGGAATAGACCTACAACTGAGCCAAAGTAGCAGCAGCCTAAACAGACAGCATGATTTATTGCGGAGAGCATATGTTAAGTGCAACATGTTCACCTCAGATCAGTAAATAATTAATTGCTAAACAGTTAAGTGAGTTTAATCTGGTGGTATTGCCTAGGTTATGCAGTGTTTAGCTTTTCGGCCCGATTAACATTAATGAGTTGCGATCTTTCAACAGCATTACAAAAAAATGCTCAGAAGGCCTACATTTTTGGAGAGAATTGAAGTCTGAATTTGTTCAACACAAACACAGTCGACACACCCATTAATTTTTGTTAGTTATTTTAACAATTGAGCCCTGAAGTGGTAACCTACCACAATACTCTGGTCAAGCCTGAAACATCTTTGAAACAACTTTGAAATAGAATTTACAGTAACAATCTTCCTTTCAAATATGAAAGTCTCCATACTTCATACATACACAGCAGCAGAATCCAAAAACACCAATTACACAAGTTATAGGCTTTTTAGATTTTTTCTAACCAAGAATTAGCAGGCTTTTTCAAATATCATATATATTCCTATGTCTGTTGGACCATGATGCAGTGAGTAATGAATGATGTAGCCTACGCTACGTCCCCAGTCGACTGTCGTGACAAGGTTAATCATTTAGGCTTACGTGACAGCCCTTTGAAAGGGCAGTCATTTTTCTACTGCTAGAGACAGTTTCTGCTCCGGATAGGCCACAGCTGATCAACGGGGCGCCTTTCTTAGTGTAGCTCTGAAATAGCAAGATGAAATATGTTTGTCTTTCTATGCAATTAGTTTACAGCTGAGGCTGTAGAAGATAAACTGATGTTATGATTTTTTCATCTGAGTATGCTGTTTACTGTTCACATGTGAGACTGACACTGTCATAGTAAAAAACAACAACAAAAACACTTCTGGCCAATTAATCCAGTAAGCCTACCTTGGCCTCAAGCTGCTGTTTACAGTTGGCTATACCTGTACTACATTACACTTAGCACAGACAACATGTATAGTACTATCGTAAGTAAGAAGGCATGAATCATTGAGTTTGTTTATTTACTTTTAACTTGCTCACAAAAATCTGAAATACACAATAACATTACATTTTGTTGTATTAGTTCCATTAGTATTATTTGTGAATCATTAAAATCATTTTCAAGATAACACTTTGTTCTGAAATCTCAGAAAATTAAGAACAAAGTTTAGCCTAAAAATACACAAAACATAATCTAAGTGATATATTTGTTTTAGCTAGTTTTGTTTATTTGTTGAGTTAAATAAATAGCTTAAATTGCTTCATGAAACAAAGGTGCCCATGACCCAATCACTGTTTCCAGTTAAGGCAGGAAAGATACCAGATCTGGTAGCCTCTAATGAGGTGGTAAGAACATGTGCTGCCATCTAGCTGACAATTCAGTTGTTTAGCTAAACAGTAAACCACAAACACACAATATTTTTTTACAGAAAACAAAACAAAAATTGTTTTAAGTCACTGTATAATACTTGTGTAATACTTTAATAATGACCGGAATAAACTACTCAAATTCATTTTAAACATTTCCTTATTATTGTCATTAATTTACGTGGTGCTAAATACAATACTCAACTTAATTTTGTCTATTGCTGATAAGAAATGTTTTATTCCAAATAATGAGTCAATTTAATACAGACAATTCAATTGCTCTGATTCACTGGTGTTTTGTAAAGCCAAATACTTTGTAATTTTCAATAATCTGATAAACAATATAATGGGCTATTAAAGCCTTCTTTATTAATAAGGAAGACAGATTGACACCGGGAACAGAATTACGTTACTACTTAATTAGGCATATCCAGAGACTGTCCGTGAAATCTGTATTGGGTCTAAACAGCTGCAAACAACAGGACACACTCCTGAAATTGTTAATTGCTTGAGAGCTGTGATATGAAACAATCAAACATACATGTTTATGTATAACTATAAAGTGAAAGAAAAGGTTTCTTAGCTATGACAGTTGTTTGGGATTATTGTATACATTATCCAATATTACAGTGTATCCAAACCTTAACCCAACAACAAAAAAAGCTATGCAAAAATTGTTTCACATTGTAAAATAGAATGCATAATGCATGTGTATATCCTGTATGTCATTTTGATTGTGTGTGTATGAAATAGATAAAACCGCATGGTGTCCGAGGTGTGTGTGTGTATGTGTGTACAGTAGAGCTGCTGGCTGGAAACATGACTCCTGGGTCATTAGGAAGTAGCGCATGTGGCCCTTCAGAGCGAAAAATTGAGCCATAATGAGTGTCTCACTGCCTGTGCCAGAGGGTTGACGTTTGGTCAATACTCTATTGGCATCCCGGTTAAGATGAGAAATGAGCTGATTATTGTGTTGTTGCCAGTTAGTAAATGGATTGTTTGCTATGCTGTCCACAATCAATCAGTAACCAGTACAAACACAGTCTGGGCCTGTCTACTGTAATTCCTCTCTGAAGACTGCGTAGTTTTGTCTGATTAATCTTGCTGATGCTCTTACTAAATGCTGTACTGTGTTTGCCAGTTTTTCAGGGAGGGCAAGTTGATCAAGCAAATACAAATGTTCTCTACAATGTGAGAGACTAAATGAAAAACGAATGACTAGTATTATTACAATTGTATTGCTTTTATAAAGTGTGCACTGTCAGTCATTCAAAAGTGGATAGTAAGTAGAAGTAAACAGTTGATAGCAACCTCTGTACAGTGTATGCATAGCCATATGCCATCCATATGTTATGTGGACAGCAGTATGCATTGCTGGTATAGTTGATTTTATCTTTACTGCATACACATTTACTTTTTTATTATTTAATTATTGTTCCTCATATGGGGCAAACAAAGGGAAATTACTTTAAGTACATGATGAACATCCAGGTTCAACTTTAGTTAGCCCTCTGTGACTGTGTAATGAAGCCTGAACATTGGAAGAATGGGATGGAGACAACAGTCTTGCTGCTGGCGAAAGCTCCCTTGCATTTTCAGGGGTTAATCTTTCCTGCTTTCTCAGACACACAGAGTCAAAGTATATTAATGACACTCTTGATCCACGATTGCACTGAGCTATTGGCAGAGTGAAAAATGACAGGAGGCAATGCAGATATGTTAAATAAAGACAGAGTGCCTGACATGTCAATGCTGATGACATCCCCCCCACAGCCAAAGTTCAGTGAAAGCACTCTCTCAACATGACATGTATTATCGAGGCAGTGGTACATCATTATGTTTTGACGAGCCATGATATTTGCTCACTTGCTGTTTGAATAAACATCAAGATGGACTAGAATTTGAAAATGTATCAAATAAAAGAGTAAAAATTTTGTAAATTAGATGAGCAAACCACTTATTAAAATACACCAGCTGACTGTCATTCAATATAGATTGTAGACTAACTAGAATACATTGAATTCAAGTAAGATCACACTGGCCTACTGTGAATTCAGGAATGTCCCTGTACTTACTGTAAGTCGCTCTGAATAAGAATGTCTGCTAAATGACTAAATGTAAATGTTTTGGGGCATATGGTTGGACAGATTTACTGGTAAGCCAATTAAGTATCTATCAATATACTATATTCAGTATGCCCACAATATATAGTATTTGCCATATAAAAAAATAATATCACGTTGTTAATCACTAGCCATTAATTCTGTACTTTGATCTGAGACTCAATGGGTTTTCCTCCCTATTCAAATTACTTATTGTAATATATTACTTTAGGACAAAGGACCTAGTCCCTAATCTGACTCTGCACTAATTACATCCCTATACAAACGTGCTTGTCTTATTTGGCTACGATTCAAACTCAGAGGCAGTGAAAAGAAGTAGTAACAAGGGATTTCATTCGTTTTTTCACCACTTAACTCTGAACTCATAGGAAAGGTAAGTATTAAAGCAAGGTCTGCTGGGTTAACATGATGAAAGTGTTAAATTACATTCATAAAATACGCTTGACCGAGGTTAGCCACATTGTCTGTCATTTGGGAACCTTTGTTGTGTCTAGAAATACATTTGGTTATAACTAAGAAATATTACAAAACAATCATGTATCACTGGCTTGTTAGATTAGCATTTCCCCATTTGGTTTCAATCTTTCTATTAACCATTTTAACATTGAAAAGTGGATGATACAACCTGGATTGGTTTTTGCAAGGAAGTTAAGTTACTTTAGATATCTAAACATCCAACTATAACTATAAACTATAACTATAAATTGACTATGAATTTGGGTTTGAACACACACACATGTATATATGAACATATATATGCAGTATATAGTTAAAGGCTTATTTAAATGCAAACATTTTGCAATAGGATATCCTCTATAGCTTTGGATAAATATATGTTTTAAGAAAATAATTAAACATACATCCTGATATGTCAGTTTGTACTTTGTAATTTCTTTCTTGCTATAATGTGATCTAGCTTTAACTTAGAATAAAAGAAATAAGAAACAGTCATAGCATTAAGGAGTGTATAAAGGTGCTTGTACAAAACTTTGTCACAACATTCAACAAATCTATATGAATATTCTATTTGACTCCACATTTAGTACTCACAGAACCAGCCACTACGTAACTAGGTGTAGGTATGATCGGGATGGGGCTTGTTTAGTTTACTCCTTTTATGCTCGGTTCTTTTTCTGCTATATTTTCAAAGACTCCCCTAATAGGGAGAATGTACCAACATACACCAAGGAATGCTTTATAGTCACTCGCTCTAAGTATTCCACCAGTCAGTGTACAGTCAGTCAGACCCTCAGGCGGTGACCTTGATGGTGTTGTGTCACAGCACTGCCTTCATGGACGGTCAGAGTTGCGTGTACGTTGATTATCTGCTCATCTCATTTATTATCTCTCGAAGATGCTCTCAAGGTCACAGGGCTGGGAATTTAATTATGCAGGCGGTATATTAAGTGGCACATTTAGAAATGCTGAATCTGAGTAATTAATGTTTTGGACGGTTGTCCCGGTGGGAGCGTATCACCCCCCTTGTCCCTCCGCCTTACACCGTTACCCCTCCCATCTCGCCCTCCATTCACATTAGGGTGTCTGGACATCCATCAGGCCTGCTATGGCTGACAGCTGTCTTTTAGCGGTAAACACCACCGTTATTCCTATTTTATGAGGCTGTTTTGATGTGCTTTACAAGATTCCTTCTTTGATGCATATGATATGGTCCTGTCTATCCTTAGGTGCTTCGACTAACCTTTGTTGTAAAACCTAATATGAGGTTTATGCCCCTATTGGCCTTTACACTGAATAAGATGTTTACCTTACCTTTATGTCATGATATATTAAACATGGCCTAAAAAAGAGTCATAGCAGTCCACTACTATTGCTATGCTGGACATGGTTAGCAAACACAAGGTGTTGGCTGGGTACTTGCTGTTAACTTGGGATGTAAGACGCTTGTTATGTTTGAGGAGTTATTTGTAATTCGATTATTTGTGATTTAGCTGTTTTGTTTTAAATTGGGTCATTAAAAATGGGCAAATGGGCAATGGGCTTATTTTTACACACAGGCTTATCAATTCTGGTTACTGCTATGGATGAACCGACCTACCCCAAATTAATCAGGGGTTTATGTGTTGTTTGGAAAATGAGCTCTTAAAAAATGTGTTTCATGTAACTTATTCCTCATGCAACATTAAATGTAGCTAAATTTTTGCAATATATGGTAATGGCTGGGTAAATCACTAAGGCCAGAAAAGTGGTATCAAACTTTAAAGTTTATGGAGTCACACACTGACATAGCCTGTTCATGGACTTGAAAGAGAACAACATCAGCCTCTTTTTTTACAGTTTCACAATTTATTCTAATCTTCTCACGCACAATAATAAAGCCTACTATTAAAAGTGAAGATCAGAAGAAAAACCAGCTCACACACAAACAAGTCTAGTCCCAGTGCCGCAAGCACAAGCACGAAACCAGTCATTGGAAAGTCCTTCTGTCTGTATGCATAATTTCTCCAATTAGTAGGGACAACAGACATGTAGCACTGCAAAAGAATACAGAAAAAAAGATCATAGAATATTTTGTGCTTTTCTCATTTATGGGAGATTGTAATGAGTAAGTCACAACTCTTTAGCGGGCACTTGAAAGCTGCCATTTACAGGTAGACAACTGCTATATGACTCATTATGACTGCATATTCATAAAATATACTTATTCATCTAGATGTGGTTATAGTCTATAGCCACTCTTATTAAATGCTCTAATTTAATTTAATTAAACTTTTTTTTTATGCCATGATAAACCATTAAAGACACAATTATAAAACTTATTGACAGCTCATTCCTGTATGATTAGAAAGAGCTGAATGCTGCAGTGATGTTCTAACTGGCGACCCCAACAAACCCAACCTCATCCTCTGTTCGGGGGTAAGAATGCTGTTGCAAATTGAAATCCTTCCGCTTGGGTACGATCATGCAAACAATCACAGCAAAATTTATTTAACCTTCAGCCAAGTGCTCAACCAGCCTGAAATTATTGATAGCCTATCAGAGATGATCAAGATGGAGAGGCTAAATGAAGGGGCCCATCTTTATGGCAGAGCCATTGAACTGGTAACAGGACTTGAAAGGTTGTGTCCGCTGAGCTAGCATGGTCAAGGAGCTCAGCTGCGGGCGGGAAATAAAACTGTTAAGTCACCGCTACCCCGCCATCAGTCACGGGGGTAATGATCTTTGACTCAGGGCTGGGTTATATGTCAGCAAATATTCGTCTGTCAAACGGCCACAGCGGTAGTCTCAAGCGCTGGTGCAGCATGGTTATCAGAGACCAAGGGTGATGTATGAAGCTTGTAGAGAGGCTATATAAATTTCACAACCTTCAGCAGGGGCTACTGAATTTTAATAGTAAGGACTTTTTATGAGGTTCCCTCTGGACTATTTTGTCATCTTCACAGACTCGTCTTCCATTGTAATGTGACATCTCAACAGACCCCCCCCCCCCAAAAAAAAATGTGGGGATTGTTATAAAATACCAGTTACAACAGTATCTGAAAAATATTTTCAAAACAGTAACTGCAATACAAATGAACCTGAAAACAGTTTGAGGTTAGATTCAGGAATCAAACTGGAATTCAAGCTGCTGCTTCCAGCGTAAATTCCCTTTAGATGCACTCCATTTTTCATAGTATGATAATGAACTCATTTAGTATGCATATCCAATTCTCAGAGGCATTGTGAAATTAATTGTTCTCATTGACTCAAGTAATTATTTGTTTGCAGATGTAATTTGCAGATTATGAAAGTGTGGCAGTATATTGTTAATGTACAGTATAAGGATCACTGTGTGGTCCAAACACACACTGGATCAGTTCCATCCAGAGGGTGTGATTGGGTGGGAAGGACAATCCAATATTCATCATGATCCGTAATTGGAAGGGGTCCAACAACTCAAGCTGGAGGGGTATTCAAACTATATATTTCTTTGAAAGCATTCACATGGTTAGTGAAAATGTTTGCATTTTTTCTTTGCCGAATGATACTTTTTGATGAGTATTACCATCTTTGTATTACAAGTGTAAAATATTCAGTTCCCATGCTGATCTGCTCTCCAGACTATCATCCTTGTCTCCTGGCACAAAACATCTTGCTCAAACGAGCGCAGGAGTTCCTTTGAACTAAAACAAAAGAAAGGACTTCACTATTCATCACAACTGGCTTCAATCCAAAAACACAACTGAAAACCAATACAGTACATTTCAGAGCTCAAGTCACACCTTGGTTGTCCTTCCACTGACTGGCATATTGAAACCCCATGGTCCGGTCATGTTTCAAATCAAGCATAGTCTTATGGTAAGGTTGTCATAGAAACAGAACACTTCTGAGGCTCCACAATGTGAAGTAAACTTTTTGTGACATGTGTTTTCTCCATTTATAGCCTTTTAATATTTAATATCTTCTTAAATATTCATTTAACAGTACGCCACATTCACATTTTAACAGTTTATTTTCTGGTACTCTCCTTTAAAGCTTATGTGATCATTAATAATGATTTTGATGTACAATAACCCAGATTGCTTGGAATATAGCCTTTTCATGAACTAGTAAACCCACTTATTTTCCACAAAGAAAAACATTATCGAACTTGCCTTCGTGGGACCCTAACCTAGCCCTAACCCACCATAAAAAAGACTAGTGATCTGATAATAGCAACATGCCATACGTTCGGAGAATACCTGATACCGTTTGATATTTAGAGTGTAGAGGATTTACATTTTTATAAATGTGTTACTGTTTACATGAGAAGCATATATAAATGCTTCCATAGACAAGAGTGTGAATGCATTCATAATGTTAAAAAAGTGTTGATGTAATTGATGAGCACTGTCCGATTGCTTCATAATAAGTAAATGTTATCTCTTTATCACAATTTTCTACCATTTCATTTGCCATAGTGTGTTTGACAAATACTGTACAAAAAGACAGACTGTCATACTTCAAATGATGATAATTATGTGTATTTGGTGAAGCCCATCAGAAGGAAAGGCAAACATATGCTGCAGTCGGAACACACAAAAGAACTGGATTCGAAATGTTAGAGGATTATTCTCGTTCTATGAAAGGCCCCTGTAATTTTAGTAACTAAACAGTGATGTTCAATTACAGGCTTTCCCAAAAGCGGGTAAGATCAATCAAAAAAGTTACCCCAACTTACAACATAATTATAATTAGACAGTTTGGAGTTGACTGTAGACTATATGTCAGACTAGATTCTGTGACATACATATTTTGTACAAGTGTTCAGAAAGACTTTTGTGGTGCATACAATTGATATACAGTATGTGCCATCGTGCCCATGCTTTTTGATAACTTATGTAATTCAGGTTGACACTGTAATTAAATGAAGGAAGCAGTTCCCATTTCCTCCATGTTTTCTCTATTTGTCATAATTTCCTTCTCTGCATCCCCCTGCCACCATTAACAGATAAAACTGTAAGGAGATATAAATAAGTTAAACGAACACAATTATTTTTTACCCTGAGAACCTGAATTCATAGATCAATGTTAATAGTTTTGGTTTATGTTGAGCCAACAGTCCCTCACTTTGTCCAAATAATTGCATTCCTAACTCTAACATATTTACAATGTCATTCCCTATATTTGCATTCTTTTTTTAAAATGAGACAGACGGAAAAAAAGTGTCACTTTGAATCTACTCAAAATAGATATAATTACGAAACAACCATTTGTAATGTTGAAATGTTGTGAGTAGCTAACAAGATTCTACTTTAACAATGATTTATCAGGCTTTTTGCACATATAAATGCTTATTCAAGCATCTGTGGGCATGCATTTTTCAGGCTCTGACATCACTAATGAATAACTATGTTCAGTAAGCAGTAGCCTTGGCACTGTCCTATAGGCCAGTGATAAAATAAACTGATGAACACAGTTAAATGTTACGTTCATGCACCTTCCCATGACATGATACAACTTGAAAGCAATTCTTTAAGTGACTAATGTCAAAAATTATGACGGTTTCCTTTCATTCTGACACAAATGAATAGGTATGCTAGAGGAAAGAACTGCTGTTTAGTTCATGAGCAATGTTGTTGATACTTTTGTGAATTGAGGCCCCTAAAATAAAACAAGCCAGTCGATATCATGTTCAACCGAAATGCTTAGCATCTTGTCAGTGGCAATCTAAAACCCACTGACGTTTTATTCGTTTCTTATTGGATGTTTCTTATCATCTGCTCCCATCTGGTGGCTATAGACAAAATACCCCATATTTTCAGGCTACAATACAAGTACGCTGGCTGAGTTTGTTCCCTTCGGTGCTCCGTAATTTCAATTGGCGATTGACTGTTCTGCGACCAGCACACCAGACGCAACATTGAGCAAGTCATAAGAATAAACCCAGTAGTTCAGGAGGGAATTGTGCAACTGCACAATTTAGTTACCTGTAGTTTGGTAGTAAATTTATTTGTCACCATGGCATATCAGCTTTACAGAAATACGACGTTGGGAAACAGTCTCCAAGAGAGCCTAGACGAGCTTATTCAGGTAAAAGCAATGCTATTTGTGGGATGCAGGCTAGCTGAAGTTAGCCATTTTTTGCTTCCTACTTCTTTACCGAAATTGCAAGAATTTGTTCAACTAATGAAAATCTGCTATATGCTTTACGATTTTTTTTCTCATTCCCTTGAACTACACTGTTCGATTTGAGTTTAATTGTATAGATAACCAGCTATTAATGTAGCTACCCTGTTTATCTTGTGTAGTTAATGTGAACTCGTGACAGCTGTTGTGACTGCCCCGCGGTGCATTAGCTTGGGTGGCGTAGCATAATTCTATCATTTCACACCCTAACCAATGTAAATCTGTTTTGTTTTGGGCACTTCTAGCATGAACTGAGATTCTTGTTACATGATTTTGGCCTACTCGCTGATATTTCCTCATTCATAAAGTCTAGGGTTTTAATTCAAAGGATGTTTTCTCAGTGCGCATGCGTTTGCATTTTTGAAGCGTTGTTGAAAGTTTCTTATGCTAATAACTGGATATAAATTCTGAATACAATATTTGAATGTAGCAGCTCCGTTAGTGCTTAGTGTTTGGATTAGTGTTGTTCATAAAATTCCATGCGAATGTTATAAGTCTATGCTAACATTTAGCGGGCCGCTTCACCCCTGTCATGCTACTGCCATGGACAGGCCAGTAGCTAGGTGTAGTAAAAAAAACGACCCTCTTACAAACAGAAATCTACAGCAGTTTTGTCCTGTTCTAAAAGAGCGTCCTTGTAAAGCCTAAATGTCTAGGGGACCACACATGATTCTGGAGATGTGGCCTTTATTCCCAATAGATAGGCCAATACATAATAAATAAATAAATATATATGATATATTATTTCTTGGGAATTTCCTTTTCAGACCCAGCAGATAACACCCCAGTTAGCACTTCAGGTTCTGCTCCAGTTTGACAAAGCCATCAACACAGCACTTGCCAATCGTGTTCGAAACAGGGTCAACTTTCGGGTGAGTACTGTTGCATCCACCATAGGTCTTCTCTGATCTGGATGTATTTAAGGATTTGAGGAGACTTGACTTGACAGCAAATGGTTCCATACACCAAATAAGACTACCTCTTTGAATCGTGGTGCAGATGCAGGCCTGGCCAATTCATAATTACTGCCTGGTCAGACTTCAGTCTGCATCGTTTTGAGTAAAAAGTCATTTATATGACATGAAATCTGATTTACACTAGATTAACTCTCAGTCTCACCCCACCATCAGGAGCCATGATTTAACCTTTCATAACATGTAAAGAAGACAAGTGTTTTAGAAAAAAAACAAGATTTACTACACAAGTTAGTTCTGACAACGTTATTTGGTTGTATTCACTGGTTACACAAAAAATAGAAACATACAGAAAAATGCACATGATACAAAGCAGCTGGCATGCAGTACCATGTAGACTTGCACAAAGGAGCAAGCTAGTGTGCAGGAAAAATGTTTTAAGCCTGTGTCGCTTGGCAACATTCCAGTGCTAGTCCAGTTGCAGAACTATTTGTGTTGGCTGAGTCAAATCAATGATTAGATAAACAAACAAATCATAATTTGTTTATTACTGCTAATTGATAAATGGTGCTTGTAGAACTGCTTTTTAAAACCAATGTCACACTAGCGTTGTTGCTGTTATACTGAATACCAGCACCAAGGTGATGAACTTTGGCTCTCGTACCTACCTATGCCTGGATCACAGCCATGCTGATGCTCAGTATAACGGCACTCCATCTCGTATGATATTGTAAACTCACCCCTTTTGTGATTATTTGCACTCATGGAATAGGCTGTGTTTATAGATTGATGTTGCCTTTCCATCACGTCTGTCAGACTGTGCTAAATCAACTTTGAGTAAGTTTAGGGTTTATTCAAAATGATGCAAACCCAAGAAGATGACTACAGGGAAATTGGCCTGTTAACCTTTTGGGATTAGTAAAAAAGAAGTAACAACCAGCTCTTGAACATTAAAGTTGTAATCTGTATTTTGCTTCTTGGAATGTGTCACTGACACTATGCTCTTTTCCCATTCCTCTAGGGGTCACTAAACACTTACAGATTCTGTGACAACGTGTGGACGTTTGTTCTTAATGACGTGGAATTCAGGGAAGTCACTGATTTGGTGAAGGTGGACAAAGTGAAAATTGTTGCCTGCGACGGGAAAAGTACGAGCATTAAATTCCTTTCACTCGTTGTTATTGTTGCTTATGAGCAATGGCAATGCTATTGGCTCTGTGCCAAACGTATTTAAGTATCTTGTGTACTATGTCTTAGATAGTGCAACTCGTATACATAAAATGTGTTATACACCTTTTTAAGTAGCTTGGATACTGAATGTCTCTTTTCCTTTCAGACACTGGCTCCAACACTGGCGAGTGAATCAAGAGATGCATTGGTCAAACTGTTACTGATGAAGCTTGTGTCACAGACAGGACTGTATATATAATTTATTACAGTTATTTCTGTAAAGAAGATGAATACGTTTGTGTATATGTATATATACAATTTTCATCAAAGGGAGTGATTGTAGAATGAATGGACCAGACAATTGGCCGTGGATACTGCATGACTTTTTTAATGGGTTTTCTTAGAACTGCCTTTTCAGTTTAGTTAATGTTGTGGAGCTTGATAACTTTAATAAACTTTTATTTAAAAATAATGTGTTGTCTTTTAAGGCATATCTGACATACTAGTCCATTAGTAATTACAGTTTTATTTGTATGTAAATTATTACTCAGTGTTATGCACTGTTATGTCTAGTGTCTACTGAATCCAAATGGATTCTAGCCTGAATTTGGATTTCACCCTGGCCAACACTGGAACCTGATCCATACACTGGAGGGTACTGCCAGACATGTCTCAGCAGAGAAACACATACTTTCTATAAGCAAATATGTTTCCCATCGGGATGACCATCCCTTCGCTGTGGTCATTCAACTGTCTACTCACTAACCACGTTCCTTCTGGCTGACCAGCTGTGAGATTGTACCCACAAAAAACATGGAATGAAGAGGTAGTGAGTATGATGAGAGAGTTGAATAGTTAAGATGAGTACAATTTGATATTGGAGAGAATTATCTGTAGTGGTGTCCTTTATCTACTTTATAATATCATTAAGCATGTGGCTTATAATATCATTAAGCATGTGGCTTAAATGTTTAACACTGGAGAAATACAAGCTTCTACAGATATTGATTGGTCTTTAGTGCTCTCTAAAGTTCAAGAGCAGCATTGGATCTGGGATGTCTACTCCCCAACAGTGTTGTGCCTATGAAAATGGGATGTTAAATAGGAAAACGTGTTTTAATATTAAACTCTTGTCTTTGAGATATTTTATGAAAGCAGCACATACTTCTGAAATACACTTTGTTTATAATTAAAAGATAATTCCTAACTGATGAAAATGTATAGGCCTACATGTTTCCAATTTCAGCATTAAGTCTCAATTCAGGCATAGGCCAACCCAGAAGGAGGCCACATGATATCACGAAGCACTCCTGCTCATAATCAATTCAAAACGAGAACAATGCCACTGATGCTCAGCCCAACATTATAGCCACTCGAAAGCATGACGGCATTGTCTAGCTCGGTCTCCCGTCGAACAAAAAGCGCCATCCACCGGTCAGCAACTATGATCACAACCTCAGCGATACATTAGAATCTTAACACCATTTTTTAAGCCACGTAGGCCTATTCACCCCGAAGACAATTTTTTTTAAAGACAACACTCGTGGCCTGGCATTAAACCAGGCTCACGTAGCCTCGTAGGCTATTCCGGGAGTCATTTTTGAAGACCAGGCAGGCACTCTGTGAGGAAATTGTCAATGGCATCGATGGGGAGGGTGGATGCTGTTGATCCTTGACGTCATGTTGTGGAATGGATTGGGGGGAGTGACTTTGTGTTTCTGGTGCAGAAGGCGGAGAATGACATGAGGATGAAAGAAACAGAGGCAGACAGTCGGGCGGGCGGGCATGTTTATTTTTGAGGAAAAATAAAACAGACAAGAAAGGGTCTATGGGGATTTCACATTAAACGATGGGGACCGACCACTAACCAAACGGTAAGCATATGCCTGTATAAATCAGTAGTTTGGCCATAGTAAATATTTCATGTTGTCATCTCTCTCAATCACTGCAGACGTGACAGGTGCACTGGCATCATAAGATTTGATGTGTCAACAGCTTGTGTTCTTCGTGTAGCGTTGTTTCACATTATCTTGTAGTGATGTTCATACTGGATTGAAAAATTATGAAAAATACTGTAGGCTGAATCATCGGAATCAGTGCAACTGAGGTGATAATTGCCCAACTGAAAGCTGTTTGTAGCCTACCCCATGGTATTGTTTCAAATAAGGCCATTTAATGTTATTAGGTCAGGCTATTGTGTAAAGTGGAGCTTTGGTAATGGTAGAGAGTCTGTAGCCTACTAGACTTATGGCCCAGTTCGATGTGGTGATGATTTTTTGCCGTACCGCTTCAATGGTAGCCTACAAAGGCGCATAGCCTACGATAAGGCATGCAAGATAGGACTTTGTGTACAGCATGCGTAACCTACCTTGTTATTACATATTGCATACTGCAGACTCAATTCAATAGCCTATCATTTCCGATTGAATCTACAATGTAAGTAATTACCTAAAGCAGAGGCTGAGACCATAGCTTACCATTAAAGTCGGTCATTAATGACAGGAATTAGTATTACTAAGCAGTGTAAGCAGACTCAATGCAATTTATTAACGTTAAGAATTACACAGAGGCAATCCATTGCCTGGCCTGAACGTAATTTTAGATCATTAATGCTAAAAGCCGTCTTACCACGATCCCTTCAAGTTCTTCATATTCTTCTATAAAAGGTGTACCACGTAGTAGCCTACCACGGGTAGGCTATGTAGTGAATGTTATGTAGCCTATTTACCTAAGAAGTAGGCTACTGTATGAAGTAAAAGTCATTTTAGCCCATATTCACACTATCAATTAAGCTTCACAATCTGTCTGGCAGATTGCCCTTCTGGCTGACTAACCATGTATCTTAGACTTTGTTTAGGTTTTTTGATAGACCCACCTCATTGAATGTTGTTTGTATTTGTAGTTTTATGTGACAGTTATATTCACAGCTGCACGTAGAGGCTTATGTAGCACTGGTTTGTAAGCCACAATAAGGTAACATTTCTTCGTTGATTGTTAGGCCTTGATTGTGTGTGTGAGGTAGAGATCTCTCCTATTTTAGATATAGGCCAAGTCCCAGCTGCATGTACTTGTGGAATGAGAGATTAGGTATTGGGAGGTTCTCTTCCTTTGGCATAGACAAAAAAAAAGGTCAAAGGGATATTCATGTCTCAGACTGACCATAAAATACAGAGGCCCGAGCTGAAATGTTTACACTTGTTAAAGGCTGACTGAGAAGAGTAAACAAAATAACATGTTGAAATATTATAGTGTGAAATGATTGAGCTTCAGTGTTTGGACCTACATCTTATCAAATAGTTTTATTCCAATTAAAGCACAGTAGGCTATTTGGGAATGAAAATGAAAATGTGTCTGCAAAACCAAAATAGAGCCAACAGCTCATGTTCTAATGAAGTGTTTAAACTTCAGAACTTTGCCTGAAGATCTCCTTCCATCTCTGTCCACATGCATGTGCCAGCTAGAGATAACTCGAACCCATAAATACAGCACATAGTCTATCTTTACTCTCATGGTGGTACAGATAGGGTTGTATAACAGGTGTACAAGCACCTGACCGGACAGCACACTTCTGAGCCTGGGGAGCACTACACAAACTGCCTAAGTGTGCTACTTCTGGGCTAAGCTCAGTCTAAACTGCTGTGCTGTGGACACGGAAGCCTCGGGGACACCGTTTGGCCATTGATCAGACATTACAGTGAATTCTAGCTCTGAGGCTCCTAGTTCCACCAAAAACACCCACCGGAATAAGACATTGTGGCTTTTCAATGGGGTCTGCGTTGGCTAATTGTGGCTTAACAATTCTGGACCCCTTGTGAATAGTTCAAGTGAACGGGTCCACCACTCTGCAGGAGATCAATTGAGAAGAATTAATTATTTCGGAAGACTGAGGGATAAAACAAGTTACAGTACAGATAATTAATACATATTCCATTTTGATATAAGCAGGATAGATATTGTATGGACCTGTACTCTACTGAAATATGGATTTTATTGAATATATTATATCATATGAATCATGTATTTGTTATTGTTGGTCAGATATTTGATCTTACATCCTTCCAATTCATCTGAAGGGTTCAACAGACGTCTAGCAACTTGGGGTCTGTCTGATTCAAATCTCATCTCATTGTTTAAATAAGTCCTCTTGACATGATTCCAGCCCATCTATTGGATGACCTAATATTGATTGAAGTCGAAAGCATTAGCAAATGTAGAAGGACGTTCTCAGAGAGCATCTTCCGCTACATTCTGTTGGACACATTTAACTGGACATTCTGTGTGTACTTTAGTTTGAGTTATGCCTAGCTCTTATTGCACATATTTCAATCAGGGTTAAGTGATCAGCATGGCTTCATAAGCCAGTGCTGGAGTATTGGAGATTTGTTGTTTTGGTATTGTCATACTGTCTGAAGGCACATCAGAATCAGGTTCATTGCCAAGTGAGTTACACAAACAAGGAATTTGCTGTGGTGGGTTGGTGCATATAATAAACATAGAGGAAGAAGTATAACAAAGGTAAATTGTACTGTATTATAAAATAGAACAATTAACCACAAAAAATGTCAATGTTAAGAAAAAAATAAATTTGGACATTATTCATTTGATCAAATCACCATCTTGCATCTGTGTTGATTGAAAAAGGTCAACCAAGACGTTATGCAATGCTGCACTTTCCCTGCAAAGGATGGACAACAGGGCAGACGCAAGAGCAACCAGTCGGAAATCTAGAGGTTGTGTGGATGACAACTGAGCAAAGATGTGTTAGGAAGCTTTTCCAAGAGTTCTTGAGGAAGAGTTGAAGGCTCTTTATGGATGAAGGTAATATAGACCACTCTGACCAAGGTCAAGCAGAATCGGCAGACAGAGGTGCCATTATAGTGGTAACTGGAAGCTTGTACAGATAATGTAATTATGAAGTTGTATGTTTTGTTTATTGTTATATGTTTGCGTTTAAATTATATGGAGTCTTACTCTCTCTGTAATCACTCCACAATCTGCTTTCATCCTGAGCTTTTCATGTCACAGAAATAAGATCTGCTTGGCAATTGCTGCTTTTTTGTGTGCTTTTAATGACGGGTCCTGTCCAGGTGGAATGAGTCAGTGCTAGAAATGTAACAAAAGTATTATCTTTACAGTTTGTTGAATTTAATTCAGCCAGCTATCTGTGTGTATTTTAGATCTGATGAGCAACTGTCAAGAAGGACATGATTTGACCTTTCTATGTTTAACTGTAAGAGCCCGGAAGGCCCTCATCCTGTTCTGTGGATCTTTGTGATCTACCCCTCACACCCCACCAACTCCTTCCACTCAGTGTTCATTAACATGATGTGAAGAGGCAGTGTGAGTGTGTGTCCCCTTCAATGCTGGTAAACAGCAGGCCCAGCAAACTTGGCTTTGCCACATGTCTGGGAGCAGATGTCATCACCGGCCAGTGAGCTGTCCACTCACCCACCAGCTGTGTGTGTCTGAGCTAAATAGGTGGTGTGTGTTTGTGTGTGTATATATGTACGCGATGTGTGCTGTGACGAGTTGGGAAGGTGTGCGAGCAATGCTTGCATGTGTGTTGTTTGTTTGGTGACAAGGTACTTTTGAGTGTGTGTGTCTACACTTGTTTGTGTACACTTTACTCTCCAGTGCCCAGCACAGTGGATGCTGCTCTGATTACATTTGCGTGGGACTGCACTTCCCCTGCTGGAAACAGGCCTCGTGGTGACGCAGGACCTTCCGCTTCAGGACAGCCTTGATGCTGCTCTCACCCACCCATCCACCTCATCACTGAATGGAAGAGCAAACAAAACGCTGGAATTACCTTATTTGGTTCTGACAAGAAAGAGAGAGAGGAAGGGGGCGGGGAGGGAGGGGGGTGAGAGTGAGGAAGAGAAATACACTATAAAAGAAAGAGAGAGAGACAGTATTATAGAGAGATAAAGCGACAGACAGAGAGAGAGATAAAAGATAGACTGTGAACGAAAGAGAGAGATGCTGAAGAGAGACAGTGAATTAGAGACACACAGACAGAGGAAAAAACTAATCCATATAGAGACTGACAACGAGAGAGCACTTAAATACCAGATGGTGTTATTAGAAAATGTGATGGTTTTATATAGTAATCAGCCATTTAGTCCCATAACTATGCCTTGACCGTACCTTGGTTCTGTGTTGATCCGCAGCCTGGGCTACAAACATAACCCCTGAAGAGGAAGATAGTCTTTTGCAGGGCCTTAGTACTAATTGTGTTAGTTCCAGATGGTAGGCAACATATTTCTTGTTACCTGATTACAGGGTAATGACAACAGTTAAACAGTAAAGTAAAATAAAGTGCTACCCAATCTAATTTTTATATTTCAGCTTCCATTGCCCTTGAGGGACAATTCACTAACCCACAAATCAATAAAAATGCACTATATGGTATAGATTTGCCAAAACACAGCAGTGCTCTTCGCCTCCATCAATGCAGACTGTGATATAACAAAAAAACAACTACATTAAGCCTTAACAATTAATTTATACATCTAAGTGACTCAGCACAACATGTCAAGTAATGCAACTGAGTTTGGTTAAGGAAATTAAAAAGTAGAAGGTGACCTTGGTGCCTTCTTTGTGTCTGGGAGTCATCAACATGGACTCTGGGTGTGTGGGCCCAGGGAGAGAAGTGTGTGACTCCCAACACTTAATTATTGTATTTCTGGACCGACTAAATGAACTCTGTGTGTCCACAAGGAGTGCACGGCTAGCTAAGTCATATTTCACAGTGCCTTCAGAGAGAGAGCTCCATTGCTGAAGGGAGCTCTTTTCCGGCACAGGTGCTGGTGAAGAGTGATATCCGCATAGGTTGGATGGAAGGCCTGAAATAAATAAAAGATTTAGGATTGTAGGAAATCCAGGAGGCTAGAAAAATCTACTTGCTAAATACTTTTAACTCAATTCCAGTACTATCATTAGTGGCACACACACACTGAGTAAATTTACATCTGAACGAAGCAGTTTCTTCCTGTGCTTGAGGCACAGCTAACAAATTTAATTAAGCCAAATTAGTCCGATTTTTTAAGGATGTCTTTTAGGCTGGGATGAGCCTATAAAACATTTCTAGAATAACTCACATGGCATATTGTAAGTTTTTTACATCTAGATAATACTTTACTTTATAAAGTGTTATAAGGTGTTAAGCAAAACTGTGTTAGATTCCCTATTTGATAGACTATATTGATAGTGTGACTGGAAATTGTGTCAAGGTGTAGGTCCTATATCTTTAGTCTTGGGAGTTAAGATTGACATCCATCTATGTACACAGCCCCCTAAGGGCTTAACCCCTTCTTAACCCATAAGAAACAACTCTCCCTTTTGAGAATGTTTAATATGCATTGAGGTTGCGGGGAAAATACTTTGCTCTGTCCCAGGGCCATACATAACACTGTATCTAGGTAAGGGTGGACTGCTCAGCATTTTTATGGAGACTTTCTTTTGTAGATTGTTATTGTGGCCTGATTTATAGGTGGACTCCCTCCTTGGAGATGCGCAAAGAAACGAAACTCCCATTCATCACCGTCATGGAGCCTCAGCAACAGAGGTTCCTTTTTTTCCTTCTTTCTTTTACAGGGGGACTGCATCCTGAAGGCTACATGCCTGCTTGGTGCCCACAACCTTGTATGTTACCTGGCATAGTAGAGCCTACTTTGCAGAATCACATTTAAGGATGCACTTTATCCGGAAGTTGGCGACACTAGCTTCACTATGTGGTCGTTTATTTAGTCATTTAAATTAGTAATTTAACTGGTCCCTAAAACCAGTGAGGTGCAATGGTACAAACAAGGTTGTGTGAAAATAAGTGATTATTAACGGAGAGATTGAGACAACCAAAACAGAGGCTAAAATGGAAACTCACCAAGATGGAAAAATATATAATTAATATTTGATTAATAATCTAAAACCACATGGGAGCAGGGGCTTTCAGTTCATCTTTGTCTGCAGTTTCAAGACCTCCTGAGAAATGCAAAGCCAGGATTAATAACCTCAGTAGGAGTTTAGAGGGATGGAGGCAAGAACGTCTAGTACCTTAAGTATGTAGTGCACGCACAATACATTGTATTTATTGTAACGCTCCAACCATGTGAAGCATATAGTCGAAGAATATGCAAAAGCTCCAATACATGTGTGAATGAAGTCTTCAACTGAACTACATACTTTTCTGGTTGCCCAATTACTTGTTGACCATTCACTTACCAAGGAGGAATCAGCATTTAGGCCATTTGGTCCTCATCTAGCTCTCTCTTCATGTTGCCTACAACCCTGCAATGTCTCCGTTGTAATGTGTTACTTTCTCAACGTCGGAAAGGCATTTTCATGTACCTTGACAGCTTTGATCGAAAGAGTATTGATACGGAGAGGTAGGGACTATGTACAGTTTGGCCAGATGAGCCAGGCCTGGATAATCACTGTCCCCTATCAGAGACCCATCATTAGTTTTACTCAGGAATACTACAAGTGAAGAATGATACCCATTACAAAAAAGAATGTACTGAGCTGGGGTAAATGCATGAAGTAGACATGAGTGGCTAACCCCCTGCGTCGCAAACAACCTGAACATTTACGGAATGGAATCTATTGTGATATATATAGATGGCATACGGACATAGTGCTCCATGAATTCCTGTGCTTGTTTGACAGATTGACGGTCTTTATTGGAATTGTGGTATTGGAACAAAATTATTTTGCCTGACCAAAGAGCAACAGCATAATAGCGCCAATTAGTCTTCTGATGTTAATCCAACGATATACCTACTGTATCCCTGCAAGTTTGTATCAATGTTTTGTTGCTCTTTCTGCAATTTGATAACCAGTATTAATTGAAAGAGTGGCGGCACCCGACAGAATCAACATCTCAAACTCTCACTGTTTAACGCTGTCTAATATTTGATGTTCGAAAGAAACCTTGTAGCAATATCCTCCAGAAAATCAAATCAAAAATCAAATTTGATTTGATTCAGAAAATACTCCTTGGATCACGCCTGTTTAGCTTTAGTCTAAACTGGAGTCTTGTTTCTAGAACATCATAAGCTGATGATACCTTTTCTATACAGTGTGTGAATGGTTTTGTGATTTTGGCTCGGTGCTTTTGAGCAATTATGGTTTTCATAGCCGTCTTTATCTCTTCTAAGCAATAAGCAACTTCTCTTGTGCCGACACTGGTTGTAGTGTTGTAAACTGTATAGAAACCATTTCTTGTTCATCCCTCTCCCTCTTTACTCTCTTTTTATCTTCTCTCCATTTCTGTCTCTTTCTCTCACCTTCTCTCTACATATCTCTTTTGCTCTCCATCTCCCCTCTCTGCCCCCCGCTCTCTCTTTCTTTCTCTTCCTCTCTCCGTCCTTCCTCCATCCCTCCCTCCCTATTTGTTCTGAGGGACCTGGAGGATGCTGTGCAGAGTGGCCTGGCTGTCCCCCTGAGACCCACTGTTCATATCTAGGACAGAAAATGGGAGGCCCTGGGCCGGGCCAGCTCGCCTGCATCTGTCTCTCTTCAAAGCAGGATGACGTTTGCCTGCCTGCCTGCCGAATGCATGTTAATGAGCATTTTTAGTAAATCTGCCTGTAGCTCCACCTAGTATAGTTTACTGGTGTTTAGTGTTGCAATGACGTTGGTTGGATTTGACAAGTAATGTATTCACTCGTAACCTACTAGTTGACCTCCTGTTGACTCCACCCTTGCAGTCTTGAGTCGGGACACTAGCAGATTTTATTCCAAAATACATTACTAAGATAAAATGCTATCCTATTAGTTAACCAATAAGCATATGGCAACAACGATGAACTCAAAGGGTCAAGTGTATGTATGTGTGTGTATGTGTGTGAGATAATTCTTGAAACTGGTCCCTCTTTCTGTCTATCCAGAAAGCATAGACAGAAAGGACAGCCCATCCACAAACTGTCTGAGCAGCATATGGTCCAATTCAATTTGGGTCCAGAAGACGATAAGATCTAAGGTAGTCTGTGGCACAGAGAAAGCAGGAGGGAGAGATAAGGATAGAGCGTTGTCTTCTTCATTCCCTAGAGTGGATCATGATTGTTTAACTAGATTCAGAAGGAAATCTTTATGTGTCACTGCTTGACCCGTCTCATCCATTTCCCTTATTTCTACAAAAAACTAAAAAACTTTGGAAAGAGGCTGTCTTTAACAATGTCCTTAGTTGTAATGGTGTCTATTTTCTGCAGTGTTAAACTTGGGTCATCCATTATGACATGTATGACATGATATGTTAATTTGATAGTATTGTTGAAATGAAGTCAGATGAATTTCCCTTTCCTTTTGCAGGGGATAATGAGCTTGGCCACAGTGAGATGCTGATTGGCACTTTTTTAATAATGTTGCTCTTCTTCAGAGCATGTCCTTTCTCTGGCACACTGTTGAACAGTGTCTCACTATGCATCCAATACAGTACAAACATGAGTCTCAAAGGACCCTAACATTTTCCCACATGAGTAAGCACATTCCTGGGTATGTGTGAGCTTGCACTGTTGTTGTTGTTGTTGTTAAAGAACAACATATTTTTGTTCTTCATTGTGTGGACTGTGTTGCTGGGCCTTGGTAGTGACCGTGGGAAAAGTCCTCTGTGCTGTTGTGTCACTGTTGAGTTTCAGAGACACGATACAGAGGTTAAGACCTGCTTTAGAAGATCTAACGTAAATATATATACACAAGGTAAGATCTGATCCACTGCATTACCATTAAATCATGACAGATTAGTGATTCTCAAATGGAAGAAAGTTTTCTTTTTTGAGTATTTAAACAGGACTGTAAAGACCTAAGAAACCTGGTCCTCTCATGACATTGCTGCCAGAATTAGCGTATGGGATTAATCCGAAAATGTAACTATGAAACAGCTTTGCAAGGGTCACCTTGACTGGGTGTAGTTTACATGCATGTACATATATTTCATGTTTATTAGACCTACTCTGCAACTGACGTTTAGAAACTTGTAAAACTTTAGCACTTAGGCTTAAGCATTTCGGTCTGTTTTGTTTATTCGATGAACCACTGAGATACTCTAATGAATTCCTATTGCTGTCAAAAAGGACAAAATAGCCTCTAGGACTTGAAAAACCTTCTGTTCCATCTGAAAGCCCATTCAAAATCTGCTGTAGAACATCTGTGGATTATGTTTTTTAAGGTTTGTCTTTGCTTACTTCAGAACATTTTGGGACCTGAACTAATGTTTAGTGGATATTTAGCACATGTTTGAGAACAACATGTAAATTGTTTGTCTTTGATGTCAAGTCTGTGAATCACCAATTTGTATGCAAATGAAGTACTTATTTGGCAATTCTCATATAATGACACAATTAAATTGTCCAGATTAAATATTGGATGAATCTTTCTAATCTATAAACTCATATTTGCAACAGGTTACCATAGAAAATAAATCTCTTATTGCACAAGCAAGATATCAAATCAAATATTATTATTTTTTTATGTTACACAGAGGCTCAACTCTTTTCCAGTGAATATTGAAGTCTGGTTTGTCAGGCTCAGAAGCTATGCTGCAGGTTTGTTTGTATGTGGTTTATCTGTGTGTGGGTGCTTGTGTGTGAATGTACTGTATGTGTTTGAGAGTGTTCTGTGCATGTGTGTATTCCTAGCCTTCGCCCTCTTCTGGTATCTCAGAAAGAGATGTTACATCCAGAGCAGGGAGAGATAATGATGATTCACAGCATCCTGTGAAAGCACAACACCCGTACACTGAAAAATACCACAGCAGCACTACCAGGCTGTATGAATCATCAGGATACTTGTTTGTTGTAGTACACAGGGTGAATCAAATACAGTGTGCACTGTATTTGGATATGTCTGCTTGATGAATAAATGCTAATGTTTGTATTAAACTCAATACTTCCCGTTCTGACTTTCCGTCTCTTGTACAAACTACACACCATTTATCCAGGAGTGCTCGAGCAGGTTTGCATTGTATTTAACTTTTAAGACACTTCATGCCTCGTGCAGAAGCACTGTCCGTTTTTTTCCACAACCTATCTACAACCTGTCTATTATTCCTACTTTTCAAGGTCTGCGACATCAAGGATCTATGTTATGCTAGTACGGAAAGAGTCTGCATCCAAAAACATCCTCTTGAGGATGGATTACCAGAATCCCCATTTGAGTCTTGTCTGAGATTGACGTCCTCATTGAAATAAACTATGGAGGGAGGGTCATCTGATCGTGACTTGTCACCCTCTATGGTCATGATTGACAAGATGCATTTAGAGATTCATTTGGTTTGCCCCCATTTGCAGCCGGCAGGTTGCTACGACAATAGCAGCAGCAGATGGTCAGTCAGTGGCAGGTCTACCCTCTTCACCATGTGGAACATGGTCCGTAAAATAAAGGTGGTGTTTCTGCTTACAGACTTTGCCTCTGTAGTCATTTCAAAATGGGAACCTCAGATTGCAGAAATAACACTAGAGAATAGTAATTCTGTCACATGCTTTTTCTTCAAGTTAGGGTCAGAAAAAGATGAGAAAACATTAAAGTGTTTTAGAATAAAACAAGAAGAACAAGAATTGTTCTACTCAGCTGCAATTTAAATTGACCGTAGTTGATATTATTATAAATCGTTTTACATATTTAACTATAACTAGATAAACTATTCATTAACTATCTTGTTTTAAAGATGAAATAATCTATAATCAAACACGTATATAATTCTGTATGTCTTTATACATTGCAGGCCATCTGTTTTTCAATAAGATTGATAGATTTATACAGATACTTCTATTCTACTTTACAAATCTGATTAATTTGCTTTATTTATGTCTCATATACGGCATACAGTACAGGGGATGTTTGAACCAGCTACCCTGCTCTAACCACTACACCATCCCCTGAGAAAACTAGGTGGAACTGTTACCTATTCCTTCGGGATCAATAACGTGAATTGAATTGAGGACACATTTATGCTCAATTACTATCGATGTCATTACTTTAAGCTTTGATTGGTCCCAAGGGTTCTATCTTAGTCCTTAGTAGGTGACCCAGTTGTGTGGGCTTGAGTTGCTATGCTAAGCTGCTATGCCATTGGCATTTTGGCTATGCTCAGAAAAACCCGTGAAAACCCGTCTTTATGCAGCTCTCCTACCCACTGCTGTGTTCCTCTGGAGGACAGACACTTCCCTCTCTCGTCCCTCTATTACTAATTAGATAAATCTGCATCTTGGCCTTGACAAATATCTGGATGACAATGCTACTACTTGATAGTCGGACTATGGTGGTTCCATGATAGCTATCTGATGCTAGGACTCAACCTTCACTGCTCCTTTAGAGGAATCAAAGTTCACCTGCTGTGGGAGACATTCCTCCCCTAAGTCCCAAGACGTTTTGCTTCGATGTTCTACGACAGTAGTCTGACAATGTGTGCTTTGCCCCAGTTCCTTCATTGAGTCTTTCCAGCTCTTCTTCCTTCATGCTTTCTAAGGCTACAGAGCATTTAACATGACTGCATGTACTGTATTACTACAACTCTAAGGACAAAACACACACGATGTCTCCCTACAAGGCTGATTTGCATCAACATGAAGAACATTTTGCTTTTGTTTTGGAGGACGCTCTGCTGGTGTGGTTTTAAATTGAAATATTATGTCAATGTATTTTATTTTGATACCCTGAAGAATATCATAGAGACGTGATAGGCCTTCACATGAATTGAGACAGGATGTACCGTATGCTACACGTGTACTTGCAGACATCAATAAATAAATAACATACAGAACAGAAGTTTTTAAAGCCTCAAAGTCAATTCACTTGTGGGGTACGCGCTCTGATCTGGTCAGCCACAGGGACACCGCTGTTTGTCTTCTCTGATGGTTTTGGTTTGTTATATGTGCTGATCTGTGAGCATCTGTGAAACCTTATGATACTACTTGTTCAAATGGATATTCAAATATAAAAGGAATAGATTCAATTAGATTCTAGGCCAAAACCATCATTCACCATTATGCCGACACTCTAGTTGATTTTACGGTACATCTTTTCTACAATGCAGTCCCAGGTTTGAAGCAATTCAAGCTGGAGAGAAGAAACAATACTGTGTTTACTATATTGTTCCATGGTGCCATCAACTGTAGCATTGACCGATGATGAGGCTGTTTATGTGTCCCTCCGTGTTTTACAACCTGCAAATGCACACTGGTGAAGGAGAGGGAGAACTGCAAGCAAAGGGCTCACAACTGTATGAAGTGTGGGCAGTAAACAACACAATGGCTGTGTGCATACAATGGCAGCGGATGTATTGTGCGTGTATTAGCGGCTGTATTACTATTAATACTCCCCCATGATCAAGTTTTCAAGCCCAGTCTTTATGTGTTATCTTTCCTCCAGGCCGTCCGTTAACCAGTCTTCCCTCCATCCCTTGTACCAGTGAAATAATGGACTAAACTGTTCTTCGTGTCAAACATACTGTAAGCATGCCCCTGAGAGGGCTGCTGAGGACTCCACTGTGATCAAGCAGAAAGTAAGTGTGCTGTTTTTAACATCCGAGAAGACTATACTAACAGATATGTTCACGAAGATCATCTTTTTATTATGAGACACTCAAGTAGAGGATGGGTAATTTACTGCTTCAATCTACAGTTTCATCATTGGATACATCCTTGGTATATCCAAAGCATGGTCTACTCTAGACTGAACTAGTGGTTCTCCATCCGTCACGGCTACTAAATCCTCCCTGTAGTCTCTTCACCACAGACACAAAAAGCCTGCCAGTGCGACAAATCTCCATCCCTCAGGGTGTCAGGCGAGAACGAATTGGTTCCCTTTTCTCATTGGACATGTAATTGGGTTCCTGTTGGGTTTTGGGGCTTGTTTTGTCCTGTTGATGCGTTCTGTTTTCTAACTTGAGTGACCAGGAAGAGTGAATTGTTTCATGTTTTTATTTGTCGGTAGAGAAAGTGATATAACACCACAGATAGAGAGATTTGGGGTGGAAACCTCCTGTCGGTGTAAGTCTTCCATTGGGCATAAAGATCACAGGAAAGTGGTGTATTGACGTGTATATTCACAGAGAATCCAATATGGCATGACTTCTTTTGAGAGTAAGAATAAATGCAAGATCATTAAAGAGATGCTGGAAAATGTTTTTTTTTGTATTACTGTACCATTATTGTTTTTGTCAATTAAATATAACCTTGTTTTTTTGGGAATGAGCACCATAACCTGATCAGTTACTGTAATATTTGTCATCTGCTGAAAAAAAAGTGACATTGTCTGTACATCTTACAAAATGGAATTGTCAAAATATAACATTAACATGGATTGACTGTGCATAGAATATGAGAAGAATGAGTGGAACGAAGGAAAAATAATGACGAGAAAAAGAGAGAGAAAAACACATCACTGTCATACTGTGGACACAGAGTGTGCAGTGAATGACTTCATGAGTCATTCTCACACACACTGGGGAAATTGTTGAGTCTCTCCATATGGGAGGTGACAGAGAGAGTTGGGTTGGGTGTACTAGACCTCACAATATATGAATCTGTCCATGTACCATATGGGCATAGGTTAAGACAACACACATACAAACATATACACACACCACCTGCAAGTATGTCCGGTTCAGATATGTGCTGTTGTGAATAGCGTCCATCAGTTCTGGTTAGTTTTCTCACAATGTGTATTTACAGAGACTCATCCGACTGGTTTTAGGTGTCTCCGTGCATGTGTATGTACTGTACTGTGTGTGTGTGTTCACAGATGAGAGTGTGAAGGCTGGCGTCGACTAAGGTGACCGCTGCGGCCTGGGCAGCCCATCCGCATGATCACATGACTCTGGATATGGACGCAGTCCTGTCGGACTTTGTTCAGTCCACTGGGGCGGAACCTGGTCTGGCTAGAGACTTGCTGGAAGGTAAGAAGCTGGACTCACGTGATACTGTTAACCCCAAAGGCTAATATATTAGCATTCTAGTCGTAAGACAATACACATTCTACAGCAAATACAACACGTTTTCATTTGTTAGCAACGATGGAAATGCTTTACAGAACTGTTGTATATATAGCATAAAATAATTTACCAGGCTGTTTACCTATTTAACAGTTCCATTGATTTAAGGTATAGATCTATATCAATAATCTATTAAAAGAATAGCCACAAGTTAACCACAGTTACCCACATCTTAACTGATATGCAACAATTGGTTATGGTAAGGATGATGATCAGTTAGTTTGTATGTTTGCAAGTTAGCCGATGTGTGTGTTCATTTAGCAGATGGATGGAAGGATGGATGTTTGTTTGTATGGATGGATGGATGGATGGATAGTTGGTTGGTTGGTTAGTTAGTTAGTAATGAACCATTCTAAAAGTATTTCCCAAAAGTCTGCAAATAATCTAATATGCAACAACTGGTGTTTGCTTCAGGGAAATTGGTTAGTTAATCGAATAGAAGTTGACAGTCATCTGCACATCCATAAAGGGATGATTAAAATAAGATATGTCGGAAACAGACAACCTTTCTCAGAATGAATTATTTATTTACCTAAACTCCTTTCTGTTTCTTCAATGACTGGGCCTCAAGCAGGAAGCCAAGCAGACAGACGCTTGCTCAAAGGAGTGGGTAATTTCCCAGCGTTATCTCATTAAAGAGCAACCAGAGCCCAATTTAGTCAGGAAAAACATATACGGCAGACAGATAAAAAGAAACCTCTCCTTTAATCCAGCTCAAAATCATTCCCTTTATGAGGTTTCTCTTTGATCATTCATCATATGCAGTTTTCTGGAAGCACATAAAATAAGCTCAGATTTATTTTTTCTTGTCTTTATGCTCTGTCGGCTCGATTGCATTCTCATTGAAGCCTCTCGGATGCAAACATAGAAAATAAATAGTTATTTCAAAGCATGCACCATGGAAGTGTTTTTTGGGGCTTGGAACTGAGCTGGAATTGAGAATCCAAACGTTAGAATTACAAATGAATGTTGAATTGCAGTTATCATCAATCATGATTATAGCTGAGGAACATTTAATGTAATAGAATCAACTCATTTCAACTCAACCTAGATAAAAGAGATTCATTTTTCTCCTCTGCTATAGGTTTCTGTAAGTTGACTCATCAAAGCAGCACAATGTCGAAGTTAAAGCTGGGGATGAGAAGCCAGGGAAATGATATAGAAGTACTGGTGGGAATTATCCATGGGAGAGAGAGATCCACAGGAGTAGCTGAGAAACAAAAGTTCTTGAGTTAGCAATTCTATCTGACATCCTTTTGAACTACTGAAGAATGATTTGTCAATTCCATTTTATGTTGGCTTACTAAAGCGTTCTAAAAATGTGTGGGGTTGACGGGGTCACCCAGGCATGTCCATTCGCTGTTTCAAATGGTTGTGTTTAGAAAATCTAAAGAAACCATTAGAATTGACCTGACACAATAAAAGATGCAACATTGATTTTTCACACATCTCATATCAATCAAGGCATTTTTTTTTTTCTTCAGCTGTGAGTGGGACAGCTTTTTTTGTATTATGGATGTGGCATGATTTTCTTCATAAAATGTGTGGGGGGGAAAGATTTACCGTTTTCAAAAAGTGGTTTAATTGTAAGGGTATGATGAAACCGACGTCTCTACATTTGAAGGTAAAAAGAAGAACTATCCCCGTTATTTTAAATATCTTACAATATCTACTATCTGCAGCATACACTGTTTATGTGTCTGCACTCCTTAAATACTCCCTAGATCTGTTTCCAGGGCTTTGCTCCCAGTGGAGATGTCTGCATGGTGATGTGAAGTACTGCCCTCTGTAGGATAGGAGAGCCATAGTCACTTGTGTGAAGAAAGTGAGATCTCTCTCTTCCTCCTGAACACACAACCCCCCTCCTTAGGCTAACTGATGTTAATGGGGTTTTAAGGGGGTTTTATGTCAAAGATTAGAAAAGGTTCCTAATGTAACGTTACAAAAGTCATGAAGCCAGAGTAAACTGGCACTCAACCCATACACTAGTCAGGGGAACTTTGTGGTGACCATGGTAACTGCGGCTGCTCCACATTTAAAGAGAGAAAAAGAGAAAGAGATAGAGGTGTGGAAAGAGTATACACAGGACTTTGTATTATGCGGATGAATCGCAATATCCTCAATTAAGTCTGTTTGTGTAAATATTGCAGAATTACTGTTCAGTTAAAACGTTAGTCTAAATCATACCGACTAAGCTCTGACCCAATTTTTCTTTTTAATTTGATTGCTTGACTGCATCCTCCAGCATCAAATGCTGGCATCACACAGCATGCACAATATACAAGTGTGGCACCGCAGCATTGAGTACTTGTAGTTTAAAACGTCATCTAGTGCTTTAAACAATGAACGATTCGTGTCCACAATAAATATGTGATCACATGTACATAAAGGGGTTGTGGTAGACATTCCAAAAGACTCAAATATTTTCTATAACTAAGGCATATATGAAATAATTCCATCACAAGGTTCAGGCATTCAGCATGGACATCAGATTAACTGCGGGCATTAATACTATTTCAAAAGGGACATAAAAAAATTAACAAGTGCACTACTGTAGCTTACCTTACTTTTACTGCTGGCTTTAATGTTTGTTGTGTTGTTGCTGTTGAATGAATAATTAATGGCTAGCCTATCATATGATCTCCCTCAGTCAATTGTAACAGGATACAATACATTAAAGGTACAGCACTTTTCTAATGGATAGCTGAGGGCTGATAATCGTAATAATAAATGCGACAGTGAAATCTGTCAGACAATGGGAAACTATTACAAAAAAAGATAACATTGAACCACAGCAACTTTGTAAAGTAAAAGAGAATGCTAAAACTAAACAACTAAAAACAAGTTATTGGGTATATGTAACCTACAGTTGGACACTGAATAAAAGTTGTCCGGTTAGGGTGTGTCTCTGGCTAAAGTAACACTGTACATGCACAAATACAATGCACCCTCTTAGGGCTTTCCTCTGTGGCGGTTGCTAGGTCTTGCTCATTGATATCCCCACTCAAATTAAACATGGTAGTCTTTAAAGCTGTTGCCCCTGTGTTATCCATTGTGTTGTATCTGTGTCTGTCTGGCTAGAGTTCAGCTGTTCGCTTTACTTCTCTTGACCCCATCGACACACAATGGCATTTTAACAGCCGCTTGCAGTAGTTGCCTCGTTATTCTCCAAAATGGAAATGGTGCTTTAAAGCTACAGTATGTGTCTTGCATGTGTGTGTGTGTGTGACTGTGTGTGTGGTATTACGTTACAACTTTCTCTACCCTCGTCAGACAAATCTAAATGAGTGTTGTATTGGGGGATAGGGGGGTGATGATCCGTCTACAAGATGCTGCTGAACTGGTCTGTCCCCTTTGTGATGCCGTTTGAACTACAGTAGTGTAGTCTTGAAATATGTTGTCGTCTATGTACATTTACATCTTACAAACATTGCACAGAATCTGCAAGGGGTGTGGGACCCAAGTTTTTAGCTTTAATAACTGCATCCAAATGTAACGTTACAGTACAACAATGTCCAGTTTAAGCGAAAAGGTCTGACCTGTACTCTTTCATCACAGCAATACTGTTACACCCAGATGTATATTTGTTGTGCTCAATGCAAACCTTTCTTGGACTTGATTGTACTTTTGTGGGAATGAATAAAAGAAACATCTTACTTTAGTCAAGGTTAATTAATTGCGCTTGCCAAATCTAGATTTAAGTGATGTTATACCTTTGACAATGTGGGCATGGGTGTGTGTGCGTGTGTTTTTAGGCAAAAACTGGGACCTGAGTGCTGCCCTCAGAGACTATGAGCAGCTGCGGCAGGTTCACACTGCCAACTTGCCGCAAGTTTTTAACGAGGGTCGTTTCTACCGGCAACCCGAGCACGACACCCCCCAGCACATGAACAAGGTGGAGCGGGCTGGTGTCCAGAGACAGGAGGACAACACGCAGGGTGAGTCAAGGGGGGTGTCATTGTCATCTTTTCAAAAAATGCTTTCTGAGCAGTAGTAATTGTTTTTTTAAAGTGGAAAGGGTATAGGTCTGTCTGTCAATTCTCTCTCTCCATCTTTCTCATTCTGTTTCTTTCTCTACCTGTACCCCCCCCCCCTTCTCATCCTCCAGAGAAGCGCCTGTCTCGGGGCATCTCCCATGCCAGCTCTGCCATTGTGTCCCTGGCGCGCTCCCACGTGGCCAGCGAGTGCACCAGCGAGCAGTTCCCCCTGGAGATGCCCATCTACACCTTCCAGCTGCCCGACCTCAGCGTCTACAGCGAGGACTTTAGGATCTTCATAGAGAGAGACCTCATAGAGCAGTCCACCATGGTGGCTTTGGAGCAGGCAGGTAAGTCACCCAATGAGCCTACCATTCTGGATGGGGCTAGGACTCACCTAGGGCTTAAGTGTCAATGAACGGTCCACCATTGTGGCTCTTGGGCAGGCCTCAGAAGACAGTGTCAAAAGACACAAGGAATACAAATGCTGGAGTCATCCTCCATGTTGGCTTTAAAGCAACTTGATTCCTCGGCCTATGTCATCCATGTTGCCTCTGAAGCAGCCTGATCGCTCTGCTTATATCCTCCATGTTGGCTCTAAAGCAGCCTAATTGCTCAGCCTTCTGCATCCTCCATGTTGGCTCTAAAGCAGCCTGATCGCTCGAGTACATGAGTCAGTATCTCATAATCATATTCTGAATGGCTTCCAATGAAACTAGATAGTGCCACATTGTCATCTACCACAATTGCTCTAGGCCAGTTAGTCTCACACAGGGTCTGAATGGATTGAGTAAATGCATGAGAAGTTCTCAAAGACAACTTAATTTGAAATGAAAAATGCCTTCCGCAATTACTGCAATCAACAAGGCAGCCTAGCACACAGTACCTTGGGATGCAATTTCTCAAAGGTAAACATGTTGATGCAATAATTATATTCTTCCTTTTTAATTGAAATGAACATTACAGTGCAAGGCTAAACAGAAAAGCTGAGGTGCTAAACCTCAGGTTACCCAATTACATTGACAATTACAATACAGCCAAGACCTAGATGGAACTTTAGACCTAGATTGATTACAAGCCACTTTTCAGGCTTTTCAGTTTACAGATTACAGAAGAACATGCAATTTAGTTTTCAACCGTGGTGTTACTGAGGAAAGAATTTCTCTCTCAGCATTGTCCACGGCCTCGATAGATGTGTAGTTGATCAAATTACATAATCCATGATGAATTTAGCATCTGGCAGTGTGACAAGTAGCCATTTTTCAATACTCTGTCTACAATATCATAATGTGAAATGTAAAAACAAAGTTCTCTATTGTGTCTGTCACACACATTGTTGAGATATGACTTCTATCTATATATAAATACTATATACAATATGTTTTATTATTACTAAGGCAATGGGGCTATTCTCTAAAATTTGTATTGGGATCAAGCAGGGAATGTTTCCTGAATCAGTCTTAGTAAATGACCAACAAATATAGGTGGATTGTGCCAATCATCCTTAGCTGTTATTGATTTATTTCCGAGATGATCTCCCTTCACTTTCTCTGTCCTGTTTCCTATGGATGAGCCAGTAAGAGCCATGGAAGCTTCTACATCAGTGCCCTGCTTCTGGTTTCTCAATCTCTCTAAACTAACCCTGTTAACAGCACCCACCAAGAGCATTGCTAAATGATGAATGAGAGCTTGCACACACACATTTTCAAACGCACACACAAACACAAATAGCAGAACATCCACACAGGGGCGTGTAACCATGAACACACACACATGCACTCACACACACACAGGAGTACCTAAGAGGTTCTTTTCAGAAAGCAACCTCACTATCTGCTTTAAAGAGTGTGTCTTCCTGCCTGGTACTGTGGAGATGCAGCTGTTATGTTGATAAAGGAGGAGATGTGATCATTTGTTTTTGTTTGTTGAACATACAGTACGAGTACGTTTCACTGGTATAACTCACAGGTTGACTGCAGTTTTGCATTATTTAAGAACACACTACAGTGTGGTACTGAGGAATGAAAGTCCTGCCACATGCACATTCAGATTTGCTCTGCTTTTGCTCTGTGTGTTTTGAAGTGGAATTGGAAGTGTCTAGTCTGATCTATACTGAGTGCTAATGTCTTACTCAGAGCCACCTATAGCTTCTGCACCAGTCCCCCCTGCCTCTAGTTTCTCAATCTCCCTTGACAACCCTCCCCCTCCAACCAACCCCCTCCCCCAACCACCTCCACCCTCTCTTTCCCCTCTTGTGTAATAGCCTATGTGAATAAACTGTAATCTCATGTTATTACCACAGGTACTGTACTCATACAGTAATAATACTGTTGTCAATGTTACCATTAGCGGTCCCTGTGCCTGTTCCTCAGGTCGTCTGAACTGGTGGTCCACTATGTGTACCAGCTGTAAGAAGCTCCTCCCCTTGGCCACCACTGGGGATGGGAACTGTCTACTCCACGCCGCGTCATTAGGTGAGCCTGACCTCCGCCACGATTGGGGAAAGGATGACCTAGTAGGAGGAGGAAGAAGGAACAGAACACCTACCCCTCTTGTTCTGTTACGATAAATAGATCGATCAATTGATATATCAATTGATTGCTTACTCAACATTCTACTGTAAATGGAGACAGAGAGGGTTGCATTCATAAGGCTCTCTAAAGGGCCACTCAGACTCAGTGCAAGCCTGAAGAAGACAAAGCCAGATAGACATAAAGAAATACCACCCACACTTGTCTGTCAGTCAGTCAGGGTACAGAGCAGGAACTGGCGGATTCTTCCCGTCTTAAGAATCAGAGGGCTGGCAGTAACAAAGCAGAAGGTTATAACCCAAGCAGTTGACGGGAAATGGAAAATAATTATTCATCTTTTTGAAAAGATTTTGGAAGTGTCCCGGGGTACACCCGTGCTTGTATATTGAGGCAACTTTACTCCTTACTAAACTCCTTACTCCTTGTAACTCCTTGGAGATGTGCTTGTAGGGTGCACAGATGTGCTTGCAGGGTGCACAGAGAAAGGTTCCCCTCAGCACATTTGGAACCCCCCCAGCAAAGGCTATATTGAATTTCTCACATTAATCACGTTGACAATGTACAGATGTAGGGATGGTTGGTAATTAGTGTGTGTGTGTGTTCTACAGGAATGTGGGGCTTCCATGACAGGGACCTGGTGCTGCGAAAGTCCCTATATGCCATGATGAAGAGTGGGGCAGAGAGGGAAGCTCTGAAAAGGAGGTGGAGATGGCAGCAAACACAGCAGAACAAGGAGGTATGTAGAACATTAGGCCTCTAAGCTGCATACTCCCACACAGGACAACCGCTTACTGTATGTGAGTCCACAGAATACAAATAGCAACAAACATCCATTGCTTGTGACTAACAATTTGCCGTCATTGTACAGTCATTACTATGGTGTGCTAGGCACCGATGCCTGCCGTGATAACATTGTTGTTATATAGGAATTGTTGTTTCTATGGATGTGGCTTTGGATGTGACAATGGGATGGCAGAAAGTTGTGTTTCCGAAACAATGTTAAAATACCCATGGAGGCATTTTAAACAATGTTAAAAAAACAATTTAATTGTGTCATTAAAGGAAAATGTAGTTAAATGTTGTTTCTGTGCACAACAACAATGTTGTTTCTGTGTAACAACAACAATGTCGTTACCACAGTATAAATACAATAAATACAATGAGTAATGGAAGCTTCAGGTAAAGTGTAACCAACTTAAACTGTGCCATCAAACTGTGCTAAACATCAGTCAACACATTGGCTGACGTGGAGAATGACAGGCACCCATGTTTAACCTATACTGTACTTAAAAGTGGAACTTACCAGTTCATGTTGGCTTGTGTATCCCAATACACCAAGTACACAGTGCACAGGAAACCACTTCCCTTATCTGTGAACATTAGCATTAGCATTCACCATGTACCTCGTTGCTGAGTTGACATGTAGCCCGGTGTTAGGGCAATAACAGTGGCTGTGATAAAGCACTGGCAGCATTTCCCGTAGCCATTAATATCAGCCTCAGTCCACACAGTGCCACAGTGGGCCGGGAGAACACTTTAGAGGCTGTTGCTCGACTATTAGCTTGTGTCAGCGTGCCTGTAGACATCAGCGCTAATGAAAGAGTTAGAGAGTCGTTATACAGCTGACAGGCAGTAAAAAGGCAACTCATGAGGAGTTATGGCACAATGGACACACGCCGCCGTGATGAACACCCTGTACGGCTGAGCAGGGGCCTGTCTGTGGGGAAGTGTGCTTGTGTGTCAGAAGATGGGGTTTGGCTGTTCTGTGTGTGTTTGTGTGTGTGTGTGTCTGTGTGTGTTTGTGTGTGTGTGTGTCTGTGTGTGTGTGTGTGTGAGAGAGTGCAGGCTAGGGTCATTCAAGGGAAAATGCTTGGTTATCATTTGTCCTGCCTATTGGGGGGAATGGTGGTGTGGTGGGAATTGAAATGTTGAGTGTGTCTGGCTCTGTTGTCTCGCAGTGCTGCTCTGTGTGAAGCAAGGATATCCTAAACTTGAACTTTTGGATGCTTAGTAGCACAGAAGCACAATAGAGGAGCAGGCAACACTTACGACTATGTAACTACATAGCAATGCCCACGGTAATAACCTTGAAGTACAACAAATTGCCATGTAATTGAATCATATTAAAGATGCTGTAAAGTGAATTCCTTGATTTGCTTCTCAGTACATTATATACGAGTGAAAAGAGTTGCTGAAAGCATGTGCAAAGGACGAAAACTTTATCGCACTGATATGTGGAGTTAGAGCGTTGAACAGTTTCTCACCCGATTTCAGCTCAGGTTTTGTTTAGGTGGGGCAAAACCCAACCTATCTACGTCACAGCCACCTATCTACGTCAGATCACAGACGGTTTATTAACACATAAAATACTCAGAGACTGCAGGTAGGTCTATTCTGATATCTGCAATGATTTAGGTAGTGTTGCTGTTGTTGCTAAATTCAATAAATTTCTGACGTCAGTAAAGTCCCTCCAGCCCCCTCTTCCCTCCTGTCCCCCACCCCCACTGGGCCTGATGGGATACACAGTCCCACTGTCACCTCACTACCCTCAGCATCAAGTGTTGCATCTGAATAAGTTGTTTTTTCACTAATATCAGTACAGTATACTGTGTGTGTGTTTATTTGTGGATGCATGTGTGTTTTAGCATATGTGTGTGTGAGTGTAACTCTGTGGCGTCTCCCTCCCCAGTCAGGGCTGGTGTACACGGAGGAGGAGTGGGAGAGAGAGTGGAACGAGCTGCTCAAGCTGGCCTCCAGCGAGCCCCGGACACACAACAGCAAGAACAACAACACTACTGGAGGGTAAGGCTGACACACATCCACACAATCATGTGCACACACACACATGCACATCCACATGCACATTTTGGTTGATGTCACCATTAGACCCTGATTGTGTAGGCCACAGACCTGTGTGAGATTTGACCTTTTAATGCTAATGCTACCACAGACTAAGCCCTTACGTAAACAGCTCTGGACCTTAAGTGGCATGTCATGACACAAACTCAGTTATTGTACAGATATATAACGGTGCCACATAGTAAGTCTATCATTTCAGACACAAAGCCCAGTGTCACAGTAAAATCAGTTGCCACAGAGGGAATCAATATTTGACCGTAGCATGTTCGCATGTATGTGTTTTATGGATATAAAGACTTGTAGTGGAACGATAAACTACAAAATGTAAAAAACCTGTAATTCCAAATATTGTGTTCTGGTTGTGTTCCCTTGACTGTGTGGTTCTCGTCTCATTGAGCCCATAGGTTCCATAGTAGAAAAGGTCCCATGAATAAAGGGACCCGGTTAGCATTAATTAGCCACACACTGCAATTTGTGAGGAGCGCTTTGTTTAGCAGTCATGGGTGAGAGCAAGCCAAGCTTAGCTAACTATGCAAAGGTTAGCACCGCTAACAGACACAGCACTATATCAGACACACTTTGCCTTTGTTTCAGCCATGATGCAGCGACTAGGCACAACATTACAACATACCGTACCACATCTGCGAGAAAATAATGTGCCAATGTGTGCATGTGTTTGTGTGTTTGTGCCAGTGTGTGTCATCGTCTAGAAATGCAAAGAGGGGAAAACAGATAGCAAATCAGCCTCCACAGTTACTTTGTATATTTTGTAGTATGTACTGTCATTTTATATTGTTTCCTGTCTAGGCGGGCGTAACAGTATTCTCTCCTCAGATCAGTAAAGAACTGCTCTACTCTACTCACTATTGACACACTTTGCCCCCGAATATATAGTGTGTTAAGGCCACCTGTCCCAGTAGCACTCAGCATAGTACAGCTGTCTGACTTGGACCTGTGTCTCAAGGGTGGACAACTCTGAGGACCCGGTGTATGAGAGCCTGGAGGAGTTCCACGTGTTTGTCCTGGCCCACGTGCTGCGCAGGCCCATCGTGGTGGTGGCCGACACCATGCTCCGAGACTCAGGGGGAGACGGTATGCTCGTCTGCGGGGTCAGATGCCCACACAAGCACGCACACACATACGCACATGCAAACATTACAAATAGACACGTTACATTTTCCATTCATTCATGAAGCAGACATTCTCACACACACAAACAAATATGGATACATGGAAGACTAGAAACAAATATTGACAAATATTGACAAAAACCATGTGTTTAGTAAATGTGTCATTGTCTGTTTTGCATGAACTAATCCAGGGAAAAAACTCATCTTATTTAAGGAGAAAAAAAACATTTGCACTGTGCTTGCAATACTTACTATATTTGTCTACATCCGCTATAAGGGCTTAGGAACTTTTTTAAGAAATTGTATGTACTCATCACTCTCTTGATATATCACTCTCACACAATTCCCTTTTTGCTCTCTCTCTCTCTTACCCTATTACTCTTTCATTGTCTCTCTATCACACACACACACACACAAAGGGGTTATGACAGGCACCTGACTGGCAAACTCACTTAAGCAATAAGCCCCAAGAGGCCGTGGTTTACGCTGATTTTAGAACAGGTAAGGGGAGTTGTTAGGCACGACGTGAAGCGGAGCATTCCATATTATTGCGCATCAAGAATGTTATGAGGACAACCTGTGAGGTTATGCTGGATTTTACAACGGCATGGAATGCGATATGGCCAATCACAATCAAGGATGGGAACAACCAGTTATAGAAACACAAATACCACACTTCCAAAAGTAGATACACACACAATTTCTCACATCCACAAACACACATGTTCCATGCACACACACACACACACACAATGATTAGTGTGACTCATATGGAAGTCATACTTAATGATTCCAGTTAAAAGTGTTGGACAAAAGTGCCCATGGGCGTAATTACTTCAAATCACTTTGAATCATTTTATGTTATTAGTCATGTATTCCCTAAGTTTTTTCTGTGGGTAGATTGTGTCTCTACTAAAAGGCTTAGCTAAAACTGAATTCAAATATATGTTGGTATACGGTTAATCAAGCGGTTAAATAGCCATCTTTTAACCCACGATGCAACCTTAAGTTTGTAAGAGCAGTTCGGAAAATAAAACATTGAGCACACCTCCCTCCATCCTTCCATTCCTCCAGAGTTCTCATTAACTCCAGAGTTCATTGTCTCTGAAGATGCCATGGCCCCTGACTTTTGAACACACTCACGCACACAAAAGGAAAAGCACACATTTGCACACGAGTGCATAAGCACAAACACAAAGTCACGCGCGCACGCACACACACATGGTCACAGCGGGTTATTGCCCTCTTCTGAAGTGCAGTGCATGATGGGATTTCAGCACATAACAAGCCATCTGACATGCCGCTGGCTTGTTTGAAGTGGACAGCTCAAGCGTATTCGATAGAACTAATGGTTTAAAAGTCAGCCCCTGACTCAGGCCTGCCTGTGAGGCCTTTTGGGGGCAGAGGGACGACACTGAACTCTGAAGCTTTTGCCTTGCAAGTATAATTGCATTGTTGCACCCGACACACACAGCTAAGTCTCACTCTTCACAATCACACACACACAGTCTCCCATACTTTCAAGATTTTCAGAAATCAATGGGCACAGTAAAATAAATGAAAAGGACAGAATCCTAACCTTGGTATTAGCATCTTGGCCTTTAATGTGTATCGATCTCCCTTTAAATGATATAACTCCACCATGAAATTAATAAGAAAGGTATTGGTTTACTGCTACATTACATAGCCTGCATACTTGAAGACATAACTGGCTGGTCAATTGTAGTAGAGCACCAACAACAGAAACTTCTGAAGGACAACAGTGCTTGTTCCAACAGTGCTCCTGAGCATCCGGTCACGCACACGCAGACTGGACAACAGTTTCTACCCAAGGGCCATCAGGCTTCTGAATGGACACTGATATGGACATTGATTACACTAGTTACTTATACACTGTCACTTTCAGCTACTGGTTGCACTATCAGTAACATTGCACCACGGTACCTCACTGTACCTCGCCACCAGGCTCCTGTATGGTCATTGACTTAGTCACTGATCTTAAAATTTGGAAATGATGTTCTGTGTACTTATATTTTATGTTATGCCAGGTGCTTGCGTTGTCTTGTCTTAAGAATTTCAGTGCCCAGTCTAACCTTGTGTTGTTCTGTGTACCTGACAAATAAAAGACTTGAACTTGAACTTGTTCTCAAAGCTGGTAAACACAGCAAGAGGTAGCTACCTATAACTGTAACACTGTAGCTTTATACAGTACGCTCTTCAGTAAACTCAAATCTTATCAAACCATCTTTCCCTTTAATGTCTATCTCACTCCAACTCTCTCGATCTCTCTCTATTCCAGCGTTTGCTCCTATCCCCTTTGGAGGGTTGTACCTGCCCCTGGAGGTGCCTCCCAACCGCTGCCACTGTTCTCCCCTGGTGTTGGCCTACGATCAGGCCCACTTCTCTGCCCTGGTCTCCATGGAGCAGAAGGACCAGCACAGAGAACAAGGTAGGCTTGAGTTGTCAGATTTGGTTGTTTGTGCTGTGGACTGTCCTGGTTTGCTATGAAGTCACAAAGTTGCTTGTTTTGGTGGATAGGCTCAGGGTTGTCAGGTTGGTGGCATAGACATTAGTATCAGTAAATTAGAACAGACTAACTGTATAGATATACTACAGGAAATTGACTAGGTGTTTTTTTTATGTGGTTCCTTCTTTGAATGTTATTGAGAACAGATGGAGATCCAGGTGTAAGGACCATACATCAGGTGTCCAATCAGTGAAACTAAACAAGACATTAGAGGGAAAACTAGTGTAGGTATAATGAATCTCAGCTAAATAGTGGTAGTTAGTTATGTGTCATTCTATTTGTATGAACTAGCTTTGTGACTGACCTCATACTGTTTAGAGCTATACTAGGGCAACTTGTCTGACCTGACTCACCGGCTGGTAAGCCTGTTTGTGTGTCGCTATCATAGAGACAGTGGACTGCACACACTCACACAAACACACACACACAGATTAGAGAGATTGGACTTGCTGACTGGGCACTAGATGTACCCCAGGAACCACCAGATGTTGACCATGGGCCAGTGTCCAGACTGATCTGCCTGGTTAGCTAAGACCACAGAAGTATTAAGGTTATACTATATCTACTGTTAGGATTTTTGGAAGGAGGAACTTAAGTGCACTGGATGTTTACGGTCTGTTTGTAATAATTGGGTTTATCTGATGGACAGACAGACAGACAGACAGTCAGACAGACATACAGACAGAACTGTTATGGTGAATGAGGCATGTGATCTCACTGCAGTCATGGTTCTAGAGCTCCTGTGTTAGTCTGCCCCCTGTGGGCTGTGGAGAGGGCTAGTACCCGTCTGGCAAACTCACACACAAACACCACACCCATAATCAAATGCATACACGTCACCCACACACAGATTTCTCAGACGCCCAAAAACTCTAAATAACAAATACACGCATGTGCACACATGCTCACACACACATACACACACACACACACGGTGCCCAGTGCCATGCCAAAGCTAATCAGAGCTGAGGGCAGCCAGACAGCCAAGGCTGACCACATCTGGGCCAGGGGCCTCCACAGCCTCATACCACGGGCCATTTTTGATCCTGACTGGCCTCATTCACCCTCCCCTGGCAGACAGCTGCACGGACACACACACGCCAGATAGCCTGGAACCTGGCCCAGCTTTGACTTCCTGGTAGTGTAAGAGAGTGTTTGTGTGTATGTCCATGTTTTTGTGTGTGTGTGGGTGTGTTTGTGTGTGTGTATGTGTGTTTGAGGGGGTTGCACAAGAGAGAGAGTATTGAGGAGGAAAAGAGAGACAGAGGAAGGGACAGTTTGAAAGAGAGCTGAATTACTCAGGAAGTATTCTTATTTATAAAAATATAAATAGATCTCTTCAAAGTTGACACGCACAGGGAATATACATATAATATACATTTACAGGGAACATACAGTTTTAAAAAGTATTTATATCAAATATTCTGTCTTTGACAGTTTTATATGCTTCTTTAATGCTGTGGTTAAACAAATATTAGCTCAGCAGGCAGTGAATGTAAACCTTAAACGTTATATTTAGAATTCTCTTAATATTTTAACATTTCCTGGTTTTAGTTGGCCTAATCAGCATTTCCACCCGGTTTCTCCAATGAATGTGTCCATTTTATCCCTAAACCTGCTTAAAATGCAGAATTTTCATCTGAGGAGAGAAAATAGGTACAGCTTGACATCAATTACAATACCTTATTTGTATTCAATTATTTGTTTTCATCCTTTCTTGGATCCATATCTATGTCTATACAAGTTCAAGATCCCACCAGCAACAAAATAAGTTGTTTAGTTACACTTGAAGGAATCATAATGCATAGATGAATGAATGAGGGATCCAGGCAGACGACTGTGGGTGTGGTGGGTGAGTCCTTGGGCCTGAGCACAGCCGGATCCTCCTGAGCACAGCCGGATCCTCCTGAGCACAGCCGGATCTTCCTGAGCACAGCCGGATCTTCCTGAGCACAGCCGGATCCTCCTGAGCACAGCCGAATCCTCCTGAGCACAGCCGGATCTTCCTGAGCACAGCCGGATCCTCCTGAGCACAGCCGGATCTTCCTGAGCACAGCCGGATCTTCCTGAGCACAGCCGGATCCTCCTGAGCTGCCTAGACATCACGATGAGGAGCTGTAGAGTAGGGTAGGTGAGGATGGGGAGGGCCACAAGAGGAGACACACAAGCGATACGTCTACCATTGGTGTATTTCAGGTATCTTTTTGACTGGTTTCTCAGGCATATGTTGTGCTTAGCCAGTGGAAATCAGGTCTGTAATTGATGTGTTTGGCTGATGGTCATCAACTGTATTTTTCGAGGTGGCAGATGAAAGTTGTGCTGTGTTCTTCTTCCGAACCTCCCTTATATCTACCTCCTTCCAGTCATGTTATCCACCAGGGGGCAGGCCTGCCTGCGTAAAGCTGTTGTGTAGGGAGAGATAGGAATATAACTTCCTGACACAAGCAAGCTACTGAAACTTCTGAACTACCCAATTCAGCTCAGCCTTGCACGTCTACCAGAAGAGTTTGACTTTGCCTTCAGCACAGAATCTTATTGCCTTACAGGTGGTCCGAATTGAAATACTTAATTTGAAAGCTGAAACATTCTAGAGAGTAGGGACGTCCATTTTGTGTTCAGTGGCCTGGTTCATAGAAGTAGATTGAGTTTCTACTTGAGCTCCCTCACCGCTCATTTAGCACAATGAAGAGGAGAGATCTGTGGGGTGTTCCTAGATGGCCTGTGCAGGGTGTTCTGTCAGCCCCATTGTAGGTCTGGATCAGTGTGTATGTGCGTGTGCACAGCTCAGATTGGTGCTCAGATCTCATCACTCATATCCTTGTTCCCACCGACCTGTTTCTGTACTTCCTCAAATCATTAAAAATAAATTGGGTTTAAAACAACACCAACTGGCAACTGACAATGGCTGTCATCGGTGCAGATAGCTGTTGAGCGGTACTGTAGAAGTGACAGAAGGTAATGGACAGGCTGGAGGTCGACCCAGGACAGATTATGTGGGTCCTGGGTTCCCACAAAGGAACCAAACAATACTAATCCTTACAGTACCTTACCTTACAGTACCCTCCCCTCTGCTATAACTGCCTCTGTGTTGTTGACACACCTGCCCAAGGCTTGTCTCACGAATGCTCCTGCTTTATGGGGTCAAACACACTCTCTCTCTCTCTCTCTTAGCTCCCACAGCTGCTGTATGACACACTCTCTGGTGCATTGTTCACAGAATCTCCGGGTTTATCTTCCCCACTGGAAGGAGCCCAGTGAAACCACTCCTATGATTGCTTTACTAAAACCTCTCCCTCTCATCATGGTTATTTTGAGTGGGTGAGAAGCTTTGTGTGTGTGTGTGTGTGTGGGGGGGGGGTGTTTGTGTATGTCTGTCTATGTGTGTGGTGTGAGTGTTGTTTGTATGTGTGTGCGGGTGTGCATGCATATGTGTTTCTGCCTACAATTAGCAAATGAATGAAATGTGTGCATGTGTGTGCTTGTGTCTGAGTCACATTACTGGCTGGTTATTTACACACCAAACAGGTGCACAGCCTGTTTTGTTGCGTGGCACGAGAGATGGCCATAACTCTGAGCTGTCGGTAGGGTTATGACTTTAAACTTGTCCGGACTGGCATAAATCACTCAGTAACAGGAGCTCCAAGAGTTAGCTCCAACTGGTGTTGAGTCCTTGATATTTTCGTTCAGCCCTCTACTTACCTAAATGACTAACACTCCTAAATGACTTCATGAAAAAAGTTGATTAGCTGAGGTGCACAATGGATAGCAGACTTTTCTTTTTATCAACTGACTTTTCCACTATTTCCAAAAAGTGCATCAGATAAAGACATTTCAGTCTTAAATAAAGACATTTAAGTGGCAGTTTCAGACAGAATCTGACACAAGCAGTGGATTCATTTTTTTATGGTTTTGTGAATGCTGTTTAGTAGGCCTCTAGGACTCCATTTTACAGCACTGGTGTCATGGCGTCCAACTAATTAAACAGTCTGAGGAGTCAACAACAGGACGGCGTCACTGGAGGAATCCTCCCACACCACAACGCATCTGAAATTCACCGTAATCCACGCACTTGCACACACATACACACTGTAACACAAAAACATGTCCGTGGGACACACACACAGGAGATAGAAACATAGACCACACATTTTCTCAAATCACACACATAAACACAATCTCTCAAAATGCACTCACATAGTTACACATATGTGAGCTGAACACCACACATGCAAACAAAGGAACATATGAACATTCAACCACCCTTACAGTACACAACAGACAAGCCTAAACAAAGGAACCCATACAAATCAACCCACACGCACATACACTCAAAAGCAAACACTCCCACACACACAGGATGCAGAACATTCTGAGCGTCTTGGCTGGCTAGCTAAATGTCAAATGAGGATAGTCTGACAGTGCAGACAGGAAAATCCTCTATTTCAACAAGCTACTGTAGAGAGCATACGATTCCTATATCTCTAGTCACATACATTACCCCCAAACAAAGCAGAGGACTGGTGGGAGAAGAGAACAGAAAACACACACGGAGGCCAGGCCATGGTTTACTGGCAGTTTCTCATTACATTTAATAAGGGAGATAGAATGTTCAAAATGCACAGCAGGAATAACAAGTTCAGGCCTTTAGTTTATCCTTAATTACGGATGCAGGGACTCTTAGATAACAAGTGAACCTGTTTGAGGCACGTTTTGATATTTTAACTGTTGGTGTCCTTCTACAGTATGCTTTTGGATCAAACTAGTTGTAGAATTTATGACAATGGCTGAAAGTGCTACTTATCATTTTAGAGCTTCAAAGTGTTAAGGCATGAAAAAAAGTATTTAACATTACTGTACGTAAAAGGCAGCAGACTGTAGCCTCGCGTCAACTGCAACAATAAGACACTTAGTCACAGGTCTCCCTGACACTGTGTTGTTAAAGTGTCAACGCCCACACAACACTTACTCACTTTTTAAATTCAATGGAGTCATTTCATAACTGTCGAAACGTTTATCCCACTAGTTTTAGGGTGACTGGAAGGTTGAGAAAGTAGAGAGTGTGAGGTAGAGAATGCCTTTTACCAGGAGTGCGTGAAAAGTGTTCAAATGAGGCCTGTGTCAAGAACATCATTAATAACCTGCTTTAGGTACTGAAACTTTATATGATAGTCACAGTGTGGGATTACTGAGTCACTGCCTCTGGGGATTCATGTGCGAATGAGATGGAAGTCAGAATCGCCCTCCAGGTTAACGTAGATTCGGACTGCCTCTGATCCAACCTGGCCGATGTGCTTTCTGTCTTTCCAGCTGTGATCCCGCTCACCGACTCAGAACACAAGCTGCTTTCTCTCCACTTCGCTACCGATCCCGGGAAGGACTGGGAGTGGGGCAGAGACGACAACGACAACACCAAGCTAGCCACGTAAGTTAGCGTGGCGACAACCCTTTTCCTCCATGTCCTCCTTCTCCACCTCCTCCTTCTCTTCCTCCTCCTACTCCTCCTCCATGATCCATAGGTGGGCCCCTGGGCTCCTGACCTCCCAGGGGCCCAGTTTGACAACACCGACCCCCACAGAGCCAGGAACAAAGAGAGTAGGAGCACAGTGGTCCCACCCCCGGTCTCTTTGTGCTGTCTCCCCACAGCAGCTCAGGAAAAGAGGAAGGGAAGGGAGAGGGAAAGAAAAGAGAAAGATTGAGTCATATTTCATGGAGAGGACAAGGGGAAAAGAGGCCTGGGGATGTGTTACGTATGGGAAAGATCAGTTAAAAACTTGAGACAGAGAGAGACAAAGAGAGAGAGAGTTTCAGCGAGGACGGAAGGACAAAAAGATAGTCGATGTACTGTGTAAGGAGGGAAGGGAAAAAGTGTTTAAGAAAAAAGACAAATACTGATTTGCATAGGGTAGGGAAAGAGGGAGATAAGAAGAGACAGCAAAAGAGAGACAGGATAAAAATAGAAAAAAATGAGAGACTGAGTCACAAAGAGCAGGGGAGCGAAGGAGAGGGGAGAGGAGCCCCAGGGCTTGCGGTGGTGGTGTGAAGAGAAGGGAGGGGCAGGACTGTGCTCAGAACGCCTGTAAGTCTTGGCCATCTTATAAAGCCTGAGTTTCCGCCCACTGGGAGGAAGGTAAACACAAAATGAGGGAAAGGAGATTCCCTCTAATTTAGAAGATATGAACTCAACACCCAACATAGAGACATTTCTGGACTGTCTATCAGACACACATGAAGCCTGTTTGTTGGGACAGGACACAAGACAGGACACGAGTTACAATAAGCATTCCAAAGCAGTAACTACTGAGCTTCAGATCATGTCTTTAAGGTTAGGTGAGGTGCATAAGGGGGGTACATCACTTCACATTAAATAGCTGACTAATGGTGATTTGTGACTGTAACAATGTAGCGATGTTGAAAGGGTTCATAATAATGCTATGTAGTTGTGGGGTCCTTTAAGGTTAAGCGGCTTTGAAACAGCTGGGCTCTTTGGCAAGGGATCATTTGCCAATATGAAAATAACCGGATCCATTTCCTGTTCAAATAAGGATTCCAATTTATTCCAGGCCAGACCAAATAAACACTTTTGTTGCAGTACAGTGCTATATCCCTTGATTTTTTTCTTCTTTTTCTTTAGTTTAATCCTGTCTCTGGAAGCCAAATTGAACCTCCTGCACAACTACATGAATGTAACATGGGTTCGGATACCTTCTGAAACAAGGGTAACGTTTAACATTTCACTTCATTGATAAGAATGAAAGCTCAACACAGTAAACAAGATGAATGTCACATTCAGAATATTGTATTATGTGGTTTGTTTGTACAAAGGAAAATAAGCATGAATTCACATTATGTTGAAAGATAGGTTAGCAATATACTATATGTAGCATCCTCTTGTTTCTCTAGCCTATGAGAACCAGCTGTGAGGCTAATGTAAATTGACAGGAAAAGAGAACATTACTAGTTATTAGCCGGCTATTCTTACATAGCTGAGTCAGCCTTGAGGAGCCTCTTACACTTTCATGAGCTGTTGCTAAGGTCTTTACGTTCTCTGCCATATCCACTCTCCCCCTTCTCTCCTTTTTCCGTTAGGCTCCCCTGGCCATGCCGGAGTCTCCAACGGCGTCTGCGGGCGAGGACGTACAGTCCCTGGCCGATTCCATGGACTCTGACCGCGAGTCTGTATGCAGCAACTCCAATATCAACAATGGAAAGGCAATCTCCTCCAGTAAGGACAAGGAGCGAGGAGGGGAGCAAAAGGAGAAGACCGAGAGGCAGCCGCCAGGGCAGCAGAGGAAGGATAAAGACAAAACCAGAACGGACTCTGTGGCAAACAAACTGGGCAGCTTCAGTAAGACCCTGGGCATCAAGCTGAAGAAGAATATGGGGGGTTTGGGGGGGCTGGTGCATGGCAAAATCAACCGCTCCAACTCCACAGGCACTGGGAGGAACGGCAGCAGTAACGGGGTGGACAACGGGGAGAAGAGCAAGAGTAAGAAAGAGGGGAAGGCAAGGAAGGATGGAGGCGTAGGGAAGGAGGAGTCGGGGCAGTCGGCCAGCACCTCATCCTCCTCAGAGAAGACCATGAGTCCCTCGCCCACGGAGAGGCTCCCTGGGATGCCGTCTCCCCTGGTGGAGAGAGACCGGGGGAGCCTCCTGGCCAGGCTGGTGGGGGACAAGGCTCTGACAGAACACTGGAAGTACAGCACCGATGTGAAACTGAGCTTGAACATCTTACGGGCGGCCATGCAAGGGGAGCGCAAGTTCATCTTCGCCGGCCTGCTGCTGACCAGCCATCGGCACCAGTTCCATGAGGAGATGATCAGCTTCTACCTGAGCAGCGCCCAGGAGCGCTTCAGCCAGGAGCAGGAGACCAAGAGGAAGGAGACGGAGAAGAAACCGGCGGCGACCACCACCAACGGGCCCAGCTCCTCCTCAGCGGCTTCTCTGAGGAAGCCGGAGCAGGAGAGCGCCCCCCACAGGGAGAGGGTGACGGACAGAGTCGAAAGGACTGAGAGGAACTCCACTCCAACCCCTCCGCCCATCCCGCCGCCACCAGCCGCCACCCCCCAGGATGGCTGCTCCCCGGCCAGGCACCACCACCAAAGCCACACCTCCCACATCCCCCCACAAATCGCCCTCAGGATGCATGGCCGCCACAGCCCCTCGCCTCACAGTTCCCCCAGCAGCAGGAGGAGCGGGGCAGGGTGCGTGACGCCCCCCGTTCCGGTGTCGGCCCACTACAGCCACACCCCGCCCATCCAGCGCTCCAGCATCATCCACCTACGTGAAGGCAACACGGCCCCGCATAGCTTCCAGGAGGAACCCTACCGGCCAATGGTGGGCACCCTGAAAACCTGTGCCACCTACCCCCAGCAGAACCGTTCTCTGTCCTCCCAAAGCTACTCCCCGGCACGCCTGTCTGGCGTCCGCACTGTCAACAACAACAACAACCCCACCTCCGCCGAACCCTACAACATGCCAGGGGAGCACAAGTCCCACACATACACAAACGGCTTCAATGCCAATGATATCCGAGACTGCTTAGAGTATGCCGACGCTGACTCGCCTCAGACCTGGGGGAGCACGGACAAGCCCAAAGGCCGGAGTGGCACCATGTACTGCAGCCAGCAGAGGAGGTGCAGGAGGGAGAACTGTTCATTCTACGGCAGGCCTGAGACAGAGAACTACTGCTCCTACTGCTTCAAAGAGGAGCTGAAACGTAGAGACAGGGAAGGCAAGTCGCACAGACCTGGATAGCCCATACCCACCTGTCAGCCAGAGTTGGTATAACCTGTGCTGGTCTTAGAGCAAGAGCAATGGCCATAATTGGAAGGTACCAGACAGTTAACATAGGGTAAAGAGTAGAACTGGCCTCTATTTAGAAAAGAGTCTTGATACCTGTCACTTCTGTCTCAGTGTCGGTTACTGTACAATGACATAATTACTTGATGAGAAGCAGTGTTTTGGAATAGTTAACAACTTTGGCCAAGACATTATATCTGTTTAAAATCTTCAATGTGTGGTACAAGTGTGTCTGTGTTTTTTTTGTCAGAAGCCATTCTTGTGAATTTTGAAGATGACAGTGATACATAATCATTTTCCAACTAAAATTCTTTAAATAATCTCTCACATTTGCTTGTCGAAGTACTAAATGTGACAAAGCACTTTTTGGAGCAATAAGTAGCCTGTTGTCAAATTAACATGACCACATTCCGTTGTCTATGCACTAATTTGCTCAAGTAGAACAGTTGCACAGCTTGTAATAGGGCTGAATATGAATGCCCGCGGCAAAATTCAATCATCTTGGTAATGCACTTTTTCAATGGTAGATTTTAATTACTACAGGGTTCAGCGAAATAAAACATGAAATGGTTTAATTCAAACATAGCCTACGCCTTGCTTTTTTTGAATATATATATTATTTTTTTCAATTTTTTGAATATCTTTAATCAAGGGATTAAGTTACCGATATTTTTACAGGCACTATTTCAAATTAAAAAGTAAAATGTTCACAGTTTAATGGATCTCTCCTGGTCAAAGTTGTTAACCTCTAACGCTCAACATTCAACTGAACATACTGTGCCGCAATTTGTAACCCTTTTATGTCACTGGTTCATGGACTCTCACCATTTAAATGTAAGATATGATTTTGTATTCATTTGGGAGATTTACACAATTACATTTTTTATTTGCACATTAGATAACAATGTACATAGCAAAAATTACCTGAAAAAAGTGATTAGTATATTGTTAAAAGAGTTTGTGTGTTTTTGTCTATGGACTACAGAATGTGAGAATATTGGGAATTTACAAGCCAAGGCTAAAGTGTAAAATATTGAAAATATTTTTATATGATTTTCACAAAATGCCATGAAGCAATATTTTGCGCTTTTTCTTATGGACACGGTTTTCACTTTGGTAACTTACTTTAAGTGCACGGCCATTTGAAAAAAACATGACTCTCTGTAGGAGGATGAGCTGATGAGCAGTTGAATAATTGATCAGATGTCAGATCAAGGAACTACACCTATATTATTGTTTTTAGTTTCGATTAATCTTGTAATGAAAAAAATTGGGTTTAAACGGGTTTCGAAATATCTTAGCATTTTGAAGGACTAGAGGCATAATCACCCCTCATGGAAGCTCCACAGATCTGTAACTGTATCAAGTTTGACTAAACATTAAAAAGTTAATGGAAAATCATGCTGCTGTTGCATCGTGTATTAGGAGATTCACATAAGGGTGTATTAAATTGTCTTAATCTCTAAGCACAACATATCTTTGTACTATGTTGTTTATTCAGTGGTTAGCTAATGATTTCTAACATAGCGTTATGATGTCCTTTCTTATTTAGTGAAAACATAATAGTAGGGAGTATTAGATCAATTGTCTCCAGATTGAATCCATGGATAGTCCTTTGGAATGCTGTGTACAGTAACCCTGCAGTTGTTTGTGTGACTAACTCACATAACTGGTATAATATCTTCAGCTCAACCTATGGTGAAATTATATGCATATGCAGTGCCGGTGCTTGAACCTATACATACTGTATGTCGACCGTAAACCGAAATGGCAAGGTGTGTGTTTTGTTTGTTTGTCTGACTGTGTCTGTGTGCCTGTGTGTGGGCCTGTATGTGTCTCTGAAATACCTCAGAGTTTTCCAGTTGAGGGGCTGCCTAATGGTTTGGTATCGATCTTAAGGTCTTTCATTTGCAATAATTGTCCTTGTATTATGTTGTTGGTAGACGACCACACATGGTTTCCAATGAACTGTGTTACAGTACAATGTTTATATAGGTTACATGTCAAAGAAGCCAAATTATAGTTATAACTGTCCTAGTTTGCCCTACATTGCAATAACGATAGACATTTCAAAATTATTGGAAAATTCAACCCTTTATTTAAAGAAAGAACTGTTATGATATTTAAAAAAAGCTTTAGCGCCAATATCAGTGAGTGTGTGAGGTGAATTCCTGAGTGTTTGTCTTACCTTGTGAGAGATAGTGTGTGGTTCATATAGCCCATGAGCAATGGGATTGTACGTGTTCATATCAAAAAAGAAAAATACAATAAAAATAATAATTCATACCTGTCTCTTTATTTATGTTTCACTGTTTGACAGATGTTGAGTAGCTATGGTGGTGGTTGTGTGTGGTGGTGCCAGTATGTTTGATATCAACCCAGTAACTCTACCACTTCAGGCTTTGCTGACTCTACTTTCCCACTGTGCGGATATCAATTTCAGGAGTTCTGTTCCTTTCTTTCAAAGTAGCGGAAGCTTCATCCAGGGATTGGCCCCCAGGCAGCCAAACAAACCACACTAAGCAGGGATTTCACAGCTTCTCAGGCAAACGGGAACTATAAAGTTGATGCTCAAAAAGAAATACTGCAATGTGAACCTGACTACAGGAAGGAAAACAAAAAATAAAAAATCAAACTCTTCCACACACTGTACACACAGAACTTGTATATGTATACCATACATCAATAAGTATGTTGTAGTTCTAACTTAAGAACCAAATTAGCGTTCTTGTAACAAAGAAATTAGGTGGTGTTGTTGGTGGCTTTGCTTAAGAGGGTGGACCCAAGCCCTGCAATAGCACTACATTGACAAAACAAGGAATAAACAGCAATCTCCCTGACCAACATGCAAAGCACAACAGTACAAAACAGGTAAAGGTTGGGAAGATGGCAATCAAGCAAGAAAACAGCAGTAGCAGCAACATCATACAGTGTGCTATGCCGATTATTTAAATACTGTAGCCTCCATGTGAGGCAGTCACTTATGTTGGAGCCATGCAATTAAGGTTAATGGTTCAACAACTGACGATAGCCAGTGACACACAATTGATGCCTCAAGTTTGTTGCCCGAGCCTAAGTTTTGCTCCAACCTGTTCTGTGAAAACCTTTTTTGCTCTTACTTTTAAATGTTCAAACTACTCAATGTAATGTTTCCTCCATGAGCTCAAATGACCTTGCTTGTTGCATAACAATGTGTTTTGACGGATGTTTCCCAACATCTTGTTTAACTCTGGCCGGCTTGGTTGCATAGTCCAGTTCTTCCAAAAGGTCACATGGACAGGAAGTTCAGTCACTATAGCTCTTTATTCCTGGTATGCAATTTCTTTTGCATAATGAATGGAATACAAAGAACAAATACTATTGAGCTCACTGAGCCGCTCTCTGACCTGACTGGCGTCCTATTGACTTATGTGACCCCTCATTCCTGACCTCAATGCAGTAGAATAATACAGAATTGTAACAGGAACCCCACACAATGGATTTCATTCTGTGGTGCACACAAACACAACCATCAAGACAGCAGCCAGACATTTTCTAATGAAACCCCTCAGTTTTCTATGCTACACTGTCACTCCTACAGTACACACTGTTCTATATATATTAGCATATAGACTGGAATCAAAGTCACACAGAAGAGAGTAGGGAGAATGGGGCTTGATACAATGAAGTGAAACCACGAAACAATGTTTCGAAATGTGGAAAAATGACGTGGGAGATTTGTAGAATACTGTTGACTCATTTTTCCTCATGTGAACGCTGCTGTGAGAAAATGGTGTCAGTTCCTCATGCTTCTCTGTCCTCATGTGGGTGTGCTGTCACTGTCTGCCCACAGTGAGTACACATCACCCTTAAACATCTTGGGACCTTTTAATGAACAGTCCTTAGTTCACAGTATAAGATTAAAAAAGACAATGCAATTGTTACAGTAACAGTCAAAACAGAGGTGTATTTAGCTAAAGGTTGGAGACAACTCCATGTATTTCAAGCTGGAATTCTTTCAATAGTATATACAGATCAATGGTCTTCACCATATTGATACATGATTTTAAATAGCTTTCCCTGATTTGTAGACACTTTATTGGTACAAGTTTGAGATGTTGTGTCCTAAGTGCCAGCCTTTTGGTTCCCAGCACTCAGTTCTCTGGAACATTCTGTGGCAGTGGAAGTGTGAGACTGACGGACGATGAGTGGGCGATGGTGTGAATGCTGCTTCAGTCCATATCGGCTAAAACAACAGTCACAACAACTTATTTGTGTTGTAATATGAAGACTCACATCAACTTTCCAATACCCCATTTTGCATTTAAACTCCCCCCCCCCACACACACACAGACACACCATTAGGTTTTAAGAACAAAGATAGAACTTTGAATCACGATAATGTGAAATATATTGCTGCAGCTTATATGAGTTGCATCCTCTTCAGCTCCTCCATTAGTTTTAAATATAATTCTTTGCAAAATGCAGTATGACAAACTGCAATGACAGCAGAAAATGGCAGTTTCACAAGCACAGAGAGTTATTTCAGTGACACTGGCATTTACATGTAGTCATTTAGCAGGTTGCCATGCCTCAGTATGTTCCTTCTCTGCACTAGTACATAAGACTGACATCCATGTGCCAGGGTGCCATACCCTTAGTTTGAATGCTCCAATGTGTCACGAGTGGTAACTCGTTGTAACAGCACCCCTAGCAATATTACCCCAAAAAATAAACTTCAAATAAATGTTGATGAATTAATTTATTACCAAACTTAATGCATGCATTAAAGAGGAACATTGTTGAAATAAACGGTCAATAATCCAATATTATTGGGGATTTGTAAAGGAGATCCTGCCAAAAGAAGTAAACAAAGTTTTAATAAAAATAAAAAAAGATGCAGCAGAGCAACGAGTAACAAATTATTATTCGTAGGCTAAATTGTTGGTATATCATTTATGGGCTTGTACATTTCCAACACTTCAACAACAAATGCAGTTGGGATTTTCAAAAGACGTTTGGTAAATAGCAGCTTTTTATGTATTGACAAGAGGGACACACCACAACATCCATACTGCACTACAGGCAACTAACAGTGATATACATTGTTTAAATAAACGCATTGGCTTGAACTGTATTTGGCATTTATATTTTGATTGCACAGATAAATCAAGTTAGAAAGTTGATGAGGGGCACCCCACTAACGAAAAAACCTAAAGGAGTGTGAAATATTATAAATAAAAGGTGACCGTCTCAAACACTAAAAACATTGTGATTCTACAGAGGTTGCAGGACAGAATCCATTTCTGCTAAATCAAACTAAAAGTCACATATTTCTGCTGGCACCTACTAGTGTTTGTACATCTATGTTGTCAGACTGGGATCAAGACAACCAAACCAACAAGGTAGAGGACCACACATTCCAACATATTTTCCTTTGAGGGGGCTTAAGTAATCATGTGACTTACCATGTGGACTACAGGGGCCCTCATTGATGGATAAGAACTTAGTCTACTGTACATAATGTTTCTGAACTGACAGACAGTTATCCAACTAGTCTCACTGGAGTTGATCCGCAGGTCAACATATACCACGACTTCACAAGGTTGAATGCAATTCTCAGCTTTCAGTTCTACCTGCACATTGTGCTTTACTTTGAGATTAATGACACTACAGATCCCCAGGGCTATACTTGCATAAGGCTAATGTGTACACTTTGAACAGTCTACTCTACTGTAATAGTGATGCAGACAAGAAAGATTAACTGAAAAAGTAACTCAATTGCAATGTTTTGACCCCGCCCACAATAAATACTTTTGGAGGCTAGAACAGCATATCAAGTTCCTTTTATTTGTAGTACATTTTTTGAAAAGCAGAATAATCAATGTACTAGCTTGGTTCAGTGGGAGGGAGTGGTCAAAGGAATATCTGATATGAACTATCACCTGTAGCTGAATACTTTGGTAACTATTACTGGATGAAAAGTAGGCCACTTTTCTGATAATTTCATCATAACACATTTTCCCGTAGACATTACAGACACTACAATTTTTGCTGTCAAATCTGTTAACATTGGGTACATGTATGTACAGATACTTACACTCAACTTGTCACTGGGAGCTTAATGCAATGTTTAATAGGATTCACCTCCTAGCATTTCATTCTTAGCGTTTTCTTTTCTACGCTGCTAAAGCACAATGACTATTCAATAATGCTACAAAACATAAATAAAAAAGCCAACTAAGAAAAAGTTTATAATATATCTATGACTTGTAAAGAATAGTAAATGAATCACAGTCAAAAATATATATAATACACATTCAAAAATAAATACATTACATAAAAAGAAAAAAAAAGACAGATACGTTGGTTTGACGCAAAGCAGTGTACATGACTTGAATGAAATATGAATCCTTTGGAACAGGCATTGAGTTTATAAACATTTAACTACCATTTTGCTGCAACTGACGGCTCTTGTGCTATGTCACAAAAATCAAGAGAAGCTGGGAAGAAAATTCAGAAATGAGACAGTACAAGCAACTATCCCTTTTCAGTCAGATATAAAGCAAATTAAAGTAATCAAATTCAAACAAGATCAATGGACATTTGAGTTTCTGCTCTTGTGTTCAGTTGTCACAAGACATGTTTATTTACAAGAACATCTTTTTTAAATGTCATGTCATACTATAATAATGGACAACTGGATGTAAATATCTCTGTTTGTGGAATCATTTTTGCCTTTGGCACACTATATTTAAATTTCAGTAAGACATAACCATTTATTTCCACAACCAAGTCATGCATAATGACATCATTACACCAAAAACATTGGAAAAAGCAAATGGAGAAACTTATGTCAATTTCAACAATGGAGTAACAAATTATGTCAAGGAAAATGTCATAAGCATGTTAAGAAGAGATTACAATTACAATATACACTAAACGTATTTCCTTTGAATACATATTTTTGAATACTTCCCTGCTGTGTCACCAGTTTATCTTTGTGCAGATATGATACAGTATACAGTATGTTTATAACGCTTTGCATAATATGCATGAGAAACATTAAATAATATCCCCAAATAAAAACATGATATGGACACTCGGGTGATAGCAAAATGTACAAAACACAAATCAAGTTACAATGATAGAAATACTAATAATGACAGAAAGTGAGAAAAAGAAAGTGACCCGACCATACAAATGTCTGGTCGTCATCAATAAAAAAAAGAGCAGTTCACACAGCATATCTTATGAAATAATTTCTCAACAACCATACTGAGGTTCCAGTTAAAAAGGTGGCCATCTTTGAAACTGTTGATTGATGCACTTGACTGACTCAATACTCACACCTTAACTCCTTGTTGTAAAGTTATTTTATCCAGGCCCTAAAACGTTGAATATGCTCCAACAATCCTTTAAATGACAGTACATTAATATAAATCTGTAAGTCGCTCTGGATAAGAGCGTCTGCTAAATGACTAAATGTAATGAATGTAAATGTATAAATCCACACTTACTGACATCATATTTGGACTGGAACACCACTTTGTTTGAATATGGGTAAGATGAACAGAAGACGGAATGGACGAATCCTTTTAGTTTTATTATCTGTCATGGACAAAACGTGGATGAAACATCCTGAATGAACAGCTTAACACCAGTCACACCCTGCGGTAGGGGACCAGTCACACCCTGTGGTACGGGTCTCTTGGATGCCAAGCAGGTGCCAAAATAAAAAATGTTGTCACCCTTGGTCTCTCATGCAACTATTATTGTCATGTTGAGATACTATCACATAAAAACACATCACTGATGGAATTTATACAAAACTTCTCCTGTATCGAAAGGAGTCAAATAGGCTGAGGGATATGTCATTGAGGGATCGTACAGCCCGACGCAACTTTGAAATGCTCGTTGTCTGTTTTTTACGACTTTTACAATGAGCTCTTATTGTAAAGGGTCTAGAGCAGGGCTGTGTCTTTCTTCCCTCCTATTTGCACTCTCTAGTCACTGAGGAATCCCTTGAGTCAGACATCAAACTGAAACCTTATAAAACAGTGTGAGGGTTATCTAAGAGTAAGTCTACAGTGGTTTTATGACTGGGAATGCTGCAGTGGTGATGCAGTGTGTTTTCATAAGGGGTGTTGTCTTTATGGACGAGGGAGGGAAAAAGCTGATGATGGCTCTTTTTAGGTGACTGGGAAAATGGGGCCTTGGGGAGAAGCAAGGGGACAACGCTGGCCATTCACAGGCTGACACCTGCTTCCTTCCCCACAGAAACATTCCTAGTCCTCTCCAGCTGGACCAATCCTCTCCCCCCTGTGTGTGTGTGTTGTGTGTGTGTGTGTGTGGGTGCGCATGTGTGTATGTGCGCATGTGTGTCTGCGTGTGTGTCTGTGTGTGTGCACCAATCAGCGTGCAATTCGACTTCTCTGTTTAAAGCCAACACTGAAGCATAGGAACAGCACAGCCAAGTCCATGGCTTATCCCACTGAGAACCTCAAGCAGATTTCCTCAGGAGGGAGAGGTCTGAGGTCCTTTGACTATTTCAGACCTGATTCCAAAAGCACAGCCATCATTTACCGAAGGTCTTTGATACATTGTACTGATTGACATAAGCATTGCTGTGTTGAAAGCTAGCTAGGTCTTGTATTTCCTAGATTAGTTTTTCCTGAAGGTTTCATTGGGTCTTGAGAAGCGCCTGGTGCCAAGTATTTTCTTTAAATACTTCCAAAGAAGTACAAAGGGGACTCTTGCATCTAACTTCAGAAAAAAGATTTTGAGGGAGAATGTTATGCAGCAAATGTCTTTCTGAGGCTTTATAGCCTGTTCCCTATGACGATAAAGCTGTACAGCAATTGTAATGTCCATTTTAAGGAAATAAGCATACGAAAAAAATGAGGGACTACTGGATCTATAAAGAGAGCATTGGGTGTGTCCCATCATTCTTAATCAGAGGCAGTGGTAAAGGTTGGATTGTACAGTACACATGAAAAGACACCATGGTAACATATGCAAGGAAAATAGTCTCCATGCATGATTTAACAATGTTTAACATTATGCTTATCTGTAAAGGAGACTTGACTCCTCTCCCGTTTTAGTCGAAGTTCCCTCTGAGAGTACATTTTCCATTGTAAGTGTATATTGACAGTGCATAAATCACACAACCACCAGCTCAGTGTGAAAATCAAACACAGTCTCTTGCCTATACTCCTAAAAGCTACTTTTTCTCTCCATCTATGGCTGCACTCTTCTTTGGGCGGTTGTCAAGTTTCTCATGATGTGTTCAGAGGGTTGAAGGGTGAGGTTCTAACTCGCTATGATCTCACTGGGTGTTCCCTCCAGCTGATAAAGCTAGGCTTTTATTGTACCTCATGGTCCCCTCATTCCGCTGTATCAACCCCTAAGTCCACCTGCAATAGATACAGGCACTGGACTTAACTTGACATGAACAAACTGAAAGTCTCTTCATGACTCCTTTAATGAGTCTTTTCCTTCGCTATGCTGTTTCAACGCCAACACCCTCTGATAAGACACCAAGGCTTGGTGTGTGTGAGTCCAACCTCCACAAAGTACCGGAACAAACCTGGTGATGATTCTCGGTAATGTACTGTAGTTGACAGGCCACTCTTGATCAAACAAATGCTGTCAGGTGAAGTGATATTGCTTTAGTCATCTTCTTAAATATTCTTATTGTAGCCTCATTAAGTAATGTGCAGGCTTTTTCCAGGATGAGGGAAGGTTCTCTTCCAGGTCAATTCAGTTTTTAGTGACTAAGTTCTCAGTATCTTTGAAGCAACCTTTCTGATGGGGTGTCTCACCAAAACAGTGTAATACTCTTCCTACACTTAAGTCTTTGAAAAAGACAGGTGAGACTCCCCTTGGAATATAGATTAGCCATGAAGGTGAGGGTGCTTAATGTCCAGTCTGAAAGTCAGTCCAGTAGATGTTCAAGTTACGGGGTTTCTTTCTTACATACTTTCCTTGATTGATGCTGTGCACTGTGTGTGTGTGTGTGTGTGTGTGTGTGTGTGTGTGTGTGTGTGTGTGTGTGTGTGTGTGTGTGTGTGTATATATGTCAACATTGTATTCATTCTTTCAAGCAACCTAGGCCTTCCCTGAGCAGGGCAGAATTTCAACACACGTTGAAATGCCGGTAAAGTGATGTCTGTATTGTGCAGTCAAGTTAAGTGGATACAAATCATTTTCTTAATCCTGAGGTGTAAATGTGATCTGCTTTTAAATGAAGGTTGCACACTAACATAAGATTACACAATTGTCCTAAATAATGTGTTCTCTATTAACCAATGTATCTTATTTAAACTGTCAGAAGCTTACAATAGAAATAATATAGATAGTACACGTTTGTAAATGGAGATATAGCCATGAAGAAGGCATGTATGTCTTTGTGGAGTTGCTTAAAGAAATTGCACTACAGTAAGCAGGTACATACGACACAGTACAGCAAGCGTAGGATTGGCAAAGTAGATTCATATGCAACTGTGTAGTAGAAGTGTAATTGGAATTTCACCCTGTTAGAATAGCTCCAATTAAAGGACAAAACTGAGGGAGGCTGGCAGGTATGGCCCTGTCCCCAATCAAAGTTTCCACAGCATTAAAGTTGACCAAGTAGATCAAGGGTGAGGTGGTGGGGGGGTACCAAAGTCCCTGGACAGAATCCATTGAACTGTCCACCATTATGGTTGAAAGAGTCGATGAGACTGGGGTGTGTCTTATGAGTGTGTCTGAATGTGGAGATGGCAGGGCAGAGACTGAAAGTGCTGCAGGGCTTTAAGGCGAGTTGGCGGGACTGAGGGTGGGGCTGGACGCGTCGGAGCGGCTGTAGTCGCTGAGGGAGCCAGGTCGGTTACTGTTGACGGCTCCGCCGTAGGGCCTCTTCAACATGCCAGGCTGGAAGTCGGAGTGGCGGCGTGCATGCTTCATAAGATGGTCACTCCTCATGAAACGCTTGTCGCACAACGGGCACCCAAACTTCTTCTCCCCCGTGTGGGTGCGGTAGTGGCGCGCCAGCTCATCTGAGCGGGCAAACTTCTTGTTGCAGTCAGGCCAGGTGCAAGGGAATGGACGTTCTCCTGAAAAACAAACACGAGATAAGCGATTCAACTCATCATGCTTTATCTCCAAATCCCATCACAATATAATCTGAAATTGAATAAGCAAATAGGCTAGACAAAACACTTGCAAGCTACAGACCAAACACACAAGTAAAGGGAAAACAAAACTGTAGCCACTCATTGTTTGTTGGTCCTCTTTGAGTCCCTCTGATGAGAGATAACCGTTAGGTGACCTTTGCACCGCACCTGACCCCTGATAGTGTCAGCAGATGTAAATCTACTTCACAGGTTTGTTCAAGGAAAACATGGACACACTGTAATCGTATCCAAAACATCTGCAATTCCTGGACGTTCTGTTCTGGTGGGAATGTTGAGGCCTGCTCTAGGTCAACAGTCTATTTTAGCCCCACGAGATACCATATGCATCTGTCTTCAAATAAAAATGGAATGTCCTGTTTCTAAGAATCATTTGTGAAGCCTTTTTGACATGCAAGACTTGAATGCAGACCTAAATGAATGTTTTCATAACTAAAATGCAAACCATTTCACCAAAACCAACATAGGATCATTTTGTCTGCTGAGCTAAATAGGGTTGGGTGAACAACAGCACAAAAATAAATGGTTTTACTATGATTTCTTATATAATTTGAATGGTGGCCTTATCCTTACATGCAATAGATAAAAATCTTGAAATAGCAATCCTAGTTCTCATTCCAGCACACGACAGCCTTGGAGTGTAAGGTAGCTCACTCCTTTCCAACACCATTTGCAAGAAACCTAGATTTCAACACATGACCACTGAGAACCAGATGGCAGACAACAAAGAACCAGCACTTTTCCTCTGCACTTACACAGAGCAAATAACCTCCTTATCAGGTGAAATAGGCATTCAATATCAAAAAGAAAACATTGCTGTAGACATATTGTCCTTAGAGTGGTGGAAAAACAAGTAGGAACAAAGATCTCCATTCTAGTGCTTCCTACAACTAAACGTGCAGTCCCAGAAGCCAAGAGTGAAACACATGATATGCAGCCTGTCCACATACACACACACAGACACACACACAGACACACACACAGACACACACAGACACACACACACACCCACACAGGGCCTACCTGATCACTACCGTAAGACTAGCCCTCGTCACTAGGTTACAGAGATCAAGTCAGTAGAATGCAAAGCAAACCGAGACTCCCTTGGCTTCTCACTTCCCTCAGGGCTTCCAGCCTCCCTGGGCTATACATCTCAATAGAACACACATACACATAGATCCTAACAAAACTAAAAGCAGGTACTATTACGTCAGTGTCACTATAACTGCGAAGTTAACACTCCTTCTTTAATCAATAAAGTTCATTTGAGAAGTCAATCACTAGACTGGTGGATGTCCTGTAGGATTCCGACTCACGCACACAAAAGGCTCAAAGCACCGGTGAGTCAAAACCACAGACCTTCAAGCTAATCCACGTCGCTGGGTAACAGATCCATGTGCTACAATATTTAACAGGCTATCAGAGGTGATTGGATCTGGGAGTGGCATGGCGACGCTGACTGAGAGATATCAGTCTTCAGGTATCGCAACACCTCATGGTATCGAGTGAATTAATACTCCGTAAAACTGAGCAAAAATGGCACGTGGTGGAAGCGGCTTAAGCTCCTTCTGAGCTTCTTTATCGACAACTGTTGAATAGATTTAGAACTATGTACCATAAACAGAGTTGAAAGCAACACAAAACTGTACATATCGTTCAGCAGTATGTAGGCATAACATGGCATGAGAGCATAATGCAGAGGATGTCATGCCATAGGTCTGCACATAAAATGTTGAATAGTCAACAATGGTTAGAAGTTTTCAGATCTGGGGTTATGCTTCTGTTTATAAAAGGGCTTGGTGTTGAGAATATCTCCTGTACTGTTAGTCCAGTAGCCACATGGACCAAAATCATATAACAAACCACTGAAAGTTAGGTGTGCTCCCCCCACGAGGAGTGTGGTGACAAATGACAGGTACGAGACAGACACGTACACACACACACACACAGCGATCCCCTGCTACTCTGACTCCCTCTCCCCGTCTGAATCTGAAGAAGATAAGAGAGAGGCTATAACCATATGTCAGCAATAGACTTCTGCAAGGACAACATCTCACTGCTCATGCAACATGCTGGCTCCAACTCCCCCACAACACAACAGTAATTGCCCTCTCAACAACTGACAATAAAAGCCAACGACCAGGAAATGCCTGAATCAAACAAGTTTTGTTGTTTATACCTTCCTGTTATAATTACAGAGCCCAAGTTGGTCTTATATAAGTACATAGTGCTCAGGATTGTCTGACTGTTGAGTAACATGACACCAGCTTTGCTTTTGTGATGGGTAGAGTACGACCAGAACTCTGGAGAAGCTTTGAAAACAACCCTCTTTGTCCTTCTGAGGGAACAATGAAGCGAGCTGCAGTCAAGTGGAGTCATTGTTCCAAAACAAACACACTAATGAGCATCAGGCATGCTACTCCTGTACAACTGATTCCTGTAAAATAAAAATAAATACCTGTAGTCTCTCCTTGTGTGACCCTGCATGTGTGTGTCTGTGTGTGTGCATGTGTATGTGCATAATGTGAGTATTTGTGAGTGTGTGTGCACGTGTGAGTTGGTGTGCATATGTGTGTCTCTGTGTACTTGAGACTATTGTCCAAAAGGAGCTCAGTTATAAGGTTGTGCATTCACAAGTTGCACCTGCAACACTGTACCCTGTCCTATCAAAAACACACACACATATGCACACAAACACAAGAAATCTTTCTCAGAAAGGGCCTGACAATTAGGGAAGCATTATATGAGAATTAACACATTGACCCACTTTCAATGTGAAGCTGTTGTATACGTGTGTGTGTGTGTGTGTGTGTGTGTGTGTGTGTGTGTGTGTGTGTGTATGTTTGATGTTTGTACATGTGTGTGTCTGTGTCTGTGTGTCTATCTGTCTGTCTAGACCTTCAATGTGGCCAAAGCCACAGAGAGTAATTTCCCTTCAAGCCCTGTCCATTATGTCACACGTAGCTGACTGGCGTAAATGTCCTCATTCATGGTTACTGGTCACAGGAGCACCGCAGAACACTCTCAGTTCATTTGAAGGTCAAACACACACACACACCATTTCTGAAGTCACCCATATTGAATTAAATAACACATGATTGAGCTTGATGATCACATTCCTGCCCTTGTCTATTTATGAATTTGAAGAATTACCAGGAATTAGTGTCCAGTTTGAGGAAAATAGTTTTCAAGTTTAAATGAATTAGATAATTTAGAAAAAAGCCGACTACATTACAGTTGCTTAAAAAAAGAAAAAAAAAAGAAAAAAAAAGTTGTAAAGAAAGAGAAGGTCAGTGTCAGTATTAATTATACAAAGTAATATGAGAAAATACCATGTTTATGTATTTGGGCATTAGAGCTGCAGCTGTGAACTTTGAAATGCAATCGGTGGTCATGAGTGAACAAAGACACAAAAACCGTCCCACGCTTAAAGAAGACTGCCCCAGCATGGAGAGCAACAGATGACTGAACCAAAAAGAATGGTCACCAAGTTCAAACCCATCATCTGCAGACAGATTGGCTTTTGTCACACTCAAGTACGTGTGGAGAATGAACTTTAACAACCTTCAGAAAGGCTTGACAATTGCTGGCCCCACAATCTATTGTATGTATTTGCAAGACAATAGTAAGAAAGACAATATCAGGATTACATTTCAGACTTTTTGATCATAAGTCAAATCACAAAATAAGGAAGGGGGGGGGCAGGTTTCCTGGAATTTAACCTGAAACTATCTGATGTTATCAAAGTGCTAAGGAGCGTGTGGGAGAACTGAGAGTACTACTGCGAGTCATTGACTCACATCGCTCTGTGGCAGCAGACTGGTGTGATTATGGAGGGGTGTTTGTATATGTGTGACTGTGAGTTGCGTGTGTGGTCACAAACTCAATGAGAAGACTTACCAAATGTTCACAATACTGAAACAGAATGTACTGTGTATCTCACCCAAAACCCAAATCTGACTTATGACTTGTGACCGAGTTATGACTTGTGACCGAGTTATGACTTGTGAGGTATGATGACTTCAACTGTAAAATACCAGATGTGACAGATGCATGAAAAACATCTGGATCCAAATTTCAAGCTGTACACATCGTCCCCGGAAATGCTCTCAGTCAAAGTGAACCTGAGATTTTAATCTATAGTAAAGGGTCAAGGCACTCTGCATGTACAAAAGCAAGCTCAGTGACAGCTGTCCTCTCTGATAGCAATATCAATGAATTTGATAAAACCTCAAACTCTCAAAGCACATATTTCACATATTCACAGCAAAACTTACTATTATGGTTCTTTGGCTATGATTCTCTGATTTGAAATAATTTCCTTATACAAAGCAAAAATGTCTCTGGTAACTTTGCACTAGCTTGCAGAACAAACTAGCAAGACCAACACATCTACCATGTCTGCCGCCAGGCCACAGCCAGAACAATATACATCAAGCTATGGAGCCACATATTGCTAATTAAAGCTGACAATAACATCTGAGGGGAAAATGAGAAGCACCAACATAACCAAGATGGCGACATAAACAAATCCAGATGTCCACGCTTAACGACTCCTTCGCACACACTTGTTTCATTGAGGATCACTAAAATCCATGTGAACACCAGAAACGGTCTGGGCACAAATGAGATTAACCCTTCAACTCTAACCTGGGAGGGAGGGGGGGGATGAGGGGGAGGGACACTTTAGAGCTAAAAACAGCCTAAGACTCTTAACAGGTGGGAATAGCAACTCAACTAGTGAATTCATGTCAAACCTTCTAGTGCTTCTACCTTTGACTAGTCCCATGTAATTGAGTGCAAACCTAGATGCTTTCATACAACAAATTACAGTAAACAATTACAGTAACTGACAAAATCCAGTCTTATTAGACCAACGCCCACATCCACTGTTAAAAGAATACATCAACTTTGCTCCACAATGAAGGGATTCATAGCAAGTTGTTTCTTGAATGCTTTAGTTACAATAAAACTAACCGTCCCATAGGTGGCAGGGGCACAACAGTCTTCAAGTGGAAATTGCTGAAAAGTGGTGTTAGTTTCAATGAGGGGAAGGGCAGAGGGGAACGGGTGCACCACTGAATGTGAAACTACAGTGACCCCTCCCACAAAGGTAGCCCACCCCACCATCTGCTGAATGTTCCTTTTCTTCCACATTGACATGGACCCCAGACTGTCTGATTCATTACTGGGGGGTAGTGTATGTGTGTGTGTGTGTGTGTGTGTGTGTGTGTGTGTGTGTGTGTGTGTGTGTGTGTGTGTGTGTGTGTGCGCGCGTGCATGCGTGTGTGTGTCGTACTGACTACACATAGGTAAATAGCATGATCCTGGTAGAAAGACCTCTCTGTTTCACTCTGTGCCTGTATCACATATAGAATATACATTACATGAATTTTTTTTGCACAAATATATAAGAAATCCCCAGGCATCTGGTCTGACAGATCAAAGCATTCCTGATGTGGACTTCAATATGGTTTATTCTGTTCTGAGGCAAAGGCAGTTTAACAAATAACCTACATCAATTCAGAGTATGGACTGAATGAATTAATATTGTAATGACTTCAATACTTTAGTTGTGTGTGTGCACACGTGCATGTTTATGTGGAAGCACATCCTGCATGTGTATGTAAGTTTTAATATCTTTTTTTATTGTGGCCTATTATGATGCTTAGAGATAATCTAAAACCAAAGGTCACTGGTCTGTTCCTTCCTTGTTCATGGAAACCAACACCCTACTGTCTGCTGCTATGGCACAGTCTCAGAATGGCCAACTGCTCAGTTGCACTTCAACTGAGAGACTGCCATATTGAGACAAGGGAAGAAGAAACTTGGTTCTTTCATAAAACACACTCAATACAAGCCTGGAATGTCTATGGCCCATAGTGGTAGATGGTTTGTAGATTTTAGTCACAGTCGTTGGCCAGTTCAAGCGTCCATTCTGGATGTGTTTCTTGGGAAATGGCCTAGGTAGTCAGCCCCTACCTAGCCTACCTTTCCTTAGCCAAAAGTCACAGTGAGTACCAATCTGGCCATATTGGTCATTTGGACCAGGGACAGAAAAGATGTCAGGCTGTTTCCTAGGACAGAGCGGACTTCTTTAAAATGGGTGCGCATTCTGACAAGGGTGGTTACGGATGGACAGGTTGACCTTCTGCTTGACCCTTGGACTTGTTTCCCTGTCTTTTTTGTCAAGGATACATTGAAGATAGGATAGGCAGATATCAGAGAACCCTCTTGCTCTATCTCAGCATTGAGATAGAGGGAGACAGATGGGAGAGGATATGTGCCACTCAATATTCCTAGTGAGGGGAGATATGAGTTTGGCAGATATCTACTTGACTGAATATTGCCACATTGCAGGAAATGGTGCCTAGTGACCCTCAATGGAAATGGAGGCTGGTACTTTTCCACCACTAAGGCTCTTTATTAAAGCTCCTGGGGCTTAGATGCATGGGGCACATGGGTTCCCAAAGAGGTCGGTCAGTGAATTGTGTCTTGGAGGGATGGGGAGTGAGAGGGGTGATCATGCAGTGACAAAAGCCAAGGACAAAGACCTCAACTCCAGACAAAAAAGCAAACAGACTGTGAAATATGTTGTCACAGCTTTTGTCTATGTGGATTTATGTATTGGTTCCAGGTTCGTTTCAAGTAAAAAAAATGTAACTACGGTAGTGTATGTATAGTACATAATAGTAATATGGCCTTTTGAGTTTAGTTTATCTACTAAAACTGTTACAGTACGTTATGTACTGTCAGGTCTCAAGCTACTCACTATTTTAAAATACGGCAGTACTCACCAATATGGTTGTTTACACCGATACAGAAGTACACACCAATTATGGCAGTAAATACTAAACTCAAGCAAGTGGAAGGGGATTGGTTCTATGGCATCGCTTCATTACAAAGAACATTCATTTTGATATGCATCTCATCATTGCCCTTTACATTTAAATGTAGTCATTTAGTAGACGCTCTTATCTAGAGCGACTTACAGTAAGTACAGGGACATTCCCCCGAGGCAAGTAAGGTGAAGTGCCTGGCCAAGGACACAACGTCGTTTGGCACGGCCAGGAATCGAACAGGCAACCATCAGATTACTAGCCCCATTCCCTAACCGCTCAGCCACGACTCCCTTTGAGACATGCCAGGCATACATCCAAGACTGAACAGACAAGTATTTTCAGAGACTTCCTGGTTACATTCACAGTAGACCCTTCTGCTGAATTATGCTCCCTTCATCCCAGTCTTTGAAAGACATAACACTGCAGCTACAGAGGAAAAGCCTTCTCTCCTGTTGGAAGATCAGACAAAGCTGTCTGGTAACCTTAGACCCCAATCTGAGGTAACCCCGAGTTAACGAACCCCAATGTTTAGAACAGCAACCCTTGAATTATCTGCTTTCACCTGGTTAACTGTGTGTACATCAACAATTTACTGAGGAGAACTTGTCAATGTGACTTCTTGTACTTGAACAAGTTGTAACAAAGATTAATTAATCAAGATATGTATATTGTGTCACACAGGTTTTATGCAGTCAAGAATTTGGACAATATCATAAAATGTGTGAATAAACTAAACTTGTTAATTATTCTTATTCACATCCCCTTGAGCTCTTGGCATCTGTTGATTCCAAAGAGCAATTTCAAAGCTTGCGATAATCTCCATTATGACTTTCAAAATAGTATTCAAGGGAAACAGTATGTTCCAGTTTTTCCTATCTACTGTATCTAGATGTGAGTTATGTTTTTGTATCCTGCAAGGGAGGTGCTGTCATTAATTCCTAAGTGATATCCTCAGCATATCCTCAGGCTATTTTGACTATCTCTTACAGACACACTTGAACATACTCAGACACCAATTATTATCTTCAGGCAATTATCAACAGTCTACAGTACAAACAATGCTCCATGATGAGGAATAATAAACCCCACAATGACAAGGATTTTCATAATTTTTGGGGGAAAAACATGACAATATCACAAAAAGGGTATTCGTTGACAAAAGCCAGACGTTGACTAAGTGCAGAAATGTTTAAGTTCCTAGACCTAAGTGTGGGGAACTCCTTGTTCTTTCTGCTTGACTGGAAGAGACTGGGGAGGAAACTGCTGAGTGCAAAAGAAAGCTACTCCAGGACAGAGCAAGTTGGCTGAGCCTGAGCTGAACTCAAATGACCCACATTCTCTGATTACCCAACGAGAGACGGAAAACATATTATCTGAGTAGAGCACTAGTCGGTCAAGAGCCAGGAGGAGGAAGAGAGAAAGAGACAAAGAAAGAGAAGAAAGAATAGGTGGAGAGAGACTGAGAAGAAGGAGTGATATTGACATATGCAAACTGTTGCTTTCACTTCCATGTGGCACCTTATTTTGCTCAGTGCCTTTATTTCAACAGCTGTATGTTCTCTGTGTCCAAGACCTGAGATGTGTTCCAAAGTTCTCTGTGTACAAGACCAGAGATGTGTTCCAAAGTTTCAAGTGAGCTGTGGGCAAGTTTACAGAAAACAGGGAGAAGCAAATGTCACAACAATTGACAAATGCATTGACTGCACTGACCAAATATAATGACAACAAATCACAGTACAAGAACTCAAAATAATATTGAAAGCTGAAACAATTTACACAAGTCAAACTGAGAAAGAAGTAATTCAAGTGGCACAGTTTTCAAACAACAGCAGGAAATACCTTGCACAGGCGCTACTCTGCTCTAAGATCTGCTTACCATCTGTGCCGTCACAGACACATAGCATAACACCGGCTAACCTCATATGAACATATCCTGGTTTCACCCTGAATATACGTACACACCCTGTCACGCTCACGCTTAAGCATCTGGCAGGAGAACACTGTGCTGGAAATGGAGTAAAGGAAGCACCAGGTCAGGCCCAGTTAAGGTAACATGTTAATCTAAGTAGAAGTCCCCATACAATTTTGAGAGTATTAAGCCACATAATTCTGTGTATCAACCGAACACTTTGTACTCCACAAGTTGAGATCCGACCAGTCTAGACAAAGTGTCTGCAAATTTTTATTTTGAGGTAGGGTCTCACTAAACTAGGAAGATCTGGACTGGGTCTTGGAGTTCAAACAGATATAGTCAGTTTCAATTAAGAATCTTGTGTGGAGTATAAACTTTGCTACATTCAAACCACTGTAAAATGTTTGCAATCTATAAAATATTTTTTTCAATTAAATAATACACATTTCTGTCAACTAGTATCCAATTTTTTTATAATTCTTCACACTTCAAACCTTTGCTCAGATCTTATGGTAAAACTTATAGTGGGCATTTACCTGACAAACAGTATCTTGCTTTAAAATGATTTTCTATGAGCTTTTGAGAATACCTTTGCTACATCAAAGCAATTGCTTCTTCTGTCTTTGATCATGAAATATTGAATAATTGTGGAGACTTGTCACATGGGCTTGGAACATGAAAGGCTCAAACTATTCCAGCTGTGAGACAAGAAGTTTACAGTACTGCATTCCAGCACATTTTATATAGAGAAGAAAGCCAATAGAATTCCAAGATGTTCCTATCATGGGATTGCTCCATAGAAGGGGTGTCAGTATTGTGTTGTAAACTCCCAGATTAGGTCAGGGGTCAGGGGGTCAAGAACAAAGTGACTATTCTCTGCTCATATTGATAAGAGATATAAGAACATAGTTGTATTTAGAATAACGTTATGGGGAGAAGCTCATGAAAAAGAAGCATCTTTCCAATGTAAGGAACCTAACTCATGCATTTAGAACCTCCTTCTCTTCCCTCTCTCTGTTTCTGAGCTCAGCTAGCTGAGTCTGTTGCTGGCCAGATCAGCTGGCAGGCTGTCTGGCGGGGGTGTGGTACATCACAACAAAGAGCTTAGAGTCAGACAGGGAACTGCAGAACTTGCCAACCCCCTACAACCTCTCCTATTGGATGTATAGCTTATGGAACTATGTGGTAAAGCAATACATTTTATTTAGATGTGTAAAACCTTTAGGAGATTTCAAGCTCGAGGTTTGTTAGGCTATGTGGGAACATTGTTTAACATTCGGTACACTTATTTAATTATATTGAACGCACAGTTCCACTGGTTACATCACCTATGCTAGACATAGAGGACTTCTCCACGCACGACCAACTTATTTTCCAGGCAATGACAAGACACACTGTTATTTCATGTCGCTTTCCAATGTGGCTTGAAAAACGAGCTTTGGGAATCAATTTTATTTGACAGAAAACCTTTTCTATATGAAGGCAGTTGCGTAAAGATAACTGTGTGGCTGTATGTGATACATTTGCATAATATGCATTGCACACAGATGGCCTAAACTGATTCTCACCACTCAAAGCCCCACAGCCAGATCAGGGCTAGTGATTGGATAGCAGGCTATTAACGTTAAAAGTTAACTTTGGAAATCTAATTCCCACAGCTTTCTCAATCTGCAAGGTGTATTTTTTTATTCTTTATTAAACTGACCTGTGTGCGTCCTTAGATGCGCTTTGAGATGGGACGATTTGCCATAAACTTTTTCGCAACCTGAAAAATGGCATTTGTGCTTTTTCTGAGGAGATTCGGGTTCGATTCGACCTCTGACACGTTTGCCTCTTTGTGTGCGGCCGGGGTCGATGTTTGTGGTAGGTGTGGCAGTACTTCCATCCTCCGAGGCTGTTGGCGATGCGCACTCCTCTGTTATTTTAGTCTGCTCGGTAATATCGGTAGGGGTTTGTTGGTTAAAATCCGCTAGAATCCGAGCCACCACAAATAGAGAAGAATTGTCTTTGATCATTGCGTCCTTTTCTTCCACATTCCTTTGAGAACATGCAGGTTCTGCTTTGGACTCTCTGTTTTCTTTAGGATGCACGATAGCCCGACTGGACATTGACACAAGGCACTCAGCTGCAAAATGATCCATATCCTTTCATATATCCGTCACCAATCTGTCTTGGTGACATTCAAAAATTACAACTTCGCAAAATTATTTCCGTCAACACTTTTATATGATGCTAGAGGTAGCTCGGTCTATCAATAGGAAACTCCCATAATTTACCGGTTTCTCCATAAAATGGTCATCCTGGTAATTGAAAGATCACAGTCGAAGCGTAAATGCTTAAAATGTGCGTCTGACTTTCAGATTCTGAAAACGAGTCAGTTATGACATGTTAAGAAACTTAAAATTAACGAACTCCATCACTGCCGGTGCTCAATCTCCTGCATAATGACAGGACGATGTGCCGACTAGAGCCGTTTCCATGCTGGGGGCGTGTCGCCTAAATGCATAAACGAGTGTCGTCATTGCAGCTGCTTATCCATTGGATACCGATGCGCTCCGGAGCGCGATAGCTGTGCCCTCAGTAAACCTGAAATGCAAAGTTGTCCCTGGGACATACTGTTCTGTAGTCAACCAGCTCAAAAAATGAGGTCTGTTGTACCTAGAGGCAAGTAACCTATATATGGCCCTGACAAAAAAAATCCTGAAAATATGATCAGCATTTAAGGGAATACTTGTTTACATGCAAAGTAAATAGTATGCATAGGATGATACGTGTGTATAATGCATATTTACTCTAAATCAACACAATATACATGAGCTACTCTGCATTTGCATAGGCCAACTATCCTAAATAGGAAGAGGACAAGTTTTCTCCAAGGTACAGCACTGCCTTATCTTCCTGGCAAAGCAGTGCATTCTTGTCAGGGTTGGGACATTCAAAGGACACACAGTCAGAGGATATCCCCTGCTCCCCCTGGCCTTAAACAACACGTGGACACCGAGTGTGTCTTGGCTTGAACAAATTGTTTTACTGCCTCATGATTCTGGGTAAAGTATGCAGGATGTGAGAGCACCTTCTAATTAAAACCTCTCAAAACTGAGAATGATGTACACATTCTTGATAAACCAGCTGCGAGGTTGTATTTATTGGATGGATATTGCTCAGTGGTAGGGCCTTCGACTGCTCGCAGATTCAAGTCCCCCATACTGTACGTCATTTTGGATAAAAGCGTCTAAAAGATGTTTACAATATTATTATTATCATGTGAAGCAGCATTCTCTTATTGATGTATAATAACTGTCATATACCATGAGTCCACAACAGGTTATACTATTAGTGTTGACATCTAATAATCTTTCTTTATTTTTCCAGTACACTGGTTCTGAAAACACATCAGTAGTTACCTACTAGTCAAACCGTATAGCAGTCTAGAGAGCAAAGTTCCTGAAGTCTTATCTCACAAAGCAAAGTCATAAAGTAGTGGAGCTTCCGAATTAGGAATATGATGTTAGGTTTTTGCTTTGCTGAGTAGTAGAATTTTAGAAACTGGATGATAATAATCCTGACAGTGTTTCAGCTCTTTTTTGTGACTTTTTAAGAAGTTGACTGATATTTAAATATGTATCGATGCAATCATCTTACATAAATACAGAGCTGGTTCCTTGATATGATTTCCTTATGAGGAAACAAGAAATGGTCTTATGACTCAAAACTGTTCTCATGATTGTGAATTTTGGCTTAGTTTTACAGCTCTGAAGGACAGGACACACACAAGCACCTGTTGTTCAGCTTTGTGGTTTGGCTTTCCTCCTCTGACGACACAGATCTGAACCAAGTGGTTTCATTTCTCATAATTGCTGGCGTTGGTGACAGTGACTTCCCTTGGTTCTCTTTCTCTTTGTTTGTGTCTTTCTCTCGGTCTTCTGCCACAGGAAATGAAGAAATGGGTGGGACACTTGGTTTTAGAGAACACGTGCTCAACAGAAATCAACACTTCCTCCAAAGCAAGTGTCAAAGTTCAAATAGTATAAACTGCATATTTCATTTCAGAGTATGATCACAGATAACAGATACATGCAAGTCATACTGACACAGACCTGGCAGAACTTTGAATGTACATTTTGATTTGGCTTCATTTTTATATACTATGTCATAAATTCAGAGTCTATGAATATCAACTGTTACATAAACTAAAGTCATAACAATAAGCATTTTGCTGAAGACTGTAGGATCAGGAGATAATAAAGCGACGTTTCATGTAAAGTAACTAAAATCCATTACTAGCAGGGGTCTTGATGATATACTGTACTGTTTTCTATCTGACCACATGGGGTTGGAAGGAACTTCATTGGATTTACAATTTATACTGACCAATAATCCCTGACGGTGTTCATGGGAAATAATGTGAAGGAATAAATAGGTTGTTTTTTACACAGATGAATGGCCTGAATTGAAAATAATTGCACTTCATCCTCATATGTCACTCAAGTTACATTCTCAAGAAAACCTAAAGCTAAGGCAATACACGTCTTTTTGTGTGCTTAAAGTGGATTACACCTTCTCAAATATACTGTTTTATCATGCCATATATGCACCCCTTTATTTTAAGTGCTTTTAGTAGGTGAACACTGTAAAGTTTCAGCCATGAGTGTAACTATGATGTGTTGACTATATTAAAGTTTTTATTGGAGCGTGGGCTATAACTGTGTGTAATTACATGACTGTCAGTTACAACCAAGACCAGGCTGTTGTTCTAATCATTGTTCCCTTATTATCAGTTCAATTCAGTCAGACAGGGGTCATGCTTTCCTGCCCTCCATACAAAGAGGCCAAACTGAACAAACCAATAGCAGGCTATCTGTTGCTCTTCCCATCCTTGTACCTAAGGACAGTGTTTCTATTGAGCCCACTACAGCATTGTGGTTAGGGGAGGGTGTATGTGAGGTGGGCCTCATTGGGGGGCCAGTCAGAAAAGCCTCCCATGACAGGCTCCATTCACTCACACAGTGTGAACCAGAACTCGGCACTAACCTATACTGATGCCGGGGCCTAGTTCCCTTTTGACATAGGCCATTCAGATGTCTACTGCACTTATACACTTAGTTCACTAATGAGAGGAGCCGTACGCATTCATCAGCTGCACTGTTGTGGTAGCGAGGTGGAGTGTGTATGTCTGTGAGGCCCCCGGCTGAGGTGGCCTTAAAGGTGATTCCAAGAAAGAACCCAATGAACCAGTATGCTACGTGTATGCTGTCTTCACTCACGAGGGCATTGTCCTGCACCCATATCCTGCATTTACCAAAATTTAGAAAAGTTGATAATTGCTCAAGATGTTAATCTTTCTATAATGTTGTGTTAAATATGCCCTATATGTAGTAGATGTGTAAGTGTGGGTGAGTAAGCATGTGACCTTTGTTTCTCTAATGCTTACTAATGCAAAATACAGTATTAAACATATTAAAAAATCCATCGAATAAAACAAAAAATACTACCCCATATGATAATTATGTGTTTATTTGGTGGAATACAATGGAAAACAATGGGTACAACTTCATTGCAAATGGCGGAACTTTGCGTGACTATTTCAGATGGACTTTACTGTCCTTAGTAGGATCACATGGTAAAATGCTGGTGGAGCCAGGGGCGGATCTAGAGATTTTCATTCGGGGTGGCAATGGGGTGGCAGAAGGAAGTTGTTGGGTGGCCTCCTGGAGGCGAATCAAAACCCAAAGTAGGGGGGTACAGTACTCCATATGGTAAATTATTACTATAACATTGTAGTTTGAATTAAACAGTTACATTAATATTATGTATTGAAATGTTCTGTAATGTATAAATAATATTTTTCCATGGGAAGATTGGGGTGGCAGTATTTTTTATTGGGGTGGCAGCTGCCACCCCTTACCACCCCTTAGATCCGCCACTGGGTGGAGCTTTGTACCAGTTTGTCCCCACCTCAATCCCTTCAACTTCAAATCAACGCCTTGAATATGAATATGCTGGCACTCGAACAACTAAAGCGTATACTGGGTGCTCAGTCAGTAGGCTACTTATCATAAGTCAAGCTGTCAGGCCATATCATAAATGTTTTGATTGAAAACGCCAACAACATGTAGATCTACGTTGGAGTATACAAAATGCAGATCGTAAATAGATATACTCTGTATAGAGGTCTTTAAATGACTAGAATCAAAAGTAAACTATTATATAATCAAAATGTAGAAGATAATATACATTCCTACATTGATAATATATAGAACACGTGCTCATATCTCTGTGCTCACATATGTTTTCGAGACTGCTGTGGAAGCCTGTGACAGAAGCGGGAACATTTTTCTGGGGTTGTTTTCATCTGCGTGCACGCAATGTCAACGAGTTTAGTGGTGGGCGCGACTGGAAGACGACTGCTGACTACCACGCGGCGAGGGGTGAGGGGTGAACATTTTGTTCACACACCGCAATTTGTCTTTGGAGAAAAAATAAGGTCATCGTAGCAAATATGAAAAAACAATCCAATTGAATGTAATTGAAAGTTATATCAACATTTTTTGAGTATATCAAGATGACTGAAACGGAACCACACCTCATTGAGACACCAAATTCTCGCCATATAAATCATATGAGTGACGATTCTATGGTGGAGACTTTTACATACATACATTTTAGCCAATACACAAAGCTAAGCACAGTTATACACAGTCTATTCACAATTAAGTAATTCTCTTGCGTTTAGAATGAGTGTAACCTAAAAAAAGAAATCATATTTAGCATTTTGGCTTTTGTAGGCTATAAAACACAGTTACAACCAATTTGGACTAAATCCAATAATTCAGTAATAGTAGCCCCACATTGACAAGGATTCAGTCATCTCTGTATGTGTATAGAGCACAGCTGGATGGCTTTAGCTTCAATTCAGTTTAATTAGATTCCCCTGAGCAGATTTCTTTTAACAAATACAATGGAAATAAGTGCAGCATAATCTTAACTGGTCATTTCCAATCACTTCTATATAGGTGTATGGCAAACAAAATACCTATTAGGATTTACCATAGCTGTACTCTGTCATCCTATACATTTGTTTTGTGGTAGCACTTTGCACACTAACCTCATGTTGACCTACTTCCTAGTTCACAACTCACTGCCCAGGCCAGCCTGTGTTAAGCAGAGAGGGGGCTGGGTGAGGAGTAAGGAATTGGCTTAGCTCCAGTGGGAAGAGAGACAAATGGGTGGGCGGTATCCCAACAGAGGGTATACTGGTCGGGCTGCTAGAGGGAGGGACTGTGCTCCTAGTGGGGAGTGGCTGTATACATACACAGAGCTGTTATGAAAGAGGAGCATGAGACGTGTCTTTATCCTGAGCTGCCGGTTCTGACCTCTTTGTTCGGCTGTTTTGGCGCACAGGACACAAAATATCAACCTACATTGGTATCCTCGGTTTAATATCTCCAATCTGGACAACAGACATGCTTTTATTTGTGTACCGTGAAGCAGTGCTATGCCAGTTGTTGGCTCCCCTACGGTTTCCAGGTTGAGTAGATAACGTCCTCCAACTGTCAATGGTGAACACACCCCTTCATCATGGGGGTGATCAACATGGCTGTACTTACTTTAAATACCGGCCAAGCAGGTCTCTCCCTGGCCACTTCCCCAGACAAGAGGCACCATGGAAATTATAGGATAATCCAAACACACCCTCTCGTAATTACAAATGAGAGGCCAGGTCATCAGTAAGGTCACTGGAATGCTAGTTGTGTGCAATGGAAAGAAACTGGAAAGAAACTAAATAAGCACAAATTTCAGTTTCTCAATTTAGAATTTTACAAATGCAAGGTTTGGAAACTGTTTGGTAAGCTAACACTACCCACATTCATTTTTCCTGTTTCAGTTTAATGGTGAGGCTGTATGCAAAGGTACATAGCCAGACCATCTATCTACAAATAACGCTCTGGGACTAACTCATGTGAATGATGACACCTTTCGGTTTCAGTATCTCAATAGAATGTTTACTGAAGAACACTGAACGTACCAGAGTAACATAAGAAGGACATCCAGTCTACATTGTGTCTCCTAATCACTTGGTTGAGTGGAATTCATATGCTGCACAAGACAGAACAAACATATGTCACTGTACAACAGATATTAGCAAGTCTGCCAGTCAGCAATGTATGGAGAATGCTCCCCATGTATTAGCCATATGTTTCCAAGATTAGCCTGCACATTAGCTAATAGGTATGACCAAGCTCAGATAAAGCTTACCACTGTAGCCTGGTGGTGGGATTATATGCTGTTGATGATCTTGTTCTGATGATGTCTTGTCTCACCATCGTTTGCGGAACGGTTATGAACCTCACCTTCCTGTGCAATGCTGACAGCATTCCCATTTGAAGGACAATCCCTAAAGTGATATCCCTGACAGTTCAATGACCATCATGATAAACCAGGCTCATGTTTTTGACAAGGATTTGGTTTGACAAACCCATTCATTAACCAATGAATGGTTGAGTTATTTTGTGTCAAGCCCCCCCAAGTATTACTTACTATCTGAAATTTAAGTTGGTCCATAATTCTGTTGGGTCTGCGCCCTAAATGTAGCTGTCGGTTGTATTTATGTTTGATGTTTGGGACATGAACCTTTGTCCATTTGAGTTGCTTGCGACAGCAATAACCATATAACCATATACATACCAAATAAAAGGCGAGGGAAATGATACCTCTAGCAATCTAACACTGTGATTCAGCTACACATTGTTTTGTACTTCCTTTCTGGGTAGTGACTAATGTAACAAACAGCTGCGTGCCATTAAACCATCACCTCTAAAGGGAGCACCCTTCCTTTTGTATGCAATAGCTTAGCATGACTAAAACCTTTTGAGTCTGTTAACATTCATTAAGGTGTAGAAACAACCTATCCTGTATCATGTTAACTGTCATTTATCCAAACACCAAGGACATGTTTTTTTTAGAGTACCCTCTCGCTTCAATAGCACTGGCCTCAGGGAGGTAAGCCAATACCTTAAGGAAGAAAGGTGCTTGCCAATGTACTTTCAATACCTGGCAATACATTCCAGAAAGTACAGGTGAATTAAAGGTGTTATCTGATCAGTTTTCCTATGGGTAAGCAGACTGCAACCTAGATAAAAGTGACAGATGATGTATTTCCAGAAATCCTTTTATAAGACACAGGGACTGTTCTGTATCTATGACAGACGGTGATAAGCTGAACCATGGACAGACTGGTGAAATGATAACAATCTACCAACCTTTGGAAAACAAGACTACAGGAGTGCAGTTCAAGGGTAGTTATAGTCATTTCAATATATTTCGGTGGGTTTTAGATTTATCTCTAGACATGGGAAAAACTGATAACGTTTGACCATGCAGAGACTTCTGCTTGGTCATCAACAACCTGTGAAGGTGTTGAATGCTTACATTCAAAGTACTTCTATCAGTTCAACTATCAAATGAGAAATACATTAATAGTACTCACTAATGTTAACCATACTGGATAGCAACAAGTAACATAGGAATAGAGTCTCTGATAACACGTTTTAAATTATTTAGTTTGCTCATTTGACTTGGTGATGCCCATAAAAAACCTTAATCAACTTAAAACCTATTAGAGCAATTCCTACAGTAAGAACATAGCAAATACATATTACCTAAATATTTACTGTGTTTTGCTTTTCAGTAACATACAAATTAACATCAATGTCATGAAAAGTGTATGCCATTTTGTAATTTGCTTCTCACTAATGACATCACTGTCTTTGATAGTGCATAATAATAATATTAATAATAATAATAATACCATAGTGGTTCCAATAATAAGTGTCTCAGCAACCACTTGTTCACTGCTTGAGTCTATCTTTTTGTATCTTTCTATTCATTCACGTTCCAAGACCCACAATTAAAGAAACATACGCTGCGTGCCAGTAAACCATCACCTTGAAAGGGAGCACCCTTCCCTTTGTCTGCAATAGCTTAGCATTACTAGACAAAACAAGCAACGACATACAGTATTAGGATATTTGTTTAGATGTTAGTTTTATTGGGGAATGTGTGGGTCATACCTGGAAAATTATTGTAATTACTGCTGGATGTGGGCTTAACGTATCTGTCAACTCTCTCTGTTGGGAGTACACCAGCCAGTGGAGGGAATTGCCTGAAATAAGGGGCCAGACATGTCCTAACAAGCATTGTAATCAAACTAGTGTGAAAAACTGTAAACAGCCCAAAACCATGCCATGCACACACGTCTGCTAAATGACTAAATGCACACACTCACACACACTCTTTCCTCACTGTTACAGTACACAACCACAGGCCTACATCCAGTCCACTTCTGTTCAGTGACTTATAAGGGGACCTGCTGTCCTTATACATACAATGCATCAGCATGTCAACATATGGATAGTGGGTAATTTGTGTTTTGGTAGGTATTGTATTGGTATTTAGTATACTGTAGATCACCATTAAGGCTTAATCTGTCAAGTGCAAAAATGTCATATTACTGAGAACTTTCAAGTCTTGGCTTTTGGCTAACATTGTATATTAATAAGACAAGAAAGCTGACAAGCCACAGAGCTTTTTCCTCAAAATGTGCCGTGAACATATGGAATTATTTACCACACCATATGTTTTTTTTCTTGTTGCGTCAGCAATCACATAGAGCCAAATAGTACCAAAGAATGCACTTAAAAGTTTTTGTGTTAATTTTTTAATAATTCTTAAATGACTAGGGGCTACTAAGGGCAGAAGCAAAAAGTATTGGGGAGATCCTAGGTTCTTATATCTTAAGGGGGTAATATTTCCTGTCCATGACCAGAGATGTACACACAAACTAAACCAGAGCGCCACTTAGTGGATACAATGAGTTTTGCGTGATCTACATTTAACCATTCATACACTTCCTCATCAGCTGCCTCTTGACTTTTGTTTCCTTTCAAGATCATAAGTTTGTACACTGGGTTCAGCGCATATTATGTACGTTCCCTACCCTATTCATTGTTTACTTTAACAAATCCTAATTTGATCAATTATTATTTATTTATCATGTTACTTGTCAATGCTTAGATCTGCATTAAGTGTCCATAAACAGTATGGTAGGTGACATGTTGCTAGGTATTCCTCCAGCAGACGGGGCTATTACATTTACTATGACTAATGCCTCTTGCACTCTTCTAAAGGATTGTTTGTGCCATGATTAACTGTGCATCTGCTGGATTATTCATTGTTCAAGACACTTATCTTTACTCTGAGATCTCTATATTTATAAAACAGTTTCAATAGTTGTCCAGTATGATATAAAGACAAGTAAGTACACACAAAGTGCAGGAAAGTATTTTTAGGGCAACAATATTTTAAATATTTTACTTATTTCCATCTTATCTATTGTCCTTCTGGTTGATAGAGATCTCTTAGATACACAAAGGTGAGTGAGTATGTTTTACATTGATACACATCTTTGTTGGGAACCATATATGATGGCTTGCCATTTATCGGTTCATTCAATCAATCGACCAAAGGTGAAAAGTTTTCAGTTGTGGGTGTTTAATATGTATGATTGTGTAAGCTTTAATAAACCTGTGTATGCATTATGTGTCCCTCATAAAAATAAACCCAGACACGGATTAATTTCACACTGAATTATAATCCAGGTGAATGCAGAAAGTCACAGATTTGGGGTTCTTTGTTTTATCCTGATGAAAGAACCAAACGATAATAAAACATATTTCTGATCATACTGTATATGCTGTACATATTTATTAAATAGATTTTCTTGAAATATGAGTGCATTAGAATCATTCTGATGATAAGTTGTACAGTGTTTTCTAAATAAAAGAGACCTTTATAAAAAGAATATAGACATTGTAAATTATTCTGTAGAACACTTCAACATTTATTACTTATTTGACCAAATAATGACCAGGTCATGGATTTTGCTCCTCAGATTGTGTTAAACAACATGAGAACTTGAGGTGGTAAAATTATTTGATATAAATTTTTCATTTCAATTTGAGTAGCATACTCTATTTAGACCCATGCTGGCCTGTGTATCATACACAGGCCTCGATATGCCTTGACTGTACTAATCCTATTAGGGAAGATATTCTTTAACATCTGTATACCAAAGTATCACTATTCCAACTAGAGTTACAATATCCTCCCGTGTGTTCCATTTAAGCATGCTTTTAAGCTTTTTTGGGGCCAGAGTTGTCCCAAAGTAGATTTACCTTCAATCATAATTTATTAAATCTCCATCCATTAAAGTGCACTGGCCCCAGTCAGAGCTGTGTCCATTAAGCCTGATTATGGAGAGACAGGGACATGAAAAGAGAAAGGGGTCTATGTGTCAAGCTGTTGCTGTTGAGCTTGGCATCATCCACATCTCTCTCATAGAAGACAAAGTAAAGAGGAGAGATAAAGGGTTGGAAGACCTGGGGGCTTTTCCTGAAACTAACTCAGAATCTTGAAGACCTGCTACGTCAGTTTTGCTATCATTAGTATCTTTGGTGTTTAAATGTGGACTTCAGGTGATGTACTGGAGGACTCTGAGGGACTATTTGGCTTTGTGTATGAGGTTGTGTGAACGCCCAAGGAAGCACTCATGGAGTACAGAGGCTTGGGAGGGAGGAGAGGGACCAGTGGGTCCATCAAACGGTGCTCCATCAAGCGCTCCTCCTCTAGTGCCGGGTCTCAGAAGGTAGGCAAAAGACCTATGGCCGGAGTGTGTTGACGAGTATGTATTTCTATGTTTGGAAAGTTGTCAACAGGTGATAATGGATTGATATTTTGAGGGAAGTTGTTTTTGGAAGTACCATTCTATTTTATGTCAAAAATATTGACAAAGCATGATTTGAAAACATGTACAATGAATGCATTTGGTATACATTTGGCAACCCTTTACAATAAGGTAACTAAACTACATGGCAATACCTATGCTAAAAACATTTTAAGTACTCAGAGGGTTTTTATGTATTTAATTCCGGGGAAATGTAAGCACTTCCTATATAACTACATTGTTATTACTATACAGGGTGCCCTGGTCACTCACCAGGTAGAGTGCATACCATGTAAATTAAGGCTTTAACAAATTTCCTGCATCTAGGTCTTGCTACATAATTAAATGGTACATCATGTGAATGTGAAGTGTTGCCAGAAATGTTTTAAGCGAAGTGCAGTAGCATTCTGAAGTTACTGTCGGTGTAGTGCTGTACCTTCCCTCAGCAAGTGGACTGTATCAATACTTATAGTGATGACCGTGATTGTCCTCTGTCTCCACCTGTAAAAGGGGTTCCAGGCAGGAAGTAACCTACAGTACCATGCAAGGATATGATTTGAGTACTACATGTTAATCTGGGTGAAAGGGTGGTGAGAGTTCCACAATCTGACCCAGATTAATCTTTTTATTCTTTCTAATGTGCCTCACTTTCATGTGATTAATACACAACAATAATGCTCCCCCCAGTGCACAACAAATACTGAGTTTGAGCAGTAGACTGAAGACTAAAGAGTAAACTAAAGAATTAATATTTAGAGACAAAACAGAGTAATGGAAAGTAGTCTGTTTGTTTGGCTTCCTGTGTTTCTGTGTGTTAAACATTCCATTCCTTATTTTCAGCAAAACACTTTTTAAAGGTTAAGATTTCATGACTCATACATTAGATTAAGAATCAGTAAGTATGACTATGTTTATGTTTCCCTTGTGTATGTAGAATGGTCATGCAGGATAGTATAACTTAACCCACCAGGCTGGGAAAAGCCCATAAAACATAATCGCACACATTTGAGAGATTTTACCATCATCTCAAATGTATCAAATGAACTCCTAGACGGCACTCAAATATAATACGGAGTGATCTGAAAATGAGCATTTAAGTGGATACACAGGCATCCAGGCATCCAGCAGCAAAACCACATCTGTCTAATGCTTATTTTTCAATTGCTTATCTTTTTTCCAAATTGAAATGATCGAAAATAAAATACATTTGAATTTCCCCAAAATACATAATGCAACAATTATGTTATATAATGTTTCAAATACTATTACTTGATTAGAACATAAATTATCCAGATTTTGGATTAAGAGAAAGTAAACATGGAGAAAGCTTTAGCAGAAGAATCCCATCAGCCACTGCAGCATTCCTTACCCTCACAGACTTTTAGTCTTACAGACCACCTGATACAATTTGAGGGCTAATCGACGGCATGCCGGCCTCATGTGACTGACTCCCTGCTTTTTCCGGCCGCAAAGAAGACAATCAGGGTCTTTATAGGCTTGGAAAACACACAGCTGTGAAATCACTATCTGGAGAAAATATATCAGATGCCACCAGTTGCATCTTCGACACACCCTAAGTATTTTGTGCCTTCTATAACTAATTTCTTACAAAGATCTTCTGCATCCTATGCCGATTTCAATAGCAGTATTTCTCAAACTGCATGGCCGGGTGTTTTTTTTCTCCATGGATTTGATCTAATTCAATTGTACTTTGTCATCTTTAATTGGTGTGTTCACTGGATCCACAAACCTTGTGGTGTCTCATGACATCTCTAATAATGTCTAACGCATATACCATGTATATTCATTCATTGGTCATCCCAATGCTATTTAGGCATTTCAAAATGTTTTATTCAGTTTGTTAACAAAACAGTTTGTTCCTTTACAAGTGCCAATAATCTCCTGTCAAAGTCTAAATCCCAAAAACCTCAATCCTACTTACTTCTAATCAAAGAAGTGACCATTGTTTATTGTTCTCTTGAACTCAATAGTCATCACAAAAATGTTTTCCCCCTTATTAAACAAATACTGTGTTACGCTTGTTATACGTGAATTCCGTTAATTTCTTAAAACAAAAGCTAATCCTTTTCAAAGAACCTACGTCTTGCAGTGGCTCAGCTGTTAAAACAAGCTGTATGGCATATTAGGACTGCTCCTGAATCACAGGGGGAGAGAGGACATGTTATAATCTGCTTGGCTATTTTTCAAAGAATGGCATTTACTTCACCAGCAATGTGGTTCATAAAATAAGTGAAATTATGAATCTTTTCCTTAATGTTAATGACCAATGCAGTTACATACCGACAACTTAACTACATGTAAAAGTGGTGTTGTAGCAGCACATGCGATGATTATGTGTAGATATACTGCAGTGTAAAAATGCAACCTCTAGTAAAAATGACCTAAGGTCAACACGATTTGACAAAAGATTCATACATCATACAGCAGCTAAAAAAAATACATTTATGTTCACTAGTTGCCTCAGTCAATTTCCAACAAGAAATCCTTTCAAAATGTTCCAGAGTCCAATTCTCTCAATTATGCAAATAGAGTTCAAGAAGAGCAGTAGGGGGTGTGACATTCTGATATAAAACATTACAGAGCTTTTGTCCTTTTTATTGTTCTCTCTCTTTCTTTATTCATCTGTTGATACTTCCTCTGCCTCATCTTATCCAAGTATTCAAGTAACATCTAGACAACTATGAGTTGCAATGCCGGAAAGGCGAGCTGGTTAGAGGAAAGTTCACCAAAGGAGAGAGATTTGAAATGGAAAGGGGGGTTGGTTCTCAAAGTAGATTTGTTGTGCCTCATTCCAGCCAAGGATGAAAATACCCTGTGTGCAAGGAGATGGGTCATGGGACTCCCAAAAGGATTACCTTGAACTGGAGTCATAAGACTTGCCTGAACAAAGAGCCTGCTCACATGCTCATCATATGAACCCAGCTCCATAAAGTGATGTAGTTTCATGTCTTGTAGACTTCATTGGGCTTGGAGGTCTAGTGGGAACAGCTAACTAGTGCTGGGTTCTCACTAGCGTTGAGTTAGACTTGCTGAGTGACTCTTGGTGTGTTCCTGTTGGGTGAACGGTAAGTATTCCACTGGCTTTTATGATTTTAACTGCATCTTAATACAAACATCTTTTGAATGGACAGTCTACTATGTATTACAGTTTGGTGCAATATTCGTGTCTGCTTGCATTTGTAAATGTATCATGAATTGATACAACTGTGAAACATGCATGATTTAGAAAAAGGTCTAAACCTGAGTGGACTGGTGATCTAATACTGTACTCCTGATTGAAAAGAGACTGAATATAACAGGTCTCTTTCAGCATTTTGGGACAGTTATTGATTGGTAGTCCAATAATGATTTTAAATTTGTTTAAACAAACTACGAATGGATGTTCTCTTGGTAAAGGCAAATGCGATTTATTTTTAGTCATTTACTATTTTCATCTGATTGAGCGAATGGTTTTATATCTCCAGTGTCCACTGTGTCCACAATCTCAACAGGTTTTACAAGTTGGCGAGCTGGGACTGGAAGTTGGGTTTTTGCTCAATTTCTCTTCTGCAACAAAGTTTAGATTGCATTTCTCAGATTTTTTTTCCTCCGCTTTACTCTTACCAATATTTAAAACTTAATTGGTTTAGTTTTCGACTCAAAAAAGGGGATGTTTTTCACCTTTTGGAAGTCATAATTTTAACCACCTTCATACAAATTCAAATTTGGTTTTTTCAATATTGATATATGCATGCATGCAGAAATACAGTGGTCAAATTGAAAACACACCATTAAGTTGATGCATATACATTAGTTAAACATACTTTCAATGGCCGGGTTTCCCAGATTTGTTAAGAAGCTCTTAACTCTAAGAGCTTCTTAAGAACATTCTAGAGCGTTCTTAGAACGCTCCAAAGAAGCTCTGAGCGTTAAGATCTTCTTAACGAATCTGGGAAACTCGGCCAATAACTATTTGCTGCAATTGAACAAGAACCTTAAATCAAATTAGTTGTCATTAACAGAAACATACAGAATAATTGACAAAATTATTTGAACATGTGACTAGTATTGGTTAGGTTTTGTGTTAAATCTAACATAATCTGGAGTGAAGGTATTTCTCTAAGTGCTTTACAATATTGGCCAATGTTTCTGCTGTAGAGTGCAAGCTTAATCATGCCAGCATAATAACGCTAAGTCATTACAAGTATCTGGCTGTAAACACCACCCCTCATACACACACACACATGCAGTTGCCTTAGAATGGAAGAGGGTTTTTAGCTTGCTCTGTACTGCCGCATTTAGGCAGGATTAGGTGCAGGCCCCACATAAGAGGATTTAATGCATCAAGAACTGAGCATTTTGGTACTTGTGTAATAGAAAACACCTTTCTCACAGTAATTAGGGAGATACATTCTCCAGACAGTCTAAAGGGAAAAGAGAAATTGTTGTAATTGGAACATTCAAGTTAAAAGGTTTGATACATTCCAAAGACAATTATTCAGTTTATGTGACAGAAGAGACATAATCTGAAATGTAACATGCATTTGTTGTGAAAATGTAAACCCTGTCTACATAATAATATTTGTATTAATAATAATGTTAATAATAACCAATAATGTTTGTATTTTTAAAAACGAGGTTTTATATGTCTTTTTTTTTATGGCAGGCCCAAAAGGCTTGGATTGAAAGGACCTTCCAAAAACGAGAATGTATTCAAATCATTCCCAGCAAAGAGCCGAACAGGTATTTTTTTCTCTTACAATTTACTCCCTTTCAATTTATTTTTCAGTCTTGGAATATTTGGTGAGGTGAATAATTGCTTTCACTGACCAAGTTCCTCTGTGCTTTTAAACAGCCACAGATTAATAAACCATTCCCCCTTCTCTAGTAACAAAATGTATCAACAACAAGGCATAATGTGGATGAAATCCATCCAAAATGCTGACTATCCTTGGGCTAAAATCTCTCCCAAACGAGACAAAAGTAAAATCAGCTTTTTGCTGCATGAAGGCTCAATGCTGTGTGGGGAAAGCAGTAAAAGCTTTTTTCGCTAGAGCAGATCATTATCAGTTTTTACGGATGATACTTAACTTGGTCATTCATCACTGACATTTATTCTGTACGTTACATTTTCCGAGCACAAGTTTTTCTGATTGAATTACATCTCAAACAGAATTATAAGTAGCTCTTATGTGAATTTAGCTCAAGTGTTGTTGCATTCTTTTCAAACAAACCCCAAACATCAACTATACATCGTCACCCATTCTGTGTTGGAGAATGGCATTTCTTCTTTCTTTTTTTACACTCCCTCACATTGCATTGCTTATCTGTCGGCCTTAGGTGCAGCTGTGGTCAGATGGTGAACCAGCATATAGCCATTCTACCTGGAGCCACCAACAAGGCCTCAGAAGAAGGCCACCAGCAGGTGGAGGTCCCTCATGAGCGATGGTCGGTCCTCAAACACTCACTGGCTACCCCAACAGATGCCTATGGCATCATTGAGTTTCAGGGGGGAGGCCACGCCAACAAGGCCATGGTAAAGCACAAAAACACCAATGCCCTTTTCAAACTCTAGTAATTATTTATGAATGTGTAGATTTATGAGTCTAAGTGCAACTGTGTCATACCGTCTGAATGTAGTTATGTAATTGATGTTCAGTTATTATGACAATATCAATATAAGACAGAAGATCAAGGGTTCCACTTAAACTTCTCACTTCTGCTTGTTCTGATAGCAATCTGTTTATCCTGTCTTTTCTGCAGTACATTCGTGTGGCCTATGACTCCAAACCAGACAACTTGCTTCATCTGATGGTGAAAGACTGGCAATTAGAGCTTCCCACGCTTCTCATCTCTGTCCACGGGGGCCTCCAGAACTTTGACTTGCAGCCCAAACTGAAGCAAGTGTTTGGAAAAGGCTTGATTAAGGCTGCAGTTACCACAGGAGCTTGGATCTTTACTGGTGGAGTCAGCACCGGTGCGTAACTAAAAGTCAGATCATTGTACAACAGAATCTTACTGGTAGTTAAGTAGGTATCTGAAAAGTGACAGTACAAATGCAGTGATGTGCTAACAGAGTAAGCGAGTGATTACATGATGTACAAGAAACATTACATAACCTAAAAAAAATCAATTTTTTATAAAGAATTTGTGTATTTTTAATAATATGTAATTCAATGAGTCGATAGTAATATTTTCCTTGACAAGTACTTTTTTTGCATCACAGGAGTGATCCGCCATGTTGGAGATGCTTTGAAAGACCACTCTTCAAAGTCCAGAGGGAAGGTCTGTGCCATTGGGATCGCACCTTGGGGCATTGTGGAGAACAAGGAGGATCTCATTGGCAGAGATGTAAGTCAAGGGGAACTGACAGGAACATATAAAAGTTATCAACGTTTGTCAGCTGCAAAATTAGACTTAGCTGAAGTAAACAGCAAGACACTGTAGAAACATTGAAGAATGTTTACTCATCCCAAATTGATGAAATATGTTCTGCAACACCCAAGTTTATCTAGTCATTTGAAAGTTCCCCTCATTCCATACAGGTAACCAGGCCATACCAAACCATGTCCAACCCTCTCAGCAAGCTATCAGTCCTGAACAGCAGTCATTCACACTTCATACTGGCAGACAACGGGACATGTGGAAAGTATGGAGCCGAGGTCAGGCTTCGTCGACAATTGGAGAAACACATATCTCTGCAGAAGATCAACACACGTAGGTGACCCACAGGATACTGGTTTCAACCATCTGAACAAAAGAATATCTGGGGTTTGAGTGTCTTCTTGTAGGTTTTGGTGTTGTCTTTAATGTTCAAAAAAGGCTGCATTGACATAAGCAGACAGAAGATGTGCTTCAGCTATGTTATCAACATTAACATTTCCATTCAATTGAAAGGTGGCGTAGTCATAATAATTTAAATGTGCGGTCAAGAGAGGGATTGTTGGAGCTTGAAGTGCCTGAGGATGTGACCCTTATGTGACCTGTGGGTTTCCCTTTGTCATCCTATGCCTGGAGCTAGTGATAAGGCAGGGACCGCAAAGGGATGCTCAGCTGTCACCACTTACTTCAACTTTTCTAGAAATCTGCAAAAGCTATGTAATACCAGTACACATTAAATACTACTCTTTCAAGATTGGCCTCCTTAATTTTTTGGGGTTGGAACCAAAATATGTTTGGTCTGTGCTATCATAACATGTCTTTGTTTTATCTGGCTTTGCTAGGTCTGGGTCAAGGGGTCCCTTTGGTGTGTCTGATTCTGGAAGGGGGACCCAATGTGATTGCAATTGTGCTGGAGAGCTTGAGGGAGGACCCTCCGGTTCCAGTGGTTGTGTGTGACGGAAGTGGAAGGGCGTCTGACATCATTTCTTTTGCCCACAGATACTCAGAGGAGGATGGGTAAGAACTGTCTATGTGCCTGTATCTCATGTTCTTATGTGTCATGTTTTCATCATACTGTAGTTTAACCGGGTCAAATTGCAGACACTGTCTGGTCCTCGAGGTGGCATTTATTGTCCATGACTCCTCACAGGTTGGTGAGTGATAACGTGAAAGACCAGCTTCTGGTGACCATCCAGAAGACCTTTAACTATAACCGCAGCCAAGCCCAACAAATCTTCCTCATGGTCATGGAGTGTATGAAGAAAAGAGAACTGGTGAGTCTGTGACTGCATTCAAATGACTAGTGGTCATTTTTGGAAAGTTGAACAGCACTTTTTAAGAATGTAATCTTACTAATGATTTCAACAAATATTTCAATGGAAATTGATAGACTATTTAAGGTCAATAAATGTTTTGTTTTATGTGTCTACGGTCAATAAAACAACCATTCAATCATGTCATCTTGCACTGTCATTTATGTGTCATTGTCCATCCATCAAACTTCCATCTCTCTCTGAATATTCTCAACTACCAAAATGTTGTAATACAATACTTAAACATGATAAAGCAATACAGTAGTCCACCAATATCGCACAGTGGTCATTTGAACTGCAAGTATATTATTAACATAACCTGAAAATCAAACAATGATCTCCGAACATCAAATCATTCCGCACCATTACCCTTTTGCACCTTTCCTTTCTACTTTACCTTCTCCAGTGTTAGAACCCAGTGAACTGTACTGTATATCTCCATACTTCATGAACTTTCCTTGTCTTTCACCCAACATAAGGACGCCAGGATTCAAGAATCTCTTCTGACATCAATATTCTTCTTAACAGTTATTTTTTATCATTGTCACCCATGTTATCTGGCAGGGTATAAGTGCACTGAATAAGCTTTACAGCTTAAATAGGGATTTTCCATTGTTCAACAATCACTGTTCATAACCCTGTGTTTCGCTTAATCTCACAATCCACTGCATCTATTTTTATCAACAGCTGAAGGCCACACATACCAGTACACAGATTGATTGAAAGTCCACTTATAATCAACCTCTGAATTACACGTAGATTCATGTATTATGCATGTATTAATGAAAAATATAGCTTTTGAGTTGAACACAAAGGAGGAGAGGTCAAAGGACTTTATTCTGGCCCCGATGAGGGAATTGTAAAACAAGCGCCTTGTGCCAGTGCAGTAGTTTATCATCAATTATTTATGAGGCTCGTATGACTTGCAGACTTGTAGTGCCAGCAGTCAACCACAAAGCTGCATTACAACAGAAACTGTCTTGTGACACCACTTCAGTTTCAATACATTGGGAAGTCTGTGGCACCACCAAGAGAGACACTCTTATCAAGTTAAGGGATATTTGCTAGCACTTCACTGTTTGAGTTTGTGCTGCAGTGTTGGTCAATAACTGACAAGGGTTGGTTCTGTTGTTCAGGCCACAATGCACAATGCACAATATGTAATACTGACTACACTTGTCTACTGAGTGGTTATATTGCTCACTGGACAATGATTTGTCCGACCTATGACATTTTTTCAGTTATAGTATTAGCAAACAATGAAGGTTGATGAAGTAGAGATAGAAAATGTGAATTAATTATGTTATTGGTGCCACCTGAAAAACTGATAACTGTGAGGCATACTCAAAAGAAAATATGAAAAAGCAAAATGATTCCAGCTTGACCCCACAGTATAAACCAACAAATGTTCACTCAATATTGGGAGATTATTGACCCATAAGTCATTTGTTCTATTTCTATGTAGATTACAGTGTTTCGTATGGGCTCAGAAGGACAGCAGGACATTGAAATGTCCATATTGACTGCTTTACTGAAAGGTACATTGAATTGAACTACATACACTGTACATTTAGATTGTAAATTATAGACATGTATAATACAATCCACATGGAAACTGCTGAAAGTAAGTATTAGAGAAACATCTAAAATTGTTGTAAATAATATAAGCTAAATATTAGCTAAATGCAGATAAAGATCGTGTAGTATTGGATGAAGAATTCATTCTTGGAAAACAACAAAACAGCTTTTGTTTTCTTGATTTTAGGCACAAATGCCTCAGCCCCAGACCAGCTGAGTTTGGCCCTGGCCTGGAACAGAGTGGACATCGCTCGCAGTCAGATCTTTGTGTACGGACACCACTGGCCTGTGAGTTGGAAGACCATTAGCTCTGGAATGTTTACATATACGCACAGAACACAATCAGTGACATGACAAATGTTCCTGCTCCCACTCGCAGCCTGTGAGTGCCCTGCCCACCAACGCCCCATCACAGGACCGTCCCAAGAGTCCAGCAGCCGCGCCCCGAGTTGGGAAGGGGATGGCCCGTGGCAAGAAGGGCAAGGGTGGAAAGACCAAACCTGAGCCCCCTGTAGAGACTGATCCCAGGAAATTAGAGCTGCTTAACTGGGTAAAATTCCTTCAGAGGCAATAACCCATATAATTGACAATAGGAAACACAAGATGAACATTAATTGCACTGCCATACAAGGCAATACAACAGGTTGATGATGATGATTTACTTTATTGATCCCCAATGGGGAAACTGGTTTGCCACCATAGTCTGTACAACATACAAAACAGGAATACAGTAACAACATAAAACAAGCATAGTCACAGGGGAAGTGTGGTCCACTACCACAGTAAAAATAGAAGGTTAAAACAGGGAATACATAACATGCAAATGAGCAATGTGCAGTAATACAATCAAATCAAATCAAATCAAATCAGCAGTCATGATTAAAAAGCCTAGCTGCTGCAGGAACAAAAGACCTCCTGAATCTCTCTGTAGAGCACTTTGGTAACAGGAGACGTTTGCTCCTTCCACTTCTAACAAAAGTTAGAAGAAGGTTAGGCTTAGCTTCTGTTGCTACTATCTTTTGTCATACTTTATGAGAACTCTGCTATGATATGAAATCTGCTGAATTATGAAATTATACTGGTAAGGCATGTGGGGTTACACTGGTGATATCATTAATGTCAATGCTTCCTTTCAATACTGCCTGAACCTGCTTCGTCCATTCAATTAATTTATCTGGATGTGACAAAGACAAGTTTGTCAGAGAGACACTGCATGCAGTGTCAAGGGGTAATCCCCAGAAAGATACATGTTTTTACCCTTTTTTCATCATTTAGGTGAACTCTCTGGAGCAGGCCATGATGGATGCACTTGTGTTGGACAGAGTGGATTTTGTCAAGCTGCTGATTGAGAACGGGGTCAATATTCACAATTTTCTCACGATTCCTCGACTGGAGGAACTGTACAACACGGTGAGCATGACACCTCGCTGATGAATCTCTGTGTCTTTGAAAACGTTGTTGCAGCTTTCTATGAAACAAACATTTGAAACATATGAATGAAAAGCTTGTCGACAAAATGTCAAATTACATTGCAGATAACATCCATTAAAGCTTTCACTTTTACCTCAAATTTTTCCTTTTCTAATTTTTTCAACAATGTTTTAAAATCATAATTGTTTACATTTTCCATACTATTATCTTATCGCTTAACCTTTGCATGAAGAGGTTTGGGATCATCTTAATCTGCTACAGTAAAGTGCACTTAAACTAAAGAGGTACAAAATTCCAATGGAAATGGAAATATAATATTTGGGTCAACATTTATGTATGAGCTTTCAGTGTGCATTCTAATAAATACAGTATACTGTATTTCACAGGTTTATATTTAAAATATATGACAGTAATCCATTGAACCTTTTATTCCTATGTTTTTGTGCATACACATCTTTAAAGATATAGTTATTCTTGTCCTTTCTAGAGGTTGGGGCCAACAAACACCCTCCACTTTGTTGTCAGGGATGTAAAAAAGGTAGTTATTTCCTTCTCAACCATTGTTATAATTTATGTTGATTAGTTTATCTGCTGAATCAAGGGACAACCCTAAACATTTTAATAATTATTCAATAATCGAATGGATTTTGTTATCGCAGGGAAATCTTCCACCTGATTACCAGATTACCTTGATCGACATTGGTCTGGTCCTGGAGTTCCTCATGGGCGGAGCTTATCGCTGTCACTACACCAGGAAGAGTTTCCGCATCCTTTACAACAACCTATATGGGTTGAAAAGAGTATGGATCTTTTTTTTCCTTCAACAAAACCCCCCAAATAAATTATATCAGTATTTACTCGGGTTTCTTTACTTACTTGACTCACATAAATGTATTTCTTACCCTGTATATTTTCCTAATTTTTCAGCCAAAAGCTTTAAAACTGTTGGGAATGGAGGTTTGTCTTTTGATATTTGTTGAATATTGCTCAGATAAACTGTCAATGGATTTCAACACAATGCTAATATATCCGTTAAAGTGTAATATTTGTAACATCTTACCAAACTAGGATGATGACCCACGTTCAAAGGGCAAGGGCAAGAAAAATAAGAAGAAGAAAGAGGAGGAACTGGACATAGATGTAGATGACCCTGAGGTCAGCCGGTTCCAGTACCCGTTCCATGAACTGATGGTTTGGGCAGTACTGATGAAGCGCCAGAAGATGGCGCTCTTTTTATGGCAGAGAGGGGAAGAGGCCATGGCCAAAGCACTGGTCGCTTGTAAGCTTTATAAGGCTATGGCCCACGAGTCTTCACAGAGTGAACTTGTAGATGACATTTTCCAAGACCTGGAAAACAACTCCAAGTGAGTAGTCAATCAAAATGTTTGTATCCTCTTTTGTGAAGTTAAGGATAAAGGATGTAAGACGTGAATTTTAGAACAGCACCAACTGATTAGTGACCACTACCAGATCTAACCCATGAGCTCAGTGAAATATTCAAACATGCTTTGTCATCGATTCCCAGGGAATTTGGCCAGCTTGCCTATGAACTCCTGGACCAATCCTATAAACACGACGAGCAGGTGGCAATGAAGCTTCTGACCTACGAACTGAAAAACTGGAGCAACTCCACCTGTCTGAAGCTGGCGGTGGCTGCCAAACACAGAGACTTCATCGCCCACACCTGCAGCCAGATGCTGTTGACAGACATGTGGATGGGCTGTCTGAGGATGGGAAAGAGCCATGGGTTGAGGGTGGGTGGTGTTCTGGCATTACCACTCCGGGGGTTACTCACATGGGATGAAATGAAGACTGGATGAGATCTCTCAAATACCAGTTTGGCTGCATATTCTTTACTATACTTTTTGTTTGACTGATGCAGTTTGTTTGAGAGTTTGACTAACTCATGCAATGCATATATTGGAGTTTTAGAATACATTATGATAAACAGACAACAAACAGATTGGTTGTAAAGGCTAGTTGACTGTAATATTCACATTTTAAGGTTTTTAAAAAACGCTCTCATTCATTGGTCCTCAGGTCATTTTTGGAATTATTTTTCCACCATCAATTCTACTGTTGGATTTCCGCCTTGGAGATGAAGCCACATATCACGCATCAGAAAATGAAGACGCTAAGGAGAAAGATGATGACAACAAATCCAGCAGGGTATTTGTTAATGGCAATCCACCACATGGTAGCTGTGTTTATTTATTTTGTGTGTACTGTGTTCCAATATGTAGCCTGATAAGCAGATGTTGTCCATGATCTTAGGATGTCAACACTGATGCAGTATCCAAGAAGGGGGATGAAGAGGAAGGCCACAAGAAGCAGAGGAGAGTTCCAATTGGAAGGAAGATTTATGACTTCTACAACACCCCATTCACCAAGTTCTGGTTCAACACTGCAAGTATTCTTTTGTTACGTATTAAGAAAAAGAAAATACATGACACATTGACCTCTCATACTGCAGTTTAGTACAAGTATACTAAATATGCAAAAGGTTAGATGTTCTTCAATGTTCCTCATTCTATTGACTTTCCTGACAAGATAATGGGGGTTTTCAAGATGCCTGTTTCTGATCTTGATATTATTTGATATACAGATCACCTACTTTGGATACCTCATGTTATACAACTACATCATCTTGGTGAAGATGGAACGCTGGCCATCCTTGCAAGAGGGTATCGTTATCTCTTACATCATCACTCTGGGACTGGAAAAAGTCAGGCAGGTAAAGTTGCAAATGGCCGATTCTGATACAAAGTTTAAATTGTTTTTCAGACAAGAACTACACTAGATGTGTGCACAGTACATTGCATTCCTGGCTCAGAACCTCTGACCTTTCTCTTGTCCCCTAGATCCTGATGTCTGAGCCGGGTAAGCTAAAGCAGAAGATCAACGTGTGGCTGGAGGAGTACTGGAATATAACAGACCTGGTAGCCATCTCTGTGTTCCTTCTGGGCCTAATGCTGCGATTGCAGAACGAGCCCTACATGGGTTGGGGCCGGGTCATTTACTGCATTGACATCATCTTCTGGTACATCCGCGTTCTGGACATCTTTGGGGTCAACAAGTACCTGGGACCATATGTCATGATGATTGGGAAAATGGTAAGATCAAGAAATGGATTTGACTGTTCAACCTTTTTTTCATTGAGCATTTGCTCGGCTTAGCTGCCCCAGTTCATTTTCTCTGGTTCCACTTCCCCAGTTCAGGTGTAATTTGTTATAAACCTGAGATCCAAAACTTGAATGTTATGTTAATAATCAAAAACTCAAGGGTTAGTTAAATTACTTTTTGGGAAATTCAGTAAAGTTTAATATCCCTATCTCTTGTGGTCACATCCGAGACTGTCAAAACGAACACAGAAACATTCCTCGTTCTCACCACCACTGATACAATGGGCGTATCTTCTTCCTGTCTTCCAGATGATTGACATGCTATATTTTGTGGTGATAATGCTGGTGGTGCTCATGAGCTTTGGCGTGGCACGGCAGGCCATCCTTCACCCTGACGAGGAGCCTACCTGGCGCCTGGCCCGGAACATCTTCTACATGCCCTACTGGATGATCTATGGAGAAGTGTTTGCGGACTCGATAGACCGTAAGACTAGAATTCATAGTAAGATTCTGTTTCCTGTTTCATGGGCGGATGATCAGTTGTACTTTAATCTCCATGATAGCCCTCTCATCCCGTAAACCTTTCAATGTTAATCTCTTTGCCTCTCCAGCCCCAGTTTCACTGTAAACGTTTCCTTACTTTTATTGTGATTGCATTGTGTCTGTTTGTGAGTTTGTTTGTGGTCCTTTGCTCCCTCTGCTGGTACATTCACTACTCCTTTATGAATATGTTGCTTATGGAAATGTCAAACAGAAAATTACTTAATACTTTCACCAAATATTTTTGGGACTAAGGTCTGCAATGATGGATAGATTGTGTGCTTGCGACAACTGAGAGGGAAATGTGGTCAACATATTTATTTTAATATCCATAACATCCAATGGAAGCATCAAGCTCAATCCTTTGGACTCCATTTACACAGTGCACTAATCAATTACATAACTACTTCAGAGATTGTATGTGCATACACAGCACACACTACTGACAGAATAATCATCAACATTAATTCCATAACCAAAAGTGTTTTTTAATCATGTAAAATGTGTCAGCCTTTTATCATGATCATCTGCCTGCTAGAAGTACTAGTGTATAATTAAATTGTTGTATTGCACTATGCCTAGAGGAAGACAGCACAAAAGTCGAATCTCTTACTGATTAAAGCTTTCATTAAAAACATTTACATGGATGAAGCACCAGAAAATAAACATTATCTACCGATTCAAATCTACTGATGCCCTGATCCAGACAGCAGTTAGAATAAGGATCCTTCGAATTTGTTTTGGTGCACACAAATCAGAAAATATGGAATATGGAAGGTCAATTCCTTTTCTATTTTATGTGTCACTTAAAGCAGACACATGTATGAAGCAGTGATACATTGTGCTCCTCCTGGCAGAATGATGATTGGTTGATTGCCTGGTTGTTGTTGTACTATTCTCTTTCTCTACTTTTTGCCTTTACTTTTCTTTCTCTTGCTTGCATCACTGATTGGTAGTCTATGCAATGGAAATCAACCGTGAGTAACATTTCATTGCCCACCTCCACCATTGTTGTTTTCTATAATGCCCATAAACAATGTTAAAGTAATTATGTATTTACCTGGATGAGAGCAAGAGCAAAATCTACTTATATTCCGATAAAGTTATCAATAAATCTATACAAAAGACATTGAAACTCAACCTCTTTTGCCCAGCACCATGTGGTGACAATTTGTATGATGAGGACGGAAAAAAACTGCCACCTTGTATCCCCGGTGCCTGGCTAACTCCTGCCATCATGGCCTGCTATTTATTGGTGGCCAACATCCTGCTAGTCAACCTTCTTATAGCTGTCTTCAAGTAAGTTGGCACAATGGTAGACTGAATACTGCACCGAAGGAAAGCATGAACACTTGTAATTTGTATTTTTTTAGAGGACTTGTCCTGCTCATATGCTGTAATTTTGTCTACTGTAAAGTATAAAATACATGGTCCAGTTGGTTATTATTTTCACATAATGTTTGTAATTGTCAGATATACAGGTTCTACAGCAATTAGTTTTTCTGGGGAACCCAGAAAAGGTGTATTGAAGTGACCAGTCAACCGCATCCTCCTTCTTTTGACAGCAACACCTTCTTTGAGGTGAAGTCCATATCCAACCAGGTGTGGAAGTTCCAGCGCTACCAGCTGATCATGACCTTCCATGACCGGCCAATCCTGCCCCCCCCCCTCATTATTTTCAGCCACATCTACATCCTCCTCAAACGCATCTGCTGCCGTTGCAAGAAAAGACAGGAGGGAGAGCAAGATGAAAGAGACAGAGGCCTCCGTGAGTGCTGTGTCCATCGTATTATTGGTGCAACAACAGCTCTGTAACCTAACAAACAATGGTAGCACTGTTAACAAACGAATGTCTCAGACTTAAAGTATACATAAAACTATCATGAAAGATGAATGGGCTTTAATTAGGTATTTGTATGTATGTGCATTGTTTTATGAGAAGGTGGGACACTGCTACTCTACTGTTCAAGTTGATATTTGCCCTTCAACAGAGCTTGTGCTGAACTCAGAGGAGCTTAAGAGCCTGTATGAGTTTGAGGAGCAGTGTGTCGAAGAGTACTTCCGTGAGAAGGAGGATGAGGAACAGTCATCTAACAACGAACGCATTCGAGTCACGTCTGAGAGGTAAAGTCACGGTTGAAAACAAACTCTTAATTTCATGGTCACATAGGACAGACTTGGTTGAAATATGTGGAGTGCTTGGTTTAGTCTTAGTAATGCTCCTCTCTTCAATGAAGGTTTTCTTGAATCAAATACACATCCCAAACTTTAAAATACTTGTAATTGATCCAAACCTGACGTTGTACTGGGATACTGAAACAAACCTAATGTGTCCTGCTCATCAGCAAGTTGACACCGACATGTGACTGTGCTCTCCTGTCTATTCTCAGGGTGGAGAACATGTCCATGCGCCTGGAAGAGGTGAACGAGAGAGAGCACTCCATGAAGGCCTCCCTGCAGACGGTGGACCTTCGACTGGCCCAGCTGGAGGAGTTCTCTGGCCGCATGATGAATGCCCTGGAGAAGCTGGCCGGGGTGGACCGCGCCGACCTAGTTCGGACACGATCCGGGGGCTCAACTGTCGGTGAACCAAACACCCTACTTCGACACAGCAGCATCAACAGCGCAGACGGTTACAGCGTCTATCGCTACCACCTGGACAACAGCGACGATCGGCATTCTGAATATGGAGAGTCTGGAGAAAAACGAAGCCAGAGTCCAGAGGGGAAGGGGAGTTTTCACGATTTGAGTCCTGCTTCGGCTGGTAATACTACAGTCAGAGAGTATGGGGCAACGCTGGATGTGATAGTCCCTCAGGACAGGAGACGATCCAACTCCAGTGTGGACATCCTGATCTCACCATGTGATGCAGAGAAACAGGAGACCCCAGCACCTGCTCTTGTAGAACCTCCATCAAAGCCCAGCACGGAGTTGATGGATGCTGCCCTGGAGAAAGCTGGGGTGGCCATGGAGAAGATCAAATTGGAAGCGGCCATTTCGTATCCCCTGGAAAGGGCAAAGACTCTGCAATACTGTCCCTCAGAGACCCTCAGCAATTCTCCGTCCTCCAGCCGAAGATCCATGAGTAGCATGATGTTTACACCTGCAGAAGGTTCCGAGGGAGCAAGGACTAAGTGGGCCATGGACTACAACAGCTCCACTACAGAGCAGGCGATTAAGTCCCCTATCATGGGTGACTGGGCGTCCAAGTTTGAGTACAAAGTTCACCCATGTCCGTTTGGCCACTCTCCCATGGTATCGATGGTGAGTTCCAATGAAATACCACTCCCCTCTAGACAAACTACTGAGAGAATACCAGTAAATGAAAGAGTGCTAGCAGATACACAAGAGCCAGGGACTGTCGAGAGCCAGCAAGATGGAGAGGAGGAAGCCCAAGAGGCCAAGGAGAACAAGGAGGGGAAGGAGGCCAAGGATACTGATCATCTGCTAGTGGCGGAAGACAGGTTTTATCCATCTCTCAGGTCGAAGAGCTTGAACACCAACCCCAGGAAAGCTAAGGTTAGAGGGAACAGTCTGGAGAAGCCCAGGTCAGCAAGCAGTGTCAGGGACCTGGCATTAGCTTTTGCAGGATCCGGGGAAAAAGTTTGGGGAGACTCTAAGGACACCAAATAAAGATAAAGACTGCTGATACTGTCTAGTGGATATGAGTGATATATTATTATGTTCATTATAAAGGGAAAGTGAACCTTACATATACACAAACTCAAACCTATAGTAGCAAGAGGGCCGATATTTTGGGATAGGTATGGGGATGGTGAACACATCAAGATTAAATCAACAAATCAGAATACTTCATATTCTTAATTTACATTTGTTAATAACTTTTGATGAATCCACCAAACGTCATCCTGTTGTCTGGCTATACAATTTGAATGGCTGTGGATGGATTTGTATTTGGACCACAGACCAACTCACAACCAAGCGAGAACCCTTAAAAACTGACATTCAAATTATTCTACTTCTATTAAAGAATCCTTGAATCAATGAGAATCTGTGTTTTTGGAGGCATAAGGGTTTGACATGTTTTTGATGCTTATGAGGAATAAAGGGAAAGTTAAAAAACATGTTCATATGATGTAAAAATAAAGCATCCATGAAAAGCTAATGAACAAGCACACAATTGCAACAATAAACATAACATATAGACATTAAGTGCAAACACAATGAATAAAAACAAAGTTATTTATTCTTTATACAATGTCAGTTCACACTGCAATTAGATTGATATGTTACAGAGTGGGCAAATGGTCAAGGAAGACAAGTTAAAAGCTCCGTACAAGTATGCAGATGAGGAATGAGCTAGCTTGAATGTGTCTTTCAGATTTGACTGTAAGGGTATCAAAGCACTGATTAACTTTCATTGTTACACTGTTCTAGAAATTCTTCATATTTCTGTATGTGTTTTTCATTTGCAAATGTTATTTCATGGTCCCGAAATGATAAATGTTTGTTTTTTATCACTGCATGACGAGAACAGGTCTAATGATAATAAACACATAGGTCCATGTAACTCAAGCTTTCAAATATCCTTCAATAAAACATTTCAGCAGTGTCAAAACACACAATCTGAAAATGTGTAGAAATAACTTGACAGTATTTTTCCAACTGTAAGACAATCCACTGATTTGAACTTGAATCTATTATATCTAAATCTGTAAAACGTAGGATATTAAAATCCTCAGTACAACTCTGAGGCACATGTATGATAAAAAAGGGAATGATGACTGATAGCAGTATGAATAGTCATCATTTTAAAAGAAAACTTCAGAAAGTTTTGAAAAAGGTTTTACATGATAGAATAATTACAATCATGAACTTTAAGTCACATAAATGTGATTGTATGTTAAAAAATTAAATGAGTGCTTTCTTATGTCAATACAATCTTGACATTAAGGGGTGATCTACACATAACCATTAACTATCCTTGATAACTAGCAATGGACACGTAATCTGCATTTGTAAAAAGCACCTTGTATCAGACACAACATACACACTGACATACACACAGCACAAAGATAACGTAATACTGCTGCAGTGGTTTTGTAAACAATTGTTTAACACTAATTTTTAAAAGGAATAGAATATTTTTTTTTTAAGAGTGATCAAATACTATCATAATAGGAAAAGTATAAAAATCTCACCAACTTATTTCTGCAATCAATGCGCAAATATAAGCATGCATTAAGTGGTTTTCCTATGGTTCACAATACTTTAAGAGTAACATGTGAGTCCAATGTTTTACAGAATACAAAAAAAAAATATAAGACCATAGTTAAGATAATAAATGTTGCATTAAACACATAACAGTTCACTACAGAGGATTACATACGTTGCTCCTTCAATATCTGCTACAAAAGTTATTGTTTTTTGTTTCAGGACTGTTGACTCAAAAACAGTACTCAACCCTTTTAGCAAGGCCATTTTCAGTGAATGGAATGCTGAAGATCCAACACAAAAACATTCAAGGCTTTTAAAGACACTTAAGTATTGGATATCGCTACGTCAAACTCTGAAATCACAGGTGTTTAATAGACATTGGCTTTGGTCAAAGATTTACAGTCTAATCAGTCTTCAATACAGAGGGCTGTGGCCAGGGAAGACTTTCTATGTAGTATTGCACATTATGGAAATAAACATATTTGTTCTACAGTGTAATATAGAGCCTGTCCTAATACAGTGCAGTGATTGAGGGGAAAAGGTAGCAATAATGATCCTACAGTCAGAACGACGTGAAACCTTAGTCAAAGTGCAAAATAACCTCTTTTAACCCTCACTATATTGTCAGAAGTGGTAAAAAATCAGTTTCTGCCCCACACCAATTCCCTCCGAAATGTGGACGCTCTCTATAAAACATTCCACGCATCCAGGGACTACACAATGATGTTAAAAAATTATCAATGCAAGGATAGATGTACAATGCATGTCAAAAACAGTGTTCAACACCATGAGATGCAATCAGCTTTGGTCAATTAAAAAGGGACTTTTTCTTCCTATCAAGTCATGCTGCAAAGTTTTTTTCCCACAGGCATTCTTCAGTCATGATTTGTGATTTTCCTCTTCAGAGGCAGGCAGATGAAATATAAAGCAACTTGACCGACCCTCTGAGGCCAATCTTCACCATAAAAAAAAATTGCACTGTGCAAAAAGTTAAGTAGGGGAGGCAGCTTTAGCAACTTTATGGGTATCCCAAATGGGTAGTCCGAATGGGTATCCCAAATGGGTAGTCAAAATGGGCATTCGAAAATAGTGGAAGGGGACATGGAGGAGGAGCTTGAGGATGTCACACACAGGCCGTCTGGTGGAGAGGGGAACAACTGCTAAGTCTATGGAAGGGTGGATTGAACATGGGGAGGGGGAACAGAGTAAATGATGATGAGCATTCCTTTTCTTTACTTGTTGTTGTATATTTTCTCAATAAGAGACAGTGTGGGGGCTGCAAAACATTCAGCTTCTCAGCAGCAACAGAAGAGCAGCAACCAGGATCAGCCCTGCCCAGGCCAACTGAGCTTGTGTTTATGTGCTCATGTATATATGTGTGTGTGTGTGTGTGTGTGTGTGTAAAAGAGGAGGAGCAGGTGGAGGCAGTGATAGTCTGTGGAGGTGGTGCAACTAGAGTAGCAAACACCTAAAGAAGCTGCTCTTCTTAGACCGGTTCTCTGTGATCTTAACGGGTCCACCCCCTCCTGAAGGATTTGTGTCATTCTGGAAAAAAGAGACAGTGACATGAAATGTGAAGTGGACAAAAACTATTATTATTCTTTATACTTCTGAGCTTGTCTGAAAAGGGTCGTAAAAAGGGTGGTAAACAGGGTCGTAAACATACCATTTTTCTGTTGAGTCTTGTCATTATGTCTCTGCCGAGGGTAAAAAAGGCCTGTTCCAATAAAACACAAAGACACTGGTCAAAGTGTATGGCTTGCACAATAAACTACAAACTGTTCTTTCTATACAAACACAGGACTGCAAGATGATGAACAGTGTAACTCACCTCTTCCACATTTATGCTGGATTTTGCACTGGTTTCTAAAAACTTGATCCCATAGTCAATTGCCAACTGCATAGATTGAGTCATATGTTAAGACAAAAAAACAATCAGAATCGTCAACCAAAATATTTTTGAATGGTCATCAATCAAACTATGAGATACTGCAAAAGCAAATGTGCCATAATGAACCTTGCATACCTTCTCTCCTCTCTCTTTGGACACCTGTCTCTTGTCATTCATGTCACATTTGTTCCCCAGAATCATTCTCTCCACATCTGAAGAAGCATGCTAAGAGGGACACAGAAGAACTATTACATAGCTGTCTCTGATAAAGACTAGAGCATCTTTCACCTCAACCCCCCCCAGAGAAATGTTCAATGACCTTTTTGTTTAGGTTCATTTGAAACCGAGAATCAAAAGTGCTTAGATGCAATACCCAAATCTTTCAGAAGATGGCAACATAGTATAAAGAAATTAAACTTTTTGTGGGTCCTCTCGAGGATCATTGCAACTGTTCCACAGTGGTGATTTAGCCTTGCTAATTAGCTTTACCTCCTCTATGTTCCGGATCCAATTCTTGATGTTCTCGAATGACTTCTCATTGGTGATGTCATACACCAGCATTATGCCCTGCAGGACAAAGGAAAGGAAGTGATTTCAGCGGAAGTGACACACATTGGGGTATGAACAGGAAAAGTCCAACCTTTCAGCCTTCAAACCATGACCCAGTAAGGATGTCTGCGCTGTTCCGGTGCTATATGTCTTTAAACTTGTCAAGTCCCACGATGGCAAAACAAGACCATTTATGAAGCCAAAAATGTATCTAATCTAACACAAATTCACAACACAACTCGGGGAGCATTTCAGAACCTTTCAGGAACGAACGCAGGGAATTAGATTACATTTCTGTTCTCTGTTTGTAGAACACACCAATGGTTAAACTGACCACAGAATAAACGAAGTGAAAAGGCCCAGCTGGGAGGCGTACCAGAGAGAGGTCAGGCGCAGTAGGACTGAGAGGGTGTGACCAACATGAAGGAACAATATGAACAGCCCCGACAGGAACAACACTATCAACTGGGGGGATTTCTTGGTCCAGTATCTTGCAGTGAGGGGGATGAGTGCGGGACACTCCACAGTCACGTGTGCTTCTTCACTCAGAACATGTGTTTCATATATATACAATGAGCTCATGATCATCAACAACGCTTTACAGCACTAAAAATGACTTTTGCTCCTCAAATACCTGAGAGTGAGATAGGGATTGAGGGTGAATATCTTATCTGTTATTGCCTCTGTAGATTGAAAAATAAATCAGGACTGTGAGCTTGTGATACCAAGGTAACATAATGAGAGGAACAGAAAACAGAGGGGTGTTAGCTTTCTAAACACATCACTCTGATCCAACCTTTTAGCAGTCCCTCGTCTGGACTATGTTTAGTGACCTTTGTCTGTATATGATCTCTGTGAAAATGGCAAAAGCTAAAAGGTCTCTAACTTTCAACGCAACACATACTGTAAGTCTCTATCTATTGACTGGGCTTAAAACAAGCGTTTTAGATCTTCATTTGTGTTAAGTGTAGACAGACAAAGAAACCTAATTAATAAGACTTTACTTATGTAGCTCATTTCATGCAAGAATTGCAGCTCAAAGTGCTTTACATAAAATCAATAAATAATGAATCTCACAGGTCATGGAACACGCACACATGTGCAGGGAGTGGAGGGACACACACATGCCAGAACATCCACCATAGTTGGACTATGTTTGACTCAATACCCATCTGGGTCAGATTAGGTCCCGTAGTCTGATAGGGCTTCATCTAAAAAACGGACCTAAAAGGTTGCTTCAATGATACTGTGTCCAATGAGTGAATAGGAGGGGCGGTGTCTTACCATTGCTCCTCTGTAATAGGCTGTTGTGATGGTCCTGAACCTCTCCTGGCCAGCTGTGTCCCTGTGTGAGAAGAGAGTGCATGATAAGGACGAAACACAATGTACATGCTTGGAACAGACTCTGATAGTCAAGAGGGGATGGGGGGGGGTCATATCTCATTCTAAACATTGACAGGGATATTTTGCATATGTGAATTTGCCAATGATAAGTAGGTCAAGAGAATGTACACACATTTGCAAGACCATGAATGCAGACAAGCACATAGCCAAAACTCATGGACACACCCAACCCCCCCCCCCCCACACACACACACACACACTTAATCTACATCATCATCAACCCAACTACACACACAATCACTGTACTGTGTTATGTATCAGATTTACCTAACGCTGCTGGCAAATTATTCAACTAGTACTGGTCATGTGGTCTGGATGGCTACTTTAACAGAATGTATACGGTACACACAAATCATATTAATGTCAATGGTCTTTGCAAGAAAGATTATGAAAATATTTTACCATATCTGAAGCTTGATTTTTTTCCCATCCAACTCAATTGTCCTGATTTTGAAGTCAATACCTGTAATGGAATGAGGGAAAGTTATGAATCAATATGAAACAATTGATATGTGAATTAAGAACAAGAAGTCTAAGGAATCTAAAACCTAGTGTTGAAACAACAGTACATCTATCCAATACGAACTGTCTCAGTCAAAGGCACCTGGGTTAGCTTAATCAGTTTACGAAAACAACGTTATTTTCTTACATTTCACCCTGATCTCCTGCCTCCTGTCCATCAATGTCAATTGTTTTGATGCATTTTGGTTCAGAAGCACAAACACATAGCACACCAGTACCTCAATCTGGTTGCCTCAGATAACACAGTTTCAGACCTAATTTAAGCACAGGGATGTTACGTCAAAGTCTTTCCAATCCACAATGTTGGAAAGGATAAGAAGTGGGTAGTAAAAGTGGGATTGGGTCACACAACTTTTGGAGTCATTCAGAGCTCAGGAAGATCCCTTGCGGGGGAAGTCTAAAATCAGGCTTAAAGGTCTGCGTGCTTAAAGTAGGTCCACAGTCCCAGGCTCATATAACACACTGCCCAGCTCCATTACACACCAACACATCACCAGTGTGGACCTTAGGGTATGCCTACTCACATATACCAATGTGTAATGAAGGCACACACACACCTTGGGAAGTTCTATATTTTTCTGACTTCTGACAACTACAGGTGGGGGACAAGACATGAGAGCATGTCCACTGATGTCAGTTGATAGTCATGCCAATGCAGTGACAGGCAGGCCAGGGTGTCCACCCTAATCTCCAAGTGCTCAAGGGAATGCTGTTAGCTTGGTGATGATCTCTCCTGGTTCTCCTAGCACAGAGAGCATGCAGGGCTGTCAGGCATCCTCAACCCCTCTGACACCCACTGGCCCCAAAACTGACATGGCTAAATAAAGCAGGAACCCTGGCCCTGGCCCGGACAGCTGTCTGCTTCATGAAAGCTCTCCACTAACAATGACCATATTGGTGAGAGTGGAAGAGACAGAGAAAGAGAGAGAGACAATAAGAAGCTATTGCTTGCAAATCAAATTTGGTAGCATCTTGCCAATTACTCCAAAGCACTATTAGCACTATTGCTCTGCGTTTGGCTAACCCTCGTACATTTGAATGTCTTACAGAAAAGAGCCGCCATCAAAATAGACCATGGGAAAGGACAGAGCATGTCATTGGTGTGTAACCTGAGAGGACCCTTGTCAATTATCAGTCGAAGGCTGGAACAAGTGTCCATATTAAAGCATAATGAGATGGTCCTGAGGCTTCCGGTGCTACATGACAAATAGAGGTCAAAGCAGCTCTGACAGGAAGTAGTGGGCTGCAGCAAAAACTGGTTAAAAAACATGTCATTAACAACAATGTCTTCACTTCAGATCATCTGTAATAATTATTTAATTCCAATCCAAACTGCATTATGTATACTAAGGAGCATGGGTCTTGAACCAAATTAGGCTCGACAAACCTACAGAATAGCTGTGCTATTAGCCTACAGTAGGTTTTGAAACAACACTCCTCACAACACCAAATGTATCAAACTTCCTCTCCCGCACCAACAAAAAAATCCATCTTCCAAGAGGATGAAGACTAGCTAGCTTGGTTTTAACCTCACCGATCAGTCACCCTAAACTCATATTAGGGGAGAAAAACCCCCGTCAAGGATGGGACGAATTGTCATCTGCCCATCTTCCTTTCAGAACAAGCAACAACAGCAAAAAAAAACAACAATGAGGGGAATTCACTATTTAGAAACAACTCCACAGCGGGTGAATTCCAATGGCTGTGATTCAATTTCCGTTCTTTTGCGAGGGGCTTGGCTACACATTCCACCAGGGAGAAAGACAGAGAGTCTCCATGCAGTGTTGGTGGGTGGTTCTGATTCCACAGCATGGGGTGTGTGTGTGTGGGGGGGGGGGGTTACTGGCGGTCAGAGCTTCCCTCTTCCCTCCCTCCACCCTCAGTCACTGTCCAGGAAGAAGAACCTGGTTGGTGGTGGTCATTAGGGAAGCTTGCAGCGGAGCCGGCCCCGGGGTCACTAACCTCTCCTCTCAAGGTTTTATACAAAGAGGAAGGGATGTGACAGACCGGCTGGTAGCTCCCCGACAGGCGGAAGAATGTGGGATAAGCACACAGTGACACACAGACACACACGGGCTGCACAAACACACGTTGTTGCTCGTTCACATACACTAACACTTATACACACACGCACACACTGATGGCCTAGCCTATACAACTATGCAAACACACTCACACAGCCTACACATAACGGACACACACACATAAAGCCCAACCCTGAACACAACAGCCGGTCAGCTGACACTCACGAGACTCAAAGCAGATTTCTGACAGTACGGCTTCTGTTTCCACAGACCATTGTTGGACAGACTTGAATCGTGGGAGATCATTAGATATTCACCCTCTTAGTCATACAACCTTCCCAATACTCATGCTGTACAGTGCAGTTTTGAACAGCACAGCTGTCCTGTGGAACATTTGTGACCCTTTTGAATAGGATGGGATCATTATGGTTGTTGTGTGGCCCTACAGTAGCAGCTAGTTTAGTGGAGAGGTGGGAGGAAGGGTTTGCCTAACAGCTATCCAGTATCTTAGATTTTTTTTCCATAGTAAGAAGCACATCAACGCTGATTAGGAGATTACACATTAATGTCTCTGGATCAAATCAGTGAATAGAGAGTCATAGCATGCCAATTTGGGTTGAAGTGAAACTAAATGTGCATCTGAGCAACTTTAACCACAGGAACCACTTAAACAGACATCACATTAACATGTGCATGTGCTGTACCTGTGGTTAGCTTATACTGTGGCACAAGGTTGAGAGCACGCCTCTATCTTCGTATAACATTGTCATCCTGTTGAAAGAAAAAGCCTCCTCACACTTCCTGTTTCAGGAAGACTAAAGACATAGAAACCTGAATAAACTCAACCACCTGTCTACTCTGATGCAGAGGAAAGTCTCCTAAAGAAGTCTGTTTTACAATGAATGTGGTGATCAACTGTAATCATATTTCAGCTTTGTCTTTTTAAGATGATGATTTACTAAATCATTAGAAGTTAGTTTGGAGTGAACTTTGTGTTCTTGGGTCACATAGCTTAACTTTAACAGACTTCAATCACCTGCTTTTATAATAGACGAATAAGCTTATAAGTCAACAATGTAGTGAAGTAAAGTCATGGGGGAAAAAAAAAGGGAAAGGCAGAGTTTTACTAAAATCAACACAATCTAAGTAACCAACACCTTCCTGCCATTCTAGTAAAAATAATTAAATAAGTTAACTTTTTAACCTGGATTATAATGAGAGAATAAATTGGTTTTGTCCAATAATGCACATGAAACAAAGTGACATAGATACCTATTTTGCCTAATTTCCTTCAAATCAATGCAGGCTGCATATTTTGTTTTCAAGAAGGCTCAACTGAACTAAGGAATGTTTCTTATTTTCCGAGTAAAAAGGTATAATTTCCCTCTACCTTTATTTGAAATTCTAACACTCAATTGTATGAAACCCAACTTTGAGATTGAAAAAATGTCCCATTTGACGAAGAGTATTTTGAAAGTGACAGTCAGAAGAAACAATCCAATGAGCATTATTTCTACCAGGGCTCTGCCCACAAGTCTACCTGTAGTACACATCCAACAGGTAAGGAGAAGCTACATGACAATAACTGGTTGTTTCCGTTTTGCACGTTGCTAGACGAAACATCACCTCTGATTTAAATTCATTGACAAAAGAAACATTACTGACAACTCGTGCTTATTCTGCATACAGGCGAGGGCCTCGTTCCTCATACTAATTTAACGTGCACACAATGGTCAAAAGACAACATAAGACAAAACATTCAGCTGTCCGTTACCTTGCTTCCCATTGTTCATCACCGTTATGTAAGTAACAGCAGTCCATTTTAAATGTATATGTACAAATGACAGAAAACTGACCTATTGTTGATATGAAGGTAGTGTTGAATGCATCTTCGCTGAATCGAAACAGGAGACATGTCTTTCCAACTCCACTGTCTCCAATTAGTAACAGTTTAAAAAGATAATCATATGTTTTTGCCATATCCTCCTTCGCTTCAATCCCTTAGATTTGACTGTCTCTAACGAAACTGGACACTTTGGGTCCAGCTAGCTACACCTCTTTGATACACTGTAACCATACAGTAAAGAGGAAACAGGGAAATGTGAGTTGAATGACGTCTACAACATAAGAGGCAGGGCGCATCCTTCTCATCTGGGTTGCCAGATTGGTGAGAATGTTTTTTTAACGTTTCTTAAACCTTGCTTTTATTCTTTCTATGCCGGTTTTCCAGGTAATTTAAAAGTTTTGACATGAAATATAATTTATTAACGCTAAAAAAATGTACAACTATATTAGTCTATTTCTCATTTAAATTGCTTAATTTGCATACATACTGGACATCCTCTCAACTTTCTGTGGGTCTGACAAAATGACATGAATCCTTTTTAGTCTTTCAAGTTATCTTTATATATGGAACTCTAGAACTGAAATCAGCTGCTTTGATACATTGATACATTTCGTACATAAAATCCAGAGAAAGTAAGTAGAAATAATAAATAGTGGATGTCTAAGCAGTAACATTTACCATTAAAAAATGTCAAATATCTACCAGAATTGTCAGACAACACATGCAGAGGACTGCTATTATATTTAACCAAATACAAGTTATGCGTCTGAAATGTCCCCCACTATTTTGGAATACGTGAGTCAAGTTGTGCGTACATATATTTTAAGAATGATTTTCATTAGTGAAAGTTCTTGATGAGTTTGTATCCACAAGTTGTAACAACTTTTCACCCATGTACTGTCATGTATTAAACTGTGAATTAGCAGCAGTTTCAGTCCATATCTTGCACTCTACGGCAGATCTCAGCTGTAAACTCGGAGCACTTGGAGTTTCCACCTAGGTCTTTAGTTAGTACCTGTAAGAGAATGAGGAAAAAACATGAAACTTTTATCACTTCAATAATCACCCATGCTATACCACCCATATCCACGGAAACTACTGATGCCTATATCAGATAAAAGCAATGTCTCCAGTTTGACAAAAAATGTCAAGCCACAACTCACGACTGTTTTAATATAAACAATGTATTCAACTATTTCCTTAAAGTATCATTGTATTCTAAGCAATTTACTAAAAGTATTAAACTGATTTAGGCAATTTAGTGTTACATTTTGCCAGATAAATACCCACCTTCTTGTCACGAATGGTGTCGAAACAAGCTGCCTCAATCTTCTTGCCATATCCATGGAGACCCATGTGGCGTAGCATCATCACAGCGCTCAGTAGCAGAGCAGTGGGATTGGCCATGTCCAGTCCTGCTATGTCGGGAGCTGTCCCGTGAACCTGGAAGCCACAAAAACATAAGTGTCAGTTACTACAGTATTAACTAAATAGTCATTTTTCCAATTTGCTATGTATAATGTATAATTTGACTGGCTGGAATCAAGGCTATTATGTGACTTATATGGGAATGCAATGGACATGTTATTGGTCACTTTTCATGTGACTAAAGATAAGACTTTTAACAGTGTACATGAAATAACTTGACAAAACAGTGTCTTGCATTTGTTCGAGAAACAATGAAACTATTAATGAAAACGGCCCAAATAGCGCAAAACAAACCGATTCAAAAATGGCGACCCCATTGGCTCCAATGTTGCCGCTAGGAGTAACTCCCAGACCTCCAATAAGTCCAGCACACAGATCACTGCAACAGACATACATACACTAGCTACTTCTGCAGTAATAACAGTCTTCAAAAGAACGGTGTAGTGACATTAATGCACACAAATAAACAAGCCAAGGTTAGGCCGATAAGATCGAAGCTCTTTTAAGCTATTAATGTGTTTAATAGTTTAAGTAAATTCAGTGTACAGGCATTCAAAGGAACACTGACCTCAAAATGTCACCATACAAGTTGGGCATCACAAGCACATCAAACTGAGTAGGATCTTGTACCATCTGAAAGAGAAATAATTTTGAAATTTGAGATCAGATAACTGAACTAATTGAAACACTTTTAACAGTTACATTTTTGCATATGGGGTTGGTCTTACATTAAGACACACTGTGTCAAGGTACATCTCTGTGAATTTTATGTCTTTAAAATTCTCTGCCACCTCCCGACATTTTCGCAGGAAAAGGCCATCGGACATGCGCCTGTTCGAAAGAATAAAGCACAATTAAATCAATGATTTAGTTTGTGGTATCTATTAATCTTTGACAGCCATTTTATATGTATTTTCAGAATACAATTAAAGCCCTGTCACACTAACATGATGTTGGCTTTGTGTACTGCAGTGACGCTGCTTCTTTGATTGTTCCTGGCGTATTCAAAGGCATACTCAGCTATACGCCGGCTAGCATCTTCAGTGATCAGTTTGATACTCTGCACCACTCCGTCCACAATCTACAACAGAAAGAAGATGTTATATATGACACAAATGTTAACATGGACAACATATGTTTAATTTTTACATTGTAAGAGGAAGAGGATTGGCTTAGCCATAGACATGTTCAAGGGACAGTGATAACTGTGGCATACCAGCTGAGCAACGGAACAAGACAACAATAACAGAATATTAAGGATAATTTGGTCTTAAATTTTAGGGAAATACATCTCAACACTACAATAGGATTTGGTACGGAGTGATTTTAGGATTCATTGAGCAATGACATACAACACCATCAACCACCACTTGATGATGACAAAATGAGCAAAGGAGGACAAGCTGGAAAGCAGAAGTTGATGAACATACAGAAGGGAATCTTGTTAAAACTACTTTTAAGCACTAAGGAAGTTTCATATTATGGGCTGGTTAGTTCAGCTGTTCCACCTTACCTAGGAAACAACCTGAGGAATAGCCTAAGTGTTCCCTTTCAAATCCAGCTGGAACAGTGTAAAAGGCTATAAGAACACCAGTATTGACAACTAAACCATGATTGGTCCTAAACAACTAGAAAAACATATTTGATACAGCTGCCTACAGGCCATGAGGTTCTGTGCTGGATTCCCATCACTTGTCCAGGTTGTACATTAAATCATAAAATCATCAGCGACTTGTCTTTGTTTAAAAAAATCAACACTATTAATTGATGGCGTGAAACAATGTCCTTACCACATGCTCAATCCCACTGTACTCTCCCTCAGTGTTCTCACGGATGGTGACCAGGTCGACATCGGTGTAGGGGGTCTTGTATCCCTCAATAGAAACACACGGACGCACGTTGGCGTACAGGTCAAAGGTCTTTCTCAGCAGCAGGTTCATGGAGGGGTGCCCTGCAGCAATGGGGGTCTTCAAGGGCCCTGCAAAAAGTAACAAAAATCAAGTTCCATTTGGCTCCTTTTCTAATACTGATAAAATATAAATAATACAAATGTATACAAACTAACAATACCAACCAAAAATATAACAATGCATTCATTTAGCATATTTTATTCAAAACAACACATAAGGGGGATTTTAACCTGGGACCTCTTGATATCATGTTAAGTGCTTTACCAGCTTTACCCATAATAACAATTTTCATACAGGTACCTTTTAAACCGATCTTGCTCTTGTCCATAGATTCCTTTGCATCAAGGGGAATCATCCACTTGCCTCCAGGTCCTTTGATGGCGGTTACATTCCTTTCCTCCCACCCAATAGGAGCCTTTGGAAAGAATGTTATACATTGCTTTAATTTTGTTTTATAACAGCGTCTGAACTGTTGATGCATCTACTCTCTTATGAAGTCTAGCCTACAGTCTGTTCAGACTGCGAGAATGGACGGAGTTGGTGTTTCAAAACGTACTTTAGCCGCCTCAAAGATCTTCATGACGGCTGATGAGATTTCTGGACCAATCCCATCTCCAGGAATGAGTGTAACCGTTTGGATCTATGGAAGGCAAGTTATAGTCCCGTCTATTAACATTATATAGGACTCAGTCAGGAGGGACCTTTTCAGATGCAAAGCAAATGAAAAGACATAGCATCCACCAAGCAAACACACTAGACATATGTGTAAGTTTCTAGAACTCTTGAGAAGCATGCGAGCTGACTTACCCCCCTCGAAAAAGGTTTCGAACCTAATACCGGTCTCTTTAGAGCCCCAATGACTTGGGACACCTGAAGCGAAAACAAGAAACGTAAGGTTATAGATCGCGTAGGTCTAGCGTGCAGATACCTATATGATAATCACAGCACATATGGAAAGCATTGCAACATGAAAACACGTAACAAAAAAACATCGTTTTGTTAAACCATCAAACCGGTATGTCATAGTAGCACATAGATTGCAAACGTTATTTTGGGTGTCAGTGAAGGACACGCACAGAAAAGGCCTCACACAGTATTAGTGGACAGCATACTTCATTTCAGAGGCCACCAAGCACCGAAGTGGAGGAGACCCTGTAGACGCACATTCAATAGAAAGGAGGGTAATAGTGGCGTAATTGATTAAGGCATACATGTTTTCTTACCATTGACCTCCACGCGTTCCCTGCCATACTTGTGATTTGGTCCTTCTACTGCTGTTCTACAGATTCCGGAGTGTAAGCTGATGTCGTCACATACAGGAAGTCCAGTCTCGAGTCTTTACAAGGTTGCCAGTAAATTATATAACCCACTTTAAGTGCTACTGCTTTTGAAACGTTAGTTTATAATTGAAAAAAGTTCAAGTAGGCCATTAAACAAACTACATATTACGCACAGCAATATATATTTAGTGCTACTACTTCAATTATTTTCATCTCAATCAGTAGCATACTAACTGACTTACAAAGTATGTCGTTTCTCAGTGCATTGTTAAAACTGTACTACTACTACTACCGCTACTTTGTTATTTTAGTTTTAAAATAAATATATAAGAAAAATATTAACAACTACCTGGATGTAGGTATTATGGTTGCATTCCATATTTGTTGCAATGCTTCTGCACACATAAAATCTATGATAGCAGATTACTTTTAAATGGCGCCACCTGGTGGTTCATCATTTTCATCTGCTCTGTGTGCAACATCCTGAAACAATCCAGTGATGAAACAACGTTCAACAAGGACTCAATGTGCGAGCCACTCTACTCCAAGAATGCGTGAAAAAGAATTTCTGCCTTTGACTGCGTCTAAAATAACGAGCTCTGCAACGACGTCTACTTTGTTTGTAAATATACCAATAATCCAAGAAACCCGATCAAAAATTATATGTCTGGAGAATGCATCCATCATGTTTTCATGCAGAGAACATGATGTCGTCTTAAATTACTAAAACAGAGAAAGCATCACGAACTTCCAATGTAATGTGTCTGTGTAATGGAATAATTACTCGACTAGGATGGGTAATAAGCAAACAATATTTACTGATGAACAGTTCGAGGCATATCAGGTAAGATGTGCATTATATTTATTTATTTATTTATTTATTATTGGATATGTATAATGTAGCCTTTGTATTCACATCACCATTTTCCATTTCTGTTAAAAAAATATTATTAAGAGTGCATTTAACTGATTTTCATCAACATCATATGCGTGATGCATTATGTGTTTCAGGTTAGAGAGACACACCTTCATGAGACCAATATAGATTTTTACATTATTTGAGCATTAATTATTCTCATCTAATGATCATTATTCATATGCTATAACATTTTATGATGTTAATTGATCCAGGCTTGTATAGTACTTTCAAAGGTTAGACCTGGCCCAGCAATGTATCAAGTCCAAGCTCCCATTCTGTACCATGAAGCATCGCTGGGTTCTTCTTAACATTGTTCTCACAGGTGCTACTTCAAACAAAGAACCGTGTGAGAATCATTAAAATAGTGGTATGGTAATTCCATAAAATACATAGTTAAGAAATGGTTTATATTTAATTTCCAAGTTGTCCAAAAATTCTTTTGTAATGGAATCTGTGGTTTGAAAAAAAAAATCTGCTTGTTATAGTAGATGTAATAGAAACTAGATAGTGTAATTGGCTATATTCTTGTGTTTCACCCTAAGACTAGGCTTTTATCTTTGTCTAACTACGGACCTGCCCGACACAATCTCAGACGCATTACCAAATGTTGGCCGTTATCATATCATCATGGCAGAGCCATATCTGGTTACCACTGCTGATTTAATCTTGCACAATTGTGTTGTTCTGCTCCTCTTATAGGATTGCACTTTCTTCACACGCAAAGAGATCCTACGGTAAGTTAAATATCTGCTTTACCAACCCAGCTTAAAGACCTTCTGTAGGTCATCTCAGTAGCTTCTAATGAAGGACTGTTGGACCATGTGGTTGTTTCAACAACTTAAATACACGTGAACATGAACGTTTGACACTTCATAAGAAAGTAATAATGGGCCGACCACATCGATAAAACGTATGTCTTAGTGGTGTTGAGCACACAATCAACTCAGATACTTTCTGAGTTGTTTCGAAATAAAATTAATTGAGATACAGTTTGTAATTAAATATCTATTTCGCTGGTTCTTTGGGGCAAAGGAACTTTCATTAAGACTGTAAATCAAGAATCATCCAATGGTTGTATTGCTCATGTATATATAATTAGGCCCACATCAATCTACTGTCTATTATTCATCGTTCTTTGACCAGTGGTTTTCTACAGCCCCCACTTTTGTTGCTCAATTTCAAACTGCCTCTGTAATTTGAGCTTGTCCAAAACCAGTGAATCTCTGTCTCATGCTAGTTTTTGCTGGCCTCAGTATTCTAAAGCAATTAAATTGCTGTATTGTTGCCAGGGGATGGTGTGTTTTTTTTCTCTGTCAGCCGTTTATTTTCTTCAAATGTAGGTCATGACCACAATACTGCTTTCAAAATGCTACATAGTCAATGGGATTATGACTTCAGAGATTTATATTATGATTAAGTATATTGCATTGTGATGCATTCTGGAGAATCAGTTTACTGTAGATTACAGTCAGATAATTGTTGACTCATTGTGTGTTCTGCGTAATCAATGTTCTCTTGCTATCTTATTACGTCTCTTTGCTTTAGTGAGTTTGTGTTTACAGTAGTGTATTGATTACATCATGCATCATTAACTAGCAAACTACTGAAGTGTTCCTTTAATTCACGTAATTTATATCTTATCTTAAAACATGAAGAATATATTCTAAATTCAATAGTAAATGTAACCATAGTAATAGTCAAAATCACTCTCTCCAGAACCAGACAATTGTATCCTCACATTTTGCTTTTGTCTGGCATTGTAAAACATACACCACTTCAGGGTACATTATCCTCATCATGGCAACATTGTATCAGGAGACTTGAGTTGAACAAATTCCCAGCAAGATAGCACTGGGTCCTGCTGTATGACGCACACACAGTCCCCCAAGATGGATTGTCGCAAGCACAGATGTGCCACAAATGGGCCAATAAACTTGCAGCCTGGAGTGTGAGTCACATGAAACGCCAGTAACACAAAGTCATGAGCTGGGCTCTACTGCAGACCAGCAGGTAGGCAGGAAGACTGACCGTGTAGGTGGTCCTGATATAAAGCGGAGGTTTTATTTGTGAACCGATAGATATTTTATCTGGAGCCATTTGAGTGCTGTCTGTTCCCAAGGTACGGTCATGGCGATAGTGGATACTGTATGATTTTCCCCTTCCTGTTTGAACTGAAATAGCATTTTTTTCTCTGTCCTTGGATTTGATGGTTTATACACACGGTTCAGTTAAAGGTCATCAGGCAATACACTGTACACTGGAGTCCCTGTCCTTATTTTATATTGATAAGTATGTGTCGCTGTGCTGTAAAAACATTTCAACCATTAGGTTCCCCTAGGTTTATATAATTGTACCCCATCAGTAAAGTTACCAAGAGTCTGGAAAGGTGCAAATGATAAAGACTAACAACGATTTCCATGTTAAGTTAGATCTATCGTAACTTATGTCCTATACAGAAGAAAGGCGTATCTTGCCAAAATGATCCATGTGGTCAGATTATGTTTTGTTCCATCTGCTATCAAGATTTATCCTTGTATGGATTAGGACCACAAAACCAGCCTGCCAAGGTGCGGTATCTTCTGGAATCCTTCCAGAACTCATTCATTTCTTAAAGACAGGAGTGCTTTGCTTTATGCTAATTGCCTGCCAGGAGAGAATCTCTTTCAGGTTTATAGTCTGAAAATTACTTTGATCTGGGATCACCCCAGACAACCTCTGATTGGTCATTTGCAGAAAAGGTTGGGCCCTTGTGTGGTGATAGAGCAGGTTTTGGGCATTAGTTTACCACTCAATTCACAACTTATCATCTGACCAAGGAATTACCTTTATTGACAACAAGAGAGTAAATGGCTTGTGGGAGTGTGAAATATAGTAATTTCTCAAAACATTTGGAAACAATAATTTCACAAAATATTTGTGTGGCCTTGTGTCTTTGCTGAAAAATGCAAAAATTGTGATGTGTTTTTCATATTTAGTCTTCGGTCTTGAATTGCTTCCCCCTGATATTTGATACATGAAGCTCCCCTTATGGCATTTCACCGTTTCCTTCAGTGGAGATGTGTGGAGGTTCAGTATTGTGTGATATAAAGTACATTCACCACTACCTCACAGACCTGATAAGGCTAATTTACAGAGCTGTTGGGCCGCTCCCGCGCACAGACGGATTCATCTTTCCAGAAGTGGTGACACACTGCCCTGAAGACATAAGACAAACGCCAGAAAGGCTCAGTTGGTGAAGAATAAGCACTGGTTTTAGTATTCATTTTAAATGTGATCTGTAAACATCTCATTAACTTCTTAGCAATGTTTCAGCCAAGGTTACTTACATCTTTGACCGACAGGCTGCTCTTTGCTCAAATATTGTTCAACTCAATGAGACAGTTTGCCACATTGTGGATAGTTACCAATGATATACAGTATATCAAACTGGTATAAAAAAGCAGTTAAATGGGTTTATGATACATGGTGTTAATTACTTAATCTGTTTATTCCTTTCCCATTTATAAACCATACGATGTTGATTTAAGGCCAAATTAATTATTCTACTCTAAAGGTAGGCAGGTATAGTATACTTTACACAAAGTGTGCCATCATTTGCAGAGGGAAATATAAACATATTGCAGTGCATCATGTGTTCCCTCTCTCTGTTGAAGATTACATGCCAGATACCGTGAACTGGCTCCCCACTTAGTTCCAATGGATTACACCAACGAGCCAGATATCAAACTCCCTATGGCACTGATCATCAGCATGCCAGAACTGCAGGTGAGCATGTCTTCTTTATGTTATGATGATACAATTTTTGTATGTAAAATGTAGACCATGAAAGTTTTTAAAGTGCCTGAAAGTGTAATAAAAGTTGGTCCAAACACAATCTCCTATGGGAAATAAATGCTGCTGTTGGTTGCTGAAGTGAAATGGGTTAGTAGTGACATTGTATCAGTGAGGATTCATGTGTCCAAGGCCGTAGTCATTACTGCTCTGATAGCCCTGCCAGTGAGAAACATCCCATTCACTCTCTGCTTAGTCAGCACCCACTGTGATTAGTCAGCCTCAATATGTCACTCACCCTTCCTGCCAATCCCCAGCCTGGCCTGTTACATGTTGAGAGCAACATACTGAACAGATACAGCAGTGTTGAAACTGAGATTCAGCTTTGCCATCGACAAAAAAAAAAGGTCTCAGTACAGATTCTCTGTTGATCAAATGTATCAATTCTAGATTGGTCTTCATCTAAAACTAGCCAAGACTGGATACATACTAATATGTCACATACAGTCAGCTGCATCTGATTAACAGATGAATACACCTAGATGTAAAGTACACATCTCCAACAAGCTCATGACAGGCTTCGTACATAAGAAGCTATTCATTTAAACCATCTATAAGAATCTATTTGGTAAAGCTTCATGTTATGATACTATAGCAGTCAATTACTTTGGTTTTCACTCCATCAAACTGCATCCATTCCCATGTCACATTAAGTGGCATGTTGTCTCATCAAATCATACCCATCACATGTTTCTCCCTGGGGATTATGAGTGTAGAGACAGTATCCATAGCCCATTCATACCAGGGACATGATAAGTGTCCCGTCACCTACCCCTGTGGTTGTAAACATCCCAGTGCTTGACTTCCACAGACTGGAGCCATTTGGAAGCATGAATGATGGTTCCCTGACAACAGGCATAGCCAAAATGGCACCAAAGGTCACACAGTCGTAAATTTGTGTTTCACCTGTGCAGATTTTGACATGAATTACCTCAGTTTAGCCTAGGCAAGCCGAGTGTACCCTATAGCCTGCAGCTAAGCTTAGCCTATAGCCTAGCTTAGCTGACGATGAGGGATAAGAGCCACTTTGCTGACATAGCAATCAGGTAGACGGCACTGTACATGACTAGCTAATGAATGGAACCTGGCACGCAATGTGGAGAGAGTGAGATCAGGAGCTGCTGGAACATACAATTAAACAGGCTCTTAGAGTGATTGGATATGTGCATTAGTCTTGTTCTGTATCACAATTAAGTACTTGTTTTTTATGCAAATATGTTGTGCAAGATTGAGTGTTTCATAGCACTTAGAGGGATAAAATATCATCTTTATGGGGACATTTTACCTTTATCAAGCTGGTTTAGTTTGTCATGTCAGTGCAACAGAGTTGACTGGTCAAAACAAGCTGTTTTCTCTGTATCTTCCCCCTCAAGGAAAACCCTTTTAGAAATCGCATTGTGGAGACCTTCTCAGAAGATGGCGAAGGCAACCTCAGTTTCAACGACTTTGTAGACATGTTCTCTGTACTGTGTGAAACAGCACCGCGAGAACTGAAGACAATATATGCTTTTAAGATCTACGGTGAGCCTGCCTGTCACTGACTGAATATTTGTCAGAAGTCAAAGTACATGCAATTGGTACCATCAGTCATTCTTCTTGTTGACTAACTGTGACATTTTCCTTGCTCACAGATTTCAATGTGGATAATTTCATATGTAAGGAGGACATGGAGAAGACATTGACCAAGTTGACGAAAGGGGAGCTGACTCCGGAGGAGGTCAACCTGGTGTGTGACAAGGCTATCGAGGAGGCAGATCTGGATGGAGATAGCAAGCTCTCATTTGCTGACTTTGAGAACATGATCTCCAAAGCCCCAGATTTCTTAAGGTACAGCGATTCTAAGAGGACAGGGATTCTTTACGATGGAAAAGTACCTATGATAGAACAATCTGCATCAGTATTCAAGGATGTTTAATAGTTCAGGCCATAGTTGTTCCTTGTACATTACAGAAACACATGTTAGGACAAAAACAGCCACAACATTGAGTCTTGAGTTTGACGAATGGAGTCAAATGAGTGAGACATTGTATTCTGCAATTCAGCAAAAATAGTTTCAATTAAAAAAAAAAAATTCAATAGTGCTTGATCACATTTTTGGGTGATTGATCATGCCATTGTAAATAGTTGTTTCATTTCAGTACCAAAACCATGCAGATGAAACAGCCAGTGGAAGGCCACCTATTTCTGAAAGCTTGATTTATCTTGGCAGTAAAATTACCTGGAAATTTGTCAATCACACAGGGTCAGCTTTAGATTGGCTTCAACTTGTTTTCCTTGTTTGTCATTGGGGAATTCATTTTAAGTTACAGCTCTGAGCAAGACTAGTGTTCGGTTGCCATAGCTGCTATGCTGGTAACTTTAAGAGAGAGGTGCATTCCCCATTAATAAGCCATCCCACCACATTTCTACTCATTTTCAAAAGAAAAACCTTAAAGACCAGAAGCTGTTTTTTCTCAAAGACTTTGATGAATTTCAGTAGTTTCCCCAATCCTTTTGCAAACTCAATTATAAAGCATTTTCCTTAGTCTCTATTTCACACCTACATGAAATGGGGCAGCAGTCTTCTTTCGAGGTACATAGTCCATGCAAAAGACTGCCATTACTAATGTTTGGGAGAATAAACTGTCTATCAACCTGTCACGGCAGTGCAGTCCAATGTGACATTGGTAATAGTTCACTGGCCAACCCTTGTAAAATGGCAGTACAGTGCCTCTATTTCACTTTAAGTAGCACTACTAGCAGCGTACTTGTAAGTTAATGGGTGTATTGGAGTTCTGTTCTGTGATCCCCCTCCCTGGCATGGCATTGTTCCTCACTTCAGAAGTCGCTTTTGTAAATCTTAACTGAAAGTCTGCCAGAGTGACACATAAAGCTTTAGAGAAAAAATTATGGTAATGAAATGGCATGAAATGTTAGCAAGCATGAGTCTTTTGGACTTTTCTAAAATGTGTTGGGATAATTTAAATATGAACACTGCAGCTGGTGGTTCTCTACTCTGGCTTCAGTCATGCTGCTGAGGAATCAATGTCCTGTGACAAAATGACATTGGCAAAATAACATCTCAGAAAACCCATCTTGTAACAACAGTATAACAATATGATATCTAGTTTATTTATGGTCATTTTTCGTTAATAGTGAGCCCAAACATGAAAATGTATCATTACTGCCATGTTTTCCAGTCTAGTCATGTCAGGTCCTGGAGACGCATTGAAAAGAGGGAAAACGGTAAATGTGTGAAATGCATTACATTATGTTGTATATCTAACAATGACTCTTATTGTCTACTTATAGCACCTTCCATATACGAATCTAAGGAAACTCGATGAGGAACAGAACATTGTTATGGAGGTGATGCTGAACTACATCCATGTTCCTCTGAAGTCATCACAAGGCACATTTCTTGGGATTAGACATTTAGGATCCCTATCACCATACCACAGCTAGGCCCCTGACCTTAGTCTCACTGAAGCACAGTGCCTGTCCTACCAAACACAAGTGGAGATCTATCTGAACATTGAATTATATTTTCAATGTGACCTTTGTGATATAATCTGAAAAGTGGAACCAGGAGTTTTGAATACAGGATTGTGTACCCTGGGGGTCTTTTTCATGGAAGCACAGGCCTTTTTGCCGATTCATGCTCTACAGGAAGTATCACATTAGACACTTTGAAATAGAAAATCAATAATGCATGACTGTTTTCTCTGTAATCAATTCTTATTCCTTAAAGTTGGACAATTAGATGGACATTAACTCTAATGGAACAAACAATGGTGGTGGACAGAGGGTGAACCAAGATGGGCTCATTTTGATACCAGTAGTGCTTATCTTACACAATGTGCAAGGGTTTTAATAGCAAACCTAGGACTTTGTTGCAGATTTTTTTGAAGGCTATATTTTACATGCAACCATTATTTTATTACTGACAAAAAAATGGACAAGATAAATCAAGGGCTTTTGCAGTGGAAGTTTATGCCAGAAAGAAAGATGCATACAAAGTATAAAAGCACAGTTTTAGCACATAAGACAGAACAGTCAGGAGCTATGCAATCTGTCTTAATGATGTGCATGAGACTAATTTAAATTGCAAATATCTTTTTTTTTCTCATCAAGTATTGTCTAACATAATGGAGCATATTGACAATCATACTAAACTGTTATTCAGTTGATGGAAGGGCTTCGTCTCCACCATAATGTCATGCTTTGATACCTTTTCATGCCTCTAAACCTGATACAATAGCAGTAATTTACTTGTGAATGTAGTATTTACAATATTATTAACATTTGGCTAGACTTGAATAAATACATTTTCTGTTGCAAGATATGCAGTGTTTTCCAGCTAATTTTTCAACTTTGGGTAATACTATTTTCTTGCTAAATTATCCATTAATAAAGTGCATATTTTAACAGATGACAGATTAGGCTAGATTTTTTTGTTTTTTGGATTGATGGGATAATTCCAGAATAAACTGTAAAGATAATCAACACATTCAAACCTCATAAAGTTTGCTAAACATTGCTGAATTAGCACTAGAAGTGCAGACAATATATTTAGTTAAATAATTGGTAATGTTAAGTTTTTAAAGTGCTTGATGAGTAGAGTTGGATGTCATACTGTACATCAATTTAGAATGTGTTCTCATGAGATGCTTTGCAACTGAAAGATTTATGCATTCTCTCTGCAAAGCCCAGTTGAAAATGCTATGAATGCTATTAGAAACCATAATTATGCTAATGCTCACTTGCTGTTTTTACAACAGAGGTACTCTACATATATACCTACTGTTGTGTGTGCATACATTTTATGGAAATAAGATATCACCAAGCAATGTACTAGTAAATTTCCTTGAGCTGAAACCTATACGATCTATAAAAACCAAAGAAGGACATCATGTAGCCATAAAACCCATACATCCTCCTTTAGCTAACCAGTGAAAATGGATTGTAATTTGAATATAGGCAGTAAGCAATTTTCAACAGTGCAGGTACCTGAATGTAATTTAATAAATTCATCCTTACGTAAGACCCAATGCTAATACTTCAAAGGACAGGGAGGAAATTGGAAAACGGGACAAGTTCCAAACTTTTCTTCCAGTGTGGCATGGCTGTTAAGCATGGGCCCAAGCTTAACAACCACTTAATTCCGCATCACATCCCCTCCAGCTCCCTTTATGAGAATGCCTATCGTACTTGCAGGCAGAGGAGATCACACTGATTGTGCTGCTCTATTAATTGGCTATTCTCTCCCTCGCCTAGCATCTGCTGGGTCTGGTTTCCAATACCATGCAGTCTCTGTTATAGAGTTCCACAGTGAAAGGGATATCGCTGAAGCACTAAAGCGGCCATAAAGACATTGATTCTCATTACGCCGCTCAGCCAAGTCCAGTGATGCTGTGTCCTCGATGCTGCAGCCAGTGGCCCCCTCACTCCGCCGCAGTCAGTCTCATCATCTTACCTGACTGTGGCGCCATGTTACATTTATATAAGGCCTTCAGACTACATGAGTGTGACTCCTAACTGTCAAAGGACACCTCCATATATTGTTTCCAAATAATGGAATTTCCAGACTGGATAGTTGTTGTCTTCTGGGAAGAAACAGCTGTATTTGCATCCTCTCGTAAAAACAGAAGCACGGTTAGGCATCTCAGTTGCCATTTTAGCAATTTTTGTTATTGTGAATGAGCAATTTGCCATCATAATCAGTTGGGTGGGTAACATTAAACTTGGAAGGCAGTGCACAGCCCTTCTTTCCCCTGGAGCTAACTCTCGTAGAGCCCTTTGAAAGAATTCTGAGACCTAATACTCAGATGAATTTACCTTACCTTTTTCAGTATGGAGAAAGCCCTCTATGTTGCACATCCGAACACATTACCATATTCTACTGTTATTTATGATGTGAAGCCTGCAGTAAATACTTAAAACTCAGACATGAAATACTGACACTGTTGTGGCTGACATCTTGATAACCTCCCTGATATGATGAAGATGTTGTTCCTGCCCATTATCTGTGACAGGGTTCAACTCACTTTTGTAGACTTCATGAATCCTGGGATCTCAGGGATATCTAACCAGCAAAAATGTACACGTGGATGAGTTTGGCACGCTGATTTGTCTACACTTTACGGTAAGAGCAAAAAAGCTACAAGACTGTGGAGTTTAGCTTTCGATTAGATTAAAAAAAAGTTTTTGTCTACACTTTACGGTAAGAGCAAAAAAAGCTACAAAACTGTGGAGTTGAGCTTTCGATTAGATTTTTTTTTTAAAAAGTTTATCCTGGGTAAAATAGCAGAATGGAGCATTCGGTAGATACTTGTTTCTAAGAAGCTCTGCGATGCTTTGCTCTTTGAATGAAGCAACTGAACAATAATAATTCACAAAAAAACATTTTGGGCCATGGGCGGTGTCTTTTCAGGGTAATTAATCTAAAATCTGCTATGGTAGCCTCAATGTCAACTTTTTTTTAAAATTAGAGTGTCGGTTAAACACAACTAGGCTACATAAAGTCTAATGCAGATCAATTATTTTGGGCGATAATAGGGTCCTAACGTTAATCTGTTTGTGTTGACCTCGACGTCCCTGTGCCAGTTCAACAACCCATGATGGCCACTGTGGCCGTAACTCGGATGACTGATTTCAAATTTCACCTTTAGTTTTCATTACAGTGTTCCAGACCTCTTTGTACCTGTGCATGCCAGAATGCATTCAGAGGGAACGTCCAGGGGGCCCGCCAAGCCCTGAGTTATGAAGCTAGCTACAGCTGGATCTTGGCCAAGGAGAGCGCAGAAGGGCCAGTTATGGCAAAATTGAAATAGGGGGTTCTGTCTGAAGGCTCTTGTAATATCACTGTTGAAAGCCTGGCCAGGATTGCTGGTGTAGAAAATGAGACTTCACACAGGAGACAATTTAAAACTCCCCCCTGTTTTGTCTCTTCTCTGACTTTATTGCAGTTTTGTCTTTTTTCTTTGTCTTTGAGTTTGGCAGGTGTGTATATATGTCTTTTGCGAGTTCTAGTCTGCTCTTAACATTCATGATCTTGTGCAGGATGCTGGATTTTTTCCCCCACAGTGCACAACCCATATTCATCACTGATTCCACCACATTTCCAACTTTTCTTTTAGTAGGTAAAAAGTACCATTGTGCACATTTAAGGCTAGCTGCTTCTACGACAAGAGAAATATAACTCCTTTATAAGCTTTGAAAAAATGTTAATTTAACAGACATGCACCTGCACATCTTCTCAACAGTGCCACATTTGATTCGCTGACGGGCCAATCTAATCGTCTGTTTCTGAGTGATTGTATTAAGGCATTTGGAATCATATTCTCCAAAAAAACTATAATTCTACCACCCTGTTAATTAACCAGCTCAAAGTGCACAGATAAAAAATGAATTTAACATTTCATGTGCAGTGGTAAAGTCAAGTCATTTATGCATGACATTTAGCTTCAGGCTAAGTCATTAAGAAGTACACAGCACTACAAGCATGAGCTTCCAATTACACCTGACCTCATCGCGAGCGGCAAGTACAAAGATGGTGTTATCTTTGAGTGGCTAAAAAAAAGTCAGTCAATGTTGAAGTTAAATGTAACTGAGCATTTGCTAAGCCTGAGCATTATTTTGGCATGCACTGAGCATGAAATGTAATGGCTCAATCAACCAGGGCATCAAGACAAGCTAAAATAATGGTAAGCATATATGCATGCTGTTGTTTAACTAGCCTACATAAAATAACCGAGACATTTATCTGACTGATCATGGATTAAACCAGACCACCCCTGCTTATTTTGCAAATCAATTTAACACAATAATGTTGTTGCACTACCATTTCGTGATAATATGCTCTTTTGTGTGTTACCCAATATTTAGCGTTTGGTTTCTTTAAAGCTCAATTAGCCAGTGTACAATGTCTGCAAGTGTTAGGGTGTCAGCTGTAAATAATGACACATAACATTTATTACAAAAATGTACAGCTAAATTCAAGTTTCTAGTAGTACAGGAATAAAATCGCTGTTTTCTATTGCGGTGAACACGAGGTTCTATGGTGTAATGGTTAGCACTCTGGACTCTGAATCCAGCGATCCGAGTTCAAATCTCGGTAGGACCTACGTTTTTAACATCAGCTGAGAAACCGATTAGAAAGTTTTGCTTGCTCCCAAGCGTCGTTTCTAGAGTTAGAAACTGACTCTTGCGCAAAGTTGAGACAAAACTGAGTTTTTCTAATGAAGGCACGTTATGTATTATCACCAATTGGAAGCCTTTACAACTCTTAACCACTAGGTGGCAGGATAGTCAATGGAACCACGGACTAAAGATGACACCATCTGGGGTATGCCTTGTTGAATAGATTAATAGTTGAGTTCCTAAAACAAAAATAAATAAAAAAGTAAACAGCATAACAATGTTTACCATAATGCTACTTCAAGTTTCTCTTCTGTTGAACAAACCTTCAGTTAAAACATATTTTTGGGGTCATGTTCATTGTATGAATTGCAAATTAACATCAAACCAAATAGGGGTTAGGGTTAGTTACTGTTACAGTTGACTGTCAAATGTAAAGATTGCAAAAGCACCCACCTGATGGTATCGGCGTAAAACTATGATGATGCTTGGCAAAAACCAAGCAAACGTTGAGACGGATTTGAGTAACACACACACACACACACACACACACACACACACACACACACACACACACACACACACACACACACACACACACACACCCCACCCCACACCCTCATCACAACCAAAATGGCGGAAGGTAGAGTCGGATCGGCAGGAGCTGGACAGTAAATTGTATCTCAAGCACTTGTCGCTTGTTAAAATATTTACATTTGTTATGAAAGTGGGGTTTTAAGCAACACCATTTCAAGTTGTGAGAAGACTCGTCACATTTGCAAAAGGTGTAAGTATTAAGAACCGTTATTTTGTGTTTATTAGCTAACTGACTGTGAGTTTACTAGAGCTCGCTCGTTTATATACATCCAACTCGTATCCTTCTGAATTGTCAGGGAGGCCTATCTTTTTGGCGTACTGGACTTGTTTATTGAGGTATTGTAGTTAATATGTATCAATGACTGCCTTGTTTAGCAGGCCACAGCTAGCTAATCATGTGTAAAGTGGCATGTCATAGTTTGAACCATATTGTCCCTGCTGTGTATGCAGTCCTCACCCTCGCTGAGTGTCCCTTTGCGAAGTATACGTCGCTAGCCAACCGGCCAAACCGTTGTAGCTGATTTATTTGAGTGGCCGCATTTAATACGAAGTTTTTTAATAAAACGGGATCGTTACAGCTTAATATCCACTGCGTACCCTGCCACAAATGATAAACTGATTTAGTTAAGGAAACAAGTTTTGTTCATGCACAGCACGTGAGGTTTTACTCTGTTCACGGTGTTGAGATATCCCGTTTAAAGGGTTTTCCTAACTGTTTTCTGACATTTTGGAATAGAGTATAGATAGTTCAGGAACAACTTCAATACTACGATGGAAACCACCTTTACTCATTCGCATTATTAAGATAACCCGCTTGCAAATTGAGATGTACAATTTCTAGCTTTTCACATAAAAAATATGTTAAAAATGCTAGATCTTTTTGTCTGAGTCAAAACAATTTATAGTAGCAAAGATACCATAAGAGCAGAATCGATGCACACTTAAATTTAAGAGTTGATATGACGTGGAGCTAAGCACCCAACCCAAGTACACTAGCAATGGTGTTAGCTTAAGCCTTAAGGAATAATGGGGAATGCATCATACATTTCCTAACACTTGAGTGTTGTAATGGTGACACAGGACAGGCACGTTTGGTCAAAATCATGCATCAGTCACTGACAGTGTTACCCTGTGATTTAAGAACTAGAGTTGAGCATAACAACTATTATCAGACTGTAACCTCACCATACAAATTAACTGAAGAAGTATGTTATACCTAGCCTGCTTCAGCCTTACAAAAATGGCAGTAGCCAGCATTAGCTAGGTCTTGTATGGATCACATATGTCCATGATCTTGAGCTTCAATTGTCACTCAGTTGCTTACAGTGTAAGAATACTTGAAATGTCTACAGTCTGCGTGGCTGGCCCGTGTATGTTGGCGTTTCCTGTAAGTGTCCCCCACAGTGGAATGTTAAGGAGGACAATATGTGAATTACAGAAGCAAAACACATGGAACTTGCAGACAAGTGAGTTTGCAATTGTACTAATCTTGACAGCAATGTCAAGGAATCTTACAGAAGTAGTGTTACTGCAGAAGTGAAGAAAAATATCAAAGTCCAACCATGTCTGTTAAGCAGACTGAATACAACACATTGGCTATTCTCAGAGTCAGTTACCCTTACGATTACTTTGACCTGGCTCAGTGGTGACCTACAGTTGAATGGTTGTCATATCACCAAGCAAAACTGCACAGCACCGATGGTCTTTTAAGACACCCAAATAATAACATCTTAGTGGAATGGGACATTTCTGCTAACCAGACCCGAGGAAAACATTCCATTAGGGCATCCCACAGACTTACTAAGGTAATTGAACCCCAAAGCATCAGTTAGGCTTAATTTGACATTGCTGTAGAATGGTTATGCTTAGTTTTTTAGCATTTTTGCTTGGATCAAATGAGGAAGGCCCAACCTTATGTCTTTTATTTACTATGTTTTCTGGATCACCCCAGGAATGAAACTTCTGATTTAGTTTGACAACCTTCACTGTCGTGTTCACTAGGTTGTATTTGGTCTGTTCCTCTTGTACTTTCATGCAGATGTCAGCGTGAGAGCTAACTTCAGACCATTGAATGGCTCTTCATTACAATTATTTCTCTTAAGACACTGAAATAAAACTTGGTAGTAGAAAACGTTTACCTGACCTCATAATTCACATAGCCTAATCAGAGCTCCTACGGTATGTAACAAGAAAGCTGGGAATAAAACAAGTTAGAGAAAAGGTGTGTGCTCTGGCATGTGACTGCCCTAATGTCACACATGCTCTCTTAATGTTTTCTACCTATGGGGAATTAGAAAGTAAAATGCTTGGAGGTTGGGGGAGATGCCGTTTCCTGGAGACAATACTTTCATTCTCTCTGGGCCATGAGCCAAACTCTATGGTGTGGAACTCCACTGAGATGATACTCTGAGACGATCTGCCACATCTGGCAAACTGTGCTTTTCATTACCCGCTTGTCCAATTCATTTTTTCCTGGCAGGGCTTAGTAACCTGTGGCCAGGCAAGCAGTAATATGGCCAGGGCAAGGCCATTTCCTCTGTTAGACTGTCCAAGAAAGACGAGGAAACTTGCTTCAGAATGTAGGAGATATCATTTTACCTGGTGGACAGATTCTAGCTTTGCAGTTTGCCCGGCAATAACATTGCATCCATTATGGATGAAATAAGAGGCAATTTCATGTGTACTGCATGCATATCCATTTTAATCCACAGACTTTTTATAAATCAGTCATCAGAGACCTCACATATTGTGTGGTTTTCCTCATTGTGTAGGCCTTACAATATATTGTTTTAACTTTAACGTCTACATACAATTGATACAATTGAACAACAACATACAAAAATACAAAATTATGTATTTTTAAATGTTGTCTTGGCTGTATGCCTTGCCTGTGTCTAGTTCATCTTTCTAATAAAATCTGTGTTCAAGAGAGGAAAAAGAATGTGATGTTCTTGAAGATCTTTCTAAGTATTTTCAGGGGCCATGTATTCATTAAAGGCCTACAAGACAAAGTTATCTTACTGTTTTCTCCAAAGCCAGCAGTAATTATTGCCACCACATGTCAATAAAGGATACTGCCTAACCTTGAGAATCTTACTTTAGCTTCACAAGGACTGGGCCTTGAAGAGTGATATGATGATAGAGAAGCAAACCTTTTGTCGTAAAGATAAAACAATAAAGCCTCTACACACAAAGTGGAAAAACCAGCAACATTCTTAAAATGCCAGGCTGCTGTAACATTTTACTGTTGAAGATAATTTATACTTGGCTAAGGAAGTTGAGGATTCTTGGGAGTAGCCTACATTGAACACATTCATTATGAATCACAATGCCCTTATTCAGATATACCTGAACAAACAGGATGAGTCTATAGTTGTCAATCCAACAAACTTTTTACTTCAGTGCCACAAAACACCTGAAGCTCTCTTTTCTCTTTCTCTCTCTTTCTCCTCTCTCTTTCTGAAACGTGTAAATCTTACTACTGTGAGCAGTTGAACAATCAAAGGCATTCTTTGATTTGACAGTTTTGCCCCTGGGAGACGTTAAATATATTTGTCTTCAAATCCAAATACTTCAGTGACAAGGCACAGAATGTGTCTCACAATGTGTTCAATTGAAACGAGACATCTCAGTCTCTTGTGTGAGAAGGGGTACCCAAGGAAGCTCTTCTTAGACAGTGTCATTCCTCTTGGCTTGTTGCTTGCTGCAGCCATAACCTCCAACAAGCATTCACAGTGATTTATGCCAATGACCAATGTTCCAGTTTGGCTATGCAACCAGGACACGCTGTAAATCTTGAATTCTATACATGCCCAGATTGTGCCACCTTACCCTCCTCTAGAGAGATGCACAGCACAACGCAAAGCTTTGTAACGTATTCCCTTGTGGAAATGTACTTGCCATATTTACAGGCACTTCTGAATCAAGCATTTTGTCGAGGAACCAAGTCAAACTCCTGTCAACAAATCTGCTCACGTTTTTGCCTCTGTTCACGCCTCAATTACACGTCAGAGGTGTAGGGGGGATTGCATACCAACGTAACAAAAAAACGTGTGATTTCCCATAAGATCTTAACTCCCTCCAGATAAAAGATGGGTTTACGTGGCTGTCTGAGAGGGACGGGAAATGGACGCCCACCCTTTTTGGACAAACAAGAGGCAGATGCTTGGTCATGGAGGCTTCCTACTGACTTATGTTTCTGTTTCTCAGTGAAGCCATTCTTCTCTCCTCCCTCAGCCCCTGTACTCTCCTGTCTGTGTGCAACCTGCGCTGTCCGTTCCTTGGCCATGTCCACTCCTCTTTTGGACATCCACACAGCTGGGTGTTAGCAGCAGGGGCGTCCTGAGACCGTGAAACACAGCACTTTTTATTGGCTTCCCTCAACCTTGGCGCTCCTGAGCTTTGGACAGCTGGAGGATATTGCTTTATCATGTTATCTTTTAACAAACCCCTATGGTCAAGGACTTAGAGTTATTGTGGGGTCTAACCACCCCTCCCCCCCTCTCTCTCTCACTATGTAACGTGCTGTAGCCTTGCTAGGGTGTGGGGGTCAAGTGGGTTTAGCCCAGGCTCTTCCCACATTAAGGTTTTTGGATTTGTTGAGTTTCTTGTGACTATCGTAACAGACCAAACCTGATTTGATAGTAGAAAGCCAGTCTAATGTATTGTAGGGTTTGCACACCCCATATCACTATTATAGCTGTATCACTAAAACACAGCATCAGTGTTGTAAGCACTATCAGTGTTTCACTACCTTGTGGTGGGTGGTAATGAAACATTGCTTTGCTCAGTTTGAAAAGCATTGCAAGAGAGAATTGGGAAAGACCTGTCTCAGGACAAAAGAGGATGTCTGCTTTTCCTTTGCCATGCTAGCATGGTAAATAATTCAGAACAGCATCAATATTTCCTGTCATGCCACAGAACTGCTGAGGATGACTCCTGGTGTGGTCCTTACAGGGGCGGACAGCGCTCCTTCAGGGTCTGCTGGGTCTTGTGGGAAGAAGACTCCGAGATTGGATTTTCTCCAGCGCTCTTCTAGAGCTGGTCTGGCGTAGAGCAAGGGGACAGCCACGTAGCCCACTTTCACTGGGATGCAGAATCTGCTGCTGAAGTGGAAGACTGAGTCTCAAATGACTTACAGTTTTAGTTCTGTTTCAAAGTCAAGTGTAGAGATTGTGCTTTTTGTGGTCCGAGTAGTGACTGCACAATTTGAAGATCTAATTTCTGTCCTTAATCTATTGAGGCTTGACAATGATCTTTCCGTCCGCTTACTGGAGCAGGTCATCATAAGAACAGGTCTCATAATCTGTCATTTTGTCTCCTGGGTTGCCATGGTGACATCTGCAACTCTGGAGGTATTCTACTTCTGACGGGCAGGCAGAGAGCGGGGATAAAAGGGTTGGGATGGAGGAGAGAGTGAGAACCGAGGATTGGGTCCCTCGTCCCTATATATAATGCTTATGTAATGCACGTCACAGTGCAGTTATTTTTTCTTGTCCCTTTTTGCGCTGTATTTTTAGCAGACTAGCAGCATGGTCAGGATGAGTTGCATACTCTGGCCTGTCTCGTGGCTGTGTGGTCTAAAAGAGGAGCTTGGACATGCACAGGAATAGTGCGCTAGACCAGGCTTTTTGCCTCTTATCTTTAGGCTCATGCAAACTAGAAGCAGGCTTCTCATTTGAAACCATCCAGCCAATAGTTATGGCTTTTGATAAGCATTCTTGTAGGCTATAGTATAAACTGCTCAGCTATTTTATAAGTTAGTTTCACAATGCAATATCTAATTTACTAAATGATTAAGCAAGAATTCCACTCTGGGGCTCTACCCCTTGAAGCCCTAGGCAAGTTAATGAAAAGACATCTTTGGGCGTTCGTCCATAACTATTCTGTAATTATGGCTCACCTGATGTTCTTACAAGAGTAAGTAAGCTAGAGGCTATATCACCACCCAAATACCAGAACTGACCCACAGCGGCCCCTACCTTGTATCACAGTCCTGAATTAGTCTGCTTAAGTCTGTCTTCAATGTCTAGGCAGGAGGATGTCAACACACACACACCCACATTCTCTGTGTTGACTTTTGCCCATCGTAATGCCTGTGAACTGGTGGAATGCTGCCTGGGGTGCGCTGGTGCTGTTGTTGTCCTTAACCGCATACACATCTGCTCCCGCTTTAGCACCCTGCAGTATGGAACCTCTCACATTTCTGGAGGTGTGTGATTCGTGCCAATAGGTCACATACACTCCAAGTTTTACTTGCGTGGGAGAACAGGGGTTTTAATCTGTGCGTGTTTCGTGTGTACGTGTTCAACATCCGTGACTTGTACGTGTTCAATATGGGCCGTCCCTCACGTGTACTCACAGCCCCTTAACGGCTGCTCCCGATTTGCTGGAGTGGGGTGACGGACCCTTTAATCATGTGGATTAATGAAACGCCACTCTGAAAAAGGGCAGGATTAAAACCATCACAGACTTGGCTACCCTAAGTATGTCTTCAAGTAGTGAGGACTAGGCTGGTAAGATTTCGGTTGGAAGTCACATGTTTTTGGGTCAGAAGCTTGTGGAAATACCACCACATAGTTTATTTTTGTCTCACCATGGATTCCAAGATGCCCTGTACACTGAATTTAAAGTTGGTCCCGCCAAACAGCTGATTAATTGCGAAGGCTAATAACTTATTTTTAGTAGGGAAAAGCCTTGCAAATACAATGGAACGTATATTGACTATTTGAACAGAATAGAGAAACCTCTTCATTCAGATCATAAGCCATTATGCATTAGGTGGGATAACATTCCGTTTGTCTTATGTCAGATGACTTTCAGTCTGCATTCTCACAGTAGGAAAAAATGATGATCTTTTTGTAATAGGAGTGGAAGTGGCACTACACAGTGAACAAGCATTTTCTGTCCGTCTATCAATAGTTGGATGAGACAGTCGAGGTATGGAGGGAGGGGGGATTGATTCGGAATACACTTGTCTCCTATTTCCCAGTATGGTATGAAAAACAGCCTCATTGACCCTGCTTTTGCCCCACACACAGCCATGGTCAAAGCTAGTGTACTGTATAACTCAATAGAGGATAACTAATGTCCATTTGCTCATTTGGAAATAGTGCTACTGCACAACAGCAATGTTCAAGCACTATTGGAACTGCACTAAAAAAACACTAAGCCAGCAGAGCCACTTGCACTGAAGTCTAAGGTAAAGAAGTAGGGGTTTGCTTGACAGTCAAAGTTAACACCGATCTGTCTCCCAGTGAGTTGGCCTGTTGTGCTGCCATCCTTGAAGTTAGCCTGCTGCCAACAGATGAAGCTAACACCCTGCTAATTAGGCTAGACTACATTCTCCACACCCTCGGACTGTTTGGAGTCGCAGGCATAGCCTTACTGACTTTATCATTTTAAAGGCATTTTTTGACTCCCAGATAAAAAAATCAGTTTCCACTGTTTTCTCTAGAGCATCAGGAATTGAAAATACAAGGTCTCAATTGTGCTTTAGACGCGCCAAGTGGGGAACATGGTTTTAATTTCAACATGCCTGTCACCATTACATTTGACATTTTCCAGGATGTAGTCCTGTGTTAAAAAAAAGAAAATACATTAAATTAGTCCGGGATGTATTCTCCAGTTTATATCATATTAAATTTGTGCATAAACTAACCAGGTTTGTGTTCTGAACTCTTGTGAAGGCCAATGAAAATAGCAGGAGAGCTTAGATGAGTGACATGACTTTGCGTTTACCCATTGAGACAGACTATTGTCCCTGTGCTCCGCCCGGTGTCAGGGAGTTGAAGGATGAATCTGGTTACTAAGGCAAATTGAAGACATACTGAAATCAGAGTATATTCCACCACACCCAAAGGCTTGAGCACCAGTTACTGTCAACTTGTATTACCATCCCAGCAGACACATTTGGCTCCTCATTCCGTTTGTTGCAGGAGTAAACTCTTTAGTTTGCTTTTGACTATTATAATACAAAATGACTGTTTGGCTTTTTAAAGATGCAGCAATCCTCAACATCTCCAGCCCTAATGCCTGTACAGTGTATAATTGTTCTGAAATGCCAAAGGGAAGAACCAGACACCTTGTCAGTCATACCTCTCCTTAAATCCATTTGTATCTGATGCGCCCCATTCCTTTCCTTCTTTCTTTGTTTTTGTCTGTTTCACTTGTTTTCAATTATGACTTCATTCCTGGGAACTCTTTGTATTGGACTGGTACGGCAAATCCACTTAGTGAGGACAAAGAAGAGGCTAAGGGAGCACCAAGAAAATGAACTACATTTTCATAAACATTTCCACCTCTATCCCATTCCCTTTCTCCACTCTCCCCTCTTTTCCACACCCTTCTTCCTTTCCTCCCTTCTTTTCCCCTCTCCTCATTCTCCATGTGCAGACAGCCGGCGGGGATGGGAGATGATGGAGGACAAAGGCCCTCGCGTAGCAGACTACTTTGTGGTGGCCGGCCTGACAGACGCCTCCACGCCGCTGGATCAGGAGATCCACTTTGATGATGTCTGCCATAAGATGGCCAAGCCCAAGGAGCCCATCACCGACGTGGCCGTGGTGATGCGGTCGCTGGGGGAGGAGGTGCCGTCCGGCTACACCTGTGTGGACACCACCCCCTCGGGCCTGTCAGCCGACCTGAACAACGGCGGCCTCATGGCGCCGCAGATCTTCCTCTGCTACCGGCGAGGGCGTGACAAGCCTCCGCTCACCGACCTGGGGTGAGTGGGAGAGCCTGGAGAGGATGAGCGTGGGACGTCCAAACTGTGACGCGGTGATGTTACAACCACAATGAAGTTTGCTGCGCTAAACCTCTGGAATTGATATTGAAAATGGTCATCTACACGTTTCTTCAGAAGGAGGGCTGACTAATTTGAACTAGGCCTAAATCTGTGGGGTTACTAAATTGGCTGAACCTTTTTCATCTAAACTGTTTTGAAGCAGCCTCGAAAAGCAGAAAAACCTAGGGGTCAGCTCCCTCACATCTCGCGCCGGGAGGCAGACGAGGACAGGGCTAAGTGTGCTAGGCTAGCCTCTGAACCTGCCATGTTCAGTGCTTATCAGGCGCTTACACAGAGCCTCTGTACCAACAACCCTTATCTGGTGATTACCCAGAGAGCTTGTGCTTCCGACTGCATTGTGAGAGGTAGTAATCAGCTTTGTCTGTGGTTGGGTGTCATAAACAAAATGACAACGTGCGTCGACATGTATTTAGGTTCTTTTATGGGGTCAAATGGAATGTGTATGTCATTATTTTGTGTGCAAGCGAGTTTCTTGTGTAAGGTCGAAGGCAAGTAAACACACTCTCCCAGTCGGCTCCCACCATTAGCCACTAGCGTGTCCTCCCTACATGGCAGCAAAGCCCAGACCACCTCTCTTGTTACCATAGAGATGGATCTTCAGTCCATTGCTGCCGAGCTTTGAGCGGAAATGGCCCCATTTCCCAAGCTCGAAAAGAGGCCTCGGTGGTAAATATTAGGCTTAGCTTCATAATATATCAAAGTCATTGTTCTAACTCTGAAACGTTCCCTCTTGTACTAATGTAACACTGGCCTCTCAATGTCACAGTTACCTGAATGGAAAAGACACAACAGGCTGGGAATTTATGCACAGCTTCATTTTCTGTGAAGTACCAACCCCTTTGGAACAGTTTCCCACCATGTCAATTGTAACCTACTGAAAGCCTTTCGGTATAGTTGCTTGCTAAAAAAGAAGGTACTGATCACAGTAGTGCTAGCCGTGCAATGAAGCGAAATCACTGAAGCTTTTAATAAATGTTTCCCCTTTCCCCCTCCCGTTTTGCTCCCTCCCCAGTGTTCTGTACGAGTGGAAGGAGCGTCTGAAACAGGGCTGCCACATCATCCAGACCACTCCCTCTGGCCGTCCAGCAAACATCAGCAGCACCTCGTCCCAACGCATCTACATCACTTACCGCCGGGCACCTGAGAGCCAGCCACATGCCGCCCTGGCCGTCACAGACATCTGCATAATCATCCCGGGCAAGGGCGAGACTCCCCCGCACACCTTCTGTAAGGTGGAGAAGAACCTCAACAGCAGCTTGGTAAGATGGCTGCCTCGGCCGTGTCTCTGGACAAGCAGGGAGGTCATGTTGACATTGAGTTTGCACGCAAAAGAATGTTTGTCGTGATAGAGGCTTGATAGGTCAGCGAGCTCTGGGGCTTTTTCAGAGGAGGAAAACGTTACATAATGCTTGTATTGATATTGTATCAGGATGCCCATTGTTTGACATGCAAATTGTAAAAATGTTCAACAGGAAGAGCCACAAAAAAAAACCCTCTCCCTGGCAACAGAAGCATCTATTGCCACACGGTGAATTGGGGCCTGTCTTGGAAACAGGGGTGTTCTATATATAACATATGTTTTTAGATGGAGAGCAGGGAATTATAGTATACTGTGCAGACAAACAGACTCAGTTTGTTCGTCATACTACAGAAATGCAATCAAAATGATGCTGGTTGTTAAGAGTGTTTGAGGTACCCGACAATACCAGCATGCAATATTTTGCATATTTTTCCTCAGCTTTGTCATGGACATGCACAAAGAGAAAAGCTATTTCTGTTAGTACATTTTTCTCTTTTCGGTGCAAGTTGCACCAAGGGACATTATATCAAGATGGAGACAACAGCAAGTGCATCCAATTATGAACAAAGAAGCCTCTCAAACACAGTCAGACCCTCAGGATACTGTTAGGCTGCAGAGTTGTGCGTTAGATAGCAACCCTAAACCATGTTCCATGTCTCCTTAATGACAGTAGCATATCCACACCATTTCTTCCTCTAAACAAATACATCTTTCTTTCCTTCCCCCCCTCGGTCTGTGCCTAATGCCGCAAAACACCCTCTACCCACTACCTGTCGTATTGTGTTATGGTTTATGTACTTGCACAATACACACATACGCACACGCACACACACACACACACACACACAGCGGCTGTTCAGTATTATAAAAAGATGTCCTTGCTGTGTCAGAAAGGTCTGCTTTGATCACTGGGCAACGTGGTAGTCCCCCAGTGTGTGTGCATTCATGTTTATAGAAAACATTGTGGCTAAACATACCCAGTGGGGAATGCACAGGAGACCTTACCATCTGCACTCAATGTTCAACAGTTCAATGTTCAGTAAAGTGACCAATGAAAACATGCTTGATTTTCTATACATGATGCATTCAATCCATGAGATAAAAAGACTAACTGAGAAATAGGTTCTAATGTGGAATTCGTACACTCATAGAACAAAACCTGTCCCTTGTGTTTTCAGTGGGGCTCTTCTGTATATCTGTGCTATAAGAAGTCGGTGGCCAAAACCAACATGATAGCCTACAAAGCAGGTGAGGGATGTTTCAATCTTTTTCCCTTTGAAACGTTAAAGTGCACCAATGAATCAGGCAATATTCAGCCAGTTGTCTGTGTGGGCCTTGTGTCTATTTCTCTTTGTTATGGTAAGCCTGGAAATGCTCAATCTCTATGTTCTGTAAATACAATCGCCAAGTTCATAATTCCCAATATCCTAAGTTCATATAGATAATTACTATCTGGTCTGGGGTGCATTGTAGTCTTTCAAGACTTAATGCTATCCAAGATCCTATTGTCTGTTTTTGAAGAACATCGGCATCCTTTACTTCATCACTACTGGGTCGTGGTAGGGAAGTCTAATTTCACACAGTGGCCACGTTGTTGAGGATGGTAACATTGAAGAAATGTTTCTCCCAGAGAATGGCCTCTGATCAACTTTTGAGAAACGACATGAATGTTATATCAGAATTACAGAGGGTAATAAACTCTTTTTGCTGCTTTTTAACCAGTAAATGGTTGCCTTTTCCGTGCTTGTAAGGCAGTACTAAGTCCAATGTTCAACACCCTGGATTTGAACTAGGTCATGTGAGGACATACTTTGCTACACAGGCATGTTACGGCGTGTTAAGGTGTCAGATGGTGGGTTCTTGGTGAAGCACACGCATGCTGGTATTTTCCTCCAGCAGACTTGGGCTGGTGCTAATTAAGTGATTCCTCGATTGCTTATTGTGACTAAAATGGCCTTAACTCTCCCCTCTCAAATATGTTGTGCCAGTGGGTGGGAAATAGAACCAGATGTTACTGCCAACAACAGGGAGATAAAATCCTCAAACAAAGGAGATACTTTGGTTTTCATGCTGGCCACCCAGTTCTGTTGGTGTCTATACACACACACACACACACACACACACACAAGGTTGTTATGATACCAAATAACAACATGAACTAATTCCACATTAAGGCCAAACCTCAATGGTGATGCAACTTCTAGGCTAACTCCCAGAACATTACCTCAACCTTGTTTGGTAGGTCTAGACCTTGAATTGCTCGACCAAACCCTAACCCATTTATATTTTATGGACCCACCTCAAATGTATTTTCCAGACCATTATTTGACATGCATCTATACTACGTTGACTCAACCAAATCCCAACCCTGAATACTTATGCTGTCATAACAGCCAAGACCCAGACCATCTGTGGCCTTCACACTGACGTGGCTGGTTGGTATCACTGCAGAGCATGCCTGGAGTGTGCACTGCAGGCTGAACACAGACTGAACACAGTGATCTCATCTGAGCTGTGTGGATGTGTCTTTGGCATCAGCTACCAGAAGCAGAGCCTTGACATCTTGGGTTTAGGAAACCATACCTAGAAACTGAATGCACATGTTGAGTTCAGTTCATCTCTTCTATGTTAGCTGATGTAATGGGGCTGTAATTAAACAGATGTCATTGGATCTTTGGCACAAATACCTGTTTTAAAACTGCTTCTTTAATTTAAAAGTTAGAAAAGTTTCTTATTTTTTTGCCAAATATTCTTTATGGGAATACAAGGTTGTCAGTATCCAAATAGCCTAAAACAAGCATTCACAATGGTATGTATACTATTTTGTTTATTTCTGTCTAATGACAATAACAAATTAGCTAAGGGTTAATTATCAGGGAGTGAGGGTTTATTTCAAGTCCAGTGTCTGTTGCCAAACATTGATTACTTAGCGTTGCACATAATGATAGTGATTGTGATTAATTGAACTAGCCTAACACTTTACAAACCATGAGCTCCATAGGGACCTTAATTGATTGTTAATTACAGGAGAACGCTTGCGTTCTGCTGCTACAGAACTTGATTTGAGTGCTGTCTAATTCTCTTGTTGGGGTTTTGTCTAGGTTTGTTCAGCAGATACCCAGAAGAGGACTACGAGTCGTTCCCTCTGCCAGAGTCGGTCCCTCTCTTCTGCCTGCCCATGGGGGCCACTATCGAGTGCTGGCCCGCGTCAACCAAATACTCCCTCCCTGTATTCTCCACCTTCGTCCTGACCGGAGCCTCGGGAGAGAAGGTGACGCTCTCACTCAAGCATGCTTCCTCACCACTGACCTTATCTGCTTCAGATGGTTATTAAAGGTGCCTCCATTAGATGCACTCATACACTGCCTCCTGTATTGTGTTCCAGCCATACTGCTGACACATCCAGGCACTCCCCATGTGGGGCACTAGCACAAGCTAATAGTGGTGAGGGGAAGATCAGTTCAGTGTGTCAGAACCCCCTCCACCCCCCCTATTTTAAAAGAAGCTTCCTGTTTCACCTGGTTATATTTTCCCCTAACAGTAGCCTATGTCTGAGGGAGAAGCATTTCTCACTGCTAGCTGGCTAAACCCTGCAGATGGCTCTCTGTCACCAAGTGCAGGAGCTGTGACTTGCAAGTCTCATCTCACAGTCAGTAGTTCCACAAGCTGGCCGGTACTACTGCCTAGCAGGATCAACCATGGAGGGGGTTCGCAACGCTGCGCACAGGAGAGCTCATCTCGTTAGGTATCACCCTGAAGTTGCAGTCTGTCGTTGCTGTAAACCAGCTCACTCTAAATGTTCAAAGAATATGACTATACTGATGCCAAAATCAAATTGAAAGGTCTTTGTCCAGAGTGGACCACAAGGGCTCTCGCTACATCACTGATGAAGCAGCACACAGGCACCATTAGTTTCCCACCATCTAACCCCCACACACCCCCACACACACACACCCACACACACACACATGCCACAGAAGTGGGCCACTGGGTTATGACCATGGGTTTGTATATGTCTCTGAAATATGTTCCAAAAGCTCTGGTGTAAATGAATACAAATGACCCACTCCCCGCCTACTGTCCAGAAAGCAGCAGCCGCTTGGGTTGGAAAGCTAAACATGGGCTGTTAGGGGTCAGAGACGAAGGCTGGCGGGCAGCCCCGCGGGTTTGGTTCTGCTGACTCTTGAGTGAGAGCGTGCACGTTTTCAGAAATGCGTGTGTGCTTGTGCAAGCCTAGCCGTTGTGCTGTGGATGTTTTGCTGAGCCCAGTGTGTGTTTTGTAAACTGAACTGTGTTGAACCCGGGCAAGGTCAGAGAGAGGGACGGTGGGAAGCTGGCCCATCGCCTCTAACTGTGTAAAGGTGTTGCTCCCTTTAGAAGTTGGCATGTAGGCCTTTGACCCGATCATACACAAACACAGGGACAGGAACCCGCCTCTGTGTTTTGCAAGCGCGCACATGTGTCACACTGCCAAAGACAAAAACATCCCCCCCTGAGAGAGGTTAGGATATGACCCACAGAACAGATAAGCATGTGATGTAAAGATTTGCAGAGACATGTAGTCGTCATTTTCCTTTGATTCCCATTGGAGGTCGGCTATATTCGGGGCAACCCTTCCTCATGACTCTGTGTGTGTTCCTCTCCAGGTGTATGGTGCAGCCATCCAGTTCCATGAGCCCTACCCACAGGAGTGTCTGACAGAGCAGCAGCGCTCCCAGCTGGGCCTGCTAGGCCCTGACCCCCTCAAGAGCCCCCCCACCACTGCAGCCACCCCCACATCTCCCACCGGCACCGCGGCCAGCGCGCCGCCCCCACGCTCCATCTACACCAACAAGTGCATCTGCCTGCTCTCCCACTGGCCCTTCTTCGACGCCTTCCGCAAGTTCCTCACCTTCCTCTACCGTTACTCCATCTCCGGCCCGCACGTCCTGCCCATCGAGAAGTGAGCTTTCAGTGTCCCTGAATGAAACCTGCTCTTGTTTCTTTGTTTTGTTTGTAGACAAAATAATTTGTTGTAGCTCTTTGCCTTTAGGTTTTTTTCCCCCACCCTGTCAACTAAAATGATGCCAGCCCTGTTTTAAGTCTGTTCAACACCAACAAGGGGAAGGTTTTGGTCACACATTGCATGAGGGTTACACTCATGCTAACTGTGTTTTACGGCCCAGTTACTAAATCTGCACCATGCAGCAGGAATGTCATGACAGATGAAGCACCCCCACTCTATTTATTTGAGTTATTTCTGGCCTCACAAACCTCCCAATCTTCCTCCTTCCAGGCACATCTCCCAGTTCATGCACAAGGTCCCCTTCCCCTCCTCACAGAGGCCCAGAATCCTGGTGCAGGTGAGTCTGCTGATGAATTACAGCCTACGTGTATGGATCTTTTCACAAAGTAGTGCCTGTCTGAGTGATGCATCACGCCGCCATTTTGGGTCTGAGCTGATACCCCTGCATGCTGATTTGTTCACTTTCTACTCTCATAGCTCTCGCCTCACGACAGTCTGATGTTGAGCCAGCCTGTGTCGTCTCCTCTACCTCTCAGGTAAGGTTTTTTGGTGTCCTAACCACAGGACCAACAGGATTTACACTGTGTTCATCTTGTAGTGGTTTCCTGTTCCCTTTTGGAAACAGGCGCTTGTTGGGTATTATGCATGTCCAGTGTAAAACTTTGTGTGTGTTTTGGGGGTATTGCAGTGGGGGTCGGTTCTCTACGCTGCTTCAGAACCTGGGTCCAGAGAACGCCGTCACGCTCTTGGTGTTTGCTGTGACAGAACACAAGATCCTGGTGCACTCCCTGCGGCCCGCAGTGCTGACCAGCGTCACCGAGGCTCTGGTGTCTGTGAGTAGTTACTCGACCAAAAAGCAAACTTGTTTTAGATTCTTTATTTGATTTGATTTCCCTTTTTTAGCAGAAGCACAAAATCATTCTAGCTGTAACACATGCAATTGTACCTATGGAAATATCATTTATACTTATATACACAGTTTAGGAAACATAATAACTCACTCAGGCTCACTCGGAGGTTAAGTTCACACGTGAAACATCACTTGGTTTACTTGAGGTTCTGCACTCAAAGTATACATGTGCATGGCGAATAACCCATAGGAGAACAATGCATAGGGGAGTGCTTACAGAAATAGACCCTTATTAAACACTACAATCCTGACCTCCAATATTGACATCCTTCCCTCCTTTTCTCGCCCTCAGATGATCTTTCCGTTTCACTGGCCGTGCCCATACATCCCCCTCTGCCCGCTGGCGCTGGCAGACGTGCTGAGCGCCCCCTGCCCCTTCATCGTAGGCTTGGACTCACGCTACTTTGACCTTTATGACCCCCCGCCGGACGTCAGCTGTGTGGACCTAGACACAAACACCATCTCCCAGTGAGCACTGCTTCTGCCACGCTCTGAGCTAGGGTGTAGCATATGTCAGTTCCATTAGACTTAGAAACTGGGAGGCCTGGATATCAGGTTAGGCAAATGCTAATGACTGAGGCCAGTTCCAAAAATATACAGACCGGATGCACATGCTGTACTTTATTTAGTAGATTCATTCATTGTTTTCAGTGTAATGAACAGATACTCAAGCAGTTGCATGGAATATAATACAGTTAAATAGCATGTGGGGTCAGTTTCATTAAGGACAAAACCACCCCTTTCATAGATAAATTAAGTCTGGTGAAAAAATGTTCATGAATATTTTTGGGCTTCCTCGAAAACTCAAAGTGAATTTGTCACGGGTACAAGAAAATTGCCAATTATCATTCACAACCCATCCCTTTGAAGTGTCAAAGTATCTTGAAAAAGGCACTCATGTCACAAATGTAGCATTTGAACATGGGGCCAAAAGAGCAGGGATTTACCACCAAATAAAAATAACACTTTAGCAATGATGTGTTGAAATCAAGACCAGGATAGTTGTGTTCAGCTGTGCATGAGTAACACTGTGGATTTAACTCTACAGAAATGCTTTTGAAGTTGAGTTTCTTTAAACTGTTACTTTAAAGCGTTCATGTAAAAATGAAGGACTAGAAAAGAGTGCAGTTCAATGTAAAAGTATGCTGCCACAACAACCTAACCCCAAACCTCTTCCTTTGTACTGGACACCTGATTTACTATATTTCTTTAATAGACCTCATGCTTGCCAACCTGTTTCCCTTTTTGAGCTAGGGAAGTGGTGACTTGCAATGTAAACAGAGCACACGTACCAAAGAGTCGAGTTTAGTCAGGTGGCTTCATTTGGTCTGATACCCTGCGGTCACTTAGCCTGCCAGACACACTCAGCAAACCAGGGTGGTCCCCAGCACAGCCTTCAACGCTCATATTTATTTTGCCCCCTCCCCCAACCTCTCCTGAGCTGACCATGTGCTTTTGCTTTACAGCAATGAAGATAAGCGAGCCCTGACTTGGAAGATCCTGCCAAAGAAAGCCTGTAAAAACCTGATGAATGTGCTGAACCATCTCTACCAGCAACTTGTGGACGGTGAGTAACTGCTGAACAGAACAGCAAAAACCCAGGAAAGGAACCAAAACCAGGGTCAAGTATTGACGGGTTGCCAGATGTTTCTCTGCTTTAGTCAGCTTTTATATCATTGTCAGATCAGATTTGAAGCATATGTAATAACCAGGGTAGGTCACAGGTCCAGTCATGTTGGAAACTACTTATAAAATCACAGTTTTTATTCCTTTTATGTTGTTCCATTAAATGGGACGAGAATATTCTGGTTCATCTGTAAGGCTCACAAGGAAGTAAACGTGTGCTGCTTTAGGCCCTACTCCTTAATAAAAGATGTAGTTGTTTTTTGGTGGTGATTTTCAACACTCAAAAGTTCTGATGACTTGACACTACATGCCAATACAGACTTTGTAAATATACATTCTTTTTTATTCTCCACTCTCATCTCCAGCTCTTACTGTCCTCATTATGTCATTGTGGAGTTTTTCCTCTGTTATTTATGGAGCTCAGTGTTACAAAAATTTAGTCTGGAATAGGGGGAGTGGGAAACAAATAATTTCTTATTTTTAGGATGCAGCCAGGCTGAAAATCTAAGCGGTTTCTGCTTGAGTGCCTTGCTAGGAATATTGAATATCAACACACCCATAGGGGCAGCAACTTCATAGTTTCAAGGACCTCTTGAAAGTAAATCTCCGATAGTTCCTGGTTCTTGTTGTTTACCCTTTACCTCCATCAAAAACCAAATTGAATCAATGGTAATCAAAGAAACTACTCTGGATCCAGAACTGTGTTCAACCTGCATTGCAGTGCTATGCGATCATTTCTACTTTTTGTTCATGGTCCTCCAAATGCTTTGCACTTGATGGGTTCCTCAATTGAATGCCAAATTTGGCTACAGTGCACTATAAAGGGAAATACAGTGCATTAAATTCCTCTTGAAAGAAGAGATATTGTCAAACTCCCTGTGCCAACTCAAACACACACAGGGTGCAGCGCCTGCATAAATGCAAACCAGCCCTGCTCCAACCATGGTCACAGGGATGACACATAAACATCCTTGACTAACCTCCACTCTCTTATCCCACCCTCCCCCCAGGCCAACAGAGGCCAGACGGTCTCCTGGAACTCAGCATGAGCGACTCGTCCGAGCTGAGCTGCGGCAAGAGCCTGCACACGCTGGAGATGGAGATCCAGGAGGCTTTCCTGCGCTTCATGGCGGCCATCTTGAAGGGCTACCGCTCTTACTTGCGACCCATCACCCAAGCTCCCTCGGAGAAGGCCACCGACGCCAGCTCTCTCTTCGACCTCCAAGGTCAGGACAGACTCTCGCACTGCTTCAACTATAGGTTTAGTTTAAAGGCACATCTCTAACGAGAGTCGTCATTTTTCCCCTTAGTCCCCAAAATCTTTTAATAAAATCACAATAAATAGCATAAGATGGCATATTAATTGTTTGTCATTAGACCCTGATAGTAACACTACAACCCAGAGGGGAAAAGCACAAGACATGATCAAAACAAGAAGCTTTGGAAAGCCCATCTGAAATCATTCAGAATATACCTCCCTGTTGTCACCTGTTGGTCTTCCATCTTGATGGATGCTGCGGCTGTGGCCCTCTTCCCAGAGATTTATGCGTGCTTTGTCTAATATACATCACACTTGTTTGTCATTATTTACTCCCTCTCTCTGTGTGTGTATATATATATATATATATAGAGCCATTTTGAACCACGGGCAGTGTAGCTTTATATCATTAGTAGCTACAGGTTTATTACAGTAGAAAATAAAATTACCCCCAACTATCCATAGTTCCCCTTTTCCCTCCCAGTACAGCTGGTCTGCCTCAGACCCAGATGGTGTTGGTTAAAGCATGAGAGGCCTCTCTCAGGGACTGGATGGAAGGAACGTTTGGGTGTTTGAAAGGTGTGTGTGTGTGTGTGTGTGTGTAGCAGTCCAGCGAGCTTGTGAGCAAGAATTACAGCTGTTGAAAGCTCCTGAGGATAGCGTCTGGAACAAAGCCCTCAAAGCTTGCTAATACAACATCTGAAATGAGTTGGGCTGATCTGATTGCTGTGAAAGACTCAGTAGAGCCAAGGCCATGTGTAATAGGAGAAACAGGATATGCAGAATAAGCACTGGAGATTTGAAGGGACCCTTGCAGTGTTATACATCATATAATGACTTGAAGGAACTGCAATTTAACTTTGGTCACGATGGTTTACTTACACACACACACACACACACACACACACACACATGCCAGTCCATCCGTGCGTACTAGCTTTGTGGAATTGGAAAGGTTAACTCATACCCAGGCAGGTGCCAAAGGGGCAATTGCGTCAAGGGGGAGTGGCCTGTCAGGTGACTGTCAGCTGTGTTGGGGGCCACATTGAGCGTGTGTGAATGTGTGCGTGCGTTTCAAGAGAATCCGCTTTCGTTATGTGCTTTACCACCAGGACACAGTGCAGAGGCTTGGATTCCTTAACTGCACTGAGAGCCAATTGTTATTTATCCTGGTCTCTCACACCATAAGGGCCATTAGTCCCACCAGCTGGATGTTGCCATATCGTTATGCACCTTTTAATTATTTATACAACATTGTGTTGGTGTGCATAGTCTGGGAATCTTATGTTCAGTGCCATCCATTTTTCATTAGTGAGGTTGGTTTACCAGGTCATGACTGAGTCTCATTTTGTTTGCTGAAAGTATAGATTGAACCAGATAGTCATGGGCATGTAGTGTATCACGTTTAGTAACCACCTATTAGAAAGTGTCACTTTCACAAATTGCTGTGCAATTGTTTTGTCACCTTAGTAGATAGGCTTTTTCATTGGTCTTGCTTTAGTGTTAATCATAATTTATTGAGACATATATTATAGCGCTAGATGCTGATATAAATCACAGTTGTTCTGCAGTAACTGGACCTATTTCTTTCTCCTCAGGCTTCTTAAAGAGTCGTGACCGCTCACACCAGAAGTTCTACTCCCTCATGACCAAGACGCAGATGTTCATCCGCTTCATCGAGGAGTGCTCCTTCGTTAGTGACAAAGACGCCAGCTTGGCTTTCTTCGACGACTGTGTGGACAAAGTGAGCACAGCTTTCTTAATCATCCTCTGCGTCAACCTCTCTCCAATCCTCCTTTACTATTCAAATGTCTCTTTTCTCCCCGCCCCACCGTTATTTTTCCTTTTTTCTTTCAAGTTTTCTTCTCCAGCTGTTCTGTCTATCCTGTATGACTACTCGTCTTCAGTAATATTACTTGTGACCATCGTTCCTGCCTGCTCTCACCTATCGTTTAAACTGAATATGCCTCTCTCCTGTCCTCTCCTGTCCCCCCCTTTCTTTCTTTCTTTTTCTCTCTTCCTGCCTTTCTCTGCCTCTCTCCTCTTCTCTGCCTGCCTTTCTCTGCCTCTCTCCTCTTCTCTTCCTGCCTTTCTCTGCCTCTCTCCTCTTCTCTGCCTGCCTTTCTCTGCCTCTCTCCTCTTCTCTTCCTGCCTTTCTCTGCCTCTCTCCTCTTCTCTGCCTGCCTTTCTCTGCCTCTCTCCTCTTCTCTGCCTGCCTTTCTCTGCCTCTCTCCTCTTCTCTGCCTGCCTTTCTCTGCCTCTCTCCTCTTCTCTTCCTGCCTTTCTCTGCCTCTCTCCTCTTCTCTGCCTGCCTTTCTCTGCCTCTCTCCTCTTCTCTGCCTGCCTTTCTCTGCCTCTCTCCTCTTCTCTGCCTGCCTTTGCGAGTAGCTGTACAGCTCAGAGCGCAGTGCAGAAAAAGGAGGCAAGGTAAGTGTCCTTTGTGCCTGCTCCGCTCACTGTGACCTCACTGTGTTGAACATTGAAAAGGTACATTGTAGTCCAGTCCAGTGACCAGATCCAGACTAGAACTGAACACGCAACCCCCGTCCTGCCTGTAGTTACAAGCTGAGCCACACTTAAAGGGCCTGTCAGTTTTGCAACCAAAAGCAGAATTCCTCCAACTTTAACTCTTTGATTTGAGTGTGTCTTCCACACTCTCCCTGTATTGAGATGTAAGCTACTGTGCAATTTGCCACCTAAGCACTTACAGCAATACTGCAGATCACAGAAAAATTATTTCTGGGGCCAAAGATTTCATGACTCCAGCAAGGTACTATAGAGCCTTATTGCGGCTCAGTGACTTCTAGAATGCTTGATCGAACATGATGTTATGAGACGATTCCTAAACTGCTCCATTTGTCTCACCCAGTCAGTTTGCCCAGAGAGTTTTTCAATGCTGAACCTGAAATCAAACGTGATCTTCTGCGTTTCAGAGAGTGTGTGTCTTTCTGTGTTTGAGAGAAAGGCAGGGAGTGAAATCATATTTTTAGCAGGATTGTAATATCACATCTGGATACTGTCATGCAAGGTGTTGATTATTAGAGGTATAATTGATAATTGACACCAAAATAAGATTTTCCCACAATGAGGCTTTGTAATTGACCGTTTTGAAGTAATTGAATTGAGGGCCAGCCTGCAAGGCTCTTCCCCCCCTCCCCTGTCTCCCAGGCTGATGTAAGCAGTAACACTCACTCATCTCCTCCCTCAGTGTCAGATTTATACTCGGGTAATCCCTGTTGATACTCTCACTGTGCTATGGAGTCCCTGGGAGGATTAAGAGGTCCAGTACACAAGCTCCTAAGAGTTCATCCCACTCAGTCTCCCTGCTACACAAACACACACACACACCCCCTCTACACTCAGATTAAATAGCTTTGTCTACGTACTGTACATATTTTACACAACTGTCCCTCCCTGTCCCCTTGCACACGCACACAGAATATTCCCACACTCCCTCAGAGAGCTGCATGTTCAGTCCAACAGGACTCAGTGTTCCTAAGCAGAAACAAAGAAAAACAACTTATCTTTGCTTCTCAAGCTCAACAATTCAAAGTGGTTAGTTTGCTTTGCCTGTCTTCACTTTCAGTGACCTTTTACACATTCAAGCAGGTTGTACTTTCTCCTCTTGGTGTTTTATTCGTGAAGTTAAACCTTATTTGTAACAAAATACATGTTATAGGAATCAATAACTGTCTTGAGCACTACACTCAAGAAGAGATTTCAATTTTGTGTAGTGTTGAGGTATACTTGTGCCAAAACTGTACTAGTGCTTAAAACAAATAAACCAGAGGTAGTATTTTCTTCCAGATAACACGGCAGTGGTCAGTGATGAGACAGCTGTTCTGTGGTCTCAGGTAGCTTTCAGCAGAAGCCCGCTCGTACTCTGACCCGAGCTCCTGACAGGTGTACATTTATTGAGTTCAACCACTAACAGAATAAACAGCGTTTTAAACCATCGATTTGTTGTTGAACTTCATAAATCCTCCCTTTCTGAGGTGTCTACAGCTTGCATGTACATTTTCTTTCTGCCATTTCTCTCCGTCTCTCTCTTTCTACACACACAGGTTATACAATACAGATATATAAATAATAAAACCTACATTTGAATATTATGTACACTTCCATATTCCAGTCTCAGACATCATCAAGCCATAACTCAGAGTCTCTCAACCATCTTCTCGCCAAGGTGTGTTTTCCGTATACATTCCTGGTCTCTAAAAGCCCATTTGTTTAAGAACCAGACAGCAAAGTATAGTACCCATTCAAAAAGCACTTCGCGATAATGCTCTAATAATTATTGCTTTCTACTGTGGAGGCTAGGTAATGATGTACCTGTCTGTTTTCTATGTTGTGGTGCCAGTATAAAGAGATATGTGAAGGAGAGATAACAACAAAACATCTTTTTTTTTCACAATGGGAAGAACAAGTAATTTTAGGAAGAGTAGGACATAGAAAGAATGAGATCATGGGGATAGAAAGGATTTGTGCATTAAAGATAAGAATGGCAATTACGTCCATGTTTTGACAATAGCTTTTGCACTTATAATTTGATCATGTTTGTGATTCTCAGGGGTAACATTCTGCTACTGAGAGTAGAATAAAAGGCTTGGTTTCCTTTAATTTTTCCTCATCGGGCAGCATTTTTTTAGTATCAAATATCAATTTGGTAGATTTTCTGTTTATGCTCTCTGCCCATCTGTGGCCGTATGTGATTAGATAAGCAACTGGTGCTGCAGTTTGCTCCAAATGTTTTTAAGATGTCTGAGGGTGGGTGGCACTGACAGAGTGGCAGACCACACCTGGAGTGTGGTGCTGTGCTTAGTCACGGCAAAACCTGCACTCATGATGATAAGAATAATGGGCCGCTTATGTACAGCAACACATTTTGAGTATGTGCTACAGTCCCACTGTGCTTGGTCAATAGAGCTTCATCAATAAAGCTAGACAGAACCACTAGCTTTATTGCTAGCTCCACCTCTAACACTGGCACAAACACTTCAACCTAATCAGTAGACCCTTCAGAGGATTGACACTGATTGATGAGTGAATCACCAGGAACTATCAGGGAGTACAGAGCGAAAAGCAATTGAGATGGAGCCCACACTCCCCACTCCACAAGCAATTTGTCTGACAGTTGCTGCGCACAGCGAGAGACAGACGGAGTGAGAGAAATGGGAAGACAATAAGAGAGTGCAATTGTGAAAACGAGGTCACCCGCAGTCCTCCGGTCTTGTGAACAACCAACACAGACACAGTTGTCTCTATCAATAGGAGCGAGCTCTATTGAGTTGTTGGGGAGAGCGAGCCTGTACCAGCTCTGGACTGTATATTGTTTTCATGTCTTTTTATTCAACCTTTCCCCCAATTAAATCCTCTTTTCCAATGATGCCCCCCCCAGGTGGACAGCGATAAGCCGGAGGAAACCAGGCTGATCGAAATCGACGAATCCCAACGCAGCGAGCACACAGTGTTCATCACGCCCCCAGAGCTGCCCCCTCTCCCCGAGGGCGAGGAGTATCCCCTGTGCTACAGGTAGGGGCGGCTCGTCTGCTCCGTCAGTGTGGCATGTGGACAGGTGACAGTGGCTTTGTCTCACCTCACCGTGCGTGACGTGTTGGGCCTCTTTGTACACAGCTATGACGGCTTCCCGGTGTTGAGTCTCCACCTGTTCGACCCCATGGAGGGGCTCCGAACCCCGGCCTCTCGCCTCGCCGCTCGGCCCAGCTGCCCCGCCAGCCCCGCGCCCATGTTCAGACGCACCAAGCAGGTTCATGAAAGCACACACAAATCACCACAAACACTCACACATTATCACATACACACACACACACACGCATGAAACAGTAAACAGGTGAAGTATACCCAACCTCATTTCGTCTTCACAGGAGATCAAGTCGGCCCAGAAGATCGCCAAGAAGTACTCGTCCATCCCCCAGATGTGGTCCAAGTGTCTGCTGCGTCACTGCTACGGCCTGTGGTTCATCTGCCTGCCCGCCTACGTCAAGGTGTGCCACTCCAAGGTGCGGGCGCTGCGCACCGCCTACGACGTCCTGCGGAAGATGCAGACCAAGAAGCTGCAGCCTCCGGACGAGGTACGAGGCTGAGAGTGAACAACATGTTGAGCCGTCAGTCAGGCTAAAACTGAGGGGAAATCCTTTTTTTTTTTCAAATGTAAATAAAGATTACAATGCTCTGTAATGTTCTTTTGTTATGTGATGTATTCTACTGAGTGTCAAAGCCCATATCATCATCTGTATCAGTCATCATGTGATCATTTCACATTTCAAAGCCAGGATAACATACAGCAGCCTTCTCGCTCTGTGCACTCCCAGGTGTGCTACAGGGTGCTGATGCAGCTGTGTGGTCAGTACGGGCAGCCTGTCCTGGCCGTCAGGGTCCTCTTTGAGATGAAAAAGGCCGGGGTCCACCCCAACGCCATCACCTACGGCTACTACAACAAGGTGAGGGCCTGACTCTGGAACAATCAGGCAAAGCACTGGAACATCCTGAGGCGGACGGTTCACCCTGTGATATTTAAATGTAGACTTGAGTTATTAATCTCAACTTTTCCTGGATAGATTTTTAAAGTTTTCAAAGGAGACCTTTTCTTTTGAATTTCTTTTTGGACAGATATCAAAATGTTGGCTATTTACCTCATCAATGTTATGTTTTTGATTAGGCAGTCTGGAGTCTGCCTTTAGATAAGTAACAGATGCTCACATTTTCAATCTCCCAAGGTTGTTACCCCAGCCTCTGTAATCACACATGGCTTCAAGATGACTTGTGAGTCTTCAAACCTGGCAACCCGCCATCTATCTGGCAACCTAGAAGTAAAAAAAAAAAAAAAAAGAAATGAGTCCATTGATGTTCATTTGCGGTTACCAGTCAATGTGGCCTTGCTAAAGGTTGCATCAGTGTCCTGTACTATCTTTGCCTCTGTGACATTCGGTGACAAATGGCAGCCACGGGCGGTGTTATTTTATCTCGGTAATCAATGGCTGCTTCAGAGGCACTGATTACTCTAGGATTTTTTTTCCCCCTGTCTTCCTCAGACGCAAATCATCTGAAGCAGACGGAGGATTAGACAGTTTTTGCATGCAAGGTTTTAATCTGTGTCTGGGCAGCCTGTTGATGGCTGCGTGTGGCAGCCTGTGTGCCTATGTGTGTGCTAACAGATGAACCGATAGCAGGACTGTGAGAGGTTAATGCCCCCCTCTCCCATTGGACTGTGTGTGGGGAACGTGTCCTGGTGGCAGGGCGAGCAGCTGTCTGGATCACCCACACTCTGACTGGCTCTTCCAGACAGCGTCCCTGCGAGGATTGGGCGAGCCTCTGTTGTCATCACAACGGCACGTAGGGCCCGTTTTAGCTCAGCAACCTAATTTCACCTGGCCAATTATCAAGAGCCTTTGCACAGGGACTGCTTTGACTCACTAATAAACACAGCTTCCCTTATTCCACTGCCTGCTAGAACTGCATAGCAATTGGCTGTGTACGTGCCTCTATCAGTGTTCCTTTCCTGTGTGGGAGTTCTAGTACTGTGTGATGTGGACTTGAGACAGAGGACCAAAATACGTTGTTGTGGGAGTAGCGTGTACCTATTGTAACCTTCAAATGTAGCTTGGTATGCATAGACTGCCTCCTTTCTTCACCTTGTCATCTTTTTTTCACCTCTGAACCTCCTTCCCCCTTCCTCTCCCTTCCTGGTTGTCATCGCTCTCCTCTTCTTTCTGCTCCTCCATCTCTCCGTCCTTGGGGAACAACTTTCTACTTCCTGTCCTCCTCCTCTCTGCTTCTCTCGTTCCCCTCCCTGTCCTCATCCCCCTCTCTTTTGACTAAATGCCCATATTCTCTCCTCTTTCCGTCTTCCAACCTCTTCTCTCTTTCTTCCTGCTAATCCTCCCTTGACTCCCTTTTCTCCATGTTCCCTCCTTCACATCTTCCTTTTCCCCTCTGCCTCTCCAGGCGGTGCTGGAGAGCACCTGGCCCTCCAGCACCAGAGGAGGCTACTTCCTGTGGATGAAACTGAGGAACGTGGTTCTCGGCGTGGCCCAGTTCAGACGGGCGCTACGGAAACAGCAGGCCCATCCCACCCAGAGCCCGTTGTCAGGTAAATGCATGACTCCTTCCTTGTAAATGTGAAATATTGCTTATGTTATGTTTTAGGGGAACACCACCGGCTGTTGCTGTTTTCCTCAACAGTTTATACAACAGCAGCACTTGAACTCCATCATCCACAATCCTTCTGACATTTACACTTTCTTTTAATGATATATCAAATAGACATATAAAGCTAGTGAAAAACAATAGTCAGAGTGTTACTGTAAACAGCCTAGCTCCTCTGCATGCAGCTTAGTCCCCCCCGCCCCCCCGCCCAGCCCCCCCGCCCAGCCCCTCCAGAGAGCACGCCACATCCTCTGCCTGCAGTCCCCTGCTTCCTACAGCAATCACTCCCTTCTTTTCACTTAACCCCGACTGAGCACAGCACTCTGCATGGTCCCAATTAACATCATATTGATTTAGAGTCGGAGCTTTAAGTATGTTTGAAAGGGCAGTGGGAGAGGTGAGGTGTTCATGAGAAATACGATGAGTTTTTCCTTCCCCTTTTTGGTCAACTTAACGTGTAGACCTGTAGGTCAGGACACGCATATATAACTTCAATTATATTCCAGATATTGCCCCATCAACCCCCCCAACCTCCTCTTAAATGACAAAGAACGTGGAGTGGAGTTGAGTGACCCAGACCCCTCTCCCCTAGTGTTATCTTTGTATTGGCCTCATCATCTGTCCGTAATTGAGTTGGACTCACTTGATCCCTACAGCCAAGCGCACATCTACTCTGCCGAATAAGCTCACGCATTCTCTCGTTCTTCACCCGCACAGAAATCGCCGGCTTAGGGACAACTTTAACAGGATGGGGTTAGTGTGTTTTTCCCCCATAGGATCTGTTGTTCATCCCTCACAGAAGGTCCTTTATTCACTGCTTGTCCTCAGACGTCCACCTAAAAGCAAACTCAGATCCACTATAATATACACTAATCCTTCACAAGACAGGCCAGTCCACATCACCATTCACAGCAGTTGTTATTTGCGTATATTTATGAATTGTCAGTCGTTCAGTCTGTTTTAACTGACACAAAGAAGCCATTCCAAAGTAGAATGACCATAAACGGCCTCTCATTATTGAGTCTTAACTTTCTGGGTTGAAGTTGGCCTTCAGGACACAGATCTAGACACAGATCAGCTTCATCCGCACCTTAACTTCTGATCTTCTGATCACAGATCTGATCTTTGAACGGTGTCTCATGGGTCAACTTCACCCAGGCCTTCTATAAAACTGAGAACCCTGGAGCCAAGATGGGCACCAGTTTCCTTTAACGCCTTGTTGTCTTTGGGCAGATGGCAGCGACCTGGACGCTGTGAGTCACGGCAGCCTGGATAGCTCTAACACGGCCGAGCAGGGCCCCTTCGCCACTGACTCCATCAAAGTAGACCCCACTGACGATAGATCTAGCACAGGTACACCTTCAAAATGGCGGCTGTCTGGCTACGACCTTCGGGGCCATCCGCCATCTTGTTCCGCCTTTTTTTTTTCTTCGTTCTATTCCACCTTCTTCTTAACCCTCTCTTTGATTTCCTCCCCTCCTCTCTCCTTACCTCATCCTTGGCTTCCTCCCTCCCTTTTCTACATTCTTTTCTCCCTCATCCTCCACTCGCATCGTGCCCGATCCTGCCTTCTATTTTGTCATGCTCCCTGCCCCCTCCCTTCACTGTTTGATCCTCCCATGTTCTGTGCCCTGTCCTCTAACCCATCCCCTTACTCTGGCCCTGCCTGTGTGTGCCCTTGCATGCAGTGGGCCGCGGGGGTGGCGGTATGGGCTCGGAGGGCCGGGGGGGCCTCTCACACAGGGGGGGCTCTGAGCCCAAAGAGCCCCCCCCCCACCTCTCAGGTAAAGCTCTCTGTCTGTTGTGTGTCGGTCTGGAAATCCCTTTTCCTTTGTCTGACTCGTCTCTCTCAACAGCTCTCTTGTGCCTTTTTCTGGCAGAAAAGAACTGGATTCAACCTCTCTCCCCCCCATTTCTCTTGCTCTCTCTCTCTCTCTCTCTCTCTCTCTCTCTCTCTCTCTCTCTCTCTCTCTACCCCCACACCTTTACCCCTTTCTCCTCCACTGTTTTTGTCTTCTTGATTTTGTATTGTTTTTCTCAACCAATTTCGGGCCCTTCGATAAAAGAGAAGAATCAGTGTCTCTTATGTCCGTATCTCTCTTTCAGTCCCTTTATCTGTTGGTCTTTTGTGGTCCACTCCACTCCTTCAGCTTATCCCTCCCTCTCTTTTGTTGTCTTCCACCTGACTGCTCTTAAAGTGATGTGTGCAAGCTGAGAAATAGCCAGGAGGCCTATTCTTTTTTGATTACGTTGAAATTATGGTTGTTATGGATATTACAACTCTACTGGGAGACTTTTAGAGAATAAAAGTCCTTATAACACAGGAAAAAGGCTTTTGTGTTGCAAAGGAGGGAGAGCTTGTTGCTCACTGCACGAGTCAGGAGTCATCAGTCTGGCAGTGAGATGCTTTGTGTAGGATTCCAGAGGCGTGCAGCCTCATGGTTTATTGAAAAGAGGACAACCCGGAAAGGTCCACGGGAAAGATGAAAGAGAGTGCTCATCATCTGACAGCTCGTTGCCTGGAGACCCAAACCTGGCTTCCCACCGTGCAGCAACATGGATAGACAGACATGCAGAAATTGAGGCGGGAATAAATGAAAGAGAAAGCCTTAAATAGCATCGACTTGACAGATAGCTGCTGTCGTCATACTGTGAGTACGGTATAGGCCTAGTTTAGTATGCGCTGTAACACGGCTCTGAAGTTCCATAACTTAACTTTGCTGAAGCCCCGAGGATGATGAGCCTGTTCTTTTATTCAGCATATCTCACCAGATGAAAGGAGAGAAACCGCTCCCTCATGGCTGTAGAGAGCACTGATGTAAAGCAGGCATATCATACTCTACTCATCTGTATGAGGTGAACCAGGCAGCAATGCAGAGAGAGGGAGAACTTGGCCTGTAGTGTTTCTTTTCTTATTGTTTCTTCATCTGTAGCTTTACTAAAGAGACAGGATTTAGGTTTAGCTGGTTTAACACTCACCTGTTTTGCTACTGGTAGGACATGAACAACTCTACATGTCATTGCGTTGTGCATTGAAGGCATTGTTGGTTGTATCAGTAGTGGTACTTGTGTATCTACCTTTTATTTTTTTTAGAAGGTTGCAACCATTAGCTAAGAGTTATTTCTGACACGTCTTATTCCCCTGTTTCAGTGGTGTTGACTGCACAGTACGTGACTTGTATGTGGATGTGCTTCTGTCTCCTCTCTCTCCTTCTCATTTGCTCTTGCTCTTCATCTCCCTCTTCTCCTGTCTCTCATTCCCATCTGAATCTCCTCCCTCGCTCACTCAGGTGACCAGTCAGACCTGGGCTACAACTCTCTGTCCAAAGAGGAGGTGCGTAGAGGAGACCCCACAACCCAAGACGCCATCCCCGACAAGGACGACAAAAAAGAGAGTGACTGCAGCTCCCGTGAGTGTTGCCACAGCAACGTCTATACCCAAATATTTCGATCTACTTCCTTTCTCGCTTTCCATTTCCATGCTGTATTAAACAAACACTCTTTTACGTGAGTCATTGTTTACACTGATGTTCGACAGTGAGAGATTGTTCTATCAAGGGCAAGCTTGCTTTATTTGAATCTCTGCCACCCTCTAGTGGATTTTTATTTGCAAGGCGCTATAAAATTGCCGTTTTATTTGAGGTGTTTATTGTGTGTGTGTGTGTGTAGTATCAGAAACAGAGAGTGCTAAGGGCAGTGGGGACTGCCTGCCCCAGCTAGATTTCCCAGAAGTCAACGCTCCGTTCAAGCCTCGCCCTGGTATCGTCCGTGGCAACTGTCCCTATGACAACGCAGCCTGTGAGATCAAGGGCATAACCAGCTCGGGTAATAACACATTATTAAAGGAAATAATGTCAGGACACATCTTTACTTGCCTAATTGGATATTGATATAAATATGAATACATCCCCCCCCTCTCTCTCTCTCCTTCCCCTCCCTCCCCAGGCCATGTGGCCGGTCTTCTCTTCACCTCCTCTCTGGAGGAGATAGGGGTGATCCAGAGCAACAGCCTGCGCCGGAGACACAAGAGCGCGCTGGAGGAGTCGTCCTCGGCCAGCGGGCGCCCTGCCCTGGACTGGCAGGCGGTCCGCACGCGCAGGCTGAGCGGGGACACGGTGGGCGGCATCCCAGTCCTGGGCCTGGGCATGAGCCAGGCCGAGACCGACCCCGCCAGGATAGCAGAGAACCTGGGCGCCGATGCCAAGATCCTGTCTGGAACCAGCTTCACCTCGAGGCCCCGCTCGCTGGCGCTGGGCGGGCAGAAGGGAGCGGAGGGTCGACCAGGCGCCTCCAGGGTCCATCAGCACCTCGAGGATGCAGAGGACAGGGAGTCGAGCGATGACGAGAAGGGCAACACGGACGCCATTTTCGATTTGGAGGACCTCGATTTGGACGGGCCTACAATGGACGTCGGTCCCGCCAAGAAAGCAGTGGGTCGCAGCGCCAGCTACGCCGGCGAGGGCACCCCCCCGGCCTCCAGGGGCACCGTCAAACGCACCGGCATCCAGACCGGCTTCGACCCTCTCTCCCTCCTGGCGGCCCAGTCGGAGTCGCAGCAGGACCAGGAGGAGGACCAGGACGGTGACGAGGACGAGGTCAGCACCCCGACCGTCCGCCGCCACCTGGCCAGGGAGATCGAGCTCTACATGAGCCACATGGGCAGCCCCCTGAGCAGCCGCACCCCCAGCATGGACCTCCAGGACCCCTCCAGCCCCCTCCTCCTCCACCCCGCGTCCACCCTCTCCGCCCCGCGCCGCGCCAGCCTGCCCCACAGCTCCCCCATGAGGAGCGCGGGCGTGCCACGCTCCAGCACCTACCACTCGCCCTCGCCGTCCCACCTCGGGGCCTCCCGCCAGCGCCTCTGGTCCTCCCCGTCATGCCCTCGGTCAGGCACCGCCACCCCCAGCCCCCGGCCCAGCCCCTACAGGGAGAGGGGGCTGGATGACAGCCAGGGGATGGGTCTGGTGTCACCCTCGCCCACATCCTCATCCTTCGCCCTGGACTCCCTCCTCACCCCCACCTTGGACGTGTTCAAGAGCAGCATGTTCTCTGCTGGAAAAGGCGTTGCGGAGAAGGCCAGTCGCTGGTATTCGCGTCTGGCCACCTACACCACCCCCACTAAGGTACAATTGGATGTTTTTATTGAGTTATTTTCTATACGTATTTGAGTGATATTTTGTGCCAGCCACACTCATTCAGAACTCAACTGCCCCCAGGTGGCTACTCAAAGAATATACAGCAATTTGTAATCCTGTTGCTTTGATGAAAAACAATAAATGTCTAAATTCCATGCAAATGTATTCCCCCTAATGACTCCCTTCCCTTTCCGCCCTCTTTACCCTCCATTATTCCTTTTGTTCTTTCTCTCTGTCTTCTCTCCATACTTATTTTCACCTCCCCCCACCCTTTCCTTGATCAACCATCTCTCTCTGCCTCTCGCTCTCTTTCTTCCCCACCCTCATACCCACCCTCTCTCTTTCCCCCCTCCCCTCTCTCTCCCCCCTCCCCTCTCTCCCCCTCCCCTCTCTCCCCCCTCCCCTCTCTCTCCCCTCCCCTCTTTCTCCCCCCTCCCCTCTCTCCCCCCTCCCCTCTCTCTCCCCCCTCCCCTCTCTCTCCCCCCACCCCTCTCTCCCCCCTCCCCTCTCTCTCCCCCCTCCCCTCTCTCCCCCTCCCCTCTCTCTCCCCCCTCCCCTCTCTCTCCCCCCTCCCCTCTCTCCCCCCTCCCCTCTCTCCCTCCCCTCTCTCTCCCCCCTCCCCTCTCTCCCCCTCCCCTCTCTCCCCCCTCCCCTCTCTCCCCCCTCCCCTCTCTCCCCCCTCCCCTCTCTCTCCCCCCTCCCCCCTCTCTCCCCCCACCCCTCTCTCCCCCCTCCCCTCTCTCCCCCCTCCCCTCTCTCTCCCCCCTCCCCTCTCTCCCCCCTCCCCTCTCTCCCCCCTCCCATCTCTCCCCCCTCCCCTCTCTCCCCCTCCCCTCTCTCTCCCCCTCCCCTCTCTCCTCTCTCCCCCCTCCCCCCTCTCTCCCCCCACCCCTCTCTCTCCCCCCTCCCCTCTCTCCCCCCTCCCCTCTCTCCCCCTCCCCTCTCTCTCCCTCTCTCCTCTCTCCCCCCTCCCCCCTCTCTCCCCCCACCCCTCTCTCTCCCCCCTCCCCTCTCTCCCCCCTCCCCTCTCTCTCCCCCCTCCCCCCTCTCTCCCCCCTCCCCTCTCTCTCCCCCCTCCCCTCTCTCTCCCCCCTCCCCTCTCTCTCCCCCCTCCCCTCTCTCTCCCCCCTCCCCTCTCTCTCCTCTAGGACGGTAACAGTGACCGTTTGAGCGTGTCCTCCCTGGGGATGGGAGACCCAGACTGCTGCTCCCTGCTGGATGAGGAGGCTTACGGAGAACCAGATGGACCCATCTCCCCCCAAAGGAACGGCCCGGCGGGGCCCCGCAGGAGCCCCAGACGCAGCCCCCTCCGCTCCAGGCTGGAGAGCCCAACCCTGGGCTCCAGCTCTGGCCGGACCCCAGGTGAGACCTGCCTCTGCTGTTAGAACAAGCTTTATAGTACATACCTACATTAAGTACATACCTGAGATTCTCACCCACAGTCAGACACTGTGACATCCAGACTTACCACCAAAACTAGACATAGTTAACATACTACAGAAAACTTGGCTGGTATGTCTCAGTTATGGGATGGACATAAGCACAGATACTCACATGGCTGACATACTGAACATACCGTCAAATAGCTTTTATGCAAAACATTCATCAAAAAGGTTACCTGCATTTGTTTCAGGCCAATCTACCATGAATTGAGGGGGGGGGAATAGACTTGAATAATCCCCCCAGTAGGTCACTGTGATGGTCTACTGTGGCAGACTGGGGGGAGAGTACAGCTGGAGAACCCAGTCAAACCTTACAGCATCAAACACTACTGTAGGAAACTAGACTGATGACATGCAATTCCAAAGCCAACAATCAGACCTATAGATGGCTCAAGATGAATGCACTCTGATTGGAGCTCTTCACTTGGCCTGTTGAGACACTGATTTGCATTCCATTGCCAGTTAGTTAACATGCAGAATGTTGGGCCGTGTTCATTGACTGTCAATGAGGAGACCAAGTACATTTGGAGGAAGCATAGTGTCAGTTTTTTCCCTTTCCATCCCTCTTTCTGCACACCTTTCATTCTTATTCCCACCTTTTGTTCCTATGACCAAACATCCCTCCCTCACATCTCTCTCTTCCCATACTATTTCTCTCTTCCTCTCTCTCCTCCTCTCTCCTCTTCCTCTCTCTCCTCTTCTTCCTCTCCCCAGGCTGTGTGCTCTCTTCTCCTGGCTTCCCTCTCCCAGAGGGGGCCCAGTCAGACCTGGGCTCCTCCCTCTACACCAGCAACACCAGCATCTTCCACAACTACGCCATGGAGGTGAGAACATTACTACTTCTACTGCAATCCCCACTACAACCACTGTACTCAATACTACATTTAGTCATTTTAGCAGACGCTCTTATCCAGAGGGACTTACAGTAAGTACAGGGACATTCCCCCGAGGCAAGTAGGGTGAAGTGCCTTGCCCAAGGACACAATGTCATTGGCACAGCCAGGAATCGCACCGGTAACCTTCTGATTATGAGCCCAAATCCCTAGCCACCTGACTCCCCACAGTAATGGTACTTCAACCAGTACGACTGCTAGTTTTACAAGCACTACTATACTGTAACTGTAAGGACTATTACTACTAGCACTACTAGTAGTATTTTCACTACTAATACTGCTACTACTGCCATTATATTATTACTGTTAAAATGATGACGTTCTTACACAGTGACAGTGAGAATTAGCGAAACCAACATTGATATGTTGGTTTCGCTAATTCTCACTGTCAGAGACCCATGGGGATACAATATGGCTCAGTCAGGGGAGCTGTCCTGTCCCGACTCTTCCTGACGCCATCTTGTCTCTGTCCAGCTGCTGATCTCCAGCTGCTCGCGCTGCAAGACGTGTGACTGCCTGGTGTACGACGAGGAGATCATGGCCGGCTGGACGGCCGACGACTCCAACCTGAACACCACCTGCCCCTTCTGCGGCAACCCCTTCCTCCCTTTCCTCAACGTGGAGATCAGGGACCTGCGCGGCCCTGGGAGGTACGACACCGCTGCACACCAGCACTCGTTTGACATGACAATGCTGTTCATGTAGTAATGTGATGTCCCTTGCATTTGAAAGACTGTTCCCGATTGTATTTCATATTACCATTCGTCCTCCTCTCCTGTTGTTCCCCTTTCTCTCTCCCCGTCCTTCTCTTCTGTCTCTCGTCCCTTCTCTACGCATCTGCCCTTGTTTTGAAATCATATCACTGCCACAAACACTATGTCCCATCTCCCTCCCTCCCCTCCAGGTTCTTCCTGAAGAGCAGCCCGTCTGCAGACGAGGCGGCCTGCTCCTCCTCCTACTCTGTGTCCACGGGCCTGGACACGGGCACGTCCACGCTCTCCACCCCCTGTCCCACCACCGCCCTCTCCCCCCCCTCCCCCAGGATCACCATCCAGGAATGTGCGGGGAATAGCAGGTAACTGCCCCCCCAACCCCAGTTGAATCGTCCTCGTAGTTAGAGTGACCCTTTGTTATAGTAGACCAACTAGCTTTTCTCTGTTCACTAATGACGATGGTCTTGAGTACTTAATCCATCATAAAGCTCTGGACCCTGTCCGAGACCGGGCCAAGTAGCTACATAGGAGTGCTGACTTGGTGCTTGGGTCATCATCCTGAAAGAAGACTGTCCAGTAAGCTGACATAATCAAGCTGCGACGGCTTTGGACATTGGTTATGGTCACGCAAGACATCGCATGAGCTTAGCCTCTTGTGTCGTAGCTAAAACACCATGAAAATCAAATGTGATTGGATTTGAAAAGACCTGAGCAGGCTGGAAGAGCCCAGTGTGGAGGGACCTGCCCAGGTGTTTTGGGCCCTCTGTCTGTTTACTGGATACTCACCCAGAGGCCCGACCCTCTTTGAGCTTCTGTTGTCTCATTAGAGAATGCTTTTGAAGTCGCCCCTCAGCATCCACATGTTGTTCATCTGCATTGTAAAACAGCAGGCTCCCAATCTGCCACACCTGGCTCCTGCTGCAGCCTGGTGTGTGCGTGTCTAACAGTTTGCCCAAACATATGGTTATCTATTTGTCTGTGTAAGGATCCACCAGATTGCTGATGTGTCTCTCTGCGTGTGCGTGCGGGGGTGTGTGTGCGCGTGTGTGTGTGTGTGTTTGTGTACGGGTGTGTGTGCGTTTTATCCAGCAGAGTTTTGTCCTCATCCAGAGCCCAGTGCATAGAGATCCCCAGCGAGCGTCGCCAGGGCACTCTGTCTCCGGGGGCCCCCATGGCTCGCAGCGTCAGCGCCTTGGGCCCCATGGACGAGCCACCCAGACTCAACCACTGGGTCCCCACCAGCGGCAGCCTGCCCAGCCGCCTCAACGAAGCCACCGTGAGCACACACACACACGCAAATACACTTAAGCACACCCTCACTCATACTCTGGCGCTCTCTCTCTCTTTCTTGCACGCTCTCACAACGTTTACTGACTCCCTAAAGTGTGTTTTCATTAAACCCTCAAAGTCCTGAGACGTACTTCTCAACAAACGCCTCATGTTGTTTGTACCATTGACTAAAAACAATAAATACGGAGGTCTAACCATGTCCGTTTCCCTTCGCTGTCCTCCCTGTCTCCCCCCCCTTCCCCCAGGACCCGCTGAGCATGGAGTGGCGTCTTCACAACCCTGAGCCCGTGACGGTGCCCTACCTGAGCCCCCTGGTGCTGTGGAAGGAGCTGGAGAGTCTTCTGGAGAACGAGGGCGACGCCGTCATCACGGCATCCGACATGGTGGACCTCCATCCCATCATCTACTGGAACCTGGTGTGGTACTTCAGACGGCTGGACCTGCCCAGCAACCTGCCGGGCCTCATCCTCACCTCTGAGCACTGCAACAGGGGCTCTCAGGTACACACACACACACACACGTACTGCACATACTCGATAGATACACTAGGGGTGGGGAAACATTTCTTCATATGGGAATCCTGATTCTGTTTTATGATTAAGAATATTTGGCAAAACTCAAAACATAGATTAATAAGGTTCCATATGACTGTAGCCTGGACCAACAGACATTATCCATTGCCAATTTGGCAAATGTCTCATTTATACTTGCTTGAGTCTTTGTTGGCCACTTGTGAGAGTGGCACGGCCTCCATTAGTCAAGTGATCAAAAAACATTGAAAACAGTAGAACAATGGTTGGCTCACACAGCGAACGGAGTACTTTCTTTTGCCCTGGCTTGCATATGGCTCAACATTTTCCACGGACGGAACAGTCAAGAGCTGGAGAGCAATCACAACCATTTAGATTCAGTACCTTCCATCCAGAAATACACTACCTTATCTCTGAAACGGTCACACTGTCTTTTCTCTACTGCCTTAGACGAAGAGGACACAGAAAAGAAACATTAAATTTCATTTGTTTGTAATGGTCATGATGATAATTCACACGAAGTTGTGAGATGTGTTCCTCAGTAGTGTTTTTGGTGAACAGTGCAAGAGGTACTGTGTCTGCATACGCATGTGTCTTCCTGCCCGCATGGCTCAAGACCCTGGTGTCCTGCCCCCAGGTCCCCCGAAGCTGGATGTCCGAGGACAGTAAGCACGTGCTGATCCAGATCCTGTGGGACAACCTGAAGCTTCACCAGGACCCCGTCCAGCCCTTCTACATCCTCTGGAACACACACAGTAAGTCCTCCCCCTCGCCACGGGGACACACAACACAGCAAAGGCATGGGCCGTTTTGTCTGTTTGAAACCAGTTTTTTTATTTTTCTAATGTATTTATTTATGTAACATATCCAAACCTTGTTCCAATCTTACATTAGGAACATGCCATACTAAGAGTCTGGGACGTGTCATAACTGTGATGTCCTCTGATTATTGGCTAACAGAAATCTTGTTTCCTTGTCTTGCAGGACATAATTGTACGCTTTTGTTAGACAGTGAGTGTCAATTGCGTCCTGGGCTTTCCCATTGTTTGTTACCTGTCCTTTGTTTTGTTTTTTTGTGCGTTTTAAAAAGTTTCTTTTGGAAAGTCCAACTTTCAAGTGCATTTCTGTTGTCAAATGTTATTATCGTACACAACTTTGCTGGATATACAGAGATAGTGTTGTCAATCCAGCAGCTCCATTTTTGTTTAGTCATGGTTGGAATGATGGTCCTTGTGGTGATTTGAGTGAAACTATGATTATATTCATATTAGTGGTGGTGATCAATTATTTATGGAACGCTATATGTTTGTCGTAATGTTGTTGGATCTCAAATACACCAATGTATTTGAGGTCGAGTTTTGCATTTTTGGTTTACGTCTGCTGCGTGTGTATATACAGGTAAATGATTATGACAAGGTGTGTGCGTGTTTGCACGTACACACGAGGTGGAAGAGTTGGCCACATCCGCCTGGCCCACACTGACTCTGCCCCCACCCTGCCCCTGTGTCCTGTGCAGACGTGGGCTACCCGCTGGCGCGGCCGGTGAGGGAGGAGGAGAGGCCGTTTGGGGAGGAGCTGCTGCAGAGCGTGGTGAAGAGCATCCAGAGGAACGACGTGACGCGCCCCATGGGCCAGCTGCTCCAGCTGCTGGGCCAGACGCTGGGCGTCAGGAGGCACAGGTCAGGGGTCACCCAGGCCACAGAAACACTGAGGAGCCCTGAGGGCTTCTGGCATGTTGCAATATACACTTGATGGATGATGCAGAAGTCTGTGGGAAGGAATTGTGTTTGTTTACTGTTGTCGTGCTCTGTGTTTCACAGGAGTTTGTACAGAGATATTCTCTTCCTGTCCTTGGTAGCTTTGGGAAAGGATAATATAGATATTGGTGAGTTCCATGAATTCATACAAATTAAGTATCTATTAACTTCCACTTTCCAACAACTTCCAACTATTTATGTCAAATGGAAATGGGTATTATAATTGTAAGTATCCTTTTTTATTTGTATGAACATGACATCAATCTGTTCAATCTCACCTCCCATCCCTCCTCAGATGCGTTTGACCGTGAGTACAAGATGGCATACGACCGCCTCACTCCTAACCTGGTCAAACTCACTCATAACTGTGACCGCCCCCCCAGCGCAGGAGTCATGGAGTGCCGCAAGACATTTGGCGAACCCTACCTTTGACATCTCCCCCCCCCCCACCTAACCACCTCACCTTCGATGTGTGACCCCAGACCTACGGCACACGCCCTTGTGCGCCTGGCTCAGCTCACAACCAGAACTACAGGTAACGGAAGACAGAAGACGAGAGGATCACTTTAAGATAAGCTCAGGAAGAAAAAGGAATCTGTGAATGTGAGTGACCGTAAGGAGATTGTGTTTTGGTCACCTACGTAATGAGCAGACAGGCAGCGGTGGGGATGGGGAGATCCCTGACAAACCAATGTTAGTGTTATGGAGCTTTTGTTGCTAGCGCATCCTGTTTATCAACTTGTACAACTAGGCAAGACAACTTGCATAAGTTAGACACAGTTTAAACATCTGAATAGCTGAAATAGAGAAGTGAACGGATGCACTAAAGTCATTTTAAATCAGTCAAAAGTCAATTTTATAATGTTGAATTTGTGCTCTCCTCTTTTACGAAAACGTATGTTACCGTGAAACATTTGAAGGTTTAGCTTAAAACTTTTTATTGTTGCTATTTTAATTTTTTTAACTTCCTCAATAGGACATTATGCTGTAGAAAATGGAACGTCAGACAGCAGTATTAGTATTAATATAGTCAAAGACACATTAACTGCATTTGGTCTGTGGTCCAATGAAGAGAATATTGTTTCTACCTAAATGTAATACACATGCAATACTACTATTTCTGTCTTAAATATCTGGGGTTCTCCCTTCCAGATTACATTAGGTTTTTTGTAGATGTCTATACAAATCAGTGAGAAGGCATTTTCTGTCCAGTAGTTTCTAGTATTTTTGCTCAACAAACCAACATTCTATTGTCCAAAGATGGTACAACAGATTGTATGGATGATAGATGGTATGTAAGTGGTTACGGTCTGTTATAGATGTGATGAATGACACAACAGTTGATGCAGTAACTGATTACCCCTCTCTCTCACATCAGAAACTGTTCAGTGTTGGTCCAAGTAACCATACTGATCAAAGGAACAGTTCAGTTGTCGTCCAGATGGATGAACTCAAAGCTCATCCTTTTCTTGAAACATCCTTAAAAGCTTTACATGTTCATTTTGCAGACAAATATCTAAGTTAGCATTCTGTATTAACATGAGCCTGCAGTATAGTTTAAACTACATGTGGTAGGATCAGAAAAACCAGTTAATGGTTGTGCAAAAGCACACGAGAATGTTATGTGATACACGCAGTACTTCGGTGAAGACAAAAGATGAATGCACCAGGATATCAGTAGCTGTGTTGATACAGTTCAAATGAATAGTACAAATCTCAGCCTTTAGGCACAGTTTTGCCTTGAAATATGATAACGAATGTTTGTTTGAATAGTCTCGACCCACCTGAAGTAGACACCTCTTTATTTTAAAGCTCGGCTTTTGTCAACTGTACAGGCACCATTTCAAATTGTGCCCCAAACCCCTCATTTTAAGTGTAGCAGAGCATTATCATCAGATACCCTGTTATATCAGAATGTGTTTGTAACTGAGTGGCTTTGTTCATCTCATGGGTTTACATTAAAGAGGTGTCTCACTTGAAGTGAGGTATGTTTCTTGACTTGTAGTCAAAACTCAACAGACTAACGTAATGGCTGGAGGAGGACCTCTTTTCAAGTAGCGTCCAATGAGCACTGGCCACTTCAGTGATTGACAGCTGAGGTCACCAGGCCTAGAATAGTTCTATGCAATTGATCAGGAAGTGTCACTTTTTTTGTTTTGAAAGCTTGAGATTCTTTACAGCCTGTCTGTAAAAATAAAACAAACCCCATGAGTTCAGAAGATAAAGTAACAAGTAAAAGGGTACCAGCAGCTTGCGAAAGCTGTGCTGTCAATTTGTGTATTATATATTTGTTGTTTAAAAGAAAATGTAAATGTTGCATTGTATTTAGGTCATGTATATTTTATCTGACCTTTGTAGAAAAATACATTTTGTAAATCTTCATAGTGTTTACACATCTGTACTTGTACAGGTCTTTGGATCTGGTGAAGATAATGTACCTTTGACTGGATCTTCAGGGTGATCTTTGACTGTAAATAAAAACACTTATACTGTGCATAGTCAGTTTCTTCACTGTCCTTCAGTAAAATCAAGGAGAATATTATTTTACCATTATTAGGTAAGTAATAAAACTGACGAGGCTCGATTTAAAATACAGTGCCTTGAACTTTAATTGAATGTGTTAAAAATAATTTTATTGCAGCATGAATTGTAAGTACAGCATTTGATAGTTACACTATCAATAATACATTTGTATCCATCTGACCCACACAAGTGCATTTCACAATTTACATTCAACACAATAATACTGACAGGTGGTTCAACAATGATTACAAGTGTTTTATTTTTTATGATTTTCCAAGACAGAACATTCTATGGACATAACAGGCGCCTGTACACCTGTCAAACTTATTTTGTGTAATAATCTTTTTAAGGATTTTACAGCATTTGTTTTACTTTTACATTAAACATGGATTAACATAACATTTGTAGTATAATGTTTTGCAATGTTTCCCTGTTAAAAGAAAAGTGAGTAAGGGATACATAAAACAGATTATTGTGAAAACACTACCTTATTCAAACTTCCATAAAATGTCAAGACAACCACTTCACAGTGAATAGGGATTTATTTTCTTTTTTTTACCTTAGACATTTAGTTCTGAAGTGAATTGTTAACTATGACCTGGTTTATTTTAATAAATAATTATTAAAACATAATATTCTTGCAAACATTTAGCTCACATTCTGTCAACACTCCCATTTTGACTGTAATATTAATCTTTTCAAAATAATACCACATTTTCTACATCAACGATACATTCCTTTATATATAAAAAGGTTAGATTTTAACAGCATTTTCCCCATCAACATACAGTGTTAAGTTGCACTATAATCTAGTTTTCAACATATAGAAAAATTTCAATAACCTTTTTAAATTAAAATGACAATTTTCAGTTGATGACATTCAATTCATTGTCATTTTGAAACAGTTCCCTCTTTAAACAAACATCAAAACTTAATTCTGATTTCACACAAGCTTTGCTCTAGCCTGGCTGCCAGCCCAACCTAGCCCCGCCCATACAAAAATTTGGTCGGCAAGTTGGGTCTGGGGTAGCTTGGTTGGGGAAAAACCATATCCGAACAGGAGCTGTTCGGACCAATGAAATTGTCAGGGCGGGCTTTATACGATGATGGACAGATGATCAACAGTAACGTAATCAACCACGTCACCAAAGAGCGCTTGGGTTGAATTCCTTTTCAACAAACAACAGTGTTCAGTTGAAACACGCCCCATACTCACAGACTCATTCTGACTAGAATTATGAGTATGACAACGTCAGGCTAGCTTTGCTCATCAAAGTAAAAAAAAAACTGCAAGTGTATTTGATACTCTACAGTTTGTGCCTATAGTGAATGGTCAATTAAACAATATGTGATGAACAGGCCAGATATAAGGTTACACCTCCAAAACAGTAATGAAAATAGTTTGCATACAAGAAAATACATGATGAAACCTGTATACTTGTAAAAAGGGGCAAATAATTACTCAAACAAAAGCGCTTTGTACAGCTGTTAAAATAGAGCTGACTGATGTATTTTTCCGTTGATGAAAACATTTGTAAGTGTGTGTTAACTGTTTTAAAAGCTTTAAACTTTGTCTGGCTTAATGTACCAAACCAATTGGTTAAACCTGTAAGCCTTCAAACATCACTTTTAAAAGTGCGGCATGCTAGACTGTACTTCCTTCATTTAGAAGCTGTGCTCTCTGACCCTCTGCAGCCCCCCTGCTTGTGTTCAAATAGAAATGGGGCAGATGATGAGGCGGTCCTCGAGCATGACGCTGAGGATCAGGAACACAAAGTAGAGCAGGAACATGGTGAAGCCCAGCGCGCGGCTCATCTTCCAGCGGCAGGCGGCGATGGAGATGATCACAAAGAGCAACATGAGGAACAGCAGCACGATGGCACAGAAGAGGCCGTTGGAGTTGACCGCCACAGGCACACCTCCATGTAACATGGAGAACATGAGCCAGGGGACAGGAAGGCTAACGACAGAAAAACAGCGTCAATTACAAACAAAAAGTCAATATTCCACACATTTTACATGTTACACTTCATGCGATTTAGCTGATTATTTTAATCCAAAGCGACATGCAAATATAATAAGCAACATGCATGTACATACATAATGTATGTACAGTATACAGGTACAGCAGATAATCATACATTTGATATATGAATACACATGCCAAACAACCCCCAGTAATACTGACTATAACAGAATATTCCACTCAATTAGACCACTTATGGATACATCCATATGGTTTCTGTCAAGGACTGACAGGTCGAGGTACATGGAATGTGATGCCTCTACCTCTTTTCAGAGAACTATCCCTCGCCTATGCATGTCAATATGAACATCAATGGCGGAGACACAGCAGGTAAACCAGGATCATGTCTAAATGGTCATAATGTTGAATACCCCATAGTGATGTCAAAGATGTTGCTGCCGACCGAGCTGGACACAGCCATGTCTCCCAGGCCTTTACGAGCCACGATCACGCTGGTGATGAGGTCCGGAATGGAGGTGCCTGCCGCGAGGATGGTCAGACCCATGATCTCCTCTGAGATGCCTATAGTCTCACCCACCTAGGGCAGGTGGAGATGGTGTTGACACAATGCACATTGGTTTTAGTCAACTTTACACACATTGTGTACCGAGTTACATCCCTAAATGTCCGTTTTGTTGTCTGCTTTGTATGCAGATCTCCATGGAGATGGAGTGGACAGTATGTTCACTAGCCATGAAAACGGTATTGATTCCAGTTTATATTTATGCCTAAAAACGAACAAAAACCATAGCCAACAAAATCACATAATTCTCAACTAACTAACCTGATGTGCCCACCACACCATTAGATAGGAAAATATTGCAATCCACATGATGGAGCCGATGAACGTCATAGCAAAGTACTTTCTCGATCCCTGCAAAAACAAAATAAGTAACCAACATATTCAGGTAGAAAACTGTGTTTGAAAAACGCTCTGAACTCTCACAAGCAGAAGTACATTAAGATGTAATGATAGACTGCTCTCATGCTGATATACAAAGTGAATACTGTACGTGTGCAGAACATTAGTAGAGCCTGATAAACTTTCATGGTCATTGACGGATATACAAACACAGTCCATGAACACAGGTAAAGTATTGTAGAAACACAATGGTCTGTGTTACGTACTGGATTGCGAACATCAGGCACAGTGAGCCACAAAGGGAACACAATGGGCAGCAGCAGGAGATAGGTGATCTGTTTGCGCCTAGTTTCAGGCCATTCTAATGACAGTGGCTCTTCAACCTCTTCTTCCTCTTCTTGCTCCTCCCCCGCTTCTTCATCATCTTGATCCCCACTGTCGTCATCATCATCATCATCGTCGTCATCTTCATCATCACTGCTCTCATCTTCATCGCTGCCCCCCAAGTCTTCACCCCCACCTGGGCAGACTGCTGCAACCTGTTTCAAAACAGGGAAGAAACAGAGGCAGAAGGTTTTACTGAAATTCATTTTTTTATTTTAAGATCTAAAATATTACAGTAGGGCCTACCCACCTCAGAGTGTATCTCATTTGGTTGTTTGTCTGGCTGCTCTGCTTTCTCTGGCTGCTCTGTTTTCTCCTTCTCTTCCGTCTTGGTGGGCTCAGATGTGGAGGGCTCGGCCACGGGGCTCACCTGCACACTGACAGAGTTGGCCTGATCAGGCTTCTTGTCTATTCCTGAACGAGGACAGAAAAAGTAGACACAACCCGACAGGGCTGGGGACAATTGGAATTATTCAATTTTACTTATCTCAATTCATGAATTGAAAAATCCCTTGTTTGAGGTCAGCAGGGGATAGTTCAATCATGAATTGTCATTCACTGCACACACATTGACTGATTTATAACTTACTTTAAATCCACAAACTAGTTAGACAATGCACATTTGATATTTATATCATAATATGAATAAATGATTAAGTCATTATTGTTTTGAAATGTATATTTACCCCTGCTCATGCACAAACATCCCATAAACGTGCGTTCAAAATATACACAATAGCTCTCTTTTACACACAAACACACACACAAAGTACCCATCTGCATGTTAATCCCTGAGTTGATTGAGTCTGGATTGGGGCCACTCTAGGCTATGGTCACAGGGCCCCTTGTTGCTACACTCCAGTGCAAGTGGCAATAACAATCACCCCAGGCACTGAAGCACCTAATAGCCTTTCACTGTGACGTCTGCACACACACACTGAGAGGCCAAGTGATTGAGGGGAATGAGCCAAAATCAACCCACCCTCCATCATACTACGTACTTACAATTCACAGACAAAACATAAAGATGATGTGAGACGCTGAGACCAAGACCAGACAGCGGTGGAGAGACTCACAATAGACTCACAATTCACATCTCACCTTCAGCTTTGCAGTGGGACTTGCTTTCTAACTTCTCTCTGACCTGGGGGTTCAACACCTCAGTCTTGACTTTTTTTCTCACTGCAAACAAGAAGATTTCTCCCTGGTACAATTCACAGCTTTGAGGTAAATGTTTATCAGCCATAAGAAACACGACTGTCACCTCTACAAGCAACACATTGCCCAAACACAATGAATATTGCTGACAGATCTGTACAACTACATGCAACTGATGTCTCTTAGAAAACATTCCAAAGCCAGGACACAACAGTCACAAGACAAACAATACACAACAAAATCCACCGTTGCTGAAAATGTCTCCTGCAGCATATTCCTTTAATTAACAGAATTGCGAATTGCGAAAAAGCCACGACACCATTGAAAACCACGAAATGTGACAACAAGCATCATTCAACTGACCTCTCCCTTGCACTGACCCCTCCACCCTGACATCTCCATTAAAGGCTGTATCTAATTTTCAGACACGGAGAACAGTCACCACAATCACACAATACACCAATTTACTCATGTATGAGTGAATGAGCATGCAAAAGCATCACACCACTCTCCATTACAGAGGAAAGGAAACCTCTGAAAGAGTATGGAGCCCAAATAGAACGGGTTTGGCATGAGGTAAAGATTTGATAAGCGGGACGTTTTGATGCCCCTCTTACCTCGTCTAGTTTTCCTCTGGCCAGGGCCTCTAATGTCCCCTCTAAAGACTGTATCTATGATGAAAACGATAGAACACATCTCTTACAGCTGTTAGTTAACACTGTAGTAACAGTCTACCGTGTCAACAACTAAAATCATAGTAAATCCACAACAACACACACAATGACCAATGATATCCAAATCTGGATCTGGAGGACTAAAGGTTTTTGTAAAAAAAAGTATTTGAACATACAGACATGGGTAACATTTCTGACAACACTCAACCTACAGTACAACTATAAGTTTATTTACCTGCTCTTATGGAACTCGTAATTGGCCAGTTAATGCAATTTGTATGTAGCAGAGTTGCTGTAAAATGATTGATTCAAGGTAGATGCAGTGTAGGAGCAAATAGATGTGTAAATTACAGAGCTATCAACTGATCACAAGTCTTAGTTGAGACTCAAGTCAATTTCTTCTCAACTTACGAGTGACTCAAAGTCTCAAACCCAAGTTCTCCTGTCTGCAAGTCGCCAAAGAGTGACAGTGACTTGCAGTTTCATCACATTAGAGCTTTGACCAGCCCAGTACAGAACAATACAGTCCTATTGAGATAAAGAGATTGAGCTGCTAGGAGGCTGGCTCTTAACCAGCTTTTATTAGCCGGTATTGAAAAGCTGATTAAGGATCAGCCACAGCCAGGAGAGGTGAGGTGGGGAGAGGGCCTGGCCAGCCTGAGGGCAGACTGAAGGTGACTCCCCTGCCAGAAGGTACAGGTACAAATAAATAATGAGGGAGGTGCGGCTGAGGAAGAACAGTCCTTGGGCTACCAGTTCTTAAACAGTCCTTGAGATGAAGCCACTCAGGAGCAATCCTAAATAACCACAATGAGCCCAACCCAAGTGACAAAGAGTCTTTGTGTCCTTTGGTTGTTAGTATTACCATTGGATGAAGTTGTGACATAAAATTCTAAAATGATCATCAAACTAACAAGTCTAATAAAAGGCAATGACTGGTTATGGTTAGGGTTTGGGGTAGATTTAGTGAATGTTTATTCAAATATGTTTTAACTTGAACATCGGGTTCCACATGTTCCTTCCTATTTTGTAAGTTTTTTTACCAGCTGTGCATGTTTGTTTCAATGAAATTCTTATGGCCCATTCATGGTATGTAGGACTACCTGTATGTCTTTATGGTTTGCCTGACACCGAGTTGTGCTCTATGGTAACTACAGTATGCAACAATAAAGTTTGTTTTCATTTTGCGCAAAAGGAGTTTGAATTTAGCCAACCAATAACAATCTGCACCAAACTCTGAAGGTTTCTGCTACCTACCTAAAATGTATGAGGTTTAAAAAGCTGCTGGGACACTTGTGTTTGGATCAAAGCCACAACTGTTCTTTTAGGAAACAGAAACTTAATTTGATCAACCAGTGGATAAACGTTTACCTTTCTTAACCAGATCAAGGAAAGTCGCACTTTACCTTCTCCCACTGGGTCCAGAGTGTGGATCATGAGCTGGAAGATGGTGTTCCTCAAGTTGCTGTTGTGGAGAGAAGCATTACTGCCCCCTCGCTGTAAAACAGGCTTTACCTAAGGAAGAAGAGAACATGATACACACTCAGACTGGCATTGAGCACATATATAAACACATTCTGACAAGCCATACAAAACTGGGTCACAAACAAACATAAATTGATTACTGTAAACATGTAAGCGTCAATGATGAAGAACATCCAAGCAGAACATCCAAGTTCCACAGTTATTTTGGATTCTCATCAGACTAGTGCATCTTAAATGTTTGAAGTGTGCGAGAAGGTGTGTTTATGTGTGGTTTTTCAAATGAATACCTTCAATTTGGCGTGGTCCTCTGCAGGCTGTGGTGATGGCAGGTTTTGTGGTTTTGGTTGGTTGTTTTGTTTTGGATCCGGAGGGGGTTGTGGTCCACTCTCCTGCACATTCAGATGCACAATGAATGAAAGAAACAATTTAATATTTGTTGTGGACCATTAAGACCAAATAGAACAAGAAAAGCATGTTTAAAGCACCATCACATTTTCCTTTAGCATTGAAAAATGTTCAGCTCTGACACCACACCCAAGATACTAGCTCCCCAAGAAACTGGCTTTTGTGTGTAGTTTACTGATTTTATGATAACCAATACATGACCTGCAAACCATTAAGTTACAAAAGGCAAACAGATCCTGTTTAAATTACAGTGGCAATTAAATCAAAACTCCGAAATCTCTTTCTTAATCTCGCTTTAGATGCTATGTTTTAGTAAGACGTAAGAGACTGAAAAGAGAAAGCCTGTAGAATGGGCTTGAAGGGTACTTATTCTCCAAGCAAAATGCAGAGCTCCTTGACCCAAGACACCCATTTGGTGCAGAGTCACGTTCTTCCTACACTCATTACATTTTGATTGCAGGAGTGTTTTCTGGAGTGTGTGTGGATGGAAATTAATGAGCGTTATGGTAGCTTTATAGGTTCTGTGAGGGCCATTATAGAGGCTATATTGTATTCTAGCATTATATCAGAACCAGGGGTTTAACAATGGTGTGCCCTGTGCAGATGCTTCAGTGGGTGTCAATATGGCATTGCTGTCATAGTTGAAGACCATAACCTCAAATCAACTCTTCACTGATCGATCCTAATTTAATAATTGCTTTTTTTTTTTAAGAAAATCAATTCACATGAACATAAATGGAACAGAAACTTATAGGACTATTGAGGCTATTTAGCAAAAGGCAGTTGAGCAAGCTTCTCCATGTTTCCATGAGTGCTTCAGACATGACATTCACATTACTTTACATCTCATCACCGTCACACACCCACTGACACCTGGGATCCATTCAGCTCAGCCTCATCAAAGGCTGCCACACAAACACTGCCTCTCCATGACCTGCTCAAGGGCCCAGATGAATAAACATAGGGGCAAATCATTGTCAACGGTTCAGTGCATGCATACAGTGGCTACAGTTTCTGTTTGCATTCGAGGGAACATTTTGTCTCAAGTTGCATAGCTACGCATTAAAGTTTGCCACAAAGGTGTACCACATTGATATTGAACTTGTTCTGTGATTAGTCTGTATGCTGCTATTGTTGTATCTGAGAGTACCTATATTTTTCCTGTCAATGGTTGTTGTTACTTGAGGCTCTGTTAGCAAGTTGGTGTTTTTGTAATGTCAATGTTGGCAAATCTGTTATTTTCTTAATTTGTTTTCTTCTCGACATTTACTAACCTTCTCTGGCTCTTCCAGGGCTTTGACGCTGCTCATGTGCTTGTTGAGCTGTGTCTTGACGGCATGTTCAATCTGAACGTTGAACTTCATGAAGCTCACGTAGGACACATACCCACAAACTAGCATCATGCTTTCCCACCACATAATAGTGTTGTCCAGAAAAAAGACTATTAGCATTAGGAGATCCACAATGTAAAAGGACACATCCCTGAACAGGGGCCACCAGGTGAGATACAACATCTCCCTGGAGAAGACAGCACACATGCCAATCACGAACAGGATGTTGAAGACAGCTGAGCCCACAATGGTGCCGATGCCAACATTGCTATGGGAGATGAAGACCCCTATTAGAGATGTGAAAAGCTCAGGGGCAGAACCACCGGCGGCCATAAAGGTTGCACCAGCGACATCGTCAGAGATCTTCAACCTGTCAGTAATGACACCCAGCGCAGGCACAAAGAACTCATCGCAGACGATGGCAAGGGAAACAAACATGTAGATCATCCCTAGGATGTGTAGAACCACCCAGCCTTCTTTACGTTGTTCCACAGAAAAGATGTCCTCTGGGTACTCTCCCTTTCTGTGAGGGGGTTCTTCAGGGTTCGAAGGGATGGAGGTTGGTGCAGGGGTTGTGGGAGTTGGAGCTGAAGTGGGATCTGGAGGCTCGTGGTCCACATAGATACAGTGTTTGAGGTCAGTCCTGTTGACGGTTATTACTAGGGGTGCCTGGGTACTCTCAGACATAACATCTACCTTAGTCACATTAGACACAGTAAGATCCCGTGTGTCTATCTTTAAAACGCTATCATCGTCCTCCTTTCCCCCAGTGTCCTTCGCTGTCTGGAGGGCTAGCCATGGCTCTGAGAGCCTGGCCTTGAAAGTTAGTGTGTAGATGCAGCATAACAACACACCTGAGAGGAAGAAGAGTATGCGACTATGATGGAGTCTCCTTCTTTGAGGCAGATGCATGGTCACTTCCGGAACGCTTGTCGAGTCCAAGCGCAAATTATGTCAGACACATGATTGACTTTGTTTGGTCCTTGCACTATCATTTGGCAAAATAACACAGCCCAGGGAGAGGTGAACACACTTTAGCATTGTGTTTTTCTGGGTGTAGTGTTATGTCCCAGCATCAACCTAGGAAAAGGGAACAGATATATAAATGTTATTTTTTTTTGTATCCACGCAGCTTCATGTGCAGCCTCAGTAGCCATATCCTTAACGGCAAGGTAGAGAAGGGAAAGACACAGCCACCTGTTACTATGGCTACATAACAGGAGCTTTCGGTTTTTCGATGGGAGCAGAAAATAAAAGCCACGTGTATTAGACAAAACAACACAATGTATCTCGCGATTATTTCACATTATGTTATTTAGTCTTTACAGTGTCAAAAGAACCAAACAGAACGTGATGATATCTAGGGACAGAAATCCTAACAGCCATGATTGAAATTCAATCCACGAACCAGTGTGCACGTGTGAATTAAAGTGCCAAAAAATCATATGAAGATGTTGCAAAAGATGATGAAATATTCTTAAAAAGACAGCTGAGGAGGCGTTACAAGGTCAAATACATTCCAGAAAAATCTACCTCCAGCTATGCTACTAGAAAACAACAACGTAATAATTTTTTATAACACATAACCACAGCCTACCTTATTTCCCAGGCTTGTTTCCCAGTCCTCTGCATGCGAGGTCACTCCAGCTGTGCGTAATGGATTGAGAGATGCTGACACTAGTTTTTGGGCAGCTACAAGGGCGCACCGCGGGTCAATTCTGCAACGTAGCTCAGCATAATACCTGTAGTCTTGTAAGAGGATTAGGTGTACAGCTCTCAAATTCTCATTAACACATATACTGTGCTGTTAATTCAAGGAATTGCAGTTGATTTAGTCATGATAAAGTAGGCTTTGCGACGCTAAATGAAATCCAAGCACGTCTGCTTCGGTCGCCAAGGAATAATTGCAATTGAGAGATCTGGCAGGCGGGGTTTGGTTTGGGAATGATGAGCTTTAGTGACACAGGATTTATTTTTTAACAGAAGTAAAGGAAAACAGTGACAGCATCCCTCGCAAGGGGGGTAGTTCCGTTGGACTAGTTTGATATGTGCTTTAATAGCACGCATTAAATGTTTTCTATGGAATTCAGAATATAAAATACACAAATGTAACTTCTCCCCCCACGCAGCTTTATTACAGCAATGCAGTGCTGATCTGTCAACTGTTCATAACCCGATAACAACTCAATAATCCCTTTTTTCTTTTTATGTCCACATTCCCAGAGGTTCTGGGTCTTCAGTCAGTAAGCCAATGAACATTCAGCAGTGACAGAGAATGAGAGCAGAGAGATGAATACAGTACATCTCACATCACATGGCTATGGGAACCTATTTACTGACATTGGGAAAAGGGAAGTTTCTACAGTGTTCAGTTGAAAAGCCTTTCTGCTGAAGATGTATACTTTCAGTGACCGAGAGTGCTTCAAGAGATAAAACCAGAATGTCTTAACCAACAATAAATATGAAGCAAAAAATTAAAAGAAAGGTATACAATGATGTAGTGCATGGTGAGTTCAGTGAAGAAAAACATGTGTAGTATCCAGTTACATGTACAGTATCATAACACAGTATCACAAGATTTTCTCCAAGGTAATTCACTGTACATATGTGTTTGTGAATGTAAATACCATATGGCTTTGTAAATTACTTGACACAAGTCATATTAATGACCAATAATATGAATGCACTTCACTGTGATTTGCCTGGTCCAAATCAAGCCTCAATTAGAACAGAGTAACTTTTTTTATTTTATTACAAACATGACAATACAGTGTTCACTTTAACCTTCAATAGACTAGGTCTAATACTGCCTGATCTGTGAGTTTTTACTGGGTGTAACAGGCCAGTGTATCCTTCCATGGCAGGATAAGTTCAAATAAACTTTCCTAAATGAGGGGGAGTTAGCTAAAGAGGTGAGAGAAGGCAACCGGCAGTGAGTCCGGGGAGATCCATTCTGGTGTAAAGGGGAGGACGGTGGGGGGGTTGGAGGTAGAATGAGGACATGTTCCTCGTCTTCAGTTCATTTTCCTCTTCCTGGAGCGGAATCGTCTTCTCCTCAGCTTATACAGGTGACGGAAGTTGATGAAAAGACCTGAGAATAATTTCAAAACTCACATTTTTATCTGCATGATTATTCTGTTTGCCAGGATTATTCTGGAATGGGAATTTACGGCAAAATAAATTATTAATACAAATGGAACATCTTTAGCCAATAGATTGAGGCCACACCAAACCTCAATGTTTGCTTCTGTTCCAGAGTGCTATGCAATTGTCCTTCATATATGTTTCATTGTCTGACGGGCTGAGTGTGTGGCAGTTGGAGAGGCGGTTTGATTTCTCTGTAACAATGACTCACCCAAAAACATGAGGAGAAGGTAGAGCCGCAGTGTATATGAGAAACTGAAGGACCGGCCCAGGGCTTTGGGGAGGGGAATGCTGTACATGAGCGTCTCGTCGAAGATTGGCAGAGATTGGATCACAGCTACGGCTACATGGCAAGAAAGAGGGAGAAATAGTGACCATGGATTTTTGTAGGAAGCAGGCTGCAAAAGATTGTGTTGTGCAACCCCATCTTTAAGATTATATACAAGAAAATAAAAGGTGCTTATAAATAGGTGCATTGATTTAGTCCAACTTACCCTCTGCCACAACCCCCATTGGGTAAAGTGGCATCCAGATAGTGTATCTCAGCCAGGTTAGAAGTTTCCATTCAGTGTCAATGCATGCCAGCATGTAGAATGGGTACCTACAGCAAAGATGGGAACATATGGCATTACCATGTAGCTATGCGGTTAGATTTCAGACCTGCAATATTGTTTGTGAGTCCAAAAGCCAATTGTAGTAGACAAATACCTGAAGATCTCAATGGAGCTCCACAAGTAGAACACAAAAAAGACAACAGGCCTGTTCTGCATTTCCTCCAGGCTTCCAAAAATGACAAACAAGATCACGTTCCTCCCTGCAACCTGTCGATTAGTAAAGCAGATATCACTGATCAGAAATTCTGTGCTAGGAAACATTATCTCTCTTTGGGCCACTTCTCATCCAGAGTGCAAATTTATGTTGATTAGGGCTTTATATGTGCCTGGGACACCATGAATGATGTTGTCCTGTACCTGAATCAAGGCTGGGAGGACCCCTGTCCTGACCAGGCCCAGTGCAGGGTTAATGACTTCAGCCACAGCCATCATTTGACAGAAGTACATCATATCAGCTGTGGTGTGGAATGTGTCGTAAAAGGAATCTAAAAGAGAAAGAAGTATTGTCCTCAGTCATTTGCAATACAAATGCGGTGTCAGTGTTGCTTTATTGTATATTCAAATAAGCATATTTATAAATAGAGAGCACTCCCTTGTCAGAACAAAGGGCATGTTGTATCTGCTCCTAGAACAGAAAACTGTATTTTTTACTTTTACTTGTCTTTGACCTTGAATACTGACCTTGACCGAGTATGAAAAGGCGAACAGTCATGTTGACAAAGATCCAGGAGAAGCCAAGGAACTGCACCAGGTTGTACATAAATAGATAGCCCTTCTTCAGACCAAGGTATGCTGGACAGTCAAAACAGGAGATGTATTACAAAACTGAAGCAAACCAACTGGACTATTACATGAGTGATCCAAGCAATGACGTTGTACAGTAAATGTCCAGGATAGTATTTCACAGTATGATTCAATATAATATTTTAATTTAAAGTTAAAAAATAATGAAAACCATGTCATCAAAATATAAACAAGGACACCTTTAGTTTCAAACATAGAAGTAGAAGAAACTGGGTACTCACGATCTTTACGAACTCTTGATTCTATGCTGACCTTGTTTATTTTTTCTTCCTCCTGGGAAAGAATGTTTTAATGGACATATATCATCAACTTTGCCAAAAGAAAGCATCAATAAAGAATACTCAGATCGTTATGTCTTTCTTGTCTTTTTAAAAGCCAGCCAGTAAATCATTTTCTCACCCACTTATTACAGGGACAACCAAATAGGGTTTCACCTTAGCCTGAAGCTCCATCTCTGCATCTGATTCGTCCAGCCAGCGGTCGAAGTCTGGGACAAGGAAGAGAGGCTTCCTCTCCTGCAGAGTGAGTCGATTCCACCAGCAGTGCTCCTGCTTCTTTACCAAAATGTTCACCTGACGCTGGGTAGACTTGTGACGCACCTGTGGAGGGACACACAAAACACACACACACAGTGAGACCATAGCAGACTAAATGTTATGAGCTCTGACAAAGTTGTTCCTGATACACACATCCTGATGCATGTGTCCTATTGCCATTTAGTTTACTCTCCACATGCTCTTTGCTGAAAAAGATTGGTAGTCTAATGTAAAAATGTAAACAAGGTACCTCTGGTTTTACAGGCCCTAGAAAATCCAGGCTGAACTCGTATTCATTATCTCCTTTGGCTCCATGCCCCCGTGCTGAGAAATAATTCACATATATCAAAATATTTTTTGATGCATAAAATAAATGTACTCAAGAAAAATTCAAATAGACTACAATAAATTGCCAACCTCTAAATTGAAGGGTGTTCTCTTGCACACTGATGTCAATATTCTGAAACGGAGGATAATTTATTAATGAGCAACTACAGCCATAACCCACCCTAGAAGAATGTGTGACTCACTCAAGGATGGATGGAGCACACAATTAACAATAGTGAACATGAATCTATAGATACCGTGTTACCCGAGCACTATCACTAATTCATCTTGCATATTTAGTGACTTGCTAGAAAGCTAGGTAATGCTATACGACACGTCAGTCATCACTATTAAATGTTTCATAAGGAATGTGTTAGTCGAACATATGCGGAATGAGAGAGAATGATGTACTCAATCGTACCAGGTCAGTTAGAAGAAACGAGCAAGCTTGTGGATGTTTCAGGTTACAATGCATTTAAGTGCACTTCTTTAGCAATCAATTGGTTAGCTAAGCCTTACGTTGTAGCTAGCAAAGTTAGCTAACCCTCTGGGCTGATAGCAATTACACCCACATATGTTTGGCAACAATTAAACACTAGTTCATGACAAGATGACATACAAAGAGCCATACATTTTGCTAGTCAGTTTGAGCCCTTTTGCAATCAATCCGTCGTGGTCGGAATCATTAGCTCACTGGATAGCTGGCTGCAGTAATATAAGCTGTCTTACTTTGTAGGTTTGAGGGTTCGACAGGTCATCATCATCACTTACTGGCTCGCTTACCTTGGCATCACAGAGTTCAACACGCAGGTAAATTTCGCTATGACGTTGTGCCCAGTACACGTGTGGTGTGAGTGTCTGCATTGCTGTGGTTTATAGCTTCAGTGTTTAAAACAAATATCATAAGCAGTGCGCTTTAAAGTGAGGATGGAGAGTCTCATAGTCCATCCTGACGACCCAAACGGAAGCAGGAAACAGAAGTGAAGGCGTTCCGTTCTCTGGGCGTTCCCAAGACTGGCCCAGCCCCAGCACGTTCACTGCCTACGTGCGCGTTTCAGTCGTATGTTCACTGTATGTTAATTGTGTTGCTGCTGACGCAGTACAAATCTTGGCTGAAAGTGGGCTACATAATTGCCTTGATTATTGGTTGTTTATTGTAATTTTAAGAATGAGAGGTGGTACTTAACTACAATATCAACAGAACACAAAAGACCTACACAGTTCCTTTTTAATGACATTTACTTAAATAGGACTTTTTTTGTAAGAACGGTTACAATACATGAAAGCAACTGTATCTGAACTTCCATTTCCCAGAAGTATCAGAAACAGAGATAAAAATATCATTTTTCAGGTGACTCACGCTTTGGTGAAGAGATTTCTTTCTTTGCCAGCAGCATCAACATCCTAAATGCCAACAAACACTGAGAGAAAAGCGCTGTGCCTCACCACACCTCCGGGGCTGTCTTGTTTTGGACCTCGTAAGCTCATAAAAAAAACTGGAAAGTGTTACAAAGGTAATTGGCTTTTAGCCTATTTGTACAACCCAGTGTAAACACCACTCTCATCACAGCCTAAATGCCAGCGCTTTACAGCAGACATCTACGCAGATCTCTATGCGTGTTTGTCTTTATTTAATATGCAGCTGTATGACAAGACTTCCTTAAAGCCCACAAAGCAGGTATTATAGCCCAATTGTATTGTGCTATCGAAAGCAATACTCCTCGTCACGACAATAAGAAAAGGAAAACAAGGAAGCATTGACTGTAGCTCTGTCACAGCTTCTAGTTCTTTAGACCTAGATAATGCCGACTCCAAAGTTGAACAGTGCTTTCAGGATATAATCATCTTCCTCATTACCAAGGTGCATACAAAACCATATGAGTAAAAGCTCAAGTCTGTTAAAGTTTTTTTTTGTCTTTTTCTTTTAACAATGAGTGAATGTCACTCAATTTGGCTCTCATGAAACAGTTGGTAGTGTGTTATCTTAAAATTAGAATGTCTAGGGAAAAACTGGGGGGCTAGTAAACAAGACAGAGAGAAAGGTAAAAAAAGGATCAAACAGACAGGACTCCTTTCCCAGTCCAGTTTTCTTCTTTCAAAATGCCTCCAAAGGGATTTTGTTTTTTCAAACCCAGGGTTACAAGTTCAACATCTGCATTGCCTGTTTCTGGACCAAAATTGGACAAGATTTTAGAAAAAGGTTGGTTTAGTCATACCTACAGAAATCCTTTCATGAAAGTTTCCATTCATGTAGTCAGAATAGTTTTAAACCTATTACAACCTCATCCAATTCCAGCAAACATCAAATAACCGTTTCCAGTGTCCTGTGTACACTAGCTATGCAGCTTCCAAAACCCTAACAAAGAATGGATTCAAAAGAAGCAAGAGGAACATGTCTTCTACGCAGCAAGTATACTGAATATTTGCAAAGAATAAATATTTCTAAGTTGTAGAAAAGAAAGAAATGTGTGCCACACTTGCTGTTGCATGCATATGCATTATTTACATTTGGGGAAAAGAAAAAATCTTTCTATACTGCACACCCTATGCTTATTATTTTTTTGTGTTTGCTTTACAACCATAGTTTTGCACCTTACAATCAGCAAATCAACATTCGAAAACCCAAAACAGGCTCTAACAAGACATGGCTTGAACATGTAGCATTGAGCTGGACACAAACCCACACAAGGGAATTTTGAAGAAAAATGAAAAACATAAAATGACCTGAAAGGGAGTGATGTTACAAACTTGACCAATTGAGGGGGAGTTTTTTTCTTTTTTTCGTCCTCACGATCAAATTTTCTACAAACAATACTGTTGTACAATTAACCTTTTTTTTCTTTTTTAAATAGTCTATCTTTTTATTTTGATATAATTTATTTAATCTTGCCATAAAACAAATCCAAGAGGAAAAAACAAACAAAAGAAACGCAATATTGGGACAATCAACAGCTATGGCTGAGACCAGTGCTGCCCCAAACGCTTTGCATCAGCACTCTAGTTGGTAGATTCTTAAAAGTCTATCCTTAATCTTCAATGTACTCCCAGAGGTCCTTCTCGTAGCCCTCGTGCACATGCTGCAGCAGCACTCGTCTCCGACTCTCACAGTATCTAAGGTAGTGAACAAAGGTCAATGAAAACCTAGCAAGCAAGCCAAGGTAGTTCACTGGAGTTCAACAGTTCATTTCAAACATGCCTTTGAAATGTTGGTTATAACTTCACATTTACAACAAAGACGACAACCTAATGTGCACAAAATAGTAAGTAAACCTCAAGGTATATTACAATTTTGGGATAGCTGTCCCCGTGACTAAATGCCCCCTCACCTGTACTTGTCTTGTACTTTCTGTTTTATGTCCTGCAGGGAATCCTGGGAAATGTCCCGCTCCAGATACCCAGACAATACCTCGGTGGCATTCTCCAAGTCTGCTTGATTGTTCTAAAAATATATATATATAAAATTATAAAACACTATCTTGAACATTTTCTGCAAAGGCCAATTGCAGTGTATGGGATGTGCATAATAAACTGCCTCTTTCATACCTCAAAGATAATGGACTGGTTGTTCTTCTTGAGGTAGAAAGCGAACACGTAAGTGAACATGAGCGTGGAGCGGCACTGGCACAGCACGTCCACAGCCTTCTTCAGGAACTGCACCTCGATCCAGGACATGTTGTGCTGCTGCATCTCCTCCATCTTCTGCTTCACCTGGGCGTACAGCTTGTGCTCAAAGCGCAGGCTCTGCATGTGGTTCATGTAGCGGTTGCAGTAGAACAGGTACCTCTGCAGGGCAGCTCGGGAACGCTGGAGGAGGAGGGAGGACAACACCTGGCTCTTAATCAGAACTAGTAGCTGGGCCTGACAGACTAGGGAGACACGCCTAACGCACGCATGCTCTACACTGACAAGGCATTAGGTGTGAAAGTCAAAGGGTCTTAGAGTGCTAGTTTAGAGGCTCATTATTTGGACTTGTGTAGGTTACAGAAAGAAGAATATTCTACATACAAATAACAGATGTTTCATTTGCATTTACTAAACTTTTAAAAGGATGGGGGCTATTTAAACTTTATGAATACCATTAGGTAAAAAAACAAACAAATCCAAACCACTAAATATTGATAGGATATAATTCCAACAGATAATGTATGTAAAATAAAGAAAACTGAAGATTACTACTACAAACATACAAAATAAACGAATGATAGAAAGAAGACGTAGGTTTATGAGACGACTATGTTTGTCTGTGGTGGTACTGTGCCAGAATGAGGTTCATTAAGACTATGGTTCATATTACCTCTTGGGCATCCCTCGCTGCCTTGGCATCATCCTCATTGTAGCGGTTGCAGTTGTACCTACAAAACACAGCAATTAATTAGCTGAGTGTGAGAAAATTGTAAAGGCTGTGATTAAATACGTAGAAATATCTTCGTATGGCATAAGGTTCAAAATAGCTGCCTGTACCTGCTGAAGGATGAAGATAATAGGTGTGACATAATATTTTGGAACGGCCTTAGTATCTGACTTTATCAATGAGTTATAGTTAATTTGAACTGATCATTCTTTTTCATTGTAAAGCAGAATGTGAATCTGAGGTTGGTTTGATTCAATCTGTCTTATTCTTACAACTTCTTTCTCATTCTGAAAGTATAAGTGTAAATTGACTCAAAAAAATTTTTTTTTTTACTGAAATTACATTCTCACACAGTAAAATGGTAGCTTCATTTTTTATATATATATATATATATATATATATATATATATATATATATATATACATACACACTCAAGTTTGGAAATGTCATTATTCTCAGCGGACAGGACAGATGGTGACTACTCTGCATGTTTCCTTTTAAGACAATTTTGGACTTTGGGGTCGTCTGCTGCTAATTGAGCTTGAGACATTGAGTTTAATTTGAATGTTAGCATAGAAACGATAACTAACCCAGACAAAGTAGGACAGACCGTGTGCTCAGTTAGCATTTTACCCACAGCTACTGTGTGATCTGTGTGAAAAAATATGTAAAAGAAGATGACTTAAGGAGTGGGAATGTAGGACTTGAAAAAAAGATCCAAACTCTTTGATGGCAGTGGCAAACGTAAATATGGAGTTGACAACAAGCGAAGCAAAATAAAGGGTCACCAGGATAGGTGAAACTTGTAAACATCCAGTTGAGATGGAAATGCACCCACCAAGCAGATCCATGCGGCTCCCAGGGTCCCAAGCACACCCAACAGAACTCTGCTTTGCAATTCTGGTTTCGACACACCATGTGATTGCACCCGCCATCCTTCTCAATGGTCACATGGCATTTGGGGCACTCCTGACGGCCAAAGTTGAAAGTTGACTTGTCCGGTCACACATTGCAGTGGACCAAATACGTTTTAAGATGGTTAAAGGAATAGCCCACTCAAAATACACATTCACCTCATTTCATGTCAGAGTCAGGTATGACATATTGTATGGCCTAGTTTGCGTACCCACCACTTAACATTGAAAAAATGTCAAGCAAAACAATTAAAGTGCCATGATCTGCAATGGTATAATCCAACTACATGTTTGTGCTGGAGTATGCCATCATTTATCAGTGCACCATCACTGTTTTCCATTCAACAATTAAAGTAAGAGGTGGGTGAGAACACTGAGAAAACTACGCCATATATTGGTCTCTGACTCTCAAGATTGAATAATCTTGCTTTGTGTACATAAAGTGAGGTCAATTTGCATTTTGAGTGAAGTATCCCTTTAAATACCTTTGTATTTGCTGCGATCCAGTTGGACGTTTCACTGTCGTCGTCACATTTTTTGATCCATTTTCTCAACCACTAAATAATATGGAGAAAAAATTTACAGAAAGTTTAAAATCAGGTAGGACATACGCAATAATAATATTTAAGGAACTCTTTCTTTGGAGTATCTGCCACGGCCATGTGCAGGTTCTGTATATATAACATACCTTACATTTTACAGGATCGTGCCAGTTCTCACCACAATTGAAGCTGCAATGGTGTGTAAACAAGAATAAAATCAGGTCAATACACTGATACTTTCTGACTGACTAATGTCTACATTTAGGTGTTTGCCATGTCAATTAACATTCCAAAATGACAGATCTAACTAATCATGGATAAAATGATCGAGAAGAGAGAAAAAAAAAAACATTTAAACCATCCAACAAAACACATGACGTGCTGACTATGACTATCCCCTTACCAGAACTGCCGTCCACATTTGCATCTCACAGGCTTGGCATCTGGGTACTGGACTTTGACAACATGATGGCAGTCGGGTGCTGGACACCATTTTAACAGTCGATTGCACTGAGACAAGAAAACAGAAAGGAGCATTGATTCAGAAGATTCCTTGAATCAATCATTTTTAGTCTGTGTATACGTCAAGCTTTCCAGATTCTTATGGCGTGTTGGAATACTGTGAAAGGAGCCGAGGAGCATGGGATCTGAGCAATGAGGGGGGTGAACAAAATATGAGAAATGTTTCATGAAACATTTCTTCTGAAGTGATGTTGAAGCACAATTTCCATTGTCTTGATGTCTTTAATAGTCCCAATGCAATATCATTTTGGGGGGTATGATTACCGAGATTTAAACTGATCGTAGTTTATCAGTTTATTATAAAACAGAACACGGAAACAAGTACACCAATACCTATCAAACATAACTAGGTGCACACAGTTTTACTTTGTTAAATTGATACCAACACAGTACTGCACGGCATGGAATTAATGTGCCACACCGCTGCATATGTGAATTCTCAATTAGACTTACCTCTACAAAACTATTGGTAATCAAGTGTTGGTACTTCAACTTAACCTTGGACTCTGTTATCAGTCGCCTGTGAAAATAAATTAATTGTAGATGAGGGAGATTTTATCAAGACTCGATGGATAGAATTACATAATTTCACACTAAATTGGTATGGTGTGGTGTGTATTAGGGCTGTCCCCGACTAAGATTTTATTTGTCGATCAAGACTCGACTAAAGTGTCTGAAAACCCTTTAAAAAAAAAAAACATTTTCGCAATCTGAGTCAATGGCTGCTGGACATTGCAGATTCAACTGCTAATAGCCTACTAATAATATGACTCGTATCACCAGTCCTTTTGTAACCGAATGCCAATGGTATTTAGTATCTCTTACAATGTACTACAAATAAAAATATTGTTTGTTTAACATGCAAATCATCAGAGCGCGCTTATCACTGCCTGAAAACTAGCAGCATGCGGACTTACGTAGAAGCTGAGTGGGGAACGTTGCAACAGAGAAAGATTTTGTTGTCTTGGCCGGAGAAGATAATATCATTCGATTTGGATGTGATTCTTATAATAGGCATATTCAATTTTCAACCCAGCGTGTTAGCATGAGCGAGGTAGGGCTAGACCAACTTACGTTTTTCAGGTGGTAGGCTACATCATATTCGACATCGAACTATAAAAAATAAACCGTTGTTGGCAGAGTTTGCATTCAACGTTTTTGCGTCACCCGGTACTTTGTAAATGTACTTTAATGAAATGCTGCCATACCACAGATTTCTTTGCCATTTTGACTATCAACATCGACAAAGTAGGCTTTGGCAGAGTTTGTAGTTCTGCAGCCAATTGTGCTTGTGCCGTGTGCAAAATACCAAACCAAAACAAAGCGCAGATTAACGAAAGGGAAAACAGTAACAACTTTTCTTTTAAATTATGTTTTTAGAGTTGGTTTATTTGTCTTAAATAATATAACATACAATTTCTGTTGAACATTTTGTTAATTCAGCAATGATGACACAAGCAGGAATCAGATCTCACACTGCCATATGGCAGCTTGACTAAAAAAATCGTAGTCGACCAAGAGCATATTGACCAGAAAATCGACTAGTCGAGTAAGTGGGGACAGCCCTAGTGTGTGTGCTCCTGCTGTTGTTTTTCACTTGAAAAGAAAAGTAACTATTTGGAACTGATTACTTACATGACTGTGTTGTCATCCACCAATATATCACAGCTGTGAGCAGGACAGGAGATTGTCTTTAAAAAGGAGAACAAATGAAATTTAACAGCTAAATCAATAGACAAACTGGTTTTATACAACTATTCGGTTGGTAGATGTAAATGTAAGTAAATGTAAATAAACAACTGATCTGGGAGCCACCGAAAAATCCATACTCTGCACAGAATGCAAAGAAACTAACAAACACATTGAAAACATAGCCTGTGATAACTAAGAGATTAGATTGTGGCTCAATAATCTGAATGCTGGAATCAGCAAACTTTTACTTGTTTACAGCTATAGGCTTCTTCACACTACTTTTAAACAGATAAATCATCAAAACATCAACTGTGTGAGGGGATAAAAGCACTCTGTGTGGCTCCTACCTGTCCCATTCCCTCCTCAATGATTTTAGTAGTCAAGTAGTCCCCCCAACACTGCATACAGAACTTGTGTCCACACTCCAAGCCGGTGAAGTACTATAAATGGAAACAAATTCTTAAAACACGATTCAGAACTGTTCTAATGCTGGGGGGGGGGGACGATAACTTTTAGATCGCTATCGTACGCCAACTTAAGTAGCATGACAACAGTATTTTGGCAAAACATGCTGTAAGAGTATCTATACATTCAAGCAAAACTTTAGTGGGTAAGACTTTTTTTTTTCAACAAAGTACATAGTAAAACGGGCTACTGGCTGTGATTGCAAAGTGAACTTCAATCAAACTAGTGTCTATAACATACCGACCAAAATGTGTTCTTCCTGGTACTAACCGAGTTAGGGTAGTTCAGATAGCAAATTTGACAGGGCATATCCTGAGCTGAAGACCTTGTGTTCATCAATCGTGTCCTTGATTTCTTACTGGGATTGATGACATGGCATTCTGAGAACAACTTGTCGAGGTTCCCGTCAAAATACCTGGATGACAACAAAGTATTTAAGACATTTGGAAAGGTATGATACTTTATAGTACTCAAGTTGTAAGCTAAATTAAATCCCATGTCATGGGTCCCATAGCATGAGTAAAGAAATGTAACCATCAATAACGTAATTGAGCAAAGCAGTCAACACAACATATTAGAATATGTTTCTGGCCATAGCAACCAATTGTATTATACTAAGCTTTAGTGTCAATTTAGTACAGAAAATGGCTAATTAATAATACATTCACAAACTAACCTTTCCATCAGTTTCTCTTTGTCCCAGTTGAAATGACTAAGAAGTATTCTTGTTATTGTAGCAGGGTTCTACAGAACAGTAGAAGTTGGAAGAAGGAAAAAAAACATTTAACATTTATATATAGTCTATGACACAAACCAAAAGCTACTTTGTTAAAGATTGGTTGTAGCAATAAGACTACATGTCGGAGATACTTGATAGAATACATTACTTCCGTTTAATGGAGGCAAGTTAACCACGGCAACCAATACACGTAAATAAGCCTTCTAATTTCATTGAAGTCAAACTTAACGGCTGGCATAAGTAGCAAAGATTCTGAATTCGGCCATGTTGTTTAAGGCCTTGATAGCTTGCAACCACAGAAATTAGTTTACATGTCAGATGGCTGTGACTCAGGTGGAATTTGTAGCTAGCTACTCCCGCTTGCTAGCTACTGTAGCACTAATCCCCAAAGAAAGTTTTTACTAATCTTAATGAAAATCAACATTCTCTTCACCTATTAATAAACTATTTGAACCATAAACATGATGACCTACTTTGAGCTTAATTGTCCAGTTACACGAGATTAAGTCTAATGACATGACTATTGAGATCAGTAGCTAGGTTGATGGATCTTCTGTTTTCTACGCTAGTTGTGCTATTTAGCATGTCAGCTTGCTAACCAGCTAGCTAGCGAACTTTAGCTTTCAGACGGGATAGTTATCTAGCTAGATAGCTAGCTTTCAAGAGATTGCCAACTTGGCCAACCGTATCAATCACATACAACCCAGTCAAGTTAGCTTAATAAAAGCAAACTTCACGTTGATTCTGTCAATTGGATTTCTATATATATAATTCACATAACATGACAGTAAACTACCAAGCTGACTATCCAACTGTCCCCAATGCCAATTACTGTAAAAAAGTTACTGACCTAGATGGCTAGCCAACAACTAGTGCTAGCTAACAAGCTCGCCTACGCTTAACAAGCTAGGCTAACGTAAGCTAATTTACCCGACAAGTATATTAGCCAGTAAATCGCTTAGTTGACACATGTATCAGTGAATGTGGGTTATACACAAGGTAGTTACCCAACATGGGTACCTAACATTCAATCACCTATATTATCACAACTAGCAAGCCGACATCACTGTGTTCATGTTTAATAACCTGCGGCCTATCGATATACAACATCCACGGCCTTTCCTGAGATCAGTATGCCTCCAAACACTCACCTGGATGACCTCGTTGACCTCCCTGATACACTCCACCATATGCTGAAGGATCTGTTCAGCAGTCAGTACTTCGAATCGATAGTCCTCTTCGTCTTGGCCGGGGCCTAAGCCACTGCCACCAGTCTCCCCACATTCATCTCGTTCACCACCGGCCACAACAGGGTCAACCAACTCCACTTCCAGGGTGTCGTCGTCGGGATCCTCTTCGTTGCTGTCTTCGCTGCATTCCTCCTCCTCGTCGTCGAATTCATAGTTATAACCCTCGTCTGAGTCCATTACTCTGCCAACTTTGTATTATAGCAAAGTAATATATGAACTGAAGACGTTAATATATGTGTGGACTTCGCTGTAACAGGAGACGATATATTTCGAGAGGGGAAAATATTTCCGTAGCCGGAGTACAACAACATGAGCGCAGCTGCTGCTACACCAACAAAGAGACGCGGCGTCAGTTACTGACGGCCAACTTACGTCACTACATATGAAAAACTTTTGTGAAGTTTAAATTGTTTATTCATATTCATCCTCAATATACTTATTATACTCTTTTAAAGAGGGTGTGATTTAGTATCACATGAATATTTAGAGTGTAAAACGTTAAAAAAAATTCTTCTCAATAATAAAGCTCCCATATAAGGTGTATAAAAAAGGACACATTTTACATATAGGCTACCTTGGAAATATGAGTGAGTGTTGTTTAATGTCACTTGTCCCATTCACAAAAAAGCTTTCCAGCATATCTTTGCCCTGCAAAAGAGCATGACACAGGAAAGCTTTTTCCCACCACTAGATGACACCACGTAGCTAGCTACCTAATTGTTAAGTGATGAGGGAGAGCTGTACAATCAACCAGGCTGTTCGATGACTATTGGTCTACATTAATAGGTTTATTTAGAAGTAATAAACAACTCACTACCTGTTTCTATCAGAAATGCTTCTTCGTTTAGCCAATTTAAGAATGTGCTTAAAACCTACCTTTTCAATAAGGTTAATCAGGTTTAATAATGTTAATTTAATTGTGTATGGTCTTATTATTGCTGTTAATTATGTTACATGATTGCAAGTTTTACTTTGTACTTTATTGTAAAGTGTAAATTTAAAAATACAATGTTATTCTTCTTAATGTATGTCGCTGTGTGTTAAAGAAAGAAAGAAAATAATACAAAAAGTTTCAGCATTTTCTGATTGTCAATTCATCCTTTTTTTGCATTTTTCTGTTCATACTTGTCTTAATCTTCTCCTCTTTGAGTGCACATGTATGTAACAAATTATTGCTCCAAAATAGTGCCTGTAGTTAACCAATGGAAGTGACTGCAATACTAAATTTTGGTAGGCCTATGTAACTGCAAATGCTACTTAATTTCAGTACAAGCTCCCTGGGGTACATACTGAATACTCTCTCACACACACGCACACACATAAAGCTTGGTTGGTTGGTCATTGTATCTTTGAGGGGGCCTTGGCATTGTGTGTGTGTGTTGAGGGGGGGTGGCTACACAGGTGCCTTTCTAGACTGGCTCTTGAGCAGGGGGGTAACAGGAACAATGCTGTTGTTAACACACCTGATGGGGATCTTTGGGCCCTCTGAATCTTTAATGTGATTTGGTGAGTGGCCTGTGTTCGCAGAGGTCAGAGATGAGCCGGTCCGACAGTGGCCTGGGGTTGGCGTGTGTCGTCACCTGGGAAACCAGATGCCGCTGTGGGGGCATCGGGTGCTGGTCTGGCTTTGTCCCCAGTGGCATGGATAATGAGGCATCTGTCCCCACCATGGGCATAGAGAGATGGGACTCTGTCTCTCTTATAAAGAGCACAGGTTACCAATCTGATTTATACAAGGCAAGGCAGTGACCTGATCTCAGCCAATAGACACTCATTTTGAATGATTTATACCATGGTTCCACCAGCGTTTTTGTCTTCAATTGCAGTGGTAGTTTTGTGTCTGGTTTTCCATTGTAATTTATCAAGATCAGTTTGTGCATCATGGGTTTTATGGAAAAATAGTTTTCTTAGACATTTGCTTTACAGTAAAATGTACACATTTATGTGTAACTGGAAAACTTGAATTCTGAAAAAAATTTAAACATTTAGCTTTGGTCGGGTGACAGACCATGGGTGTATGATCAGATGAGCGTAGCTCAGCATGTGGCAAGACAGTAACTAAAATGGCCACTCATCTCAGCTGCTAACCCCTCCTCTCCCACACACAAACACGCACACACACACACACACACACACGCGCACACACACACACACTCCTCCACCCCACAGACAGGAAAGGTGATCTCAGGAGGTTTTGTCCCAGTGTAATCAGACAGCGACATCATCAATCATGAGAGGGGGAATTACAGAGGGTTACAATGGGAGATAAGATAATGAGTGGGGCCACAGTGGCTTGTGGAGGCACAGCTCAGGTTCCAGTACTGATTATATGACATGGCTGACTTTCATCTAGCCTGAGCATACAGTGCCAGTCAATGTGAGAGTGTGAATGCCCGAACATTGCTGGTAGCTTTCGGGTGAATGAGCTAAGCAGAAATCATATATTTGTCCAGAGAATCGTCTTAATTCACCTGGAAGCTAAGTGGGTTTTGTTTTTATTTGATGAAGCTACTTCACATTACCAAATTGAATCGTGCCATCAAATGGATATTTGTGGATCGGAATGGTCTTTTTGTTACAAATTGTGTGAGATCGTAATTGTCAATCGTAATTGAATCAGAGAATCTCAGTTCCTAAATAATTACCATCCATATCTCTTAAGGCGATTAGCTGTTGCTGCACCATCTGCAAGTGAAGCATTTCACGTGTTACAAAGTTGAGGGTGTGTGTGTATGGCCCAGTCAGTTTAAATCTTGCCCTACCGCTTAGTATCACCCATGTATGAAGTGTGTCCCATGTGTCATAGACTAAGACCCATAAGGCTCTGTCTGTTTGGCACACTCCTAACCACACTCTCACTCCCTGACATGTGCCACTGTTCCATAATCCACCACCAACGCCTCTTCATAGCGTCACAATAGATAAGAGAACAATACCTGACCAGATCCATGGATCTGGCTTGGCTTGCAACAGGTTCATGCAACATTTCACAAGCCGTTGCTATTGCATCTAAGGGCAGCCATGTTGTTTGCTGCAAATCCATTTACCCATTAAGTACCATTTATAAATGGATTAGACCATATTTTAGGACATAAAGTTGAGTTTCCCCTTACCGTAAGCACATTATTGGTCTATACTTAATAACATTGTCTCAGATTAACCACTAAGCGGGTTTACAAAACGGACTGTTTCAAGCTAATATAGCTCATATGAAAGGATAATGTTTTAATCTTGATATGGATGATTAGGTAGAAATATGATGAATTTGACAAACTTGTGCCAAGCATGGCATCTGGTTGAATTACTGTCAGTAAGCTTTTGTAACTGGAATGTGTTTGGTTTTGTTAGGGTGACTCATTCGAAGACATCTGTGGGACATCTGTGAGTGCATTCATGATAGTGTTTGTTTTTGAGTTGGTGTGATGCAAGACAGACTTGTTGTCTTTGCTTGAAGATATTTTTACGCTCCATCCATATATCCATCCAATATCTGTTCAATGAATATATTGGACACATACCCTGATTACATTAAAAACAAATTTCAAATGTCAAATATTAAGTGATATTAAGTATAAAATGTTTTTATCTTGACACACACACCCATATTAACGTACACACAAGCACACAATAAGCCCACCAGTCCTCTGTCAGCAGTAAATGGTCTTTAAGTTAAGTCATACTAATGTTTAATTTGCTTGGTGAAATGAGCTTACATGCCTGTGATATTTACTAGCAATTGATTTTCTCATTTTGATAATTATGCTCATGGTGGCAGATGGTGGGCTTCTGGATAATCCCAGCTGGCCACTAGCTTGACCCACGCCCACACCAGGTCCCTGCTACCCCCCGTCATCTAACCCTTATCTACTTTGCCTTTTCAGGTTGAATTGGTTTTAACTAAGCACATTTATCCACAAAAAAATACACTTGTTTGCAAACGTCCTATAAGAAAACACCTCACCATTATTCAAGCAATTATTAATAACAAAAAGTTGCAAATTAGATCAGTTACTAATAATTGCCATACTATTACTGTTTAAACTATTTGTTTGACTTTTTAAACCCACCTGTTGGATAAACCAGTTGTGATAGAATTAATGTACTTGGATATAATATAAGGTCATTCCCATGTTCTACAACAAATTTTCTTATCCATATTTCAAAGGGGCTCTAAACTGCAGTTTAAAGCATCCTTGATGGTGATGATTAAGTTAAATTACATCTTTCAGTGATAGCCATCTGTTTGTGGTATCTTTCTGTGCAATCTTACCGTAGTAAGTTAAAAAATTAAATTCATTTTTCAGATTTTGTTAAAACAATTGAATATCTCATGGCCCTAACCTATATTTGACTCATCATTATTATTGAAATAATCAATATCATCACTCTATAATTTTACTGGGAGTATTACCAAAACATTTGTACAACTAAATCTTTTTTTCATCATGAATTTTTACGACAATGTGAACTCAGCAACAGTTAAATTTCAAGTATTGTGACTTCTAATGTGCAGTCCTGAAAACAATAGACTACCCCAATTCTTTAATCCAACCTTGACAAGAGCTGATATTTCAAAGGTTTACATACAATTCTTCTTTGGTTGATTGGGAATGAAGAAAAAGAGTCATGTATTCTCTAACTGTGAAGTTAATATATTTCAATGCTTCTCAAAGTAACATCAATTTTTTTTAAACAAATGGATATAGATGGATGTGGAAATCCTTGATGAAAATCCTCAGGCTTTCTAGACCATGCTCCACAACATTATTTTCAGAAACGCATTTCAGCATCTATGTTTTGAATGAATGAAGGAACTTTCATTCAAACTCATATCTGATACCTCTGACTGAAGCAGTGACCTTAATTAAAGCTCACTGTTTGCTAAACTACAATGAAAAGCTGATATTTGGCCTAGGATGGGCTTGGCAGAGAATGCAAGTTGTCAGCAATACTTTTTCCATTGTCTGAATCCCTTAAACGCAATACAGTGTGAGCAGCAGTAACAGCTAGTTGTTAACGTGCTGTTGGATCTTCTAAACAAGCACAGGGGGTATGAGCTCCGTCAAAAGGCTCAACGGAGGTCCAATCTGACACTTATCTCCCTCAGCCCTGAACCCCCTCCCCCACACATCTATACCCCCATCTCACCTGCTCTCCTCCTCCTCGGCTGTTTCTGCTGATGGCAGCACCAAGTCGCTTTGGGAAGCAGCTGTTTACTGTCAGAGATCTAGGTCGGGACAGGGTGTCAGCTCTTGCTGTGGAAGCAGGGTCGTACTGGAGGAAGAATTCTACTTTAACCTTTTTGTGTCCCAGCGATTATGTAATCTAATTGTGGACATTTGGTCAATGATTCCACTTTGCAGTCATAACTTTTACTTTTGTAATTTAAGTGATGATTAAAACTCAGTGTCATGTCTTATACTTCAGCAAGCCAATGCCAAGTTACAGTAATTGGTAAACTAATTTCAATGAAATTTAATTGATAAAGGTTCAAAACCAAACTGCTTTCCCAAGAATATCTCGGTGGACATATCGGTGGTCAAGGTTAATGTGGGTCCACATCAGGCGGAGTCAGAGTGCCAGGGTCATATTTTCATAACCAGATCCTAGGGTCTAACCCGAGGGATCGAAATCTTTATTGAGATCTGCTCATAAGCTGAATGCAAGGGAGGCCTGAGCTTTGTGGTGCTTGTGAATCTGACGTCCTGGAGCTTTCCCCTGACGTACAGGTAAGAGGCTCAAATTCTACAGGTCAGATCCCACAGACAGCTTTGTCACCTGGTTATATAACAAACTTGCCCACATATACAAATTGAAAAAAACCCCACAAACATACAATACACACACATAAACACACACACACCAAAGTTGTAACCGCCACACTGCCACCGTCAGCACCCGCAATATCAGATTTCGGACCCAAACTCCTCCTCTGTGCCTCAAGATCCGCTCTTGATCCGAAGATCACATCTAGCAGTCTTCTAGTTGAGGATGAATCAGCATTCTTTTGTATGCCATTTATAATTTAAAGACTACAAAATGTGATGTAATCAAAGAGTCTGCCACAGTGCCTGACGTGAGTTTACTGAAATGATTAAATAATTCAACATTTGTACTTGCTTCATTGGTATAACTTTATATATGTGACACGGCATCCAACTCCATCAATACAAGTGAATGTATAGCAGTCTGTAGGAATGAACATTTTTTTTAAATATTTGTCATTGTAATCAATTACGTAAAAAATTATACAGTAAAACATAACTGCAAAAATATAGTAGTAATAAGGTAGGGTAAGAGATAGATGGTCAGACTTGGTGTTACTAAAGACATGTCCTCAATATATGCAAAATCTAATAGGCGGTCATTAATATCATTACATAACACAGGAGCTCTAATCATACTTTGAATTCTAATATTAGGTTGCTCCCATTCTAATCTCTTTGTCTTGCCATAATCTCTAGCCTGCTCATCTAAGCAAGTCTACACTTAAAACTTGTGTTGGTGTCATATACATTGCTTGCTAGGAGCTTGTTATGTAAACCATAATGCTTTGTTTGTGCCTGAACTTGTACCTGAACAGGTGGTCATTTTGTGAACAGGTACAGTGTGTTTCATTTTCAAAATTTGGATCCTACATACTCCAAAGGCCAGGGTTTAGGGTTGTCACCCATTATGCCAGTTGTGGATCTAAAAGAATAGCTGATTAATGATTTCAGAATGAATTATCAATATATACTGTATATTAAAATGTCCAATTTTATTTTTTTACTTTCATAAATTGTATACATTGTATACTGAAATGCAATGTCATAATGTTTATTAACCTTGTATTATTAAACTTGTAGACTTGTAGATTTTGACGTATGCCTTTATAAAAAGCATACCTGTTGATTGTCAGATTAGATATTGCTTTGATTACATTATATTTTGTTCAAATTTATGCCATCACACTGTTAGGGATCATTATCCTTTTTAAGCAGGGCTATTCAATTTTGTTTTGCAGTACATGCTAAAAGTATGCTATGAAGCCGTGTTGAAAGGTTCATATTGTGGCTTTTAAGAAAACTGACCTGCATTGAATGTTGTTTCATGCAGATGTGTTTATATAGCTGTGGAATGTTTTTAATTATTTGTGAGTACATTTTATATATCAATACCAAGTACTTTAAAGACAGCATTGTGAATTAATAATTACTTTCATGTATTAGGACCATTACTAACATTTATCGTGGGACCAAGAATACTTCTCAATGAAAACAATTAATACAATTTAGAAACTCCTAATGTTAGCTCTGGGTGACTGATGTGAATAGATTGGACTCAGTTCTCAAGTAATTCCAGACAAACAACAGCCACATAGACAACAAATATGACTTGAGCGACAGCCCTCAATGACTTATCACTTAAGTCTTTAATTAGATAAATCAAAGAAAACAGCCAGAGGAAACTAATCATGATAAAATCTTGCAAAGGTCAGCACAAAGTCTGGCAAGGATGCAGAGAGCAGCCACCATATGGCTGAAGAAGCCACCAGGACCACATTGTTAATCTTTTGGGCTAATTGTTTTTTTCTCTCCTATCCTATCCTATGGAACTGAAGCAACCAGTAAATATTTTGCAGTGTGACTCACTTTTTTTGCATCTTTGCTTGAGACCTTGGTTGCAGACATTCACATTTAATATGCTCTCCAAGCACTCATACATTCACAGCATAAACTGATAGGTTTCAGTGAGCATATAAGTAGTGTAGAGATAATGAAAAGTTGTGTGCAAAGATATTCGATCCTTGACATATTTCTGATCAATCTTTTTAATGACGAATAACATGGAATCTGGGTTATTATGTGATGCTGCAGTTCTTTCCTGTTTCAGTTACAGAAAAACGACACAAACTGAAAAAATGTTATTATTTAAACAGATGCCAAAGACTGATGCCACTTTTTGTGCCATGTAACAGAAAATACAGAAAATTCAAGCTGGGACATATTGTTGAGCGCGTCCTCTTCAGATTAAGATCATTCACAGAAGCCACTCAACTGTATGAAGGACCAAACAAATGATGAAATCAACAGAAACTTGTGAAGGCGCCAAAATGCAGGCTTTGTGTTACAAGCAGTATGATAGCTTATAGCTATTTTCAAGTCACTGTACTTTTTACTCAAATTAGAACATTACATTTGTCTTGTGTGCTTTAGAAAGGAACATATACTGTAGGTTTTGAGGCAATATGCAATATGATGAATATCCTAACTAGGGTCTCATAGGCAGGCTTTTAGCAAACCTTGCTTGTACCTTGCTTCTGAGTGGCATGTCTCTTGTAGTTCCTGTTGAATGTCCTCTTTATGTGCTCATGTAAATGGTGCTGTAATGATTTAAGTACAGTGATTCTGAACACTTAATAATTCATAGGATCCCTCATGAATGAACAAAATTTGACCAAACCAAAGCATCATTATTCTGTCAGCCACCACTTTCCTTGTGCAGTCATTGAAAAGGGGATGATCTAAAAAAGGAAAGAGGTAAGTGGGAGAGGCAAATACTGGGAGTCATTTTGAACAGAGGGGCAATCACATAGATCAAATACACAGGAAGAAATTGAGATGGAATTTGGAAGCCAGAAGAAAAAAAAGGGCAATGCAAATTGAAGGGGTCGGTAAACATAATAATGTGTGTCCCGTGCAATCATCTCTTAAATGCAGACATCGAAGAGGCCTATTGACTGATGGCTGCTGTCATGTACAGACAAAATGGTGAGAGAAAGAGAGAGAGAATGAGAGGGACAGTTGGATTGGGACAGGTCTAAAGTTACAGCCTCTTGCCTGTAAGTTGGCCCCAGCACAGAATTCAAATATTTTACTCTTTATGAAGACCTCGTCCGATGGTCACCATCAGCTTTTAAGTCCTGGCAATGTGACTGATTGATCCAGTAGATGAACAGTAAAGATTAAGAGGATGACAAACAAGCGTGCTGCTTACACAGCGCTTTGGGCTAATCCTACCCCCACGGCCTCCCTTTTGAGGACCCGCCACGAAGGAGGATCCACAGACACTGACCGCCACAGCCAAGTGACAGGACAGAGGAACAGAACACGCTAATCTGCCATTGTGGAGGACAGCAGAAGGGAAGACCACGAGTAGCCTATCAACGTCTCCGTCCACATCAGAGAGAGACGTGGGAGAGGCACCCCGACAGGGACATCCTTGAACAGGGGAGGTGAGCTCAGGGAAGAGGGGACCAGGTCAACCATCTGTCCCGTCTGAGTGAGGGAGTCACAGCCAGAGGGCTGCCAGAACCATTTGCTCATTTTGGGACGTTTCTAAACTTTTGGAGGAGTCTGTGAAGCATCTCATCTCTGAGTACCAGGATAGCAAGCATCAGACATTGGTAGGACAGCATCTCCTAAGGAAGATTGTCACAGTCAATGAAACCTTGGGATACTATTTTGTTCTAGCACAGAGGAGTTTCTTTTTTCAGTGACCAACACAAAAGTCCTATTGGACATCTTGTCAACATGATGGAGGATCACCTGTCGAAAATCTCCATGCTCCCCTCCTCCTCTCCCAGTGAATCCACAGGGAGCAGTGGAACGGAAGACAGCAGAGGAGGTAAGAAAGACACTTGCTCTCTGGTTAGGATCCACAAGTTCCATGTACTGCTTTCTGGGCTGTTCAGATCTTTTTTTCTTAAGTATGTACATGTATAGCAATAATAAATGTTGCATACATTTTTTTTTTTATAATTATGTTTTGAACACATGGTCATATTTTTTTTATTTATAATTTCGATTTTGATAATGCCGGCAATGCACCAGTACCTTTAATGTAAAATAAGCTAAACAATCATACAATCAAAAAACATTTTATGTTTTCTGTATAGCCATAGTATTACAATGAATTTGACAAGTTTCTGTGACAACGTAAACAGTAATGTTTAATCTTTAATTATTAATGCTTATATTCTATATATTTTGTGAATATAAAATAAATATGAGACATGAAGAAATATTGAAAAAAGTATTTAACATATATATATATATATATGTATAAATATATATACATATATATTTACCCCTAGCACATATGCAGATGGTGAGGACATTCCTAAATCAGTACTCACCCAACCAGCAAAAAATAGTAATACTAATACTATACTAATACTCTCTGTCAAATTCCAGCCAAGAGTCCTGCCCCAGGCAAAGCTCTCAGCCCTGCTCTGCTCTGTAAAGTGTGTGGGGACACCAGCAGTGGTAAACATTACGGTATATACGCCTGCAATGGCTGCAGTGGTTTCTTCAAGCGCAGTGTGAGACGAAGACTCATATATAGGTATGGACATGTAGTATTCACTGTAAAATTATCCTTAGCCAATTTTGTAATTGACCATTTAAAGATTCAATAATATGAAAAAGACATTATATAATTACTGTATTATAATTTATCATGGTTAAAAACTTTTTTACAAAAAAGGCTTTTGAAGTATAGATTTGTTTTTGTATGCATTATAGCTTTATTAAATAATGTTTGTATTTTTCAACAGGTGTCAGGCTGGTACGGGAATGTGCCCTGTGGATAAGGCCCATCGCAACCAGTGCCAAGCCTGCAGGTTGAAGAAATGCTTACAGGCAGGCATGAACAAAGATGGTGAGTGAGTACAACTCAGTCAAACACGTTTCCAAACAATTTACATGATGAGAAGCTAACACACCCCTCCCCACCTCCACCACCCTCCGCCCCTCCCCACCTCCACCACCCTCCACCCGGCTCCTTTTCATTTTCTCCCTCGGCTCCTCCCACAGCTGTCCAGAACGAGCGACAGCCTCGCAGCACGGCCCAGGTGCGTCTGGACTCCATTGATGTAGACACAGATAAGGAGCACCTGGCCACCACACGGGAGCCCAGCTCCTCCTCTTCCTCCTCCTCTTCCTCCACCTGCTCAGTCATCACGCGGCCCCACATCACCTCCTCCATGTCCATCAGCTCCTCTGCCCCCCCGCAGCGCTGTATCAGCCCTCAGAACAACCATCGCTTCATGGCCAGCCTCATGACTGCCGAGACCTGCGCCAAGCTGGAGCCTGAGGATGGTGAGATTAACAGCTTGTAGTGAAAGGGGAACTTACTGTGGCACTCCATAACCAGGGGTTTAAGACTAATTCTTGTATAGAAAGTACATTTAACATTTGATACAGTATTTCTCTACCAGCTCCCATTCAATGAAAGAGATTGACTTTGTCTTAATCTATAAGGAAATATTGATAGAGGAGATATTTATTAATCTTACTGATACAACCTATTAGAACAAAAAGCTGTATCAATATACCCAAAGTCTGTTTGTGTCTCTAAATCCCATCATTTGTATTGTAGTTGACGAAAATATTGATGTGACGAGCAATGAGCCAGAGAGAGCGTCGTCAGAGTATCACATGGCATTGTACCCCTCCAGCAATGAAAACGTGTATGAGACCTCAGCCCGTCTGCTCTTTATGTCTGTGAAATGGGCCAAGAACTTGCCAGTGTTCTCCAACCTACCCTTCAGAGACCAGGTAAGATTGAATTCCCCTTCGGATTTCCCTAGCACTTGATTTTGTGGACACAGGTATTTTCTAGCTTCATTAGAAGTTATTGTATAAACAACACACTAACTCCTTTCTTTAGTCATGTAAAAAATAAGTCTAAGAGTGACACATTGTGGCTCCAACATAGATCGAGTTTTCTAGAGAGACACAATTCACATTTTGTAGAACACACTAGCTAAAACATCCCTATCCGGAGCCTTAATCTCTGACCCCTTCTTCTTCCTCCCAGGTAATCCTCCTGGAGGAGGCGTGGAGTGAACTCTTCCTTCTCTGTGCCATCCAGTGGTCCCTGCCCCTGGACAGCTGCCCACTGCTCTCGCTTCCTGACCTGTCCCCCACAATGCAGAGCAAGACCAGCTACACCAGGCTGGACCTTCGGCTTCTCCAGGAGGTCTTTAGCCGCTTCAAGGCCCTTGCTGTCGACCCCACTGAGTTTGCCTGCCTCAAGGCCATTGTTCTCTTCAAGCCAGGTGGGTTAGACATGATATGAGGGGACTCAAGTGATTGGAAGATATTGTTGATGGTGATGTTGACATTCATTCAGAATGCTAAAACTTGTGTTGGCTAAAACTTGGGTTCTGGGATGTTCCTATGCTTTGTGAATAGATCATTATTTCCAGTCTAGTTGAAAATCTACCAGGGAGAAATGGTTAATTTCATTCAGATTTCATTTTTGCCAGACATTTTCTTTGACTAAAGGTACTGACCTTGTTTTTCTGTTGTTGTAACAGAAACTCGTGGTCTAAAAGATCCAGAGCAGGTGGAAAACCTTCAAGACCAATCTCAGGTGATGCTGGGCCAACACATCCGCTCACACTACTCAAGTCAACCAGCAAGGTACAAACACTTCTCACTGAACAGGAGATTTAATAAACATGATTTGTGAATGTTATGTCTCTAACTCCCCTACTTTTTATAGGTTTGGGAAACTTCTTCTTCTCCTTCCCTCTCTTCGCTTCGTCAGCTCAGAGCGTATCGAGCTTCTGTTTTTCCACCGTACCATTGGCAACACCCCGATGGAGAAGCTACTGTGCGACATGTTCAAGAACTGAGTCCAGAACACTCAAGATAGAGTCACAGTGCCCACATGGACAACTGTGGGCACACAACTGTGTGGATATATTGAGTAACAAAAGACTGGTGTTTGAGATATTAAAAAACAATTGTATATATGATACTGTGCATATCAGCTATTCTGCATGCTGAGTGTTTTAGATCACGTTAAACACTTTTGTTGTGGTCATGACACATCAAATTATTCTACAGATAAAAAGCTAAAGCTGTCATGCTATTTGTAAGAGTTAAATTGATATGTATTGTATTGTTGCTTTTTATGGAGCTTATTATGACTTCCATGTTTTGTGGTGATAACAGAAACATGACACACCACACTCAGATTTGATTTAATTGCACTATGGGACTCTATTGACTGTTGCTGAGGTTTTGTGTTAAGTCTAATGAAAGTCACTAAAAATTCATTTCCAATGTGTAGCCATCCATTATGTTTTGTTCATAAATAATGTAACTGTCTGAACTGTGTTTATATGAAAATCTGTTTTGTGCTAGATACATTTTACTCTGCAACAAATACCAATATGTGTGTTTTGTTTTGATGCCTGGATAAATCGAAAGTTGTAACTTCCACTTGTTTTTGTAATTGAACCACACTGATACCTTTCTTTGAACCTTGTGCAGAACACATAGATGAAACCCTGAGACTCTAGGTGCATTCGACATCATGCAGCGCCGGCGGCGCCGACGGCCGGCTGCAGCCGGCTGGCTTGAACCTGAGAACACCATTGGCTGTTTCAAGACAGTTGGCTGCAGGCGACGCCGGCGCTGCATGAAGTCGAACCCACCTATTGCTGCTAGCTCCTAAAAACTTCACGTCACTTCCTTGCGCTGGTCAGTAACAAGTTTCCCATGACGGCACAGCACCCCCTCATGTATGGTTGTAGTCACTGCAGCCAAACATCTATCACTACTCATAATGGTCACGAGAGGGCCTTCTCGGTTTACAATCAACACCACTGAGGCTGGACAGAGGACAAGATCGGTCCCTAAAGCATGCGTTGTTAAATCTTATCATAGTATTTAATTTAGGAGTTTGTCCAAATAAAATCATTTTTTCCCCCATCTAAACTGTGCAAAATACCAAGCTTAGACAATGATCAAATCATCTTTCAGCACCCTTTTTAAGGGATAATGCTAAACCATATAAATTTAGTAAGCAAACAGGTTTTGTTCGGTTACGTGAGCAAAAACATCCTTAGAGCAGCAAACAATATCAAGGTACAATATCACTCTAGTTGATAATTGTGCAAGTCCAAATTGAGAATTAGTGTTCCTTTTTATTTTTTGTTATTTCATTCTCTTAAGCCTGTATTTCTATTTATTATTTATTAAAAGGTAATGGGAACCCAGTTAGAGTCAAAGAAAAGCATGAAGAAAAGGAGGTTTGAGAATCTTGCTACGGTTGTATTTTATTAATAATATCAGCATTTAGAGTAATGTCTGTATAATTGCATGGTTAAAATTCATATTGAATGATTTAAAACATTATTCTCGCACAAGAAGGGAAAGCAGTTTCTACTGAAGCAACATTCAGTCTGTACAATTCATAAGTATAGGCTTTACCACCTACATATAATGCATATTGTAAGACACACACTGCATAAGATTTGAATTTCTGTTACATATCTACTGACTTCACCTACTGCATGGTCACACATTTTATTTAATATGGAAACTGTCTTCTTATGTTGCCTCCTTGTGCCAGTTTTCTACTCTTTAGCCTGCCTAATTATTCAGGAAAATACCGTAGTTGCAGAGCTCCAAGAATGTCAGCCAGATAAGGCATGCCATTCAGTATTAGGTGAGAAATCTGTAAGGAGCCTCCTCTAAAATACTTCAGAAACCGGACTACAGAGGAAGAGAACTCAGACCACCTGTGAGATGTTGAACATCAAGACTTTGAGAACCAGCTTGGGAGCAAGGTAGTAAAATACCACTCTGCCTTTCCATCAGATTTGATAATTGGAAATAGACACACAACAAACGATGTCCCTTTTATTTTGTGTTACCGACACAAGGCAAGATAGTGGACCCAAATGCAGCCAGGAAGCGGGGTAGTTTGCAATAGAACAGTTTATTTGTTCACAAAGCAATCTCGTAGTCCAGGGTAAGCAAGGGTTGGCAACAGAATAGCAAGGCAGAGGTACACTGGGGCAGGCACGCTTTTTGGTCGGTCGGAGGTCATATTGGGGCCGAATGGCAGAGGTACACTGGGGGCAAGCAGGTCCGTGGTCGGGAGACAAAACGGGCAGCGATCAAAATCGTGAACACAGAAGATACTAGGAACAAGAAAACTGATCAGAAATGCTGGAAACGACTGTGAAGCACAAGACGATCTGGTAACTGACAGAACAGAGAACAGAGGTTGAATACTGATGACAATAGGGAACACCTGGTGAGGGGTGGAGACAAACCAACAGGTGATGCGGATCAGGGTGTGTCACACGGTGCTGTATTGTGAAAGTTAATATTATAAAGTCTGCATCACCATTCAGAGGAAAGAGTAAAGACTAAGTGTCATCCCACCTCAACTCAACCAATACCATGAGGTTGGTAAGCAAGCAGTTGCGGTAACTACAGTACATCATCTCTGTAGAAAAGCAAAGCTAAGTTGTACTGGTACAGATTTCAGAAACAAGAGTAATGAAAATCATGTTAAAACACTGATAGAAGACAGTGTGCTTCTCAATTGACAGTTCAGTTGATTTCTAATTTAATAAATCATCTTTAATTAAACCATTTTGGTCCACATCTCCAATCAGTGTACCATAACAATAACAACATAACAATTCAAGTTGGTTAGGGTTGGGTTAGGGCTTTTTCTCCTTTCAGAGGCCGGTAAGCCTCCTTAGCTGATCTTGAAGCAACAGTCTCTCCCTCAGGCGCGTGCCAGGGCCTCGTGAGAGCTTTGTCTCCTAATCTCCCCCGTCAGAGGACCCAAGGCCGGATCAGAACAAGACGAAAGTATGAGCCAACTTTCAGGTTGAGATTAGGAGACTTTGATCGCCAAGGAACCTGCAGTTAAACTACAACTGATCAAGCATTTTAAAAGAGAGCTACAGCTTTTGCTTTATATTTTGAAAGTAACTGTCACTGACAGTTATTTATTATCTCTGCAGGACTCACAATATGATACAATGCATAGTCTTCCATGAACTGTAGCTTTGGTTCCACATTGCAGAGCCCATTAGAGGAATTCAATTAAAAGTTAAACTTGGCTTCCCTGCCCTAGTTGTGGAACTCAAGGAAAGTATTGTAGTCAATTTTAGTTTTGTGTTCATTAAAACAATGAAGGAGACATGAGTAGGTGCTTTCTCTTGCTAGTTGTTTTCTTATGTTTTCAACTCATACATGTCTTGATTTTTGGGGTAACTGTTCTGGAACTACAAATACTATTAAGCAACAGCCAACACACTTGAGACCATTTGCTCATCATTATTAAGACAAAATATTATATATTATCAAAATGGAAAGGAACCCTTACATGTTAAATAATCAAATGTTCTACCATCTCTTCCAGGTTTGAAGCACAAATCTAGCCCCTGTTTGAATAAGAGATTTTCACGCAATGATTTTCATCTTCTTAAAGGATTAGACTCTGAAGTAACAGGGGTAAGGCCAACATGTTATGCCATATTAAAGTGTAAAGTGTTTCGAAATCAAGATTTTGTTTTTCCAACTTGATATTCTATGCAGTGACAGAGGCATGTAAAATAGCATTTACAAATAATAATATTCATAATATTTTACAATAAATTATTAATGAATTGACAATTGTATTAATGGTATTTTAAAGCTTTGAGGCAATGACACAAATAATTTCAGTAAAACTGTTCAGTTCAAGAAATAGGTGAAAATAGGTGAACTCTTGGTTTCTACTCTCCACATACTCAAACTACATGTTTCAACTACTTAGGTAGCTTGTAGTCATGGTGATTTGTGGCGCTGATTATTTAGACACAAAGGAATGTGTTAAGGGGTGCAGGTGCTAAACCCTGACCCAGCCACATTACACCAGCACAGTGGGGAGACAGAACAGCTCACCAGAAGTGTCTCTCTACCTCAGTCACTGTGGGATCCACCAATTACCTCACAAAATCTGAAGTTTTGTAAACAGAACGACTTGAGGCTTGAAGAGAGAACTGGAAATAGAGTTGTGAGACAGGTGGATTTTTCTTGGTTGTTTTTATATGCTTGGATTAAAGTGACAGTCAGTATGAACCAGACCAAAGTTGAATCGGAACCACCAGCGTATAACTATTATGATTATTCAGACTGGTACTCAAACAATCTAGAGCCCACCAAGCCACCAAAGGAGTAAGTATGGAAGATTATCGTAATTATCTGCCACTGAAATACAATCTTGAGAAGGAAAACAAATGCAATCTTTTTGAAATGCAAGAATGTTGCAGTAGAAAAGTTTGCTTCTTTATTTACATATTTCTTAGGTCATGGATTTTAGACCACGTTTTCCCTGAGTACAGTTAAATTAGTTACTTAAATAGATATTTACACATACTCACACTTGTGTCATCAAGATACAGATTATTGTGCAAGGCAAGAACTCCATTGTTTAAATATCAGATTACATTTTCAGAAAGTTACAATTCTACTGTCAGTTGTACATCAATGTCCAAACTGCAACTTCCAAACTGATAAAACAGAGGATGTTATTTTTGTTGGAACAGGGCTTTGAGTTTAAATGAGTTGAAAAACCTATACTACATTGTAAAAGGACTACTTTACAGATACTTTTTGTTTACGTCTTAACACTAAGTTTGTTTCAATATTGAAGAGAATTTTGGTGAAAGTTGATTTTGCATGGATAAAATGTGATATTTCTGATTGTGTCATGTGACTCTTAAAGGGTGATTCTACCCTGTGACCCCACAGCGGATGATAAGCTCTTCCACATATGCATGGCCTCAATATCAGTAAGTTTGGCAGGAATTCATCATACTCATCATAAATCAAGATACTCTCACTTCACAATCTTTCCCAAATTTCTTTTCTCAAAAGGACTAGAGGCTAAGAAAGTAATAGTATTCAATAACAGTTCATAACAATATATTGCATTGACCAAAAGAATAAATGTCTTGAATAAACAATTGAACAAAATGCTGCATTTGTTTACTATGGACGTACTATGGACTTACTTTGGACCTACTATGCTTAGTAGATTGTAGATGGAGTAGGAGCAGTTGAGATAGTAGAAGCCATCTGCTGTCAGAAAGTACACATATTCACTGGTGACTGATGATTTGTGTAAAATACATAAAACATTCCAGAATGGTCTAGCAAGCTCTGGAGTCTGCTAACGAATAAAACATTCAGAATAATGTTTCCTCTCCGGGTTTTACCAATTTATGATGAAAAACAACCTCTGGGCCAGTTTGCACAGAATTCCTCCCAGAATGTGCCAATTAACCATCCCACAGAGAGGAGGGATCATCCGTCACAAATTGTCTGGGCCAATTAGTGATTTCAATGTCCCAGGATAAATAAGAAAGAATGAGAGTACATTCCAAAGAATAATTGAGAACTAGGCTGTTATTTTCTGTATCTAGTTCTGGATTAACTTGGCAATTTAGAGGGAAATGGTACTCAGTGGGGCTAGAGGAACTGATTATTCTGTTTCTCCATAGCTTGTTATGATCCTCATCTTGGCAGTGCTCACGAGGCGTAAGAGACTATGTCAGGGTTTCTCAAAAGGATCCTCCAGTGTCCTAAGGTAAATGCATGTAAAACTAAGAAAAACTATCATAAAAACAAGGATCCCATGGAATGTAGACCTCTCCATCAGTGATATCTCTTTGTGATCCCACAGTCCAGGCAACTTTCTGAACCAGACCCAGAACAAAGGCCTGGCTATGGCTGTCTTCGGACTAATCTTCAGCAAACTGTCTGTGTTGGTACTGGCCGCAGATCCTCTTCCTTTCTGTAAAGACACCTCGGCGAGCATCAAAGGTGACACATCAATGTGGGACTCGACATTTCTTATTATCATGTTAACTACCTAAATAGCACATGATGCAACCATTCCATCATCATTATCAGTTTCAGATGAGATGCCTGGAATGTTTTTTTTTTTTACAGCAGTAACAAAAAAATGAATGGCAGCTGAAATTGATATTTTTATGTAATTGTTAATTATTGAATATTGATGAGTTCTCACACTCTTTTTTCAGAATACATGAAGATTATCTCAATTTTTTACTATCCCCTACTGTATTACCCACTCCTAGTCTGTGGCACACTACAAAGCAAACCAGGCTATGCACTAGGTAGCCTGCTGTCCTTGTCCCACATTGGAGTCATGATCTGGCAGAAGTTTGACTGTCCCAAAACTCCTGAGGTGGGCAGCAATATTTGAGAGAAAGTGAAATCATATCCTACCTATATAAGTTGTGTCATATTCATGTTGAAAGGGAGCTAAAGTTCAGTTTCTGACTTATTGGCAGTTACGTCACGTTTAATACATGAATGCATCTGATTACTTTTGTGTGCTTGAACCAAATCTTGAATCTCTGTTTTTTCTTTATCCAAAGCTCTACAAGTATTACACCCTGCTTGCAAGTCTCCCTCAGCTAGCTTGCCTCGCTTGTCTCTGCGTCCAGTATCCTCTGCTCTTTGTGAAAGGGGATGACGCTGGGGAGGTAAGTTCATTCTTGACCATTTGAATGAAGACTTGTTCCCTTTACTGTATTCTTGGATTCCAATTTTGATCACAGGTACATTAAAGTGTAACAATATCTATCAATAACTTGAAGGCAGCATCAAATGCATGGGTATAAAACATTCCCATTTACACATGGAAAAATATGAGGGCATGATGAAAAGTGTGCCAAGCAATACAAAATTGCATCTGGCATTTCTCCAACAAGAAAATCTGAGAAAATTACATAAAATGATGAAGCATCAGGTTCCTATGACAACTATTATGGTCCCCTGGCTTATATTTCAAGCAATTTATTAAAAAGATGTTGTAAGTCAAAATGTAATTTAGTTTTAGGACAACAGTTCAGTTAGGCAAACATATTTTTAGCTCCTGCTGGATTATTAGAAGCAGCGTGTGTAGAATGAAGGATATTTAGCACAATATACTGATTACCCCCAACCCCTTCACACATACAAACGCACACACACACACACACACACACATACTGTCTATTTGCAAGTATTGATTATAAGTATTGATTTGGAAAACAATTTAATGTTGATGTGACCTAATGAATTCAGTGGTGTGAACATCATAGCGGGCGTTTTATACACCAACAGATATAATCTTTAACTTGAGAAATGATTGTTGATTGTTTGTTTGTACAGTGTCGTTCAAAAATAATTCTTCTGCCTTGTAGGACCTTGACAACAGTTACTACAAAGACTATGTGAAGTCAATTCTAAAGAAGAAAAAGTCTTCCAACAGGTGTTTAAATTAAGATAAAACATGTTTAAAATATTTGAGAAAAACTTTCCCAGACAAAACTATAGTTAACCCTTAAGAAACGGTCACCATTTTATGAAACAACATTCAAATGTCGTCTGAATCGTGATTACTGAGATTATTGCTGAATTTTGTACAGTAGCACTTCAATAGCCGACAAACCTAAACTGACAGAAAGGATATCTGATGCAATTAAGTCTTACATCTACACAGCAGAGAAAGGTAGGATACATACCAAGGCCATTCATCTTGAATCATTCAATTCATAATTTAAAACATTTAAGATGTTGTTGAATTGCCAACATTTTAACTGAATTTGCCAATCATTCTCCCTTTTTAGAGTTCCAGTTTCCACTTAAATTGGCAATCTCAACTTTTGTGTCTGTTGTGGCAATATATCAGGTGACTTCAATATTCAAATTGATATTTTTAGGGATTTTTTTGTTTTGTCATAGCACAAAAACTGTTTTTTTCATGGTAACCTCTTAACCTCAATTCCGTTCTTTGTTCTCAGGTGGCATTGCTACTGGTCATTTTGGTAATCCCTACTCTTCACATTGTCCGTGCTGGTATTGATGAGAACATTGCCTTCCTTCTGCTTGGCTTTAATATCGTCCTATCAGACGACAGGATGGAGGTGGTCCAAATTGTGATCCACTATACGTGGTGTCTGGAAGGTGAGCAGCTGTTTTCTTTTAGTGACTGTTATAAAAGTATGCATGATACTGCATTTTAGATTTGTTTTCTGCACTTATCACTATCTTCTATTTTTAGCTTTCATCTTTATTTTTGTGTTTGCAGTGTGTTACCTCTGTGCCTTGACGCTGTCCTGTTTGGTCAACCTAGTAATGCTAATGAGATCCATGATCCTTCATAGGTAATGACAACACAACAAAGCTTTAATGACAAAATTATGTCCCTTGTTTATTCCATGTAATCACAGCAGGACCATTATTTGACTTGCTTTAAATACGTGATAAACAATGATGAAGGGGTATGCACAGTTATACCAGAACATCAGAACATCAAACTGTTAATCTTTCTATCAATAGGTCAAACCTAAAAGGATTGTACAAGGGAGATATTTACAACGTCTACAACTGCCAGAAGACTATCCGCCCTTCCAAACCTGGTATTGTCTGCTGGATGGGCTTCACAGGATATCAAGCTGCAGTTATCTCTTTAGGTGCAATATGTTTCTAATGATATAAAACATTTATAGTATAGAATTATCTTGTCTCATCAAATTATAATTTCAACATTAATCATGCTGAGGTGTTTCTTCTCCATTTTTAAGTAAAATGTAAAAAAGCTGGATTTGAGAATCCATTGCACTAAAAAGCACTGACATTTTCTGTGTTCCCTCTTCAGGAATGGTCATTCAGACTGTGGTGTTCTTCATCTGTTTCCTGTTTCTGGTGTTCCTGATCATCATACCCATTTTATATGGCCAGAACCTCATCCTCTTCCAAATTGCTGCAAAAGCATGGTAGGTAGATGTGTTTCTGTTTCTGTTCATTCTTCATGTACATACAGTATACTGTAGACAAATACACCTTATGTGCACTATATGGGAATATATATATATATATATATCATTAATCTTAATCCTCAACCTTTGAAATGTTTGTGTTTATTTTCTTTGCCAAATTGTAATTGTTTCTATTTGTGATCATCCAGGCCTATCTGGGTGACTTTAATATTGGTGGTTGCTCTTCAGCATGTGACAGCTAAGTTTGCATTTGTGAAAAAGGATGCTGGCACAAGAGACTTAAATAACAGGTAGAGACAGCATTCACACAAACGTAAACAACTAGATGTTAAAATGACACACTAATTAGATTTATTTTCCTTTCCATCGGATGTAATACCTTCAACCTACATGTATTCAATCTGAGAACTGCAACTGCCTTCGATTGCGATGTCATTTGCAGAGGAAGTCTGTTCCTGCTGACCTACCTGTTCTTCCTGGTCAACATCATGGTGGGACTTATAGCTGCCATATGGAGAATGGTGATCACTGCCCTCTTCAACGTCATCCACCTCTGCCGTATGGACATCAGTCTGATCAACCGAGCTGCAGAGTCCTATGATCCAGGTAGAGGGGCCTCATAGTAACTGTGTAGAACATGGCCATGAACATGAATAATATTATAAACGATATCCAAAATATCTTATGGTTTTCTTTTATTACAGCAATGAAATACACGGTCCCATACATGACAAATACAGAAACCGAGTTGTTCGATTGGCCCTTTAGTGGCAATGTCAATTAAAAGTCAATGTATTTGCTTCCTTCCCCCTCCCACCCATGCCCCTCCTCATCCTTGATACCTACAGCTTATCGCTACTACGCCCATTACCTGAAGGTGGAGGTGAGCCAGTGCCACCCTGTCATGAAGGCTTTCTGTGCTTTGTTACTGCAGTCAGCACAGCAAGGGGGAAGTGCAGGGCAGAAAATTCGTGATGCAGAGGAAGGTTGGTGATTCTGAGTAAAAACATAGGCACTCACACATTCACACACAGTTGAGAAATCTTTGTATTTTGCTAACAATTACAACTGAAAACCACAGTTGTTTTAATGTCTACGCTCTTTGAGAAGGGAACCCTTGGACCTCTTAGCATCAGTTTCTCAGTTTCCTCTGCCTTGACAGCCTGCCCCCTCCATGTTTTCAGGGATCCAGATGGTCCAACAGGAGAAGAGACAGAACAAGGTGACCAACAGCAGGCAGAACCGGGCCCGCTGGCAACTCCTTTACACTCTGGTCAACAACCCATCCCTTCTAGGGTCCAGGAAGCACTTCCAGCTCCAGAGCTCGGACAGCCTCATCAATGGGGCCCTCAACCGCACCACCAAGGAGGGCAGCAAAAAGGAACCTGTCAAGTCTGTCGAGACAGCCGCCACTGCTGGGGCTAACTAACTCTAACTGGGAGACAACTGTGAATGGTTGTGGCTGAGTTACTTTGGCATACAGCTAGGTGGATACGCTCCTGCTTTGTCCTATATGTTCTCTATTGACCTTGGCTTTGAATGTGGACGTCGAATTTTCATAGTTCATTTGAATACAGAAATTTGGGTTGAATGGATTGACTTGGCTCCCTTGCTAAATATACAGCCAAACGTTTTCACTGATGCATCTTGAGATTTCTTTTTGTGTCCTTCTGTTCAGATTCAACTTTCAGTTCAACGTACATTTGTGTATTATCAGGTTTTGCAATAATCTTGATGGTTGTCTTACCTTTTGTCTGATGTGTCCAATGTTGGTAACACTTTACATTAAGGTTACATAACTGCCATGCAACTATTTAGCAATACCCAGTAACAATAGTAACAATATAGTAGTTACAAAGTGTCTGCAATGTAGTTACATTTCATTAAGGTAGTGAAACTTGGTATTGGAGTGGTTGGGCGATGTAGGGATATGCAAATGTTAACATTGATCTTATTTTGGTGACACAACCACTATTGTAACTGGGCCTTCTTAAACTTTTGTAATAACCTATAGCATGAACACCTATGTATCTACAATGTTTTTACTAAAGTTATTGTTATGTGCTATTACTTAATGCAAAGTGTGGTCCCAATATCTACTGATTTAATGCAATTCCAGGATAACTGTATGCAAACTTTCAGAAATAACTTTACATTAACATTCATGTAATAACAGAGAACATTTTTCTTGATATTTCTATTGAAAAAATAAAGGGTTCTCGTTTAGTATGGAAAGACATAAGACGTTGCATGTTCTCTATTCATTTCCATCACAGATTATCACTTTTAATCTATGATTCTATCTCCAGTGTCCAAGTGTAAAATAATATCTGAATTGAAGAAATTGAAGTGACAATTATTAACATTTAAAATGTGTATTACTCATTGGTAAAAGTAAAAACACTTAAAATGTTTTACTAATCTAACTTTATTAGTTCAGGCACATAGAGTCAGTAACATGAGAAATAAACATATTAAAGCCTACTCCTAACCCAAACAGCAGAAAATAGAATTGTTAAGAGTTGAAGATAGAAAGAGTTATTATTATAGTTACTGACACAATGCTTGGGTCTACAATATAATACTAATAACATGCAGTATTAGCATAAAACATTTCTTAATTTTGTTAGCATCACTTTTTGTTAATAACAACATGTACCAGCATAGTTACAATAGAGTGACGAACACATTCATGAGTGCAACTGTTGAGTGCCGAGACATTTAGGACACAGTACAAATGATCTTTACCCCTACTTGCCTGTTACGCAGACTACACTCATTTACTTTGACTAATTTGCAACCATGGGACACTTGACTGGCAAATGCTCTTAAAAAATGTACCTCTACCTGCTAACATGTATTTATACTCTAGCATGTTTATAGGAAATAGACTGAACTGTGAACCAATGACCTAAAATTATCCAAAACATTCAACCAACTAATTTTCCAATGTATGTGAAGTATGTTTTTCCATCGAGACATCAAAGAGGTATCTTTAAGTTTAACTTTAAGTAATTGGTTATGGCAACAGTATATGGCGTTTATTTACCTGGGTGTTATAGTTCTCATGTCAAGCCAATCAAAATCTCAGAAATCAAACACCAACACCAATATTAAAGTCACCCAGATAGGCCTGGATGATCACAAATAGAAAGGTGTCATGAATGATTTTATAGGGTATTTCACACTGTTCCTTAAGGTCTCCGAATAGGGTATGTAACATTGGTTGGGCTGAAAATGGCCCAGGTGCTGTTCTATGCGCCCTAATGCAACCCTGTGAAATATCCCTAGAATGAAACGAGAGGTTTTCTCCCTTTTATGGTATGCTCATGAATATTTAGATGAGCTGCGAGCTGATTGGTTGGTTTACAACGAGCGAAGCTGTGGAGCAAAGACGCAACATGGCCAACAGCACCCGTTCCTTGTAATACTAGTGAAATACTCGCACTTCAGTGTCGTAGCCTAAGCATAACTTTGTATTAGGTTTGTTTTTAGCATTGTAAGCAACATAACAGTTATACATTTACTATATGTACATTTTGGGGCCTGACAAAGGTACAGACCAGAGCCAAATAATGTACAGCCACGAGTTGACGTGAACTTGGGGCTTCTTTTGGATTCTACCGTTTTACAGGAGCAGTTTCAAATTGTGAGATTTTCATAGGAAAGGGGTGTCAATGGGACTTGAGGTTCTCTGTATGTCCATTTTACCCACCAAACTGTCGTTATTCGATTATGACAAGGGAAACTCGGTTTTGCATTCTATGACCCCTTTAATGACTCCACTATTTGTAATTACTCCGAATATTCACTGCCTCTGCCCCTAGTGGAAGTCTGTCGCTATACTCAGACCCTACCTCACAGTCATCTAGGTTCCCTCTGTACTGAGATAAAGTAAAGGACTCTGTCGCAATGCTCCCCTCCACATCCCCCTCTCTGTCGCCCTCCACGCTCTCTGCTCCTTCATCTATCTCACTAATGTAGATCTTCCTTTGAGACTCAGCATTGGGAGCTCTAATGTTAAAGTTGGCACCTAGATTCCTCTCTATGTGGTATTGATCTTTGGCTTTCATAATCAGCTTGTAGGTTTTGGTTCTGTATTTATACACTAAATGAAAGCATGTGGCCCCGAGCAGAGGCACAGTGGACACAGTAAGAAGGCATATGCTGACAGAGATGATGATTAACAAGTCTGGAACCCTTTTCCTCGTCGCAAAGAGTACTTGGACTTCACAGTCCTCCCCTCTGTAGGTGAGACAGAGGGAGTAGTTGGTTCCAGGGCGTAAACCCCTAAACAGATAGGTGTTGACACCATCTTCAATCCTAGACCACTGGACTGCAGAGTGTCTGTGGTCAGCAGTAACACATAGATACAAGCCGTCTGAGATTACCCTTCTTGAGACTTCAGATGTTTTGTGAAACTCTTTGTTGACAGAGTGAAACTCCTCTGAGGTGCTAAGTTGGATACTGGTCTTGTCTTTAGGTAGGAGAAGAGGGTTAAGACGTACTTTGGCTTCTGTCTCTGACACCCCCAAGGCAATGATGCCAAAGTCAAATGTGTATTGCTTGACATCGTCTAGGGTCCCGTTGAAGGCATGGTTGGAGATGTATTGTGATTGGCTATTCAAGCCACATTTGGTAGCACGGGTTGGATACCTCACAACCCGGTCTGTATATTTAGTTTTAACTTCAGCAGATGGTGGAAGAGTTGGGATGTTACCAATGATGTCCTTTCTCTCTACATTGGCAACATGGAATGTGTCGAAGATGGACGTTATGACATCTGGTTGATGTATAGAAGGCTTGGTTTCTGGCACCATGGGAGTTTCAATCAACTTTTTTATAGGAGGGGGTGTTGGTGCATCCACAATCACTACAGACACCAAATCCTCAGCTTTACCAAATTCATTTGTTACTAAACAGCTATAGTTGCCAATGTCCTTTTTGCTGATTGGTGATATGATAAGGGTACCATTGTGGAAGAATTTGATTGGTTTGTCCGAGATGTTAGTATGCTCCCTGGATTCTACCGACTCTGCTGAGTCATCCTCCTCTGTCGACAAACTCAATGTCACATTGTGTCTTTCGGTATGGATTTTCCAGATGATTTCAGGATTTGGATTGCCTTCAGTTTCACAGGTCAACATCAGCACTGCACCATCATAGAGTGTTGTGTTGCCAATGTCTGGTTGAGATGTTATGGTGACGATAGGGGACATGCACTTTGATTCAGGCAATTTCACAATAATTGCTCCTTTCACTTTTTCTGGGGTTGCACAGACAATGGAATTCTGCTCAGGGATGGTCATGGTGGTCTTCAATATCCAGTCTCTCAGCCAGTCCATGGAGCAGGAGCATGTGAACGGGTTGTTATAGAGCTGCAGATGAGACAAGGAGATTAAGCCATCAAATGTCCCTTCTGGAATAGTCGTGAACCTGTTATTGTTGAGACGCAGCGACCTCAGATCGTTGAGGTTAAAGAAGGCATGTTTGGGCAAACTGACCATCTTGTTGTGGTTCATCTTCAGAAGCTGCAGAGCTGTGAGATTCTGGAGATCTTCCCAAGGGAAATCCACTATTCTGTTGTGACTGATATCAAAGTTACGCAGCTGTATCAGGTGGGCCAGGGTCCCCGGCTTAATGGAAAGTATCTCATTGTTGGCCATCCATAAGGAAGTCACTTGGGTCACATTGTCAAAGCTTCCAAACTCGATCAGAGAGATTTTATTAGCAGAAAGACTAAGAGTGGTCACGTTAGGGGGGAATCCGTCAGGGATTTCAACCAAGTCTTTGTACGAACATTCTGCAAAATGACGTCCATATTTGTCGGAACAGGTACATAGCTCAGGACAACCGTGTCCAATGCTGATGACAGAAGAAATCCACAGGAAGAAACAAAGCATAGATACAGACGCCATTTTCCCCACCTGTGAAACACATTTCAAATGGTCAATAAAGATCTTGTACCCTAAAATTATTAAATCAAATCTGATCACTATCATTAACTCAATGTCTGCTCGTCTTCCTCATTATTAACCCACTTGCCATGGTTCTTAATGAGCTCTTACAGTTTAGCCTACTAATAGCCTGTACATTGGGTATATCTTGAAAATTGGAAAGGAGGAAACTTAACAAGCAAGTAGATTTGGGTTCTAGTCCATACTCAAATACAATTTGTGTATTATCTCTGAAATCACTTCTCTATTTCAGTTTTTTTAGTTAGTTGTTTTTGTTTGAGTTTACAAACAAAACACTGACGTTGGAGCTTGGGCTAGAACAAACTGCTTGGAAGTAGAGGGCAGTAGCTTATGTTTGTTTCGAACTACGCCACAACGTCTGTGCCCCTGTCCTTGGTGCTGAAAGTCGGGATCGCATCTGATTTAGCACTCCTCTATGCTCGCAGACTATTGTGGTTATCAATATATTTCATTGAAATACTTTAATACCTAAAATGTGGGGATACATGGAATTACATTATGAAAAATATATTGAAATGTTCGTGAATAAGTCACGTCGCATTGGTGAAAAGCAAACAGACATTTGCTGATTCTTCTCAAATAATATTGTAGGCTATATCATAAGTCATAAATAACATTGAATCTTACCTGTCTGGTGTTGTCTTTCACGAAATGAAAGAGATGTTGATGTTCGTATTTTGCTATAGGTTCGGATGCTTGTCTCACCAGCTGAACAAGCCTAGCCTACATGTTGAGTTGGGAGAAAGTTAAAAGTGAGATTAATGGCATTTATCCTACATGGTTTAAACATACTAGACCTTCCGTCCTCAAATGCTATTCTTAGTAGTCTACTGCAGCGGCTTTTTTTGCAGTTTGGTTTAATAGAGTCATGGACCCCTCCCGCCACGGGAAAAAGTCATACGTCCCTAAAATTAAAGGGATGCGCCCTTAAAGTCTATCCAACCCACATCATGACGAAACTCTTCCAACAATCCGCTACTGTATTCTTTCAATGTAGATTATTGCCTTGAATTATGTTTTTGTTTTTTTCATGATCAGACAAATGTAGGTTACAGTGGGCTGCTAGAAATACAAGGCATGAGACCATGCAGCTAATAAGCCTACAGCAACATAAATCAAGAGCTGATTTGACTCCTCCACACAACAACCCTAAACAATGGTTGTGATGTAATATCAGAGAAAATGTATTGATTTAACTGTAGTTTACCGTTATATTGCAACATTTATTGCAAAGAAAAATGTATTTGTGGTTCAATATAAGGTCAAACTCCCTGTCTAGGAGCATATAGCATAGCACAAGTACAGCAATGCAGGGAGCAGAATATAAGATCCCAGGTGGACAGGAAACATTTAACATTCTGTGTACAAACCTTTTAACAAGCGAGTCAAAAAGGCTTCACAGAGCATTACAAAAATTGTAGTGATAATACAGAAAATGGAGGAGCTGGGGATGGTGGAGGTTGGCAGCAATTACACAATATGCAGGTACATCATGCATGATGTGAGCATGTCATGTGTGTCCGGGTCTGTGAATGCATGCAGTAGCCTATTCAAGTCTTTAAAGGGGAAGGCTTTTATACCTTCAATTAGCACACCTGTAGTTGATTGCTTGAGTGAAGCTGAAGACGTGAAGCAAAGCCCGAGTACCATGACAGAATTCCCCGTCAGGCTAGGCTGTGTATCACCAATAACTGTAGCTGTTATTATACAAACTTCAAGTGTAACAGCAACAATAGCCTACTTCTACCCTTTCATAACCCCCAAGGCTCGCAAATAATTATCGACTTAATGACTTATGGGTCTCTCATGCGACATTACTGTAAGGTTTATGATTCATAACACGTGATGTTATAATTGTTATAATATTTCCACATCATTTTAACTGTCCAGTTTTGTTAAGAATAAGATTAACGGAGCTGCTAGGTTTTAGTTCATGGTGACCTGGTGATGTTTCACAAAACATGTTGTATTAATAGACGTCGAAGTAAATTTGTGTTCCATGCAACGAAAGGTGATTGAACTAGAAAGCCAATGGGAATGTCCGACAGGACCGACCTTCCACTTAATGATTGTTTGTTTGAGAGGGGACAGTGACCTCTGCTGTGTGAATATTTGCACAAAAGATTCAAATATAGGCTAGTCATGTTCAGCCTATACAATGAAAGCAGCTGATTTTCGTTTAGTGGGTTTTCTGGAAAAGATTGCCCTACGGTTGCAATGGTTTGCAATGTGTTTTTAACAGTAATAGGGCTTTGGCAATCATCAGACCAGGCTAGGGTGATGACAATGCTAACCTGTAAACACAGGCCCTAGATGGCGCTGTGGTTGAACTCATAGATCATAGAAAGTGTAAAAACTGGGCATTCGTCGTGAAAAATGTTCCAGACACAGGACATTTATTTATAAGGTATTGCACCAAAGTAGTTTAAACAAACACCATTCCAGTACCCGGAAACATCTAGAAAAATCAAACACGAGTTTACACAACAATACATTTAACTTGCGAGCCAAAACTCAGCACAAGTTCTTCACTGTTTTGCTTTGTCACATGACTTCAGAAAACGAGAACAGGAAGTGTTCAGAAGCAGAATAAATGTGGGTCTACAAAAGCGTCTTATAATTATATTACATTTAAATAACACATTTAGATTATCAGGGGTTTAACGAAGTACATCAGTAAGGTAGTATCTTTATAGCGTTAAAGGACTGAAAAAACAAGGTCACTTGAACAATAAGAAAGAGGACAGGGCGCGTCAGGAACTGTTTTAGCTGCTAATTTTTGTTCGTCTCCTTGGTTTCTAAATCACAAAATGACAGCAGCCGTTTTTTTCGGCTGTACATTCATCGCATTTGGCCCAGCCATTGCTTTGTTCTTGTTTACAATTGCTAGAGACCCACTGCGGGTCATCTTTCTCATAGCCGGGTGAGTATCTTTATCAGTTAGCATAACTGTTAGCTTGCATGCAAGCCAACGCGTATTGTGGCTCAGACTATTTTCTGGAACGATGATGATTGCCAACATTCAATCATTGAATGTGAGCTAACTATGACATGTGATTTTCTGAGTTAGTGTGTGGACATGAGGACTATATACTTTCATATAATGTATTTCAATACGTTCTAATCCATACTCTTAAGATTCTGGTCTATCCCAGCAATTAGTCTGAGCCCGCAAAACAGCGATGTTTGTGATTTGTAGTGGTGCATAACTTCTCTTTGCTTTCTCTTTTAATAAATCGGTTAATGCATAGGAAATTGTATTGGCAAATTTCCGCATCAATCTATTGGATGCCGTGTCTTTATTCCAAGTTGATTGAAAATGATCATGCAGCATGTATTTAGCTACATATGTATTCTTGATGCTCAACTGTTTTCTCCAGGGCCTTCTTCTGGTTGGTGTCGCTGCTGCTATCTTCATTGGTGTGGTTCATTACAGTTCAGATCAGCAACAAAGAAAGCACCTCTCAACAGAAAGGCCTGCTCATATTCGGAGTGGTGCTCGCTGTACTCCTTCAGGAAACTTTCCGCTTTGGTTACTACAAGCTACTGAAGTAAGCTTATCCCATGACCTGTTTGTGTGCTGCTCCACCATGGGTTCATCAGCCCTCTGGGTTTTTTTCACACAGTGAACCAAAGAACGATGCATATCATTGCTAGAAGAGAACTTGATATTCCACCAACTGACATAGATACTGTACATGGTGATCTGATCTCTTTGTTTTCAGTCTGTGTAAGAAACAACTTTAGTCAACTTTATTTATAATGTACATTTTGTTTGTGTTGTCAGGAAAGCAAATGAAGGGTTGCTTGCTCTGAGTCAAGAGGAGACCATGCCAATTTCCATAAGGCAGCTGGCCTACGGTATGTTGAAAGAACTGAGACTATGTCCCACTCCAAATTCAAAAATGTTCGGCTATACAGTGAATAAAGTAGGGGGACAATCACGTTTTTAGATGGATACTTGTTAAAGCTGACATGGTAGCCTATTATGTCGTGTTGTGTTCATAAAAAATGTTGTGGTTTTGCTTGCATCCTTGCCATCATTTTTATGATACCTCTATATGAGATGAAGTTGGAGGATGTGATTTGAATGTGTGAGTGATGTCATCATGTGTGTCCTTCAGTGTCTGGCTTGGGCTTTGGCTTCATGAGTGGAGCGTTCTCAATGGTCAACATCCTGGCAGACTCTGCAGGCCCTGGGACTATAGGGATCCATGGGGACTCCCAACACTACTTTTTGTCCTCAGGTAAAGATATATGTGGCTACATACTTTCATAACTTAGCATAGTACACAATCTACTAGCTTAGTGTCGGTAGGTGTTGTCATGCACTTTAACTCAGAACTAACAGGAGGTTACCTTAGGGTTCCTTGAATTACGTATTAAATAATCTGACCTTCACAAATACTAAGTCAGCACTAAGCATGGTCTACTTTAGTTTCTGAGGCCAATACATGTTAAGCTTTGTTTGAAGCGTAGAAAAATAATATTGGTTTTGTAGCTCTAGAATTTGTGCATACATCTCCTCTTGACTCCAGGTCATGATTATTTATACCTCAATGTACTGTAGCATGCTAACAGATGCTACCTGTGTTGTGCCCAACCCCAGCCTTCATGACTATGGCCATCATCCTACTGCACATGTTCTGGGGGGTGGTGTTCTTTGAGGCCTGTGAGAAGAAGCACTGGTGGTCTGTGGGTGTGGTGGTCATCAGCCACCTGCTGGTATCTTGTTTGGTAAGTGAGCAACATTTAACATTTTAGGGAACAACATTTCCCCTGTAAGGGAAGTTAGTTCATTCATTCAAGTACTTACCTTAGTCATTAGCCATACTTCAAAGAAGGCCTGCAGAGAAGTTACCATAATTTTAAAGGTCTCAGTGTTGCCTACTAATGAATATATTGACCAACTGGCACAAGTCTTCAACTCCACTATACAAGTATAGTATGACAAGCAACCAGGAGAACTTAACATATGTCATTTGTTGCAGACGTTCCAGAACCCTCAGTATGTGGGCAGTCTGGTGCCCACCTACATCATCATGTTCCTGATGGGAATGTGGGCTTTCTCATGTGCTGGCGGCTCCCTCCGGAACCTCAAACTATGCCTCACCTGCAAAGACAAGGACTTCCTCCTAGCTAACCATCGGCCTAGATAACACTACACGAGACAGCCTCGGGACTCTATCCAAATGCCTCTCTAACACACACACACACACACGCAGAACCACTCAATAATGTGGACACACTGGGTTGATTTATATTTGTTTTCTTTTTTTAAGGTCTAATTATTGTTATGTTCTGTGTTGCATAAATTTGATGGATCAGGGTATTGCTGTACTGTAGGTAAGAACTTCAGTGTTTGTAGAATATTGCTATTGTAGGTGTCTTGCCACCCAGGTGAGTTGTTTTCCTTGAGGGAGCAACGCTCTTCAACCTCTCTTCCTTTGCCCCTCTTGGAGACCTAAAGCTGCTTTCTTTAGATTGTGCCATCCGGTTCTGTTTGGCAGTGATATTGACAAGATTGCTGTTACTGAAAAAGGAATCACAGAATCTTAGTAATGGGTTGTAGGTTTTGCTACTTGCCGGTCTTTGTCCAGACTTTTCTTTTTCCTTCAAATGATGGTACCCACCCACCATTCGATGGGCTTTGCTCCCTTTCTGGTTCTGTGCCTTCAATAAACATGAGGTCACATCCCATTTTTCCTTGTGATTGTACCAAGCCATTTTATAGTGCTTATCCAGTAATACCTCAGATGTTAATTTCTGGTTGTGATTTTGGAAAGTTGGGGCAACATTCACTGTCCATCATCACTAGAGGACAAATAAAGTCCAGAAAACTGACCTAGAGTGTTGCATATCAGTCAATATGGGACTCTTCCACATCCTTTTTTCCATACAGATTTGTGTTGAACTTGTAGATACCAAATGTCCCAAATACTAATTTTAGTTTGACATATAATTGATTGCATTCATTATAATCATCTTTTGTTGTTAAGCTTTATAGTTTATTAACCAGTTGTCAATCTGATTATGGCTTCCCTTCTTAAGCATGCCAAATCAGTCATTGTTTTGCAGAAATTGTTATTTAATATGTTTCGGTAGCTCATCACATTTAGCTTAAGGACTCCCAACTCTTCATTTGGCTAGATTTTCTTTTTTTACAGACCACTTTGCCAAGAGTAGCAGACCATGCCTATACCACTTCCTTGTAAAAACATTCATTAATTTCAGTCATACTATTGCAAACCAAACATAAAATACATCTCAACATTATTTAGAAAACAAACACTATACTGCAATTGTTTTTATTGTACAGGTTTTGATGCAATTTGAAATGTATAGGACATGTATAAATAGGAAATGTTTTTAAATGTCTAGTAAAATGCTCATGTCACACCAAATATCTTAGTTTTCATTTTAAATATGACAGTTTAACAGGTTCACAAGAGTGAATAATGGTTTACAGTCGAATTGATATGTCTTGACTTTGAAATAAATTCATAATTAGTATTGACAGTTTGAAAGACAAATGCATTCCTGGTGGAACCATCAAAGAGTCAACAGATGCATTGTTATAGCTGCTTCATAACCAGCCTGAAAGAACTCTCTTCGCTGCTTGGCACAAAGCAGGCGCCAGGCTTTCAGCAAAAAGGAGATTACTGACCCGGTGCACACTGGGAAGCACCCTGAGAGCACCCGGGGATGCTCTCAGACCCTAAGTGTGAGTTAGCTTTAGCGTGCACTTTTAATCAGGCTTTACCAAACCTCTGAGCCCACATCTCAGTACAGTGGCCCCCACCCCCGGTCATGTCCCCCCTTTTCTCAGGTCCTGTTTCCTCTTATGAAACCAGACTCACAATGGTGGAGCAGCATAAAGGGGGCGTGGGACATGGGAGCACCCCGGGAAGTCTCCAAGGGGATTTGCTCAATGCCCTTTTCTCTGTGAGAGCACTGCTTGTGTGTCCCCCAGACATAGGGCCACTTCCTCTGTTGAAATCTGACCTGTATGTGTGTCAACCACGCTGAGATCATGAGATCATGACCAGTAATCTGCATGGAAAGTGAGATTGTATTTCCACGGGTCATGTTAAACATGTAAGGTTTCACTCCTGAGGGTTGGGTTTCATTACCTGTTTTTAGAGGGTTTGTGGAGTACAATAATGGTCAACAAAGGTCACAATTCCACCCACACTGGGTGGAATCACAGGTGTGCAGTTCATAAACTGGCTGGAATTCCTGTGGTGTTGACCCCGTAATTGACATTTAGTGTCCCCATCATTCCCTTGGAGGTTTGCCATGTGACAAATGGATGCTTCACATAGAAAGATAATATCACTTACCCTAAATCTTTGCTCATTCTCACAGATGCAGCTGATACTGTTTTTAATAATAATTATTGATAATTACAAGAGGAGAAAAGAATGAGGGAGAAGCTAACAGAATCAGAATTATTGCGATGTTTTCCTTATACTTCCCACACGAGGGCGCCATTGAAACAGCAAGGTGGGTACTTCACCGGTAGGCCTATGCTAACGAGCCAATTTGACTTGCCTGTAGAGTCGATGGCTTCAATTAGGCTGAAATATACTGCAACATTAATTTAGAAGGTTTCATGTTCAACTTTATATAAATTCCAACATTTCTAACAAATTACATTCGATGCCTAATTGGGTAGGCCTACACCTGTTTTCTCCTTGAATCATTTAAATAAATCTTAGCCCAACCGTTTTTATGTTACTATAGGCCTTGATAACATTTACGTATTTGACATGAATCCCCAAACAATATCATATCTCCTGACTACCCCAGGGTCTTATGACTTCGTTGATCAACATAGAGCATAAAACGACATTCTCACGTCTGCCTTTACGCGACTACCTGTTCACCTTGCATATATTATGCAAATAGGATGGAGCGGATAGTCCTTAACCAAGGAGCAAGGATGGTCACTTGATCAGCTGAATGGAGAAAGAGAGAGAGGGAGTGCGAGTCTATGCGGAGGAAATAAACGTGATGGTATCAGAAAAAATGTTTCGATGGTACAGCTAAACTTGATTTTAACTGGCAAGGGAGAAACTGATTCCACTCATCGTGGGTCGTATGAATCACGAATGGATCCTAATTTAAGTCTTAGCAGGAAAAGATTTTTGCATTTTTTATCTTTCTATTTTATCCTTATTTATCAAGGTAGGTGATGTCTAATTGTGTGTCATTGTTTTGGTTATAATTAACAACATTTAGTTTGTTCAATCCAACCGTTTTTGTTAGTTAGCCTATCTTTGAAGTTGTAGACGTGCCGGAGCAGCTGTGCACTTCTCTAGAATCTACTTTTAACAAATCGCCTCACACGGCCACCTGCAATAAGTTAACTCTGCAAATAACCTTTACGACAGTTATGTTTTGTTCTAGCCTAAATTATACCATTGACTCTTAAACAGAAGGCTATTTCAGGATTCTGTTTATGATTGTTATTTTTTTATTTTATTTTTTTCAGCGCATATGTCTTGGGGTATTGACAGAGTGAACATAACAAACTGGAATGATTTTGATAAGTGAGTCTTAATTTGATGCATGTTCATTCTTTCGCATGTTGAGATTACCTCATTTATAGGTTATTGTTATTTCATGCAAATGACAGGCCTAGGCTAATTCATTTTTGGATAACGTTAGCTAATAATATCAATAACACGTAGTCCTATTGTTATTACAATTTTGTTGCTGTAACATCAAGTGCAAAATCGAATTTGTGCATGCAGAAAGATTATACAGAAGTTTTAACCATCCATCAATTGTTTTCTATTGCCTAGTCATTTTGAGTGGAAGCCTTTTCTGTTGGTGTCAGGGAAAAAGCTTTGTCTTTTGCGCAATGCCTCTTTTTCGGACTAACACAAGTGCTGATTACCTGTGAAGAACAAACCTTGCCTTGTTCTCTTTCTTCCAACAGTAAAAGCAGCAGTATAATGCTGCCGAAATGGGATACCGCTTCCCAAAGAGGGCAGGTAGGCGAACGGAGTCGCTGTTTTGAAACGTTGCATTGATAGAGCACGTTAAATACGTCAGGCACAGAAGCCAGCAGTCAGGATGATTAGTAGTTTCATTTCCATAAAATGCACATATAATGCAAATGTATTAACGCCCAACATGAACTTGAATAATGACACTGATTGCATAATCAACCTATTCTTATGTTCCTCCTCAGCCGACTTTTCGAGCAAATATTTCGAGTCAATAAACCAGGAAAATGAAATGCAGGCGATTAGTAACGTCAGGGAGCCACACTATCAAAAGTCCTTATATTAGGCTATTGCCATAATGTATTCCACTTCGATTGATTAGTTTCATATTTCGATAATAAGGTCAAATGGTTATATCATGGTATATGTTGTAGACTACAGTCTATTGCGGCTAGTCATTGTTACAGTAATCTTTCAAATGCATTGTTACAGCAATCTATATAATCTCAGGAGCCTATTGGAACACGTAGGCTATCTTACTCAATATGCTATCAACATCATGGTGTTTATAGGTTGTGCAAAGTGAATCCCATACATGTAATTTAGAATGAAAACAAGACTACAGTAGGCACAACAACGTTGTTGTGGTCTTGTTATCTCACTCCTGCTCACAATACCCTGGCTAATTACCTATCTTTAATTATTCAAACAAATGCTGCCTCTCCCCTCTCCGCTGGCCAGGCTTTGTCCCTGCTCTCTGAGATGAAAGCAGAGGTTTGAGGGCTCATGTGTTCAGACAGGGTTGAAGGTTTGTAATACAGGTGGTGGTTGAGTCCCAGGTGAGGTATATGTGCTGCATCTATGGGGAGGGAAAAGCGTATTCTGGGGCAGACAGGACAAACTGATTCTTTTTTGTCTCAACTTTGATCTAAACCTAAACTGCACAAGCTTTATATCTAGAACTACCAAGCCCGCTTGCATTGTTCCTGAACTCAAATGGGAGAACACCCAACACTTTTTTTGTCCTATTGGCAAGTTTCTATGTGACAGAAAGTCTATTGCTGTAGGATAATCAATGGTGGATGACAGCTCTATCCACACACCCACATATTAACTTATGCGATACCTGGATTTCTTGATCATTTTCTAGATTTGATTTGGCACCAACAAATGTAATTCAGGACGGAATTTTGCCAGACAAGACGCAGATTTGTAAAACGTTTCAATGTCCAACATTTAATCAAACCTTAATTAATCTGTTATCTGAGAGCAGGGCTTGTTTCTCCAGATTGTTGAGGCATTTCTGTATTATATATTAAAGTCGAGAAACGTAACACAATTAATTAAACGATCCAGGTTGTGTTACAAGGACTTAGTTTTGGTTTGCTGACAAAGATAAATTGCTCACTTATCAAACACTGCCAAGGATCTCCATATGATAACATTTAACATAGGCTAGTTGTTTAAACCAGGTTTAGAAACGCAAGTCCAGGGTCAAGTTTATGCTCTGCTACTGTACTGTATTCACATTGATTGACATTGATTTAATTTTTTTACCCTCTCCTAAGGAACTCCCAAGAGCTTCTGCAGCATTAGCAACCAACACATTTGCCAATTCAACAGCAATATTAGCCAATGTATCATCGAGTGACATGTCAGCCATCACGATATCAACCAATAAGACATCGGCCAGTGGGACTTCAACCAATACAACTTTTGCCACATCAGTCAATTTGTCCTCAGTCAAAGCATCAACTGGTACACCGTCAGTATACAAAGCTCCAAACAATACGTTTCCCCTCTACAAATCCTCAAACAAGCCATCTATACGCAGAGCCACAGGTACCACTTGTTGAACAGCTTCTGTTATACATTAATGTATTTCACATGAAAGATGCTCACTCATGTTGTTAGCACCTCAAAATATGCACTTCTTTCCACTATAATACCCATATTCAGTCCCTAAGTTCTCAATGTGAGACATTCAGTTAAAGCCATACATTGAATGAGGAGCATGTTTTACAACCCAAAGTGCAAAGTTACTGTCCTGTCTCTACTCATAGCCAAACCCCCCAGATCCACAACCAGTCTTATGCTTCAGTGGAAGAACAATTGACCTCTCTGTCTGGCCTCCCTTTACATGGAGCACACTGAGTAGGGGAAGGGGCGAGGGGAGACCCTTTATCCAACCCCAAGCTCAGCCCAGTCTGGGGGTCTCTGATGTCAGGTGTACCTCTATAGGCTGTCGGGGGTCCGGCCCGGGGTCAGATTGTATGGCCACTGTTCAGCTGTCTCCTTAACCACTGGCCATATGTTGTTCATGTTGGCACGATATAATCGGGGCGTTGTGTGCACCCTCTGGAACCTTCTGTTTTTGGTGTGCGGGTGGGGGGACACTCAGGACCACTGGTGTGTGACACTACATAAAGTCACCGTTGGAGACGGTGGAGGAAGAAGGGAAAGAACATGAAACAGAGGTGGGGATTTTCCCTTGAAGTCATCGTTATGGGAAGTTGTGACTTTCCAGGAATTTGGGTTGGAGAGGCTAAAGATGCCAAAGAGGGCTACACCTAACACAATTTGTTGAGCTACTTTGTCTTGACATGAGGATGTCATTGTCATTGAGGGCATCACACAACATTGTCACAACATTGAACATGTTTTGCACCATTACCTTTAACAACATTGTTCTTCTCGTTGGACATGTGTTTCTGTCTTTTTTTTAGATCCCTGTCTGTTTCCTTGTCTAAATGGAGGCCAGTGTGTACCCCCAGAGACTTGTGACTGCAGTTTATATCAAGCCACTGGAACACGCTGTCAAACAGGTAACACACAGTCATTACCTGATGTGATGGAAGTCTTTGGGAACCTCCTTGAAAACAATAGATTTGATGGTGCCATAACATTTGGTATCAAAGTATACATTCTAATGCTTGTCTACAGTATCTCAGTCTATCTTCTTGTTGGCCTGTTTGTTTTCTATGTTTGTGTCTGTTTGTTTGTCCAGTTCCCAATGCAGGGTTTGAGAGAGAGATGACATGTCGGGCATGGGGCCAGTATAACTTTGAGACATTTGATGGCCTGTACTATTTCTACCCTGGCAAGTGCACCTACACTCTGCTGCGGGACTGTGAGGACACGACTCAGTCCAATGTAATCATACAGGTACACCCTCAACTTCTACCATAGCAACACCACATGCTTCCTAGTATACCATAGAAAGTACATTAAAGATGAAGTGTTAAACTGACCAAACTTAGTCACTGGTTTAAAAGAAGCGAGCTTTTGGAAAAAAGTATCTCCAAGTTTTCCCCAAGTATCCATTGCTTCGAACTGTTCTCTACTTGGAGTGGTTTTGAAAATGGTTGCATCTAAGTACACTCTTTGCCTCTGGTCATATTCTCCTCTGAAGATTGGGCCATCTCATTATTAGAGTCAATCCATGTCCATTATCAGTAAATACTGTAATTACACACAATGAATGAATAGATTCAAAACAAAGCTCTACTTTGTTCCTCAAAAAGAGAAGGGGAAAGCTCACTCCATGGGAGCACAAGAATAGTAAGCAAAGTGGCAATATCAATTCTCCGCTAATCAAAGAGATGCTTACAAAATGGACAGCCTTAGCCGTGTGACCATCATTTTTATCATCTTGGATCTTCTGGTTCTTGGAAAGAAGAGAAAAGCTCTGAAAAATGATTGCCTGTTCTCTGTAAAGACTTTGAGTGATTGATCCCCTCCAGGTTCACAATGACCCAGGCTGCCGGTCATCTCCATACACCTGCACTCGCTCCATTAGTCTCTTTCTGCCATGGGAAGGCGAGATCAGGTTGCACAGGACCAATGTGACCTTCAAAGGCCAAAGGTGAACAATTAGGATCCGTATACCATCTACATAAACCCACATTATTTCCGTGAAAGAAAAAGGTTGAATGTGTACTTGTCATGAACACTGTACATGTATGTTGGTTCTTCTTTGCTAATTCTATTATTTAATGGACTGACTCAACCTTCTTTCCTCATTCAGGCTCCAGCTCCCATACCACATCCACGACATTGAACTGGAGTACATCTCCCACTACGTCCTGGTCACCCAGCAGCAGGGCTTTACCTTGGCTTGGGACGGTCACAGCGGCTCTGTCTATATCAAGCTCAGCCCAGAGTATGTGGGCAGAACTTGTGGCATGTGCGGCAACTTCAATGCCGATGTTCAAGATGACCTTAAGACTAGCTACGGTAAGTAGGGGCTCAAATATTTTGGAGACAGGTTACAAAAACGTTAAAAATAAAGTCATTGTTGACCTTTCTTGAAAGACTTGATCATTGTGCACCGTTGTTTGTGTTAGTCAGTTACTGAATTTCATGTTTCTATCAAAAGTGGCATAGGAGGATATCTGAATGCAAAGTCTGTAACTGGGTCTGAACACAGTTTTTGAGTCTAGAAAACAGTGTCTGAACACTGAAAAATTGAATGGTAGATTTACAGTGGAAGTGGTGGCCATGTCTCTCTTTCTGTCCATCTCCCCAGATGTGCTGACTCAGGACCTGGCCATGTTTGGGAACAGCTGGGTGGAGGAGGAGCCTCACCAGGCCAAGTGTGCCCCGGTGCCCTCCATGTTTCTCTCGCCCTGTGCTTCACAGGATGCCCACACCATGCTGGTACCGTACCGTTCCAAATCTCTACCAGCAACCCATTAAAACACTTTTCCAAACTTAACTTCTTAACTATCTGTTCTTTTAGTAAATTATGTTTCTAGATTACTAAGAAATATGAATTAGATTGAACTTGGATCCAAGTGTGGTCAATCTCTTTATTAAAATCATTAATGGTTTTATCCTTTTTTATTGTCATAGAAAGTAGAGGAGGTGTGCGCCATGTTGCTGGAGGAGCCTTTCAAGACCTGCCATGAGTTTGTCAGTCCGATGTCTTACATGTCCAGCTGCTCCAATGACCTCTGCCAGTAAGTTCTACTGCTACCACTGTACGCTGCATATTATGATTGTGTGTTGCTTATAGTAGTTTAAGTTTAATAACAGATAACATGTTAAAGTGCATAATAGATAACTAAGAAAAATATGGCATATAATAAAGAAGGCAAATTCTTAATTTATTTTCAAATCAAATGGTTAAGTTAAAACATTGAAGCTGGCCTGGCATAGTTTTAGCATAGAAGTTAATTTAAACAGCCCTTCTAAACACACATCTATCTAGCCCAAATGAATGAGTCGTTGTTTGTTACTCTCCTTTAAAGGTCGGGTCCCAATGGGGATGTGGTATGCCAGGTGTTTACTGAGTATGCCCGTGCTTGTGCCCATGCTGACCACCCACTGCACCATTGGCGGGCACACATACCGCAGTGTGGTACGTAATCTCATTGCCCCTTCCTTAATTCATTATGATGGATCTAACTATTTTAGGTCGGACAGAAATTACATGACAGAAATCTAAATATGTGTCAATGTATATTAGCGTATAAATTCCTAGATACATTTTTTGTTATGTCGACATGTAAATGTTGAAATTACAGCAGTCTGGCCTTAACGGGCTTGTTAACCCACAAGTTATGTTCAGTTGCCAGTAAAAGCTGACTGCTTTAGTGGCTAAGTTTGCACATCAACCATTTTTGTTTTGGCCATTACAGTCACGAAAGGTTTCGCCCATGCCCTCAATGACTCCAGTGACCTGTATCAGTGCATTCCCCTATGATGTCACTTCCTGTCCTTGTGTTCTCATCAGCGGTGCAGTGTTCTCCTGAGCTGCAGTACAAGGAGTGCATCACTTGCTGCCCTGTCTCCTGTAACATGGACCGGATGTGCATCGACAGCAAACTGCCTTGTCTGGATGGCTGTTACTGTCCCGATGGTAAGACATGGAATCTGTGTTCTTCTTGATAGCAGTTCTCCTGAACTAAATGTAGCTATTTTGTAGCTGTATTTTTTCCATATCAGTGTTTGTGTGAGACATAAAACTTGTTTTTTTGGTTTGGTGCCTTGGTCCCAAGGTCTCCATCACCTTCACAGTGTATGTGTATATTCTTAGTCTAACATCTTCTCACAGATCTGATCTATGAAGACGGGAGCTGTGTGAAGCCCTCAGACTGCCCCTGCGAGTACCACGGCATGGTCTACCCATCTGGACAGACTGTTCAGGAGGAATGCAACAACTGGTGAGACCATATGCAAAATGTTGTTTTCTCAAAACTAAATTCAGAATACTTTATGGGACAGGAATATACCTTATGATGCATATACATATGAATACATATGATGCTCTATCCATATTTGATATATGTTTGTTGCAACTCTTTCCTGCTCTATCCACACAACACATATGTTCCCCAGGAAATGTGCAATCCTACATTTAATCTCAGCCATCTCGGATCTGGGCAGGATTGAGGGGTGCCTTCTGCTCTCAGTCCCATTTCTGTCAGTGGTCCTGGATGATCAGTGCAGGCTTTCATGTTTCCAGAGCCACCTGGTCACTTCTCCCCTTTCTCTACCTTTCAGCACATGCATGGGGGGAGTGTGGAACTGCACCGACCACAGCTGCCCAGGTCCACATCTTTACCTTACCAACATGACAATGCACACATTTTTTCGTGTGGATTTTATGTCAACTTAAATGACGAGGTGTTACAAAACATGATCCAATGGAATTATATGTTATATGTCACATGTTTTCATCAATATATACTTATATACTGAATTTCAGCGTGAGGCTGCTGTTAAGTTTGAGCCGAACATTGTATTTCAAGAAATGATACTGGTTCTCACTAGCTGATGTTATACTTTTTATTAATTTCTGACCTCACCCCTCACAGGAGAGTGCTCTGTTACTGGAGATATGTACTTCCAGTCATTCGATGGTCGGACGTACAGCTTCCCAGCATCGTGCCAGTATGTCCTGGCAAAGAGTCGTAACTCAGGGAAGTTCACTGTCACCATACAGAATGCACCTTGTGGACCTGTGAGTCGTTTTTGGATATCTTTCAGCATTGTGCTCAATCATATCACAACACAGTGATATGATTACACACTGATTTGCTTGGTAACATAATGATATGAATAGTGCCCAATGTGGTTGTATTTGATGATCTTATGTAATTGCTTTTTAAATGATGAGAGCAAATTAAACATTTTCAAACCATACCGATAACTAAAATCATATTGCTTTCCATCAGCTTTGTTGGCAAACTCCTGCTCTGTATGTCTTTCAAATAGAACAGGAGTTTGCACAGTAATCGCTCCGCTGATAGGAAAATGTTTTACCTGTCCAGTTTGTATTATCATGCAGAAACTGGAGTTTGGTTCTAACATTTTGCTCTGAAACCTGATGGCTGGGAGGGAGCACAGATGAAAGCCCTTCTGCGACGTGTTGTGTGTCGTGATCAAACCATCTAATGCCCTGACAGATAAAACATGAGAAGCAACAAAAGACTGAGAGCATCTCTTCCTCAAAGCCTCCAATTTCCCAGCAGCACCCCCCGGCCGCTGATGACACTACTCAACATGCAGCAAGTGGGGCCCCTGTATAATATGACACACAGCATTCTAGTCAAGTCAGAGGGGCCCCTCCCAGCCCCTAACCAATCCAAATGTTGCAATTCCCTTGGATGACCTTATCTCGGTCCAGAGTGACTGAGTCCTCGACTGCTTTGTAGTTGGGAGCGATGAAGGGAGGAGGAGGCGGAGGTGGCGGGATATAGGGCGGGCTGTGTGAAAACGGGATAGTGTACGAAGGGGATGGAATGAGGGGTCTTATGGTGGTGAGGGGGGGGGGGGGGCGGCTTGACTTCTCAGCTGTGTGAAAGACACGATTCATGGAAGCATATCGCTTACTGTCAGCCCCTTCTCCGCATCCCTATCTTAAGAAACTTGCACTGCGGATTGACTGCCCAAACCATCTCTCAAACTGAGATATTGCTGGGAATGTTTTGCAAACTTATTAAGTACCTCATCTAGCCATTGACAAAGTGGGTAGATCTCTAAAGAGATAATTGTCCTGTATAGTTTTCCCACTCAATCCCCCCTCAACTCCCCCTCAACCCTTTCTCTTGATGTGCTTTCTCTCCCATTCATCTACTGCTTCTGAATTGCCGCCATTAGGAAAAATGGCGGTATTCTTTATCGAGCCATCTTGTCTCAATTTCAGAATTTGGATGGAGCCTGCATCCAATCAGTTAGCCTGGTCATTGACGAGGATCCGAGAACAGAGATCACAATGAGCCACCTTGGAGAGGTCTTCATGGCGGGCCAGTACCGCATATCCCTGCCCTATTCAGATGGTAACCTCACATGAGCATTGTGCCTTGGGGATGGAGGGGGGTGAGGGTGGGGGGGGCTGGCATTGTTAAAACAAACTCATGTACATTCAGGTGATGTTGGGGGACTGGACCAGAGATGTATTGAATGGAAGTTGTTTCTCTTAGATGGCAACATTTTTCAGTTCTAAGTCAATTACGCCATATTGTATTGCCCCTGTCCGGGCTCATATTTCACTCCTTTAGATGTTTCAATCCTGTGACTTTCTCATGGTGGGGTCAATTATTTTGTGTGCCCCCAGTGTTTGAAAATTGTGTCATTAAGCTCAGACATCTCATATCTTCCCTCATTTGGTAGGAGATGTCTTGACTTATTTCAACAAATAGTAGAAAAAGGGAACAAGGAAATATATGCTCTAGGTGGTATAAACTCAGGATTTTGTGAAACAATACGGAAATAATCATAAAGTATATTTTCAACATTCCTTCCACCCCTTCCATGCTCCCCACCCTCCCCAGACGTGTTCCACATCCAGGAGCTGTCCTCCATGTTCCTGCAGGTGAGGACGTCTCCCGGGTTGCGACTTCAGTACGGCTGGCGCGAGTTCCGCCTCTACCTGCAGGTGGACGAGCTGTGGAAGGAGGACACGGTCGGCCTGTGTGGCACTTTCAATGGCAACATTCAGGACGACTTTCTGTAAGTGTGTCCGGCCTATCTCCAGACCCCCTGACCCTATCGTGGCGGGTGGCGCTCTCTTAGATTGGCGCCAGACTCTTTGTGCCACTCTGCTATGAGGGGGAAAGAGGTAGATGAGAGACAGAAAGAGAGAGTGGTTGTGAGTGTTTGAGAGGGGTGTGTGTGACAGAAAAAAGAGGGGTTGGTCATAGAGAGGGGATACTCTCGTTTCAGGGCCAAGGAGATCCAGAGTGAAGTGCCCCTCTCTTCTTCTTTCTCTCTCTCTCTCTCTCTCTCTCTCTCTCTCTCTCTCTCTCTCTCTTTCTCTCTCTCTCTCTCTCTCTCTCTCTCTCTCTCTCTCTCTCTCTCTCTCTCTCTCTCTCTCTCTGTAATGGACACTGACCAGGCGGTTGGCATCAAAAGGTTACCTCCTTAATCGCCTCTTTTAGAGGGACAGATGAGCGCCCAAGTGAGATGGCTGTGGCCGTGAGATGGCTGTGGCCATGTCAGATTCACCTGAAATGTTTCCTTAATGGAATCATGGGCAGCCCAGTTACTGGAATAGGGAAGGAGAGGATGGGTATTCTGTGTCCTCTGTAAATGTCAATCAATTAAGCTTTTTCAACGAGCAAAAGAATATGACCCCTCATAACATAAGTTTGCTTGTGTATTCCTCACACATCTGGGTTAAAAGCACCAAGGAACAACCCTGTTCCTCGTTTGATATGAGGAGTAACGCCGCCAAATCCTCCTTTGAAAAATAATAAACCTTTGTCCTGTTCTCTAAGATGCCCTTGATAGGTACTGCTCTGGATGCTACTCACCTGCTTGTCCCTGTCCTCAGGTCTCCATCGGGGATGATAGAAAGCACCCCACTGCTGTTTGGGAACGCCTGGAGAGTGTCGTCAGCCTGTGCTCCCATCCACAGCCTGCCCCAGCTCGATCCGTGTGACACACACCAGCAAACAGGTGAGTCCCCCTAATGCTTTCTACATTCTCACGACAGGATGTACTGTACCATATGTCCTTTGACTGTTGTAGATGTTAAGTTTTGAACCTACACTGTTATCCTGGGGTTGATCCCAAGTCAAAAGTCCTCTCACACACTGTTTTATACTTGCCTAACATTATTCTAAAACTCTAAATCCTCCAGTGTTTTCCATATTGATTCTTGTCTAACCCCAATCCCGACCCACCCAGCGTCCTACGCCACAGAGATGTGCGATGTGCTCAACCAGGAGCTGTTCGCCACGTGCCACGAATACCTCAGCCCCATACCGTTTCACCGTCAGTGCCGGGCCGACACGTGCAAGTGTGGCGCACCCTGTCTGTGCTCCGCTCTGGCCCACTATGCACGCCACTGCCGCAAGTACCACATCATTGTGAGGTTCCGAGTACACGTGCCGGATTGCGGTGAGTGTTTTTCATGTCATTTTAGATTTTGATGTGCCTTCAATTGATTGCTTGCAGGACTTGATTGATTGGAGACATTTCATACCATAGAAGGTTCTATATAATCAAATGTATGTGCTGAAGTACTTAATATCAGCCCTAAAAGAATGGAATTAGAAACGTTTCTCCAGTTGAAAACGTCCTTAAAGAGAACATTTGTCTACTCACGATGTTACTGTAACACACCTTACCTCCTCTCTCTAGCCATCCAGTGTCCTGAGACTATGGAGTATGGGACGTGTGTGTCATCATGCCAGCGCCGTTGCTCTGCCCTCGCTGTACCACAGCACTGTGGGCAGGAGTGTGAGGAGGGGTGTGTCTGTCCGGAGGGCACGTTCTACAGCACCCGCACACACACCTGTGTACCCAGGTGAGACTGCAGGTGGTCAACACATCCAAGAGGAAAGCAATTCCAAATTTAGAGTTTTCATGTTAATTAAAAATGAATGTGAAACAGCATATTTTTTCTAATGAAAGTTTTGCAAAGGAAAGCATGTGACCAGGAAAGCACTTGATTCCACTTTTCTTTTTTTTTCTAGCTTATTATTTCAAATTTGTGCAGCAGTGGGGATTATTAATTATGATGATTGTATCATGAAAATATTGACTTGAGCAGACTTCAATCTCAACTGCTAGGTTGCACACGTTTCCCGGCAAGTCGGCTTTTTAACTGTCAAGCTTATCGCAACTGGTTAAGGAAGTGCAAGCAAAACAAATCCCTTCAAAGTGATATTTGTATTTCAGCTGAAGTTTAGGGTCAGACTTTTAAGTGGAACTTGTTGAAGTCGTCCGATAGACATGACAGACCCCTTCCGACCTTAACAATTACACTCCCTTTTCAACACTCTCTGCCCAGAGAGACATGCAGCTTAATTCCCCTTAAATGTCCCTAGCTTTTTACATCTTCTGTAGCTCTGTGCCTTACTTACCATGTACTAGGGTTACATCAAGGAATTTTCCGTGAAACCCCCCCATTCATTCCCCACTCAAGCTGTGGAAGACACAGATATCTGATAACCAGTGAGAAAGAATTTGTAATACAGAGCCTGATGTGTTGCACTGGCCTATATGTTACAAAGGCTTTTAGCCTCCGCTAAACAAAGTTTAGCACAACTCGATTGAGTCCGCAGCCATTTTAGCTCAGATTTTTGTAATGGCAATGATTCACTTAAAGTGCTGATGTAACCGGGTTAGGAATTTATGTTTCTCAAATTCACAATAAGAAAAAAAATGACAGTTTAAAGAAGTATAAGCGGTATATTGATAGTCATTTAAAGACACAGAAGTGTTTAAATAGACAAGTGTTCATCATGATGCAACACATTCAGAGTTTGTACATGTATGCCTGTGTGTACATGTATTTTTGTGTCTGTTATATATGTGTGTGTGTGTGTGTGTGTTTGGCCTCCTTAGGCGCGAGTGTCCCTGCAGCTTTTTGGGGGCAGACTATGCACCAGGTGACGTGATCATGACCTCAGCAGGTGTACAGTAAGATTCTCTTCCTCATCTCCATTGCCAAATTCACTATGATTCCAGGCTTCTTGCCCTGTTATAGCAGTCTAACCCTAACTGCAGTCTAACCGTAACTACTCTCTTTTTCACCTCAGGGTTTGTCAGGATGGCAAGCTGATTTTGCAAAGTTCTGAGAGCGGTACGTTCAATTCACAATCATTTCACATTACCTAGATAGAAACAGATGTGTGTCTCCCACCTCAAAATAGATCATTTCAGAAGTTTGTACATATTTCTTTCCAAACATTACTTAGGGAGGATGTGTCTCATTCTTTACCTCAGTGTGTCTTTCTGAGCATTGTTTTGCATTTTGACTTCTAATCGTAGAAACTGTAACAAAAGATGACAAATGATCACTTACATTTGAAAATGTTTGCTAGGTCTTTGTTTTTGAAACCATATTCATTCTTTCAGACAAGCTATGCCCAGTAGATCAGATGTACCTGGACTGCTCTGAGGGCATGGACAGGGGCCTGGCTTGTGAACAAACCTGTGAATCCTTCCTCCTTAACCTGACCTGCTCAACACACGAGCCCTGTGTACCTGGTTGTGTTTGTCCACCTGGGTGAGTATTGCACAATATTTTGTACTATCAACCTGGTATGAGTACTGCACTGGGACATATTTGAAATGTCACCACATTTAGGCAAACATTAATGCCCAAATGCCCTGGAAATCCATCCAAGTGATTTTGAAAAATATAAATATATAATGCCTTGAAAACAGATGATTTTTTCAAAGGTAACCTTGTCCTTAAGGTTGAGGTTTAATCTGGAGTTGAAGCAGTCACTATTTATGAGACATGCCTTACCTTTGAACATCCTTGAACATCATTTTGAAGTTCAAGTACGTGTGGGAACCCTCGTACCATACAACCTAGCCAAACCCTATGATGTCAGTTTGTGTGGGTGATCCATGACTTTGTCACTGTTGCTAAGGTCAGCAGCTCAGTGTCTAGGCCTGGGAAACATCTGAGCACTGAGCCCTCAGCTTCTGGTAACCCTGTAATGACTATCACACTTGGAGCTAAAGGTGGGCCAGGTCACCACACAGGGTAGTGGAAAATTGAGGTTCGGAAATGTGGCAATAATTTTGTCTACTCTGTGACATATTTATTAATGATACAAAACATGGATATTGCCCTATCTACCATACGCTTAGTGATTAGACTTAGTAAATAATTAGCCTCCAAACACTCAGTTGCAGGCCTGTAGTTTCTTTGAAGATGTACCTTGACTAACTGCTGTAGTTTCGGAGGTGCCGTTCAGGATGTCTTCTCCACAGTCTCTACTTGCCACAACTCACAGAGTCATCTGCCTTGATCTTTGTCCTGACTAAGCACCCTCTAGTCTAAGTGTACTCACTATACCCTTTGAGTACCAAGAGGGGACGTTGCCTGGCTTTCAAATGCCCTCTATTCCTGGGAGTCCATTCTCATTACACCCGCAGACGAGGAAGACAGACAGTAAGGGCCAGATTAAGGCTACCTGATCCACTTAATACCCCATGTCTGCTAGACAGAGAGAGGGTTAAGTATCCATATTATGAAATAGAACCCGACAAGTCATGGTGATGAGCATATTAAAGGGGCCTCCTAAGCCAAATACTGCATGGTGGCATATCCAAGATTATGACACTTTTGTAAGGTTTTACGCATATAATATTACGAGTTTACGGTTTCATAGACTCAAACGCTTGTGGTGGGCAGCCCATCTATGATAGATGTAATCTCTCGTTTGGAAGTTGTTTCATTTGTGTTTAGGACCATAATATGACTCACTTAACCAACACAGATTATAACATTTGAATTGACTAAGACCCACCCTGGGCTAGCAAACAAAGGTTCAGTCTCATTAGCTCATGTATTAAGATCTTGCTGAATGGACAAACATGGACACATGCTCTGAATTGTAGTTTAAATTTGACAACCTCGGTAAAGCATGTGATGTAATGAAAGGTATAAGAAAGGTTAATGAGTTCACCTGTGCCAGTCCTCTGGGGTAGACAGACAAAACCCAAAAAGCTTGTCCCACTGTATGAAGATGATACCTTTGTGACAGGGCGAAATGTCTAGACGTCCCACTTGTACGTGATACCCAAGATGGCCGAGTCAGAGCTGTGGTTGGGTGGCGGGAAAATTGGAAGATGGCTCAAAGAGAGAGGTGTGATTCATAGATTCCAATCACGCAGAGTCAGTGACCTTAATAACAAGACCGGCTTATACACGCACACTCAGACTCAAGTATGCACGATCATCATGGGAACCAAATCTTGGTGCATGAAGAAAATCCTGTCATGAGTGTTTAATAACTATCCGCAACTTGATAGTTTGGCGGGAAGTTAGTTGTAAATATAGACACAAAGAGTCCTTATGTTGCTAATGGTGAGACACTGTGCTGGAGATGGTAATATTGATAACTTTTGCAATGGGGAAGTGATTTAACATGTAATTGTAAACTGATTCATCCGATTAAATAATCCAATCAAGGCTAGGAAATATTTATACTGAAGTTTACATTCTTTCAGATATAATTACAAGTATATCTTGACCTGAATGGTATTATTATGTGTGAAGACGTGGCCATACATTAGTTTACATATAATCCTGAATTGGCTTTTAACATGGTGCCTCACAGTGGTTGGAAAACACAGTCTGTTTTATATACTGTCAAATAATAAAGGATATAACTTAAATTGCAAACATGTTATCATACTCAATTAATTAGTCACTAATAGCTATCTATAAATAAACATTTACATTATTTGAAATAAATATCTAGAGCAGCTAGGTCCCACCGCCATTGGAATGCAGTCAACTACAGTTATTCGTTTGTACCCAGACCTAAAAAACCCTATTAGGAAATCATTAGTTGAGGTGCTGACAGGCAGAACTATTGTGTTGCCATTCACAATGGCAGACTTTGTTTATAGCCAAAAAAATTGTAACCATTCATTCCTAATTTTTACGATAAGAAGTCTAATGAACTCTGACAAACTAGAACAAGAACTAGTCACTGCCTACAGTATTTTATGTCCTCAGACTCCCTAAACTAGTATGAGCTTCTCTACCATTCTCTTCTTCTTGGGTGAGCTCCTCCACAATCAATAATTTAGACTTGGAGATTTGCAGGTTGTCTTGTACAATTATGGTCAACTCCAACAATTTTAACTCCGCTTTTTACCAGTTACTGTAGGTACCAGTTTTCATCTAGGTCTGTTTTTCTCTCTTCCTCGTCATCTCTTTTTTAGTAAGGGATGACCGCCCATCCATTTTGTCTTTCTTTCTTTCATTCTTTCTTTTTTTCCCTTTCCTCTCTAGAGAGTAACGGCATAACACTGTTTTTGTGAGCAGAGGCATTCCTGTAGTAATGAACTTCTGTAACTCTGCCCAGGCAATTACGTTTGAGTTTCTCTTTTTTCTTTTTTACTTTGTCACTCCTCCCTTTTATAAATTGCAGTGTTTCTTATTAATGCAATAACTAGGCAGTGTGTAGTCTCAGGTGTCTCTTAAGCCTCTTAAAGAATTCCTGCTACCTGTTTAGGACCATCAGCACTTTTTCATTTGACTGAGGTCTGAGGGGTGCAAAGATATAGCATCAAACCATTTTCAACACTCAACATTTTAGTGATACACACTATAGTTAAGTACAGGCAGTTCACATTAGAAGTACACGAGGATGGCATATCCCCTGTTTTTCTTTTCTTTCTTTAGACATAGATTTCGCAACCATTCATAGTGTAAGGTACATTTCTGGCAACCGTAACATCCTCCAACTTTACGGGGATGCCAAAGCCCTTTAAGATCTCCTGACCTAGGTATTGTGACATTCTTGGCAGAAATAGGAACTACAGAGACAAAAGATTGGAAGACAGAAGACAGGGTGTGCTTGTGCCCGTCTATCCAAAGCTTTCAAGACGTAAAATGAAGGGGAAGTTGAATTGAACTACAAAACTGGACTAAAAATCAGATTCCAATGTACCTAATTTTCAAATTTGAAATCTTCAAACACGTATCAAATGTCTATTCACTAGGGTACAGTATCAAATCCCCCTAAATCCAGTTTTCCAAATTTGTCAGATACAATTTAATCAAAGAGGAGAAAGATGCTCATGGAGATTTATTCATAAATAGCTCACAGAGTCCGTAGAATGGATTATTATGGATTCTTTGATCAGAGTAATCGATACAGTGCCTTGGCGTGCAGATAAAGAGAACTGTTAACACCGCTTTATCTCGGGTGTAACTTTACTCAGATGAACCTGAGGTTTGTGGCGAGGACCATTCAATGTGTCGCTTCATTGTCCACACTCTCTCGCCAGTGGGTATAGCTCGCCCCTGGATATTACAAGATGCTTATCAGCCCTGGCCTAACAGCGTGGAAAGCGAATGGAACCACCCAGACAAAGGCTGTTTCTCTCTATCTCTGAGAATCCTAATTGTCTGGTTTTCTCATGTAGCTAACAAGTGTTGGTCCTTTTCATCTGGAGTTGCCCATCCCTGAAACACTCTTGTTCACTGGCAGTGCTCTGCTATGGGACCCAGACTGCTCTGGCTCTCTCTTCAACATCCCAGCATGCAACACTTTATACATCTCATTCAGAGCTGGACATCATAGCCCTGGCTGGTTTCATGGAGTCAGTTCAAAACTAATCCTAGAATAAAAATTATATGGGGAAGGTATAGCTCAGTCGTAGAGCATTTTCCAGAAGATCCAGAGGTCCCACTTTCAAGACAACCCTTGTATGTTGCTTTGGATAAAAGTGTCTGCTAAATGAATCCATTCATGGAGAACCCTTTTTGAAAAAACTTTATGTTATCCTCAACAGAATTGATTGTGTCTATAAACCTGCACTACCTTTCTGTGTTTTTTTGTTTGTTTGTTTCCAGGATGCTCAAACATGGTGACGAGTGCTTTGAACCCGATGCATGTCCCTGTCTTTGGAAGGGGAAAGAGTATTACCCAGGAGACAGAGTCATCTCCCCCTGTTATCAATGGTAACTTAATGTAGAAACTTCATTTATAAGGTAGTCTGAGTCTAAAGACCTATGAACCATGTATTTGTTATAAATCAAAAAGTTGAGTATGTTAGTGGGAGTGGTAGGAATCACACGCAGCGGATGTCAAAAAGAAGAATTAATCCAAATTTATCAGATTTCCAGGACAAAACAAGAAAATCCACACTGGGGGAATACGACAAAAATACTTAGCCTCTCTGAGCTAACCCCAAAACAAGGGCAAACAAACTATAAATTCTAGGACCGAAAACCAGAAAGCATGATTGACACCAAAACAGGTGACAAAAGAGTTCTGCAAAACACTCAGGCAGTGAGAATATATTTATTGTGTAAATTGTGGTAAAACTCTACCATAGGACTGAAGTACATTATCAGGTTGCACATTAGGCTGTACTCATATCCAGTGGCTGTATTCCATGGGATTATACCTGTCTGAGGACAAATTTGTGTCCTCAGCACCAAGCTACCACAAACAATGTCTTTGTAAATTAAGACAAATCTGTACTGGCACAGCTAATTTTTTTGAATCGTCTCTCGCTTAAAGCGATGAGTCCTGAGATTGCTTCCACGGTGAAACTCATCACCCGATACCTATAATTCTCTATTCTCTCAAGATGTGACAGGTCCTCAGTAGACCAGGTCTAATAAGCCAGCCCTTGTATGACTTCCTTTCATTTATCTGGACTCTGCCTGTGACTGTCTGTCCCTAGAGAGATGAAAACGTTCTCACAGTGATCTCAGTCTTTTCTTGTCCTACCTTTCTCCCATCCCTCCATTTCTCCCAGCTGTAGCGAGGGAAGATACAGATGACACCCTAATGGTGCAATAAGCGGGGATCCAACATTTGATGACTTGTTCACTTTATCGGGCCCCCCAGCAATAATTGCTCACTCCGAATCCCCACAAAAGGAGGCCCTTAGATGTGACATAGGATTCTTTCTTTAAGTGGTAGCAGATGTATTCATAGTCTTCCTTTGGTTGACGCTGTGTGTTGCAGCATTTGCCAGCATGGGGCCTTCCAATGTGTGTTTCGACCATGTCCGTCCATGTGCACTGCCTATGGAGATCGTCACTACAAGACATTTGACGGTCTGCTGTTTGACTACGTTGGAGCATGTAAAGTTTATTTAGTAAAGGTAAAAATATTAAGTATTACAAATATTATAGTGGGCTGTGTGAGTGCTTTAGATTACAAAGCAGGATAAATTATTCATGGGTATGAATTACCTAAGGAAAGGTTTGAAGGAAAGATGAATAATGTCATAAATAAACAAATGAACGAGTAAATACATTACTTGAATTAACAGATCAGCAGATTCTGTGGTTTATTTGACTCTTTTGGCACCTATCCTTCAGAGCACTGCTGAGGTGATGTTGAGCGTGTCGGCTGAGAACGTGGACTGTTTTGACAGCGGTATCATCTGCAGAAAGTCTCTCGTCATCAATATTGGAAGATCTTTCATTGCTTTTGACAACGAAAGTGGCAAACCAGTAAGTCAGTACATGTGTACCTCCCATGTCCTTGATCTTTAAAAAATACTATTGAAATTCAGATATTTTTTGATGTGCTCATCCCTTTGAAATGTACATAAATTAACATCAAACCATCTCAAAACAAAAGATACAATACTACCCCATCCAGACCATCAGCATCCATATTCCATCTAATCATTTTCACCTGAACTGTGCCTAATGCCCCGCCCTGTCTCCTTCAGAACCCCTCTAGTGTGATTGACAGGAAACAGAGTGTCTTCATTTGGCATGCCGGGTACTTCACCATGGTCCATGTTCCCGAGGAGGACCTGACAGTGCTGTGGGATCGTAAGACCACAGTCCACATACAGGCGGGACCTCGCTGGCAGGTGAGGACCAAAGGTGACCAGTCCCTGCTGCTCTGGTATGGCCCTTCCCTCAGGGCCCCTCATACTGCAGAGGCAGTCCAGAGAACCAATGGACCAACGCATAATTGTCACCTGAAATCATTTGAGTAGAGAAATCATAATTTAGTTGAAACTCTTTTAAAATACAGAAAACATTTCCTCACCTCTTTTCCAGCAGAGATAAACATTTATTTTAGTTTCAAGTCATGTTACGTGATGAAACTGACTTGGGGATCTTGTGTTCAGGGCAAACTGAGTGGGCTATGTGGAAACTTTGACTTGAAGACAGTGAATGAGATGAGGACTCCAGAGAACATTGACTCTCCTACGGCTCAGGAGTTTGGCAACAGCTGGAAGGCAGCGGAGGTAGCTCCTGGGTTGCTTACTGTGATAAGGGGTTATTTCTTGTAAGCTGTTATTCCTTGTGCATAATTCATCATGGGTTTGAATACCCAAGGAAGTAAGGTTCCTGCAATTCTGCACAGCGTATACTTTTTGTGATGGGTTTGAGCCCGCATCCCTTATTATATTATTAGATACAGCATGGAAAGTTTGTAAGTTGCTTTAAATAAAAGCCCCTGCTAAATAAGGATATATAATATATAATGCCTTCACTAATTATAACATGCTGGAGCTGGCATTATCATTTACTACTAAGATGTAGTAATGCAGTCATTTAACTAACATAGGTTACTACCTTTCAAGTCTTTGTTGAGTACAACAACGTCACAACACAAAGAATGTTAAAAAAAAAGTGACAGTGCATCTCTGTGTTTAATGACAGATGTGTGCTTGTGTGTGTATGTTCCAGTGTGTGAACAGTCCTGACATTAGACACCCCTGTAGTCTGAGTCCCCTGAGGGAGCCCTTTGCAAAGAGGCAGTGTGGGGTCCTGCTTAGTGAAGTCTTCCAACTCTGCCATCCAGTGGTGAGTACAGGCATGACCACCAAATCCTCTGCCAGTTGAAGGAATGCCACTTGGTCTAATTTGCTCTGATTTGAATTGTATTCAAATATTTGCTGTGTGTATGTGTGCTTATGGCAAGACCTATATATAATACATTGACCTAAAAAATGTATGTGTTGAAACTTTGAGTATTTATGCTCTTTGTGTGCTTCTGTGTTTGTGAATGCCTGTGCCCATGCCCATGTGTACATACATATCATGTGGGTTACTAAGCAAATGTACAGGAGTTTCTTATGTTTTACATGCTGGCGTGTGTGTGTGCCTGCACACGCGAGTATGTGCACTTGCGTCTGTGCCGTGACATGCAGTTTCTCTGTGTGCTATTTCAGCTGTCCGTGTCGATGAGTGCTGGGGTGGGGGTGCCACTGGTTATTTGAGTCTGAGCTTTCAAGGTCCAGCTGACTCCAGAATAAAGGGGTTAACTTAATCAGGAGCTTAGACTGTCCCTGTTCCCTATCTGACAGTATAAATGGGGCCACTTTCTCAAGTCTACCTTCTCCCTCGTACATGTAATCTTCAACCTGGTTCATTTGTTTCACTTGTTATGACTATCTTTTAGTTACTATCAAGATGGTACCCTCCACCGTAACATTCATAATAAATCTCAATATACTATTTTAGAAATAGTAGAATTACAATTATAGTTAAACATTTTACTTGGCACACCCTAAGTGGATCCTAGACATATAATGATCTTCGATTTGCTGTACTTACAATATGCACTATTACTATATGAATCTGGGTGTTGCATTTGATGAGCGTATCTGCTAAATGAATAAGACCTCATATCCCCCCCTCCCAGGTGGATGTGACCTGGTTTTACATGAACTGCCTGTCTGACACGTGTGGCTGCAGCCGCGGAGGAGACTGCGAGTGCTTCTGCACCAGCGTGGCCGCCTACGCCCACCGCTGTTGTCACCAAGGGATCACCATTGACTGGCGTTCCCCATCCATGTGCCGTAAGTCAGGCGACCTGCTGACATACTGTTGGCCCAGTGCCATAATCTACTGTAAAGCGCTAGCCCTTGTCTCATAAAACTGTGTTTTTGTCAAATTGTCCTTGCTTGTATTACTTTTGTTAACTAAGTTGTCTGTTTTTCTCTTTAGCCTTTGATTGTGAATTCTACAACAAAGGTAAACATTTTGGCCAATTTATTTCTACACATTTCTTTACTATATCTGTACTGTAACTCATATCCATGTATTACATTTATTATGTCGTATAAACAATCTACATTATCTATTGGAATCTCAGTATTTAGTTGTCTTTGTATGCAAAGATACTTCACTCCTAAACCACAAGGGGGAGTAGTATGTGCACAGATCTTATGCTATAGCAAACATTTCACAGTTTAATTCTCTTGTGCAGTCCTAGGTAAAGGCCCCTACATGCTGCTCACCTACTTGGAAAGGAACACAGTGCTGGCTGCCAACCGGTCCAGTGGGATGGTTTTCCCAAAGAAACTAGCCTCCATGGGTCCTGGTATCCTGTCGGTCTTCATGGTGACCCCTGGACTAAGTAGATCCCGGCCGCACGGTGAGATACAATGTGAAAGTCAAACTGTCAATGCCAATGATCATTTCTATCCCATTTTTTACTATCCTTACCCTCAGTTCCTATACTCTACATTACTCTGAGTTTGGTTTGTTAGGTCCAGCCCACAAATCCCTCGTTTTATAGGAAGAATTCCTTTCTAGTTTATCTTAATCTTTGTTTACAGAGAGCATTCTAACATTTCCATTGGTTAATAGGCCCACTGAATGCCAATCAGACAATGTTCTCCTCTTCCACTGTTGCTATTGGTTTGGACCATGTTTGGAATGAGTTGGTTTGCCCAGCGAAAACACAGATTGCAAGATAGCCTTACGTTGACTTTTAATTGGCAAGCGTCTTCTGAGAATCAGATTTCTAAATGCTAATACAGAAACCTGATCCTTCGACCAGTCAAACTGTTGAGACCACTGGCAAGTCAGCCAAGAGGTGTTACCAGCAGCTAGCAAGCAGTGTTTATAGCTGGTGTGCAGATACCATTGTCAGCTAACCTGATATTTGCCAACCATAGGACCAAGGAGACACCCAGTAGTTTAACTGAAGTATTGCAGAAGAAAAAATATTTGGACCACAAGCATTTGCGTCTCATTATTGCTATGGTTGTCAATCCTATCCACTCTTTCCACTCCAAAATGACTATATTGTATAATAATACATTGTTACCCAGTAAAGTATAATGGTACCCATATATTACTCATAAACTGTTCTCATCAAACTCTTAGACACGTCCCTGGTGTCGTTGGAGGTTTCTGAAAGGCCCAACTACTTTCTGCATGTGGACCAGGATGGCCGTCTTAGGGTGACCAAGTGGGAGGACAGTGAGGCATTCTGGGACCAGGCCACATTCGTCCTCCACGGGGACACCTGGATCACCGGATACGACTCGTTGGAGTCCTTCACCAAAACGGGCTTCTTCCTTCACTACATGCTGTCCTGGGTTCATCTCATGAAATATAAACACACAGACAGCTTCCGCAAAGCCACTCTCTTCAAACTCACAGGTCAGTGTGTGACAGAGTGTGAGAGAGGCTTTTGGGGGAAAGGTTTTGTGTGCATCTTCAATGGAGGATTAAAAACTGTTAGTACATTAAGTTATATAAAAGTAAGTATATAGAACTATATTTTACATATAAATTAAGTAAGGGTCCAAGAATCAACACTAACAGCTAATTCTTAAATGATCAAATCTAAAATTATGGAACTAATTGAATATTATCATGAGGAAGCAATAAGCCTGAAACGACATATAGTGTTGGTTACACGCAATCACAAAATATATTAAGTACATAAATGAATAGTTCAACTATGTAAATATATGTTTAGTGAGCAAAAATACAGCACATATAATAGCTCTGTGTGACTGAAGTGACAAGATGAATCTTTGTGAACATTCAAAAAATAAATTACTTGGCTGAATCTCTCGATGCAGTCAGGTCCTGTAAGCCATAATAGCACAATTAGTTGATTCCCCAACTTGTTATGAGAGGCCTTCAATCACAGATTTGATAGACTGCAAAGTAATAACTATTGCACAGTAGACAAGTAGACACAGTAGACAAGACAACTTGGACCCAGATGAATTCTGCTTGCAGCTTTCATTGGATGCAGTGTACTATACATTTTAATCAGTATTTCTGTTAGAAGTAAACCTAAATTCCACTTTCACATTCCATACTAGCATGGCATTTTAATAATCAACATTTGTTGTGATATAACATTTTACTTAAACTTTTACCCCATTCAACTTAGATAGTTTATAGCATAAATAGCAGTTAAGGACCATAACATGCTTTGATCACATAGCTTGATGTCCAGTCCTTGCATGTTTGGGTGAGTCAAAGCAACCCAATACTTACTGTATTTATGTGAGCTACGTGACAGCTGGGCTGCAGGACAAAGAGTTTCACTAGGGGATACAGACTGACCAACCCCCCAACATTAGCTCCTCCAACATGCATGTGCTGCCATTTGTTTAAAACACCCGTTTAACCAGTTAATGGGTGCTTTGTGTGGGTGGCCATGTTTTGCATTGCTCTGTAATAGCAACCCTCTGCAGCTGTTGACTGGCACACTCCTACCTCAGAGCAAAATGAGAGCTTTTGTCAGTTGCGAGTGGCTGATGTGTGCTGGGGAGCTCCTTTAATCACAGTTATGTTGTGTGTGTACGTGTGTGTGTCCGTGTGTCTGTGGGTGGGGTTGTGTGGTTCAGTCTATGTGAGAGAGGGTTGGGTGGTATGCTATGCAATGGCATCAACCAAACCCCCTTAAGGCTGTTTTACAACAAAGACCCCTCTAGAGAGAGGGGATTTACCCTCACTAAAACCCAGAATCACTCTCCGGGGGTAGGGGTGAACCAAGAGAGGGGTGGAAAACAGGGTCAAACCCAGGACAGGTATGGGGGAACCACTTGATTGAATTTTAGCCAAACAAAACAGTCAATCACAAGATTTTGAAGTGCCCATGTGAGCATGACAGGTCACCACTAACAATCTTCCAGGTCACCACTAACCATCTTCCAGGTCAAAGTGCAGGGTGAGGGAAGTTCAGAGTGCTTTGCTCTTTCTCACCACTCTCAGCTCACAGAGACAGTGCCGCCGATGCAAGCAGAGTAATTACCACTGCTAAAAATATGATGGCATTTGTTTTAGTTAATGGAAAAGTCATACCAGTACTGCAGGCAAAAGCAGATAGAATTTCTCGCTGACAGCAGTGGATGCCAGGCATATCAAAGAAGGAAAAGGCCGCAGAGGTTAGGCAGTGTCCAGACCGTCAAATGTTGGGCTCGGGTGCCCTGGCTCTCCAGTGGGGTACTAAATGGAGATGAGAATTTTTGAGCTAAAATTACAGAGAGAAGAGATGATCTAAATTTGCTTTGAAGACAAACTCACTTCCTTTTTTCAACACGGTGATATGTTACACGTCTTCATCTATTCTTGTCATTGTGAGGAACTATGACATTTGACACACTCATGTATTATTATCACACATATCCATATTTGAAAGTGGATTGACCATAGGTAACAGTTGCATTACAAAATGAATTCCACATTGATGTTAAATGATCAGTATCTCTCACACTCATCACCAGTTTCTTTTACATTCCTATAATATGTGGTTTTCTGTCAGGCCCAGCTCCAGATATCCCTACTGGTCCACGGTGCCAGTGGAGGTACGATTCGTGTGTCAGCCCCTGCTTCAAGACCTGCAGTGACCCCTCGGGTGGGGCATGTGTCACTATTCCAAAGTAAGACTTCCTAAGTCCTCATAACACCAACAGACAGTGTCAGCATTCACAGTACCTTCAAAACCCTTTACATTTCAATTTCTTAAAAAATTATCAAGAGGTGGTGTGATTTGAGATTTACATTTTAGATGCACATTGTTAATTTTGCTTTATCACATAATTCATCTGTAAACAAAAGTTTATTTTTTTTACATTTGTCATTATGATGATGTTTCAAAAACGATACGCTTTCTTATGAAGACAACCAAAGACAGTCTTAGATATAACACTGTTTGTCTAGAGAAATTGTTGTTTTCTGGGTCGTGGGGGTTATTTTCAGAGCTGTGTGGCTTTTTCTGTAGAGTGGAGGGATGTCTTCCCATGTGTCCTGCCCACATGGTTCTGGATGAGGTCACCCAGAGATGTGTCCATGTTGAAGACTGTGAGTACTACAGCTTAGAGACTCATGAAATAACCTGCTTATACATTATTATAACTATGGCCCTTTTCTTCCCCCCTTCTCATATCAGAGCAGATGCTTATTATCTAAGAATGTGTAATATTTCTTTGGATTGTATTGTTACAAGAGCCAACTTACCACAGTGCTTTGATATGTTTGAGGTCTGTTTGTAAAAAATATAATCACTGTAAGATATTGCGTTTCCTAGATGTTGACATGTCCACCCCTAACATCTGTTTAATCAAGCTCAACACTCTCAATCCCCTTAACTCCCAATGCCATGAGAGATGTAGTTGAAGTCTGACCATAGAGGGATAAATTGGCCCTGCTCCTTAACCCCATTCCACATCCTTCTTTTTCTATCTGTCTTTCTTTCTCTATCTCACCCTTTCTTTCACTCTTTCTCTCCTGACCAGCAGTGATGCTAACAGTTGTTTTATTGTTTGTGCTTAGGCATTAAGCCTCCAGTTGCCGTGCCGCCCATTACCACAACGGCAGCCAGCGTTGAGACACCACCTGCAGCTGTCATTCCTATCACTGCCACCACCACCCCGGCTAGCCCTAGCCTCTCCACAGAACATTATACCCCTTCCCCCACACCGGGACCCCTCACCACAGCCTCCACCCCAATCCTTACTACCTCTGGCATGGCCCTCTCCACTGCAGCTACCACGACAGTCAGATTCACCACTGCTACATCCGCAGTGTATACCCAGACCACAACTGTTAGTGTACCAACAACAGTTCCTGAAAAGGTGGTCCTACCAGACAGCACTTCATCCATTCCTGCCCCAGTTTCACACATCAGTGCAGTTGCCTCTCTATCTCCTCCAACACTGCCCCCTACAGTCAGCCCAGAGGGTGTAAAGCCTGTTTCCACTGTAAAAACTACCACAGCTCCAACTACGGTTCCAATAGTCACGACGGAGCAGATTACGTCAGCTCCAAGCTCCACACTTGAGTTTACTGGTATCAGCACAGTGAGGACGACACTTTCTCCTTTCCCCGTTAGTACTTTGTTAACCTCGTCCACCAGTCCCACTGCTTCCAAAGAAACACTCTACACCACCTCTACCACCACCTCCCCACCATCCACTGTCATGGTCCAGCCTATGAGCTCCACTGAGGGGCCCACCCTTATCAGTACACTGCCCTCTGTCACAGTCTTTCCTCCCAGGGACACCACCAAAGCCACAACACGTTTAGTGGACTTGTCTCCCATTTCAACCACCTCCAGCCTTCGTCCGACAGAAGTTTCAGACACGCTCAGAGATACAGTCCGGACTACATTACCCATAATCACCACTGGCGTCTACAATGAGACCAGCACAAAGCTAGTAGTCACTGCGGAAACAGGAAAGACACCAACCACTCAATCACTTCCTCCTGGTGTTACAAGTACAGATGCTACCACAGAGTACTCTTCTTCACCACCCTACCCAGTTCACACTGTACCTTTGTCTACACTAGAGGCCACTTCAGCACACACCACAGAATCAACCTCACCAGTCATTGCCTTCACAACACTTAAAACAACACCATTCACTGGTCCCACACCAACAACACTTTTCTCTGAGGTGACCACTAAGAAGACTGTGCACACAACCCCTATGGAGCTAAGAACTTCCACAATGCCTATTCCTGAGCTACCATCAAGTCCCTCTGTTGATATCTTACTTACAACAACATCAACAATTCCTACTCCACCCACTTCAGAACAGGCAGTCACAACAGAGGAAACTTCATCAGTGTCCACGGCAAAAACGGTACCTGTACCTACAACCCATATCACCACAACAACAGCTGTTGTTCCACCATTGAAGATAACTGATACAACAGTACCTTCTAGACCTACTTCACAAGTCTATACAGAGAGAACTTCCTGGTCGGTTAGTCTTCCAACTACGGAAAGAACTACACAGACAACCCAATACGAGACCACAGCTGTAGACTGGGGGAAGACCACAACCACCACCAGTGGTCCAACCACTCATACTACACTGACTGTCTCCCCCGATATCGCCCATGTCACCACAAAACCACCTAAGATTCTACTACCAACTGAAGAATTTTCACCATCTACCTCTACCATGTCAACCTCAACAGAGGCTATGGTTACAACATCAACCACATCCCTGGTGTCACCCGTAGAGACCACAACCGTGCTTTTATCACCAGTAACTTCCAGTCCCATTACTGCTAGTCCCACCACAGCAAAGACCACTGAACCTTGGAGGCCCCCTCATCGTGAAACTTCCTCAACACCCATATATAGCACTGAGAAGGTGACCACAGCAGAGGCTTCACCCAAACCTTTCACCCCTTTAGTCATCTCCACAACCTCCTCGCCGATCCCTCCCCGTCCCCCATCCACTTCACCATCCATTACCATGGCAACTTCTGTCGCTACTACAACTTCAATATTGTCAATGACCACTTCAAAAATCTCAACCTTCCCAGAGCCTTCATCCATGGTGATGTCAACATCAACGATTGAGAAACCAACAACACCGAAACCTCCGGATGTGCTAACAACCCGGCTACTCGAAACACCAAGCATCACAGTCCCCACCAGACCTGAACCACCAAGTACCTTAACCACAACCTTTGGACCAATTACTTTTCAACCATTAAAAGACACCACACCAGCACTTCCAGTGACAGAAAGAGTGAAAGTGTCCACAACAGCCACAACATCTACACCTTTGACCAGGCCCCCTTTACTGTACACAACTTCCACCATAGTTCCAAGACCAACCACTCACCCAGAGAGGGTCACTACAAGAGTCATCTCTACTACAAGGACTACAATGGCACCAACAACAAGAATTTCCAGGGTAACGACAACAAGGATAACTTCCAAGGTTCCCGTCACAACACAGGTCCCCCCAACATCTTCAAAAACAGAAAGGTCTACTGTCAGGACAACTACAGACAGGGTCTCTTTGACTACAAGGTCTCCAGGAGAACCAACAAGTTCAATCACACCTGGTCCACCTACGGCACCTCCAAGTGATACCTCAACTACAGTCTCGCAAGTTCCCATCACCACTGCCCGAACATCCACTAAAGTGGTTACCACTGCCAGCACCTCTGAGTATGACTATACAACCACTGTTCCATCCACAACATCCACAACTGCTGCTACTTCTGTTCCTGTACCTAGTCTGACCACAGTCACAGCCTCTACAGCGGTTCCCATAGGAGTGACCACAAAACCCTCAACACCTACACAAATACATATTACATCCACAGAGAGTTCAAAGACCCCTCCTCATGATAATCAGACATTTACAGCTGGTGTCACTACCACAGAAGTCACACCCAAAGGGACTACAACTTCGACCATCCTCACTTTGTCCTCGACTGCCACTCCCTCCTACACTCCAGAGCCCGAGAAAGTGGAGACCACCCCTGCAGAGCTGAGTCCTTCACCAGCACCAGAGTCCCCCTCCACCACGGTGAAGACCACCCTGGCAGCAGAGATCACAACCTCTATGGTGGTGTCATCAACCAGGGTCTGCACGGTGAGTCTCTTTCTTCATTCTACAGCTGTAGTATACTGTAACTCAATGCCTCACTTTCTATATGGAGTATAAATCTTGCAATTAACTAGACTTGACTATGTTGTGTGTGGCCTTGTTTTGTATAAAAAATATTTAAATATATATATTATTTTAATTAAGAATTCAAAATCAATATACTCTATTCAAATCCCAAACAACGCATGAGATGTTTGTTTCTTCTTCTACAGCCCCCTTATGCAGAGTTCATTGATGAGTGCACAAAGTACATCTGTGTGACCGGCCAACTGGTGCTGTTCAACAAATCCCAGAACTGCCCCTACAGCTCCACCCCTCCCAACTGTGGCCTTCTGGGCTTCGCCATACTGGTCAATGGTGACAAGTGCTGTCCACAGTGGGACTGCCCATGTAAGAAACACACAAACAGGCCTCTGCTCAAACAGTACTTCTCTGCTCAAACACCGAATCTCTCAATGGCTTACTCATTCAGAATAGGCCAAGTAGTTTCATACTTGAAATGCTTGACTTCAACACATGAGCGCAGCTAGTTCTGGCAGGGCAATCGGGCAGCGCGCGTTATCGGGGACGTAAGGCGTCTTACTCCACCTTCCTTACTCCACCCACTACCACACCCATGTAGCAGCGCATATCCATTGGGCCACGTCCGATAAGGCGTCTTTAAAAGACGCGCGGATATGCACACACTCACCCCGGTCGTTGTATGATCAGTGCTGCTGCCACCCTCCACCGTCCCCTTCTCCCCCATGCTGTCTGTGTATCTATCCAACAGGGGGATTATATCTCTATTGCTCCCTGCCTCATATGTCATGTATGTATGTGTTGCATCGAGGAGGCAGGGAGTGCTTCCCTTAGATCATCCACTCCGCCAAAGTCAAATCTACATGTCCATGGCATGTAACAATAAATGCTCAAATCTAATACGTGATTGTCTTGACTGAACTTGATATATAAGGTAATATAATCTTGTTGCTTGTGCTTTCCAGGTCGCTGCTCAGTCTTCCCAGACCTGAATGTGATCACCTTTGATGGTAACAGTGTAGCCATCTACAAGGCAGCCTCATACATTGTGACCCAGCTACCCAATGAGACTGTTAGCATGCTGGTCCAAGAATGCCCAAGCTCTGACTCTAATACGGTGAGGCCATGACACAAGTGTCCCTCAAATAGCTGCAGAGCTCCTATGAGTATGAATTAACAATGTACCTACTGACTTTGGAGAGCAGATACAGAGGATGGGGTTCTCAAGTTACTGTAAGCTTGGGCTCTTAAGAGTCAGTCGTCAGCTATCTTAAATCTGAAGGTTTTGTTGTTTCAATGTTTTTCTCCAAAGCTCTTATGGAATTTCACCAACTTGTGCCTGGTGGCTCTGAACATAACCCACCAGTCCAACCATGTTATCATCAACAGGCTGCAAAGGAGGGTCAGTCTCCCCTTCTTTTTCTCACACTATCCAGTCTAACAAGATGTCTCTCACCAATATGATTTGGCAATGTATTTTCTTTTTTGTTTTACTTCTTCCTCAGTTATATGTCAACTCAAGGTACGCCAAGCCAAGGTTCAAAAAGCTTGGCTTTGAAATCCTGGACACAGGCAACATGTATCTGATCCGCACTCCAGCAGGCCTCAGGCTCCAGTGGTTCCACAGCACAGGCATGATGGTCATTGAGACAGAGAGCTACAACAACAAACTGCTCACCATGGGACTGTGTGGTATGTGGTGTATCCAGTTAATGTGGTTTATGGGTACTTTGGCATCTGTATGATACGCAGTGGCTCAGTGGAGAGTAACAGAAGCTCACCTGGTCCTGGCACTCATGAAGATTGAGTTATTGAGATGTCATGCGAATTTCAGAGGTGAGCGTGACCATGACTGGAATAATGTCCTTGTCATGTGTGTACTCTCTACCCTCCTGTCTTCTTCCCAACCCCCCTCCATATACCCCCACCCACCAGGCTGCTGTGATGGTAACCCTGCCAATGACCTGATGCTATCCAATGGCACCACGGTTGGTGAGAGCGAGGACCCGGGGGTGTTCATCGACAGCTGGCAGGTGCCTAACACCACCAGTTATGTCAGCCCCAGCCGTCGGCGTGAGGTCAACTGCTCCACCAGCGACTGCTCTCAGTGTCTGTCCATGCTGCACAACCACTCCTTCATGTCCTGCCATGCTTTCGTAGGTTGACATGTATACACACACACACACACACACACATGTGCACACAATGTAAGGACCATCATTAACATCATGCCATGACTATAAAAACAGCATTGTCTACTCTGTCTTTTTTTATCCGTGAACTCTCCCATATCCATATTAGCCCTCCTATCTTCCCTCCCTTGCCCCTGCTACAGCTTTCTTGGCCCAAACATACATACACGCACACCTGTGCACACAACCACAAAAACGACATACACAGACATGTGTGCACAGTAACGCCTGCACACAAACACACAGTTGACTATAAAGGGGAAACAAAAGCATTTCTATACAACTGACTGAAGACAGCATTTTTTGCCCAATGTGACAAGTTTGTGGGACATATTTTGTCCCATAACAGTACAATTGACCAATGTTGTTGTCTCAAGAATCCTTCAACTTGTCGTCACCTTCTGTGTGTGTAGGTTCCTCCCACCACATTCTGCGAGATGTGGGTGCGCGATGCGGAGTACGTCAACAACCCATGTGTGGCGCTAGCCGCCTATGTAGCCTCCTGTCACAAGTTTAACGTGTGCATTGAGTGGAGGAGTCCTGACTACTGTCGTAAGAAGAGAAGATTTTTACTGCCTTCTTTATTGCCTTTTATTTCTATTTTAGTCAAATGGAGTCAAACCAAGACTCAATAGAGACTCCACTAGTCCTCTATCATACTGTACTTTATCAAGTTCATGTTGTTTTTGTGGTGTCTCTCTTGCTAAAAAAGTATGCTGTTTTCTCTCCTCCCCCAGCCTTCATCTGTCCGGAGGACCTGCGCTACCAGGCCTGCTTACCTGCTTGCACAGCTCAGACCTGCTCTAACCATGACTTTGATTATGACCCAGAGCAGTGCTCTGGCCTCACCGAGGGCTGCGTGTGTCCAGAGGGGACCCTTCTCCACCGACCATACTCAGCCCTCTGCATTCCTCCAGAAAAGTGCGGTGAGTGTTTGCCTCCTGATTTCAAAAGGCCAGCAAGCACACAAACATGATTGAAACGGAAGAATAGACGTTAGTTTGGCTCTCAAGTGATTCCAGAATGCTTATTATGGTGTGGCAAGTTCAATTACATTACACAATAACATTATGATGTTATCATTTAAGTGTCTGCTTAAGTAATAAATACATCATGTAAAAAGAATGACAAGCTAAGGCTTGTATTTACGTTGTCGTCCGTGTTCATATGATGTGTCCCATCCCATGAATCGTAGCCTGCACGGACAGCTCTGGTGTGCCACGTGGTCACGGTGAGGTGTGGAAGGCCTCCAAAGACGGCTGCTGCATGTACCGCTGTGACAACGACTCCATCGTCCCTGTGGAGTACAACTGCTCCACCGTACCCAGTCCCGTGTGTCGGCGGACAGGGGAGATGGTCATCAGCCTGGCCGATGACACCAGCTGCTGCCCGCAGAAAGCTTGCAGTAAGCAGACTGAAATGACGCCACAAGGACAGCCTCTATTGAGGAAGCCTTCTATGACCAGCCGTTGTAGCTTTAGGATCAGAAACCCAAGGCAGACACATGGACACAGAGCGTGCGCTAAAATAAAACACACACTATGGACCAATGTAGTTGTACAGTTGATTTTGATAGTCAGTGTTGGATTCTCATTGAAATCCCGCCCTGTCTGCCTATGTAGTTTGTAACCAGTCCTTGTGTGAAGTCTTCCCCCCGGAGTGCAAGTACGGAGAGAAGCTGGTGTCCTACTTTCGAGAGGATTCCTGCTGTCCTGAATATGTGTGTGGTGAGTGTTACCTTGGTTTCGCAGGTACTGTTGATTTCAGAAAATATGGATTTGCTATAATTGCTTCTTATTTTTCTGTCTGTTACTACAGTACCCCTTTCTCCTTTCAACACACAAGTACAGACCAAATCTTCACATTTCAGCCAAATAACGGCTAGATAAATAATGTGTGCATAGTTGTAATTAATGACTTTGATCTTCTTGTGTGGCACATTACACAGAGTGTGACCCTGAGCTTTGTGAGTTAGACCTGCCCACATGCAGAGAAGACCAAACCCTCATTGCCACAAAGACTGATGGGAGTTGCTGTCTTGCCCACATCTGCAGTGAGTCACCAAACCATTTGAGACCAAAAAGTACTGCTTAGTAAACTTTAACATATGCTTTCTTTCAACTCTGTGCGTCTATGTTCAATGTGTTTTCGGACTTACATTCTGTTTACAGTGTGTAGTGCCTGCACAGAGATCATTCCAGAATGCCAGGATGGAGAGGTGCTTACCGTGGATGCCAACAGCACAGACCGCTGTTGCCCCATATACCACTGTGGTGAGACTTAACACACTCACATGCACACACACATACACATCATAATGATCACAAACACCAGCAAACCCCCAGTTTCTGCACATACCTGTGCATTATGTACTTGACTGAATGTTTGTTTCCTGTGTGTGTTTGTGTGCAGTGTGTGAGCCGTACCGTTGCCCTGACACCACATGTCCTCTGGGGATGTCCCCTGTTATAGTCTCCAGTCCAAATCAGTGCTGTCCCATGCATACATGCGGTAATGAGTCATAATGTTTTCTAATAAACATCGGTACTTACTTACCTGGTTGTCATTACCTTCACCTACAGTGAAGGATTTACCTTCTTGTGTTTCTGTGTTTTTGTAGAGTGTGCCTGTGACAAACTCTTGAGGCCAAAATGTGTTATGGTAGGTTTAACTCAGACGCTTTTTACTAAGACTACAATCAATCCTTGTTGTTTTTTATGTATTGATTGTGTTTATGTATCTGTGATAGGGAGAAACCATGCAGCTTGATAGGGCATTCCAAACTGACCCAGTCAACCAATGTGCCTGCAAGAGATACAAATGTGGTGAGTTGAACATCAAGGACATTGCAAAAAATCCACACCAGTGATACAAATGTCCATGTGTCCTGGTTTTTCAGTGTTAGTTCAACTTTATAGCACCAAATATCAACCAAGTTCCTAGATTATGTGTGAAACACCATGTCTCCCCGTTGTCTCTGTGTGCAGTGCGCGAGGCAGTGTGTGTGGACGGGGAGCGGGGTGTGATGCGACCAGGCCAGACCCTGGTGGAGCACAGCCAGGACGGCGTGTGTCACACCGCTCAGTGTACCCGCGGTCTGGACACCACCACGGGCTACCACCGCATCCGCACCACCAGCACCAACTGCTCCGCACTGTGCCAAATGGTGAGTAGGCCATGTGTTAAATATTAGCTGGGGCTAATACTTGTTATTTCAGTTTACATTTGGTTTATTTTGCATACCCTTTCATCTAATAGGCCCAACAAATAGTGCATAGAGTTCATAAGTAAAGCAAATAATAAAGGATCTGAAATGCAGTTCTACTAATATAACAGTATTTAGAGCCAAGGAACGGTCAAAATTGTACCAGACAGTATAACATCTTCAATTGTATTTCTCCAGTGACATGATCTTCTGATTCTTTGTGTATATTTTTTTATTTTACTGCTTTTCAATACTGTAGCATTAATATTACATTTCCTATGAGTGTTGTCACTGTGTAACATAAATCCCTCATATATGTTATTTCCACCACATCTATTTGACCTTGATAACAAGCACTGATAGTTCTGCGACTGATACAAATGTAGTAATGTGTAAACCTCTGTGTTTTAGAATCAAATATATATCCCACCTAAAGACCAGACTACATGTTGTGGTGTGTGCAAGAACATTTCTTGCCTGTACCAAAATGAGAATGGTACCTCAGCACTCTATAAGGTAGGACCGATTTGCAGTAGTTCTGAGTATTGGTTGTACTGGTTGTATTCATTACATACCCAATCGATGTCTGCATAAAGGTTGAATTTACCCAATGTAGTGTACATTGTGTTATTTGTTGTTATTGATGTTGATGTTGTTCTTCAGCCTGGGAAATCCTGGGTGTCCAACTGTGTGAAATACGACTGTACTGACACCCTGTCAGGCCCCACCCTGGTGACCTACTCCTATAGCTGCCCGCCCTTCAACGAGACAGAGTGCATGAAGGTCAGAAACACACACAGTTTGAATACATCTATTATGTATAGACACACACAGAGCCTCAGAACTCTTTATGTATATTTGTTTAATGACTGTGAATGTTAACACTCCAGATATGTACATTGACCAACTGGTTTGAACCCTAGATTGGTGGAACCATTGTAAGTTACATGGATGGCTGTTGCAAGACATGTGAGTATCTGTTCCATATTCCACACTGTAGGTACAGTAACTGCAGATCTACCACCTGCTTACAAGGAAGTGTTCTTTGGTTACCTATTGTCTGTTAACATGTTTTACAAAATACATGTTTGCCCTTCAGTTACCTCATTAAAATGTTCTCCTCAGCGTTTAAACTGTTCTCCATCAGCTGAATGTGTTGTAAATAAACACATTTTAAATATATTCATGTAATTACAACATAATTGAAAAGTAAATAGCAACATGCATACATCGGATTTTTCATTCATGTGTTCATCTGCAAGCTGACCCTCATGTACCAATCCCACCAGGTACTGGATATTCCCTCTTCCCCTTCCCTGTTAGTCCTTTGACACCTACAGTTAACACAAACTGTGAACGAGGTACCAGACACGGTTTAAGAACAAGGCTTGCCAGCACCATTGTTGATATCCAACAATGTACTCCCTATCAACATCCACAGGATATTGCAAAGCCCAAAAGTCCTGTGTTGTATTTTGTGGGAAAAAATAAGAAAATAAATGTTTTCATTCCATTTGTTGCATCAGATTTTCCTCGAATATTGTGGATCACGTACACGATACTGCTCAAATCTTTCCCCATTTTGCACTGTCTGGGCAGTGCATTGTTGATTGCCAACAATGTACTGTTGGTAGTGGCCAAGTAGTCAGCATTCATTTAGATGTCTGCATGAGTGTGTCAGTAGATGCTAATCTTTTAGAATTGGTGGGCGCAGGTGTTGGGATCTATTGGTAAAGTTTTGGGTAATATGGTATTGTAATTTATTGAAGAATACACTTTAAAACATTGCATAACATAGACTAGCATTGTATAAAAATGCAATATATCCATTAGAGTAGTTTCCTTTTTCATATTTGAATACACATATGACAGGATTTGACAGGATTTTATGCCATATTACCCAAATGATGACATTACCTTCTAACAAGTGGTATATTTTGTTAAACAAACTAAGATGAACATTCTTCTTCTGCATGGAATCAGTCTATTAACAAGCTGTACATCCACGTTACTAGACATTCTGATTTGAAACATACATTTTGTTAGGTACAATCGTGAACATTACATATATATATATATATATATATATATATATACATTATATATATGTTGTTCCAGTCTGGAATATTTAGTTGTTACTATTGTGTAACTTCAAGTTGTAGAATGTAGCTCTTACTGTATAGATTACAGACACCTTTAATGGTGTTATGTATGTGCAATATCACATACGGTATCATTCAGCTCATTATGAATGATCAACTTGGCAGCCATGTGGGGAAAGATGTCTGCGATGCCTGTACCAACAACAAGTGTCACAGACAATTTATACATCCTTAAATCAAAGGCGTTTACTGTAATGACAGTTTTTGTATATTTTTATAATACTTTTTTTAACCTCTCACCCATTTCTTACTAAAACAGATTGTTAATCAACTTTGTGCATGTTTGACACCATTAGCACTACAGTCAGATATCTGAAAAGATCAGACAGACCGCTCACAGTGTATCACTTCCTCTTTGGTTTTGTTCTTTAGATTCAGGCTAGTAGTTCAACGCTCTGCTTATTGGATATCTTTCCAATCTTTTTTCCTTGTTTTTGTCAATGCAGGTAAAGAGGATGGAAAATCATGTCAGAAGGTGACAGTGAGGATGACAATTAGGAAGAATGACTGTCGCAGTAACAGACCAGTACGTTTAAGGAGGGACATTTTTATGTCTTTCTTTTCAAAAAATAACAAACTGAATTAAACAGATTTTTTACTGTGTGCACTCAAAGGGATATTTGTTTTCTTTTCCTCCAGGTAAACATTGTGTCATGTGATGGCAAATGTCCCTCGGCCAGTATCTATAACTACAACATCAACACGTATGCGCGCTTTTGCAAGTGTTGTCGTGAGATGGGCCTCCAGCGGCGCTCCGTGCAGCTCTACTGCAACGGCAACTCCACCTGGGTCAGCTACTCCATCCAGGAGCCCACTGACTGCTCCTGCCAGTGGTCTTAATGTCTACACACACAAACAAACAAACACACACACATGAACAAACACAACCTCAGCCCCCCCCCCTCACTGACGCACACAGACACACACAAACACACTCTAAGGACACGCATATACACACACACACACACACACACACAATCAAACACTTTTTGTGGAGAGACTAATGCATGTCAGAGATGAACTATGAGTCTGGGAGCATATGCATGCTTCTGTGTAGCAGGTTGTGAGGCTTTTGGGCTGGTGGAAGTAAGACTTGGAATAACATTGCCTCTTTACATTGATTACAAGAGAGTGAGTAGTGGGTGCAAAATTGGCAGTAAAACTTGTAGTGATTTACTGTTAAATTGCATAACCAAAAGGCACGGTACTGTACACTTTATGTTAATATGTTTCATTCGTGAATTATTATCTTTCATTCAAATTAGTCAACCTAGACGTGTAATACAGGTAAATGCTCCCAGTGTAGAAGACTGTTTGGCCATGGGTAAAGTGAGGGGAATTTCGCTAAACCTGGTTATTTGGCTATTCTATTTTATGATGATGTGGTGCAGACACAGTTCTGCAAAGTAGTCTACCCTTTAAGGATTCTCAGAAACACCCCCACATGTATTTATTTTGTAGGTTACCCCCTTTGTGTAGAATCCATGTCTATCATTGAATTTATTCAAGTTGTGCCCCGTTTGTAAATATTTAAATTCCCTGTTGTGCTTATTCAAATATTTTTACATTTTCATGTTATGTAGCTGTTTTACATTTAGAACTATAACACTTCAGTATGTTGTTTATCACATAATATTAAAGATGCTTTATATAACCCATGCTAGACAGGTGTTGCTAAATAATGAAAATCAAACTGTATGTTGAGCACTTTATTTATTTATTTCCTTACAACATAGTGCAGCCATTTTCTTGTCATGATTTCAGATAAGCATTTGGCCGTTATCTTGTCCTAGGTTTTGTCTTGAACGCAGGCCTATTCAATATTTGGGGATGCTTAACAGTAATTTTACCATATTCCTGTGTAAGTACTAATACCTGTAGAAACAACATAGGAACTGTTATATAATGACATGGTTCACCATTTAGTGAGATAGATATGGTGGAGGGGAATCAAGAGGAAAATAGGATGTCTTTTTCTGCAACACAACTTTCTGTTTCCAGTTCCCATTGAAAAATATGATTTTCCTATATGCATTTTCCTTGTTTCAATTGTGTAATACCCTTTGTGTAGTACCAAGTAATTACATAGCAGTTCTTATATTATAACTATAGGTATTACTATTGCACAGTTCGGACATATGTCCTTCATGTTTTGATTATGTTGAAAACCAAAAGATATATGAAAGATCATTTGGGTATATTATTTTGACGTATTATCCAGTGTGTTTGCCTTGATCAGAAAATGTAATTTTATGACAAACCACTAGTCAAATTGCACTCCCTTTATAATGTTAGTGTAAAAATTGACACATTAAAAACTGAAGATTTTTGGGAAAATCTGGATACAAATGTAATGTTTATCTTTTGTACTGAAAAATTAAGGTGTTAGTAGATGATTGGATTGGTTAATTATTGGATTGGTTAATTATTGAATTAGCTAATTACACATTTAATTGTTAAAGGAAATATTAAAAGCATCCACAGAGTGCAATTTAACTTAATGTGTACCATACAAAATGTACATTGCGATTTTCAATAAAAGTGTCCTGAAAAAAACTGCTAATATTGATTGATGTATTTCCAGGTGATGTGTGATATGTGGGGCTTAATCTTAAGATAAAATACATATTAAATGTGTGATAAAATAAGATGGGAGATGTGACAAATGTGAGAAAGAGATTATAAATTGATTGATTCAGGTAAACAGCCAGAAAGAAGAGCCAATATATAGACCACAAAAACACAGCACCTCCAGCAGCCACCTGTCCATCTCAAACAATAAACTGCTCATTCTACTCTCTTAAAGTTGCACTGGAAAAAGGGTTGACCTTGAGGTTAACCCCTAAACCTCAGAGCTGATTCCTAAAGAGTGTGAGTCAAACCACACACACACACACAAAGACGAGTACACACATACACACATTCGTGCTTTGTCTCTATCTCTCCCCTAACCCCCTCTCACTTTTAAACACACACTCATGCACACCCCACCCCCCCCCCCCCCCCCCAAAGTGAATGTAATTTGCCCCTGCAGCTGTCTACTCCTGGAACATTGGGATATTGTCCTGTAGGACGTGTTCAGAGGCATAACAAATTTCCCTGGAGCAAATGGAAAAACAAGATGTCCCAAACCACAAGGTCCTTAGAACCAGCCCAAAGTCGTGCAGAAACTGAAGTGGCATATGTATGTGTTTGTAGGTGCGTGTGCACATGTGAATGTAGGTAGATATGTGTGTGTATTTGTGCATCTATATTTGTGCACTAGCTTAGTTGTGTATGTGTCTATACGTTTGTGCCCTTTCCTGTGTGGTTTCACCAGTGTGTGCATTTTCATGTGTGCACCATGGTGTAATGCAGCACTGGGACTTAAGGCACGTGAACAGGTTTGCGTGTGCTGTCTCGTGCAGACATTGCCCCAGTGACGGATTACCGCCAAGTGGTAGAAGCGTGTCAGCTCCATGGATCGTCGGGCAGGCCCCCTGATAGATGTGTAGTGACTTAGTCTCCATAGAGTGACCATTGTTTGCTCCAAAGCATGGTAGATTAAGCACCCCTTAGCCCCCTTAAACCAGGGAGCCTGGCAGTACAGGTGCCTAATGCTCCAGGGATACCCCATGACACAATCGAGGCAGTGTCACCCGTGTCATGCAATCGTAAATTTGCCTGTAGAATGCCAATAATAGGTCAAGAGCTATCCTGATGCAACAATCCGGGGAACATAGCAATACTGCAGATGTGTAACCGTCAACTTATCTTGCTGTTCCACATCTTTTCTGTGCTCTTCATCTGAACCTTAAGTCTTATACTATGGGTCATTACTTTACTGTGCAATCATTTTCTGGCCCAAAATAGTATTTTCAAGAATTACACTACTAGTAATGCAAATATAATACTGAAATGCATGGTGAAAACATCCTAAAAAGATTGCAGTAAAACATTTCCCTGGTGTAAGGATAAAATCATCAGACTGACATACAATACTAAGTGCTGCTCAGTTTCTATAAACAGATACTTGTACCAATTACAGTAGAGTCATGTAAACACATTCTCAATTACAGTGAGAAAATACATCTTAGGGAACCGTCAAGAGTATCTGATATCAGCTATTTAATATGCAATACCAGTCAAAAGTTTGGACACATTTTCCCATTCTTTTGACTGGTACTGTATATATTCACTTGAACATTTAGGTCCCAATTAACATTTGGAAGTGTGACAACTCAGCTCTTTATCCTGCTGGTTGTCTAATGAGGTCTACCGGTAATGGTCCAAACTCCAAAATGGTGAAAACTCTTACATACAAGTACATACTCCTGCCCCTTATTCATGTTTTAATATGCTAAGTAATTCTGTATAAAAGTATAAAAATATTATTCATATGAATTTATGAATAATATTGAATTTGAGAATATAAATTTATTTAGAAGAAGTGTAGATTTTACATGACCTTTGCATTACAATGTTTTGATACATACATTTTCCAATGTAATTATGTCACAGACCAGTGCTAAACCTAGTAATACAAATTCAGTCTGCATTGTTTTCTGCTTTTTCTTCCTTTGGATTCTATTAAGGCATAACAATGTAATCATGGAAATCAATGTGATCCCTATGTTGTTGTGTGAAGAATAGCACAGCTCCCTGGCAACACTAACTACACAGCTTCTCAGTACTGGGAGGGATAACTCACAGTGAAGATGCCGTCCTGAAATGTTACAGTGGACATTAGCACAGCTTCACCATTTACAGCCCATATTGCAGTCCTGAAAGAAGTTTATGCCAGCTGGAGTAGGAAAATCACACTGAATGATTAAGTAGAATCATGGTTTCTTGATTTGTGACTCCTTGTATGTCATTGATCATTTCCCTAAATTGCTGTTCATGAACCCCTTAGTGGTAGTCAGTGAGAGTGGATGGTAGTCTCATTTATTTGGTAGTTTTGTTTGACTCCAACTTATTCAGCATTATCAGGTTTCTGAGGAGACATTCCAAAAAGAACTCAAAATGTATGTGGTATGCCCAGAGAACCTCTGGGGGGAGATAGTGAAGCACATGTCCATCACAGAGAGAACATATTTGGATGCAAAATGTAAACTAAATATAAAAACAAAACAAAAAAAACAATCTTCAGACACTTTTATCCAAAGATACAAAGAGGGGGGATTATAATCTGGGACTTTCTGATCTGCATTTAAACGATCTATCACTGAGCCATACCAATTCACAAAGTGTCAAGTCATAAAATGTAAGTATTGAAAAGTAGTGTCATTGTTTCAATAGAAACATCATAAAATAGAGCTGTACTGTACCTCAAATACCTCAAGTGCTGAGTAGATAGTATGGTTTTGACTTGAAAATCCTTCTATGTCAGCTTTGTCACCAAAATCTTCTCTATGTTCAATCTTTGTTTTAGAAAACATTGCTTGCTTTGCAAAGAGAGACCATCTTTATTTGTTCATAAAACTCAAGCTAAGATCACACTGACAGTTTTAGCTTGTGACTTCTAGTAAGATGTTCTCTTCTCGTATTGATGTCATTTGATCTTTTTCTTCTGGCAAGGGGGATCATACGGGGATTAGGTGTTTCTCTGTGCTTCTCCACAATGTCGGACTTTAATCCTGCGTTCTTCAGATGCATGTCTTCTGTCACCTCATTTGCCCGAAACAACACAGAGAGTGGGAGCGGGAAAGGGCAGATATGATATGAGAAGAGATATGACTGTGGCAGGGGCCTATGGTGACGAGGGGGGGTCAGAAATAACGTCACTGAGTCATACATCAAGGAAAGTGGGCCAAAGTGTGGTACCCACTGATGTCATTGAAAGGTTGAAGGTGCCAAACTGGCACCCGCTGTGGAAACTCTGCAGCAACTTGTTCTCCAGTGAAGTCACTGTCATGACGGAAAGCTGATGAAATGTTAATATACAATGGATGGGTGGGGAAATATGGGAAATAATTTTTATTAATCAATATTAACGTTTTTCCTTTTAAAATCCCCAATCAAAAAAAAACACTGGACAGTGGCCTAAAGTTCAATTTTACTTCAATTTAAAGTAATAACAATCAGTTTAAAAAGGGTAATTGTAGATGTGATATAGAATTTAAAGCTATAAATGAGGGGATTATGAGTGTAGTCATAGCCACGTCCATCTTTTAATCTTTAAATTCCAAAATCTCAATTTCATGCGGACTCTAATTTCAGTTATACCATCCAGTGGTTTCCCCATGGTCTGCTTTCTTAGTGAGTATATGTTAACCATTGTGACTTTGTGTGGTAACCAGGGTGCTCACTCAGGCTTTGACCTTGTATGACCTAAGAAAATAACACAACCATGGACAGGTTCAGCCCAGGTAGGGTATTTATCAAACGAAAAACATAAAACCAAAGTTCAAAAAAATAAAATACTTCCTCAGTGGAGGGAAAGGTCCACGACCAGCCCCCATCTCATTGGTGGCGCTGTAGCCCTGATGAAATAAGAAAACAAGGCGCTTTGGTCGTCACTCTCAACATGGTTGCATACTCTCCCCTACTCACCTGCACTGGCCAGCTTTTATGCAGCGGCTTGACCTGATGACAAGGTGCAGCTGTGGTCCTCCTTAACCGGCCAGGGAGCGGGAAACCTGTAATACTTCCCCTGAATCACCTTGCCCTGAGCTCCAGGGTTGCCACAACTGTCAACTCAAATTTCCTAATTATTTAACTCTAAAACAAAACCCTGAATCTTGACTCGTTTCTATGATTGTTCTCTGTTTATTATTTATTTACGTCCCATTTCCAACCCCATGTCTTGACAGCTGCTCCACCCCTCCCAACTGAAAGCTCACCCTGTTTCACCCTGTCACACCTCCCCCATTCCCCTCTTCATGTCATTACTCTGTTTACCTTTTAAGAGTCTGTTCAGACAGACATCAACAAATGTTACATCTATAATTCTCCAAAAGTTTACCATGTCTTAAAATGACTGAACATCATTTATATATATATATATATATATGATGAATGAACTATAGAAGTAGGTTTAGGGACTGACAGTGAAGATACCCCAATGTCAAGAAACAATTGAAACACCTCCATTGAATGTTAACTGTAGAGCAGGGCTATTGTTGGCACATATAATGATGAAAAATTATGTTCCCAACAATATTCAATCCAAACCTTTGCCCTTGGACTGAACATTTGTCCTGGTAACTGCTGCCATTGACAACAAATTTGATCTATCGGAATGGGTTTGTTAGCGATGACGCATCAACTTTTTGCATGACTGTGTAGCCAGCTCTGATATCAAAGCTAGGTTCCTGTGTCCAGCAGTATCAAAAGACTGTGCGAACACTTTAAAAGATCTTAAGCTGGGCTCTTTTGAAATGAAAGCTACACAGGCTAAACTGCTCAATCTTTAACCGACAAAGAAAAAACGACAATTGAAAAACTGTGAAACACAGCAGATGTTCAGTCTGGCTGGCACAAGCTGCTGACAGCCTCTGGAATGCAAGTCTCTTCCATGTGTGAGACCAACCATGTTTTTGTGTTGTACTTGGTATGGACTATGCACAGTTATGGTCCCATACATCTTATCATCATAACAATAAAAACAGAACAAGCATAAAGCATTTATTTAGCTTTCAATACCGAACCAAAACCCCCTGTCAATAAGTTGTCTGTGATGCCCAAGTTTTAAAGTAAATGTTCTGCATAGTCAAAACATGTTTAGCAATGCTGATTTCAACCTGAGATGATATGTAACTGTGATGAAATATTCCTGGGTGGGTTAATTAAGGACAAAGCATTGATTATGTAACATAAAGTTTAAACAATTTTCTCAGCATGTGACTTCAACATTAGTCAGAGCTTCTGTCCCATACAAGTTTTTCTCGATGTACTTTCTGTCCTTTATGGTGCAAAACTAATAGTATAGAAAGATTGAGCCAGAATTTTTACCCATCCAAATAGATAATTAAGTATAGCTGACAATAATTACAGTTATTAATTCTGTCGTTAAAGTTTTTATGGTTTGACATTATGGTATTACAAAGTGTATTTTTTTATTTTCTTAGTAGAAGGGAGTTCCAACATCCACCCTTTGTGTTTACGTAAACATAAACAACAATGTTGAATACCTTCAATTTTTCTGGGTAAACATAAACTTACTTGACAGTCTCAGCTAAACAAACAATACTTAGCGAAGAGTCCATACAACTACTTGAAGCAGCAGTTGTAAGATATTAAACTTTAACAATGGGCATCACAATAAATGCACCAACCTTCCAATTTATCAGGTTCACAATTGACACATTTATTTCTATATTGATGACATTGACTATTGGGCATCAAAACACATCTTTACTTGGAGACATGGAATGAGTCAATCACATCCTACTGTTGTCGTAAATCCACAAAAACAGTGGGCTAATGGATCTCCATTCTAGGGTAAAGGTTCATCTGACAGTTGAAGGTTTAACCTTTCTATACCCGAACCTGCAAGTATGACAATGATTCTATCCATCAACTGTACTTTAACGACCCGGCTAATACCAGAAAAGGACAACATTTTTCCTGATCTATTTTGTCCCTTTCTATCTCTTTTTCTGACCATTTGATTTATCTTTGCTCTCAACATTTGGGGCTCAGTGAAAAATGACCCCTCTTTATTTTTAAACCCTGGCACAGGGTTGGTGGTGTGAGTGTTTTACAGGGTTGGGTGGTGCGACTGTTTTACAGGGTTGGGTGGTGTGAGTGTTTTACAGGGTTGGGTGGTGTGAGTGTTTTACAGGGTTGGGTGGTGTGAGTGTTTTACAGGGTTGGGTGGTGTGAGTGTTTTACAGGGTTGGGTGGTGCGACTGTTTTACAGGGTTGGGTGGTGTGAGTGTTTTACAGGGTTGGGTGGTGTGACTGTTTTACAGGGTTGGGTGGTGTGAGTGTTTTACAGGGTTGGGTGGTGTGAGTGTTTTACAGGGTTGGGTGGTGTGAGTGTTTTACAGGGTTGGGTGGTGTGAGTGTTTTACAGGGTTGGGTGGTGTGAGTGTTTTACAGGGTTGGGTGGTGTGAGTGTTTTACAGGGTTGGGTGGTGCGACTGTTTTACAGGGTTGGGTGGTGTGACTGTTTTACAGGGTTGGGTGGTGTGACTGTTTTACAGGGTTGGGTGGTGTGAGTGTTTTACAGGGTTGGGTGGTGCGAGTGTTTTACAGGGTTGGGTGGTGTGAGTGTTTTACAGGGTTGGGTGGTGTGAGTGTTTTACAGGGTTGGGTGGTGTGAGTGTTTTACAGGGTTGGGTGGTGTGAGTGTTTTACAGGGTTGGGTGGTGCGACTGTTTTACAGGGTTGGGTGGTGTGACTGTTTTACAGGGTTGGGTGGTGTGACTGTTTTACAGGGTTGGGTGGTGTGAGTGTTTTACAGGGTTGGGTGGTGCGAGTGTTTTACAGGGTTGGGTGGTGTGACTATTTTAAGATAAGTATAAGTATAAGTAGAGAGCAATGTCATTCAAATATTGTTTGCTCTACTTATTAATTCATCACTTTTCACAGGTAATCGGTTTAGCTCAATCAACCCTGGTAAACAGTTTATCTAGTCAATGTCAGCTGACTAACAAGGATGCTACACAAATAGTTCAAAAGCTATGTGAGCGTTGTATCCTCATGTGTTTATCCACATGTGTTTTACATGTGTGTATATGTGCATGTGGGTATATGTATGTGTGTGTGTATGTGTGTATTTATGCGACCATTAGCTCCTACAATAGTTTGTGTAATATCTGTGTGTGTGTATTACAGTTGTGTGTGTGTATTTCTAGAGGGAATGATTGGGGCCCCTGGGCCTCTTTGGTTGAAGGCAGGCAGACTGGCTGGCACCCTCAAAGACGCCTTCTCATCCCTCGGACAGCTGTTGTCTCTATGACGACAATGGAGAGCCAATGTGGAGAGAGGGGCCAGTGCAGGGAGGCAGGCAGGCACTACTTCCAAACAAAATTATTCCTTGCTACCAGTTATTTTCTTCTTCTTTTTTTCTTTTTTCAGAGCACACATTTTTGGACAGGTGATTCTGTTCTCTGTTCACACCAATAGATGAAATTAAAAAGTACGACACAGCATTCTTGAATGTAATCCTGAATTGTCTTTAAAGCTGCTCAGCTCACCTGTACTGAATTACATTGTGTTAGGCAGTCTGCCCACAGTATATTCCTGGTAGAGCAGTCTGAGTTCATGGAGCATGGACCTATAGTACCTTGTTGTATACACACTGTGTAGAGTTAAATTGCTAAATTAATACAGACTGAATCAAGGAAGACCCAGGTGCTTACACTATGCACACACCCACATGCACATCGTATACTGTATACTCTGCTGCCTCCTGTTGGTCAGGTAACCACATTATATCAATCAGACGGAACTGAATTGTGTATGGTAGTTCTGAAGCTTATTGCAGTGTGACATTATCTTTACAAAGCAGACTGATTTCTTCAGACCCAACCTCATTGTTTTCTCTTTTGTGTGCATTTAGTTAGGAGATGCCATCATGCTGTTAAAATAAACTGGCTTGGTAGTAAAATTATTATAAAACATATACACATTTACATACCGTTCTGTACACACAGCATAGGGAGAGAGAGAAAGAAAGAAAGAAAAAAAGAAAGAGAAACCAAGGTGCTTGCAATGAAGAGAAGCAATGACTAGGGGGCTGTTTTGAAGCTGCCCCTGTGAGAAGTGACAAACATAGCTTGGCAGGGTGAGGAATGACACCAATGTTGACCTAATGGATCTAGGGGGCACCGTGCGCGTCATCCTGTGTGTAAAACAGCTAAAGTAAAACTACTGTGTGACAACCAGTGGCCACAACCACCTGGTGACCAACAGAGACCAAAGCCAATGTTTCTCAACTTCCCCCAAGGATACGGTATGGTCTTATTAAAAACATTATACAGTTAAAACCATTGAGTTTCGTTCAGGTTATTTTTGGTAGTAGTTAGAGTATTACAATTATGTTGGCTTGGAAAAGATACCTAAGATTCAGTTTCATTATGACTTCACACACAAAATTCAACACATTGGCATGTGTGACACATTATTTATACGTGTACGCATGTAAGCCTTATCTGTCCAGTGAACATTCTCCCTCAGTGCTTGGATCACGGATATTGAGGGCAAACTGACACCCCAGGGATCCTATGGTAATGTTCACATATGCTGCCTTCCAAGGCTGTAGCCATTGAGTCAACATTGGGGGGGACGGATATATTTTTTAATTATAATTTTGGACAGCGTGGGTGGTTGCCTGTCATAGCGTAGCACATTTATATTTTTATATCAATGTATTGGGGGGGACTCTTTGACCAGATATGAATATTGGGGGGATGTGTGTCCCCCAATATGTATTATGATTACGGCCTTGCTGCCTTCATTGCCTGTGAAGTGTATGGGATATCAGAGAGTGATCTACATGACGTTTCTTCCCTCACTCAGTGCTGTGCTTCAGACTGGTCTGAATGAACCCTGATACAGAGGAAGACTGAGACTTACCCCCAGACTGCTTTGATTCCCGTGAATTCCTCAGCCTGGTCCCCAACACATGTCCATTCAACCGGTCTGCCCTGGATGTACTGGACACACAGCACAGGGAGGAGGGCTCACAGCACAGGGAGAAGGGCTCACTGCACAGGGAGAAGGGCTCACTGCAGAGAAGGGCTCACTGCACAGGGAGAAGGGCTCACTGCAGAGAAGGGCTCACTGCAGAGGGAGAAGGGCTCACAGCACAGGGAGAAGGGCTCACTGCACAGGGAGAAGGCCTCACTGCACAGGGAGAAGGCCTCACAGGCTCTTGAAGTATTTGAAGTATTCAATCTCACACCAGAAAACTAATTATGTTTGATTTTAAGGGATTGATCAAGAACACTTCCATGGCAGACAAATAATTTATGGATTTGAGAAAGATGATTTGATCAAATGCCAGGTAAGGTCTGAGAAAAATAAGGAATACATTTGTTCCAATGTTTTATTTAATTAGTCCTATTGCTCTTGACAAATGTTCAGTACAAAAAAATGGTTTGACAAACCAGTCTCCGGTTTGTCTTACACGTTCATTTATGACCTGCTCCTTCTTCCTGTCCTGATTACATGTCCATTACATATGTCACCACAGTAGTCACTTCAATAGACCCTGTGTCAGCCTCTTAAGGACTCAGGAGTCCTCTCTGTGTTTTTGATGCTGTAATTTATGTCTGGTGGGAGGTGAAAGAAAACATCCTGGTGTCAGAATTATACAAACATGCGGCTGTTTCTTGACAACGACAAGCCCAGACACTGGGAGTTCCCTGGGAGCCTGGGCCACGTTCCTGTTACCCATGCTGAAGAAGTCATTGACCAGATGACATCCAACCAAGGAGTGCGTGACATTTGTCCCCTTCAACAGGAAGTGACCTTACTCCTTATAGCTAGTGGGGACAGATTGAAGAATCAGGTCTCTTTGTTTTAGTGTTTATCATTGACTTAACCTTTGACCTTGTGTAGGGGAAAGGATTGATCTGTTTTGTAGTGTGGACAGGCCACCCATTAATGGCATTAATCTGTTCTCAAGATTCACACTCTTCTCCAAAATACATTGCCTGTCTTGTCTGGTAATTCAATACACACACTGCGGCTGCTGTATCTTCATTGCTTTGTTTTATCACCGGTAGATCAGAATGATTTGCCTTTGTGCTGCCAGAATAATTAAGAGAATAGGGAACTCATGAACCATCAATCAACTGATTTTAAGTTGTTTATGGAGTTCTTTATGAATTGGCCAGAGAGTCACGCTTGAGTAATCAAAGAGTCTGGATTTGCATCTGGATTAGAGCTTTAGCCGCTGCCTGTAATTAGCCACTTCTTTGGAACACCAATATTGTGCTGTGAAACCTTGAAGAGTAGACAGCAATGTTGAAATTGTTTCTGCATCACAAACTCATATCTAAAATAAACAATATAATGGAACACAGCTAGCAGAACATTTGCATTCATTAAATAGTCACACTCAAATTTAGATTCATATTAAATCTCCAGACACCAGATTTCACTGTCTCTTAATTACAATACATTTTGACTATAGCTGTTTACGTTTAACAGTGTATTGTGCAATTTATTGATGTATATTTCTTTGAGTAAGAACCCGTCTAATCTTCAGAGTGAAGGCAAAGATCGCAAGTTCTGCCTGTACAACTGTAATCCATCAGGCCAAGCCTAAAAATTGCAGTGATGAGTGTATATTACCAGCAGAGCACATCACAGCTTGAATTCCTTCTAAGTATAGCCAACACATAGAACTACAGTAAGTATACAGATAACATCCAGTGAAGCAAGATTTACTTGAAGTACGGCAGAACCAAATTCCATAAAGTTAAGTACAAAATGATTAAAATCTGGTGAATACTAATCCTTGCTTAGAGATCTTGCGGTCTTCTTATACAACTTCATATCTGACCAATGCAACAATATCATTATGAAATAAATACAAGTTTATTGAATGGATTGAGGATTTGGGTTATTTGCTGTGAGGTCAATTAAGAACCAGGACCAAGCAGAGTGAGAGGACAGGGCAGAGGGGTGACATGGTTCAGCTGCTCAGCACCCAAGTCAAAGTGCAGGTGGGGAAACCCAGCAGGTTGTTATTCACAGACATTATACCATGACCATGGGTCAGCAACCCCAAGGTCACGCAACAGGAAATAAACGTAAAGGTTTGCGTCTGCAAGTGCCTTAAAATACCGTGAAACTCATTTTACTAGAGACTAGAAGTATCTTTACACCTGTTAGGATGACTTACAGGCCAAGTGTAGCCATAACACAATCAAAAACCAATTTATATCTGTGTTCTCTTTCAATTAAGATTGATAGGGAGAAAGTAGTCAATGGTTATAAATGATTAATAGAACATGTTGACAGCTTGTGGTTGGGAAATAACTCTATGTTATAATGTTCTATAACTCTATGTTATAATGTTCTATAACTCTATGTTATAATGTTCTATGAGATTGAGGTATGCCAGCTTTTCATTGAAGGATGTTGCAAAGCTTGAGATTTTGAGCAGTTCTCTTAGTTCAAGGTTAGAATTATTAGTTTTATGATGAAGTCATCTTTTTCTCCATGCCCTGATGACAGTAGTTGTGACTAAACGTACAAATAGCCGCAATTTAAAATGCAGTTTAAATGTAATCCATTTAGCATGTATCTAAAGTGACATACAAATATTGCATATAGAAAATTATGGAAAATCCAGGAACCTAGGTAGCATCAATGTGGATCCTTGCTTAATCATCCGAGGAGCTACTACAGTGGGTCTGGCTGGAGGCTACTGCTGGAACAGTGTTTGTAGGTTTTGAGATGATAGAAAAAACTTTGAGAGAAAGTATCTTGAGCTGCTACATGCTTTTATTGAAGAAAACTGAGTGGATAGAATTTAATATGATATAATGATATAATCCATGGTTCATGTCAATATTTCTGTCTATGAGGCAAATCTAATGGATTGTATAAAGTCTGGAGGACTCTGCAGTTAACTCCAAAACAGTGTATACAGATGCGTTTTAATGGTAAGAAATGTGATTAAACTCTATAACAGTGTAGCACATCACTCACAATATACACGGCTACCTAGCACATGTGAACTAATAAAAATATACAAGGATGGTGGTATAAGACATTACAAACTGATACAGCAAAACTCCATAAAACATGAATGCTTCAAATGAAACAAGAGATATCCACAATAACACCAGCAGAAGGAAATTGAATTAAGGGTTCAGAAAACCTGCGTCCTGCCACAGAACTCAAAACCAAAGAAAAGGGTTTGAAGGAAAGTGTTTTGTGATCATCACTCTTAAGGGTTTGTAAAGTAATTGAGATAGCCTGGGAAAGAATTCTCAGAACATGACACCCCCCACAGATTTATTTTTTTTTTTAACATTTTTTATTTTCTTGTTGTCTCTGTCCAAGCCACACAAAGACGTCCAGCTGGTTCCTGTGTCAAAGATGATGGAATCGTTGGCTGCTTTACAGCTCGAATGCAGCTCAGACCACCGTCCAGAGTGGACGGTGTTAACAGCCCTCACTAACCGTACCTGGGATCCAGTACAATTCGTCACACTTGCTCAGATTCCCTCTGGGTCGGGGTTCTCCACAACTCTCTAAGCCCCTCAGACACAAAGTAGGTACGGTCCTTCAATGCTAAATTAAATCTGATATGTGCTATTTGCCATAGGCAGTGTTTTGGAGGGATTTTTCTGCCCAGGGATGTTCATGAACACAATACTATGGCATTTCTGTGGGCTTTTGCTCTGGAATGAATCACAGATATTCCTGAGAGTTTGTAAGAAATGTTTGAATGTGGAGTACAGTTAAGTCCTTTTATTGGTCACTTGATAGGTTTTATTCTATGATCAGTTCCACCACCACCTATACAGCCCCAGGACCAGAAGAAAGTTCCAAAATAACCTCAAATATTGGGTACAGGAAGACACACTCATTGTCCCAATTCAACATTTCAAGCCATAATGATATTCTAATTTCAAAATGTGTATAGTTTGTCTTGACAATGTACGATGGATGTGGAAAATCGAGTAATAAGTACAGTTTGTCTCTCTGGCAAGACACGCTTCAACTCAATTCAGGAAGCTATCAGATACTTCAGTGGTACACAACTGTATGTGTGAAGGGGAGGAACAAAATGACCTTCTGATTACCCCAGGCTCTCCACTGAGAGGACTGTGTGAGGAAGTGACTAAGTGTCTTTCAGTCTGATAGTCTTCTCAGCACTAAATGATTCACATTCCAATTTTTTGCATCGTCTACTATTGCAAAACTGTTGGTAAAAATGAATTACTTAAAAGAATGTGAAATTTGTTGTACAGTAATATCTCTTACTGATAACATGAGACATGATGCTGTATATATCCTGTATATATCCCACATTGCTGCGGTCTCCCGGTCGTGTAGATTCACCCTCTACAACATCCGGAAGATCAGGAGATACCTGTCTGAGCACTCCACCCAGCTGCTTGTCCAAGCACTTGTCCTCTCCAAGTTGGACTACTGCAACTCGCTGCTCGCCGGTCTCCCATCATGCGCAACCCGCCCTCTTCAGAGAATTCAGAACGCAGCGGCCCGTCTGGTCTACAATCTACCCAGACGCTCCCACGTTACCCCGCTCCTCATCTCCCTCCACTGGCTACCCATAACGGCCCGCATCAGATTCAAGACCCTGGTACTGACCTTCCGAGCAGTGAATGGAACTGCGCCCGACTACATCAAGTCTCTCCTGCAGCCTTACACCCCCACCCGCCACCTACGGTCTTCTTCAGACAACCGCCTGGTGGTCCCACCTCTCAAGACCGCCCGGTCCCAGCACAAGCTCCTTTCCTGCCTGGCACCCCAGTGGTGGAATCAACTCCCCACCTCCATCAGAGACACGGACTGTCTCTCCACCTTCAAGAGAAGGCTCAAGACGCACTTGTTCCGGGAGTACAATGGTACTTAGGAATGGTTTGCTGAATCCAACGCTAGTTTCCTCAAGGTTCACAATGACTCTTGCTTAGACTGTTGCTCTTGTTGGTTAGTGGTAGCTGATTTAAACTGTTGTATTCTTCTTTTTTAGTTAATCCTATTTTTATTGCTTTCCTACAGGTACACCTGCACTTAGAGATCAATGTTGTGTAATTTTAACTTGTTTAACTACATGCTCTTATGGTCTCTTCCCTTTAGCACTATTTTTTGGTTGTTCACAATATGTACTTCTTGTCTTTGACTACCCGCAATGCTGTGGGGCTATCTTGTTGTTATTATCAGTGACCTATGCACTTTGTGAAGCTCTCTCTTGGAAGTCGCTTTGGACAAAAGCGTCTGCTAAATGAATAAATGTAATGTAAATGTAATATAGGAAATGATGTGTGTGTGCACATACGCTCCTGTAAGCTGTACACAGTATGTGTCCGTGTGCTGGTGGGGGGTGTGGGGGGGGGTTCATCCGCCAGTGAGTACTCCCAGATGTCCAGGGTATCCCAGCCTCCTCCTGTCTCTCAACAGCGAGCCCTGATTGGCCCCTGGCTCATGCATTGTTCCCTTAGCGTGGACATGCTCTGTTTTACGAGGGCAGTGCCAATAAACCCACTGGCATGGTGCCTGTCGTATAGCAACCAGGGCGGGCAGAACGGCGCCTCCGATACTTAAAACAATATCTAATGTTTTACATCACTGTGCTATGGTGGATTATTTCGCTAGTGCTCTCTAAAGCTATAGCAGAGACCAGCATGTGGTTTTTCAATACTGCACCAGGAAACAATGCAATTCAAAGGGTGAGGAGATTAGTCATGTCCAGCTCGTTCAATCAGTTATTGGACATGTTGGCTACCTTGGACCATAACTGACTCAAACATTGATGACTGTGATTCACTGTGAATCATAAGTAATGTCATGACAATATATCATCTCCAGCAAAAACAATCTGGTCCCAACAGAAATACTAGAAATGATGCTGTAAGATTTTGGTCAGGACCTGTCATGGACAGGCGTTGGCTTAACTGTAACACAGACCGGTCAGGGTTTCTGGTCTGGATTCTGGCCACATACATTGTCTAACTTTCAAGACTTCTGTTACAACAGGATTTAGAGTCTGTGTTACATGATACTGTTTGAGTGGGCTTTGGTCTGTTACAGGGTCTTTGGGATGGTGTCATTACTCACACAAACCACCAGAATTGCCCTAATGAGGCTTTTAGTACAAAATGGCCGAAGGTGCTCTGGGGATTTATCACACAATGGTCAAGGCACACAATATCCCTGGAAGCCATTCCAACTTCCTCCAGATATAAAACAGGCATAGTGAAAACAAAATCCTCTTGTGTGACCTTTGAATCTCTTGTTTCCTGGGGCACCATATTGGAATTCTAATGACATCACTGTTTTTGTATTTCTTTCAATGAAATACAAAATATGAAACAAAATAGAGAAAACAAAGACAGACAAAAAACATCTCAATGATAGCCAACCCTTTTATTGTTTATTGTTCAATGAGTGAAATGCATTAAAAGTCGGTGCCCACTTTCTGAAATGCGTCTATACTGTGTAATGTGTACCTTCACTCCAAAACTACAGGAGACAGGAGCCTAAGAATACCTCATGAAATAAAGAATGTGTCAAAATGACCAGTGTGACACCACCACACACAGCTACTGCTCCATGTAGACTCATTGTCAGCAGTGTCACGTCGAACAGGACCACCCCCCTCTGTTGATATTTGTTTACATCTGAAACGGCCTTGTCTGATGACTCAAGCCATTTGCACTTTTCACAAAAAGATCTAGCTAGGTTAGACCACCAAAGGAGAGAAGCTGACACTAGCTACTACCCAGAAATTCTACCTGGCAAACAAAAACTTCAGGCACCTAAGCTTAATTTGGCCCACAGACGGAGCGTCCCTCTGACTTGCTTTGTCACCTGCTCTCCCTGTTGGTGTTAGAAAACTTGGCCTCTGACTTTGTGGGGGTGTTCAACCTGGCCAGTGCTTTTTTAGTTGCTTTGGAGCAAAGACAAATCTCAGAAGGATTATTAGTACAGATACCATCTCAGTGACAGCTCTGGGCAGCCGCAAGTTGGACTGAATGCTCTATCGGTGACATTTGTGACTTAGACTACTCATAACTTTGATAAAAGTTTTTTTAATACACCATAAATTAGACTGAAAGATATTAGGTTTGATTTCATGCACACCAATGTAAACACACATATTCACATGTTGTGAGAGGCCTACTGAAAGGAAAAACAAAGCTATCCACAACACTACAAAACAAAATGGGGTGAAAGCGTCTACATCTTTCAGTGGCTCTGATGATGCCCCTGAAAGCAATACCCCACCAGTTGGATAATTACCACATACACGTATAAAAGGTGGGTGGAGACAGACATAGTGCTGATGTTAATGGAGATGCATGATGCACATGTTAAGGCCTCTGTTGATTATGGGTCGACTCCTGATAAATAAACCTTAGTATGACACGACCAAAGCCAGATTGGCCCTGGAGCTCATAAGTAAAATTTCAGTCGGAATTTGTTCAGTAATCCGGGTGTGATTCCCATTGGTTCACAACCATGTTTGTGTGGGGCCAAGTACAGTATGCCAATAAATTTGGAATACACAAGGTGTGAGCCAAATGCAAGACCTACTATTTTCAGACTATCTGGGACATATAGCATGTTCATAAATATCCTAAACATGACCCGTTTAACAGTTCAGAATATGTTTCTGTTTGTTTCTGAGTAGTTCATGGGTGTTCTTTTAGGTGAACTTTTTGTTTATGTTGTTCTTGCTCTGTTGTTCTACGCACTTTTGAGCAGACGCAAAGATAGAACCCCACAAACACCACACACACACACACATACACATTTTAAGCTTTAAGTTGAAGATCAGGTACTGTAAGGACACAGTGTGGCATTGTCTGTTTGTGCGTGTGTGTGTGTGTGTGTGGGGTGGGTCAATGTATAAGGTGTGTGCTTGCTGGTTGCATTCCTGGAATAAAAGTAGCCACACACACTATGCCACACTATTTACTTACAGGACATGCTTAGCTTAAGGCTCTTGCCAGATTCCTCCATTCTGTCTTAGGAAACCAAATATGACAAATGTTTACATACCTCGAGCGAGGCATCTTATTATGGATCAACCATCCCCAAGAATAGGATCATGTCTACTGGCTCTATGGATTTTTTAAATCAACGAAACACTTTTTAAGGACACCGACATAGTTATACTCAGAATGTGTTTTAAATCTGTGACTCAACAACATCCACATTTTGTCAGACTTGTACAGTATATAGACAGACTGATTTCACTGTACTCTCGACAAAAGTATGCTTTAACTAACACTTGAATCAACAAAATGGACAGGTGGGGAGAGGAGAAGGGAAAAGGCATTATAAACCAATAGAGATTCTACTTTAAACTTACAACAACTTGATGAGCTAATAACAATACAGTCGCTTATGCACTGAATATGGAGTCCTAGCTGGAGGTTGCAGTGCAGGGGGGATTCAATAGTGCTGATGTTGACGTGTCTCTTCTCGACATTCCCCTCACTAAACTGATGAGTGGTGACTAACGTGTAGGATTTTGGAAGGGATGGGCATTGTGGTTTGTATTTTGACCACATCACTTTGTTTCCCAGTTAGCTTTGACCATTTTAGCAATCAGTATTGTGAAAGTAAATAGACACCCTTGTAGGAAAACACAATGTTCTCCAGTCAAATTGTAGGACTGTATCCATGGAAATTTGAAAATATAGGTAGTGTTTTTAGAAGTGTGTATATTTTTTCCAAGTTAAATCAAAATCCACAGTTTACAAATGTAGTTTAATCATTTCCAATATAAATCTCAATGTATTAAATTCTGCAATGGGAAAGTAATTTGACCACAAAAAAACACAAAGAATCTTATATGTATTGATATTTTTCGGAGTGATCAAGTCCTGCAATATCATGTTCATATGGTTTGATTTATTTGAATGTACCCCAAGAACAGCCTACAGCCAATATCAGCTTCAAGTAAAAGGCCATTAGTCTTCAATTTCACAAGTTACTATATTTAAGACAGTAACTAGGCTCCTGATCTGAAGACTCGGGAAGATATTAACAAATTAAAGAGTGGTAGTCAGGTAATGAAAATCCACAAAAGTACTTGGAATGAGCAACACAAAATGCACACACATTCCAAAACATATACACACACACCTACACACACAGAGACAGGACTTGGACTGCCCTCAGTTTAGCCTTCTCAATCAAGTCTCTCTTTCTCCCTCTCTCTTCCTCTCTGTCTCTCTGTCTCTCTGTCTCTCTGTCTCTCTGTCTCTCTGTCTCTCTCTCTCTCTCTCATACTGTCGCTCTGGGCTGTCTTTCCCTGAAGATGTTCCATAACATCAGTGAAACCTTTTAGTCAAACTTATTGTACAATTCTTTCAAGCCTACATAGCTCATTAAAAAGATGCATATCCCCCAATTTCATATCAAATATGTCCATGAACCACCACAACTAACCACACCACATGTATATTCTGTTATAATATAATTTGCTTTTTGTTTTTTGTCTGGCATGTTTAAGTTGTAAAAGAATGAGGACACATTATTTCATAACATGTACAAATTGTATTTGAAAAAACTACAGAGTTTTTGCTGGAACTAGATCAGGGTAGACCTAAACCTAGGGAGCTTTTCAAGGATCTAGGCTCTATTGCCAGCAAAGGTGTCCATTACAGCCATGTTCCGGACAGCTAGGGAGGTGCAAGCAGGGAAAGAAATAGCCAGATGCAGTCACAGTCTGGGAAATTTCATCATAGACATCTTTTTTTGCAATGAGACACTCTTGGTACATACAATTTTGCAATTTCTGTTGCATAGAAAGTCTGTTCTCTATTTTTTTAAGCCTAAATGCTGCATATAGGATATACAGTTGTTACTAGTATTAATCGAATAAATAACATTATCTCACAGACCATGGTTGTACAAATTTGAAGTTCAAGTAATTGTACATTAAAATAATGTATACAGGATGTATTTTAAACAGCAGAAGATTGAGCAGTGGATGAGAATATGTCCTGAGCAAGGCACGCATTGGTCACTTCAGGCTGGTGTCCCACTCAACACCATGATCAAAGGCCTAATTGACCTTCTGACACCATCACCAGGGAAGTGGACAAGACAAATGACAGCCTGGAGTTTCTACTTACGGGTTTCGTTTTTTATAGACCTAATTTTAGCCTACTTTTCGATCAATCTATTGTTGTATATTATCTGTGAAGGTCATTATTCTTCACTCATCTTTGTTATAATCCCTGTACGTGTACATTCCATCGAATCTTTTCAAGTAAAATACGCAGGTGGGCAGTGGAGACGGGCCTTTAGACTTTTTTGTTGGGCAATCATTTCTGTAGAAAACTGGACAGCAGAACAAAATAAGTTAAATAAATATATTATACATATACATTTGTCATCTGAATAACTACAGTTCAGACTTATTATAATACATTAATGAATAGCTATGTTAGCCATTCACAAAGCACTGATCTTTCTTTGAATTAGTTAAATTTTAGAGGGCGTTGTTTTTCATTTGCATTTTCCATGACATAAATAGCATGCATGTTGCTTTTTGTATTTGCAGTAATCAAACAAATGTTAATTGTTATTAGATTTCTAAATAAAAGAGAAGGTTCGATTGACTTTGATCAGCCACTGCCCTGTCTGCATATCCGGCGGTTTGGCAATAATAGCCTACTGTAACGCAGGACAAGATGGACCATCTTAACGCTTACAACTCATGTAAGCTGTAATTTAATGGCCTACTTACACATTAAACTGCTACGGTTGACATTATATATTTAAGTCTTGTTTTAAACTGCTATTTTTGGGTTGCCCTTCTAATTTGAAGGTGTTGGACGTCCACATCGCCATCTACCGTTCCTCAGTTAGAACCGACTGATGAACTGGGTTTAGGTCGGGGTTTCCTTGCTTTACATGATATTTTATTTAGAAGGCCTACTTTAAATTAATTTGGTAAACAAATTCCAGTTTGAAAGTGGGATATAGGAGTATAATCTGACTATCAATTAGACAAATTCACATGATAATTGTCTTATGTTCACTTGGAGTTGGGCAAACTCTCAGAGTTTGGACAAACTCAAAATAAAAAGAACAAAAGTCAAGTAGCGACGGAATAAATCACGTACCACATGATTCAACATTCAAATAAATGAAAGTTATCTTAAGTCTTCTGAATTTACAATTCAACCATAGCCCTAGGGTTGAGCATTAGTCCTGATTAGAGTAATCTTAATTGATATAAGAATATGTCGCTAAATAAACTCAAGGGATTTTATAGCCTTGACCTATTTTATACTGAATACATCTAAACTTATGAAGTACAATAATTGTTTTTCTTCTTAACTATACTTCTTGATCTTTCAAGACAGTCATTGCAGGCTCCTCCCAGACCATCGCTTATTGGTTATCTGACATAACGGTCTTCGAAAAGACACGCCCCAAACTTACTGACCACTTTATATAATTGGTAAAGCTACACAGTCAAACAAGCAACCAAGGGCATTTCAGTCAAAACAAGTTTACCATTAGCGAATAAAAAACAGTTAATTTTAGGTAAGAAATCTACACGAAATAAACAAAGAGTTGGAAAGGGTCCGTTTAACATTTTCTACAGAATATTTCTACGGAAAACCATGGAGTTGCCGGATATTCCTTTTACCTCTGCAGATGATTTTTACGACGACCCTTGTTTTAATACAAGTGACATGCAGTTCTTTGAAGACCTCGACCCGAGACTGGTGCATGTTGGTCTCCTAAAGCCGGAGGATCACCATCACAACGAGGACGAGCATATTCGAGCTCCGAGTGGGCACCACCAGGCTGGCAGGTGCCTGTTATGGGCATGCAAAGCCTGCAAAAGGAAGACCACCAATGCAGACCGTAGGAAAGCTGCTACTATGCGGGAGAGGAGGAGACTTGGCAAGGTCAATGACGCATTCGAGACACTGAAAAGATGTACCTCCACGAACCCAAACCAGAGGCTCCCCAAAGTAGAAATACTGCGTAATGCCATCAGCTATATCGAGTCCCTCCAGGCCTTGCTTCGGGTCGGACAGGAGGAGAACTATTACCCCGTTCTGGATCACTATAGTGGGGACTCAGATGTGTCCAGTCCTCGCTCCAACTGCTCTGACGGCATGGTAAGAAATATGCTAACAGTTTTTTGTAAAATGTTATAATTTAGGATCTAACGAAATACAAAAAATAAAATAGCAAATGGTCTTTTATTCTGGAATTGATCACTTATTTTGCACAATCTTTAGATGGACTTTAATGGGCCTTCATGTCCCCCAAGACGAAGAGACAACTATGATCGCACCTATTTTAATGAAGCACCAAATGGTAAGATTGATCTCTAATCATGCTCTTACAATTTATACGTTCATTCATTAATTAACACCAGTTTGACTGTCCGGAGAAAAAAAACATTTTTTGGTCAATTTAAATTTGATCAAACTTTGTCAAACTGAGGAAACAAATGTCTATATTTTGTAGGGTCTTTATTTGTTATTCATGACAATAATGTGATATATATATCATATATACATGTATATATATATATATTTATATATATCAGATATACATGTATGTCTATATATATATATATATATATATATATATATATATATATATATATATATATTTATATATCACATGTTTATATCATATGTCATGTTTTATTTATAAAATGGACTGTTTCTTTTTGCAGATTCCAGAACCAAGAACTCTGTAATTTCCAGCTTAGACTGTTTATCAAGCATCGTCGAGCGAATTACGACGGACACTTCAAGCTGCCCCGCAGTACAGGAGGGGTCCGACTGTGGCCCTTGCTCCCCTCAAGAGGGTTCTGTCGTTAGCGAGACTGGAGCACCCATACCGTCTCCTACCAACTGCGTCCCGGCATCGCATGACCCCAACACTGTCTACCAGGTGTTGTGAGCATCCCATGGATTCTGAGAGAGAAGCGCCGGGGAACAAAACTTTTGGAACATTATTGAGAACAAACGTATTCCTGATTTAGTATGGAATTTCTACGCCATAGGTCAATTGTTTGCCATAGATCGCTGGCTACGAGGCAGTGGTGAAGTTACCAGCCTTTGGCAAAGCGACCACATTCTTAAAACAGCCTAAATTAGGTCTACATTGAAATGTTTAGGCCTGTCAGCGATGCTATTGATTCAGGAATAGCAGGAATAAGTGAAATAATCTTAATAGCCATATTTTTGTTATGTTTCCTGATTCCAGTTGGTTAAAATTGCCTTTTATAGACAAAACAATCCGGAAAATGAGGACCATTTTGTATATTTGTAAATAAGTTGTCAGAAAAAATTATATGCAGAATTGTATGCTTATTTAATAGCTTGTTCAAACGAAGGCTTGGATTGTTGTGTACAATGTTTAACTATAGGCCTATTTATAATAACAATATGAGTGAATGTCAGCATTTTAATGAATAAATATTTATACATATGGCATTTTCTGTCACTGGGATGACAATATTGTTTTCCCTCTCTCCGCTTTTTTCTCAACAAATGTAATAGCAATAATTATGGAGGTTGATGTAAAAAAAAGGTGAATTACCCACATCAAACTGAACGTAAGTTGTAGTTAACTAAAATAAGAACATCTTACTGAACGTTAACTACATCATTTAAGGATTGGCATGGTTTATTAGTAGTTTCTGTCTACTTAGACCTTGCATGCCAGACCTTTTAAGGTTATAGGCCTACTCGATCGATTTGATACACTTAGACCTATCCTTAATTGGACGTTATAAAAATGTTGGAGGGCATGTTAGATTTTCTAAATATATTGTCTCATTGTCTTGACTTTTTATTTGTTTTAACTCTAGGTCTACAAAACCATGTGCTCCCTTATGAGATCATATACCAAATTGTCATGCACGATTTCTGTTGAAAGGAGATATATATTTCTAAGCAAAACGTAAAAGATCGTAAGACAAACTGAGGCGTCACCCTTTATTTACAAAAAAAGTCATAAAAACCTATAGGCCTAGTCAGGTCTTTATGAACACCATAAAGAAACTGACTGACTTCATGACAACATAATTCCACATAACGCGAAACAGGCAGTGACACGTCAAGATGTTGTCGTTTTTGTGCATTTGATGTAGGTCTATATGTTGTCTGAGGAGCTGTAATGGACAGACGGCATTGAAGGTTTTGTCGCTCCAGGGCTGTTTCTGTGGCCTCTTGAATGTGTAGTCTACTTTCTGCGGCGGGTGGCGGCTCCCTTCTTGCTGCTGCAAATGCGCAATGAGCGCAAGCAACAGGTCAGTGGTGTTGTAAAGTATATTGCTCACTTGTGGCAAACACTGATCAAATGTACATGACTGCCCAACACGTTGCACTATGATCAAACAAATGAGCCAAGTAATGAAGTAGGACTATTACAAAGGTTACCCCATTAATATTTCCTAATTTAGTGCGAAAATGTAGTCCATGCCAACTTCTACACGTAGACAACAATATGTATTCAAAAATGTGGTTGTTAAAAATCATGCGGCTGTTTTCTATAATGCCATGCAATACTTACCGTCTTGTTATTCAGCAGCTCATTTCATGTATGCCCACAGAGTCATAAGACTGGAGATTCATGTAATAAGGTTTTTCTTAGTTTTCATTCCAGAAGAATGAAAACGAGTAAAAACGACACACATTTTGTGATCCACATGACTAAGATAATAGGCAAAGGGTAAAAGATACAATACACTACTGTAATAAGTAATCTTATGTAGGTAAGTTTAGATACAGGTAGCAGTCTTACTCTTTGTGCATTAAATTATTCAATGTAATAACAATAATGTAATTGGCTGCTTTTAGGCATAAGTGTGTAGTGTAACAAAGACATTGAGAGAATGTTGATGTGTGCATCAGTGTCTTTCCCCTTTAAACCTGCACACAGACATAAAACTGAGATCATGTGGATCGCACCTTTCTCTGTTACATCCAACAAAAGTGAGATGTAACAACCATAGAGAAACATTAAATACCTCTGAGTTGACACGGGGTCAGTCACGGTTATAGAACAGTTGAGTGGGTGGATGTTGTAATAGTCTGAATGGAGTACATCCTTTGCTATGTTTGTCATTTCTAAAGCTACAATGACTGATGGGACATTTCATGTGTTGTGCATCCTTCAATGCAACAGAGAGAACAATTATTCCTTACCAGCATCTGTTGCATACGTGTGCAGAATGTGGCAAGTTCTCTTTTTACTTTAAGATGACAATGGCAATGACAAATGCATTTCTTCTGGAAAGAGTCACTTTCTTGAAATAGCAAATGCATCAGTTTCCCATGCTAGTATGGTGAAGGGGGGGGGGAGTGAAATATAGTGGGAGGTGGCACTTACTGCTTCTGCAGCTCATCAATACGATTTCTGAGGGATATAACCTGCAAAATGACACATGGCAACTTTTTAAACCAGTAGCGGAGTACTTCTGACCTCTGAGAACCCCACGCTCACCTTGAAGGAGACAGCAGTCCTGTGAGTGAGGGCCGCATTATTACTTGAGGTGGAAAACCTAGAGCATTCACACACATACTGTACACATACTTTACTCGATATGGCATATATTACTAGCCTTTACTGAATGTGCTCTCAACTCTATTCAACAGAACACAAACATTACACTATTGATTGGTAACTATGGATTAAACTGTAGGTTATTCATATTGAATATTATTTCCAATGATAACTTTCCTTTGTTTGTTACGGTTTGTTATTTTTAATTCTTTCTTTTTTTCTTTCTTTCCTCTTTACTTACAACTTTAGTGTGTCAGTAATATGTGTGGTCTCTCTGGTGTTCCAGCTCAAGTTAAAAAAAATGAAAATAGGAAAAGATAGGGAGGAGAGCGAGACAACAAACGAGTAGGCCAGTGTTGCCATAGCAGCTTAAACAAAGCTCCTAACTGTGGGAAGAAAGTGCCAGATAGCATGGAGACAAAGCTGACCAGCAGACTGACCAGAAAACACTTACTTACCTTCGGACAGAAATAATGATTCTCCATTTTGGTATTTCAATTCCACTCAAAAACCAATGACTACTTATATGGACTTAAGTTTATAAACCTTATAAAAATCAATTACATCAGTGTCAATATATTGTAAAAGTCGAATCAATGTGTTTCTGTTTGTTTCTCTGGTGAAGTTTGTGTGAGTGTATTCCACTAACATACTTAACCCAAATGCACAGAATAATACTAGCTAATTAACTCACTTATTTGTTAAGCATAATCTAAAATGCATGACTATTTTACTTATCAAAATTGCTATTTTGACGGCTTAAATTTTGTGCGTTGTACCCAATATCCATGTATTATCAAAGTTCAGTTGAACGTCCATATCATCATCTGCGAATAACCTTCCACTTCTACTTGAGGGCGCCTGCCCTCCAGTTGGTAACTGGCTTCCATGGTCCATATTAACAAGCTTCCCAGGCATGCAGACCATGCGCTCCCAAGGCCCGGCCTTGTGGCTTGTGCCTGTCTTTGGAGCATGTCACTATTACTCACAATTTACTCAGCTCCTCCACTCTCTTATGCTGTGAGGTGATCTGAAGGATATCAAAGGACATTTGGGTTCACATGGGAATCAAGCATCAGTGCTGGAGGATGTGTTCAAGCCCTCTTTTACACATTTGTTATGTAATTTAGTTTGATTTATTTACGAGTCATAAACACAATTGTGATTTGGATTGTTGTTGTTTTTGAGTGTTGTAATACACACAAAATTATGAATGGATAACAGAAAATATTAGCAAGATGTGTAGTCTATTTCAAGTGCCTGTTCATAAAAGCCTGTTGACAAATATGACATTGCTCCTGATCAGAATCACCTTGTTATATCATAGTTTGCTTTAAAATAAGGAATATTATGGAGCAACAACATATAATCTGAAGGAGGAGGAACTGTCTACAGACCCATCATTATTCACTAGTGAAAATAAAACTATGTACATGACAACATATTCCCTATGAACAGCCACTCACCTCATACTTCTGCCTTTTCAGTTTCTCAAGGTGATCAAATTTCTCAGCCTCAAGAAGATACATCCAGTCCCACAGCTCTTTGGCCTTTTCCCTAAGCATGGCAAAGAAAGAGAAACATGTTACAGACCGTTCACCCAAAGAGTGTGTCTATTGCAGCCACAATAAAAACAAACTAATACATTTAGATGAAAATAATGTCCAGAGCAGAGTGTTAGGCTGGTATTTTAAAAGTGTACATTCAATAAGGACCATTCACAAACATATGGTATAAACTGCTCAGTGGAATGTAGGAATGTATGCGTATTTCCTTAAGCTGTGGACATCACCAGCTGGCAATGAATAACGCTAAAGAAAGAACAGCTCACTTCAGCTTGTCTTCGCTCAGATGATCGATGTTGATTGCTTTACGTCTGTCTGCAAGAATCTTCTTCTTCTTTTCTCTCTCAGTCTGCTTCTTACCACCACCTCTCTTCGAGTCAGCCTTTAAGTTATAGAAAAATAAAATATTGCAGGTTTGCTGCATCTTTTAACAGGAAAAAGCCAACAAGAGCTCCCCTTATTGATCTGTTCAAGCTACACGTCTTATCAAGGTCCAATAAGTAAGCTTCTGAGGGTCACAAAATCTAGGTTGAAGCACAAGAGTGATCATGTCTTTTCAGTTGCAGCCCCTAAACTCTGGAACGCGCTGTCTCTACATGTTAGGCTGGCCCATACACTACATGTTTTTAAATCCCGTCTAAAGACTCATTTGTATTATTTGGCTTTTAACACAGTATGACAGTTGCCTTTCTTTCTTTTTTTGTTAAAATGTTGTTTTGTTTTGTGTTGTTCTATGGCTTTTCCTACTCTGACTGTATAGTAATTTGTTTAACAGTTGTTGTTTAGTAAATGTACTCTATAAATAAACTTGACTTGACATCAAAAACTGTAATCCCAGTGAAATTGAACATTATATTGCGTTTGAAAATAGTTGGTTATGAACTGTACTATCACTGGTACCTGGCTACGCTGAATAATTGAGAAGTTCAGGTCTGGGGTGTTATTTTCTGTCATATGTTACATGTACAGTACCTTCTGCAGATGGCTGCTGTAGCTGGAGCCCATGTTGGACAGAGCAGACTTCTTCTTAGCATCTTCCTCTGCTCTCTTATGGGCATCTGCTTCCTCCCTCTTCAGCCTCTCAGCCTGCCAGGACAAACCAAATACTGAAGAATTACTGTGGCACCTAAGTTGCCTGCATTTGATTGTTCATGCAAAGAACCAGTTGCACCTAAGGCACGCCAAAGGGAAACCAAAAGTACCTTAACATCTTTACATTTTGTAAATACATTACAGGGGTGCACTCACCTCACGTCTCGCTTGGCGCTCCTTGTCCTTTTCAGCACGGATTCTCTGTTGCTCAGCCCTCTCAGTCCTACGTTTTTCCTACGGGCCACACACAAACAGTTATTTCACTTCCACCTGGAGGCACTGTTTCTTAGCCCTGTTGGATTTTGAGTGGCTTAGAAATGGATTTTATATGCGCTTGGCTGAGAGAGGCTCCACTTAGCTATGTTGAGTGGATCGATACGGATGTGTAACTAATGTGCTGTGCTGTACTGAGAGTACATTGGGAAAACGTTGCTGTATTCACGAACAATTCTGGCCATGAGAGCAAGGAGCTCCTCCTCCTCCTTCTTCCTGCCCACAAAGTGAGCGTCGATCAGTCCCTGCAGCTCAACCAGGTCTTTGTTCTGTCTCTTCTTATGGATGTCCTGTTAGAACCATAATAGATGTTTGGGGGTTACATTGAGTCAGACCATGTTGGTAAAACTTTACATTTGCATCGTGGTGGGGGGATGTGTGCAGACAGGGGAAACATGGAGAGGGATATGAAACCAAGAATCTGCTTACATCAAAGTCCACCTTCTCTCCATCAGGGATCTTAGGAGCAGTAGGTCTATGGAGATTCATTGAAGATAATTGATTTGGTAAGAAGTACCCCATTATATAACATATGGTGCTACACTGTAGTAACTGCTAAAAGTATAAACATGCTATACAAGGTGAAGGGTGTGACACTGACAAGTGAAATTAAACAGACTTACTTTGGCTTTGGCTTTTCTTCTGTTTGGTTAAAAAAAGAAGAATATGTTACAAGGTTAGATGTCTCATGAGGTCAAGGTTTTAGGCAACACACCACATTGGTGGTTAATTTCGAGGTGTATTCACGTGGACACACTTTTAGTATCATTTCAGGGATCCCGGTTATGCTTTGTTTTGAAAGATAAGGTAAAATGTGTATAAGTCTTTTTTAATGTTCCTGTTAATTGGGCTTACATTAGTTTTAAAATCCAACTGGTAAAATTACATTGGATGTGCTAATACGGATTAGTATGATGCAGAATATCTCACTGTATACAAACCTCTGTTCTACAGATCAGATCCATATTATGATGCACACTCGCAAACCTAACTACATTATCTACCATATTTGACTTTCCAATCCAAGATTAACTCTGTACTTGGATGATAGTATAACTGTTAATTGTACTTCAGTATGATAAAAAAAAACTAACAACAACAGTAAGTTAATTAAATTTGGGGGGGTAATTAGTTTTTGGGCTTGACCAAAGCACTGGCAAAGCAACAACACTGGAAATACAAACTACCATCTTGATCTCCTTCCTCGACTGGTTTGGCACATCATGCAAAAAAGAGAAGAAGCAGAGCGAGACATGAGCTGTGGGGTCAACCCCCGCGGCGGACAAGTCAGCAGTATATAATCCTTCACCCTTTCTCTCGGTGTCACGCTTCTAGAGGAGACTTAAGCCTCTGATTTTAAATATTTGTTGCTTGGGCCACGGGAATTTCTTTAGATAAAGGGACATATTTTTACAGTATTTTGTATTGTGGACATAGGTTTAGGCTTGCAATAAATGCACTCTCCAACATGAAGACCCCCAGCCTCCTGGACTACCCATCCCCCTCCCCCACCAGCCTTCCAGCCAATAAGGAGACAGAGCTGACAGCCCAATAAGAAGTACACATACAAGAATGTGGGTCAACATACCTTCCTCTTCATAGGCCTCTGCATGCAGTAAGCGTCCAAAGCAAAAGCAGAACATCATTAGTGACACAACCATAGGCTCAACACAAGTCGCTAGGCCTGACAGCACATGATCTGTGTACAATGCAGAGCTTTATGAACACATTCACACAAATTGAGGTGTACACATTACAATATTTCTATCTTTGAAAATAACACAGAATCAGCATTTGAAGTAAAGATAAATAGAGGCCATCAATAACAACATTGAAAATTTAGATTTTGTATGACACCCCAATGTGAAAGCTGAATATAAGTAGACACATACTTTAGCTTCTGTATTGCAAACACTTGCTATCATTTGAAAACAAAAATTAATACAATACCTCAGAAGGGGCAAAGAAGTGTCTTTTACATGAAGAAATCATCACCCATTATCATGTAATGCTGATGTTAACCAGCAGTAACCAGTAAATGTCAGCACATAATCAGATTATATTTTTATTTTATTTAGAAATTTCAGAGCCATGTTGGAATGGAGAAGTTTCTTCGAGTAAAAGCAGGTTAATTTGAAATGTGATGTAAGAGTTGGTTACCGTGAAAACTTTCTTTGTACCTTTGAGTACTCTTTTACATAGCTACAATTGCTATAATCAACAAAAGCATAAAATCACACATTCAGCACAGATGCTAGAAAGCAACAAACTGGCACATGTATAATCTACCTCAATCTCTAATATGGTGATATATGCTAGCTCACATTTATATACAAAAGAGCAAAAAAGTCATCTTTTTGGTAATAAGGTATACACTGTATCTTAGAAGTAGTGTTATCACAATAGTTTCTAGCGTGATGACTGATGTGAGAATAAATGCAGTAAGGAAATTTGCTTAGTTTGTAGCATCATGGCTGACTTAGTAACACATACTACAGAGTAGCCAGTAGCTACTAGAGTCCGCATCACAAAAGCAAGTAAGCAGCATGAGACAATGCAGCTAAAGCAGTAGGGAGAGAGAGGTGCTTTGACAGTGTGAATGGCCATCTCAGTAACTACAGGAATACGCATAACTGACTATGCATATAAAGTATGTCTATTTCTTCATAGTGGGCAGTTATGAAGAGGAGGTACCTCCAGTAAGCTACTTCAAAGGGCTGGGACACGACCACTAGGCGCTGCTATATTAGTGGGTTTGGTCTAGCTAGAAACAGATGCACTGTTCTGGCTGGGAAGGATGAATGAATACCCCATGCCACATACCTTCCTCCGCCACTGGCTCTGGTTCTGGCTCTGGCTCTGGCTCTGGCTCTGGTTCAGGTTCTACCTCTGGTTCTGGTTCTGGTTCTGGTTCTGGTTCTACCTCTGGCTCAGGGGCTGCCTCAGGGGCTACCTCTACTTCTACTACTTCTTCGGCTATGGTCACGCAGCATGCAACGAGCAACCAGGGAGAGGAAGGGTTCGGAGGTTATTGATCATGAAGGCATGAGGAAAAAAGAAAGCGATTGGGACACAAAGAAAGGGTTAAGAGTGGGCAGCATTGCGAGGGAATAGCCATGACCACTGATGCAGAGGAGAAGAAGTGTGAGGACAAGAGAGAGTAAATAGATGAAATAGGGAACAGGAAATCATTTTATCAAATGGGAGAGTGATGGAAAAGAGGTGACCAAATAGAGAGAGATGGGTCAGTGACCAACAACAGGAGAGAAATGATCCGTTAGATATTGATGGTAATGATGTTTTTCTATGTACTGGAGATACCTGGGTTGAAAACCTATCACACACCAAAAAATGTGGAGTAATCTATGGCCCAATCACATTTTTCATGTGTTTAAATAAGTATTTAACTCACTGTCACTCAGTCAGAAAGAGCACACCCTTAATTAACTAGTGTTTGACAAACATGGCACACTATTATTAATAATACTTTCCTAGCTAGCAGGTGTTTTTTGACAACATAATACAGTACTGTATGTTTCCCACTTGACAGACAAATCTTAGCAAATGATGAATTTTTTGTCCAAGTGGCAAATGTTGTACTCATCAAGCATGTTTGCATTAGGTGTGTTTATCACTAGCTGAAGCTGTATCAAGATTTAGTTGCAGATGATTTACACAAAAAAAACATTACATTCCAGTTAATGGTAGAGGCACACAATATATACATGTAGTTAGTTAGTTACTGAATTTATATTCAGAATGCTACATTTAGTAGAGATAAAATGTGATGTGATGGAAACCTATAATTAGATAAGATTTCGTCATATTACTTTTATGTAATTATTCAAGTAAGGCCAGTAAAGATAGCACAGAGCACCTATAACTTGCTTTGTTGAGTGTGAAGACTGAGATGAACCATGAATAGTCTGATTTCACACAAAACAAAACATTATACAAGGTGAGGATCAATGAATTACATGATGATCTTTGAAGACAGAGGTTTTAATTAAGAAATGAGTCAATCACAAACATGAGGAGTCCCCAGGTCAGCAAAGGAAGCATTGTCAAACACAATTGATATTAAGGGTGTAGAGTTGACAAATTAGTAATTTAAAAATACGTTTTTAAAACCAAATTGTCCATCCTTTTTACCTTCATCCTCTTCATTATCCGCAAAAAGATATGGTGAAACAATTAAAAAAGAACGTCATTTCTCAATTCATAAAAATCAAATTCATACATATAAGCACAGTAAGGCTATGCTGTCTCTCGAGACAATACAAATTGAATTTTAACAAACAAAATCAAATCTAATTCCAACCAATTTCCAATTTTTAACTGCAACTATGATTTATCAGGCCATAAGTCTAGAAAGACAGCATTTGGCACACTTGGTTTTCCAAACATAATTCCAGGTTGAGGAAGTGTTCAAATGCTTTTAATATTTTGGCCAATTGAAGATGATTTAAATATTAAAAACAAAACGTTCTTCCCCTGAAAATATGCATTAAAAACTCAGGGTAGATTCACAGTAACAAACAAGGTTTGTAAAATGCGAAACGTGGGCAGCTGCATATTAACCATTATTTAGGGAACAAAGCCAAACCTGCACAAAATTATCAATTATTAATGTGTACATAATCATGAGAAACACTGTGTCAAACATTGGAGAAAAAACTTTGAATAAACACAATTTTTACACATTTAATTTCCTATTTAGCACAAGTTGTATTCATCAAATTCAACTGTGGGCCTCACTTGACAGAAGCGTCATCTAAAAAATAATGGTCGGATTGTTACTAATTACAATTGTTGCTTACCTAAGGCATCGCTGAAAAATGAAGAGAAAAAAAATTAGGTTGAGAAATACAGTAGAACGGTAGGCCAATATAAAGACCTAAAATAATGTATGATGACCAGCCTGCCAATCAGCAAGCTAGTCCAATAATTGCCTCTGGTCAGTAAAATGACCGGATCAGAGCACTTACGCTTCGGTGTCAGACATGTTCACAGTGGATGTAAAACTGAAACAAAGCAAAATAGTTTAAGGTACAGGAATCACTTGCACATAGAAGAACATCAAGCAGACAGCGTCCAGTGGCTGATCCCAAACTTTATGAAGCTTTGAGTTTGCAACATCTCAAAATAATTTTCTGAAAGAAAATCTCATAAGAAAGTGAAGGAATGTGAATTTTGTCATGAACGTGTCACGATTTACAGAATATTCTCTAATTTGATGACCGCTCTCAAATTCCTAGCAACCTCACAAGGTTCTAAACACCCTGCCTGACGTTGTCATACTCATAATTGTAGTCAGAATTTGAGTCTGATAACTCTCCGTTGGGCTGTGGGTATGGGGCGTGTTTTAACCGAACTCGTAAAACAAATGCCTCTTCGCTCAATTGGATAGACCTACAACCAATCAGAGCAATGTAATATGTTGTATGTTGAAAACGAATTCAACCCAAGCGCTCTTTGGTGACGTGGTTGATTACGTTACTGTTGATCATCTGTCCATCATCGTATAAAGCCGGCACTGACAATTTCATTGGTCCGAACAGCTCCTTTCCGGACATAGTTTTTCCCCAACCGAGCTTCCCCAGACCCAACTTCCCGACCAAATGTTTTTGTGGGTGGGGCTAAGTTGGGGTGGCAGTCAGGCTAGTAAACACCATAAAGACAACTTGTTTTTGATCATCATTTGATATTAACTTTTGTATATACCTCTGTAGGCTCTAATGGGTCTATGATAAAAATGTATCATACAGGGCGGGGCCTGCAACAAAAATTAACCGCATAGCAAATTCATTCAAAGTCTTGGACATTTTGCTGTTGCAATCCATTTTAGACAGGGCTATATATGTTTGTCATTGAATGACATTTTCCCTCTTGACCTTCCATCGCTGCCAAGATGTCTTTAAGGATTAGGCCAGGTCAGGATCGTGTTTCTGAGCATCAGCTGAGACCTCTGTCCAAATAGCTGTCTTAATCCTTTTGCCTTATCTATATATGGACATGGTCATTTCCATTAAAGATGCGCCTTAAAGTGGCTGTCAGTAGAAGCCTATACCGAATGTCTGTGGTATAATGTGCCACTCTACTTATGGTATAACTTGCTTGTTTTGCAGAAGCAGGAATAGTAGATTTTCAAAATGTCTCTCTGTAAAGTTGGAAGTAGGAAGAGAAATCACTGTCAAACCCCAGAACTAACCATCATGCTCCAAACACAGAAATATTCTTGTTTGGGCCACTGTAAGTTTAATATTAGCTGTCCCGTTCGAAGTTGTCATTGTTAACATTCATTTTCTATATTCTCCGGTCAGAGAGACCACTTTAAAGGTTTAGATATCATTTTAAACAGCAGGATGAAATGTAGCCAAATACATAGCCCAGTCAAAATAGCCTTCTCCTTTTATAAAATGCAGTTGATCACATTAAAGGAACACATTACATGCTTTTTAAAAGATTTATACACACATACATCAAAGTAAAAACTTCAGTCGATAGATCTTACATAGTCAGTGCTTTTAAAATTAAAACATTTACCACCACATTTACAAACTATGTGATGTTCCATAATAAAACATATGTAATTTCTTGCACCAAGTATACGAAATTGAATTGCAAACAGTTAGACGTAAACATAACGCATGTTTGACATATTTTTCAAATAGAAGACATGTCAACCAGCCACCTGTTCTAGCTCAAATGACTACAGTACTTGAGCAGACGGAGCTTAAATTACAATTAGCTATTATTTACATGGTGTACATTTTCCTGTCAGACTTCTATATAAACAAGGTTTACTATAACCTCATCCATTCTAATTAATCCGAGAGTTAAAATTTGGAATAAAAATGTGTATATAAGAGAATCACTTAAGAATCACCCATGTTAAAGGAAAGTTATTGGGCAACAGTACCCTCACATCCATCCAACTGCTTTTGTCTGTCTATCTTACCTCTGAAAAGCTGAAAGAAGTAGGCTCTCTGGTGGTGGCAATTGGCTGTAAGGTTCTGTCAACTTTGGTCAGAGAATAAGTCCTTGTGTTATAGTGATATTTGATATTTTGAAGCCCCTTATTGGCTGAGATTGTGGGGGTAAGGGGGTAATGTCTAAGGGGGGGGGGTTGGAGACATCTTATCCCCCGGCACTGAATAAGGAGATTGATGGAACACTCTGGACGGAAGGAGAGTGGCTCAAGTTTTAGAAAGGAGCAGCTGAAATGATGTCCGCAGCTATATTTACCATGGCACTAGGCAAGCAAAAATGATCCTAGGGGGAGCAAGAAGACAAGCAATGGAAAGCTCTTAGCATTCTGTGGCTGAAATTGACACATGCCTGAGGTATTCAGACAAAGCACCTTCTTATTTTTCTTTAGGGAAAGTAGTGAGTATGTAGCCAGTCTTCATCCTACACAAAGTAATAGTTTTCACGGTCATTTAATCTTTTATTCTTTAATGTTTTTTATTTTCATATATGACTTACTGTATATATATATATATATATATATATAGCGAGAGACAGAGAGAGAGAGAGACAGAGAGAGAGAGAGAGAGAGAGAGAGAGAGAGAAGGGGGAGGGGGGAGGGAGAGATGCCATATGTTTTCCAAATAATATTATATCCACAATATTTATATACTTTTCCACTGAGATTTCATTGCTTAACTGATCATTAATTTACAAAATGCTGTAAATATTTTCCGGATTTGGTAGCTGCACACATTTGTGTATATAGTGAAAGGATTCTCTGTAATATTATATATTCTAATTTCTCTATATTGTATTATGCAGATTCAACATATTCTAGAGTTGTTTATGTGTGAATAGTATGACTAAGTAATATGGGTTGTTCAAGACCATGAAGAAGCTTTACTCAATCACGTAAAACTTCTTATTAAACTTGTAATGTCATTGTTGTACTATATGTACTGTAGCATCAATACTGATACATTTATATAATGTAGCTTTCTTGCATATTCATACATTATCATGTGTGAAATTAGCATACATAAACATGTACTGTACATCTTCACAGTAGACACACCCACAGACATAACCACCCAACAAATTGAAGGAGTGTTCAGTCTCCCCCGGAGGCTTGGAATTGCTAACCTATATGTTTTGGTAGACCCGTTGTAGATGGGCTAAAAAACCCTGGCTGAGCTGGCTCATAGCTACCTCAAGGGGATGCATGTCAGTGGAGTTCAGAGCAGCGCTCCCTGTAGGGCTGCCGTATATATCTCAGGTAGCCTGGAAACCCCCTGTCTGGGTGAGACTGTCAGGGGCCTGCAGCGCAGTCCCAGTGGAATATGTATTGAGGGCAACACCTTTTTATTTTTGGAATGGCCAAGGAGACTGTTGCCCGCTCCCCCAGGCAAGGTGCAGTTCACTTCAAGATGAGACTGGCCCTGTGACACTTCGAACTTGGATTAGCAGGAAGCAAGCAGTTTACCCCCCCCAACTAGCACTTACAAAGGTAAACACAATGCATTTCACCATCTGTTCATGGACAGAATCATGTTACTGTACTGTATTGGGTTCATGACCAAGAGACAGGGTACAGGCCTACAGCTAAGAATTAAGATTAGTAGTTAAAACTCTACATTGCATGCATATGTTTTTGCAATGTTTGAATGAACATAATTCCAGTATTAAAGTATATTCATGTCAACCACATCCTTCCGCCTGAATCTTCTCTTATTTAACATAATCATCCATTAAATGTTATGAATGGACGGAAGGTGCATGAAGAATGTAATTCCACCAAAGGCTTCCTAAGCATTAACATTAATATTTTAACTTATACTTGTAAACATATTTCTTAGTTGTGTGGTTTGGTTGCTTTCTATATGTATTTTAAAAAACAATTGTCCTTTTTTGTAGCATTACCAATAAAAGTATTCATCTTCTACATGAACTGGTAAGTATAACATAATGTGGATACTGTGGCCTTTACAGAGTTATGTCTACCTCCGTTTACGTGTGGTTAGTTCATGTCTCTTACAGTGAAGCCTAATTTGAGGTTGTTAAACAGTGCAAGCTATTATTATTTATTGGAAAGCTAATCATACTCTTCCCTCTTTTGAGTGGAGTGTTGGATGTGTCCCAGATATCTTACCCCATAACCTTAAAAGGGTGACCTTGTTCCTGTGCCAAGTGCTGGGTTCAATGGTTGTCTCAGCAGTGTCGGTTTTGCCACTTTTACAACATGGCCTACTTTCTAATAGGGATCCCAAAAAAATCTAACTTACTTACTTTTGATCAAATTGGTAACATAAGCAGTATTTTTGAGGAGCATCTATATATATATTGGTTCTTTCACCTTTATGTTTTAATAATAAACACACATGTCTAAACATTTATTTATTATTAGGTATTACATTTATTCAGTTAAGGCAGTGAAAAATCACTGGCCACCAAAATCATTATAAAGATGTTATCATAGAAAAGTATATTATTTTATAACTTTAAACTGTGCTTTGGCATAGTAGTGGCTGACTACGCAGGGGTTCATTTCCATCAGTGAAACTGATTCACTGCCTCAAAGACAGTTCTTAACTGCAGGGAGCAGGTGGCTGGCTCATGATAGGTTGTCTTTCCCCTACCACCCTCTAAAATTAGGCCATGGGTAAATTTCACAATCTAAAGAGGTATCCAGACATCCATTAGGTGGATGTTTGAGAAACAAAACAAAACATATCCACTCCCATTGTAATGAGCTCAACAGGGTTTTGAAGGACATTGTGCTGTTATATGATATTGTAAACGTCAACAGTAAATCAATTATAGAAGTTAGACCAAAGAACACATACCTGTATTATTAGAATGTGGAACAAATGTGTACTGGTTGAGTTGAATACTTTATCCAACCAAATGTAGTAAGAAACTCTAAATTACTATGATCATTTTCAATGTGGTAATTATCTGTCAAGGTTGTTTCATAAATACTTATTTATTAACATGTATTAATTTTATTAATAATACTCTCATTAACAATTATTAACAATTTAGCCCCATTGGGTATCTTTGTAAACCTGTCCAAGTTAAAAATTTTTATTGAGTTGTTAACTAGGGTTAAATAAAGACTCAAAGCAGCTGTGGATGTTAGTACCTGTAAGCATGCCGGTGACTCTGGACAGTCACTTTTTCAGAATTGTACTTCAAGTGGAATCATTGCAGAACCTTTGATAAACAAGGCAAGTCGATGAATTGAGTTTATTTATATTTTGCTGCTTGGACACAGTACATCAAGAAAACAAATTATTCAAAGGACAAAAATGAGTAATATTTTCTTATATAAAAAAATATTGCCTTATTGAAACAGAAAGATACTTTGTGAAGGGTATACTAGGTAGGCAGTGTCTTTTCAAATGGAGAAATAGATTAATCAAGACAGCCTTGTTTCAAAGAGGATCTTGTAAGGTTTTGTCGAAGGCATGTTTAAAATGCAAAGAATGTATGTCAACAAGATGGTGAGTGGTCACCATAGTCATCAAAACAAATCTTTCCTTAAAATCCTCATGGCACTGTCCACCTGGAAAAAAGAGGAAATGTCAGTGATTCAATTTATACAATGTTAGAAACAAAATCATGTGTTTACTTGTACTCAACCCCGCTTCAACATCATACTGTGACCATGCAGTACTGGGTGGTCCATGTACATGTATTCATTTAGCAGACACTTTTATCCAAAGCGATGTAACAATTCTTTAAATATAATACTGGCAGTGAAATGTGCCTTCGCCTTATGTCTACTGTTTTTTCTACAGGGGGTTGGAAAGCTGATGGAGGTCAGACACTACAATGGACTACAGCCAGACCTTCTCTCTGAGCAATTCCGACCACCCCTGTTACCCAAACCAAGCAAAGACAATGCCCGGCTACAGAAGCTGAAAAAGAAGAGTGCCAAGAAAAAGCCTGGCCCCTCGCAGACACCGATACCCTTTCGTTCCTGCTTATCTCCCGTGAATGAAGCAAGCACTGATCTTGAGCACAGCGACCAGTCAACCCCACCCAAGACACCTGAGTCCTCCTACTATGGAGAACATTTTACTTTTCCCATCAGACCATTATATCAGCATTCAGCATCTCCCTACCCACACCCCCAAAGTAGCCCACATGGCCACACAGGGTTCTTTCCCCCACAATCTTACACATCTCCAGTCAGGACTGAGCATCAGGTGGCTCCACTTTATGAATGCTCATCCTTTTGGTTTGAGGATGCCACCCCAGTCATGATGCCTCCACCTCCACTTGTGCAAAATCAGGTGATGCTATCACCAGCTCTTGCCCCAGGTCTAGTTGACCCTTCAGCTCCAGCCCCAGCCCCAGCCCCAGCTCCACCCCCACCCCTAGCTCAAGCTCTTCCCCCAGCAACAGCTCAAGATTTAACTCCAGCCCCAGCCCTAGTTCTGACTTCATCTTCAGCCTCAGTTTTAGCTCTAGCCCCAGTTTTAGCTCCAGCCCAAGTCCAGGTCTTAGCTCCAACCTTAGTCCCAGCTTTACCTCCAGCTCCACTTTTAGCTTCATCTCCAGCCCCAGCACCAGTTTTATCTGCAGCCTCTGTCCCAGCTTTAGCTACAGTCCCACTTTTAGCTCCAGTCCCAATTTTGGTTTCGGCTTTAACGCCACCTCAAAGACCTACAGTTCCAATGACTCTTAAAAGCTCAGATTCATCAAGAGTGAATTCCTATGCATTAGCCTCCACTGTATGTCCTCCAGGATCACCCCAAGTGCCACAGTCTGCTCCAGCTTCCCCAAAGATATCAACTCACAGTTTCACTATTTTTCCAGCAGCCCCCAGTGGCCAGGCCTTGGCACCTGCTCTAGTTCCAGTTCCACCTCCTGCTCCAGCACTAGTATCAGTTTTAGCCCCTCAGGAACAACCTCTTATTCCCACTGAGAAGCAGACACCTTGGAAGCTAAAGGAGATACCTAAAAGCCAAACATCAACTTTTGCAGCAAGGCCAAGTAAAAGCAATTCCATGGCTAGCCTACTGCCATCGCAGATGGACAGCTCACACTTGTCAATATTGGAAGGTGTTACAGGAATTAAGTCTGAATCCCAACAGACAAGGATTTATACATCCAAAGCAACTTTTTATGAAATTTCAAAGCCCTTTGTTAATGACACGATGGGAATAAATGCATTGTACCAAGGAGCATCATCATCCTTTCTACACAGAGCCAATACTGTATCCAACGTGAAAAATGAAGCGTTGTCTTCATGTAAGATGTCTGTGGCAAAGACCTCATCTGGTCGACCAAAGACATCGTCATGTCTTCCATCAAGAGGAACAACACCTGTCTTTGAGATCTCAAAACCCAACCCACTCTTATTTGCAGCAAGTCCAGTTTTTTCCTCTTCTCGGGATGTGTATGCTGCTGTTATTAAAGAGTCACATATGTTTAAATCACCTGTGCCTTTTACAAGTACAATCAAAACTCCCTCAGCATCAGAATGTCTACCACTTGGACTGAACAATACTGCCTCAAACAAACTCTCTAATGATTTAGTAAGTGATAACAGCAATTCAACTCACAACAGTTTTAAAACAACTGGCTTTGGAGCAGCTGTTGTTGATTTATCTCCAAATGCAATTCCAGTATCCAACACTGCAGTAAATGAGATGGCAGTTCCAAGACCACTGCTGACAGAATCACCAATACTAAAAGTTCAAATTGATGAAAGTTCCAGATTTGAAACCTCTCAATCGGGGTATGATTTTCCAACGACAACAACATTTCCCAAAGGTATACCAAAGACATATTCAAGTGGACACACACCAATAACAGCACAGGCACCACTCAGCACAAATCCTCTGTCTCCCAGATGTCAAACACCAAACTCACCTGTACTTGAGGCACGGAAATCCCTAACATCCTTGTTAGGATCTCAAATACCACCATCATCTCCGATGACATCCCCAAAACCAAGACCAAGGTCAACATATTATGGACTTACCCCATCTGAATATGTTGCTCATGGTGGGATTCGCACCAACTCTGCTTACTATGGTCCCAAGGGCCCCAATGTCAATGAATTGGCATCATCCAAATTAAATTATAATGGATTAACTGGATCTCCTATTGCTCTCCTATCATCAGAAGTATCCATAAAAGAATGTAATTCTACTAAAGCTGTCATTGCACAACAAACAGCCTCATCGGTACAATATTCTAATGCTCAGGTTCTGCAAACACTTTCAGCTGCAAGAGGCTTCTCAGAAATTCCAACAGACCAGCCAAAAACATTCAGAACAGACATATCTGAAGAAATCCAATCAGAAGATGTTAACATGGACACAAGAAAACAACAATTTTTATTGGCCTTTGGGCCACACACTATGCAACCTGAAGTGTCCACACCTAAAGCCTCGTATTCTGAGGCTCCAATACCAGTACCTAAAGCAGGTGAGGTGCAAACAACAAGTGCAGAAATATTTCCAGTGGAGGTTTATACAAATGAAACTCCTTCAGTGTTCATTGATAGTAATGCTGTGACAAGATACTCATTTCCTTTCAATAATATGGAAATGCATTTAGCAAATTCTGCAAGTGAGAAAATGCCAAATGTTCCAAATATCACTTATGAAAATGTAAACACAGAGATGGTTCCTACATTTATTAAACCTCAAACCAAAAGTATTATAAATTCCTCTGTAACAAGGCTACATTTAACAAATCACCCACAACCAAGTAGAAAGTTAGAGCCAGCTGGTACTCAAAGTCCAATCAATGTAAATCCTGTAAGAGCTACTCATTCAACACAGCAAGTCATCGATGCTCTACCCACCACGGGAACCACCCGCTCCAACAACCTTAAAACTGGAACGTTAATTACCAGTAATGCTCAGATAGATGAATTACCAGTAATGCTCAGATCAGATGTTAGGCTTACCTCTGAAACCCTTGTACAAAGCAAGCAAACTGTAGAGTCAATACTGCCTTGTAAAATTAATAATGATGCCAAGCATGATATCAAAAATACAGTTGAAACCAAGATACCCCAAAATTCTGTAGAACCTACATTTCTCAAAGAAACCAAATTATGCCACAATCCTATGGTTCGCTCTGGACTTCTAAGTGAACCTAGCATGGAACATTTTGTAGGACAGTTAACCCCAGAAAACGATTTGTCTAGGAAACCTAACATACAATCAAATATTTCCAACAAGCCTATCTCAGAAACATTGATGATTAGTAGACCCACTACAGAGTCAGCTCTACCTAACAAGTCAAAAATAAAATACAAAAAGCCAGTCATTGAAACTACATTGCCCAGTAAACTAAGTATGGAAGCACAACCCAGCACATTCAGCACAATGTCAATTGTAAATAAAGTACCACCTCAGATGGCTGTAGAAGCCATACTATCTGCAAAATCTTCAACTCAAAGCAAAAAGCCTTTTAATCTACCATTTGCAGAAACAAAACATAGTAGCATACCTAGCCCGGAAACTTCATGCAATCTTTTCAGCAAGGCCACCATAGACAACAGTTTATCCAGAAAACCTAGCATACAAAACAATCTCAACAGCACATCAACCAAAGGATTCAATGTATCTAACAAACCCTTACCAGATATAAAAGTGCATGAGACGCCTACAACAAAACAACACAGCAAGCCTGTTATAGACAATGATCTACCCATCAAGGCTATAATAGGATCAAATCTCCATAAAACATATACCATTCAAACTGAATTACAGAGCAAGCCTATTAAATGTTTAGTAGGACCACAGCCTGGCATAGTGACATCTGAAAGCTATCTGCCCAGCACACCAATCACTGAAGAAAATCTTCCAAACAAACATATCATAAGAAATGTAATAACCAGCAAACCTATGACAGAAACCAAACTCTCAAACAAACCCAGCACAGAAACTTTACAGATTAGAAAGTCTCACACAGAAATGACAAGGGCCAGTAAACCTACTTTAGACACACTGTTGTCAACAAATAGTCTTTCCATGGAACATATTGTTCCAATCAGCCCTCCAACAAACTCAACCATGGGAAGCCAGCAACCAACAAAGCTGGCCATTGATGTAAAGCCCTCCACCATGTTCACCCCTGAAACAAGATCCTTCTCACATTCAACAATTGAAGGTAAACAACTTCCAAAACCTTTAGTACTGAAGGAAGCTTCCCCAAAACCCATTTCCAAGCATACAATGACTAACAAGCCTACTGTAAATGTAAGAAATGTTACCAATCCCACAATTGATACAAAAGATTTCCCTTTCCCAGAATGTAAACAAACTAACAAGAATAATGTAAATGCACAGCCTTTAATACAGACCTCTTCAGATTTAGAGGCCCCCTTAAATCTTACTTCAGAAACTAAACCTGTTTCGAAATTGAATATTGGGACCAAAGACCCTATGAAGCCTGTTCCCATGCCTGCCCCAACTAACCAACCTGCTATAAAGGATCAACCCTCCACAAAGCAGATGGAGAAAAATTCCTACTTAAGCCCTGCCGTAGAAACCAAACTTACAAAATCTCTTATAGAAACAAAAGACTCAATAAAATCTTCTTCTGAGTCCATCCCAACTAACAAGCCTACCATAAACATGCAACCTGCTATAGAGTCTGCCATTGAAAGTATATCCTCCTCAAACCCTGCAATAGCCACTGTGATGAAACCATCCATATCTAAAGCCGCTGTGATTGACTCTACCACTCCTGCCTCTTTGCCTCAGGCCTCAGTCTCAATAAAAGGGCCATCCACAAACAGAGGAATGTCTCCGCCATCTCTGTCAAAGGCTGGACTAGCAGACAAGGAAGTTACGGAACCACTTGCTACAGCTTCCCCGGGGAAATCAACACAAGAGACGGACTCTACGAAGTTCCCGACATCAACAGCATCTTCAACTGCTGACAAAAAGAAGATTGCAGAAATATCCAAGGCAGTACTTAAACCCAAGGGTCTAAAGGCCAAACTCAGTGGATGGACACGACTTAAAAAACACATGGTTGTTGAACCAGATGAACCCCAGTTTCCAGAACCCCCAGAATCTGTGAAAGACTCCAGTGGCTGTGAAAAGAACACTGACAAGAGAAAACCAGACAATAAATCCAAAGGTCAGCCTAAAGCACAGGAGGTAGTCAAGGAAAATATGGAACCCAGGGCATTGAAGATGTGGGACGCTATGCTCTTTCAGATGTTCTCCACTAAGGAGAACATCATGAAGCAGATAAAGTCAAATAAGAATGATTCCAAAAATATGACTTCAACAGACAATCAGATAGAAGTCCCATCTTTTGTCAGTCGGTTGCCAATTCTTCTGTACAGCCCACGGTTTGATGCTAGGAAGCTGAAGGAGGCTGCTGAAAAGCCTCTCACCAAAATTGCGTCTGTGTTTGAGATGGGTCTGATTGGTCGTAAAAATCAGGATGAGGAACCTAAGGACTTTAATAGAACTGCCAAAGGGTTTGGCACTTTGAAACAAACAACTGCTGATGCCTGAACTGAGTTAAAGTATAACACACTTGAATTGATAAATGAAAGATTATGTTTATGTTTTCACTCCAGAAAGAACCTTAATGGTATTCTGTCCATTACTAAGTCATACACTGTCCATTACTTAGTCATACACATCACAGGATCTATCAGTTGTCACACTTTGAAAGAGTGTTTATCAATATGTAGCAAAATGCATTGTTTAAAAGCTAAGGCATTGGCTTTTACACAAGTTATTCATGTGAAAAGTTTAGCTGACATTTTTGATGCATGTAGATCGTTTTTTATGTTGGGTTTTGTGTTTCTAGCATGAATCAGGAAAAATATATATTTTTTTAAGCATTGATTATTGTAATTGTAGAGTAGACTTAAGTAGGCCTATGGTACAAAATGTGATCTTGTTTGTACATTCCTGGATAAAGAAAGCAGAAGGGAGAATGACAAGAGTGTAGCTGTGAAATAAGCAGATTTGACGTTGAAGTTGGTATGTGGATATAGAAAGAGACGGTTAAAGACACGTTATCGATTTGCTTCGTGATGAAGAAAAGGTGAAATAGAAATAACAGATAATGGATCCTTCATAACTTGTTCAATGAATGAGGTGGGACATGGATTGCTCTATGAGGACAGAACGCAGTTGTACTGAATGGATAAGAAAGTAGGATTTAGGAAGGGTATGGTCACTTTTTCACATTGAACTGTAGATGTATCTCATTGGTATTCTGTAGGGAGATGTAAAGAAATACACATGGACACAAGAGTGAGTCCAAGATGATGATTGTTTTGTTGCAATAGCTATTGTAAGCATGTTTTGTTCAGCCAAGTGTTTTGTTTTCTCTTCTTGTATTCTTCTTCTACGCATAACGTTTGAAATGAAAGCTAATTGTGAAAAATATTTTTTTAACTTTTGTTTTAGCCAGCTGCTTTCGGATGTTTGTTTCATAACAGTCACTGAAAACTGTATAAAATGCCATGAAAACCCCATTAGCAAACCATTTTTGTGTATTTTATTGAATCAGTTTTTATTTATTAGTTAGTACTGTATATATAGTTTCTAGACATGTACAGTACCAATCAAAAGTTTGGACACGTGTCCAAACTTTTGATGGTACTGTACATTATAGAGTAGCTGTGTATAATGTATTTTGAGATGTTTATATAAAGCTAAATGATAAGCAATAGTCTCAACATTGTTGTTTTGACCCCCAAGTGCCTTAACACTTTACCAGTCAATTCCTTACCAGCGCCACAAGGACAAGTTCGGGCTACGAAACTGAAACAACATGCACAGATCACATGCTGTGATCCGAAGGAAATTGAGGTATGCAATGAATACAGTATAATGTAACTGTAGACTGCTCGAACAAAGTTATAAATACAGTTGTCTGAGAGGGGAGGAATTGTTTTATACAAATAATTTGTTCATTCAGTCATGTTTTAATTCACTTAATTTTGATGATTAATGACTTACTTGATTTTCAATTTGAGTATTCGTCATAGTCCTCAGTCACTGGGACTTTCTCGTACTTTCCATGTCCCGTTACCACATATTTGTATCTTTTACCAGAGGCCCCCTGAAAATAGATTTGTGAGTAAATACATTTGACAGATCTTTAAATTATATTCAAACCTTGGCAAGATAACTGAATACAAATAATATTGCAATACTGAATTATTTTCAGTTTTACAATGTACCTAAACATTACTTGAAACATACCCTCTCGCCTCTCCCAGAGGATGATGTGTCTCCTAAATTCTCCCACAGATTCTTCTTGTTTAGCACATCACCTGGCTTTATTTCCTGTCAAAAGAAAAGCAAACACTTGAATCGAGCTAACACACTATTTTAAAGTGTATACTATGACTGTATATCTGGTACATAAAGTAAAGGTGCAATGTGACTGAGTGCAGTGTGCAGTAGTTGGAGTTAGGAGTACTTTTCCACAAGGGGGCATACTTTCTTTCAATTTGACTAACCTGTGTGTAAAGTTGATGTGTAAAGTGTTTCTTTACACAACTTGTTTTACTTGACTTTTATAGAGTGCATCACTAATGAGTTACAGGTTTGTATTAGGCCATTCACACTAAAGCTTAGAGAGGAATGTAAAGGTATGAAAAAGAGAGGAAATAGAGAGGTACCTCAAGTAAGGAAAGGGTAAAAAGGATACCAGACATGTAGACAGTTGAAGAGAAAACTGAAAGGTAAGAGAAATAATCTGTGCAAATGTAGGACCATCCTAAAAGCCTAAAAGTTGTCATGGAGAGTAGTTGTGCATTACTTTTTAAATTGTTCTTCAACAGAATGAATACAAATATACATTGATGATTTAAAGCTTGATAGAAATGTACAGGGGACACATTCATGAATATCTCTTGAAATACAGTTGGGAGTCATTGTTTACTCACTGCTGGTTTGGAGGAGGAGTTTTTGCAGGAACCATCAGAGCTCCCTCTCACCCATTGGGTGATGAGGTTAGCCACACCGACTTTTATACCCTCTGGGTCCTGGGACAGTGATGAATAATCCTTTGTCACCGATGAGACAAAATGACAGGCCTCAATATTATTCATTACTATTATCAAATTTCCATTGATTATGTGCTCCCTAGAGCTTTTCTCATGTTCTCAACATTTGATTCTTAAACATTAACAATTTGTAAAGATGTGAATGAAAGGCCTTACCTTGGATGGTGTGCCTTTAGTGGAGCATTGGCCCCAGGCATCTCCAGCTTCAAACAGGTTCTTCTTGGCTGCGACAGGCTCAGTGGGACTTGGAAGGTCCATCAAAGCCTGTTTGGCTGCCTTGGCTTCCTTTGTGGAGATCTAGTGAGGTTAAGGATTGAAGGCTCAGTTGATTACATCATGCAAGGCTCTGGGAAATCTGGGGAAATCATTTTAGGATGTTGAGCTATTCAGTCTATTTAGACCAAGGTTTTTTTTCACTATATGTATGTCCTGTCTATATTTTATGGTAATGGTATCTGTGCCATTGAACAATAAGGATGATTTCACATCCCAGAAACATCTGCTCTGAGCTCACCACCTGGCAGCACAGCACACCTCCCTACAGGAAGAACAAGCCCAGTCCATTGGCTTGGAACAAATACAGGTGAGCACAGCCTGAGGTGCCCTGAAATTCACATTGTGTGAAACAACTTTGATCTTGTGTCAAGTTGAATGGGCATAATGTCACCTTACGTGAGTCTATAAGAGAGCAACATGACCCTACAAGACGAGTGACTGGGACAGGTGTGCTCAAGGGCTGACTCCTTGTTAATGTATTGGGTGACACTATCCTATAAATCAATGTGAATACATATTAGACTTTTAATCTTTAAACCTAAGCAACTGCATAGAGATAGGGGTGTAGCATTACCTCGATGGCTTGAGTGTACTGTTCCAGCCTGTTGTCGATCTTAGAGACAGCCACGGGTGGCAGAGTCTTCCTTAGGCTGTTACTGTTTAAAACAAAGGAATGTTTTAGGAAATGGGTTTAATCCTACTGGATGTTGTAGTGTTTGTGTGTGGTCTGTATGATGGCCACTAACAGTATTCATTGCAAAGTTTATCAAAGTTTATCAAAGTTTAAATACTAATTAAATTTTGTCTTTCAAAGTCTCTTTCAGCCACTGAGACAGAGACATATGCTTTGTATAGGAAGGTGTTTGAGTTCATTTTATGGTGTTATCATCTTTGTCAGGAGAGCCAGGGTAGGTAGTATGTGTTCAATCAGGTTCACAGTGTGTGATCCTGCAGCAAACTGTTTGTGTACACATTCCCCATGACTGTGCCCAATGCAAAAACATACTTAATGATTATTTTGAGGCAATAAATCACCTATCCAAACCATTATTGCTGGCAATGCAAAAGGCTGCAACCCCAAAATAAATTATTTAGCACTCTTCAGACACTGCATGTCTGGTTTAAAGTTGCTGTTTTGTTTTTCATCCCTCAATGTTTCTTAATTTTTGTACATAGCACAGCAGGCTAACTGGTTAGTGTCAATAATGTGCGACTGCAGACAATAAGGAGCCTCTCAGCTCAACAAAAAAAAACATGGAGGCCACATCTGGTTTAACTTACAGCAGTCCGACTGTAAATCACCTACTGACAAAGAGGGATGGAATACAAAAAGAGAGACTGTAGCAGCTGTCAAGTCCGACACTATTCTATCTCACTGTCATGCATTTTCATTCACATGGTGTTCAGGATCTGCTTACAGTGATACTTCCTTCTGCTCAATTAGTACCCACTTGTACTCTTGATGTTGGGTTTATTGTGTGTTGAGGATGGGAACCAGGGTATTCTCACCTTTGGATCCTTTGATCGCCATATAGCCTTTCTTAAACTAAGGCATTTAGTCATGCAGTACTGACTCACCTTTTCTTCAGAGAGCGGTTTAGAGACTCTGTCCTTTCATTAATCTAAATGGTGGAAAAAAAGAACATTGGATTGGCATCTAAGCATTTTCTTTGTGTTGCAGGTGTGTTGCACCTGAGATTGTGAACATTCTGTAGTGGCAACTACATTACATTATGCTGAACAATTTCAATTGATGGAAGAATAACAAAGGCTCAAAATATCTTTGAAAAGATTTGACAAAAAAAAAAGCAGGACAACAAATAGCAAGCATGCACAAGATGTCCAGTAATCACATTTAGATCTCTGACCCTTGCGCAACTTCATCCACTTACCGTGCATGTATTCTCTGCTGTTACTCTCTCCTCCATTTCATTCTGTGTAGGTACACACACAGCACAGGACAGCACATTGGCAGAAGGCGAGACAGACAGTGCAGTTTACAGTACAGCAAAGAACCATTCTGCAAGTCATGCCTTCAGACACTGCAGTTAATGTAACATAGAATGTTACTTTAGAATGGTTTAGAGCGAAGCACTCATATGCTCAGCAAGGGGCAATCGGATACCCAGTTTCGACAAGTGCTTCAATTCGAGCGATTTACACTGAGGAAGCAATGCTGATGACATGCATTTACACATAGCAGACACAAAACACAACTAGATTATGTCAACACAGGAAGTCAGATTAACCTTTCTCAACTCTTTCAGAAAGACAGCTCAAGGATGTTAAACTGGTGAGGCAGATTGGAGGAGTACAATGGGAGGTTTGTAATGTGCTTGCAGTATTGTGTTGGATGCAGTCAATGTAAAACCAGAAGAAATGTTCTGACTTCAAATCCCAGAGCCAATCACAGTCATCACAGCCTTCAACCAACACATATAACATAAGACTTACTGGATAAAACTGAATGAGGAGTTTCTATTGGATTGGCATGAAGCATGAAAAAGACAATGCATTTACAGAGAACATGAATGGATGATGCATGTACAGTACCTATGAAAAGCTAAATGCTAGAGTAACGTTTGAGATTACTTGCATGTGTTTGACATGACTTTACAAGTTACAGTATAGTGTGTGGTCTTCAGGAGTACCTTGAAGGTAGGACTCATTGGGATAAAGGGGCTTAGATGATCTTCCCCCTCATTGCTGGAGACGCTGAGATTCTTCAACCTCCTCTCTGTGGCTGCCATCCTCCTCCTTTCAATCTCCTCACGCATCTTCTGTCTCTCTTCCTGCCAAAAGAGTTATTACTTACAACTAGCTGTACTGCAGCATAGGCTACCATCACATGGAAACAAATTTCGAAATATTGTACACTCACAAATTGTAAGCGGTAGCACATTACATGACAACATTTTCTTGTAATTGCACATTATGTATGCTGAAAAGTGAAAAAACTGCATCTTCGGCCTCACCACTTCTTCCATCTGTTTGTGTTGCTTCTCTTCCTCCATCCTGCACTCCTCCTCCTCCCTGAGCCTGCGTCTGTCTCCCCTCCTGCTGTTGAGCTCCTCCAGCTCCTGCTGCTCCAGGACCTGTCTCTGTTTCAGTTCCTCCAGCTCCTGCCTCTCTTTCTCTGCATGGCTGCGTCTTATTTTCTCCAGTCTCCGCTCGGCCTCCAATGAGTCGTCTGCCACTTCTCCATCCACGTCCACCTGATCCGCCAGGCTGGAGCTGCTTCTGTTGAGAGGGAGGAGTGGAAGGAGGAGATGGGATGGGAGAGAAGAGAGGAAAGGAGAGACAGAGGATGAGAGAACAGGGGAGAGGAGAAGTGCAGAGAACATTTTTATTAAGGAATGGCCTCCTTAGTATTAGCACTGCAAATAAGCAAATCATTTCAAATGTATCAATATAATTCATATGAATTATCAATGGAATCAATGGAATTCAGTGATGGTAGATTTCAAGAACCCAGTTTACCTGAGTCTAGTGTAAGATGAAGAGTAGGATCTCCTTCTGTCAGCCATATCTCTCTATTCTACTACCAACTATGTCAACTGAATGGATTAAAGCGTGCCTAACGAGAGGAAGTCAAGCTCTTGTCCAGGAAATTATGACATGAACTGAGTTTCGCCATGTCACTTTTGTTTTATTTTGTAGTAAGATCCAGAGAACTGAGCCATGGAACTGAGATACATAAGATAGTACACATATAAAGTTGAAACTAGAGCCATTTCCTACTTTTGTTTCTTACCTAGGGCTAAGTTTTCCTGCAACTAGATATGTTGTCCTCTCCACTCCATCTCCAGTAGTGTTCAAATGTCTTGTGTCCTGTGGCATGAAGACTTTGGAGGTGTATGAAATCCTCACTTCTTTTGTCTTTTCTGTCACCTAGGATTGAACATTTTAGTTTAGTGCTGGTGAGTGATTTGTTGACATCTAGATCTGTTGGTAGTGACTTATCAGGTAGATTCACCTTGTCATCTGTGAACGTTTTTGACACATCTTGCGTCTTCCTGTTAACGCTTCTCTCCCACTCTTCCTCATGTTCATTTGGTACTGAGTCTGATTTCGGACTGGGTCTGTAGTTTCCATTAAATTGGAGTCCCCGGTCATCCCTGGCTTCTTGCTCCTCTATGTGGCGTTGTTTGTGTTTTTCCAACCTCTGTGTCCAGTCACTAAAGCCTTCGTCCTCCTCAAGAGCCACTTGGCAACCAGACTTCAGCTCACTGTCACACCTGAGGAGAAATGGCACACACACATTGGCTGTAAAAAATGTTTAGGACACACAAAGATGCATACTGTACTTAACCATCGAGTAGCCCTCAGATGAATTAGTTGTTGAAAACAAAGGAACATAGAATGCTATTTGGAATGGAAGTCCATTGTTTTACTCAACAATTTGGGTGGCAAAAGGCCACTGTGTAAACAATAAGGAGGCTACTGTCAGCAATCCGCATACAATGTTTAAACAATGGTAGGTTGAATGCAGCTTGTCTTTGGACAGGTCCCATAGCTTCTACCCTGAGGTCAGGGGAAGTGTGCCTCAACAACCAAGCACCTGCAGAATAGAGCTTAGGCCTTCAGTAAGGTTTTATTTATTGAAGTGGACAGGCCACCAGGGCAATGTCAGGATCTTATCTACATAGCAGGTGGAAGCTTAACTTTTGCCTTGGGCTTCATGGAAACGGATGTGGTAACCATGGAGACCTACATAATTGACCTAACACAGACTTTAACCCCTCACTAACTTCTGAGATGCATGTTTTTTGTAAAAAAAAAACAAAGGCTGCCCCTATCAAAACAGTTGTACAAGCAAAAGTTATACGCTTCATGAACCAGAGTTTTACCCTTTATAAACATGTGACTCACTCACTTGTCCTTGTGCTCAAACTTGAAACAGGCCTAAGCCCTCCCAAAATGGGAATCTATAACCCTACCACTAATCGAGAAATATTTGTAGGAGACCAAAGTACCTTTAAATTTTTTTGCACAAATGTAACAGGACCAAATTACAGTATAACATTTTCGAAACATTCCTTAACAATTTACTGTAGCTAAGCAGCATGTGGATATTGTGGTCTCTTCCTAGTAAGCAAAATGCTATCTCAAAGGATGCAGACAAACTTGAAAACTGGAGCTAAACACAAATGGAAAATCAGAAAGCATGAGAACTGCAAGTCCCGTGCCCTTAGCAATAGCCCTATGGTTAGAATTGCATGTGTGTATGTGGTACAAGACTCCAGTGGCAGATGATGATGAAATGACCATGGTCATTACACTCTTTCCTACAATCAGCACCACTGGGCCTCCAGCTGACTGAGGCTGTTCACATCATGTGATTAAGACTATACTTGTTTGTTTGTTTTTCAAACAAAGACATGACTGTTTCATGAATACAAAATCATAGAACACCGCTAATCCAAACCACAACTCTTGAACATAGCCAGAGGATACGCTAAGGACAAGATTGTTCTTTTAACCATTACTTTTAAGTGCTTTAACATCAGAAAAATACCCGTCCCGATTTTACCTAATTTACCTCATCCTAATCTTGTCATTAACTGGACTAATAATTTCGCCAGGGGCTAGTGTTCCATATTGATAGTAATTTTGGATAGTAATATTGCATTATATTTCTTTTAGAAATAGTAGAGGTTGGCGTTGTATGAGGACATTCGTCGGTAGTCAGTTGCCAGAGTGATGCCAGAGTTGTCAAGTCAATGATGCACAATGATGGAGTACAGGCAATGTAAGAACATCTTTGGTCATGTTGTACTCACAGTGCACCCTCTGTGTGGAGACCATTGTCCAGTGCTGGCCCTGTGGGCCTGAGGGGGAGTCCCTGGCCTTGCTGCCTCTCTCTGGCTCTCCGTCGGCGCTCCCGCTCGATCTCCTCAGCATCCTCCACACTCCTCTGGGCTGTCACCCTTTTGAAGACGTACATCAGACCGCATCAGAAACACAAACGAGCACAATGACTCTGCTCATGTTAATTGTGAAAATGTGTCAGATGCCTGTCCAATGAACACCAGTGAACAAGCTTGTTACTGTGGAGAGTATTGACAAAGGATGAGTAATGTGATTAAAACGTATGATTGTGCCAGAGCAAAATGTGTCTTTGTTTTTCACTCAATATTTAACTAGTTTGAAAAGAAACACATTTGTATATTTCCATGACTGACACTAATTATTTGAAAAATGGCAGTCAATGTTTAATTTAAATTCTAAAAATCTATTTTACATTAAGATACATTTGTAAGCTTGTATTTCCTGTACACTGTAGGTCGGTTGACTCCCTCCCCTTTTTTCTCCAACCCAGCCATAATATTTGCTATATTTGACACAAGTAAAAGAGAGGGATAGAGAGAAACATATAATAAAAAAGGTGACAAGGTCAAAAGGCAGTAGGAGGGAAGAAAAGAAGAATGAAGGGGAAGGAAGGTGGAGGGGAGGGACTCAAGAGAGGTGAGCGGTCACGGCTGAGGAGAAGGATATGGGGTTATGCGGTGAAAGGAGTGGGATGTCCTGATCTGAACTCTGAACATGGAATCCACACACTCAGGATCTTTCATTTCCTCCTTTAGATTCTTTTAGAGCCAATGCAGTAACCAAAACTAGTTTGACAATCACTGCTAATCCAACAAAATCATAGCACACTTAAAGTTAGCAATTTCATTACAGGGGAAAGCCATTGAAATAACATAGAAAATATGAAATTGGACACAATTAAATACCATTGACCAAAGTGACTCCCAATAAATAGACCTTATTTGGAAAATAGTTCGCATTACACCACATGAAAGTTCTATGTTCTCCATTCCCATGGTACTGATTAGCCACAGAGAGCAAAACGCCTCCAAAAAGGGTTTATTACTTGTGCTGTTGCTTCTCATCATCAATGCAATGATGCAATAAAACTCTGTTTGCTCTAATTCTCTTTCTCTTAACCAATAAATGGACAGCAGATTTTTGCCAGGCAATTAAAAGAAATCTTACAGAGAAGTGTGAACGTTTCATGATATTTATTTTATTAGAAATGACCCAATTAGATGAGAGAAAGGAATGCAAATAATACATGATGTTGTTTAGTCCAAGACTTAAACATGGAATTGGTGCATCAACCAAATCTTAGCAATAAACAATCCTTCATGTAGACATGTTTTTGCCAATTTGGAGAAATACGTTGCTTCAGGATTGGAGATTTGGTTTGTCCGAGCGGGAAAAGTCCTGCTACTAACAGAGGTGCCTCTCAGTCTCCAAACAATTGGGACAGAGTAATTAAAGACGTAAGTTGACTAAACTCATAATGCCCCCTGTACTAAGAACCCTTCTCTCCAAGCTGAGGATGGGGTTAGCAGGTTATTGTTGCCAAAAAGACTTGAATCCATTACTGTTAGCATGGGAGATTGGCAATTACATTTCCTTGGCAACACTTCCTTGTTTGTTTGCAGAGTGTTTTTTTTTTTATTAGTCGGATCTTAATTATCCAAAGACTTTGGTTTATGAATACAATCAGGTGTTCTGTTCTCCTCACAGAAACAGATGGTGGAGCATTACATCATATTAAACTTTTGTTCTTTGCAGACAATATATAAAAATTTAAAAATGTGATGGCATTCATAAGAAACAACGCACACAAATAATGCATGTATAGTTTTAGGACAGTCTGAAAATGGGACCAGCCCAACTCTCACTTTAGACGAGTCTCAAGCTGTGATCCATCATTTCCTCTCCTTTCCCTCAGAACAACAAACACATACAATCTGTCTGACTTGTGTCATTTTTTACACTCATTAGAGATTGAGAAAAAGGAGGAGATCTGGGAGACAGATTGAAGAGTGGCGGTACTGAAGAGTGCGAAGGGAACAAGTGGAGGGCGGGGGGAGTTGGGGTCAGGATGAGGCACAGCCAGATGAGGTCATCACCATTAGGGAAGTTCCGACCATAAAAGAAGCCATTGAACGAAGACCCTAGTGTCATTTCTGGTGATGTCATGAAGTGACGCACTGCAGATCTCTAACAACCAATTTGCCTTACTTGCAGCCATTGGCCTCAGGCATGAATAACAGACAAAGAAATCATTGCAGACAACATACTGTTTGTGAGACAGCAAAACCTTAAGCACAGAACATTTCATGTCAGCCCCGTTACATAGACTCTTAACCAAAGCCATTTAGCAAATAAACATTTAGTGATATAAGCCAATTGTTTTGGGTTGAAATACAGTAGATAGATGGTAAATAGATGTCATTACTTGAGTGCCATTGATTTTGATGAAACATTTCATATTTCAACATCATATATCATGAATAAACCATACATTTTTGATATAGCATGTTTTCATTACAGTTGGGCATACTTTAGTACAGTATGTCTCACATCGAGGCCCACTGATAACACATGACCCCAACAGATCACTGTGTGATCTAACCTCTCCTTGAAGGAACTAGCTCAAAGCACAATGGTTATGAGCTTGAGATTTACAGTAAACCTTCTGGATGATGTTGGCTTTGCACAGTCAAGCACTAGAGCAGAGCCAGCCGACGAGTGGTTTGGAGGAAAATCTATTTTTCCTCCCATTAAAATGAGCTAAGCCCATCCCAATGAAATACATACATATCATAAGTCCCTTTGCAGAGTTACTTTCTTTTGCTAAGGAAGAGTCGTAGTTGGCCAACAATTGCAATTTAAATTGTTAAGTGGGTCATAGATGTCCTACTCTTCACACATCTTTACATCAGCTCAGAAGATGGTGCAGTGAATAGAATGAGTAATATACTTACCCCACATACCCCAAGCCCTCTAACCTACACAGGTCAACATGTCAGTTCCCTGAACCCAAATCAAAGACCTTGAGGGTATTCATCCAGCCTCCCCAAAAAACAAACAACTCCAGTGAAGTCACTTAAGAGCAGGCAGGCCGGAGAGAGGGAATAGGAGGGGTGGGGTGGGGTGGACCGTTGAGACAGAGGGCTTGACTTAGAATGTATCTGTAATATATTTTTAACCTGACTTGCACTCTACTGTAGCGTTAAGCTATCCTTTTGTCTCGCTGAAGAACACATACACACAAGTACACTGCACACATACATAAATAAAGACATAAAATGTACAAAATTGTACAAAAAAATTACATTATTAAAAAGAAGACAGGTAAATGAACAAATCACTAAAAACTATTTGCATATGGCCTTCCAGTAATTAATGACTTGTCATACAATATCGTACATATCTGGTGTATTTGGTGTTTCCATTATCTAACTTCCATCTATCAAACCATTCTATATGGGTTAGATTATTTAGCCATTTCAATTTTTACTTAGAACTATATGAGGAACACAGGGGAAAGCTGTGAGTGTTACATACAAAGATAATCCGCACCAAAACACACTTAAATACCTTCTGTACAGGACTATAGACAAAAAAACATCTTATAGTATCAGAACAAATATGACATGCCCTTACCTTAACAGGTTTTGCAAGCCTTGCTTGCTGGAGTTTCTCTTCAGGATAGAGTTGGACATGTTTTCTTAAATGCCTATGTCTTTGCCCAGATGACAATCACACCCCTCTATCTGACTAATACTCTATTGTTGCTCTGTCTCAATGGTGATAGTGTTGCAGTGGTGGGGGCTTTTCCAGGAAAGGGTCTCTGTCTCTTTGTGCAGAGTTTTACTTTCCCCCTCTTTCTATTTTACTCTCTCTCTCTCTCTCTCTCTCTCTCTCTCTCTCTCTCTCTCTCTCTCTCTCTCTCTCTCTCTCTCTCTCTCTCTCTCTCTCTCTCTCTCTGTCTGTATGTCTGTCTGTCTGTCTGTCTGTCTATCTCTTCTCACATAAACACAGGACTTCCTTTAGAACTCCTCTTTCTTCTGATGCTTGCTGGAAATGTAAAGACCTTGCCTCTCTCTCTCAGTCTCTATGTGTCTCAAGTCAGTTAGGCTTAAGTCACCACCCTGCGTCAACCATTCTCCTCCTCCCTTTCCCCTCCTCCTTCATTCCCGCATGTGGTTCTCATTGAAGGCTTTTGAAAACCTGGCCATGCATCCCTCCCTCCCCCCTCCCCACTGTGAATCTGCAGGAGACCTCTAGGGTCATGTAACTTTCCCCTGGGGAAAAGAAAGATGATATTCAACACAATGCCTCTCTGATAAATATCCCACCACAACACACAGACACTTATTTAAAGAAAGCGTGAAAGTGATAGAGGGTGAGACTCATAATGTGTTCCAATAAGAATAATTGCCATCACATTTAAAACACTGAGATAAAGTAGAAACATGTAAAAACTTCAAAAACTTCTGAGTTACAGTTCATAAGGAAAACAGTCAGTTTAAAGGAATTCAATAGCCCCAAATAAATGGATATGACATGCGAGAGATAAACTTCCTGTGCGCAAACATTCTGTGATTAATTATTTTGTCTCATTGAAAAAATTAGACAAATATTGACTGAATATTTTACATTTTGCATTTTTTTTAATTAATAAATATATATGATTATATTGGCTCCACCCCAGTAGCAAAAAACTCTAGTAAAGTAATATTCATACATTCCATTATATTCAGGTGAAGTTAAATCCTATAATCTATTAGTTGATATCCACCCCCTCTATCCACACCTCACCAGACAACAACAACCACCTTGCTCTCATACAGTGGGTGGGCCTTTCTTTACTTTTCTTGGAAAAAAACGAGAGTTGGATAAGGAAGGCATAATCACACCCCACAAAGAAACTGAGAAGGGAGGCTAAATCGTGAGAGAACACAGCTCTGAACACAGAACTCTGGAAGTTGAGAACAATGCAAATGACTCTCCACAGTCAACGTGAGTTTGGTCATGGGTCTGAGGTATTGTTGGCAGCAGGTAGCGACCTCCCCAGCTAGACGTGCATATTAATTTACTAATTTTTCCTGAGAGGCTGATGAATAAGAAATGGTCTAGTTTGGTTGCACCCATCTTTGGTTATGACTGTGCTACGAGCAACAGATGTCAGAGGGGAAGATTTTGTTACCCCTCTGCATATGTCTTCCTAGGTCTTTCTCTTTTTCTCTTTTTGTTACTCTCTCTCTGTCTCTCTCATCTAACTGCCTTTCTGTTTCTCTTGTCTATCGCTCCTTAATTTTTGTCTCTCATGATGGCCCTCTCTTTACGCAAGATGACAGTAAGACAACAACACAATGTATGAAGCTGTTTTGGTCTCATCATTGTGTAACAGTGGCTATCAATACATCTTGTTAACACAGGATGACAACAGCCATTCTTACTTTGTCTTTTTATTAGTTTATCCATATCAAAAGTTCTAAGAACCCCCTACACACACACCACCAAACACACACATGCTCCCACATAAGCAGTCCACCCGTCTCTCCTCAGCCCCTCACGGGACCCACAAACTCACAAACACTCCACCAAATGGTTACCAGGGCAACATGACAAAGCTCACTCACCAACAGATGCAGGCTAATTCTTTCATGATTACATGTAAGGCTGCTGTTGGACAAAGGAATCACTCAGTACCCAATAGGCATCCTTGTCTGGTGCCTCAACCCCCCACACCAAACCATTGGAGTTGCCAGGTCCCTTGTAAAGCAGGGTTTGGGGAAAAACAGAGTCAAAGCAGCAGCACATAGCATTGAAACCACTAAAACTTGTGACTTGACGTTTACTGGTCAAGTCACAGTGCAATATATGATGAAAAGGTATGTTAGAAAGTATTAATAGTTTGTATAGTAACATTTTGTATAGGCCTATGCAATATTGCATTGGCGTTTGTGAACCAGTGGAACCAACATCCCAGTACAGAACTGGAAGTTCAAAGTCCCACAGATTTAGCTTTTCCTACAGTATTGTTGAGTGACAGTGTGTGTGTGCATACTGTACATATGATTTTGTTTTGTGTGTGTGTGTGTTCAGTCCAAACAATCCCATCAGCTGTTTCCACTTGTATTTCTAAAACAACATTGGAGAGTAAATAGAACAGCTGCTTAACTGAACTAACTCTCCATAAGTAATAATAGAGATCACACATGGTCACCAAAATGGATATAATCAGGGGAAAACTGTTATACGATTATTTTTGTATCCACTTTACATTTACATTTACATTTATTCATTTAGCAGACGCTTTTGTCCAAAGCGACTTCCAAGAGAGAGCTTCACAAAGTGCATAGGTCACTGATAATAACAACAAGATAGCCCCACAGCATTGCGGGTAGTCAAAGACAAGAAGTACATATTGTGAACAACCAAAAAATAGTGCTAAAGGGAAGAGACCATAAGAGCATGTAGTTAAACAAGTTAAAATTACACAACATTGATCTCTAAGTGCAGGTGTACCTGTAGGAAAGCAATAAAAATAGGATTAACTAAAAAAGAAGAATACAACAGTTTAAATCAGCTACCACTAACCAACAAGAGCAACAGTCTAAGCAAGAGTCATTGTGAACCTTGAGGAAACTAGCGTTGGATTCAGCAAACCATTCCTAAGTACCATTGTACTCCCGGAACAAGTGCGTCTTGAGCCTTCTCTTGAAGGTGGAGAGACAGTCCGTGTCTCTGATGGAGGTGGGGAGTTGATTCCACCACTGGGGTGCCAGGCAGGAGAAGAGCTTGTGCTGGGACCGGGCGGTCTTGAGAGGTGGGACCACCAGGCGGTTGTCTGAAGAAGACACTTGTCCTTGTCAAACACCTCAGCTTAAAACATGTTGTCTCTATGATGTCTGTGTATCAAACATGTATTGGTAGTGACTGTCATTTAGGGTAACACAAAATACGATATTAAATTATTTCAACAAAACAGTTAACTTTTGAACAACCTAACCATTTTGGAGCATCCACTTGTAGTTGCCTGAGTGGTGTGTTTGATATGAGGTCACTTACACACCAGCTTGAATAGTAAGAGATTGAAGGGTGTTTACACAAACACCCCAGCAAATGGAAATGGTTATTGACCTTACAAAGCACATCTTTACAGTGGTAAAGGAAACCTTTTTAACATCTACTGAGTCTTAAAAAGTCCTCTTTTGTGAAGGTTGATCCTCAATCAGGGATGCTGGAAGTTAGTTATTCAAATGTAAGTGTTATGTCCCCGGCCTGATCCGGGCCAGGTTTTATGTTTTTTCCCAGGTGTTGGCTCCAGGTTTCCTGCCATACTCCATCCCTCCTGTGTTATTGACACAACTGCAACTCATCCCCTCATCAGCACCACAGTATTTCAACCCTGGTTTTCCAGTCACTCGTCGCCAGTTCAATACAAACAAGACGTGTTAGTATCGGCTCCCATGCTAAGGTAAACTAACTAGTGCACCCCTAAATATCCGGTTTCTCTCTGCCTGCTATAGACCGTGCCACATCCCCCGGTTCATCAGCCTGCCTGCCACGCTTGCCTGCCTACCACACCTGCCTGCCCCACCTGCCTGCGCCACCGGATCTCCTTCGTTCTCCTTAACCTCATTTCAAATAAACCAGTCAACCATACCTTCAGTGGAGTCGTGCATTTGGGTCCACCCACCAGTAGCCAGTTGGTCCATCCTAAGGGTGAGCTACTGTAGGAGGTTGCATGACTTAATTATTTTTAAAGAATTAAGGGTTTTAATTCTCATTAAAACCCAAAATGGAATGCCAATGAGGATATTATATTTATTGACATATTGTTTTTTACATTGGGAGGGTATCAACACTAAACAAGACTAAACAAACAATGTGACAGCACACGTATTCCCCCTGCTGGTAAAAAGAGGACACTGGGCCTCTGAACTGGAACTCTGTCCTGGAGGGATGTAAGCTCATGTTCCTATTTTATACTTCCATCTGTCCAATGACCATAAATAATGGCTTTTGTGTGAACCCAGAGTAAAGGAGAACCTCTCAAAGATCTTTTAGTTTCCTTTCAAAGGTTCATATCAGCACAACACCTTTAACTCATAAACATACATTGCCATCCACACAGATCATCAGACAACCCCCCCCAAAAAAATATATTGCGTAACATGATGGTTGTAACAGTATTCTTCACTTTGAAATCCTCTAAATTGTCATTAGAAGTGGAAGCACTGGTCCTCTGGGCGTCAATCACTCCAAACGAAAGTGGGGTGGAAGAATCCGCCCACTGTCTTGGGCTTCCTACTATGAGGTTTACTGAAGAGGGGCGCCCAGCGTAGCAGTCTTTTTGAGCTCAAGATATTTTAAGATCACATTGACAAAGGGGGAAGAATGGTGTATTGCCAGACACTTGCTTCATCATAGAAGGAAGTTTGGAGGACTTTTGGAGTTTAGAGGATGCTTAAATTGGTCACACTGAACGAAAGGTTAATCATGGGGTCCTAGAAATATTTCATATCTCTCAATGAGATGGTCCTTCAAAAGGCAACTGGGTATAACTTTAAAATTCTGCATGTTTGAAACGTTTCCATTTGTGTGGTGTGTGTGTTTGTGTGTGTGAGAGATTCAGAAAAAGAGAGAGAGGTGCAAGTGAGTACATTAAGAGGAAGGTGGTGATATGTCCCTTTTTAAATCATGATATTTGAGAAGAGAACTATCGACACAGCAGTCATTTATAGTTATCGTGGGTATGTATGTATGCATGTTCCAGAGCTCTACACTGATCACATTGTGCCACCTTGTGGAGGAAATTGTCATCCAAAACAACAAAACATTGTCTCTCCACAGCAAGGTACAGGGTAAATTATAGAATCATTGATATTTACTCTCCACTACAATTTCTAAACAAGCCATGTTATTGAATGGTTTTACATGTTCAAATACATCCATTACTAGATGTATATGTGCCCATCTCATGAGTAGCTAAGTAGCTTATACCATTGAAATGCACCTCAACATCATATGTTTATTTGCATAACACAGTAGCACAATCAAAGTGCTCTCCCAGGTGTCATTCGGCATACAGATAAGCCTGTAAGTGTAAACACGTTGAAGTTTGTACTTTGAATGGAGACGAGTGTAGACGGAGAGCCTCAATCTCTGTCTTATCTTGACCACACAGCTTTCACTGACATCTCGGACCAGTCAAGTTTACATCATCATTAACTCGTTTAGCAGACGCTGTTACCCAAAGTGACGTACAGGGGGAGTTTTTAACCTGTGACATCAGCAGGAAAATGCTTTAACACTGAACTCTACCTATTCCCATTTTTCCATTCAAAGACAATGTTTAGTTCAGTATTTTTTAGCAAATGTGCTTGCTCAGCTGCTACTGGTTTGTAATGCTTAAATGTATTGCAACTGATACAGAACTTGTTAGAAACTCCTGTTGCTTTTTATGACATACTAATGCAGTATGCTACTGTATACTGTGTGGGCTGTGCAGAGTCTAACACGTTGAACAAAGACATATTTTTTTTCTGGAATTTATTCACACCATCTAAAACATGGGGGGCAGGCGCTTATTACTTTACACTGGTTGGGAGGAGAATATAATAAACTTCATAAGGACATACGAGAGATCATGGAAGTATATGATTGCAACTGAATGTGTTTAGACATTTAGAAAGGATTTAAGCCTCAGACTCAAACATCTTCTTTCTTCCGTCCATACCAGCCTTATCTTCAATGTTCTTTCGCCAATCACCGGTCTGTATTTCCTGTTGTTTAAGAGAAGACATGAATGCTGTGGTTAAGAGTCATAGTTAAAATGAGCTCTTCTTTGAAAGGTAATGACTGAATAGCAAGTTTGGTTGACCCACCTCTTCCTTGTGCTCCTTCTTAACTTGTTTTAAGTGGGACCTCAGATCCAGATCTACTTTGTGTCTGGAGCCCAGCAGAGCAGCAAGCATAGCATCAGCAGACATTCGCACTTTCTTCAAGGCAGGCTTCTTGAACTTCATTCCATTTAGGTCCTGCACTTTCATCTTCAAATCTTCAATCTGTTTATAGAGAGAATTTTTTTTCAGACAAGCCCTCCTTCTACTGGCAGGATCAAACTAAATCACAACATTTGTAGCCTTTGTCAAATATTTAAAAATAAGGATATATGGTAAAAACATATTGTGTACTGTATACTGTATATTACCCGTGACCTATTATCGTTGAAGACTAGACAGTGTGTCTCGTAAGTATGAAGAATGAAATACTTTGGAATACGTTAAACTAAAAAGGATTACTATGTAAATGGGTGGAAAAGGCTACACCTCCTTGTTGGCCTTGGTGACTTTGTTTTCCATGTCATATCTCTCCTCATCAACAACATCAATCTGATGATGTAGCTTCTTGCACAGATCCTAGAGAAAAAAGTAAAGATGTGTTGAGATAAAATCACCTTGCAGACTAGCAGTATATGGCAGTTGCAGATAATATACAACCTTAGCAGATAATGGACAGATATAATGTGGGCCCCAAGAAATCCAGATGACTTTCTCCAGATGGAGTGTACCTGCAGCTCCAGCATGCTTCCAGGGAGGGATAAAACAGGGCAGTTCTCCTCCATGTATATTTGCTTCTCTTGCACAGCCTTGGTGGCCTCTTGCTCCAACCATTTGTGACCTATGTGGAGTATTAAACTCTGGAACATAGATCAGATAAAAGGGTTACTGTGGCCAGTTACACAGTGACTTTGCACAAGGCCAGATTAACTATTATATTAGATTTCATGGCGTCAGAGTATGGTTTCATGGAGATTGCACAGTTTTCAGTGATGGAGAAATAACTAAAAAGAAAAAAGGCAGTTTAAACAGATTATTATTGCTCTTGGTTATATTGCTGTGGTGACTACTGTTACAGACATGGTTTTATCTAGATCTCTGAAAAATCAGAAAAGTGAATGAAATACAATACCTATTTGTCCATAGACATTTTAAAATGCTATATTAACTTTTTACTCAGTGAGGGGGGTTCAACTTCACTTTGTTCGTGTCTCTACATTTGTGTATTTACCTTCAGATGATGCCTGCGGCTTGATGTCATCTTTTTACTTTCAAGAAGTTGAGGGAACAAAGAATGCAATGATGTAAAATGTATAACCAAAGGTAGGTATCTAATCAATGCCATTTGCTGTCTCTATGCTACCATTGATACTCAAAAGCACTATAGCTAAGCATTTGAGAAAACAATACCAGAATTATCACTTACTCAGACATCTTCGCTGGTGGTTGAGACCCTCCCTTTGAATAGAAAAGGTTTACTTGTTATATGTTTCCTGTGTCCCTATCCTCCAGAGTTTGAAGACACTTTTTATCTTCAGACTTTGAAACTTTGTTAAAGCACACATGTCTATATTTGGCAAGGGTTTGGAGCATCTGTTGTCTTCATATGGTGCTCATTCAGTGAATTCCTCACTGAGGTGGTCACACATGCACACCCCAAAACCACAACAGCTGAGAATGGTCCTGCCTTCATTGGAATTTTCTTGAAGTCTTCCAAGACAAAACCTATCAAAAGGTCCCACTGGGTGCCTACTCTGAATAGTTTAGACTAGATGGCAAGTGACGCCACAACTACCTCTGGGATATTGACACAATGAAGTAGGTATGACAATTATTTACCTATTGAAAATCTTCTGTTTTTACTTAAATAAATTGATTAGAATTAATCTATTGAACTGAATTAATTGTAATGGAAATAAACAGACATCTATCCATTGATTTAATAAATTACAGCAACTGAGGATGGTGTATTTTATCAGACAACCATTTTCATATCTTAAATGTAGTACCAAAAACCCACTGCCAAGGGAGACAAACAGGACACTGACCCCGCTGTGAGCTATCATTAAAAGCATACATTTTTGTGGATTTAAACCAACCCTACCCATCTTCTCAGACATCTGTGTACAGATAGTGTAACTATCTGTTTATTGGAAAACACATGATACTTAACACCTGATGATAAACAAGCCAAACATAAATAAAGGAATGAAAAGAATCTCACCTATGAGTGAAGAAGAAGAGCAGTTCTGTTGGCACAGAGATGTGTGAGACTGGCAAACAAGTGAGAAGATGTATGATGAGGGTATATATAGGGCAGTTCTGGGACCAGTGCACTGTTTATGGACGTCCAGACATCCTTAAACCAATGGTGTGGTGTCCCAGGAATATCCTCCATAAAATGTCCTCAAGAATCAGTAGTAGCAAAATTAACAATCGGATCAGTTGACACTAGTAAGACTATAATTGCAAATATTGCATTTTTCACTAACAAATTTAATTTAACCTTGTTACAGTGTAATTTAATTAGTACAAAACTGTGTAATAGGCAATGTAACAGCATGACCAACATAAGAGTACATCTAATATGCAATTAAGTTAAGAAAAAATATTACACAAATATACTTGTGCTTTTAAGCACCACTCTGAAAACAGTCTTTTTGCTGTTGTGGTCATGTTTTTACTTCTAGACTGTTCCACAATATAACTAGTAAGCTATTAAACTCAGTTAGTTACATTGCCTATCACACAGCACTTTCAGATAACAAGAAAACTGTAATGTAAGTGTTTTTTTTTAAATACATACATAAAAAGATTCCTGCATGGGTGGAAGATGTTTGTTCAACTTCAGAAAGGATATTGAAGTGAAAGTAGAAAGCAAAAACATTGATGGGGAAACTAAAACTGTAACCACATAAATAATACAGGGAATGAGCTAACTCAGATGTAAAAAGTAGGTAAAAATAAGTGCCCTGTGAACTTTTTCAGCTTTGTTTGACCTTACAGAGGCGTCTTCAGTGACAACACCAGCTGTCTTCTTAACTGGTCATGTTCATTGATCCAATTAGGTTGACGCTGATCGACAGCTTCCGAAGTGATGTGCACAGTGTTATGGTCAGCATTGGCTAGAGCAAGTAACATCTTGACCATAGGATGTGGATATGTCATCTATCCATGTTTTGATGTCAGACAACTTTAGTAAAAACATAGCACCCATTGAATTAGGACTCTACAGAGACCTGCAATTATCAATGATACACAAAGTGCATCCATTGACATTTCTATTATACACTAATATTGAAATTAGGATAAATACAGTAAATAATATGGATAAACAAATATAAAAATGTTCAACTATCAATGTACATTAATATTATTAATTACTTACTACATTTACTTAATTTAAAATGTATTTCAGTAACATAACATTGATCCATTTTCCTTTATTGTTATGATCTACAACTACTGTATTAAGTAGAAGTACAAGACAGCAGTTCATAAATTCACTTTAAATAACAAATACATCACCTTCCACAATATTGCATTAGGGAATGTAAGTAGAAACGTATGAAACTCTTAACACCGTCTGCACACCCCAAAAGGCATCCACATTGAGCACATTCACTAGAAAATGACACACGGGAGTATCATATCTCACCTCTATGATGAGAAAACAGAAAGATGAGGATTAAGACAGATTACTGCCAAGCCAGTGTGTAGGGCAGCTTTCTCGTTATAGAAATAGGTCCTTGTCAGGCCAATAGGCCATGCACTTTCATCCTGAAATGCCATCCCAATCATAAATCAGCTGTCTTTAAGCAGCTGTTTGTTCTTTTTTAATCTGTCATTTGAGATTGCTCTATGGGTTGTATTGAAATAATTAAAATATATTTGTTTGCTAAGTACAAGCATGAGTATGTTTAATTTTAGTTGTTTTATTCAGTTCAAATCATTTGACGTACATCACAAAAGTCAGTAGCAAGATGTACATTGTCTAAATACATACACTAAAACAAATTTAAAATTCTGCTTCTTAAAATTCATCCCTGATTTTAAAAAAAAAGATCACACAGATGTTAAGGGCATTGCTGATACCATCGCATAATCCCTGATCATGTGCGCCACATTATCCAGTATAACCATGTTCTTTCTCCACACATCCACAAATAACTAGACAAAAGAAATTCTGCTCAGTGCATTTTAAATATACACAAAACTATTGCTACTCCAGATCTTAAAAGCAACAAGCGCTTGTGTAGCATTGATACTTTGAAATTTTGATCTCATCTAAACATTTTTTTTTTAAAGCATACCGTACCGAAGAACTTTGCTCCTCTTGAGCATTAAGATTATTTGGATTTGGCAAAGCCCACTCTGTCATTATCACGGTCAAAGACAGTGTAGTACTGGCCAATGAATACATCCCCCAGGATCCACAGGGGCCCAGCTGGGGCGGGGATATCCAGACCCATGAATCCACTCAGACAGATGGTCTTGCCTGCCTGGGTCTCCTAAAGAGGTGAAGGATACGCACATCCATTCAGTCAGACACAAAGCCCTATGATCGATCATCTAAATATAATTACCTCAATATTTCTTAATAATAATTAACAGTCAAAACACAATCCTTATTTTGTCCATGATACAACATGCCACTTGAGTAGGTTTTCCACTGGATTATTTTTATGGAGATGGACACTACGGCCCCCTGTTGGTCTTCCCTGAAAATTGATCATCTCAGCCAATGTTCTCCTCACCTTGAGTACGTACTGCTCTCCGGTCAAAGTGTAGGCCTGTCCACCCAGGTTAAAAGTGATGATGGGAAGGGTTGGGATCTTGTCACAGTTCACCATGTACTACAACAACACAAGACAAACCTCATAAATGAAACACTGAAGAACCCCTAGTGAACTTAGAAATACAGTTTTTAACTAAGCAGGCCATCTCAAATGCAGAGCATTGTATGAAATAAACCCAGCACTACCACATATGTTTACACAATTCGGTATCTATATTAGGCCAGTATGCTATGAGATAGGAATTTGAAAACAAATACAGTCGATCTCTCCAGTTTGGTAAAGGAACTTCAGATCCATACCTCTCCCTGAATGAGCGGGGTGGCTCCAATGGCCTTCTGCAGAGCCTTGACCTCAGCCGCGGGGCCGGTGATGAGGGACGTGCCTGTGTCAACAATAGCCTCGCAGCCACTCTTGCACAGGGCCAGCTGGCTTCCCACATCCATACTGAAACACAGTTCCACATCCAGTCTCACAACTGGGAACTTGAACTGCTTTACTAACTGTAATCGGTAATATATTACCGAAATATTTATTAAAAAAAAAAAAAGAGATAATGTACCCCCCCACAAATATGAAGAGAGCGAAATGCCTAATCATCTTTACTGACCTATCCATGTGGATTTGCCAGTAGGCCTGGCGGCTGATGTTGAGGTAGTGGAAGTCTCCGCTGTAGAATTTGGGGTCGGTTCCTCCCAGCAGTAGCTCACCACCAGGCTCAGTATCAGGGTTCCTGGATGCGCCCGCACACAAATAGTTGTGTTCACTGTTCAGAATTCCCCCCATATTATCATATTATTCTCCACCTAAAATAGAGCGCTCGTCTCTGTGTCACCTGTTAAGGTAGAAGGAAAAGATGTTCTGCTCCACTTTCTTCTGGCTCATAATGTTGTCGAAGACGGGGTCCACTCCGTCCACAGAGATGCGTGGATAGGCCATGCCCAGGATGCCGTCGAACTTAGCAGCGATGAAGGCAACCCCAGGCTGCTTGATGGCCTCCCCAAACACCTGTTTCTCAATTGAAAGGTCACCAATCTGACAACCCAAAAGGAGACAGGCACATGCAGAGAGGGAGTGACCAACAAAGAAAGAGACCATGCAGTCATTAAAAGTCTCACAGTAACCAACCCAGTGTTTACACATCCTCTCAATCAAGCATAAACAACCTATCAATGGTTGTGGTTGTCATACCGTGCATGTGTCCTGGCTGAGGTATCCAGACAGACTACCAGAGCCGTACTGGATGGCAAAAGCAGTTCCATTCTTCACATATGTGCTGGACTTGGCAGAATTATACTTGTGGTGAAGTACTGTGAGGGGACAATTCGCACTGTTAGTGTTTTGCATAACAAGCTTCAGGTTTCAGGTTCACTGCCTTACTCAATAGTCCTGAGCTCAGCTATTGTGTGTGCGTGAGTCAGTGTAAGTTCCAAGTCTGTGTAGCATACTTACAACAGGCAATGTCAGTGAAGGAGCAGTGTATTGAGGGTACCCACAGGTTGGAAGAGCCTGTGTCAAACACCACAGTGAAGGGCTGTGCAGGCGTTCCCAGGCCAATCTCTCCATAGTACTGGGCCTAAACACAAAAAACAACACAAGCATTGTGTTCAGTCATTTACATGTAGTCATTTAGCAGACGCTCTTATCCAGAGCGACTTACAGTAAGTACAGGGATATTCCCCCCGAGGCAAGTAAGTAGGGTGAAGTGCCTTGCCCAAGGACACAACGTCATTTTTGCGGGGCGGGGAATCGATCCGGCAACCTTCTGATTACTAGCCCGACTCCCTCACCGCTCAGCCATCTGACTCCCCCTAAAAATGCTCCAATGGTATGCTACTGGCACAAAGCACATTTCTCAGCAAAAAAAATTATGACACTTCCTACGCCTGACTCAATTTCCTCCTCACATGACTGTATGCAAAACAGGGCTATTACTTAATGACTAATAGGCTTTCTAGACAATATTCAACCAGATTTTCTAGATTAAGTTATCGCTGTTTGGTTAAAAAAACATTCTCCATTGAAAAACAATACATGCAAGCTTTCTTCCAACAGATTACAAAAGGCTATCTTTACTTGGTTAAAGGCAAGATGGGTACGTTTTGAGAACCTAGCAATTTTAGAGAGAGCCCGTCCCTTAAAAGTCCTCCAAAACATATGAACCGGATTACTACCGAGAGTTAAGTATTTAAGCAAAAATGACTAAAAGTGCTTCTCAACATTAGCTACCCTGTATTTAAATGGCCTGACAGGGGCAGACAGGGGTTAGATGCATGCCCTGTGATTAGCACAGGACTGAATGGTTTATCATGTGATTGGGAATCATCTATTGTTGTAGAAAAGCTGCAGAGGCCTAAACCTCCAACACTTTTTACTATTACACTATGCACACGCGCATATACAACAGTACTGTGGAAAAGTCTTATGAACAAATAAATTAAAAAGTAAGCAAAAATTGTTTGAGAAAATTAAATTAAAAAGACAAATTCTTAACATTGCACTTTTATACTGCAGCATATATACAGTACTGTTTATACATCTATATATCCTAAACCTAGCTTGTGTCAACGGGTCAGGAAAAAGAAAGGTTACAGATCAGCAGTCCCATCTGAGTCACCAGTCATATGACCAAGGTCACACCCCTACAAAAAAGATTACCACCTAAGACTAATGTAAAATTTGATCGGAGCAGAAATCTTACAATTTATAAATGTTGAGGTAGTCGGCTTTACTGGCACTATTCCAATTTGTGAAGGAGGATTAACAAGGAAGGCCAGACAGGTTGCCACACAAGCAAGTCTTTGTAGCATTTTCTCCTACTGCTTGGTTTTTAGCTTCAAAATAGTGCATTAAGGAAAAAGAAAGACTAACAGCCCACAAGTCACTGCTTAGTTGAGTGGGGAGCAGCTTACATCAAGGTAGTTCTTCAGGGTCTCTGGAGTGGGCCCATTGCTGGATGGGAAGCCAAAGTTGTACTTAAGGGAGTGTTGCCCAGCCAAAAGCTCCTCAGCTTTTCTTCCAGAGTCGGTTAGTTGACGTCTAATGGAACGGAATTTCTTTAACGGAATTCTAAGAGAGGAACAGAAAGAGAAGAGCGTGTAATACATCTGTTTGAAACTCTGGTCAGCAAGCTTCATAGCCAGTCACACTGGACATTGTATTCTTTCTCTCGGACTGTTTCCTTATTGCAGTTCTCTGTGGCACTGACTCAACAGACCTTGACCATCAGACCATTGGAAACCTAAAGGGAAAGGAAGAGTTCCCAAGTCCTGTTATTTGGTATGCCAACGAAAAGAGCTGCATTTGGCTGGCCACTGTTTGCAACCTGGGCCTAACACTTCTAGCAAGGTTTCTGCCTTAATGACTTCCACGACAAAGACAACAGCACAGAAGCTCCCTGTCACTGTACCTTCATTCACGTCAAGTTGCCAGTTAACTACACAACAAACTTTGTCTAAAAATATGTTGCAGAAACACAGATTTTCACTAAAAGTGTGTGCACTTATTGCGCAGTAACACCTAGGTTAAGTAAAAAGGGCAAATAACTAGTTAGCTATCTTAATAGTTTTACATACGGCCAACTAACCGGCTACTACTGTACTGGTAATATGACACACAACTACTATAGCTATATGTACTAAGGAAAAAATAGGCTAGTTCGCCGGTAGAATACAACACAATTCATAATTTCAACTTTGACGTTACATTTTTGTTCATATAGAGGCTAGTCAACTTCTATTGACTGACTGTCAGCTAAAAGGAGACGTAACTGATTGCTAGCTTAGATCATTTAATTAATAAAGCTAGCTAGGCTAGTTAGCTTGCTAGCTAGGTAACAACGAAACAGCATTGCTTGACATGTAACTGGAGCTAGCTTGCTAGCTTAACTTGTAAGCCAATGTGACTTACCGAATAAGGGCGTCATTTGTCAAAGCAAGTGCCGCAAACAGACACAGGTATAAAATCTTCATTATACAGCTGCAGGTAAACTATCTGTGCTGCGCAAATGACAACTCCAAACCAGCACAATGACCTCGCAGTTCTACTTCTGTGATCAACAACAACAGCCTTTTTATCAACTGGTGGTAGCGCTGAGTCATAAGCATGTGATTCGGGTGACGTTCCAGAACTACTTTTTTTTTGTATTTTATTGTATTTACGTTCCAGTACTACAGAGGCTAGATCAAATGCGAAAGAACAAAAAGTGGCATAATGTTTGACAAAGTTATGGCACGCTTTCATTGTATGTAATTTCAAATGTAATGTGGAGGAATCACATGCTTAAATGTGACAGACAGTGATTATCAATTACACCAAAACGAAAACAAATAACTGTAAAACTGTTAAGATCATGGGTTCAAAATAAATACAGAAGTGATTCTAAAGGGGGCTCAGTCACTGTTAGTTTTATTGCAAACTGACAGTCTTTCTGACTCGCACAAGATGGGTATTTTGAAATCTATCAGAATGCAGACAAGTACTAGTCACATGGCATTAGCTTGATGTGCATGTGGGTCCACTGACAGCAGATGCTTTTTAATGCAAATTGAAAGGCAAATACAAATTATAAATTACAAATTAAAAAACAGTATACATTATACCAGTCCACACTTTCAAACTAATTGCCATGTGAATGATAACTCTATTATAATTGACAATATTTGTCAACAGCTGTCAGTGATGGTGGAATTGTCCATTCTTCTCTCACAAATTCCTTCTCAATCAATCACAAACACAATCACAAGATGACTGTACACAGAGGCGTTGTAGTGGGGGGAAAAGACGTGTGTTGCCTGACTGTACCATATTGTAGGTCATATGAGCCGTAGTGTGGATATGCAGTTTTTGGGGATGATATTTTGGTCTCATGTGTGTACTTCATAAACTACCAACCCTTACTTACTTGTTTTACTTGTGATATGCTAGCTTCAAGGCAGTTGAAACATTGTTCCCCCTTAGACATGACCACACCGCCAATGACAAATCTGTTTCCATTGTAATAAATGGTTTCATCAATAAGTGAGTTTCTTGATGAGAAATGGGCGGAGCTAGTTCGGAAAGTGGTGCGTCGTATCATCAGCTGACATCACTCACGCATTCAGCCTAAAGTGTGTTAATTGAAGGTCCAGACCCTCCCCTTCAGAGGACTTGAATGCTAGCTATGCGCCAAGGCAGGGAGTTCCCCCTTAGACATAATCACACCGCCAAAGACAAACCTATTTCCATTGCAATAAATGTTTGAATCAATACGTGGGTGTCTTGACACATTTTTTAATAAATACGATCTGCAGATACAATAAACAATGCCCCAAGACCCCAAAATGTGTTATATACATCTATGTCCATGTGTAGTATTCAGTAGATATAATTTCCCTCCTTCCCAGACTTCATGTTGTGGCAAAGTGAAAATGCCTGTTTACCCCCAAAAGTCTTTTCTCACATTAGTAAAACTCCATGATAATTAAGATGATTTATAAAACGCTACTACGGTACATTTACTTCATTCACAACTAAATCTGAAATTAGACTTCTACTCTTCGGAACTGAGCAGTAATGGGTTTCCCCCTTTTGTGTACTCTTGTCTTTTGTTTCTTGTTACTCTTGTAGACTTACTGTCTACACATACTATGTAAAGGATGGTTATAATATTATCAAAGACGCTGACAAATATAGGATATTCCCACCAGAAATAAATAGTGTCTCCTTGAGTCTGTCCTGCTTCATCAGGAGCCTTTATGGAGTGTGAAAAACTGTTACAAAAAATCATTGAAAAAGTGAAATGAAAACAGCATTTTATCCATTGTGTCCAATCTCTACAAAAGCGACTTTTCATGTAAAACGCTTTCTCTTTAAGGCTCGAAGACTTTCATTGCTTTCATGATCTCAGCCCTCCGCTTCCTTTTTCTCGTCCCCTTTGTCCCCGTCTGCCGAGTCAGCAATGAGTTGATCCTTAGGCTCTTGAACAGGCCCCCCAGTCACCTCCCCTTGCCCGTCACCCAAATCTGTCTGCTGGGTAGCCATGCTCTCACCTCCCCCCTCCATCTCCTCCTCATCCACTTCGTCCGCCGCCTTCTCCTCTTGGCCCAGAGAGTCTGGGATGATCTCAACCTCAATTTCCGAAGACTCCTCATGTTCCTTGAACCACACAGTCTTCTGCCTCTCGTCCCTCTTCCTCTCCTTGCTGAGGATTGATCTCACTCCGTACTCCTCTCCCTGTCTTGCCCCTCTCCCAGAGAAGCTAGCCGGTCGAGCCTTGCCTACGTGGTTAGCATATACTCCACAGGAAGAGCAATGACGGTTTCGCTGCTCCATGGGGATCACTCTATCTCGAGCTGGGGGCACCGTACGCCTGGGGCTGGCTGTTTCCAGACGCCTGGAGCCCCCACGGCCCATGTCGCCCTCATTCTGGAAGCCATCATTGGTGTACTGCATGGTGTCCTTGGGCTGACCCTGGGGCTGACCAAACCGCAGACAAGGGCCCAAACACTACATGGACAGAAGGTGAGAGGATCTCATTAATACAGTATCTAATGAACCATAGGATACAACATGGGCACATTGTTCACAGCCACAGATGCTACAGCCTTCGGAACGTTCCTGTAGGTTCATTTATTCTCTTTAACAGAGAGCCCTTCTGTGTGTTTCGTCTGATAAATATTTATGCAGCCATTGAGGATAATCCCTTTGCTTGTAGGCAGTTCAGCACTCAACTTACTGACACGATTGAACTGCCTCACCAATTGAGAGATAAGGTATTTGGGGAAATGGCAGAAAAAAGTGTTTTGAAGCGTAACTCAGATGAGAGTGCTGACCTCAGATAGCTTATGAAAACTAGTGTTCCCCTTCCTCAGACGAGAGATCAGGAAGCCAATCACAATGAGACAGAGGACCAACACGGCCGCCATGATCAGGCCCAGAAGCGCCATGTCACCAGCACGGTAGCCTGCTCCAGAGGGGGATGGGACTGCCACTGCTGCAAAGGTCAACAGGGAAATAAGTGACAATGAATAGAGTGGTGCTCTAGGAATTGTCTTGCAACAAGCCTACAAACTTACAATTTCACAGTGAACAGTGAAAACAATGATATTAACCACCCTAGTTGGGAATTATTAACAGGATTTCTATTATATTGTCTGCTAACCAGAGTGTATATCAACATGACCAATGTACAGGAATGCTTTAATTCCACATGATATTTACCTTTCTCTGTGTCACTCATTGTCTTACCTGGTATTACCTGGACGGAGAGGGCAGTTGTACCAAATTCCCCTGTTGAGCTATCCACTGCACGCAGCTACTCATCCATGATAACATTAACAAGAAAACCTAATGTAATCAAAAACATTTTGATGTCATTGAATTCATGAAAAAAACACATTGTTGACAAAGTATCTCAGACCTGCAATGCAAATGACTCTGTCTTGACAACTCTCTTCAGAATCACAAAACCCTCGGTCGTCACATTGACATAACTGCTGTACTGCACCTCATATTTCACATCTGGGTTGATACCCTGAAACAAAAAATGCGAGAAAAGTAACAGATTTAGAGAGACATAGAGACGTGTCTGATTGATTTCTTGCAGAAGACTTGATTTTAATAACAAATTGATTATCCTAAGCCTGATTAGACAATTCCTACAGTTGCAAAGTCTTCATCCAGTGCCTTGACTCTGAAGGGCCTGTTGGAAGTGCGGTCTCGGAGGATCATGCTCTCGGGTACTGAGTTGCTGTAGATGTAGCCTTCGTAGCGGTCCTTTTCGAAGCGAGGAGGATTTCTGCTCTTCTTCATCACCTCGATGGTCACTGCTGTGGTGGCAAACTGGTCTCTGTTTGTGACCTGGGAAGCCTTGAAGAACCAATGACTTTTCAGACTTTTCAAATTCCTCTTGACATTAGCGCCCTGCCATTCTAACTTAAAACAAACTTACACCCCAAATAGAATTAGTTATTAGGAACTAACGTAACTAGTAGTTAAGTTTCTTTGGTTAGCTATTTCATAAGTATGCCCTTGAATATTAGTACCAACAGTACAGATGCTTTTTCTCCACTGAGAACAATGAATAAACAAAAGTTAAATGAGCAAACATGTCTAATCAAACACTTCCTGGCTGAAGTGATGGGATAGTGATGCTGTAGAACCAGGTAATCCTCACTGTATCGTTACACTGATGTAAAAACACACATACAAAATAAATTATAACATTGTTACCAGAACAGTGAGAGTTATCAGTCCTACGATATCAGCAGCTTTGGCCATGGTTATGTTGCCAGTCTCCTCATCAATCTGGAAAATGTTGCCCTCGTTCCCTAGATGAAAATATACACAACATATTGTCAATAAGATATTGTTATAAGTTTAATTTTCGTAATGTATTTTAGAAGAGCCATTCATCCAGTTACCTCTGAGTATTCTGTAGCTGATCTGCTCACTTCTATTTCTATCCCCATCTTTGGCATATACAGGACCAGGCTCCAAAGCCAAAGCTCCATCCTATGGATGAAAAGCATTGTGTGAACTCATGTCTGAAACATGAAAATTATTTTGAGACTCACACCTCTTTCAGATCATGCCTAGTATGGAATGTTACAGATTTTCATTTAACAAATTAATTGCTGTATAATTAGAGCCCTGTCGAATGAGATCATTTACAATTACTGTTGTGTAAGGTGTGATTTCAGTCACTTTTTTATTTTCTGGCATGTTTCAAATGTAGGTTGTTAACTACAGTACATGAGCAAATTATTAATATTTGAATGATAAATATTTTATATGAGCTCTCTTCATCAGTATAACAGGGTACTATTTAATCCTGTGATGAAGCATTTTAGTTGTGAAACAAGTCAAGAGAAGCAATGGGCTTTACCTCTCTCTCTGTGAGGTTGACCTTGCCCTTGTATCCTGTGCTGACACACAGCTTGGCTGGGCCAATGGTTGTCCGTACACAGGGCTGAAACCATGGTGGGCGGTTGTCGATGTCTTTAACATTGACCGTTATAGTGGTGACTGAAGTGAAGAAGGGTTCACTGGAAGCTGAACCATTATAGGTGTCCTGGGGAATGATGTAACTTAGGGTCAAAGGTCAGATGTAACTCGGTGGGGGAAGTGGTGTTTGTTAAATATTGAATTACAAAAACGTCAGTCAAACATTGTCATGGTACAGTTTTATAATTGTATTTATTATTATTTATTCTTAAACTAAAGTTGGTCTATGTTGCATCCACAGACAATGTGGCATTGTTATTAATTAATATTACCATGTTATAGACTTGAGCAACCAATACGTCTTCAAAATGACATTACCTGCACATGCAAGACAAGGGAAATCTTTTGGATTGCATCATAGTCCAGAATGTTTTGCACAAGAATCTTTGGAGTGTTCACATTCTCTAGTCGGAAATACCTGTCCTGGTAGTAATAATAATAATAATAAAGACAAGTTGCAAATAAAGGGAAATTGTTTAATCCAGAGGAAATGATAAATACAGTATGGTCATAGAAAGCAAAATATTATCTTACCATCGCTGATTCCAGTCGGTAGTACAGTAGGTCAGAATCAATGTCTGTGGCCTCTATCAGTCCAATGCTGCTATTGACTGGGGAAAGCTATGAGTGACAGAGTTATTGCTAAAGCTCTGGTCAGCTTTCCTTTATTTATGTAATTTTGCAAGAGACTAAAAACGTCTTACCTCGTTCACATTTAGAACATAATGGTTTTGAGCAAAGTTTGGTGGATTGTCGTTCACATTTTCCACAAAAACCTCAATTGACACGTTCACCTTGAAAAGTGCATGATGAATAGTCTAGTTAGAAAGCTTAAATGGAACAGCAACGCCCTTCAACCATTAACACCTTACTAACAAGTCTTATCTTGCAGGTCTGCATATTGTAATTTTTCATCTACTCATGGAATGCAGAAATGTGTGCATAAATCAAGAAAAATAAGACATTGACTTTTGACAGACCGCCCAAAAGTATTGAAACCAGATACTAAGAAAGGTCCAGGTGGCATCTCTACTCACAGATCTAGAGCCTGTTCTGTTGCATCGCACCCGGACAAAGAAGGAGTCTACACTGGGAAGGGTCTGGGAAGCAGATGGAGATAAAATAAAAGGGTTTAAAATTGTTAACTCCACAAGACTCGCATGCAGAACAAAAAATCATCAATGTCACTGAAATGTTTTGCATAGAGCTTTCCTTCTGAACAAAGTTGCATGTGTACTTATCTCATATGATGACTACACAATAGCTTTGCATGTCACTAAAGTAGCCCTACAGGTCAAAGACACATGATAAATAAAGTGAGGTTAAATATTCCAAAACAAAAACATTGTCTTTTTATATTACCTCATAATCCATTCCTTTTATAGCCCAGAGTTCAGAACCCTTCAGGTAAAAACCCTCCTCTGGATTTTCTGTTAAGGTAAGTGTTACATCTTCGCTGGAGTTGATTTTTGCAACCAGCAGGTCTACTGTGCTGTTTTCTTGAATAAATACAGGGTCGGAAGAAACTGTACAAACTGAAAGACATTACAAAATGTTTTGGGAAAAAATTGCTCAACAGCCCGAGAAACAACGAAAACAAAGACAAGTTATAAGTACGCAATTGCTTGGCATATTCACAGGTTGTGCCGTGGTGGCATGAAGGCCTCATGGCACCTTGTTCTGTTGTTGTGTTACTCATGTATTCATGTATACAGAATACTTAAATTCAAGTAATTCTATACACACATCATTGGTCTAAATGAAAAAAAAGCACATTTGATTGGGCATCAAGAGTGGTCAGTACTTTCAATAAGTGATGTGCATCCCAGATGGGAAACCTATTATTTGTTCCCATCCCAGATGGGAAACCAAATAACAGTTTGAAGGCCTTTCAAATTTCATACTATTCAGGTCAAAATCACTCTGACATGCAAGACGCAAGTCTCCAAATCCAGTCAACCAGAAAAGAAAGTCTGAGCGAAAACATCCGCAAGTTTTGTGCGTGCACAGGCCAGGATGACATCATCAAGAGAGAAAGACAATGCGCAGTACTCACGTTTTTGGGCCTTACAAACACAACATATTGATAAAGCCAGCAGAAAGCCAAGGAAGATATTCACAGTTTTGCTCTTATGAATCTGTTCCATGTCCTGATTTCAGACGCGCCACAAATAAAGTCAGCAGGACACGGAGGAACCCTTGGTACCAGCTGGTACTTCTCCACATAAAGCACTGACTGTGTTGCCTGGCGAGTGGGAGTCGACTACAGTTGCAATGTTTGTGACTTCATCTTACGGTCATATATTGCCTAAAGAGCTTGCCAACAGTGGACTGCTGCCTCCTACAAAAATACTTGCATCTGTTTGAGCCAGAGGGGTCATTCTGTATTGGTGCCCATGCTCCACTCACAAAGGCCTTCAATGGAATGCACGAATGGTTCAGGACTCTTTACTATTTTGTGCCTGAATTAAATAATTTAGATGTTGGATTCCATGAAATGACATGGTTGCGATTTTTATATACAACATTTTATTTGACATAATGTAATACTGATTCAATCTGAGCAAATGACAATCTGAGCAAATGACATTTCAGATGGTATTGTGTGGAGTCAGAAAAGTGATCAAATCTAAACCCCTCTTTTTTCTCTTTCCACCTTCCTATGTCACTTGCTCTCCTTAGAAGGCCCAAAACGCTGGTACATACTGGAACACATGTATGGCTTCACCCAGTCAGCACACTACACACCCTCCCCACTGTCACCCGCTCACTCACACACTATCTCTGCCACACACACACATTGAGCCACCCCCTTCTACTCCTTGGTGTGGGAACAACAAGTGCACAGTGTCATGGTGTCACATGAAGCAAGCACATTGTGCTAGCATGACGGAACCCTGCTAATGACATGCCACTGCCACAGAGAGAACACAGCCTCTAGTAACACACAACATTTGGCTTGAAGCAGTGACTTTGTTTAGCTTTAAACCAATGTTTGGGTTGTATTTACAGAAGTTTGCCTAAAAACTCAATAAATGTCTACATGGATTGTTTCATGCATGTAGCTTGACTTTACTGTGTAGACTTAACTTCAGCTGAGACCATGTAGTTATTAACATGTAATAATATCTGTTACAAATTAGAAAAAAAATATGGCCCTCAATTCTCTTGTCGCATAGCATTCCAACAGTTCATATCACAACCAGCAGAGAGCATTAGAGAGATGCAGCCACAGCTAGCCTAAATCAACTACATTAAAGATAGCCTGAGGATGAATAATGACAGGTAAATATTTCTATGTAGATGTCTAAAACCACATATGGAACTCAGAAACCTATGTTTCAAGACCCGTATATACTTTAACTTCTCAAGCCTGAGAGGGTTTAATACTGTCAGGGTGCTTTAAGCTTTTCTACTGCAGCTACTTACAGGTAAGAACAGCCCAGGTCAGACTGGTTCACCCGAGTAACCTAATTGGAACAAGCTTGCTGACCGCTGGCACATTAAGACGTGGCACATTCATGCCAGGTAGACTAGGGTGACATGCCAGTTAACTGGGGGAAAAAGACATAAGGCATAAGTGATCATCTCTGCAACTTTTACTACTTCACCATTTGTTACTGTCTTTGTAATATCCTGCACTGTTAAATCAATTAAGATCAATTACATTTATAGATAGTGGAGCAGTTTCTGTTACTGTTAACAAATCAAACCACTTCATAATTTAACCTCTTGAAACACAGATGTAGCAAGTCTATGACTTTCCGTATCACATAGCTGGGTCAATCTTCAAAACACTCTCTAAACAAACCCTTATTTCTCTTGCTTTCAATCTGTGGTTGTTTAATCCCACATGTAAAAACTGGCCTTTAAACTACTGCGGAATGCTAACTTCTAGCAAACAGTCATGTTGATGTTGTGAAAGTCCTTCTTTCACCACTTGATGCTGAGGTCACAGACTGGGAGCTCTCTGAGCTTTGCATGGGTAAAAGGAATGTCTCTAAGTACATTGCTAATCATCTCTGGTGGAATTAGTGCTGGGTTACTCCTATTAACCCTGTGAAGTTAGTGTGATGTCACCTTCTTCCAACACAATCCTGCCTTACTAAACGTTGTATTATTTGGGCTGGACATAAGTCTTAACCAAAAAAATGAAGCAAGCGCCACACAAATGTATGCTGCATTGGCACATGCTTGGTGAAAAAAACTGCAATTCACCCCAACATGTAAGTCTAAGGCAAAAACAAATTAAGTAAAGCGAAAATGCTTTAATAAACAATTAAATATTAGACCAAACAAAGATGTTCTCATCATTGCACTTTTATACTGCCTTATACATACAGAAGACACAAATATATATATTTCAAAACTAGTCATGTAAATAGGTTTTGCACAGTACTGTTTATGAAAAAAAAATTATTTACAAGGGGAAGTACTAATACAGTACAGTCGACCAAAGAAAAAGACAGGACAAGACAGTTTATTTTTTACCCTCTCAGATTATATAACTGCATTCTTCCCAAAATATTACACCTGGTTCAGCAGTGTACAAAAGACAATGTAGGTCAGTGCGCAAACTGTTCACAGTTCCACCAACAGTGAAAAGGTCAGATGGATAGTACATATATCTGCACAATTGGTCTGTACAGTAAGTATGTTTTTGAAGATCCCATCTCCTCCTATGAACCTGGAATTTGTATCGAGTCTATGCACACTTAGAGTAATTCTGTCCTGAATTGTTTTTGGTAAACTGATGCCTTATGACACATTACAGACACATTAGGTTTTCTACAGCCCAGTTATTTACATTTACATTTTATGCAGTTATAAACTTAATCTGTATTCACATAAACATTTGGCATAACAACGGATGCTCACTCCGATGAACTCAACACTCAGCAATTGCCTTGTTCATAGCAAAGTAAAAGTTTTGCAATCACTGTTTAGTCAACATTAATAGTAAAACACCTCCATGTGATCTAAACGTCATTCAAAACATTTGGGATTAGAACGTTTTCTCACCGCTGCCTTTGGCATCATCAAGAAAGAAGCATGGTAACAATTAGGTATTGCACACATGCCAACACTCAGGTTGAGGTGACATGACACTTCTAAATAGAATGTGTGGTGCTTGTGTAATTAATTTTCCTGCTCCCAACTTTTTACAGTGCTTTATTTTCAAAGTCAGTGATATTCAATCTACAAATAGTCATCAGAATCTTAAAGAAATTATTCTCCGTACACAGATCTGGTTCTGAATATAACCATGCCAAGTGTTGTGCCCATGAATACATTATATTATTGTTTAAAATAACGTTATTCTGAACATGCATTCAAAATGTTTGTCCAAACGTAATTTCCAAAACATAGAAAACAAGTCTTCCAAAACAGTAGAACAAATATAATCTGTTACCAAAGTGAATTCCACTACAAGGACAGTCTTTCCATAGCTTTTAAACTCTTCTGACATACAGAATCCTTCCAATGTGCTAACTAAGCCTATCAATTAGAGAGCAAACTCTGTGTGAACCAGGTTTAACCCCATTGCTCAGTACAGACATGGGCTTAATGGACCAGAGATACCATAGATGTCAGTAATATTGTCATGAAAACAGGGGATGATCATTTAAATTCTAAGAACACACTGTTCTGTATGCTTAGTCATTTCTCACTTCCTAGTCAGGTAACCAAGACATTTTGTAAGTGCATGCTAAACTGAAGCATTTTAAACTCTAATAGTCCCGGTGCTCTTTGTTGTAAAGGGGATCAAAGGCCAAAGGCTAAAGGCCATAAGGGATCAATGAAAGACTATGAATATCTCTTCTTTCCCACCATTCCTGCACTGTCTGTTGAATGGCTCTATACAAAGCCCCTTTCCTGTCTGCCCAACCTGCATGTTTGTATGGATAACTTTTGATAATTTGGGGCCTTGATTAACTGGCTTGCTCCAATCTCTGATGAGCTAAGAGGTTCTAGCCACAAAGGTGCACAGTTCACTTAATCATAGACTAGTGGCACATATAGAAACATTTCTCACTTCAAAGGCATAGGTGTCAGCCAAAGACATGAAGATGTGTCTGAACTCTTAACAAGATAATTTGCAAACATGAGAAGCAGTTCTCTGTCAGAGAGCACTGAATGAATTGCTTCTTTTGATCAATCACTGACCTTGCAAAAGCCAGAGCAATTTGTCCCTCCTCACCTGCACTGTGGGAACAGATATAAGTATGGTTCTACCATTACTCATTTAAGTAAATCATTGAGGCTGAGTTAGGAACGTAAGAAATAAAATAGCTATTTTAACAATGTGTGTCATGACAAACACCTAATTTCACAGTGGATTCTTCTTGGCATTTGTCGTTGTTATAGGTTGTATCTTTTTGTTCCCCAATCTGTTTCAGGAATCAGGGGTGAGCTGAACATCTGCGCTGTGTTCAATTAACATGTGTGCTTGTTCTCGAGTTGTCCTCAGAAGCCAACAGATGCTCCTTTCCAACAGTTCTGCCCTGAGCTTTAGCGTGTGTATGTGTTAGAAGCGAATTGCCGCTATTTTATTTTAATCATATTCAAGCCTTAATTTAAAGACGCAGGAAGGAGCAGGAAACAGGCTTGTCAGCTGTTAGTGTGTATAAGGTCTGTTTGTCCGAGCAGAGTCTGTCAGTACAATAAAGGAAGATTCCTGTGAGTTCATTTGTCTCATTTTATTACAAAGAAGTCATGTGCTATTAGATGTGCAACTCCACGGTGTGGTGTGTCTAGATGTTATTAGTTACAGTTATGCACCATGTTGTTTAAAACCCAGTCTCATACTGCTGCGTATCTATGACACGGGTTTACACTTGTATTTCGCGTGCCATATGCAAAATCCCTGTTTTACGGGCTTTTACGTGTTTATTCTCGAATTCCTCCCAACGGAACCCTGAGTTAGCTGAAAGCTAATGATAGCAAAGAACTTATATTCATTGCAATAGCTAACTGTCCTTTAAAACAAACGAGATTCCAAACAATCGTAAAACAAAGTAATCGGATAGTTTCTAATAGGTACCATGCGTTTAATTAAATTACATATGATGACAAACAAAACAGGCTAAATATAACTACCAACTAATCTTGCCATACCATGAAAAAGAAGCAGGCCTATACTTCAACTTTAATTTGTAAGTATAGGCTACTTAAGTATAAAAAGTATACTATCATGGCACTTAAAGTATACTAGCAGTGTTTATATAGCACAATAACAGAATTGGCCCACTTACGTTATTTAGTACACTTTAAAGTAGCCTACACTTACAGTGTATTTGAGGTTCACTTTTGAATACTGTAAATTTAGCCTGTGTAGCGCACTATCAGTTCATGAAGTATACTAGTACCCCAAAGTATACTTTGGAATACTTTCAAGTGCACTTTAAATTTATTTAAGTAGGCCTACTTCAAGAAGTAAACTTAACAAATGTCCATTTACTATGATTTACTAACATAGTTAAATGTTTACGTAAGGTCACCTCAAACGCCGCCAATCTTGCGTAATTTGACGAGAACGGGCCCCTCGCCAAGTGACACTGCAGATTATTTGTTGAAAGAAGCTAATTACTGTGTATGCACTCATGTCATTAAAATCCAGCTCTTCTGATCAAACGTAACTGTCATTTAACTCATGGTTACAACTGTAAACCACAAAAATGACAATTTCCAGGTGAACAAATACTTAGTACACTTTAATAGGACATAGCCATATACTTAAAGTGTACTAAGAAGGCTATACTTGAAGTTGTTTCACTTTAGGACTTAAAAGTACACTGACTACATCTGGGAGTCAGATGGCTGAGCGGTGAGGGAGTCGGGCTAGTAATCAGAAGGTTGCCGGATCGATTCCTCGCCGTGCCAAATGACGTTGTGTCCTTGGGCAAGGCACTTCACCCCACTTGCCTCGGGGGGAATGTCCCTGTACTTACTGTAAGTCGCTCTGGGGTGCGTTTCCCGATAACGATGGATCGTAGCTGTTACGAGGGTTCTCTACGATGAAAATAACGATCCATCGTTATTTCTTACGTGCGTTTCCCGAACATGCTCGTAAGGAGAACCATCGTACGTATCTCTTAAGTTGCACTTAACAAGACGCTGTCCATTGTACTGAAATGTGATTCTTCTGACGCAACTTGATGGAGGGTTATGCAAGGTTAAAAACCATGCATATGAATGGTATCACACATGGCATGTCCCAGCTAGCATCCTAAACAATTCAATGTACAAATACAAGCATCTCAATCCAACATATTTACTGTCTTATTTTCTAGTGCTGACTATATCTACAATCTTGCATAGGCCAACATCTTCCCAAGACCATGTTTGCAATCTCATAATTATCACATATTGGCCACAAATGACATTGTGACAAATGACAAACACATAAGTAATGAATACCCCATGTCTTCAACATGGAATCATTGTTTTTGACATGAATAATCAACTCTACTTTAATTGATGGTTGATCAATTATACTCATTATGAGTGTAAGATATGTCAGATGACATCATGATATCATGATGCTCCTGAACCACATAGAAGCAGACCTGCAGAGGCTAACAAGGAGGTCCTTTGCACTGACCCCTGTAACCCAACTACTGGCAGTGTTAAGGTTCTATGCCATTGGCAGTTTTCTGGAGGTTATTGGAGATGGACATGGGCTCGCCAAGGCCTCAGTGTCAAGATCTGTGCAGGCTGTCACAACTGCATTACTTTGCCACATCTCAGACCACATCCAATTCCCCATATCAGAGGGGACAAGTCTGCAGTGCAGGACTTAGGCTATCTTCAATGGCTTTTATGATTTTCGTACGAGTTTTCACTCCCTCCCAGCCCCTTCACCCTGTGTGACTTCAACCCTGTGGAGTCTTTCCATTTCCTGGGCGCCACCATCTCCTAACATCAGGCTCGGCTCTGCCACCAGCCTCTTCATCCACCGGGCTTGGCGTGCTACCAGCCCTATAATTCTAATAAACATCTTCAATGTTCGATTGTTGTTGTGTTATTGTACTCGTAAAAGCGTTACGTTAATGCATTTCTAGTTTCTATTGCACATTACAACAGCCATATTTCAATGTTATAGTATTTTGAATAAGACTGACATTTGTTTTTTAAATACCTTCATTGCATGCGCCAAACCCACTAAATCAAATTATTTTGTGTAACCTAAATTTACTTGAGGATAAACCGGATTCTGATATTTTTTCGGCAGTTAAACTTGTATGGTTCAAATATCCCAGTTCCAGCGTAACTGGTGTAAAAAGAGGACCAAAAAAATCTTATTTTCCATCGGAATTAACTTTCAGCATGAGTTTAATGTAGTTTTCATGGTCGGCCTACGCGTGTCTCCACTGAGTCTCTGTGCTACGATGCACTTAGCGATCTACGACTGGTCTGGAGCTCTCGTTGATCTACGACGATTTTCAAGTGCCTCTTTAGCTACGATGGTTTCTGGAAACGGCCCGTACAACTAAGATCCATCGTACGATGGACTCTACGATCAACTTAGGCTTACGATGCTTTCGGGAAACGCACCCCTGGATAAGAGCGTCTGCTAAATAACTAAATGTAAAAAATAAATAAATGTAAATTGTGCTTTAGTACAATTTAATTACAACTAAAACATACTTAGTACAAAATTAGTTTTTCCAAAATAGCACACTTCAAATGAACTAATGATTCAATAACTTGAAGTTTGCTGATGATTAATCAGTCTTCAAGGCCTACAAAGTATGCTAAGATTTAGTATACTTAGCATTTTTTCTGATGACCCATCTGATGCAAGCACACCTCACAATTTCCCCAGAAATTGTACCTTCTCTAGTTTTTTATGCAATGCTAAGCCACAAGCCAAATGACACAACATTAACACACACTTAAGAATCAGAAGCAGCTTTATTCCCCAAGTTAGTGTCCAGTGTAATTTACTATGGTGGGCCGGTGCATACAAGAAATGCATCGAAAACCCCCACACATATTTAACAACCCCATCCAGCCATGTCCTGGTTCCATGGAATCAGAAAGTTCTTATCTCAAACCAATTATTTCAGTCTTGAATGAACACAGAGCACACATCTACTACTTACCAGGCAGATGAGTGTGTGTAAGCGTGTGTGTGTGTGTATGTGTATATTTATGTGTGTGTGCACATGCCTAACCCTCTCCTGGAGACATCAATTATCGTAGATACGGGCTTGACTTTGCTGGAATCCAACAACGGTTGACATAAAGCCAGGGTCTGTCCAAACTTGATGATGATGTTGCTGCTTTCTTTGTAGTGTTAAAAACAAGTTACGTTTTTTGTTAAGAGTTTCTTGTGTTTTCTAAGTCCATTCAACTTTCCCAATCTCTGTTCACTTCCTTAGAGTAGCTAGTGCTGTAGTCTGACATGTGTTTAATTGAAAATGATGAAATTGGTTATTTCTTTCCTCTTTATGAGTGGATTTATTTACAATGTGGCAGAAAAGACCTCAGTGCTAGCCTAACGTCTTCATTACAGGTGGGGGGAGTTGTAGAGCTGTCGTAGTCTATCTTGCGTCCAACTTTTGTTTTCACAACCAGTAATTTGGAGCAGATAAACATCTAAAAACATTCAGGGCTACAGTAGACCCAGGGACTATGATCAATGACCAGGATTGAAGGAGGCTGATACAGAAAAAATATATAGAGAGAGAACACTGTTTCATTATACATTATTCTGATTATTTTTGAAGTGTAAATGAGCAGCAACAAATGCAAACTTTTTAATATAAGTAATCTTCATAAACAAAAAGTATGCATACTTATTTAAATTACCAACATATTACTTGTACAATTTAAGTTAAAAAAACGCACCCATCTGCAACGGACGCAAGCACACTTCACAATTTCCCCAGAATGTGTACCCTCTCTAGTTTATTTATGAAATCCCACGTCTGACCGCTGTCTGATTTTTAATTTAAAAGTTTCTGCAGCAATAAAAACGCATAGTGCCAAACCTACGTTGGAACTGTCAGAGCTCAGATGTAATCGGAGGATACTTAGCTATAATAACGACTTGTTTGAAAAACGAATAAGGCCAGGCAACAGTCCTAAGCAGCTTTGAGTCACTGGATTTAAAGCTCTGATTAGTCAGCTCAGGTAGCCTACCTACCTACCCCGCAATACTTGTGATCTGATAGGCTAAAAGGCTATGAAGGAAAGGCAAAGAACATAGGCTACAGCAGTAATGTGCTATTCATCTTTTCAACGCTATTGTGGACGGCTGTGTAATTCTGAAATGGAAACTTACATTGAAACACGCTGGAGTGTCATCTAGCGCTGTGTGCGTTTCACGGGGACTATCCATTGCTTTTGGTGCTGATCTCGAGGAAGCACCAATCGTGGAAGCGTTTCAAGGGGTTGCCACTTGCCAAGTTTCCAAAGGCGGGACCTGATGTAGGGCTTATCATACATAGTCAATATCAAGTCAACGTGGAAAGGCAATTGAAAGTTATGCATAGATGAAAACCTGTGTAGACACAGCCGTTCTCGCACGGACTAGGTGTCCTAGAAGGAATTTGCCAATCGGTGGACGGTGCGAGAGGGGCGACAAGCAGCATGTCTGACAACTTTACCGATTTGGGCAATACAACACAGCCGGTTGTCACCGACTACAACTTTCCTGCTCTAATATTCGGAATATTGCTGATCATTGTTATCATTGGCGGAAATGTGCTTGTGTGCCTTAGTGTTTACAAGGAGAAAGCGTTGAAAACTACAACTAACTACTTCATTGTCAGTCTGGCTTTTGCGGACCTACTGCTGGCTGTTCTGGTTTTGCCCCTCTTTGTGTATGCAGAGGTAAGTCAACGTGACGGACATATGGTTTTAGACAAGGCTTTTTACTTTAAGCGGGCGTGTGCATGTCGAATAACCTTGTCCTACTAAGATTTAAAAAGAATGAGTCAAGTTTGACTTTTCAAACAATGGGGTAGGATAAAGTTGATAATGATAACATGCTTCAGCACTGATTCGTAATAATTGTGTTCTAGTTGCTCTTGAATGTCTGAAGGCTTATGCTTGTCTGACTTTAACAGTTTTAAGGAGGCTATAATTCGTGGTAATTTAATATAAGACCGAGCACATAAAAAGAACTAAAGAGAAAGAACATCCCGTTTTATGTAATTCCCTTGTCCTTTCTCTCAGCTGTCAAATTTTCCAATTGCCATTTTTACTAAAGGTCAGTCATTTTATACAGATGTGAATCCCCTATGCGTCATTTGGAGACTCGTGTGAATCAGATAGTTGGTACATTATTAACACCAGCATAATCACATGGGGAAAATATGTATCTGATATACATATCTAAATATAAAGCTATTTCTGACTGTATCACATGACTTTGTTAGAGGTGTACAAGAGATGCCATTTAAGTACCCCTAATTTAAGTACTCCTTATTTGGGACACCGTTATCTTATTACTTGAGGTGCAATAGTTAATCTGCTGATAGTGTTAGAGTTGCTACTTGTTTCAATGTCAGACTCCCATTCACTGGGTGGTTGAGGACAGTCTGAGAAGTCAGCATCATGATGTAAATTAGCTGATAGCTGATGGCACGTTCACTCACACATACAAACAGTACAAACACAAACACATTTGTTAAATACTGTTGCATATTTAATTGTGTCGAACTGTGTGTATGTGTGTGTATGTGTGTGTGTGTGTGTGTGTGCTGCATCCAGTTCCAGGGTGGAGTGTGGACCTTAAACATACTGGTGTGTGACGGCCTGATGACCATGGATGTGATGCTGTGCACCGCTTCCATATTTAACCTCTGCGCTATCAGCGTTGACAGGTCAGTCTGGGTCCAACCAGCACATCTGCTAGCTCACTGCAAAATTGTTGTGTGACTAGCTGGTTGTCATAAAATGAAACAGTTTTACTGGAATTAACTATCTTAAAATGCACAATGATTAAAATCACAAAGCCGCCAATCTCCTTACCTGGGTGGGGATGGGTTTAGCTCAGTTGTAGAGCATTTGATTAGATCAAGAGGTCATAAGTTCGGATCCCTTTCAACATCTCTTTGGATAAAAAATGTCTGCTAACTCAAATAATTATGTAATCTATAGTATATGACACACATAATGCAGTTTGTCATGCTCTTAATTTTTAACAAAAATGTGGTAGAATTAGTTACTTTCACACTTTGATGTGCATCTGCTGAACATACTGATGAGATTCACTCCTCAGCCCCCCAGTAAGTCAGAATCTGCAAAAGCAGGACAGTGAAAGTGATGGAGAAAGGAGTACCAGATTAGATCTCTGAGAGGGGAATGCTGGAAACTCCCCATGGAGACCCTGATTGAGCTTTTGTCTTCAATGTTGACCCTGTTTACATTTCATCAGACTGAACATAGAATTTCTGTTTAAAAAATCTGAGTTGTGATTGATGGGAGACTTGGCCAAAAAATCTGTGGTGACCCATTTAATTGCACAATTTACTTCTGCAGACAACTGTTGCATAGTGCAAAGCATTGTTAATAGATAAACCAGTAAAGTACATTGTAATTCCCAACGTCTTATAATTTTTTTGTTGTATTGATTAATTTCTGTGTTTCTTCTGATTAATGCAAAGAGGTGATCTTCTTTTGCGGCCCTGATGCAGTATTATAGATCTCAATAAAATGACAGCAAACCACCCAGCCTGGTACTGTAACTTTGATCAGGTGAATGTGCTGGGGTGATCAAGAGCAAAATGTCAGTCCTCTAGCATTCACAAAGGGGAAGACAAAGTGAGACCTGAACTAACCAAGTCCCCTCTCCTTTCTATTCTGAAACATCCTTCTCCTCTTCTTGTTCTGCAGGTTCATTGCCGTTTCCATTCCTTTAAACTACAACCGCAAACATGTGGACCACCGTCAGATGATCCTGCTGTCTGCCACATGGCTCCTGGCCCTTGCCGTTGCATCACCCGTCATGTTTGGCATCAATGATCCCAATGATATCCCCCCACGCGACACCAGCGAATGCAAGCTGGAGGATGATAACTATGTGGTGTACTCCTCCGTCTGCTCCTTCTTCATCCCCTGTCCCATCATGCTGCTCCTCTACTTTGGAATTTTCCGGGGTCTTCGGCGCTGGGAGGAGGCTCGCAAGGCCAAGCTGAGGAACAGCATCCAGGCTTGCCGGAAACTCCAGCATGCTGCCGCTACTCTACCCCCTGTAGACCCCCTCCCTGGCCCACTGACCATGCCCCTGCCCAGGATAATCGAACGGGACCTGGCCCAGTCTGGCCTGGAGGAGGAAGAGGACTGTGAGCAGCCGGACTGCCCCTTTCCTCCACAGTACAGGAAGAGTTCCATTGAGAGTGTAACTTACCCAGACCTGTCCTCTTACAACCAGCAGCCACCGAGGAAAACAAGAGCTAAGATTAACAGCCGGGAGAGGAAGGCCATGAGGGTGCTCCCTGTTGTGGTGGGTAAGTGGCACTGAGAGCTTTGACTTGTTGCATCTGAGAATGACCTGGTTATAACTATGACTGAAGTGAGAGCTCTGCTTTGGTCAAATGGGATGTTTTGTTGTCTGTGGCATCATCTGTAATATTACTTTTGGTGTGCCAGTGCACCTACAGAAACATCTGGATCTGTCTGAATGTGGATGTTACTAGTAGTAGTTTTGTGTTTTTATTTGACCATTCTAATATAGGAGTCAGGTGGCTGAGCGATTAGGGAAACAGGCAAGTAATCTGAAGGTTGCCAGTTTGATTCCCAGCCGTGCCAAATGACATGTCCTTGGGCAAGGCACTTCACCCTACTTGCCTCCCTGTACTTACTGTAAGTCGCTCTGGATAAGAGCGTCTGCTAAATGACTAAATGTAATATAGCTAAAGTAGAAATAATACGATTGACTGAAATATTACGTAGCTGACTGATTTTCATAGGCAGCCCTAAATCAGAGCAGGCCTCTAGTTTAGCTTTTTACTGGAAATGAGAATGGATTCTCTACTTACAATATAATGACTAGGCAATAAAAATGATGAGTGTGATACAATCCTTCTGCTCCTCTGGATCTACTGTGGTGGAAATGCTTGCGCTAATCAAGAGCCTGGAGGACAGAATGAATAGGATCGTGCACATTGATATACCTCAAGAGGGAGTTCTCCATCGTTTGTGGAATTCAACATTTTTGGGCCACAGCAACATCTTTCATGAATAATTTGAAGCTTTGAGTCATTTTCTTGGTGTCAGGCTGATGGGGTGAATTTTTCATGAAAGATGTTTAAGTGGTGCACGGGTATACAGATTTATCTTTCCCAGTGGAATTACTTCCATTGGAATAAAGAAAAAAAAGGGCTTGCTTCCCACAATACTTGCGGCTTTTCAGTGGATCTGACTCTGGCAACATGATACTTGTCTAAGTCATTCTCTTATTCTCTGAAAATAAATATGTGAAAATCTCACTAGCATGCAAATGGTTACAATTGTTTATTCATAGGTCCATTTCTGCCACATTGTAAAATCTGACTATAAAATATGTTTGATTAGTTTTATGTTTCTTTTTGCCATTTCGCAAATCCTGTCAGTGGGCACCAGTTTGAACATTAGACTACCGAGTCAGGCTTGTGGGATAATTCAAAGGTCAGAAGTCATTTTTCTATTTATGGATGGTTAGATTGCATTATTATTTATGTGGTCATATACATAATAATGTGGGAGTCAGATGGCTGAGCGGTGAGGGAGTCGGGCTTGTAACCAGAAGGTTGCTGGATCGATTCCCCACCGTGCCAAATTAAGTTGAGTCCTTTGGCAGGGCACTTCACCCTACTTGCCTCGGGGGGAATGTCCCTGTACTTACTGTAAGTCGCTCTGGATAAGACCGTCTGCTAAATGACTACATTTAAATGTAGCCTACATTTATAGGGATCAAAAGAGTGTAACAAAGATATTTGAGTAACTTTTATTCCTCAACAATATATTGTCTTCTTGTTAATCACGCTGGGTCTCTGTGAAGCCTACATTTTCTGATAGGAGGATATTTTAAATATTGCCCTTGTTGTGCCAAAAAATGACATTCTGCCAATAACGGATTTGTGTCAGCAGTCAAGCTATTTAAACTGGTAAAAAAGACGGGATCGCTTTTAATCAAGGGCTTGTAACAGGTAAATAAGTCAAAAGTATTCTCGCAAAAGAAATTATTTATTTTATAACCCATCAATTAATCATGTTAATAGTCTAGTTTCCAAGCATAGGCCTTAACAAGGATATTAAACATGCCAAACACAAATAGACATACGAAACAATACTATGGGATGGTATTGCCTTTAATCACAGAAATGTAATTTAACTGATTATGCAACAAACTGCAAACACTTTTGCCATAATTGTGTTACTTTGGTTACAAAGTTAAAGTTTCACAAAGACATAGGCCTACCTTTTCTGTTACCAGAGACATAAAGGTATCTGTATTTGCATGTTATGATTGTCTGATCCAGACAAAAGCAGCTGTAGACTAGACACATAAAAACCGGATGATAGCCTACAGCTTCCTCGGACAGGAATACGTTTTTTGACAGAAAGTCATTTTTTGGTCATTTTGCTCCAGGTCTCCCCTGCACACCCCGTACAAGACACAAGTCTATAGATTGAACTTAATGTGGTCTATATTTTCACCACAAAGGTAAAATGTCACCCTAGATGGGTTAGCTGATTTTATACTTTGACATTAATGCTATCATATCTGAAATTTTGACAGATCAGTAGCCTACATTGTAGCCACCGATGCCAAAGGTCTTTGGTCATGGAAGGCTGTATTGAGCAAACCAACCAGTGGTCCAAGTCCTAGGATGAAAGTGCTTTTGGTTGACCATTTCTGACCGACTAAGTATAGGTTAAAGCCTTCAATCCAATTATTATGTAACACAGTGTCTCTTAAGTTTTAGCCGCAACATTTCTTGCACGTGCATACCGTGTATACTGACTAAACACATCTCTGTTTTGGGTTTATACTCATTATCCAAAGTAGATTTGTGGGTTAATGGGGACAAACCTGAATTTAACAAACAGTTTTCACAGATGCTCATGCATTGGTTGCCACAGTAGATTTACTAACAAATGTTTTACGAATTGGGTTGTCAGCAGATAATGTAGGTGACAGCAGGAAGCAGTTTAGGCTGTCCAAAGTCATTAGCATAAGCAGGTAACACAGAATGCAGTTTCTAGTTTGAAACACAACCTACATAACATTACTTATTGTACCTTTGACAAGCCTTTTCATGTCAACTGTAGTCATTGAAGATTAAAACAGGTCTTTGAATGTTTGGCACATTGAATTAAATGAATTTTTTTATAAAATATATATGTATAAATAATATAGGTAAAATATTAAGATTATACGTATTTGTTCCTCTTATGCCCCAAAATGTTAATATATTGGGCTATAGTTTAGGACTTTGTTTCAAATTCCCATGTAAATGCCCATTTTTGTTTCAGTGTTAACATGACCTGGATTAATTAAGGACACCAAGCCACTCAACAAAAAATTGGCTTGTGGCATATAGCAAAGTATCAGAGTGCACAGGTGCTGGAAGAGGGTATAGTAGGGGCAAACCTAGCTTGCATTGCAACTTCATTGCCTGACTGAATATTCATGGTTATCTTATCAATTGTATTGTTATTTTCCTGTTTCAGGTTGTTCTTTGCTAGGGAGAGAACATGGTAAATTTAATACAGTGGGTCAGTGTAAATACTAATTTCCTGTCATTGCGCCCTCTTAACCCTTGTGTTATCTTCGGATAATTGTGACCCTTCAGTCATTGTGACCCCCCCCCCCCCCCCCCACGTGTAATTCCCTTTCTTATATAATATTGTCTCTGATAAAATGTCAGTTTAGTTCCTAATGTTTTTTTTTCTTTCTCCCTGAGCAGTAAAAGGCAAATATAAACACATTTATACTGCTTAGGCTAATCTGACATTTCATGTCCTTACAGTCATTTAATATATTCAGCTAAAAGGTTTAATGAAATGGCCTACTCCAGGCTTGTTTGATGGGTTTTGCTCCCCTCAGACTGTTTGTTTCAATAGCTTACCTGTTGGATTAGGTGGACATTAACTGCCCATATCAAAACATCTCTTTAATTGCTTTGTTTAAATATATATGTAAATATATATGCATTCCTCCCACCTACCTTCACTTTTCATACCTTACAAACATGCTGTAAGAACAAGGCTCCAAAGCCTCCCTTTAATTTCTACTTTTATTCCTTTCAGGTTGCTTTCTATTCTGCTGGACGCCATTTTTTGTAGTGCACACCACCCGTGCCCTTTGCAAGTCATGTGATATCCCGGACGGTCTGATGAGCACCGTCACCTGGCTGGGTTACGTCAACAGTGCACTCAACCCCATCATCTACACCGTCTTCAATACAGAGTTCCGAAAGTTTTTCAAAAAGTTCTTTCACAGCTGTTTCTGGCATTAGACAACCCCTCTTCAAAGACAATGTGTCACACAGTGGTGTCAATCTCTAGTTCTGCACATTTCTTGGTTTTCATCAAACCATGAACAATGTTTATGTAGTGTCTTTTTTTACGTATGATATCCCATGCATATAAGCGCCTTCTGAAAATGAAGTGTGTGACCTGAGTGGAGAATCTACCTAATCATGGTGAGTCATAGGTCACCCTGTGCAGGACTCTCAATTTCTGACAAGTGAGACTATGTAGGTCTAGGACTAAGACCATTAGGTTAAAAAAGCAGCTGCTTGGAGACTAGCAAGGCCCTTAAAACATTGTCAGTGTAATGGATAGCACTATGATCAGATAATGTATATGATCACATCAATGTGTGATTGTAATGCCAACACTTTGAAGGATAGGCCCTGATATGCTATCATCATGCTATAAAAAGGTGCAGACAAGCCTTTTTGTTTATTTTTATACCTTTATATTAGTATACCTGGAGCAGCCTCAACATGATAAAATGAAAAGTTAGAGCACCTTTGAAATTGAACTTTGTCCTGAAAATCCTAGAACTTTGTCCTTCCAAATGTCCTGTCACTCCACAGGAGTGATATATTGACTTACATATATTTTTTATGTAGTTGAATTCAGAACCTATCCTTTAATTGTTTGGGGCATTGCATGAATAAGAATATTTTTAAAAAATCATATAAAAAAGAGGTCTTAATGCTTTCAAGAATTTAACAGTTATATTCTAGCGTTTCATGACTACATCTTAATCTTAAGTACTCATGATGTTTAAACATAAGTAACATTGTAAAAAGCATATAAGCCTACAGTATGAATACACATTACTTTATTACTAACCTCAAAAAACAATCTCTCTAAATGTATTTGTTTTATTATTTCACTTTGTTTTTATTATTATTGCCATTTTACCAAAGCCAATGTTTCTGCCTGATACAGCAGTATGTATGTTTGGTCATTGACAGTGCCTACTGTTGTTATGCCATATCCGCGTTTTAAGTGGAAGCTTTCCAATAAAGAGCATCTTTCTGATACTTAAACTTGTGCCTTTCTAACTTTCATTCTTAACAGTCCTTGGGTATGTTGCCAAGCGAAAAAATGTATTTTCCAAACAAAGCTTAAAATGCTTAGCATTCAAATAATTTAACCTTGGGGTTTCTAGAACTTCTACATGAGGAATGCATTATTATAATACATAGCTCCCTGACTGTCTCACAAATAATATATTTCCATTGGTCTTCTGTTGAACTGCTGAATGTAAATGTTGCCATGTTTCAACTATACAAGACTGTTTCTTTTTTTTGTCAATTACCAATTACCTTTCACACTGTTATGTATTTAGATGTTTTCATACATTACATTCCACTAGCCTGTTGCTTTGTATTGCTCCAATTTGTGTGTTTTAATTACTTTAATTTACTAATACAGTACAATATTACAATAATTTAGAATATTGTGATAAAGGGCCTTGAATCTATTGATAAAAATGTATCAATAGAATAAATGGCCCTTGTGTGAGACAATCAATACTATTAGGTTAGCTAAGGACCAATCCTTTTCTATAATGAAAGTACAACACTGATGTGACTCTTTGTAAATGGTACAGGAACATCAAAACAAGTGCATCATTTGTTGGATTTGGAAGGAAGGGAACCAACCTGCTTGATAAGTCTAAAGCACATATTCCTACATAACTACAATGCAGTTATAACAAAGTGCTACACTAGGTTGCTACAACATAACTATGCATTAGTTATGTTATGAGCATTTCCTTGTTGGACTAATTATGTTAGTTGCAAAATGCATCCAAAATCCATATCATGATCTACTGGGTTTTACCAAATGTCAAATATCCAGAGTAATTTAAACATTTAGTCCTCTTTCATACAAAGAGGGTAGCCACCTTTAGTGATATTAATCAGCATGCTAATTGTACATAAACCCCAATTATCTGTTGAGAGACTCAGAGCCTTTGTGAGATTACTTTCAAAATGCCATCATGAACTCTCCAACTATCCGGTTAAAATGTGATCATTTTAACTCTATATATATCTGAAGACTGCAGACGTGATGGAGGGTTTTTGGACTGTCTTAATTTTTTGTAGAGGATGTATGTAACAGGCTTAAAAGTTCTTCGCAACTGTAAAGATATTGATTTAAAGCGACTTAAATGAACTTAAGCTACTTTGACTCCCTCTGTTGGTGAAAGGCAAGTACATGCTCATGAACAGTTTCCATATTTTAATGTCTGACACCAGACAGAAAGAAATGACAATCTTATTTACACATTTCACTCTGGACTAATAAATAGTACCTTTTACCTTTCCATGTCACTTCATGGGTCAGTGGCAGCACATTGATAAAAGAGAAGTGATACAACACAGATAGAATTATTATGAAATAAAAGCATTTAACTTATTTGCATATATAAATATGACTTTAAAAGTTCCTTGGTAGCATGGAACAGTAACACGGATGCTTAACAAAGACCTCCTAAATTCAATGTGACAATGTGTTTCATGAGTGTTTCAAAGACCCAGATTATTTTCTGTTGATCAAAGCATAAATCAAGTTTTGGATGGGAGATTAATGAATCCCCTGTCATTCCTCCCTGCTCTTTGTAGCCTGCAAATGGAATATTATGTAATCACTTGAAATTCAAGGCCTCTGAACACAAAGTTGTCTGTGTACAGTATGTGTGTACATGCATACATGTTCCCTAAGTGCCAGTATGGTTATTTAAGACCCACCTTTTCAGACTCTGCAGTGATTAGAGTTTCCAGCTCCACTGTCCATCCCAGGGCATCTGACAGGGCACGTACCCCACTGACCACATCACTAAGATGGACCACGTCATTGGGCCAAGAGGTCCCCCAGGCAAAAGGCCCCACCAGGTCCCTGTTGATAAGAAGACGGGGAACAGACCTGCGTACGGCACCCGCCAGACTGGCAAAGGGCTCCACCTGCAGGACCAAGTCAAAACAACAATCACTCAAGGTCACATTAACATATTAAAGTAGTATATTTTGTTGACTGAATTTAAATGATTTACTTTTTGGGTTTGACTGACAGCCCATACATATGTATTACGTATAATAGATTTTTGACTAATGCCCCCTTTTCAAGAGTTGAAGGGAGTCAGCTTTTCACCTCCAATGAAGTTCCCATGATGATAAGGAGATCTGCCAGTGGGAAGTCTTTGAGGTACTTGAAAAAGTTCAGGGGTAGTTCTTCTCCAAAGAAGACTATGTCCGGTTTCACCATTCCTTTACAGGTTGGGCACTGAGGAATATTACCTTCCATGATGTCGGGCTAAGAGATTTTGAAAAACAGAGAGACAGAGAACGTATTTTGTCATCATAACATGTCATGTGAAGACTGTCAAACTCTAAAACACGTATTTTATCTTACATGATTAAAAGTGGGAACAAAATGGGATTTTGTATTTACAAATTGTATTTATAGTGAACAGCTCATAATCATACCCAGAACTGCTCATGGCTAAATGTGCATAAAAGTGTAAGCAACTCACACGCAGGTCTTCTCCCTTATACACTCTGCGACAAACAGTGCAAGTAGCCGAGGCAAACGTGCCATGTGCCTCCACCAGCATCTCAGGAGGAATGCCTGCCACTAAGTCATAACAAGAGAAGGGGGGGGGGGGGGGGGGGGGGGGGAGACAAGAAAGAGAGTGAATGAACGATAGTGAGAGATACAAATCAAACTCTTATTCTATTGACAATCTTTTTTTGTAAGTGTAAAGTGTCAGATTTATAAGTATAGTCCATCTACTCACATCGCTCCAAACCATCTATATTTTGGGTGTACATCCTGAGAAGCAGGCCCTTATCATGAAGAAGACGTACAAAGTAATGAGTCAAATTTGGCTGGTAATTCCCTGGGTACAGCTCTTTAGCTAGGGCAAAGAAAGGTTCAGGTTTGTGGTGGAAATAATTTATTTCAAATATGGCTTCGGCATAAGGCAGGTCATACTGTTGGAGATTTTCATAGAGACCACTGCCTGGGGATCTGTCAACAGAAAGAGAAAAACAACAAATGTTCCTGTGGAACATACATTTGTAGGGATATTTGTAAACTATTTGTTTATAACCACAGACACAGCAGTCATCAGATCAATCTCATCTCTAAAACTCTTCACCTAAAGTCTGGAATGCCACTAGGAGTGCTGATCCCTGCTCCAGCCATCACCACAATCCTTTTGTATTCTCTCTCTTTGATGCACTTGGCAATGTCCTCAAGGGTTTGCTGTTTGGAACTTGCGCCACCACCTCTGGAGAACACCCTACGGACCCCAATCCACCTGAGGCAGTAGGTCCTGTAGGATAGAGTTGGCTAAGTAACTGCAGAAGATGAGTCTATTATTTTGTTTAGATTTGATGTTATTCAAATGCTACTCAGCTTCTGGACCACTATCGTAGGCAGAAGGGTACACCAGTTTACAATGTAATCCCTTTTGTTGTTTGAATGCAAAAGTGTAATCCAGTGCTGACAGGCCTGCACAATATTTCCAGATTCTAGACTGGAATTTAGAGTGAAAATATTAACTGGATGGACTTCACTATGACTTCTCTTTCTGCATTTACCCAGACAGTAGGCCTACGGTTTGAAATCCTGTGAGTCTCGTTGTCTGGCCTATATTCTTTTGAGCCAAACAAATGTATCTTTTCTGTTGGTCTGTGAAAAACAAAAGAAGTGTTACATTCACATAATAGGCCTATCCTCAATATTGCTTTCGACATTAGACGTTTTAATTTTTTTAAGAAAGCACATTTTTTATTCTGCAAAGTAGCTCACCTTTTAGTGCGATCATTCTTTTTGACCTAATATTATGATATAAACACAACCTGCATTTCAGAATCAATGTCGAGGTCAATAAATAAGTCATTGCAGAACATACAATATTCAGCTGGTGGATGGCACCGCGTGTTTGTTTTACATGAAAGCAATTGGTCTAAAAGCTTTGCATTCCAGGGCAAAACAAATGTAAATGTTTTCTGTCGTAAATTCACTCAGCCATGCCCCAATATATTTGCTGAAATTAAGGGGAAATTAAGTTGCAAGGGTGGCTGGATGGTTCCCTTGTTTGTTATCTTCCTTTAACGTCATGACGACAACATCTAAATGTAACGCAAACTTGTAAATGTGGGACAGATCCGAATTGAGTTCAAGCTGATGACTAATTCCAACAGATAATAAAGCTATTGCAACACGTTATACTGGCCTAGATCCCGAGCCCATTATTCTATGTAAATATAACTACCTTCATATTTCATATGTATGTCCTTGTGTAACTCAACAGAACGTCAACGTTTCAACTTAATACTATTGTGTGATTGTTTGTTATAGAATTTACGGTATTACGACAGTACCTAGTAACTATTTCCGTCCAGGTCAACTCCCATGATCCTTTGCTTCCAGGCAGTCTTTATTAGAAGCGCTTGGCTACAGATAACAGCTAAAGCTAGTTGGCTCAACTCTCAAAATCTAAATCTGAATAGAAAATCACACAGACCGCAACAATGAAAGATGTCACCGGGTACCTCAAACAACAACAGAGCAACAGCTCAACTCCAGAGATGGCGGCAGAATGGCATACATTGGAGGAGTTATACAACAAAAAGTAAAGACTTCTAACACATTGGTTAGCAAGCTAGCTTTAACGTTAGCAGTCTCGTTAGCTTTCCATGTCATTCATCCGCTGAGTCATGGATGGATTTGGTTAACTAGCTAGCTAGCCAGAAATCTATTATTTGACTAGCATAACCTCCAATAAAGCCATTTTATGTGTCTTGTGTTGTTGGAAGAGTTTCTCAACAGGTTTTAAATGAAAATAAACTGTACATCAGTAGTGCTATCTCTAGCAACCTTGCAATCAGTCTGTAGACTAACGTTATATTCTATCTAGGCAAGACTAGTGTCTAGCTAGCTTACTGTAGTCGATTTAGTTGACATTGCATTGTGGTTACTATAAGCTACAGTAGGTAATTAATTATTCCTTTAAGCGGACGGTTACAATGCAGTTATTATAAGTTAACCGTGTGTGTTAGTCATGTTTTCTGAGTTAACGTTAGCTTGGTACATTCAAAGATATGTATTCAGCTAGTTCTATGGGTTAATAGCAGTCAGATGCAAATTTAGACTCGCAGAATGCTGTGGACCCATGATTTAAAAATGATTTAAAAAGTAATCCTGTTAGCTTACTTTTTTATTGATGTATGTGATGAGCTAATGGGGCTCACACTCTGTTTTGGTCTTACCACCTGGTAGGCTGTGGCATCAGTTGACACTGAAGATGACAGACTTTGTAAAGGATCCTTGCTTTGCCACAGGGGATGGACTCATACAGGTACTGTAAGATATTTATTGACGAGTTAATCTGTCTTGCTATAACTACATCACTAGCTAACGTTTCATTGTAATTTTGCAGCTTTACGAAAATTTCCTCAGTGACTTTGAACACAGGTAAGGATGTCTGTTAACTATTAAAAGCATATTGTTCTTGCATGACTGTTTTGCTGCATTCATGTATCCCAACCACCTGACTTCTTTCTACCAGAATCAACCCATTGTCCCTGGTGGAGATAATCCTGTATGTTACTAGACGTATGACAGGTAAATGCTTGGTCCTTATTTTTAATCTGCTCATATACTTTATACTCTGATGCCATGGGTTTTTCACTTTTAAATTATTGTGAGTACTATTTTGAAGTACAATTCAGCATTCTGTGTAATTAACTACATTTTCAGATCCAAAAGAAGCCATCACTTTCCTTGAGAAAACCAAGGAAAAGGTTAACCAGAATTTGTCAATATTCTAATAAGATTTTAAAATCTTTTAGGAAATAAGACAGTGTGTTTACAATACACACTCAACTATAATATTACAGGTGAAAAGCAGTGATGAGGCAGTCATTCTGTGTAAGACTTCTATTGGCACTCTAAAGCTAGAGATCAGTGACCTTCCAGCAACAAAGGTAAGACTGAGACCTATGTGTACATGGCATTAGATACTATTAACTAGACACTTTCAAAGGACTGATGTCTGCAAAGCTGATAAACCTCCATGACTTAAAACTTCCTCCCGACAGAAAATCATTGAGGAAGTTGATGAGATGTTAAACAATTTGCCTGGAGTAACGTCAGTCCATGGACGCTTCTATGACCTGTCCAGCAAATACTATCGCATTGTTGGGAACCACGCCAACTACTACAAGGATGCTCTGCGCTACTTGGGCTGTGTGGACATCAAAGACTTGGCAGGTACTGTGAGAGGCTGCTAAAACCAGCCCACAGGGAATCACACTGACAATGACTTAATTAGGCTTTTGAATATTCCTATAGTGCTGACTTTTGTACTGTACTCTGTTTTGCGGTTATTAGTTATGTCATAGTTGTTAGGATTGATAATTGTTCCCATTTTATAGAGACAGAGAAGCAGGAAAGGGCTTTCACATTGGGCTTGGCTGGACTCTTGGGGGAAGGAGTTTACAACTTCGGGGAGCTGGTAAATAAACATTGCCTGTGTTTTGGGGCACACACATTTTTTCACGGTTATAAATTGTTGCAACTAACATACATAATACATTTATATTCATGTTCTTATTTTTTACCTTTATTCCACAATTGGCTATGATTTCTTCTGCAGCTCATGCATCCAGTGCTTGAGTCTTTAAGAAGCACAGACAAGCAATGGCTTATTGACACTCTGTATGCCTTCAATGGGGGCAATGTGGAGAAATTCCAGACCTTCAAGTCTGCCTGGGGCCAGCAGGTTAGTGACAGAATAAAATATGCATTTGGGCATTCTATTGTCTTTGGAAAAGACAAGGCATGCTCTGTAGCTTTTCTGTTGTAGTTTTATTTTAATGAATATTTATATAAAATGAAAGGTACAGTGGATGTATGCAGCCTTATCAAAAACAGAACTAAATGAATGTCTTGTTGCAGCCTGACCTGGCAACACATGAGGCTAAGCTAATGCAGAAGATTCAGCTCCTTTGTGTGATGGAGGTGGGTAATCCTAACCAGGTGATTTTTCTTCATAGTGAATGTTTAATACTTTGGTATCTCAAAATAATCTTCCCCATTCTCTCCTTACTTGTAGATGACTTTCACCCGCCCAGCTAACCACAGACAGCTGACCTTCCATGAGATCTCACAGAGTGCCAAAATCCCTGTAAACGAGGTCAGTTTGATGCTAAGCACATATTTCACCTGTCAATCACATCTGCATTTGTCAATTCTATTTCAAAGTGGTGACCTGATTGCTGACCTAACAGGCTGTAGAAGAACATTAACCTATATAAGTGGTTGCCAATGTTGTTCCTAGTCAATTACACAGTGGCTGACATTAATCTTTTCCCTGCACTACTAAATAGTTCTGTCAATGCCCATTGTGACCTGGACATTTTTCTAAATGTAGTAATCAGCATTTGTCAATGTTTTGGAAAGATCCAATGGTATGTTATCCTAAATATACATAATACATTGTATTGATTGACAAACACATTTTCCTATGGTGAACCTGCCATATTTTGCTGTATTGCCTTTGTAGTGATGGTATGTTCTATGTTTTGTATGTCTGCTTTGTATTATAGGTTGAGCTCTTGGTAATGAAGGCTCTGTCAGTGGGCTTGATCAAGGGCAACATTGATGAGGTGGACCAGAAGGTTCAGATGACCTGGGTGCAACCAAGGGTGCTGGACCTGCAACAGGTAAGTGCACACCACCCCAAGACTGAGTTTGAGTTGGTGGTGTCAATCATAACATTAGTCTTTTGTGCATGATGATTCTTAAGTCCAATGTTTTATTTTAAAAGATAAGTATGTTTGGAAAATATGTCCTATAAATTCAAGTGACCCAGCTAATGTTTAGTATTTAACACTCCATTATAACAGGTATTGGTTTTTTCCCCAGTCCAATTTGTGTAAACTGTACATTTTAAACGTGTGCCTTACCAGTACAAATACAAATTGGAATTGAAAACTGCAGGGAAATGCCTTCATATTTTACCAGTGGTCTTAATGACACGGTGTTGATGATTAACCGTCAAGTAACTTATCATCCTCTTAAACCTTCCCTTTGTGGTTTCAGATTAAGGGCATGAAAGAGAGGCTGGACTTCTGGTGTGGAGATGTGAAGAACATGGCCATGCTGGTGGAGCAGCAGGCACACGATATTCTCACCTAGGCTAAGCATACCTGGCAACCCTGCCTTTCCACCTGCCAAAATGGCCTCACCTACCTTCATAGGCACAACCTATGAGGGAATTTACACTTGATTCCCCTTTGAGGAGGACTTGTGCATCCAGCTATTTTTGGTTTTGTAACATTTATTCTTATTTTTTTTTGGTTGGATACCATGTATGTTCTTTGTGTTACTGTAAACATTTATATCCACTTGCAGTACATGTAACAGTGTTGAATTTTGCAAATAAAAATGCTAGTTGATGAAACATTGCCGATCAATTGTTGTGATTCAAAACATAAATAGGGTTTGACCACTACTCAATATCACAGATTGTTTTTGAAGAAAGTAGCTTCTCTGTTGACTATAAATGCCTTTAAATTTGTTTGTGATATTACTACTTTATGTTAAGCTACATATAGTACATTATTTCACTCATCGGTTTTTGCAAGAATCTGTTGTCAGGAGTATTTTTCGTTAAAAACAATCTCCTTGTATTCATCTTCAGATTGTGACTGCCAAACATAAATGTACATAAAAATACTTTTTGTTCAACTGTTATTTTAGATTTTCCTCATGAGTGAAATGCCTTTCGACCTGATTTTATGTAGCATTGATGCTATAGAATGGTATTTACGGTCCTTATTATACCTGTCTACAGGATGGATAGACTTGGTCTGGTCTATGTTTCTTTGCTCTATAATTGGAAGAGATAGGGACCGTGATAAGACCAAGTGTTCAAACGTCTGAGGCCTGACAGACTTGTCTAGGTATCGGTCTCCAGTAGTTTGGTGTCGGTCTGGGTGTGAATCAGTCAATTTGGTCTTGACTTGATCTGTGATGAAAATGAATATAGATTAACTGAAAATAAAGTATTTTACCTCTTTGTGATTGCAAACAAACCTTGTTCATAACATTGTTAAAAGTTTAAAATGTTCACATTAAGGCATATTTTCTGTAGATTAAGAGACATCGTTAATGGTGCCTTTTATTTTACACAATTGGTAAACAGTTTAGGGCCATTGCACATTGATTAAGTACAGAGGCAATGGCATTTTTTTTTTGCTTGTTTAGTCCATATGGCATAGTTATATAAGTTACACTTTAGAATTGTGTTCATGAAAATCTTGGAAATGTGGTTTATGGCCCCAGGGGCCCTTGTGGTTTATAACTAGGGATAAATATGGTTCACATTTTAATTACCAGTTCTTTGCAGCTTACATGTTGCAGCAGTCAAAGCCTTCAACACAACACAGGTTTTTATTAGTATCCATTAGGTCTTATAGTAGTCCAAAAGTACTAAATCGAAACTGCCATTAATGCTTAGCATTTGTGTATTTATGTATTTATCTTACTATCAGGGACTTTATCAAGGCTTTCAGAAAATGTGCAGAGACAATCTGTCAAGCTAAATCAGTCTTTGATATTCCCTTGTGCAAAAGAAAACCACCCAGAAGGAGAGAATCGTGACAAACACACCCACTATCATTGCTGCCTATTCCGTGGTGATTCATTAATTTGTTCCACTGAATATATTTTATAGAGCATAACAGCATTTCTGAATGCGTGCCTACTGGGTGTTTTGTTTTTTGGGGTTCAAGGATCTGATGGTAGTTTGATTGGAGGGAAATACAATTTGTGATCCAAAATGCAATTTCCTAATAGATTTCAGTACAAATTTGCTCTTTACTTTGAATAAACATTTACATTTTGTGAAATATTTCCTTCCAAGTCAGTTCTCATTGTATAATCAGTGCTGTTAGGGTCAGGGTGTTCTTGATTGATGTATTGATATTTAATTGATTGTTTATACATTGTATAACCTATTGATTAATGAAATGGCCATTCCCAAAGACACTCTTACGGCTCTTTCTTATTTTGTTAAATAAGAAATAAAAAAGTAGATTTTGATCTGATTAGAAGGTCATTTGTGTGTCTTTAAGATCACATATTGTTGTGCCATTCTACTAGGATGGTGACATACTTACTAGAATGTAACAGAAATGTAATGATGTGAGAAAGAGGTTAAGGAACATCTTCCTTACTAAACATTTCTAAACATTAACATAGGGGACTTCTGTTAATTTACCATTGTATATGTCTTTAAATGGCCAATAAAACTCAGTACAGAAGACTTTGAAAGAGTTGTGTCATAATTGTTTTAGTTTTCTAGAACAATTCAATGAGCAGTGAATAGCAGATTTATTTATTTTTTACTAAAGGTTCGAAAGCTACATACCACTAGTAGAGGATAAATTGATTGCTGACTTTCCTGTCTCTTCTAGGAGGATTGAAGAGGACAGTGAAATTAGGCTGGGTAATTAGGAAAAGCATGGTGTATACCCAAAGGGACAGCGCAGTGAGCTCAGCGTGCGTTGCTCTTCCTCCTGTTCCTCCGTCTCTATCTCTTTAAGAGCTGAGGGAAGGAGTGTGCGTGTGGGGGAGGGGTATTGGCTGGGGTGGAACAGTCCTGTAATGAGCAGATTTTAGTCAGAGAGAGAGAGGAAGGCAGAGCGAAAGAGCACAATATGACTTATGGGAAATGGGATAAAATAACCATCCAGAATCATGTGAGCGCTAAAATGGAAAGGACAAAAGGACACAGAAGAGCATAATTGTGCATTTTTTTCCTGCATCCCCATCTCATGGAGACTAGCTCATCACTAGATCACAGCAGGAGCACAGCGAGAGGAAGAAAAAAAAAACTGAACAAGGAATAAGAGGAGCAAAGGGGATATACACAGCCTGTCAGGTCGTCTGAGGTGTGTGTGATTATGGACGTGTGTGTGTTTGCAGGGAACCTGCACTGCTTTTTCCAGGGCATGTTATAGAAATAGCCTCATCGTTTCTCCTACTCTCTTTTTTTTGTGCTGGTGCGGTACCATCCCTCTCCTGTATCTCTCTCCATTTCTGTGTGCCGGTGCGGCACGGCTGAAGGGGTGGTGTAATGTCTGATTGAGCCCAGCACGGTCGCTGCTGCCGCTGTGTGGGCCTCTGGGAGTACTTGAAAAGCCTGGGCCTAGTCTGTCTGGAGCGCCCCACAAAGCGGCAAAGCAGGTGGGTTGCTGAGCTCCCCAGCTGGCGAGGCTGTGTGGAGTAGGAGGGTGGAGAAGGAGGGGGAGGTGGAGAAGGAGGAGCGCTCGCTGCCTGCATGCCCATGGGAAGTAGCATGCCCGACAGTAGCATCCAGCACGGAAAAGCAAGCCACTTCCATCGTGAGGATCCACTTTATCCTGAAGTTATGCTGTTGGGATTAAACCTTTCTCTATTTGAGGCGAGCAACCTGTATTCTCATTGTATTGTTGAAAAAAACTAAGAGGAATAAGAACTAGAGTGCTGTACTTCCATGTTACCACATCTATCCGGCCTCTAGCTGATGATCCTTTAGCTGTCTGCCGGGCCTTTCTTCTTGACGTTCTGAGGATTTGCCTAAACCTGTTTCATGCATGTCCACTGGAGGCAGGTTTGACTTTGATGACGGGGGGTCGTACTGCGGGGGGTGGGAGCAGGGCAAGGCCCATGGGCGAGGGGTCTGCACGGGGCCACAGGGCCAGGGTGAGTATGCAGGGGCCTGGAGCCACGGTTTTGAGGTCCTGGGCGTGTACACCTGGCCAAGCGGGAATAGTTACCAGGGCACCTGGGCACAGGGCAAGCGCCACGGTGTGGGCGTGGAGAGCAAGGGCCGCTGGGATTACAGGGGCGAGTGGACACAGGGCTTCAAGGGTCGCTATGGGCAGCTGGAGAGCACAGCCAGTGGGGCCCGCTATGAGGGAACCTGGAGCAACGGCCTACAGGATGGATACGGCACTGAGACATACTCTGACGGAGGTAAGAACTAAGCCAACCCTCACTTTAAACACCTACAACATGTTACTCAACAACAAGCAGAGTCACTACTTTTCAAACCAAGACTCATTGTCAACAATTTCCTTCACTTCTATTCCTTTCATTTCAAACCCTCAACCTTCAATCCCATTTGCTGTGGTCAAGTTGCTGTAGCTCATAGACACTGTTACTGTATCTCTCACTAGCCTCCCTCCAGATGATACTGTGGGATAATACAACCCAAGCCTAAACATGGTAAATCTACAATCTATTGATATCATAGATACAGAAAACATCAAACCCAAAACATAATCGGAAACACCTGCACACCATAGTTTGGGTGTTAAAGAAATAATACTAAGTTATTTATACTTGTTTATAATTTTTCATTTGTAATTGAGCTTCACAGTCAAATCTACCACTAGACAATAATACAAGTCTACAATGGATTTCATAATAGTCAGGGAGTCAGGTGGCTGAGCGGTAAGGGCCGGGCTAGTAATCAGAAGGTCGCCGGTTTGATTCCTGACCGTGTCAAATGATGTTGTGTTCTTGGGCAAGGCACTTCACCCTACTTGCCTCGGGGGGAATGTCCCTGTACTTAATGTAAGTCGCTCTGGATAAGAGCGTCCGCTAAATGACTAAATGTAAATAATAGAAACTTTGTTGAAAAGGTAAAAACTTGAAGCCACAATCTGCATAAATCATGAATCCATCTTCATTTAGTATCTGCTTTCTAATTTGAGTCCTGTTGCATCTTCACATTTACAGCATTTCATATACTCCTCCCCTGTACATAGTCTATTCATTTTTCTGCCAGCATTATACCACAGACGCCTCTGTACTGTAAATCGCCATGGTAACGCAGAGACAGCAGGTCAGCGTGTCACTGGAGACCATCTCTGTTCTGCGCCCTGATTGGCGCTTTGGCATCGTCAGTGGCGTTTTCTGACTTTGGCGCTTATCTAGGCCGTTTGATAACCAATGCAGCTCCACTGCTTCCATTGCCCAGAACCCGGATGAGCTAAGAGAGGAGGCGGGGGTGCGGTGAAGGGAAAGAGCGAGGTCAATAAGTGATGCAGGGGACCGTGGAAAAACGGTCTGTCAGTGCTGCATTGGTGTAAATGTTGTTTATCAGCAGTTGTAGCCTAAAACGAATCCACTGCAATCGTTGGCGAACTACTCCGCGGCATGATTTGGTTTATGAATTAGCGGGAACATCACTCTAACATGACTGCAAAAAAGACTGCGTCACGAGATATCTCTCCAGTCGCTCACGTGGAGAACCGCCGACAGATGAATATAGCACGCACGAGCTGACACATTTTCCACAACCCAATAAACGTGCTTCCAACACACACGGGACATATTGTAAAGCAAAGCACTCAACCATTGAGTCGGGATGTGTCGGATATTGTGTCAGATATGTTGTCAAAGACATCACACAATTTTTGCCTGGCTAGATGGGCTATGATTTCAGCACCACGGAGAGCTCCTACGAAGAGCCAGACGAAAATCGTGCGAGAGTGTTGTTTAAAGGCTACTAAACAATTCATGTAGGTTACGGCAGAGTGGACAAAACACAAATAATTACCAAAACCTACTAAAAGTGTGGAAGTGTTGATGAAAATGCATTGTGGGGCTGATTATTGTTGAATTTAAAAAAATGTTGGTTATATTTATGCCTGATTATTACGAAAATCTGTAATTTGTTACGTTGTATTTCAGAATTAAGTCAATATTATTTCATAGTGACTAGCCAGCCTCACAGCAAATATAAACATGCATATTTGGCCTGGGGTTGATCCCATTCCAATGTTTGTATAGTGTAACATGCGCTCAATTTGCCTTCAATACATTTCCACTCGACCACCAACATATTGCTTTCACCAGAACGGCTCCTTTACTCTGGCAGGCATAGCAAATAAGTAGAACATCTCTAAGAAGTCTTTATAATGTATTTATCAAGAGGGGACAGTAATGTGGCTTATTGGCTAATAAGTAGTAGGCCTACTTCGTTGTGTAAATCTTGTTAAAGTCACCCATGGAGTTTAGGGATTTAAGCAGCAAGTGTCAACTGACACTCATAAGTCTAAGTAGATAATCTCTGTTCATCTACTGTATTAAGTGCACATTCATTGCCAATTATATTTTCAGCAGGCTATTTAGAATCTTGAAAATATTTATCTTCCATCATGTCAGATAACACCCATACTCAATGTATTTTCCCCAATTCATGCTCAAGTTTAAGTTAGTTTATTGTCATATGAACTGCCAGTTCAGGCATACACGGAACAGTGAAATTCTTCCTGAATTGTCATGTGACATGTTTTGCCGCAATTTACTTACCTACCTACAATTTACTTACTACCTACTTCTACTACTACTAAGCTCATTCGGTGTTCATTCATACTGTCTATGGTTAATTACTTATCATTGTCTTTAACCAACTAATCACTTACTTTGGTCATTTTAGTCTACTTTAAACATAAATTACATATCTTACTTAAATTCTCTGTCTCTCTCTTTATCTCTCTCTCTTTCTCTGTCTCTCAGGAACGTACCAGGGCCAGTGGCTGGGTGGGATGCGTCATGGCTACGGTGTGCGGCAGAGCGTGCCGTACGGCATGGCAGCCGTCATCCTCTTCCCTTTGCGCACGTCCATAAACTCGCTCCGCTCCGAGCACAGCCATGGCCCGCCCACCCTATTAGAGGATGGCACCACCATCACGCCTCCAGACGGTGTTGTGGCGGGCCTGGCCGGGAGCCCTGTGGGGAGAGGCGGTTTTGCTCTCACCGCTCCAAGTGAAGCTGACCGGCAGAGGAAGAGGAAAGGCCGCTTCCGCCAATCCATCCTGAGCGGGCTGAAACTGCGACGCTCCGAGTCCAAGAGCTCCCTGGCCAGCCAGCTCAGCAAGCAGAGCTCCTTCTGCAGCGAGGCCGGCATGAGCACTGTCAGTTCAGCAGCCTCTGATATCCACTCCAACGCCAGCCTGGGCGAGGGTGAGCAGGGTGCCCCTGTGGATGCCACTGTGACCGAGACCTATGCCGGAGAGTGGAGGAGCGATCAACGAGCAGGCTGGGGCGTGAGCCGGCGCTCCGACGGCATGCGCTACGAGGGGGAGTGGGCCGCCAACAAGCGGCATGGCTACGGGTGCACCACGTTCCCCGATGGCACCAAAGAAGAAGGCAAGTACAAGCAGAATGCACTGGTGAGCGGCAAACGCAAGAATCTCATCCCACTGAGGGCCAGTAAGATCAGAGAGAAGGTGGACCGGGCCGTGGAAGCAGCTGAGAAAGCTGCGGACATTGCCAAACAGAAGGCGGAGATTGCCCTGTCCAGGTAAGATACCTCTGCCTGGACACCACTTGAAATCAGTTATTGGAATCAGTCCCAGTACTCACTGTGACTAACTTAACACACTGTTATTATCAGTGTGGCATTGGTTTCAGGGTGTTTTGCGGTAGCCATAAAAGCAAGTCTAAAATCAACCGTAATCAGGAATAGGCCAAACTAGATAGAAACATACTAAAGAGCCTCATGATCTGTATCCAAATAAACTGTATTGAGATGCCCTGTACTGCCAAGAAATATATTTTTGAGAATGATCTTTTCCCTGTATCAAAGAGTTTATCAGAATGTCCGAGGTGACAAAACACATTATGAGAATGTCAGACTGAAAACAATAAAAACCAGGCCATATACTGTACAATAATATCCCGGAAAGTAATACACTCACTGGAACATTCTCCTTAAAAAGGGAACAATGTAATTAAAACCAGGGCAGAAGGGATCTGTGTACTCCTCAGAGCACCTCAAATACAAAGAAAAACCTCAGTATCGTAGAGACCTGAATTTGTTGCATGCAAGTGGTATTTTAAGTTGTGACCTGTGGTGACTGATTAAGTCCTATATTTCTCTTTCAGAATGAGCCACGCCCGTGGAAAGGCAGAGGCAGCAGAGGGTGTGGCCCAGAAGGCAATAGAGGAGTGTCGAATGGCTCGTGTTGCTGCCAAAGAGCTCTCGCCTTCCTTCCACATCTACGGAAATGGTGAGTCTAAAACTTAGAGGTGACCAAATAAAATTATCTTGACGTTGTCATACTCATAATTCTGGTCAGAAAATGAGTCTAAAACCGGGCTTTGAGTATGGGGCGTGTTTCAACTGAACCAGGAAAAAAATGCCTCTTCGCTAAATTGGATAGACCTACAACCAATCAGAGCAACGTAATATGTTGTTTGTTGAAAACGAATTCAACCCAAGCGCTCTTTGGTGATGTGGTTGATTACGTTACTGTTGATCATCTGTCCATCATCGTATAAAGCCCGCCCTGACAATTTCATTAGTCCGAACAGCTTCCGTTCAACCAAATTCTTTTGTGGGCGGGGCTAAGTTGGGCTGGCAGCCAGGCTAAAATAAAATGGTTCCAGTATGAGTGTGAGAGTGAGTGTGTGGGAGTGTATGTGTATTCATGTAAGAGAGTGTGAAGACAGGGAACAAGGGATGGGAAGTTTTCATTTTTCACGTCAAAGGGTGTGCAATGAGGAGAGCTAAGCTGAACTGACAGACCATAGTTAAACCTATTCATTGGTGGTTGATTAATATTGTCACCAAGCAATTAAGTTGCTAAATATGGTAACAAATCCAAGTTAAAGGGTAGTTACTTGCTACACTCCATGTGTCTCTTGATTGCATGTGAAATGGCACCAAACTTGTTACATGATTACAAAGGGGGGATCTGGAACACTTAGAATATTTGCTGTTAAGTAAATCAACAGTTAACTACTTTACACACAGTTGTAGTCACCCTGCCATGCTAAAATCTGGAGTTTCTGGAAGGAGCCTTTACTTCATTGTATAACTTACTGTTGCATTGCTAGTCATATGTTGATAAGTAAGGGTAATAACTGTAATTCCATTGGTATAGGCATACTTTGGTTAATGTTAATACACTGTTCAGTTTACCCCTATCCCTTTAAACATAGGGGAATAGTTTTGGTATATTAAACCCCCTACAATTACATGTTATGCAGGCAACATGTAACATTTTTATAATTCAGTCTACTTAAATAAAGAGAAATACAAAAGTACTTGCTCTCATTATACAATTGATCTGTGATTTTAAAGCATAAATCCGACCTTTGTACCTTGAGTATAAGCAAAGAATAAGCATGCTTATCTTTAATAGTAACGAACAACCATGTACGTTAGTTTTGCCTGTCAGTAATACTCACCATATTAGCCATGTAGGATTTGAAGAGGATAATCCTATAAACATTGTAGAATTCAAGTGAACTATATCTTTAAATCCTCGCCGACACAGCTAACTGTGACTGTCTCGGTTTGACTCAGCCTGTCAAGAATGCATTCTTATTCTCCTTCTGTTGTACATGTTTCTGCTAACACTGAAATCACTGTGTACTTCTCATGTACTTGTGGTGGATGCCAAAACACCTCATTGAGTTCTGTTCTCCAACTGTTTGTTAGGACTCGAGTGTCAGAGGCCCAAGCGCCAGGACATCAAGGACAAAGACCACGAGGTCATCTCCACAGGAACAGACAGTCCCGAGCTGTGCACGCCCGACACCACGCCACCTGTAATAACACCTGATCTCAGCCCCGTGTTGAGCATCCCGCCCTCACCTCCCCACAGTCCATCCAAGCACTCCCACCGCCCCAGAAACGCCTGCTTCATGCGCCAGAGTGCCGTGGACGACCAGGGCGGAGCTGAGATCCAAGTACTGGTGGAGGGCCGGGGCATGGACCTCCCCAGGGCCGGGGCTAACAACTGGACAGAGGATATGTACCCGGATCGAGGGGGTAGTAGTCGCTCCACCACACCTTCCCTCTTGGAAGAACAAGAAGGCCAGGTTAATGGCCATGAACAAGCCCCCTCCAATCACAAGCCAAGGGAGAAAACTTCAGCCAATCACAAGTCCCGGGAGCACACTTCCTCCTACAGGTCCTGGGAGCATTCCTCATCCAACCAAAAGTCCTCTAAGCATGTGTCATCCAATCACAAGTCGAGAGAGTACACGTCCTCCAATCACAAAACATGGGATCATACTTCCACAAATCACAAGGCCTGCGAGCATGCCTCTTCCAATTACAAGCCGCAGGTGCACATTTTATCCAATCACAAGGCCTTGGAGCATAACATGTCCAATCACAAGACTTCTGAGCATGCTTCTTCCAATCACAAGACCCATGATTATACCTGCTCCAATCACAACCCAAAGGACCATGTCTCCTCCAATTACAACCCTCGAGAGCATGTGTATTCCAACCACCACCCACCAGAGCATGTATACTCCAACCACCACACAAAGCACCACATCTCCTCCAACCACAAGCTTAGCGAGCATGCCTTGGCTGACCAAGGGCTTGACGGCCACCCAGGAGTCTGGACTGCTGAAAGCACCCTTAGGTGGAGCCCCGCCCACTCACGCCTCACAGAGCAGGAGGACGAGAAGTTAGGTGACTACACAGTAGATATGAGACTTCAGCCCCCGGACTCCATTTCCCAGATGCCCCAGGGGCTGGGCCAGGAATCTCCAGGCCCTAAAGGCAACAGGGTGCGGCCCCGTGGCCTGCGGCCAGTGAAGGAGGGATCCATGGACTCTGTACAGATGCTGGACAGTCTGAATGTGGGAGCAGAGTTGGAGGAGTGGCCACTGCACAGGGACCTCACCCTCTCCCCACCCCTAAAGTCCCAGCCTATTACACTGGAGCAGGACGGGGAGCATCTCACCCTTAAATCAAACTCAGTGAGTGAACTGCATGCTCTGCTCATGATGGTTATGGTAAATAATGATTGAATGATACTAACGTTAACCAGTTAACCAATGTTGTGGATTCCATTCAAATTCTCAAGTGGAAGTAAACTGATGTGCGGTTGCTTTTACTTTATTAGACAGCATTATCTATAACAAATTAGATAACGTAAACTAACTTTTCTCTTCTCTTTTCTCTTCCATAGGGCTCCAGCTCTATTCTGGTGGTCATGGTCATTTTACTTAATATTGGAGTAGCTATTTTGTTCATTCACTTCTTTATTTAAGCTTCTACAGGATCTACTAAGGCATATTCTTACCAACATTATATTACTTATCGATACAGACATTCTGCCCATCCAACTGGAGCCCACAGCCCAAGCACAGGCACAGGTCTGGTATTGGTCTGTTGTTATCTTCTCTGATATTATTATCTGAAACATGAGTTTTTACTTCACAACTTTTCCTTTTGAATTGCCTCTTTATTGCTTGCGACTATAACAGGACATCACAGATATTGTAAGAAAGCTAAGAGTGCAGTTTTAAGATGGTGTGGTTATAGTAGGTTACACACATGCATGGGTTTTTGACACCAACTTTAAAACGGACAGGAGATGGTAGACCCTTTGCGCACTTTGCTCATCCAAGACAAGCATACTGCAACTCCTATGTCCCACCTTGTGTGTCTCTACCAACCATTAAACATGCTATATCCTAGAGCATGGCAGACACATTTCATCCACCCTATACCTTAAACCCTATAGCCTAAACCCCTGTACCCCTTGGCCCCATCCACCAACCCCTGATCTATCAGCCCTATGCTACGAAACTATGCTGCAACAGTAGATCCATTTTAAAGGGCTCCGTCATGATTCTTTTTTTCACCATTATACCAACACACACACACAGCCATTGCATGAGGGTGTGTGGAGTTTAAAGTGCATCTTTCTATCCCTTCTTACATCAATGTTCTGTCTTCATTTGTACACAATCCACCCAGATATTATTCATTCTTATCACTGCTAATATAAGCTGACAGTTGAGATCAACGCCATTGAACATCCGGTCAAATCAGGGAATTGGAATTTTAAGAAGGTTGAATTTGATTAATGAATTGTATATATCGCAAAATTCTCTGCGAACATAGATTCATGAATCAAACTTAAATTCGTTTCCTGAATCACTTGTAAATTAGATGGAATTTATCTTAACCCTACCACTTACACAACAGATCACATCCAGTCTCAACACTCACATTGCACACACACACTCTCGCACGCATCAACACGAGGCAAACACTAAAATACTGACTATGAGGAACATGGTTTAGAGGATTCAGGCTTGCCCCTTTGTACAGCTTTGAGACTGTTAAGTTATAACCACTGATTCTAAATATATATGTATGTATATCATTATTACTCAAGTTTGTTACTTTTTTGCAGTTTGCAAGACAGAGAGAATGCTGAGTGCCTCGTATTTATTAATTTTTTGTCTCAAATTTGTTTATTTCCTTGATAAAACACCCATTATGTGGGCAAGCTAGGGGGAGGTGAGGACTCTTTGACATTAAGGAAGGGGACCCTCCCTGAAATGGCATGCACTGTTTTGTCTGTCTCTCTTGCTCCTACTTTCGGACCTGAGTCCAAAAGGGGAAAGATTGGGTTATTCAGTGTCACTTCATGGCACTTTGGGCCAGATGGGATATTTTTCAGCATGTTTGTTTAGCCTGCTCAATCTGGTGTCAGTTTGTGAGTCTCTCAGCCTCTCGTCGCTTTATCCAGCAACACAGGCGACATGAGACATTGAGAGCAGTGTAAAATAAACGCTAGCTTTTAACTCTAGTGGAAACTGAAATGTCCTGAGTTTATGAATGATATAAAAAGAAACTCTCTGCTACTGTATGTTTTATACTTCGCACCCGGTGACATCATCATGTTGTGACATCATTGCATGCCCAAGCATGCTCTTTCTTACTCTTTGGTTTATGAGGTTGTTTCGAAGTTCTGTGGAGAAAATAATAAATTGTTTGAAATTAGGTGCCTGGTGTGGTTATTGCAACTGTCTTTTTACCAAATATTTCTAATTTATAAAAATTTAACATGAAGCCTAACTGTGTGTATTTAAAGAAACAATTATGTTTGTCAAATAAATAATACACTACAATGTGAAGACTTTCTTTCCATCACCCACATTGTAAGGGTTTACAACGCCAACTGGGGATTTATTTTATGAAAACCACTAGCAAAATACAACAAAGTGTACTTGTTGTGTATATTGTTTCAAAACAATAAGCTTGTCAGAGAAAACCATTGGTATTTAGAATTAAATCATTTCATGTAGTTGACAAATCTTAGCAGTACACTATACAAAAAAGGACAACAAGGTTAAGAGAAAGGGTGTAAAGCACACAAACCATCGGTAAACTTAAAATCCTTAAGGAATTTCAGCTAGGGCACAGATCATAAACGTAGTAGAGGTTAATTTTTAAAAATCATAAATAAATAACACACAAAACAACAAAATAAACACAAGTACAAACAACCAGAATTAATTTCTAACAAACAATTCACATGCCATAATTGGTCGATCCAATTATGTTGTGTCCGTTAACCTTGTGTGTGCAGTAGGCTACAGCAGAGACAGGGAGCGCAATATGTAGTTGAGTCTGAGAAAATGAAAGAATTTACAAAAATTGTCCAGTGAGGGCTTGGAATAAAATGGCTCACCACTTAAATATGTAAATACGTTATGGATTCGTTTTAACAAGGCTACTGCCAACAGACAGCACAAGTCTACTTATCGCCCAGTTACACAAAACTTGACTATGAACTCCGTTTCAGTATCATGATATAGCTAGTTGTGAAAACCATCACACAAAAAAGTATCACACATCCCTGACTACCTCCAAAGACACAGGTAGCCATGAAGTAAATATTTGTGTACATTTGTATTGTATTGCACCTTTTGACTATGAAAAAATAAAAACACGGTTTAAGTGAATTTCCACACAATGGACTGCAAAGACAGCCAAATGTGTACAGTAGGCTACTATGCAGCAGACTCTGGATGTTTCCGGTGCGCGCTTGAAGGGGATGGCGTTTGGTTTCAGTCGCATCTCGCCCAGTCTTCAATCCAGCAGAATATTTTTTTCGAAGGTCGTCGACTGCTGGTCAAAAATACGACAAGGGAAACACGCCTCACAGTTATACATTGAAATTGTAAGTTGTCACTGACATAACGTCTGGAAAAATGTTGAAGCTAGTGGCTGTATATTTTGTAACCAAGCGGCTCGTATGCTGGCTGCAGCCAGGGTGGCCCAGGTCGAGGGCTACTGAGAGTCCATGGTCTCGTTGAATCACAGACCATCAGGGGGCCTTACTGCGAAGCTAATAATTACGGGAAATATCTGGATAATAACAAGCCGGGAACGATGGTCTGCTACAGCTTGACCTTATTTTGTATGTATTACTTGCTCACTTGTAGACCTGGACTGTGACCCACTGCAAATATTTGGTCCATTTGGTAATAACAAATTGCAAATGGAAATCCATTTTGATGCCTGCGCGAGCCACATATAGCAAGCTACTGTAGCTAACTAACACAAGCAACAAGGCACGCCAGCTATCTAAATATGCAGTAACAGAACGATTACGTGCATTGTCATCCTTCTGCAATTTTACGATTAGAGTTATCTCAATATCTTTCATTTGCACCACGTATTTTGTGCCTGCTAAACCGTTGCTCGCACACATAACGTTAGCTAGCTAGCGTTAGCATCATCAATCGCACATCGCAAAGCCATGATCAAAAGATATAATGACAATACAGCAGTTTGCTTTTACTGTTGAGATTGTTGAAATCAGCCGTGGCTTAAAATACCTGCAGATGAATGTCTAACGACTGTCATTATCTCTTCCAGATAAACCCAATTTAATCTACTAAAATCTTAATTTATTCCTAATGTTGCATGTCATAAACGAAGTGCGATGGTTTTTTTTATTTATTTTCATTTTTAACAATTGTACACAGTGTACATTGGAAAAACAACTGAAATATATTTGATTGATTACTTGGATTTTAAAATAAATTGTGTTGTGTGCTATTGGATTGTTACTTGGAAAGTATTTGTAGCTGAAATTTCAATGATGCACGTTAAACACCGGCGAGTAGTAGCCTAGTAAGTAACAGTATTGAGGGAGATAACTAGCTTCTTTTACAACTGATTACTTGATGACTCCATTTATGTTCGACTCTTTTTTCCCCTTTTGCAGGGTTTCATCTGGTAAAGTGAAAACGGATGATAAGATCATCATTTTGGACCATATGACAATTAAAGTCTCTTATGGACAATCACATTCCAGTTGTTAATAGTACACTGTTGGTGACTTATCTGAAGCAAAATCGTTATCTCTTTAAACGGGCTCCTTTTGAAACTCCTTGGCCTCCTCACACATTGAAAGCTGAATCCATACATGCGAAGTGGCAGGATGACGGAGGCGTGGCAGCAGCAGCATGCTGTGGTCCCACCGCCAGTGGTGCACACCCTTCCCCCGGCCTCCGACAACCCTCTTGGCTGTGCAGTTTATGGGGTTGTCCTGCAACCTGACTCAGCCCTCCAGCAACCACAACACAGCCAGCATGGCCAACAGCTCTCTGTGCCCTCCCAACAGCCCTCCTTACAGGTAGGTGGTGAGGGAGGACATAAGTGTGGAGCCTGTGGCCATGATATCTCTCACCTGGCCAATCCACATGAGCATCAATGCATGGTAAACCAGGACCGTTCCTTTCAGTGCACGCAGTGCATGAAGATCTTTAGCCAGGCTACTGACCTGCTGGAACACCAGTGTGTACAAGTGGAGCAAAAGCCCTTTGTGTGTGGCGTGTGTAAGATGGGGTTCTCTCTTCTCACCTCGCTAGCACAGCATCACAATGCACACAACAATGGAAACAATCCCATGAAATGTTCCATCTGTGAGAAAACATACAGACCTGGCTCTGGAAATGCCACCCCAACTTCTTCCGCTGCTAACCCTCTGCAGGCATCTACTGGCGAAGCTTCCAGCGGTGGAGCTTCGATGGGTGCCTCAGCCCCAACAGCGTTTGAAGCCTCCGCTCCGGATAGGCCCTATAAGTGCTCAGTGTGCCATAAGGGCTTCCGCCATTTGTCAGAGCTGTCACGTCATGAACGAGTGCACACAGGTGAGAAGCCCTACAAGTGTGACACGTGTGACAAGAGCTTCAGCCAGTCATCTCACCTGGCCCACCACCAGCGCACCCATAGCTCGGAGCGCCCATACAAGTGTGCTGTCTGTGAGAAGTGTTTCAAGCACCGGTCGCACCTTGTGCGCCACATGTACGCTCATTCAGGTGAGCATCTGTTCAAGTGTAATTTGTGCGAAATGCACTTCAAGGAATCGTCTGAGCTCCTGCACCACCAGTGCCAGCCAATAGGGGAACGGCCATTTCGTTGTGGCTCTTGTGGAAAAGGCTTCAAGCGTCCGTCAGACTTACGGCAGCACGAACGCACCCACTCTGAGGAGCGTCCCTTCCAGTGTGAGGAATGCCAGATGAGCTTCAAGCAGCAGTACGCACTGGTGCGCCACCGCCGCACTCACAAGAATCCTGCAGACCGCCCATTCAAGTGTAACCTGTGTGACAAGGGATTCCTGCAACCATCTCACTTGCTGTACCACCAGCAAGTCCACGGCATGGAGAGCCTGTTTAAGTGTGCTTCCTGCCAGAAGGGTTTCAGCCAATCGGGAGAACTGCTTAGGCACAAATGTGGCGGATCAGGGTCTAGCTCTGCACCAGTGGAGAAGCCATACAAATGTGATGTGTGTGGTAAAGGATACAAGAAAAATTCAACACTCCAACGACACCAGAACTCTCACTGCACGGAGAAACCTCTTAAATGCTCCCTGTGTGACCGACGTTTCGTATCATCTTCTGAGTTTGTCCAGCACCGTTGTGACCCAACTCGAGAGAAACCGCTAAAGTGTCCGGACTGTGAAAAGCGCTTCAAGTACTCCTCTGAGCTACAACGCCATCGACGTGTTCACACTGGAGAGAAACCATACAAATGTGCCAGTTGCGATAAGAGTTTCAAGCAACGTGAACACCTGGCCAAGCATCAGAGTGTACACTCCCGGGAAACCCAGTTCAAGTGTGTGTGGTGTGGTGAGCGTTTTGTTGACCTGACAGCCTTGCAGGAGCACACAGTCCAACATACTGCAGAAGGAAGTGGCTATCCTGCGGCCCCCTGCATTCCATGATTTAGCCAACCAGAGGCCCTGTGCACAGTGAGAGTAAGGCCCTCTGGGCATGGAGTATCACCGTATACCACCCAACTTATGTATAGACACAATCATTCTTTGCATTTATAGACACAACCTGTACCTCACCTTCCATGTTGCATAAAAACATTTGTCTCCTTTTGTTGACGGAGAGATGCATCTTCATCTTCATGCATAAACTGATATCATTAGAAATTAGTTTGCTAATTTTTTATCCTCAACTTACAATTTGTCCTGATAAGTGACTTTGGGTCTTCCTAACTTCATGTGATGGCCCGCATCTACAGAAGGCATGTTCATTGGCCATTGAGGAATCACAAAATGCAACTTTAAAAAATAATCGATGTAACGGAGAAAGGTATTCTAAACAATTGAAGATCAAAGGTGGAGTGTGGGACCTCCTACCATTGCATGTGTTTTGTCTAAAGTAAAAAAAATAAAAAATAAAATAAAAAGAAGGTAGGAAATTCCATGTGCCTTTATGTTGGTCTTAGTGTTGTCTTTAAATTGTTTTCCTTTACATTGATTTATTTAGTTTCTGCACTGCTAGAACCCCTTCTTAGAACTCTGAATACTCTTGCAGGCTAATCCCAAAACCGCTGAAGTAGGCTAAATGAAAAGGTTTTTGCATGAGTATTTGTGAATTCATTATTGTACATTGGCGTTGAATTATAGTTGTTTGTTTCTTTCACAACTGTATAAAGATAAGTCGTTCAATTGTAATAGGTTATATCTTATACAATACCATGCCAAGTATTTACTTCCTATTATTAAACAATTCACTTTTTTTCAACCTTATAGATTAATTTCTAAATGACCTTTTCCTACCTGCCTACTTACACTAACCCAAATTGACAGTGTATACAAATAAATTCTCTAATTTATCGAAAATAAAACGTATAAAACATCTCTGAAAATGTAACTGGAGATGACACTGAGCTCAGAGTTCAGTTTTGATTCTGGTCTGCTACCAAAAACCCTTGACTTGCGGTCATTTAAAATATCCCCTTCTGTCTCAGTGTTCAAGAGCATAGTCTAGTGTACAATGCTGAAATTAGACTGGGTGGTTGAACTGAGTGATTTGTTTACAAGGGAGTGAATACTTTTGCAAATATATGTTTTGTAAATATGTTGTACATAATTCTTGTATAATAATTAAATGGCAACTGTTATTTGCCATTTCCAAATAAACTTAGCTCCGTATCCTGTATGATTTAAAACTGTAGAAACACACCAATGTGTACTGGCTCATACCTTCAATGTTCATCTACTAATTATTTGACATACTGTTTGTATACTTAGCATAGATATATATGCTCATATAGAGGATTCAAATGTACTGTGCTTCTGCTACCTGCTTTTCTACTCAGATCATACTAGAGATGTTAAGGACATGTTGACTGCACTTTTTTCACTCACCTCAACTTCAGATCAGCAGTTACTGTGTGAAAAAAAAAAACTAAAATCTATAGGTAATCATTATTTAGTCTGCCTTAGTTGGTGTGTGGGATGTTGCCATGAATCTAACCTTATTTGGATAAATTCATTATTGTTCTGAGTTGCCTCTGAGAAAGTTGTGTTATGACTGATGTTAGTGTAAATGTTGAGGGCAAATTATAACAATGTTAATGTGTGCTAGTTATACATTGTGCTATTTTATATATTAACAATAAACTATATTCCCAGTTTCTCTAACCAAACCTTGGAAGGATTTAAGATGGGATATTTAGTTTGACCAGTCAATCAGGAGTAAGAATTCAGTCACATGTAGTATAAGCACTTTGCCAACAATATGCCTCGTTGTTCTGCATGTCAGTGCTGGTCAGCTATGTTGTGGTGCATATGCCTCCCAACCTATTTCATGTGGAAATGCACTCTAGAGCATCATTCGTGTGGCAATGGAGATATGTGCATTGAATCTTTGAAAATGTACATCATGTTCATACTGTAAACAGACAGCGCAAAAAAATAAATAAATCTCACCAACAAATAAATCTATGATCACTTTAAAGTTTTTTGTGTCCAAGTAGCTTACAATAAATGTGTCACCAGTAGAGCTTCGTAATCATTGACTAGATCAACACAAATGTTACTGGAAACAGGATTTAGTTGGTGCTGCCTGAAAAAAAAAAGAATACTAAAAATAATCAGCTGTGACTAAATAACAAAAACAAAATGCAAATGGTATGGGCTGACATGGACGCCTTGATGCAACCAAAGACATTAATTATATCAATGTAGTTTCTTGGGCAGGTTCTTCTACTCAAAACCTTGGGGTTACTGGATGTACATTATTACTTCCGGGTGATGTTTGTTGCAACGGGAGACCAGCAACGGCAGGAATCGCGGTGCTCTCTTGCAGCAGACGATAGCGTGAAAATACATCTATTTCGTAACGGTTATTCAAAGATTTTATTTAGTGATTTTTTTTTCTCCAACATCTTTCGAACTCTGCGCCCCGGTGAGGGTCATAAGCACAGCATTGATAGCGTGCTACATGTCGGTAGGACTTCCTCTGAGTCAGTGAGTGAGTGCGGGGCTAGCCAGCTGTCAACCACCATTTCTATAACAAATGAGCTCACACGTAGCTAGCAATGCTATCGTAGTAGTTGATTTGTCAAGCTAATTATTGACAAATATAATTTTTGCAAAGCAAATTGTTTCATAGTTATACCCGCTTGTCTATAGAGTTGTTCGGCCCTTGCCCTCAAAGAGGGGGGTCTTTCAAATTAAATTAGCTTGCTAACGTTAGCTAAGCTAGCTAAACCTGTTCTCGGCCTATTGATTTGTGTAGCTTGCTAGTTAGCTTATTAGTTAGTTCCGATTTTTTTTGTGTTAGATATATTTGCCAGCTGTACGCAATTGAATCCCACATTTTCAATATTGTGCTCTACCTCATCCTCTTTCTCCCTTCTCCTGTCGCCTCCCTGAAGCTGGCGGGCCATCATCACATCCTGCCTAACAGGCTGTTCAGGGGGCTCAGGCACTCGTTCATTGTAGCACTAACTATTCGCACCGCAAGTGCTGCGGGTCGGAAGAATTTGGCAGTAGACTACAGTCAGCAACTCCTGGCGAAAGTCGCCCAAACCAATGTTAAACTGTACTCTGAGATAATAAAGCCTGGAATCTCCGAAAGTCTGTGCTTTGCCTTCCAATTTCGCGCCAAGAGGACCGCTGTGCAAGGTGAACTTCATCAACAACGAGCGCCCAAGCTCGCGATGCCCGGTCCCGCGGCCAGTAGCAAAGCTCGGGTGTATACCGATGTCAACACGCAGAAGAGCAGGGAATATTGGGACTATGATGCACACGTGCCAAGCTGGAGGTAACTATCACAGTTTGAGAAAGGCATGATGATGGACTGGTGTTCTGTCGGCGTAAAGATTTGGGTTAAACACAGTGTAATATACCTACCCCAGCATAAATAATTTGATTTACAAATCTAGTCAGCAACTATGTAACCGGCTGAAATCGAATTTGGTATAATTCTTTCATACTTAATCTGTCCTTCTCTGCTAATTGTTCTCAATTATTTCCGCAGCAATCAAGACAACTATCAATTGGTCCGCAAATTAGGAAGAGGCAAATACAGTGAGGTATTTGAGGCCATCAACGTCAGTAACAATGAGAAAGTGGTGGTAAAAATCCTGAAGGTGAGCTCTTAAACCAATGATCAAAGTACATATAAGCAAGATATTGGGGATATGCATGCATGTTGTATTTATTTATTTTACCTTTGGCAGTCCAGGCTAGGTTACATCCCAACACGATGTGAATGTTTTTCCCACAGTTATTCCTCTTTTGATCCTCTTTTGAATGTTACCGTTGATTTACCGTTTGTAGCCTGTCAAGAAGAAGAAGATAAAGCGGGAGATCAAAATCCTTGAGAACCTGCGAGGGGGAACCAACATTATTCGATTGGTTGACACGGTGAAGGATCCTGTGGTATGTCTGCTCTTTATCTTTGGTACATGTGAATAGTTTTTGTTATGAGTGTTCTCCTCTGGCCTCCATATTTGATACACTTGAAATTCATGCTTGTAAGGCTTCAGGATTTCAGTCAGTGTTACCGTCAAGCTGATTTTTGTCCTTCCCATCAATTAAGCATTCCTGTTATCTTCTTCTTGCAGTCCAGAACACCAGCGCTTGTCTTTGAGTGCATCAATAACACAGATTTTAAGGTACTGATGTTTGGTCAAGATCATTCATGTGAAACTACTAAGGAAATACCATTCATGTTAAGTCATCTATGTCCATTTTTGTTTTAAACATTCCTCCAAAGATACTAATATTGAATTGTATCTAACTAGTTTGACCTAATTTATTGTTATGAGATCCAAGTCAAAATATACTAAAAGACACTAAACTTGAAATCTATTTTAAAATAAAATTGTACTCTTAACATTAAAAGCACTAATTTCTCTTCCTAATTCCTAACAATTTACAGACAAATTACATCCATCTGCAACTCAAGTTTTTGTTTATAGAATGGCTTTTAAAGCAACTTGTCTTTATACAGCTTTCAAGGTTTCACTAAACTATCCCCTTACCTTTGTCTTTTTTTCACAGGAACTTTACCAGAAGCTCACAGACTTTGATATCCGTTTCTACATGTATGAGCTTCTCAAGGTAAGAGTAGTTAAACATAAAACAACCTACCAAGGTCTTTATCCTCAGTCCCTTTTGGTTTCTATAGTATATTGATTTTTTGGATGACTGACACCATGCTTGTGTCTGGTCTTTCTCATAAAGGCTCTGGACTACTGCCACAGTATGGGTATCATGCACAGGGATGTGAAGCCACACAACGTGATGATCGACCATCAGATGAGAAAAGTACAGTCTACAAAAGCTTTTCAGCCCTAATACTTTATCTGAGTTGAACAATGTTCTTATTGTAGATTAGGGAAAACATAAGTTTTTCCAATTGTCACAACGTACAACAGCAAGTCAACAGAAATATGTGTTGATTCTTTTGTATTGGCATTGCTAGATGGTGCATTCTTTTAGTCGTTTGAAACAATGGTAAACTTACTGCACAGGAAGAAGTGTTGCTTACAACAGTTTACCCAAGATTTTTTTCATGGAGGCCGAAAAAAGGGCCTCCTATGGGTCATGGCTCAGAGCAGTTTTGGAAATGCATCTACTTTCCCCGTCTAGTCTGTCATGTTGACAATCAAACGCTAGGTGTCAGTAATTTACTAGAAAAGATACTGCAGGTTTCGCATTCCCATTGAATATTAGAGCTGAGTGGGGTATTATAACAGCTGTCTTTCTGTGGCACAGTTGCGTCTCATAGATTGGGGACTAGCAGAATTCTACCATCCTGCTCAGGAATACAATGTCAGAGTGGCGTCCCGGTATTTCAAAGGCCCAGAACTACTAGTGGACTATCAGGTATGGACCGGTAACACTCACCACACTCACAAACTGCATAGGATAACCACCGTCGGTGCATTTGTATCGGCAGTGTCATTTAATGAGAAATTGTTCAACAAGTGAAGAACCATGCTCAAAGAACATGGTGTTTTGTTTCCAGATGTATGACTACAGCTTGGACATGTGGAGTCTAGGTTGCATGTTGGCAAGCATGATCTTCCTGAAAGAGCCCTTTTTCCATGGCCAAGACAACTATGACCAGGTAACTACAGCACAAAAACACGAGAAAGAGGAATAGTGTCTTTTGACCAATGTATTATTATAATTGAAGTCAATCTGTCTACTGTACAATCCACTTATAACATACAAATCATGTACACACAGCATCCATTATGAACAGTTAACTTATTTTATTTTTTATTTTTGCAAATGTTGACGGCCCATGTTTAGAAGTAGCTATTAACCCCTGGACTGTATTTTGCCTTGAATCCTAGCTTGTCCGCATTGCCAAGGTTTTGGGGACTGATGAGCTGTTTGGTTACCTGCACAAGTACCACATAGAACTGGACACCCGCTTTAAAGACCTGCTGGGACAGTGAGTGTACCACCACCCTTTAGAGAGGGCTAGCTTGATGAGGGAAGTCAGTCTAGGACTTTATCAAAGTTTATGGTTTAACATTGATTTGGATGCTCTCCTTGGTCCCCATCATTTCATCCACCCCACTACTTACTTCTCATCCACACCCCTCTCTTCCCTGCTTCTCATCCACACCCCTCCTCTTTCTTCTTGTTGTCCATCCACCTCTTTCTCCTCCTAGGCAGACGAGGAAGCGCTGGGAGCAGTTTGTCCAGACGGAGAACCAGCACCTGGTGAGCCCAGAGGCCTTGGACCTGCTGGACAAGCTGCTGCGCTACGACCACCAGCAGAGGCTGACTGCTGCGGAGGCCATGCAACACCCTTACTTCTGTAAGTGTATCTCTTTAGTGCTATGCACAGACATGCTCACACTCACTCACTTGTCAGTCTGGAAATCATGTAGAATCCATGTGTTTGTGTATTTATGTGTGTCACAAATGCTTGTCTCTGAAGCGCAAATAGTTTTTTATTTTGTGCATTGAAGGGTGGGTTTATTCTGTTCTATCATATTTGAGGTAGAATGGTTGTGTCTATCCCCCAGATCCCGTGCTGAAGGAACAATCAAACTCCAACACAGATGGCACAAAGGCAATAAGTGGCTCCAATGCAACATGATGAGCAGAGAGGAGGTGAAATGCCAACATGTACACACATTTAGTCAAAGGGGCAATAATGGGTGACCACCACATGACTTGAACTGATCCAATCTTAGAGATCCAGTGGAATGTTTGAGTAGATCCCATATTCAGGGCCTTATCTTGGTTTGTATTTTTCTCACTCTTCCAGGAAAACCTTTGTTACCTCAACTTGTGACCTTTTCGTGGCAGAAACCGCTGCCTCCAAGTCAACAGCCATACTGGAGCGATATGTCAATTAGCAACATACAAACACAAACACACTTGGATTCAAACCTTATATCTTCTTGCACAATCCCCCATAGCCCTTTGTGGCACTGCTTGGCCCAGTCACCAACAAAGTGCATTGGACCCAAGCTTCGACGTGTGACTTCCATTCTCGAACCCCCTCAACATATCCCAGTCCTGCCCCCTCCCCATCTCAACCCCAGTTTTAAAATGAGCAAAGTGACTGTTGTTGGATCAGTATAAAGCCAGTGTTGTGCTGTAAGATATGTGAGTCAGTATGAAGCTGTGGTGACCTGAGATTATATTCCAGGTAATAGCACTGAGTGGCATGGAGGCTCTTTTCTGCTATGGATAGAACAAATACTATATTGAAAGAGAATAAACCATTTTTATTTAAAGGGGGTGTGTTTTATTTTATGAAAAATTAGACTATTCTCATTGTAAATGTATTTATCATGAGCATTTAGTTATTTGAAGGGATAACAGTCCCAAATACATTTGTCAGAGCAGTCTGATCGATCGTAAATATCGTGTCAGGTTGTGTGTCATCTCTTTTATTTTTATTAAGGAAAAAGCATATGGACAAACAATTTTCTGAGTTTAGATAAGGGTGAGAAGGTTGGATTACAAAATACTGGATTGTTACAAACTAGCTTGGATTATCCAGGTTAATTAAAGATGATCCCATGCCCGATGATTCTGATTTCATTCATTACACTCACTAAGCATTTAAATAAATCATATTTGTTTAGCAGACAAAAGCAATTTGAACTGCATTCAAATTAATTACAGTAGTGAATGTACTTTGCATGAACTTCAGAAACATGGACAAGCAGTAAAAATATATCCCAAATATAAAGCAATCAAATGCTCAAAGATCAACTAAAACAGGGGGGCTATCCCATAAATGGTTAATGTAGTTAATTAGGAAAGGTTTGGAAAAACAACTTAGAGCAATCCCAATACTCACTTTTAAGTCTATTAGTTATTGATTGTTAATGTTCATATCCTTCTATTGGAGAGTATCCCAAAGGCATTCACAGGACTGTCTTTATTTTCCATTGTCCAGAAAAGGCAGCAGAAGAAAAACAGGGACTGGAGGGGCAGAGCCCAATACACTACTGAGCATCTGGTTTGGAGAACAACCATGTAAGTTCAGTGGATAAGCCTCCAGAAGGAACTTCCTGTCGCCAAGTCAGTTAGTGACTAAGCATAACTGACATTATGCTGTTTATTGTGTAAACTATTTACTAGACAAAATATGATTAGGAGACATATAAATGGTGTCATCCACTGTTTGTGATTGATAATCACCATGTTTGCCCTTCATGAGCTGCATTATGTGTGTCTACTTTTCATGTGTACAAAACATGGTGAGGTAATAGTATGTTCTGTGGCAGTAAGGCCCCAAAAAGCTTTGAGCTTGCTTTCAAATGTAGAGCTTTTACATACATGTCTAGGAAGACCAGAGTGCACATTCAATTTTTACAGAATCAAAGATGACACTGAGTGTGGAGTGTTGTTTTAATAAATAGCCTGGAAATATCAGATTATTTCCAGAACATGTGCAACATTCGTGCAATACAAATAGATGTTTGTTTAGACTGAACCCGGGCAAAACACTTTTCAAAAGTCTGGTAGAATTTGTGGAGGTGGAGCAGCCCACTTATTTCTAAATTGCCAGTGGGTCTAATGTAAACAAACCTGCCATACTGATCATTATTATAATCACATTTTAATTTCAAAGGCAAACTTAAGATATACAGATACTGAAAAGATTGACTTTTCAATTTGTTTAGACTGATAATTCATGAGAAGTTATTATAATGAAAATTTGATCCATAGTCATTATAGAATAATTCTTGAGTCACCAGAGGCTTTGCCCGGTCTACTAAACAAACACCCTCAAACTGACTCAACTGCTAAGGTTAAAATGCAGTGTCTACAAATACATCCTAGCTAGCTAAAATAGATGGTTTCTAAACCCATCTAAGGCACGCCCACAAACACCCCTCCCCCTTATTTTCCTCAGCCAATCACTAACCTGCATGTCATGCAAAGTAATGAGGAAGCTATGGTGACTGGCCAGCTTTGGCTGCCTGTCAGACAGGCATGAAAGTGTATTTAGGTAGTCATGGTAGCACATCATCTTTAGCTGTCTATAGGCTTAAGGATCAAAGGTTGGTTGCCACGGAAGCTTGGGCGATCACATCACATTAGCGTTGATATCAAAGACCACCAAGGACGCTCTCGGTAACACAATCATGGTCTGATTATAAAACACAACATTAGAAGAGTTGTGTAAAGTTGAGTCCATTGGCACTAGGTCTCAGTTGACTTTGTCCCTGGGTTCTTATATGGAGAGCTCCTTGGTGCCCTTTTGAAAAGCTGAAAAATCTAAGGCGTAAACTAACCCCTCCGCAAAAAGGGAGATACAGTATAAAGCTAATACCATAGACATTCATTTGTTTTACAATGAAACAACAAACTTAAAATAATAAATACTTGCATAATTACAGTACATGAGTTACAAAGGCTAAAACACACAAGTGTTGGATGCAGTTAAAATATTTGTGTGCACCGAAATGTATGCAGGTTGATGCTAGGTCCTATATCCCAGCACTGCAGTATTGAGGTAACTTTATGGCGCGAGTAAAGGCATGTGGAAGCAAGGGGTGTGTTTGCAATAATTTGTTGGAAATGCTGCCCAGACATGCATTGGACAAAAGTTGATGTTCACAGGATTCATAGATACTGGCAGAGTACATGATTCGAGAATGGAGATTATAATAATCCACCTCTCGTATGAACCCCTGTACGATATGATAATCCAAGTCCCAGGTACCTTCTTTGCATCAATACTCAAGTAATCTATAATACTGTATCAATCCAAGTGTCCCAACTGGCGATATGTTCCACAGGTTCTATGTTGTACACATGGTATTGCCTTGGTACATGTATAATCCCTGGTTTAATGGATTGTAACCTCCAACCTGGTAGAAAATCATGGTAGGATTTCTTGCAGCTGGGCGTCATCTAGTTCGTTGACTGTCACAATGTTGTCTAGGTGCTGGAGGTAACGCTCTTGGTCCTGCATGAAGTGAGGGATTCTTGTACGACGGAGTACCGCCTGGTGACGAAGCCTCTCCACATCTTCATAGGACACCTTAAAAAGGGTCAGGATAGAAGTTACCATCATCATTATTAGTAATATTATCATGGGTGTCTGTACATTTATCTACCATTTATCCAAAGCTTCAGACACACAGTGCATTGAATAGCAGATAATCAAGGTATTTTAGTAGGTAGAACCTAGAAGAGGTCTACAGGGTACAGTAAATTGACCAGACTGTTCACCAGAATTCAGACTGACCTTTCCCAGAGAGGTTAACATCTTGAAGTCGATGTTCCTCCGATGTCGGAGAATCCTGAGGATTCCATCCAAGTAAACCTGATCTTTACTGAAGCAACCTGACATAGACAAAGCAACAATAAATGAAAACCTATTTCTCATTTCATGCAGTTGGGTCAACATGGGTGTAGAATATTTTCTGTATATGTAATCTTATGTATTTTCCTAGAATACTTAAATGGCCAGTATAAATAAGGCCATGTGCACATGCACATTATTACACACGTTGTGTGTATGTCCATTTATGCTCACCTGGTTGGGAAGTGTCCGTCTGGCCCCTCTTGGCACGCAGGCAGTACTCCCAACGCACTGCTGGGTCCTGGACAAAGCGGGCGATATGAACAAAGAGCTGGCTGAAGCTCATATTAGCTGCGTGGTACACTGTGTAGTACAGCAGGGCCGCACGCCACAGGTACGGCTGCTTCCGCAGCAGCACACTGTGCAAGCTCGCCAGGCCCTCCTCCGTGGGATTGGCTGGCTTGAGGCCATACTGCTTTCTACCCACCGAGGTGCCCCAGGGCTGAAGATTGTTGTTCACGCCACGCAAGTAGTGTGTGCCTATACGGAAAAAGGCAGATTTTGGTCAAAACAGGTCCTGGTTTGTAACGTACACTCAACATTGTAAATACAAACTGAAGGAAACTGGAGACAGAAGGTTAATAGGATTTCTGATGGAAAGAATCTTGACAATATTGAGTCACAAGCTTGTTATGCTTTGTTATGCTAGGCGACATTCCTTCTCCTTAAGTCTTAAAATGGGCCCAAACAAACAAGATAAATAGTTGTGTAAAACCCTGGTGAAATAGTACCTATAGGTGTCAGGGCTGTGTAGGTGCAGTGTACCGTACCTACCTATCTCATGCCTCAGCATGCCCTCCAGCCAGTGCTGCCGAGCCCCAGACAGGTTGATGGTCAGGGTAGGCCGGCAACTCTCCACCATCATCACAGCCTGAGACAGCAGCTCCTCAGACAGACACACCACCACCTAAAGTCCCCACATGCCATCATCATCATCATCATCGAGACAAAGACTACAAATCTGGATCAACACATACCAGAAGAATTGTCATCATTGATCTACGATCATCAGATAAAAACATAGCACACATAAAACAAACTAAGGATGGTACATTCTTAACAGACACCCAAGCTCACTTCTCCAACACAGCCCTCCTTCTGCAGGTACTTTCGAGCTGCTGCCCAGACTCGACTCTTGGGTAGCACACTTCCTCCTGTCACCTCCTCAAAGTTCTCATAGGAGCCAAACTTCCTCAGAACACACTCCATGATCCCTACAGCCTATGGATGGAGACAGAAAGGAAGTCAAAGGGTGGTTTCGGTTTTATGTCAACAAATAACTGTTTTACCACACTTGAATTAATATTGGGTTTCTAAGATAGAGATTCTAAAATGATCTTCAGTACTTTTATTCAACTTATACATTTAGAGAGAAAAACAAGATTGATAAAATATGGCAGATTCTCTTGACAGTGTCATATCACACCAAGCTGTCCTAAGCCCATATCCTACTCCCACCAATATGTTTTATCTATGTTTTCTCTACCTGTGAAAGAAAGAGGCCCGAACCCTCCTTGTATTTCTTCAGCACTGTGCTGGGCTCAGGCTGGGAGTACTCAAACTGTGGCTCGTACTTGTAGTCAGATTGGAAGAATGCCTGTTTCTCCTGATCCAGGTTAACAGGCCGGAGGGCCACCAGCAGGCAGGGTCCACGGGGGGTGGAAGGCGATGGCAGAGCGCTGGTTCCCACCCCCCGAGCAATATGGGGCAGAGAGGTGGCCGGGCGCATGCGCCCTCTGGCAGTCCGGAGGCCTAGAGAGGAGTTAACCGTGCAGGTGCTCTCGCTGCGGCGCATCCAGCCCCCGGGGCCTAGGCTGGGGCTGGTCAGGCTGCCGGCGGGGGGTGAAGGGCCACCGCTGCGCCAGGGAGGCTGTAGGACCCGTCTGTCTGTTGCTGGCTCTGACCTCCGGTAGCTTTGGGGTGTGACCTCCAGGCTGAGGGGTTGTCGGAGTGGCGGTTTGGGAGTGGTCGGCCCTGATCTCGCTATGGTAGTTGCCGTAGCAGTGGCCTGCCTCTTCTCCACCACTGCCTCTTTAGACAGGCCAGAGTTAGAGTGGGAGGGTCCAGACTGAGCCTGAAGTCCATTTTGAGACGCTTGCTCCCTTTTGTTGACACTGACAGTTCTGGCCCTAGACCTGGTAGAGGTGATGGTGGTTTTGGGTGGGTCTGGTCTATGTTCTGGCCCCAGCAAGTCCCTGCAACTCCCCCTAACATCCCCGTCCACGGCCCGGTCCATACAACCCTCATCCAGATCCACAACCATCCCTGGAAAAACCCTTCCTCCCGCCCCAACGCTGTGAATGATCCCAAAATAATTGTTTTAGTATTAGGCATTGTAACATTATGTACAGAAATTCCTTTGCAGGCCCTGTACGAAATTGTCTATATACACAAAACGTGTCACAGCCCTAAAAGGAATTACAAGTCATACGCGTTTACTGGACAAACAGGGCATGCAAGTAAGAAAATACGAAATTTGAGACAAGGTGTGGCTTCACACCCTAATATGAAATTGGTCACCGATAAATTGGTATTGTCATTTACGTTCAAACGAGAACAAATTCTTCGTTGCGCTTTACACTTTGAAACGGTATGTTAGCCATTCATTCAGTGGGACGTTGGAAAGATTAGACTGACTGTTCATGCAGCAATTACTGTTGGATAGGGCTACTGGAGCAGAAGAAAAAAACATACTGATAACTTATTGACTGAAAACCAAAACATGCATATGTCCTGTCATCATGTCTTGTTTTCTTAGCTACTTGCTCGAAAATGTCTGACTCTCCGTTTACAAAGAGGAATTGTGGGTTACTGAATCGGAATAAACACCAAAACGACAAATACATGTCATACCTTGCAGCGTGTCCTGGGTTTTATGTTCAGATTTGTGAATTCAGACAATGATTTTCATTCATGACGCCTTTGCGTGCACATGAAGGTTTCCGGTGGGGAAAAACTGTTTAATAGATATAGCGGTCCTGGGTATGGGCGCGGATAACAGAGGATTGTGTTGGAAGATATGACGTGGTGGCACAGCTGATGAACGAGCCATGCGTCGTGCGTGCCACTCCTTTGCGTGGACACGGCGGACTAATTTGACGCAATGACGTGGTACGTGTAGTTAACCACCTTTGCAAACCATGAAACATACCGATGAATAGTTTAACCAACTCAACTCAAACTGTGGAATTAAGTAAAAACTAAAATAAAGCCGTAGTTGTGTTTCAAACTGGAACGGACATAGATTCCTTAATAGCCTGTTATGTGAATATATTCATTTTATTTATACTTTTCATCAAAGTTACAACAATGGCAAGGTTGTATATCTTGAGAAGACACAATTTATTTAAAAAGGAAATATGTACCACAATATCATAAAGAACTTGGTAAAAATGTGAATATTACGTCAGTAAAAAATATTACAACTGTTGCAATCCTTGAGCTAACGGGATCTGCTACCATACAGAATTTTGATGGGCTATGCTGTTTTGGTTGATGCAGTGGTTGAGGACATCACCGATGACATGACAGGTGTTGAACGGCTACCAATGTTTTCTATGTGGTTCATCACCCAGTTCTGAGAGGGGTTGACACAAAACTTCTTGTTGGCTTTTGTTGTAAACCTGTAAATAGACACATTGAACACAAACATTACTCATCATAACACACATTAAACACTTTAGAGAAAATGTAGGCTACTCAGCATACTTTTTTGAGTAATTAATAAGCCTATTCATCCTACTTACACTATTGCTCTGAAAGGGCAGCGACTAGGGGTCCAGGCAAACTCTTTTAACCTGTGCAGTGGAATCTTGTAGTCAATTAATTTTGGACAGCAGGAGCCTTTTGTAGTATCAATGGGCTCTGAAGCTGTGAACACATTATTACACACTGATTAACACATAGAAACCGTACTTCATGCAACCCAATTATCTGTCATGGCTCATCATCAACAATGACACAGACAAACACTCACCCTTAGACATGTATATGGTGCAGAGCATCCCCAGAAGGACTAGAGTGGTCATGTTCTGCATGGTCCTCACAGCGATGGGGAGAGATGCTAGGCTGGACTGAGAGACTAAGATCTTTTCAAATGATCTGGTGTGGCTCTGTGTCTGTCCTTACCTCTATTTTATAAGGAGCTGAAGGAACTCACATCATGTTTCCTCTCATTCTAGCAGCTGGTACTTCTTAGAAAGGCCCTCCATCTTGTTCAAACACTTCCTTATCAACTTCTTGTTTAATTAATTTGGTGATATTTCCGATTATGCAAATTATTGCATTACGCAGAAAATATTTTCATGTCGATGGAAGCCAATTTGTTCTTCCTGTTATTGGTTTCATAATGCTCTGCTACACTTTGCTGGAAAAATAAAGAAATTAGGTTTAATAGTACAATAAAAATGTTGTCTTCTAATTCCCACATATTCTGTAACATTCTACATGTAAATCCAGGTAACCAGGTAAGTTATGTAAGTACTTCATAAATAATTGTGTTTCATGTCATTCTTTTGCAACAGCATCAGTACTTTGTTCACACATAAATCCTTCACAACTCTGCCAATTTGGTTTTAATTCATAACATCTTAAACACTCAATAGACAATACACATCTCTACTAGGTCAACTCATTTTACACATACCTGGCGATTACAGTGTAGAGTATTAAAAGTTCTTATTCAATATCTAGTTTTAAGAACGGGTATGCACCTGGGGATGTTAAAGATACTATATTGATTCTGTTGTGTCTGTAAGTGAATATTTAGCAGTATGCTTGTAGCAGTTTGAGAGCTTATGTCCACATGTCGAGTGCACGTGATGTAGAAGGAACAATACTGTGCAACGCTGTTTTGTTACAGTTTTTGTTCCGCTGGTGTCTGTAAACTATTAGTATTGATGTCTGAAATATATCATGACTGTGAAATGTATTCATTGTAATGCTAAAATACGTCTGCCTCAGTAGGTATTTTAGAGAAAGTATCTTGAACCCAAGGGGTTTCCTTGTACAAAAATGAGGATGATAAAGGCAAAAACAGACTTTTTGACAAAAACATTTTTGGTTTAGGTTGACTATCATAATTCTCAGATGTATAAACGTATAATTCTCAGATGTCCAAACGTCATACTCATCTAAATCTAGCTTGACTGGTATGCATTTCCCCAAAAATGTGCTTTACCACATAGTTAATTTTATCCCTATACACAGAAAAGGGTTACAATGAATTGGGTCTCTAAGGAAGTGCAATGGATGAATACATTTTAGTTACAACCCCCCCCCCCCCCCCCCCCCCCGTCTTCCAACATATACTGAGAACAAATACAATTTGCATGTGAACAGAAATAAAAGAGAACGTTTTATCCGTTTATTACAGTTGTCTCTGCATGACAGGGTTGTGGTTTTGACAAAAAAAAAATGGTTTAGGTTGATTATTATAATTTTCAGATGTTTGGAAACCTAAGTGTTTATTAAAACTGAAAGGCCCAGTTTCACATACATGGATTGTCTAGTACTGATTTAAGAGAAAACTTTAACAAAGTAAAATAATGCTTGTGTGATATACAAATGCAAAAGTTACAAAACAAGTCACACAAATAAGTGAAAGCACCTTTATATGGTTTAACCTTGTCTTGATGAGACACGTCCAGGTTACAAATACAAGCAAACAAGCACAAAACAGTTTACCACCACATCAAAACTGATCATATGAACAGGGTATTTCTACTTGTAAGCAGCTTCTTCTTTGAAATATACTTCCTACAGTCCTGAAAAGCTTTAGAGGAAACAGACACCAGCGGAACAAAAACTGTAACAAAACAGCGTTGCACAGTATTGTTCCTTCTACATCACGTGCACTCGACATGTGGACATAAGCTCTCAAACTGCTACAAGCATACTGCTAAACATTCACTTACAGACACAACAGAATCAATATAGTATCTTTAACATCCCCAGGTGCATACCCGTTCTTAAAACTAGATATTGAATAAGAACTTCCAATACTCTACACTGTAATCGCCAGGTTTGTGTAAAATCAGTTGACTATAGACCTAGTAGAAATGTGTATTGTCTATTGAGTTTTTAAGATGCTATGAATTAAAACCAAATTGGCAGAGTTGTGAAGGATTTATGCGTGAACACAGTACTGATGCTGTTGTAAAGGAATTACATGAAACACAATTATTTATGAATTACTTACTAAACTTACCTGGTACATAGATTTACCTGTGTAATGTGAGCGGAGTCAGATGGCTGAGCGGTGAGGGAACCGGGGTAGTAATCAGAAGGTTGCTGGATCGATTCCCCGCCGTGCCAAAATGACATTGTGTCTTTGGGCAAGGCACTTCACCCTACTTGGGGGAATGGGGGGAATGTCTCTGTACTTACTGTAAGTCGCTCTGGATAAGAGCGTTTGATCAATAACTAAATGTAAAGAATGTTACAGAATATGTGGGAATTAGAAGACAACATTTTTATTGTAATATTAAACCGAATTTCTTTATTTTTCCAGCAAAGTGTAGTAGAGCATTATGAAACCAATAACAGGAAGAACAAATTGGATTCCATTGACATGAAAATATTTTCTGCGTAATGCAATAATTTGCATAATCGGAAATATCACCAAATTAATGAAACAAGAAGTTGATAAGGAAGTGTTTGAACAAGATGGAGGGCCTTCTAAGAAGTACCAGCTGCAAGAATGAAAGGAAACATGATGTGAGTTCCTTCAGCTCCTTATAAAATAGAGGTAAGGACAGACACAGAGCCACACCAGATAATTTGAAAAGATCTTAGTCTCTCAGTCCTGCCTAGCATCTCTCCCCATCGCTGTGAGGACCATGCAGAACATGACCGCTCTACTCCTTCTGGGGATGCTCTGCTCCATATACATGTCTAAGGGTGAGTGTTTGTCTGTGTCATTGTTGGTAAGGAGTACATGACAGATAATTGGGTTGCATGAAGTACGGTTTCTATGTGTTAATCAGTGTGTATACTGTGTTCACAGCTTCAGAGGCCATTGATACTACAAAAGGCTCCTGCTGTCCAAAATTCATTGACTACAAGATTCCACTGCACAGGTTAAAAGAGTTTGCCTGGACCCCTAGTCGCTGCCCTTTCAGAGCAATAGTGTAAGTAGGATGAATAGGCTTATTAATTATTCAAAAAAGTATGCTGAGTAGCCTACATTTTCTCTAAAGTGTTTAATGTGTGTTATGATGAGTAATGTTTGTGTTCAATGTGTCTATTTACAGGTTCACAACAAAAGCCAACAAGAAGTTTTGTGTCAACCCCTCTCAGAACTGGGTGATGAACCACATAGAAAACATTGGTAGCCGTTCAACACCTGTCATGTCATCAGTGATGTCCTCAACCACTGCATCAACCAAAACAGCATAGCCCATCACAATTCTGTACGGTAGCAGATCCACAGTTAGCTCAAGAATTGCAACAATTGTAATATTTTATATTGACAGAAGGAAAAGTATTCTCATTTTTATCAACTTATTTATCCCTATACACAGAAAATGGTTACAAAGAATTGGGTTTCAAAGGAAGTACAATGGATGGATACATTTTATTTACAGTGTAACCTCCCCCCCTCCCTGTATATACTGAGAACAAATACATTTTGCATGTGAACAGAAATAAAATATGACGTTTTATCCAATCATTACAGTTAGTTGTCTCTGCATGACAGGGTTATGGTTGTTAAATTGTACGTATGTAAAAGTGATCTTTGTTATTTGCGAATCATAAGATTTACAACAGACAACAAAGGTGCTTCTAAATGTTGATGAAATTGTCTGATGACAAAATAGGACATGCAATTTCTTTGCTAATATTCAATGTAGATAAACACCTTTAATGCCTTTATTTAAAAAAAAGGATATACAATCAGTCAGTATATGCTATTGTACTAAGCTAGAGCACACTTGATAATTGAATTTGTTACTTATCAAAACTGTTGTTTTATAAAACATTTTAGTTCTGGGAATCCTCAAATCTAGTAAACTCAAGTCTTATCAAAACACATTTTAAGCAGCCTATATTTTAAATTGAACATGAATCTAAATACATTTCCCTTTTCTCCATTTAGCAGATGTTTTTCTCCAAAGCTACATATAAACAGTGCATTTAGAAAGTACAACAGAAAATCAAGGATCAGATGTACGTTGTTCAGTAACAGTTGATGTTAAACACCTGTTGAGAAACACTGCCCTGGTCTATGGACTGGCTTACTGGCTTACTTTGACACAAAGTGTAAAAATTAGCACGGTCTCTCAGGAAGCGGTTGAGGAAACAGAGATAATCCAAATATTAAATAAAGGAGGAAGTGTTTCAACACTATGGGCCATAGTCTATGGCTACAGCCATCTAAGATGCATCAGCTACAAGAATGAGAGCAATAGTGTAAGTTAGAAGAATATGTACGCTATCATATACCAATTGTGTTACATGTTTGAGCACAAAATACATATGTAGATAAACATAAAATACTTGTTAATACTTAGGTAAGATGGTTTCAGTGAAAGCACACTATTTTGTTCTAATTGTAGTTGTCAAAGTATTTAATATAAATTACCATCACTTAGTATGCATTTATAATTTAGTACACCATTTAGTCATTTACAAGTAACTGTTGCTTTGGTCCTCTTTTGTGAAAGTACTGTAAGAGTAGATATGGCCATCTGGTGGCTGACTTAACTCTGTTTTTGACTATCAGATTAAATCATACGATTATGACCTAAGGATTATTGCTAAGGATTTTCTTTCTGGTAGACCAAATTAAATAAAGTGAATTTGAAAACCTTAAAAGGTGTATGTGTGCATGGGAGGGGGTCCCTTATCTTATTCAGGATGTGATTGAAAGTCTCATGCAGAATAGACATAACACTCCGTGAAAATTGATTGATCCCGAGTCCCATACACCAAACTCAACAGTAACTTTTATTTTCAAATAAAACACAATTTTCAAATAAAAACAAGGGGATCCTGTTACTTTTTATTGGTTAGGTCATCCAGCTACCTTACCTTTCAAATAATTAAAAGTATTTAAATATAATCTTCAAGGAAGAAAGCAAAACTCAAAGCAAACAAAAAACATTGTCAAAAATAAACAAACCAAGCATCTCCTAATTGCAAAGCCCAGCTATATAAAAACAATAATTCCAATGTATGCACTATACATAACTCAATATATGGATGTATATTTTGTGATATATATGTATGTCAGTAATATAGCATGGGCAAGAACAGAACAGACTGGTGCATTCAATAATTTAAGTGATCACACTTATTATAAACCTCAAATTCTTTAGCCTCTTTTATTCTCTGTGGGGTTTCATTCAGCTTTGATCAATGGGTGAGTAAGGGTGATTGTAATTGAATGTAGATGATGGGGAGGATGTGGCTATGGGGTGGCCAGGTGTTTCGGTAGATAAGGCTGATCATGATAATGACAGTGATGATGATGGTGCAGTTCTAGAAGCCGAAGGTGTTCTCTCCACTGTATGCCACATATAAAAAGCCGTCCTCGTCTTTCTCCTTTTCGTACAGCTGTCCCATTGTAATGCTGCAATGGGAAAGACCAGGAATAAAATAATAAGGGGGTTGAAATTCTCATCAGTAAAGCTGTTTAGGCATAAAATGTTCTGTTCACTTGAATGAGAGCAGGTTATTTGTTTTATATGAGAGTTGAGGCTCTAATATCTTAACCTTAAGCTTTACCTATGATAAAATCTCAAATAAGATAAAATGTGTCCAAACTTTTGACTGGTAGGCCTACTGTATGTTTTTGAAAAAAGCACTATTCTTAATAGCGTTTGTCAGAAAAGGATTGTGATTTGGATTCATCCCAGATTGGCTTGAATGCATAAACTTCCGTTCCGCCTAATCAAACTAGTAGTCGCTCGGCTATTATATACTACCAGGCTAATTGTATTTTCCTGCGTGATTTCAGACCTGGATTGAGGCACAGTTTTATCAACAAACAGGAAGATGGCCTTTTCAGAAGGGAGCTGGATGCGTTTTCGGATGATCCACATGAACTGGGCCACAGTGATGTCGGAGGGAACCAAATACTTCCTCTTGTCAATGTCCACAATCTGTGATCCTGACACCTTCTCCACAATAACCTAGGTACACAGGGTAATAGACATTAATTTATTCACAAAAATATTAAGCAACTAGTCATTCATATTGACACAAATGTAGTTGCGCTCTCACTCACCGGAACCCTGTCTGGGTACTTATTACGTATTTTAGCAGACTCTATGCACCGATGTTCTGTTCGGGAAAAACGAAAGAGATGGAAAGAGAGTAAGAGATTAGGTCAAGATTGAGTGACAGTTTAGACCAGTGCAAATCTGGCAGTAGACCTCTTTACTCTTGACAGCAGAGCCAGTCTCCCTAACAGGTACAACATTTGAATGCTGATGTCACATGATATTCTCTGCTCCACAGATCAACAAGGAGCAGCTGTGGACACAGATGCACCTTGGGTAATCCCTCAGTAAACCTGTCAATTCGCAGACTTGATCATATTTAAAAATCGTATAGCCTACATTAAAATAATAAATGTGGCTTTCGTTGGAATCAATTTAAATAGGAGTGTAAAACACAAGTTCAGAATGGAACTATAATGGACCTGTTAAACCAGACTATTGTTTATTAGGCTTTTAGATGTAATGTATTTTAAAGTTTTCGTTGCACAGGGAATGGAGTGTTTGTCGCAGAAAATTGTAGCCTTTGCCAAAACGAGTTTAGTATTATCTTACATTTTCACACAGACCGAGTCGTGGCCTGTTTATTTATATGCATGGGTCTGCAGAAATTCTACCGACTTCATACCTTGAACAAAACAAATGCATCTACTTTAACTATACAACAATATATTTAAGATAATAAACGAGAAACTGCTAATGTATCCCAGGTTATGTTAAACAGTTCTTGAAATGTCATGTTATGATTCGTGACTTTCGTTCTTGAAACAAAGACAAATCGAAACCTCAACCCTAGGCCACTTCACCTATTAAGACAGAAACGTAGGCTATCAAGTAGACTGATAACTTGTATATGGTGGGTAAAGTGCAAGGACGATAGACATTTTAATTTGCCTTGTCATGAAATAAACCTTACCCAGAGAATGATCCTCTTTAAACATCCATTTCATGTTTGCGGGTTCTGAGCGCTTTCGCACGATAGTGACTGAAATGATACACGTCAAATAATTAAGTCGTAAAGATTACTAATTGTATGTCCAAAACCCCAAACAATATTGAAATGTCGAACTAGCGTCAACAATTTAGCAAAACAAGCTACCCCGGCCTAGCAGTGCATTGCCCAAATGATGACATCACTATAAGACTGTACCATTCCAATTACAGGGGGACATCCAAAATAGCTTCTGATCCCCTTAACATTTAAATGCAAAATCCACGATAACTGCACCAGATATTCAAATGAGATTTGGTAAAAAGTTTAATTAATAATTCATCTTCTGATAAACCTGTACCACATCCAGGGCCGTAACTACCATTGAGGACACCGAGGTCGTGTCCTCGGTATTTTTTTTCGTATTTCTGTTTTTTTTTTGCTTAAATCGTGGTATATAAACTCAAAATAAAGTACACGTGAAACTGACTGCAGGACGATGATCTTGGTCTCCCACAAACCGTAACGTGATTTTATACTTGAAGAGCCGAGTAGCTCAAGAGTTTGGACATATGTGCTGCGCGTCATCAACAAAACGTACTGTCGTTATGGTAACCACCAAACACAAGTCGGACGCTGATGTTACCGCCATAGACATACCGCTACTGTTAGTGAATAGCCTATGTTAGTTACAGTCACTGGAAGAGGAGCGCAGCAAACTAAACATGTAGGTTAAGAGAAGTTTAAGTGGCAGATGACTGTGAGAAGAAAGATTCATTTTCATGTGGAAATATTGTATTGCAGCAGCGTACTACTCAGATAAGGAAACATCAAATCAAAGTTTGGTTAACTCCGTCAGTACTGTACCGGTGGTCAATCAATTTCCACCGGTTGAATCAACATTCATTTTGCGATTGATATGATATGTCATTGATGTGATTGATTGAAAATGAAATTCAGTGGCAATTGGGAAATATCAAACTGACTCGCTATCTCGGTCGATACGTTCCAGCCTCAGTTTGATATTTCCCGGCATGACCGAACGGTCGAGGTTAGTAAGTAGTTTATTATATGGCAATTTTAGATTCTTTTCATTTTGTAAACGAAAATAAATGGTACCTTTAGGCTAATTGTAGCTAGCTCTTAAGTCTTCTCACGGTGTGTTTCATGTGTTGCCAAGCAACTCATTACTTTTGATAGAAAGCGGACAACATGGTTCTGCTAAAATGGCTTTAATTTCATCACAAAATAACGACACAAGTGATTCAAAGAGTCTGGTCTTCATCCTCACTTTCGATGACAAAGCTTTTCAGCATCATCTGGATAGTAAAACTCAGCAGCTGACTCGTCGATATCGCTCATTTTGAAGCTGACGTCAGAGGGCAATACGGATCCGTATTGACCGGCGAGGAGGGCAACACGCTGGGGTGACTACCCGTTATCCAATCAAAACGCTCGTACCGTCGTTGCCATATAATAATAATTTAAAAAAAATTGTGGTAACTTGCCCTTACTTCATGAGTCCCATAAAGGTCCTTCAAAAAGCCTCAGAATGCCCCATGTTTACCTCAAAATTTCAAAAGCTCCACACCGCCCCATATTGAAATGTCATAATGATGATGTTTTTGCTCCTTAAGACTCAATAAGAGAAAATGGCCATATTTAAATAATGTAATTTAAAAAAAATCCGGGGGAGCATGCCCCCGAACCCGCCTAGAAGTTCTGACTCATGACCTCAGTATTTTTTGGGGCCTGCGTACGGCCCTGACCACATCTGACAGAATATTGTCTCGAACTGTCATTTCGCCCCAATTCGCCCCTCTTTAGAAGCTACCAGCTCATCCGAGTGCTCTTTTTGCTAATTATTTTCACTGTGAACTATTCCAGCAATGAAAAAGCAACAGCATGACTATTTAATAGTCCACAATAGACATAGTACACAGGACGGTCATTTACACACGTTTTATTCCGTATAAAGTATTGTTTTCGAAGTTGAAGATCTAAACAACACTTTCAGTAGACTTATAGGCTGACTTGAGTCAGGGAGTTGTCATCTTGTCATGGGGTGGAGCTTTCAGCTGGTTCTCGATGAGGAGGGGTTTGCCAAGATGTTGGCCTACAGTGAGACCGCTGGGGTGAGAGCTGCATTCCTTCCTCACTTCTGGACGAAGTTAAAAAACCCTGGGAAACTGAGATCAGAGAGCTCCCAGGGAGCAAATGTCAAGGCGTCAAGCCTCTCAGTCTGGTTCGCCAGTCCTTTAACATTGTGGTGCGCACTAAAGGTGGACAGTGAGCAGGGTACCAGAAGATCTGCGGTGCAAGGACTTGGAACCCACAAAAGTGTAGAATGCCATTCTGTAATGTGCAAGACAGGTGCACATTTAATATATGTTGTTAACATATTTAACTTATTTAAGCTTAGCATACATGTAATTTATGTTCTGTGTACTTATATCATGTTATGCTAGGTGCTTGCGTTGTCTTGTCTTAAGAATTTCAGTGCTCAGTCTGGCCTTGTGTTGTTCTGTGCATCTGACAATAAAAGCCGCATTCGCCGTGAGATTATTTCTCACACGTTTCAACCATTTCTCAAACTGAAAATAAGGGATAACTTGTCCCGCGTTATACAGGTAGTATAATAAATAGCCTAATAAATACTTAGATTTTGTCGTGAACTTGTAGCCTACCTATTTAGGAACTGATTTTATTGATTTCGGACTTTGTACTTTCACAGCAATAGAGAACAATAAGACAAGTCTCTCAAGTCTGCAAACTTTTGCTAAAACTTGAGAGCCCTGTAATAAGGTATTGTTTGCCATACCCTTACTAAACCGGGTTTGTTCTGGAAAATAAGGTTAACTAAGGATGGGACTGAGCAGACTCCAAGCCACACTTAGTTATTCTAAATATATATTTTGCACTGAAAAAGTCTAAAGCAATGGGGGATTTAGGTTGTTAAAGTTAAAGTTACAAACCTCTCTCTCTCACACACACAGTCACAAGTGCTTCAGTAACCCTTTTACTAGTTTTGCATAGCAAATGAGTGCCTTAATGCTTAGTGTGAAGCCAGAGCATAGTTTCAGTTGCCCCACTGTAAGGATTTGTTGTCAAAACCATACAGAAGCATTTTAAAGACCCACATCCACATGAAAATCTTCTAAGTGGGACTTTGTGTTTGGTAGTCCGTTTCCAACTTGAGGAATATTTAGTCAAAACAAACACAAAAGTCGACAGTAAACATACAAACCTTTCAGTTATCATTTGTTTTTTGTGATTTATTTTGTTAATGAAAGACTAAAACAAAACAACATTGGTTAACATCAATACTTGAAAGTATTTACTAAATGGATTAAGAAATTGTAATTCACATTTGTATTTCTACCTTGCTCCACAAAAAAACAATGGCCGGAGGTATATAGAGTTAACCTCCTCTTCCTTGGCCAAGTTCTGAATGTTGTTTGTAGAGACATTTAAAAATATGTAGACTGCTATGAATCCTAAGAAATGGATTGGTGCAGCTTACTCTGGGTCTCTATGGTTTGTGCTGCCTGGGGTTTCAACTGGTCTAAATAAAGACTGAGCAGGGTTTTTTCTTTTATGTAAGGGATTGGGAGGGAGAGGAGGAGTTTAGAATGTTCTCGTGAGCTTTTTTTCTTATTGTGCTGTCATCCAGTCAGCACATTCTTTGAGAGACAACAATGATGAAACTTTTTGAAGTTTCAAGTACAGTCCCACAACGGGTAACCATAATGTTGTTTCCCTATATCTCATTCAATGGTCCATGTATTGCATATATCCACCAGAACCACGTGGCTATAACCTCAAGTCACCTGACAAAGCATATTTAAATTAAAATACAAAGTAAATACATTTTAAAAATATTTTAAAAAATCAAGAAAAAGAAGCAATGCCTAAATATGTTGTGGTACAGACAGATGAGGCTGTCAGGTAACTCTTTGAGAGCAGGCACCCACCTTTCAAATCGACCAATTTATCAGTAAGTTGAACTTCATTAATATGGTGTAATCTTCCTATTGATGATATCTTCCTACAATTGAACACCTGGTTGTTAATTTAGCAATATTAGAGTATAAATGACACAATTGTGTACCATCAGGGTCAAAAATAATTATATATATACATCATATATACACACAAACTTTAGACAGTTTGTGTGAAAATGCCCAGGGATTTATTGGCCTCGTTAGTTGCTTGTAGCCCATTCCTTCAGGTTTCTTTAGTTAAGAAAACTTTAGTTTCCTTTATTGCATTACACACAGCATTCTCTGTCACATAGCTTCATGGTTTCATTATACACAAAAGTGATGTCATCCACAAGGAAGTGTGGGTCAATTTGAAAAGAAAAGTGGGACAGATAAGGAGCATTGAGGCTTTGTTGTCTACACTTTTCTCATTCTAAGATTCTAAATACAGATCTGCAACACATTTATACTCAGCACCATCATAAGTGGGAGGAGTCATTGCATCACACCTTTATTGCATTACACACAGCATTCACTGTCACATAGCTTCATGGTTTCATTATACACAAAAGGAGGAGTCTTGCATCACACCACGACTACCTATGCCTTTAAGAGTTTCAGGTATGACACACAAAGTTAGAAGTTTTTAATTCTGAGAAAGACTGTATTTTCCACCTATTGGTTCAAGTTCAACTAGGTCAATGACCATACAGGAGCCTGGTGGCAAGGTACAGTGAGGTACAGTAGTGCAATGTTACTGATAGTGCAACCAGTATCTGAAAGTGACAGTGTATAAGTGACTGGGTGAGTAAATCAATGATGGCCCTTGGGTAGAAACTGTTGTCCAGTCTGCGTGTGCGCGTGTAACAGACGTGGTCTTGCAAGTTCCGTCAGAGGTATACGGGCATCCGTCCGCTCCCACGGGGAGTCGAACTCACCACCTCTGACTTCCCAAGCGCCACCACTACCAACTACGCCAACGAAATACTAGCTGCAGTGACGCCTGCCAGAAGGCAACGGCGAAAAGAGACTGAAGGATGGGAATGGTGGGAATAGTCTCTTAGAATCCTGCCGGCTTTCCTTAGGCAACGTGTGAGGTAGGTGTCCTGTAGGGCTGGGAGCTTCCTGCCGATAATGAAATCAGCAGAACGGACCACACTTTATAGGGCCATGCGGTCCCTGTCTGTGAAGCTCCCATACCACACTGTAATACAACCAGTAAGAATGCTCTCGATAGTGCATCTGTAAAAGTTAGTGAGGATGACTGAGTCCATACCAAACTTCTTCAGTCTCCTCAGGAAGAAGAGGCGCTTACGGGCCGCTTTGACCACCTTGTCCGTGTGAACAGACCAGGTGAGGTCATTGCTGATGTTCACCCCGAGAAACTTGAAGCAGCAGACCTTCTCCAATTCCGATCCATTGATGAGTCGGAGTGCATGCTCCTCCTCCTGCCGCCTTCTATAGTCCACAATCATCTCCTTGGTCTTGCTGATGTTGAGAGAGGTTATTGTCCTGACACCATGGTGTCAGGGTGTCAACCTCCTCTCTGTAGGCTGACTCGTCACTGTCAGAGATGAGGCCCACGATGGTTGTGTCGTCAGCAAACGACCTGGTCAAGGTTCGTTGGTCATGGACCCTGGTCATGGCCAGGAAAAATAATCAGATTACATTTACATTTAGTAGACAGTCTTATCCAGAGCAAGTTGCAGTAAGTTCAGGGACATTCCCCCGAGGCAAGTAGGGTGAAGTGCCTTGCCCAAGGACACAATGTAATGTGGCACGGCCAGGAATTGAACTGGCAACCTTCAGATTACTACTCCGAGTCCCTAACCGCTCAGCCACCTGACTCCCCGATGCTATAGATAGAACATGCCAGGTGTTGTTATTTTTAGTTGTAGATTTGTTGTCACTAAACATTTGCAGTCCTAATATTAGTTTTATTTTAGCAAACACATGTTTGGTAAATTACTCATCTTTACCATGCAGGCAGTGCCGGGGCAGTGTGTGTCAGCAACACACAAATTAAGAGGTTCCACAGCTTCAACTGCAGGGGCGTACGATATGTGAAATATATTTCAGATTCTGTTTAAATGCTGATGGTGATCCTAGTTCGACTGTTGTGACAAGTTGCACTGCAGATATTAAGTCACAATAATGCAATTCAAAATAGGACACTGACTATATCCAGTAGGGTACTGCAAAAAAAAACAAAATCAAAATTCCCCAGTGTGCCAGATTCACATGCTAAAATAGATCGCTTGGTCAATGTACTAGGATGTAAGGCGTGTATGAAAAATCGAATGGGAGGGGTGGGGATTTCAGAGGTCCGGAACGTTCAGGAAGGACTGTGGTGAGAGAGGAAAAGGAAATAATAAATATTTTGTCTTACCAGCCAATACATTTCCCCTGAAGTCATCATTTGCCGCTATATATTGAATGACAGCCTATGGAAGATGAGGGACGGCGACCTGTCATGCAGGTTTGTTTGGGAAAGCTGGTCCAGGATGGCACGGGTCAGTATAAGCTTTTACACAAAATCCTAAAGCAATTTTTTTACTAAGAAAAAATCAATCAGGTGGTAAACGAAACATTTGTGTTCAAAGTAGTTTTTTCTTTAAATGTGACGAGGCTTTTGCATTTTAATGTCAGAATCGTGGTATTGTTGAGTTGCATTGTGCATTGTCTTTTTTTTGTCATGTCAGATTTCAGTGCTTTGCATCTTGGCTGTTCTGAATTTTTCTTGGAAATCATCAGCAAACGGTTGCTTCAATAAAACGCTGGTCGAATTACGAGCAAGAAGGTTTCTGAAAGTTTCTTGGGCTGGGAGATTTGCGTCGGCTGTAGCAAAGACACAGAAATTGAAACAGACTTGCTCATCCTTCCAACTCCAAACTTCGTCGGTGGTGTATAACAACCGCTCATTGTCCCCCTGGCGGTATAGGTAAGATGGCACCTATTTGAGCGATAGGACCTTAATATTTAACCGAAATATGAAAAATGGGAAACTTTATTTATTCAGGTATAGTAAATTACTAACAGACACTGCTGATAGCCTATTAGTCACATGTATATACACCACAGGCTGAAATTAAGCGCTATAATGTTATTATAGTAGGCCTAAGTATAATGTAACTAATGATATATCTAAGGCTACTTAAGCTAGATTCATCTTACGCTTTTATCCAAAGCAACTTTTCGGAGGGATTCAAACCTGAAACATCTTGACATGTAGTTTAATGTTCGGCCACTGAGCTACACCTATTCTCTGTGTTTTAAGATTTCGTTTGTTGAGATACTCTGTAATCAGATTAACTCTCTTTTATGACATGCACCTTTATTGGGATTTGACATGATATGTCTAACTTGTTTAATGTTTCTTGTAGAATGGATGAGGAAGCTGACAGAATCCCACAAAAAAATCGCTATTGCAGAGTGCCTGTGTGATGGCTGTATCATTAACAAGCAAGAAGACATAAGTTACAACTCAGTACCTGTGAATGTTTCACTGAGGGTCCTGAAAATGATTCTGTGTCCAAACAACCCCCAACAATATTTGATCAAAGCACATTATGTCACCATTCCGGTGGCCTGCACCTGTGTTGTACCTCGTTTGTGGCCTAGCCAAGTCCCTTAGTCAAGTTAGTCTCATTCAGATAACATAGGCAGAGAAACAATTGGTAGTGAGTTTTCTCACATGAAAGTTGTGTTTGTTTTAGAACTCATATTATTAAAATCCTTCTATTTAGTTTGATAAATGTAGGGCTGTGACATTTCCTACCATGTCAAAATGGCCTTGCACGGGTATCCTATACGGGTCAAATGTAATGACACATTAGTCATTTTTTATTATTCAGAATCATTGTGAACATAGGTGTGCTTAATCTTTAGTAACATTAATGCAATATTTGTGTTAATTGTAGACACATTAGGGTCCAGTATTTGAAGACATCCAGTATTTAAATAGTAATGGTAAATGCTCCATGTATTAATCCATTCAGGCTTTATCTAAATTATATTCACTAAATCAGTTTGAAAACTGCAATGGATCAAGTTCAAGTAGATGTGGATTTTTTCCACATGAAATCTTTGCTATATAAAAATACTGTAATGTTCTGCAACAACTATTGAATGTGAGTTATCTTGTGTGGCATTAGACAGGATATAATAAACATTGTGGCTTCTTTGCAGGCCTGAAGATTGTGGTTGTGCAGTGCTACATTGAGATATGACGTGTAACTGTCATCGCACTGCCGTAGCTGCAGAATTGTGGTTAAACTATTGCTTGTATAGAGGTGAGTTGAGATTGTGCTATTGTCTTGTTAAAAAAGACAGTTGCTTGGTAACCACTAAAATACTATATGTAATAAAATGTATAGTTCCTGATTATATGGTGCACTAACTGCATGAGCCGTTTATACATCACTTTTGGTAAATGCATCCGTTTGCATGTACAGAACTAGTCAAAAGTTTTAGAACACCCCCATTTTTTCAAATGAAATTTAAGCAGTTCAGAAAACATGTTTCTGAAAGTCAGCAGCTTGCGTGATAGGCGGCTCACAGGACAACAGCTTCAAGTACAGCTTAACACTTGTCGAAGTTAGCAAGTCTCAGTTGATGATTGTTGAAACTAATTTGGTTGTGGCTTTGGGTCTGTACTTCGCTGTCAGAGTTTCCTCTAGTTCCTCTAGTTCCCTTTTGATGGAAACGGTACTCACTGACACCTTGGCTTTCTTTGCATATTCTATCTTAAGTAAAGACCTACACTTTTGAGGGTTATAATGGTCTGTCTGTCTTCCTTTGTAAATCGAAAAATGTAAACCTTTTTTTTTTTTTACCTCTGGCAGTTTACCGCTTACCTTTGTACCATTTCAGGTCATGTCTGTCTGTCTGCAAATCTAAAAAGCAACTTTTTACTTTACGTGGAAAACTGCCAAATTATTTACAGTTTGTCTAATTTTTTAAAGTCCAATATAACTGTATGTCCTTGTTATAAGGGTGTTACAACAAGGGGAAAAAGTATATTTTACCGGTGAGCCCTGCAGTTAGAAACACACCCACATAAAAAAAAAATAATAATGCACATCAATATAAAGACAGGGCAGGACATACAACTAAACACAGCCTGAGACAGTTTACATGTTTCTTATTTTCCATGTCATTGCTAGTGCATACATGCTTTATAGACTTTTTAGATAATAAATGCAATGGCTTGTTTTAATGTAATTTTGGTTTATGCTCAATTGCTGAATTATTGCTACACTGTCACACGTTTATTTTTTATATTACACAGAATACTAATGTAACAAAGCTCTAATGACTGAAGTCAGTGTTGATGTTGACCTTTCTTTTTTACTCAAACATGAGCAGGTAGTAAAGCAAACGTCATCCTGTATGGAAGATTAACCTATATAAAACATCTTTAGTTCTGCCACCCAACACTATCTCTAAAGTTTATGGCTCACTGTAAAAACCTATTATTCCAATGGCATGTTAACACGTAGGTCCAGGTTTGTGCAAGTCTTTCCAGAAGTTAACCTGATCTGTGATAGTGTATGTAGTGGTGGCTATTATCTGCGAATAGCTGCAGCGATTATAAGGCACAGGAAAAAGTTGAAACAGGTTCTGACTGGGAGGGTCAGTGGGCTGGATACCCAGGTGTTTCATGCACAGTCCCAGATAGACATCCTCTATATAAATGGCTTTAACATGCCTGGATGCCTCCACTAGCTTCCTGGGCAGGTTTAACGACATGACATAGCCCAGTCCCAGAGCATAAGAAGGATAAAAATTGTCAGGGAAAACATTCTCAGGAAGGTACCATTTGGAGTTAGGGTCTCGTAGAACATGTGCCCATTTGGCCACCAGTCCAGTCATGTAGTCGTGCTGTGGTGCAGTCAGCAGCATGTGCACCAGGCTGTTCACATTGAGAAACATATCTGAGTCAATCTTCATGGCGTAGGAAGCGTTGGGGCAGCGAAAGCTCAGCCACTCCAGCATCATCATGGTCTTGATGGTCAGGTTTTTGTAGCTGTCTGTGAAGTCACTCTGCAGAAGGTCTCTATGTTCTCTGCTCTCCTGCAGCACCTGCTCTTGGAGCTTCTCTGCCCCTTCTCCACTTGGCAGTCCCAACAGGAAGAACAGACTCACCACTTTGCCCAGAATCAGACTCTCAGTGCCCCAGGTACTGCGGACGGCATCACGAGCCATCCTGTTGTGAGGTGCAACTGGCACCATTAGAACCAGGAAGGGATTCTTCTCCTGACATTCCTTAGGCTCATCCACAATGAAGTGATACTCATGAGGGTATTCCACATGGAAAGATCCTGGTGAAATATAAGGTTCAATTGGCACTGATTGTTTTGCCGGGAGGAGATTGGGTACAGTTAGTGCCTCTGTCACGGTTGAATTCTCCATGGTGGTATTAATGTTTGTGACACTGAGTTCAATTCCTTGTTGGAGAGTTGCATTCTGAATGACGGTGGCAGTACTGTTTGAGTATGTAGTAATGACAGGAACTACCGTACTCACAACTTGACCAAACCTCATCCACCATTTAGGGACTAAGTCCTCAGTCCTTTCCACTAGGTCAGTGTTGTAGATAATTAGGGTCAAAGCCAAAAAAACAATAAAGAAATAACAGCGATATCGTGACCATATCACAAACCTCCCTCTGTGGTCCATTTTCTGGTGAACAAGAGACAGACAGTTGACTTAACAATCATTAAACAGCATGATATTGTGACACAAGCTGACATTCTTCCAGTCAACAACAGAACTGATTTCAAATTCAAAGTAAAACTGCTGAAATGCCAATGTTTAATCTATAGGTCAAATAAGTCAAATGCTTTTCCGTGTACAGTAGCTACCTATTTTTATCATAAAAATTGTAAGCATACATGGATTGGATTAAAATCAGTACACATAATAATGTATGTATGCTTAAAAATGGTAAACAACGTTTAAGTTCCTGAATACCTCAAATGTATTCGAGCAGGTGGCTAACCTACCACTAGGTTTCTTGCAGTTACATTGATTGCATTTTACCCACCTTAATGTTAAGCTCTTACATATTAAGTTCATTTGTAAAATGTTGATGTTGAATATAAACAATACAGGAATAACATTTCTGAAAAGTAAACTACTTACCTTCCTCCTTTTTATTCAAGCCAGTCTCAAACATGGTTGAGAATACTCCTTAAGCAACTCATACCCTGTGAGGGTTGCAAAACTTCCACTTTGCTTATCTTCTATAGACAAACTTCCCCCACTGGTGAGAGGGTGGATGTTTGCAGGTTGGCGACATAACCTAGACCAACCCAGTTAAAGGTATTCAGAATGACACGTTCACGAATCACTTCTAACAGCCCTTATTCTCTAGAGTCTTTTACGTCTTCTTCTGTGGCTCAGGAAATGTCCCTCCTTCCATGTAACTATGGTACTGTCTCTAGAGTTACTGGGTATTATTGTAGGGACATGCAAATGTCATGTAACCATAGCACCCAGGTCGCTTTACTTAGAGAGAAACCACACCTATATTGACCAACCTATTTTTCCAGGTAACATTAGATCTCATATCGTATGTCTCATGCTTCAAATATAAATACTAAAACCACGACATTGTATTTTGAGAGCAAGTGGTAATTTTTGTTCAGTTAATAATCAGCATAGTTGTGTTATCAGACCTGTCACGTCTGTATTATTTTGTTAGGGCTGTATATGACATTTTAAAGAGTTCCCATTAAAGAATTTACAAGTAAAACATTTTACTTTATTTTAGATGTTTAGTAGAATGTTCTCGAACTTTTGTAAGTAGATATTTGTAAAATGTATACAACCTTCACCTTTTTAAAGAATGTTGCTGTGTCACAAATATGTAGTTCCAACCTGTAATTTAATATGTTAGCCACCTTTGTTTGTGGACCTAAATGAAACAGGAACAGGAACTTTAAATTGAGATTGTCTGCACTGTAAATGTCTGAACCACTTATTCATTATTGGTTCAAACAAGGAGCAGTCTAATTTGGATTAGTTTGACTGATTCTGCTGCCTCAAATAATCATGGATTGCCAGATCTATTGTGGTTTGTCAAAACAAGTTGTTTAACCTGCATGTTAAATCTGTGACTTTGATACTGTCACTGAGAACAGCTTGCTTCACATTTATTTGTGACTGGGATATATTGATTTTGTCATTTAAAAATCTACTGATCTTCTAATGTCTGTGGCTCAAAAAGGCTCAATTCTTTTGTAAAAATCTATGAATGTTCAATGCAGATGTAACCCAATTCAAATGTATATTAAAAAAATATATCAAGAGCAGAACTCATAATTACAATTTGAGTTCAATGAGAAAGGGTATAGTGTAATTTTCTTAGAAAATGTAACATTCTATAACATTTCCAGAGAAACGATATGGACAAACACAGCAGTATATTGCTGGGGGATAGGGCAACATGAACTCTCATACTGTGTAATGCAACTAAGATAATAGATATATATCATAGTATAAAACATGTTGTTATGTGTTATTACATGTTATGATTATGAATAACCTTCAAAGCAGGGAAACATATTTAAACAGACTTGTTGTAAATAGTTCAATTAATTACTTAATTATCTAAGACTATTTCCTTCAAACCATTTGAATATTATCTTTATTGTTCTAATGGTATTGAAAGCACAATTAGCAATGATAATGAAAAAAGTACTAAAGGATACTTTAAAACATAATGAATAGGCATCACTATACATTTGATGATAATTAGCAACAAATGTGTCCTTTCTGTAAAATCAGAGTGCAACATTGCACCCATGACTGCTATTAGTGTTGTAACAATACAACAACAAAATGAGAACTACCATAAGGTCTTAATAACAGTAATTGATTTAGATACAGGTGGGATTATAACAAAATAAACATGCAGAACTACCCTTTTAAGTCAATTTTAGTACAATAATACACACTATTGTATACAGTAGAATATAATGTGATATGAGTGAGACAATGTACAGTATACCATGCACAGATCATATCATTTACATGAAAAAGTGAGATGGAAGTCCAAAGTCTTCAAAAGGCTCCAGCTGGAAGTGTGGTTTTGTGACCTTTGTCCATCTCATCCAAGGAGATTAAACTGACTTTATCTGAAGGTGGCCAAGAGAGCTCCCGGTCCCTCCTGCTCTCCTGGGCATCCGCCGCCAGTTCTGCTCCCCTCTCTTCCTTCCACAGCCTCTCGTGCTCTTCTTTTAACTCCTGGTAAGAATGGGAGAACATGTGGAAGATGGAGGTGGCTGGGAAGGCCATGATGAGAATCCCGCTCAGGATGCTGCTCAGCGCCACCACCTGACCAGGGATGCTGCGTGGTACCATGTCGCCGTATCCCACCGTTGTCATAGAGATGATGGCCATGGCTTGTTTTAATGTAATTTTGGTTTATGCTCAATTGCTGAATTATTGCTACACTGTCACACGTTTATTTTTTATATTACACAGAATACTAATGTAACAAAGCTCTAATGACTGAAGTCAGTGTTGATGTTGACCTTTCTTTTTTACTCAAACATGAGCAGGTAGTAAAGCAAACGTCATCCTGTATGGAAGATTAACCTATATAAAACATCTTTAGTTCTGCCACCCAACACTATCTCTAAAGTTTATGGCTCACTGTAAAAACCTATTATTCCAATGGCATGTTAACACGTAGGTCCAGGTTTGTGCAAGTCTTTCCAGAAGTTAACCTGATCTGTGATAGTGTATGTAGTGGTGGCTATTATCTGCGAATAGCTGCAGCGATTATAAGGCACAGGAAAAAGTTGAAACAGGTTCTGACTGGGAGGGTCAGTGGGCTGGATACCCAGGTGTTTCATGCACAGTCCCAGATAGACATCCTCTATATAAATGGCTTTAACATGCCTGGATGCCTCCACTAGCTTCCTGGGCAGGTTTAACGACATGACATAGCCCAGTCCCAGAGCATAAGAAGGATAAAAATTGTCAGGGAAAACATTCTCAGGAAGGTACCATTTGGAGTTAGGGTCTCGTAGAACATGTGCCCATTTGGCCACCAGTCCAGTCATGTAGTCGTGCTGTGGTGCAGTCAGCAGCATGTGCACCAGGCTGTTCACATTGAGAAACATATCTGAGTCAATCTTCATGGCGTAGGAAGCGTTGGGGCAGCGAAAGCTCAGCCACTCCAGCATCATCATGGTCTTGATGGTCAGGTTTTTGTAGCTGTCTGTGAAGTCACTCTGCAGAAGGTCTCTATGTTCTCTGCTCTCCTGCAGCACCTGCTCTTGGAGCTTCTCTGCCCCTTCTCCACTTGGCAGTCCCAACAGGAAGAACAGACTCACCACTTTGCCCAGAATCAGACTCTCAGTGCCCCAGGTACTGCGGACGGCATCACGAGCCATCCTGTTGTGAGGTGCAACTGGCACCATTAGAACCAGGAAGGGATTCTTCTCCTGACATTCCTTAGGCTCATCCACAATGAAGTGATACTCATGAGGGTATTCCACATGGAAAGATCCTGGTGAAATATAAGGTTCAATTGGCACTGATTGTTTTGCCGGGAGGAGATTGGGTACAGTTAGTGCCTCTGTCACGGTTGAATTCTCCATGGTGGTATTAATGTTTGTGACACTGAGTTCAATTCCTTGTTGGAGAGTTGCATTCTGAATGACGGTGGCAGTACTGTTTGAGTATGTAGTAATGACAGGAACTACCGTACTCACAACTTGACCAAACCTCATCCACCATTTAGGGACTAAGTCCTCAGTCCTTTCCACTAGGTCAGTGTTGTAGATAATTAGGGTCAAAGCCAAAAAAACAATAAAGAAATAACAGCGATATCGTGACCATATCACAAACCTCCCTCTGTGGTCCATTTTCTGGTGAACAAGAGACAGACAGTTGACTTAACAATCATTAAACAGCATGATATTGTGACACAAGCTGACATTCTTCCAGTCAACAACAGAACTGATTTCAAATTCAAAGTAAAACTGCTGAAATGCCAATGTTTAATCTATAGGTCAAATAAGTCAAATGCTTTTCCGTGTACAGTAGCTACCTATTTTTATCATAAAAATTGTAAGCATACATGGATTGGATTAAAATCAGTACACATAATAATGTATGTATGCTTAAAAATGGTAAACAACGTTTAAGTTCCTGAATACCTCAAATGTATTCGAGCAGGTGGCTAACCTACCACTAGGTTTCTTGCAGTTACATTGATTGCATTTTACCCACCTTAATGTTAAGCTCTTACATATTAAGTTCATTTGTAAAATGTTGATGTTGAATATAAACAATACAGGAATAACATTTCTGAAAAGTAAACTACTTACCTTCCTCCTTTTTATTCAAGCCAGTCTCAAACATGGTTGAGAATACTCCTTAAGCAACTCATACCCTGTGAGGGTTGCAAAACTTCCACTTTGCTTATCTTCTATAGACAAACTTCCCCCACTGGTGAGAGGGTGGATGTTTGCAGGTTGGCGACATAACCTAGACCAACCCAGTTAAAGGTATTCAGAATGACACGTTCACGAATCACTTCTAACAGCCCTTATTCTCTAGAGTCTTTTACGTCTTCTTCTGTGGCTCAGGAAATGTCCCTCCTTCCATGTAACTATGGTACTGTCTCTAGAGTTACTGGGTATTATTGTAGGGACATGCAAATGTCATGTAACCATAGCACCCAGGTCGCTTTACTTAGAGAGAAACCACACCTATATTGACCAACCTATTTTTCCAGGTAACATTAGATCTCATATCGTATGTCTCATGCTTCAAATATAAATACTAAAACCACGACATTGTATTTTGAGAGCAAGTGGTAATTTTTGTTCAGTTAATAATCAGCATAGTTGTGTTATCAGACCTGTCACGTCTGTATTATTTTGTTAGGGCTGTATATGACATTTTAAAGAGTTCCCATTAAAGAATTTACAAGTAAAACATTTTACTTTATTTTAGATGTTTAGTAGAATGTTCTCGAACTTTTGTAAGTAGATATTTGTAAAATGTATACAACCTTCACCTTTTTAAAGAATGTTGCTGTGTCACAAATATGTAGTTCCAACCTGTAATTTAATATGTTAGCCACCTTTGTTTGTGGACCTAAATGAAACAGGAACAGGAACTTTAAATTGAGATTGTCTGCACTGTAAATGTCTGAACCACTTATTCATTATTGGTTCAAACAAGGAGCAGTCTAATTTGGATTAGTTTGACTGATTCTGCTGCCTCAAATAATCATGGATTGCCAGATCTATTGTGGTTTGTCAAAACAAGTTGTTTAACCTGCATGTTAAATCTGTGACTTTGATACTGTCACTGAGAACAGCTTGCTTCACATTTATTTGTGACTGGGATATATTGATTTTGTCATTTAAAAATCTACTGATCTTCTAATGTCTGTGGCTCAAAAAGGCTCAATTCTTTTGTAAAAATCTATGAATGTTCAATGCAGATGTAACCCAATTCAAATGTATATTAAAAAAATATATCAAGAGCAGAACTCATAATTACAATTTGAGTTCAATGAGAAAGGGTATAGTGTAATTTTCTTAGAAAATGTAACATTCTATAACATTTCCAGAGAAACGATATGGACAAACACAGCAGTATATTGCTGGGGGATAGGGCAACATGAACTCTCATACTGTGTAATGCAACTAAGATAATAGATATATATCATAGTATAAAACATGTTGTTATGTGTTATTACATGTTATGATTATGAATAACCTTCAAAGCAGGGAAACATATTTAAACAGACTTGTTGTAAATAGTTCAATTAATTACTTAATTATCTAAGACTATTTCCTTCAAACCATTTGAATATTATCTTTATTGTTCTAATGGTATTGAAAGCACAATTAGCAATGATAATGAAAAAAGTACTAAAGGATACTTTAAAACATAATGAATAGGCATCACTATACATTTGATGATAATTAGCAACAAATGTGTCCTTTCTGTAAAATCAGAGTGCAACATTGCACCCATGACTGCTATTAGTGTTGTAACAATACAACAACAAAATGAGAACTACCATAAGGTCTTAATAACAGTAATTGATTTAGATACAGGTGGGATTATAACAAAATAAACATGCAGAACTACCCTTTTAAGTCAATTTTAGTACAATAATACACACTATTGTATACAGTAGAATATAATGTGATATGAGTGAGACAATGTACAGTATACCATGCACAGATCATATCATTTACATGAAAAAGTGAGATGGAAGTCCAAAGTCTTCAAAAGGCTCCAGCTGGAAGTGTGGTTTTGTGACCTTTGTCCATCTCATCCAAGGAGATTAAACTGACTTTATCTGAAGGTGGCCAAGAGAGCTCCCGGTCCCTCCTGCTCTCCTGGGCATCCGCCGCCAGTTCTGCTCCCCTCTCTTCCTTCCACAGCCTCTCGTGCTCTTCTTTTAACTCCTGGTAAGAATGGGAGAACATGTGGAAGATGGAGGTGGCTGGGAAGGCCATGATGAGAATCCCGCTCAGGATGCTGCTCAGCGCCACCACCTGACCAGGGATGCTGCGTGGTACCATGTCGCCGTATCCCACCGTTGTCATAGAGATGATGGCCATGGCTTGTTTTAATGTAATTTTGGTTTATGCTCAATTGCTGAATTATTGCTACACTGTCACACGTTTATTTTTTATATTACACAGAATACTAATGTAACAAAGCTCTAATGACTGAAGTCAGTGTTGATGTTGACCTTTCTTTTTTACTCAAACATGAGCAGGTAGTAAAGCAAACGTCATCCTGTATGGAAGATTAACCTATATAAAACATCTTTAGTTCTGCCACCCAACACTATCTCTAAAGTTTATGGCTCACTGTAAAAACCTATTATTCCAATGGCATGTTAACACGTAGGTCCAGGTTTGTGCAAGTCTTTCCAGAAGTTAACCTGATCTGTGATAGTGTATGTAGTGGTGGCTATTATCTGCGAATAGCTGCAGCGATTATAAGGCACAGGAAAAAGTTGAAACAGGTTCTGACTGGGAGGGTCAGTGGGCTGGATACCCAGGTGTTTCATGCACAGTCCCAGATAGACATCCTCTATATAAATGGCTTTAACATGCCTGGATGCCTCCACTAGCTTCCTGGGCAGGTTTAACGACATGACATAGCCCAGTCCCAGAGCATAAGAAGGATAAAAATTGTCAGGGAAAACATTCTCAGGAAGGTACCATTTGGAGTTAGGGTCTCGTAGAACATGTGCCCATTTGGCCACCAGTCCAGTCATGTAGTCGTGCTGTGGTGCAGTCAGCAGCATGTGCACCAGGCTGTTCACATTGAGAAACATATCTGAGTCAATCTTCATGGCGTAGGAAGCGTTGGGGCAGCGAAAGCTCAGCCACTCCAGCATCATCATGGTCTTGATGGTCAGGTTTTTGTAGCTGTCTGTGAAGTCACTCTGCAGAAGGTCTCTATGTTCTCTGCTCTCCTGCAGCACCTGCTCTTGGAGCTTCTCTGCCCCTTCTCCACTTGGCAGTCCCAACAGGAAGAACAGACTCACCACTTTGCCCAGAATCAGACTCTCAGTGCCCCAGGTACTGCGGACGGCATCACGAGCCATCCTGTTGTGAGGTGCAACTGGCACCATTAGAACCAGGAAGGGATTCTTCTCCTGACATTCCTTAGGCTCATCCACAATGAAGTGATACTCATGAGGGTATTCCACATGGAAAGATCCTGGTGAAATATAAGGTTCAATTGGCACTGATTGTTTTGCCGGGAGGAGATTGGGTACAGTTAGTGCCTCTGTCACGGTTGAATTCTCCATGGTGGTATTAATGTTTGTGACACTGAGTTCAATTCCTTGTTGGAGAGTTGCATTCTGAATGACGGTGGCAGTACTGTTTGAGTATGTAGTAATGACAGGAACTACCGTACTCACAACTTGACCAAACCTCATCCACCATTTAGGGACTAAGTCCTCAGTCCTTTCCACTAGGTCAGTGTTGTAGATAATTAGGGTCAAAGCCAAAAAAACAATAAAGAAATAACAGCGATATCGTGACCATATCACAAACCTCCCTCTGTGGTCCATTTTCTGGTGAACAAGAGACAGACAGTTGACTTAACAATCATTAAACAGCATGATATTGTGACACAAGCTGACATTCTTCCAGTCAACAACAGAACTGATTTCAAATTCAAAGTAAAACTGCTGAAATGCCAATGTTTAATCTATAGGTCAAATAAGTCAAATGCTTTTCCGTGTACAGTAGCTACCTATTTTTATCATAAAAATTGTAAGCATACATGGATTGGATTAAAATCAGTACACATAATAATGTATGTATGCTTAAAAATGGTAAACAACGTTTAAGTTCCTGAATACCTCAAATGTATTCGAGCAGGTGGCTAACCTACCACTAGGTTTCTTGCAGTTACATTGATTGCATTTTACCCACCTTAATGTTAAGCTCTTACATATTAAGTTCATTTGTAAAATGTTGATGTTGAATATAAACAATACAGGAATAACATTTCTGAAAAGTAAACTACTTACCTTCCTCCTTTTTATTCAAGCCAGTCTCAAACATGGTTGAGAATACTCCTTAAGCAACTCATACCCTGTGAGGGTTGCAAAACTTCCACTTTGCTTATCTTCTATAGACAAACTTCCCCCACTGGTGAGAGGGTGGATGTTTGCAGGTTGGCGACATAACCTAGACCAACCCAGTTAAAGGTATTCAGAATGACACGTTCACGAATCACTTCTAACAGCCCTTATTCTCTAGAGTCTTTTACGTCTTCTTCTGTGGCTCAGGAAATGTCCCTCCTTCCATGTAACTATGGTACTGTCTCTAGAGTTACTGGGTATTATTGTAGGGACATGCAAATGTCATGTAACCATAGCACCCAGGTCGCTTTACTTAGAGAGAAACCACACCTATATTGACCAACCTATTTTTCCAGGTAACATTAGATCTCATATCGTATGTCTCATGCTTCAAATATAAATACTAAAACCACGACATTGTATTTTGAGAGCAAGTGGTAATTTTTGTTCAGTTAATAATCAGCATAGTTGTGTTATCAGACCTGTCACGTCTGTATTATTTTGTTAGGGCTGTATATGACATTTTAAAGAGTTCCCATTAAAGAATTTACAAGTAAAACATTTTACTTTATTTTAGATGTTTAGTAGAATGTTCTCGAACTTTTGTAAGTAGATATTTGTAAAATGTATACAACCTTCACCTTTTTAAAGAATGTTGCTGTGTCACAAATATGTAGTTCCAACCTGTAATTTAATATGTTAGCCACCTTTGTTTGTGGACCTAAATGAAACAGGAACAGGAACTTTAAATTGAGATTGTCTGCACTGTAAATGTCTGAACCACTTATTCATTATTGGTTCAAACAAGGAGCAGTCTAATTTGGATTAGTTTGACTGATTCTGCTGCCTCAAATAATCATGGATTGCCAGATCTATTGTGGTTTGTCAAAACAAGTTGTTTAACCTGCATGTTAAATCTGTGACTTTGATACTGTCACTGAGAACAGCTTGCTTCACATTTATTTGTGACTGGGATATATTGATTTTGTCATTTAAAAATCTACTGATCTTCTAATGTCTGTGGCTCAAAAAGGCTCAATTCTTTTGTAAAAATCTATGAATGTTCAATGCAGATGTAACCCAATTCAAATGTATATTAAAAAAATATATCAAGAGCAGAACTCATAATTACAATTTGAGTTCAATGAGAAAGGGTATAGTGTAATTTTCTTAGAAAATGTAACATTCTATAACATTTCCAGAGAAACGATATGGACAAACACAGCAGTATATTGCTGGGGGATAGGGCAACATGAACTCTCATACTGTGTAATGCAACTAAGATAATAGATATATATCATAGTATAAAACATGTTGTTATGTGTTATTACATGTTATGATTATGAATAACCTTCAAAGCAGGGAAACATATTTAAACAGACTTGTTGTAAATAGTTCAATTAATTACTTAATTATCTAAGACTATTTCCTTCAAACCATTTGAATATTATCTTTATTGTTCTAATGGTATTGAAAGCACAATTAGCAATGATAATGAAAAAAGTACTAAAGGATACTTTAAAACATAATGAATAGGCATCACTATACATTTGATGATAATTAGCAACAAATGTGTCCTTTCTGTAAAATCAGAGTGCAACATTGCACCCATGACTGCTATTAGTGTTGTAACAATACAACAACAAAATGAGAACTACCATAAGGTCTTAATAACAGTAATTGATTTAGATACAGGTGGGATTATAACAAAATAAACATGCAGAACTACCCTTTTAAGTCAATTTTAGTACAATAATACACACTATTGTATACAGTAGAATATAATGTGATATGAGTGAGACAATGTACAGTATACCATGCACAGATCATATCATTTACATGAAAAAGTGAGATGGAAGTCCAAAGTCTTCAAAAGGCTCCAGCTGGAAGTGTGGTTTTGTGACCTTTGTCCATCTCATCCAAGGAGATTAAACTGACTTTATCTGAAGGTGGCCAAGAGAGCTCCCGGTCCCTCCTGCTCTCCTGGGCATCCGCCGCCAGTTCTGCTCCCCTCTCTTCCTTCCACAGCCTCTCGTGCTCTTCTTTTAACTCCTGGTAAGAATGGGAGAACATGTGGAAGATGGAGGTGGCTGGGAAGGCCATGATGAGAATCCCGCTCAGGATGCTGCTCAGCGCCACCACCTGACCAGGGATGCTGCGTGGTACCATGTCGCCGTATCCCACCGTTGTCATAGAGATGATGGCCATGGCTTGTTTTAATGTAATTTTGGTTTATGCTCAATTGCTGAATTATTGCTACACTGTCACACGTTTATTTTTTATATTACACAGAATACTAATGTAACAAAGCTCTAATGACTGAAGTCAGTGTTGATGTTGACCTTTCTTTTTTACTCAAACATGAGCAGGTAGTAAAGCAAACGTCATCCTGTATGGAAGATTAACCTATATAAAACATCTTTAGTTCTGCCACCCAACACTATCTCTAAAGTTTATGGCTCACTGTAAAAACCTATTATTCCAATGGCATGTTAACACGTAGGTCCAGGTTTGTGCAAGTCTTTCCAGAAGTTAACCTGATCTGTGATAGTGTATGTAGTGGTGGCTATTATCTGCGAATAGCTGCAGCGATTATAAGGCACAGGAAAAAGTTGAAACAGGTTCTGACTGGGAGGGTCAGTGGGCTGGATACCCAGGTGTTTCATGCACAGTCCCAGATAGACATCCTCTATATAAATGGCTTTAACATGCCTGGATGCCTCCACTAGCTTCCTGGGCAGGTTTAACGACATGACATAGCCCAGTCCCAGAGCATAAGAAGGATAAAAATTGTCAGGGAAAACATTCTCAGGAAGGTACCATTTGGAGTTAGGGTCTCGTAGAACATGTGCCCATTTGGCCACCAGTCCAGTCATGTAGTCGTGCTGTGGTGCAGTCAGCAGCATGTGCACCAGGCTGTTCACATTGAGAAACATATCTGAGTCAATCTTCATGGCGTAGGAAGCGTTGGGGCAGCGAAAGCTCAGCCACTCCAGCATCATCATGGTCTTGATGGTCAGGTTTTTGTAGCTGTCTGTGAAGTCACTCTGCAGAAGGTCTCTATGTTCTCTGCTCTCCTGCAGCACCTGCTCTTGGAGCTTCTCTGCCCCTTCTCCACTTGGCAGTCCCAACAGGAAGAACAGACTCACCACTTTGCCCAGAATCAGACTCTCAGTGCCCCAGGTACTGCGGACGGCATCACGAGCCATCCTGTTGTGAGGTGCAACTGGCACCATTAGAACCAGGAAGGGATTCTTCTCCTGACATTCCTTAGGCTCATCCACAATGAAGTGATACTCATGAGGGTATTCCACATGGAAAGATCCTGGTGAAATATAAGGTTCAATTGGCACTGATTGTTTTGCCGGGAGGAGATTGGGTACAGTTAGTGCCTCTGTCACGGTTGAATTCTCCATGGTGGTATTAATGTTTGTGACACTGAGTTCAATTCCTTGTTGGAGAGTTGCATTCTGAATGACGGTGGCAGTACTGTTTGAGTATGTAGTAATGACAGGAACTACCGTACTCACAACTTGACCAAACCTCATCCACCATTTAGGGACTAAGTCCTCAGTCCTTTCCACTAGGTCAGTGTTGTAGATAATTAGGGTCAAAGCCAAAAAAACAATAAAGAAATAACAGCGATATCGTGACCATATCACAAACCTCCCTCTGTGGTCCATTTTCTGGTGAACAAGAGACAGACAGTTGACTTAACAATCATTAAACAGCATGATATTGTGACACAAGCTGACATTCTTCCAGTCAACAACAGAACTGATTTCAAATTCAAAGTAAAACTGCTGAAATGCCAATGTTTAATCTATAGGTCAAATAAGTCAAATGCTTTTCCGTGTACAGTAGCTACCTATTTTTATCATAAAAATTGTAAGCATACATGGATTGGATTAAAATCAGTACACATAATAATGTATGTATGCTTAAAAATGGTAAACAACGTTTAAGTTCCTGAATACCTCAAATGTATTCGAGCAGGTGGCTAACCTACCACTAGGTTTCTTGCAGTTACATTGATTGCATTTTACCCACCTTAATGTTAAGCTCTTACATATTAAGTTCATTTGTAAAATGTTGATGTTGAATATAAACAATACAGGAATAACATTTCTGAAAAGTAAACTACTTACCTTCCTCCTTTTTATTCAAGCCAGTCTCAAACATGGTTGAGAATACTCCTTAAGCAACTCATACCCTGTGAGGGTTGCAAAACTTCCACTTTGCTTATCTTCTATAGACAAACTTCCCCCACTGGTGAGAGGGTGGATGTTTGCAGGTTGGCGACATAACCTAGACCAACCCAGTTAAAGGTATTCAGAATGACACGTTCACGAATCACTTCTAACAGCCCTTATTCTCTAGAGTCTTTTACGTCTTCTTCTGTGGCTCAGGAAATGTCCCTCCTTCCATGTAACTATGGTACTGTCTCTAGAGTTACTGGGTATTATTGTAGGGACATGCAAATGTCATGTAACCATAGCACCCAGGTCGCTTTACTTAGAGAGAAACCACACCTATATTGACCAACCTATTTTTCCAGGTAACATTAGATCTCATATCGTATGTCTCATGCTTCAAATATAAATACTAAAACCACGACATTGTATTTTGAGAGCAAGTGGTAATTTTTGTTCAGTTAATAATCAGCATAGTTGTGTTATCAGACCTGTCACGTCTGTATTATTTTGTTAGGGCTGTATATGACATTTTAAAGAGTTCCCATTAAAGAATTTACAAGTAAAACATTTTACTTTATTTTAGATGTTTAGTAGAATGTTCTCGAACTTTTGTAAGTAGATATTTGTAAAATGTATACAACCTTCACCTTTTTAAAGAATGTTGCTGTGTCACAAATATGTAGTTCCAACCTGTAATTTAATATGTTAGCCACCTTTGTTTGTGGACCTAAATGAAACAGGAACAGGAACTTTAAATTGAGATTGTCTGCACTGTAAATGTCTGAACCACTTATTCATTATTGGTTCAAACAAGGAGCAGTCTAATTTGGATTAGTTTGACTGATTCTGCTGCCTCAAATAATCATGGATTGCCAGATCTATTGTGGTTTGTCAAAACAAGTTGTTTAACCTGCATGTTAAATCTGTGACTTTGATACTGTCACTGAGAACAGCTTGCTTCACATTTATTTGTGACTGGGATATATTGATTTTGTCATTTAAAAATCTACTGATCTTCTAATGTCTGTGGCTCAAAAAGGCTCAATTCTTTTGTAAAAATCTATGAATGTTCAATGCAGATGTAACCCAATTCAAATGTATATTAAAAAAATATATCAAGAGCAGAACTCATAATTACAATTTGAGTTCAATGAGAAAGGGTATAGTGTAATTTTCTTAGAAAATGTAACATTCTATAACATTTCCAGAGAAACGATATGGACAAACACAGCAGTATATTGCTGGGGGATAGGGCAACATGAACTCTCATACTGTGTAATGCAACTAAGATAATAGATATATATCATAGTATAAAACATGTTGTTATGTGTTATTACATGTTATGATTATGAATAACCTTCAAAGCAGGGAAACATATTTAAACAGACTTGTTGTAAATAGTTCAATTAATTACTTAATTATCTAAGACTATTTCCTTCAAACCATTTGAATATTATCTTTATTGTTCTAATGGTATTGAAAGCACAATTAGCAATGATAATGAAAAAAGTACTAAAGGATACTTTAAAACATAATGAATAGGCATCACTATACATTTGATGATAATTAGCAACAAATGTGTCCTTTCTGTAAAATCAGAGTGCAACATTGCACCCATGACTGCTATTAGTGTTGTAACAATACAACAACAAAATGAGAACTACCATAAGGTCTTAATAACAGTAATTGATTTAGATACAGGTGGGATTATAACAAAATAAACATGCAGAACTACCCTTTTAAGTCAATTTTAGTACAATAATACACACTATTGTATACAGTAGAATATAATGTGATATGAGTGAGACAATGTACAGTATACCATGCACAGATCATATCATTTACATGAAAAAGTGAGATGGAAGTCCAAAGTCTTCAAAAGGCTCCAGCTGGAAGTGTGGTTTTGTGACCTTTGTCCATCTCATCCAAGGAGATTAAACTGACTTTATCTGAAGGTGGCCAAGAGAGCTCCCGGTCCCTCCTGCTCTCCTGGGCATCCGCCGCCAGTTCTGCTCCCCTCTCTTCCTTCCACAGCCTCTCGTGCTCTTCTTTTAACTCCTGGTAAGAATGGGAGAACATGTGGAAGATGGAGGTGGCTGGGAAGGCCATGATGAGAATCCCGCTCAGGATGCTGCTCAGCGCCACCACCTGACCAGGGATGCTGCGTGGTACCATGTCGCCGTATCCCACCGTTGTCATAGAGATGATGGCCATGGCTTGTTTTAATGTAATTTTGGTTTATGCTCAATTGCTGAATTATTGCTACACTGTCACACGTTTATTTTTTATATTACACAGAATACTAATGTAACAAAGCTCTAATGACTGAAGTCAGTGTTGATGTTGACCTTTCTTTTTTACTCAAACATGAGCAGGTAGTAAAGCAAACGTCATCCTGTATGGAAGATTAACCTATATAAAACATCTTTAGTTCTGCCACCCAACACTATCTCTAAAGTTTATGGCTCACTGTAAAAACCTATTATTCCAATGGCATGTTAACACGTAGGTCCAGGTTTGTGCAAGTCTTTCCAGAAGTTAACCTGATCTGTGATAGTGTATGTAGTGGTGGCTATTATCTGCGAATAGCTGCAGCGATTATAAGGCACAGGAAAAAGTTGAAACAGGTTCTGACTGGGAGGGTCAGTGGGCTGGATACCCAGGTGTTTCATGCACAGTCCCAGATAGACATCCTCTATATAAATGGCTTTAACATGCCTGGATGCCTCCACTAGCTTCCTGGGCAGGTTTAACGACATGACATAGCCCAGTCCCAGAGCATAAGAAGGATAAAAATTGTCAGGGAAAACATTCTCAGGAAGGTACCATTTGGAGTTAGGGTCTCGTAGAACATGTGCCCATTTGGCCACCAGTCCAGTCATGTAGTCGTGCTGTGGTGCAGTCAGCAGCATGTGCACCAGGCTGTTCACATTGAGAAACATATCTGAGTCAATCTTCATGGCGTAGGAAGCGTTGGGGCAGCGAAAGCTCAGCCACTCCAGCATCATCATGGTCTTGATGGTCAGGTTTTTGTAGCTGTCTGTGAAGTCACTCTGCAGAAGGTCTCTATGTTCTCTGCTCTCCTGCAGCACCTGCTCTTGGAGCTTCTCTGCCCCTTCTCCACTTGGCAGTCCCAACAGGAAGAACAGACTCACCACTTTGCCCAGAATCAGACTCTCAGTGCCCCAGGTACTGCGGACGGCATCACGAGCCATCCTGTTGTGAGGTGCAACTGGCACCATTAGAACCAGGAAGGGATTCTTCTCCTGACATTCCTTAGGCTCATCCACAATGAAGTGATACTCATGAGGGTATTCCACATGGAAAGATCCTGGTGAAATATAAGGTTCAATTGGCACTGATTGTTTTGCCGGGAGGAGATTGGGTACAGTTAGTGCCTCTGTCACGGTTGAATTCTCCATGGTGGTATTAATGTTTGTGACACTGAGTTCAATTCCTTGTTGGAGAGTTGCATTCTGAATGACGGTGGCAGTACTGTTTGAGTATGTAGTAATGACAGGAACTACCGTACTCACAACTTGACCAAACCTCATCCACCATTTAGGGACTAAGTCCTCAGTCCTTTCCACTAGGTCAGTGTTGTAGATAATTAGGGTCAAAGCCAAAAAAACAATAAAGAAATAACAGCGATATCGTGACCATATCACAAACCTCCCTCTGTGGTCCATTTTCTGGTGAACAAGAGACAGACAGTTGACTTAACAATCATTAAACAGCATGATATTGTGACACAAGCTGACATTCTTCCAGTCAACAACAGAACTGATTTCAAATTCAAAGTAAAACTGCTGAAATGCCAATGTTTAATCTATAGGTCAAATAAGTCAAATGCTTTTCCGTGTACAGTAGCTACCTATTTTTATCATAAAAATTGTAAGCATACATGGATTGGATTAAAATCAGTACACATAATAATGTATGTATGCTTAAAAATGGTAAACAACGTTTAAGTTCCTGAATACCTCAAATGTATTCGAGCAGGTGGCTAACCTACCACTAGGTTTCTTGCAGTTACATTGATTGCATTTTACCCACCTTAATGTTAAGCTCTTACATATTAAGTTCATTTGTAAAATGTTGATGTTGAATATAAACAATACAGGAATAACATTTCTGAAAAGTAAACTACTTACCTTCCTCCTTTTTATTCAAGCCAGTCTCAAACATGGTTGAGAATACTCCTTAAGCAACTCATACCCTGTGAGGGTTGCAAAACTTCCACTTTGCTTATCTTCTATAGACAAACTTCCCCCACTGGTGAGAGGGTGGATGTTTGCAGGTTGGCGACATAACCTAGACCAACCCAGTTAAAGGTATTCAGAATGACACGTTCACGAATCACTTCTAACAGCCCTTATTCTCTAGAGTCTTTTACGTCTTCTTCTGTGGCTCAGGAAATGTCCCTCCTTCCATGTAACTATGGTACTGTCTCTAGAGTTACTGGGTATTATTGTAGGGACATGCAAATGTCATGTAACCATAGCACCCAGGTCGCTTTACTTAGAGAGAAACCACACCTATATTGACCAACCTATTTTTCCAGGTAACATTAGATCTCATATCGTATGTCTCATGCTTCAAATATAAATACTAAAACCACGACATTGTATTTTGAGAGCAAGTGGTAATTTTTGTTCAGTTAATAATCAGCATAGTTGTGTTATCAGACCTGTCACGTCTGTATTATTTTGTTAGGGCTGTATATGACATTTTAAAGAGTTCCCATTAAAGAATTTACAAGTAAAACATTTTACTTTATTTTAGATGTTTAGTAGAATGTTCTCGAACTTTTGTAAGTAGATATTTGTAAAATGTATACAACCTTCACCTTTTTAAAGAATGTTGCTGTGTCACAAATATGTAGTTCCAACCTGTAATTTAATATGTTAGCCACCTTTGTTTGTGGACCTAAATGAAACAGGAACAGGAACTTTAAATTGAGATTGTCTGCACTGTAAATGTCTGAACCACTTATTCATTATTGGTTCAAACAAGGAGCAGTCTAATTTGGATTAGTTTGACTGATTCTGCTGCCTCAAATAATCATGGATTGCCAGATCTATTGTGGTTTGTCAAAACAAGTTGTTTAACCTGCATGTTAAATCTGTGACTTTGATACTGTCACTGAGAACAGCTTGCTTCACATTTATTTGTGACTGGGATATATTGATTTTGTCATTTAAAAATCTACTGATCTTCTAATGTCTGTGGCTCAAAAAGGCTCAATTCTTTTGTAAAAATCTATGAATGTTCAATGCAGATGTAACCCAATTCAAATGTATATTAAAAAAATATATCAAGAGCAGAACTCATAATTACAATTTGAGTTCAATGAGAAAGGGTATAGTGTAATTTTCTTAGAAAATGTAACATTCTATAACATTTCCAGAGAAACGATATGGACAAACACAGCAGTATATTGCTGGGGGATAGGGCAACATGAACTCTCATACTGTGTAATGCAACTAAGATAATAGATATATATCATAGTATAAAACATGTTGTTATGTGTTATTACATGTTATGATTATGAATAACCTTCAAAGCAGGGAAACATATTTAAACAGACTTGTTGTAAATAGTTCAATTAATTACTTAATTATCTAAGACTATTTCCTTCAAACCATTTGAATATTATCTTTATTGTTCTAATGGTATTGAAAGCACAATTAGCAATGATAATGAAAAAAGTACTAAAGGATACTTTAAAACATAATGAATAGGCATCACTATACATTTGATGATAATTAGCAACAAATGTGTCCTTTCTGTAAAATCAGAGTGCAACATTGCACCCATGACTGCTATTAGTGTTGTAACAATACAACAACAAAATGAGAACTACCATAAGGTCTTAATAACAGTAATTGATTTAGATACAGGTGGGATTATAACAAAATAAACATGCAGAACTACCCTTTTAAGTCAATTTTAGTACAATAATACACACTATTGTATACAGTAGAATATAATGTGATATGAGTGAGACAATGTACAGTATACCATGCACAGATCATATCATTTACATGAAAAAGTGAGATGGAAGTCCAAAGTCTTCAAAAGGCTCCAGCTGGAAGTGTGGTTTTGTGACCTTTGTCCATCTCATCCAAGGAGATTAAACTGACTTTATCTGAAGGTGGCCAAGAGAGCTCCCGGTCCCTCCTGCTCTCCTGGGCATCCGCCGCCAGTTCTGCTCCCCTCTCTTCCTTCCACAGCCTCTCGTGCTCTTCTTTTAACTCCTGGTAAGAATGGGAGAACATGTGGAAGATGGAGGTGGCTGGGAAGGCCATGATGAGAATCCCGCTCAGGATGCTGCTCAGCGCCACCACCTGACCAGGGATGCTGCGTGGTACCATGTCGCCGTATCCCACCGTTGTCATAGAGATGATGGCCCACCAGTAGGAAGCCGGAATGCTGCTAAATCGATGCTGTGGGGCAGTAGCGGCGTACGGTGCCAGCTCGCTCTCGGCTAGATGGACTAGCGGGGAGAAGAGGGCCACAGCCACGCAGACAAAGAGCAGCAGCAGGCCAAACTCACGCATGCTGCGTTGCATAGTTAGCCCCAGGGTCTGCAAACCAAGGGAGTGGCGTGCCAGGCGCATCACGTAGAGAATACGCAAGGCCCGCATCATTCGCAGGATCAGGCCCAGTTTATCCAAGTATCCCCTTCCTGGTCCGGCGTTTCCGTTTTCCAGAGACTTGTCTGTGTCCCCCATAGCCAGAGATATATAGTAGGGTAGGATGGCAATGGCATCAATTATGTTGAGGGGGCCACGGACAAAGGCCAGCTTGCTACGAGCGTGGAGGAACCGCATAATGAACTCCAGTGAAAACCAAGCCACGCACACAGTCTCCACCACAAACATGGTGTGACATTTCTGTGAACACTCACCCTGCAAACAGCAAAGGACAGAGGAACAAAGTGGAGACACCCATTAGGTGCGATGGGACAGACTAGTGTCTTCTATCTGCAACAGTATATGTTCTTTACTTACCTTGGTTTCCTCCTCACGGAGATCAGGCATGGTGCTGATACACAGGCTGATGACTGTGACGGCAACCATAACTATGGAGAAGCAGGCAAACACCTTCCCTGCAAGGCCGGAGAGTGGGTTCTCCACTACCTCCCTCAACATGCTCATCAGTCTTCGATAGCCCTTCTCCGCCACAGGGGGGGGTTTCTTTAGCTCCATTCTCATCTGCCTCCACTCTTCCTCTTTACGCTCACGCTCAGCCATGTCCTCCACACGACTCATCATCCGGCGCCGGCAGCAACGCTCCATGTAGGCCGGGTCCACACCCCAGTAGTCAAGCTCGTCGTGCAGCGACATGGCACACAGCTCACGCAGCAGCCTCAGCTTCCCGGCTACCAGGAAGTTGAAGATGACACGGAAGGCTGCCGGGTTGCGGTCGAAAAAGAACTCACGTCTGGTTTCATCATAGTCATCACAGAGGCGTGCTATCTCTTCAGGGCTGGTGCAGAACCGTAGGTGGCCGAGGCGACTAAGGGGGAACTGGTCCAGGGTACTCCAGAGAAATGTATAATGGTTACCGCCTACATTGATTAGGGCCTGAAGGTTGTGGTCAACCACATGCAAGGACTCTGAACCACGGAGCAGTTGAGCGCGCTGATAATAAACACCCTTGATGGTCTCGGTCTCTGTAATCTCGGTGAAGAAACGGTCGAGGCTGCTGTTGTCACTGCTGACAGAGTAAGCACCAAAGTCATGGTTGGCATTGCTGATGATAGGCATTGTGGCATTGGGATGTGTTACAGCACAGCCGTAGAGGTGTTTGAGAAGGACAACACTGGAAAAGAGGCACAAACAAGGAGCAACAAATATGTGAATAAAAACGCAGGCTCACTCAAATGATGCTCATCAAATATCTATCAAATATCTTCTACCTTTTCACACAACTGAGCTGACATTGACTGTTAGTGAGACATACACAGCTTGGCTTACTAGTTCTAGAGAATGTTACTGGTTGGCAAGGTTGTCAGCTGTATCCTGACAAAATTGTGATACCTTGGCCTCTGCTACAAACTTCACACTAATGAAGTAAGCACGTCTGAAAATGGGTCTAGAAATAGTTAGGTCTATATCGTCTGTATAATTACATCAATGAAGAAGCACAGAACAGTTAGCGAAAAAGTGCCCGAAAGGTGTCTCACCTCAATCCTAAGTGACAATTGTTTTTCTCCTTTGGTCACGTTTTGAAGAAAATGCTATCCTGATGCAGCCTTTCCTTGGTTAGCCTTCAAGGGCTGTGAACAAAATCCATTGATTTGTTCATAGGGACTTTTCGAAGCACTGGCGAAAATTTCAAAATCAAAATAGTAGTTTGGAAGAACTTTTATCTGGAAAATGTTACTTTGCAACCATGACAGTTATTTTACGGCTAGAATAGATGACGTGGGCACGCGGATACATTTGTCGTCAACCTGTTAATGTTTCCCATAGCGCATCTTCCGCTATAAGGAGATGATACCGCGGGCTTTAGGAATTTATGAGATTTTTATCCGTGTCAATACTTCATTTTCATTGGTGAGCGCCAAGAGGCGGCGTCAAGGGCGCTTTGGAGGAGTTGGGAATTACAGCGATTATCTAACGGCGATGTCCTCCGAAAACCTGCTGTTCTCATCTGTTTGACAGGCTGATAACCTCCACATCCCCCCACCCCCCCCCCCCCCCCCCCCCCCCCCCCCGTCTTTCTCTCTATCTCTCTCTCTCTCCTTGTTGGAGGACTGGGATAAACTATTGGTCAAATGAGACATACTGTGATACTTTGTTTTAATGCATATACATCCTGATTGACAAAGTTAGAAGATGCAGACATCAAAAGAGAAAGGGGAGTTATGCAGGACAAAAGATAAATATTTAAGTATATATGTATGTATTTCAGAATCAGAAAGTCTCTGATTCTAACGGTTTAAGTTTGCATACACACCAACAAACATGCACACAAACTATCACAAGCTATTAAATTGCATAAGTAGCCCATACAACAGCTCTTTCATTGCGGAATAGGCAACTGAATATACTTTGTACATCTTTTGAAAAAAGGGATGGTCATTCTGCATTCTGTGGAAAATCTTAGAGGTACAGTGTCTCCAGATGACAAGTAAGATAAAGGTTAATGCAGAATCTGTAAGTGGAGACTTCCTGAATATAGACTGATAACCGACTGCCTGACAAAAGTCCTATTTCCAGATAGGAGTGGATTTGGACTGGTAGAAGCCATTCTATGACATTGGTCGAAGGTGACCCCAAATGTAAATAGACAAGTTACAAGAAAGTTGTCAGTAGAGATCCAATTTCAAGGCATTTGCCTGGCATTCTCTATCCTGGACCAACACATTGACAGTCTAAATCCAAGTCTGGTTTCAAATGAGCACAATCATTTCTTGCTTATGGTGATGGAATGGACACAGTGTTCGGGCAATGTACAAACCATACAATTGGCTGTATAGATCTTGGGATTGCTTTTATACAAATACAATCATTTGCACTAAGATAAGGATGCAGATGAGGGCAAGGGTGACGAATTGTAATAAGTTGGTCTCTGATCCCCACGTCTGATGAATATCAGGGATTAAGTTGTAATCCTACCACAGGAAATGATGTCTGGGCAGCCAGCAACCATGCCTATGCAGATTAAGACAAAGGCAGAGAGAACATACTGGAATATTTGGCTGTCATGTGACCAGGAAGAGGTACATAAATCATACTACTTGGAATCAGGTGGTTAAAGAAGGAAACAATAATAGCTATAAGGCCATGACACATCAGTCATTTCTCAGTTCAGTTTAGAGTGGATGCTTTGAAGCATCTACAATTTTTGAGATTTTCCATAGTGAGAGTAACTTTGTAAGAACAGCATGACTGTAAAATCAGTTTGTAACATATACTCTTCGTGCAATTAACTATAAGAAGTTTTATTTCATTTGAGAAGTTTCAAGATACTTTTGACTTTGACAAAGTTCTCTGATGCCATTGCTTCAGGCCAACCCTATTGAGCACTGTCTTAGAATATTTCTATGTAGTTCTGATGCAGCAAAAAAATCATTTATACTCTATTTAAGTTCTAAACCAATTTGTTGTTCCCCCTTAGAGCAACAGTAAAGACATTTTATTATACAGACGTTTACTAGTTGCCTTTGTGATGTATTGGTTCTTCAATCCTAAACCAAGATTCTTGTCTCCCCTGTCCCAGGTCTTCCTGTCTTAGGTTACCTGTAATGGGTGAGAAAGGAGGAAACTCTGATTACATGGATAGTGTCTACTTACACCTTGTCCCTTCTCATTTTACCAGGCGTCCATGTGGATGGAACATATAAGGTTAGTCCATCCAATGCACAGAGGAAGTAGGGGTACTGTTTATTGTACTAACATAAACAGTATAATCTTGGAACTCCCTGTTTTGAAATAAATATAATATTGTATACAGGTTTTTTTTTAATACAGTATTTTCATTGTCCTTTCAGGTGATCCACAACCTCCATATGTGGTCAATCAATTGAATCGTGACAGACACCTACTTAACTGAAATCAATAGAAAAGAATGTATAAGTGTATTTCCTAAACACTTTAGGAACATTGTTACATGGGTGAGTTACAAAATATCCAGTTTCAACATGTTATGTTCATCCTTGTTGATGGAAGATTGCAAGGAGAAACAGGTTCTTCCGTACCACAACTCAGTAGCTCTAGGGGTCAGAGTAAAAATGTGGTTGAATCACTTTGAGTGAGGCAGTGTTTGCCTTTAGTGATGTTTATGGTCCTGGAGCACTCATCAAACAATGGAGGTGAAGGTGAAATACATGCCATCCTGCAAGAGTGGTGTTGTAGTCTGGCATGTATGATGTTTTTTCAAACAATAACAGCTGGCATATGAAAACACACATAGGCACAGTGTCAGAGACAAAGAGAGAGAATGTCGGGGAAAGATAAATGGAAATGTAATTATATCCCAAGCTGTCCTCTCCCTTGTGGGGTTGAAACAAAATACACTCATCCCTCATGTCAGTGTAACGTGACAATAATGGTTGTATCCTGCTATATTCTAAATCTGGTAAGTGAAGCCTTGTTATCATGTTAACACTTCAAAGTCAAGGTTGTCTAGAATCCAATCTATATTATCCAGAAATTAAACACTTGCTTTGCAACTATAATTTAAATTTTTCATACATTTTGCAGTTTACCATACTTACATATCCACTTTAATGAATAAACAGACTACAACTGGGGTAGTTATAACTGACTTATTACAACCATGGTATTGATATAAGGTGTTAAGGGACTTTTCATCAACAGTTCTACAGTTGCAGCCTGAATACATAGTCTTGTAAACCATCCTGACCTCACAAGCTCAAATTCTGTAAAGATAGGCGAAATGTGGGTGCAGCAATCCCACAGTTATGCAGTTGTAAATTGTTCAAATAAACAGAATTGATTCAGCAGTTGTTTTGTTGGACATGTATATAAGGTGTATCACTGTGCAATATACCAAAGAACTCTAATGCTGTCCCAGAAAGTGTGCACTGCAGATTACAAACCACTTTATCAACAAATATCCACATAAATTGATATTAGTCTGAAGGATTTACTGTGAACAGGCTACAGTGTATGACATTATTAAGCAGTAAAAGGTGAGGGCAACATGATGTAATGTTTAATCTTTCATCAGCATGTCTGCAGACCCGCAGTGTTACCAGAACCAGGAAATGAACCACTATGACATTGTAAAAACAGTTTCACCTGCTAACCATGAAAAATGGCTTCAAGTCACAAAACGTTCTCACAATATGCAAAGGAAACAATTTAGGCAATGAGAGTTTTTTAATAAAGCAAAGTATGCACTGATTGACCTATAAAAGCAAAGAGCAGCAAATAATATAAATAAGAAATGTAATGTAAGTGTACCAACTTTAAAGTAAACTAAAAATGGAGCAAGAATAGTTTTTTTAAGAAAAAAATATTAAATGTTTCAAAAACAACCCAGTCAAATTGCTTGGCAAAAAATAACCCAACCTAGAATTTTTTTCAGTGCGTGCAGTCTGTACGTGGAATTGGTGATGTAGCTACTCCAGCTTGTCCAATGTCTCCTGGTTGTAGAAAAATGACTGAAAGAGGATGCACAAGTCCACTAAGATCTGAGCAAGCCCACACAACAAGAACTGGAAAGGGCTTTCATTTAACACAAAGTATGCCATTTTGAAGCAGTCTCCGGCCATCCATAGCAGCACCATGTTTATGCTGTGGGGAGGGGGGGGGGGGGGGGGGGAACACATGCTGTTACCACAAAATAGCTTACACAATTTGAGCAGTTTACCCTGTGTTGGAGAATGGGTGGAGTGGGATGGAGGTCTAATGCGAGTTTCAGTGCAAACATAAAACCTATTAAGGAATTTAAAACACAAAGTCCCCAAGTAAAACACCAACCAAAATAAGTAAAATACTTTATAAAAACTAAATGTTATCTCCACCACCATGCTACCATACTGTTGTGCTTTTTCCCAGGATGAACGCAAAAGATCTTCCCTGAAGCAAGCCAGTCTTTTCCCCATGAGTAGGCTGCAGGTACAGCCTACTGTAGCTTGATGAAGTGCTAAATACATGGTAGGGCTTCATCAGCTCCTCACACCTCGGCCAACCCTCTCTGCAGCACTGCATCAGTTTATGACAGATGACACTTTGCACTTCCAACATGCGGTGCATCTCTTTCCATGCTCCACAGCAATGGCATGACCTCCCCACTCAACTACGCATCTCTCCCAATAATCCTTCTGTCGTACTCAAGATGCTCCTCTTCAAGCTTCACTTTGACTAACATCTGTTTTGCTTGGCTTAAGGGCACTGAAAGCAGCACTTGGCAGATCACCATTTCTTGTGATACCTGCGACTTTGTCCCTTCCTGCACTTTGACATTGATATCCTGTTGTTACACACTCTGGAAAGAAACTGCACCCACCCGTGGTTGAAATATGTCATTGTTTTTTACTGCACTGTACTAGGCACTGCACTAGGTACAACTGTAATTGAGACATTATTGTAATACCGTAGCTGAGAAATTGAGAGGTCCTCATTGCACTGTATTATTATCATTTTTTGCTCACATTAATCAGATAGCTACTGTAATCGGGGTGTTATTGTTGCACTGTCGTATTGGTCAGTTACAAATAATGGTGTGGTTATTTTGCGATGTGTCAAGTAAACGCACACGGTTTCTGGACTCTGATCACCAAAATACTAAGGACCTATGCACTTAAGATCCTTAATGTTCTGATTAACTTTCTATATTCACTACTGGATAAAAGCATCTGCTAAATGTAGAAAATGTAAAATTGTATGTAATAGCGTCAAGAATGTACACTAGCAGGAAGCAAAGTGTCCCTTCAATCTGTAATATGGACTTCCTTTTGGTCAATTTTGGAAAATTGTTTTCAAAGTTGTTTAACTTTGCTTTACATTTCTGGATTAGCAGCCTCACCTCATGCCCAATGTAGAGCGGTTCCGTTGGTTCTGGACCAGCTGTGGTATCCCCAGCATGGCCTCAGACATCACTGCCAGTGAACCCAAAGCATTTACAAACAGAGCAGAGTCCATGAGGATGAGGGTGATAAAGGAACAAGGCACAGTGAAGGCCAGCAGGAAGATTAGGTAATCCTCAAAGCCATCCCAGCTCCAAAAAAACTGTGGGTCTAAATCTATTCAAAAGGAAGAGGGGTGGTGCAAAAGGGTTAGAGACAAACAGACAAGAAAAACAGTTTGGATGAATAGTAGTCTATGGGCTGGTTTCACAGACACAGATGAAGCCTAGTTTAGGACAACACATTTCTGTTGAATTTGATTTATTTGTCCTGGACTAGGCTTCTGTGTCTGCAAAACTGGCCAACAATGTATATGTTTTCCCCCTCTCACATACCCCCTCTAGTGGTAAGATTGTATAACAACAGATCCTGTGTTAGTGTTAAAATTTTGTTAACAGATGGTTGGCAGATGCATGGTTGGCAGAAGTTGGTTCTTTTCACCTGTGATGTGGTGCTGTTTGGTACTCATCCGGTTGCTGTTTTGGATACAACAGCAGAGGTGCAGCATAACCAGCATAGTGAAAATTATCACCACACTTTGAAGAAGCAAAGTCACCTCAAACCGCTTCCCGAACCTGCAGGTGTGAAAATCACAGACACATCACACAAACAATTTGGTCATTTTAAATGACATTTTAAAAGATGGAAGTCTATGTAAACCTTGTTCAAAGACTAACCAGAAGAGGATCCGTAGAATGTTGGAAACGAGGAGAACCAGGCAAACCCGTGTTGAGAAGCCTTCTGTGTTTTTGGTTCTTTGGATCTGATGGTATTGAGGGGCATATGGCACTGCACTTCCAAACACCATTACACAGGAGGCAACCCAGCCCAGGAAGAGCCACAGGCTCCCCCCATCTTCCTCACCGACCTGTCCATTATCCATATCCTGAGGCCAGAAGTCATATGGGACAGCTCTTATCTAATATGGTTTAGGAGACAGGTGTACAAGTGTGACATGTAAAATTCTGCCCACCCATTTCATATCTAACTAAGTCACGTTTTCAATTACATTTAAGACCAGAAAATATTGAAACGACAGAATTGTCTTGCTCTACAACTACGCATGCATAGGCCTATACATAGAGTAAATGCTATTTATTTATATAGACGCATTAGCTCCCATTGAAGAACCATTTATTTGCAGTTGAAAGATTCATTTGTAGTGCGTTAAAATGCTAGAATAACCAAATAATTCTTTGGAAATTAAGAACGACCAAGATTTTATGCGAATATCTCCTTTGTTCGTCAAAGAAAGATAGCAATTATTTGCATAGTAAACACGTACGAAGATAATGCGATGGTATTTGCATTACATGGAACGTGTCCTCTATCTTTTCTTACCGTCGTGTTAGATTCTCAGTTACAGTCATAGTAATTTTGTCATACATCCTTGAGACACAGTACCAACGTACAACCAGAGAATGTCTATTGTCTAATAAACAGGCTCTGGTACAACGCTGTAATTCACAATTCCGGCTAATAGTCTCGCGAGATTTTACATTCACACGCTTTAGCAGTGTTTACGTTATACGCTGCTAGGATTTGGTTGGTCAGGTCTTCCAGGCATCTCCTCACATCAACTGTAGCCAGCACAACGCTAAACTCTTAGCAACCCAGCAAATAGCTTAACCAACCAGTGCAATGTCAGAGACGGACCCAAAATCTGTGCAGGACCTAACTGGGGTGGTAAGTCTTTACAGCTAACAATCTAAAACTTACAGCCTACGCTAGTTACTATCTAGCTAGTCTAGCTAGTTAGTCATAGTGTAGCTAATGTAATGAGTGAGTAGCTGACTATGTAAAGCCAATAATGTCCCGTGCTAGCTTGGCTTGTTGCCTACTACTACTTGACAGGCGCGGCAGAATTAGTGATGTAGGCTTCTGTACTGTGGGAGTCGACCCTACAGCTCCATCAGCTCACCAGCCACCTACTGCTACAGTCCAGTAACTTAACCCTGTCTGGCAATCTGGCTCCAGCACACCAGTTAATGCTTTCTAAAGCTATACAAACGCTGTAACGCTATATTTTTCTATAAACGTGATGCTTTTTGTGTGGCATGTTGTAACATTTGTTAGTTGAAAAATTCTAACATTAGCTGGAAGAACAATAAGCGTTTGTTTGATGGAAATGCATACAGGTCTTTGCGTTTCCATGGTATCACACTATTCGAAGTAGCCATCTTCTTGCTGTTGAGTAGGCATGGATGCAATCTCGACGCCCACACAGTTCAATACATTTTTCACCGCTCAACTGTGCTTCTAGGAGCAAAATGTATACGCCCACATTGCAACAAATATCCAGCACAGTATGTTCTTATAGTTTACACCTGTTTTCTTTCCTAATCATTTAGGTCCAGACTTTGCTTCAGCAGATGCAGGATAAATTCCAGACAATGTCAGACCAGATAATTGGGAGAAATATCCTGCTTCTATTACAGTGCAATTTAATTGGTTTCCAATGTGAATTTCTGAAATGTACATATGAGCTCTGTGCCCAAATCAGTTATGTCTGATCATTACAATCGCACAACATACTTCTCACTGCTTCCTTGAAAGATTAGATCAAGTTAATTACACAGTAAAATGTATTTTAAGTAGAGCTAGGTTCAGAAGATTCTGATTTATATTGTGGGTCTTAATTTTCCAAAGTTCAGAAAGGAAAAGTACATAAACCAATACTATGACTAAAAACAATGACTGTGTAATGAGAAGTATGTAAATGAAAAGCATTGTATGTCCTTGACAAGAGAACTTGATGAGATGAGTACTCGTATCGATGACCTGGAGAAGAACATTGCTGACCTCATGACTCAGGCTGGTGTTGAGGAGATAGAGGGAGAAAACAAGGTCAAGGAAGATCAGGGTTCTGCTTGAAGGTAACTTTCAAATTCATTTGGTTTGAGAAAAGATTCTGTCAGGGATTTTTTTTCTCAACTTCTGATTAATTGATATTGATCTTGTTCCTAGGTTGCCAAGTAACTGAGATGAAGGGGACTAGGCAGCAAGCATTTCCAAGAGTTCTTTGTTTCTTTTCTTCTTTTTTTCTATCATTTGTTGCTGTGTTGGAAAGATGTTTTATATTCCGAGTGATTTTAACTCTTGTAATAACAGACAGTATTAATAACAGCTAAAATGTTTTCTTGTTACAATTTTTTTAAACACAACTAAAATAGCCCAATAACGGACTCAGGTGTTAACTTGCCAATTACAACACCAATAATTTTCCATTGTATATGCATTAACCACTATTAAATTGATTTCCTACAGAGTGTGGTGTTTTGAGATCTCGTTATTCTCTATTTAAGGTGAATGTTAAGACGGCACATCTCTGACTGGGTAGATACTTACATTACATTTAACATTAAATAAATGTAAATGTAGATAGGCCTACTTAAAGTAGAATGAATTAAGCATAGATTCAGCTCCTTAACACGACTCACTAACCCATCCATTACCCATCTCTAAATCAATTTAAGTAAGGAGACACTTGATGAAAGTATACTGTACGAACAATTTTGCGTTGATGTTGATCTAAATATGGCACATTTAGGCCACTGTTTTAAAACTAAGTAATTGTATCGTACACTGTCTGCAAGAAAGGTGTCATGGAACAAGACAAACTGTGAAAAAAAACTCCGGGTAAGCATAGAATTTGGTGTCTTCCAGACATCCCAGTTTAGTTAGGCTACTGCCAATACTCAAATTGAGAGACTATTTGGATCAGAAACGGCTAAAAGCTTAACCTTCAGAGCGACATCGACAAGCTTAAGTTTAAACCCATCTAGCCACAGCACAGGTTCCACGACCATACGAGACCGCTACACGCTATAACCTCAATAATTAGTTCGTAAACATTTTATGTTGCTACACAATTACCCCGCGTTGTTTGTTATACACACAGGGTATTATAAACGGTTGAATCGGTCTTCATGCAGATAGGTCTGACGCTTGCAGTCACTTGCTTGGTGTGCTCACTAGCAGAGGCTGCAGATCATATCGTTGACGTTCGTTTGACTCTTTTAGGCAGCGCTTTAAGAGGTTTGTTTATGCAGCACTACTTTTGTATACATCCGAGATTTTTTATTTAACGTCAGACCACTGTGATTATATTAGAACATGTTGCATTGACTCAACGACAGAACATGCGAAACTTTATTTACACTATACAATTAAAGGAATGTGTGTGGTTTCATCTTAGGAACAAGCGTGGCAAGGGACATTGGAACTATTTCTTTTAGATGGCGGTGGTGCGCCTTTCTCCTCGCTCCTGTGCTAGCCGCCATCTTGAATTTTAATGTTAATTTCTGAAAAATTTTGTTTCCTGTGATATTTTCGTTTAGGGTGTTGTGCCAATTGTGCATTTATTTTGAAGAATTATCTGTTGTTTTATTTTGAAAGAAACATTTTCGTGAGTATATCCTGTTTGTATAATCGGTAGTCGTTGCAGTGTTTTGCCACTTTTCACACAACGGATGAAAAATGTTTTCATTTTAGCTAGCTAGCTACAAACAAGTAGCTTCGATCATTTTTAGCTAGAGCTAGATAAATGACTAAATGTGTATAGCGTACTAGCTAACGAATTATGTGCAATGTACATATTGGTACAGTAGCTAGTTGGTATTAAAAATGAATGCAGCCAACCGGGTTGTGACTGACGTTAGTTCGCAAACTAAGCTAGCTAACAATAGTTATTGGCCTGTTCACGTTAGCTAACTTGCTATCCAGCCAAGTTAGCTTTGTATACCCAAGCCAGCTACACGAGCAGGCTAGTCGTTCTTCAGCCATCGCTGTGTAGCTTGCTTTCTACTACGGCTCTTGGGCCCGCTGTTTGACCAATCGGGGTTTGTTTTCAAACTGTAGCTAATGTCAACGTGGATTACGCTGAACAGATCATGTTGTTGTCATTATCTAGACACTAATATCCACCCTTTCCTTCCGAAGGATATTCGGTTACAGTAAGCTTGAGTGGTTGTGTATTTGTCCGTTTGCAAGTTTCAAATATGTAGGCCACAGGGCAGGGGATAGTTTTCTAACCGGTAGTGGCTACCTAGGGGGGAAGCTGGTTCGACAGAGGCGTGCTAAGAGTATTATTAAGATAGCTTGCGCGGCTAACATTCATTGTCCATTCTTAGTCCGTCTTGCTAATGTGGGTCCTCGCTATGCTGCTTTAACTAGACACACTGTATCACGATTGCAAACTTTTCATCTACGTCCCTAACCCCTACCTACATTGTTTTGACAGTCTTATTTCAGTCCACAATTTGCATTATCTCTAGAGGCTAGCCACCCATATGGCTAACTAGCTAGTTTGCAGTCCCACCGCCGCATAACCACCGGCACTAGCAACATTGCTACTGTAACAAGTTGACTTTATCAGCTGGTTTTAGACCCTAACTAGCTACTTGTGTCCCCTTCCGGGGTAAACGAACAGGAGACCCGGGGAATCTTGTGATATGAAACCAGTCGAAATTACATTTTAATTGAATTGACTTATGTGAACAGCATTGCTACCTTGCCTTAGCTAATCAATAACCGGCTAGCTAGTGTATTGCCCGTCGGCCACTGCTTTTCAATTTCGTGAACTTAAAAAAAATAACATCTAGAAACGCATTAAATATGTTATGCGTCGTCGTGAAATATTTGACAGTCGATCGTAAGTTAGTTAACCATTGTAGTTGCTGTGCCAGTTCTAGGTAGGTTACTGACATTGGAATGGGTCTTGGGCTAACTACATTTACAGGCTAGCTAGCTCGCAAGGCTGACTATATGGACTGACGCACTACTACTAGTCTGGTTTACGGCTGTATGATTGGATTTTATTTTTCATTACCAGCCTCGAAATGCTTATGGCCAATAGTAATGTTTGTTTTCAACAGAGCCTAATTTAGCAGGTTAGAATAGTGTAGTTGGTATTATGGGCGATCCCAGGGCTCCTTGACCGACGCTTTGTTTGCATTTTAGTTAGCCTAGTGTCAACAGCCATGCATTCGAGCACTAAGGTGCCGGGTTATATTTGAGTAGGTTTTGATGCCCTGTATCACCCGGGTCTGAAACCATCTAAAATTACTTAAGTCCAAAAACAAATCCTATCATGCAAATGCGTCTAATCGTCTCCTAGATTGTATACGATACATTGTTCATCAAGCATATTTAAACTTGACATTAAGCCAACACGTTATCATGTTTAACCGCTATGAGGCAGTGTTGAATTGAAATCATGCAATCCTGGTTTAAAGTTGTATCCCTTATACCAATGTACAAAAGTGTGTTTGCGTCAGTGTAAAGACTCCCAATTTAGAATGAAGAATGTTTTCACATGAAACATCAAAGAAAAGTAGGGACATTATCTTAGTTTCTCACTTTCGTTTTAAGAGCCACCTTACTTTTGTAACAGGTGCAGGTACATTGTGAGAGATTCATGTACCTATTATTTGGTACAGCACCTTTTGACAGTCCCTAATAGCCTATCTAAACTATAATAAATAAGCTAAACCTATCTGTGAGTCCTAAATTATATGAGCTATTATACAACACGCATGTAACAAAGTATGAATTTGACCAAGTGAATAATACTTACAAAAATTCACAGATAAACTAAGAATAACCTATTAGGTCCATGAGTGCCTTAACCCAAACTAATTGACCAGAGTTGTTGTTGTAGTGTAAATTTGATCAGAAAATCTTTGGGTTTTAGACATTAACACTTGAGCTAGGTTAATAGGCCCAATTGTCAACTAATATTGACCATGGATTTGATGTATGTATTTTCATTTATATGGTCACTACGAGTCATCAATTCCCTCTCTACCCACAGGTGACAAACTCTAAACTCAAGCCTTCCCCACTCAAGAGCGTTCCCTCAACTCGAAGACTAAATGCAACTGGACCAGGGGGCTTGTGGGTATGAAGTGGCTGGGCGAATCCAAGAACATGGTATTAAATGGCAGACGACATGGAAGCAGGTTTTCCACTGAGCAGCCAGTGAGCCAAAGTCAGAGCCAGACCCGCTCTCAGCACCTCCAGCGGACGTCCTTGCGACCAGGCAAGAGCCACCCTAGCAGCAGAAGATGTAGCCGCCGTGAGTGAGAAATGTCTCTCCAAAACATATTTTGGCCTTGTTGTGAACTCCCCAATAGTTTTCAGCTTTTCCCTGTTATTAAATAGTTTTCCTGTTTGTCCAGTCAAGAAAATCAGTCATTGAGCAAACATAATAAAGCAGAGAGGCAGCCATTATGTGATGAAGTTAATGAATGCGTATCTGTTCCACATCGTTGCTATGCTCTCCAGGGTTCACTGCGGCCAGCCTGGAAGCAGAGAGGCGCTATGTCCCCTCCTCAGGAATGACTGCCAAGGAGCTGTGTGAGAACGATGATCTGACCACCAGCCTCATTCTTGACCCTTACCTGGGCTTTCAGACTCACAAGATGAACACCAGGTTTGTAAATCCAACCCAATATCAAGGCCAGTTGTCTTCCCTTAAGTCTCCCACTGTTTTTCTTCACTCAATTCAAATGAATTACTGCCGTGGGAAAAAAAAGATTCTGAACCTGTTATGTCATTACAGGTTTAGAACAATCAAGGGTAGGCAGGAGGAACTGAAGGACATTATCGAGCGTTTTAAGAAGCATGACAACCTTGAGAAAGCATTCAGGTCCCTAACCTCAGGAGACTGGTCCAGACACCATTTTCTCCACAAGACCAAGGCCCAGGAAAAACTCTTCAAACAGCATGTAAGATTAGACTTTCAAGGAAGTAGATCTCTATTTTCTGCAAACCTTGTTTGCTTTTGGTCATTAATAATTTTCTACCTTGCTCAGGTGTTTGTTTATCTCCGGATGTTTGCCACTGACAGTGGGTTTGAGATTCTTCCATGTAATCGCTACTCCTCTGAGCAAAATGGAGCTAAAATCGTAGCTACAAAAGAGTGGTAAGAACATTAGAACATTTTAGGATTGTCATCCAGCATATCACATTTTTACAATAATGCAATTGTTTATTCAGAACTACCTACATGGGTACCAATATGTTAGCTTTTGCTCCTGTCAGTTTGGAAACAAACTTGCCAATATGCCCTCTTGAGCATTCCTCCATTCTATGTGTTGTGTGTCTATCTGAAGGAAACGGAATGATAAGATCGAGTACCTAGTTGGCTGCATTGCCGAGCTTTCAGAGAGTGAGGAAAACATGTTGCTCCGGCACGGGGAGAATGACTTTAGTGTCATGTACTCTACACGCAAGAACTGTGCTCAGCTATGGTTGGGTCCGGCCGCCTTTATTAATCATGGTACAGTCTTTTCTAATTGTGAATTGCATCTCATTGTGATGTAGCTTACAATATCATCCAATCTAGTTCCAAAGTCATATATTTAGCAGACATTGTTTTTTAGTATAGTTTTTAGTGCATTGCTAAATAATATGAGCAAATTCAAGCAAGTTCAAAAAGATGGCAAGGGTGTAATAAACAAGTGTTTTCTTCTGCTGTTTCAGATTGCCGGCCAAACTGCAAGGTAAGAGTCATGAAATTAGGTTAAACTATGCGGAAACAAAGCAATTCTTGGACATTAAATGATGATAAAAAATGTGTGCATTCCAGTTTGTGTCAACAGGAAGAGACACTGCCTGTGTGAAGGTTCTGAGGGACATTGAACCAGGAGAGGAAATATCATGTTACTACGGGGATGGATTTTTTGGGGAAAACAATGAATTTTGTGAATGCTATACATGTGAACGGTAGGCATCCTCCTTTCTGGCCATTTAATACCTACTGCTGAGAAGCAACACAAATGTTTCCACATGAACTCTGAAAGGCTCCATTTTAATGCCAAATATTGATTTTTTACCCACTATTCTGGTCTGGAAGACGAGGCACAGGTGCTTTTAAATCCAAGGCAGGGCTACCTGCAGAAGTGCCAGTGATCAATAGCAAGTACGGGTTGCGGGAGACAGACAAACGGCTAAACAGGCTGAAGAAGCTGGGGGAGGGGAGCAGGAGCTCAGACAGTCACTCTGTGGGCTCCCACACAGACATGGACTCTCAGGAAATGCCAAAAACACATCCATGTAAGAGCTTTAGCCCTACCCGTTTTATGTGTAATTTAACCTATAAATGTTTTGATTTGATATGGTTTGAATGGCAGTAAGCATGTCTGATGTTTTCTCCTTTCCCTTCAGCAGTAAGGAAAAGGACTTCCCCTGGCATGAAGTTTAGCAAAACCAGGACTCAAACAAGACAGTCTCTTTCGAGAGCGCTTACCTCTACCTCACCTTCTAAACAAAGTCATATAAACAATAACAGGGTACCAAAGAGACTAAAATCCCAACCCTCCAAGCCTTTGCTCAGTAGAGTTCGGTTGCGAAATCGTGGGCGAGGGTCAGAGTCCAAGTCATCATCAGCCAAAGTGGATGTGGGTCGGCTGGGTCTCAGGGAGTCTAAGGGGTCGCTGTGTAAAGGCATCTCGGTCAAGAAGGAGAAAGACGAGCAGGGGGCACTCCAGACGCTGGGTCAGCGGGGCTGCTTGACCCGCCACGCGGCCAAGGAGAACAGCAGTTTGCCGGGCATACCAGGCTCTGACTTTAATCAGTCTTGCACTTACAGAACTCGCAGGTCCACCAGGACCCTTGTAAAGGCCCAGGACACCACTGGAGTCAAGCTGGAGACTGGCGCTGTGGACGGCCGCAGCCCGGTCCCTAGCGGGGTGGTCATTAAAACAGAACCAGCGGACATGGATGAGTACCTCCACCACGGACTTGAGCTGGAGCAGTCGGCTTTGGGCTCCAGCTATTCCAGGAGAGGGACCTGCACCAGACGCAACCGACTGACTCAGCTACGGCCCGAGCGAACGATAAAGCGTGAGGACTCTTACGATGAGTCGTTTACACCTGCGGCAACAGCCGCTCATGGTGGAAACAGCATTACAGACTGTGGTAATATGCTTCTCGGCCTCCCTGACCGGCACAGGGACTACAACGGGGTGTCGAATGGTAGCAAGTCCCTCCGACGAGACAAGGGCAAAAGCAGCTGTAGGTCACAGAGCAAGGGGAAGAAGAAGCGACGAATCACACGCTATGATGCCCAGCTGATCTTGGAAAACAGCACGGGCATCCCCAAACTGACCCTCCGCCGGCGGAGAGACAGTAGCAGCAGCAAGACCAATGAGCCTAGTGAGACTATTGGATCGACCAGCACCCCCGCCACCACCGTGAATTCCTCTTCCTCCAAAATCAGCATTAAGTTCAGCAAGGACCACGACAAGGACAAGGGCAGCTCATACGTGGCCAAACTGAACAACGGCTACGGTCCCAGTGCTCACAGCAGCTCCACCAAGTTGAAGATCCAGCTGAAGAGGGAGGATGATGGGCGGCGGGCCTCCCAGACTCACTCCGATGAGGTTAGCTATAACGGGGACATGGGCCAGACCCTTGAGAGGAATGGCGGGCATAGGACCCAAAATGTCATAGAGGAGTCTTCGTCTGAAGAAGATGAAGACGACGACGAGGAGGAGGAAGAGGAAGACGAGGACGATGACGATGATTACTTTGACAATGAGTTTGAGGACGATTTCATTCCACTCCCGCCGGCAAAGCGTCTCCGACTCATTGTGGGTAAAGACTCCATAGACATCGATATCTCCTCCAGGAGGAGGGAGGATCAGTCTCTGAGGCTCAATGCATAAGCTCTGGAGGTCATCACTCCACCTTTCATGTAAATAAAGATGACTCACTAATCAACTGTTGTGTTGATGTAAAAGAAGTACAGTAATTTAAAAACAAAAGGTTGCTGAAAAATGTAAAAGAATCAAAATGAAAGTTTCTGTATATTAAAGGGATAGTTCACCAGATATATGATATAACCTGATATATATCAGAGTATATACCCTGATATATATATCGTCTTGCTTTGTTTTTCTCACTTAGGGTTTATTTGTTTTGTTTTTCTCCCACATTCATTTAGACAGACAGTTGGGCAACTTTCCAGAGCCTATGGCTAGTATGCATCATTTGAACAAATTGTAATGGTGACAGACAAGATAAGGTGAAGGCCAGCTTTGTGAGACTTTCTTTTCAGAGAGCTATTCATAATTATTAATTTAAATAAATTACTGATGCGTTTGGAAGCTGCCTGATAACCTGAACATGGGCATTCATTTTGGTCTATTGACAATGACCCTGCGTAAGTAAAAAGCAATGGTTGAGATGTATTTAGGTGAACTATCTTTTTAAGTGAATGCACTTCTGTTGTTTTATTCATAATGGACATGAATATTGTAGAAAGTGTACAGTATGGTGACTACCCCCTCTGTCTCATAGGCAGACTTTTATTGAACGTTTTTGTTTCTGTTGCACAATCCTTTTGGCAAACCAGACTTGTTTTTTTTTTTGGAAAGTCCAGAACCATTCTGATTATATCAGTTATTGCAGATCAGGTGCCATGTTTCCATTATACAGTGTAACTCATTAAGGGCTGAATTTGATAGGTTTGAGATGTCAGCTAATTCTCCACCGATGGCCACCGGATATTACTGAATACTTTCTATTGTTAATTGTAGTTTGTTCTCTTCTTGAAAAGGAAGGTCATCTCAAATTCTAATAGGTCATTTTATCAGAGTTTATCAAATTAAGATGATTTAAGTATTTGGAGCACCCTCAATATTAACCTGAGTTTCAAGCAGACATTATAATAGTGTTTTCTGCTAGCATAATCCAACTACTGGAATAATAGGATAGGTTTTATATCACTATAACACTATTATTTCAGTTCAGTGGTTTTGCTCATGCCCTGCTGCGACGCTGCCCGATAAAAACACACAAAATGCTGTTTACAACAGGAAAGGAACAGTGATGTGAAGTTGTGTAAAAACTGAATACGTTGGTGTACATCTGTTGAATGGCAACATGGCACTTGTGTGGTTCAATCTTTTGAACACTAATCACTGAAAAAGGTCAATTAAAGGGTTTATTAGCATACATGTATAAAGGGGGCCTGTATGCTTTTAGAAAAGAACTATCATGACAGTAAAAAATTAAAAAAGTAATGTACAGAAAGACTGCCCCATCTTCTCCAAAAGACAGATGTAACTCTTTGATCATAGTTACTTATCATTCAAATACCATCCGATAACATGTCCTCCCAACACAGTCGAGCTCTCTGGAATAACGCAGATGTTACTTTCACGCACATTTAGTTTTTTGTTGTATTTGAGTTTTTGGTGCTATTCAATTCTTAACCACCTAATTGCTAATTGATCAAATGCGTGGCCCCATAATGAACCACATAGTTGATAGATCATCAAATCCATAGAAGGTATTAGGTCCAGTGTAATTTTGGTTGGGTCGGACCATTTAATCAACAACAAAGACTATGTTCTTGGGTCTTTGTCTTGAAACAAAAACATAAGCATCTGACTTCATTTGTAAATTGCCAAATTACAACAAACGTGATAATCATTTTTCAAGCAGCATTAGGTGCCTTAACATTAAACCTCGGACATAGTTAGGTTTTATTGAAAAAGGATTTCAATTTTGTTTTCATTCATGGTAACAATGGGAACACTTTACAGGCCCCCTCTTCAGTCCTTCTGTATATTATTTTAATAGTTTTTGTAGTGTGGAAGTACTGAACTGCCAAATGGATCAAGGGATCAACTGAGATGAATGTTAACCCACTTTTGTTTTTCTTATGTACTGTTCATATCACCAGCAGCTAATCACAGTTCAGAACCTGGCTAAATATGTCCTTTCCCTCTGTGGATGTCTCCATTCTACACTGTATGCTGTTCCAGGTGTACCGTCTGTGTGGTCTTTGTTCAATAGCCAGCTGTCGAGATTTCTGATTTCCTGATAAATAAATAAAAAAGAAAGAAATGTGAATAGTTTGCGGACATTTTAGAGTGTTGTGTGGGTAGCGGGAAAGACTTAAGAGAATTGAAATTGGGCAGTGCTTATACTGTATTGTCCAGTATGTAAATCATGTGAACACACCTTGTACTTATTTAACAGTTTTGAATACTTGAAAACAACATAAAGTTTCTTTGTGAGAATAAATTATTTTCTTTTGTGTCCTGTTTGGAGGTTTGAGTAAATAAACATGAAGTACATTTTCTTACATAAATAAGGATTCAGGACATAGATTATTTTACTTTTACAGGTTGTAAAAAACAAAAAACCTTTGTTGTTTTGCCATTTCCTCCACCTCTAATATACTTTTTAGTAGGTAGCATTGGGGATGAGAATTATATTCAAAAACATTCGAGAGATCTACAAACAGGTGTTGGGAGAAGGTACTGTTCAGATCTGAACTGGAGCAGTTTGCTCTAAAGAGTAGGCCAATTGCCAGTAGGAGGGTGAAGCTCATCCATGCCTATCGGACGAGTTATATTGCAGTTATTTTAACCAAAAGCTGTGAAACCAAATATTAAGTGTAGTGTATGTTGTACATTTTGTCAATGTTTCATCTGCAAGCAAGCTTACGCATTGTAGGGGCCCAATATAGATGGCCTGTGCAGGGCCCTGGGGTTTTGCTGATTGGTAAGCTGTAGGCCCCATGTGTTTGTCCCTGTACAGCCTGTCCTTATTCAGCCCAACAGTAAGTAAATGTGGGTAGCTCATTGATGACCCTAAGTGCCCTCTTAATACTTGGGATTCCTTTCTTTAGGACATAAAGATATAATTGAAATTATAAGAGGGTCGAGAAATAAATGCCCCCAAACCTGCTGAATATATAATAAGGATTAAAAAAAAGATTGATGTTTTGATAAATGGTGGTGTAATGTGCTACTTTTGTGTACACAAGATGGAGCTGTTTCTGTTATGTACAATTTGCATGCTCCAGTCTGGGATGTTCGGAGATATGACTATTGCGGTACCCCACGCCTTATAAGGGAAATAAAACAGCTTATTGTACCGGTCAGAATAATTGTGCATGCTGCACTCTTTGTACATGCAGTATCTGGCTCCATCTGGTTCTTTGCAATAAGAAAATTAAAAATGTTTCTCTTGTGAATCTATAGTCAGCAAGGGCATTTAATCCATACCAACAGCTCCTAAAAGGCCAGTTATTTTTTGAGAGTTGTTCAGTTTAGATGTTTCTGCATGCTTGTGTTAACAGCTTGTGTCTCACCGTTGTGGTTGTTGTGTCTGGGGGACTGCTGGGCGGAAGTGAGGGAGACCCCTCACCACCCTACCTGCCACTGGGGTTTCTGTTTCCATGGTGATGTGGCTTCTGTCACACCAGATAACAACTTATATAAAAACTGTAAAGCTGTGAAACTGGTGACACAATGTCATAAACCCGTATTTAAATTGTCAAGAATAACAAAACCTTTTCATCACAGGGAAACAAACGAAAATTAATTAAGTGAAAGTTTTCTGCAATATTAGGCTGCCTAAATGATTATGTGCCTGATTATGACTTTTTACTGTTAACCAGTCCTTTGTTTACTTTCCCTCCATTTTGTCTAAATATGCTTGCATGCAAGACCATTTGGAGAACAAATCAAGTGAACAAGCACTTTTACATGAGTGGTTAAAGTTCACTAACACTGTAGACCTACTCGAATGATCAAAGGGTAGTTGCCTTACTCATCCTTGAAATGTCCTTTGTTAATAAGCTGTCTGGCAAATACAGCAGTTTTTTTCTGCTCAAGTTATTCTATAGTCTTAAGGAGATGTGATTTGTCTCTGATTGCTTTGTGAACACCTCTTTAGAAAGTGATAGCAGTAGACAGGAGTTGCAGGGTAGCATTGTACTGAACCCAATGTACTCATCCCTTCCTGCATACTACTGCTCTCCCTGATTACGACCTCCAGGATATCCAAGGCTGAAGAAAGCAAGCCCACGTGTTATAATTGAGAATAGTTTGAAGAATTGTTTGTGTTACAAGAAATTCACAAGGGAGATGATTCTAGTCAACTCAATTCAAGAGTTGGTGTGTGTATCATGAACATGGTGCAAAAGAAAGAGTGAGTGTATTTTAAATCACTCCTGACCCCTGTGTTTTTGTGAGTCAGTGCGCTTCCATGTACTTGCATGTCTTTTTGTGTTTATACATGTGTATGTGTATACAGTCACGTGTGCTGTGTGTTCTTGCACAGCAGCATGTAGGCGTATCAGGACATGTATCTTCATTAGGCGTTCCCCTATGAGGCCTAGCTGTGTGTGTTAACCCAACAACCCACATTATTCATGTAAGCTCTTTTTCTACCTTGCTGCCTGCATAAGCAGAATTGCTCACATCAAAGCAAGATCATATTTACCATCATATTTAGATAGTAGTAGTAAATAGCTGTTTTGCTTTAACAAAATTTCAGCATCCATGACCTACCATTCTGATTGGGTTTGTTAAGTACAACCATTAGTGTATGGGAGAGATCTTTACCAGTTGGCCCTACAATAATTTCAGACTTTCCTGATTAAATAATATGAAATGCTTATTTACATGTATCTAAAGAATATAATCACCTATGAAATAAATAGCTCACTGTATATCTTCTCTCAAGAGGGAAATCACTATTCTTGTTACTGGTTTGTTTATAAAATGTAATTTTTAAAAAAGAAGAAAAAAAAGAAGGAAATTATGCAAAAGATTTCAGAATTCAGTTTTTAAGAAGCCAATGTCGATTAAATATGTATCAAGACAGTCCTGGCTTTATTATTATCCCAGAGGACAAATTTGACAGAGACATAATTGTGGTAAAATAATGTTGGAAGTAGAACAGCTGCAGGATTGAGAAATAAAACCTCTGCTACGAACTACAGTACACATTTTGCCCGCGAAATCCTGTAAGCCTTCAGTTACGGTAAACATTGTTTGTCCTGAATTCTGCTTCTGCGGGTGTTGAGCAACTTCACAGTGAGATGTTCCGCAAGGAATAAGACTGTCTTGGAGTTAACTACTATTGGGAAAACGTTTCTCAAAGGTAAGAAACCAAATTACTTTATTAACAAGAACTGACTGTTATCAGAATGTATTTGCAGTTTTAGTTTATCGCTTTGTTTCATAATAAATAAGGTCTGATTTTACAGGAAGCCATATGAAGCTTGTAAAAAGTCAGCACGTCAATGTTTTTTTATTTGTAAAAAAAATATTTTAGTTGATGACCTGTCGATTGTAGACGTTAGTAGGCTATTACTGTGCTTTTTTGCATGCAACGTGAAGCCTAGGTAGCCAAAATGTGCTTCCGTTTGGCACAGACCAGGGTCAAACTGAATTATTCTGAATAACTTTCAATATATTGTATACTGTCGCATTTGAAAGATGGAACATGTTACCTCGATGATTACTTTACTATCTTGTTTCTACGTTTAGTCTCTTGTTAGTTGCTACCATAGGCCACTCTTCATTAATCTACTTTTGTTCTAGCCTATACCTACTGCAGTTTAATTAAGAGCGGGTTATTATTTACCTGAGGAGGACATTTGAGCGCTTATATATGGGGAATTCTAACATTTCAAAGTCTAATTGCGTTGGTATCTAATTCAATTGCAGTTCGTTTATTGCTCTTTATGAGATTTTAACTGGCGCCGAGAAATAATATTCACCTCCTGTAAATTACTAGCCTACCAAACTTTCCATTTGATTTTAGTAGGCTAGTATTAACATTGGTCATCTGACACATTTTTTGGAAACTTGAAATGTATGTTTTAGGGGTGCCCCTCCCTACATTTAGGAAAAGAGATATCTACATACTCCATCTTCCCATAATCCCTGCTTTGGTTAACCCTGTATTGAATGATGGATGATTGTTTAGGATCAGTCCACCATCTGTAGAAGGATATTTGAAGTAGAAATCAACGACTTAGTATTAAATATTGTTTAATGCAATAACTACAGCAAGGTTATTAACATATTTGTTGTAGCATATTAAATATGTATTTGTATGTCATTATTAAGACCTCATCACCATCAAGAGGGTTGTAGCTCCTTTTTTCATTTTTCATTGACAACCAATCACAATAGTGAAAGGAAATACACAGCAATTATTCTCCTGTTGTGATTGCAGAGGAAGATAATTGCAGCGATATAGGCTACCAATGAGCTAGCTTGATCAAGTGACATCTGGAGCTTTGGTAGTGAGAAACTGAAAGTGCTGTTACACTCATGGGAACAGGCTGATTTCACACTGGAATCACTGGAAGAGTATGTGCGAAAACCAGTTCATTTCCCCAAAACCCTGTAAGCAGTTGCTGTTGTGAACACCTCTCAGTATGATCACTGACACAATCTATCTCGTCAGAGTAATGTCATGCTACAAGTTAGTTCCTCAAGCCAGACTGTCCACTGTATCTATTCAACAAATCTGTGATCAAAGATGCTCAGTTCCTGTGCCCCCCCCCCCCCCCCCAACTGAGGGCTCCACCTCAACTCAGCTGATCAGCACCTTCATGTGGGCTCATCTTATACAGATGCCTTTACATGGCTGTAAATAGAGCTTTAATGTCTCTTTATAGTGTGCCTTGGGGTTTGATGGTAGTTCACTAGCTGCTATTCTGCAGCCATCGGACTGTGCTCCTACAGCTAATGCATTTGGGTTTGTGCTGCTCACAAATGCACTAATCAAAGCTCACCATAGCTAGTGGTGCCTTTGTTGCTCTGTTATGTGGAATGTATGGGGAGCATATTTCAGTTACATGCTTATAAGCCTTATGAGTGTTTTCCATAGCTTTGTACCAAACATAAAGGATGTCCCCTCCCCCACTCTCACCATATTGAAGTGGCCCCAGAGTAGCTCTGGTATCGGGAATGATTCCTCTTGCAGTTGATGAGTACAATAACTGCTGAGGAGAGAAACAGACTCAAAGGCAGGCAATCTATCCTCCATCACGTCTGCCTTAAGAATAATGCACTTAGAGGAATGCTGTTTTTCCAAATACGGGGACAATTGACAGGGTCTGGCATGGCTCCACATGTTCTGGTGTGTGATCGAGCTGAGGTCAAGCTGTTTCCAGCCAATGGCCTGCCAGGGAGACAACCTAATAGTTTTATAAATAAATGAATTTCTGTTCACAGAGTAGCCAGTTTCAAATGACAGATAGGTAAAGATAGGAAAAGATAGGTATTATTTTCACTGTCTCTGAGGCATTTGTATGACATTTGTATGTTTTTGAACTTTTAATGAGTTGATGGCTTGTTTTTTTCAATGCTTGAATCATTCTCTGAAGTACATTTCAAGGGTAGTGAACCCACATGCCAACACGAATAGCATATTGATGTGAAATGATGAATATTGATGTTTAATATTATAATATTGATGTTTTCTTTTTAGGAAGGTCCATGGTCCGTCTGAAGACTTATTTGTATGTCAATATGTCTGCAACACTTGCCTTTGAAGCTTAAGAAACTGCACTCCTGTTGTGTTGGTCTTCTAAGATGTTTCTTGAATAACAGGACATTGAAATCCCATCGATTTAACAAAACACATAACATATTAAACAGTAGTCTTCACAAGATCAACATGAGCCTTAAAGTAACTAACCTGTCTTGTTTTTACCTTCTGAAATCCACTGGTAGAGAATCACAAACACAGCTCTTTGTCTGGGCTTCTGTTTCAGCCCATGCAGATTGGGATATGGGATTTGAGATGACTCATGACTGAACTTGACCTGCAATTTTGCCCTCTCAGTTTTACACATCCAGATGGTCTCCCTCTTTGTTATCGTCAAGTTAGAGGCAGTTTGCCAGTTACAATGTAAGATCATTTTAATAGGGATCTTATTTGCCTAACCCTTTGGTAACGGTTATGTTTTAAAATGGGAGTAAAAGTGATATGTGTTTTAATAGTATTATGTATGTTGCAAGAAATCCATGTTCACAGTAGCCAATTGTATCTGATAAGATTTTATGTGATTCTGGTCTTGATTCTGATGTAATTCTGATTTGAGAAGTCACAAAAGGTCCTTTGCACATTCACTCCGTTGAGATGGAGGAACTTGGTGGGGAGTGTTAGTTAAAGGTTCGAGTCAAATGCCTGATTTCCTTGTCATTGACTTGCCTGATTTCCCATGGATGTGAAGCTGTTGTGTACCACCAGGGAACAGAGTGCCTGTGTCTCTCTCTCTATTTCTCACATTCTCTCATGTTCTCTCACGTTCTCTCATGTTATCTCACTGTTTGGCTCTCACTCTTTGTTTCTCTCTCTCACTTGGATCTGGGGACAATTTTAAGAAGTCCATCTTCTTTCCACCCTGGCTTTTCATTGAACAGCCTGTCTGAATGGGTAAAATGAGGATCAGTTGTTTACTGTATTATTCACAAAGTCAGGCAGTATGCAAAAGGGTTGCATTCTCAGCAGCATTCTCTAATCACATTCAGTAAAGTTAATTAAAAGTTACAGATGGTGCAGAATGCTATTTTCATTGCACAAAATAGGTATTTGGAAAATGTATGACACTTACAGTTCAAGAGAACAAAACAAGCTCATACCCATTATGATAATTTCGTCTTTAGCATAAAAAATATGTGTTTTGTTGCTGTTTAGTCAATATTGTTCTTGTAGAATTGTGACTTCTCCGTCACAATCATTTCCCTGGCCTGTCTCCTGTGGAGCTCTGTTCTATCACTCTCTCTCATGTCCATGTTATCAGATGAATCGTCATGGCTTCCATCATGTTGGTGGTGCTTGTCGGACCTGTTATTCAGACCTGATATGACAACTAAAAGAAGAGAGTGTGCGTGTGGCATGAGGGCTTGTTGTAATATAATAAACTGTATTCTTGTTATTTACAAGCAATAAACACGCTTAAGAATGTTGTTTGTGTGTTTTCTAGAGTTGTGGAGGCTCTGAGGTGATGTGTCCTTACAGGGGAAATAGAAAACAATTATTGTGGTGATTCCTCCCCTAGCAGGACATGTGATGGGCTTACTGTTTTCTTATTGCTCACTGTGAGTGTATGGCGTGGGTGTCTATATGCACTTAACACCTGCACATGAAGCAGAGTCTGTGTTTCAGTCATCAGTCATGGAGGTGACCCAAACCTGCTTACTCCCATGGAATATCTGACAAAGGGCATTTCCATAACCTTTTGGATATTGTGAGTAACCAGTATTCAATTTGTTTAATGTGTCAGGAATGTCCCAGATCAGATGTAAGAGTAGAAAGATTGATATGAAGAAACTTGATACAGTTATTTAAAGTCACCTCCCTGGGAACATTGGCTGAAAGAGTGGGTCGGAACTATTTAGCACATTTCAAAAGCATTCAGTTAATGGGATGTTTAGATCATTTGTAATTGGAAAATTGTTTCAATAAATACAAAATAAACTAGTTATTTGGCCTTTCTTGATCTATCAACTATTGGACAAAAGTACACATTCGACTCAAATTAATCCTTAGCCTGGATTAAAGATCACTCAGTAGCTTGTTATATGATGCATTTAAACCTACACTCATGTGCCAACATGTAGTTATTTTTGTGGTGATGGCCAATAATATTTATTTGTTATGTGTTTAGTAATGCACTCTCCTATTGGATGCTTGAGTGATTTGTTCTGGTGAAACGGTGAAATTATTGATCTACTGAAATGTTCCATGGTGAGGAACAGTGGTTAGTCCGTGCGCTCATCCCTAAAAGCACTAATTACTCTGCCCAGCATGAGTTGGGCTGGTCAATAATTTCTAGTCAATTAACATTGATTGACTCCTTAGTGCAAAGAAATTACACATGCTGCCTCCACTTCAACAAATGTCCGAAACATACAAGTCTTCATTTTAAATCAAGACCTATACGTAGGTGTGAAGATATGAGGAGATTGGAAATATGTGCACATTGGGCTATATCTTTAACCTACTCTTATGATATGGAATTGAGGACAATTCCATATCATAAGTAATTCTCAGGAATTGTCTCGCTTGTATACAGTATGTGTTGTTAGCTGACCAGACATAAACTTTGGTGTAGTGTGAGAGATCTGAGACGCAAGTGGAGAGAATTCATAACATTAGCTTAACTAAGAGCAAGCTTCAGTGTAACTCCAGCCTTCAGTTCCTAACTTAACCTAAAAAGGCTGCAAAGCCATGGCCTGTTTGAGCTGGAGCCCTCGGGTGGTTGTTCCTCCATTTAAAACAATGGATTTTTCCCCAACATTGACTCTTTCATACCCAAGGTCACTGAACCAATGCATAGTTTCAGAGTAGAGCAGTGTCTGTCTGTGTCCTGATGAGTTGACTAGACTCTGGGACATCTACCACCATAGTTTGGAATATAATACATCTCTGAGAGCTGTGCCAAAAGTTAGAGATGGTGAGTAAAGTTGACAGGTTTTCTCCTATCAATTTGTCAGGGGAAAAGGTTTTCATTATACAGGTAAAAAAAACTTTCCTGCTTGTCTTGGAGGTTGGATGGTTATTTGTAGTGGCTGATTTAAGTGAACCTCTCAGAGCCATCAATATGAAGAGGGTATAATACAGTGAAGAAGATTAGAAGTAGATTGAAAAGTGTGGTCGTTAAAGATGGGATGTTATTAAATGAGGGTGTTCAAGGCAATATTGTAGGCATATTTATACCCAAAAACCATGAATTACTGGAAAAGAAATTTGCAACATAAGATAAAATTGTAGAAAGGGATTACAGCTGGAGGCAGCTGGCACAAAGTCATTCACAGAGGGATGGGAGAAAGGGTCTCTTTTCAATAATAATGAAGGAACTTTGGGTATTTCTCTTAGCAACTATAGAACATGTTTTGTGACTGTAATTGCAGATGGCAAATGTATTTATTATGTTATATACAAATGTACAGGACTACATCAAGACACATTTGTCAACTGACTCGCCATTCTAATCAAGCCTCATAAAGCCTGGTCGAGTTGCAGGCACCATTCCCAGGTGTCCAAGGCCAGTCCGGGCTTCTCTTTTTAAAGCCCTGGACATTGCAGTGTCTCTGCTGATTTAAAAAGGTGCTATTAGACAGCGTTATCCTGTTGTTTCGCATGTGGGGCCCCTGCTGGATAGAGAATGATCAATTTATCTGACAATTTGTCTTCTTGTGAGAGCTGTATCCGGAGCCTTTCCTTCCCCCCTAACCCCAACTCATCTGTTCAGTCAACACTGTTGAGACAAGAGAGATCTAAACTCATCTTACCTGCCAGCAATAAATGGCTATGGGAAAATAGATGCTGAGAATCATTTTTTAATAGAATCTGCTCTGTAGGTTATGCCATGTTTGAGAAACTAGGAATCAAGAGGACGAACCGATTATTGCCTTTATTATGTTTTTGGTCAATTTAGACAAACATTTACTGTTAAACAGCAATAAGCACAGCCTATAAGATGGAACAAAATCTACATTTTGAACAGAAATCTCAAATATGGAGTTAAAGAAAATGTACTCAAATCGATAAAAGATTGTTTAAATTTGCCATACATAAATGACTATCCCTTATTTAGGAAATCTTTATTTTAAGAGATAATAATGATAATAATAATACAACAGCAGTTTTTTCTTACCAAGTGTTGACAAACAACAGATTCAGTGTATACGAGTAATCAACAGTAGGGCTGAGATTTGTATGTGTGATAGGAACATGTAGTGACAATACAATACTTTAATCCCGATGTCTCAGACGAGTTTATTTCCTAATGACAGATATGTATGTTAAGAAATAATGAATCAATTTAGCTTGAGGGGGACATTTTGAAATGTGTGTTGCATTTACATTTATTCATTTAGCAAACGCTTTTATCCAAAGCGACTTCCAAGAGAGAACTTTATAAAGAGCATAGGTCACTGATAATAACAACAAGATAGCCCCAAAGCATTGCGGGTAGCCAAAACAAGAAGCACACATTGTGAACAACCCAAAAATAAGTGCCAAAGGGAAGAACCATAAGAGCATGTAGTTAAGCAAGTTACAATTAAACAACATGAATCTCTAAGTGCAAGTATACCTGTAAAAAAAGCAAGCAGCAGTAAAACTAAAATAAGATAAACTAAAATAGAATATTTTGCAGCGAATAAACAGTTTAAATCAGTTACCACTAACCAACAAGAGCAACAAGTCTCTAAGCAAGAGTCATTGTGATCCTTGAGGAAACTAGCATGTAGTGCATGTGTGTCTTTGTGCAGTGGTTGTCAGGTGTGAGCAGATGAATCGCCTTTGAGACACAGACACCGAGAATGGTGTCAGCACAGTTTTCCCTCGCCCGTGGTCCCTGTAGACCTGAGCATTACTTCCCCTGGACCAGCCCTGTGTCAGTGTCTAACACCATTAGACTTGCCTGCACTGAGCATGTAATAGTTGTGCTTATTGGGCTTCGACGTAATGTTTCTGTTTTATTAGCAGTAATTCCACAGATGTAATCAGCTTCTTTTATGTAGTCTGAGTGAGCATTATTTTGAATGAGAAGTACTCTGTCACCTATGTAGAGTCTCATATAGGTAAATATAAGTCAACCAAAATCCAAAAGAAATGGGCAGCTTTATAATTAATAAAATCTCCATTAATGTTTTTTAATAATGTATGTCAGTCACAGGGACAGGCCTTAATAATAACGTAATAATAATAATAAAGGTGAAATGCTCTGTGGTTTGAGCATGTCTCTCTCATTGCATGCTAGCCTTCCAGAGCCATTGTATTTGAAAAAGAAACAACATGATGGGCTGACCTTATGCAATAATCTAACATAACACTCCCCCGATTTTCAATGAGAAGTTGGTTGGGATTCGGTAGATGGAACTGGACTGTTTGGTGAAATAAACGACTTTGAATCGAAACAACCCTCCTTAAATAATAACATTTATGCCCCCACCCCCTGCTTCCCGTAGCCCATTTGTAAGGTTTAGAGTGTCAAACAAATTGTACTCTGATAATATTTTTTGTTTTGTTTTGCTGGATAAAATCTGGTGAGCAATGTCTGGTGACATTCTTGATTATTCACAGCAAATTTGCCCTTTGGCTCTGTGTGTTTCCTCTGCTGAACACATATGAAACTAAGCTTCTCGCCTGCTTTCCAAACAGTGTCACCCCGGTAGAATTCATATAATCCATCTGCTTCCTCAGCCCATGCAATATGCATGTCCCCGAATCCACCCAGATCAACACTGACCTTTCTGTAGAGTGGAAACTGTTGCCATGGTGCTCTAGTGTGTGGGGTAGGGTTTGGGGGATTGATGTCGGACACAAGAGTGGTCAGAGAATCATGCACCGTTTTCAGTACAATAAGCATGTTCTTAATGGCTCTCCTGCCATCAAACAACACAGAGAGGCTTTATACATTAAAGAGGTCCGGTGTTTTAAAGAGGATCTTAATACGCTAGACATGGTCAAATTTTTGCAGGTCGAAGGAAAACTAAAGACCAAATGACTGCCAAGCTGTTTACTCTGGGTGAAGGGTCCCATTATGCCAGTGTGAATCCTGGGTGAAGTGTTGTTTTTATGCTCTGGTGCCATGTGGGTACTAGTAACCCTTCGCCTTATGACCAGATGACCATGATCAGTCTTACTGATCTTTGAGGATGGAGGCTAGTTGCACAAGGGTTACTGCTGGACTCATTTTTGGAGTCAGTATATAGGTGGTGGATATTAGTAAGGAGTGTACTATGGTAGAATGGGTTCAGTATTCATGGTGTTGGTGTTGTCGAGAGATATTTCTTCTTTTTAAGAGCAACAGAAAGCAACAGAGACAGTCGAAGGTGTCGAGGAATATAAGAACATTTTCCAAAATAGTAGACTAAATTAGGAAAATAGCAAAAAATGGAATAGAAGTTTGGAGCTGCTTGTGAATGCACCAGTTATTGTTTATTGGCTATGGTCCAGATATCTGTTAGGTTTATGAAGTTTTCATCTTTGAAAAAAAGCCATATTGACCATATAAGGAATCTAAATCAGCATGTCTGCATAAAACTGTTGTTGTAGCTTAGCAACCTTGTTCAAAAAGTATTTTATAGTGGTCATTACGATGGAGGATAAGGCAAATAAACAAGTATTTGTCACATCTCGGGCTGTAAAATCTTTTTCATGAAAGGAAAATCATTAGTGGGCTAAATGCTTTAATTGACTTTCTATTGGTTCATTTGGATTCCCATCAAATGGAGATCAAAAACTAAAATTACTAAGTGACTTCACATTAAAGTAAACAATCAAGTCGACTAGTCTGATAGCATCTATATTTCCATTTTCTTCCATTTCAAAAAGGCTAGTTTTTTTGCACCTTAGTTTGCTCCATCTCTGGCCTCCTGCAATCAACAATATGCCAACATTAAGCTGTTACCGGCAATAATGTAAATAAAGGGAAGACCTGGTGTTGTACAAGTGCAGTTATCTCCTTCTCAAACACGGTGAAGACAACATGGTTGCCAAGGTTTACTCATAGAGAAAAAGAAAAAGCATCACAAACATTGAACCCAGTACCTGTTTCCCATTCATAATTGTCCATTGATCTCCCAGTCTATAAGCAGATGACCTTTAAAACCTGGAAGTTGCTTCAACATTGACCTGGCTAAATGGACCCTTTTGATGTATAGATAATACATCCACCCACATCAATTCAAATCTAACGTAGATAAAGGACCACATACTGTGTGTGCAGAGGAGGCTTTTCACTGGTCTGTCAATTAAGGATGGCATAATTACTTCTTATTGAAATGTTGAATTCACTCAGAGTCTACGCACTATTATCAAGGCTGACGTTATTTGCCAAAGAGAAATGTATGGCATAGTAATAGATTTGGATAATGAAAAGATACTGGTAGTTTAGGATTCAGGATGCATATAATCAGCATACTGCAGTTGTAGTTTATGCCTCTGGAGGGGAAACGTATATGCTTAGACAGCAGCTATAACACGTGATGTGGAAATCTCCTGCTATGTTTTACGTGTGTTTGATTTTGAAGGTGAAGGCGAAATCCAAATAAAGATATTTACCTGTGTAAATCTTGTCCATGAAGATGAACGAAAGCAGCGAGAGAGGCATAGTAGAGAGGAAACAGTAATTTAAGGGTTTCTGGTTTTGTTTCTTGTCTCATTCAATATGGACTTTTTCTGTGGCCCATGTTTGCATTTTAAACAGTAACCACAAAGATAGTGTTTACTTTTCCCCAGGCGTGGGTGGTCAGTGTTGCATTACTTTTTCAAAACAGCAGCGATATACAACTAAATCAATCCTTTAAACCATCTCTTTATGTTTGCATTTTAGGAACCCAAGGTATTTTCCTCACTACCATGAACAACAAACATCACCCTCCCCTCATGAAGAAGCACAGTCAGACGGACCTCGTCAGTCGACTGAAGACCCGCAAGGTCCTGGGTGTTGGAGGCGAAGATGATGATGGTGAGATCCACAGGTCTAAGGTGAGGGACATCCATAACTAAACATTACATTTTATTTATTTGTACAACATTAGGAACTTGCTGATTGGGAAACTTTAGAATTGACAGTAGAAAGTGGGAAAAGTTGTTCACAATCACCTTTTAATATTTCTCTTAGGTTTATTTTGTAATAATTGTCTAAATCTAAATATGATTTATATTGTAAACCAATTTGATTTATATATTGGTGGATGATGATACTAAACTGAGAGTACATGTGAAAAATATTACAACATGATTTGAAAATGTAATGTCAAAAGTGTACCTGAACAACTTCAATGCCCAAACACTGTTTTAAGTAACTATACCAGAAAATGTGTGCAAACAGATTCATATTTTGGACTAATTTACTGATATATATATTAGTATTTTGAGTACCTCCAATCTAGGATTGGTATTTGTTTTGAGTTCCAAAGGTTTGTACTGATCAAATTCATAAAGGATATGCAGTTCTCGTTACACTTTTATCTGAAAGCTCCAACTATTGTTGAGGTTACAGTACATAAAATAGTGACTGTGTGAGGACGACATTTGCACCTAATTTGGACTGGCAGGATATGGTAATAACCATTAGAGAGGAAATAGGATTGACGAAAATATGAGTAGAATATTATTTGCCCTGTTGAGAAGGAAAATATTTTATTTTATTTTATTATCCACCAGTGGATAATTCAAAGGAAAGGAATAGGACTTAAAGTGGGTGGAGATGATGGCAGGAAGTAACAGACAGAGACTGAATATTCACTAGGGATGCACCGCTACCATTTTTTAAGAGTTGAGTAATATGTTTTTTTTTTCTGGAACTCACCGATACCGATAAATTTTTTTGGGGGGAATGTGGCAATTTTCCAAGAACCACACAGTGAGACTAATGAATGTAGGACAGCTTCTTTATTATTACTCGAATGAAAAAAGTATTATTTTGATGTGCTTATCATAACCTTCAAAGGGCATAATTACCATTGAGGTATCGGTCTTTGGTATCGGGGGTATTTTTACGTGTACGAGTACAAGTACGTGAGCTTTATTCACCATAGCCCATTTTCAGCCTTGATGCCTGTGCCTCGATGTATGTGTTAGGGAGAGTCAGAGAGAGAACACCACACACGATCATCTCTACCAACAGTATCATTCTTACCTGCACTTCTTGTTAACCAGCAAGATTCAATCAGTCATCTCTGAAACAAAGTGAGCACTGTTAAGTAGCGGTGGCTGGTTATGGCTGTTTCTCTGGCCAAAAAGGAGTTGTCCATGAATCAAAACCCCACTCAACTTTTCCCATAAAATATATTTTCACCTTTCATTTATAATCAAGCTTGTGGCCCCTTGCTAGAAGTACTTTTTAAATGCCTTGTTTGTACGCTATTCCATGCTGGCAGAGTCTCTGTATCACAAAATCTTTGTTGCTTTGGAGCATAATCCATCGTCTGTGTTGAGGCCTTTCAGGACTGGGACACTCAAACCACCCAAAAGTAGGGTCAGATCATTCCCTTCAGTTTGCTGCTAATTAAATTATGGGTGGCTTCTCAAATGTTAATACAGCCTGCCAACGTTTTCATTGGTCAACATAATTGTTACTCTGTGCCTCTCAGATGTACAGTTGTACACACCAAAAGTTATTTGGTTATGGAGTCTTGCATTGCTATACTTGATTGAGAAGCTCCTTTTCTCTTTTCTAAGTAGTTGTGCCTTGCTTTAATATTCCAGATCAGCCAAATGCTTGGCAACGAAATGAAGTTTGCGGTACGAGAGCCAATAGGTCTACGGTAAGAAACAAAACGATAATTCCTGTCCACTTACTGATAGCATCACTTTCTCCAATCAGTTCAACGACACCCTCGAGAGTATAAAGACTTAGTTGCAATTCAATTTCATGTCTTTGTTACTGATTGGAACTTTTCTTTGCAGAGCAGCTGTGGGGGTGTTTCTAATCAATATATCTTGTTTGTATTTCCACCAGGGTATGGATTCTCGTATCCGCTGTGCTGTTCACAAGCATGGCCTTGATAGTAAGTACCATTCAGAAGTGAACTAGTCACCTAGCCATACTCTGTTGATTACTAGTACTTATAATTCAACTAAAGTCCTAAAAATGACATGATTGCCTTTCTGTCTCCTTCAGGCATTGGTACTCCCCAGTCAGCTCTATGAGTTTGTGTTTGAGCTCACCACCACCCAGGTCTCCATTCGACTCTATGGTGGAGCACTTCTCAGTAAGGACTCATAACAACAATATACTATATACATACGATCATCAAACCCTACAGTATGTATATACAATATGAGTAAGAAATATATATGGGGAGTATAGGTGTATAGATGTGTGTAAATTAATAGTGTTACCATTAACTGTACATGGTATGTTGGAGTGTAAGCTACCAAGGTTAATGCATATTTTATGGTAAACTAGTATTGAGTTTGAGTCTGAAACAACCTTTTGTTGACCGAATGTCCAAATGCTTTTAGGAAACAATGATATTGTGTTGGATGAAAAGTGTTTTTGGCTATTAGCTTTCAGCCCTCCTCCTTTCTCCACATGGCCATAAATGGTAGCTCTGTGCAAATACCCCCATCTCAACCAAGCCTTCATGGTCAGTCTATTTGATGGTAATCATTGTACTCAAAACATTTCCATGCAGACCAGTGCATCATCTTCCAGAGAGAATGATAAGAGCCCTTATTCAGGGAACCTGACACATTCACTTGAAAACAAGGAGAATACTCTAGCTCCAATGCTAAATATCCATTTTAAGTAAACCCAACAGCAAGCTGTCCTATTCATACAATCACCACCACCCAATCCTGGTCTATGAGGTGGCAATGTGGATCTGTGGTCCTTAGGAAAACCTTAGGAATGCATCCTTTCCACATTGCTTCATTGAGATCATCTAAAAGGATAGATCCATGTAGAGAAAGAAGAATGGAGGTGCTTTAGTCTTTTAGGAAGTGTTTTGAGTATTCAAACAGGAACACTGTCTCTTTACGATCCCCTGATTGGGGTAAGTTCAGGAAGAAACCCCTCTATGTGCTAGGAAGGGATAATCCCTTAATAGCAGATGGCTCCAGGCAGGGGCAAAAATATAATTCCTTTGCTCTCTGTCCCAAGATGGTGTGTGTGTGTGGGGGGTATGAAGCCATAAATACACACATTCACACTCTGGGCATGTCTGCTTATCTAAAGCACTCCAACAGAGCTCATACTCCCAGCTCCCTCTTTATGGGAATGAACTTCTGACCCGGTCTAGTAACCAAAGCTTTGTTATCAATTTCTAGGATACATGTTCTACTTAGACATAATTTCAAGATGCCATAGTTATATTGCACACTGTATCAACTAGGGGGACTTTAACTCACAATCCCAGAGTGGACCAATCCAAGTACTGGTTACTTGTTATGATGTTGTACCAGTTATGTTTGGCAACAGCTGCCAACTCTGGTTGCTTGATTGGAGTATAATATTGTTTAAGGTTACATTTAGTCACTTATCATTTACACCAAATTATCTTCACATGCTTAAATAGTTTTGACAGAGTGGAGACCATTTTAATAAAATGACTGTAAATTGTTGGGTTTTCTTAAGATTATTGTGTGATGGCTTCATTTTAGTAACAGTGGCAGAATAGATATACACACAAAATACACACACACATGCACAAAGCCTCCCCAGAGAGACAAAACTCCCTCTCTCTCTCTCTCTACAGGTATCTCTTTAATCATGTGGAATGGCCTGTACACAGCAGAGAAGGCCATCCTCCAGTGGACCCTCCTAACGGAAGCAAGTTACCTGGCTGTCCAGTTCCTAGGTGAGTGAGAGATTGGAACAAAAAAGAACTGGAGAGAACACACAAGCCTTTGCTATCTCTATGAGTCTTGTCTCACACGTGCATTACTGAAAGCCACACTTCAGTGGAAAATCAATCTCTGTTACATCTCGCGCCGCAGACAAAAAGCCCAAGGGATTGAAAATGACTAAGAACATACTGCCCTCTAGTGCTGGTGCTTAATACATGTATTCATATTCTGTCAGCTCTGTTGGTTCAATGAGTGTGTAGATATTGTATTGTTCTTATTGGAGTATGTTGTTTGTTGTGGAGCAGAACATTACTATGTTGAGAGTAGGTTTTGGAAGGTGTTTTAGGTAGGATGTCCAGCAAAGTAAATGTGTAGTATTTTTTTAACACAGTTGCGTTAGATATATTAGTTTAATGTTTTGCATTCATTTTTCAATGGCAAAACAATGTTTCTGGCAGTTCATTATCGATGATGGTTGAATAAATTCTATGACCTCAAAATTACAAATTTGTGTGTGTGCATCTGTGTATCATTGCAGTTACGTCTGTCACGCTCCTGGAGGTTGACCAGGTTTCAAACCCACTATCTCTCCTCCTCACCAGTGAAGTCCTATTCCTTCTCATCACCCTGCTTTACTACCATCAGCTTGGCCGCAAGTTCAAGAAGATATGAAAGACTCCTTGTACTACATGCAGTGGATGAGTAGATGGAAAGATGTAGCATCAAACAAGATCAGTGTTATGTTTTGTTGCACCCCAGAAAACTCACCTACTAATATGGGTCCACCTTGGGCACCAAGCTTTTAGGGGGACTCAAATAAAGCCTTAACTGTTGGTGCGTGAGTTGTATACACTGATATAAATATATTCTGAGATCGAATCATAGAACTAAGAACCAGGGAATGCAACAGCAGTGACTAGGATGTATTTTGTTCCTTTTTTGTAGGCTTTTAACTTATTCTGAGGACGAAGAAACACAGAGGAAAGTCAGTTAAGGATTTGTGCTTGAAATAGACAGCTGAAGTGAATTCCTCTTCAAATATTACAAGTCAAGGTTACTATATTGATCTTGGGAATTGAAACATAGTAGCCTATAGACGATTTATTCACTACCGGTCAATATTGGGTTATTTAGACATAGAAAAGCGACAACCATTAAAAATCGATGTGGTAATTTACTTGGTTGTACAAATGCATTTTGTATTCAAACCCCAAAAGGGTGGTTGTAATAGCATTGTGGATTCCTATATTTAAACTGTTAAAGTAGAAAGGATCATTTCTTTAGTTCAGTAACTGATTATAAATGTTAAAGTGCATAGTGAGTTAGACAGCACATTTTGTGTAGCACAAAAGAGTTTTGTTAAAATACTTGAGAATTTAGTTGAATATACTGCAGTTGTGTCAAATGTTCTTCTTATATTTGTTTAAAGAACTTCATATGAGTTTTGAAGGATCCTGTGTTTGGTTACAGTGCTGTTAAACTTTTAATTTTACCTTTTAATGGGTGTTTAAATGTGACAGTGAATCACTGGGTAAAATCTTTACACCAATACACTTTGGAATTGTTGCACTTTTTAACAATATTTCTAGGGTGGCAAATTCTGCATTTTGGAATTTAATGGAAACCTATTGGTGACTTTTGGAAACTTTGGGAATGTAAGCTGGAATCATATTAAAATAAATATATAAAATTCAGATATGACATTTTATTCCTTATGTCCAACTCTATGTGGTCCTGCAGTATCAAGTAGAATTATATTAATATTGAGAAGAAATTCTTCCAACTGTTAGTTTTGCAGTTGAAGCTCATCCACACTCAAAGTGGATTATACATACATTTGATGACATCACAAATGTAACACCCCTAAGGGCTTCATTCATAATGTTCGGATATGAATTTCAGGGTTTGTAATTTGTTGTGAATACACTTCATAATGAATGGTTCTCTATGGTCATCATGTCAAATGAAATACCATACCATACATACACTATTTATTTTAAAAATGTTTAAAAAAAATTTTTTCCTAATTTAAACTAAAGTGAAACTGATATCAAAATAACAATAATTTGTTGCCTCACCATTGGTATTAACAATAATAATGATTTATATCTGACATAATGTATCACAAACAGATACCAAGAAAATGCCAGCTCTTTGCAGACCCAAACATTCCCTAAATTAACATTATCTTCTTAATTTCATATTTGCTTCATAGTGCACATGGGACCATAGCAATTGTGTGTAATGCTTTATATGTTAATTATTCTGTATCTGTTTGGTTTTGTATCTCATCAACTGTCAAACATTACCATATAGAGTACAATAAATGTAATCATTTTGAATTTTATGTTCAGGATATTTGTTCTCCACATTTTCTTTTTTTATCTCAATTTTTTTTAACATTAGGACCTTCATTCTATGTAGTGGGGTAACTCCAGATGGTGCTGTTTTCACTGTTGTGATAGGAGTGAGAGACGTTGAAAGCTGTTAATATCTTAAATCTCATGTGTGTGTGTGTGTGTGTGTGGTAAAAAAAATAGAATTTTGTGAGAACAGTTCTCTCTTTATAGAAGGACCCTTTGACCTATCAACTTGAAAATGTATGCATGCATTTCTTCTTGTGTGTGTGTGTGTGTGTGTGTGTCTGTATGTGTGTGTGTGTGTGTGTGTGTGTGTTCGATGTTCATTTACTAATTTAGTCACTTGCTAATGGAAACACAAGGGTGAAAAGCAGGTGCTTCTCTTTGGGATAAGAGGGAATGATTTGGAGGTGCACATGCATCACATTCATTGATCACGAATGAGCTCTGGAACAATCTATAAATTCTAGTAAGACATAATAGGTCAGTAAGACTGTACTGCTAGTCAATGCTCTTGGAATGAGGACATCCTTTCCATCTTTCAAAACCTTTGAAATTAGATGTTTTTTTCAAGGTGTGGAACTCAGATTTCTTCTGTTTATATAATAGCCCCAGTCTCTAGTATCACAATATAGGACTCCATTGAGCAGGGCCTATGTAACCTCACACTGGTGTATACTGTACGCACTGTAATGTTGAGGTGAATGAACCATTGTTTTGTATTCAGGCCCTGGCCTGACTGACCTCACCACACTGTAGCAACTCAAGCTCGGAAAGGTTGATCAATACTGAATGGTGCTTGACACTGACCCTGTTGGGCAGATACTGTAGCGTGTAGCTGAGGGTACGAAAGTGGTGGGAAAGTAAGGTTTGGAAATGTAATCTCCCCTATAATGTTTGATTCTTCTGTTATTCCCTAATATTGCATCTTCCAAACGTCTTACCCTTGAACACAGGATAAATGCATGATTTTCTGTAACAAACCAATGTTCATTCAAGTAGAGAGCACATTGCAAACTCCATTGTCAGGCCCCTTGAGATCTACAAGATGCTCAAATTAATATTATGTACAGTAAATGCAACATTTAGTTAAAGGTAGTGGTTAGTCGTTGGTTAAATGTTTGCTGATGAATGATTAGATGAGCAACATTACAGAAACCAAAGATTCCAGAAAGTGGAGGGGATAATTCAATAGTTGTATGAGATTCACACTTACGTTTGCCTGTGATGCCTGTAGAAGGCTGTTGCTCTTTACTGTGAGAAGAACTGAATTTCTTGCTTGCTTTATTTGCCACAATTTGGCTCATACCTTACCCTATTTCATTATGGAAACAGTAGATTGACTCCTTTAGTCCTTACTCAGTTGTTTCAGAACCCCTCTCTAAAGACCTGAATAAAATCATTAATAGCCGATATTTTTCATTAGCATACTTCAACATTACCCTGCGAAATACATAAACAGTAATGTGTTATTTGTAATCAACGCATCTTTAGTAGCCGCACAAACGCCTGAGCAGTTACGGAATGGGTTAAACAGGGCATTGAACTAGTTAATTCTCATATCTGCCACATGGTGGGGGGACAGCACGAGATTCCCATGCTTCATGTTGTGTAGTCTACTCTGCGCTTTGTTAGTCTCTCAACACAGTCTCTACGAACAGGTCAAGGAGATTTCTCCGTTGTAACTTTTCTTCGAAACTCAGCGCAGTAACGTAAGTTGCCTACTTTTGCTGAAATTGTCATGCATTCAGAAGCGCTTACTTGGTGTTGAATATCGTTTTAATTGGGTCAGATGAAACAGGACTTGAGGAAAGACAAAGTGGGGGGTTTTAACAGCATTTGCTATGAAGAAGAAAAAAAACGTTTAGGTAAATGTTCTTTGGTAGAATAAAAAAGAACACGTTTTTGATTTCCCCATCAAGGATTGCTGATGTGGCGTGTTTAAGAGTGGCGAGTTGGCCACCAGATAGCTCACAGCAATAATTGACACCAGTTGTTGACATCGAAACTTTAGCATTATGGAACACGTTTCCGAATCTAATAGTCAATGCAGCTGGTGCTTTATTGGAATATCAACAACTCGAATGAAAATGTTTTGCCTCAAGGCCTGGTGCAGTTGAAAAAAACGTCTTGTTTTAAACACTGACATTTTGTCATATGTAAGAAGCTTAATAATCTAAGCCTTTAACAACGTTGTTCTAATATGGTTAAACTGTAGCCTACAGCTTTGGTGTTTAATTATATAGTGTGAAGTTTTTATTTTATCTCATTGCTATCAAAGAAAAGTTACATGACAACGTTGATATATCAGTTTCCATCTCTGGCTAGTTATTGTTGATGGTAAGTTTTTGAACAGTGAGAGAGTTGAAATTCTGTTCTTCTACTGATGGTTAAAACAGAGGCCATCTGTTCAAACTGTCAGTGCTGCAGTGGTAGGATAGACCCCCAGGCAAGCTCAGTCAGAAGCTGATCAACTGTTAAAGGGACTAATGGCAGGAGACAGGCAGTGGACATTGGCCTTGTGATTCACAAATCCCTTAGTTGAGTCCCCCTGCTACACGCACACATGCAAACGTGCAAACACACACACACACACACACACAAACCAGCCATGCGGGTAACTTCTGTTCAATCTGCATATTATAACACTATATTGGATCCTATGGGTTTATAATTGTACTGAATGGCTTGTAAAGGGGCCGTGACTAGATCTGGGTCATTCAATGTAGTGCAGATGAAACGTTGTTGTATTACAGATGTGTAACTAGGTCATGAGTGTGCATGTGTCTGGTGGGCACAGGGAAATGTGAAGTTGACACTTCCCTCCTTATCATGCATTAATGTTATCAGTGGTAAATAAAGCAGTATTTCTTTCACTTTTCTTATAGAGATGTAAATCATCTTGGCATGCTTTGTTTTTCCCTATGAAGGTCCTTTGACCTTAATTAACTTCCCATACTTGGTAAATAATAGGAAATTAAGTTTACTAGTAAAGTTTGCTGCTATTGTAATTTGCTACTGTTGATCTGGGATTAGTTATCATGTATGTTAAATAATGCACATGTACGGTTTGGTTTTTCAAACTTTTTTACTTCTGACTCAAGCAGACAGATGCATGTAAGCTGTGAATCAGCTTTAATGTGTCAGTATGCATGCTTTGGGACAGTGCTAATTTTGCTTTGTTGCTTACTTTAAATGCATACTGGACATCAAATTACTCTTTAAGGTTGAGATAAATCTAGATAGTGTAGCTTTTTGTTTATTTATTTTGTGGCTAACACTACAACAAGACACTATGCAGGTTTACCAGTTTACCCTGTTCAGTGGAATGCCTCTGCCGCAGGTTAAAAGGATGCTTTTCCATTAGAACACAAACTGTTCAAGAATGACACACATAGGCATGGACAACAACGCCTAGTCTAAGGGCATGTTTAGATGGGTGTGTTCAACAAATTTTCTTGATTTAGAAGGATCCAAAGTCTGAGAACACTATTCAAGATAGCCTGCTTCTATTTTGCATTTGTTTTGAATAGGCCTATAATACACATTTTCATTACAAATTATATCAATTTAACAATTTGAGGGAAAAGTTTAATCTCTGAATTAGATTTTAAATGAATTTTCATTCATTTCAGAATATTTTAGTAGGCCTATTTGGTATGTCCCCTTTTTCCTTTAATGACCGTGTGCTGCAGAGCTCAGAGATGGGGGGTAGACTCCTGATGAACTCAACATGATTTGACAATGACATGATGTTCCAAAGAGCATCACAGAATAGTCTTTTGGACCTACTGTACAGTAGTATATTTTACTCCCTATTTTTGGATCTTGATAAACGCCATGCGTAAAAAATGACATCATACACATGCAGTGCACTATTTAGAACAAATCTAAACTTTCTGAAAACAGTTCCTGTGCCTTTAAAATGTGGCAAAAGGCCGACCTGTAGTTGCTTTGAACAGTTAATCTATTTTGCTTATATCCAAAGTGACATGCAAATAGTGTGCAGTAATTCAGTGGTTAGAATAGGGATTGCTAGCTTTTAGACTAAAATTCCCGACCTTGTGTGGGTCCTCCCATTTGTTTACATGTGTGTGTGGTGGGGGTGGTGGCTAGGGGGTGTCCAGGCAAGCGTGAGACTTCTTTCTCACCAAAGGTCTCGACCCCCCCCCCCCCCAATCCTACACTTATCCCAGCCAAACTGTTGTCATGGGAACCACCACCTTCTCGCCCCTCACCATGAGAGAAGTTTCCCTGGAAGCCAAGAGGGCTCTTTACTGTGGAACCGTCTCACATTGCAAGGATTATGGTCCAGGGGTTCCCCAGGACAAGCTCAGGCAGCACCCCCTCATTGTTTGGTCAAACCCCCTGCCCCCCAACAAGCACACTCTCCCATGTACACCTATGTATCTGTATACTCCACCTTGGCACTTCATTGAGATGAGTAGGCCTACACCTATTCCAATGTAAGTAGTAGATCATTTAACATCTTGAAAATGAGGGCTTCCTCGGTTGTCAGTTAGAAATAAACAGGAGTGCTTCGGTTAGAAAAGTGCATCTTTCATATTGGTTGGCTCTGTTACTGTGAAGGGGTGAATGTAAGGCTGGAGTGGTCTTCGGTGTGTCAAGTTTCTCCTTTTGTTGGTTGAGAAAAACCATGGCTGAAAGCATCCATTGTTATGTTGGATACTCAAAGCAGGGCCCTGTCTGTCACACTGTGAGGCAAGAGGGGTGTGTGTGGCAATGAGGAGGGGGGGGGGGTAATGTTCTTGCTCAGGGTGGGAAATTAGGGTTTGTGCTGTTAGGGGCAATGATTTGGAGATACAGGGGGTAGGGCGTATGTGTGCGTGTGTTTGTGGCTGTTAACCATGGGTCTCTGGGTACACTGGCTAGACCAGCTGAATGCTGATGAAGTCCCCCCCCCAGGATCGGGGTACATCTAGCTCAAGTGGAAGACAACTCCATTAACAATTAGACAACAGTCAGGATGATGTTTGACAACGACTAAGTGCCTGTGGGAGTCATAAAACTGCCGGTGTCCAATAGACAGTCCTTAGCCAGGAAAAAGCTTTGACAAAATACTTATGAATGCTTACAGGAGCATCAGACAATGTTGGGATGAGTCAGAGTACTGTTTTATCCATTTGCGTCAGGTTATAATAAATGTTACATGTTGCCACCGGCTTGTGGTTTGTATGCTTAAAAATCTGTTGCTTGGCACTAAGTGCTTAAGAGCAATGGACATAGTTCAGACTACTTGGTAGAGTACAGTATGAGAGTAGAGAGTAGAGTGTTGCAAAACAAAAGACAGAATTGTTGTCTTGTGGTTGCCGACACCTCCTGCGAAGCTCTGAGAAATAAGTGGGAATGGACTGAAACCCAGTCTGGCTCTGCCTTGTTGTGTAATATTGCATGGAGCTGTGCCGGTACATTTTGCTAGTACAGGTCTAATTGCTTTCATTGAACTGCAGGGGTGTTCCACATAAACTAACTCCAGGATGTTTAACTCATCACCCAAGCCCTGAAAGTTTGGCTATGGACTGTGTAGCCTACACATAATCACTTCTTGTTTGCGAATAGCAACAGCGACAGTAAAATAATAATGTTTACCCAGATCCTAGAAGTCCTGACCCTCTAATTGCCATTTTATCTGAACTAAGATAACAAAACACAAGGACCTTAAACCGAGCACCAAGCTGAACAGCAGAGGTCAGTTGACAGGTTTTTCTCTGTTCTGCTGGCCTGATGAATATTTAAAGAGTTTTTGTGACACACATCATCAGGTTGGCACTGGCAGATACAGAGGCCTATAGGCAGCTGCATGTCCACACTGTGATTCTCCCTCCCTTTCTCTTTCTTTATCTCCTCATACATACACACTGACTCACATTGACACCAAAGTCTGACCTTGACCCAGCACTTTCTCACATCCACACAACCCCCCCCCCCCCCCCCCCCCCCACACACACACACACAACAAACACAGACACTCACGTCTCATACACCAGTAACTTTTTCTCTCTGAGGCCTATTGCGTCACTCCACCCAGAAGGATTCTCTCTGTGGTGCCTGGTACTTCTAGTGACAGAAGTTGAAAAAAGCTTGAAAGAAATGCGAGTGTGTGGGGGTGGGGGGTGGGGGTGAGGAGAAGGACTTGTTTGTCGACACCCGGAGTGAAACCAGAAGAAAAGGCAGTCATATGATATGTCGGCCCTTTGCTCTACCCACAAGATATTTGAAGACCCCACACGCATGCACACACACACACACACACACACACAAAGTATGTTAAGTGAGATATCTGGTGCTCTAGGAAGAGGGGAAAAGAATGAACAGGAGAATGAAGGGGCTTTATTGCAATTTGACTCAAAAACTAGAACAGTCTATTAGAAGCCACCGGGTTTAACACATTGGTGTGCTACTAATGGTCCTTTGTTAGCTTACTGCGCTAATGTGTCAACACGTGCTTTGAATGATGACAGATGTCTGTCTGTTGGATCTTTGGACCATGCCAAGAGCTGACTTTGTGATTTAGAGGCCAAGGCTATAAAGAGCATTGTCACACATTAATTTCATGCACATAAAGCCTGTTAATACCCTAGGAACGTTTCTCTATCTCTATCTGTATCTTGTGCAATTTATTGACAATAGGTTATCCAAAGAGATTTTTTTTTAAGAGACTCAATTTAGAGAACAGGTTAGTCCTTGGTTGGTAAACATACAAGTGCCTGAACATTGCATTGGTGTGTTCTTTGAAAACATATCACTCAGTAAACCATGTTTTGTGATCCCAGAGAACACAATCTGTTTAACATAAATAAACTCTGCCAATAAACGATTTAATTTGGATTGTATGTATGTCTAACAAAAATAATGCCTGTGACAGATTTCTGACTGCATTTCTGTCTGTCTAAATATGTCTGAAAATGAAAATGTTTGAGGTAAGAGATGCTTTAACAGGAAATCAGTGTATTTAGCATGTACATTATTTGGAAAATAATTTGAACAGAAGTCTGACCTGTGTCACAACCTGTTCACTTGTTCACTAAGTTTCTGGTCCATTATATTTTCCATCTAGCCCTCTCTCCCTCCTCCCTACTCCCCCCCCCCCCCTCTCTCTCTCGCTCTCGCTCTCGCTTTCTCTCTCGCTCTCTCTCACGCTAAACCCATGGGGCCCACCAAACTGGCCCAGTTGGTCAGTGTAACAGTAACCCATTTACAGTGGCAAGATTCTGGGTCGCTTGCACAGAGCTCACTCACACCAGTATCTGTGCCAGAAGGAAATATTGAGCCATCCATCCATAGTTCATCTAACTTTCCATTGAGTTATTAGACAGCAGCAGGCCATAATTGTAGAGCGGGAGTGAATGATAAAAACTGGAAGTGAATAAGAAAAAAAGTGAACAGTGTGAATTGGGGATTGGAAGATGAAATGAAGGCATAGGGAATTGGAGGTAGAGAGTGTGGAAAATAACGTGGAAGAGAGAAGAGGAATAACAATGGGAGTATTTGAATAAAATGAAACGCACACCTTCAAAGGACAGAGAGTAAACAGGTTGTGAGATATCTGACCCCCTCTTGTCTTTTGTGTGCTGTAGGTTCAGGTACAGGTTGTACAGGTTGATGCTGTGTATAATTGTTGGCAGCTTGAAGCATACAAACACTCCCTGCCAGTCATCTTAGCTGTCCAGCCCTTTGCTTCTATGTGTCTGTTAACACTAACATGCATCACCCTAACTGTAGCCCCCAAATCTAATCTGGACACACACTCGCACTAGCTAGTACTCCCATGGCATCATATGATTCACATCTTGGATATACCTAAATTATATCAATTTTGCTTAATCAACAGAATGTAGGTTATGTAACACTAAATTCATGTTCTTGTTCTATGCACAGATTCAGCACCATGGGGAAAGGTTGCATGACGGCGACCAAGTACTTCCTGTTCCTCTTCAACCTCATCTTTTTTGTAAGTAATCTTTAGTGTTCGGTGTTCTTTGTGCTGACCAAAAAGTATTTTTGGGGGAAGAAATGTCAGCCTAAAAATTAACCACCCTTTTCATTGTCTGTTACCCAACCCTTCCCTCTTATTTTTCTCTCTCTCTCTCTCTCTCTCTCTCTCTCTCTCTCTCTCTCTCTCTCTCTCTCTCTCCATCCCCCTGTCTTTCTCCTTCTCCCCGCGACCCACATTATTAATTACATGGCTGATGAAGTGTTTGTGGCCTAGTTGCCTGGGTGAAACTCATCCACTCATTACCATCTCTCTCTTTCTCTTTCTCTCTCTCTCTCTCTTTTCTCCTTCTCCTTTTCCTCAACAGAGGAAATTAAATCTGTGATCCGAGGCTTAAGACCTCTGCATTTACACAGTACGTCCTCATAGAGACCTAGCTAGCATGATGAATAGAAGGAACCCTTCCAGCCCCATACTTTACTACTGTCACAGACCAACACAGCTTGTTCTGAATCAAATCCTCACACTGACTATGAGCGTGGTTTTGTAGGAACAAGTAAAATTATAATTCCTCTCGTTTGCCAGACCAAAGTAGCTAACAATGTTTCTAATCTTGAGATGCACTTGAAAGGTGAATGATACCTAAGTTCATCACCTTAATATATGTGTGTGTCTGTGTTTGTGTGTTTGTCCATCCAAATGTGACCTGTGTGTGAGGAAGAAGTGGGTCATGATTGTGATCAGTTGGGTTTTCTGGAATATAGACTACATCCACGGTGCCCCAATCCCCTCCCCTACACACACACACACACACACATATGCACACACACGCACACACAGAATCCCACATCCCACAAACATGCTGTTCCTCTCCTGACATGCAGGATTTTTACTTAACCAGTCCCAGATGTTAATAGAAGGAGGGACATGTATAGAGGGTACCTTGCAGGCCTGGATCACTACACACACACACACGCACACACGCGCACACACACACCTAAACAACCACAGAAAGGTCACTCCCACTATTACCTCAGTTCTGTACCTCTGTGTCTAATGATTCTTAATCTCTTCTTCAGTTGTTTGGAGCATTGATCATGGGCTTTGGCTTGTGGGTCCTCCTGGATAATCAGAGCTTCATGGCCGTCCTGCGTAAGTGTTTGTCTCAAAAGTGATGCCATCACCCAATAAAACTACATATTTTAAGCTATTGGGAGTCACATCACACAGTTACTGTATGTCTGCTTCTTTTTTATCTAAAGGAAACACAAAAATCACATTCATAGTACCCATTTCTGGTTTGTATTTTTTCGAGGCTTATGACTACTTAAAACAGATGTCCAGCCATTGGTCGCTACTGTAATCCGTGGGTTAATGTGCATACAGTCAAGAGCAGCTCTACAAATTGACCTGTGATTAACACTCCTGAAACCGGGCCAAGTTTTAGCTTTAGGCACCCACCCCAATTTCTCTGTGTGTCTGTGTTTTTCTGTGTTTGTGGTATATAAGCTGTGCGTTTACAGTTTATCTGTGTGTGTGTGTGTTTGAATATCCTCCATTGTTCTATTAAGAAGACCGTAGGAAGCAGTGAGAGGGTTTCTTACCTTCCTCCCTAGAGATATCTTTCTCTTCAACCAGTATGTTGCTTCTGACCTAGGTCTTCCTGTCTGGCTGGGGATCAATCGTGTGTGTGTGTCAGTGCCCTCTGCTAACTCTCTCTGTGGCCATCTGGCTGTGAGGCTGTTGTCCAGTGATTAATGGAACCTGCATGGTGTTGCCAACACGCAACATTGAGCACAGTTAAACACAACTGTTAGGCAGACACTCAGAAAGTCTGTCTGACACATGCCTGGAAACACACGCTCACACACACACACTCACAAATATTTAAAGCATACAAACTTAGAACGTTAATGTTGACAGACTAAATACAAGGCGCACCAAATTTCTTATTCACACAGGTGTGAGACAAAACTCAGACCAAATTCTCACACGCACGCACACACACCTTGGATTTTAACAATGTAAAGCGCTTTAGTTTAGACGATACCCACTCTCTCCAGCCATGACCCTGACTTGGCCATTGAGTTCAGTTCACCTCAGACCATAGCTAGTCCAGCCAAACCTGACTGAACTTAGCTCTGAGGAGAGACTAGGGGAAGACTAGAGAAAGAGACAGAAGACACATGAAGAGAAGAGGAGTGACAAACAGAGGGGTGGGGGGTTAAGAGAGACCCGGGATGGAGATGGAGTCAAAGAGAGTGTTAGACAGAGCGATCAGCAGACACAAAGAGAGACGGGAGAGAGTGCACTCAGTCAGACCATTACAGGGGACATTGTCCACTGGGCCCCACAGGTGTCACGTCCTCAGACACTGGGCTCTTTCTGCGAGGCTGTCTATTAGCATGCATCACGTCAGTCTGGCCCAGCACACCAGCCAGCAGCGCTCTCTCTGCCTCACTCACGGCCACCTCATCACACACACACACTCTCTCTCTCGCATCATCAGGATTAACGCTACTGACCACCAGTGCGAGAAGACATGAGGAGGAGCGAAAAAAAGAGAAGAATGTCCTTCGTTCTCTCCGTCGTGGGTTCGCCCGAGGTTGGAGTGCGGTCATAGGACATGGGACTGGTATTACCACAAAGAGTTAAAGTACAGTGGACAGATTAGCTTTGTGTCTGGATGTAAAAGGGCCGTATTGATTGGACGGACTCAATGACACATTTTCTGCTTGGAAAAGACGATGGTAGTGTGGCCAACTGGAATCAGTGATCGTCTTGATGCATGTGAGGCTTTGGATGAAATCAGAGTTTGGTGGTGTGTGTGTATGGGATATGAAGGCTAATTTATGTAAAGGCCTGGTGGTTTGAATTAGGAGTCAACAGTAGTCATGTGAAGAAGGAGGAACAGGGGAAACAAAGGCCAAACAAGCAGAGTAAAGTGTGTGTGTGTGGCCAAGGTCAACACTCTCCCTCTGTTTGTTAAATTTCAGCTGGCTGACACATTCCAACATCACAACAGGGTCGTGTGCTTGTTGGTTGGGAGTCCCCAGCCACCTGCACCAGTACAGAGAATCTTAACACACACACTCCTTCTCCCTCCCCAATTCCACTCCACTTTCCATCATAAGGCTCTCCCTATTGCTATGTTTTTGGGATCCAGCCACCAGTGGTTTGCCCTCGTTCTATAGCCCCACAAGAGGTCCCAGGTTTCCTTGCGGTCCCCAAGACAGACGCCAGCTGAGACCCCCCCGGGGGGGGGGGGGGGGGGGACGACAACATCTGGGAATGTCAACACACTACACGGTTGTTTCCCTCCAGTGGTTCTACTCAACCTGTCTGTGTGCGCATGTGCCCGTCCATTGATCACCCCCTACAGGTCTCTAACCTACTTTAGAAACAGACCCTTTCCATTCAGGTTTTTATAGACTTTTACGGTTCTAACTTTAGAGGCAATGTAATGGAAAGACTCATGCATTCAGGGTTCGGCCTTTGAAGTTCCAGCAAGGTTCTATTACCCCACAATACGCCGCAGGGTCTCACTTTATGAACCAGATGAAACTGTCTGGGTGTGCTTAACAGCGTTTTGTCCTGCTCAAAAAAGCAGTTTTCCAGTTCCAAACCATCGTGCATACCGGCTAACATGCCACTACACTGGGGACCTTCCTCTATTGTATTCCAGATTTAGCTTTCTAAATGAGACACACTTCAGCCCTGTGGCTGCAAACTACATTTTCCATCTGACAGCAGTTTTAGTAATTGTTGTTCCCCATCTTTTCTGGTTGGTCAAATGCATTACTGCTCTCCTGTGCAAGGCTAAATTTAACAACAATGTTTGCAAAATGTCTGACGTTTTGTACACATAGTAGTTCCTCAATTACGTAAGCCTGAGGAATGGTGTCATTGGTAACTTTAGGTAACTAGACTCTAAACGCCTTCAGATGCTTGTCTTGCTAGAACAAACTGACAATTGTTAGGCTATTGTAAACTTGGATCTGAAAGATGTCCTTTTACCTTAAAGCCAACTGGCTAGAATTTTTTTCTAACACAACCAATATTCCGTACTGATGTAATTGAAGCTCATTAGAAGATGGCCCACAAGGAGGGTGTCTGCTAGGTCAAGTTTTCTCTGCTCTCTGTACTGTTTGTTAGTGGTTGACTCTGGAGAGTGTCTGGGCTCGCTCATGGCTCTCAGTCTTGGAGTGTTACCAGGAGTGGGCCTGAGAGCGTCCCTTCTCTGCCGTCAGAAAGAGCTTGGCACAAGTGCGCGCACACTTAAACACTGTCAACCACACACACACACACGCACGCACACACACACACGAACGCAGGGACTCCCACATCTAGACCCCTCTCCACTGGCCTTCTTCTGAAACAAAGTCCTTTGGAAACATCTCTGCTTTACATCCGTCCAGAACCAGTTGTTAACATAGTTGTTATCACTGGATATCTTTATATATAACTACACATTTTTCATGACAGATGATACATTGGTGTGAAACGACTTCGATATATTTTGTGGGGAAGAGATTAGCACACAATGTTAAAACTGAACCAGTGTGTTCTTCTGTTTGCCCCCTTGTAGAAGACTCCTCCATGGCTCTGAAGGTGGGCTCCTACATCCTGATCGGGGTTGGAGCTCTCTCCATGCTCATGGGCTTCCTGGGCTGTCTGGGTGCTATCTACGAGATCCGCTGTTTGCTGGGCCTGGTGAGTCAGCCCTGCTGATAGAGGAGGCATGGAGGAGGAGGAGCAGGAGGAGGAGTTTGTGGTGGTGGATGAGGAGAATGAGGTTGTGGTGGAGGAGGAGGATGACGAGGAGCAAGTGGTGGTGGAGCAGCAGGAGGAGGTTGTAGTGATGGTGCAGGAAAAGGAGGTTGTAGTGATGGTGCAGGAAAAGGAGGTTGTAGTGATGGTGCAGGAGGAGGAGGTTGTAGTGATGGTGCAGGAGGAGGAGGTTGTAGTGATGGTGCAGGAGGAGGAGGTTGTAGTGATGGTGCAGGAGGAGGAGGTTGTAGTGATGGTGCAGGAGGAGGAGGTTGTAGTGATGGTGCAGGAGGAGGAGGTGGAGAAAGGAAGAAGCAAGAGGAAAAGTTGGGTTATTCTGAATAATTTTTGTTTTTACAGCCTTTGTAGTATCCCAGGAGAAAGGTCTTGAGAGAACGGCTTTAAGGATGATGCCAAATATTAATGTAATTGGATGATAATGAGAGAAATTTAGCATTGTCTAATACAGGGACTGTTGAAGATTCCCTAATGAAATTCAGCAAAAAATGACTATAAATGTTTGTTCCCTAATCGTTCTTTGTAGAAGTTTGAGAGCAGCTTTGGTATTTAGCCTGGATGCATATTGCACAATCATGCATAAATCTGGTGTTTTGTAGTTTTTCTTAGAAATTTGACTTAATATGCTAAAATATTATTAAGACAAATGTGTAGCATTTAGTGAAGGTGTGTGCATGAAAAGTGCATTGAATGTGGATGGAGGTTGTTACATGTGTCAATCATGACTTGAACTATGTAAGTATGGTATGTTCTGCTATGTTATGCATGTCTCTCCTGTGACTTCTCATGACCTATGATCCTCTTCCCCTCAGTATTTCACCTGCCTGCTACTGATCCTAATTGCCCAAGTTGTCGCTGGTGTTCTGATCTACCTCCAGAAGGACCTGGTGAGTGATGTCTCTTCCTCAAGTCTGCAGTTTTTACTTTCCACACTCCCCCCTTTTGGCTGGGAAGTGGCCCAGTTTACAATTTCTTGCCAAATACATCTCTTTTTTATAAAACCATGGAAGTGAACAAATTTACCATAGGAAGTTTGTGATTGTACACTTTTTTTTCCTTTTGAGTAAAACTATGATTATAATGATAAAAACAAAAGCCATGTCTCTATGGGTCTGAACATGTTTTCCTAGAAGAGGACTTGACTTTCAAGAAAGCAGCATTGAAAGTTGTTCCAAACATTCATGGACTTCCTGACTTGTACACCACCTGTATTATTGGAAGGAACGTAGGTGTTTGTAGGGAGTGTTCTCATGACCTGATGTTTTGATAGCATCGCCAACAATAAAAATGACACAGAGACAGTTGGTATTATAGTGCCACCTAGTGTATAGTCTTGGAAATGTTGGGTTCACGGCAGTGTAGAATTGTGGTCTGAATTAAGTTCTCAACCATACAAGGATCACCTGAAAAAGGGGTATTTGATTTGGTCTTGGACTAGAATCCATCTTGGTCAGGCAGGAGTTTGAGTTTGATCTGTCGTTTTCTGGTGTGATCCAGCTGCCTATCTCCCCTGGCAGCTGAAGGGAAGCATCTTTATATGCCAAAAAAAGCAGGAATTCTCCATCTTATTTTATCTGAAAGTGAACCTTTGGTGAAAGCCAGCCAGTCACTGTCCTATGCCAATTTGACTTCCAAGGTTCAATGTTGTCTCAGTACTCAAACAACAGAAGGTTTACCCAAAGGTTTTGTTCACTACATGCAGTTTAACAAACGCTTTGTTTGTTAAACTGCATGTAGTGAACAAAACTACATGTATTTGACACACCTTTTGGTATTTGACACACCTTGAATCTTTGAAAGGAGTAGTAAATAGCTGTCTTCCTGAACCTTTACACTTTATTATTCTTGATTGATCTAATTGGTAAAGAGTGAAATGAGGAGCTTTCTAGAGTTGAACTGAAGCCATGAGATCATAACTTGCCAAGTAACAACTGTTGAAAAGTTAATTGTTATGTAAGGTTTCATAAGGAATCTGGGTTATTTTTCCATTGCTTGGTTGTGCACTACCCAATTTCTGGCGTTTCAGTTGTCTGGAGAATGAGCCAGATTCTTCTTCTTTTTCCGTTTGTTTGACTGAAGTCTGTTGTTTTTCCCATCTCAGCTGAACAATGAGATGTCCAACATTGTGACCCAGATCCTGAACAACTACCCGGGCAAGAACACCACCACAGAGCAGGCCTGGGACCTCATTCAGAGGACGGTAAGTTCAACTGCAGGTTTAGTCTTGTTTATTCCTCCATGGCCAGTCTACAGTGGTTTGAATCCTGCTTGTTATGTGAAGTTGAAGTTGATTCCCATGGGCCTGCATCCAGTTCCACCTACATTACATCTTTTCTGTAATCCTTAATTTCATTAATAACTATATATCCTAATTATCTTTATCAATTGACATTTTCCTTTTTCTATATCTCTATCTCCCTCTCTCTACCTCCCCTTCCCTCACTCCAGATGGAATGCTGTGGCTGGAATGGTCGCATGGACTGGAATGGCAATGGTGTTATTATCAACAGCTCCCAGTTGCTTTTTCCCTGCTCCTGTCAAAATGTCACATTCTTCACCGGCAATTACTCTGACAGTGGCTTCTGTGAGGCCCAGTCACCTGACTGGCCTGTGTACGACACGGTGAGGTCACTTGGAATGCTAATGGTAGACAGTATATCTAGTATCTGAATTGTGGACTCATTGTACAGTCAAATGTCACATTTTATAGGTCTCATTTTAAATATGTTGACCTCACCTTTCCGCTCTTCCTTTTTTTCTTTCCCTTTCTCCCACCCTGCTCAGGGATGCTCCTCAAGTGTGGAGAACTGGCTATTCACCAACCTTGGTGTTGTCCTGGGAATCTGCCTAGGAGTGGCTGTCATTGAGGTATTCCATTCATCATTTGCTGCAATTCTTTCCTATGTGTTTGTTCCCTCCAAATCCTCAATGAATAGTTCTGAATAGACTTTTCATAACAGTATATAATTCACCCCCATTAACTAGTGATAGGATTTTGTGTAGTGCACATGTACAGCTTTCCTACAAAGTGACACTAGTTTGTGTTTTGATCATGCTTACATTAATATGTTAGATGTAGTCAGTGTTGTAGATGCAAACAAAATTCTTAAGGACCTGTTTATATGTTGAAATGTTACCTTTGTTTTTGTCCCTGCAGCTTTTGGGCATGATTCTCTCTATTGGCCTGTGTAAGGGCATACACAAAGAAGACTACACCAAAGTGCCAAAGTACTGAAGATGAGGTGCAGAAAGAACACACAAACACACATGAACATACACAAACATACACACACAAATAAGAATTTTGGAATACAGCACACACACACATCTACACTTAAACATGCCCACACAGGCATACACAGTAATACATCTTCTCATTTGTTTGTTTATTGAAACACATTATGTCCAAATGTTGCATTACGTTTGAGGTGTGTGTGGGGGGGGCGGCGGCCTGAGGCACTTCTGTCTTTTCCATCAGTACAGTTTTCATGGAGCATTTTAGAGATGTAAATTGAGAGCTTTGGATTTAAAACAAATAGCCAGGAAGTATGGTCCTCGGTTTACATTGGAGTAAAACAAAGGTTTACCAAGAGTCCAAAAGAGACAAGGAAGTAAGGAATGATTGGGTGGTGAGACATGAGGCAGTTCTGAGAAGTAGGAGGCAAAAACACCCTCCGTGACAACTGTGGAAGGCAGGTGATAGAAAGCCAACTGCATTCACTACTTTTTTGTTGTTGTTTCTTTTTAGGTTATACAGTGTTTCGAGTTTTTGTGCATTTTGTTGGTTTTGTATAAAGTTTTGGTGTGCATTTAAATCTGAGATAGCATCGACTTAGGAAGCTGGTCACTCCTTGTTTAAAAAGAAGAGTAGATTTGTTTCTTCTGTTCTGTTTTATTTTTCATGTATTACATTTGAATTGTATTGAAGGATTTTTTTTTACCAATAATTCTTTGAAAGTAATAGGAATAATAAAATACTAAAGAGGACCAATTCTGAAACATGCTCCCCAACAAGTGTCACACTCACGGTTTACATTTTTCTTTGATCACATGCAGGATGTTTTTTGTGTATTCTGAGTGGCAGTTTTTATGAAGATCACTTTATCTAAGTATGTCAAGACTGTTTGAGAAATTATATATTTCATACAATATTCTACATCAGGGATATTTCAATAAGAGGAAATACAAAATAATTTGAATTGTTATATAAGAAATATATATATATTTCGAGAAAATTTGGGATACAATTAAAATTATTCTGAAAATATGTTGTACATTTTTACTTTGAATGAAGGTCTTTCATATTTTGATTTTATAATGTACAAAATGCCCTCTTGTTTATTTTTTATTTTTTTACATGTTTGACAAACATTCCATGACCTTCAAGTAATTTTTTGGGACTATTAAAACTTTACACATTTTTGTTTGGTAGCTGGATTAGTTAATGTATACTCACCCAATTGATTCAGTTTTATTTTGTCAATAAACATTCAATAGACTGATTTGTTGGTGTGTGTGTGTAATACTACTTAGTCAGAATATGCCCTTTCTTGCAGGTGTAAGCAAGCTTATATCCTGTAGGGGGAGCTAGCAACCTGATGTCAAACACCCTCAGTAGCTAACAATAAGCAAATAGTTTGTTTGATGAGGTATTGTAGAACAACATTTAAAAAATTATTTCGATGTACAAAAATATATCAACTACCAAGGTTGTAGCAGTTACATAAAGACCTAACTTTTTACTCTGCCAAGAGCCCTCTGTAATACATCTAATTCTTCAGTGGTACTGCTGACAAAATGTTTCCACATTTAATTTTACATTCTCATGATGTATAGTATGTATGAGACTGCTATGTCATGCCCACATTTTTTTCTGTATGTCTGTGTGAATCTCTATATTTCAGTGTGAGAGAAATTGTTGACTGAGAATATGTCTGGATTGTGTGTTAGTACATTTTATATCTTGTACTGCTTGTGTGCATGTGTGTCCTATGTGTGTTTCAGACTCGGTACAATTATGTACTTGTTTGGCCCTAAGCCCAAAAGTTGTTCCCCTAGATTTGTCCCAGGGTTCTCTCTGGCCTTCAACATCCAAACAATGGAAGTCTTTTTAAACTTTTTTAATGGGGTTGTATGGTTTTGCCCCCCCCCCCTCTCTCCCCCAGTTAACAATGACACTTCCACCTGCCGGCCCCCTTCACATCCACCCTCCGCCCGCCCTCCGTCCTACATCCTGTTATGAAAAGATAGTTACCCTCCCACGTCTCACCCCCGCCTCTCTTGCCCAGAAAAAAGAGCTTAAGTGTTGGCTGGAAAACTTTTATTCTCCCCCTTACCATTCTACTGTTCCCCCCAATTTCTAAATGGAAAAATACTTTAATTTCAGTTCATAAATGGAGGGCAAACAAAGTGAAACTGATTTGAAACTAAAATGTAGTTTCTCTGTCCTGGCCTTCCTATGTTTACTCACTTGAGGGAAGGAGGGAAGTAAAGATAGGAGAAAAGGAATGAAGGAAGAAAACCTCTTGCCCCCTCACCATATGTGTATATGAAATAGACCCGGGCCAAAATACTTGGAATCAGTTTGATGACATATGAATTTTGGATCATGGCTGGCACAAGGGACCACGGGTTCATCCCAAAATTGTTCACTAGAAACCACTTGACTTTCCAAGCTGACTGAAGCTAATTCATTTGTTTGTTAAATAGTATTTTGACTGCCATAGTAAAAAAAGGACAGTCATCTTAAAATGATGGTAGGATTGTCTTAGTCTGATTAGCGTTACATAAAATGATTTCAATACCACAGCACTCAAATTCTTTCGCTTTCAATTTGGAGTTGTTTTGGAATAGCAACAAGTTGGGAGTTTACATTCCCAAAAGCTGTGATCTGTACCTCCTTGAACTAGCCAGACAGGATTAATTAAGACAGCAGAGGACTCAGACAGATCGTCAGTATGAGTGTTTGTTCAAAGGTTGTGTCACAGTATCATTGTTTAAAGCAGAGCTCATCATTTTAACCTCAACACGAAACTGAAACATTAGATGTCAGACGGGTTAAAGTCAAAACCACAGGGATTATTACAGTTGACTATTAGACTAGTGTTAGGTGTTGACCTTATGGTTTGTGTGTGATGTGTTGCCTTGACTTGTGCTTCCAAATGTACTTTGATGCAAATACTGCACAAGTCTGTGCACGGTCCTTGTCAAGAACATAAGTAATTAAAATGTACTTGTATTATGTTTACTAAAGCAGACATACAACGAATGACACATCCTTGGTGAGGGCCTTCTGTGTGAGAAACTACAGCAGACAGGAAACAAGCTAGACATGTGTTAGCGCGTGTGCGTGTGTATGAGAGTGTCCGCGCATGCATGACTGAAGGACATAGAACTGTCTTTCAGCCAGATAGCCTCTGAACATACAAAACACAAACACATGCTCAGATCAAGACAAATGCGCTCATCTTCTGTCTATTTTGACATAATCTAATTACACCTCATAATGAGGAGCAATGCAGGCGCAGAAAGGAAGTCATTAGTAGTTTGGGTCGAGGTTGGGGGCATCTATTCATTCACAAGCAGCTATGTTAGAGAGGGAGATGATCCTATACAAAGGTCTCTTTATTCCAGATAGAAGATCCTGATTGAAAATGTGCAGAAATCACATTTAGCAGTTGCACTTGTTTGTAATAGATGATTCTTCAAGGTACAACACCTGTCCTCTAATAGAACGAGTGGAAGGCAGTATGGGACTTGAGCACTCAGAGACATACTAGCAGCCACACACTTAAGTTGTTTGCAGCTGAAGGACTGATGGTGTGTTGAAATAATTAATTAGAAATGCACATATTTATGTGAATTTTGTACAGCCAATTTTTTGTTCTTGGCAAGTCCATGTTGGCCAGTTAATAGACAGTTAGTTGCCCGCATAATTAACTTTTATTAAATTCAGCACACTATATTACTATATAACTTTAGACACATTCCTATGGATCTATCCTTTGGGTCCAAAGCCCAAACTGAGCATGCAGTTTTCCACTCCACGGGGGTTCTCAATAATAATGTAACACGGATAAATTCACAAAGAGTTATTGACATAGCTGTAAATGCCTACTGCAGACTCCTCTGGGAAGAAACACCAACAATGGGGGCAAGGGTTGTTTATTTTCCACACCAGTCTTCCTCTTCAAACATGTGTGCAGTTGTCAGGTTCATTTGCAGTCCATGGGACTTCAGACACCACAAGCTGTACTTAAGGGACTTGGAGACGTATGGCTAGAATGCAGTAAGCTATGTGGAAATGACAGAGGAGTCATTGAGATATACATTGGGCATACGGTGCCTGGACATCACTGTATGATCACCAATTATTTTTATGATGAGAGCCACCACATGCAGTGGGGTATCATCATGATGATCAAGCCACTATGAGTTCACAACTTTGATGGTTTTATTAGATAAATATGTTTATACTAGTTGAAGATCTACATTATTTGGAATGTGTCTTTGAACTTAAATTGGCCAAACAATTAGGTGTGACAAATGTTTACATTAGTCATTTTATTCATTTAGCAGATGCTTTTATCCAAAGAGACATACAAATAGGATGTATAGAAAGTACATAAAAAAAGATCAAGGATCTCTGCAGGAAGTGCATAATTCTACAGTATTTCAATGGTCAGTCAAGCAATGTTTGGTATTTACTAGCCACATCGCTAAGTAATCATATTTCAGCTACATTCACAATCGTGAACACATGCAGCAAGCGGCAGAGCACACACGCCAGGGCGTCTACAGGAGAAATTGGTATTTTCCCCATTCTGCGGTCCTTCCTCCAGGATAGTGGACAGCTACATCAGCAGTGCCCAGGGACAAGTCCAAGTGCTCACCCAGAGACGTAGGCAGGAAAGCAATCGGTTCTACATGTCTTTATATTGGTGTTCTTTGCTGATGGAAGCCACATGAGCACAGGGAGAACATGCAAACTCCATGCAGAAAGGCTATGACGAGGCCACCTGAGAACCGGCAGGCACCATCAGGCCCCAAGCGGGAATCAACCTTCTTGTTGCGAGGCGGCAGGACCATCTTTGGGTTGACAGTGTACTGTGTGTTTGGCTGTTCCAAGCACCCTGCAACTACAATAGTTTGTAATAAAAAACTTTCAATTAGGCAGGAAGTTGATATCCAGTGTGTGTATGTCTGTGTGTGTCTGTCACCACTGTGATACTAAGTTTTTACTCATAACTGCAGTGGGAACTTCACTGATTCAAACTGCACAGGGGTTAGGGAAACTGAGGTAACATACTGTACAATAATGTGTACATTATTTATGTCTTGTCTTTGGGGTGTACCGATGTCCATGATACAATTTAATGGAGTTTGAAGACACACCAACGAACGCATTGAGTCTCAAAGTCAAACTGTGACTGCGGATAATGATACTCTCTGTATAATTCTGGCCTAGCTTGGTACACTAGTAAATCACAGTCTTTTTTCAGGTTTTTACCATTCTGCCAAGGTAGCTTGTCCACCCTGACAGGTTATTGCAATCTCTGGACACTTTCTTTGAAAAATGAAGTTATATGCCTCATAAGAGTGTTTCAACTCACCAACTCCTACAAGCACAGCCCCCGTGGGTGACCTTCCTTTACCCAGAGTCCTTCATGCTTGCAGCCCCTCCGGCAGCCTGTCAGGACTCATACATCAGACACCTGCAGAGGGGATCTCAGGGGCCGTGACAACAGACAGGGGAACGTTGTGAGGTAATGGACAGCGACAGGGCATTCGCTTCTGCTACACGCACCCTCACACTACTCTTCACATGTCTACAAGCCTTTGGAGCATGCAGAGAGGGAGGTATTCATCCAAAACGGTACCTCTGTTTGAAAGGCAAGTGACTTTGCAGTGAAAATCTCAATTTCTGTGTAAATATGGACATGAAATCGTCTAGGATTCTTGAGTGAAACGTTCCTTTTGAGGTAACAACTACACCTATTTCTGACCGCTTTTGCTGTATTTAAAAATACAACGATTTTACATTTAGTCATTTTAGCCTACGCTCTTATCCAGAGCGACTTACAGTAAGTACAGGGACATTCCCCCGAGGCAAGTAGGGTGAAGTGCCTTGCCCAAGGACACAACGTCATTTTTTGCCACTGCAGAGAATCGATCCAGCAACCTTCTGAATACTAGCCCAGTTCCATCACCGTTTAGCCACCAGACTCCCTTTTAAATTTGAAAAAATAATAATTGTCAAATAAACAATTATCTGTTTGCTGTAGTAAATCTTTTGTTGAAAAATCAAGCTACATCGACAATTATTTCCTTCCACCACACAAATACAGCACAGTACATTCAGAAGAAAACAAGTTTCCAAGTAAAGGACAACCGTCCTGTAAGAGATTCTCTGAATAAGAAAATTGTGATAGGAAGAAACATTTATTATGAAATGGTTCAAGAGTCTTTCGTTCTACAACTCAATCTACTGTACAATGAGGTAATGTGGATGGAAAGTATGAGCAAGAAACTACCAGCAGCTGGTGTTCTAAACAGATTTAAATATGGTGTCAACTAACTTGTTTGTGAAGTAATTTAACGGCAAACTGCTTTTCAAAGACAAAATAATTTACTTGGAAATTTCCAAAAAACGCATTCAAGATCAATAGTTCAAACCTGATGATTTAATGTCTGCCTTCAGTTTAGCACAAAACGTTTAGCAATTCAGGTCAGCCATTTCAGTAATAAATAATCCTCCATTAGGATATAGAAGAACAGACAGTTATTAACGCTGCATCACAAAATAAGTATAAACTCTTATTAGGTTATAAATTCCGACACTGCAAACAAAGTGTGAATATTTCTATGCTATGAATAAGTATGCTTTTGGGGAGGTGTGGTGTGTACTGTATGTTCTTTGACATTTTACTGTAAAAAGTCTAGCTTTTTAAAGCAAGTTATTTGATGTCAAATGTTGTCATTGGGGTTGTCCTCCCCTGGGCAACACTTTGGAAATTGTGCTTTAACGTGCAATCCCCGGGGTGAACTGTACTGTACGTTTTTAAACTTGCAGGCATGAAATACATAAACTTGATGATCGTTACCTGATATAACTAACCATTAGTTGATAAGAGACTATTAGTGAGTCGCTTAACAAAACAAATTAAAAGTTAAAAATGAATACATCTACATCTACGTCAAAAAAATTACAAACTATGATGAAACTTAGTTTTGGTTGAGTGTGAATGGACCACTTTAGGTGATGGTGCATGTGTGTGAGTGTGTGTGTGTGAGTGTGAGTGTGTGGTTATGTGTGTGTGTGTGTGTGTGTGTGTGTGTGTGTGTGTGTGTGTGTGTGTGTGTGTGTGTGTGTGTGTGTGTGTGCACGTAGACCCCCCCAGGCCTCATCACAGTTTTTGTCTCTCCTGAATGGACATGAGATCCCAAGGGTTCTGAACAAGCTCTAACAGATGGAGTTTTTCTATAAGATGACTGAACACTGGGGCTCTGTTCAATGGTCTTCAGTGCATTTTTTCCATGATCTTGTACTGTAGGTATCCCACAAGAATTGGTCAACCAAACTTGCTTCAGTGCCTACTTTAATTCAAACTTTACTCATAACATCTGCATTGTTTTATGAAGTGCAATTGTATTTGGAGAGGAAACCGGAAAAGTACGAGCCCATCAAGTTTTGTCATTGTTTGTGAGGAAAAACTGTTCAGTAAGAGAACATTAAAGAAGTTAATTATCAGTAGATAAAACAACACGTTCTTCTGAGTTTTTTGTTATCTGTATTGAGCTGGCTACTGGTACTTAGTCAATCAGGAAACAAAGCATGGAGAGACTGGGAGGGAACACCAGATCAACTCACTTGTTTGACGGTGACTGAATGACAGGAAGGCGTTTTGGAAGTTTTTCACATGACAGTATGGAACTACCTCTTAGTCATGGGTAGATGAGAATGAGGGCATGCATGGATTGTTTATGACATTTGTTGTAAAAAAAAATAAAATAACTGCTGTGTCGATTAACTTTTTACAAGTCTGATGACAAACTGAGAACTGAATTTGTGTGAGCCACTAAATGAAAGAAACATTTCCCTCCTCTTAAGATTCAAGGCGAATTGTAAAGTGAGTGCCTGTTCCAGGTGTGTGCTTGCGTCTGTGTGTGTTGTGAAGGAAAGGCTCCATCCTTTTGTGAATGTCCTACTATATCCTGGTGGAGTCAGGTGGCTGAGCGGTTAGGAAATCTAGTAATCTGAAGGTTGCCAGTTCGAGTGCCAAATGATGTTATGTCCTTGGGTAAGGCACTTCACTCTAATTGCCTCGGGGCAATGTCCCTGTACTTACTGTAAGTAAGTCGCTCTGGATAAGAGCGTCTGCTAAATGACCAAAATACTAAATATCCTCATACAAAGTCCAGCAGTGAGATAGGGAACCTTTCTGTCAGATAGAAAGCTGTAATGAGAACCAAGATTAGGGCCCTCACTGACAGCTGAGCTGAGTCTGTGTCCGTCAGGTACTGTGTATGCCTGGGCAAGAGATAGGTGGTTTGGCCTCATAGTCAGAGAAAGACACACACACACATACAGAGCAGGGGAGAGGAATGGACATGGAGCGAGGAAAGAGGTTAGGAGAAAGAGAGAGAGGGCAAATATGTGTCTGTGGTTGAGTGAGGGAGGGGGTTGTATCCTGGCAACTGAGGATGAACAACATTCAGGAAGATGCTTCAAATTGGACTCTTGTACCTTGCCTTTATTGTATCTACAAATGGAACAATGTAGCCTAGTGTATGAAACCACAAAAGAATGAAAGGTTCTGGTGTTTGGTGTGGTGCACTATCCAGTTTAGGAATTTACAAAACAGATTTGGCATTGAAATAACACTAGCGTTGATAGTGGATAGTGTTCCAGTCGTCCACCAAGCGTCATGCTTTTAAATACATGGACATAGGTAACTGACAACACCAAGCCTGTACATTATTGAAAATTGAAACATTTCTCTGTGAGCATTAAATTAAGTTAACAACTCTTTTGATCACTTCTAAAACTTTGCGGACTTTGTGGTGAATTAATTGTTCACCAGTGGAAATGATGAAAAGAAAAGGAGGGAGAAATACGAAAGAAAGGACAGGCTTTAGAGTGGTTTAAGAGTCAAATAAGTTTCAATGGTCTTCATAGGGAAGAGGTGTAAACAAAGGGGAAGAAAGGGGGAAGATTCTGATGTAGTTAAACTGTTTGTACAGAAATAAAAGAATTATGTACCTATAGCTTCTGTCTAGAAATATGAGTAAAACAGAGCATGTAATAATCATTCATGGGTCACCTTGTCCAAAGGCATTATGAGGACCTGTCTCCTTTCGAGGACTGTTAGCCTACCAATATGTTCACTACAGTCAATTGTTAGAGCTTCACCATGACGACTCGTTTTGTTATGTTTTTATCTTTTTCCCTTTTTATTCCGAATCTCCTTTATTCTCTAGTAAATGCATTATGTAAATGTTAGATTTGTTAGTGTTGGCTTGTCATTGGTGCCATTGATGCATTTTATCAGCTGAATATAGGGGAGGTTTCATTGTTCTAATAATCATTTAATATAACGCTGTATATGGATCTTTTAAAATGTGTTTTTAGAGATGGCACATTTATTCTTACAATATCTGGTCTTCTGCACATAACATGGATGGATGCCTTTGCAGACCAAAAACAACTTGTGACCTGGAGAAAGTGGACTACAAAATAAACATTGAAACTGTTTGTATGATTTGTTTGTTGCCTTCTTATGTTCTTTGCTCACATCCGCTTGCATTTTCTGAAAGTTTGTTTAAACCTGTTAGTAACTTCCCTTTAACATCCAAACTAGAGACCCTCTAAAATTAACGAGTCAGAAAGCACTACAAGAATATGGATGCTGTTAATCTGAGAGGACATTCAGTAAGGAGGAATGTGTCATTTACTCTCCCTATTCTGAGTGAGACTGTAGCAGAGGAAAGGTCAAAGCTCAAAGTCATATTGAATCTACAAATAAGTTCTTAGTTCTTACAATGGAGAACATCGGCCCCCACCTATAAGCTTTCCTCGCTTCTTTGGGGGACCCCTTTCACTCTACCTAATTGGTCTTGTATCCCAACTGTATTATTATTGTAATATTTGAAGTGGTATTGTGAATTAAATAAATAAATAAATAATACGACCCCTCACCCACTGAGGGGGAGCTCTGGTTATAGACTTACTCTCCAGAAGACAAACTCAAAACGGAACCCATACAGAAAGAACCCCTAGAAGACAGTTTTTGTTATTTGAAAAATCAATTTACAATGATTTGTGGTCCGAGTGGAAGTTTTGTGTCTGTTCCTCACAACATGAGTCCGTAAACAGTGTTTGTATCAGACTTTATGAGATGCTTTATAAATTGCATATTAACTTATAAGGGTTTGACTGGATAAGGAGGAACAAGTGAAATGTTAAGCCAAATGTCATGACCTGAGAGAGAAGACAACTGTACAAAGAGTGGCTTGGGTGTCATAAAGCTCCTCGGTATCTTTGAGTGGCCATCTGTGCATCACTTTAAAACCCACATGAAAGAGTAGGTTTGTTATTTTTTAGAAAACTAGTTTGAAGAGATATGATGCAAGGACATTAATCATATAATATAATATAAAAGTGCATTGATATACCTGACAAAATGATGCAAGGACATTAATCATATAATATAATATAAAAGTGCATTGATATACCTGACAAAAATAGATTTTATGAAGGAAAACCTTGGATTTGTTTTTGCTGAGAGATGGGCGTGAATGGGAGTTAATTCCCCCACCTTTGGGGTATACCAACGCTGTGAGTAACAGATTTGTAGCGCGTGTAGAAAGGATCTCGTCCAACCAATCGAGAATGCCCATAAAAGTGAACGCTTGTCTTCTGCTAGTGATTCTGGATTTATCAAGTGAAAGCTGGGGGTGCAGGATCTAAACCTTTGGGATACAAATCATCACTCAGTCTTGTCATCAATTTCTTACCAATATATTTGGATTCTCAGTTTTTCGTGGAGGGACAGGGCACGGTAAGTTTGCACGGTTCTGCTTGATCGATAGGCTTGACGTTGGTTTTATATTGCTTGCTTAAACTGCATTTTAACGATTAAGCCCGCTACGATAACTTCGAGAGTTCAAGCTTTTAAATGTCATGTTTCACAGACTAACCACACTGATTACATAGTTAAATACCAAATACCACCCTGTGCATGGTGTCCGCTTTTGAAAACACGAGTTGATAATACAATTGAAATGAACCTCGAAGGCTACTTGGATTTTGGTGTACTGTCATAAACAATGCATTCAAACAGTGGTATTCAATATAAATAATAACTATCATTTCTAAAATAATTCTTCAATGAAAAAGCTTCGGTAACGAGCAGAGTCTCAAGAGGGGTTTTAAAAAATCCGTGCAGTTTGACCATATTGGGCTAAAATGTGGCTTGTCAGACTCCTAAAAGGACTTCGTAGATGAAACTGGTCATTGCATGATTAGTTTTATTCACACAAAAACATACATTTAGTTCATTTGGAGAGACCAGATTAAAGACATATCAGAGTCAATGGTGGATGAATAGCTTAACCCAGACAGACACAAATTTACTTCCCGGAGCATCCTTGGGTTTGATAAGTAAACAAAGTTGTTGTGAGTTGACAGAAAGGTGAACAAGGAGGGGTGGAAATGGAGGGAATACTGGAACAGGTCTGTGGGTGGGTTTGAGATCCAGCTGAGGCACCAGTCCCCCGTATGACTTAACAGATTCCCTGGCAGAAAGAGAGAGAGGACTAGTGAGAGAGAGATGGTTTGCTTCATGCCATTTATCTACAGTATACTGTAATTTACAGTACTACACTTGGTATTCAGTTTCTCAATCTTTTTTCTCTCTATCACTCTCTTTCACTCTCTCCCTCTCATTCTCTCACAGACAGGCACACACACACACACACTCACACACACACACTTGTGTGTAGCAGCACCTGGAGCTGTATAATAAAATGGTTTAAGTTGATTACACACTTTGTCACTGGAGTCCTGAAGGCTGGGAGCCATGCAGCCCTGAAGGCTGTTCTGGTGTGTGAGTACAAAAAGCCTTGAGATGTATGAGTAGCAGTAGAGCAGGACAGCCAACCTGTAAAGAGGTAAAAAGTCTAAAAGTTCTGCTGTCTTTTTAGGATGGTCAAGCTGTTACAATGATTTATTTATCATCATTCAAAGAAGAGAAAGAGTGTGTTTTGAATAACGGAATAACAGCCAAAGCCATACAAATGTTTAGGCTTATTTGAACTGAATTTGCTTTTCAAATCTATGTGTTCAAACACATGGATGCTGTCTGTTTAGTGAGGATGACATTATCTTCAACAAAGCATTTCATCCTGTGATGTTTCTGAATTGAACTGTCATAACTGCTCTAGAAGTTTTTTTTGGGGGCAGGCTGAACACTGGGTTGCTTGTGCGATCAAAACAGAATTGTATTGCCTTATTTTTAAAAGTCAGACATTAACACTTAAGCAAGAGCTTTGACAGATACACATTTTCAAAGCAATTAGCTTTTTAGAAATCTTATGGGTGAATTTGGTAGTTTTCAGAAGCAGGCTCTCGACAAGTCTGAAGTTTCATGCATTTAGGGAATTAAGCCACACTGAAAGTGAAGGGCACGTTCATCTGTCTTTGTGTGAAACAGCATGTGAGAGCATACCTGCCTGTATCCAGGTGGAGCTGAATGAGAGAGGCTGACTCACTTGATCCTGCTGGTCCATCTGCCACACTTGTCGAGCTATACAAATGTGCATTGTCTATTCTTGAACTCTCAGCGTGGTCATTGCCTGCCTGGACCTAACCACTGAAGCACCATAGGGGCAGAGGTCCTGAAAGACTAGATGGCCAATTACTCCCCCCACCCCCCCAGAAGAACACAGGGACGGCCTGAAGGAAGCAGGCTGCTGTGTGAGGGTAGACCTTCAGTCAGGACTCTTGGCATTGACAGCTTCTAATTAGAAGAATACTTGTGGAGAAGCTGCAGTGACTGCTTATGTTCTGTCTTTGACTAAAAGCTGCCACAAAGATGGGACCACAGGTGGTGTGAAAGGACTAAAGCGATCTGTGTTTTATCAGATTTTTTGCCACTCTGGTCTTCCTTCCTTTTTGTCATCTGGCAGGTATTCAAATGCAACAAATCAAGTCATAATTACACATATATTAATATTGAGATAGTTTGCTACAGCTTGACAATAGGCAATCCACTGTTGAGGAAATGTCCATCCTTTTTACAAACGTTTCTTATCATGCATTAACATAGACTATGGTAAGGATATACAACGCTAATGTCTAAGCTGTTTCAGGGTCTTCTAGATTTAATGGGATTAAATACAGCTAAATTGAATTAAAAGCAGATGGTCACCCCAGGCCCCTTACAGACAGACCCCGCCCACCCCCCATGAACTGCACCCACCACTGTTTTGTCACTGTCTGGCAGCTTGGTGACCACGGCATCCACACCCACCCCCACCTCTTGATCACTAGGCTTTTCAAAGGCAACGCACATAACAAATGTAAATCCCTCCTGCACATCTCAATTGAAATGTGTTTTTATCTCTCTGTCTGGCTGCAAATGTTCAAAACACAAATGTAAAACTCCCACAAAATGTTTTAAGACGTTCTTCCATTTTCTCTTTATTGCCTAAATCAATACTTGTGGAGGTGACATTATTGTCTGTCTGTTCTTTTTGTGCTCTGAAAATCTTGATGTTTGGATTTTAGATTAAATGTTTGTAACATTTGTAATCTTCTCATGCAAGATCTCTTGAGATTGCATTTCAGAATATAGGTCTCAATTACTTGGTTGGCATACAATATGTCCACATTTAATAAAAAATAATAAAAAAACGTTATCCAAAGCAAGTAGCCTACAAGAAGTTTGTCTATGATTTATATCCCTGTCATTGTCAGTAGAGATAGTTATTGTTCTTACCGAAGTATTGGGAAGAACAAGTTGTCTCAACAGTCAAAGTACTACATCGTAAACATATTCACATACATGACGTGAGTGATACAGTTTACTAGTGAAGGGATCTCCCAGTATGGCTAATCTGATAGAACGGTAAATAATCTTTCTCGATATTCTTTTCTTTATTTTCCCAAAAAACAGAACCAGATGGTGCTGGCTGTTATGACATTTTCAAAGCAGAACCATCCTTGCTAGAATTTTCTGCTCTTTGTGTGGTCCTAGTTAGACCAGACTTGGTTGTTGTAATTTGCAGTTCAGATACCTTAGAGGTTTAAATTATATGCTTCAACCAGACACAAACACATGCTGCAAGGTGATTGTGCCCAGTCACCCCTAAAAAAATATTAATCATGAATCATGATTTTTTCCTACTGTACAGGAATTAAGCAATTACCCTTTTTCCATACTCCCTATTTAGGTTTTAAGATTTGTATGTAAGTCTGTTATTTAAACCCTGCAACCCTGACCCAACTTCAATCCTTATTTTTATGCACTGTGTGTTTGACCTCACTTCACCCTTTCCTTTCTTCTCTGTTCCTCTCACACCATTTATGACATCCACCTCTTGAGGATCTACTTTAATTGAATCCCCAGGGCCCCCTATGCCAACTGTTTTTTCCCTTTTTTCCTCTTATCCCTTCCTTTCTTTTCTCCTTCTTGCACTCACTCTCTCACTCTCTCACTCTCTCACTCTCTCACTCTCTCACTCTCTCACTCTCTCACTCTCTCACTCTCTCACTCTCTCACTCTCTCCCCAGCACAGGTCTTTACTTCCATCTCTCAAGCTTAAACTTGATTTGATGACAGATGTGTGGACACAAAAGGTTACAATTGACACCAACAGATTTTGTGTTCAAATATTCAATAGAAAGAATTGTACACCAGGTGGTGTTTTGTTGTCAAAAGCAGGGTCTTCAAAATCCTCAGATTCCACAAATGTCTTCTTAGGTTATTGCAGATAATGGCAATGCTGAGATCTAGACAAAACCTTACTGGTAGAACACGTGTGAAGTGATAACACTTTTTTTAACTGAAAGGTGTTTATTGAAGCATCAAAAGAGCGGGAGCAGGCTTTGCCTTTAAACCCATTCCCAAAGGAGCGTGACTACAGGTTATTTTCTACCTGGTATGCCTCTATGACATATGACTCTAGAGCACTTGTATGGTACAAGCTTGCTGCTTTAGATGCATTAAAAGGTAAACGAATATGGATTGAGTCACTGTTAGATTATCGTAGCCTTGTGTGACTCCTGAGCCCTCTGTCAACTATCATCGCTCATTAGAGAATGTGAGGGAGAGAACGAGGAAAGTGGGTAGCAGTCCTGGTACCAACTATCTGTTTTCCACAGATGAGTCATCAGCCTTCTGTTTGACAGCCCTGTCAGATACTGCTCTACTGCCAACAACAACCTGTAGCTTCTGCTGTCGATCTGTCCAAACACCAACCATTTAGTTTCATTTAGCTCTATGGAATAAAGAGATGGCTGCAGATACAGTTTTGTCATTTTACTTTAGATTATGTGTGTCATTGAAATTGTCCAGAGTGACAGACAATACTCGATTATTGTGTTGGTTTCTAAAGAAACCCCAGCTTTGTTGTTGGTACAGTCTGAACTCAGGCTTCCATTTACCTCAAAGTAACATTCTGATTGGGTCAGCTTGAATTGCAGTATTTATCTCAGTTTTAATTCTATGTCAACTGTCAACACTGAAAAGAGAGATTGCATGCAAGTGCCAAATCAGGAATTAAATTATATCTATTTTATTTTATTACCACCAGTGTTTTCAGGCTTTTGGTATACAGGAAAGTATTCAGAAAAGAAGGCACCCACTGTTCTGTGGGGACCAGGTTTGACAATGGGGCTTTTTTACATTATGTTAAAGATTTATTAATAATCTATTCAGTCTTATTTGCAATAGAAATGGGAAAGGGTTCATTCATCTTTCTTTAATGTATAATAGTTGGCAAGATCAACAGTAAAGCACCACAAAGAGATGCTTGCAGCTCAATAGTGAGTCATTGTTTGTTTTTGCATTATAATGGCTCTATACAAATAAGAACAAAAAGTATAGATGCCTCATCCTTGTCCCATGAAGCACCAGGTACATATTTTGGAGCTAAACATTTCCCTTAATTCCTTTCATATTGTCATCTCATATTGCATGATAGCTATTGAGATTTCATTTGATAAAAAGACAGATTTAATGAGAAAACATTTTACAACGTTTTATACTGTTGGTTTCTTCTACTGAATGTTATTTTGCCTGTATCATACTGTACGTCTTTGCTGTACCAGAGGTTATGAAGAAAATAAAGAGCATAGTGGATTTAGATGCCTTTCTCTCCAGCATATATTGAGTGAACAAATAGTTCCATGTAGGTTCTTGGGTTCTGAAAATGTTAGTTCACACTTTAATTGCTGTTAACCAACAGAGCCATCATTAATTAAAATAAAAAAATGTACTTAAACCATCCTTCTCTGTCTTGTCCACAGCTGAGGTTGAAGGCTGAAGAGAACATCTATCCCAAACCTCAATTTAAAACCAAGAGCCAAAAACAGGTAAATATGGTATGGTGCTTTCTGTTGCTTTTCAATCATACACCATCAAACATAAACATCGATTCACCCATGCATTCTCATTTATAAGCACATTTCCAACAGCCCTGAAAATTAACACTTTACCTTGATACCAAAGATACATTATCATTGATTCAGCCTTAGAGGTGATTGACTACATTGTCATGCTGCTTTGCCACCATCTCCTTCTCTGGATCAATACAGTTCTGATGGATACTGTATGGCTCAGCCTTTGTATCAGTGAAACACATTTAGATTTATATAGAACCCTTCAGGTCCTCTTTAACATGTTGTGAACAGTCTGTTAAATGTCATTGACAAGAGGCACCTTCTGCAGTAAGTTATGCTCAAGTACAACTTTACAATGTGTTTGAAAGTTCCCTGAGAAACCACTTGGTGAACTCATAAACACTGAAGTTGATGTTCTGAAAACTATTGTTTTGTGGCTTTGGTCAACTGACAATGATCTAGCAGCACAAAGCAATTTAGTTTGTCATACAGTAGTACCATGTTGCCAGAACAATGGTGTTGCTATGTTAGGATAACTGAGTTATTAACATCTTCGTTTTTTACCTTCTAGATCAGAAAAAATCTGATAAATAGTGTAGGCTATATCTCAGACCTCAACTGACATGTTGGTGTATTTTTTTCTTTCTGGGGCAACAATTGGTCACTGACTTTCCCTATGAATCTTGCACATCTGACAGCCATGGTATGTGCATATTTCCTCCGTTTTTAGACACAAACTGACAGCAGCAGTGATATACATTTTAACTGTGCCTTAATATCATTGACTTGTTCTGCTTTCACACACTGTCACATGATGCGCTTGTACTTGCGCACACATGTGCACACACATACATACATACAGACATACATACACACACACGCACACACATAAACACACACACAGTGTTATTGTATCTAGCCATGGCAGATGGTGGGTTGTTACGTAGTATGGAGTGCTTGTGAACATGACTGTTCAGTTGCAGCCCTCATTCTACACTCACACCAGCCTTCTCTCCTGCTGGACCCCTGTTTTCAACCACCGTGCTGTGTGTCTTGGAGAGAGAACCAAGAGGGGGGAAGGAACTGTTAGAGAGATAGAGAAACTAAGGGGAAGAGAGTGAAAGAGAGGTCTTTTAGCACTTTCTGTCAAAATGAATCTGGCCTAACAGGCTGGAAGAATCACGCTGTGCCAGGGGCAACTCACTAAAACATGACATGTTTGCCAATATTGAATTTGGGATTGAGTGTTTTTAGGCATGTTGGAGCATGTGCTTCAGCTCAAAGGCAAGGGTGGTAAATTATTTACTTTATATAAAGTGATGCTGGTTAGAAACGATTCCTGCTCTGTTTTGTAAGAAAAGGCATTCACTTTGCTCAGGGGCAAGAATATGTAGAGTTTTAGATTTGGTTAACTCAGATAGGTGTAATGTCAAATCGGTTTTGGCTCAAAGTCACTTAAATCGATGTCAATGGGATATCCACACCTAATTACTCTAAGACACCTCTATGTTCGGGGTACTAACATGCCTCATCCAGGGACAGACACCCTTCGATAAATGGATCCCAGTGAATGTGTGAGATTTACACCGTCCCGTAGCTGGCTAGCAAGCCTCTTTTTTAGAAAGAAGCAGATGAGGTGTCTGGTCTTGATGAATGAACTGTATTAGAGCTGGCGATTAATCAGCCATCGATCTGTCGTGTCGAGACCTTGTTTCGTCTTGCAGAATGTGACAAGTGATATGTTTCAGCAAGCATATTAAAGTGCTACCACAATTTGTGCTAACTTTGAAGCCATCTTATCTTTGTTTTTTGTCTTTGCTTGGTGTTTGATTTCCACAGTATGCAGATAAACATACAATGTGCCAAAAGTTCAATGACCTTGACCTCATTGGCTCAGCTGTGTACAATTCTATGGGGAGTCCACTTGGAGGATACATTTTACAATTTGGAAGGTGCCTGGTTGTCAGCTACTAGATTGCGTTGCTGTTGTTGTAGTGAAGCTACAGTTGTGGCAATCTCATACAGATGTCTGATAATAATGTTATGATATGATGATTTTTGTTGAATATAGGAACTCATACTCCTTCCTCCAGTCTTGATATACAGTGTACTGTTTGCTAGGAACTATGAGTAAAGCAGCCATGCCATGCTTATTTCCCAGTCCTTAGCCTTATGAAAGTCAGCAGTACTCGACGGCCCTTGCTGATTGATTAGCTTACTCTCTCCAAAAGGTGGACGAATTAGAAGCAGATCAAACAGGAGAGGCTGAGGTCTCCTGAGGGCTAGACTCCTGGCCTCTTCTCCACATTTGTGATACCTTACTGCTTAACAGTCAACACCGTGCACCACAGCAGCACCGTGCACCACAGCAGCACCGTGCACCACAGCAGCACCGTGCACCACAGCACCGTGCACCACAGTAGCGTGCACCACAGCACCGTGCACCACAGTAGCGTGCACCACAACACCGTGCACCACAGCAGCACCGTGCACCACAATACCGTGCACCACAACACCGTGCACCACAGCAGCACCGTGCACCACAACACCGTGCACCACAGCAGCACCGTGCACCACAATACCGTGCACCACAACACCGTGCACCACAGCAGCACCGTGCACCACAACACCGTGCACCACAGCACCGTGCACCACAGCCTCGGGGCTTCCTCCACTCCTGCTCATTTGTGCTGCAGAAGTTGACAATATGTCGACCTCCAGCAAAACCTAGCTAGTTTTCCACCTTCACAATGGCCTCTATTTCATGTAGTTCTCTTACTACATCATTTGATATCTGTCCCGCTGGTCTATTTCTGTTTATGAAGTGAACCGGCAGACTATGAACGGCAGTGCCGGCCTTTGCTACTGGCTCTGACAACAAACTCAGGTGCCTTGCAAAAAGACGAGAGCCATTGAGACACACTGTAGAGAGAGAGAAAGGCAAATAAAATGATGTGAAAAGGAAAGTTAGCAGAACTGAATACCTCTTCAAGGGGTTGCGCTTTTCAACTCTTAAGATTTATCCAATAAAGTATCTTTGATTCATGTTGTTGTAACTGATCTCTGCCAATTTATCCTATCCTGATATATACAGTATCAGGAACTGGCTAATAACAAAGGAGAAGATGGAAGGGTTGAATTTAATAACAATGTTGAGCTTTAAACCAATAACTGCAAAAATATTTTATTTGCATTAACCTTGACTTCTGAGAATAGATAACCCTTGGTATTGGCCTGTGCAGTACATGTTTGAGATAATTTTGAGCATATAAGATATCTGTAGGAGACATGTCTGTCTGTAGGAGACAGCCAAAGTGCTACCATAATGCCAGGCATCACCAAATCACAAAGGTGGATCTCTAGTAGCGTATAGTTTTAAATTTTCTTTGGAATGGTGCCTTAACCCTAACAACCAGTTTCAACTCCCCATGGAAATGTTTTGGGGGAATACATTTTTACATTAGAATTTGATGGCAAAAAGATGTCTGGATAACGACAGAAAGCGGACAGGCAAGGCTGGAATTTATTGCCTTTGATGTTAAGGTAATGTAATAAAGCTGCTGTAGAACAGTGTTTATTCCAGGAAAACAAAAATCACCTCCAGTTCTCACACTGGAGCTATACCAACGCAAGAGAAACCTGGATGGAACATTAGGCAACACCAGGGAATGTACTGTTTTGTAAACCCCCATATCTGGAATCAGTGGTATGACTGCTCATACAAAGTATGATTGCTGCTGACATCTATAGAATCAAAAGTAAATGCAGCATATTACCTGTACTATATGCTTGTGTAACTGTAAGTATGAATGTCCATATTCTATGTGCTGGAAAAGTATTGACTGAGTCTCAAGCTAACTGACGAATAATTGGTCGACAACCTTTAAGTGTTAAACAACGTAAATAAGGACACAAATGTATCTACACAACATACAATATTTCCCACCAGGTTTCCAATGTCGTTTTTTCACCAGCATTGCTTTCGCATTAAGACTATGGGAGGCGGCTTCAGGGTCTAGTCCAGCAGGACTTCCACCAACAACTTCACCATATGCTTTGCTGAGGTACTGTCCTGATGGATGAAGGCAATCTGGTCCAATGTTTCTCCTGCGCTAAGGGAAAATTCTTCTTGTGTACATAGCACGTCCTCCATGGCCTCACCTCAGCCCCCACTGACAGAGTGATTTATTGAACAGGAGCCTCTACTACCAGTCACTTCTTATTGAAACGATATGGTTGCACACCCTATGGAGAAACCTCAAGCGGCCTTACACTGGTCTCCAGTTGCAGTGGGTCGGATGCTGACTTAGCAGTACTACTAGCAGGCTACTGGTGTGAATGCTCCATATGAGTACATGTCTTACCCAATCACTCTGGGAACTTTAGTCATGCTTTGAAAAATATAAGTCACTTAGACTAACATATTAGACTTCAGAATACCCTCTCAAATGAACATCCCCCCAGAAATTGTAACACTCTCAAGGAAGATATCAAAGGTCCTTGTGGAGGAGTTAAGGTTTTAACTAGTAAAGGTATATTGAATTCATTTCAGTTCATTTTTTTAGTCATAAAAGAAATTCCACAAATGCTCTCTAGAGTGGTGAACCCAGCAAACAATCAATCTAGGTATATTCTAGGTATATACTGTATATGTACACCACACCGTGGTGCTTTTCACAACACACACACCTAAATGACACAAAATCACACATTTACAGCCTGGCAGACTGAGCTCCACACCTGAGGGACCTCCAGTATTGCAGCACAGGAAACAGCCCTTGGGAGAAGAGGGCTGGAGGATTATTGAATTATTCCAGAGCAGCTCTCCGTGACTGGAGAGGGCCATAGGAAGAGGGAATTATTTGTGGCCATTCTCCATGTGGCCCTGTTAAATCGTCCAGCTGCCCCCAGACGTATTTCTGAAAGGAGCCACAGCTGCAAATGGAGACCGTAGTGGTACTGTGTGTGTGCAAGTGCACGTGTGTGTGTGCGTACGAAGCAAATTCCCCATACACTTATGAAAAAGACTCGCGTCATTAACCCAAATTTCGCTCCAAAGAGGTACAATTATCTAGAGTGCACTGTCAGTCATAGAGTCTGCATTTAATTGCAGCAGGAGAGGGCACACCCAGTGTTACTTCATTAGAGTAAGAGCACTACACAGGGCAGATATTGTCCAAATGGGAAGTAAATACACACGGACAAAGCTGCGCCTGGACCCACAAAGAGGACACTGGGAATGGTCGTTAATTACTGGTGCTAACAAGTAGGTCTTGTCTGCTGTTTTTAGAGAGGTTAGAAAGCAATTATTGGTATAGTGGTCAAAACCACCTGTGCCAAATACAAGCAAATTTCAAATGTTGATGATGAACGGTTTACGCTAAAGATATGTTTCAAATTTCAGGAATACATTTCTTCAAAGCATCTATCAATAGGCTTCTCTCAAACCACCTAAACAACAGATTACTATAATGTAAATCCGATATGAATACTGGGGGTGACAACTAAACACTTCTAAAGCTTAAAGTGGATATTGGCGTGTTTTTGCCTTTGAGTATGAAGAAGGTGTGAAACATGCTGTTGTGGATTCAACAGGAACATTTTGCGTGTCTCAGTAGTTGTGTCATTTTGCATGTCCCAGTTTTGACTCAGATGTGACAGGTGGCAGTGTCTTGGCCAGCCCTGGTAAACACCATCAGGACTGCAAAAGCACAGTTGGTTTTCTTCTCACTGCCACTGAATAGCCACTTGCAAAACATCTACTCACCCACCTACACAGTCACACGCATCACCATGTGTCATAGTGTCAGGTGTACATAATTGTGTGTGTGCGCATGTGTGTTAGTGTGTCACAGTGGGGACTAGTGCCTCCCTGGACTTTTACAGTCAGATGGCTGAGCGGTTATGGAATTGGGTTAGTAATCAGAAGGTTGGCGGTTCAATTCCCCGCCGTGTCAAATGACGCTGTGTCCTTGGGCAAGGCACCCTACTTGCCTCAGGGGAATGTCCCTGTACTTACTGTAAGTCGCTGTGGATAAGAGTGTCTGCTAAAATGAATAAATGTACATTCTAACTTTTCTTTGCATCACTGGTTGCTCAAGGACAGCTGTGTACACTCCCTGCTTTTCCTCGCTCTGCAGAGAGAATGCTGTAGTGCTCTTAGAAGCTTAAAAAGCCTTCCTCAAATCTTCTGCTGGGAAGTCACAAATGGTTAGACTCAAACATGCTCATCCATCAACATGGTATTGACAAGACTAGTCTTCAATGCTGTTGACAATAATAGGCAGAATAAAATACAAAATACTAACATACACATTGGTATTTATGAAAATTGGAATAGATCAGCACACAGACATACATTCATTATGTGAAAAATACGATAATTGTTGAATAGGATAGTGTCAGGCTTTTAAATGGAATCTCAAATGTCTGAGCAGAGATGTTTTTGTGCTGTACATTTCTCTCTTATCAAACCCACAGCTATGCACTCATCATGCTTTTCATGCTCCATTGTCAAACAAGTGACTCATTAAGTTTTGTGGCACTGCAGTATGTGGTTGTTCTTAATCACTGATTTGCTCCCTTGTGTTCTACTTCATCAGTAACAGCCGAGAGTTTTGTGTGTGTCTCCAGGGGTGCGGGGAGGCTTCAGCAAGAGGCTCAGCCATGGAGGGGGACTGCCTCGGTTGCATCAAGTACCTCATGTTCATCTTCAACTTCTTTATCTTTGTAAGCACGCTGCCATAATACATGCCATTTTCTGTCAGCAGAGTAATATCTTGCAGAGTTGTTATCAATCATGTTACATTGAGAACAGTTCATACAGCAGAGATAGAAGCTTTGCTTAAGTAAAATATTGCTAAGAAGCAGGGTTTGAAAATATTGGACCTAAGCAATCCAAAAAACTCCACATCCTGTTGATAACGTACTGCAGGTTGTTTCAAAACGTGTTCATCTTTCTCTTTCTCATACCCATTCAATAAAAATAGGGACCTGGAAAAGGAGGTTGTTTTTGGAAAAGAAACATTTATGATGTACCTTTTTGAACCGCACATCAATTTGATTGGTTTCCCGTCTCCCTTCTCCTCCAGTTAGGTGGCTCCTTTCTGTTGGGAGTGGGGGTATGGGTGCTGGTGGACCCAATGGGATTTAGGGAGATAGTTGCGGCCAACCCTCTGCTCTTCACGGGGGTCTACGTCATCCTGGCCATGGGGGGCATGCTCTTCCTGCTGGGATTCCTGGGCTGCTGTGGAGCCATCCGGGAGAACAAGTGTCTGCTGCTCTTTGTAAGTCACCTGTTTGATGAGAATGTTTTCATCAACATAATTTAAAGAACCTGTGAGATACACCCTGCTCTCTCAAATTCTAGTTTCATTAAAGCGTCTGCTAAATAAATAATATATACTAATGGCAAAGTGTTCAGAGGTGGGTAGAGGTTTCCTGAGTCATTTTCCCGTGTGTAACTAGTAGGACAATACAAAAGACAAGTCTGCCATCTAGGGGAATGTTATCTCAATGCAGTAGAGATCAGAATTGACCCTGAAGTATAAATAAAAAATATATTAATAAATAATATATTACTTGTACTGCTTAATTTATATCCTTACTGGATGGGATGGATAGGATGTAACCACTGCATAATCAAATAAGTTACCCGCCAACCTTTAGTACCATTTGTGTTGTACTTACATGCACTTGTAAGCTAGTTTCTAGAAATATGAAGGTGTCTCATTTATTAGAAAAATAAATGAAAAGTGTGTTGTTGACCATTATTCATTTTAAAATTCCAGACTGAATAATTGATACTGTTTATATTCTGATTGTGCAACTTTGCTTTTCTCAGTTCTTCTTGCTCATTCTCATCATATTCCTGGCAGAGCTGGCGGCGGCCATTTTGGCCTTCATATTCCGGGAGCATGTAAGTGTTTATTACTCTCGATTGGGATAAGGCAAACAAAAATTATTAGGAGTCTAAAGCATTATAATAGAGGATTCAGCCATATCTACCTAGATTCTGATGGCAAAACCATTGGGGGTCGACTAGCGAAAAGTGTTGTAAGCTTTATTACAGGCTACACCCATTACAACATGCCATCACTGTATTATAGTGGCATTCAATTACCTTTTTCACCAACCTGGAAGTAATACAACATGGTTCAGTACTACGGACTTGTCCTGTTGATCGAGGTCAGTGTCTAGCCCATGTCTGTGTTTTTGTAAGATCAGCTGACGAGGGAGTACTTCACCCGGGAGCTGAAACGCCACTACCAAGGTCACAACAACACTGAAGTCTTTACCTCCACATGGAACGCCATAATGTCCACGGTAGGCAAGGATATGGATAAATGGCTAAAACTACATACATTATTACATATTAATAATTCATGCCTTCAAGATGATAGGCCTACCTCAATGCTAAGGACAAATACACAGGAAGATTTTTTTTCATGCACCTAATTACCCATACTTAATATTGTATGTGTTCGTGTGTGCCTCCCTCTGCAGTTTGACTGCTGTGGGGTGAATAGCCCTGAGGACTTTGAGGAAAGCCTCTTCAGACTGCTCAACCCCAACAAGATGGTTCCTGAGGCCTGTTGCCAGAGAAACAGTCACCCTGGAGATGTAGAGTACATCAGCAGAGAGGAGTGTGTGAGTGGGAGCATGGCGTTTCACCACAACAAGGTCAGTCTTAAGATATTTACACACACAAACACACATTTACTTCCTTTTATGGGTTAATAACCTTGTTTTCCACATGTCTGTGTATCCTGGTAATCCTTCAGGGTTGTTATTCTGCAGTGGTGGATTATTTTGAGACGTACATCTATATGGCAGGAGCCTTGGCCATTGTTGTGCTGACAATAGAAGTATGTTCAAAAAAAGTATTTCTTTGTATTTATGATACATAAAAAAATATGTCATAACCTTGTTCTTGAAATACCATCGGTATATACAACATGTTTTTTCTGGAATATATATTACATACAATATAAAATAATAATGTTGCCATGTTGCATGAGTCCACCCTGTGGACATTTAAGGTAAGACATACACTTTTCTGCTGTGAAGACACAGTTCCATGCTATACAGAACTGAATGGGTTAGCTACCTTCTCTGAAAACCCAGTATAACCCCTCTTAATCTTTCCTCTCTCATTCTTTCCTCAGCTCTTTGCTATGGTATTTGCCATGTGCTTGTTCAGAGGCATCCAGTAACCCCTCCCCCAGACACAACAAAAATAACAACGATGAGAGGAACACAAAAGAGAATGGATATAAAAACATATGTAGAATATAAACCAGATGTATATGTACATCATTTGTCTTTGTATGTTTTTTTTGTGATGTGGAGATGAGTGACTGGGGTTTTTGGACTTTACAGCTGGATCTTGGGGTTACTGTTGAAGACACAAAAGATAAACAGCGTCAGGTGAAAATACGATGTGAATGAACTAATTCTCGAACTGGTAATTACCAATGCTGGGATTGAATTTTTGACTAGAACTACAGAATTATCAACGATTGAGTTCCAGGTCTCGAAATGTTCAGATACTCTGCAGCACAGTAAAAAGTCTCAAAGCAGAGCCGCTTGTAATTGCACTGTCAGTGTATTACAAAAGCTAGATATTTTATTGCGTTATTTAGAGCACTGTCAATAAGCTTAAGCTATTGACAGTGCTCTAAATAAATCTAATAATTACACACCAAGAGCCAATTGGCTCTTGGTGTGTAAGTGCCCTCTAAAAATATTTTTTCACCAAACCTGTGCTACAACAAAGCAAGTTGTTCCAAATATCCGAAAAAACTTTGAAGCACAGCCATCGTGCTATGTAGTATTATTGCAATTCTGAAATGTACTGTAAAGAATATGTATAATAAATACATATTTGTGAGTGTATGTGCATGTATGTGTGCGCACACATGGGATATGAGTGTTTGCATGCATGTAGATGTGTGAGTTTCTTTTCTTAAAACCTACTCATTGTACATTGTGTAGTGATGTTCATTGCAACAGTGGTAATTACATGGGATTTTGAGTGAGATGTTTATTTCTGTATTTGGCCTGAAGTATATGTAAATGATCGATATTAAAATAGTTTTCGTGATGTGTGATTTAATTGTATTAGTGAACTTTGAAACTCAGTTTAACCCTGTGATTTAACAATCACTCCTCTTTCTTATTGATGTAAAGAAAGGTGTTGCCCCATAAAAGAAAGAAAAAAATCTGAAAATGGGAGGTTTGGCCATTAGTGTTAAGCCTATCTACAGTATACTTAATCAGGGACTTTGCAAGGATGACAGAATTACAGCAAACTTTCGGTACCTTCCTTTTTGGTTTCCATAGATTTGATACACAAATATCGAGTCAAGACCAGTTCTTGAAAACAAAAGTGATACATTAAGCACTTAATTTTTGAAGCTGACAGTTTTAAAGACTCAAAATCATGTTCATTGATTTTTAATCTCCTTCTAGACAAATGTTGGGAAAAGTAGTTATTCGTCTGTGTAATAGAATAGCTGTGCTATATCTTGGATTGGTTTTGTCACACTTTGTCGACGGAGGTAAGTTTTGTTCCTGAGATATATTTGAGTTTTTGTCCAGTCATATTTTGCATGTGTAAAATTTCACTTTAATGCTTTGCAGTAGAGGTCCTGTCGAAACCTGGAGAATTGGTAAATCTACCGTGCATGTACCACTATGAGGACCAAAGCAACATCCCTCAACTGTCAGTCCAATGGAGAGGACCCAACAATGGTCTTCTCTGCCACTATATTAAACACAAGGGTTTTCAGAACTGCACTGAGGGCCACTCAATGACCTACATACCTGGGAAGATAACTCTTACCATCAAAGAGGTCAAAATGGATGATTTTGGCTCTCATGTTTGCTCGGTAAGCAAGCGTCATGAGTTCTCTGACTTTAGCCTGGAGTTGGCCATGATGACAGGTGAGTTTGGGTTGAGTGTGTGTTGACCTTCATACTAGGTAGCTTTGCAGTTGTACATTTGCTGCATAAAATATGTGAGTCAACAGTGGAGTTGGCTAACAGTCTGAGTTTATTTCTTTAGATGCGGTCACTTCAGCACCAACAAGTAACTGGGATCCATCAGGTATGTTACTGTCCTCTATTGCTACCACAATTCTCCATTTGAAAAGTTCCACAATGTAAAAAATGTATGTAAGAAAAATAATGCAGATTACGTACAAACACTAAAATGTCGAAGTTTACAACTTAAGAAATATTTTTACCTGCTGATATCTTAAATAAATGTGACTTTAATATGTATCTACTATTTGTTGTAGTACAAGTTTACTTGTTTATGTAAGGTAACTAATTTAGGAAAATCTTGTCTCGCCAGGTTTTTCCAAGGCTCATATTCCTATTCTTGCTAGCTCTGTATTGATTTTCTTCTGGGATGGATTGCTATAATATGTACCTCGATACTATGATTTAACATAGAAAATGAAAAAAAACTCATGTTGATTACTAACAGCTTGATATTTTACTTTAGTAAAAAAAATAGTAAGCAGGTTCAGCAGGTTTAGTTATATCACGTGTCCTGGTATTATGTCATGTTCCATTATACACAGGAACGTCAGTGTTTTATGATGTACATGTGTGTGGGCAAGCATCTACATGTGCATGTGTTTTCTAAAAGGAATGTGTGTGTGTGAGTGTGTGAGGCCCTCTGGAGAGTGGCATCAAGACTCAGCCTCTCACATGCCACTAGATGAAGACCACATTCTTGTCCCCCGTGTTATGTGTCCTGTTGCACTGCGTATTATCGGGCATTCAGAACTAAGCCCCTCATCGGTCAGAATCTCTCTCTATGTGTACAGGAACATAATTCATTGCCCACAACAGGTTGGTTTGACTCTTAACAGTCTGATGATTAATTTGCCAAACAACAATTTTATTTAATAAATACAATTCCATGGATATTTTATTCAATAAGGTTTGTCCTTCTAAGAAAAATCTTCAATACCATTTACATGTTATTGCAAAGAAGAATACTGAATACTGTTCGTGTGACTCAGCACGTCTGTGTTTGTCTTTCTAAGAATTGCAAGGAACATAATGAGCACTAGGTTTTAAATTACAGGGCTGTTTGTCCATATGTTGTGCTAGAAGTAGGGCATGTGCATGACTTGGAACCATTTACCATTGGAGTGTAACTGAAATTCCTAAAGAAAAGAAAAGCTGAGAAAATTGTTTCCCTGGTAATAACCCATGATCTCTACCCATGTTGGAAAACCCACTATTTCATGCCAGAGACGGAAGTATTCCCAACTACTCACCCTGCTTTCAATTGCTTTTTCCCCCCTGCACTTTTGCTATAAATAAATGCATAAATTAACAAACACGTGTCCAGTCCACCTTCCAGGCTCTGGAACAGACCACCTCCTATCGAAATGTAGGAACGCTGTCTTGCTGTTGTCTCACATGTGTTTAAATTGTAATATTATATAAGGTTTTACGTAATCCGCATCAGTGACAGCGAACGGCGTTCTTTTGCACTGCGATACAAGTATTGACCACATGGGGCGTCAGTATACGCATTATTTACATTTTCCCTTAAGTAAACCTATTGAACTAGGCACTAGAATAGTCTGGGGGGTATTCCAGAAAGCAGGTTTTACAACATAACCGGGTAAATTAACCCACCAGCTGATTCACAGTGTTGCAGCAACCTATGGGCAAAGTTGCTACAACGCTGGGTGTCAGCTAGAGAGTGAATTTATACCCGGGTATTTCACAGAACATGCTTTATACCTACCTGGAAGAGTCTGGCTATCTGGAGTGATTTGCAGTGTGTTTTAGTGAACGACATTACCAATATAGCGCAGACCTCTATCAACCGAGCCTATTTGTCATCCACAATTACAGGGTGTTCGTGTATTGCATGCCGCACTATCTGATCAAAATGACAGTTCTCTCGCCAGTCAGAGCTCACGCAAGAAGGTGGAACGTAAGGAAGATACCCTTTCCAAAACTTGGAAGGGTGTTATAGTTTGTGAAAGACCCAGAGAAACTCAAATATCCGACAAAATCCCGGACAATTTTGGAATCCCTCCCGGACGCATTTTTTAGGTCTCGGAAGGAGGACATGTAAAAAAGAACGTCACCCTAGCCTACAACTAGACCACCCATCACAATCGCAATGCATCTCGCAGTGTCTTCTAGCAACATTTGGCCTGGCCAAATTCAAAAGGATGCATATAAAATTATTATATTTCTAGCTCACACACTGAGATTGAGTTGTGACATACATAGGCTATGCATTTTTTATTTACATAGGGAATCTGGAGTAGAACTTTGAGAAGTCTGACTGATTGACTGCATCTTCAGAATCATCCCGCCTAGATCAGCGCGAGAGCAATTTTTGGCAAACAGTGACCATGTCAGCGTGAGCTCGGGTTCCTTGAGGACGAGCTGGAGGACCGCCAGGGTTTTGAATAGAATCCCCTTTATGTAAGAGACAGGGAGGGGGCATGAAAATAGGTTGCAAAGGGTCTGCGTGATCCACGTGACCAATGTTTGTATAAGTGTGTGTGGGTGGCGAGTCACATATACCTTGACGCGTCCTGGCTCACGTTTAGGTTTGCGTCCGGACACATTCTTTCCATGCCATGAGTTTTTATCTGATATTGTTATACAACTCAAACACTTTTTTCTGGTTTAGTTTTTTGGAATCACATGTGCAACTACGGCTGATTGGCTACTCTGTGGCATATGATTCCAATAGCTGTTTTATCATAATTGTTTCATAATTCATCTACTTGTCCATATAACGATAGTTAAAATAGATGATGTGGAAGACAAACTCAATTTAGATTTCAGTTTTGAAAGTCGTAAGGCAGTATTCAGTTTTACGCTCACTGAGTTTCAACCATTGATCCACAGATGACCACCGCCTGTGCTGCCAACAGGCGGGGAGAGCATGTGCAGCATGGGAGAGACAAGAAGGTGAGTACGAAAATTACCAAGTATTGATGGTTAAGACCGAATAATGACAGACATCCCAACCTGCAGAGACTCATTTCAGGGAGGTGCCTTCTGCTACTTTTAAGACAATTTAGGACTACTGGTTGTTCCACATCACTATTCCCTTCATTCAAGCTTGCTCTATTTGCCATACAGGCTTACCACAAGTCAAGCAAGCAAGTAGTGAGAAGTAAATGTTCTTTGTATGAACACACTATCAACCACACCAGTATCTGGATCTGGATGAGCAATTAAAACAGAGTTATCCTTTAAATACATTTTAGAATCTAGGAGTCATCACTTAGGGTTTATTCAGCTCATGTTGCAAAAGTTGTGCGTTATTGAGTGGATGAGTGTAATCGGTTTTTAAGCCTTTCATGATGTATACACCTGAGAGCGGTGACATTCTATACTTGACAGGTAGACAATGGTTTCAAATGAAAAGACTGATCTACCTCCTATAGGGAACACGCATTCTTGAGCTATCAAAGCCTTCACACTTTCTAGAAAAGTTCTCCAACCATAATGGTCAAATAGATATTCAAATGTTCATCATTAAGGTGATGATAAAAAACATCACTGACCAGCTGTCAAAATTATCAATGAGATTAGCAGACTGTAGTTGTAATCATAGTAAAATTATACAATTATAAAGAAAAAACGACACAAAAAGTGCAGTTTTTGATTGGTGAAAGTAACCTTTACTATGGATTTCGCAAGGGAGCTTTGTTTTGATGTATGATATACTTTATGTTCTATTCTCCTTTTGAAGTAGACCTTGACTGGGAAAGACTGACTCAGTCTTTCAATTGATTATATCTTGACAGATACGTATCCTGGTTGGGGTTTGACTTTGTGCAGAATGATTACCTAAAGGTTTGGCGACGGGCCATAGGAGTGATGACACAGGAGGTCACACACAGTGCATTACCCGATAGCTCTGTGTTTGCATTCAACAGTTGAAAGAATATTTGATTAAACAAACCACAACCCTCCTCCTTCTGGTTGTCGGAGCTAAGCTCACCACTAGAAACAGAACAAGACATCTACAGGTCATTGAGCAACAATTGATGAGAACCTGAATTACAATACCATAGGCTCAGTCAGCCTCCTTGAAATTAGGCCAAAGGTTTAAAGTGGTGTGAATATTTGGCTGTCACGCTTTGAGTTTCTAAGCTTTTATACCATCTGTGCTTGAAGAAGCTTGGCTGAACCTTTTGACTTTGTTCTAATGCACATGGACTGGATGGGTGAGGGGTGTCGTGTCACCAAGTTTGGTCAAAACCTTTAGAACCTTGTAATTATGTTGAATGTCCAAACAGAGCAAGTCAAGCAATAATCTGTCACAGGCTTGTTCAAACATGGTGGGCAGGATAGCAATTTAACAGATGTATCTTTGACGTGATACATGCCCTGGCTGTAAATACAGGTAATCTTGATTTGGAAGATGCTTGGTCAGTCAGGTGAATGTTCATTCACATGTATGTGACCTGAAAGAATGAATAGATACAAATATATTTGAAACTTTCTATAGAAAATAGAAAGCACTGACAGCATCCTTTGGTATTTTTAAATTTAAATTTGCCCTTAAAAGGCTCCTAAAACCCTGAGGAAACCATATACAGCTTTCTATAGGACACCAATCATTGTTCCATTGAATTATAGATGATTTCAGTGGATAGATTATTCAATGTATGAATGATTTATGGACCACAAGTCATAATTAAGTCAATACTATCATAATCTACCAAAGTATCATGACATGTTATTATTTAATAACGCAGACCAGTCAAGATACATTATTTACTGAAAGAATGATCCATAGATATAGAGGAGACAAAGGTTCCTCTATGTTTTATTTATACTAAAACCAATCTTTATCATCAGCCCATAGATTTAAAAAAGAAATGCTGTCTCTACAAAAACTTAATACAAAAATGTTTTAGGATAAACAAGGCAGCAGTAAATGTTGTTTAATATGCTGTTGATAAAAAATACATTTGTCTCCATCCAGTCAAAGCTTGTTGTGTTTGAATAAGCTGTACCAAAACATCCCTAAGGAAAAAAACACCTCCCTAGGGCCAGCCCATAATTATGCAACCAGATCTCATGAAGGCCATTTCAGATGTGCTCATTTACTGTTGCATCACTCTCAGCATGTGTCACCTTACTCACCAGTCCATTGTGGCATAGAGAGAAAACGAGAGTGAGTCAGCAAGTGAGTAAGAGAGAGATAGCAAAAAGATCTAGAAAGTGAGAGACAGTTAGAAAGAGAGAGAGAGGTAGGGATAGAGAGAGAGAAAATAAAAAGTTACATAACTGTGTTGAAATATACCCAAAGTCACATGTTCACATTGAGGTCTGCAGACACACAGACACACACACACACACACAGACACACACATAGAAATATCTAGAGTGTGAGGTGCAAGTTGTACTAGCAGCGATACTGACATTAACATCATTAAAGATTCAATAGTGATTCGTTAGCAGACACTGCCTTCCTGCATGTGAAGAGTCTGTGGGAAAAAATGGGCAGGGACTTCACTCTCTCTGAGAGATAAACATGTGACTAGCCCCGGCCAACGTTTTTATTGGAAGGTGGAGAGGGAGAGAGAAAAGAAAAGGAGACGAGAAGCAAAGCCACGCCTTAGGCTTCGGGGAATAGAGCTGAGGTTCATAGAGAGCTGACGTCTGTGTTCAGGATCAGGACCAAGACAAGGATGTGATAAGGCTCACAGAGATAGGGGTTGAGGGTTGATGATGACGAAACCACTGTGTGAATATGGTTTACTTGCAATCCGACAATCTGGATGGCATTTGACTTCTCTTCCTCCAGGCTTATAGAACAGATCAGTGTTCCCTTGTTTTACCCAGAGGCCTCGGGCCATTCTCTGGTCTCATCTCAAACTCTACAATATGACATGTCATCTTAAATGAGATTCATTACTCTCAGCATATGCTAGCACTGTAACTCCTAGCATTGTCACAGAATAGGTGATCCACATTGTTACATGCCTTTGTACAAAGCCAAGCAGAACTAACCAAGCACGCAGAACTTCACTTCAAAGAATAGCGAACAACTGCAAATGAGGATGAACCTACTCCTATAATTTTCTCTCACACATGTCCCCTCTGGACTTTTGGGCTAGTACTCACAGTGTCACTTAGCATGGATCATTAGACCGGTAAAGCGGCATACTGTATTGATCGTTTTGATCTCAGAATCTGCGCAGGGGGCGGTGTGTGAGTTTGAATCACTTTGAATTATGGATTAATGGGATTATGGATAGCAAGTGTTTCAAAACCCTCTAAATCTAATGGCAAACACATGAACAAGATGCAGATGCACTCACAAAACAAGCAAATAACAAATTTGTATTAGTTAATGACACCTCAAATGATACTGCAATCCTCAGTACAAACAGAAACTGTGAATCATGTATCCCCTCTCTCCATGAACAGTACTATGTTCCTTTATGTTGCATTTGCGCCGATTCATAAGAAGTCTCAACTGCATCTGATTACCTTCTATGACAAATGTCACAATGACACAGGGATCAAAAGTGAGTCACATGGAAAATCCTCTTGAAATACAATATGGGAGATCCCATATGTTCCGCTATCTCGCCATAAACAAAATCTGTCTCTTGTTTATAGAGGGGATGTATACTATACGAAGTATCTTGTGAATTACTGTACACACAGGCTCTGGTGAAAGGCACAGACAGAGGAAAACCTTTGTCTGAACAACACATTCACCAAAGTATCAAGATTTTCTCTTTCATTCCTCATGTAATGTAATGGTTTTGTTGAAATGATATGGCATGCTTGAGAAATTCTCTTTACCTTGGGGACAAAGAAGTCATTGCTGGGGCAGAAGAACTGAGTAGTATAGTGTCTAGGTAGACACACTATAGGGCTTGTACTATGCATGGAGGAAAGCTCTGAGCAATGCTGGCCTTGTGAGAACAGGATCCAGAAATTGCCATGATAGATACTTTTCTTGTATTTGTTCTACTTGCTGAGCAAGACTGTATCTACTGAACCATATTGTAGCCACAGTTTGGTATCTCATTTAGAAATTCTTAGAATTTACATTGGGCTTAGTAAAATACTATCCTAATCTTACATGTAAAGGTGTGTTGTTCATTTTCATTCTATGTACCTTTTGTTTAAACTTTGCTTTTTAAAAACATCAAAAAATGATTCTTCTTTACCACAGTAGGCTCATTATACCAGTCATTAGGTTTTCCAAAACAGTCCAAAGCGTTTTAATGGCAAGGCAATGTAGGCTATGTTTGAATCTATCACATAGGCTACTAATCAATCGGTAATGTAATGTCATGTGTCTCTTTTAAGGTGTTAACAACGAGGGTTAAACTGAATTAGAATGTCATGTCCTTTACCAAACACCTTACTTTGAAAATAAATATGTGCACACATTAGGGCGCTTGGTGTCAAGCAATTTTTTCAATAACGAGAAAGAAGAATAGCTTGTGAGCAGCCTCAGTCCAAAGTTAATTCCCTGCCCTATACTTGAAACTGTTCCGCGTGACCACGTGCTTTTATAATTTCCATTTGATCTAAATATGTAAGCTTCCCTCGCCTATCGCCTTACGTTGGTCTCTACCGCAATGTCTATTTGTCAGATATGGTCTTGAGAGCACAAATCGGAGAGCCCAGTTTGTTTATACCCGCCCTCTCAGACACGTTGCCCTAGGAAAGGCTGCACGGGGTGTATGGTTACACTCCTACATCGCTCAATTTACCGCATCACTACAAGGTCCGGTCATGAGTGAGAGCTAACTGTCCTTAATTCACCGCTGAGAAAAGGGGAAGCCACAACTCACTTTTGGTAAGCATATTTTACCTGCATTGTTTGGCTCAAGACGTGTAAAAAGTGTAGTATCAATAGATGCTGCGGAATATTTAGTGAAAATGATCACTCAGTGTTAGATTCATTGAATTGTATTTGCTATTCATGTAGTCTACGTTTACGATTCATGTAAAATGAGTCAGCGTTAGATTAAGATATCTGTCGCATTTAAAAACTGAATTACTGAAATAATTTTGTCTACAGCTTGTTCTGTGGTCCGGATTGTGGAAAATATTGTACATTTAATCTGTGTGTCAGTTCTGCATTATTTCCATTTCCATATTTTTTTGTTAGTCTATATTGCAACTGTGCAATATAGAGCTTCAGGGTTCTTCTTCATTTTATTTTTGTCCAGGCTAGTTTAAAGAAATCGTAGGTAGGTTAGGCATTAGTGTGGCTGCTGTATTGCTCTTTGGCTACTGTAGCCTAATAATGGTCAATTAAAGTAGTCTAACTCGTGTCCCCCGCTCGCTGTTTTGCTGTAGGCTATTACACAATCACACAATATTGCTTATTTGGTTTGAGGAGTAGGCTGCTTAGTGGATTCAGTAAATAATTAAACTGCAAAGCAGCTGCTTACACTATTTTTGTGCTGTCCCTTATTCAACGTTTACAGCTAGTCAGGGACCTCAAACTCAATTCGTTCAAAAACAGGATTCCAATGAAAAAAAGCCTCGATTTGTACATATTCATATTGAAGTAATTATATGGCTTTATAAAGCCTCATCAAACTATAAATAGAAAACCGTTATGCCCAAATAATGTAACCGATTGTAATATAGTATGTAGCATAAGGCCTAATGGTTTTGTTTGGTCGGCTTCCGATCAACAGGGAATAGGTTCATGGCGGTTGAAATGGGTTTTGTAGAAACATTAACTTGCATATTTAAAAGATATGCAGATGAGTTTCTGTGCAAATGACAAGAGACTTTGAATAAACGGGTATGATATTTTACATAAGATTGACATCCAGTGTAGGCTACTGCTGTAGGCCTAGGTCTATGATTGTACTACCATGTGAGTGGACTACATTGTACTCTAATGTTAGGTGATTGCAAGGATATTTGACAATCATTTTGCTGTCCACCTTTACCTGTGTCTAAACCATGCCTGTGTTATGCTGTCAGGTTTTTTTTTTAATGCTCTCTCGTGGATAACAACCACAGGTGAGGATGTCGGCATCAGACTCAGATTACTCCATTGACTGGCTGGCCAGTGACGAGGAGTACGACAGCCCAGTTGGATTAAGCCCTGATCACCCTGACAGACAAAAAACATCCTTACCCCAACCACAATCACTGTCAAGGGAAACCCCAATAACCATACACGCTGGACTCATTGGAAGCACAACTAACAGTGACAAAAACTGTGACGTAAAAATACGAAAGGGGAACTCCAGGGTAAAGAATGACAGGGACGGCAATGACTCCAGCAGTGCCACCCCAACCACCGCCAATGACTCCTGGGTCACAGAAACCCAGAGCTACATCTTTTTTGGCCAACAGCAGAGACAGTCTTGGGCCATTTGGACTACCTCTCCTTATAGCACAGAAAGTGCATTTGGTGGGAAGCATCGTCAACCTAGGAAGAGATCCCACAGTCCTGGGCTGCCAGTACAGAGAGAGGGCACAAAGCCTGAGGAGGCGAATAAAGATAAACTGCTTGCACGTAAGGTGAGAGTTTCCCAATTAGCCTTTATCTTCTCAAGTAGGCTGTATCTTATTTGCTTGATAGGTCACATGACAAGTGCAAATTCCTATGTAGGCCTACACAGTGTTGGCATAAGAAAACATATTAATATATTTTCTCCTCTGCCCTGCCTATTGTGTGTCCAACCTCAGTGAGCTCCATAAGTTTGAGAAAGTCCCACTGTCGGATGGCTTAGCCTACTGTGGGCATGGTTGCTGTATCACTCTCACTACAGCCAAAACCTTGTTAGTCTGCTGGGAAAATCCAAACGTAGTCACAGGTCATGGCTTAGCTCTTCAATATCGCTTCCTCCTTCATTGCATTTCCAGGGTTTGAACATAGCAAACATGGGTGGGAGGTATTTATACTGAAGAGTAGGCCCAAGTTGAAACCAATTCAAATGGGTCACATATTAAAGTTTCATTATTGACAGTGTCCTAATGGTGAAAGTGACTGATAGTGTGTAAGAGAAAATAGTATTGGTCCGATAGTAGGTTCCATAATTCAAAGTGTCTGGAAAGAGTGTTTTGTAAATTCAAACTTCTTCCAATTGGCATTATTCAGAGCAAATAATATTGTTGGCTTACCAGTAGTATTTTCCAGCATGACCCTTTGTTGTTGGGATGGGCAGATAAAAAATTAATAATCATTCATATACGTTTTTGAATATTCAATCACCCTGCTCTTATAAAGTCACATGTCAACAGGAGTGCATCACATGTTGCTACTACCTCGAAAGGAACACACTGTACCTGCCACAGACAAGTGAGGGCTGAAGGGTCATGTGACTACAACTTGTATCAGGTGTTACTGTTGGGACAGCACTGAAATAGACCAATCATGGCAAAGGATTTTCTAGGAAATAATTGGCTGGCCTGGTTGATAAACAGACGTCTTTGCCACATCATTTTATTAACACCATAGAAATAGAGGCTTTGTTTTTCACCCAGTTCTAACTCAATGTCTCCTCATTTATTAACAACAGTGCTTGGATCTGCAATGTTACATCCGCCCGCTATCCAACATCCTTCTAGGTCTGCAATCCGGCCGATACTCTGAACGTAAGTGAGTCGTCTAATCCTTGCTCTGTGAACTTGTGTATCTATGTCCCTTCAATCCCTTCCTGACCATCCTACTTATTTTCCCTGACTAGTACACACATGGCCAACCGGCTTTCTCAATAGAGGTGTGGTGCGTCATTTGCCTAGCAATTGAGATAGATCCGCTAAATAAAGAAAAAGTGCCAGGACTTTTAAAGAACTGAAGGATCGTTACTGATAGGATGATGTCAGTAGGACAGGAATTAGTGTCCCCAATGCATCAGAGGTCAATGTCTTTCAAAAACATTGTTCCAATTTTGAAACAATCACATTATCCATTTAACAGTATTAGTATTTGGGTTAAAGTTAAATCTTTAGGAATCGTAATAAGAACAAGACACTGTTACGTAGTACTTAAGTTCAAATGTTGAAGTTCTTTAGTTAATGGCTAAATGCCCCTTTAAGGGAACAGCCCAAATGCACATAAATTACAAGGGGCAGAACGTCCAAATCAGCAAAGATCATAGTCTAGACATATAATCTAGCTGCTTGTTAACCTAAGAGTGGTACACATGGTAAAAGGCTATGATCAAAGGAAGGTTGACATTTGTTGCATTCAATGTTCGAAAGACATGCTTAATTTAGTTTCAGTACTGTGCAAGTTGATGCTATCCAGCCTGTATATCTAGATATGTCACAATAACTCAATATTATACTATCTAACTTGTTCACACACACAGATGCAAACCCATTTGTTTCCAAATAGAGCCTAGTCAAGGCATTCAATACAAATGACAAATGTGCCTCTGTCTTGTAGGCCTCAGCAGTTTCCAGGAGAGTGTTGCGATGGATCGTATTCAGAGAATAATGGGGGTCCTTCAGAACCCAAATATGGGGTAAATATCTCCCTAAATATCTCTTATCCTGCCTCTCACTACCTATGCAACACAAACCTCTCCAAACCTCAGTCTTTCTCCACCTAGCCTTTATTTCTCTCCTCTTTCTCTGAGCTTCATTCGACTAGTGACAGATCTGCAGCGGTGACACTAGCAGTGTGGCTGGCTGAACATGGTCAGAACCTTGGGGCTGACGTGCTGAAATATTGAATGCAGACTAGGCAGTTGACTGGACGATTCCTGGCAGCCAGACTATTCAAAAAAGCACTGAACCATCTCTTACTGAATAATAAGACTCGCCTCCTATTGATTAAGTCTCGTAGTGATGCAACAACACACTGCAGTCCACGGTTTAACTTCAGCTTTTTTTAAAAGGGGATGTCTATTCAGCTTATCAGGATTTTTTTGTTAGAAGTGATTATCTTTGTGTGTTATGCTTCATGGAGAATTCTATTGGCAGCTTTCAGCTAGCTTGGCACATGCTCAACACGTGCGTGATTAGCTCAGAAATGAGCCAGGAACCAGGAACTACAGTCTGTAGCAACTAAAGACTCCTAAGGAAAGCTCCAGAAGCCCCCTCCATCCATCTGAAAAGCCCAGAGCTGAGATATTATCTTATCGACACTACCAGCTGTCTGCTTGTCTGGCCAAAAAGTGCTGCAGAGCACACTAGCTTTATAAGCCAGAAACACAATTTCCCACCAAATCAGCTGGCACTCAGGGAAATTTAAATGTACGAAAGAGTTGAGCAGTTTTGGCCTGTGTTTGTTTTAGGAGCAGACCACATAGAGAGACAGTGGTGTCCCTTTGTCAAGGGTGCTGGATTGTTTCCAGACTTCCCATCTGTGGAGGAGTCAGTAGAATGAAGAGACTTGACAAGATAGCTCAGCCATCCTAGGAAGAAGCGAGAGGAGACTGGGAGGGCGTTAGCTAGCGAGTGTAACTGTTTTAAATCCTGCTTAGAGCAGCTACAGCAGCAGAGAGGCCACTACGGGCCGCCTTGGGGCTTACTGCGCTATTTATAGTGGTGAATGAAACAAGGGCCTTCCCCCACTGCCACGTGTGGGCCAGGCCATGTGTGCGTAAAGCAGAATAGCGGCTCTCTACAGTCACATTTCTCATGTGGAACAGAACATGCCCCACTCATCCTCTCGTACAGGCATAATGTGTTCCATTTGCAGAGCATGTGTCTGTGAGGGGTGGATGGGTGGGGGAGATAAGATCACATACCAGACATTAAGGAATGTAGAACATGGAATAGATTAGATTTGCCCTCTGGCATTTTTATTCAGTAGTTTAGCTTTAACTCACTTGGTGACTCAGATGAATTGGAAAGAACAGAATGTGGAAATGCTTTATGGTACGATTATGTAATGGCTATTGCATTATTTTGAGCTGCTCTGCGGCTTCATATTTTTGTAAATGTTTATCTAAAAAGGACATTTTGAAGACGTTCAGGAATCCAGACAACTCAGCAAGTTAAAAGGAAAACCTTTTTCACAATTAGGACTTTTCATTAAAAAACGATACGAAAACAAAAAAGATAAGTGTGCCCAACCACTGTAAAATGTACAATTTCTTTTTTACCTAATCTTTTCTCTGTCTCTATTCCAGTGAACGCTACATCAGCATTATACTGAAAATGGAAGAAATGCTTCATAGCTGGTTCCCCCATGTGAAAGCATGCTGTGACCATCTCATTGGCAACCAGAAAGATGACAGCACTCAAGCTAAGAGGCAAAAGGTACAGTTGCCAAATTCATGCAGTTATATTTGATGGAGAAAAAGCGACTATCGGACGCTAGTAACATTGTCCACATAGTGCAGTGCCTGTGAAGCTCGTTCCTGTGATGACACTGGTAATTAAGAATTGGAGTTTGTGTGCGTTTGCATTAAAAGTGTTGGCATAATTTCAGGAAATTATTAGTTTTAAGAAAGGTTAATGGCTAAATGTAACATTGTGGTGACTGAAAAAGCCAGGGAGGCTTGTTGGCTAAATTTGTAAGAACAGGGTTACTGTCGTATGCATGTTTGTGTGTCATGAGATCCATGGCTCGATGTCATAGTGTGAGCTCAGCATGGCTCCGTGGATTCATTGCTCAGGGCGAGCTTAACAGGGCGTGAAGTGCTCATCCAAACAACGTCACACGCGGCATTGCACGTTCTTGGGTCCTGAGCAAGACACCTGCCATATTGCATGTTCATACAGTGCCTGGTTCTCGGAATAATTGAGAATCTAACACAGATAGACATACAAAGATTCCTGGAATTATACTTGGATTACTGTTACTATATTCTAATTAGATTATTGATTATTATAGTAAAAAAATATTTTGGGGTTTATAATAATTATTGTGGTGGTGTATCCAGATCTTGAGAACAATAGTGTTACAATAACAGGCATTCAGAAAGGAATGTCTTTGAGAACAGGTAAAGGTCACAGAATTCTATTTTAATTACAGGGTTATATTCATTCCTTAAAATCTTAACATATTCCAAAATCTGAATTAAAGTAAAAACGGCTATACAGTATATTTATTTCAAAAGAAGTGTGTTGGGAATGTACAACATTTTAAGTCAAGTATTTTTGTTTGATGAGATACAATTAGTTTGAAGTCTATTTAAAACTAAATGTTCATACTTTTTATGCCAACCTAACTTTCAGTTTTTTGTCTTTCGTTTGCAGTACCACAGCCCGGCTAACCTGCCACCTCTTGCCCCACTCTCCTCACTGTGTCCAACTGAGGGGGACCACACCCCGAAAGCAGACGACGCCCCTTTCCCTGGCTCCTACTTTGCTCCACACCTCAAATGGCTCCACACCTCCCCCATTTGCTCCTCCAAGACAACTCAGCAGACACCGGCTCGACCCTCCACCTGCCCCCCTTCGTCCCGCCAGGACCCTGGCATGACCCAGGACAATGCAGTCTCCTCCAGCACTGACCCAAAGACTGAACCCCACGTTATTCGACCCAGGCGGCAGCCCATTTTTAAAATAAGCTCTCCCTGCCTGGAAAGACTGCTCAAGGCAAAGGGCAGCATCATCACCCCCAGACATATGGGCGATGGTAGCAATGAGAGTAGCGGGTCGTAATGTTGGTGGTACTGGACTCGGGAACGTAAATGCTGTTTACATGCAGTGATAGCGACGGTAGAGGAGAAATGGCTGAAGGAGGGACTGAGTTGGCCCATGTACCACACAAGACAGGAGGAGGTTTAATGTCCACACAGGCCCTTTAAGGCTCCAGTAGAGTGGAATTTACATGTTGCTGGCCCTTTTAAGAGCATGTTTGAGATCCTGCGTACCAACTTCTGTTTACCTGCATTAACAAAGCCTGAGGAAATAGATCACAATGAGACGTAGTTAATCTTTTTTTTTTTTTTCTGAAACTTGTAAACTTTGGTTTAGGATTTCGAGCGATTTCAAGAAATTATTCTAAACATTAATGGGATATACCAACATGTAGAAACTAGGAGTTTTCATTGGTTGTACTTGAGCGCAACACAAACTTATGTTTTTGAGTGAGTGTCATCTTAATAGTAACATTTTGAGATATTCTTCAGATTTCCTCCTGGTTCCTCATGGTGGCATGCGAGAAAGGGAAAAAGAAGGAATGATTTTTGAGACTTGTGACGTTTTTGAGAATGTGTCAATGATACTTTCGATGATAATATCCACAAAAAACTTTGGCAGTACAATGTGTTGAATCCATCTTCTCACTTTATGGTAACTCAGCTCCAGAGAGTTGAATAATGACTGTTACTTTATAAAATAGCTTCTAGGTTTTTTTTTTTTATATATATATATTTGTGGAGAGTTAGTTAAGTGTGATAGGAAAGGCAGAGAAGGAGGAAGACATGCATGCTTTTGTGGTATTCACACTTATCCTGTGAGCCACCAGGGCACCCTGACTTTTATTTAGTTTTTGATATGATTCCTCTACCTCATGTTGACACCTTGCCAAGACATGGCCATGAAAGGATAACAAAGCATATGGGCAACATCTTGTAAAGTCTGTCACAAACCAGGATGAATCATTAGCCATCCAACCTGACATATTTTGTTTTCGATTCCCTGAACGGGGTGCTCTAAGCAATACATTGCTAGTTTCACACACTACATCTATAACTATGAAGTGAAGAATTACAGAATGCTGGCTAATATGGTAGTCCTACATTGTGATATACCCCAAAGATGTGAGCCAAACCATATTCGAAAGATAGTATCCATCTATGTGGGTCATTGTAAGGATTTCAATTTTCTTAAAAAACACCTGGTCAGTGCCTGTCACTATGCCTGTAATATAATGTAACAAGAGAGAAACTACATGGACTTGGAGGGACATTGCAGACCAGAGATCCAGTAATTCCTGCCACTTCCAATTTTTCAACTTAATCATCAAGTCTTGCCAACATCTTTCTATACAAGGATCCTATACATAATCTACATGATGTTTTTACGCAATGATTAACAATGAATGGTTACATGTGGGATGACAAAAGGAGTTAACCTTTGTGTATATCATTTTTGGACAATGTCCAAGGTTTATTTACCCCCTAAAAGGTGGCCTTTGTGACATTTTATACTTAAATAAAAATGCTTGTTTTCATCAATGGAGCTTCTGCCTAATGTTCATCCTATCAACCTTTACTTTTTACACTGTCAATTTGGGTTTCTACCAAAGACACAACAAATTTTTTTTATAATTGTTGAAGCCTTTATTGTGTTTTTTTCTGCTTTAGGAAACTCGGCATAGGCAATTAAAAATTAAAAGAAAATAAATATGGATATTCATGTAAAACATTTTCCTAATGAAGCATTATACATAATGTACAATATTCCCCCCCCCCCCCCCCCCTCCACAGGGTTCAATAATTCTATACACATTTCCAAACAAAATAAACATACAGTACCTCCATGCTAAAAACCTGAAAATAGGATGTGGAGCAATAACCAATAATACCCGATGCACTGCTCATGTGGATTGCTGTTCTTGAAACTGCTATAAGAAACCATAAGGTGAAATCAAATACTGAAATTGTAATGTGTCTTGTGAGTACATCAAAGAATGCATTAAATAGTGACTGTCCGGTTCTCATGAATAAGATGCCTCTTTTGCTCAGGAGTTCCTACAATTAGGTAATGTGATTGTGATGCACCTCTGGGTTCTTGCTGAGTGTTTATTTGCAGTCTGTGAGCAGACAGCATATAGCCAGGCTCAGTCTTTCCAAGGTAAGTATGTGAGAACAATACGTGTGTATGTGTGTTTGATCGAGATCTAATAATCGGTGTCGGAGCCCTCAGCGTTGTCAACGTTACGGGAGAGCATGTAGTTGTCCATATCGATGGAGCGGCAGTTGTTGATGGCATAGCGAAGTCTCTCAGCCATGACGATCTGGCTCGAGTAGGGAGGCAGACGCAGCTGGAAGAAACACGTCTGGGAGGTGGGCAGGCTGTCATGCGGCTGGAGGAGGAAGAGCAGAGACGGTGTCAGTCTTACCTCAGCAGTCGCACACTACCATGATAAGGTACTTTGACTCCACTGTGTTGCTGTTGCTAGGAAGCTGAAGCAGTTGTGCATGAGAAATGGAAACCAAGGCTTAAAAATAAATAGAAAACCTTGCAAGCCTTGAACACGAACACTAAACTGTAAACGCTGACAAAGGAATGCACTTATTTGGGATTAACCATTTATGCTAAGAAGGGATGTTTGCATCTAGAAGGGTTTGAATTCAAAAAACACAAAAATACTCTTTCCTATTCACAATTGGGCATTGCTGTAGATGAATGAAGTTGAGGACTCACAAAAACTTAGATGCTCAAAATAAGGCTTATTGATGAACAGCTGATTATTATTAAAGTGCTCTCTATTAAAATGATGGACGCCTACAGCCTACACACCAACATCAAACAAACCTCCGGCTTTGACTCCACCTCCATTAGTTGACCAACTCACCCTGTCCACCTTCATAATCTGGAACCTCTGGGAGATGTCGGCCGTGTTAGCGGGCAGCCTGGAGCGCCCGGAGACGAAGCGCATGAAGAGCACGCGCTCCTCGTTGGAGAACTCATCCAGGGTCTGCCAGAACCACTGCACCAGGGCATGCTGCTCGTCCACCTCGCGGTAACGCACCACCTTCTTCAGCACCTCACAGCAGATCTCTGGCATGCCGCACACCATCTGCTCCAGCTGCTTGGCAGTCAGTAGGGACAGCAGAGGCACGGGCACGATCCATGACATGCCCTCGCGCACCGCCGCCACCTAGAGGATGGCAATTTTGGGGCATTATTTCAGATTGCTTTGAAAGGCAAAACATTTTACGGTTTGGAAGTGTTGGAAGTATGCCTGGATGGAATTCTTCACATAATACAGCGGGACAACACATTTTCCAATGTAATTTTGTTGACAGTAGAAATGTTGTATCAGTAAAAAGATTGTCTACCTCAGAATTTCTAATTTAACCTTTAATTCTGGTTTTCAATAGCAGCTACACCCCATGTTCACCAGCTAGTGGACCACCATTCTATGAGAGCAGCGCTGTACAGAACTTACTTGTCGATCAATCTCGTGCAGTCTGTACTCTATGGCTCGGTCCACGTACTCCTTCCTGTTAGAGAAGGTGAGGGGGATGCTGTTTCCTCCTGGGATGATGGGCACCATCTTGCCGTCGGCACTTTGACCCACAAAGGAATCCAGAGGAATCATCTGGGGAGGAAAACACAAATCAGGGTTGAGTCAGTACATCCACAAATCACTGAGCCTAGAGGTTACTATGAAGTCAGTTTATAGCTGGGATTTGATTCATTATTTTTTACAGACTCATTAATCAAATGAAAATATATACACGTATATCTTGCACAAGGTATTTGGTACTGAGCATGGATAACAATACATTTCCGGGTTTACTTTTTTCCGGGTTTTGGATGCTCCAACCATCAAATAAGATGAACAAATCAAGTTATTTTAAGAAACACATGGATTCATTTAATTATTCGAAATCTAAGAAACTACAAGTGTAGAAACTACTCAGAGCAGTGAATTCACAGTCAGTTATATATTTTGTGGCCATTTTCTAAAACCCCTCCCACACACCACAGCCAGGAGAGAAGAAGTGGCACGAGGTAACCATCTCCCATCCTCTCCACACAGACAACAATGCCAGAGCAACAGATGCAGCCCTTTCCTGTCCATCCCACTCTCTCTCCCTTCCCCTGGCTGAGTTGGACATAGGGGTATGGCCCAGGGCCAGGCCCCCGGATCCCTTCACAAGGCTGGGATTGAGGCCAAGCCCCCCCCCCCCCCCCCCCCCCCCCCCCCCCCCCCCATTCAGGATATGCTGCATCGACAGAGGCTGTGGCATTCCATGTCGGGTACAGTACTGGGGTTGTGTGAGGATGTTTGCATAGAGGAGGTGGAAGGGGCTTTTTGGGACTGACTGGCTTCCTTTGCGTAAGCCCTGGTTCTGTAGGGGAGCCATGATGGTGCGGGGGAGTTTGTGTGAGGCAGTGTGTGCCTGTGGGAGGTGCTTGTGTGAGTGCATAGATGTGTGTACTAAATTTGTGTATGCGGTTGGAGCTAGGCGGACTGGTTATCGTATCAATAACAATCATGTCCAAAAAAGGAGAGAGGAGAGGGGCTGATCAGAGCAAAGTGCAGAACATGGTGTTCCAAGGTTTACAGTCAAATTCAGACATCTAGTCAAAGTCCTGTGCTTACAGAGTCACAGACTGTAATTCAATCGGATCTGCTCAACAGTTTTGAGGATGGAAAATGGTGGCCACAGTCAGAGGAATTTTCAACCGTAAAATGGCTGAGTTCTAGAAGTAGACTGGAACTAGAGCTGCAGTCTTTAAATAAATACAAAGAGAAAAAGAGTACTTTGAAGAAAAACTTGGTATACAATAAATCAGTGCTGGATTTCTTACCAACTAGTTGTAATTCAACCCAAGCACCAACACCTCTTTCCGAGGGCATTAACTGTGTCATCCAGTACCTGCAGTATATCAAATCTTTCTACGTCACAACCTGCTATCTTCTAAAGAATAGCCAGAAGACCCATCCTTAAATCACTGCCCATAATCTCCTAGATAAACTTTGTAATTCCTCCAGAATTAAAGAATGTTCAAAGATGGCAAAGTATTTGTTTTTGTCCCGCCCACAACCCACCTCATGGAAATTGTCCTCCGTGATGCCGCTGTCTTCAATGTGAAGAATGCTGTTGAGCGTCTGCACATAGAGCAGGTCCACCTCCTCCAGGTCCTCCAGCAGCAGGGGGATGCAGCACAGCTGCTTCCACACCAGTGGGGCCAGGTGCAGGTCCAGGGGCTTCTTGGTGCGGATTGCCACGCCCATCAGGATTCCCAGGAACTTGAACTGGAGCAGATGTTCGTCCAGGCAGGCTGACGGGTTCAGCAGGAACCTGGGGAGAAAAAGGACATTAGCTGATTCGTTAATATTTAAATGGTAATTAACTACACTTTTTAGTTTTTATGTGGAAGTAAATTCTACACCTTGTATTTTCTGTTTCACTGGACCAACCAAAATGCAGTGTTTCTCAACGGTCATGTGTCAAAAGGGTTTAGGTCATTTCCTTCAGTGTTTTAATTTTTTAGGCCTTTGGTGGATTTTTGCTCCTCACCTGTCTCTGTTGTAGCCCACCTCTGCTGTAGAGTTTGGGGAGGGGATAAGGAGGTCCACCACACCAGTCTCCAGCTCCTACACACACACAGACACACACACACACACACACACACAGACACAAAGGGGAAAGGAAAATACACACACACATACGTCAGCTCACAGGTCATCCTATACACAGCTGAATAATATTAACAAACGTATCAAACACAGGCTTCAAAATCACTGCCCAAAAAAACATTAAGTTAGTCTATACCAGTTCTAATCAGTGAAGTTTTTCTCCCATTTTTCTTTTTCAAACCCACCACACTCTTTACGCCGGAGAGCGTAGTTGGGTGGGTTAGCTCGGTGAGCGTTACCTGGCACATCTCAGTGATGGTGTCGTCAAAGACGCCCCCGGCATCATCAGCCCCCTCTCCCACCAGCTTCACCTTCCAGGCCCGCGAAGGCAGCCGCAAGTCAGAGGCGTTCAGCTTCACCACCTGCCGGGCAATCTGCACAAAGATGGGCTTGCACTTGCGCCCTCTGGAGATAGAGAGAGCGGGAGAAGGAAGGGCAAACACAAATCGGTCGATGTCACAATCATGAGGTTACTGCTGTTAAGATTTGAACAAATGAATCCCTCAGACAAATGCAGAATTCGATTTACTCTTTGGAAAACCTTTGAAATGTCATTTCAATTTATTTGTGTTAATGTTTATGCACACACATTTAGTTTTGTCAGATGATTGGCCACTCTACATGGACACATGGGGAGCTACTGACCGTGTGGAGATCCTTTTGACAGTGATCTGAGGCCCGTAGTTCTTGCCCTGGACCATGGTCTTTCCTATGGAGCGGACCATGGGCAGGGTGTAAACCCTGGGGGCCAGCAGGGGCCTCAGCTGGCCCTGGACGATCCCCCACGTACCAGCATTGTAGTGAGAGGTGCAGCTCTGGAACCCAAATGGTACTCAGGTAAGAAGAGTTCAAAGAGTGCATCTTGGTGAGTATGTGTCATTGGGAGATCTGTGAATAGTGTGCGTGTGTGTTGGTGAATGCACTGCAATGTTGGCACGAGATATGGGACAGAGGTGTGTTTGTGTATTTAATGTTTGTAAAGGAGGCGTGACTGATGTATAAAGTATGGTGTGTGTACACTATGGTGTATTTACAATATGGTGTGTGTGTGTGTACAGTATGGAATGTGTACAGTTGGTGTGTGTACAGTTGGAGCCGGTGTGTGTGTGTACAGTATGGTGTGTGTGTGTGTGTGTGTGTACAGGTGGTGTGTGTACAGTATGGTGTGTGTGTCTGTACAGTATGGTGTGTGTGTGTGTGTGCAGTACCTGGTTGTTGGGGCTGAGGTTGAGCAGTCTCCAGGAGGAGTACATGAGGTCAGAGAAGTGGTAGAGCAGCCTGAGCCTGGCCCTCACCGCCTCCATGCTGACCTCCTTCAGACAGCTGTACTGGGGGGGCACAGCCACAGGCAGGCCCAGCTGCAGGGGCACTGAGGAGCCTGTGGGGCACCCGCATGAGGAGGAGGATGTCACATTGTCACACAGACCATTTTAACGAGGAGAAAAAGCCCCTGGGCCATTTCTCTTACATCAAGTCTCCTACCACTAAGATATCCTATTTCACAACAAGCTACATGTTTCTCTATTTGCTGTAGCATTCACTTAAGTCAGTGTATGGAAACAAGACACCTATTATATAGCAGCTCACTCTCATACAGAACACAGTACAATAGACACACAGTGTGTGTTTATAGTTGGCGCAGGGCACGGATTAAGCGTGTGCATCCTGTACACTGTACAATACTGTATATAGTGTGCCTGTCTGCAAACTGCCTTAAGTACTGTCTGTGAGCATGCGTGTGTACAGTGAACGTGTGGGTTTGTGTACATTTATGGGCATATAGCCCATGTGGAATACAATATCTGTATATACTACTGAAAGAGAGCGAGAGAGAGGGCGAGAGAAAGAGAGAATTAGTATTTCAGTGTGTGAGTGTATGTATGTACATACATGGGCATGCATACATGCATATGTGTGAGCATGTGTTTATGTTTACATGTTTATACAGTATGAGTGTGTTTAAATGTGCATGTATATTTTTGTGTGTGTGTTTGTACTGTATATTGGTGCATGTATGTCTGAGTATGTGTATGTGTCTGTGTGTGTGTGTGTGTGTGTGTGAGTGTCACCTGGAGCCCTTGGGGGAACCGACGGAGCGGTCCAGGCTGCGCTGTGGCAGCGGCCAGCAGAAATCTGGTGGATGTTCTTGCCCTGCAGGGCACTTGCCAGGGTAGGCTCCCTCACATGGTTGGTGTGACCAAGACCCAACTGGAACACACACACACCAAAGTATAATACAGTACTGTTACCACACATTAGCTATCAGTGCAGAAGACATAGTATGGTATGGCCATTTATTGTCAAAAGCCACAGCAACTAAATATTGGGCAAAACTGTGAAGGGCATAAAGATGGACAACTTTGCAGGTTATGTATGCCTATACTGTAGTTGTGTATCTGGCTGTGTGTGTGTGTGTGGTTGTTACCTGTCCCTCTGAGTTGCTGCCCCAGGTGTAGACGTCTCCTGTGGAGGAGAGCACCAGTGTGTGTTCGGCGCCAACAGCAATGTCCTCGATGAAGACCCCCGACAGAGCCGGCACCTGCTGGGGGCGATTGTGGTTCCGCGCCCATCCCTCGGGCAAGCCAATTAGGCGGTCTTAAAATAGAAAAAAAATTAGCTATGACTGATTTGACATATTTGGGCGGTAATAACGCTAGATTCATTTGGGTATGAAAGATAAAAAGTATAATTTAGATTATTTCCGAGACTACTGGAAAGCTTAAAAGTATAAAATTATTTAAAAGATTTAGTTAAATTGTCTAATAAACTACCTTGGCCGAATGTAAACACATTTCCATCTTTGGTAAGGGCTACAGAGAACTGTGTTCCACAGGCCACTTTTCTGATGCCGATTCCACAGAGGACATCCACTTTCTGTGACACACACACAAACAAACAAACAGAGAGAGAGAAAAAGTTCAAATACAACACTTGCTGAGGTGCAGTCATAGCACCTCAGCAGCTGTAGAGTTGTAGAACGATTTTAGGGAAAATAATGCAGAGTTCCAGACGTCTCAGTCAGCGGTGCATACCTGAGGTGACGACTTGGCTGTAGAATTCCCCAGACCCAGTTTTCCGTAATCCCCGTCTCCGAAGGCCCACACCATCATGCCATCTGCAGAGACTGCTAAGGTGTGATTTAGGCCGCACGCCACCTGTGATGAGAAAACATAGTTCACCAAGTTGAACCAATATGTTTAAGGTGACTTACGGGTAGATCTGTAATTCGGTAAAGATAAGTGTTTGCCAGGCTTTATTAAGTGGTAATAATGAATATGTACCTTCAATTATATAATGTTTTCTATTTCAATAGATCTCAAAGCTTAAGTGGTATGTGTGACAGTGAGCAGTGAATTCCATGACCACACAGGCATGGTGTATAGCCCCGGACGACAGGCTGTGTTTCTCTCTTTACCTGTCCAACCTGGTAGCCCTCCAGGGCTGTCACCTTCTCTGGGAGCTTCTTGTTGGAGGTGTTACCCAGACCCAGCCTGCCGTAGTCTCCGTTGCCAAAAGAGAACAGCTTTCCGTCTGCAGTAACTACAGCCGAGTGTTTGAACCCACAGGACATCTGCGAGAAAGACAAAGATGATAGTGAAAAATTAATGAATGACGATAACTTTAGCAAATGGTTTAGTGTGGCTGTGCTGAACTAGACGATGTGGTTGTAGGTTTGAATATGGGTAGTAGGTATGTGTTAATTTAATGTCATACAATGTATATCTTCTGTCATGTTATAGCACTTCCTTAGTATTATCTTTGAATATGTTGTCATCTATGTATATCTATATCTACTGTATGTATCTATAAGGAGGTGAAACTCTGCCTACCTGGACGACCTCCTCCCCCTGCAGGGCCTCTATCTGTCTGGGTCGGCGTTGGCGGTCGCTGTTTCCGTGGCCTAGCTTGCCGTAGTCTCCATCGCCCCAGCTGAACACCTCGCCGCTCTCGGTCAGGGCCATGGAGTGGCCGTCACTGCCACATGACGTCACCAGCTGTGTCACAACGAAGCCTGAGAAGGAAAGGAACGACGCAAGTGGGTGAAAAGACAGACAGGTGATGACGATCCTCAAATGGAGATACAGTGTAGCATCTATAACCAACCAGCTATTATTTATCATATGAAAACAAATGACTGGTAGGAATCAATAACCCAGGCTATGTTTTCATCCCATCCCATCCATTCTATCTTATTTCAAATTTTTTGAAAACCTAAAATCTTTATCTGCTGCCGCTATTATCAAAGTCCATTCCTCAGCAGTCCAGTACCTTGCAGGGCTGAGATGACAGTGAGCACGTGCAGGTCGTCTGAGTTGCCCTGTCCTAGGCGGCCGTAGCTGCCCTCTCCACAGGCCAACACTGTCCCATTGGCCTGGATGACAAAGGTGCAGTTCTGACCACACACCACCTTGGAGGAAGATGGGGGGGTGGGTAGTGTTTGGAGGTGGGGAGGGATATAGAAAAAGGGAGGTTTTCACAAACCTACACAATCTTCATACCCTGACCAGATCCGTAAATTGGGAATAAAAGCCATACCATATGAGGGATATGAATGTATTCACACGTGCTGGTGTGTGTGTGTGTACCTGTTGTGCCTGAGAGAAAGATGGAGCCGTGGTTGGCACCAAGATGTTTCTGCCCGCCTCTGCCAGCTGGCCGTGGCGCCCAGCTCCCCACAGAAACACGTCACACTTTCCTCCCAAGTGCCAGTCCTGGTTGCCATGCAACAAACAAACACGTACACAAGAGGTCAACAATGACATTGTCACCCTCCCTGTCAAGGAGTGGGCTACAGCCACTACATGAGCTTAAAACACCATTGCATAGGCAGAACATTTCGTTCCAAAATCAATTCAAATCAATCCAAAATAATGTGAAAAAAAAAGAAAATTAAATGTCAAATAAAATGTTATACAATAAGTCCTTTATAGCTCACCTCTGGTCTGAATGTGGCCCAAGACATGATCTGCTCATCCAAACCAGATACCCATTTACTGTTATCCTGAGAAGAGAGGACAATAAAATGACCATACGTTAAGTACCACACAGACACACCATTCCCCCAGTGTGCACCCCACCAAGTGTCTGAGGGGGACTAGGAAGGGTTTACATTGACAGCAACACTCACCATGAGCAGGGCCATCTCCTCTTTGGCCACGGGCTCCAGGTCAGGCACGGCAAAGGAGTCGGGGAAGGTGGCGCCGCGTGCAAGCGCCTCCGCTGCCTTCACCGTGGTGGAGAAGCAGTCCAGCCACGCCCACTCAGTGGAGCTCCAGTTAGCAGCAGACAAGGTGCCAGGCTCGGGGGGGCAGCGGCGCAGGTGGGGGGGCAGAGGGGCTCGGCACAGGAGCTGGTCCAGGTGGAGCCCCACGGCCAGTGAGGCCAGGCACTGCATATAGGGGCTGTGGACCAGCTGCTCCCCACACACCACATGGGGCTAGGGGGGACAGAGGAGAGAGAGAGACACAGAGAGAGAGGGAGAGAGAGAGAGGGAGAGAGAGAGGAAGAGGGGGGTAGAGAGAAAGAGAAGTGGGCATTGGTCCCAGGTATGGCAGCAGTGTCACAACTACAAACTAGTGAGAAAGAAAAGTTATTTCTCCTGTAAAATAGAGTCTTCGTGCATCATGTTGTATGATACAGGAATTGAGAATAAGCCATTTGATCTGATTACAAAAAAATAAGTAACCCCTACCTTCTCATAGGTGTACTGTTCCTGAAGCATAGTTGGAAGACCCTCCAGAAAGGCCCTCATGCAGGGCGCCATGTTCAATCCCACAACCCCCTGCTTCTTGAGGGAGGTCCGACAGGTGGCCAGCACATGGTTGGAAGAAACGAAGTCTGTGGAGCAGTTTACCACCAGTACATCCTGACAAAGAGGAAGAAGAATCTTTGTAAAAGCTATGGCGTTTAAAAGATTGTAAATGCTCTTTATGTTTAAACTGAATAGACATGCGAGAGGTCAGAGGAAGTAATTTTCAGTGCGTATAAGGTTAGTTAGTGAGCTGGCTCACCTTTGACCTGTTGGAGCAGATGGCGACGCCCACATCTGGGATCCAGACCATGTTCTGGATGGCTCCGGAACCGGCTACTATTGTCTGGAGCACTGAGCCATCCTGTGTCCCACACACACACACAGACAGATGTAAGCATTCACAGTCAGTGACGTGACTGAGAATGTATTTAGTTGCACTGTAAACAGGATCAGAAGCACTCTCAAAAAGTAGTTTTATGTTTATTGAGAGACTAGGTAAAAAATATCGGATTATTTCTTCTTGTTTTTACATATCCAGCAATCTGTATAAATGTGGTAAAAATTACATCTAAAAAGTGTTCTCTAGGTGTGTCTAGTAGCTCTAGGTGTGTCTCCACCTGGTGTGTGTACAGCAAAAGTGTGTGTGATTATTGTATACATATGCTATAAATGTGTGCGGAAAGTGTGTGTGTAATCACCCGTAGCGACCAGATGTTCATGAGGCCGCCCACCCCTCCAGACGCCAGCGCCAGACCGTCGGGGCTGAAGGCCAGGGTCCTGACCGGGGTGATGTGACCTTTCAGCTGGAACACACACACCACGCCCTCTGAGCCCCTGGACCGCCTGGAGCACTGCTGTGGAGAGGAACACACAGACAGGGGGGCGGGGAGAAGACGTCTGCGGGTTTGGAATTGTTGATGACGGTACAGAACCAATGTTGCTTTTCAAGGGGGTCAGGGCTTGAGGAAAGGAAAGTGGCAATTGGTGCTCCCAACCCATGTCCTGGCAAACACTGAAGTGTGTGTGCATGAGTGGGTGAGGGGTGGGTTCTGCTACAGTACCTTGAGTTTGGCTTTCGGTTCGTTTTCCCAACATCCTTCAGAGCCGGAAGAGGAGAATTCTGGGAAGCTGGAGGCGTCTTGAGGTACAGTCCAGACTGAGACTAGACCGTTCTGGCAACATCTGAAACCCACACAAACATATAATTTAATACATTTTAACTTCTTTCTAAAGAATAAAGAATTCAGTGAAGCAAAATTCTGAAGGTTGGCTTATAGAATATCACACGTTCAGGAAAACCACAGAGTTCAGATTGTAACAAAATCGACAAAGGCACTAAATGAAACAAGATCGAGGACAGCGCTTTTCTATGGAATTGTTTCTGGTCTGGCTTAAGAGTTGAACTGGAGTCAGCATTGTGTCAGTGCTGGCAAAAGACTGACCTTGCCCTATAAACTGGGTGTTAAGAGTGGAGTAAACAACGCAAAGTTCCATCTTTCTGTAATTTCACATTTCACATTCACACTTCAATCAAAATAGTTAATTCAGGCACACATACTGTTCTTCTAAACCCCCCTTTTTTATTTTCTTAGATGTCACCATATAATTAATGTTTTCGGTCGAATGAGGACGTTCTTTTATCAAACTGTCATGACGTGTCTTGACATGGCAAAACAGAACACAATACACAGTGAATAGTGGTGTACTGTTTGAAAGCTGTACAAGAGGGAAGTCGATTGTGGTGGGTGTACGTACGTGGCCAGCATGCTGTAGGGTTTGGGGCCGTGGCCAGGAAGGCTGCACCAGGCCAGGCCGTTGACCAGCGCAGGGTGGGGGAGGCTCTGCAGACAGCGCCAGCCAGACCCAGGCCCAGACCCGGTGCCCGAGCTCTGACTGGCCCACAGCTTCACCGTCTCCTCTTTGGCACAGGTCAGCAGCAGCTGCCCACTAGGGTCCCACTTCATACTAGTGATGGACTCCTGGAATATATGAGGTAATGGCTTTTAGGGCTTTGGTTGGTTGGCCTTTTGGCAAGAAGTTGAAAGTATAACGTTCAACAGACATCTGTGACTATTAGGGTCATGGATAGGAAGGAGTTTGACCTTGATAAAAATGATGGTGATTAAAACAATAAATCATTGGGTCACTAGGTTTACCTTATGTGCATCAATAACCATAAAAGCTCCTTTTTCCAGAGGCTCTTTGGTTCCAATTAGCAGCTTCCCATCAGCATATCCCACAGCATAGGGCTTGTCCTCACTGTACCAGGCTATATGCATCACAGCCACTGGAGAAGAATAGAAAGATGTTCCAGCACGTGTACCAAGGTCACGCAATCCATACTGCTAGGACTTATGGGTCAGGGGAAAAGAGAGCACACGTGTGCACACATATAGAACATGCTCTCTCTCTCTTATGCACACAGAATGACACACACCTCGCCCTACATACACACACACACGCTCCCATTTATACACATGCACAACACAGCCTCTCACCATCCTTCCTGTAGCAGTGCTCCAGCTCAGTGCGGTGCATCGTGGAGGAATCCAGCACCTCGATGAGGCCCAGGGAGCCGTCCATGCGGCCCACCAGCAGCAGGTCTCTGGGCTCGCCGCTCCACAGGGACACGGCCTCGCCCTCCGGCCATGCCAGGGCCGACACCCAGTGGGGCTGCACGTCCAGCAGGCCCTTCCCCCCTGTGACAGATGACGAAACCAAGAGACCCAAAGTCAAAAGGGACTTTTATTCTTTAGCTCTGGAGAGTTGGCGCTTCGCAAAAGGGTATTGTTTCTTTGACACGTGCTGTGGTAGAGCTTGAAGCGTGCTTGATGAAAGTATATGATCATAAAAATCCAACAGGAATTTTATTGTTGTCTTGCACACAGGAGGCTATTGAACATGTCCAAGGACAGATGGTGTTGGCTGCAGGGCGTTTGGATGCTGGGTATGATTGGGAGGTTTGCCCAGCCCTGAGGCTCATGAATTTTTTATGCATGATATGAAATCTTAATACCTTTCCATTCACATAAGACCTCACACTGCTAACAATCTGATGCCAGTTAGTTTAGTAAAAATAGAGGGCATGGTATTTGCACTGTTAGAAGTAAAAAAGTAAAAAGTTTCTCAATCCACTCAATATGGTCTTGGCATTTGGCGTCCAATGCCAAATCGGCGGTATAATGCCTTCATGTGAGAGCGAGGGGGGACCATTTGGTGCTGATGTGGTTTTGAAAGCCTCACCGTTGACTTGCCAGATGTTGACCATCTTCTCCACGGCAGCAGCAAGATATTGGCCGGTGACACTCCAGGCCACAGGAGAGAGACTGGGGTCGCCAGGAGAGCCCAGGTTAGCCATGCCCTCCTCAGAACTCTCGCTGGTGACAGAAAAACGGAAAATAAACGGAAAGGAAGAGACGACATCCACACAGAACATTCCTAGAGGACAGATCCAGTAACATGGAGTGAGAGACAAAACAACCTTGAAGAGACATAACATCCAGTACAAGAGGACAGAGCAGCCACACCCACGGCAGAGACATCAACAAAACTCTCTCACTGGAAGTTGACATTCATTTAAAGCTGATGACGTAGTGATCTTTGATCTAATCTATGATGATGTGTGTGGGTGAAAAGGAGAGGGGTTGATGGGAAAACAGACAGGCTGTGGTGTAACATGTGGTCATGTGTGTGGGAGCTCTAAGAAGAAGGCCCTCAGGTGGGATGTCTGCCAACATGAGAGCTTACGTTTTATTGAAGATGCAGGTCTGCTGAAGGGTGTACTGGGTTTTGGTCACATTCCACATTCTGACTGTTCCATCATTTCCACTTGTGGCCAACAGGCCTTTTTTACTGCACCAACTGCACGTGATAACCTGATATGGAAAAACAAATCCCAAAAGCATATATTGATAAAACATAGATGCTGAATACATGCAACTTGTGAAGTTCTGATCCTATCTGAAGGTTTCCTTTAGACCCTCCCACCTGGGGGTTAGCCAGCTGTGTATGAACACACTGCCAGTGCTCAAGAGTCTGAAGGACACTCCACAATGCTATCTCCCAGGAGTGAGGGCAGACTCATTGTAGCATTAACAGATGGACAGTTGCTCCGGAGGCAACATTTCATTCATGAAAGGAGTGTGTTCCAGATTATGAATGAAAAGATAGAATCTTCACAAGAAGCAGGAGACAAAATGTCATGGATGGATGAGTCTACTCAACTGTAGGGTTTTATGTTCAAGGGGGGTGCTACAGAAAGAGTTGGATAACTTTGAGACGGATAGAAAACACTTCTTTCTTCAAGGTTCCCTAGCTAACCTAACAGAAACTAGATACAACTATGCTCTACTTATACCTCATCAGTAGACACATTACAGACTTGTTTTGAATATATATATAGACCTATAGAAAAAGCAACATCACTTACACTTTATTAACAATCATGGTGGCTCTGGAGAAGCCATTTTAGAAGTTTGTAAAAGAAAGTTACTCCTCCGAATGCCCCCCCCCCCCACTCACCCTGCTCTGGTGGGCCTCCAGCTTGACCATGGAGCACTTGCGCAGGTCCCCCGCCATGTCGGCGAAGGTCTGTGGGCGGCTCTGGTTGTCGCGGTCGTGTGCAGCCAGTGTTCGGACCAGCTGCTGAGCTGCCCACTGGCGGTGCTGTGAGGAGAGCCTGGAGGACAGGCAGCAGGCCGCCAGGGCGTTGGCCAGCTCCAGAGCTCCTACAACGGAGGGGTTATAGGAAGGATGGGCATACAAATGCGCAATTAGACCTGCTTGAGCGAAAACAAGGTGACAAGGATGCCCGGTGAGAGAGAGAGAAAAACGAGGGGGAAAGAGACAGAAAAATAAATCATAGCAAAGCATAAAACGGCAAAGGCAACAATGGGAATGTCAATACAGTGGTGAGGTGGCAAGTCATGTTTTGATTAGAAGAATTGATGTCCCAATCATGGAGCACATAAAATGACCAGAAAATGACACAGACTATCATGATGTGAACCATCATCAATACTACAAACCTCTTTTCTCAATGTCTGCCTTGTCATAGTTCGGTCTCAGTCTGGCCCCTTTGTCAGCCAGGAGGGCCACTAAAGCTTGGGTGACCACAAAGTTAGGTGAGGTCACAAGCTTGTTCTCCTCTGCCACCCCCCGCAGGAAGCTGGGAAGGAACTTTCTTTGGATGGGGTCATCCACTGTGGTCAGGTTCATCCCTGTGGCAGCAGCGATCAGGTTCTAAACACGAATTAACATACATACGGTTCATTTATAGGCAACAGAAATACTTGTCAAGACTTGCCTCCTTTGGTGCTATGCATTTGATTTGATTTGATTCATGGAAGTTTAGTTTACAAGTTATATACAAAAAAGTAGAACCAAAAGCTTTTCTACTGATGGCTGATGGCGTTTCGATAATGTTACCTGAGTGCAGAGCTGAACCAGCAGCTTGGCAGCGTGGGGGCTGTTGGAGGCCAAGCAGCCCACAGCTGTGCTGAGGTAAGCCAGGCATGAAATGGGCTTGCTGGCCTTGGTGGCCCCGCGTGGGCGCTCCAGCCCCCCGCCACCCGACATGGGGCTGGTGGAGAGACCGGCTCTGCCCGCCGCAGCCAGGCACATGAGTCTGACCAGGGTCCTGATGTCTGTCAGGCCTAGAGACTCCAGACCGGCTGCTAGGCTGCAGCTGGAACCACTGACACACAGAGACACACTTCTAAATCAACGCATGCACAGAGTCCTATAATTACACCCACTTCACAGTTTCATCAGTAAATGCGAGGGAGATTTCACTCCCATAACAGCTGCACGTTGAACCCCCACATTCACCGCCTCCTGACTGTGACTAACGCCTCTTGAACAGTAAACTTCAGTGAACAGAAATCAAGGAGTCAGTATATCAAACAATTAGTTTGATACCGTGTTTTGTGCTAAGGTGGTTTGTTCTGTAGCACATCAGTGTTGTCTTGTACCTGACGGAGAGGAGGGAGAGGGCTCTCATGACCATGGTCCTGGCCAAGAGCACCTGGGCTGCAGACGTCACCCTCCTCAGGGCCATGACGCGGTCGTGGGGGTTCTGCAGGGCGGCCGCCTGCTCGCCCAAGGTCACCCGGCCTGACGAGGCCTTTTCCACTGAGCCGTGATATCCTGCACACGCATGCAAATACACGCTTCAATAAACACACACCTACTGATCCACTCCTTAGAGAGTACACCCATGCCACAAGGCAACAAACTCAACTAAAAACAGGTCTTTGAACGGTACACAATGACTGTCTGACAACAGGAATAGCCCCTTATCCCTACCTATCTGCAGCAATGTCTCCTCCATGCTGTTGGTGGCCGTCACCATGGCGACCGAGGCTCCGAGGGGGTCGCTGTCGGGGAACTGCACGGCCTCGGGGACCACCCTGCGCTCGCTCAGGCCCAGCGGGCCGGCCAGGAGCTCAAACTCCTCCTCCCCAGTCAGCTTCTCATCCTCATCCACGTCCAGCATGTCCCAGTCCTCTGCACGCACGCACACACACGTTGTTACAGACACACACTCACACACGTTGTAACAGACACACACACGTTGTTACACACACACACGTTGTTACAGACACACACACACGGTGTAACAGACACACACGTTGTTACAGACACACACACACATGTTGTTACAGACGCACACACGTGGTGGCATGTACTGGCGATTCATCTTTGTTTTCTTACCCTCGTAAACGCTGTCTTGCTTTCCTAGCAGGTCTGGAGCTTGCCCTTTATATCTGCTTAGGTAACCAAAACAAATGAAGTCATGAAATAAATAGCATCTATTATGAACACCTGATTAGCATTTTAGGGCTCCATTCATTGAAGGAATGTTTGAATCCAGTCAGTTTCAGAGTGGGGAGCGTCTCCTCACCTCTCCATGACAGGGACTTTGGCCTTGCTCTTGACAGACAGGTATTTTTCCCGGCAGCTGCCACACAGCAGATAGTACGGGTTGCCGCTGCCACACTCGCCGCCGAACCAGCCGTCCACGTACGAGCCGTTGCTGCGGTAACCCTGGCGGTTGGCGCTGCGCCCACAGCCAGGGTGGGTCTTCTTCATGTGCTGGTTGAAGTTGGCCACGCTGGCCTCGCACAGCTCACAGGCCACCACCTCGTCACGCTCCTCCGTCTCACACACGTGCTGGGTGGGGGAGGGGCAACCGGGACACACACGTGCGAGGACAGACACACACATCCAGACAAACACAGTGGGTTAGTACAGTAGAGTGAATAACATAGTCAATTTGAGGAGGAAGTTGAGAGAATGTGTGATAGCGTAGCATGGTAAATGGCCGGCGTTGTGTTAACCAGTGAGTTGTCAACACATCCCAACATGTCGACTATCTGGTTCAAGGTTCCAAACCCCCCTTGAAATTCCAATTCATTAATTCAATTCTGATCACGTGCAAACATGAAGCAGTTAGAGGCATTCCACATCATTCTCGAATTAGTGTTTTTGAGTGAGTGAGTGCATTAGTATGTTCCCAAGAATTACTTTCTCCATCGCCTTTATTAGATCAAGTACAGTGTACGCTTGGTCCAAATTAGCAGTAAGTTAGTGGCAAGTAAGACAGTGAATCAAAGGGGAGGGGTTAAGCGGTAGAAAAGCGCCCCTCGCTGCGCTCCAACACACCCATGTTGGCCAGTCCAATACCTCCGGGATCCACATTCCCAGAATGTCGGTGTCGCTGGCCAGGTCCTGGCCGAACATGGCCTCCATGGTCTCCTCATCCAGGTCCATCTCCAGCTCCTCGTCCAGGTTGAAGTCGTACAGGGCCCCTGGGTCCTGCTGCTGCTGCAGCCCTGAGCCCTCCCGCCGAGACTGGCTCCTGTGGGCCTGGACTGAGCGGTACAGACCGGCTGGGAGAGAGGAGACAGAGGGAGGAGACAGAGAGAGGAGGAAGGAGATGGCGAAGAGGGAAAGATTTGTTAGACCAGCCAAGGTTTCCGGGTGTGGTGGATGAGTTCTTGAGTGAGTGAGTGTGCGTGCGTGCGACTGAGTGTGTATGTGTGCGACTGAGTGGGAGGGTGAAACAGAGAGAAAGTGAGTGAGCGAGTAAGAACACTGTGCATGCCAGGCGTGTTTCTCACCAGCGCGGGCCAGCAGTGTGCGAGCGGCCAGGTCAAAGCGGTGTTTCCTGCTGACTGCAGAGCGGCCCCTGGGAGCAGGCCCACTGGAGGCTGAGGCACTGTCCTGGTCCAGACCCTCAGGACTTCAAACACACAACATACACACTAAATAAACACCCTTTCCCCCTCCAAAAATGTACACAGACCATTTCTTCAAAAGGGGGAACAAAATTCCAAATGTACCAACTCAAATAGGTCAAAAGAAACCCGATAAATTATACCAAAAATAAATGTAATATCCATCAGTTCAACTTCCTATGTTCAACTTGATGTTCCCACTGAAATGGTGTTCTACCTCTCGCTGAAGCCCTCCTCCATCTCAGCAGCGTCAGCGTTGGGGATTTCCCCTGGGGAGAGCAGGTAGGAGCTCCTGTCCAGGGACTTCCCTCCTCCTCCTCCTCCTCCTCCTCCTCCTCCTCCAGAGGCCCCGGGGCAGGAGGACGAGTCCGAGCCTCCTCCCTCGGGGTGGGGATCCTCCTCCTCCTCGGTGCCCGGGTGTTCTATCATCCACATGGCCAGCACCGTGATGTTCTGGGCATCTGCCTCGCCGCGGGCACCTGGGAAGTTGAATTCCACACACGTTTACTTACAATAGTAACGCCAATAACTGGTCAGTAAGAAGCTACTTATTTCAGTAGGCCCTCCGCGAGTTTTGGGATCAATGAGGTATGCTACTGAGGTGACCTTAAAAGTGCAAGCTGTTGCATTGTTATTCCACGCTTCCTGTTGTTCCCATTGTTATTCCGTAACATAACACGTAACACGTAATCTGTTATTCCATATTATGGCTATTAATGAACAAAGTTGTCTTTGTTCTGCTAACCTGTTGCCTCCAGGGCCTTGGTGATCTGGCGCAGGGAGAAGCCCATCTCCAGCAGGGGCACAGCGATAGCAGGAGGGGGAGGGGAGGTGGACAGTCTGCTGCTGGGGTCGGACAGGGCTGGAAGGACAAGGCAAGACGGTTACAACTACAACAAACTAACACAAACGTACGTACAGCATACTTGCATGCCATTTTCAAGTTCACGTGGGATTGATAGCATGTTTGGGGTTAATGTATGTGTGTGTGTGGTGTAGTATGGAGGTGCACGGTGAGGTTGGTACGTACAGATACCGGTCCTGTTAGCCGGCCTGGAAGGCTGGGAGTCAGGGGAGGTAAGGCTCTGTCTGCGGCCCACCTCATCGCAGGGGGAGGTGGGGAGAGAGGACACCGGGGGGGTCTGAGCACGGCGAGTCGGTAGCAAGGTGGTGGTTGGGTAGCTGGAGAACATTTGCCTGTACCATAAACAAGTGGAATATGGTGATGTAACCCACCCTTTTTGATTGTGGTTGAATAAGGAAATGTATTCTAAGTCATTTGGATATATACCTGTTAACCTGTATTTGTGCATGTATGCAATGAAAGAGTATATATGTGTTTACACACACTTGTGGCGTGTGTGTAAATGTGTGTACGTGTGTATGTCTGTCCAGACCTGAGCAGGCTCAGGGGCATGACCCCAGGGGACTCGGAGGCGGGCACGGTCTCAGTGTCGGTGACTGGGGTGGTGGCGGTGGTGGTGTCCTCCAGGGACGAGCTCATGAAGGAGGTGGTGCTGGAGGCCGAGGGGCTGGTGGTGACGGGCGTCTGGGCCAGCATCTCGCCGCCCTCCGTCTCCCCCTCACACTCTGGGTCTGATTTGACACCTGGGTATGGGCCAGTACAACAAGTCAGTTTGGGTCCAAACGCACATTTTTACTGTATGCTAGAAAACTTGGTGGGGTGCACTGGTGATCCTGCCACCATTTCTAAATTGTTTTAAACCACAATTCAATAAACCACAGGGTATATTATACACTTTGCCAAGTATATTTCTGATTTATTGTGGAGTAAATACAACAGCAAATACGACAGCCACTTGGGTCGTCTGATACAAGAGAAAAGATGAGAGGCCCGCCAGCCCTTCATGGTGGCATGTCCCCCCCCCCCCCCCGCCCCCCTCCAGTCTGAGTCTCACCAGGCTTGGCCGCGCTGGGCACCTCCAGCAGCCCGTTCACCACCAGCTTGTAGATCATGGCCTGTGCCCTCTCCAGGTCCACCAGGCCCAGCGCCCGCTTGATGGGCGAGCGCATCACTGCCCGCTTCACCATGTGGCGCATTAGAAACTGCAACGCCGCCCGCATCTCCACCTCTTCCTGGCACACTGGTGAAGCAGCGCTGGCCGCGCTGGCGGAACCTGCGTTGAGGTCGGCGTTGTGGCCGCTTGAAGCAGCTTCTGGGACGACCTTTTGAGAAGAAAATCACCCCTGATAAATGAACTGACCATGATCAACATCAAGATGTTTAGGGTTATTAGCATCAAAACATACATAGGCAAACTTTAATGGTGTCATTTCGTTTGTCCCAATTTCCATTCCACACACTTAGATCATAGATTGTCCATAAATACTAAGGTATCTATAAATGGTGTTGTTTCTGTCAAATGACAACAAACACTGGATTGGGACTGGAAGGCGAGTGTGAGTCCTACCTTGGGGATGAGCAGCAGCTCAGCGTACTTGCTGCAGCTGAGCAGGGCGCTCAGGGCCTTCATGGCCCCCAGGTAGAGGTAGGACAGCTGCACGGCGTGGATCTCACTCTGGGTGGCGGCGCTCGACGAGGGCGACGGCTCGTGGCTACGTGTGCCGTGCTCATGGCCCCTCTTCCGGTTGCCCTCTGCCGGCGTCGGAGGGGCAGGGAACACAGTGTCTGCACCAGCGCTGCCTCCCCCTCCCCCTCGCTCCCCTGCCTGCTGCTGCTGCTGCTGCTGCTGCGAGTCCAGGGCGTAAGAGGAGATCTCGCTCTCGGATTTCGAGTTCGGGGTGGCGTGCGCTTTGACCTCGTCCAGGCTGTGCGACACGCGGAGGTCGGAAGCAGCGGCCGTGGTCGTTGCGGCGGCATCCTTCTGCTCCGCTTTACGGTGCCCCTCCGCCTCGCCGGGCATCTTGTTGGCGGCGTCTTCGCTGGCGGCGGGGGCCGAGTCGTGAGCGCCGGCGCCGCGGTGCTTCTTGTCGTGGCGCCTGGCGCCCAGCTTGGCGGCGTCCTCGTGGATGCTGGTCAGGTAGGTGAGGTCCAGCAGGAGGGAGGCGGTCAGGCCGCGGAAGCGCGCCACGTCAAAGGGGAGGGGCTCGCAGGGCTCCAGGTTGTACAGCGGCGTGTCACTAGGCGACCAAAAAGTTGGGAAGCTTTCAATCAAGATCAGAGTGAGAAAGAAACACAGGAGAAAACACAAAGTGAGGGAAAAGGACAGGAGGAGAGGAAAAGAGACCGTGCGTAGAGGACTGGTCGAGGGAGAGGTGGATAGATGAGAATGTGGAAGTCATGTAAACAAAACTGATGAGCTACCAACGCTAGACAAATCATGAACGTCAGGAAACTAAAAAAGGGTTAACTGGCATCAGCATGTATCATGTATCATGAAGATGAGTATGGGTGATGGTAGGAAGACTGACAAAGGGGTTGAGAAATGAGCCTAGAGCAAAGCAGTGCATTAGAATTAGATCAACATTAGTTCAACAGATCACATTCAGCACCTTTGCTCACTGCATTTCGTTCAAACAGTCATATTTAGAACAAACCATGACATACAGATTAACCAACACTATGAGAAGGGGGAACAAATATGAATGTTTAAAAAATTACAGCAGCCAAATGTATGGCTTTGCACAACTAAGACAAGTGAAAACTTGTCTGAAGTGATACGGAAGTACCCAGAGTAATGATAAAATATTAATTTTTCATAATACAAACTACTTCTGCTTCTAAAGACAACTAGGCCCTTTCCAAAAATGTAAATTGTCAAAGACCATTGTTGATCATGGTTCCATTGTCATTTTCACTTCCCCACTCCCTATAACCTAGTTCATCCCCATCCTCCCCTTCCATCTCCTCTGCTCTTTCAACTATCCCCTCCGAGTCCTCCTGTACCTGATGGTGATCTCAGCCTCGTCCCATTGGACCTTGGCCGATGTGCTCCCCTCCTTGACCACGCCCAGCAGCGTGGCGTGCCGTCCCGTCTGCTTGTGCACGCAGCGCCCGCCCACGCGCAGCCCGGCGTCGGCCCCGCCGATCACGGCCAGCACCGGCCACACCTCCGTGCACAGCGTCCGAAGGTGCTGCTCCGAGAGCTCCCCCAGGCCGTGCTGCCGCCCGTGGCGCCCCCTCTCCTCCTCGCCGGGCCGGCCCGGCGCGTCGTGGGACGTGTTCTCCCTCTGCGTGGCGTCGTGCTCCTCGCGGCTCTGCACCGAGCGGCTCTTCTTTAACCTCTGACCCCCGCCGCCGCCGGCCGCCGCCTCGCGGAAGCAGGGCTTGATCTTGTGCAGGCGCTCGGTCATGATCTTGTTGATGCGGTGGGTCCAGTGGTCGGAGCGGTGCAGGATGCGGATGAGCTGCGTGGTGGCCTCGGCCAGGACGGTGGCCACAGGGCTGCACACGGGGTCACCTGGGAGGAGGTCACGGGGAGTGCCCCGCATCTGCATGTCACAGATCTTCACCTGTGGGGGGGAAGGGTGAGGAGATCATGGATGGTGAGACTTGGGGACAAGAGGAGGACGGGAGAGGAAACACGGCGCATAAAGTCTTTGCAACCCCCACTGTTTTTGAGGACGAAAAGGTTGTTGCAGTAACACAACTAACCACAGGGAGGCATCATCTTTTTTAAACAGCAGACGCATTGTGAAATGGATTGAACCAAAAGATAGACATGATTATTCAGATCTACTTTTAAATTCAAATGCAAGATTGTCTGCATCCCTACTGAACATTCAGGCGTATGCCTAGATGGTGCTCTTACCTTCTCTCCTGGGTTGCTGCTGTAGAACATGACACAGGGGTACAGCTCTGACGCATCTACGTCTTCAAAAGCCAATTTCGGTTCCTGCAGAAAACACCAATCACAAGCTCCAGTACATCCATCCAAGACAATCATGATCAGTCTTTGTGTGGGAGTTTGTGTGTGTGTGTATATGTAGGTGTGTGTGGGAGGACTAGGAACAGTCAAACCTTAACAACACATATGCGACCAACACAAAGGCTACATTTCGTGTAGCCTTTCCCAGGTGCTTGAGAACGTAGACTATCAAAAATCCAACAGACGTTTTACATGCAGCATGTGCTCCTGCTCTTTAGGTTTAGTGTGTGTGTGCGTTGTTGGCATTATCTGAAGCCATGAAACCCCTGCTGAAAGAGATAGATTGCTGGGAGGATTTGGCAAGTGTGTCTCCAGAATAGTGGAGCTGGGGAGAGAGATTGATCTCTCCCTCTGACAGCAGGCTGTAATGACAGGGCTTTCAGCCACACCTGCCTGTGGCTCGAGATAAATACCAGACGACAAGGGCTTTCTGAATGATTATGGAAGGTTTCTACAGAGTGGGCTTGGTCATAACAACCATCTTTGTGATGGATCAATACAAATGGATCAGGATGTTCTGTTGTTAACCTCTTGTTTCTCAAAAGAAAACCCATGACTTCGAACAAGCAACTTGAACCACACTCGGCAGCAGTATTTGGCATTCTACTGTTGAGGTCATGACAATGCATGTGGAGCCTTTGTTAAAATACACAGAGAAAAGAAAACAATTTCCATCAAGGGAAAAATGTGTGATAGGCAAGCTGGGAGGTGTCACAACTACACCACAGCTTCCCATAGACACCAGGCCTGTGCCACCCCTCACCTCTCCGTTCTTGCCAAAGGAGATGGTCCTGGCCTCCATGTCGAGGACGCAGGTGATGAAGTCTCCCTGGGTGAAGCTGCTGAGCGTGAGCGTCTGCTCTCCGTTGTGGTACAGGTTTCCGCTGTAGGCGCGGTACAGCCACATGTCTGAGGTGGTGCGGTGGTTGAAGTCATGCACAGGCCAGCGGGACACGCCCACACACGTGCCCTCGTTGCCCCGGTTCTCTTTCACAATGTAAAACTGTAAACAGAGACATGGTCATTGTTATTACAGCCTTTTGCTGTCATTTCAGTATCAATCCAACAATCTCCCATGAGGACCATGTTAGACCACCTCTTAAAGAGCAGGTACACTGTGGGAGACATCAGGTTTGATAAGCACACTAGGGCATCACCTGATACTCCCCTGACCCTCTTGGCAAATCATGGCTCTCTCTCACCAAGTTGTGAAAGGAGGCATCAGACAACAAGGGGAGCAGTTGCTCACATTATTTTTATTTGATGTAGCTTTGTGCACAACCTGACACAGCCCAATGGGTGAATCTGGCCTTCGCCCTTTTCTAATTTCCACCTTGTTGTGTACAGAACACGTATCCAGGCCTACTGGATCTGTGAAAGGTGTGTGAACAAGTGATGACTCAATATTGTTTTGTTTTAAGAAACACTTAAAAGACAAGGGCCATTACTGTACACAGGAATATTTTGTTGAATGCAGCTATTGTACAGCAGATCTTGATCTTCTACCTCGGTAGAGCATCCCAGATGCAGTGTTGGTCACCATAGAAACACCACAAGTTCAGTACCTTCCACTGGTAGCAGCCTGAGGAGATGCCAGTGGATGCCAGGCCGTAGCCCTTCCCCCCGCTGCCGTGGGTCAGACCCTGGCCGTTCTCCACCACGCAGCACTGGGCCTTCTCCGGGTCAAACGAGACCTCCTGGATAGGGAGGTTCTCATCCTCCTCTTCCACCTCTCCCTGTGGATCACACCACATGTCAATCACTCACCTAACCTATTGCATCAGAGTAACGGTGGAAGTGCCATCACAACAGAGTTGCCCAAATGTCCCAGATCCTCACCTGTAGCTTCAACTCCTGCTCTTTCTCTTTGATCTGAATGGTGTGCTTGGCCTGGGCGATGGGGGCCTCCCACATGCAGTCCGACAACAAGGAGAACAGGCGCTCGACCACCTGGAAACAAACACACACACACAAGCACACATACCATAGGTTGAATAACTATCCAGAACTGAGCGTGTTTGTGTGTGTCTGTTACACACCATCATACCTGGGTGATTTGGTCATCCTCTACGTTGGCCTCACAGGCGGGCAGGATGGCCTCCAGGACATGCAGGGCCAGGAGACGAGTTCTCAGGTTCCCCACCAGAGGAACTCCTGGAGACAAGACAACAACCCTATGTCAGGGGCCGTCACTTCTATGTTGAGGTAAGTGGCATTAGTTGTTGGCATGACCTGACAGATAACATCTCATATGAAGGAGAGTGGATATATACTGAACAAAAATCTATGGAAAACATGCAACAAATTAACCATAATATTTTTGCATATGAGACCTGGGAAAAGTTTTGGGCGCATTTATATTATGTTCGGTTGACTGTAGTCTGTCATTATACCTTTATTGATCTCAAAGAGGAAATTGCACAATTACAGTAGCAGAGGTAACAACAAAAAAGAAAACACTGAAGTAAATCTACAATACATAACAGGTCAACTGCAATGGATATTCAATTCTGCTGGTACCTGAACAGCATTTCTGGGCTGCAATGTTAAGCAGCACCTCTGTCCATTTGGGGGAGGCCATCTTAGACTGGATGGCCTTGGAGGACACCACCCTCCTGAGGAAGACCAGGAAGTCTCCAAGGTGGAGCTCCGCCGTGTGCTGTTTACGAAGGAGGGCTGGAAAATAACAAGAAACAAAAATATAAAGTGTAGGTTACCAGGATTTTTTTTTTATCCCTGAATACATTAAGATCCTAATCCAGCCAACACTGACACAGAAATACATGCTCCATCTGGCAAATCAGCCTCCAAGTCTGTTATCAGCCTGACGGTCGTCCTTTACCTCTGAAGTCTTTCTTCTCAGAGTCAGCTCCATCCTCTGACTTCTTGTCCTCCTCCTCAGCAGGGGAGAGCAGGCTGACGCCGGCCTGGGAAAGCAGGTTCTTCAGCTGGCTACACAGCAGGTCCAGCAGAGACTGCACCACCTTGGGACTCAGCTTGTCTGCATACGTGCTGAGGAAGAAAGGTGTGGGGGGGGGGGGGGTGTCAGTCTGTGTGTGTGTGTGTGGTAATGTGCATGGTAATGAGGCAATCCTGTAGCATAAGTGCACCTTTGGAACAAAACATGTTGTGATTATCCTCGTCAATTATTCTCGTCGAACATTCAAATCATTCAATGTGGGGGGGGGGGAATATCGATAGTTTCGACTTCTTGCCTGTTGCTAGGGTCGCAACAGACTCAGAAATCAACAGGGTCGCAACAGCCCCCCCCCCCCCCCAACAGCCCACATTCTCGGCTCACCCAGTGCTGATGGCCAGGATCTGCAGCAGGCGTGTGGAGGCCACCTTGAGGGCGGTGCTGAGCTGGGAGACGCCGGGCTTCTGCAGCAGCTGGAGAGGCTGGCCCAGCATGGTCTCTGTGCCACACAGCTGGGACAGCACGTTGAGCAGGCCGCTGGAGATGGCCAGGGACACGTCCACCGGCTGGTAGCGCACGCTGAGGGCGAACACCGTGACCAGGAGGAGGCGCTGCTGGGCCTCTGAGAGGGGCAGCGCAGACCAAGGACAGAGTTAGACAAACAGCATCGACCGTTCATTCTCAAGGTGGATTTGAGGTGTTTCGATGACTTGGATACAACATTTGAAACTATAAAGTTATAGTCAACAAGACAGCTAAAATAAAAATCAGAAGGGCATTACAAGGTCCATGTACATGTGCAAAGGATAAGCACCTCTCATGTCTTTAAGCATTTTTTGAAAACAGCATTGTACCTATGTGATGTTTGTTGGCTTGCAGGGCTCTTTCAAGGGTGATGGACAGCTGCTGGTAGATCTTGTGCACAGCGGTCTGGATGTCCATCTGGAGACTTCTTTTAGCTGCCTTTACACAGTCCTGGATCAAAACACAATCAGAATGAGGATTTACAGAATGCAATGAGTATTATTCAAACTATCACACACTATATCACACTAAGAAAAATTGGACGATTAAGGAATGAGAGCATTCATTTAAAACAAGTATTTGATTAGTTTATTTTTCTGTATTGATTTCACTGATATACAACAACAACAAAAACCAGATGAGAGAACAGAATCATCTCAAAATGCCCTCCATACCCATCCTGGACATTTATACCCTGGCGTGCCAACCCTCTGAGGTACCTGATAGTGGTGGAGCTGGACGTTCTCTCCCTTCAGTCCCCCGGTGGCCACAGTGCCCAGGCCGAAGCAGCCCGCCAGGAACTGCAGCCTGACGGAGGTGAGTAGGGAGGAGGACTGGAAGGCGGCGCTGGGACGACCAGCCCCCGCCGTCTGACTGCTCTTCTCCTCCATGCCCGAGATCAGAACCACGATCTGGTGGAGCGCCTCCAGACGCAACTGGGGAAGCAAACAAACGCACGTTGTAAACAAATAAATAACAACATTAAAAGGAGAGAATACTCATGCGGAATCCAATTGTGTAGGAATTTCTGTGAATTCCATTAGTAAAAGCAGGGAAACATAATGGTGACGTTTTTAAATCTGCCTTGAAAAGGCCAGGTATTTGAACATTTCTCTTCAAAACTCCCGTCTCTTCCCGCTTCTCCTCCCGGGGCTCCTACCTCGGCCCGGCTCTGCTGCTGCTCCATGGCCAGGATGGTGGCCTGCGGGCTGGTGGACATGCTCTCCTCCGGCTCCTTGAAGGCTGGCGCGTTGCCCACGTCGCCGCTCACAAAGCTGACAATGTTGTCGATGAGCGCGTGGACCCCGAGTGAGTGGCTCAAGTCCAGGTCTGACTCGTCGTAGGCAGAACTGTAGCGGCCCTGGCGGCTGTGCTTGGCGCGGAACCACGAGTCAGCCAGGGAGTCCGGCGAGGTATGGAGTAAACCTGAGGAGGAGAGGATGGAGGAGAGGGAGGAGGAGAGGAGGGGTGAAGGGAAGACAGTGTGGAGGAAAGAAGGAGAGCAGACAGAAGAGGCCAGACAGCTTTTCAGATAAAATATCGGAAGGAGTCTTTAACTGGTGATTAAAATAATGTCATTCCTACTAATATGTATTTCTATTGGTTAGTAAAAAGTACATGGTTTCTCAAATATTTTTTTAAAGAGGTTTGCTAAATACAATACTTTCTCATTCAGAGCCTCATTCTGATTCTTCATGCCATGAGCTTTGGTCAGCCATGAAAACTACAGGATATCCTTAAATATATTTGATTTATATCTATGATGCGGGTATTTCTTTCCTTAGATCAAATGATGAGGAAGGAAGCTGTAAGGTGGACTGAAATGAAGAGCAGTTAAGGCATCCGGCACGTTCAGGATAACAAGGCTGGCATTTCTGTATTGCTGTTGCTGGTTTGCTAATTGGCCAACTATTGAAACCTGTGGGGCGGTGCAAATCGATTTCATTTCAAAGCATAGCTGTGCAATAATGAACGCTGACATTCCAAACAGAAAATATATTAAGCCATTAAGATGCATGGATGTCTGTGCTTAGGAATGAAAAGTCAAATTTGCCCACCCAAACAATTGCTGCTCAATTCCCTACTACGAGTTGGGATAACATTAGGTACAATTATCCAGATTGCGATAAGTACTGTACAACTTGCTGCTGTTGGGGTATTTGATCAGCTCTCAACGTTATATGAGTTCAAACACTTCTGGGACCTAATATGGCCGCTAAGCCATAGTTGAATGAAAGAGATGAATTGAAGGAGGGATATTTCACAGGTGAGGATCTGAACTGGCTCTAAGAAGACAGGAATAAACATGCCATCGTGTACTTGCTTGGAGCTCCTCTTGTTTTTAGGGCTCAATTGGCCCAAAAGGAGCAAATACACTTTATCCAGCACAGAAATCAGAAGACAGAGAGACAGATTTCAATCATGTTTGTACATGTAGACGTCTAAACAGAGTAACATCTATCCAATAGGAATTTGTTTTACCATATTTAATGGTATAGGTCATTTGGGATAAGTTATGAAGGATGTTTACCTCTCTTTTTATGAGAAAAGGCCAAGTCGAGGTCAACATTTCTTCTGCCGCTCTGAAAAGAAAACAACAAGCCTTACCATATTAATAACCACGACAAGGAACATTGGCATGAGTGTATGGTATGACTTTCATAAACAGAAAATCACAAAGTGGTGAGAGAGATTGGGAAGTTGGGAGTTCACACAGAGGACATGAGATACGGTAGAGAGAGAGCCAGAGCGAGAGAGAAAGATAAGAAAAACGACAAACATCTGATAGAGAAAGTGAGAACGGGAGAGATAAAGCAAATTACATAATGCATGAAAAAGATAAAAGGAGGCAGAGAGACAGAAGGGAAAGTGTGTGAGTGCGTGCAAAGGGGATAGTATAAATAAAGACAGCAGAGAGACATGGAAAAAGTGAAAGATATCATGTTTGTTGTACTGCAGGACTCCAGTATCCTGTGAGGCGAGTGGTTCCTCACCAGAGCATAGCCCTCCTCGTCAGACTCCGGCTGGGAGAGGTCGGACTCGCTCCTGGACTTGATCAGTCTGTAGCTGGGACTGGTCTGGACAGAATGGCTCTCGGCGCTTAGGCTCTCACTCCTGCACGCACACACGCACACACACACACACACCAAGACACACCCATTCAGAATGGTTAGTGTCATGAACTCATACAAATAGCATTACACAGTTCAATTTTCTACGCAATTGCATTAGAACTATCATCTTGTTTGCCATATGTACATAGTCAAGCTTTATCATAGCAACACTAACTGGGTCATGCGCTGGGTTGCAGCCAACAAGTTTATCACTCCTCATTCTGTTTTACTGATGACACACTCAGCACACGACAGAGAGTGATAATGTGAGAGAAGTACCACATTTGAACGTTTAAACTTGATGGTTTCCTAAATGAGGTTGCAAAATAAGGTCAGTGTACAAGATAAAACTTGTTGAACTAGGTCAAACGCTGCTGGGGAAGTCGGTTCCTTGGCATCTGCAAACCTTTTTTCCTTCAGTTGTTTTGGAAACAACATGATTGGGGGAATCTTTCCAGTTCTCCCTGTGGCTAGGGGTTGCTAATGCATGTTTTGTTCTTAGTTCTACAGTACTAGTTCTACTGGTTATCACACCCGTAAAACAGGTGGTCTTTACCTGGTCATAAAGCCCACCCCCTCCTGCTGGACCCCCCCAGGTCCAGTGGTCAGGGGGCCTCCTTCCTCCTGGTTCTGCTTCCCCAGCTCCCCCAGCACAGGGCTGACCCCCAGCACCAGCAGAGCACAGCGGTGGATCACAGAGTTGCACGCCGCTGTGTATAGATCCTGGCCCTCTGGCAGCCCCGTGCTGTCCCTCCTCTCCTCCAGGGAAGGCGTGGGCTCTTCCTCTCCTCCTCCTCCTCCGCCTGCGCTGCTCGCTCCACCTCCTCCGCTGCCGGCGCTCCGGGGGGTGGAGCTGAGGCCCAGGCCGGTGCTGCTGCTGGCCCGCTCCCTCTCACGGCTCCGCGCCGCCTCACGCGCTGAGAGGAAACATTGAAAGATTTCTGTGTGCCGTGGTCGCGACACAGAGAAAGAGAGAGATGCATAGACAAACAAACACAGGGCACCCGAGTTAGAGGAAGCTGCAGTCAAAACGTGCGCCCAGCTACCGGTAGTTAATTTATGAGAAATTCTCACATTTGGCCCAATCTGAAGCGAACAGCTAACAACATGTGCCCTGGTATAGCCTTTGCAGTTCTGAGGCCTGGTTTGTTTTTGTAGAAGTGTTCCTAGTGCCACCTCATGAGGGGGATTATATCAATGTGATTCCTTCAAATCTGCAAGTACTGTTTGTCAGGCGCAAATCATTTTCAATAGATATACAGTACACATATATTGCATAGTGTACAATTGCCATTTCTAGTCAATATTTAAAAGTTCAAGGTAAGTGGCTATTGAGCTTTCAGACAAGAGAACTGTGTCTACTTCAAGACCTCCTTCAACTGTACTGTGTTTTAAGGTGTGACCTTATGACCCGTCATGAAAACATGATGAACAGGGAGGGTTGGTTCAGAAGCATTTTCCAGTAGACTCCCCCCTCCTGAGCCTCCTAGAAAGATGATGACACATCCTGCAAGTCTAAACAAATAAAGCAATGCAGCCTCACATGGTGCAGCTACGACTGAAAGCTCTGTTCTCACGTTGCAGCTGGGCCACCGGGGTCACACAGTGGTGCTAGTAGTGGCCACGGCTGGTTGTTTGATAACCTTTTTACAAATCCAGTTCATTATTGCAAAAGAACGTTCTATTTTTAGTGGAAGTATAAAGTCTGCTTTCTGCCCTAATGTTCCTGAAATCGTTAGGAGCACAGACTTTATTTATTCTAAGATAGAACCATGCAGTTAATTCCCAAGCAGTTGCGTAAAGTCAACGCATTAATTCCATGTACAGTACACTGTAGTCTACCAAAAAGTGGCGGTAGAAGGATGTGCCAATGTTTAAATTACTTTCTTAATCAAATAAAAGACGATGTACATATGATTTTTTCTCAGGTTCAGTAAGAGTCTACTCACTTCCAGCCGTCATGACTTCGTGCTCCCTCTCGTCCTCCTCCTCGTCCTGCTCCTGATGGCCCTCCTCCCTCTCCCGGTCTGCCCGCTCTTCCAACTCTGCCTCCTCGTCGATGGTCCGTGTGAACGAGTGCTCCTGGGGGTCCATCTCCAGGGAGTCTTGATTGTCAGAAATCTATGGATGGAGAGTGAGAACTTCTTTTTTTGCAAACAGGAATGACAGCCCCTCCTCCCCTCTGTCTCCCAGACAACTCACATGCACTGCATAGCTATAATGAGTGGAGCAGGCTGTAGTTGCTGACTCACCCGTCTCTCCCGCGAGGAGGAGCGGGTCTGGATCAGCTCCATGTTCTTGCAGGCCAGCAGGCGATTCCGCACCTTGTACACACTCCTGTAGACCTCTGCCAGGGTCTTGCAGGGCTGGTACCTGGTGGAGAGAACACACATCCTCACAGTAAGGCTCTCTTCTCCAGCTCTTCAAGCCTGGATAGTTTTAGAACTCTTTCAACCCAACAACCAGGGCTGCACAATGTAAATTTACTAAAGGTCTGTACTATAAAACTGGTGTGTGAGTGAGTGCATGAATGTGTACATATATGAATGTATTAGTGTGTAAGTGTAGAAGAGCCAAAGTGTAGGTGTGTATGAGTGAGTGCATGTAGGGTTGTTTGAGAGTGTGCAGTAGCAGTCCTGTACCTTCCCTCTCCACAAGCTTGTCCCAGCAGTCCAGTGTGCTTCAGCAGAGCGGCCAGCACGAACCTGGACACTGTGTCCAACAGGGACTCGTTGCTGAGAGAAGCATTGTCCCAATCTAGACACACAAACATAGACCAGGAAAATCATGAGGATACATTAGATTTTTTAGTAGCTTAGACCAATAAGACAGGACAGGATAGTGCAGAGATATTCATATTAGAGTCATATATTAGTTTAGTAATTTTTGTTTTAAGCTGCTGAATCCATGTTGCTGCCCAGCAAGATCACTTTTCCGTTAATGCTCTACTGCCGCACATCCTCAACCTCACATGAAGCTGGGTGACTCCCACAGACCTTTGCTGACAGCGTAGTCCTGCATGTTGATCCAGAGGCTGTTGGTGGGTTCTTTGGTGGAGCCCAGAGCCAGGTCGACAAGGACGCTCATGTCGGGTCTCAAAGTGCAATCGAAAGGTTTCTGCTCCTCGTTACCAGAGAGGGCCACATCTAGCAGCGAGCTGATGCAGTTGTCTTAGAGACAAAGAAACTAATATCATGTATATACCTGCATGCTATGGATTCTTTGCTTACAGTGGTAACAGGCTATGTACATTGTAGAGTGGAACGTGTTGCATTGCAAGCACCTGCACTTCTAAATGAACCTAGGCCATTCTGCCACACTGTGGAAGCTCTAACCCTAACCCATGATCTCCATACCTAGCTGTGGGATGTCCATCTCCAGGCCGTTGCTGAAGAGGGGGGTCTTGAGCCAGTAGGCGGTGTCCTGCTCCTCCAAGGAGGTGGGGGCTCCCTGCAGCATGCCCCCCAGGCAGCGGCCCACCAGCAGGGCGGCAGTACGCTCCAGATCCACCAGCCACACCCAGGACTGGGCAGGCTGAGCCAGGGGCACGCCTGCCGCAGGGTCCACAAAGTCTGGGGTGCCTAAGGCGCAAGCAGAAGGGTCGTGTGGGGCTTAGTGTTTATGTATTCAAGCACAGAGAGTGAGAGAATGGCCTTTCTCCACCATCGATATATATTTAGGTACTGTATATTCAGTTGTAACTGTTACATATTTATAATCTTATTACGAAAAGATATAGGGATAAGGAGAAGAGAGAAAGAGCAAGTTGAAAGCCTAGCTCCTTAGTTTAGCATGTAGCTCTGGATCACATTAAGTATTGTCCCCTGGTTCCTTACCGTGCAGGGGCCACTGCAGCTCCTGGTCCTCCAGGGGGGTGGCTGCGGGCAGCAGTCTGTTGAGACGGTCAAGAGGGGGCAGCAGGTCCAGCAGGTAGCCCAGCAGGGGCCGGGCCACGGACACCGGCAGCAACAGCAAGGAGTTGATGATCTGACATAGCATGCTGCCTGCCGCCGACACGTAGATCACATCTGGGAGGGGGGGGGGGGGGGGGGGGGGGGGGGGGGGGGGGGGGGGTGGGAAAGGAGAGGGAGAGAAACAGAGAAAGGTAATTGAACGACGGCAGTGGTGTTCGTAGCCTCGTTTGAGTGATGTAGATGTGATGGGTGATGTGAATGGATCGTTATCGGAGGGCGGATTGACGACACAGGCGTGTCATGATATATGGGCTTGCTCTTAAATCCAATGATTGAATTCTCCTGTGACTGATAGCCAGGGTTAGGGTTGGAATACAAGTGGCACCATACAGACTGAAGAGGGAGAGAAGAGGAATACAGAAACACAGAGTGCAAGAGAGCACAGCAAAAGGACGCAGACAAATGAGTAGCCCCCGTAAGGGGAACGTTCAGCGTTAGCAGGAGGGTGGCGAGGTAGCCCTGACCCACCTCGGAGCTTCTCCCTGACGCTGCCGTTCCAGGAGCTCTCCTTCAGCAGGGCGGCAGAGCGAGAGAAGATGTCGGTGGCGTGGGGCAGCAACAGCTGCAGGTGCTTGTGGAGTAGAGCCACGCTGCTGGAGTTCTGAGGGGGGGCAATGTAATGTGACACATTACTTGCATTTCATATTCACACGGTGTGCATCAAAGGTCTGTGTTATCACTGTGGTAATATGATGGCAAATAATATAACAGATGTATGCCAAACAAGTAATGTACAACTAAAAACCAACATATATTTAAGTAATATCAGAATATATTTTCATAAATAATATATTTCACGCATCCTAATACAATTTCATTCAACAAATTAAATATAACGATAAAAAACATCAAATCCATGTGCGCTTCTATCAGTATGCGAGTGTGTCCTTCCAATACCTCCGTGACACAGTTGATGTGGCAGTAAGCCAGCAGCTGTTTCTGCAGGGAGCAGAGCAGCTCGTGGAGGTGGGCAGGCTGGCTGCTGTCTGACGAGGACGTCCCCTGCAGCAGCTTGTCACTGTTCTTCTCCAGCTCACCAAACGCCTGATCCTGGAAGGGGCAAAAACACATCCCGATCAAATCAGACACAAACACACATGCAGACAGACACACACACACACACACACACACACACACACACACAAAGTGACGCAGACAGACACACAAGAATACAGAAGGGAAGAATCACACACCATGAAGCATTTCCTCATCAATTTACCCTACGTATCACACAGCCATGAAGCCCATTATCAGCATCATATATTTACACTGGATGAGCCTCGTTCATTAACACAAGGTTGAACTGTGACGTGAGTCTGTGTGAGGTACTGGGCCAGGAATAGAGGGACGGTTAAGATCCCAGCGGGTGATTGTGGATGCCTCATGCTCCTTTGTGCTGCTGCTGTCTGTGGTGGCTCCAGACTCAGGGGGGAGGCTGAGAACTGAGGCTGGGGCACATGCAGAGTTTCTCCAGACAGGATGGTGTCTTGGGAGAGGCCCATAGGTCCTATGGTCCACTTAAAGGACCTGCAGTTAGTTTCATTTACTGAATTAAAGAAAGTGTAGGGAATGATACGATGGAACGGAGGACATCGGTCCTGCCTGCGAGTACGCCTGCTGTGTATTTAGACATCACCGTGTAACATTAATATTACTGGTAACAACTGGGGGGGAAATGGCACACACGACAAGGTCACTACAAGGAATTTGCGGTACAATGTAGCGTTCACTAGCTTCATGATCAGAATTCCTGATGAGTAGGTGTGACTGTCTGGTGCATCTGACAAATGACCAGTCCAGAATTGCTTACATTGGTCAATGGACATGGGTTGTCCCATTCACACCAATGACTAGCATGTGTTTCTAGATTGGTGTGAAAGGGGTGTGAATAGGTAACTAAAGGATGTATAAACGAGTAACAATAGACAGATGAGTGGGTCACAAATGGTGTAATAATAGGTAACAAAAGGCATGTGAACGGGTCACACCGCTATTCAACTGAAACGTGCGTGTGGACTGTAAACTGACCGTGTAGAAGCCCAGGTTTCTCAGCAGGGTCTTCATGAGGATCTCTGCCAGGTGGGTGTCGGGGTGGCTGCCAGGCGAGCCATAGGGAGGGTCCGTGGGGAGGCCGAAACTGAGGCTTGCAGAAGAGAGGCCCTCAGGGGCGTCGGGGGGCGAGCTGTAGCCTAGCAACGAGGCCACATGCGTGTGGTCCTGTAGGCTGGTCAAGATGATGTCCAGCTGCATTCTCTGGAGAGACACCCGCCAGTCACACAAACACAACGTGCGGTCAGTCCTACTGCAGGTTCCAGAAGCTACAGCTAACAGGCTCACTAAAAGCATCAGGTATAGTTATGGCTGCCTTGTTACGGCTTGGGACAGTCTGGCAACAGTTATGGTTTAGGAAGGTTTATGCATCACTGACAAGGACCTTTTAGATACAAATTTTACTGCCTTGTCTGACACACACAAAATGTATCTATATTCTTATCTATCTATATTTATATAATATCTAAACATTACATGTTATCTTAAGAAAATATACATACATTTATTTGTAATCGGGACTCATGTAACGTACACTGCATTGTCATTCCAGCATTCAGCAGTAACAGGTTAGCTAATAGAAGAAGCAGGCAGTGAAGCTCTGGCTGTGAGGCGACATATTGTACCTGTCCTTTGGAAAGGCTCTCCCATCTGTCGGGGCCTTGGGGCAGCAGAGAGTGGAGCAGCTCCATGCGCTCTCTCAGAGGAGGCAGCAGCATGGTGGCCCCCACAGACAGGGTCTCCATCACCGCCTGGTAAAACAGACATGCACACAATCAAGGGTCTGGTTCGCTGGGACACGGACACATGTATACATGGGGGAAGCCAGGCAGATCAATGGATTCTTATTCACTAGTTACTTGTGAGGTTAGAAGTGCCAAACTCAAATGTTAGCTTTAAGTAAGAAAGTAGGAAAGGGGATTGAATTCAATTAGTGGACATCAAATTACAAATCTATTTACAGCCATGAAGCACTTGTTTCAGGTCTCCAAGGTAGACTAGCTTTAGCGTAATAAAGTTTACATCTGGAGCTTAGAGAAGATGTGGTTTTTTCGAGTTTTGGATCTTAAGCTGACACTGACCTCTTGAATCTCATCAGGCACAGAGGAGTCCATCAGTCTGAAGAGCAGGTTACGAAGGGGACGGGCCTGTCGCCCCAGGATACTGGTGGCCACACCCCCGGCCAAAGCCAAGGCCAGGTGATTGGACAACAACCGAAGGCAGAGTTTGAGGAAGTTGTGATGCTCCCTGTGAAATGAATAAACCTGAATTACTAAAACTGTATTTATGAACAAGGGATGTGCAAAACATCATACCAGTTCATGACCAAACCGATTTAAGAACCCTTCCACTTGGACTAAATAAAAAATATCATGCAGTATGAAATAGCTACAGATTGAAGCTATGGACAGGAAAAAAACATATGAATGAAAATATGGCAGCATGTATAACAATAGGCAATAAACTGCTAGTAAACTCTCTTCAAGTCCGTTTTGGGACTGAGTTGTGTGAATGACAGCCGCTGTAGGGGAACACCACGCTCTGAAGGCTGGCTCACCTGGAGGAGGGGAAGGGGAGGGGCGGCACCTCACTATTGATGCCATCGCAGTAGCGCTCCAGGAATGAGCGCAGGTGGGAAAAGGTACTTTCTTCGAGGTCCACGCAGTAGGGCCTGTGCCAAGCCACCACTTGCCTGTCAATAGAACAGGAAGAGGAAAACAGGAAGACCATTTCACTGACTTTGATATTTGAGACATGACCTTTATTATCTTTATTAGCGTTGCATATTTATTTCCTTGGTCCTGCAGGAATTCTTGGATGTACTCATTGAACCCATTACATCATATTCGGCGTATTGTGGCCATGAACTGGACATTGAGAATTCAACAATATCCACAGAAAAAAAAGAGACATTACCTAACCTCTGAAATTACGTAACACACACACAGAGGCCCGGGGTTGTGACATAAGAGAGTGAGAGGATACTTCCCCCTGGACGACCCTCAGCCAAAAGGATGAGTGGTGGAGTCTAAAGTCTGGTGCTACTGACCTGTCCCTGGGCAGTGCTGTCCATGCCAGGCTGTGGGAGGTGCCAGCTGAGATCTGCTGAATGGCCACCCCATCCAAACCCACCACCTTCTTTGGCTTGGTGATGGGCCCTGTGGAGTTGCCCTGGCCACACTGGCCCATGGAGTTGTTGCCCCAAGCGTACACTTCATTGTCTAGCGACATAACACACATTTCAATTGTGAAAAAGAATGATGATGCCATTTCAATGTACAGGACAGTTGGATGAATGAATCCACATGGATATATTTATGGATGTAAAAAAAAAAGTGCTGTATGGAATTCTTTGTAAAAATACAAATGTAGAGATTCAAAATTATATAGAACATTTATATTTATGGGTTCTACAAGTCTATATTAGCATTATTTGTAGTATACTTTGCTCACAAAGTAGTGAAACTGTGAAAGTCACCAAGTTCACTGTGTCATTATTTGTTCAGTACAGAAGGCCAAAAAGTTACACATAACCCTAAAATTAATCCCATGTAAATGTAATGATGTCACTCGTGACAACTCTGTCCTCACATTGAGAGCACCTGCTTTACAAACACTAGTCTGTGTGTATCAGCAGAACTACATTTGTACTAGGGTGTGACACAGCAAGTATGTTTGTAAATTAAGATTATAGAGATTAATAATTGTATTTGGCCAGTGGCACCAAGGAAATTAAAACTATGCAGTTTAAACTGCAACCATATGTTTAGAAGAGCAAGTAAACAGTCATGTTTCAATTATGACAAGCAAAGTACAGAGAAAGAGTCGAAATGAAGAGTTCATTGAAGCTAGCAACTTTAAATTTGAATCTCCCCCATTTGTATTCTTCCTGCTGGTGCAGTGTGTCATTATATGGCTAACTGTGTGATGGTTGTTACCTTCATGATAAACATTTTGGTTACCTTTTCAGTTAAATGTTACGGCTACCTTATTCAAATAAATTACATTCTCATGAATGACATAGCTACTTCTATGATGAATGTTTTAGCCACCTTCATGATGAATATTATTGCTACCTTGTGGATTCATATAATGGATACCTCTAGGTATGATGGATGTTATGATGAATGTCATGGCTACCTTTTTGGTTGAATGTCACAGCTACCTTTTAATCAATCATATGGCTACCTTTCTGATGAATGACATGGCTACCTTTGAGATGAATCCTGCTCTCTTTACCGTGTGAAAGAGCCAAGCAGTGGCTGTCGCCTATGGAGATGTCCACCACTCTGGTGGTAGCCAGCTCCTCGATCAGCTTTGGTCTGAGGGCCGTGGCTTCAGAGGAGCCGCAGCCCAGACAGGCACCACAGCCCCAAGCGTACACCTGAAACGCACAGCAGGGCAAGAAATCCTAAACAGTCGCTTCAAAACCAAAAATACTTGCATATGAAGATTAGAAACAAGTTGGCAAATGGGGCTCTTTTTAAGAGCGGAAAAGGGCACAGAAGGTACAAGTCTAATAGCAGCCTAATTGCATGTCAATGTGCTAAACACAACTACAAAGTATGTATATACAATGTTTATATACAATAAATCACTATAAACTTCCTTCTCACACCCAAACACAAAACATTGACTTGAGAAATTCCATCAAAAATCCCAGAAGTGCTACTGCCCTCTCCCCACCCATACCCTCCCCATGCACAGCTGGCTGTGGTGCCGTTGTTGTGGCTGATTCCAGAAACTAGGCCATACCTGTCCTGTGGAAGTCAGCGCCAGGGACGATTGGCTTCCAGCACACACTTTCCTGATGAACATGCCCTGCAAGGCCTCCACCACTTTGGGCTTGTACACACGGTTTGTATCACCATGACCCAGTTTCCCTGCAGTAGATGGGAGCACATCCAGTACTTTGAGTTCTGGCACAGTTTCAGATGTTAGTTAAGAGTTAGAACTTGTATTTTAGAATGGTAGTTCCACTCTCCATTAGAGAATGATAATTCTACCAGTGGCACCAACACATCTTGACATGTATGTTGGGGTCAGGTGGCTGAGCGGTTAAGGAATCGGGCTATTAATCAGAAGGTTGCTGGTTCGATTCCCGGCCATGCAAAATAACGTGTCCTTGGGCACAGCACTTCACCCTACTTGCCCGGGGGGAATGTACCTGTACTCACTGTAAGTCACTCTGGATAAGAGTGTTTGCTAAATGTCTAAATGTAAAAGTTGGTTGCATAAGCATTGACTATTAATACACATAGTCTTGGAATGAAGACTTGTGACTTGACTCACCGTTGTCCCCTCCTCCGAAGGACCACACGGTGCGGCCGTCCTTCGACAGAGCGATGGTGTGCGAGCTCCCACACGACACCTCGCCCACGTTGCTTATGTCTTTCACCAGAGTAGGAATGTTTCTACTGTTGCTGTCACCGTGACCTGCACACACACACACACAACATAGACTGTGAACACAGGGAATTGAACATGTCAGCATGTCGACGTGTATATCAATATAGCCTTCTGAGTTGTTTGTGGTGTTACAATACATCTGGTAACCAACTATAGGTGATGACTGAAAATGGGGTCCCAGCAGCATGCAGGGTGCCATGCAAGTGTTACCTAATCTCCCAAAATCTCCTTCCCCCCACGTGTAGAGCTCTCCATCCTCACTGACCGCAGCGCTGTGTCTGTAGCCAGCAGACACACACACCACCACCTGCAGCAACGCAACCACACGCACACACTTTCATTACCACCCACTTTCAAATCTGCGGTGAACTCACATTACCATTATAAGAAAATGTTCTGTGCCTTCAATGGTGCAGCGGGGGTGTGGTGCGAGGGTCAACCTACCTTTCCCTGCAGGGGGCCCTGAATGAGTTTGGGGTACTTTTGCGTGGAGCTGTTCCCATGACCCAGCTTGCCGTAGTCGCCGTCCCCCCAGCTGAACACCTCCCCCTCCGTGGTAAAGGCCAGCGTGTGGCCGTCCGAGCCCTTTGAAGACGACACCTTCTTGATGGCACGATGGGGTTCGAAGGTCAGCTTCTTGAGCGTGGATTGGTTGTTGGAATCACCCAGGCCCAGGCGGCCGTAGCTGCCCTTGCCGCAGGCGCGGACTGAGCCGTCAGATGAGATGACAAAGGTGCAGTACTGGCCAGCCTCGATCTGACACCCATCAATAAGTACAGGGATGAGTTGCTATGAGTTTGGCTGGCTACACAAAAACTCTTTAACTTCCCCATGTTAACCTCGATGAACTAGAATAACTGAAAGGCTAAGAAGGAAATAGTTTCCTTTCATATTTCCCACATGGTGCACATATATCAACAGTGTGTGTCAAGTGTATTTCAACAGCGCACATCAAAACATGATTCATTAAGACATTTTTCCATGATAATTTAGACCCCAGAGTCTGAAAGCCAACACTTTTCCTCCAACAGTAAATGTTGCACTACCTTGTAAAATCTAGGTGCAGCCGCACAATAGCACATGCAGCCAAGGTACAGAAAGAAATCACAAAGAAACGACACAAATCCCCAACCCAGACATAAGACAGACATTGATCAGGTCTTGGTGGAACAGTACAGACCTTTTCTGTTGCTTACCGTCTGAGCATCCGCAAAGCTTGGTGCCAGTTTGGGCTGCAGAATCTTCTCCTGGGTGCCTTCGACCAGTTGGTGGCTGCTATTGCTTCCCCACACGTACACCTCACAGGTCTCTGACACCATGGGCGCCTCACCTGTCTGGATACTATCGGGGCTGGCGCAGGTGCGGGAGTAGTCAGATGCCATCCTGCATACCTGAAAGAAAAAGTGGTCAAGCTGTAAACAGAGGTGTTGGCACTGTCATCCTTTATCAAGAGGACAGATACCATCCGATCTAAACACAACTTTAAACCTGGTTGGCGAGGGAAACCAGGGACTGTGTTTCTTGTTGAGTCCTGTATTTATGATGTTTCGGAAGACAAGGAACCACAATAACTGGTTAAAGTCTACCACCGTTAAAGCATACACCCAATTTCATCAGGGATCCTGATGTTATTTGTTGTCATTTTATTTATATTTTTGTTAATATACATTTGGCCATTTTCTTCTGGGACCCTTTCCCCTGACTTTTCTATAACTCTCCAGGTTTTTCCTGTAATGTGAAGGAGGAGTACAGCAAATGTCGTCATTGTGGATGTTGTACATTCATTGGAGATGCCACTCACTAATGCACAGGGTCTGAACAGTGAAATACCACATGAGTGTCTTACCTCTTCAAACAGACAGAGTGCTGCTTCATAGAGTGAACACAAGCCATCAGATGTGCGTGTGGGTTCTCTCCACTGACTGCGATCCGCTGAGGAACCCTGAGACACACAGAGAATATTTGTAGATTATTGTTTTATAAGCTTGTAAAAAACCCTCAAAGAAACTCTAAACCCATTTGGCTCAAAAAGTTACCAATATCTTCTAGGCAAGGTACAGCATTTGGGCCGAGGTGTATATACAATGGTTTACTGAGGACTTACCAGAGAGCGTCTCATCTGCATCAGGATATTCATAAAGCAGTCGTATCCAATAAGCCCCTCCTGGTTCTGCACAACCTTGCTCTTCTCCATGGTGCTGACCAATGCTGCTGCAGCCAAAGCCATCTCAATCCACTCCAGCAGGTAGCGCAGTGAGCCCCTCTGGGCAGCCAGGCCCAGCAACAGCTCTGAAGCCAGCCTCCTGCCCAAAATGTCTGCCCCGGAATTTGGCATGGTCACTCCTTTGAGGAAAGTGGTAACCTGGGCCAAGCAGTCTAGGCCCATGGGAGGGATCTTGCTTTCGTTAGCTAAAGACAAAGGTGGGAGGGAGCTGACCACGTCAATGGCAGTGTGGATGACGTCATTACAGAGATTGAGGCCTCCTCCTACTCCACCACCGCCTCCGTTGGGGGCAGGTAGGGGCGGCATCATCCAGCTTTGGCGCAGGAGGGCAAAGAGCAGGCTGAGGCCCGTGCGCACACCCATCTCAATGAGGGCATCAGTGCTGGAGCGCGGCCGCTCGTTCACAGAGTGGAGGTCGGCTGAGCCTGAGGTGTTCTCAGGCGAGTGCTGCTGCTGCTTGACTTTTCCCTTGTCATGGTACTTGTTAGAGAGGGCATAGAAGATGCGCTGGAGAACCAGCAGACGCTTGCGCAGGGCGGCAGCAAAGGGGGAGTCGGAGCACACCATCTTGGCCAAGGCCAGCTGGCTGCTGAGCAGCGCATCGAGGTAGTGCTCCTGCTCATCGCTGGACAGAGACTCACGCTCAAAATCAGGAAGCTGGGGGCCCTTGAGGCACAGCACCTGCTGGGGAAGCAGCACCACTTCTTTGTTGGTCAGCAGCTTGGAGTAGAGAACAGAGACGCCCTCGCGTGTGGCGATGGACTCGCTGTCCTCCGTAATCCATGAGCTGTTCAGGTGCTCCAGCCATTTGAGCTTCACTGGAGGGATCATCAAAGCCATGGCACGTCACTCTGGGGCCATCAGTCCTGGGCAAAATCCAGGGGTGGAATACCGAAGTTCAGGCCATCAGATAGACTAATCTTTCAAATCAACAAAGGAACATACTGAAGCAATACTTAAACTCTATTAATTTACTAATATACTGTCATAACTAAGAACACTGTTGGTCCTTATTCAAAGAAATAGCAGAAAGAGTAGGGTAGCAAAATAAAATAAAGAGCCTTCAGGCCTATACATTTTAGGCTAGTAATGTTAATACAGGCTAATTATGTGCCCCAGTACTTACCTATAATTTTAGAGATTCACGAGTCATTTCAAATGACAAAAAGACCAATAAAGCATAACTATGACAGGAATCCAACAGCCCAGAAAAGAACAACAAACTGATGAGCTTGTTCAAGATAATAAACGGTCAAACTCCACAGTTTAAACCATTCATTTGACAGTAAACAACTTTTACTGTGTGTAGTTTTTCTATCTTTCCATGGACCATGATGTCAATCATAACAGTTAAACATGAACTCAGATAGTAATAAACCTGAGCTAAATGACGGAAAATATTCACAAATTTACTGTAAATTAGAATTTTACAGGTATTTCAACATGATGTTAAATTGATCATTAACCTGTTTTATCTAGCTGATGGCGTTGCAAAAGTAGGTCATCCATCTGAAACTGATTACAAGAAAAGACTTCTCCTTAACATGCTGACTATGCGATCAAACTATCTGGACACACATAAGACACAACTGTGGCCTACACTGTAAGTTCCCTGAACACAACGCTATTTGCATTTGATACACACAAACTATTAGACAAAATGCCTTTACCATTTAATGATGCATACAAATGTTGTTTTTGTCTACAGACACAAGTGTACTGAAATAATTTCATAGCCTAACTCTCCAGGAGTGACAGTGCATTTTCCCCCTGCTGCATTATTAACACATACACAGATAGCCTAAGGCTAGGCTGTGGTACCTTATGTCAGGCCAAGGGTCTGTTGGTTGGAGAAGGATCTGGTATATCTGGTAATAGAACGCTTGCTTGGTGCATTGAAGAAATAAGCTCAGAGACATTAACTTCCTAAAGAAAATGTAAGAAACAGGGAAGTCTGCAACTATCTCACCAACACCAAATGCTTCAACAAATTTAGAAATTGCACCATGAAATGCACTTGCAAGTTAACATTTAACTCAGAAAGGCTTTTTCCACAGTAGGAATTTCTCAACCACAGTCATTATATACTAAAAAGGAAATAATTCAGTCATGGGTAGCTTTTCTATTAACCCTAGCATATTCCACAGCTGCAAGAGTTGACTAAACACAAGCCTTTGCACACACAGATTTAAAGACAGGGTAATATGCTGCCTGACATCTATCCAAATATCCCATACGGACAGTATTTAGTAAGCAAAGGCATCACGGTTCATTGCTCCTAACATTGTTTATAACCTTGCCAATGTCTAGCCTATATCCTGTTTTTATTCTTGACACTTGACCTGTAGCTTATTAGATCTTGCTTTGCAAACAGATAGTACTCGATATTTAAGTAATTTAGAAGCTAGCTAAAAAAGAAATTGGGGATAGTTGAGTAACTACCAATAGTGTACTCTTCTGCATCAGGTGGGCTTGCATAATTGGCAGATCTTCTAGCTAGCCACCACCGATTTAATTGTTGCTAACGTAAAGCTTTGAAGCCATTAGTCAGCAACACGACACTGAAACAAGGGGGTTAGCCAGTCATCTAGCTGGGAGTGGGAACTATGTAAACTGACGTTAGCTCACGAGCAACTAGCTAATATGGTGTGTTTCCCAGATACAGTACAGTACTGTAGCTGGCTAGTTTTGTAACACTACGCTACCTAGTTCAACAAATAGTTTTTTCATAGCTAACTGGTTAGAACAGCTAGATAGCCGGGTAGCTACACAGTATGTGGTTGAGTGCTTCTCTGAAAGCCTTGCTAGCTGTGCTTGATACTAAGTATTTCTAGACGGCTACTGTAACGCTACAGTTGTAGTATCTGACTGATTCGTCTACAATTGCTGCTCGCGATGGTCATAGCCTAGCTACCTGGCTAGCTGGTGGCTAGTTAGCCAGTAAGCACAAGCAGCTGCAGCCAACACGGATCATACACATAGCCATAGGTTCCAATCCATATAGGAGTGCCCAATCTGTGTGCTACAGTACTTCACCAAACTGACAGGCACGCCACACCACACTGTTCAAGAATAAAACAGACAGCAACTGATAACACTAGCGGGTTAAGTAAAACGGAATGGCAGGTTGCACCTAGCTGCAACAAAAAATACTGTTACCTAGCTCTAGTCAGCTCGTAAACAAACTATGTACCTAGCTAACTAGCATAGCTTGCTAACAGCACTGCCAGCTAGTGAGATCCGTTTGCAGAGATTCAGATTCGAAGCGTTGCTTAGCTTACCATCAACTGTCAAAGGCCTCCGTGGTGCCAGCTACATACAACTAATCTTCATTGCATGGTATAAATAATTCCAGTATCCTTTGTTGTAATACTTCACAGGCTTATCTTTTGATGCTTTTGTTTATGCCAACTGAACAAATAAGGGCTCAGTCAATCAGGGATAGGTTTCCATATCCCCACCTCTCAGTTCCTGCACCTTCCACTGCAATGAATTCAGACAAGAGGTTCACTCCCAACCCTAGCCGGAGAGCCCCAGCCCTAGGGCGCAGTGAGCCAGTGACGTGTTCCTGTGCATGTATGTCTTCCTTATTAACAGTATATACTGCTTCCATTTGTCCAGTGGACATGACAACTCAACAAAACAACGGGGGGAAGATGAACATCCAGGGAGTACTTAGTGTTATCTAGCTTTTCCTCACCATATTTTGCCCCCGTAAGTTAATCACACGTCTTGACAAATGGATTAATGCATGCGATGTAATGCATCACCAAAAATTTCCAAGTTTTTCCTTCGGAGTTAAAAATGGAATTACATCACCCACAGCAAAAATTATGTTTTGAATAGAATCGTCTGATCCACCGCTTTGCATAGTATTCCTTGCGGGGCAACTTTCAAACTTTTTGTACTTTTTTGTTGTACATCGGTCGATTATAATAATGCCTAATAAAAAGGTAATTAAAAAGCTAACTTAGAATGTATTGCAAATCAATGAAGTTGGTATACAGTGCAAGGAGTGAAGGTAAGAATATTAAGCAAATAGTGGAAGTCCGTTATCTGTTAAGTTAAGTTATCTGGGCAGTGCAGAAACAACGAGGGGCCCAGTTTGGGAGTATCTATGCACTTGAAGTTAGTTTAGTTTAGCCCCCAGATTGTAGTGTGAAACAGACTAGCTAAGGCATTGGCTAGTTTATGTTCATTGTATATGCTGCCCCCTAGAGATCATCAAATCAAATCAAATGTATTTGTATAGCCCTTTTTACACGCAAGCATGTCACAGAGGGCTTCACATGCGCCCATAGAACTGCCCCTCAACCAACCTAAACCCTCAAGGAAGACAAGGAAAAACTCTCAGAAAAACTCCCACCGGGAGAAAAAATGGAAGAAACCTTGGGAGGAGCAATTCAGAGAGGGATCCCCTCCTCCAGAGACGGTTGGTAAGAAAGAGGAGCAGAACACAAGCTAAACATAGTCATACAGTGTCAATGGGTTTTGAAACACCAAAATCCATTGTTCGGCTTTATAGACGTTGGATGGGACCGGGAAGATCATCCTTACATTTCACATGTCAACATTTATTAATTTTGAAAACATTTAAATAACTTTGTTTCATAGTTCTTGGCACACGAGTGTGTGAAAAACAAATGCTTCTGTTTGAACATATTGGAAGGTGAGCAGCTAACCCTCTATTAGCTGACCCAAAATACCTAAAATTGTTAGTTAACATGTACAGTGTTTGAAGATTTGATTGAATTTACTCACCGTACATTCTTTCAATATTGTTTTAAATCTTACAATAGCTCAGTAGATGTTAGTCAAATGTTCCATCTTACACATATGCCTGATTATATAATCACTATAGTGGGCAAAGCATCTCTTTTGTTGACCTTATCCTTTAGGAGGAGAGTATTATTGCAAAGTGCAAACTAAATCAGCTAACACAATTAGTCATGGGGGGCAAATGATGTTAGGAGGAATCTCCTTGGTTGTCCTTTGCCATACATATACAGGACTAATTGATCTAGCATTTCTCAGAGTAAACAAAAAGATAGCATAAGTAAAAGTAATTTAACAGATTATTGTATTGTAACATCTACACACATCGTTACTGATCAATATTGAAAAAAAAATCTAAATGGGGGAACATATTCATTTGCAAATGAGACAGTAATTTAGTATTCATTTGCAATGTTTCTTTCTCTTTTAAGAGAAGAGTACACATAAGTAAAATGTTCAATATTTGGTCCTTTACATTTTGGCTGGTCTTGTTGCTTAACATGCACATTTCACTGACTGTTGCTTTTTGTCTCATACAGTTTCTGAAACTGTTGAAAATATCGAGCCAAGCAGACGGAGAGCCCCACAAAGTAATACATTTAGTGATAGAGGTGCTCCACCACAGAAAAAAGTGAATGGAATAGCAATTTTTGTCCCACAACCTAATCAAGATGTCATCCGAATTGGATTATGGAGTATTTGTATGCTATAAGGCCATTCCTCTCTCTGCCCAACACATTCCCACAAAGTGCTTTGTCAGACAGAGGTATGCTGCCTTATCCATTCCATGTTCCAAAACTTTGGCCACTCACTAAAATATCAGTGAATGAGTGAGATAGAATGTAGCTTTTCTGTGATGATTTCAGGAGGTGTTGCTCCTTTTCCTTGTTCTGGGTCTTCTTTTCCTGGTCTCCTCCTCCTCTTGGTCACTCTCATACTTTCTCTGCAACAGAACTGTATACATCACATCTCTCTTCTCAGGCTCTCACACCCGCTTGCTGCATTTAGCAACACCTGCTGACCCAGTCCTGGAGATTGGAGCCAAATTGGGGGCAAAACGTATCTCAAGAAATGCTATAGATAAAGTAATGGAGTTTTAACTTATTATTGATTACAATAGGATATTAACTGTAACTGTAAAGACTTGACAATATGTGAAATGTACCATTCTAAAAACTTGTAGCATAAAAATGCAACAATTTCACAACCAAATCTATTGTACATTTTTTTGATTGATTTTCCAGTAGGTTTTAATGTCTGTAACTTTGGAACACTTTCCATTATTTTTTGGTCCAGATACTGAAATTAAAGTATTCCGAGTCTGCCTCGATCAAGAAGATCTTCAGGAATTCAAATTAGTATACCTAACTACTTTCCAAATGGATATTATACATTTTTGAATGTTGTTTACAGTTGGAAGTCAAAACCGTTTGACCCCCAACATTAGCACATTCACTCAGCGCATCCCATGACATCCATATTCCAGTCTCTTAATCTGCTCCATAATCTAATTGCATGTAGTGACATCAGCACAGTGGGGGTAAATCATCGTTGCAAGTAAACACGTTAACAAGATAAGGGAAGCAGTAAAGATGTTGGCCACCTACTGGATCGTCGTCCTGCTCCAAAGAAGGTTCTCTCTTCATCAGCCTGGTTAGATGGTTGCACAGGGCCACGATCCTTATAGACATCTGGGTGAGAGTAGAAGCGAGCACAGCATATGTGACACTTTATCAGAACTACATGGAAGACGTACAGTGGGATGGATAGGCCTATACAGTGCCCTCCAAAAGTATTGGAACAGTGAGGCCAATTCCTTTATTTTTGCTGTAGACTGAAAACATTTGGGCTTGACATCAAACGATGAATGTGAAACCAGAGATCAACGTTTCAGCTTTTATTTCCAGGTATTTACATCAGGATCTGATGCACAAATTAGAAAATATCACCTTTTTGTTCGAACCCACCCATTTGTCACGTGAGCAAAAGTATTGGAACATGTGACTGACAGGTGTGTTTTGTTGCCAAGGTGTGTCCTATTACATACATTATTCAATCAATAAATACCACTGAATGTCTACACTCAGGTTCAGATTGGGTAAGATAGGTTTTGTCTATGCAGACTGTATTCAGAGGTGAAAACAACATGAAAACCAGAGCGCTGTCTTTGGGTGAAAAACAAGCAATTGTGAGTCTTAGAGAAGATGGAAAATCAATCAGAGCCATTGCAGAAACATTGGCCATAGCCAGTACAACCATTTGGAATGTCCTGAAGAAGAAGAAAACTACTGGTGTACTAAGTAACAGACGTCGAACAGGTAGACCAAGGAAAACATCAGCAGTTGATGACAGAAACATTGTAAGAGCTGTAAAGAAAGACCCTAAAACAACTGTTAGTGAGATCAGCAACAACCTCCAGATGGCAGGAGTGAAGGTATCACTATCTACTGTTCGCAGAAGACTTCATGAACAAAAGTACAAGGGCTACACCAGAAGATGCAAACCACTCATTAGCAAGAAGAATAGGAAGGCCAGGCTGGAATTTGCCAAAAAGTACAGAGATGAACCTCAAAAATTCTGGGACAAAGTTTTATGGACTGATGAGACAAAGATTAACTTTTACCAAAGTGATGGAAAGGCTAAAGTTTGGAGAAAGAAAGGAACTGCTCATGATCCCAAACACACAAGCTCATCTGTGAAACACGGTGGAGGTAATGTCATGGCTTGGGCTTGCATGGCTTCTTCTGGGACGGGCTCATTAATCTTCATTGAGGATGTAACACATGATGGCAGCAGCAAAATGAACTCGGAAGTCTACAGAAACATTTTGTCTGCCAATTTAAGGAAAGATGCAACCAAACTGATTGGCAGAGCCTTCATCATGCAGCAAGATAACGACCCAAAACACACTGCCAAAACAACAGAGTTCATCAGGGGCAAGAAATGGAAGGTATTAGACTGGCCAAGTCAATCTCCAGACTTAAACCCTATAGAGCATGCATTTTACCTGCTTAAGAGGAGACTGAAGGGAGGAACCCCACAAAACAAACAACAACTGAAAGAGGCTGCAGTGAAAGCCTGGGAAAGCATCAAAAAGGAAGAATGCAAAAGTTTGGTGACGTCAATGGGTCACAGACTTGCTGCAGTTATTGAAAGCAAAGGATTTGCAACTAAATATTAAGTCTTATTCACTTAAATATGTTTTAAGTATATCTGTTCCAATACTTTTGATCACATGACAAATGGGTGGATTCAAACAAAATGTGATATTTTCTTAGTTGTGCATCAGATCCTGATGTAAATACCTGGAAATAAAAGCTGAAACGTTGATCTCTGGTCTCACGTTCATTATTTGATGTCAAGCCCAAATGTTTTCAGACTACAGCAAAAATAAAGGAATTCGCCTCACTGTTCCAATACTTTTGGAGGGCACTGTAGATCAGCGGTGGAGCATTGAAGCCTCCCCCAGATTCCTGGTCCCCCCTTCTGTTGCTTTGAATAAAAGTATATTCAAATTGAATACATTATTATATTGTCCAAGACAGAGAACCAGCACATATTCACAAGCACATTTTCAGTAAAGGCCTGTGTTGTATGTGCAATGACCTCTGTGGTAAATGTGTTGTTGGTAGTGTAATATATTACCTTCCATCTTCGTCGTGCGTATTGTCTTCTGAAGTTTTCCAGGTTTATGACGGACAGCCTGCGCACTAAAGCTTGGCGTGGGTTTGAGGGCTAGAAGACACCAAAAAACAAAACTGTGTTGCCAAAAGTCCATGGCTCAGTCTATGATTTCGGACTCAAGTCCCTAGCCATGCTCTAGGCAATATTGTCCAGTGCCATATTGGATATCAAACTGAATAAAATGTATTGCCAGTGTATCTGTAGCTTGTGTATCTACCAGACACTACACACATGGAGTCCATTCCAATTGATATCAGGTGCACCAGGTGAAGATAAAATACCTTTGTTCCTGAATGATGCACACCAACATACCTTCAAAACACTTTTTTATGAGAGCAACAATCTAATCTGAACATTTACAGTAAAGAATGCAGTGATAGAGTTCACATGGCAAAATACTGAATAGGTTGGATAAAAACTAATAACACAAATGTATTTAGAAATACAAGAGAAGTAGAAGTGTATTAGATGTACATTTAATAATCACCTTCTTTATCAGTTAATTTTCCTGTTAACATCAAATACATTTTTAGCTTCTCACATTTCAGTGCATGAACTACCAAGCAATGTCCATGCTTAAAATAAGAGTCATAAGATGTTCGGCAAGTTATTTAACCATCAAATGTACATACCATAGAGTTATATAATTAAGGACTAGGACCACAGTAAAAAATAAAGCCCTCAAAGATAAAGCCCCTAAACCGTCATGTCATCATGTTCTAGCTGTTTTCTCTGTACTTAGGTCAGTTACAGTGTCGCTTATGTCATCTCTGCTGGCCAGCCTCGGTGAAATCCAGGTTGATCCCAGACAACAGGTCCCCTCCACAGGATCTGTTTAGCAGCTCCTTCAGGGCCTCATTCACATCGTTATTAAAGACGGTGGAGAAATGACAGTTGGGATAGCCTCTGCCACCGCTGCCGTCAGAGGGAAATGACCCCACCACATCCTGCACCCACTTGAGCTCATCACTCAGCTCCTGCCTAAGGGCATCAAAGTGGCTCTTCCTCTCCTGGTAGCGGTTGGTAATTGCCCCCAGGCTGTTGTCCACCGCCTGCATGTCTTCTTGCAGGCTCCTCTTCATGGCCTCCACCTTGCGGAACTCGTAGCGGATTTGAGAGAGCTCATGGCGTACACCCTCGCTCTCTTCCTTGTACCAGGCCTCCTTCTCATTGTAGATGGAGACCAGGGCGTCAATATCTTCTTGCAGGCAGTCATGGGCTGCCGCCAAGCCGCTGAAGGTGCCCTCCATTTGACCGATGTCCTCCACCACCTGAGCGAAGCGTTCAAAGTTGACGTAGGTGTTGTTAGGCGGCATGCTGGAGTGAGACTTAATTGTGTACTCCTTCAGGCGCTTGGTCTTCAACTGCCGCCGCTCACGCTTCTTCGTCACACAGGCCTTGGTTTCCTTGGTTTCCTCCTTGTGCTCATTGGACTTGAGACAGAGGAGTATACAGTATATTGTCAGCATACAGGAGCAACACAAAAGCATGTGTGCATTGATGCAACACACTGTACACATGCAAGTACTTGGGTGAGTATACACTGTACTATCTATTTCCAAGAAGAGGCAAAACATTCCAGATGAGGTCAGTCACTTTTTCTTCATCCTTAGGGTCATGCTCTATTATGATCTGAGGGTGGAAGTGTTTACTTCAAAGCAGTTATTATCAATCACTACAAACAAACCAAATGACTTTAATTATTTTCATCCTACCAGATCAACAAAAGTGTGTTTGTTTTTACTGGACAATTTGCAAAGTTGTTAAACATTGTAATAGGAATAAAACATGCAAAAACAAAATAGCATGAAGCCGCAGATTATGGTTTACTGAATTCAATAAACCTTTCTTATCCCAAATATAATATATTTACAAGTACCTTGATCCAAGGGTGGTTGAGAGCATCTTCGATAGTCAGTCTCTTTCTGTAGACAAAGAATTGCTTTAAAAAGTATAGAAGTGTTTTACAAGGTAGGGCAAGAGGACACAGCTTGAGAACATCCTTCTCAACATTGTATACAGGCCATCTGCCATAAAAAATTGCCTCAACAGTAAGTGCAAGAGAGAGACAGAGAGAGACTGGGTTTTTCTTTATCATTTAAGATGCTAAATGCAACAATAGCATAGAGTTGTAGGGGAAAAACAAACATCAAGACACAAAACAACACTGCAATACTCACAACAAGATTGAGCAATAGCACAATAAACATAGAACAATAGTACACTTAGGCAATACTATTTGACATGTATGTATGTGCCTTCCTCTTCTCACATGAACTCTCACCTCTTATCCCTTTCCAGAAGCTGTCTGATGAAACTCTTGGCCAGTTCACTAGTGTGGCAGAAGAACTCCTCATCAAACTCATAGTTCATTGCAGAGATGTTGCCCAATGTATCCTGTTTAGATTCGCCGAGAAAGGGGGACGCTCCACTCAGACTGAAACACGAAATGTATAGTATAGGTAAAGGCTGATTTTGTGTTTGCCCGTGTTTAAACTTTTTGGATACTTTGGTCATGTATTACCATTCTTCAAGCAAATTCAAGATGAGTCTTTTGTATTTGTGTACTCACAGGATGTAGGTGATGACCCCTATGCTCCACATGTCTGCTTCCAGTCCCAGAGGCTCATAGTTGACAATCTCTGGAGCTAGTAGCAGAATGTTAGTAGTAAAGATGTTTAAAACCAACAAGTATGCCTTCTCTTTGTCCAGATTTAACAATGCATACTTTGAATAGTAAGCGATATGTTTTACCATTGTTTCTCAACTTACCCACAAACTCTGGAGTGCCAAATATGTTCTTGAACTCAGCCCCCGCCTCAATTTTATGAGCCAGGCCAAAATCTATCAGTTTGATCCTTGGTAAGGGCACATGCTTGTCAAGCAGCATTATGTTCTCAGGCTGTGAATCACAAAAGTATGACTGCTGAGTAAACAGAGTTTAGAAGACTACCCTGTAAAAATTCAGTGTCCTGTCAGTAAATCAAATCAAATGTTATTTGTATAGTCCTTTGCACAAGTTTACTGTAACAGTAGTAATAATTGGAAAGGAATGTCTAAACTATCGGATACAGCTGTGACACTTGAATTGTCTATTGGTTTTTTATTGTGAAACCTCACCCAAATATTATGTTTCCTCTGTTGAAAATCAGTCCACACAGCCTTTTAGGGAAGGGACATCCTTCCAGTTCCGCAACAGTGGTGTAAATTACAGTGTTCACAGTTCACACTAAAATTATTTCCTCAACCATAACTCACTCTACAAATGTTTTATTGATCTATTGTCCTAATAAAATATGTGAACTAAGGAGTAAGAATTTTCAGGTATATTAGCAAACATTTAATCGATTACAGATCAAATGAAAAGTGGGATAATTGTTAACAATTGTTAGCTATGTTTTTTTTGTATGTAGCACATTCCAACACGTATTACTGAATGTTACATTCTGCCTGGCTTTACTTCTCCCTCAAACCCCTGACAGACAACGCCTTTGAAATCATCCCAATAGGACGTTACACCGAGACCTGCACTGAGCTCTGACCTTCACACAAGGGTGTTTTGTGCCCTAAACCGTATCTTGTACTCATTTCTCTATGGTACAAGGTCTGCCTCCTCACTGTTCTTCCTGTGATTTGTCCAGTTCATATATTTTTGTCATCACTGCCAGGGACTGCACCTTTATTGAATGCTGTTCTTTACTTGACAGCAATTTCTTTCAGGAGCAGTGTGCTAGTTTGGTGGCTACGCCCATGCAATTTCCATTTTGCACTGTTGTCATGCAGTTTGCTAGCTTGTTTAAACGTGTTTTAGATAGGCTGGTTCCTACGGTGCAGTTTTGATTATTAATTTCATCTGATTCTCCATAAAGTCATAGGCCTATTTGTATGTTTCCTTAAAGTGGCCTGGAATTGAAATGTAATTTGATAGTGTAAAACTATTTGCATAGCTACTGGTTTATTTACCCTCTTACCTCTTTAATATTTTACAACTGAAATAGTATGCTTTTCTCAATGTCACCATCAACTTAATTGCACAACGCCGTTTAATTAATCTGTGCAATACAATATAGACAAATAATAGAGGAAAGGAAATTACACAGAGAATACACACCCCACCTACACTTACACATAACGTAATGTAAACACGCACACACAAACTCACAGGGGACTTACCTTCAGATCAAAATGAGCAATCTTTCTAGAGTGAAGATAGTGGACACCTTCCAGGATCTGCCTGATGAACTGTGTGGCTTCTTCTTCACTCAGAGACTCCTTCTGAGCCAAGAAATCAAATAGTTCTCCTCCAGATACCCTGTAAAAAATTATGCATATACTGTATATATAATGTCCCTGAATTCTACTTAATATGCCAACTACTGCTAAGAACACTAAAGGAAAATACATAAGAAGCAAGTATGAAGCTGTTGATCAACAAAAAGCATTGTCAAACAATTATTAAATAGCATAAATATAATTAACATGAATAAACAGTTTGTCGGACTGAATCTGGTTGGTCCAGTCTATGCAACTTCTGAGGTCAGCGCTAGCATTAGCCAGGGCTTGTCTAGACAGGTCTCATCTCACTCACAGCTCCAGGATTAGCACCACATCAGTGCGGTTCTCGTAGACGTCGTGCAGTGTGACAATGTTGGGGTGCTGGATCTGTTGCAAGATGTTCACCTCTCGCTCAATCTCCTCTCTCCTCACCCCTCGTCGGCTTGCCACGCTCTGCCGTTTCTTGATGAACTTGGCAGCAAATTGTAGGCCTGTGCTCTTCTCTCTGCACTGCTTTACGATGGCAAACTGTCCACTGTGACCATGAGAAGCACAGTGAGACACAATGATGTCAAAACCTCGAGTAGGAAAACATAAAGGAGCATGGAGGGGAAAGAGCAGGGAATGGGTCTCTGTGGTGTATATGTCACATATCATTAAAATCTCATAATTAAAATAAAATGTATTTCTTTAGTATATTTGTTATGTATGCAAAAGGTTAACTCAATAGAGAGTAACTTAATTTGCAATGTAAAATGTTGACGAGAGGCAGCTATTCTATTATTAGTGGGTGGCTTATTCAGCAGTTATCTTGGACTGCCAGCATGGAGTCTGACCTCAGGCATTGGGGTTTCATGCATACATTTCCATTAACAAGAACATTTGATCAATAGGCATTTACAAAGTATTTTAAGCTTAGTTAGTTTTTAAACTAAGGAACTCAATGTTCTGATGCATATCCATAAAAACAAGAACATGTGATAATTATAAAGGAGACAATTATAAATTATTTCAAGGTTAGTATTGTTTTAATGGAGTTGGCCAGATTCAAAGGTCAGTAAGCTACGGCTGCATCTGCTTTCTCTTCATGTCCGTTGCGCGGGTGAGTAAAGTTATACTCCACTTCCTCATTCACAGTAGCTCTGAAAGTAGATACAGACAACCCTAAACATAGAACACGCCTTTAAAAAGCACAGTGAGAAGTGCCTGTCACAGTTGTGTCTTAAAAAGAACACATACTGGGTTGCAGGGTACATTCACTTTGGAAATGGGCTGCAACAGTACTATATGCAAATATTTCAAGTAGCAAGAATGTTTGGAAAAGTATAGAAAGGACATCTAGTCACTTGGTCCAGAACTCACCATGCACAAAATGTAGTGGGTAAGCATCTAAGTGAGAAAAGGCTGTTTTTTCTTAATTCAAAGTACAGAGCGCAATGACTAATATACTATATTTAAACACAGTCCGCCTCCTCAGTCCACCTGTTGCTTGTCTACATTGAATGAAAGACAGAGGCACACAATGTGTGTGTGTGTTTGTGTGTGTGTTTGTGTGTGGGGGGGTGTATGATAGTGATAGTGTATAGCAGAATGTTAACAGCGTTGAGCAGCAGATGGCATGAGACATTACACAAAATTACTGACGTTCTTGTTGACAGTTACTGTGAAAACTGTCAAATGTGGTAGCATAGACTGCAGATGATGTAAATATTAAAGCATAGCACTATTATTGAGCACTAGGTTTATGTCACCTCCATGGTACTTTTTTTAACTATTTACATGCATAGCACATACATATCTCACAACACTCTATTTGTGACTTTTAAGGATATATGGTTCTATCATTCATGTGACTTGTGTTTAAATTAGTTTGATCAATAATAATAACAAAACATTAAACCTGCCTCATGCCTCATACATAAATTATGTTCAATAAGTACATGAAACCTTCGTCAATTTACAATAACAATATTTAAGATATTTTCTTTACCTTCCCAATTCTTCCCCTATTTCATAAAATTCTTCCACTTTCTGTTGCTTGAAAAGGGCCATATCTGCAATTCTTTCTGCTGTAGCTGGGATGGTTCATCCATTCAGTTTCACTTTTTTTTCTTTACTGTCTTGGAATACCCTGTGACAAACAGGGTCCAACAGTATGATGAAAAACATGTATGGCCGTGTCTCTTATATTTGTAAACCTTGACAAATACAATTCAAAAAAACTGTTTATAACATTCGTGGGCTTAGTCTAGCAACCGAATCGACCACAAAAATCGACATCTACGAGTTCTTACCATCTTTCAGTTGCTCCCAAAACCTGTATTCAATCGTCCGCTGAGATTTCTTAGTGTATCGCTATGAGCTCAACAGCGTTTTGGTCGCTGACGACGAGCGCTCACGCATTCCCAAAGCTCGCGCTCCTGAACCACCTGTTTTACCACGCGACGCTCTATTTAATTACTAGTGGGTGTTTTCAAATTGTGTACGAGATTAACAGTTACAGAATCTACATTGAGTTTTGTCTGCCTGAAACTAAATCTATTGGTGTGTACTCCTACTAAATAGTTGTGGGAGTGTCCTTTAAAAAAAATGTCTAAAACAAAGGGGCGATTTAGCCTGGTTGCATCTAACGGACAGATTTTATGTCATGTTTTTCGCAATTATGTGTGGATAGACCGTTAACGCGTGTATAGAGTTGCTCCTCAGGTGGATGACAGTTCAGATGACCATCACACAGACATAGAATGGGGAGAGGAGGAAATTGTTTCTGATGCTGACACTAATGAATAGCTTGTGAGCCTTTTGGACAGCCCAAAAAATCCCCATTAAAATCATCATTAAAAATCACCCCATCAACAAGGCTTTTTTATGTAGATGTTTTGCTTTCAAGCAATCACCTCATAGGTGGCTAGCCCAGGTTCAGCCAGGGCTGAAGAGAGGGATCTCCACACTGACTAGATCCTGCTTTGTCTCCACTGTGAAGCCTCCTATCTCAATCAGCTTCCAGTCAATCCGGTTGGACCCCAGGAAGAGCTCCCACTGCAGTTCCCGGGCCCCCTGGTGCAGCAACACCAGGAAGCCCCTTTCAGTACACAGCCCCTCCAGTCGGAGACGCTCCGGGGCAAGGACCAGGAGGGGGGGGGGGGGGGGAGAGTGTGAGTAGTCTTGAGAAAGAATCGCTCCTTTCTTGTTTGACCTCCTTTCTCACTTTCAGCTCAGCTGTTTTTGTGTGAGTTGGAGCATTCTTTAAGGACATAATAGTTGGTCCAATTTTAAGTCAGTCATTTAATTTTTTGATATGAGTAGATTTAATTTTTTGATATGAGTAGATCTAGATCATTTGACAATATCAAACAGGAACTGACAATGATGTCTGCATGGTAGAAGACTTGGTCACGGGCAGAGATGAACAGGGTAAAGAGGAGAGGGAGGGTGTAACTAATGTAGCCCTCACCCACATCCTGACATAGAATAGACAAAGGATTACAAACCTTGTAGTCAACAAAACAACATCCTCTTTAATTAACATTGCTCATCAGAGTCACATTTATTAACAAAAACAACCTTCTTTAGCCACACCCAGAGAGACATCAACAGACCTTGCAGCCGCAGGGCTGTAAAAACCTTGGTCAAAACAGTTTTAAGATAAAGGAATTTGATTCCAACGTAGCCTATTGACAAACTGGCATGAATGTGAGGATGCCAAAGGGACAGGCAGGAAGCACACCCTGAAAATGGGCACACCTGTTGATGTTCTCACAGCATCATTGCCATAGCGTATAGGCGTAGTTGGTGAAAATATCAGCAAAATGTCACAACTTGTACGGGACCCCCGACTTTATGAAGGGGCACCTTAATTCCCCCTTCCAATATACAATTCAGTTGCAATATCTGTTGTGGGTAAATCGAGACCCATTCATTGTTGTACCACGCTGGGGTTAGCGTTGTGTAACCATAGGGATCACTCGTGGTGACTTTCCCCTTGTCAGTAGTTCTAATGAAACTGTAACATCTCTTGGCTCGGACACCTAATAACTAACGCTCAGAAGCAGCACAACGGCACCCTCTGGAGTTTATTACTTTTATTTATCTGTACCCGGCACTTAAGGCGCCCAAAACTTGACATTTTGACAAGCATCATCCACCAAATGTTGAAATAAGGTCCAATGACACAAAAGAAATCTCACATTCAGATGTGTGGACTGGAATTACAATTGTAATCAATTTATGGAACATGATGGTAACATTAAATCTATAAATTATGCAGTGCCAGTTCTAGAAGGAGCTCTTTGGGTGAACTATAACAAAACTACAGCCAGCCCCTATCAGGTTAGAATCTATGACATTTTAAAGGCCTTCTGTCAAATGTGCATTATAACATTTCAGAAATATGTACAGAGAAACAAGACAGATTGCAATGACTCCCATGAATTACAGTATAGTAAACCCAGTTACATTATTAGGAGAAAGAAAAAACATCATACCTGTACATTTCTACCATCTTAGGATAAACACAACAAAAAGGATGTCAGCAAAATGTACATGCAAAAAGCAGACTGTACATATGTTGTATACTTTCCTCACTGGGTTAGAAAAGATTTGTAACATCCATAATTGCAGCAATTGAGTTAACGAAATGCAAATTCACATAAGCCAGTGTCTGCTAGATGTAACAGATAGGCACATAGCAATGAATATAAAAAGAGACAGTATTCAGCTTTACTTGAAGAGAACTGTCTGGCAAACGTACATTCAATAACACAGGGTTATACAACTGCTACGCTGCTACTTGAGTCAAGACAGAAGTTGTATTTTGATCGTTGCCATTTTTGTTGAACTTTACACTGCAGACAATACAGTTGCCTTACATCTTATATCATTTTAGGCAGATACATCATTAATAAACAATATAGTTCCTACAAGTAATTTGTTCTGTCAGCTCATTCACACAAACATCCATTCCTGCACTAAATACATTCAAAATCCATTGCTATAATGCCACAACACCCATGTTAACTAATTCTAAGGTGATTCAAATGGAGAAAAAGAAAAGTATGCATATAACCAGATTAAACTGATACAAATGCAAACTTACGTGTATATTCAGAAAGACATGGGCGATTTAATTGATAAATAATCTGTTTTGCAATAAACCTTCACCGGTTAAAAGCTTGTTACTCAAACCCAGATTTAATGGGTAATTTCAGGTAAACTACAAATCTTCCTGTAGGCATTCACAAATGCCATTTCCATACTTCATTTATAGTAGCTCTTCCAATTACCCGTATTGTACAACTGCGTGATTATAGAAATATAATATGTAACAAAAAAACGTCATACCACGTCCATCATCAATCAACATTAGAGGAACCTGCAAATAAGTAAAGTGGCAGCCCTTTGCTATCCTGTCCAAGACTGGGCTGTTCACAATCCTAGATGTTATTCCTTCAGTAACATTCCTTCAGTAATATGTTTCTACCTTTCCTGTGGCCAAACAGTTTTGCTTGTGTACAGTTCTCCAATCCAAACAGATGTCCTGAGGAGCAGGCCCGTCTGGATATGGTTAAATAAAACTAGTACAGGGAATTTCAAGAAGAGCCACTCAAATTGTGTTCCTTGGCCTGATTAGTTATGATTAACAATCATAAATAATTATTGAATAAAAGAATAATACAAATAAAATAAAGAATAGATATTCCAGGGATATGACAGGAAAGGAGGCTCTACGTGTCAGAAGTACACAAATAAGAACACGTTACTTTCTTGATTTCTCTAATAAATTAGGATATATATATATATTTTTTTTTTTTGTATTTTTCAGACAGTCCAGTGTTCTCTGAAGTCACTGACTAGTTTTCTGTCACTGCTTTAGAGTCCCAAAATGTGTGTACAGCTTCCTCCCCTTTTAAACCTGATGATGTACAATATGACACAATATGGGACACTTGCATGCATCCACCTGTCCGTTCAAGCCATGCAATCAGATTGTTATTTCACTTGTATAAACAAACTGGATCTTGGAGGGGGTGGTAAGGTATTGGAATTTGACCTGGGAAATTGGGAACTGACCAGACTGGTATCAATAAATGCACAGCAGAAAGTAATTGCATGAGGAAGACTAAGACTTTGGAGTTGGCTCTGGTGGTCTGATGGCCTAGTTTCTCTGGAAGGCGCCCTGGGCGGCAGAGGAGGCTGCGCCAGCTGCAGCACTCTGGAAGGTGCTATTAGTGAAGACCCCCTGGGAGAACTCCTGCTGGGCCTTGTTGAAGCTGGCTCCTGTCCGCCGGTACTTGGAGTGGACCTTGTGTAAGGGAAGGGTAAAGCAAATACCAAGCAGGGAGTTACCAGTGTAGCCAGACTTGTTTCCTAGATTTCTCTTCAAGGATTCCTTGAAAATAAACCGTTTATGGCCCCATCACATTTCTGTATCACTGCCTTCCATTATTGTATAGCCTCACCACACAGGTGTGACACAAGGTGCTTATTGGCTAAATATGAACAACCCCTATATAAATCACAATTTCATTTCATCGACTAGTAAGAGCCAAAAAACACTGTACCATTTTCAGCAAGATGACTGCGAGAACAGCGTTTACAGTGAAGAAGCCCGCCACTACCATCATGACCACAGCTACCCCCACGTTAGTTCCGATCATGGAGATTGATGCTATCCATCCACTAGAGAACCACACAACAACAAGGACATGATTTTACAGTATTTACATATATGCACCCAGACATTTATCGGAAACACAGGATAATCAGTGCATTGTATATGCATATCAATCGAAATAAATGAATAAAAACAAACATATGAATGGAGCAAACATTCGCAAATTCACACCAATGACCAACAGTAAAGCGTAGGCAAAGCTTATATGAATGACAATAGCGATGTTTGTTTCCAATAATGAGAGGAGAAAGGAGAAAAGGCCAATAGTTGTGAGAACCCAGAGAGGTAAAGAGAGTTGAACAGAGTGCCACACACTTACAAAGTAACCCCCCGGACAAAGAGCACACCATCAGGTTAGGCTCAGCAGGAATCTGTCAAAGAGATGGCAAGAGAGGAGATGCAGGACAGGATGTGTGCACACTCACATACACCCAACACCCATCAAGATGAGAAGAGAAAAAACCCACACACTTACAATACATACGTAAACCTACACATGCACTAACATACACAGACAATTCAATATAAGCATTTGGACATATGCCTTTACACACACACACGTGTAGGGTACAATTTTAGAATTGTTTTACATATTGTTTAAAACCCCATGGAGTGCTTGCCTTCTCTCCCTTTCTCTCTCTCTCACTCACACACAGACACACACACACTTCCTGACCTGTTTCCCCAACTGGGGATCCCCACACTTTGGATTATGTAAACCGCCACTTGGAAGAAAAAGACGAAGAAGAAGAAAAAAAAGCTGAAGGAACTATCCGACCTGTGGAGAGAGAGAGGGGAAAAAATGAAATGAAGTCTAAAATAGAAAACAGCTGAAATAAAATACATATTAATACATATTACATAGATATACAATACATACAATATTGTTGAGAGCAAGACCAGAAAAGCACTTGCCTGAAGGCTTTGTAAACTGGCCTGTACCAACAGATGAGCGAGACGGGGGTGAAAAGGATAAACCAAAGGATGGACAAACCAAAGTCCACCCCCCTCCCCGGGTCAGTGGTAAAATAGGCCAGGCAGGCCAACACATTGAGGAAGAGGGTGACACTGTGAACTGGAAAGGCAAGACATTTATGTTTGGGTCATTAGGTAGAAGCTGGTATTGGAGAGGGCTGGAATGTTCATTTTTAGCATTACACTAGCAGTATGGTTAGTCCATGGAACATGGCTCAGCTTCTACATCGACAATATGTACATTGTAAACTTTACAATTTACTAAACAAGAATGACAGAAATATTTTTTCTCACATGGAAACCAGCCGGTCAAACAAAAGTCTGAGTTACAGCTAAAAGGCCCAGTTAAACTGTAGGTTAACCAATCACAGCATACATACACATCCATAGGTAGTACATTCTCTTGCAAATCTTCTGGTATTCCTCAGGGATGTCCTCATTGAAATCTTGGTAGAAGCAGGGCTTCAAAGGGAAAAACTTGGGAAGTGGTGGCCAATTGTTTTCTTTGACTGCCAAAGATAGAAATATAACTTTGTAATCCGTTAACTGATAATAACAAACATGTGCAGTACTCTGATCTCTCCTAACCCTGACCAGAAAGGTAAACCTAACGCGGGGTCACCTGCTGATCCTCCTGGGCTCCTGTTCTGCAGCTCCTGTTCTTTGCGATCCAGCTCGGCTGCTTTCCTCTCCAGCTCCTCCTGCTGTCTGATCAGGTTGGCCTGAGCTGCAGCAGCCGTAGCCTGGTGGGCCACATGAAACAGATATTGATTAACGGGCACATCTTTGTTTTCGTACTTTTTACCTAATTATATTGTCAAATATATATACCTAATTTGGTTTTTACCTAATTATATTATCAAATATATATTTTATCGGCAAAAGGGCATGTGTGGAATACTGCAGATGGATGCTATTTGGAAGATTTTATATTTGATACTTTTTACCTGAAAGTGTCTCAATATTTAGAAAAATAGAACTACGATGAAAAAGCCGTGCCATCTTAAACTTTTCTATTTGAAATTCCAATGGTTGTCCTTGGATTAACTGAGGCAACACAAGAAACTCCAACTGAGAATGTGTGGGATTACAATGACCAATACATTAAAGGTGGGTAAATAGATAGTCTCTCTGGTGGTCTCTTGTCCTTATTTTCCTAAGGCAACACTCACCTGTGGACTAGGTTCCACTGATGCTTGCAAAACTGCTGGCTGAGAGGAGGCAGCAGATATGGGGATAGTGGTGCCTGACTGGCTCCCCTGAAAGACACAGATACCAAAACACAATTATGCCATGACATGTGATTAGTGAACTAATGTTGAATAACACTGAACGTGTAGAACACATGGCCTACTACTACACGACAAATCTTACCATTGTATTTGATGAAAAGGGGTTGAATTCTTCAACATGTTCAATCCCACCAGTTGTGACTTCTGTGACTGAGGCATCCTGGATGACAGAAGACACAAACATTACTAGCCTTACTGAACCGTTTTCGTCACTGTAATTTGACAAAGTGCAACACTAACATTAATCTCGGGGAAAAAACACCTCGACAGTTCGACACAAAGATGTGAACTTTTAACTTAAGACAAAATAGTAAACCACCTTTCTCTTATCGAATGCGGTTGACGTTTACCTGCAGGCCTACCTGTTTTAGGTAAGGCCTTTCCACAGACTACACGTGTCATTTCTGGGTACACAAATTTCCCTGGATATGACTGGTTGATGATATATCAATCACACTACGTTGTCAATTTTGAACACGGAAGTAGCCTTGTGGCTCAACCCAGCAACCAACCAAACAGGTTTCTGTTGCAGCATATCTTTTTACAGCCTTGGAACGGGAACAAATACATTGAAGTAGGCTATATGTCAGTTACAGGCATATATTCGTTACTCACCTGGAAAGGGTTGACATCCATTGGATCTACGAAAGGGTTGCTGTCAAATTCCGACATTGTTCTGACCGTGTTTTCCCTTGGAAGTAAACAAAATGACAGATCGTGCCTCCTTGCTAGCTGGTGTCTGTTGATAGCGCACCGACAGGGACTTTGTGCGCACGCGTGGGAGTGTCTATGGACTGCGTCATTTAGGGGCCGTCTTAAATTATTTACCTAACTTATTCTTAGAAATAAGTTCTTATTTGTTACAAATTCGTAATGTTCGCATGACTGCCTTTTAGTCTGTTTTAAAGTGCGTAACACTAAATTCCAATCTTGACCCTGACAAAATAATAAGCCTCAACATGGCAACATTTTGTTGACACAGGCTTACATCTGTCGCTGTAAAATACAGTGCCCTCCAAAAGTATTGGAACAGTGAGGCCAATTCCTTTATTTTTGCTGTAGACTGAAAACATTTGGGCTTGACATCAAACGATGAATGTGAAACCAGAGATCAACGTTTCAGCTTTTATTTCCAGGTATTTACATCAGGATCTGATGCACAAATTAGAAAATATCACCTTTTTGTTCGAACCCACCCATTTGTCACGTGAGCAAAAGTATTGGAACATATGACTGACAGGTGTGTTTTGTTGCCCAGGTGTGTCCTATTACATACATTATTCAATCAATAAATACCACTGAATGTCTACACTCAGGTTCAGATTGGGTAAGATAGGTTTATAGGTGATAGGTTTATATAAGATAGGTCTATGCAGACTGTATTCAGAGGTAAAAACAACATGAAAACCGGAGCGCTGTCTTTGGGTGAAAAACAAGCAATTGTGAGTCTTAGAGAAGATGGAAAATCAATCAGAGCCATTGCAGAAACATTGGCCATAGCCAGTACAACCATTTGGAATGTCCTGAAGAAGAAGAAAACTACTGGTGTACTAAGTAACAGACGTCGAACAGGTAGACCAAGGAAAACATCAGCAGTTGATGACAGAAACATTGTGAGAGCTGTAAAGAAAGACCCTAAAACAACTGTTAGTGAGATCAGCAACAACCTCCAGATGGCAGGAGTGAAGGTATCACTATCTACTGTTCGCAGAAGACTTCATGAACAAAAGTACAAGGGCTACACCAGAAGATGCAAACCACTCATTAGCAAGAAGAATAGGAAGGCCAGGCTGGAATTTGCCAAAAAGTACAGAGATGAACCTCAAAAATTCTGGGACAAAGTTTTATGGACTGATGAGACAAAGATTAACTTTTACCAAAGTGATGGAAAGGCTAAAGTTTGGAGAAAGAAAGGAACTGCTCATGATCCCAAACACTCAAGCTCATCTGTGAAACACGGTGGAGGTAATGTCATGGCTTGGGCTTGCATGGCTTCTTCTAGGACGGGCTCATTAATCTTCATTGAGGATGTAACACATGATGGCAGCAGCAAAATGAACTCGGAAGTCTACAGAAACATTTTGTCTGCCAATTTAAGGAAAGATGCAACCAAACTGATTGGCAGAGCCTTCATCATGCAGCAAGATAACGACCCAAAACACACTGCTAAAACAACAAAGGAGTTTATCAGGGGCAAGAAATGGAAGGTATTAGACTGGCCAAGTCAATCTCCAGACTTAAACCCTATAGAGCATGCATTTTACCTGCTTAAGAGGAGACTGAAGGGAGGAACCCCACAAAACAAACAACAACTGAAAGAGGCTGCAGTGAAAGCCTGGGAAAGCATCAAAAAGGAAGAATGCAAAAGTTTGGTGACGTCAATGGGTCACAGACTTGCTGCAGTTATTGAAAGCAAAGGATTTGCAACTAAATATTAAGTCTTATTCACTTAAATATGTTTTAAGTATATCTGTTCCAATACTTTTGCTCACATGACAAATGGGTGGATTCAAACAAAATGTGATATTTTCTTAGTTGTGCATCAGATCCTGATGTAAATACCTGGAAATAAAAGCTGAAACGTTGATCTCTGGTCTCACGTTCATTATTTGATGTCAAGCCCAAATGTTTTCAGTCTACAGCAAAAATAAAGGAATTCGCCTCACTGTTCCAATACTTTTGGAGGGCACTGTACCTTCACAATATCCTGCTCCAAATTTCAAAATCAAATTAAATAACCCCGCAATATAGTAGTCACATTAGGTGTCAGACTGTATAATGATGTAATCGAACAAATTGCTGTTTGTAGCGACATCTGAACCAGTCTGCTCAGGGATGTAAACACGGACAAATTAAAGTTGCACAATAACCATGTTATATTGTCTGCATTAATATTTAGAAATAAGAGTGTATGAAAATACATAAATCAGAGAATCTGTGCATTATTGGTTTGTGGCATCCACAACTTTGAATTAATTGCAAGTAGCCTACTTAAACGGCAAATATTCAGAACCAAATTGAGGTGTTTGATTTTTGTCAAGTTTCCAGACAACCTGACTATAGGGAGTAATTTATAAACTGTTGTTGTGTACATCATAAACAAAAAGAGTCAGAGTGAGTAATGTTTGAACGTTTAAACTTTATGGCACCATCTGTCATTATTCCAATAGACTGCTCTCTCTATAGAAAACACATTTTAAGTGACAAAAATAACCATAAAGGTCAACAAATTGCAATAACACAAATAATGACATACAATACAACTTCATGTATGGTATGGTATGGTTGCTATTGACAGCCAACACTGAAAGACCAGAATTTGGAGAATGGGGGAGAGAAGGGGGGTGGGGTACATTATCCTGTACAACACAATTATTGTATGGCTGTTAAGCAGTGAATGCAGTGATTGTATGCACATCCAACATTTTTACCGAGCTAGGATCCCCTTAGCTGGAACACGCACCAGCTTACTTGGTCCCTTTGATGGCGGTATATTCCTTGCAAGAGGAAAAGCAGCACAAACTTAAAACACATGAAGTGGTTTTTCTCTCTCTTTTTCTCTCACTCACTCACAAGCACACACACACACAAACACCCCAAATCCATAAATCAATACTCAAGCAAAAGATAAATATTTGACTTCAACTACCCAGCAGTTACTGGTGTTCAGGCTTTTTACAGTATTTATACTTGTATAATAGTTATATAGATTTATATTTTTCATGAAATTAAAATTTATTAAATAGGCTTAAGGGAAAAATACATTTGTAATAATAAGAGCAATCACTGCTTACACTGATTGTAATTGAACTGTAAACTTTAAAGCAGCCAATGATTGGGAGCTTATCAAGTTCATTAATACCATGCTGTTGATGGCACAGTCATCCGCTTTCATCCGTCTAACTCCACCTCCTCTTTTCTGCTTCGGGGATCCCAGCGAGAGGAGAACTCCTACACGCAGAAAGGACTTCCAGCTACCCCATTCCCTTTTCTCTGCTTTCCTGCTCCATCTGTCTCTCATCGGCTCGGAGGCCCAGACCTACAGAGGGACCATGGGGTGTGGGGGGTAGTTGAGACCACAGTGAGTGATCTCTTCCCCTGGGCCCACTGCAACTACCAATCCTCTCTGGAGGTGAACACTCGATGCATGGCACTTCTGGACAGTTTTCTGCTCTTTGTGGACTCTGATGGGGGAAAAGGCTAAGCTGTAGTGCTTGAGGAGGAGCAAGGGGCGACTGCCTGCCCCTCAGTGGGCGTGGTTATCAGCTAGGGGGTTGGGCAGGAAGTGCTTTGGTGTCCTTCATACCATGAACTCATTGCTGCCGTATAAGACCAGCTGCTGTGGTATATCTGGAGGGTCCCTACTGTGGCCCCCACCGTCTCTGGAGTGTCGCAAGGTCGATGGCTTTGCCCCCTTGAGTTTCTGTTTACCCTTCTCTGGGTTGAAGGTGCCTCGGCTGGTAAACTGGGGCCTCTCCTCATATAGACCTTCCTGATCAAGCGACGTGGGGGCAAAGTCAAGGCTGTCATGGCGAGGACACTGGGCCAGGCATGGCCCCTGGGCAGAGCTGGAGCCAGAGGAGGGTGACTTGGAGCGGAATCGGAAGCGGCGGGCGGTGGTGGAGGACGATGAGGAAGAGGGGTGGAGGTGTGAGGAAGATGACAGAGAGGAGACTGTGGAGCAGGAGTCCACCGAGTCCAGGGAGTCAGGCTGCCTGTGGAGGGCCCGCCGACGCTGGCTCTTTCCTTCAGACTTCTTGGGCCGGGTGGTGGCTTGCGCTGGGCCTCTCTCTAACAGGGACAGACATTAACATGGCTGGTCAAGGATGAACCATTTCAGTCAATCTGTTAACAGCAGCCTTAAAGGGATGTAGATGTGATATATCTTGCTACACTGTACTGTATGATCATGTTGTACCAGAGAAGTCAGAGGTGCCTCCCTCAGAATCCAAGTTGACGTTCTCAGAGCTGTCTGCCGTTCCGATGGAGGCCTCCGACTCCAGGGTCTCATCGTCGGATGCTCGTGGCTCCAGGCTCAGCATCTCGAAGGTCAGCTCCTCTCTGTGGAAACCAACATCAGAGATGTCAAACAACCATTCACCAATACGCTTTACTTTTAGTGTCATAGGATATGTTAAACTGTGCCTCTCTTGACACCTGCATTCATCAACACTGAAGTGGTTGTAGACTATTTTTGTTATTTCTTAGCATTAGTAGTATTCCCTGTCATGACATTGTGAAAAAACATGAAATAGAAGTACGTACTTCTCTTTCTCCAGCCTCTCTATCTGCTCTGTCAGCACTCTCTCCTCATGCTGCATGACTGCCTGCTGGTGCTCCGACACCTCGGGCTCCAGCCCCGCCCCCTCCTCGCCCGTGTTGTCCTCCATCCCTGCATCAGTTACCGGCGGCAACCGGGGGCTCACTGGTGGTGAGGGTGTGTGATAACTCAGTCGCCTCATGTGGCCCTTGCCCTGCAAACACAAACAAAAACATTTAGCAAGAGAAGCACATGTCTATGTGTATATTTGTAAGCAGGACTAACTGAAAGAAAAAGATTCGTTAAGAAGCTCTTAACGCTAAGAGCTTCTTAAGAGCGTTCTCAGAGTGTTTTCAACCATTAGTATACCATGGTCATACTGTAGTTGTGCCATTAATCATCAATTTGTGTTATGCTGTAGTCTACAGTTAACAACTACAAAGACCCATGGCCATACATCGCAGACATGCAGTATACTCCCGAATACACACAACTACATGCTGCTACCCTCTCACACATCATCTAAGAACCTTATTGGCTCCACCTTACTGTATATCCATGAAAGTGTAATTAAGCTAGTGTTACCTTTTTGGCTGAATTCTGCTGCATGTTTCAAAATATAAAATAAATAAGAGAGCACAGAATGTCAATATGCCCTACATCTAATTGATTACAGTCTCTGAAACAGACCACAAACTTTTTTTTTCTTTGACTGTTCCAGAGAATGTTTAAATATCATATTTAAAGGAAGGCCTATAGATTGGAGGTCAATAGAAATGCATCCAACAAAATAAATAACCGTCTTCATGTAGATTGGTGAGTATAAAAGTAATAATACAAAAATATTTTTGGATTCACTACTCCTGGCAATACATAACCATTATTATTTAATAAACAATTTTATTAGTATACCAGTTATTCAAATAACCAATTGATAACGTATTTTATCAAAAAGGGTTAAGTAAATTAATGAAGTTGTCAACTGTTTAAATGAAAATGACCAAACTGAAAAGTATACTGGACCATAAGGTAATGCAATAATTATCATGTGTTTGTATGGAAACAGTCAAGAGCAGAGGGCTTTTGCTGCTGGCAGTGGGCAGACTGTGTTCCATAGGCTTGCCTGCGTAGTCACAATCAAATTAAAAACAATTGCACAATTACATTACCTTATGTCCAGTCAATGTCATGAACTTTAATCTACAAGTCAGACATAGTTACAATATACAAAAGAAGAGATATGAGAAAATAGAGAGACATGATGGCCGTCATTCCATGATGCGGGAGGTCACAAGTTCAACATTAGCCATAAAAAGAGGCACAGACAATCAGCCATTGACACCGTCACAACAAAATGGCTGCCAGATGACTGTGCACAATGCGTTACAATGTGTGGATACATACCGGTACCGCACTGCGGGCTATGCTCATAAATCTAACAGCTATCATTACAGGTTTCTAGATCAGGAAAAGGATCAAAAGGAAAGAAAGGTAGTGACAGAATTAGGAGGAAAAAAACAAGGTGGAAAAAAGGAACTCAGAGTTAAGGAGTAAGAAAATACACTATGAGGTGTGTAGGAAATAGGAAAGGTCTGCTAGTGTGTAGGAAATAGGAAAGGTCAGCTAGTTTGAGGCATATAGTTTCAACAAATAATGAATAAATAATTGAAGGCACTTTGCAGTTTTTGCAGTTCATGGTCTCAAACCTGACGAGGGACATGGTCTTGGATCTTACCATTGATCTTCGTATGAGGGTCAGTCTGCACTTTGCTTTATTCTCTGCAAATTCCAAGCTGTTGATGTCTTTTAGTCTGGCCCTGTATTTGTTCATCTGTTCCACAATGATAAGCTCCACACACCTACAGCATAAAATGGCAGTCATTTGAAAATACTTAAGTAAATGTTATTCAGTATAAAAAATACTGTAGACTAAAAACTCTACTAGTACAAAATTCAAAAGGTCCCCTGCGGGATACCAATGGCCCTGCAGTCACAACTATAAAAGTGATTTATTATTAAATTAGTTGGACTAAAACTATTACTGTCGGTGGCTTTGACTTGGCAGTAGCAGTTAGTATTATAAATAATATAAGCCAGTAAATTTAAGTCTTACGCTGTTGTCTTCCCAATGTCCTGGACGCTCTGTAGTGGGTCAATGGTGTCTGGACACCGTAGGATGCAGGGGGCAAAAACGATGGCCAACGCGTTGGCTGACATACGGTTGGTTTCCTCCTGTAAGGCAATCCTGAAAATACAAATCCCATGATTCACCTCAGCTCAGGCAGATTACAAGGATAGGAAGTTTTTTATTTTGATGGCTTGGTTTTACAATTCTTCACTTGATTTTCGATGGAGCAGAAATTAGATTTGATACAGGTCTCAGTATTATTCGATTCCTGATCCCAAACTGCCATGCCAGTTTCTAGAACCTCTTACCTGACCAGGTGAAATATGAGGCGCTCCAGGGTATTTAGGTGAGTTCTGCTCAGTTGGTCGATGATGGAGTACACTCCTCGGATCACCTCCTTTTTGTCTTGCAAACCTAAAAAGAAAGAAAATATGGTACTGATCTTCAAATTACATATATGTATCCACTTGATCACACTGAATTAAATGTTCCTGGAAATTCAGAGGATAACATTTGCTGGATACCATATGACAAGAAAATAAACTAGAGTTAAATTCTAATTTAATTAAGTTTTAGAATTTACACATGGCACGGAGAAATTCCTCGTAAAGTTCAAAGGTCATGAGGGGGTTCGGCAGGTCCCGTAACCACTGTTTGAAGACGCTCCCAATGACGTGGATATTATAGTCATCAAGATTCATGCTGTCCACATCTAGACAAACAGCATAGGGAAATATGTTACATTTAGTATTTAGCAACTGTATGAACATTTCATTAGCTTTAGTGAATAGGCTAGCTTGGTCTCCTGTCCATCTATCATCAGGCCATTACCACTACCACTAGTCAGCATTACCTGTGTCTAGACCCTGCTTGAGCTCCTTGATCTTATTTGTGGAGCCAGACTTCCGGTAGATTCCTTCGGTGTAGAGGCCATGCATCTCAATGTAATTGATGAGCTTTTCAACCACAAGGGGCACCGTCCGCTCGTCATTGGTTAGACGTGAAACCTCAACTCCAAACTGCCTGGAGGAGAGCTCCGGATCGTACTGTTCATGGATACAGGCATTAAGTTGCGGAAACACAGAACACAGTCAAATACAGATGGCAGTGTCAGTGAAAGGGAGAGAAAGTGAAAGATACAGACTGATTATACTTTCTTTTACAAAGATTTTCCTGGAATTGCATTCCCTTTTCAGCTAGCATCTCAATACTTCCAAGTAACTGATCTCCAGTGGCTTCCCCAGCTTGAGTTGCACACACAAATAATAAATGTCACTGGATTGTGCAGTGACACAATATGGCCGCCCTTACCTTTTTACTGCATTTGGTCGTCATCTTCAAGCAGCACTTTCTGTGGCAAGCATACCTGCACACTGAACACACACAACCGGAGAAATGCATGTCAGAACAATGAACCACTGAAAGACTATGCCTCCACATCATTCCTTAGTTTTTTTTGAAAATCAAACAGATATCTGCGGCTAACTGACTAAAGCAAGACAAAAGCAACCTTGGCAGGATAGGAGAAAACATCCTGTCTGAAAGAGGGTAAACAGTGTTGGGAGAGCTCCAGACATGGGCAGCCACAGACCCCATGAGTCCAGTTGAAAACAATCTAATTAAGAATGATAGGACTGTGTGGTTGAGTGTGTGTTTGTGTGCGTCCGTGTGCGTACTCACGTTTGCAGACACAGGCTCGGTCCATCATCCAGATAAGGGAGGAGCAATACTCGCAGTAGGTGGGTATGCTGTACTGGGTGGACTTGAAGATGTGGCCATTGTGCTCTTCTACCTACAGGGGGCAGAGAACATGCTTTACGTACTGTATTTAACTAGAACGTTTCTGTGGACTTAACTCATTGGTAAGTTTATTCATATTAATAAAATAAAATAGGTAAGGTGGAAGCAAGGTAAACAGACTATGTATAGCACTAGATATTGGACCAACAACTTGTAGTCCAATGTCTAGTTTTGCAAATAAGAAAGTAAACTGGTTATCTGCAAATGATTTAGAAAGCATGAGCCGAGACCCACAATGTCCATGTCCTTTTTCCTCCTCTTTTTGCGTTCCGTTTTGGGAACCTGTAGGGAGAAAATAGACAGTGCATACATTTTCTTCTGCCTTGATTTCAAACAAATAACAACAAATGTTGTTTGTCTCATAAATGCAGACGACAATGGTTATTTGTATAGCATAACCCTGAAAATACTGGTAAATTCAGAAAAGAAAAATAAATAATCTAAAAGTACCTTGCTGAGGATGGGATCCAGAGGCTTGTACTCTGTCATGAACTCATCCAGGAAGACTTTAAAGGTGTTGACCCACACCTTAACTGGAGACTCCCTCCAGTCTCTCTGCTCTTGGCGCATGGTCTTCTCCAGGATGTGCTCAAACAGAGCGTACAGGTCCTTGTAGCGGATACTCTTCCCATCATCCATCTGGATAATGGATTAGAGATGCACATAAGGGGTACCAAATACACATTTTCACTTGAGTTCAAGTACTTTAACTCATTTATCCTGGCTTTCTTGTATTCCTTTCTCCTTAATAAATTGTCCTCAGGAACATATTTTGACAGATAAGAGGGTATTTCCACTATACTAACCGCCAGAGCCGTGGAGTAGGAGTTGAAAATGTTGAGGCGAAACTCCTTCAGGGCCTTCTTGAAGACTACGTCCACCATGGTATCTTTCTTACTGTCCTCCGTGTCCAAGTCATTGATCTATGATACGGATGAAAGTAATGGTCATTAAAACTGACATAATTTCAAGGGAGAAAAGATTGATATTTGTGGGAACGTAACTATACATACAACTCCTACAATTAGACAGTAAACTGATGCAAAGCAACAAAAGCACAAACATTCTACTTTCTACATTCAAACTCACCAATAAGTATGTAATGTATCCGGATTTGAGTGAGTGTAAATGTGTGTGTATGTATCTGTGCTTTCTGCATGCATGCATTTAGTTTTACCCCACACCTTTTTCATTAAGAAGTCATTCATGCTCTTGTAGTCGTTGGCACAGGTCAGGATCTGTAGCGAGTCGTTCTGCCACTGGGCAGGCTCCAGAGCCACGTTGCTGATCTTCACGCTGCGCCGCCGCTTCACCTTGGGCGAGGGCTCCTTGTTCTCCTTGAACTCCCGCCCCGCACGCTCCAGTGTCAAGTCAGGACTGCGAGGGGGCGACATGTGCTCTTGTCCTAAAAAGACAAGGTTGGAGGGGGGGTCTCACAACCAATTGCAAAGCCCTTTGGCACAAACACACTATGTTTTAAACATGTTTAGCGTAGGGTTGAAATGTGCTGCTTTCATTCCGGTAGTACCCCGTTGTCCTCTGATCTATTTCCCCCCGCTCACCCTCGCCCAGTAGGGGACCTGTGTCGCCGTAGTCACCATCCATGGAGTCTGCACCACAGATTAGCTTTTCTCTGGATGGCTTCTTCTCCCCCTGCTTGGTCTTCCCCCAGAAACGCATCTTACCCCGAACCCTGGTGGGAAAACAGCGCATTTAGTTGTTGTGAGAGGGGCATTTCCAACAAGGACAATTTATTTTAAGTAGTGATTTTGATATGAAGACAGTTCTTCCAACCGTCTTCATATCAAAGCTTCAGGCAGTCAATGCCCCTTACCCATAAAGGCTGTACATAAAAACACAAACCTTCCATCTGTTTGAGAGTTCTTCGGCATCAAGTCCACTTTGCCCAGATCCCCGGACGACATGGCTTTCTGCATCTTTTTCTTCTCCTCGGAACCCACTGATGGCTGAAATGTCATTGAATAGGAGACAATGTCAACTAAAAAACTGAGTGGATCGAAGCTTCTCTGAGCATCTACTATGCAGTATTTATGTCCAAGCCTGCACCAAGGGCAAACGTCAGTAGATGGCAGCATAGTATCAGGTTTGAGCATATGCAAATACCTGTATATTCTTTTTTCAAGGTAAATTGGAATGACAGTTGTTGAACAGTCTTTAAATAATGTGTATAACTGTGATGAATTGTCATACAAACATATCATTCACTGTCACATACCAGGAGACAGAGCCAAATACAGTGTCACAAAAAAATACATTAAAATCCTCAACAAAACAAAGAAAGTTGTTGAGTGAGGTGAGGGTTAATAAATCACGGGCAGGAAAGCTGGTGGATGATTGTTGACCTCTGATCCCTGTGTCCCAGGGCCAGGCCAGCTGAAAAGTGCTAGAAGTGTAAGAAGCTAACAGGCTAATTCATGCAAAGACTGTTTACTGAAAGGATGAAGAAAAAATACCAAGAGAGGGAGAGAAAAATCATTGTTAGGGCTTTGAAAAATAGGGAAGAGGGACTAAAGTACGTTAGTGGCCTTGATTACTTTTCAAAGAAGCTTATTGTCATCTCAGCTTATGTTTTAAGTTGTACTTCAGAAGAATCTGTTTTTAGAGCCTGGGGAATACAGTACTGAGTCAATACTATAATCCATAATTAGTACAGAATTTGTAAGATTGATGTTAAAGGTTATGGCGTTAAAATTCATTTCCAAGATAGCTGTAGCTGTATAAACCTTGTTAAATCATATAAAGCTTCCATTTTTGCTGAAAATTCAAACGAATATTCTGGCAAGGGTTTGACCCACAGAAATATTTTACAGTATTTCAAAGAAAATACATTTGAGAGATAAGGGAGTTAACAAGTGAAAAGCCTTGTAGCCTAGTTTGTCAGCAGTGTAACGCAGGACTAACCATGCAGTGCTGAAGTGGTTAGCAGAGAAAGTTTGGCTATCCAAAAGTCAACCTTTAGCAGACTTGGGTGTATCAGCCTAGGAAGACTTAGGGCAGCAGCAGTTGTAGTATTAGTAGTAGTAGTAGTAATTATGGCTTTTAAGCCCGGTTCCATTACCATTTCTGAGTCACTGAAACACGATTCACCCAAGACCGAATGGGGAGACACTTGTTTGGGGAGGGGAAGGGTGTAATGACGAGGGGAGAGAGGAGTGTTGTCGCCGTCATCTTCCTCGGACTCGCCCCCTACAGAGAGGATGGGGGCGCGGGTAAGGAAGTCGGAGCGTGTCCGCGCCATGCGGGCTTTCTTTTTGTAGCCAGCCCTGCCGACCTGGGGTTGACCAAAAACGATAACAGCACAAGTGAAACACTGCAGGTATCGAAAGTGGCTTCCTCCTGTGGTCGGTGGAGTCTGAGGGCAATCTTTTGTCGTTTAGAACAGCAGGTGACCTTTGCATGACCTATTACTACTGGTTTTGTCGTCCTCTGTCAGAAAGTGTACATAAACACATGACTGCACCCAATTAAGGCATTCAAAAGAACACACGTGCAAATACGTGCCCCCACAAACGCACAGATTTTCTCTTAAGGTACTCAGTTGCCATACATTTTATGGGAATAAAAAAAGCAGCTCACCTCCCGTGTTTTAAGTGTCTTGGAGGGCTTGGAGCTTGAGGGGGGCCCATCCTTTGGGGCGGTAGCAGGCCTCTCTTGGTCAGCGGTGTCCTTGTCAAACCTTGTAATGAACAAGTTTGACATGAACAGGTTTAGCCATGACAATCAGAAGACAAAGAGGTTACATTTTCACAGTGATATGAAAATAGAAGGAAACAGTAGCTTCCAAATGCCCTGATGTAAATGCTTCATTGTCTAACAGGTCATATTTGATCTACAGATAATCCAAAATATAATTTGCCTGACGTAATCCATTACTTTGGTGACACAAGGAAAAAAAACGCACCCCACCAATTTAATTTGATACTCACTTTGAAAACGACACCTTGTCTTTTGGGGAAAAGAAGATTTTCCCAGACCTGTCAGTCATACTGGCAGACACAACCTGATTGGTGGGAGCCTTCTTGGGGACTCTCTCCCTGGCCCCTGCTTCTCCTCCCGCACTGTCTCTGGACTCCAGGATGAGCCTGGGTGCCCAGCCCTCGGGACCAGGCCTCTTCTCTCTGCCTGAGGTGGGAGGGGGAGGGAGTCGAGCCTGGGCACCAGCAGTCTGAATGTTGCCCCTAGCAGAAGAGCCCTCAGAGGGAGCTTCAGACACAGACTGGGTCCTGGAAGATGGACCCAGAGAAGGGGCTCTCTCAATCAGTAGGGAGCTGGGCCTGAGGGGCCTGCTGGCGGAACCAGCTCCAGACCCAGACCTGGAACCTGGCCCAGATACATCGTACCCGGGGATTGTTCCTCCTTGCCTGCTCTGCTGTATTCTTTGCAAGGCTTCTCCTCTCTGCTTCTCAAGCATGTCCTTCTCGTACTGGGCAAAGTAACGTCGTTGCCTCTCCAGCTCCTCTTTCTGCTTCCTGATCTGCTCCATCATTTCTCTCTCGTTCTGCTGCTGCTGGTGCCGCTGCCTCTCCTCCTTCTCCTCGTTCAGTCTCTCTAGTTTCTCCAACACGGCCTGGTTGGCGGCAGGGACTGCGGTGGGGACAGGCGCAGGGGCAGGGACTAAGAGGGGGTCTTGCGGTGGTGGAACGGGACCAGGCTGCTGAGGCGATGGAGTCAACTCTCCTGTTTGCGCCGCCTCATCTCGGAGTTCCACGGGGGGACGGACCATGCCCAGGAGGTCCTCACTGAGTGGAGTTTCCTTCTGCATGCTAATGACAACCACCACTGGCCGCCGGGATGACTCCCGCCTTTCTTTGGGTGGCTTGGTAAGAACGGCGGTGGTGGTAGTGGAGGTGGGGGGGTTTAGAGGTTGCGAAAGTTCTTCACCAGGAGGGCAAGCGGTGACCGAGATGCCTTCATGGACTGGGACGTAAAAGATCGGGAGGTAGTTCTCGATTTTTGGCGGAGGGGTGGGACTGGGGTCAGCAAAGGCAGGCCTGGCCTGACTGTCTGGAGGGGGAATGACCTCTGGAACGGAAGCCCTGGACGGCTCATCAACCATTTTGGGGAAGGTTGAGAAGACCTCTGCTGGGAGCTCCATCTCTTGAGCCAGCACGGTGGGGAAAAGGGTGCCTGGCTCCTCTGCATCCATCACCTCTGGCTTCTCCTTAGGTGGCTCCTCATCCATGCTGAGCAGCTCAAAGCTGCCCTTGGAGCTTTGACTGTCGGGGGTGCCCTGGGGGGAGCGCAGAGGAGGGGTGGTGGGGGGAACCAGTTCAGCCGACCAGCGCCTCTCATCGGAGGGTGATGAGGCCCCCCCACTGGTGGCCCGCACCTTGAGGAGCTCCAGGCTGAACTTGGCCTGCTCCAGCTCCCTCATCCGCCTGCTCTCCCTCTTGGCCCGTGTTGTCTTCTGGCTAGGCTCATCCAGCGTTCTGGTCCTCTCACGGACCACCACTGGAGGAGTCGTGGTGGACCCCGGCGGTTCTGAATGTGCTCTTGACGAGCTCTCAGAAGACCTGGTCTCCCCTCCTGCTCCTGCTCTTCTCGTTCCTGCTGCTTCGTCCTGTTGTTTGTCCTCGACTGGCCCTTCCTGTGCACTGAGCTTCTGAAGGCTTCTCTCCCGCTCCTCGTACGAGCGATCCTCCCACGTGCTCAGGTCCAGACCCATGATGCTCGTTGGCTCTTCGTCTTCCTCTTCTTCTCTTTCGGGCGAAAGGCTCGTCTGGCCATTCTGCAGCTGCTCCTCCTGCTGCAGAAGGAGTCTTTCCTTCTGCTTCTGTTCCTTGAGCTCCCTGAAGCTATCAATCAAGGACACATGGTTACAAGTTCAGCCAGATCAGGAGAGAAAACTCCCTGGATTGAAACTTTCCTTCATGTCCAGCCAATCAAGTACATTTGCCTCAAAGAACTTCCTCTCAGATGTGTAAACTAAAAGTAGCAGCCTTGCGAAAGAACTCTCATTCACCCGGCTCAGCTGACTGGAGCTACTTTGTGTTGGGGTGTTTATGTAATGACATTATCTTAACAGGAGACTGTGTGGTTGGCACACTGTGAATAAGCCGGGGATACAGAGGGGGGATTGGATATAGAATTATGACCAAATACCAAAAGTGAGCCCTGTTGCAAGCCCCTGCTTGAGCCATAAAAGTAAGTTTCTATACTATACTGTAAGATTCTATACCACCTGGTTCTATACCAGTGGTCAGGTGATTGAAGGTAGATTACCTCTGTCTGGCCAAGTAGCCTCTGCTCGCCACCTGCAGCAGTGCCACCGCACCACGCAGCTTGAGGTAGGCCTCCTTGGCCCGGTGACGGCGCCAGGCCATCTGGATTACCAGCGCTGCCGCCATCCGCCTCCACAGCCACCGCCTCCACTCCCTCTGCAGCAGCAGGGCCGCCCCGCGCCACAGCCCCAGCCTGCGGCGCTCCCTGAAGCCCCGCCAGGCCGTCTGCAGGCACAAGGCTGCCCCCTCCTGGACGGCAGGGTCGTAGTCCTCCTCGTCCTCTTCCTCCTCGTCCTTGGACTGGTTGTTGCGCCACCATTGCTGTGGAGGTTATGTTGCATGTATTATAAATATATGTGGATGATGCTGTGTTTACAGTAAGATTGTGGACCGTACCATTTTAGCGGTAAATTAGGGTGGTGTATAAGACACACAGGCAAATTACCACATAAAATAATGGAAGAATTGGCATAATCGCAAATAACTCAAATGTTTCTAAATACATGTTTTAGGTTTTGTTTCTTGTAACTTAATTATTTAATGTGCAACTACATTCCAATATCTGATACTCAGTTAATAGCATTAAAACTCGAAGCCATAATACTGTGAATGTTGGCGCTAAGACAATGTCACAGTATTTACCACAGAAAATAAATTCTCAAGCTAACATCAGAATCCAAAAAGAAGAAAAATTTATATACATGTAGTGAATGTCCATGATCAATAAGGCTCAACAGTATGCCCACTTTAAGGTAAATTCATATCTCAATTATTACACTTAATAAAAGTAAATTTGTTATGAAGCAAAAGCTGAAGATGGCTTTGTAGCCGGACATTACCTGGATCTGCACGGCTGCGTGTCTCATCCTGACAAAGTTCTTCCTCTCCAGCCGTGCACGGAAGCGCCGCTGCAGGGTCACGATGTGCCGGAGCACTTCCTCGTGGAGCCGGGCCTGCAGCCGCTGGCGGTCCGCCCCTCGTAGGAACACCTGCGTGGGCCGAAGGGGAGGAGTCGGGTAAAAGAAGCATGCGGGAGCAGCAGGGGTGGAATTACGGTCACACAGGACTGGGACACTTTATTACACACACGTATGGTATAACTAGATGGGATCTGCACGGTTGCTTGATGTACCAAGTGTGCCAATGTGTACACAATCAACTCGAATCGAGAAATGTCAGGTATGGGTTGCACATTATAAAGGCATTTAATGAATTCAATTTTTGGACAGTTAAAAACAAAGCTGGCTCATTGCTCATCTATGACTAGTGAAATTCCAGGGTTGTGGAAGGAAATCACCCATTTCAAATATAGCAACATAGATTTAGTCAGGAGTGTAGGTTTGGCTTGAAAGGTGGGGTTATGTTATCATGGCTGGCTGTCTATTCAAGGTTACGCATGGCCCCCTTCAAACAGGCCATTTAAATGAAGTAATGGGGACCAATATGAAATAAAATCAACACCAATGGATTGAATGGCCCGCCTGGCTACTGGCATCTTCCTGTTGTGCAAAACTATATGTAAAAAATCCATTCTTCAACATCTTTTCATGGCCAGGACCTTGACCAGGACCATCTACAACAAACAGCTGTGGATTCTTACAGTGAGATGAGGCACTCTACAGGTGCCTGAGAGACGTACCATTGATCTGCCAACCTGGAAGCCATCAGGTGCAAGGTCGGCCTGGCGCAGGTAGTGTCTGATGCCTTCTTGGCTTGCACTGGTGCCCTCGGGGAGCAACACACGAAAGTGGCGCACAAAGTCCTGCCAAGAGAGAAGGGAAGTGGGTTTGTCAGACACACACAGCAGGGAGACTGTGTACAAAATGTGTACTATTTTACCTTTATCATAATGAGGTCACTTTGAATCCTTTGAATCACAATGGAAGTGTGCTACTGTACAATGCGAAATGCATCCCTCAACCTCACGACGTCAGGCACAAAAGATCTTGTTGAGACACATGGTTTCAGGGTCAGAGTCCACGTTGACCTCGCATCAACAAGTCCAGAACTCCCCTAGACTAAGGGCTTTTGTCTGGTCTCATTGTCAAAGGGTGAGGCAGGACTGAAAATCATATGCTGTGTTTATACAATTACCCCAGGCAGAGCTGATGTCATCACACACACACACAGACCTACACTCAATGGAAAGTCTCTGTGCTCACAAGCCAGGTCAGGATGCTTCATAAGTCCTCATTAAGTGACACACGGACAAGATATTTTTTAATAACCTAAAATCCATAGACGTAAAATGGCGGGAGGGGGGGGGCAAGGATGCAGTAGACGTGAAGTACGTTTTTGAGTTGTGAGGTAATGACAACAAAATGAGCATTTGGCTCAGAAATAATATATACAACCTTTCACTGAATAGCCTTTTCAATTTCATGCTCAGTCTCTTACATTTGAGTAAATGTTGGGATCTTACATTAAACCATTATTAAATTCAGTACTTACCAAGCAAGTCAGAGGCCACTCAAGCCTAGACCTGTATCATATGAAATACTCAAGGATTTAATGGGTACGACTTGACAGTCTTATTTTCTTATGTCAACAGGATGTTGACACCTTTCAAAGTAATCATTTTTTTAACGTGTGTATTCATGGCATGTGTTTGACTACAAAATCCTTAGGGTTATATGGACAGGTGGGCAGCAAACCACTTCCATATGAATACAGACGATGAACTGAGATATTTGTGTGTGTGTGTGGGGGGGTTCTCCTCAGGCCCACAGAAGAACCTTTACTGGGACTCCTACACACTCTGACCGCATGTTAACGTGACCTGCAAAAGAAAGGCTGGTACAAGCAGCACCTTCCATTTCACACAGTCCTCATTTCAGTCTCTTTCAGAGAGTAGGAGCGGCCTAGGCCCAACACACTGACTAGTCCTGGTGAGGAGAAGCACTCCTCTCAATGGGATGGTGAGGAGAAGCAGAGGGAAACCCCTCTGGTTTGAGAGTGGAGGTATTGGAGGGAAGTGGGAGGTGTGCGTGCTCCAGTCTGTGTCAGTATGGATTATGTTCCATCTGTTTCTGTCTCACCTCAAAGGTGTATTTGATGCTGTAGCCTGACTGCCGGATGCGCACAGTCTCCAGCATTCCAGTGTAGCGTAGCTGCCTCAGGACCAAACTGTCATTGAAACGCAAAGGCAGCTGATAGAGAGAGATCGAGAGAAATAAAAAGGAGAGATTAAGACAGGGGTGGGTGGGAAAGAGACTACTGGAGTGAGACGTATAGGGGTATAGATGTAATGTAATTTCCTACAGTAAGGCCTTCAACACACTTTCATACATATGGAAACTTTACTTTTACATGTACTTGATCTTGATCAATAACTAAATTTTAATTTAAAGAAATGAATAAATGTACTAATCCATAGCTGAGCAACCGAGTTCTGAAAGTTAAATTGAAAAGATCAACGTCAGTGAAAACTGCTAACATACCTTCTCAGCATTGGAGCGGATGCATTTGACAAAGTATGGCTCTGATTGGCCCAAAGTCTCCATCAGCTTATTCAGCGAGGCCTATGATTAGACAGACAAGAAACAAAAAACAGTCATTTTACAAACTGTCAGACACCCAGTGAAACAATACAAACTTGCACTGTAGACAAAATGTATGTGGTGGAAAATGCAGGGTGACGTGGACTGGTGGTTTTGTCGGGTGTGAATATTTGTCGTCCTGCCTTTATGACTCCTGTGTGTAACATTAAAAAACAATGTCTGGGATCATAAAAAACCAGTATGCGGTTGGCTCCTGATGTGAAAAGGACTGGGTGTACAAAACAACCCGGTTCTCTTGCAGTATGTCTTCATTTTGACAACCAGGGAACACAGTGGATGAATTGCACCTGTGGTTTGAGCTGGTTTATGTGTGCGTGTGTGTTAACATGTGTGCATGCATGTGTGTTGAGGAGACTGTCTGTGTGCATGATCATGCGTCCCACATGTGTGTCCACGTGTGTCTGTTTCAGAGGTCAGAGGAATTCACCCCAGCCCCCCTCTCTTTTGGAGGATTAAAGCAATCAGCCACACAACAGGATGTGGGAAGTGAAGTCATCCACATATTCTGACTGGGCTTCCTGCCCAGGGTGGGACTGTTGTGGGGCATTCACGGTCCTCCACTCTCACTCACACTGGGCCCAGGGGGAGATTCCACCAAGCTGGGTAGCTTGGCTGTTAGATTAAGACAACCTCATTTTGTTCAACAGAATACTGAATAATACAAAGACGTGTTTGACTTTTTTCTTCAAACTTTCCTGGTGTTTAGGTTAGTTTTTCTTTAGGTTCAGAAGGATCTTCCATCTCTATCATAAATGTGTTGATATAAAGTATGGAAAATTATTTATTAGACAACAGTATATCTTAATGGGCTTTACAAGTTACTGAGCTTTATTGTAACTATATTTCTGCGGATTAAACTAGTAACCCGAAGTGACTGAGAACATCTTTTTCTAAGGGGAAAGGGTTATGGCCTATAAAAATGTTACCACCCAGACATGATGTTATGTCTTTTGTGTGGGATGTAAAATGTGTCTGAATTGGCCGCATACTGAACACAGAGTTCCAGAGCATGTCCATAGAACACTGGCGTCATTCTCACAGCTGGACACTGTTTGAACCACTTGTGATGATCAAGTGTGCACACAACCCGGACAAACCATGGGTTCTTGTCAAACAACAAAAATAGTTTGAAATAATTTCTGAGGGCTTATGAAAAAATAACATTTGTAATTTAAAATACATTTCTCAGAATGAGTGATAAAGATGACTAAAGGGGGGGGGGGGAGAAGCTGGGTGTGGATTTAAACTTTTTGACCAGGGTCATGCCTGTGCAAATAAGCCTGAGCTATACAGGGCACACCACTTCTGGTTTTCACCAAAATTCCTCCAAATGTCAAGGTGAACACAGACAGGGAAGAGTGACCTCTGACCTGAAACTGGGCGCTGATACTGGGCGGCTTCTTCTTCTTGTGGAGGTGGAGGAGGGACTTGGTAATGCGGTCGTGGAGCGTCAGGTTGCTGAGGTATTTGAGGGACTTGACATCCAGCAGGTGCTGTGGGAGAGGTAACACATGGACAGTTTCATACAGAACAGCAATTGGATGGAAAATACTGTGTGTGTGAAGCACAGATATGCGTATCATTACCTTTGGAAGAGTGGGCTTTAACTTGTAGTTTTTGTTCCTCCTATTAAAAACACATTATATGGTTTTGGTAACTACACTATGTTCCTTTGTTCTTTACTCAGCCTGATGAGGCCAGGCAGCACCAGGCTAGGTACTGAGCCCCACATTCACTAGAAGGGGATCAGTGAATGTGGGGTTAGGGCTGGCACACACACACTTACATGAGAATGCCGTGGGCCCTCTCCAGAAGCTTGCTGGAAGTGGAGTTGACGAAGATGCCGCCGTCCTCCCCAGCGTTTGAGCTGGAGCAGGAGAGGTGGCTCTGCCTCCCGCCACGTCCGTTCCAGCCCAGGGATGGAGACTCCCTAGCAAACACACACACACGGTAATGGGAATAATGTTTCTCCAATTAAAGCAGAGCAACCATGATGGCTCAGAACATCCCTTATGTAAACCTGTAAAACCTCTGTGTGTGCGCTTTACACACTGTAAAACCTCAGGCCTCAAGGTACACTGAACCTCTTACCACTACATTTTTTTTCAAGTATCAACACAGTGGTGAACCACACTGAACCACTGCAGGAGAGGGAGAGGTTCGTAACAACTTGTGGTCTTGGGACCGGGGGACTGGGGAGACCATCCATCATAGCTTGGGCTCTGCGAGCCACTGGAGCAGGGATGGGTTTGTTTTCACGCTCCCAACCCTGATTTATAGGGTTTCCTTCCAGCTATGTCGGTGGGCCACACACTGCGACCATGCTATACACAGTAGGCGCACTAAGGTGCACATGTATGCTTCTTTACTAAAAAAGACTGGGCATGACATGAGTCCAGGGAGTGCTGTCATGGGTAATAAGAGAGCAGCGGCCAACAGGCATAGAGGGGTAGTACAGGATGCCTGTGGATGCTTCTTAGTCATACAGCTGGACTTTTAGAAATTCAAGGTTTGTTTATTCTTCTAATACTAGGAGTGTCAGGATTTTGGGCCGTATAATTAATTCTGAGAACTATTTGTCAAAGTTCGAATATTTTTCAATGCTGGGAAAAAAAGTAGAGAAGCTCAATCTGGTCATCTGGCTTTATGGGTACTTAAAATAAAAGTATTTCTTACAACAGGAAAAAAAAACTATAAAAGTAACAGAGTTTTTACTGTTAAGGCCTCAAATACGGATTCTCTTCATGTTTACAATATTTTCTTTTGTGGTCACATTGGAAAAGAACATGGCTTTCATTTTTAACATACTTTGTCTCTGTTATGGTGCACTTGGAGCCAGGAATAGCTTGGACGGCGACTGAGGCGTAAAAAGACAAGCATGTCTGTGGTGTGGTGTTTGGTGGTTTAGGTTTCCCACCTTGGGACAAGACCCAGAGGACTAACAAGAACCCAGCTATGGACTAAGGTCCAGCAAAGCACATCCTCTTTATCCCGAGTGGAAAAGTGTACCTACAGCTAAACTAGGCCGCCTAAAACGTCCTGCTAATTTCAACTGAGGACGAGGATTGCAACATACTGCAGGGATTGTAAATGATTGCTCTACGAAGAAAAATGGGATACATTTGGTTTACTTGGTGGAATAGCTAGAGACATAGCTAGATAGCTAGATCTATAAATAAAGTGTATACAAAGAAAAACTTTGGCACGTTACAATCTTATTTCCTCTAGGCTTTATTCCAGTTTGCCTGAAGTTACCAGATGGATATCAACTTTTAAATGAGGAAATGACACAAATTAAATCCAGGCTGAGGGGTTATGGCACTCCTTATCAAAACTTTCCTCTAACACACACACACACACCAAGCCAGGCATGCTGGTGGTGTTTATCTTTAAACAATACCCCTAAGAGACTTAAACAGTACTGTACTGTCCACTGTAGAGCCCCACCGTGAAGCGCCCTGCATAGAGCAGATATTTATCACTCCCTGGGTCGTCCTCTCTGGAACTCTCTGACATCACGCAGGAAGCAGCTGCATGGGGGCTTTAGTGCTCACTTACTGAAGAGGAGTGTGGAGTTGAACAGGAGGGGGGCATTGCAAATCACATTAGGAGGTCTTTAATAACCCCAAACTGTGCCCCTGTGTAACACAATCACCAAATCGTATTGTGGCGGGTGGCCTTTAGACTTATTTGGGGGGGGGGGGGGGGGGGGGGGGGGTACCAGACTTGAAATCTATTGACTCATCCCAAAGAAAGGGTCTGGAAGAACCCTCATCTCTCTGAGTCCATTTGTACCATAGGCCATGACAGGAACACGTTACAAACAATTCTCTTAATAAGGTACATACACTGTAGTCAAACTGACCGCATCTAGCCTGCTCTTTTGTTTGCATTAGGGACTCACCGTGGCGCTTTCTCGTTGAGCATGTTGCTACCCTGCAGGTCTGACAGGGGTGTGCGTGGGTTCTTCCGGGCCACACCTGGTCCAGGACAGAAAGGAGGGACACAAGATGGTAAGAGGACACACACACGGCACACACATATACACAAAGCCAAACCCAGGCTATTTCCAGACCAACACTCTTCTAACACCATAGGACAACCCAAATTAGTTATGAATATTACATGGGCCTTGAATGAAGACTGATTATGGGTTAAAGAATATGTAGCATAACAAGGTAGAATACAGTAATGGTTAATGTTTCCCCGTTAGTGTGGGTGTGAAAAATACAGTACAAAACATAATGCATTTGAGGCATTACTGAACTTAGTTTTGAGGGAAAGTTTACTTTAATTAAATACATCTGAGATATCAAATTGATCAACATAAATATAATTTGACTTAAACATTCTGAATGAGAAATGTGTGGATGGTATTCATCATACTTTTGAACTCGTCATTGTGGGGTGTTTTGAAGGGTGAACTTTTAAATATTCAATTTGGAGAGTAACTTAAGAGAGATATTGGTGGCCTTCAAAAATTAGACCAAAGACAGGTTTCATCAGGAAACCATTTTAAGTAACTGAAAGCTGTGTTTTTAGCAGCAGCTAGGACTCTGTCAATCAGATTGGATTATGACAGTTGGCAGAGGAAGTGATGTAATCCATATGCAAACATTCCACCCCATTAACAGGCTTGAACTGCCAATCAAACAGAAATTTAAACAAAGAATCAATAATCAGGAGACAGCTAAGAAATAGTTTCACAGTAGTCTAATGACTAGGTTCTAAATTCTGGTCGTGTCATTATGTGGTATTACTATGGAGTTAGATTAGTTTCATAATTCAAACAAACAAACGCAACACGATTCAAACAAACTTAACACGATCCAAACAAACGCAACACGATTCATACAAACATAACACGATTCAAACAAACGTAACACGATTCACAAATAAATGACCCTATTACATTCGTTTGCAACCTGACAAACACAAGTTACAAATCCCTGCATTCGTTGGTATGAATCCTTGCATTCGTTCTTGTGGATTTTTGGAACTTTCCTGACGCGCTTTGATCCACAAATGCATTTTTTCTAAAAGATATCCTCTGCAGCCTATCAGATGTCTCCAATTTTACCGGAGAATCACCGGAGAATGTCTAATATGGGTAGACGGGCTCTGCGTTAGCCTAGGAAACACGGAAAATGACTAAACATGAATCCTGCCATTCTCAACAATATTTAATCAGGTATGATCATCGGTTTAATAAGATTAACAAGCAATATTTCACCTACATGCTACCAGACGACATTGCTCGTGATCTGAAGGAGACGATGTCCGTCATTATGGCAGGTTGTTGAAGTCCACATAGACACGTTAATGTGATTGGCTAAAATTGGAAGAGACGATCTGATAGGCTGCTGAGGATATCTTTTAGAAAAAATGCATTTGTGGATCAAAGCGCGTCAGGAAAGTTCCAAAAATCCACACGAACGAATGCAAGGATTCACACCAACGAATGCAGGGATTTGTAACTTGTGTTTGTCAGGTTGCAAACGAATGTAATAAGGTCATTTATTTGTGAATCGCTTTACATTTGTGAATCACGAAATACATTTGTGAATCGTGTTACGTTTGTTTGAATCGTGTTACGTTTGTTTGTTTGATTCGTGTTATGTTTGTATGAATCGTGTTACGTTTGTTTGGATCGTGTTAAGTTTGTTTGAATCGTGTTGCGTTTGTTTGTTTGAATTATGAAACTAATCTAACTCCATATATTACACATTATACTGTTTTTGCTTAAGTCAGATGTGCAACATTTCCTGTTATGTCAGGAGATATTGCTGGGTAAAAAATTGCAAATTAATAAAAATAATAAGCATAATGAGGTATCATCATAAGCTCTAAGCATAAAAGAGCTTTAGGTTGCAAACTTCTGCTATCAAGCAAGTTGTGGCGCTTTAAAGAGCTTGGCACTGCTGACACTGGAGACAGATATAGTATACAAACCCATAGGCATGGTATTATGGAGTCCATGGAATGAGGTTAGCACATGAAGGAGATGGAGCCTTATCTATTCCCACCACCCAACTAAATACCACAACCTCAGTCAGACATCCTCTCACCCTCCGACACACACGTGCACACACGTGCACACACTCACATAACCTCTGCCCAGATTAGTCCCAAACGGAGGGAGGTGAGGGATACAAAAAAGGTGCACACTATTACCAAGGTGGGTGCCCAGTATTGTTACTGCCTACTACAGTGAAATAGGTCCAGCCCCCCCCCCCACCCCTGAGAAAACAAATGTTTTAAAGAAGTCTAACTTCAGAGGTGATATTGTGCATGTGCCCCCCAACCCCATTACCACTGAGCAGGTTAAACAGGGGTGCTATGGCTGTTTCCATGCAATGCTGTCCCCACGACAACAGATAGGGTTAGTGAAAAGGGGGTGGGGGGGATGGGGGGCCTGCGTACAGTGGATTACATGCAAGACAGGTGATTAGTGAGATGCATTCCCAGGCGCGTACAGAGACGTGGGGGTGGGGGGGTGGGTGTAGGAGGAGACCAACAAACACCTAGCCGAGTGTAAAACTGTTTGTGTGTACAAATATCCAATGCACACATAATGCAAAGGAGGCAGTTACAGCTATATAGCCTGTTGTTATAAGCTTGTCTAATTTGTAAATGAAACGATGACTTAGCAGGTAGATAAAGAATGCTGTTGGTCTAACCCCGAGACCCCCCCCCCCCCGCCCACCCTCCACTCACAGTTTTGCATGGAAGCCAGGGAGGGGGAGAGAGGGGTATTGTGGGATTGCAGCCTTACTGTGCTTCTCCTCTTTGCACCGCTGCAGGATCTCTAAGCTTCTCTGATGCACAGGGTGATGCAGAAAGCTAAAACTATCCACACTGTTCAAAGCTGCGCAGGGAGCAGCGGCATCATGCCCTTTGGGAAAAGCAAAAAATAAATAAATAAAATAGAAGGAGAAGAAAAAAGAGGGGAAAAAAAGGATAGAAAGAGGGGGAGAGGGAGAGAAACAAAGAGAAAAAAGACAGATTAGACAGCGGACGAATAGAGGTAGCAATCTACAAGAGAAATACCTGTGCAAGACCTTTCAGGAGAGAAAGATACAGTATATTCACATTCAAACCTGTTGTGTGCCCCCCCACCCCACCACCTCCTCTCAGCAATAGTGGTTCTATGGGTGCCTTCCCCCCCCCCCCCCCCCCCAGAGTCCTCCCTCCGGCCATTTCCCCTTCTCCTCATTTGGTTGTCTTCAGACTCAGAGATAACAATCAATCACAACTTTCATGTACATTCCCCTCCGGTGAAGTGATGGCGTGGATGACTGACGGCTCCATTTGGCAGGGTTCCACAACCCTGGAGGGGTTATGGGAGGGGGATGCTAATTGAATAGCTCATCTGTGTCAAACAACATATTCCATTCAGTGTGTGTGTGTGTGTGTGTGTGCAAGAGAGTTGGGATGGTGGGGTGAGGGGTTTCAGGTTGTCTTTTAGATGTGGGATACATTGAGCAAAAAAGCAGGAGGAGCAAAGGGTATGTGACTTTGGACAGATTAACCAAATCAAAGACTTACACTTCTTGAGCCATCACATGAAAATCCTTGGGTTTAATTACGCAATCCAGGCACTGTTAAGACTGGTAAATCTGTTCCCAAAAGCTGAAACTAAGTGGTTGGCTATCTTATTTGAAATGGCAACGGAAGCTAGGATCTTCTGTGAAACTGTATATACAGTAGACAGGGAGGGAGGGAGTCAGATGGCTGAGCGGTGAGGGAGTCGGGCTACTAATCAGAAGGTTGCCGGATCGATTCCCCGCCCCGCAAAATGACGTTGTGTCCTTGGGCAAGGCACTTCACCCTACTTGCCTCGGGGGGAATGTCCCTGTACTTACTGTAAGTCGCTCTGGATAAGAGCGTCTGCTAAATGACTAAATGTAAATGTAATGTAAATGTAGACAGAGTTATTAGAAAGGATCTGTATACAGCATAACAAGCATTGTTGATTACCAAATGTGATCTAGCATTAATCTTGCATATCTACGGCAGACAGAGCAAGCTAGGAGCACTAAGAGGATTAGCAGGTGGAGGGAGAATAGGTCTAAAGGTGGAATAGACTGCTGAATGCAGGAGAACACTACAGACTACTGTCCACACACACATACAACAATGTACCAGCACAGGGGTGGGTGAGAGACCTTAGATTCTGTTATGTTTGGAAAAATGTTCACATGCACACAAACACACTAACGCACACACACACACACACACACACACACACACACACACACACACACACACACACACACACACACACACACACACACACACACACACACACACACACACACACATCTCTGTGTCCCAAGGAAGAGTGTAAGGGGGACTAGCTCCTGCTCTACAGAATGTTGGCCCAAGCAGCCACCTTGAACCTACAGCGAAACCGTGTTTCCTTGCATCTATACAGTAATCACACTAATCATTATCTCCAACATCCTCTGTGGAAGAAGTTTCGGTATAATTTGAGTTTGTATTCTGTGTGTGTTCAACGTATTTGTGTTGAATGCCAGTGCGTTGAGTCCTCATTCCCCACTCACCACTCTTCCTCTGAGTGTGTCTTTTGCCGGCCTCTCGGAAGGCCACCATGGCTCGAAAGTAGGCCCTCAGCACGGCCCAGCGGAAGGTGGCCGGCGGGTCGATGCCGATTAAGCCACAGATGAAAGCATTTTTGCTGCTCTTGAGTAGGGCCACGATGTCAGGCCGCATGTGGTCTGTGTTCTTCTCCCTGAAGTCCTGTGTGTGTGTGTGTGTGTGTGTGTGTGTGTGTGTGTGTGTGTGTGTGTGTGTGTGTGTGTGTGTGAAAAGGGAAGAAGGGTGAGAAGAGTGAGTGTGTGTTTATTTGTTGTAGAGCATTGGGAAACAGACAAAGAGAGAGGGCAAAATATGTGTGTGTGTGTGTGAGTATGTGTGTGAGAGAGAGACAGACAGAGACACAGAAACAGAGGAAGGAGGGAGATGTGGGGACAGATCTCCCACCAAATTTCCATTGTGCCTTCTATATCAACTCGAGGCACAGCACAAATACCGGACAGACAGATTTATGCCTCATAGATTGCCAATGCAGTATCAAATTAACTCATATGTATTGTATCTTGAGAATAGGCTCCAAACATAACACCAGTACCCTAAAAGACTTCTAGAGAAAATGAGAAGGTTGTTGTTTCAGTGAAGGTAGTAACATTAACATTCAAACAAAAGCCCAGACCTGCACAGTGAGTAAAATCTTCCAGCAGTTGCCAGATCTTGATTGTGGTAATGTGACTGCACACCTGGGCGTGTTGCCAGGTAAGTGATAAAAAAAAATCCCCAGTGCAGGTATGTATAAGCCTTCACACCCCATTTACTAGCTATACAAGAGCAGTATGCCGGCTCATGTTATCTTGTTATGCTGGGTCTGAGTGTGTATGTGTTACTGTATGTGTGTTCAGCATTCCCCCGGGCGACTTCCTCTGTCACTTGAACCAAACGTCTACAAACCCATACTAAACCCAGAAACAAGAGGAAAATCTGAGCAGCAGCAGAAATGCCTTTTCAATGATGGCCACTGACCTTGACCCCGTATTTGACCTTGCCAGCATAGTGGCGGATGATGAAGGCGGGCTCCATGACAGCAGGAAACTCAATGTAGCTGTTTCCCTCATGCTGCCGTCTGAACTTGTCCAGCAGAGTCTGGTTGGTGGCCTGGGGAAAGCTAGGGCCAGTGCACAAGAGGGAATGGAGTCAGAGTATTTTCAAAGAGGTGTATGGGTGGGTCAGACACACAGCTGGCCAGAAGCACTCACTTGCACTCCTCGTCCAGTAGGTGGAGCAGTGCTGTGGGCTTCTTGCTGATCAGGTTGATGCAGCCGGTGTTGTCGATGTAGTCGATGTTGTGCCAGCTGATGCCCTCTGACCTGTACTCCTCCTGTGGGGGGAGGGGGGCAACACAAACAGGACGATGGGTGAGGTGAATTGTCGCTCTATTGTCTAATTGTCGATAGCAAAAGTCTCCATACAACCATCCATAAAACCAGTCCCATCTGAATTCCAAAACAAGTTCTCTTCAGCATGAATTAGCAGCCAGACCCTTTTCTGGTTTCATAAAATGTACAGCATTCTTAGCATTTTGTCAGAATAACGTAATAAAGGCCTTTAATCCGAGAATGTAATAATGACATAATTATTGTTTTTTTTTTTATTCTTAATGATATCCAAATCTTTTGATCCCTTTTTACCCAGACAAATGGTCAACCTTACCAACAGAGGTTGATTTGCATTGCTTATTCTACTTCCCGCACAAATAAGGACTGGTCTACACTATGAAATCCTGTTCGTGCCTACCATGGAAAACAATAACCTAATACGGTATATTCAGTAGCTCTTAAAAGGATCGGAATGAACACTGGTCTTGTCCTTCAGTGCTTGGCTCAAAGATAAAATATGTGGGCACACATACTGTGATCGAAGTATGTTGCTCAAGTGTGCAAATTACTGTGACCAACAATGTATTTCAATAAACAGGACGATGTAACGAGTGTGAGAACTACTATCAAGGTAACATACAACAAAATGTGATTAAATGAAGTACAATGCTTGTCACAAAAGTACTTTAATTAAAAGTAAACGAAAGTATCAAAAAAAAATGTTTTTGTATCTGATTGATGTAATTAACTGGCATGTTCCTCTTCCCTGTGACACACTTAGAACTAGGCGAGGATGGCCTTAGCAGACATGACACGAGACGTGTCCGAATTAAGAAAATACGAAAGAAAAACATGTTTTAGGATATTATGATTTAGGATTATGATTATAATTTGTTGATATACAATGGCATATAATTTGAATAAGTATAAAGCAGTTTATTGCTTACTTTACTACCTACAGGTCAGATTAGACTTTAAAATTAGATTTTTGTGAACCATAATATTATTATATTGTAATGAATTGAATTCTGCCTAAGCATTGTTTTACACGTTTGCATGGGTCAACTGGAATGACTATTCAATCACTGATTGATTGTTTGACCGCAACATGTTGCGTCTCTGGACTTCAACGGAGCGTAAACCTTGACAGATAATAAGCTTATTTCACTGACATCAGTTTGTTCTCAAATCAACCACATTTTTTTTTATCTTGCACTTCCAAAAATATGTCTCTGATCATACAGGAACACCTAATGTGGACAGCCTAGATCTGGCCCCACAACGTGCCTGCACTCTGGTAGGCCCACACGGAAAAGACAATAAAAGTCAATTTACGAGAATTCTATAAATGGTTCAGTGAAGAGAGAAAGAAAAAAACACCATTAGAAGAGTAATGAGTGTGCGTGAGGGTGCCTGGTTGTGTGTGTGTGGTGACTGGGTATTCCAGAAAACACTTCAGTGATGATAGCATGCATAGCACCTTAGCCCAAGGTTGTTGGCTCCATCACTGCCTCTCTTTCTCTATACTTCTCTCTCATGATGCATAGAAAGACCTGCTAAGTAGGCCTACACTGTGAAAGAAAAATACAGCAACCACACAGAGGAACACAGAGTGCTTTATAACAAACTCCTTCAGTGGGATAGAACGTAAAAACAGTTTATGTTAACAGCCACATGTCGACACTGAATTGGTATGTTCACACAGTTGCAAGTTCACACAACACCAAACTTGGTTGCTAGTCTCAAACAGTGTTGTTGTTGCAAGGCAATAGTTTTGAAACGCAAGTTCGGCTTGGTATAGTTAGTCATTTATCTACCATATAATAATAATAATTATACCAACATAGGAGTTATATGATATTGGTTGACAGAGACATCCTGCAGATAGACACTTTCTAGGACCTCTGCAAGTAGTCTGTACGCATGCAGGCACCCATATATGCATACACCTGCACACTTACACAATCATGTGTGAGAAATGGAAGGGCTATAAGACCTAGAGTACAGTAAAAGTGTAAGGGTAAACGTTTTTAAACTGCATCATTCATTCAACACGAATTACAAGTATCAGGTAGGACTCTTGCCAGATTTGACCCTTCATTCAAAGCGTAGGAAAGCGTGACTTGCTTCTGCCATCAGACATGCAGCAATAACCGTGAGAAAGTACAAAAGGTAACGATTCAAAACAGTTTAATGCTCCAAAGTCATGCATCCCGTGAGCTTTTGAAGATTGCTTTAGAGCACTTTCACCAGCTATTTATTACATAAGCTTCTTGTTTTGTGCCTAGGAACAGAACATTTTAACGCAGCAAATCTGACAAGAGCTTACATTACAAGATGAAGGACAGTGACCCTTGACTTAAGCTTACAACCAACAATAAGACAAAACACTCAGAAGGGATTTTTATGACGCAAAGCCTTAGCACGTTGTTTAGGTTAAATGTGTTTTTTGGTCCCTCACTGAAGTCCCTCATTAACCAATACATGCAATGGGACTTTTCAGGGTGCTATTAACTGGAAGCTGAAAAGCTGACTTTTTATGGGCTTCAATGTCCAACACAAACAACGGTTGAGAAAACGTTGCATTTCTCTAGAGCAGGAATCCTGATGGTGGTAACTGTGACACCCTCATGTCAATCTGTGTCTACTTAACATGGCACAAATCTGTCATGTTTGCAATCAGAGGAGGGAAGTAAATGATAATGTGGATCATGCAATCGTCAGCCCCTGACCCAAGACCTGTTGTGTAACCGCATGTCCTCTGTTGTTAAAGGGTTATTGTACAGTGAGCATTTTGTATGATAAAACCATCGAGCAGGTTAATAATCTCACGCCTATTATACAGTATCTAAATAAGGTCCTGCAGTTGCATCTTGCAAAGGAAGATAAAACCTCTCCAAATTCATATTTACTGAGCAAAAAAGCATGTTCAGAGAGTTTTACGTCAATAAAAGCATTGTTTGATAAGAACACGGAAATTGACTTGAAAGAGCATTTACCTGCTCCAGTTTGAAGATGTGCTGGTTGAAATAATGCTGCAGCCTCTCGTTGGCGAAATTGATGCAAAACTGCTCAAAGCTGTTGTTCTCATAGTCTTCAAAGCCAAAAATGTCCAATACTCCAATAGATAAGATCTGGGAACAGAGGGAACAAGTGGATATTTACATGATAGGGGAATATATATATATATACATACGTGTGTGTGTACAGTAGTATTGTTTAGATTGTCTTTTACTACACCACGGGTCATGGGTTGAACTGATCATGCTGTTTTAATGACAAAGCTGAGCTTGAAACACAACCTACAGTAAGTAAACCTAAGTTTTTTAATTATGAAATAACATTTATTCTAAAAGACCCTTGGAGATAATTCTCCAACTCCAAGCTATCATCTGCAACTCAAGTTAGAATGCAGCAACAACTGGTAATGATTAGAGGGCTTGTGGAGTTAGGTCATAGTTAGCTCTGCAGAGACCTTTAGGGAAACTCTAAATAGGATGTTTAGCCCAGACATGAGTGAGGCCGAATACTGTACTGTATGAAGCCGTTTGTCAATGATGCAACCTTACCTTAGCTGTGTCCTCCAGGTCCCTGTTGTTGAGCAGCGCATGGTTTATTCGAAACACTATCCAGTCAAAGAGGGCGCTGTACAGAGACTTGGACATTGAGTCACGAACAGTCCCCGCCTGGATGGAAGAAAAACACCTACTTTAGAAGTATCTTTATTTTCTTCTATCTGTGGTCATTTACCCGGGAACCCGGAAGAGCTTGGAGAAAGCATAATGTACTTCTTGTATGTTTGGATTTAAAAACCTGCTACATAAACAGACCAAAATATCAGGTCATTAGACCCAAGAATTCCCCTTGTGAAGTGAAGAAATCATTCATTCATTTGACATGACAGGAATGATAACAGCAGTACAGCTGTATATGTAATATCAGACACTTCATAAAAGGGGAAAACCAATTCTGTATGTAGATCATTTAAACTGTCTCAAACTAAATGGACAACATTAAACTGCTAAAGACTGATTTACATCCAATCAAAGAGTTCAGGCAGTGTGCCCTACTGGGCCGCAGGTGGTACCAGCATGTGTTCCAGCAGTGGCACAGCAACAACATATTGTCAGGGTGAGGATTAATGACATTAGCCTGTCTAATACTCGTTGAGGATGACACAGCCACTTTCAATCCAATCTACTGTAGCAGACACAATCTACTGTAGCAGACACAATCTCCAGTCGCAGGGCATTCTCAACTGTCTGGGTTGGGCTGATAGGTGCTGGCGTCTCGCACTCGGTCTTATGAGGGCATCAGCCACTGGGCTAGCCAGTAAACAGCTAGTGATAGCCAGAAAGGTTAGATACGTAGCTGCACACAATTTGCTATTCAGTTTTACATTCTAAAGCATCTCATTAATGACACACAGGAACACAATTACACACAGAAGAGGCAAGTTTCAGTTGTACTTGAGTTCTCAAGTGCTATAGTACCAGTAGGAAGGCCTCTAAGAATGTTGCAACCCTGAAATCGGTACATGGGGGCTCTTTGACAATGGGCCACCCAACAAGCTGCCAAAAAATTCACCACTGTTTGTTCATCCTAAATGACCTCTAAACATTTACAATTATTGCAGTGAAGGGGGATATGACTGTGTTTTGATATTGAACGAGGCGCCTATAGAATTACTGTGGTAAATTAACCCCAGTTAAAAGCAAAAATGACTTTCAATTTACTTTGAATACTGTGAATCTCCTTCATACCCCTAAATGTTTGTGCAGTTTCCCCCCAGGGATCAATAAAGTATCCTCTACTCGATGCTCAACATCCTTTTTACAGTAATAATTTGTGAATAATGAAGTAGGCAATAGAATCTTACATGTGCATTTGTTTTGAACCTAAAAACAGGACAAACCTAGCTTTGGAAATGAAATACAAGTCTTGAAATGACTCCAAACTAAATATATTGGGAAGCGAACACAATTTGATAGGCCCTGGACGGCATGGCCTAAAATAACATATTTAATATCACAGGCTTTTCCTTTGGAGAGTGTATGCCTGTTGGTCCAGCTCGAAATAGTCCCCCCTCCCACCCCCCTATTTTCAGCAGGGGTTCCTCAGTGAGATGTGGCGTGTGTTTGTTTTCATGGTGGGGGGTGGGGGGGACTAACTCTCTCTATGCGGTTGGAATGCTGCTTCCTGTAAACAGAGAGGGGAGGCTGTGTGATGCCGCAGCATGGGAGAGGAGGGTGCCGGACAGGGGAGACGTGCTGGGAGCCAAGTGTCCCGGAAAAAAGTGGCGGGTCTGTGGAGGTCCATGGGAGGGTGGGGGGGAATAGCCAACCAGCGTAACTTAAAACTATAAGGACAGTCTACAGCCCCTACTCCAATGTGCTGGAGTGGATAATGTCACATGCTTATAAAGGGTACTGTAAAAGTACAATCTGACACTGTCAAACATTGGAAGGAATTACAATATACATTGTAATTCTACATTGCAATAATAATAATAATCACAATAATAACAGATTTGGGTGTGATCAAGTAAATTCTCCCTATATTTAATCTCAGACCATGTTTATTATTTTCCAGAGGACATGTGGTGTGTTTGCATCAATGCCATTTTGATTCAAGAGGCCTTTCACAAATCTTAACAACAAGGGAACAAAGCTGTTCTATGCACAGGCATTTCAAACTGTTTGCATTCTTGTAGGTGAAACATGGTAAAGGTCTGAGATGTAGACCTACTTATTGTCCTCCATTAGTCGGAACATTCCACCCAATCCTGTTTAGGTAATTGAAGGTTTGGTATCCAGTACATTTGTAAGGCTTAGTAGATAACATAGTCAATGGGACGTTGAGCGTATCTGTAGAACGTCTGACTCATGCAGATCTGTGTATTTTCAAGAGTCACAAATATTATGTCAATGAGGGAAATTATCTGGTGTTAAACTACAGAAGACAGTGTTTCCTCAGGAGAATAACAAGTAGGCCTACAACTGGACAAGCACTAAGATAAATGCAGCTTGCTTAGAAGAAACTGACAAAAGATAGCATTGCACTGCACTGCTGGTCTTTCATAACAGACCGGATGAGGTGGCTGATGGAAAAAGCAGTATTCACACTTTCAGTCCTTGACTCTGGGCCGAGCGGACCCTTTTAACGGCCCTGGAAACATCTGTTTTGGCCCCTACTCACCCATACATCTCATTTCCAAAGCATCCTTGTCTTAGCCTGTAGCCAGACAGGCCTAGCCTGGCCCAGCATGACCCTCTACAACATTACCAGTTTAGACAGAGATGCATGTGGAAACAGTGTATTCCTTTACAATGACCACAATGCAGCTTGGTAAGTATTGACAAACTACTTTGACTTATGTATGATTTACAGCACCTTAAAAATATATGTTTTTAATTATAACCCTCCTAACCCTTAACTTTCAAAGGAATTAAGCAGAGGAATGGTATTTTGTGTGTCATAACCCGGCACTTTAAGCATCAGTGATGGTGAAGATGATTTAGAGGAGAACTAACGGGTTGATTTTTTCATGTAGGTGTCTCACCTCTGCCAGTTTGTAGGGCACGATCAGTCTCTCGCCCACCGTCACAGTCTTTCGAGTCGTCAGAGCTTCAAAAAGCATCTCCTCCTTGACCTGTGTGCGTGGTAAGAAAAACACTTATTTACAGTCCTGATGCTTACCAAATGTTTCTCTTTTTTGGGGCTAAATAGCTGTGTACAGGAAACAGCGTTGTACCAGGGTACGTCAGGGCGTTGTACATCAAAGCCTTGATTCACTATAGTGTTTAGGTAGTGATGTGTTTGTATGTGGGGTGGGGGTGGGGGGGATGGTTCTCCAATCCATTTAGTAGCACTTGTGGTCGTGAGAAAGATTAATTCCCGGTTATTGACTAAGGGCCAAAGAAGTGGAGTGTCCAATAAACATCCTGTTCTGAGAAGACGAGAGACGAGGCCCAGGCTTCAAAACATTTCATTGTACGAACTGATACAGCGTGATTTTCTGCTCCGTTGTGACTTACCTCTTTATTCTCCATATACGTGGTGTACACCACATAGCATTTAATAGTTGAAGAAAGCTGTTTATTCATTTGTGCACTTAATTGCAATGCATTTGATTCATGGCCCCATCAAATTTTGGATGATGGAGGCCTAAAGTCAGTGCACCTCAAGTGTTTGACAGTAGTATTCTACCATGGTCCGCTTAACTGAAGGCTTTAAGCCAGATAACCTGTACTCCATAGACCTTATATGATGAATCAGTGTCTATGAGGGTGTGTGAACACTGCCCTGACGGGACTGAGATGAGAGTCCGGCAAGAACGCTGTCTTAACAGCTGGCCAGGTTGTTTCAGGGAAGTGAGTAAGGCTTATCATGGGAGTGTGAATGACATTTCCAATTGTGTTTGTCCTTTATCTGACATCTTAACAGAATGCCAAACAGGATTAAAACTGTGAAATTCCTTTCCAACAATCCATTATTGCTAAATTGAAGCACAAGTCCATGCTGATTTGAGCATGTGCCTGTCCTGACTTCAGTATGTGTGTCATTGTGCGTCACTTGGTGTGCGCGCTCCTATGTGAGACTGCCAGTATGTGTCAGTGCCACCAATCTGCCCGTATAAGGCCAATTCCCTCACACCACTGCCCCCTCCACCCCAAAAACTCCATCATTTAACTCTGTCAAAGAAGTGAGAGAGAGAAATAGTCTTACGCCTACAGAATATTTGCAGACGGGTGACAGAATTGGAAATGATGTAATTACATTCTCCATGCAAACCAACATTCCTGACCGAGGAATTGCGTTTTTCCGCTTAGTGTCTTGACCAGTATTTCACTGAAACTTTGTCTGAAAACAAGTTGAGCTTGCTGAACTAAATGTGGGTGCGTTTGCTCACACTCCATGTCCACATTGACTGTTCTTTTTGTTACCTGAATATCGTAAATTATTTATTTTAAAGTTATGAAACGTTTTGTAAAGCCAGTCCAACATCCCCTACACTCCAAGCACAGCAAGGACGGAATTAGGTAGAATGTTTTTCATTAGTTAGTCCTTTCATTTCCTTGTACCTCCAGCAGTTCCGAGACTATGGGCAGAACTTCAGGGTTGCAGATGTCAATGGAGTCGTCCCTGTAGGTTTTCTTCTTGTAGCGGATGTTTCCCAGGTGGAGGATGGCAGAGAGCAGGGAAAATATCCTGCAGGGGATGAGGTACAAGAAAAAGGCAGTGTACTGGAATAGTGTTTTCATTTATTTATTTGTTTCATTTGCACCGGTGAAGTGAGAGGGTACTAAAGAACTGTGTGTGTGTGTGTGTGTGTGTATGTAGGGACTCACTGTTTTCGTGTGGCAGGCAGGAAGCCCACCATCTCCATGGCCAGCTGTAGTCTCTCAAAGTCATGCTTCAGGTCCTCCCCTTCCACTGTAAAGCAGTCCTGAATGGGCCAATGACAAGAACACCAGGTGTTACCAATGTTGCTAATGTGTAGTATACATTTAGGCTCTAACTAGACATGAGCAACATAGGTGATGCTTCAGCCATTTCGGTTCAAAACATGGATTTTTCAACAAAAAGCAGAACTGCTACAGCGAGCGAAGCTCTACACTATAGACAGCTAATGACAAGCTACCTATAGTTGCTAATTTCCACAAACAGCAAGACATTTAGCAACTTACTATTAACAGAACTTCCCATTAAAATGTCTATTGTTATGACTGGCTAGTTCTCAAAAGAAACTGATAAGTTACTCATCAAGTTGAGTTCCCTATGAGACCATGTCATTATGAAAGTTGGGCAAACAAACTCTTGTCAGTGTAACTGCAATTCTGGCCACATTCAAGGGAGTCTGGTGAACGTTTGCACATGCATGTTCTGCCCATGTAGTGGAAAATTCAGTGCTTTTGCTGCAACCATTCTACTCCACGGAAAATTGGCAGGCTAGTTAAAAGGCAATAAGAGAAGTAGCAATTTATGAGAGTCTTTATAGGATCTGGTGGGTTGTGAGCTCCAAGTAGGGGCTTCAAGAGGGGGAACAAGATGGAGGATATGTCTGTTTTCTTACTTTTCATGAGCTCACAGTTAAGTTGTGCACAAACATACATGCAGACACACGTACACAATCTCCCTGTGTGTGTAACCCTGCAGGCAGCATGTCCTCTTCACAGGTTTTTAAATGTCTCTGGCGTGGGTCCCAGAGACAAAGAGATTGACCAGAGAGAGGCCAGCCAGCTTCTCTGATTACATGCAAATCAAACGCACCACATGTTCACCACAATCTCCTTGTGATGTTACAATGAAACTAAACAGCCAAGAGTTACACACTGTAGTGCTAAACCTAGTTTGTCAAGGTTGAAGTATACCTTGTAGTGGGATCACAGTACCTGCATGTCTAACTTAAAGGCCAAGTTTTGCAGCACTGAATTGTATTTGGTGTGGCTTAGTTGAATAATGTCACATGGATGGTGGATCAAAGGCAGGCAACTACTGGTTGGCATTATGGGTTGAGTGGTAGTTCTGGCTCTTTTGTCAGACTGTGGTTGAGGGGATGAAAAACATAACATATGGCACCTCCAGTTCAAGTACGCTGGTGGTACTGTAACAGCTGTTTGTCACATATTCTGAGAGGGGGCATGAGTGTCAGCTAGCAGGACTGGAACACATGCACACATGCACATTCTTGCAGGGAGTCTTTCCTTTACAGGCTTATTACTACTACTGCTGCCATAATGATCACATGCCAAGGCCTGGCAAAAGGCAAACACTTTCTAACCCTCTCTTCTCGTGCATCTTTCTCATCTAGTCTCATCATTAGTTTACCCCTCCCTACATCTGCCTTGAAGATTGCAAGTTTTCCCAATGACGACAAGCTTTCAGGCAATACAAATATTTGATGTTCCTATATGCATCCATGAAAAACGATGCCTTATTATGGCAGTGCCCATTCCAAGCATTTATGTTCGAGAGCTATTCATGGACAAACTTGAACTTGACGCAGATCAAACATCAGACTACTTACCTTGGATTGCACTGTATTTTAAAACACATTTGAAGTAATTTCTTGTGCAAATGTGTAAATAGAACACTGATTGAATATGCAGGTTACAGTGTAACCATGGCTTACACTGTCCCCTTAGCCCACCACCCATTGGATTAACACAATCAAAATCACACACCAATGGCTTTTTTGGTCACTGACTCCAATCACAGGAAAACTTACTGTAACCAGAACTGATGTGTTTGGAGTTAAGGAAGAGTTGTACTACTGACTGTGTTTGTTTGACAAGTTCACCACAGTTCACAACTGATTGGTGTGCAAAGGTCAAAAGTTCATGGGTCAAGGCTTGACTCCACTATGCTAGCACCAGGGGCTTGTCACTGACATGTTTACCTCCTTGCTGTCACAGTACACTCGGACATACACACACTCAAACATACTCTCCTTCCACATGTGCACGCTTACACACACACACACACACACACACACACACACACACACACACACACACACACACACACACACACACACACACACACACACACACACACACACACACACACACACACACACACACACACACACACACACACACACACACACACACACTAGGGCTAAGTCAACAGAGATCTCCACCTAGGGCAAACAGCAGCCAGTTGAGTGTTTGAACTACCCCTTATCTCTGCAATTATTCAATCTGGCCTTAGTGTTTGTAGTCAGATTGTGATCTGACTAGGATCCTGGCAGGGAGGTTTACTGTATAAATAGTAACCACCAGTCATGGCCAAGTGCGGATGGTGGTTTCGGCACCACTGGCACAGTCCCAAACTATGGAATGCGTAGAATGGGGAAGTAAAATCACACCCTGTTGATGTGTGATCCCCCATCATGGAGTGGAGCATTACAACTCTTGGATACTGAAAAGACAACAACTATATTGTTGCTAAGCTTTATCTACATCTCTGAGGAGGCTTCAAACTAGTTTGAAACCTTGGCATTAAAATCCCCCTGATGTTAAATAACAGAAAGCAAGTCTAGTAATAAAAAATAAAAAAATAAATAAAAAACACTGGCTGTGTCAATGACCAAATAAGCCACCCCAAACCACACATGGAGCAAAAGCAGAAACTGGGGACAATACAAACACAAACTGATAAAAAGCCCCAAAAAATAAAAAATAAAACAGGAACTTGGAAATAAAGACCACTAAATCCAAATTAGGAAGGAGTGGGTGGGGTGACCCTGCGCACAGTGGGTGTGTGGCATGAGCGCAAGCACGTGATTGGTGAGGTACAGTCAAGTGGCAGCAAGTCTACTACTCCTGGTGGCACACCAATAGCGTCTCACCACGACACACCCAGAACTTTAAGATACTGACCGGTTCGCTCTCATCGTAATTTTCCCAGTGCAGTCTGTGGACTTTCTTTGTCATCTGGAAGGTTGAGGGACATTAGATGGGGGTTAAGGTTAGGCGTTAGCATTGACAGACATCGTACACACACACATACACACTCTTCTCTTGGCAATGCAAGGGTAATGTAGTTAGTGGGGGGGAGCAACAATTGGATACAAATGCACATTTTTACAGTCACGCACACAGACACACACACACACACACAGAGTAAGCATGGAGGAGCACCACTAAGACAGACACAGGAAGAAAAGGCTGGATGTTTTAAGGTTGAAAGATGGAAGGAGATTTGAATACCTGAGCTTTTGCTATAAGAAAAAATTGGGTCTGCAATTTGCTCTAATCTCTAAATGGTTTATTTAGCTTGTGCACAACATGCCAGAGGGGAGGCTGAGGTGGAAAATTGTGAAAGTTATGAAGTCCTTGGGAACGCTTGAGCTATTGAGGAGAGATGGGGAGTTAAAGATATACACACAGGGCTGGGGCAGAGGAAGACAGAGGGAGAGAAATAGAGATAGTGAGAGAGAGGGGTGAAGGATGAGGAAGGAGTGAGACAGAAAGAGTGAGGGAGAGGACTGCACATCTGAGGAATAGAAGGAATTCACAGCCTTCTCTTAGTGGGCTCTCGGACAGACCCTGGCTCTGTACCATGATATGGACATGTAAACTCAGGTACTAGCAGAGATGCCACAAGTTATGAACAACATCAACATTCCACACCTTTGATGGGTTTCTTTGAGAGAGTGTGTGTGTATGGGTGTGTGTGTCAGAGGAAGAGATTGTCTAAGTGGTATCTAACAGTATTCCTGTGAGCCTCTAGATTCACATCTATTGTCTGTGTGCTGTGTAGCTTTGTGTGTGTGTGTATCTTTACCCCCATGATTTTATATAAATATATGTCAGAGAGACACTGTGTGCGTGTGTATCTGGATGGGGCCAGTTTGTTGCAGTCAAAAAAGCAAGAGGGAAACAACACTTGGTATGGGAAAGATTTGAGAGAGACTAACACCAAGCAGCCTCTCCTCTCAGCATGTGTGTGCTTCTCTTTGTTTATGCTTTAACCAGGCAGCATGACATGGTTTGCCCCTGTGGCCTGGGGGCTCTGTGTGCTACCAGAGTATGTTGGCAGCATATTGTCGCAAACAGCTGTAGGTAGTGTGACAGTGTGTGTGTGTGTGTGCGCATTGTCTACCAGATGTCTAAGAGGCTCACATGGGCTCCTGCACGAGACCCCGCACATACACACCAAAAATCCTTTGAAACTTGCTAGATCAGGATCTTATAGAAAGATAACCAGACATTAATTTATATATGCAAACATAAACACAAAGACGACCAACACAAAAATACATGGAACAATACAAAGTCAAAACTCTCAAGCTGATTTCCTAGACAGGGTGGCAATGTGATGGTAATAAGTGCACACACACACAGACACAGCTTGTCTATCTGATGGGTGAGGGATTAGGCCCTTGTAAAAGGTCTCTCTCTATGAGAGAGACTAGGGGAGCTGCTGAAAGGCACCAACAATGGAATGTGTTTCCTCTGTGCTTTGCTTTCCTCTCTTTCCGGTTTTCGGAGAGGGGGAGGTGAGAGAGAGAGAGGTAGAGACAAACAGCAAGACGGAGAGAGAGATATACTTACATATATATGTAAGTGTGTGTGTATGTATGTAATATAAGTGTGTCACAGAGACAGAGAGACAGACCCACACACTTGTATACAAATAGATACAATGCAGAAAACACCACACACACCCCTGGGTGACTCTCTCTGACAGACCAGGTGACTTTGTCCGAGTCTCTTTAAGAGGTCGAGCTGACCAGCCTGAATGCTAACCTGATTGAGGTAATGGTATTCTTCAGGCTTCTTGAGGTGAAATGCCGTCCTTTCCTCCTCACTTGCTCCTGCCAGCAGGTAGTAAAACACATGGTAGTTTCTGGAAAGAAAGGAAGGGAACAAAGGGAATACAGGAAGGAATGAATAAATGAATGGAAGAAAAGAGGAAAAAACCCACCTCAATCATGTGTTTAGCTAAGATCTACCACCAGTAGACACATTGTCATGGACTGTGAGAAGTTATTATTGTGCTTCTGAGCAAATAGGTTCTCAACTGGTTGAGTATTTTCTTTTCGTAACAGGTTGGAACTATTCATTTACTGTAACATCAGTTTCAGCATTACTCAGAATTCTTTGTTTCATGACTGCACATAATAACTTCTAGATTCCACACTAACATGTCAAAAACTTTACACATGGAGTCAGCAAAGGGACGCCCAGATAGTCATGACCGAGTTGACCCTTTACTGTTGACTTTGAATATTTAGAGTGTGAGCATGTGCACCAGAAGGACTGGATATCATGTTGCTGAATCATTCCCATATGTTTCTTTTGAATAACAATGGATGGCTTATTCACAATGAGTATCTTCTATCAGAATTGCAGGGATTTATTAATAGCTTGTTGACTTTTGGGTTATAATATCAAAATACACATAAGAAAAAACAGTGTTTTCTTTCTCTCCAATCAATTTCTAGGCAAAATAATAATTTTTGGCCTGAGGGTAATAACACAATATCTGAACAGTGAAAGTACGGCAGTTGGTTTTGCTTAACTAAGCAATTAAAAAGTAAAAAGTAGGCTGATACTGTTGATAGCATGTGTAGGCCATCTTAAAATGGCGCCTTGTGATATTATTCTGTATGTTTGGTGCTGCTTACCGTTCATTGTGCTCCTGGTAAACCAGCCTGGACTTCTCTAGAAGATACTTCTCCACGTAAGCTCTGGAACACACAAAACCAGACATTCAAATCAGAGTGTGATGGCACCACATCACAGTAGGCTGGCTGCATGATGTGCTTTGAATTTATGAGCTTGAAGACACAAACTAAACAATCCTAAACTATGAGATGTTAAGACCTGAGAAAACCAAAAGGGAATATACGATCTACAAAACAACAACAACCACCAGTAGTTGTGGCTATTAGCTCCGGTCAGTTTGATTAGACATGGGTTAAAGATGGTCCACTTACCCTCGCACTGTGCCACTCTCCTGGTAGTTGACCTGAATGAACTTGCCAAAACGACTTGAATTGTTGTTGTGGGCGGTCTTTGCGTTCCCAAATGCCTAAGGAGAAAGGACAAGCACAAATGTGATGAGAACATTTACTACGATGGAGAAAATGTATCGCAGATCAACAAACCAATGCTAAAATGTATGTTCTTTCAAAGTTTTGAGTCTTTTAATTCGATATTATTTAAAATACAAGCAAATGTTATGATAAATCATGGTTCAAAACAAGGTGAATAGTACATAAGTCCTGTCCTTAATCAGTCTCATCTCTGGACCATAACATGGTTTTGGAACAAAAACCACAAAAGCACTTAAAGTCAAAAAATGATGCAGCTAAGCAAGACACCTCCAATGTAAAAACATCCCTGTAAGTAATGTGATCCATGTGTACTTGTGGAAAATGTGTAGTGGTGTGCTTTTAATAAGAGGTCCAGTATTTCCCCTCTGGTGTGTTTGTGTTGTAAGCCTGCCTGGAGGGGAAGTAGTTATTTGCCCTGTATAAACCCCATGGTTATTTGTAGCAACACCACAAGTAAACAAATTCCTTGGCAAATCACTTTGAGGTGCCCCAGTGCGTGTCCGGAACCCGCCCGGCCCACACCCCTTCCACCATCACCATAACCAGTCAGTTTGATGCTAGGCTAATGCAATGAACTCTAAGCTACACTGAACGACACCACGTTGGTTCTACAAGCAGACCAATTATTAGAAGGCAGACAGTAATATGTATTAACTCTGCTCCCACAACAAGTTCAACCATTGAGAAAGTTGCAAAGTCAATGACATTTGAGAAATTGAATATATTATACATTTATAATGCAGAGCCCGGAAGGCATGAAATTATAACATTAATAATGACGTGAATAGGGCTTCCATGTACCCCATGATAAATGCACAGGGCCGTTTTGGAGAATTCCTCATTCAGTGAGCCTCAGACCTCAAACCTGGCAGCTCCATGACAAAGGACACCGATGTAAACAGCCAATCATCAGTCAGTATCATGCCACCACTTCCTTTTTTCTGGAGAATGAGTCCCAGCCAATAAAATAAATTCTCATCGCTAGCCTGCATATTTCTTTTAAGAACACGAAGCAAACTGGAATCACACTTCGAGAGAGGTATATTCCAGGTCATGCTTTATGCCTAAATGGCATAAATTCCACATGAATCACTACAGAAATACAGATCTGGAGTCATTAAATATGAGAGACTTGTACAGTGTGTGTACATGCACCTGGTCTGTGTAAAACTGTCCATAGTTAAGCTAGACACTTTTGACTTAAAACATCAGTATTTTGGCTCACATCATATCTGCAGCACTAAATCTTCATCAGATTAAGCTAGGAAGTCAGGCAGTGGCAAGCCTCCAGGGTGCAGAACACTGGGGCCTTCTGAGAAACAGGTGCATCCATGAAGTCAGAATGACAAGACAATCCCAAGACAGACAAGTCCGTCGAAGCATTGGGACTGATACGACATTGAATTTCTAATGTATCAAGTCACTAGGAGGAAATAGATCACTGCCATTGGTAAAGCGGTACCACTGGTGGAGCAGCCTAATCGAAAACTTCAAAAGCACCCATAACATCCCTACATCAAAGCAGAAACATACAGTTAAATTTTGAGTGGTCCAATAACTGTATAGCAGACACATAATTAGTGCAGGGGGGGGAACTCTTGCTCTGCTGTACTTGTACACTTAATCTACTCTGTGCTCTGCCACTCCAAAAACATGATGACCTAATGCCTGCATGTGCAGCCGGCCGTACCCTGCAAAAAGCTGATATGTCTTCTGGGCATGGAAACAGGTCAACGTTGGACCAGTCTGCTTCTCATGTCACTGATGTGTCTGTATTGAGAGTCCAGAACAAACCAAGGTCTGGAGAGTTTTGGGGCATTTTATTGGTTGTAGTGTCCTCTGTGTGTCTTGTTGTTTACAGTAAAGTGTTTCGCTGAACAAAAGAGAGCTGAGGAAGAATACGTTGTTTTAATTCTATCAGGCTGCATGATTGTGCCAACGGTTAGGTAATTTCCTCTCCCAATTGTTTCATAATTACTTGCCTGTATGATTTAAGAGGTCGACTAATATAGCTAAAGGAGAGGACAAGGAAAGGCAAGAGACTTCTCGAGTTTAAAGACTTAACAGCAGCATTTTCTACTTTTTCTTGACATTTGTTCTTTCAGAATGAGTCTAAAAAATGTTGACGGATCATTCTTGCAGACAAGCTTGTTTGCCTCCAGAGGATGCCAACTAAGGTTTTTAAGTGATTTATAATGCTTGACTAATGTCTTGAAATGTTAAAAATCTCTCTATGGCTGCGAATGACTCACCTAAATCCCACAAACAATCACACCATTTAACAAGCCTACCATTTGGTCTACTCACTTTATCACAATCTGTGGTATTTGGAGGCTTTCACAATGGCATGAAAGCATGGGTGAATAGACTTGGTTTGTGTCACAATTATACCCCAGCATGTGTGGGCAAGTGGTATTTTACAGAAGCTAAGTGCTAACCATGTTACTCTGTGTTCCTGAACCTGATGTGAGGCAAGCTCTTGGGTGCTGCGGTCATTGTGGTTGGGTGCGCTTGGGTATTTTGAGTCATGTTAAAAGTGAGGGCCAAGGGTCCTGGGATTTCTAGTCACTACCAACCTCTATTAAAGGTTACTGACAAGTTGCCTTTATCTGCTGAATATTTTGAAAGGTAACTACTAGTACTTTCACAAGTTCAACACAACTTTAATTGATTAAACTATTTACTATTTGTAGTCTATATGGTCCATGTAATACAGTGATGTGGGCAATACACATTTACTTTAAAAGTAAAGTATCTGTAGTACCACGTAACCGTATAGAACTAGCTATAGTAAAAACATTGTAGTTACACTTCATTACAGTTTGCGGTACGTTATTACTATGGTGAAACTTGGTATAGTGGAAGCAGGGCTTACAGTGGTGAGTGGATGTTACCATTGATTTCACTTTGGTAAGCTTCAACTGCCCCTTTACAACATCCACTTATTTTAAGTGAATGTAACCTTAATGTAAAGACCTTCTGGAACTTTTGGGGTTTTATTAATAGAGACTGTTAGAGAGGGAGACAGGAAAGCATGGAGAGAGGGGAAGACATGGGATGGCTGAAATCAAACTCGGTCACCTGGTTAAAGACCTTAGGCTAAGTGGTAAACACTCTAACCTGATGAGCTACACCAAAGCTCAAAGTTGCCAAGATCCCAACCCAACGTAGCAAGTGTCACATCCAACACTGTTACAAGTCCACTGTTAACGAGCAAGATATTTGCATGTGAAACATCCTCACTAAATACAGTAATCGTCTGAACAAGGCAGGAAATTGCGACTTGACTCAAACCTCTAATAATAGATAGTATGTTATTCGAAGCAGCCGGAACATTCTAAAGGCGCCATCGCACAAGCACTGGTCCAGTACAAGGCTCTGTTTCAACAATCAAACTCTTTAGAGTGGGAGCACATAAGATCCTATTGTCGGAGCCTCTTCCTCAGTTCTGAGAATACCACCCCCACCCCCCAAACTCAACACCCCGAGGGTCAGATGTGATGTCAATGAGCAAAGAATGTCTAGAGTCTGAGGGACTGTGCTATGCCCTTAATTAGTTGGCTGCTGCAAAGTGCCACTGCCCTTAAATACCTTCACCGCAGCCACTTCCATTCTGTTCTTCAAAGCTTTCTGTTGTGAAAATTACAACATTTTCATTCATCTATACTGTTTCTCTACACTCTCTCTGCAATTTATTTTTGTAGGTTTAGTTTCATTTTCAAAATATTTATTTGCATTTTGTCTTCCTCGCAAAGAAAGGGTTGTTGGCAAATATAATTTGTTTCCGAAAAAAAATAAACATTGTTGAAAAAACACAGCCAGGAGTGATGAAATGATGACTCACAAAGGAGTGAAGTTATAGTTTGAGTGATAATAGCCGAGATAAAACAGAAATTACAGTACGCCCACAGGAGAAAGAGGATAACCATTAAAATGTGATACACAGACCTCTTTATTCCTCTGTATAAGTCCTCTGAGGAAGGGAGAAAGCTGAGACCAGGATTGAGACCCATTGCTTTTTAACTTGTATACAGCTCCAGAGTCTAATCAAATCTTCAGATCTAACAGTAGTTTATTCAGGAGTTTAAGATGTTAGCAGCAGGGGGTGCGATGGCAGCACACCATCAGGAAAGTCATTCTCAGGCTTGTTTCTCATAGACAAAACAGCCATCAGAGCCTACATCTTTAATTTAATGTAAGCCTCCTGGAATTAAGGAAGGCAGAGCAGAAAATGGCTACATTCCTCCTTCATACTGTAGCTGTCCATGGGTCCACTGTAATAAGGGCTTAAGAAAATGTGCATGTGGTTTAGTAGTGACTTTTCTTTCTCTAGTAAATCAGCAACATTATGTTACCAATCAGTCCTTCATTGAAATTGAGCCCTGTGGGTTTGTGATCTTCTGATCTCTTCACAGATTCTCCATCTCACCAAAAACACACTAACCAACATCAGTTATTCATGTATAATGAGGCATAGCGTCATTCTGTTACCAGCTCATCCAGACCAGCTTATATGTATTCAGAAGGGAACCAGCGTGGGGATGTTGCCAGACATCGACAATGTGGGTGATGAGGACAGTACAGTACAAACCTAGAATGATGAAGTTTGAGTGCACTGATGTATGGCCATTACAAGGTTATGCCCCTTCATGACAGGTCTACTATCATCTTCACTTTATATTAAATTGTGTGTTCCTGGAAAGGTGTGCTTACACACAAATACCAATTAACATTTACTGTATACAATTCAGAATATTTTAGGCCTATATTGTGCATGACTGAAAGGGAAGAGATTAAGGCTTCATAAAGAAGGCCAATTCAATGTAACATTCTAGCTTTCTTTACTACCCATGAGCCAAACTGAACTGAAATAAGACTGGATTCTATGTAAGCAGGTGCAGTGCTGGGGTGGGGGGATGCCAGGCCTAAATTGAAGGTTAGTCATCTTTGTTTTGATGTTTCCCTGCTGGAGTAGAATTCCCCCGTGAGCGATTGTTGCTGAAAGCAGGGGATGTTTACTGTACTGACAGTACACAAAATCTACCGCAGATGCTTATGGGGAGGGGCCGGTGTGTGTCTGTGCATGCGCATTGAAATAGATGTCCCGTGTGTGTATGTGTGTGTGTGTGTGTATGGACAAATAAGTGTACTGTACCTGCAGGCCTGCAAGGGCTTGTGCACAACTGTGAAGATGAGTGTATACGTTAGAGGTTGTCTCTCTCTGTATAACAAAGCTAAATTTAGCCCTTCTGATGCATGGGCTGGGCTGGGCGAATGTGTGTGGCCATAAGCATGGAACGGGTGGCGACGTGTCAAGGCAACTGGAAGCATCCAATAAAGAGGTGGTGAAATGGGAAACAAGTACCTCTAAACCTTGTATGGGGTAGGAACTCTGTCAATCTACACGTTAGACCTAGACTCTTTGATGCGAAGGAGAACTGGGAGTTTTGTTTTACCAGATCACAAAATAAGATGGGGATTTGCAAGGCACTCAAGAAATGAAATGCAGGATATAGTTAAATATAAATATAATAAATTACACTCAGAGCACAAAAAAAAATCATTTGGACTCTTACCAAAGTTTTACCAGCGTAACCCAGAGTTAATCATCAGCCATAGGGTGGCTTTCAGCTTTTAGGACGTATCCTGGCACTGAATGAATAATCTCTGAAGTCCCTGGTTTTGATGTTTTATGCATTTGTTGGTTAGTTGTAACTGATTTAACTACTTGTACTCGCTGTGAATTATATTATTGTTGCTTGCTTTCCTCCAGGTACACTCTAGTACTTTCGAGGATCATGTTGTTTGATTGTAATTTGTTTAACTACATGCTCTTCTGGTTCTACCCATTGGCTCTTATTTGCTTTTCACAATGTATGATTAATGTTTTGGCTACCCACATTGTTCTCGTTGTTTATGATCATTGACCTACGCACCTTTTGTAAAGCTCTTTCTTGTAAGTCGCTTTGGACAAAAGCATTTGTTAAATGACTAAATGTAAATTGTATGCAGCAACCTCTACACCACCCACTCAAATCCTAACTAAACTTTTGACTGACTTATGTAAGTGTTTGTTTTCTTATGTGTGTGTGTGTTTAATGTTTTGTGTGTGTGTGTGTGTGTGTGTGTGTGTGTATCTTCCCATTCCTTTTGAAGCCCTGCACATCCAGGCCATTGAAAGGAGTTTCCTCTATGGTAAAAGAGTTAATTAGAGCTTGCGTAATTTAGCATGGCATCCATGACAAACAAAATGATGAGCGAAGCGTGGCGGAATATGAATGGCCCAAACAAAGGTGGTTGGGGTTCCTTATTTGGGCACCAACTTTCCTACAGAGGTAAACAACGGAGCTGTGTTTCTCTGTGGTAATGAGGGAACGAGGGACCAACAGAAGCTCAACAACTCAAATCACTTTAAAATGATTATTTTTACTTCACTTAGTGACTCTTAAAGCTGATATTTTTTCCAGAAGTATTTTTTTGCTATTGCAGCAAACCTTTTCAAAAAACAAGCGACATCCTCAGCAAATCCTCTGTTGCAGCACAGTTTGTTTACCTGTAATCAGATGACAGTCATCACTTTGCACATGAGCGCTAAGCAGATTACCCTGGGCTATCTGGTCATGTAAAGCCATGCACCCTGCTAATACATCTTTAACCCTCCTTGAAACCCTCTTGTAACAACACTATGGGTGCTTTTGAGAGCAAGAAACAAGCTTTCAAGAAGCTTTCAGCAGCTTGTTAGCTTAGCTGAGCTAACAGTTAAGAACAGAAGGAGTAACATTGGCTGTAGCTTGTAGTCCTTTTCCTAGGACTCAAAATGAAAATTAAAAAAATTGGGGTAGGAGTTTCCTAACCCATATATTTGAATAATCAATGTTTTCCTCTGTGCATGCGCTCCGTTTCCAGAACACTGGTATTAAATTGACTTTTACCTACTTTAAAAAAAGAAAACCGGTATCCAACAAAATCATTGGTCAGACAACTTAACCTAAATAAGTGTATACTACTAGTCTATTTGTTGCCCAAGACACTAATCGAGCATCTATCTTAACTTTAATGACAAGCCTGTAGATGACTAAGCATGACAACTACTGACTACAGAAGTTGGGGCACCCTCCCAGCTCATTGGTCTCTAACTAAAAAGGACATTAAGCGTCATCCCACCAGTCATTTACCGCTCCAAGGCTTGGAGCCCTTTCAGGTGAATCATTAAGCTAACAATAAGAAGGAAAGCATGAGCAAGAATATGAAAGTCCTTCCCTGACCGCACCTTGTGTCAATTTCAATGTCTACCCTAGAGACTTGTATCTGCCCTAGACCACACTTGACTGCTGACCTCCTACCACATTTCTGGTGCAGTTAACACCATAAGAAGTGTTAAAAATGGAAGGCTTCAAGAAAAAAAAGCTTTGATGCATCACCATCTCATGATGCTAGTCATTCCTTCCACTCGCCCACAGACAGAGCCTTCGAGTCATTCCACCAACCACAAGTGAAACAAGACCCAATTGTTCAGCCAAACGACCATATAACTGACCGCGGCTTGAAAAGATCTGATATCAGCACTTGAGGGAGAGGGGGGGAAGATACGGATGTATGTGTTAAATTGTAATAATACAAAGGTTAGAGTTTGTCACTGCCAATGGAACTGTTCCTGGTCAAATGCATTAGATACTGAATGAACTTTTGATCCACTTATTAAATACTGGACAAAAAATTGCAAACGTTAACAGAGAAACAGTGATGTTGAGAGTGAATTTTTTTAAATTGGAAGACATGATGCCATTCCTTAAGTATGAAGCACATCTGATTCACTGCAATTATTACAGTAGATCTAAACAGACCATTGCCGTGAATTTGTACAGTTCCATGACAGAGCCAGTGATGTCCTTTGACATCTCAACATTCCTGCAGTTGACTTAACTTGAGCTTTGTTATCCCTTCTTGGTCAACTGCAATCTGTGTGTGTGTACGCGAGGAAAAAAGCTAATGAGAGCCTACGTGTCTGTGTGACAGAGAGTGAGCCAAAGTGTATGCATGCACGTGTGTTGTGTGTGTGGTGGGTTGAGCCTTGGCAGAGTGCCCGGGGCTAGGCCCGTGTTGCGTTTTGCAGATGTAGGCCTCCTGATGGGCAGTCTTCCTGAAAGGCAGGGCTTGCTTCCCGGTCTGCTTCCCTCTGGCTGGGTCTCTGACCAGGCTGTTCTGCAGTGAAGGCAGCCTTATGGAACAGGCCTAATGTACTGCAGAGACCCATGATGCCTTTTGCTTTGTTGCCTTCCAAAATCATGCCCCAATACACATTACAAGGCTACACAGTGTAGTCACAGGAAACAATGACGTCATCAATTGGATTTCATTAGAAATACTATATGTTGTATTCTAATATTCTCAGTCAGTTTTTGGAGGCTCAGTTATCGGAGGATAGTGCCACATATTCAAAGACTACGAAACAACAGAAAGCCTTTTACTGATATTCGACAGCTGAGTGACTGCATTGGTGCCTCACCTTGCCTCAGGGGCAGGAGCGACCCATGCAACCAACAGCGAGAAACACTGGGCAGCAGCCATTACTGGTATTGATCCCTCCACGGACCAGTCTACACAGCACTGCACACGCCTGAATCTATTCCAACACACTGCAGCACTGTAGACATGTGGTTGTAAGCTAAGGGCAAGCCAAGTACTGGATTCTATACATTTCTCAAGAGAAAAACCAGTGCACTGTTTGTTTCTGACAAGGGAAAAATCTGGTAATACAATCATGTATTACCCATGTATATATTGGCATTTTGTCATCTTACTATGTGCTTACAGTTTGCCTAAAGTTGTCAAAAAATGTCATTGCCATGGGGCAGGTCTATTTGTGGGGTTAACAGTGATATTGATGAATTACAAACTGACAAAGTCGTGCTGTTCTATGGAGGTCAAACTATGATCTGAGTGTGGCTTGCCGGCTGTGGCCCTCAGGCTTTGACCTCTGGCCAACTGCATGGCCTTCAACTTCACCAATACACCATATTCCAGGATCTGGACATGGAATACATACTTTATAGGTGCTTGCATGTGTTTGTGTGTACTGGGAGTATTTTGGATGCTGTGGTTGTCTAAGACTAGAGGATAGTACCAGAGTAGGGCTGGACACATTAAAGTGAAGTGTGCACACACACACAACCACATGCACAGGGGTAAGATAAAGGGCAATGGAGCAAAATGACAAAAAAGCAGATAACAGCAGGGAGGGAAACACAATCACTGCCACTACGTGTGTGTGTGTGTGTGTGTGTGTGTGTGTGTGTGTGTGTGTGTGTGTGTGTGTGTGTGTGTGTGTGTGTGTGCAAATTGTGCTGAGAGTACAGAGGGTCTATATTGGCAGTATCCCTGATTGCTTTTCCAGCTAAGCTGGAAGAGAAACAGACTCAGAGAATCCTGATTATGTAATGAGTGTTCCTCCAGTGTGATCAGTCCCAAAGGAGATAGACATCTAGAGTGAAAAGCTCAAATCTAGTTCTAGCCGCCGCAGCCTGAGTGACAGACAGTGGGCAGCAAACCATCTGGAACTGAGAGGGCGTGGGCCTGGAACTAGAAAGGCCATGGTCTGATGTCAGCTTATGGACATCTGGTTTATATTGGCACTTTCCACTCGAAAGTGAAGTGTTTTCGCATATTCTAAGGGTTTTAAAAGGGATGGGTGATGGGGGAAAGATGATGTCAATTTCCAGTTGTGGACTGTGAGTTTTGAGTATTAAAAGTCTGAAATTTGATTCAGTTGTCTATTTGCAGAAAAGTGTACAGTGTCGTAGACTGGATTTGATGTATGCTTCTTTAAGAACTGGCTTCAGTGAATCATGCTTTCTCTTTTTGCTTATCTGAGTTTCCAAAAGAATTATGTTCTCATTTTTCTCAGAAATTGACTATTTGATCATTAATTGAGTACATTACCCTTTCCAAAGAGATAATATACAATTTTATTGTTTCTTTTGTTACATAAACTATAAACAGATGGCCATTATTTTGCTGCTATATGTAAAATAAGCCCTCCTCTGATGGCACAATCTCTTTCAAAATAAACATGATTCTGGGCACAGGAATCCTGAGCCAAGATGTCAAGGTATTACATCTGCAGTCCAATCCCACTGGGGCCAATGCTGACCTATCATTTTCATTGTGGCGGAAGTGTGAAGAGGGAGGAATTTAAGACACAAACATTATCTGCACTTCCGCAAATAGTATTAGACAAAAAGACACACAATCTTTTAAAGCAAACATTGAAGCCTACTTGCTCCCGAGGCTGTGTCAATATGGGATATCTCAACGCCACTTAGCTTCCGACTTGGATGTGCGTTGTTCTCCCTGTACTTACAGCAGATCTTCGCTAACTGAGCAGGATTTAGTAATGTAAGCAGGAACAGGGCCAACAAAGGTTTTATAGTAAGAGACAGGGTTGACGAGACCAAGTCATGCTTGGGCCTAAATGAAGTTCTGAACGAATTTAACCATTTAAGATGTTCAGACATGCTATCTTCCAGACACAAATGGTTATGGCCTGAACGTGTCCAGAAATCAGGGTCCATAGCTAATACCACTGATAGCATGACACCCAGACATAACAAGAAATAAAAACTGACATAGAACCCAGCTAGGTGTTCACTAAAAGGTGTTTCAATGATTTGAGAGGTAGATGAACATTGGCAGTGATGAGGAAATTTTATCTTGTGAGAAGGTTTATACTCAGAGAAGGTCAAAGACAACAGGAGAAAAGCCAGGCCATGACTGTGCTGGTGTACAAATTATTTGTATCTGGACTAGTCTCCCGTGTGCAGAGGAATCTCCAGAAGAATGTATGCAGTGTTGACAGATCTAGTGGAGAAAGCCTTATCCATCTGGCTAAGTTCACGTTGTGTTTGTCTGTGTGGGTATGTGCGTAGGCTATTCAGACCATGCACCACAACTTATATGTGAAGTGATGCCGAAAACTCACAACATGTCTTACGATGGTTTACTGTTTCTGCCATTTCCTGCCTTTTCACGAGTCTGCTCCCACTCAGACACGCTGAACTAAGCAGAGTTGCTCCAATGAGGATGCCGCTAAAACAATGCAGGGGCTGCCAGACTTAAGACTTGCTGTGGCAGAAATGGGGGAGACAGAGAGAGAGGCAGCCCAGATTCAAGCGGAAGGAGAGGAAATGCAGCCATTGGCAATAGGAACTTCCTCAATCTGGTGGCCATACAGAGAGATGGAATGTAGGAGTCAGAGAAAGAGAGAGAATGACAGTACGTAGGCTATGCATGTATGAATGCGTGTGAGCATGTGACTGAAAGAAAGACTATACTGTCTCTATAAACAATTAGCAAAAAACGAACTTCCGTCCCTAAGATGCTTTAGCCCAATATATTGCAAAACCCCACTCGCTTCCAGGTCAGGTCAATATCTTTTGACCAGCATTGGTTTTCCCTTTCTCACACAAATGTTAACTGTCGCACGATTCCAACATCTGTTGCCCAGATTTATAAAATATTTCTATGACACACATCAAAAACATTCATGTGAAACATAAAAGCGTTACCACCTGACAATGTTGGGGCTTTGTTGGACAACTACTATTGGCTAAGCAGCAGAGGACATACTGAGATTCCTTAGCTTAGGCAATGTCAACCTTCCTTTTCTCACATATTTGAAAGGGGCCAGCATTCTACTAAGTGAACTCTGCTACGGCTAATTGTTATTGTAGATCAGTAACTGTTAGCCAAGGCTGGGTTGGGGCCTCCACTGTCCCACACACAGCTTCACCAGGCTAAGTGCATTCTGGGATGGAGTTCCTCCTTTATGTTCTAGACCACTGAAGCAGCAGTGGTGGTGGGAAGTAGCTGAAACAGCACTAGCTGAGGATGGGCGGATGTTCACAAACACAGTCTGAAAGGAAGATAGGCAGATGTATTTCCAAATAGGCGTCTTGTCTGAATGCCAACCTTTTTATTGTTACTGTGTCAATGCTTTTTTTCTGCACCTGTGTCTCATTTTAACATTCATGTTTGTGATAGTAACTCATACTTTTGGGAAGAATCTTACACAAAGAACCGCAAGTCAGGAGGTCAAAATTCTGAAGTGGAAACCTGCAGTGAGCTTAGAGCATCCAACTGAGACTGTGGAACAATGAATGCTATTGTGTTCGCAAGGTTGCCTAGCTTTTCCAACGTTCAGTACCTTTCATAGTACATGGCTGTATGGAGACTTCTTCTGAAATCCTTCAATGAGATACTATTAACTGCATCATGTGAAGATGGACTGGTGTTACAGTACCTTTGGAGTAGATGTTATCTTTATAGGGCTCGGCCTGTAACTCAGGAACAATCATTTGACTGAGCCAAAGAGAGTGTCTGTGATAAGAAATTGCCATAAGTCAGTAAACCTTTTTCATCCAGGAAGCAGCTGACTCACAGCCAGTGAGTGCCGTCTATAGAAGCTTGTCAATACTAAACTGGACTGCAGTAGTTCATCCCTTTTGTTCTGGTTCAAATGGAACATAGCTACTTAGTGGAGATTTTCTTTAGAGATTCACTAAAAAAGATCCATATCACCTGTTTTGAAGTTTCATCAGTGCTGTGTTTGCAAAGCCTTCGACAAACCATGGTGAAGAAAGACCACTTGGCCCTCCGCCTCTAGTTTCTCTATTTTTCACAAGCAGGATTTACTTTGGAGCGCTTCCCATCCCTTAATCTGAGCAGAATATTTACCCAGCAAACATACTTCACCAGACTCGATACTACCACTAGTTCAAGCTCCTGTTTAGTTTGTGGTGACTGCTTCCAAGCTCCCACACATCATAGACATTTTACAAATAAAGTGGAGATTACAGGATAATGATTCACCCTTTTTGGAGGAAAATAAGACAAGGGCATTTATAGTGTCTGCCTGAATGTGATACCCGGCCTCCACTGTTACTGATATTAATTCATTGAGATAACACTATAAGGGTGTGTTTTTAGAGATCTTGTCACCTTACAGGGTATATTGATGCAAAGCCAGAACAGGTGATCTTGCAATACACACCAAAGTAGACCACAGGTCAAGCATTGGCTGGTGAACACTAGGTTGAGGTACTAAGCTATGCAACATACATTACTATGGAGGGTGACTTAGCACACTGAGGCTAATGCTGAGGCTAACCAGGAACAAAGGAGGTCAATCCCATTACTTGGCACTGAGACACACAAACAGTGCAACTCCATTCAATCTCATGCCAACTGCTTGCACAAATGTCAATGGCCCAATTCTTTTTTGCAGATGAATGTAATTACTAAACACAAAACTAAAAATATCATCTTAAAAAGAATATGGCTGTTAAAAATTAAATAAGCAAATTATCTGTTGTTTAGTGGATAAGTAATGAAAAAATGTTTTTCCCATAGTTAGACCTCTACCAATTTAATCACAGTGGTATTCAAGCAAAGAGTGAATGAACTCAGTCCCTTGGTTCTCCCTTGTGAATCAAAGTTTCATTTAAATGATTATATATGGATATTTGCCACAATGTGAATTACGCCAATAGCCATAATCAAAAGAGGTAGTCTAAATCTGGTAGACAGCAAATAGGCTGTAAAAGACTGGAACCGTATTTCCGGACCGTTCCCAACAAAACCACTACAGTGACTCTCTCCAGTCATTGTTATGGACAGTTAATAAGTCGTTTACTACACCGCCGGCAACATTCCAAGAGGGACAAGCGCTTTATTCTTAGCATGGTGGTGACACTTATCCTCTTACTGGGCTGAGTCAGTGAGGCCCAGTTCAGATGGCCGAACACACACTGGGAGGTAGAAATGACATTGAGAAGGCATTGTTTTTTTAAGGCCTAAAATGTATATTTGTAATGTTTCAAATTGAAACTTTCAATACGTTGGGGTATTAATTAGACATAAGGACATGCAAAACAGCAGCGTGTGCTCAATAAAACAGGTATGCAAGGAATACACAATATCCTGTTACGACCAGACAACCCAGTGAGTATTGGAAGGCTCGTAGTCTACTCCTCTTCCACATCCCACATAGAACTTCAAAGCAAAAACGGCCATAAAAGCATGTTGAAGTAGTCAGGTCAATAGTCTAGACATAGGGGTCTATAATAAAAGGTTCAGGAGTGATGGCTTTTTCAAACTTCACTTTGGAGTGAATTGAATCCTACAGATTACTTGCAAGAAGGCTTACTTAAAACTACAAACATTACAACACAGCCCCCAAACCCCTTTATGTCTGCAGAGGAAGGAGAGTAGAAGGGAGAAGAACACAAAGTGAGAGTTGGCAAAGGGCTTGCACACCCACCTCTTGACACAGGCAGGAAGGAAAGAAGAGACTTGCAGGAGAGGGATGAGGGGGGAATAACAATATCTGGCAAGCTGCAGTTGGACATGGAGTCAAGGCCATAGGGGAAGGGAACACATGTGTGTGTGTGTGTGTGTGTAAAGTACAGTAAAGAATAAATAAAAAAGGGCTATGTTCTCCTTTAGTTCACTGAAGATGGAGAGCATTTAAAACTGAAACAAATTAATGATTTTAACACAAGTCATACAAACTGAAAAACAATTAACAAAGCCATAGCAAATAGATACAAAAATGGACCTTTTTCCAATCATGCAGTCAGTATAACTCACTGGCAATACCAAAGACAGCCTAGCAAGTTAGATCCCTCACAATAGGACGTAGGCTCAACATTCATGTGTACTGCAAACAGGCCTGGACACTGAGCAAAGTCGACATTGTGTTTGGCTGTCTACATGGCAAACAATCAAGTATGTTCTACCCAGTCTATTTCTATCTGTTCCAGTGACAAAGCTGCAGGTGTAGTGAGGGCAGTGGCGCAGCTGGTCCATTCTGAGGGCAGGTGCCTGTTGCTGAGCTTGTGTGTGAGAGTATAAGCGTACGTTCATGTGTGCATGCGTAATGCTGACAAGTCATCTGAGGACTCTCACGTGCCTCAGCTTAAATAAAGAGCATGTTGGGGGGATCCACACAGACACATTGTTAGGCTGCCACTGGCCACAGCATCTGCTACGGACTATTGAAATGGTGCAGCACTGAGACAGAAGCCCAGCCTCACACACACACACACCAGCCAGCGAGGTGTTGACCAGAGACTGCGGCCCGACAGCAGTTCTTTTTTTGGAATATTATTGTACTAGCTACAATCTGTGTGATAATTAACTGTCTTTAACAACCATGTTCAGATGCAGGGTGATGAGATGTAGTTTTCAAAATTACATAATCTATTTTGCATCTCGGCTCAGCCAAATTCATAACCCCCACTTGCAAGGAGACAGGATGTTTGGGGGGGGGTTTTAGATGCTTTCTTTTCCAAGGCTTCCTTCCCTTTAACCCCCCAATGAGGGAGTGGATAGAACACATGAAAGTTCTTCCAAAAGGCATTTACTCTGACCTTACGTTTTGTCAAATACAGGGGTGAACTTTGATCTTGAGTCCTGCGTTCCTACCCAATAAATGAGGCCAAAATAAAGTGATGGTCTAAGAAGCCATTTGTTAGTTCAGCATGTTAATCTAGGAACAGTTTGTACTGTACTACACGCTAGCCTCCCTGTTTTTTTGCTAGTGTGGTGGTACAAACCTTCTGGAAGGTTCCAGTGCTATGTCTATGAGGGAAAAAAAATGCTTGGCACCACGGGGAGGAGATAAGGAAACGGGAGGCTTGAAAAGAAACAGCAGGAGTCTGTCCAGTATTTCACTAGGGAATGGGTGGGCAAGATTGGTACAGCACACAGCATCCATTTTCCATTTGGGGGAATTGTGTTCAGAAGAGGTGTCAGTGTTTGTTTGGTGGGTTCACTTGCTAGCTAACAGAGTAATGTGTTGGATATGATGCTTAAGCCCTTAAAATCTACTTCCAAATGTGATGGAAAACAAGCATTCGGTTTATGGCATAGGCTATTCATATGAGTAGCAATTCAACACCATAACTGTTTAGGCCTGAAAAGCTGTGTCATGATCAAGTCAGGATTCTTATTTTTAAGGTGTATTTAATGACAGAATCAAGTGTGACCAGCCTTTCACATCTTGCAGAGTATGGTACCAAGCAAAAGTTAAAAAAAATTCAAACCATTGATAATTTATGTTGTGTCAAGATGATAATTTATGTTGTGTCAAGATGAGAACAGAAGAGAAGAAACCTTGAGGAGCATGAATGACTGTCTACAATAGATTCAAGCAATCGTTTTCTGCAAATTATGTCTATTCCACTGTCTCTCATTAGAACAAGGTAGACACATTTTCCACCGGGCTAATATTAAGCATTTTATAATCTCACATTTTTTCATTTTCTCCGTATTAGGGCAAGAGGGAGATTAAATCAGGGACATCAAAATCAGGGTTAGATTAAATCAGGGCTCATTCACTTCCTGGAGCCGATTGTCTGGCTGGGCCAACATGAATATAATGAGTGGACATGCCACGTATTGGCTAAGGAGGTTGTCAAGTGACAAAGGTCTGACTAAGGGCATACATCAATCAATTCTTATTGGGTTTTGTCTATTTTTGGTGCCAGGAGGACGTAAAACGACACTTACAGTGAACAGTAAATCCCTTACGTCTTTGCTAAGCCTGCCCTGATGGAGTGTGTGTGTGTGTGTGTGTGTGTGAGGGTCCTGCTAGCCAATAATTATGGCAGTTCAGGGGGACCTGGGTGGGAGTGAGAAGCTGTTATGTACGGATGAGAAAGAGAGAGAAAGACATGTTTGGGGACTGTGTGCAAATGCATGTGAATGCATGTGTTCCAACCATCCAAAGGAGAGCTAGGATGGAAGCTGCTGACCTGAGCGGACTCACTCTGGGAGTATTTATTTGGACCAAGGATTGGTCGAAAGATTCGGACATAATGGCAAACACGCTTCATATGGTGATCATCTTCAGTCTAGCCTAACCAAATCTACACTTTGGTCTCAAACCTGTTTGGAAGCTCTCCCACAACTGTGGGTCCCATTCATCCTGAATGTGAGTGAACACCTGCAAACCAAAAGCTCTTTAACCGGCTGACACCTGGATACGAACCATGAGTGGTAGTTACACGGCCTCCAGGGACTGTCTATCTCCCAAAAGAGAAGATTAAAAAGACTCCTATCTGCCCCCTCCCCCCCCATCTCCAAAATCTGAAAAAGGGCCAGCCTTCTTCTCTGAACACTGGACAAGGAGCATTTTCAACACTTATCAATCTGTCAAGACTACTCTCTGCAAGGACGTGGCAGGTTGACTAAAAATAGCGAGTGGGGAAAAGTATTAGGCTGTATGTGGCATTTGGCAAACATGTTAGTTATCTCAAAGAAAGAGGATGCACTGTTTCCTGAACTAGGCTATTATTACTGATGGGGAGTGTTGGACAACTGGAGCTCAAAGGGGAAAAGGGCTCAGATCTGAAATGTTATGGTCAATAGTTGACAGAGGGTGAACCTTCTTTCCTCTCTCGTAGGAATACAAATAGTCATTGTACAATATGGTTATTGCCAATACACAGTACAGAAAAAAAAGAAAATTCCTTCTATGATTAATCAATCAGACTGACTTTACAGGCTATTTAATGCTCAGTGATAGTACCGTTTAAAAAATAAACTTTTAAAATCCCAAAACAACATAAGGTTAAAAAGATTTACAGGGAGTTGCTGTTTCTCTCTCAAGTTCAAACATTGAATAGTTATGCAGTTTAACATAAAGTTCTTCCATATCAGGAGACCATTAATGCCAGGAATAATGTAAACTATATTAGTTCCAGACATGCAGTATATGATTACATAGTTTTGTTCCCCATCCAGTAACATCTTTTATTTTCATTCAGATTTTCTTTATACAGGCAAGTCACTACACATTCATATGGGAGATAAGATGGTCAAGTCATCTCCATTAAGCTTTAAAAGATGGCCACACACCACCATAAACATTACATATATTCTAAGTTGTTGCTACTGACATACCTGTTAGCAGTTTTAGTCCTCATTTACTTAATCAGCGACAGGGCTTGTCAGAACCTAGCAGTTAACCAGTGTTTTGGCAGAACTCCAACCAGACAAAAAAGCAGTCAGTAATATCCTCCATCAAACAATAACATATAGTCTATCTGACAAGAATTAGCCCAGGGTGAGCCAGCTTCCCAACTAACAACCATGCAACATTCAACTTAGCAAATTTAGCCATTTCACTTGTGGGAAAATGGAAAAAAAATTTTTAGTTTACTTACTATAATTTAGTGCTAAAGTACTAAACTGCTATGGCATTTATCTAGCCTATGTTTATCTCAAGTAAACATGTCACTTTATAGTCAGTCTAGAAATATGCCTTCATCCTCACAGCTTGGATAAAATAGATAACATAATGACATGAATGTGGCCATTCCTTAGTATGCATTTTAGCAAATGAGCTCACTTGGTTTGTATCAAGAGAAATAGTTGTCAAACCACTTGCTTACATAAGGGCACTTCTGTCAAGCAGAACAATATGCTTACTCATCTCAGAGGTGGATGGAACTTGAAAATCGAGTTAGCATGAAGGTATCTGGTTAGCATTAGGATCTGAAAGACATAACCCTTCAGCCCTACATTGAATAGTGGGAGAGTGGCCCATTAAAGCACTAAAAGGGAGAAAGGTGTAAGAGACTTTATATAACTTGACAGCAGTCCTAAAGATGTGTAAAAGGCAGGGGGATTTATATATTTACGATTCTAATAAGACATGTCACTGAAAGATCAACAGCACATCAAGTTGTACGCATATTTTTCCCGTTGTCTAAATGATAATTTTTCTTTTGTAACAACTCAAATCCTGAGACCAGTGACCCCAGTCGGAGTGGACAAGTTCAAGTTTTGTTCAGTCAGGTTAGGATGGTACTTCTAACAGCCAGTTCCTATCCTAAACTCAGGCTCAACTCTTGCCTTGCATTAATTACCACCATCCAGAAGCACAAACTCACTGTGCAAACAGTTCAAGGAGCTGCTCTTACATTGATCAACCCCACAGTGCTTACACATCAGCTACAGCGACAGGCACCCGAATGGTTAAACGTTAAGGTGTGAAGAATGTCATGTGGGCTATTCCATGGAGGAAGCTTTAGTAATTTGTTATGTGACACTTCAGACAGCGGACTAATTTTGAAGACATTTTTGTGAATAAACATTTCAAAACTCTTCAAACAATTATAAATCAAGTTTTTGAAGGCCAGTAGTTTACTTCCTTGTGGCATCAACATGACTGGTGCCAGTCTGAATTCCTCAAACAGGAATGCCAGAAAGAATGCAGCTATGCATTGCTTTGCACACGCCCATGTTCAATGAAACTGTAGTGTAAACTCTTGAAGTATAGTTAACAGTGAACCAAACACAGCCTAGGTCCACTGCCATTTATTCAAGTCTAGATAGCTAAATACCCCCCCCCCCCTATAATTCATGTCATTTTACCCTTTCAAATCACGGTTTAATTAGCTACGTGGACAAGTTAAATGCTTAACAACTAATAAAAATATCAAGTTGGCAGAAATAAAAATAAAAAAATAAATCCTAAATGAAGAATTTGGCTCTCACTCATTTTACTGACAGGATTAGATTACTATAAAATTGCTCTGTGTCAGCTGACCAGAAGAGGATTAAGTAATATCTGAACGTGTGTGCCAGTATTTCTCAAATCTCAGGGTTTTAGAATCTTATTACAATGCTGTACCTGTAGTTGCTGGGTATTATGCAAGCATGTTCAGATTTTTGGTTGACTTGAAGAGAGGTACAGTAACACAGGATGTTTGTCTTTTAAGAGCATCTCGCCAGTGACAAGTTCAGGTATCTCTTCGTCCACATGTTATGATTGGAATGTTTTGAAATGGTGGACGGAATTCCCTGAAATAACCTACAGAACTTATTGTTCATACAACCTCTCTGTGAAGGAGTAACTGTCAACACAAACAAAACACAACAAGCGTTGCTCCGAACAACTTGTCTGGCTAGATGAGTCATCCATCCCAAAGTATCTGCCACCTTCTCAGTCCTGCACCTTCTACACAAATGTAATTCATTGCTGCCTTTCCAATCCAATTGTTTGTACAAAAACAAAGGAAAAACACTACAGGGATTCAACTGTAACCATTCTAAAGGTGTTATGCACAGGGGAAAAAAAGATCCTCTGTGTACATTGTAATCGCAGCACAGATGAACTCGAACCGTCATAACGGCCTGTGAGGAGCAACTGCAGCTCTCAGTGGGGGCAGCTGTGGCTAAGCACCATTGCATAACTAATGTTACAGGACAGCCGAGTCCAAACACAGCTCATCCCCCCTAGAACAACAATCCAGGTTGAACACAGTAGCAGCAGTCAGATATCTAACCGAGCACATCACTGTATTTATTGCATTTGCGACTACAGAGAGCAGTGAAATAATCTGAGGGAACTTTCCAAATTCCTTAGGAAATGTGTAAGAAATGCAACCCGATCCAATAGAGAAGATGATAGACAATTAGAACCAAGCAATATCTTGTCTCCTCATAATGACAATATTACTATGTTAATTATTGAACCTTTACTGGCACAATTTGGAGCCCTTCTACAGTTTATTCCACAATTCACACTTGCTACTAAAGCCTCCAGAATACAATACCAACATTTTCTAGCTTCCCTAGAATAATTCCCTCCACAAAACCAATATCCTTACCTCCAGAACAGGTCCTGCTCCGAGAATGATCTGCTCCACACCGCTAGCAAATCCTTTCTGGCTAAGGGCGGTCAGGTGATGAATCAGGAAGTTGGTGCTCTGGGTCTTTCCAGACCCACTTTCGCCTGATATTACGATACACTGGTTGCTTCGTCTCTGAAGCATAGCGTGGTATGCTACGTCCGCCACCGCGTAAATGTGTGGTTCCATCTCTCCCAGTGCATGGTTGTCGTACATCTTGACATATTTAGGATTGTAGATGGGCAGGAACTGGAAAGGGTTAATGACGATGAGGATGCTCCCCACATAGGTGTAGATCTTCTCCTGGCGAAAGCGCGAGCGCAGGTTGTCCAGCAGCGAACGCTCGTTGAGCTCCGGCAGGCGGCACAAGTCCGCATGGTCGCCTTGCGGTTCCGGTTGGGGTAGCAGGCCACGCTCCACCATGCAGCGGCGCTCCTCTGTCACCCGCAGCCACATCTGGAGACTACCGCCGTAGTGGATGGAGCCGTCCAGGTTCTTCTGGCGTAACAGGAAGCGATAGTCCTCACCGCCCGAAAAGGAGCGTTGCTCCAGCGCTACGCGGGGCCAGAGCATCATGCGCTGGACGGGGCAGTCGGTAGGGTTGAGGATCCATTCCTCGCCACCAAATTCTTTCACCTCGGCGAGCACATAACATTTGGTGCGGTCCAGGCGTAGACGCTCAATGACACGCTCGATGGCCTCGGCTGCTGTGGTAGTCTTGCGGGCGCTGACAGGGCAGTAGATGGTGCCCTCCGCCAAGGTGCCAGGGTAGATGCGCACGGTGAACTCCGAGTCCTCGAAGCGGCGCCTCCTGCCAAGGGTACCCACGCCGCCAATTCCGCCGCCGCCATCACGAGCACTCATGGCGAAGCAGGAGTTCCCATTAGCAGCACCTAGCGCTCGCACGTCCTTCGCTGGGCTGAACGAATGACCGCATCAAGACTTCACTGCAGACAGAGAAGGAAGAGACCAATGCATAAAATGATTCATCTTGGCTTGAGTATTCCTTGACAAAACAACCACTATTCACGACACAACCTAATCATCTATCTAAGCTGAAACACAAATAGAACTTCCTGAGACAGCATATTTATGAAAATTTTGCACAAAGCGACAGTGTGCCTGTTACATAATCTTTGAAAGCACCAAATTATTTTGTCAGAGGCCCCCGCATGCACACTCATGAAGAGGGAGGGTAATATAAAAGGGGATAAGTCATCTGGATCTATGGGATTACCATCCGCATACACTGCACAGCAACTCATCCCAACGCCAAGACCAGCAGCTGCCATCCTGAATACACAATCACACTATTCACAAGCCCCCTCTTAATACACAGCAGAGGGCCATCATGGGGTCAGTGTTGGCCGCAGAGATTATTAGGGAGCGGGTGACAAAAAAGCTTCTGTCCTGCTGTCACTTGCATGAATGTAATTTGAAATGTAACCACTTGTTAAGACATGTGCGTAAACTCTCACAAAGTATTGTTACTGCGGATAAAGAATGCAGTTTTGTACAATATATTCTGATATGACTGAATCAAAAGGGTCAAAAACATATCAGTTGCATTCTCTGTCCAATTCACACAAACAGCTGTTGGATCTTACAAAAACAGGTTTCTGTGTCTGTTCAAGCCAACTGAGACGTCAATAGTGGCATTTCCCAGACACAATCCACAACTTGCCTTTCATAGGTGGATTATACCTTGTGTACAAGGGGTAAAAAAAGGGTGATTTTCAATGTAGTAATTTTAACAAATTCATATGAAGTCCATAGTTTCTTTAAAGGGGTTTTATAAACATATTCTATCAAATTGACAGTGATATTAATGTTGTTTAAAACAAAGCTTGTACTACTATTTTCTAACCTAGTACAAATACATGTAGCCTTCATGGTACTTTAACTCAGAAGCCGGGCAGCATTTAAAAACAGGAAAGGTGTGCAAAGTGTAGTGCAGCAGGTTCTGTCTGTGTCCAAATGCAATGCTTCGCGCCTTCATGCCCATTTCCAGGAAGCAAATATTAACCCACCCCCCACCATGTTTAAGGCCAATGTAGCCATGTTGCCAACTGACATTATTTATGTGTAAACATAAACACACAAAGGCCTACTCATATCAGCAATCTCTCTTCACACAGTCTTCTTCACTAAATTGCATAAGGGTGGATCACACACACTATGCTATTAGTAGGCTGAGTGGCGAGGATTGGGCTTGGCGGACAACAGGGCAGATGGTCAATGCACTGCTTAAAGGATAGGGGGAGATTTAAGGTTGTGCTGCATGTGGCTAGGCCATGCTGGCCCCTCTGTTAACCACATTGGGACAATCAGCTAATGGTTTCCCCTGGGAAATAAGAGGCCCCTGGCAATCACTTGGCCTATCATGCTTTTCTTTTTCTTTCTACTGAATGAAATGGTGAATAATGAACATCAAAATAATTTTCACTAGCAAAGACTTGAGATCACTAATTTTCCACCAAGTGTGTCCATCAGTCACCAACATTAACTTTCAACATCCAGTAGAATTATTTGCAAATTCTTTGCAAACCAAATTCATCCTGGTATTTCTCCTTGCAATGACATTTCTCAAAATACTGTAATATGTTCTTTAAGCTTTAAAGAACAACAAGTACACCCAGCAGTGTGTAAATGCTATCATGGATTTACAAAGTGTCAGAACTTAGCCTAACCATGTCTAGCACGCCCTTCCGACCAAGGACAGACCTGATCATTGTTGTATCACATTCTGAAGCCATGATCTACTCGGAATGGCAAACAAACTTGACAATCATGCTACTTGCTTTGCGAGGTGTCCTTGCAGAGAGAGAGAGAGAGAGAGAGAGCGCGCGAGCGAGAGAGAGAGAGAGAGAGAGAGAGAGAGAGAGAGAGAGAGAGAGAGAGAGAGAGAGAGAGAGAGAGAGAGAGAGAGAGAGAGAGAGAGAGAGAGAGAGAGAGAGAGAGAGAGAGAGAGAGAGAGAGAGAGAGAGAGAGAGAGAGAGAGAGAGAGAGAGAGAGAGAGAGAGAGAGAGAGAGAGAGAGAGAGAGAGAGAGAAAATTAGTAAATGTTTGAGGCATGAGGTCATCCCGTCTAAGGAGTGTGTGTGTGTGTCTCTGTGTGTGTGATTTCGTTCTTACAAGGAGAAAAGGTCTCGTGGTGAAGATAAGCTATGGGGTTAATGCCCCGAAGGAAGTGACACGGCACACTGACTTAACACGGTGGGTGAGAGAGTAGCAAAGAGCGCAAGGGTGGGGGAGGGAGAGATTGAGAAAGAAAAAAAGAGCTGGAAAGAGAGAGGAAAAATAGCGAGAGAGTACGCCCACTGACCTCTCCTTGTCCCTGTAAGTGCTGATCCAGGCACAGATTTGGTTTCCTCACCTTTTAAGATACACTATAGGGTAATCTGATCAGTTATGTGGGAACATGGCCTTCCCTTCCCATCAATGGTGAACATCATCTTGTAATCACTTCGACAAAAAAATTAGTTTCTAGCAAAGTATTCTGCCATTACCATCTCCTAGTTGGATGTACTACATATTTCAAATAAATGCCAAAAGTATATAGAGTAAGTTGCTTAGGGGGTTAAGACAATTGGTAATGGGGTCAAGGTTAAGATTTATGTTCAGGTAATCTGGTCTGGTTGGATAAAGTGGACTCCAGGACTTGACCTTTCTCTGAGTGCACTGGGAGACATTCAGGTAGTTTGATGTAAGATTTGTGGTTACTTCAGTCTGGAGGAAAATCTGAGAACAGACATGCAGATGGAAAATATTGAAAAATACCTCCAAACTATCACTGGATGTTGACACAAAAGAAGCAAATGGGGGGGGGAGTAAATTACATGATTCAGCTTCTTGACGGATCAAATTTGATCCGCTTCTTTTTGACCCACAAACCGGGCCCTAACAGTTCCAAATGTCATAGCTTGTTATTTTGATAGATTACAGTAGTTTGTGTTTGCATCCAAAATGCCGTATTGCCCAAACTTACTCTTGTGTGAGTGTATGTCTGTGGATGGCTAATGGCTCTGTGGCAATGCAATGCTAGGCTCCGCTGCCTCTCAGAAACAGGTCTCAAACAATTACAGCGCAAGTCTGAGAGGAAATTGCACTTTCGACATAAAAGACATTACTGCAGCACATAAAAAAGCAAGGAACATTTGAGGGAGAGGAACTAGACTGTAATCTAAGACTGAATTATTTTGATTTTCCATTAACTGATGTTAGAGGAGGTAGGATTCTTTGAAAAAGACGCATTGAAAAATGTGACATCCTGTCTCGTATTGTTTGGGGGCCTACATGAAAATGGGAGCTAGTGACTAACTAACTTGACTTGCATAACTTAAGTTCATTCAAAAGCAAGCCTGCTTCGTAGACACTGAATATCTTGGCTACCTTGGGTGGAGAGGGTCATGGGATAGGAGGCTTGTAGGGAGGCTTGTAGGGGGGGAGTGAGACATAGTTTGGAGGGAGAGGGGGAGAGAGAGAAAGAGAGAGACAGAAGCACAGGTAACCGTTTATTATTCTGCTACCTAAGTTATGTGTTCAATGAGGTAGGTGTGTGCTTGAAGCCCTCTAGAAGTCAGTCAACATATGTGCTGCATAGCATAGATAGATGCACACAGGGAAATACATTCACAGTGAACCTGGAAGGATTGTAGCTCACTAGTAGCTGTAATCTTGTCAAGTACGTACAATTCACAGACATCCAGAGTTACACAACCATACTGGAAACAGGGGGTTATGGAGTAATTTGGGTCAGCAATTTCTTTTTTTACTGCACTCTAAAACAGACTATCTACAATTAATTGTTAAAGTTAAAAATGTAGCCTGCAAATAGTTGAACTGCACCAAATGGCTACTTAAGTATTAACTGAAACGTAAAAATACAGTCAGATCCTGTCCAGGACAATATTCTGTGCAACAGCAAGTCAAGTTTCCAAAGCAAGTCTGCCTTAATCTATGTTCAATAATATATTAAATTAACTGTATTTATTTGGTTGGTATATGATACTGGTTCAGTACATCATCGGTTAAAACCGATTCACCCGGTCTACTGCCTGACATAGGAAAGACAAAAGGGTAGACATTTTTAAGTTGTTGACATTGCAAAGGCAACATTTCTGTTAAAGTATAATTTCATCTTTGAGAATTATTTGACTTGCAAATTGACCATATGGCCTCCCCTTTGCTGCCAGAAATGAAACAGATGTGTCAGTCTCCAACATACAAAATATCCAGGAACATATGTAAATTAGACATTATTACTTCTAAACCAATGTAAACATGAGTACGCAGGAATACAGCTTATGGTACAGTAACACCGTCTGTTCTGAGTTTCAAAGAGGGAAGAAAGCAGGACTATAAGTCATGTTTCAGAGTTTGTGGAGGATGTTTCTTATAGAGAGTGCTCTAGTCAGTTGGTAGAGCTTAACAGTGGAAGTTTGACTGAGAGTGTCCGTCTACTTTGCTCAATTAAACATTGCAGAATAGACAATTATATTTGTTCTGTAAGAGATCCATAAGGATATGGGGGACCTCGTTCCTCATCCTTAGTCCTGTATCCTGTAACTGTATCTTCACTGGTCAGTCTTTGGAGTAATGACATGGAAGTGGTGGTTGGTGCACACAGTATTTGTTTGTCTGCCTAGGATGACTTGATAGCTGCCTTGGGAGGCAAAGCGGACCCAGGGAGAGGGAGATAGGATGCTGGTTTTCTGAAATTGGACCAACGGTAGAGTTAACACAACAGAAGAAAAAGGCAGAGAGTGAGAGAACGAGCCAGTGAGAGGGCAAAAGCTAACGTGAATAAGAGAAAGCAGGAGAGAGGGAGCACAAGAGACAGAGAGGGAGCACAAGAGACAGAGAGGGAGCACAAGAGACAGAGAGGGAGCACAAGAGACAGAGAGGGAGAGAGGGAGCACAAGAGACAGAGAGGGAGAGATTCCAGAGTCTACCCACAGTCAATCCGTGGCCCATCAAACTCTACCACAGACCTGCGCAGACGGAGGAGGACATCACTCAACCCCTTGTCTGTGTTCTGCTCTGGGTCCATACACCTTGGCTTCTCTCCACCCTTTTCACATTCTCACAATCTTTCTTTTGCTCAAAGTTTTTTCACTACGGTATCCTTCTTTCCTTACTATACCTTCCAACTCCTAATGCTCCCCATCTTCTTCCCCTACACTGATGGTTCAACATATAGTTGCTCTATTTGCACAACAAATACACCCCTTCCGTGGCAGAGAGTACAGTTAGATCTGTAATGGCTGCTTGTGAAAAGACCTTTGTGGGCTACACCCAGGAAAATAATGTGAGGCAATGGGCACCATGTCCCGTTTAGCTAACAGTATTCTTCTCTGCAACGGTATAGGTATTACTATTACTTTGACAAGTAATACTTTCCAGAGGATTGCAACAGAAATTTTAAACAAAGCTGATATTGGTGAATCCTAGCAAATGTGACTAATCTCGAGAAAGTGAGCACTGATCGCCTAGGCTATATACTGCGGATGTATGTATATTGGCAAATCTTAAAAAAAAACTAGACAAACAAAAGATTCAACAATGTGCACTAAATCTGGCTTTGAAGTACAGTGCCAATCCAATGAAACACTAGTCTGTTTGACACCTTAAAAATACGTTTGAAATAGCAGGATGCACACAATGATGTGTTTATTTAAGTTTATTAAATGTTTATCATCTTGCATCCAGGGAAAATGTAGACTCTAAAAGTTAGGCTTGACAGTTAGATTGATAGGTTTGCTTTGAATAAGCCCAGCCCTCATCTCAGTGACCTGAAAAGTAGATCCTACACTAAAAGGAGTTGGAGTAATTAATTGCATGTTAGGAATATGTACGCCATCTGTTTTGCAAAACAACATGTGGACTCCACAATATTTCATTAGGCTAGATCATAAGCCTGGCAAGAATTCAAGCTTCAACAGAAACAATCTTTCTTCAAAACAGGTTTAGCTCAATGTCAGTTGGCAATTATGTGAGAATAAAGAGCAAGAGCCATAAACAAATACTTCCAGTTTGATAAAAATCAATTTGATTCACTGAAGGAGCTTAGGCCACAGGACAAGTTTTTTAAGGCAACGCTGTTTGCGTCCAGGCAAACCAACGTGGCTGGAAACACCTTAGTCTGTAGGCCAGGGTCAGTGAGAGGATATGTCACTACAGACCCACTACTTCCAAGCTAAGAGCAAGACAGTTACAATTTCCAAGTCACTTAAAAGGGAAGACAGATTTCTGAGACTTAAAACAAAAGACAACTCCTTTGGATTTTTTAATCTGGCCCACAGGTTAAATCCATGTTGTAAAACAGGATGAGATTGTTGGCACTACACAGGCTTCAGGGAGTCCCTATAAACCAACACTGACTGGGTCAAATGAGGGGACCCCAGTTATCATGACTATCTTAAGCTCCTCGGGAGTCAAGCAGACCGTACCAACTTAACAGTACACCACTAACACAGCTACAGTAGCATGTGGTCACAATTGACACCTCTTCAGTGCTGGCAGAAGGTCAAATCAGCCTGAATGTCCTCAATGTAACTAAAGATTAGTTCTCCTATCCCCATCTGCACACACCATGGAGATAACCATGGCTGATAGAAGTCTGACTGAAACACAAGGGCTATATTAGATCCCTCTACATTCTTTCTATAATAGGAACATGCTAGCCTTTGCGCTAAAGGTGGAACAGGTGGAACAACTGTGTGGATAAGCACTGGCAAAAAAATATGGGTCTTGTTGAGAGGACTGGGACCTTGTTTTGAGGGCCAGGTTGACAGTTCCATGTGTCATTGCTAAATTAAGATCCTCGTTCCAGCCATGCATGAGCTATTATTGTTGTAGCTCCACAGAAGTGGGGTATGAGGAGAGACTGTGGTGAAAGATGTATTGTTACACAGTGCACCGGACCCATCCAAGGACATAAAAGGTAGGCCAATTGTGTAGAAGCAAGTTGCACTAAATCATGTGCATTCAACTCAAGAAAAAAAGCAATATGTGCCGTGTCTAACCAATCTCAATCTGATGTCTAACTCATGAACAGGATGACTGTCAAGACTGAACAGAGTTCAGGAAAAAAGGTCTGACCCATTTAGACATAGGAGAGTGGATAAGGGTCATTTCCAATTTGTTCAACCAGACAAAGGTGTCTTTGGGAAGTTAAAAAGGTAAAGCATAAGAAATTAGTGTTTGTGCTTGTTTTAAAAGCCTACTGTCAAAGATGAAATAGGAAAAAACCGCAACCATTCATTTTCACAACCTAGTAAATTGTAGAACATCAAGGCAAGGCTACTGTGGATAAAGCTCCAAAATATATTTAAGTGAAGTTCAAATATGTACTGTGAGATGAACACCAGAGGAGATAACATGAATGAAAATATTTGTTACATAAAAGCAGACAGCATTAAATGAAATAAAAGTGCACAATCATTAGGCACCATCAATATTTAATGAGGTGTGGCCATGTTTTGTGTTGGTAGGGGGGGGAACATTCTATAAATGCACAAAGACATTTTGGTGCACTTCAACCACACAAAACCCCCAGCCCATCATCAGTCCAGTAAAGGTTCCAGAAAGGAAATGCTATTAATAACGCTAGCAAAAGTTAACATAAAGTAGAAAGCTGGGGAGACAGAGCGTAAACAAAACCACTCCTCCATGGTCGCCATGGCAAAACCCTCTTCCTGCATCCACACCCAGGACAATGACCCCGGCATGGGCGAAACAGGAAGAGTGACTCAGGGGGCTTCTCAATAACAACAGTGTGTCCTTGTTAGTGAGTCTGGTTTTCACTTTCTACACATTGTAAGGAGTAAATGTCCAAAAAACTTTCCAGGAGGTCTATTGTCCGGAATGTCTCCAAGAAGGTTGAAGACGTTTCTACTTTTGAAGACTCTAGAAAATTGTGCAATGGAGTTGCTGTTATCTCAGATTAGAAATCATAGCAAACATGGCCCTCTCAATTTCCTGTATCTGTAATTAGATACAGACTATACACACAAGTTTGAGAGTATGAACTTCAACAGGCAGATACACTGTCAAAGAAAGCATTTCTACATAAAAATAGTGCTTGCAAATGCCACAGATAAGCCATAGGTGTCCTGTAAAGTGGCGGGTTCTAGTAAAGAAACATTATGGATTGACAAACTGGCAGAGGGTCCATCAAAATGTGAGCTTTCCTTGAGAACTTCCAGGATCTATTCCCATTCCCCGGCATGGCAGAAGCCGTAGTCTACGTGGGTCTACAAACACCCGTCAGAAACCCGGGGGAGTAGAACACTTACCACAGATCTACCAACTTGTCAAAGAGTCTCACCCTTTACCAGGTTTCCAAATATCTGCCTTTTTGTCTGTCACTGTCAGGAGTTCAATGCTTGACAGTCACATTCTGGTTATTCCTCTTTTGTTGACTCAAACTCACTTTTGATGTCAGTGTGCTTCTAGTCATGGTATGTTCAATAATGAAAGCAACAAAACAACACTATTTATAAAACACTTCCATTTAACTCCAGATATGAACAAAAACAAGCAAACAATTCTAAACTTTATTATACAAATAATAAGGTTTTAGGTTCCAAACAAAGAAGAAAGAATGTACATGTTACAAGAAAAAAGCGCAAGGAGGAACAATGTTTAGCAAAGTTGGGGAGGGGGATACAGAGAAAAGAAATAAGGAAGCAGGAGGAGACAGTGGGGAAACTAGTAGATGTCAATGAACTGGATTATTATCCCTCAGAAAAGTGGCCATGAGGCCAAACGGTCCCACACAGATACCTCTGGCCTGGGGCAAGGCAGCTACCAGGAGGAGGGAGGGAGGGCAGTATCTGGCAGCAGGCTGCTTCCAAACCCACTTGCTGGCAGAGATATGGCGGAGTGATACAGTCATACAATTCACATTCATAGCCACACACAAGGCAAGACAAGCACCAAATGCTCGGCCTCCTCATCTCTTTCTTAGCTGACTGTTGATATGCTGTTTGATGGCTGCTGTTGGTGCTCCCAAACCAGTGTGCCAGAGACAGAAACTTCAATAAACCCTCCAGTAATGAGCAGCTTAAAAAAAAATGGTTTCTAGTTTATGACTCTTCAGACAGAAACTGTCATGACCAAGTCTAGCGCGTTTAAAGATACTCAGTAAGTTTTATACCTAACCTGAGGGAATGAATACTGTTAGATGTAAACCCCAATCATCATGGTCAATTAATTCTGTTGAAGATGATCAAATTAGCTGCTGGATGATTCTATTGAGAAGCATTACATAATGACACAGTGGGAGGACTGTTTATGTAATCAAAGGCAACATCATTTGCCTCTGCCAGACTTTATTTTACAATTAATTACTTTAAAATGGTTCTTCTGGAGATTACAAAGACAATATTTGGGACAGAATGAAACTGAAGATTACAATTAAGTGAGTTAAAACCAATCAACCAAAGAATACAGAATCTGATTTGTTTTCTGTCCCAAGACCCCTAGCTTGAGGTTTGAGTGATTTCTGACCCAACATGTCTTCACATTAAGATCCAGTGCTGACATTAGTCCAATCCTCCCGTGGTTGTTGTCCATTTCAAGGACTAGACCAGTAATTCACTTCTGTCCTCCTGATAGATGGAAAATCTGATTTGGAACTGGAATTCAGGGTTGACTGGCTCTCAAAAGGTCTGGGGTATTTCATGTACATGGAACAATGCCAGGGTCCAGCATTTGATAAAGGATCTACTGAGATTGATTCAGGTTTTTTCTATTTGATTTGAACATCAAAAGGAAATTGCCTTTTTGAAGTAATTTCTCTTAAAGGACAGAACGCAATGCGTTCAGAAGGGTCCAAGAAACAGAACATATAATGTTTGAGAATTAATAGGTCTACATGATGTCATGTTGAATGTTGCTAAACATCAACATGACATCATGCATATATCTTAAGTGGTATCTACAGTACAGTTACAGCAGTAGTTACTGTATAAAGTGTAAACGTCAAACCCTGGGAATAAGTGCTAAGCACATGGTAAGCACTTCTTATGGCATTAAATTGAAACGTGAACTCCAATTACTAGGCAACGTTTAGCATTATCTTGAGTCTGTCATACGAAGATGGGGGCTGATGGTTGACTGGCTGGCTGGAGCAGAAAGTCACACTTTGAAATCGGAGAAGGGTGGTGCCCTGGTGGGTGGATAAAGATGGTAAGGCCTGCACTGGCAACAATGGTGTAAGATTCACTGGTGTGAAAGTATGGACTTGTACCTGTACAGCCTAGATATGGAAGACAGTTGTGAGGACTGAGAAAGAGTTGCCGTTCTTGTGACAGTTACGAGGCTTTTGTCCTGATTAGTTTGTCAAGTATCAAGGTTGTTTTTTCCCATAGGCTTAACTTATTCTTGACATGAAAAGTTACTGAGATCATCACCTAGCTTCAACAGTTAGCCTACAACATCCAATATCCAGTTACTTGGGTTCAAAAAGGTCCTTGCAGTGCAGTTTCCCCTCAAGACCCCCAATTTTAGGGTAGCTTTCCACACTCACACGAGGCCCACGTGACATGACACATAGAACTTTCTAGTTCAGTACACTTGCAGCTAAAGAGCAGGAGTATAGGTGTAGGAAAGCACGTAGGACAACCAAAGAGCAATTTAACTATTAGCTGGGATGCAGACAGTTTGAGGTGAACAGACCCTAAAGAGAATCTAATGGTTTCAGCAGCCTTATTGAGAGTACTAATCAATCAGCAGAGAAGCTGCATGGCAGAACTTTTTAAATGCTGACTTGTTTACAAGTACAATTTTTTTTAAATTACTTATACTACATGGATGCCAATAATTCAACATGCATGCATCTTTGCAATGTCCAGATACTTGCAATGGAATTTATTGATTAGAGAGAATAGGGTATAAATGTAGGCCTCATTTCCAAAACATGTATTAAGACTAGTCCTAGCTTAAAAACTTTCATTAGAGATCTTCATTCAATTTTTCTCTTACTTTCCTCTGACTTTATCTCATTATGTCTGGGAAACTGGGCCTTAAAGTCCAGTAGCTAGGCTAGGTGTGCTAATGAGTCAGTATGAGCTAATCTACGGGGGAGGAACTGTAGTAGGGCCTTTACCTTATCACAAAGAAATTGCACTACGATCTGTTTTTTGTCAGTAAACCAAAAAACTCCACTTATCCTCCCCTCTTGCCTCACCCATTGACACTATACAGCCCTGGGCTGAAGAATTCCCAAAGGCCAAAACCAAGGAAATAGCAAGCAGCATTGGCAATGTTCTGTTTTTCATACTCTATAATTCAACAAATAATGTATTCAATTTATTCAACTATTATTTTGGCCATATTGGTCAAACATATTCTTGTTTACAAGGGCAAACACAATCAAGTCCTACAAACTGTGGGGGTCTTTCGGGTGAAAAGAACATATCACTATGCCAGCAATGCTCCTACTAGGCCAACTATTCAACCTAAACTATTGCCCTCCCCATCAAAGGGCCTGCATTGTACCAACACAGAGGAGCACATGCCAGGAGATGAGCGTTGGACCTGTCCTGTGTGTCCACCACTGTATATGGGCCCACTGCAGCAACCGTCAAAGCTGTTTCGAAACACCCACCTCACCCATTTCCTTTTCCGTCTTGATTCTTGCTCTATATACTATGTATGTGCAGCAGAGCGGGTGGTCATCCTGCAGCACCTTGGCTGAGAAGGTCTCTGAGACTAAAAGGATCAGAAAACAGCCTCTGGTAATGAGGAAATCATAGACAAGAGTTTTAAAACTCTGTGACACACATTTCATTAGCCACATTCCTCAGAGTATGGCACCTATACACTGTAGTACGCCACTCAGTGTTCCTTCCAAACATCATCCATACAAGGTGCTTCTTCAACATTATACTTTGAGGAAGTGTAATTTAGTACACAGCCAAGTGTAATGTGTATAATTCCACTACATGTGTAAAACTATAAAGACTAGCCTGCTCAATGCAACTTAGCAGATCTATGAAACTCATCATGCCATACCTCAAAGCTCATTTTCAAGGCATGATGAAGCACTGGCTTCAATTAACTTGAGGGTTATTTTCAGGAGTAACTTTCTATACCCTCAAGCTTTCCGGTCATTGTTTTAACATATGAACTAAATGATCACATGGGTTCTCTACAGAGAAGGATTTAAACATAAAGGCGTGGCCTTCTTCTCATTAGAGAGGCTGCATTAGATGCTAAAATCTACTAGGCACTTTTTATTTAACACCATCTGACCTAAAGTAGGTTACTAACTCATATGCTGGGTCAGGGATAGGGCCTACATTTCTGTAGAGTAAAACTAAAACTTCAAAAGTTAAATGAATATTTTTAATACATTGCAAAGCAAGATACACAGTCACAATTTTCCTACTATACATAAACACAATTCCTTGTTATTGGGTCTACTTATTTCTATCTAGCCCCAGCCACTGCAAGCACCATGGGGTAATTGGGGGGGGGGAAAATGTCATGGCGAGGGGGGAGCCTTTGAGGCTGTAGCCTCCTCATGTAATGGCTCTTTGAATGGGGGTCTTTGTTCAGCACAAGACAAGCAGGTTCCACTTTAATAACTTCATGTGCATGCCGATCTCTTACGCTACACAATACCATCATAGGGCAAAAATAATTTTTTGTTGGCTAGAATCATGTGACACTGCAGTCGTGGATATGGGGGGAGGGGGCTTTCAGTGCATAAAACATGATGCAGTGCCATCTGGGTGCCCTACCAGTGGAGAAAACATGGATTTTATTTTGACTCAAACATAATAATAACATGAGTCCTATGTATTATATTACATTAAGCTTTTTTTGCATGCTAATTATTGCAAAGAAAATGGGCGCTCGTATTTACTATTGATGTCCTTGACTAAGCTGATATCAAACCTATTTCCCTGAACTGTACAACACCCCTGTGCTAAACCTAAATTTTTGTTCACCCCTGCCTCTCAGATAGCTTGAGTCCGCCACTGTGAATTTGCATTAATTTATTCTTTCTACACACGCACACACACACACAAAGATGAGAGAGCAGTCCAGCAGGAAGCACCATTCTCATTTGAGGTCACGTTGGGTTTCAGAATGTGAACTACCCTCAGTGGGCCATTGTGGATGTGGAAGGCTCTGGTCACAGAAAAGCGTTTCGTTTCCCAAGTTAGCTAAACAAGTTCGATGTACCACAAAGTGACATGGTGGCAGAACTTTCAGTAGTGTCTGTGTGTTTAGAGTATTTCTCCTTTCCAGTCTGAGAATTAAAAGGTCAACCAAAACAACAGGCTTAAATGGTCAGTCAGTATCAATGGCAGATTCAGTATTCTCCAAGTGTTGCTTCATTAGCTCCAGCATGAAGGCTACAGCTCATCCAACGATAAACCCTTATGTATCTTCAAACAGGATGAAGCGTTTCTTTATTGACAAATCAGATTCATCATTGTAAATGTCTCTAGGAAATCTTTCTCAAAGCCTTCTATAGTACTGAAAATCAATTAACAGTATCAAAAACATATTTTATTTCCTTTTTTATATTGCCTCAGACAAATTTCCCTGTCAAGAGAATGACAAAATGGGTTATTTTTAGGCCATATTAATATTTCATGATTGAGCATTTCAAAACTGCAGTGAAGTTGCTTCTTCTACAGAGTAAGAGCTATATTTCATTCACAGCATCCAATAGAGATGCCACTTAAAGAGAAGCCACAGAATAACTCCACATAAAAACCGTATCGGTATCTCAGTCCTACCTTCTAACTATAAGTCAGGCACTGCTAGATTTCAGCTGAAAAGAACAGCACTATATAGGCAACAATGTGATTGGAGATACATGTCCAGTGTGTGGTTGTAACTAATTTATCTAACAACCACAGGGAACATTATAAACTGCCTGCGACTTAAATCAGCCTAAATAATGACTAGTTTCCCTGCCATAGATTCTTTTAGTTCCAGATTATGTTTAAACTGTGTCTGGGAAACCACCTTTGATTGTAAAGAAGAGGCTACAGCATTACTACCAATATGATCTAAAGAGTACCCTGTCATTTGTAAACAGCCGACTTCGAAGCAGTGGAGTGTCGGATTTCAATGGGGACCAGTTGCTTGACTCCTGGGCACCACTCCCTCACCCTACAGTGGCAGTTGTAAGTGCCGACCCCTCCTCACATTCCTGTAGGCCAGACTCTCTCTCTGCTTCACTATAGTGTACTGTACCATACTGTGCCAAGGATGGGATGGACAACAACCTATTTTAAAACCATAGTATGATCAGAACAGATTTCACATTTAGAAAACTCAAATAGTCTACGGTGTGAGGTTGCAATTTTCTGATTGTATGATAATACTCCATTGTCGCTGGCTACTTGGACATCAAAATACTTAAAACTCAAATTCAACACCAACATTAAATCAAGCCTGACAACATATTTCCAATAGCACTGTGCTGAATATTATTGCACAGTGGCATTGATGCGGTGGTGCAGGCTCACTGTCCTTCCAGCTACAAGGCAGGCATGATTCAGCAGCTTCCTCACCCCATTAGACCTCCTCTATTCCACGATGGTTTGCAGTCTGTATCGCCTTCACTGCATTACCGTTTAAGCAATTCTGGCTGACCTCCACTAAATAATACATGCAGACATTTCCTTGCCCCAGACAAAGCCGTACACATGCGCGAGCACACTTATGAATTGAGTTATGACATGGCGTGGATTGCTACACTTTGTAATAAAAATGTAGAGGACAATAAAATGACATTGAACACTCAGAAAGATTAAAGGACATGTTGGTAGTTCTTGAAAGTAAGCCAACTTGGTGGTACAATTTGAACGGGCGCAGGATGATAGCCTACGTGTCAAGATTCGAAGTTGATAGCAACTTCGTCACTGAAACAGATTTTTTTACTACAAGTGGCTTGAAATGTGACACTTAGCTAAATCACCCAGAACGATAATTTTGCAAACTTCATTAGTAATTGGCCGACGAAGCTGTCTGCATTGCAATCGCAAAAAGATCGCCTATATTCACAAAGAGTTCTCCAAGCAATCACACAAGAGTAAAGTAAAGCCAAAAGCCAGTTTGTGATGCACATAGCCTGTAAATTGAATGTTGGTTACACGGAAAGTGCGCGATGACTGGTATTAAAAATATATATCATAGGAATCGTACTGTTGGTTTCGATTACTCTCAGCTTTTACATGCAAAAGCCCCTATACCCTGTTTGGGAAAGCACAAATTACAACTTAGTTTTCTTACCTTTCTCAGTGGAATATTAAACAAAAAAACCTGTGCGCTGACACTAAGGAGGACTTCTTAAGGGGAAAGCAGCTCGAGCTTGGATACAAATGCAACTCAATAATTCCCTGGACTCCAAGAAAGAATAATTATTTTCTCTTACGGCAAAGAACCACCTCGGAAGAAAATCCTTGCAATTCACGACCGTGTCAAAGAATGACGCATTTACATCCCATTTTCTTTCTGCCTAAAAAAATAATTAAAAGCAGTCCTTCCTCGCCCAGTGACGTTCGATGAAAACTCCACTGCCTCTTTTCCCTTGATAATCAGTGCGGCCTCTCACATTCGCGCAGTGCGCGCTCACGCTAGTCATGGGCGGAGACAAAATAATGAGCAAAGGAGGATTTCCAGATACGTTAACGTGATTGGATGAATGTGAACATCCCGCGAATCAGAGAACTTGACAGACCAGAATACACAGGGACAACCCACTCGTGCAGTAGTGTCGCAAAGAGTTTACATTCAAAGACGCGGTTTACGTTTGCTACTGCTATGGGAGGACACGGTTTTTTGGTATAAATAGATTTTCCAATTGAATGTGTTTAAAAGGTATGTGACATTATAGACTGTACATTAATTATGTGATAATGAACACGTTTCGGACGTCAGTTTACTAAAATGACCATTTAAATGATAACAAAGTGGTGAGCATGTACCCTTCAACGTTAGCAACTTTAGCCTAGGTCTGCAAAACGTCATGCCACATCCCCCAGGCCAGAGAACTTTAACCAACTATTTGGCATCGTTTTGAGACTATGAGGCAGCAGAATGCATTTGGGATAGTTTGACTTGCTCCAGTTTTCTGACGCTGGTTTACAATGCTGGTTTTCGATTAAAACTGGCTGTTAGTGTACTACCTTCAAGAGATGATCCCATTCTCATCTGTATCTGTGATAGCTTATACATCATGCACAGTCTCTCAGAAATGAACTTGTTTGTGTCTTACAACTTACATGCAATCCTAATAGTTTGTTAATAAACAGTTGATCTTCAACCAAACTGTCTCTATACCCTGCACCAGACTGACTCAGTCCACCTGTCTGCCCAACCCATCTTGAATAATGGATCCAGTGGTGTTGAGCTACCAGGACAGCCTTCTGCGACGTTCAGATGTTGCCTTACTAGATGGACCTCACTGGCTTAATGACCAAGTCATTGGCTTTGCCTTTGAGTACTTTGCTGCTGAGCGTTTTAAAAGCCTTGGCGAAGCCACCATTTTCATCAGCCCCGAGGTCACCCAGTTTATCAAGTGTGCTTCCTGTCTTGAGGAGCTAGCCCTCTTCCTTGAGCCTCTAGGACTTGCCTCCAAGCGCTGGGTTTTCCTGGCCGTCAATGACAACTCCAACCAGACTGCCGGCGGGTCCCACTGGAGCTTGCTGCTCTTCCGCCGTGATGGTGGCCATTTTGCCCACTACGACTCTCAGAGTGGGAGCAACTCACAACATGCCAGACGAATCGCCAGCAAGCTGGAGACCTTCCTCTGCACTGGGAGGAAAATACCTGTTGTGGAGGAACCCTGTCCCTCCCAGCAGAACAGCTATGACTGTGGCATGTATGTGATCTGTAACGCAGAGGCCTTGTGTGAGAAGGCGAGAGTAGAAGGGTCACCTCGGCTGCCTGTCCAGACCATTACCCCGGCCTATATCACGCAGAAGAGAGCTGAGTGGGGCAAGCTGATCCAGAAAATGGCAAAAAGTTGAGCTTCATTACCCATTCTTCCTTAACCTTTAGCTTGTCAAAAACAGCAAACAGCCACTCTCATGTCTACAATAAGTCAACGAATGCACTTCCTATTATCAATGCTGCAAGATATTCCCTGTCACAGCCAATGTATTAAAACTAGGTTTCTAATCTTTCAGATTCATATAACAGTTATACTCGTCATATTGTCGTGCAGATCTTAACAGTACTCTGCTACCTCAATCTTTCGAAGAGCATCCTTTTAGAATGTCCTTGTTCAGTGCAGCAAAGTAGGCTATTAGGGTACTGTTTAGCTGTGGACAATAATGTGAATAGTCTTCTGTCAAGTTGAATCATAACATTTACACACTGTACCAGCATGCTTACAAAAAACTATTTGAACAATTTCATCCTTAACAGTATATTTAATGAGGGGTAGTTGGTACATATTGGGAAGGAGACTGATACTCAATGTTTTTATTTTTCTTGTTTAGCAAGAATGTTAACTCAGGGTCATGTTAAAAGAACTTGAATTGACAAAGAATGTTTATTATACAACTACTTTATGTTGAAGACATATTTAAATACAAACATTCATAGTACTTGTATGAATGTTTGCCTGAAAGAATAAGCTAACAGCTCGTTTCATTACACCTCTATTTAATCTGCGGGTGAATTCTAGTCTATGACTAGATTAATGGATTTATTCAATGCCATTTTGGAATGATACTACAGTACTTCCTATGAAACATCCAAAGGTGCCAACTATTGTTTTGAATGAATATGTTAATGAGTAGAATGGTATTTTGAGTTGTAATAAAACAGATAAACACATTTATAAAATAGCTGATGGTTGTTTCAATAACTTTTTGGTAACAGGTACACTCAGAAATATACATCTTACTGAACTCTAAATTTGCCTCTAAAACCATAACCCTAGTTAATTGCAACAAAATGTTTTAGAAGAACAGTTAAACTAAACCAAAGCATTGTGAATACCAATACAAAAATACAGTTGTGCCCTTAAGGGAAGTCGTAACCTTGACTGCTGTTCCCAGCAGACCCAACAGTATTTTGTTTTTAATAGTTTTGAGTCCACTCACTGCTAAAACATACATTTTAAAATCCATACTAACTGGAAAGAGTTGCTATTCTTCTCAATTGTAGAGTTACCATCAGAATGTGACCTTCCAATGTATACATATTGGTGTCAGGTTGAAGGGCTTACCTTGTCAGCTGAGATGTAGAATGTGTAAGAGCAATGTGGAAACTACACTAAAGGTGGGGGTGGGGGTGTGGTTGATATTCTACAGACAGCACACCTTATGTTACCCCAGGGACAGTCTGAGATTGTCCAGTTCAGAGACATTTAAGTGGCAGACTAACCGAGGACTCAAATACGAATGCAACATTGCACTCAAATAAATCAACAAATCCACTTTTGTATTAAGCATACTTAAAGATATTTCCAGTCATAGTCATTATGTTAAACTATTGTGACTAATCATTCAGATTTCCTAGCAAGATAGCATAGATTTTAGTGTATTTGTTTTAAAGTAATATACACTGGTCACTTATCAGCTATCCTGTCATTTCTACATATGTGAAATAGAAAAGCAAACACCGCCATTTGTAAACAACTGGTTCAAGGAGGCACTGCCGGTCCTCCACCCTCCTTTTGAGTGAAGGCTCTGTTGCTCTTGTATTCACTCCACTTGGAGATGTGCCACCTTCCAGACCGTTTTGACTGGTCGCCCCCACCCATATACAATTCACGGTCGTATTTCACCAGGAGTGCCCAGACGGACGTCCCTTTAAAAGGTTTACTGGTGTACCTATAAACCACCTAGAGTGCTGTGCCTCTCGCCACCCTGGCAAAAAAGTTCATTAGTGGTAGAGCCATTCACTGGTACTCAGGGTAATTGATAATAAAAATACCATGAAAATTCTGTAAATATGATCTATACCATACTTCATTTAAGTACTGAGGACAAAAACTGTAGACAATTGGGTGTATTAACAGACTATACTTGCATGGGGATTTACGTATTTGGTGGGCTGAAGAGGTTTTTTGCAGAGAACCCTGTAGTCCAGTTCTCTTTAGACATATATTGACAAATGTATATTTGGTTTAAATCTACATATGTCCATGACAATGTCAGCCTGTGTTCAGATGTTTTATGTGTGCTCAAGTCTGGCCTTTAGGTTGTGGCATGAACCTGGGTTGAAGCTGTCCAACAGAGAGGCACCATGGCATGCCATGAACAAATATGACCAAAGTGTGCCCAAGAAGCCTCCCAGGAAGAGCCCTGTATTCATGCAGAAAGACCCTCACCACCACCACACTCTCACACCTGACCACTAAGCTTGGTCAAATGGATCTTTGCCGCTTTACCAGTCTGCAGGGTTTATTCCCCGGAGTATACTTAAATCAAATTTAAATGAGAGTCTAATACATTTTATTTAATATTTATCTATATTTATCATTTGGGATAGTTTGACTTTCTCCAGTTTTCTGACGCTGGTTTTCGATTAGAACTGGCTTTTTTCCAGGGCATTTTCAGAATATTGATCATTTTCTACACAATTGGGAGTATACCTAAAATGTATGGATTTTGTTTGTTGACATGCTTATTGACAACTTAGATATATATGCAAGTATGTTTGTACTTCTAAATATCTTTTCTAAATATACTTTAAATACAATTTAAACAAATCCTCTTGGGTCTGGCTGAAGACAGATGTGCCCGTACTCTTAGATCAGGGTATGTATCTGATCACAGCTCTAGGGTTAGCATACTTCCTGGGAGTTGAGATCCTGGGAGGTTATTTTTAACATCTCAGGTGTTTCGTATTATCTGCTCCAGGGGTCAGATTGGAATGTACCACAAAAACATGTAAATACATACATATGCCCATCCTGCTGCCATTTAGATAAAAGCCACCCACACATGCGCACAATACTGTAACAGGTCACGACTTGCAATTCCCTCCAGCCTTATGAACTCTGTGTTTTCCTCTTGGTGCAAGGAACATCTGAAACCAACTACATTAAGATTGAAACCATTTGGACTTCATTTACACCCACATGCGTGCATCTTCACTGACTTGAACATGCAGCATCCTCTTAACATCTGCAAACGTCCAAAGAAGACACCAGGCTGGAGTCTTTGTTTCATGAATCTAACTGCAAAAAGGCTTAAAAACAACAATTTCATCTGTCATATTGTCTTTTGTTGCATCCTGAGAGTCAGAGAACTGAGAAGCATTCCGTTTAAGAGGTTGGAGGCTGAAAACATTTAATTTGTTCTGATTGGGGAATGAGTCTCAGCCATGAAGATCATTAGAGGGGTGAGGAGCGGGCATCAGGTTCTCTGTCATTCCACAATTAGGCCGGTACAGCTCTGACTCTCCAGGAACGTGACACATTAAAAAATATATTTTTTTATACATGTATATATAAATAAAAGAAAATGCTTGCAGACACTTGTCTTCTAGTCACAAATAGTAATGCCAGTAGTGGCATTCTGAAGTCTGATACCATAGGTAGTATCCCTGTCTGCAAGAGTAACACCAGCTGTTAGTTGAGCTACAGCCATTTTCAGAACATAAATATTTCAAAACATCTTTTAGAAGTATAGACCTACTTGTCTTAGATTAGGCTTGCTTTGTCCACCAAACAGCTCTTAACATCAATAAACTTAGTGTCAACCTACATTATGGATATGTTGAACCATCTGGTCTGACCAATAAATAACCTCAAGGCATGACAGAATAACAGTGTGTTGACTAGGTCAGTAGGTCTATATGACCCTAAACACCTCATTTTATGTTACATCCCTGGAGTATGAAAATGCATATTAGTGAATCCTTAAAATAGCTAGTCTAGCAGGTAACAAGCACAGCTGTTGGGTTTACCCTTACATGTAGCTACTAATTTAAGACCCAGGTGAAATATGTAACTGTGCCTTGTTTGGTATTTGTAGATATTTGTAGGTATTTGGTGTTTGCAGAAATAGTGAATGAAAAACCAAAGGATAAGCACATGTAGAGTCAAGTTCTAGCTGAGGACAGGGCAGTTCATCTGGCTGTGAAGAACTAGCCCCCCTTTACCTCAGCTCAGAAGTCCAGACTGCCCAGCCAAAGAAGAATCTGGAGATTGTTTGTGACTCAAAGTCAAGTTGGCCTCTTTACCACTTGGCAGCCAAACAAACAGTCCCGGGACTTCAAGGTCTGGTACCTCACTATGACCTAGTTTCAGCAACAAAACAATAAAGATGTATTTACATAAACATTTTGTGAGGTACTTGATTATTGGGAATGTGAGTAGGTATACAGCCTATCATACAAATGCTGTGTTGATCCTGTTTATTAATAAAGACTGCATTGTCAAAACCATTGATTCATATTTAATGTAGATGTCTGCATCACATGATTTCCTCTCAAATGTTTTGTTAACAAGTTGGAGAATATTTCTTGGTGCTGTAGACCAACACTGTAACCTTAATCTTTCTATGTTCATGTTCACACCATCAAGGGCAAGGGTCATCTTGGGAACATTCCTGAACTCACAAGATATCCTCCAGGAGGAACAGTCTTGGCTGTATTTCTGTCCATCTGCTTCAATCTGACCTCTCTACCCTACACTGCCTCAACCACCACCACTCCATATATTCTAAGCATAAGTAGCCAACCTTATGGTAAGTGGATGCCAAGACACAAAATTAACTCAAACTCAAAATAACAAATAATTACATTCTTTGAACTTTCAACAAATCGTGCACTACTTTAAATAGAAGGGAGAGACATAAAATTAAGCTATCAAAATGGAATTGTATCGAGCCACTCTAGTAGACACTATCTAAAATGGGAATCTGATTAGAAGATGAGCATGATAATGCTCCTCTCAAAGTTGATGGCCACTTGGTCTCAAAGTAGCCAGTTTTAGTCTTGCCTGTCAACCTAGGGTGCTTGTCTTCTCTGTTGGCAGCATTCCAACCATAGCTAAGAAGAGTGTTGCAGCATGACTACTGGAACCTCAGAACCAGGTGTCCCTCTCTGGCCTGGACATTCCCTTGATTGGACTGTGGGAACCACACAATCTATTACCAGTCAATCACATTTGGTCTTAATAGTAGGCTACAGAGTGGTTATCTTCCTACATCCCAGTTGTTGGCCTGCCTAGCTACATAACTAGCCTACATGTATATATATAAATCCTTATTCATTTCAGTGTTTCATTACAAGCCTATTATGTATTTTAACGTCCATTTCTGTTTGTTCCTTCCCATCACAATCCACCCGTCATGCTATGAAAGGTCACGTTAAATGCGCTTCATGTTCACACCTTGTCATGTGCTTTATCCGCAGTAGCCTAATTTTGGAGAATGTTGAAGTAACCACTGTAGCATTATTTCCAAACATTCTTCTTACATTTTGCTGCAGATTTTGCTTTAAAAAAAAAAGTCACCTAAGAGCAACATTCATAATGGTTAGTTGTTCCTGATATTCTGGTCAGAAACACATTTACACTGACCACCTATTGTAGTCTAAAATGATTTTTTTAGGCGCAGTGCTGCAATTTACCACTTGAGGGGAACAGAATCAAGTCCTGATACTAAAATGTTGTTTAAGAACCTAGCAGCTTAGAAATATAACAACCTGAACTTGACGATGATGGAGAACGTGCCGCTTGTACCCCCACGAGACTCTGGAGACTATAGGCCGAATCGCAGAAGGTGAGATAATGCTGCTCTTTGACATGCTGCAGACATTATCTGTTGACAACACTTTCAATACTTCTTTATTTTAAAAGGTAAATCAACCAATTAATACATGCTGAAAAACACAGCTGTGTGTAATCAGTTTTTCTCAAATAGGGGTTTCTTGCCTTGATGAACAACATACAGCAGCTGTTTTCTCTTTCTATCTCATTCAAATATGTGGCTCCATCTAGTAGAAAGAAGGAAGTGTCAGGAATGGAACTGGGTCTCAGAAATAACATCAACATAAGTCAACAAAACATGAAAACATACAATAATCAACTACACTCACACATGTAACAGTTTTATAATTGCATACAATGAATGACCCTTTGCATTTAGTATACGAGCTACATTCTTCCAATGGTGAATGCCCTGTGTTTTCACCTTCTCCTTTTTATTAAAACTGCCACAGTCATGTCAAAGATTTCACAGATGTACATGTATGTTTTTAAGGAACGCAAGTGAAGATGGACTGATCTCAGACCAGTATCACACCAGGGCAATGTGTTGTTTAAATGGAAAACAAGTTTTCAGTGTGCCTAAACCTACTTAGCACATAGACAAATTCCAAAAACAGTTTTGTTTTCATGTAAACATAATTATAGTTGTTCAGGATACATAAACATAGCTTAATTGTTTCTTTGACAATCTTGCTTTATTTTAATACTCAAAAGTTGGGCTCTTCATGGAAAAAAAATATAGCATTATCAGAGTGGATTGCAAATTCTGTCGCATAATATGCTGCTTTAATTTATGTATAAGTAGTAAGTATAATGAAAACATGGTACTGTATGTAAATAACACACTGTGGATGGTTTAAATGGCTTTCTGTTTAAGTTCAAGGAACTTAGGAGAGCATAGTTCATCTAGAATAAACTACTTTCATTAAAGTAAAATAAAGTTTCTTACATGAGTGTCATCTAACTCTCTTTGGTAAACACACTAACCTGTCACAGGAATAACACAGTTATGTTAGTTATATATTCAGTCTAAACTGAATATATAAACATCATTGCCTGGCACACAATGTTTTTCATAGTGTTCCTTCAATTGGATCGATTGACAAATCTGCAAAAGTGCACAAATGCCCCAACACAAAAAAAACACAAGTATACTGTGAACTTCCGAGTCTGATAATGCACCAAAATAACTATTTTGCCATGAGCAAAGTTGATAGTTAGTGGATAATGGATTTCTTACTGATCTACAGTATGTCTGGTTGAGCTGAAGGGGGGAAAAGTGCAGGGGAGTCAAAAATGAACAAGCTATCTTCTCGTAGCACGGTCAGTCCATCAACTAATTTGACCCAATCTTGGCCTCAACTCCTCTTCCTTGTCACTCTTTTGCCAGATGTCTGAGTTCATTCATGATATCTTTGAATGTCATTTGCTTTCTTCTATGGTCTCTGTAAACTGTCAATGAGGCCCGCACAACAGTAAACATGACTGTAAGACTATTACATTATACAGTATTTAAACCATAAATAAATAAGGAGTCTGTTTGCATAGTCTGGAAGCGATGCCAGAGTGGAATGTGTCTTGAAGTTGATCATGGAGTCTTCATAGTTAATTCTAGGAATCTATACAGATGTCCAGTCTAAACTGATGGGCCACAACACTTCCTGGGTCGATAAAGGTTAAACATTTCTGCAGAGTGGATCACAGAGTTGAGCAGTGGTTACCTGGAAGTGGGGAACACAAAAGAAGGGTTAGAACTAGGCTTTCCATATAAAATACAACAATCAAGTCATTTATTATGAAACCATACACAAACCTTTGAATACCTTTTTACTAGCAGAGTCAATACATTTCTCAGATTTAATTCAGTACATAAGGTCAATATCTTTCCCCTCCTGGATGCCCTTTGCAGCTGTTAAAACCCTGGGCTAGTTCATCATGTCAGCCCACTACTAGGTTTAGGGAGTGACATGCAGAGAGCAGCGTGCAGCTGTGGACTCTCACCTTTCCCGAAGTGGCAACGTAGGATTACTAAGGAAGGAGAGCTGCTGCTCTAGACTGCACACACGGAAGGCCAGATAACATGAGGACAGGATAAGCAGAATAATACTAAGAAAAGGAAAAACACCAAAATATTGATATTCAATTGATATCATCCAGTACTTTTTTAAATGCTGTATATATATGTTGTGTATACGTACACAAATGAGATGAATGGAAATGTAACGTATGCAACCCAACACTAGGTGGGGCCGTTTTACTAGATTGCTTAATCGCATACGCATGACCTAGTGTCATTAACATAAAGTGCAAATCTACAAAAATAAAACTACACTAGAGTAAGAAGGTTTTTAGCTATCAATTTTAACATTAATATTTAATTGTAAACACACAAAAAAAAAACACTATGCTTGAAATGCTTTCAGCTAGGAAATCCCATATGCCCATCATGCATTACACAACTTATCCAGCCTAGAGATATACACTTTAATTACGTCATATAAACAGTTAAATCACTATATTCATGAAATTGTTGATGTGAGGCAGCTGGTCCTGAGATGTGCTGGTGGCCTGTGTGTGCGTGTGTGTGTGTGTGTGTGTGTGTGTGTGTACTCACAGCAGGATGAAGAACTTGAGCAGCTGATACTCCATCTGGCCAAGCTCTGGTACAGGCTCTGATAGAAAACTCTTCTCTGTCTGCAAATCCCGCTCTACAGCACATAGCTGATGAGTTAGTGTTTGTGTGTATGAGGGCAGACTACACATGTTCTATGAATTCATCCATAAAGATAAAATACCAATATGGCACAACAATCTTAAAGTAAACCATGGGTTCATGTCCCAAACATGAACTTTTATTTAAACGCAAAATCAGTCTACATCACACTGTATTTGTGCAGATAGTTTTGGACCGTGTACAAATACATTGTCTATACACTGCTCCCATAACCAGACAGTTACATCATCAGAAATGCATCTGAAACAACAACAAAAACGTGGCATAATGAATGAGCATCGATCTACGGGAAGGGTTAAACATGTCAAAAACAATCTTTTTAGTAGCAATATTACAGACCAAAATATCAGCAATATTTCATCTTGAAGAGAAAAAATATAATTATTCAACAGGCCCTTTGGATTGAGAATATCAGGCATGTTCCAGGAAGTCTCAAGTATAGCTTGGAGTAAGGCATGCTATTCTAATACAAGTCTCTGCAAGTCTCTTTTTGGAGCTTAGCATGTTGTTGCATAAGAGAGGGATATCCATAGAGAGAAGGAAGAGAGCAAAAACTGCAAAGAGAGGGAGGAGAGAAGAAAGAGAGGATAGATAAGGAAGAAAAGGAAGGAGAGAAAAGAAAAGGAGGAAAGGGAAGAGAGGGACACACTTAGGCACATGATTATACACAAGTATACACACACCCGCAGATGAACAAGCACATGTTCACACACACACACAGAAAAAGGACCATGCTACAAATATGTGCCCCCCGTCTATATCCAGAAAAGCCAACTCCTGCAACCAATATCTTAATGGACGTCTGCCAAAGATCACCTTGTGTCAAATCTATGATAATCCAGGTCTATGATGTAATATGTTGTGTCATGTTTATGAGCGATGCCCTGTATAGTATGAGAGATGTTTTTTTGTTTTGGAAGAAAATCCATCTGTTGACAATGCATGACCAGCCAAAATGTCGGACTTAAGATTCAGTACATATGAATCTCAAATAGCAGAGAACCTCTTCTCTTAGGGATGAAAGAAGAACACTGCCTCCCTCATCCCCCAACAATTTTGCAACAGTGAGACACTTCCTCACCTTCCAAGGGCTGATCGGTCTGGAAGGGCGTGTCCACAGCGCTCAAGATGCTAGTGGAGTTGCCCAGGAGGTCGGGCAGGGACGAGGACACCGACACCACGGACGGTTTCCTCCTCCACTTTAATACCGGGGGGTACTCATCTGACACAGGGAACTCATCTGGGGCTGGGAACCCATCCTGGAGTAAGGGACAAGGTGGAGAACAGATAAGTAGACTGGCATTCTCAAAGTTTTTTTAATTTTTCACCTATGTCAAAATCTCTTGGGTGATGTAGACACATTCAACCTTGATGATGAGGGATCAGATCCTGTTACACACAACACTGTACTGTTCATTGGTAATGTTGTGAGCAGTTGCAAATAACATAAAACCAAAAAAGTAGTCTAACTAACAATACAAAGAATTCTCAATTCAAAAAGCAACCACCAAGTATAAGATTATAAATCGGATCATAATTATCGATACTTCTTAGAAGGCGATGCTGTGGATATTGCCTCCCCAGTTTGTAATTTAATCAAAAGGAGATTATCTCCATTTCCTCTTCCTTAGCAGTAGACCATTGATAAGATCAGCTGTATTTGTTGGTCATAGCTAATAATATTATTGTACATGGCCATTAGAAAAACCTGTCTGAGCCTTTGTTAATGTGTTTAATCAATAATTTCACTGAATGATCTGAGCTCAAACCACCTTGCTTTTCAAGCTATTGATAAAAATGGGACAATGTTTTGACTATAAATCAAAGTAAATGAAAAACAGTACCGTCCCTTTTTCTTCCTTTTACTACGTGCTTCCATCCTTTAACTAGTGCTGACAATATAGTATAGTACATTTATCTTGTAGCCCTTTAGAATATATCACAGGCCTACATTCATACAATACAGTTTACAACATCACAAATAAACATAACCCATCCGAATCTCCACAGATCTCTTCCAGAGGCTAAAATGTGTTTGACAGTGTTGGAACAGTGGCCAATATTGCAAAAGTTGCAATAAATAAGGCAATACAATTCTGCAGGTTTCGACAAACCAATTTCCTCGTAGCGAAAGTATTTCTAATGTAATTAAATCAAATCTAGTAGCCTGGTGTTCTGGGCTGACATTTTTCATTTTGTTATAAATTCTATTCTGTTTTTGATTATCTATCCAGTCTTACCAGAGATAAGGAGTTAGGTTCCTCCATGTACTGTTTTAAACTCAGACTCTTCTTGCCATTGACCTGTGGAAGGAATTACAAGAGATGTCAAGAGGCTTACATGCATCAGTGTTTACATATTATTTGGAATATTACTTGAATGAAACATGTAGTTTTGAAGGATTAAGGAATTGTCTGTGTGTTTCAAGACCTGAAGGTGTGTGCAAATTCTTCGGAGGACATCATACACACTATCTCTGGACAGTAGAGACACAAACACATACTGTGGGGAAAGAAAATGAAACATTTTACCTACTTTATTCACACATTGTTCATAATGTTCTCAGCTAGGTACCTACAGTATGTGGGACATATGGAACACAGACACAGTTCAGTTATGTCTATATATGGTCATACACATACCCTGAAAAATTATAATCCTATTACTGAGGGAAAACAGATGATTATTTTCAAGAAATAAGCTATCACTGTGTTCACTGAGGCTAAACCAACAAAGCATAACCTAACGTTTAAGGATTAAAGTATAAACACAGTTCAAAAGACTAAGAAAGACCTTTGGTCATACATTCTTCTATTTTATTCCACCTGTTTTATTTAACTCTTTTACTATTTTCTATTACTCTTTAAAAAATAACTGTGAATGGCAGATGCCAAGTCTTATAACATGTTACACTTCCAGACAGGTGATGTGATAAAAGGCAATCAAATGCAAATTAAGATACTGAGCATAAGGTGTCCATTTACTGGATATAGGTGACCTTGAAGTGTTTCCTGTCCCAAATGCAGGAACTTAACCTACTTACTTTTTTGCACCTCTGTGACATAGAACATCTTTCCACTATGCAATGCTATATGTTTAACTAAAATATGATGTCATCGAACTAATGTATAGAACATTTTGAAAGCTTCATGGCCTAAATTCCCAAAGCTATGCAATTACTTTCGGAATATCACTGACATTGAAAACAACTGTAGGCTGAGCTTTACACACTAACATAAACATACACCAACACATGAGAAACATAGCCTTTTGTTTATGCTTTGTGTCAAACCGTCAGTTCATATTTTATGAGTGAGCCTACAGTTCATATACTGATCTGTACTGTACTCTGTTTCTAATCAAAACAAACACACAAGCACAAACGTATGTAGTCACACACCTCCACAAACTGGAAAGTGGAAGACCAAACACGACCAAAATAGACCATGACCTTGACACCCCTTCGCTACTGCTGAATCGTGTTTTGATTCTCATCAGCCTAGCTTAGCATGTTAGCATTGCACACTGTTGTTTTTGACATCTTTCTGTACCGGATAAAAATAAAATCAAGCTACAGTACTCCAACGAGCATCAGCCATGTTTCCATTCGTAGTGACCAAGGCTAACCACATTGCTGAACTCACCTTCTGACTCGTGTCTGTGGTTATGGCTAGGCCATTGGGAACCAAGCCAGCTGTTTTGTGCTTCTTGACCAGCCTCACTGAGACCACGGGGATGGCAACCTTGAGGAGGACAAAAGGGAAGGAGGCAAAAGGAGCAATAATATCACATTACCATGCTGTGAGTGAAGAAACACAAAGCTGAGATGATGCAGCAGAAAGATAAGTAAGGCTAATTGTACAATAAAGAGATATAAATAAAAGGGAAGGTTATGGAGAGAGGTTGTTTTAGCATCTGACCACATCACTACTTAAACTTTGAATAAGCCTATGGCAGTGGAGAGTAAAAGGAAACAGATGCAAAAAAAATGCAAGATTAAGACTATTACACTACTGAAAGGAAAGACACAAGTAGTTGCAGTATCTGAGAGAAAAACATTATGAGAGGAAAAGAAATACAAATTTTTGGTTTCAGTTAATATACAAGGAATGCCCTTAAACTAAGCAGCTTATTGTGCCTGAGAGTCAGGGGATGTTGGCATTCCAATACTCAGAGAGTGAAAGGAACAAGCAATTAATCAAAGGGGTGAAAATGTAATCCATAAGTACACTGCACATTATAGACAGTACACATAGTACATGCATACACAAACACAGCACAGGCAGACACACAAAATCCTTACTTGTGTGTCTGCCAATGCTGTAATTGTGTACTGTGTGTAAGTGTGTGGGTGAGGGACAATCCATGTATTTTAGTTTGTTTAGCAGCTACCATAAGGCCAACAAATATTTATTTTATTACTAAACAGCCTCATGAGGCCCGGTGCGAAAGGTAGTGTGGATAAACTACTGTATTTCCTGGCAAGTGAGGGGAAAAGCAGGCCTTGGATTTCAAGACACACACGTATCTGTCAGGGACGAACGGAAGAACGGATGGTCTGTCTGTCTGCCTGCCTGCCTGTTCAGCCTGTAAGTATGTTTATCTGGTTCCTCTTCCTGTCTATGGTCCTGTTTGTGTAGCATCCTTTCTTCAATCCTTACTTCCTTACAGAAAGAGATCGATCCAAAGTGACTGGATTAGTAACAGCTGTATTGGGTACAACATGCTTTTAACTTAACCCACTCTGTTTGATTAGAGACGGCTAATCAATCTGGTCATGTCTCACCTTAATGTCTTTGCCAAAAAGGTTGGCATAGAAGCACAGCCAGTTTCTTGAGATGTAAAGTCTGCCCTGCAGGAGGATATCTCTTAGCAGGGCACATGAGTACACTGAGAGAGGGAAAAGACATATTACACATATTAACATCTTGACACACTCATTTGATTTGACTCCACACCAGAAACTGTCTTTGGTTAAAATCTGTCAAACAAGGCTAGACATTTAGGGTTTGAATATATGTGCTAACAGGAACAAAAGCTACCATCCTAACCACAAAGTAAATGGAGCAAAACAAGAACCGCGCTTCCTGTACAAAATGACGTGGAGATGTGCAGATGCGGTTAACCTGACACCTTTTCAGTTGCACTTAACCACAAAGTGTCTGAAGTTCCAACTTCCTTAATTAAAGGAGGCTAGAGTTGATACTTTATCATTGGATAGTAACAAATGACAAATGTTGTCTGCTGCATTTTATATGGCATGCATTGTCATGCAACTGATCTATGTACATTTCTGCACATATGTTGTACGCATAACACCAGTTTAGAAAGACACAACAATGTAAAATCCTTTACAGGTAAAGGACAATATAACAAATAAGCCTAGAAAGTTAAAGCATAGGATACGTAAGATTGATACAGAGATTAGCCTGTTAAGATGAAAAGAAACAGAACAAGCTCAAAAAGCTTTACACAGCTAATATTTTGCCTTAAGTCATTTAAGCTGCTAGATAACTAATAGTCTTGATGTTTAGGGTCCTGACAACAGTACCTTTCATGAGGATCTCCTCCTTGGGCACGCACTGGAAGAGTTTGTGGTACTGGGAGTTGTACTTGCTGACAGTCTGCGCAGAGGGACAGGGCAGAGTCATGAGGAGCTCCTTGGCTTGGCTCCGTGCCTGAACACCACCACCAACACCACCACCAACACCGCCCGCCGTCGCTGCCGCCACGACCCTCTCCCTCAGAGGACGAGTGCTCTGCACCAGACTCAGCATGTTGGCACCGTACACACACACACACTCACGCACATCGATGGCGTGGAGCACCCCGCTGCAAGACACACACTGTCCCAGACGCCAGTCAGTCACTGACGTTCTTTGACAGAGAGGTGTGCTACTGACTACGAGCTAACCTACACATGCACGCACACATACACCGCAACAAGTAGACCACATACACATGCATGCACACACATGCACTGTACATGTCAGTTTAGCTTCACTGAGGTCTTCCTTTCACGCAGTTGTTTCCTCTTTTACCGGAAGACTAAAACACTGACTCACATGCACACACTTTCTCCTCCTTACATACAAACACATTCCCTAATCCCCTCTCACTGCTGCACGGAAAAACCCACACACTCCGTCTTTCTCCCTCTCTCACACACCCTGTCCTTTTGAGCCAGAAAGCCAGAGCTTTTTTCCTCTCTCTCCCCCCTCCCTCCCTTTCTCTCTGCCTGCTCAAATGACTCTGCAGGGTGACTCCCCTCCCCTACTCCTCACCATGTGTCACCCCACACCATGCCGCTTTTTCTTCCTGCTTGTCTTCACAAACAGCCTTGCATCTACCTCAAGTCCTCACTCCTGCTCTCATTAGTCGTCATTAAAAACAAGGAATACGTGGTTGAGAAAAACTGATTCACTCCCTCTGTCTTTAATAATAATAATAATAATAATTCATTTTATTTGAGGGCGCCTTTCAAAGCACCCAAGGTCACCTTACAGGGCATAGTTAAAAAACAAAAAAACAAAAAAAACACTTTCTTTGATCAATCTTATGTATCAATCTTATGAATCAATCTTATGTATCCTATGCTTTAACTTTGTAGGCTTATTTGTTATATTGTCCTTTACCTGTAAAGGATTTTACATTGTTGTGTCTTTCTCTCACTCTCATGATTACTGAATCTCTCTCTCCACCACAAAACCACAGCCGCCTCGCTCTGTCACTGTGAAGGACCCTGCTCCAGTGTATCTATACCGGCTCCCTCCTCTCAGTATCTGGTATACTGCGTGCAGATCTGCTTCTGCCATGACTATTATGGGCAATAATATTCATAGCCGAGGGCCTTTTAATCTGCTTGGACTGAAATGGTTAGGAAGAGGACTGACATAGTTAATGTTTAACCTTCTAGGCTGTTGTGTAACCAGTGAAGGCTTAGTAGGTTCACTACAATCAAATCACAGGGTATTACATATTTAATGGCCTGACCCTACTATTGATGTTAGATCAGAGCAGAGTGACGAGTGCTTGGATGGATGAAACCTTGGCTCTATCGTAGTGTGAAGGACATCAAAGGAGTTGCTTGATCATTCAACATGTTGATTCTTAGATCTTCCCTTGAGATTCCTACCTGACCTAGCACCTAAACCTGGGCTTCATGTGTCACAATTCCTCATGGTTCTAAAGTGAAGGGCAGGCACTACAAAACAGAGTGCCCATTTTACTCTGTACAGGTTTCCCATAGGTCATGGGCAAAACATTGAGTCATTAATTCAACAATGCATTGCAAAAAATTATTAAAAGAAAAATGACTTAAAATAATTAACCTTTAAACAAATGTGCATATCTTTACAATATCAATGCCACTATCAAGAGAATGGAGATTACTGATGAAGATGAAGCTTGGAAAGTAATGCTACAAGCACTTCACTTACCGAACCTCTGTAACATTTTTTTAAATCTTCATATGATAGGTCGTCAATCAACTGTATCCTGAAATACAAAGGAAAAGGACATAGGAAGTTTATTGGAGTAATTCAATTAGCTTTTGTTAAGGACAAAAGTATTGATAGTATTCCTTTGCAAGGGAATACTATCAAACAGTAGTGTGTGTGTTTATGTCTGTGTGTCTATGTGTATCTATTGTTTATAGCAGTACATGTTGGCAAGGTTCAAGTTTGGGTCAAGGCTGCCAGACAGATACAACATATCAATGTACAGAACTGAAGGCACACCCACACACAAAACAAACTTTACATGGCAAAGACAGATACAGATGTACAAAAAGATAACACAAGCCTTGCTGTGGCTGTATCCTGTTCTGTTCAGATTAAAGAAAAAAAGAAACAGACTAGACACAGACTGCTGAGGGTGCATTTTAAAAGAGCTTGATCTAACTAGCCAAGGAAACTGATTCGTTGAGCAAGTTGAGGCAGTTAAATACGTTTGTATTCAACTTTTCCACCACTAAGTACAAGTGAGGACAAGCGGTAGTCTCTAAAGAAGGTTATGACATACACCGTAGTGCAAATAAAGTTTGTTTGACCACTAAGACAGTGCACACAAAAAAAACACACATACCAATGGCATACATAATCCCTCACAAGGGATAGCCTCAGCATTATGGGGTAAGTCACACCACGGCACTCATGACTACTCCTAACATAGGCAAACTCACTCCATCAACCCAGAGGGCCCGGAAAGCTTACAAACCTTTGAAAAGTAGTGACTTTAACAACAGTGCTGTTATTATGAACAGGCTCTGGAATTGACAGTGCTAGGAGCAATATGACGCATCACAATTTAACAATATCACATATTTACCCCACTTCAGGGATGGGTATTATTCAGTGAAAGAGCATTTGACTGCAGAGGTCATTAATAAAAGTGTCTGTAAATAAATATTATAGATTGTTAAATTGTTGTTATTATTATGTTCTGATTCTTCTCGTAGCACAAGAACATGAAGTCTGTTACCCACAGTATGTACTTACATATGCTCTACTCATCTCCTCTCTACCATCCCTTTATCTCTCAATCATATCTAAGGACCATGTTATAAATCTAAATAACCTCAAGGCAGATTCACAATAATGTAACAGTGGCACCTTTGTGCCAAGTCATTCTATAACTTGTTATCATAGAGTGGTGCTATCTATCGGTAAATAATTTCAAGGTCGGCCTATTAACCATGATTCAGACTCCGCTAGTAAAACATGATTGTTCCTTGGCAAATCCTGTCACATGACTCTTCTCTTCCTTACCTCACCTCAGGAGTATTGCTAAGACTCCTCTGGCTCAGCTGGGTAGTATCAAGGTCAAGCATCTGTTATGAGAGTGTGTCTTTGAGTGTAAAGGGAAAGAAGATTAGGAGAAAAGCGGGATGGAAGGGAGGGTTGAGTAATATTCTGGTAGGTAGACAGGGATTGGAGAGATAAGGATAGAGGGAAAGATGATTACAGACAGGAAAGACATGCTTGACATATTGTAAGGCAGAGAGTAAGGGAGTGAGAGACTGAAAGAGAAACAGGAAAGTATAGATTCCTACTGCACAGAGGGTCAAATCCTACACACAATTTAAGACCCTATCACTAAGCACAGTGGACCGAGATGTGGGCGTGAGCTAGGAGGTTGCTTGAGGAATAGGCTACAAAGGAAGAGAGGACAGAGTCACTGTGACTTCCAGCTGTGTGTGTGTGGGAACTCCAAACCTCTTGTTTTCTTTTGAGCGGGGCAGCTGGGTGGAGGGGACAGGGTCGAAACAGAGGGCCGTAACCATGGGACCCCTGACCCTGCTGTGACGGTGGTGTGACCACACTGAAGCCCATCAGAGCATCAAGGGCTTGAAGTTGCTGAGTTTTTGTTTATCTCCCAGAGCAGTTCAGTTTATCTAGCGCCTTCTCTATTGTGGCAAGGTTGCATTTTTATTGTTAAATACATACCGTTACAACCAATAGGCACTGACAGTTATGTCTATTGTACATACATACACCCATGTAGGCTTGCAAGCTATTCTACACATATGATCATGACATTTATTTTCCATCAGTAAATTCAGAATTTCCCTCAGACAACAGCATGTATAAAAAATTACTATGTGGTTGGTGGATGTTGATATGTGAGTCTGATCCTGTTGGAAGACGGTTATAAATATAACTCTCCCAGGTAAAAAGGAAAATGTATATAATCTATATCTGTTCAAGCACACGTTGTACAGATTGAAAGTCAAATGGGGTTTACTTGAATAAAGCCATGGTCCAAGATCAGACAACTGGCTCCCCCCGCTTAGCCTCACTTGCTAATGTCTTATTACTAATTGAGGCATGGAAAACAAACTGGACCTGGAGAGTCATGAACGGGTGCCCTTTACCTTCATGTGAGATGGGGGAAGTGTTACTGAGCCCGCAGTGTGGTGTGTGAATGTGGGTGTGTGTCAATGAGCATGTGAGAATGGGAAAGATAGAGAGATAAAGAGAAAAAGAGAGTGAGAGTTTGTGTGTGTGTGTCTATGCTTGTGTCTGTGTGTCTCTGCCCTTACAGTAGGTGTCCTTGGCGGTGGCCCTGAATAGTGTAGCTAATTACAAGCCAGAGGAATCTTAAATTAGAAAGTGAATACCTCCCAAAGGCTGCCAGCGGAGAGACCCATTCAGTCAATAATGCAAACGAAGAAAGAAAAAAAGGCATTGACGGAAGAGGTTAAAGGTAGAAAAGGCAACCTCATTCTCTGTTTAGTTAGGAGGAATGTGATAGGAGATAGGATGCAAAAAATATTTTTCCTGTTATTAGAATTCTATTACTAATCACTGAATATCTAGGGGTAAATCCTAAATGGCAAAAAACACTTTCAACTGTATATCATGTATGTTTACAAAACATGTATGTTGGTTGATGGGATATCACCCCCATATTTTGGGGATTCCATTTCACTCTAGCTTTACAGAGGTTCAAATCTTATTATATCCACGCTATTAAGGTATTCATATTCAAAGGTACATATTAATGCTCACACATCTTAATGGCAATGGTTTTAAGGACTATCTTGTAAGGGATTTAAGAAAACTCGGCCATCACACTGTGCTTGGCATTCTAAATAAACATACTTTTAAAAAGTGTTTGTTTATACACAGTAGATGTACATTCCACTTTCATAACGTGTACATGCCAATGGCACACTATTGACACAGGGACAACATCATTGGAAACACCCTCCCTTAGAGTGGTGAGATGAATTCACATTGCACCATGATGCAGCACCAGATCCAATCCTAGATTCCCTGGGATTATAATGTTACTGCCTTGAATCCGTATTATGTAATGCCCTCTCTCTTTCTGACACACATGTCCACACACACACACACACATACACATACACACACAGAGATAACACAAGGCCCATTACATGGAGTCAAGTTAAAAAAAGACCCCCAAAACACTCAAACAGACAAAAAGAGTACGCCAGAAATGTCCTTACATTGTCTAGCTTGGCTATCAGTAGAGAAGCAGATGCTATATGATTTAGGGATAGGTGTTCCTCTGCACTTATTGTTAGGTAATTTTGTTCTATGGATGCATTTGCGGGGAATGGACCTTAACATCACATATGGGATAATGAAGAACATAAAATACCCCATCTTTAAACCAAAGCCAAAGGGCTTCACCCCAGGACCAAGCACAGAATGTACAGGGTGTGTTTTTTATCACAGTGATAAACAAAGTAAGAGGGCTACATGTGCAGAATGTCTGGTATTTGAGCTTGTGGTCCAGAGTGGAACACAGGTTTGGTGGAGTGTGTATATGATTTCACTATGCTGTGGTGTTGTTTTGTCCTCCTCAGGTGGAATACAAAATGTAGCGTGTGTTCACAGCTTGCCTGAACTGCGGTGGTCCATGAGAGTCCTCCTCCTTGGAAGGTTCCAGGTCCTGTGGCGACAAGAGGCCTGTCTCTTCATTATGCTCCTGGTGTTCAGTCATGGTCTTGGGCCTGAACACACAAACAAGTCAAAGAATCAGCAACACAGACTTATACAAACGCCAGTCTCTCTTTTATTTTCCACGTTGAAAAAAAAATTAAGGTCATACAGCTGCTAGTACTTTTAACCCTCAAACACACACTTACACACACAGGACTTCCTGCTCGGACAGGGTCAGCAGATATCCCCCACTCTGTATAGTTACAGGTGTGACTGAAAATCTCTTAATTGGTCTTCCCAAGAGGAACCACTGACTAATCATCACCACGCTTTGCCTTAATTCAAGTTTCCTTTTTATTAGCTCTAACTTGTTAGAACATGCTCACCTTAGCCAATATTTATATGTCTCAGATAAAAGGCTATTTCTGTTACTAGAAGTCAGAAGAAGGTTAGCATATTTTAAATTGGATTTCCCCAAGTATCATCATGGATAAGACAGTCAGTTTAGTTGTTTTCATAGCTAGTAGTTTGTGTTACCATTGGGGGAATGTTCATTGATCAAAGTTTCTTCAGTTCTGCCCAGAGAGATTCTCTATATCACTGCACTAATGAACTGCATTTCTTTAGTGGAATTGTTCCAGTTACTGTCTGAATGTTGTTTTTAGAAGAGGAGGAGAAAGGCTATTTTAATCAAAGTGATAAAAACATTTCTAAATTGACAACTTTAGACCCCACTGACCAAATCTTAATCTTCCCTGAAAAATCTCAATTTGGTAAAGACAGTTGGCCCCCTGCAGTGAGCTTAGGTAAATCCTTCAGAAGTACATTACACTTAATGTAAATGTCCCACAATGCAAAGCCACCCCATTGAAAACAAAAAACATAGTTGCAGTGTAGGACAGGACAAGGATATTATATCAAAATATGCTTTTAGTCCTGGCGGCATACCTGTTTTTGAGGCACCAATTATATAATCCATTCTCAAGGGAGGTTGAAACACCACTAATTGGTTAATGTTTATTTGCAGACTGAACGGCATACTGAAAGTAACTGGGACAATTATCAACATCGACTATACCCGAGAGCAGACTTGAACTTGAACCATAGACCAAAATTATTTTGTGTTCACTTGCACAACATGATTTTACAAGGTGATTGAAAGGTCTCACCTCAAGTATGTTACAGTTTTTACACATTGTTATATCTTAGTCCCAGCTCTTACTGGAATGGAATGTGTCACAGAATGTAAGTAACATCCTTGCTTGATACCCGTTGACCATTACACACAAGTGTGTCTTTCCACAGCATGTTTGGTAAACAAATTTTCCATCACAATGAAAAGAAAGGAGTAGTGGTATCTCTAGAAGTTTGTTATAAATAATAGTAATACAAGCTCTCTCTCTCTCTTTCTCTGAACTGTCCTTCCACAGGCAGACTGTCCTCCATACAAATGAATGTTAATCGTTATTCTTTGTCCCCTTCATTCCCCTTCTTCCTCCTTCTCGTCCTTCTTAGACATTTACTGGGACGTCACAAGATAGCCTGCAATCCAATTAGCCCTAATCTTGTTAAGCCACTTTGGGCAGCCACTGGGACTTCTGTTAAAGGTGCATAGCACCATATTTCCTTCCACCTCCTCTTCACTCTTTCAAAAGTATTTTTGTGTTCAGAGTAAAAGAGAAGGAAAATGAAATGGCACCAGTATGAGTCAACCTGATGGAGTGCTCCTCCTGGACAGATAAATAGATTGCTTACCGTCCTTGTCCAAGGAATTTTTTTGCCAGTCTGTACACAGCCTCACATAAACACGTAGATTACAACTACATGACACATATAACCTTTCCCTATGCAAGTTACGAAGGTGTTTTATTTAATGATGCTATGGCGGAGGGAACAAAACTGCATGTCCAGGCCAGTGATCTGTATATGCAACTTGATGGAAGCAGTGTGAATAAGACAAGATGTTGGGCCAAACATAGTCGTATTCTTTGTCTCTTCTTTTCTCTCCCTCAAATCCACAAGCTCAGACTTTTAGGGTTGTGGACAACTTGAGAATGGATGTCTCTCTCTCTTTCTCACACACACACACACACACACACACACACCTGGACAGCTCTTGACATATAATCATTTGATCACAGTTGCACGATGTTGGTGTCAGTTTACTAACTAAGAAGAAAGACTCAAAAAGGCTCAGACAGCGAGTAAAGGGCTTAATTTAGGATCATCACTATCCTTTCTCTGCAATACTACTCCACATCCCTTTATAAGAGTCAACAAATCCTGGGGAACTGAAGGTTTCAGAAGTGTTACAAGGTCCACATAGGTAACCATAATCAATAGTGGGTAAAAAAAATGTATTGAATACTAAAAATTATATCACAAGGTCATGAAATACAAGATTAGTGCGGCTTCAAAATGACATTGTACATTATATGCTCAACTGAGCTATGGAATGTAATCTATGCTCACGTGAACTTCACCCTTTCTGCACACACTATGTGCTACATAAATGTTTGGTGTTTCTAGTTTCTCAGTGTCCAAAAACTGAATGTAAGGTCACCTAATAAATGACTGGAAAAAGCTGTCACTTGAGTTTCCTTTCACCTGTCGTGTGGTGATTATCATCCTCAAGGGACAGTTCCCTTCTTGGACTTCTGCAGAGAAAACTAATGGGCTGAAGCTGTGATCACCTGCGGGTTTGTTCTTTGTCATGGAAAGACACGATATGGTGGTGCTTTCAATAGGTTGCCTAGCAGCTCCTTCTAAAAAAAAAAGTCTGTCTCAGTGTGACAATAATACCTGTTAAACTGAGAAAGGGTGAGAATTAGGCAGGTGTCTATTAAATTAGAAAACAAATATGCACCTTTCAAACAAACACTGTCCATTGATTCATTTCAGACATCATACCACTTTGGACTCCAAATGCATGTGCTGTCCACACAGTTCTCCATGCTTACAAACTTCTGAAGTTTGATGTCAAAATAATAGGCCTTCAACAACAACTACAAACTACTGCTGCTACTATTTGATCATTCAAAATGGTAAAGCCATTGATCCAACCAAGTGCTGTTCATCTACTGTCAATGCTAAAAATGACACGAGGAGCGAATCCAGCATCTGGTATAGGATAGGTATGTAAACAGGTAGGCCTATTATGTTTGCAACTTCCATGCCAAGCTTTCAACGTCGTAATAGGTCAAAAGTGTGAAAGAAACAACAGCACAGCGAACATTAAATCTGACTAGCGTTACTCTTCCGCCAACATCTCCTACCTGTGAAATTACGCGTTTATGACGACAAGATAGCCATCATCCTTCATGATGCATAGACTTTCGAGGACACGGAAGTACATAATTACAGAAATATGAATATCCACGAGGAATAGGCAGAAAATGTCAATATGTCACTCACAATCTAAAGATTTTTCGCGCCTTGAGCTCCACAACCAGAAACTGAGCTTGAGTCAATGTGTTGCGCCCACACAAATCAAGGTGGGTTGAGCTACAACCTAGTACATGGCGTGGTATCCGTGTATCTGCGGTCAGTGGATTAAATACTAATAGTATACAGTACAGGTAGGCCCTTACTTATGCTATTTTCGTCCACTGTGACTTGGTGTTGAATCACCGCTAATAAACTGTAGTCTTCTCACGTGGCACCTCTTTTCCCAGACTGCACGGTCCATACATATGGATTATCGTAAAGTGATGATAATGGCTTGTTATCAACAGGTCTGATATAGGCAGTGTAGCGTAACCCACTAAATACAGACAATAATAGACAGCCAAGCTAAGCTATAATAACTATATTCTAAACATTGCTAAATACACAAATGTAACCAAATATGTAAACTTTAGATATTCTCAAGCATCCTATTTGTTTGTATCAAATCAGAGGCATTAAACACTTCGTTCTGTCATAGAAAAGCATCACTACAGGAATTCCATTATTTGTACACTGGCACCTACTTAATCCCTTTATTATGATCTACTACAGAGTAGATATGTTTCATAAGATTGCTGTGTGTGCCCCTTTTTCTGCAAAAAAAATAATACAATCCTGTAAGAATGGGCATATAGATTTTTCAAGAGTGAAACGATTCTGACATTATTGGTCTATTATGATAAGAAATTGTACAGTCTTAAAGTTTGCAATCATTTAACACAGTTTACAGTACTTGCAGGTTTTCTTGAATTGAAATGACCACAAGTTTCCTTGTAAAACACTGGGTTTTACAAGGAAAAAGTTTCCTTTTAAAACACTGGTCAAAGTTGTAAAATGTTTGCAATGTCTATGATAGATATTACCATCAGAGTAAATTGTTTGTGGTGAGGAACTTGCCCTTTGCTTATTGTTATGTGGCGGTCAGAGACGGGTTTCATATTTCAACAACACATGCTCAAGCATGAGGCAGTTAATCATGGAACAAAGCAAGGTTAAATAAAGTAAACTTAAACAAATAACTCATGCTAAGATATCCCAACAACCTATATAGGAAGACCGTCTTGAGGCAAGGTCAATAATGTATATTAAATGGAATTGCAGCTCAATTAAAAAAAGTTTATGCACTCACACACTATTGCATACATTCAATAGAGGGAATAGTGCTATGGGATACAAAAGACAAGGGCAGGTTGTCCAACACCTTCTGAGTTGGGGCTCCACTACTCTTCAGGTTCATATACAGCAACCTCTGGACAATCTTAGGACTTGAGGGATTTTTACATACCAATAGTGAAATTAACTTGGGAGTATGTTTATTGCTTTGTTGTGGCAGACAAAGTTCGGATTGACAGTCGTGACTGACCTGGCTCTGCTGGCTGCTATCCTCTGGCTACAGGTACCATGTGGGTGGTGCTGGTTTAAGTGCTGGCGTGGGTCCTGGCCCGTGGCCTCGTCCACAGGCAGGGCCTCAGGGCTGGCTGCATAGATAGTGCATCCCATGAACCCCCCCCGGAGTCTGCCCTCGGCACACCTTTGATGTCCCGGAGAGAGCCTCCCTACGCAGTGTCCGTCCCGGCGATGCCCTGTCAAATACAGTGTCGGCACAGAGCTGTCCTCTGGATAAGCCATTGCCTCAGCACATTTCTATTCACTCTCCTCCCCCGTCGCCTCTTTCTCCTCTAGCCAACCCCTGTTGCCATCCCCCACCCCCCTTGTCCTCCCTCCAAAGAGCATAGGGGATAATCAGATTTCACATTTACACTCGGCAAAATCATCCCTTGCATAATCTCTCTGCCACTGCATCACCATGTTGCTCTCAGACACAGAACACTGGCGTGTGGGAGCTTTAGATTCCAATAGAGGCACTTTGGAAAGAGAACAAGAGGTCATTTGTGCTTAGTGTGAAAACTGCAACTTGCAAATGAAAATAATTGTGTTACATAGACATTCTGGTTCAGCATCAGGTAAGTCTCACTGGGTTTTTTCTTTTATACTGATACAGGCTGTTCAAAAACAGTGTATTCAATCTGGCTGGATTTTCATGGCCATGAATTCTGAGGCTCCTCTTCAAAATATGCAATTGATCTTATGCTCAAAAGGAAATCCTGGCAAATCCTACTGTGCTTTAAAGTGCATCATGATTAATACTATCACAGTTAAAGCAGGAAGTCATTGGCTCAGCATATTAAGTCACATTTAAGGCCAAAAGATGACTGGTTTGTATGACCTGACTGTTTCTCAGGATCACATATACACATTAAGACTGCCCCCCAGTGGTTATTTTAATTAAATGCAGTGAATGCCATAATGACACTGCTCAAAAATGGACAATTGAAAGCTCTGCATTTTAGTCTATACCTTTAGAAGGTATTCCCAGGAAGAAGAAAAAACTTGCATACTGCATAAAGTACAAAGAGGCTCGCAATAATTATAGCTGCATATAATTACCATAGCTGTTTATTTTCTCTCTTTTAAATACGAAGGGATCCACTCACATAATAACAGATATGATTGTCTCATAAAAAGATTTATTTGTTTGCCTCAATTGCACAAGGCAAGTTACAGTATTGTATAAAAAAGAACCATGATAATGTACACTTTACACAAACTGGGGGGTGGGGGGTGAGGGGGAAACAGAGTAGAGTTGGTGAGGATGCTGAGTGCTAAGTTCCTCACTAAGAAGAGAAAGGGGTTGTAAACATCCTTGAAAGTACCGAAGACTGATTTTTGGGGTATCGAGAGATGTGATTGGGAGGACCAAGAAAGGAGGGTGGAGGGGTCTGTAACATGCACCGTTTGGCCCTTAATGGCATCAGAAAATATCTCCTAGTTTTTAGGTTACATTTCGCAGGAGCCAAATGAGAAAATTATTGTGCCACTTTTTATATAAAGGAGTAATGACAAAGTAGAGAAATAAAGTGATCAATTTCTCTAGTCATTCGCCAGGAGTATAAACATGTTTGGCTTTTCCATACATTTTATGATGCTTAATTTTCAACTTGTTTCGCCTACAAATCAACTTTTCTTATTTTGAGATTAACTGCGCTTGTCTAAACCATATATGATAATTTCACAAGTAATATCTTAATCCCTATCCAGACAATACTTCAATTGAGGTTGCCCCTGTAGATAATCTACAGACACTCAAAATACCAACAAACCAATCTGATATTAAACATGGTTACGGTTAGGGACAGTAGTGAGTTGGACATTTACAGAACATATAAGGAAACCCTCCAAATACAGTGTATCCCTTATCTGATGTAGAGAAAGGTTCTTCTGCCACCTTCTCAGGTACATTTAGAATTATACTCCACTGATTTACAGGACAATATCACAGCTGCCTATGTACCATAACCCTACTATTTACAGTAGGAGATCTTACATGTCAAAACACTGTCACATTCAGATTTACAGGCTGGACAATCAATCTGTTTAATAATCACTCTGACAACAGAGACGAGCTAGTAGAAATACACCCAGACTTTTTGTAGTCTTGGAATGAATCTTTCTGGGTTAAGTCATGCTGTTTCAGGGGTGTAACATGAACAGTCTTGCCAATTATGTGAATATGCCACCTGACTATACTGCTCCTTCAGATATCTAAGCATTTCTCTAAGCGCATGATGTTAAAATATGTGTAGCCTATCAAGTCTGTGCCACTTTAATTAAAAAGGCTAATAGATAAAGGTTTAATGATCATTTAAGATGTGGCACCATGCCACAGAAAGCTCATTCCACTGGCAAAGTTTCCTGCTGGATGCTTCAATGTACTGTATTTTGCCGTACTGAGCATTTATGGGAGACCGCCCACTCCATCCCACCCTTCCCCAGTGGAGATTTCCGAACCCAGTACACCTCTAAAGCACTCAATACACTTTACCAAGCTTGCCCACAGCCACCTAAACCAGGCAACGCTATGGCATTAATGCCTGCAATTTGATGACAAGTAGATTAAATATACCATATCCCCATTAAAAAAGTATAATTTCTCAAAGACACCCAAAAGCAGCAGCCGATGAACCAATGATAATTATAGATTAGAGGAGAGACTTGCAATTGAACACCGATAATATGGGAAGAGAGGAGTAGGTACAAGTGATTTCCAGTAGAGGAGCCCTGCTGTAATATGACCATGTATCAGTTTTTTGGGGTACGTCCTCTGGAGCCTTAATCTATCAAGAGTTCAACAGGTACACCATCCAGGCATGGTTGAATCTATATCGGCTATACTAAACACAAGGCTGAATGTATTCCATAACAGTGGTGCAGTCAGCAGGATGGTGTTATCCTTGATGTAGCAGCTGGTTGTACGTGGTCCATTTTTATTTTCTTGTTGCTTTCCCTTGCTTGCTTCCATCTCCCCTTTTCTGTTTGTTGATTCTTTGATTCCACTACTGCCATTATGGGCCAGTACTCTTTTTGCACAAATGGGAAGTTAGCATGAGCTACAGGACTGTAAATGCTCAGCTTTTGGTAACTCAGATAGAGGTCAAACTGTCAAGTGCCATCTTGACTAGTGTGTTGGTGTGGATGTGTATGAGGATGTTGGTGTTTCAGAGTAAGAAGAGGGTATTGGGATTGAGATACCAGCTGAGACAGAGGACATAACCAAAGGGTAAAAAGTCATGCCGTAAGTCAACAATAAACATGTCAGTAAAACAGAAGAAAAAAACCTTAGATATTGTTAGATTGTGTGAACTGCAATCTCCTCTAATATGACTTATTCCCTGAAAAATGAACTTTGAGTTTATCATACTTTTCAAATAAAGAATCATTGGAAGTAGAAGGTAAAATGCAAACTCAAAATCTCGGAAAGTTTTTGTCTGTGGATTGTATTTTCCAATCTATTTTCTCAACATGTAACCTGTATTTTGTGAGGATAAACTTTTACATCTTAAACAACAAACCAAGGACATCAAGTTCAATCATTTCAACATGATTTACTTTTTTGTCAGTCTTTATTTTGTTTGACCCCCCCCCCCCCCCCCCCCCCTCTCTCGGCCACCCGAGCCCAATCCCCTGCCATATTCTGCACATGACAAAAAAAACGATGCAGTCAAAACATTTTTTAGCTGTTCAGGCAGCCAGTCAAGTTTCTTTTTGCATGTGTTTGTCGACAGTGCAAAGACAAGAAGATATCAGCAGTTGGTTGGTTGTCTGCCTAGTTGACAGAGAGTGATGGCTTGGAACCTTGGTTGAGTGTATCAGTCCTATTAAAGTCTGGGGTTGGGAGAGGGGAGTAACGAGTTAAGAGATGCTAGGGGATGCAAGAAAAAGAAAAAAAGACCTCTGCCAGAAAATCCTGGCAGAGAACTAAAAATATAGAAACACCATTCAACTGATGTCTAAAATGGATTCGGGGAACGGACTTCCGCTCATGTGATCCAGTCACATGAATCGTTGCAGCGTTGAGGTGAGTCGGTCAGGTCTCCCTATATTAACAAAACAAACAGACATAGATACAATATTTAGATCAAAACCCCCATTAACATAGTCCCAAAGTTTCCATGTGTCATTATAAACCAAATCACATTTCAGGCGAAAACGTCTTTAAAAATCCATAACTAGTTTGTTTGTGTCTAGTAAAAAGTAATAAAACAAAAGCTATTCAGCAATAATTTTTCAAAGGGCTGGATTTAAATAACTATTTGAACAATTAAAAAAAATATATAAATAACTCAATATCCCTGTTCTTAGAGTATGAGACCATTGCATTCTCTAATACAAGCCACATCCATAAGTATCATAATCAGAACAAGGAGAGAATGTGTTCTACCACTAGAGGCCAGTGCAGGCTATGACAGCGCTGTGACTTGTACAGTATCACACTACAATTTCCTCTCATCACCACTGTATTGAGCTGCTGTCCTCAAAAGACCTGTTTCGGATATACAACTGAAGGGGGCAAGTGCTGCACTGCATATTGAGGTGGGTTCTCTGGTGCAGTGAGGGCTGGTTTAGAGCCTTGCTCAGTGCACTGGGAGCCTCGGCTAAGACTGGTATAACGCCAGCAGACGGAGATGGGCGCTGTGAGACACCAACTGCTTCGTTTCTTTTTCACAAGGTTGGGTGAAGATTTTTTTTGCAGACTACAGGGTTGACAACATTACACGTCTGACTAGGACCCTTTTTGGCCAGCATTTCCTTCCACGCCCTAGCACATCTGTCATTGAAATTACTGTTGTTTTGCTTACAAGTGTGTCACTGCATATTTGTGTCATCCCACCGCTTGTTTCTTTCTCAGTCTTTGTTTTACAGTTCTCGTCTACGTTCATAAATACAGTTTCTTTAATATATAAATATAAATGTGTATATAAGCACTCCTCTGATCTATTACATTTCATTACAGTGTACTTTACTGAGACAACTGTGGCCCAGTTTCCTAAATGAATATTATACAAAGACTAAAAAGGCCTGTCGTTTGAGAATTTCTAGAACTGCACTTAATATTGATGATAGCCTCTTCCAACTAATATGTTAATATATGGGGAATTTTGTTCATGTGTCTACATCTGTCTGTCTGTCTGGCTATGGGCCTTACCGTTCTCACCTCCGTGCCGGTGGGTAGAGGGAGGGGGCTGCAGCTTGCTGACTGGCAACAATAGCGGATGATGAGAGACCTGTGCGAGGTGGAACATGATTGTATGTCAGTTATAGCTCCTATATCAGTATTTATATCAGTAGTAATTGTATCAGTTCTGTGGAAATCTCCAATGACCTACCATCCAGAACTTAAAAGGAATAGGAAGGAAAGATAGTCGACATCTGCAGACCTCTATTAAGGTTTTAAACCTTTTTACCAACTTTAACTTGGAGGGGGACCTTACACTTCAACCCCTTCAAAACAACAAAAGTATCATGATCAGAGCTCATCTCAAGACTGACCTGTGCCGTAGGACAGATCATACTGCCCCGTGAGCAGTGGGTAGCCGAGGTGGTGATGAGAGGGCATGATGCGCTGGGAGGGTGAGGAGCGAGGTCTGTCCACGTCCCTCTCCCTTTCTCTCTCCCTGTCACGGTCCCCTCCACCTCCTCTCTCTCGTTCTCTCTCCCTCTCGTGGGAAGACTTGTCACCCACCGTGGGGGATTTGCTTTTGTACTGACTGGCATGCTGGTGTAGGATATCCAGGGCTTTGGAGTCTGAGGCTGCTTTGCTCACGGTAGGGCTTGCACGGGATTTGTCACCGCCCTCCTCGCCTGCGGCCATCTTGCCGGCATAAGGAGAGAATGGGTAGCCTGCAGGCAGGTATGACCCTGAAAGTGAAATGCTGAAGTAAGTCCATGGATTAAGTAACAGATTACTGTGCTGCTTGTCAGTATTGCTTTCACGCTCATTTGTCGTCTTGGTTTAATCTTGGGTCATAACACCCTCAGAGACCTACAGCACTATAAGGCTATCAACTAAATTGAAGTGTTGGGGGTGTAAATTCCAATTGCAATGTGAGTAATAGTGGGTTTTATATAGCATCAAATCTCTTACCTGGATAGTTCTGCATCATTACTGAGGGCATTCCTCTGTACCCAGGATGGCTGGGGTCATAGCCCTGGCCATAGGGATAACCGTGCATGTAGGGCATGTACCCCTGGTGCTGTGCCAGGGGGGATGAGAACTGCATGTGGGCATTGCCACGTGGGTCTTTACTCATGCCCCGGTGTTCTTCAGACATTGCACGAGGGTCTGAGCCCTCTTTGCCCTCTTCTTTGGGACCACCGCTGGGTCTGGGCCTATCGTCCTTTCCTTTCCTGTCTCGCTCACGTTCTCTGTCCCTCTCGTCTTTCCATCGAGGCTGTTGTTGTTGTTGTTGATGCTGCTGCTGGTCATCTTCTTGTTGGGGCTTCTGGTTCTCAGCGTACTTGTTGAGGTAGACAATATTTAAGCATTAAAATGGGCTGCCTTCCTACAGAAATGATACAATCCTACATAAAGGTCTAAAACTGATAACGTAATATCCATAGGGTAAACATAATTAATAAAGGTTCCTAGAAATGTTTAGTGAGACATATGTTGTGCTAATGACATGTGCATCTCTGATAATATGAAAAAGAAGACATTTTACCTGTCTGTGCCATATTGACTGCTCTACTCCCGTCTGCCCTCTGTAATCTAAACCTGGCTTGGAGTCCTCTTTCCCCTGGTGTCCCCCTTCATTCAGCTTTATCTTTAGCCCTTCGGACTGCTGGGACTTTGAGTCTTCTCCCTTAATGCCTCCAGTGGACTTGGAAGGTTCTAAAGGGGAATCCCTAGTCTTGCCTGGAGGTTGAGGTCCCTTGCCCAAATCTGACTGACTTGGGGCTTTGGAGAGGGTAGGAGGCATGGATGCCTTCTGTTTCCACTCTTCTTTCATGGACACCTCTCGCTCTTTCATGATGGCATCTGATTTCTTTTCTGCTGCTCTGTGTTGCTCGGCCACCTGTCGCTGCCGCTCCTCGTACTGTTGTCGGTAGGCTGGGTTAGTGTTCAGTAAGTGGTTGTGATAGGCCTGGTCTGGATGGTATGCATATGGGGGAACGTAAGCGTACTGGTTGTAGTACAGTGGTTGCATGTACATGTTGGATCGCTGCTGGATTACTGAGGGTTGATGTTGTGGCTGACTAGAAGCAATGATGTCAGCTTTGCGATCTTCATGTGGTTCAACTTTTATCTTCTCTTCCCCCTGGTCCTGATCTTCCTCCCTTTTGACTTTGACCTGACTTTCTGCCATTGGTGTTCCTGTGTTGGGCCCACCCGGACTGGCGTTGGTGTAGTTTGGCGAGTAGTATGTCTCGTAGTTAGCATAGTAAGGAGAATCCTTATTGGAAGTCTGGTTGGGGAATAGGGTTTTCTTGGCGCTTTCCCTGATGGCTTGGTCTTCAGTTTTGACTTTGACACCTTCTACTTTCCCCTCCCCGTCCTCTCCAGCATCTGATATATCAGAGTATGCTGGGCTGTTGGTCTTTACTGAGGAGTTGTCAGCACCATTTTGGGTTACAACATGGAGTGGTGTTAAGGGCTGTGGCATCCCTGTGCTATCAATTCGACTGGCCACGCCAATGGATGGACTTGGGGAATTATCAGTGAAGCTGTAGATTTTATCAGCTTCAGCCTTGATGCTGGCTAATCGACTCTGGTGGGGGTCGGAGGAGCCATTAAGGAGTCCTTCACTTTTGCTTCCTGGATCTGAGGATTCAGAATATGGGCTTTTTCCATCTTCAGGTTTTCCACCTTTCCCTGGAGGTTTGGGGCTATCTGCTTCCTTCCCAACATCTTTTTTCTTTTTGTCCTTCTTTTTCTTGTCCTTGGAGCCATTAGATGCAGGGTTCAGGGAAGGATCTCCCATATTGGGGGGTTTAGGCTGAGCACTTTTCATTTGTGGGCTTTTGGGAACCCCCTGCATCATTGGAGACACCCCTGGAGAAGCATTGGGGTTTCCTGCAGAGAAGGGCGAGGCCTGGAGGGAGTATAGCTGCTGGGACGCTACAGTGCCTTGTGGTGGGGGTGGGGGCCTGGATGTCTTCATAGTCTTCTGTGCAAGTTTGTCAGACTTCACGCCACTGCTGGACTTTTTTGAGCCTCGCTTTTCCTCCATTCCATCATTGCTAGCTTCATCAGTCAGACAAGGCCCGTCATCACAACCTTCCATTGGTGTTCCACCAGCTTCTGGGTCTGCTTCACCGCTCTTCTTTTTACTGGCTGATCGTGAGCCAAACTTGCCAGGGGATGGGGACTGACTCTGTGCGTCAAAGCCTCTACCTTTGGGAGTGACCGACCGTGCCGGAGAGAGGCAGCCTTTCTGGCTTATAGAGGCTCCATTGCAGTTTCCTGGATCAGGATGGAGAGTGGAATCCTCCCCGTACTCACTATCCCCATCCAGGTCCAGCTTAATGTCATCATCATTGTGGGCACGAGCTTGGTGGTATTTGAGACCATTGATGTGCTTGTACTTTTTGTTGCAGTTGGGGTGTGGGCAGTCAATAAGGGCTGGCGAAGGGCAATTACGGTCTAGGGGTGGTGGGAGGGGTTCAGTCTTAATCGAAGGGATGGGGACAGAGGGCAGTATGGCGCCTCCACTATTGGAGTTTGTGCGCATGCGCTTGTTGCCTTTGGTGTCCTCTGAACTGGAATTAGGTTCCATGTCAGAGGTGGGTTTGGTCTTGCGCTTGCTGGCTGAGGAGGGGCTGGCCTTGATGTCCTCTGTGTTGCTGTTGGGTGGCGTGCGGCGTTCCGACGAGGGTTGACTGCCCCGTCTGCCCTTACTGTTGGACGCGGCCCGGGTCTTATTGCTGTTGTTGCCCTTGTTGTCCGATGAATTGCTGTTCTCATTTATGGGTGTGTTGCTGTTAGGCCTTATCCGCTTGCCTCGTCCTCGCCCATTCCTCATTTCCAAGTCACTGGTGGGGGATTCACAGAACCTAAATGTGTGAAAAATATACATTGGTATAACACATGAACAATTAATGACTGCAAATGGAGTGATGACTTGATAATTCTTCATAATCAAATGTATTACGAATTGTTTTACAGGTCAACATTAGGACAACATGCAACACAATAACTAATAAGTATAAGTACAACAGTGTGCAAAGGAAAATAGGAAAACTCAACATCAATTCCTTACTCATGGCTATGAAATGCTAAAACGAGGCCTGTGCACACCTGCCTTGTAATCATAACTTCATTCATATCCCCATGTCTCTTTAATTCTAATGTAATAATTTTTTTGAGCAACAGAGAAGGTTAGTAATCTGTGACAAATAGACATTAGGCTGCAATAAGTCATAGCTTCCTCCCTGAGATTCTTGACAAACAATTTCAACAGCAGCAGGAGATGTAAATACATCAGTAGGGTGACAGAGGCTCAGATATATGACTCATTACTTATATGAAACATGAAAATGATTATGTTCAGTCTACTAAGTTTGACAAATCTATTTTTCAAGTAAAAAAAAATAGAAGAAAAAATGTGTATGGGAGTGGGTCAAACAAAATACTTTTCTAATAAATATAAAACACCAGCACCTCAAGAAATACACCTAAATTGCATAGACCAGGCTCAGGGCTGATATTAACAGATTAATGAGATGCACTTTATGAACAGTTCGGGCAACTAAGTGCTGGTATGATAAAGTATAGAGTAAGAGCATAGTGAGTGATGAAAGTCTGCAAAATAAAATACTTTTTTTACTTGGAAATTCAACACCATCGTTGAAAACCAGTATATAAAATATAAAACATGGTGGTAAGGCAGACTTCTATTGATTTTAATCCAACAACCTGATGTGTCTTACACTTCAGTATCATATGATTCACTTGTTCAGCATATTGTTAAGTCTATATTTGAGTTTCAATGGACACTTCCTGGTTTTCATGCAAGGAGAGAAATATTACCTTGGTGGAGCCCAGTCATGCCGTGTGCAGTCTAAAAGGGTGCCAACATACGTCTTGTTTCGCCAGGTGACGTTAACCACCAGCATGCCTGTAAATGATAACAAAAAAGCGCAACAATGTCTGAGCTTTGCTTACTAGTATTTTCATTTATGTGACAGTCTATAAGACCACTTAAATCAGTGGACAAAATAATACAGTAGGCCTCAAATCCCCTTTAAGCTATACCAATAGTTGTTAGCTGAATGAAAGATTTTGCTTGTCTACCAGCCTTATATAAGTAAGCACTATACAAATGGTGGGTTACCATCTGTAAAGGTTTTGTTCGGCCCCTTTGAATTATTTGAAAGAAAAAAGTTAAAGTCTAAAGAGACTAGGGCTGGGTTGCACCAGCTGTATCTGTGGTCCATTTTTACTTTGTAGAACTCATGTCAAGCTTTAATAGTTCTGCCATGAGCCAGTGAAGCACAGCGTAGAGCACACAGAAGTTAAACTAATGTACGTCAGTTACAGCATCAGCAGGCTGGCACAGTGAACATTGAATCTGATACATATCATTGACATTTCTGGTACGGTATCTTTGGCTTAGGCTACTATTTGGCTTCTGTATTTCCATTTCACAAGTGTAACTTGGCTCAGCACCAAGTTGCTTGTAAAGATATTACCAGCGAAGACTGACACTTGACCTGGCAAGATTGTCAGTACAGAACAAGGCTAAAATGTTATACTTTGTTTCTTCCTCTACTACAGATCTGCTGCCTCCCATAAATTGCATTTGTGATCATACTTTTTTGTTTATGCAGTTAGTGTACATTTTCTATTTAATCATGGAGTATTCAAAAAGGGTACTTAATTTTAGCTCTAAGTGGATCAGCAAGCAGACATTTTCAAATCTCATTGTGGATCTTTCTCAAACATCACGGGGGAGGCTACTTAAGGATTTAATACCAATGATAGGCAAATGTACTTTGCTACATAAGAATGATCATTAAGAAACTGTTCCGTATAAAACAAAATGTGGACTTTCAATACAAGCACTAAATAATGATAAGGAGCAACATTGCTTTAGAAAATACCAAGTGGTCTCACTATAAAAATGATCTAAATGTATTGCCTCTCTCCATTGGTGCCCTCAGAGTGCCACCTCAGCACTGCAGAGAAACCGGAGGCTGCAGTGAAGTAACTTGTCTAATGGCTCAAGAATGCTGGCTGGCAGCTTCCATTCCGGCTTGCATTTTAGTAGCTCAGGAAACTGCCCACCCACTCCTCACTAGGCTAGTTCATAAGCTCCTCCAGCTTTTCTTACCCTGACAAGATTAAGTTCAAGTGTAATTTTTCTTTGCTGAACTACTGCCTCTGGTGTAAAACACATTATGGTGCATAGGGCACTTATATACTTTTACAGGAACTTGCTGACACTTGGCCACTGGCACTTTGCTGCTCTGGACAGTAAACATGACTGGACGTCTCTGGTCCTTGCGCTTTTGACTGGTGTGAACTGCGCATAAGTGTGTACTAGTAAGGAAGGTCTTTGAGTTTAGTCTTGCACCACATTTAAAAGGATTACACCTCTGAAGCCTTTTGAAACATGGACCATAGGACACTGTGACATGAAATTCAACCTTGACAGACAGCAGTAATTACAAGCTTTATATCAGTCTAAATACCCCCAAAAAATAAATACTAAAATGAGAAAACACAATTCTACTTTTAAGCTAATCTTCCATTTCTAAAAAAACACACATATCTGATGAGAAACTCTACTGTTTGCATGAGTGATCTCAATTAAATCTTTGAACTTGTTTGCAGAAAGAATGATCATACTGGGTTTCACAAAACGATACAATTTATTTAAAATTGAAGTCCAGTGAGAAAAGTGATTTCAGACATCCCCCTTCCTTTCCCTTTCAACCTCATTAGGGTTGCTAAGGCCGACTGAGTGAAGCCAACATTAATGAGGGGAATTGGCCCGTAATTTCACCTCTCATTTCCTCTCAAATGCCACTGAGGAACACACAGCGGCCCTCGTCCACCAGGTGCCCTTGAATACTATTATTTAATAAGACCTTGAAGGCAGGGAAAACCAGTTGAAGGGGATGGGGGTTGTACCTGGTTGCATGGGTCACTGGCTCCCCCCTACTGACAATGTGTTTCATTAGGTTCCAGTTGGGGCTACATAATCAGGTCCCCTGCTGCTGGTCACGGCTCTAGGCTAGGGTTTCAGCGTCTGACCTCTGGTCTGCTCGGACTCAATGAGACTTCAGTTGGTTTGCACCAATTTCCCTGACCATTGTGGTAAAATACAAATGGTTGTCCCCTGTAGGCTTACTGGGCACAAAACAAGTGTGTTTACATGAAATATCTGACATTTTATTAATTATCAGACGTTATTATCCAAAGGTATGTACAAATAGTGCTAAACGTACGGCAGAAGATAAAGGGTCAAAAGTGCCTATTTCTAACAGCATTTCAGTGTTCGGTCATGAAAAGGTATCTACAACTAAAAAAGTATGACCCCATTATTATACATATAAAAAATGAAGACTTGGCAATCATAAAGTCAGCATAAAAGCTTATCTGAACAATAACTTGTTCGTGAACCTTAAGGAAAAAAGCAATCACTCTCAAACAACATAATCGCACTTTCAGCAAAGGTTAATTATCATTACGCACACTGCAACACCACAAGCTGCTGATGTAAATCGAGCTACTAATAAGGTTTGCAAGTGCTCGGTGTCCCTGTGGAGATTGCACTGTGCTCACACCAGCCATTTTGTAATAAGAGCTCTGTTCTTCAAGGCTCCGTGGCGATGGGAGGTGAGAACTGAAAGGGGGGAGGAGGGCTGGGCTGGAAGTTGTTATGCTTGGTAGGTAGAAAAATGGATGATGATTAAGAGAAACTGGATGACTGCTTGCAAGAAAAAAGTTTGCACATGTTATGGAAAAACAATGTTGACATCTTGACATGTCCTCGCATTTTAAATTACTGAGGTGATTTTTAAATGTTTATTATTTATATAAAATCCACCGCCATTTTCAGTTTCTCCACAATTGTGGTTACATACCCCGAAGGGAAGCAGAGCTTGTGGAGATTCATATCTACTTTGTCAATTTTCTTACCTACCAGGCCAACATTCATTATGAATTTGAAGCTGCTGACCCTTTACTCCATGTTTTTAGTGACTGCTGGGTAAATGAGTAGTAGACTTGTGTTGAGAAAGGGACATTCTAATGGGTTATGAGTCATATGTCCACATACCAAAACCAATAGTCTACTGGAGCGGTATTTTCCATGAACTTACTGAAATAACTGCATCAGGTGGAGTGAAATTTGTACAGTAGTATGTCTGTCATGTGGTCATAAGTACTTTTAAGCAGCACTTATAAGAAACACTTTGTATTCATCCAGAACATCAGCTCATGTTGATGAATCATCAGACTGGGTGTCACCTTTTAGCAAGAAGCCTATTTAAATACGGCAGTGAAAATTCTGAGTAGATTAGGACCACTGTGTACTGTTGATAGTCATTCAATTAATTTACATGGAATATGATTACAGTGATGAGGAAAGGGGTTTAGATGTAGACGAGCAAATTCACAGTCCCTCATCAATAGACCCTGGAGCATTGTCCTTCAAATTAGATGACAAAGTGATAAAGCAAAGACAGGTTTGTCAAAGGAGCATTATTCAAATGATAAATGAAAGAATGCAAGGCTCATTGATATGTGGCACACATGGATTTCAGTTTTCCATTCTTTAGGACATCTCCTTTACTGTTAAAACAAGTTGGTTGTGGTTAGATATCTCAACTTTCTTTTTCCTTTTTGGCCTGTGCAGACAGCTGCAGGCCACTTGTCAGTGTTCACTCCATATTTCAAGGGCATACTGCTAAAGCAAGCTTGCTGTAAGACGGTAGAACCCCTTTGTAAAAATATTTCAATGAGGCCTTTGACAGGTAGTGTTCAAAAGAGCAAGGAAGCATGGCCAGCCTTGTGCTTCAGACTAAAGTACTCCCTTCCAACAACCTGACAAGAAGCTTGAAATAAAAATCAGTTGTGGCTAAAAGATTACTCTCCAAGTGTGCCGGTTAAAATAAATCATTAGAATGATATTAACCTCTTTCTCCACTGACAACATAAGGACAATAATATAGCATAATATAAAGTGAACACTGATGTCACAATTCTCAGACTGTATTATTCATCTTTTAAGATGCTACTGTGCCTCGAGGACCCACTAGTGAACAGCTGGCATGCATTGCTGATGGGTATGACATAGGGTGGAAGGGGAGGCAGAGGAATATTGGCGTAGGTCTGGAGTATTTGGCTAGATGGGCACTCTCTGTGTTCCCTGAGCCAGGGAGTCTGAGCCAGAGCTTTCTGGGACCCGCTTCAAGAGCAATAAACTTCCCGAGCGTTTTAGAGATGACATTTGGAGGTATCAGCATGCTAAGCCTGAGAGGGGTTGGCTCGCTGCTGCCACCCCCACAACCCCCGAGCTGCCACTGACGACAACATTGCCACACTTGTGCTGAGGGATTTGTGTCAAAGCTCAGCCTTAAAATACCAACCCTGCTTCTCCCCTGGTCTTTGTTTCATGTGCTTCAAGGTTTTTTACGTGACAGGATCTCTCTCCCTCTCTCTTACTAGTTTCCTCCTGTCAAGGGTTGAATGCATTAGACCTCCAGAATACAAGGAAACACAGTGAAATCTAATTGATTTGCATGCAGATCCATACTACTCTTTAAAGGTCGACATTTGCTAGTCAAATCCATTGCAAAAGGTTTCACCGTCAACCGCTTCAACCGTACATTACAATGGATAAATTGTTAATTTTGTGGTTCTTGAAGGCTAACTGTTGCATGGGCACAAGGTGAATTTACCAGGGAATTGTATTTCTGCATTTAACTTCTTGGCCAGGTGTTGATGTTGATGTTTAGCTTGAGTCTTTTGCAAGGGCGAAAGGCAGAGGTAAAGTAGCAGCTGTTGTTGGGCATGCTGAATGAGCTTCGACAGAACTCACACACCACATTGCATGCCTAAACAGCTCAATATGAGTCTTGTCATGCAGAAGGGGGTAGAGGACTGCTGAGCATCATTACTAATTAGGTTGCATCTCAAATGGCAGTGGCGCCTCTGTATAATGTCGATCCTCCTGGCAGCCGGAATAGATTAGCCCCGACTTCCTTGTTTGGTTTTTGTAAGATTCAAGGCTTTGACAACATAAGAGATGCGCTTCTCCAGTGTCTCATGGTAAAGAGGTAGACGATAATAAGGGTCTTTCCTATAATTCTGTTACTAACTGTTAGGTACTGGGCAATAAAAACAAAAGCCATATACGTTGTCCTGTGATAGACATGTCATCAATAGCAATAAGAAAATTGCTTGATAGAATGATCGATAAATATGTTAATGCACTTAAATGCATTAAATTCAAACCACCATTAAGGTACATACATTTGTATAGTTTGGTTGCAAACAAACTCCAATTATGCTCGCTCCCTGGCTCATATCCCTTGATAATGGTGTGTGCTACAAGTCACGCTCAAACAGCCAATCATTGTTTTGTTCAGTGGCACCATCGAAATGTGACGCAACAACAGAAACGGTGTGGAGTGAAAAAATGAGTGAGGAAGACATTGCTGATAAAAAAAAAGAACAGGTCAGCTTGCCAGTATGGCAGTTTTTTTTTTTTTTACGATAACAGAATATTGTTGTGTAAACTGTTCAGGAAAACCATCCTGACCAAGTTCAGGAATACAACAAATAAACATATTTTAACACCTTAGCCATTAGATTTGCAAGTGTAAAACTGCATGTAAGCGCAAATTAAAGATGTGTATCTTTGACACCTGGTTTTCAAAACCACATCATAGATTTGTATCTATGAAATGTTGTTACTGTTTGACAATAAAATGAAATAAATCAAAATAAATCAAAATAAATCATCGGACCTGCACTAATAATTGGACGGCCTTCGGACTGAATGCAGTAGTCAGGCAGCGCGTTCTGGAGGAGTGGCTGTGAAGGGATATTTTGGTTTCAATCCTTCCAAAATCAAACTAAAATTGCTAGGTTCGCAAAACTTACCTATCCTGCCTTCAAGTAAGCCATTGATGATAGTTAGTTAGAGCGGTGATAAGCTAGTGGCATTAGGACTCTCAAAATAAAGGTCTAACATCTACTTTACCAGTACAGTGTAAACCTCAGATTCAGGTCCAGAATCCCCCCAGTAAACCAGCTTTTTCCATCACGTGACTAATTGAGATGCAAAATTCACATTATATCGAGAACTTAGCAAGCTAGCTCAATTGTTGTAACAAATTTTTGTGCCTACACCTAGGTAATTGATGATAGATTTATATCTCTTTAAATAAACTGATTATCCAATTTGGCCTCACTGTTAAAGGAAGAAGACTGTTACAATAAGTCTAAATATGTAACAATGCCATGGAATCTAATTTTTAACCAACCTTTTTAAAGGAATGTTCCTTTAACAAAGCACATTGGTTTCCAAGCACAATGACTGTGATATTGATAAAAAAAACAGGCTTCAAACGAGGGGATGTGCACTCTGACGACCCTTATGTTTCTAAAGATCTGAGCACTGTGGTAACCTCCACACCTGCAGAACAAGAGTGCCTTTGCCCCCTCACTCTTTAAAACCACTCACCCTGCTGAACCAGGTAGAGGCAGATGAAAAAACAGGCGTCTGTCAACTTTAACCACTACCTCTTTCAGCAGCCAAAATAGCTGCTTGAGAGAATGAGGGGAGGAAGGGAGAAAGACACCAAAGAGAGGAGGAGGAGACACACTTTCTCTGTGGGAAGCAGAGAAAAAGACAGCACACAGACTCTTGCTGGCTCACTGCCACAGTCGTGTCATTAACAGACATGGCCTTGTCTACCGCCTGCACCGTGCCCAACCCCCACCCTGCAGTTGCTTTCCCTTCCTTGGCTTGAAGACTGAGTGAGGGAAAGACTAGTTGGTGCACAGGCTGGAGAGAGAATCAGACACAGTGCCCACGGCTAGATGAAATAAGCGGTGTGAGTGAGAGAGAGCGATAAAGAGCAAGAGCGTGTGAGGGAGAGGGAAAGAAGAGAGAAATAAGAAAAACACTTGAAAGCAGACTGTGTTGTGGGAATGTTGATGAGGCAGGGACCTTTCTACAGTGGCTGCGAAAAGACCGGCAGTCACAGTGTCTGCGTGGGTGATTTGTACCCAGCGTGCCTGCAGAGCGATGGAACACGAGTCCCTTTGAAGATTAGGTGTTTGCATTATTTTGCATGCACAACTGAAAATGAGGCCAGTTATTCAGAACCGACAAACTGGGCCTGCGAGTGATATACAAAAATAAAATAAAAATAAAAACATCAAAAGGGAGAAATTCTGCATCTTTATTTCACTCGGACCGAACAACATTGTTGGGGGGAATCCAGTTATTCCTTCTTGGTTTAAAAGTAGAGGTTAGTGTTGTGAGGTATACTGCTGAAAATGGTCTGTATGCCTCAACCACAGAAAATTAAGACCACTGAAAAACTGACTGACATTCACCATGTTGCTTGATTTTTAAATACCTTCTCTGAAAATGGCATTTGAAATGTTCAAGATGTCAGACCTTTTATCCCTCATAATTGTATCTGTCAGAGTTAGATATTTTACTAAAGCTGTTTGATATTAAACACAGGTAAACTGATCCAATGGGTTATCAATTGCTTTCATTTATATTCATGAGCCAGACGAGACAAAATGGCCTCTTGTTTACATTCAAGTCCCAACAAAGCAGTTTTATCTGTCCCCAGTTTTATGAGCGCAAATAATCTCAGTCCCGTGAGGTTAACCCATGGATTGCACTTACCGTCTTCCGTTTCCTGCCACACTATGCCCTCCAGATTAACGCTTGTGCCTGGCTCGCAGGGCCCCAAGCACTCGGGCTCCGTCGCCAACGCCACATCCGTGGTGTTCACAGCCACGGAGCGTGTACGAACCATGATTTGTTCGCATGGCGAGGCAATCTCGGTGTTGCCCACGGCTGTCATGAAGTGGAGAGGTGGAGGGGCTGGCGTGGACACTGGAGAGTCCATCTGGAGGCAAGATGGAAAAAAAGACATTAGATGCTTGACTTACAATAAAAAAAAACTATGTAAACATGTGTCAGCAGATTCTTGATGAGGAAATGCCAAAAAAAAGAGGAAGTGAACAAACTGTTCAAAGCATAGGAGAGACCCAGGAATGCAAGTCTGTCAAGGTAAAGTTGATGCATAGATTAGACAAAATGTGCTCTGTTGCGGTTGCGTGACTTTTCTACTCCCCCAACTCCACGAGCTGGTTAGCAAAGAGGCCACTGAACCCTTTCAAACCCCTACAAAGGTGAGGGAGTTGTGAATGCTCCCTCTTCCTTCTGCAAGCTCTCCCCCTCTGTTGCCACACAGTCAGATCTTGACACCACATCATCTCATGGACTGATCACTCACTAATTTGCTCAATTAAGAATCTAGTTGTGGTGAGGGAAGGGGGCTGTTAGGGCCCAGTAATTGAGTCCACCTGTTCAGAGGCACTGTGATGGCAGAGGAAAAAAAGGGTATGCGCTCAACAAACATGCAAGCAGGGGGGAGGGTCTTTTCAGGCAGTCTGAATTAAGCTCCATGGTGGAATAAGGCTTAGAACTCACTATTCAAAGCAGACTACATTAAAATGCTTCAGATCATTAGCACTGGTATAAGCAATAGCACTGCCTAACACTATCCATTAATTGGGAATAGTGTTTTGCCAATGATGGATTCTATTCAGGTTTTGAATACATTTCAACTGACATCCCGTTACGGATTGAGACTGCAGAAATAATTAGCCTAAAATGTTATGTTCTAAAGTTTAGAATTTAAACATTTTCAAAGGCGCAAACAACAAACCATACATATTGGGATAAATGAAAAATGTGCCTATACTGTATTCAATAAAGAATGTATGCTGTAGACCGGATGAGTTTCTTCCAACATTTTGAAAGGATATAGGCTTCTGAGACATCTTTGTTGACAACCCTGGAGATCAAGCAAGCAAATGAAGGTGGCAGAAGTTGAAATGAGCTGGGGCCTAATTACATCGTAATCATTCTGTGTCAGTTTATGACGCATGACATGGGCAAGCTTTGGGCTAGGCTGAGTGAATGGGACAGGACACGTAATCACCCGCGCTGTCAACCTGCTCTGTTCCCAGTCCTTATAGGAGGTGCAGTGTTCGGTCGACAAGCCCGCACAATGAACTCTCCTTCAAAGTGACAGCTATGCAGTGAAATGCAAAAGAAAAAAAAAAAGAAAAAAGTGAGTGAGTGCGGCCACTACACCTGCTTTCGCTTTTTGAGCTGTCACCACAAACATCCTTCACACGGTTCTCTCCTGGAAACTCACCAGTTCCAACATGCTACTACAACAACTTAAACTCAAGCTATACATTTAAACTGGGTGTCAAAAGGTTACAACATTTTTCAATCTAATCTTGCAATAATCCCTGAGTGTAGGTTTACATCTGAGCTGACCTGAACCATACATCACGCAGAATCACTTTGTAAACCTATTAGGTTATTGGGACTGTAGACTAAGTTTACGAAAGATGGACTGAGACTATCATAGCTATGTAATAACAAGGAATCATACATTTTGCTTTGACATTCCATGGGAAACGAACGATTGCTGCATAGAACAAAAACAATGACAACAGGACAGCATGTTTCCAGGAAGTGATGAATTAAAAGGATTCCCCAGACTGCATAGCCTAAGAAGGACCGTCTTTGTGTGGAACCCAAGCCTTCACAAAGACCTCTGTATCTTTTATACCAAGAGGTGCATAGCTCTAGGACTACCCCAGTCAATTCAGGTGACATACTCTGAGCTGATTGCAGTCAGAAATTGTAGCATGTTTTTATGGATATTCTCTTAATTCAATGCAGGACAATTACAAAATGAATATGTGACCATGAAAAATTACTATTGATTTTATGGACAGATTCATTTCTTGAACATTTAATCTATGCTAGTGTTCTAAACAGCAATATTTACTGTCTGCAGATTACTGTAAATGCAAAAATAAATTATTGTTGTAACATGCCTATTGCTAGTCAGATATTACTTTGTGGAATAAACACTTCATTTACATACCTTTCCCCCACCATTTAATGAAAAACTAGATGTGGATCTTCCCGTAGACACATTGATACTACATTTAGCCAACAAGGTTTTTAACCTTGCAATGTACCGATTCTAGAAAGGGTAGCTTAATATAAGCCACTCAGCGGCACTTATCATTTTATATCTATAAAACTTTGCCATTCTTGTATTGCTTTATTGCTATAGGCTATTTGAAACCTTTTGCTATTCACTTTTTTCCCCCCGATTGTGTTTTGTATCAGATACATTTTTTCCTTTTTTTGCCACTACATAGCTGTTGCTTGCCACGTCAAAAGAATGTAATTGACCAGAATGTCCGTGTTGTACTGTGCATGTGACCATACATTTCATGACATTGTCAGACTTATCGACATTCAGGTAGACAGGAAAGGGTAACTTCTGAATCCACATAAACCATCTTGAAAAAAGTGAGATATTTTCAGCATATGATCCAAATATAATGGTTGTGGTTGAGACTTCCTCCACGACAGTGTAGAGGCCCCTGGTTCTCTATTTTGAGGTTTCCCCCATTCTCAACACACTACCACTTACATTTTGTAAAACCAGTGCGTAGAAGCATGTGGCGGATTGCTTGTCCATATCTGGATAGCAGAATCCGCATGCAAACGAGCAACAAAACGGACTTTTGTTAACAAGCCTCCATTCGACACTTTAGCTGCATTTGTAGCTGTACAAAACAGCTGTAAATCTTAAGGCAGGATTTACAGTCTGGTTATACAGAAACCTCCCCAGCCCACAAGATTTGGAGAGGTTTCTGCATAGTCACGCAAGCCTTTCCTCTGAGAACAGTCCCCTGCCATTTTCTAAGAAATAGGAAAAGCCACAGTGACAGTAAACAGATTTCTATGGATCGGAGAAGGGGGGGAATGAAGAAACCAAGTGCATGGCTTGAGCAAGTATTACAAGGAGATGGTAGGTAGTGTCATATTGAGTCACTAATTTATTTCACACTTTAATTTGGCAAAATGTGAATTGAATATGAGCATTAGAAGTGCCAAATCAGATAGTCTTCTGAATAACTGCCAGACCTGAATCATATAATTTTTTTACTGGAAAGGAGCTCTGTCACAGTCATTTGCATTTGATGAAACCATAGTGAATAATCGGACTGGTTTTACATAATGCACCAACTCTTAAAATGCAGTATCGTGTTCAGCCAATGGAGTGCATCTCTCTATAACTGACCCTAACCCTAACCCTTTTTGGAGGGGTGTATTCTTCACTTAATTGCTCTTCCCAAGGTCTCAAACATTCTCTGTTTTCCTTGGAGTTTTTCCTTGTCTTCTTTGAGGGTTTGATGGTTGGTTTGGATGCAGTTCTATGGGCATATGTGAAGCCCACTGTGGCATTGCTTGTGAAAAGAGCTATGCAATTTACATTTGATTTGAAAAGTGATAGGCTAGCATTGCAAAGGCACTCTAATAAGTTAATGACAAGAACTACAGTAAGCTAGTCTGACATCAAGTTTGAGCATGCAGGTCAATTGAAATGTTCTTTCCCCAAAAACATGAACTAGCAATTTACATTACCATAGCATTGTAAAAAAGATCGTTGGACCAGTAAGATGTGGAATTCAGCAACCTCTTAGATGTTTGTATATATATTGTATAGCCCTTTTTACAATGTCACAAATTGCTTCACAGATGCCCATAAAACTGCACCTAACCCAACCTAAAACCCTCAAGGAAGACAAGGAAAAATTCAGAGGAAAATGTAATAAACCTTGGCAATTCAGTGAGGTATCCCATTCTACAAAGCTGCTTGGTGATTTAAAAAATAATAATAGGCAGGACACAATTATGCAGTAAGAATAGAGATAAAAGTTAACATTTGAATGCATGGTGCACAGACATTCAGAGTTCTGAATTAGTAGAGCATTGCAGTGTTCTGCATTGTCTGTTTGGGTGTTGTTCAGCTACAGCGCAGTGAGTCACAGAATCAGCATTACACCAGCATGGTCAGGTAGGAACCAGGAGCTCTGTGCAGTACATCAAAGGGCATTAGAGACCAACGTCCGCATTGTCGCCTAGGTCCACAAGACGGTATAGGATGTCTAGGACCAAAAACGATGTGCAAATGTATATGTAAACTGAAACGTCCCTTCATACGACACATCTTACAACTCTCTCATTAAACACGCATGCAAATGCATGAGGTGGCATGAAATTATTTTGCCAAATTGACAGTTTACATGATCAAAATAGGGCCTCCAGTGAAATCTTTATCTTTGAAAACCACCTTTTCCTGAAACTACTTAACAGTCTGTAAATACAATTAACTTCAAACAAGACAAATAGAGGATTTGAATGTAAAATTTGCGCATATTTCATCTAGAGGCATTACAATGTACATGGCAAACAATAATTAGGCCGCAGAATTACTACATTAAATGCAAATCAGATACAAAAACACAATGACTTGGCTGTAGCTTAACCTCATTCTTATTAGATTTTGTCTAATCTAATTTTGTATTCAATACATCTCTTTACTACCATTTCCTTTGCCCACTGAGATAGTACTTCTTTGGTGCAACCTCTAGTTACATTTACCAAAAAAAACAGAAGACGATAGAAAGACAAACAGTCTTGCTGATACCAACAGCTGGCAAAGTGCACTTTCAGTTTCCAGGCAACTCTCGGTTTCAGCTTCTAATTGCAGCCTTTCAAAAACACACACACACACACACACAAATAAAACTAAGAAAACTAGAATGTCATGACCTACAATCTTTCTAAGCCATTAAGGAGACAGTTTGTCATTCCAAACAAAGTATTCGAGAGGGGGATCACAGCATTGAAGGGTAAATGGAGACAATTTTCATTTATTCATTATATATTTTTGTATTAATCAATTAACAATTGTATTTTGCCTTCTTAAGATAAAATAGGCTATACTGGTTCATTAGAGATCTGACAATAGAAGTAGCAAAACATTATATTATAGCCTTCCTCTGGAGCACATACACATTACCTTCAAAAGGAGGAAAAAAACAGGAGCAGACCAACCATTTGTTTGTTTAAGCACTGTACATTTGCAAGCCACAACAACTCATTGTAGAAGTGAGTAAACTGTCAAATCAAATGACAGGACATCCCAAAAAATAGTAGAGGCACATGCCTTGACTGTCCTTTAATCTCTCAGTCCTTAACAACATCTTGGGCAGCAGCTCACCAGTCACTATCAAAAATAATCTTGGCATTTACATCAAAATATGAAAGGAATAAAATCGAATGAACTGTCCTTGTGGGCAAATGCAGCACACGTCTACGTGAACTACATTGTTGCCTGAGGCTACAATGAGCATTGCGATTTAAATGACTTGCACAGATGTAGAAGTAGGTAGCCTACTGAAGAGATAGCAAAGACACTCCAAAAAGGTATGCAAGAGGAATACAATCTAAATAGACATCAGGTTTTGCAATTAAGTGCATTCAAATTGAAATTCCACCCTGCGCTTCAACTGGTTTTGGAGAGTTAAAAGTAATATAAAAGGCAAAGGTCAACTCTTACAGATCATATAAAGCCTACAGTTTATTTGTAAGCTAAGGCATTTGTAATGACTGACAAGCAAATAATAGAGTTTAAGTATCCTTCTAATATAAGAGGTGCATGTCAGTCATAGCTGGGTGAACTACAGGGAGCGTTAAAGCCACTACAGTTGTCACAAAAACCGGTGAGTAATAAAAACGGTACAACACAAGAACTTCTGAACTTACGGTAATAGGCCTACCGAGTGCAGAGTTGGACGCTGACAAGCACCGTGTTGCCAAAATAGTCTCACCGGATGACACCAGTGGCGCCGCTCTGAAAAGTCGTCATTAAATTGGCAACACTGGACAAGTAGCTAATGCTGCAGGGACTCCACTAAAACTTGTCAACAAGAAAAGTGGAAGAGCCACGTATGGAAATACTTTGGGTGTGAGACAGATGACAATGAGAACATTGTCATCGTCAATGAGAACACCGACTACCGTATTTTTTGGAAATAAAACCGCAGTTTCTAACCCTATTTTAAATTTTTCTTGTGGTCTTTTGGTTTTGGTTTACAATTCGAAGCGGCTTATAGAATGTTTTTATAACAAAACAACAGTAGAAACACTTTTTTCGTGAATGCTATTTAACCCGTTAAGGAGTAGCGTCGCACATATGCGATTGTTCGAATGCGGGTCTCACAGAGTAACGTTGCATATATGCGTAGTAGGTGAAACCTCCCAGAAATTTGTTTTTGCAGGTTGGGATGTCTGCTAGCATTGTTGTAGCATTTCTACGAGTATTATGCTTGCCAATTTTGCCCGGAAGCCAACTAAAACTAGCTAGCTACCGTTTCTGAAAAATAACTTGCGCTTTGGGGATGTTAGGAAATATTTATAACTCATGCATCTAAAAGGTAAATATTAGTTCATTCCCAGGCAATAGAAAACATACATTACGCACTACTTTAGTTTTCAAAGTGTTACACAATGGCATGCTGTATTGCATATACTTGTGCATTGCTTGGTATCATTGTTCCCATATCAAGTGAGGCATATATTCCAGTGCGGTTTATAATCCGAATTACAAACACAAAGCTTCCATTCTGGTTTGGTGCGGTTTATAGAAAACTGTTTTATTTTCCAAAAGATTTTGGTACTGTGACAACACGAACAGCAACTACTACAAACCTAAAAAGGCATTGACAATAATGGGCTAAAGGTACTATAGGTAAGATTGTTTCGGTAAAATAAAAAATGTTTTGTCCTCTACAAACATGTTGTGTAAGCTAATGAGGCCCTAGGAGTTGTTTAGCAACACTAACAGCTCAGTGCCAGAGGATTGTCATTTACAAATTTGAGAGAACCGCTACTTTCCAGACAATTATGTTCCAGCAATCTAGTTCCAGCCAATTGCCTTAGGCTGGGCAGGCCTTTCTCCTTGACTCAATTTGGGAAACCAATGTCAATCAAACTTAAGCTCAAAGAAAGCAAGGAAGTTCAAACAAGAACTGGTGGCACGGTTGCTCATATTTGAATATATTTTATTATGTTAACTTTTGCCGTTTTAAATGTACACAATACTTTGGTGCCCCTAAAAAACTGTGCTTTACCTTGCGAAAGAAGCAGCAGTGTTTAATACTGTGTGGCCATGACAAGATATTTGGGGAGAGAGGAGGCTGAATCCCTGGGGGGCACTACGTCTGAGATAAAGTGTTGGGATAAGCTTACAGCTTTACTGTACTCTGAATTATAGACCTTCATTGAATCAGCAGGTAGTAGAGCAAGCTGTTTCACAAAATACATTTTTTGAATATTGGAGAGGGTCCTTCAAGGATGACGAGACAGCAGCTAAAGATAACTGTACCAAAGGGTTGTTGAGTCAATAAATCAAATAAATAGCCACAAGTGTCAAGTTTTAGCTACTAAAGTTAAAAAAAAATATATAGTGATCATTGTTCTCCCTTTATAGCAAGTACTGGATCATCACATGGCTTATTTTGAATTTGCGAAATATATTGAGGGTTGAGGATTGATGAACATCCTCTTCTTTGAAGGCAGACTGTCTTGCTGACAGTTTGGCTAACTGGCTTGATATCAGCAGGTGTTCTGGTACACTGGCCTCTTGTCATAGCTAGATCCAACTTGACCCTGCCCGACCAACCCCCACCACCCCAATTCTACTCCTCATTATACTGATGCAGCTGGCTGCCTTGGGCCTGTGCCTAGTATTGTTTGCTAGCTGGCAAGGCTGTAGGTGGGGGTGGGGTAGGTGTACATTCTTGTAAACTGTTGGATATTGTCAGCACTGAAGAGTCCCCAGGCAGAAATATATTTTTTTACGGTCCATTGCAGATCAGAAAGGTCTGCAATGGCAAAAGGTAAGTCTGTCTGGGAAATTGCCTGCAACCATTCCTCCCTCATTCTTGTATCAGAAACCGGACGTATTTCCCTTGTCTGATTTAAAGTTTCAGTGTGGCAGTTCCAAGCATATTGCTGTTGGTTTAAGTCGAACAAATAACTGATTAAATTTGAATTGAACTGAATATAATTTTAGCATCTCACAGCAGGTTGACAAAGTTCCATCTGTGTAGTGAAATACCGGATATTCCATCCCCCAGCCTCCTACTACCCCTCTCCCCTCACATAGCCTCCTACTCTGACCGCAAGTCATTCAGCAACAACGGTATCTATTACAATAATAAGCCACATTCTTGTCAAGGTCACCCACTCTGGCTCTGAAAGAGAGAGGCTGAACTGGGAGCAGAAATCCAGATAAGCCATGCTGAGCCTCAGAGGATTTCTTCCTCCCCAGCCCTCCATAGTAATAAACCTTATCTCATACAAAAGGGAGACCTTACAACCAAACTCTGGAGCTGCCACTGACAGCTCAGCCCAGTTGAATTCCCATCCAAACACCCAATGATTATTTCCTTTACATCTTGATGTGAACACATCTTTAACAGACAAAAAACGAGCAGTGATTTGCTAATCAAAGTAACAGGTTAATGTATTCTCTATCCACCTGCAAGCCAACAGTACAATAAAATAGGGCTTTTGACACAAACTCTTCACAAAAAAAAATGCTGTTTAATAATGTGTAGTTATATTGGAATAGACCATTAGTCTGCTACTGGTGCCTCATAAATACATCCTCATGTCCTTGAGCCCTTAATATACTTTCATTTTCTTCCAAAAGAGTGGCAGCCTGAAGGCACTGGAGACTCCAGTTTAAAACGATACAAAGCAGTAGAATTTTTATGAGGACCACAACCAACTACGCACAATGGATGTTTAGGTATCGCCTGCACATAAGACATGGAAAACCAGTTGTTATTCAGGCTGTGATATTTCTCAGGAGACCACAACGACAAACTATTTATAGAAGTTCTGTGTTTGCCCGTTTCCCTTGTGCAGAGGCTCCCTGTGGGTGGTGCCTTCTCAAACCACTCAGAGGAAACCCTTGTGTTAGTTGAACATAAGGGTTTTGTGTTTGGAAATGCGCACTGCCTATATTTACTAAGTAATTATGGTATAGGTACAAACATAACAGAAAATGATATTGGCCTACAGGCTAACAGTGAGTAGGTTACATCTTTCACCCCATCAGAGAAAAAGTTTGTAAACATTGTTTTTGACTAAACTTTTGCTCATCAAATGTTTTACATTATTCCATTTAGTGTCTGCTAAATGACTAAATGTAAATAAATAACAAGCCTACACCTAGTGAGTGTTTTATTTTGTTGGTTATTTTTCTGATACTGGTGGGTTACATTTAGTACACTAATCAAAAGTGCAAAGATTTGCCTTGCATTGAGAAATGTTCATTGATGTGCATTAAACATGCTCCCTTTGCAACATAGGTTCACTTGAACTATGCATGTTTGTCAGTCAATGTATGCAATTGACTTTCAGCTGCATTTCACTTTTAAAATGGAGGCTAAAGTAATGTGTGCCAACCAGAACAAAATCTGTAAAGAATAAATAAATAAAAAAACCTTCTATCACTCAACCATGACAGTATAACAAGCCAAATGTTTGTAAGTTTTGATGTATCAACCTGTCCTGCTGTACTCAGGAATTTAATGTACAGATGTATGTGTAGATTAACTGAGTCATTAAACAGCATCATTGCAACACTAGTGAACCCTGTAATGACTTAGGTTCACTTCGAGATTGTGGAACCATTGGCGTTTTAGTCTATACGCTAATATCTGAGTTGTTGTGGAATTTTGACTGTTGTAGTCATTTCTATGTGTTTTACCTTGTAATTGTCTGTCTTCTGCTATGTTTTGTATTGTGCTATGGACCGTTTTTTGCGTGTCCGGAAAAGAAATAATAATATAACATTTTATAGAGCGACTTAAAACAACAGTCTATCCTTGTGTTAATCCACTCTATTCCAAGTAGGCTGGAACTGTTGAATCAAAAGTCAGATGAGGTCTTGACTTGGGGGAGTACCATACCATTTGAGTGGGATGGGTGGTGTCTACAAATAGCATAGTGGCAACACACACAAGCCTGTTCACTCTCTCAAACTACCCAAGACTTGCTGCTTGGATCAACATTTCAAAACAGTCCCAACATTTCAAAACAGTCCCATTGAGTCATGTTAAGCTTCACATAAGTTGATAAACATTAATACTCACTTCAAGTAGTTCCTGAACTTGGGATTTATGGGTTCACATTCTTTTGCATTAACACAGGCACACACTGCACCAAATAGCACTGAGTAGTCAGCCCAACAATTGTCCATTCAGCACCCTTGAAGCATTTACAGAATATATGATAAAAGATAAATCTGCAAAATCCAGCTCTTTCTAACTTTGAAAAGTGGTGAGGTCCATGGTGTAGTAATTAATTTGAATTATTATTATTAATTTTTTTTTTTTTTACCTCAAACTCAGGCAGGACAGACCTCATGTGATCTAAAGATAATCCAATTCAAACACAATGCTAGTCATGAACCATGGTGCTGTTAAATCTAGACTGAAAGACTAGATTTACCAAAGGGATATTTAAGACTAACCGAGTGACAACGCACATGTGTCTGTGATATCAGATGGAGGCCTCAGAAATCCCAGAGACAGTTGTATAGTCAAGGCACATGCAAACGTGTCAGTTCAAAAACAGCAGGCCGTCATGGACCACTGGTAGGGGATCTCACTAAACAAATTACATCTGCATGCCCTTCGGATCATTAAGGAACAGAGAAGTCGGTAGGAGATGTCAAGGGAGTGAAAGTGAATTTAATTCACTGAAATATAAAAGCTCCCATTTCCTCTCTACTGGTCCCTTAAGCAGAAGTCTACAGCCCAGCCATCATAGTTTGATGACCTCGTTAGTTCGAGTGCCTAATCTGCTAATGCCCTGATAAAAATAAACAGGCAAGGCGGCCATGCAAGCCACCCCCCACACACAGCTGCTATCCATGGGCACAGCTGAGGCCGCCATCTCCATTTACCAGGGAGCACTGTCGGAGCACAGTCTGTGCAAACCAATCTCCCACAGACTGTGGTTGGCACCAGACCTTGCTGGCAAACTCGCAGAGAAAGATGTGGGGTGAACACTGAGTATTACAGCTGTTCAACAATCCCAAGTGAGAAATTGTTAAAGGGAGCACAGCTAAGTGACTGTTGACAATGTGTTGTGGTGTAATATGAAAAAGGTTATATGAAGAGGTTTTACAACACAGGCAGAAGGTGTTTTGATGAACAAGCCTGGAGTTAACAGTATTAAGGTCAACAGCAGTTCTGCAGTTGTAAGTATTTTCCTCTTGATTTACCATGATTTATTAGTCCAAAAACCACCAATTGGCTGGAGCTTGTGTGTATTAGCTCTGGCAGTGGAAAATGTGACAATCCAATTTCATGTGAATGAATACACTTAACTGCTGGCACTCTCGCTCTATTTAAGGCATTCCTCAAACTGATTGATATGATTAAAACTAATGTTGTTTTGCAGGTGGAGAAAGAGGCCCCACATACAACACATAATTGAGAGCTCAGCATAATCCAACCACTGAATTACTCCCTATCCTATCTTATAAGAAGATCTCATTACCATACAGACTTTTCCTTCATTGATCCAATCTCTTTCACATCCTGCCAGGCAAATCCATCTGTTTTTGGAATGCTGTTTTAGTTGAAGAAAATTATTACTTGTGTAAACAAATTATGTGAGGGAAATAATGAGACACTATTTGCTGGCAATACATGCTCAAATGAGCCCAGCACATTCTGGGCAAAGTCTACATGTTCTATAATGCAAAACCAAATGCCACATCAGTTTGTCCATTTAGCATTACCAAAAGACACATGGACACAAAGTTTATAAAATCAAGCAGCCTACATCTGTACCACTCATATTGCTCCTCAATTCCCACAAAAATTTTATTGGACTTTAGTGGATTTGGAATGTCCGGACAACAAGGTCAGTTCAGGAGTGGGGAAAAGTGCATTGATAAGACACAGATACAAATATTTTGACAAGGAGCCTTTCTTATCTAAAAAGATGGTAAGCTTTGGGCTAGTTCATTCAAGGACGTTTTACTAGTCTTCATTGAGTTGTTCTCTAACGAGATGACTTTGATAGCCTGGGAACCAGACGAATCTGCCAGCTCATTTTATATTTGCTTTGGCAGATCTCAACTGTTTATCTGATATGATGATGATGATGATAATAATTCATTGACTGTACAGAGGACTGTTGTAGAGGCATTTTCGGTAACTAAGATCACATTTTGTTGCACTGTTCAATTCAATCCAATTGCATCCAGGAGCACTTTTGTCAGCGCCCAGAGGAAATCTAAAATGAACTGACAGCTTCCGATTGGGTCTGGCTATGCCAGGCTACAACTTTGGATTGGACCCATCTTTTTGAGGAAGATAACAACTTATAATAATAAATAAATAAAATAAAATAAAAGCTCCTAGCACCTCAGACATTGTAATTCCATGGCACACAACCAAGTATTGAAGAACTGTGCATAAAAACGACAAGAAATGTTTTTTTTGTGACATTCAAAGATTGTGGCAACTACATGCAGCCTAATCTGGGTTGTGAAATACTGGCTGCTTTAAATGCATCAAGCAGCAAACACAAGCAGACAATGTTTCACTTATGAATAAAGAGCTCTATAAAAAAAAGTTTACGCAAAATGTTGGTCTTGCACAAAAAAACGATATTACACACTGCCGGTAAGCAGATTGCGATTCACCTGGGTTGTGTAAACATGTTATTGCATGAGTATGGCAGTAGCCTACTGTTTGGAGAGTTTTACTGTCTATTTAGTTTACATACTCTTGCTCACCCACCGGTCTCAATCATAATGGTCTGAGTGTCACATAGTCAACCCCTGTACTGCATCTGTACTCCTCTACTAGCCATAGTTTAATGAACTCTGCTTTTTTGGGGGGAATAGCAAATTGTTAGTGGTGTTAGTGGTCTGCACCCCCTCACCTTGGGCTTTCAAGTGAAAGTGATCCACTAAAGGAAATGGTGCACTGGATTTAAAACAGGTCAAAACAAAAGCATCACAAAGTCCTAGACAAGAACAATGAAAAGTAACATGGAAAAGACCATGTTGAGCAAGAGCAATTAAAGGGAGCTGTCAGGCCAAATACTGTCCTACCTGACGGCACAATGCCGTTCCGAAGATGCCACAATGCCGTTTATTCTACTCTACTATTTAAAGTTCACTCGTTTGACATTCCCGAGACAGCAATGCGCGCAGGTAGAATACTATACGTGTTGCCTTCCCGGTCTGTTAAAATTGATGCTAAATAAGTAATTGTTTTGACGAAAACAACTAGCTAGCTAGCAGCTATCGAACGAGTGAAAACTTTAAATTCTAGAATAAACTGTTTTAAATAAGCTTAAATACAAAACGTCCTACCTAGTAACTAGTATAGCAACCATGACAGTTTCCTGCTAGCACGCGTAGATATCTCAGGAATTTAAGGTCGGCATAGCGACGGACGCGTCCTTGCTTCGGAGCGGCATTGTGACGTCAGGTAGGACAGTATTTAACCTTAGGACACTATTTGGCCTGACAGAGCCTCTAAAGGGAGTCCATCCCTAAATTAAAATAACAAAAATGTTGACATTAAATACCAACATATTAAAAAAAAACTAAAACTACAAATATTTCCAGTCATTACATTAACAGTTAAAGGTTTGTTGAATGTGGATGGGAAGGCACTAGTAATGATCTCTCCAAATAAAATACCATAATTTGAACGACATACTCTTGCACTGTAATCCAAAATGTTTGACACAGCTCCCAATGAAGACAGTGTTCTCTTTCATTCCTATCAGCTGCATAATCCCATTGGAAATCCTTTTTAGGGTGATTTAGAAAGGCCCTGTATTCAAAGAGATGAGTGGAGAGGGAAGGGGTGGCAATGATCACAAGGGCCTAGCTGTCTACATGGATTAGAATAGAAAAATAAATCCTTTCATCTCAGAACCAAACTTCCCAGCTACAAAGAATTTACACAGCACAAACAGATGACAGAGGAAGCAGCACAGTCATTTATGAATTTTCATCTTTAAAATATATTTGTGTTCCTTGGGAAATCAAATGATATTCAATTAGCCTGTGTGTTATCACCAGATTGGAGTAAAGCCCCATGAAATCTTTGCTCTCTGGCCTCCCAGCTAGACACATACAAAGATACCCATAAAGAAAAGTGGTATGGAAAAGTAATTAGGGCTTAATCAACCAAGCACAAAGGGGTTGACATATCACCTTAAATCACTCAAAAGACTTGCCTAGTGATTGCACAGGTAAGCAGTCATGTGCCTGAGAGCAGTGACAATATTGTGTAGATGCAATGATTGTGCTTGGAGACATGGTATGTGATTGACGTGTGCAGGTGTGTAGGTTAATGACTGCTCATAGTTACATTGCAACAACAGAGCACATGTGTAACAAGATAACTCAATTCCCTTCATTGATCCTAAAAGAAGTATCTAAATAAACTTAACAGACACCACACTGACAAACCAATGACATTGGATCTCAGGCCGCATACTGACATGATTAATTTGTAATGAGTTAAGGTAGACTAAAAACTTGGTGATGTCGCTACTGCACATAGCTAGTTTGTGACTAGCAATATCCTGCTGGTAAAGCACATCTCAATGTTACGTACTTTCCTGAAATGAAATACAGAATTTAATTTTATGCCCGTTTACTTTGTACAACATTTCTCTTGTTGGAACAAAGATGTCCTGGACATGCTCACAAGGATTACTGTTGAGGCTAGCGTTCAGTTTATTCATTATTAAGATGATTAATTGTTTTTAAGAGTATGATTTCTTCAATAAGCATAGATTGGTTGACTGTAACTGTTTCATGACAACTGATCCAGACAATGCCACTACATAAGGCTTGTGGTAATTAATGAGGACCAGAAGGCCAATAAATGGGTTTGCTGACCCTGTCTAAAATGATTCAAGTCAACACAATATCAATTTTACTCCCATTACAATAATCTGCAAGTAAATCGCACGCCTCACAAACCTGTGTACTTTCTATTTACTGTATTTAGGAATGTATTTAATCACATTAACGGATTCCTGTCTGTGACACTAACCTCATTAGAGTAAAATAAGTTTAAACCACAAAGCCACAGCTCAAGACTGATATCGGTGCACCTGTTACAATGCAAGGTATCGACTTTGCAATGGACCATGGATTGGTTACTTGATTGGTTTTAACTTTTGGTTGAGGGCCACTAGGTCTATCAAGCCATTCAGAAAGCTGCACATGATCTAGTTTACACTGACTAACTGCACTGCAATAATGCTTAAGAATAATTTACACTATAGCCTACATTTGTCATTCATGGAAAATGGGAACAAGTTTAGTTGAGAAACTCAGTGGCAGAGATTGTGGCTCGTTTACGGACAGACAGGCATGTCCCTTTAATGTTGTTAGACCAATAAATTGTCTTATGTTGTCACAATTGTCAATGCACCTTACCACTGATTATACTACGAGACATTGACATTCTAGAAATAGTCTGTAGTGGTTTCCGTATGAGGGCGAAATGTGAGGTCATTTGCAACCCTGGATCAGTGGGAGCCAAATTGAGGAATTTACCAATTGGATAGAATAGAAGGAGGGAGTGTTCACACCAGCCTTGCTTAGTCTGGTTCAACCGAACCCTGGAGCATGTTCTCTGTCAATGCGGTTTGTAACAGTATGACCATTTACTGAACTACATTTCTAACCACAACTTTTCTTTTTCATTTCTGGAACGTTAATAGTTTGGCCTTAGTGATCGCAAACCAGACCAATTGGAAAATGTTAACAAATTTATCATCCTAACATTTATTCGGCTTAGGAACCGGACCTTTACGTGTGAACACGCACTTAGACAACAGTAAAAGACCAAGGGTTCTCTTTCTCAGAAAGCATAACTGGCAAATAGTTCAATTAGGCTAATCTTGTTTGAAACCAGATCTTTTCAATCTGCCGCTTAATGACTTCCTATAGAGCTGTGAGACAGAGAGGGAAAACAACGGCTTATACAGTAGTCCCTCAAGAGAAAAGGGTGATAAATAAACACTGGCAGATAACTTATAGAATAGTCAGCATTTCATCATGTACCACTTATATTTGAACTAGCCTCTGGTTTAATTATAGATTACGTTTAAAGAAAAACTATTTAGACATGACTTCATTTGAGATTTAAGGTAACGTGTTTTTTTTTTTAATATTTGGAGTCTCAAAATATGGTTTACCACACTGGTTCAGGAGTAAACGTATTGCCAACTCTCCCTATAGAGCCAAGGCAGAACATTCCATGCAATGGAAAGAGCCATGTCTGCCCCTCCCCACTGTGTGGGTTTTGTTCTGCTAATCAGACCACATGCCTCAAGGATTCAGTAAGCCTGGAACTGTGTCTGCCTTAATAGACTAGCCCTTTCAACAGCCTTTCCCTCTCATTCCACCAGCCCCATGCAGCTGAAGGACCACAAACAAACTATTCAGTGTGTAGGGGGTTAAAGACTTCAACCATTCATAACACAGTCCTCTCCTCCCCCTTCCTTCCTTAACCTCAGGTCTTCTCCCCCCTCACACTCTTCCTCTACCACTCATGTGCCCTTTCTTTCCTCTCGCCACAGCACAGCCATTTTATTTCCCCACGAATAGCAGGGGTAGGGTAAGATTAATGGTTTATTACTTGAACATTTTCTAACCCTATACCTAACTCAACCATAAAGAGAAAAAATACATTGACAAGAAGCAATCAAAATCTCAAATCTTGGCTTTCTCTCCCTTTTCCCTTTGATTCTTTGTTTGTTTGTTCCACCCTATTCCCCCCTCCCTTGCTTTCTTGCTACTCACGCATTGAGAGGCGAAATGAGGCGCGTTGGAAATTTGCTAGCTGACAATGGAAGACAGCTGCTCTTGCTGCATAAGTCTTTCATGAGCTGAATTAGCAGTGCAAGCTCGCCTCTCACCCTTCCCCCAACATGCCTCTCTCGCAGCGCCCTGATCCAGACACAAATGCACACACGCCTTGTACAAAGCTGAAGAGAGAAAGGAGTAGAGGGAGAGGAAAGACTAGGCACGACAGGGCTTTGTTTGACAGATCTGTGATCACTTTTGCAGGACTCACTCAAGACGTTTTGTGTCCATGTAGCCAACCCCATCCATTTTAATGAGGATATTACTGTTGTGTACACTTCAGAACAATTTAAATAACCTACCTGAGAAAAAAAGACGAGGAATCAATAGAGTGAGCCTGCTCCATTTCAGTTGACTTCGTTCAACATTTCACAAATTTTGAACAAAAGGGTCACAAAAAGGCTTATTTTGTAAATTTGGGGACCAACTGCCAAATTAGCACGGACGAAAATGCTGGCAAAGAACTACCATCCTTCAGCTTGAAAGCTGCAGTGCTGCAATGTTCCTGCCAAAGTCACCTTGTTATCGTAATACAGTAGGAACAAAATAGCATGTGGACTCCCAGCATGATGTGGCAAGGTTCATAGGCTCCTCAACAAGCTTTGTGAAAGTCAACAGTTTATTGCAACACCTTTAGGCGCAAATAAAAAAACAAGAACTGCCTCCTTTAACAATGACTCCATATGTTGAGTAAAAATAGAAAACATTTTCTGTAATGTTTGGTTTTCAAAATGCCCTGGATTAATGATTGTACCAGAGCCAGATAAACAACTGTTTTTTGTAATAATTTGTCGACAAAGTCTAAACATCCAAGATGCCTTGCCTGGAATTCATAGCTGCAGCTAGGCAGGGGCATTCAGGTCTGTAGATGGCGCTTGACTGTACATTTTCCATCTCAAAAAGCTTTGGTGGAAACATCTTGCTATTTAAAGTAACTTGGGCAAAATCTTTTCCTTTGTGTACAAAAGCAGAACTTGCACCACTCTAGGAGCCTTCAGAAAAGAGCATGAGGGCACAAATCAAGCACCAGCATTTTTTTAAGGTCAAGGAGACCGCTAAATGTCTACAGACACTGTTTATGGCCAGAAAGGACCAGGTTCCAATATTAAATATTTCCACACAAGGGTCTCTCGTGACTCTTGACGAGGATTTCCTGGAACACTGTCCGACAAGACTATAAACTCAGTGGCCCGCAGCGTTGCCACTACCATTCACTAGCAGAGCTTCTGCTCTGTGGTGGGGGATGGGGGGTGGCGGATGGGGGATGGGGAGTAGCCTATGCTTCAGCCTTTCTGTAACAGGCAGAGAAAATGTACTAAATACAACCGTATAACAGCTAAAATACTTTTCAAACTTTGACTCTATTTCAAATCTTGCTGTCCACCGCATGGTATTCTCATGACTAGATTTTCATTGGAAAGTTGGAGAGGAAACATGACCTAATTGGCAAAACACATTTCTTCAACACAATGTAAAGAACCCTGTAAACTTGCTGCACATAGGCGCTACCAAAACTACAGTATTCTACCCTTTAAATGAATTTACCCAATTGAATCATGTCTAATAAGAAAGAAAATATTGCATCCATTTTACATTCCAAACTGCTTCTGTAAAATGCAAGAGAACCTCAACAAGGTATTTAACAGCTTGCAATTTAACGTTTTAGGGAAATAAAAAGATAGGTTAATTAGTAACATGTGTCCTATTCAAAAAGAGAAAACAAATATGAGGTCAAGATTTGAATGAAATGGTGCAATATGGAAGTCAGAGTAAAAGCTTTACTTTTCTTTTTAGTCAAGATGTTTGACCGTCAACCCCAGATCCTCAACACCACAGCTACATCAACAACCATCTAAACCATATGTCCAGAGTGGAGGCCATGTACTTGCAAACCGTCCCTCAAAATCTTCCCTTTATACCTCCCATTTCAGAGACCTGTATTTGCGCTTTGCCTGTAACCTCAAAGCCGTTAACGTTGTTTTGAAGACAGAGGCTGATGGCAGACATGTGGAAAACAATTAGTGTTGAGTGTTTTTGCTGAAGTAATGAGGGGCTCCCCAGGGGCAACTGTTTAAAAATGGCAGAAGCAGTCGTGTAAGAATCTCAGCAGCTATAAGCAAAATGCCTCCATTGATCTTTCTCAATTCAAATAACAACGACTTCTAAGACGTGCCTACATGCATACAACAGAATGTCAAAATCACAAAAATAAAACCAATAGCATTGTTTATTTAAATGTGTCCTAATTACAGGCAAGACAACACTAGTTTATAAACTATAAATAGGTGGGGGAAATTTCTATAATTAATCATGTCCAAGAGATGTACTGAGAGGACACCTACTAAACTGGGAAATCAACACCATAAATTCTTGAAGCATATTCATCTTGTATGTTGTTTTCTGATGTTTACATCAGTTTTTGTTGATTTCTGAATCATTACTAGAAGTCAGTCTAGTTTCTAGAACAAGCATGTCTTTGTTGTCTGTTGACAACGACACTGTGTTCAGTCTGGTACTGTAGACAAATTCAGAGGAGTTTTTGGCTCTTGCAAAGCTTAGTATCTTGTCCGTCTCCTTTGTAAAATCTGTGTTCTGTTCTCACATCAATTGATCTAAAAACCTTTCAAACGTCAAGTCAGTTCCATGTAGGGGTGGACGGTATGAACGGCATAGAAATACACCAGTAAAAATGTTCCGCATCCTGAACCAGTATTGCACAAATGGAGGAGAGCCTTGTTTTCGGTTTTATCCTTCGTTTGTATACACTACTTCTGACATTTACAGAGACAATGTAAAAAATACAACATGTAAGAGTGTAAACATGCAAGCAGAGATGCCTGGTTTGTTAGAATTGTGAAATATTTAATGTAGGCCAACATAATCAAGTATTCAGCCACGTAATAATTATAGCTAGCTGGCAACAAATATTGAAAGAAGTTCTCGTGCAATCCCATAAACGTGTTGTTGAAAGATACATAATTTGCTCTTCGTCCGTGGCAAAGAACTGCAAAAGTTGGTAAAATACATGAAAAAAACATAGGCCTACTACTAGAAAGCCTTTTTTATGGGCGATGGCTTGATGAAACTTAATGACAAAAGCCACAAACCAGAGATCCTAATCAAACCCACCCCTTATTATGGCCCTAAAACTAGCGTAATTTGAAGATTGCGAACATACAGACCTTTATACCAGCTCCTGTGACATATCCCAATCTCTAATATTTAAAGGAAAGGGTTAGGTCCATGAGATGCTGGCTGGGGCTCCAAGGTCCTCCTTCATTTTTATAGAAGCCATTGATGAATAGACACTCTGTCTTATCATGGCGCTGTCTCAGCTAAAGATTTTTGGCAATGTTGAGGGATCAACTTTAAGTCCCATTCTAACTCTAAATAGGCCCATTTCTGAGTACTAGGTATGTTTAACTGGATTTGTTTAATTAAGAATAACAAAGCTGTATGACTGTGGAGCTGTCCAGTCCACATAACTCAAACGGTCTTCCGTTCTCTCTCCACTTGAGAGGATGAGCACCTGTAACCGTGAAAGGATGTCAATCACTCGCAAAGTCATGAAACCAAATAAACAACATTGCGAGTAGCCTACAGCAAAACACTTTCTGCTCGCTCAGTCAGGCAGTGACAAACAGGGTTGAGGATAGTACAGGACACTAGCTAGCACTAACTTTAGCTAGCTACAGTAGCACTTCTACTAGTAGCTAGCGAACTCCGGCTGTTTGTTAAAATTGTTTGTGCTATGTGCATTTTGTATTTTAGTCCTTAAAGGCAGAAGATGCAATGTTGTAGAGAAGCACTTTTGGTCATATTTGCCTAAATAAACGTAACATCTTGATAGCAAACAATACATATAAACGGTTTGACGGTAATATGAAATGTATTCAACATCTGTGGGCGTCGCAAGGCTGTAATAAACACAACCACTCATCAAGCCGTACCCTGACTAATGATTGGACGAGCCATCTGTCCGTCTACCTACCTACCTGCGCACACTCTGCCCCCGCACTCAATGCTCATTACTCTAGTTTTGTAGGAGTGGCTTTGAGGGGAGGGAGTGGGATATTATGGTTTGAATAATTTGGAATTGAAGATAAAATAGCTAGCTTTGCACAACTTGCCTACACAACCATAAGAATAACTTTAACAATCATTAATTGTTAACTTGTTCAACTATCGGTTAAGGAAAATGCACAAAATGTGCAACCCTAGTTGAAATAGGCTACATTTGGAGAAATGTTTTAGAATTCAATAAGGCCTTTAGGCAGTAGTTCAAACATATTAAGATGGACAAAAGATATGTGGCCACAAGGTAAAAAAAGTGGTTTATGGGAAAGCAACCCAACAGAGCAAACATTCTATCAAACGTGTCAAAAAAAAAGCGAAAAGGGATTGTAGAATCGGTGGTGTACCAATACAAACCTGCAAAGAAAACACCTAACGACACATGGACAGGAATTAGTTGTTTTTCTTCGGGGGAAGACATTCTATGTACTCCCTCTCTTCAAAACACACTCATCTCCTTTCAGAGCCCTTTAAAGCCCTGGCACTAGTTAAAAGGAATGTGCTGTAACACAATAGCACCAGTCAGTCGGTCACAGGGAAGAAAAGGAAATCAAGCAAGCTCTCATGAGACCCCATTCTCCCCAAACAGGACATCAGCAGCTACACTGAGTGGGGGCCATGCTCTTTCACTCTTAAGCACAGCCTTTTTTCACTCCTTCCTCTTTTGAACTGACATTGCCAATGTAATTTTCCATGAGAGCTGCTCCATTCGTCAAGGCCAGCATCACGTTGAGGCAGCTGACGAGTGCCTGGCTTCTCCAGGCTTGTATAATGAGAGGCGGGAGAGGGATGGGGGAGGGGGAAGCAGTATTGGAATTGAGGAAGCAGAGATGATTTATTTCAGCACCAAGAGCCAATGCTTTAGGGTCTCTGTCATGGGACAGAGATTGTCTAAAACACTGGTTAAGAGTCTGAGTGATTAATCATAAGAAAACTGCATTTGGGATGATTAGTAAGACAATCACATAACAAATTCTAGGCCTGGTCAAAAACATTACAACTATTAGTAGTATGCCTTATCCAAATCAGCTGGTGTTGTCTATCTGACTTGGCACGGATAGCGCTTATGTTCATGAAACATGAACAACAGATTCATGTGCAACATACTTCAAGGCAGTAAGTACCACATGTCCTGATACAGTGGTAGGAAAAAAATTTGGTATATAAAACATCTGAAGGTGGAAAACATCCACAGGACAAATTAAGCTACTATTATGGATTAAAAAACAATTTGAACCCAGCGGTGACCCCTCTCCTTTGTTCAAATGTGTTAACCCATGCTCAATTACCTGAGCAGCTTGAGTATTTTCTGGTTGCTTTTGCCCTTAGATTTCCTTCCATGTTTGAGTTGTCTGAGGATACTCTGAAGCATTCCTGACATGGGGAACTTGGGTTTAAGGAGTCAAACTGGCCTCTACTTCCAGCCCTTTCAGCCCTTCCCCCTAACACTTCACTTTCTACGCAGCACAGAAAGCCAAGGCGCGCTCTGGCCTCACCCCTCCCCCACCCAGTTCCAGCAGGCATTACTGGGGCTTGTGGGATTAAGAATGGAGCCCAACAACAGACAAAACAGTCCCCAGCACCTCCCAGCACTGCAGGCTTTTGTACTGCATGACCATGAAAAGGCTGCTCTGCTGTGCACAATACACACACTGATGAACCAGCTCAATAAGGAGACAGGATATGTCCGGGTAAATAGTTAAGCAACTGTTCATTAGTTTTTACTACAACAACATTCCCATTCAGATGGGAGAAAGCAAAGCAAGTTATTAGTAAACCAAAAGTAGCACTAGTTATCAGGACTTTCATTGATTTATTTTCATAAAATGTTGAGAGAAACATGCTTTGACATTAACTAAGATCAATCCCCAAAGGCACAATGTGCCCTGTTGTAGTCAAGCTACTTGATATTGTATGATATTATGGATTCAAAAGGGATAAAGGAGAAATAACAGGCATCTACTTGTTGTTATTATCAGTGACCTATGCACTTTGTAAAGCTCTCTCTTGGAAGTCGCTTTGGATAAAAGAGTCTGCTAAATGAATAAATGTAAATGTAAATCTATAACCTTCAAATATAACTCCAGCCAAACCAGGATACCAAAAGGGTCTAAAAGGATAAACTCATCAGCACTCTTACCCTCGGGAAGGCCTACAATGTTTGGGCTACAACAACTAAAGCTCACAGCTCAGCTAATTGCTCTTGGATTCACAAAACATCAAAGAGTATGATCCAAAGCAGCAAATAAAAAAATAACTCTTACCTTTTCATTTTTCACCTTCTTCAGTGTTCTGCATTCATTATTACTATTCTCCAGTTCCTCTGGTTCAGTTTTAATGGTCAACGCTGGGACTATCCCAACAGATTCAAGTGCATTATTCCCCATTTGATCGGCTCCAGCCAATTCTGTTGATTGTGTGTTCTCAAAGGGGGCACTGCGATTACCCCCCATAGTAGCTTGGGATTGAGAAACAACCTCCTTTTCAGCAGCAGTTACTGCCACTACTGGGCCTCCCTCACTTTTCTCTTTCTTACTTTTCCCACCTGCCCCCTCCTTGTCTTTTTTACCACTAAGCACTCCTCGGGAGGCTTTGCCACCCTTTTCTGTGCTTTTGCCAGTGGTGGAATTGTTGGCAGGGGCCCCTGCACTACTCACTGTGCCCGTTGGCTCTGCTTGGGTTCGTCCCAAAATTTCTTTCTTGGCCCCATCTCCAGCTGAGGCCTTGTTACCATTGTCTTTAGAGTTCTTGCTGCGTTTAGATTTGGATTTGCTTTCTTTGCCCTGAGGGCCAGAAACAGGACTAACAAACCTGATATTGTCAGGCAACGCTGCCACAGCACTTGGTGGTGCTGCCATGGACCCTCCGTCCTTGGTGCCAGACATCTCGAGTTTGTCTTTTTCTAAGTCGGCGTCGAGGTCAATAATTAGATTTCCTACACCGATGTCCCACTCATCACCGCTGTCGTAAGTGTCCACCGCATTTGAGTCCACACCTTTCCCGCCTGCAGTGCCACCACTTAGGGACATTTTAGTGCCAACGGCCCAGGTTTGCCTCAATGAGGTCTGACACCTTCTCAGACGGTTGGGGCACTAGGGCAGGGGTTAGAGAATCCTTACGGTTTAGGTATTCCTTTCCCATTTACCCACATTTTTGCCCTGAAGGAAAAAGAAAAACAGAGTTAGCTGTGATAACACTAAACACTTCTACTAAAAATTGGCTGCAGAGGCAGATACTTTTCCAGTCCAAGGTTAGGTCCAAGTCATTTACAGTCTAGTCAACCCTGAAAATAGTATTTACATGCATTTTCCTTACAAACACAATAACATAACCACTGGACAACCTCCATGGGAATCCCAATGGCCTAGCTCAGATATCTTAAGACCTTCCAAAAGGTTACTATGGCAACCATACGAAAGTGTAGGCCAAATCCTGACTGACGGACAATGAGGCCCAATTGTTCTGAGGGCCGGCTCTCGCGCCACACAAATCTGCAGATAACCATTGTCACTCACCTTCAGAGGTTTGAAACAAGACATGTTATTTGAAGTGGGCAATGAAAACTCTGAATTCTTTGTTGTTTCAAAAACATTTGACTGAAGATGGGGCAGTGACATGAAATTAAGTGAAATGTGTCTAGTTTTGGGAGACAAATAAAACACATTTTATTTTACTTTCATATAGATTAAGTAAGTATCACTAAAAGCTGTTAAAAGTAATGTCTTGCATTTTGAAACATGTTGTGAGACGTTCGTAGCATTTCTTGGTACGATTTCTCTGTTCCATCTTCATCAGACCGAAGACTACTTCACTGACTCCACTTCAAATAAAATTACATCAGGGAAGGCAGACCACAACATTAACCCGATATCTGTTCAAAAACAGTCTAAGCTACTCGCAATATCCATGTCCAGTTTAAGATGGAGCCCTCACAATTTGGCTGAAGCAGTTGCATTATTCTGCAAATAATTTACTGCACTTATAAATAGGCTGTAGCCTACCTCTTTTTCAATATGACTTGCCCACAACAGTTCTTTTAAAAGGGAAGGATTTTCATGTTAACATATTGCTACAAAAGTTGATTATGATGAATGGACTTTTACTTTTGTCACCCTAGCATTCAGAAAAAACGAGCTGTGCCAACAAAGTAGCCCAACTACAATACTACAAAATAAAATACAAGGTGTATCATCAAGATACAGTTATCAAACTATGTGTTTATATTTATGAGAGTTTGTATAAATTATTCAAAATTTCTAATTAAATCCCTTTAATTCCTGCATTCCCAGGAAGTTTCCACCTCAAATTTCCCCAGATTAACTTTGCATAGAAAGTTTCTGGAAATTTACAGAGACTTTTTCGCCACTTTGCAACCTTATTTAAGATACCCATTGATTTATTTGACAAAATAAGGATTCTCATCTCAAAGGCTTGCCTACCATGCTCAAACAGCTACGCTTGGTATGCCCAAGTTCCCCTACTCTGAACAGGTGGTCCTTTTGACTGTCTCCTGACCACCCCACCCACCAATACACACACAACTACAGACTTTGGCATGTTTGCTGATGATACTGGTATTCTTACAATGACTGTAAATAACATCCATTTACAAATGTACAATTGTCTTTCACATTTCACAGAACATGGCAGGGTTTGAAATTCACGTTTTTACTTGGTGGTATTGGTGCTCCCAACTTGGAAAATTTTGACGCACCAGCAAAAATCACAGTTAGGAGCACCCACCAAATATCAAGGAGCATCACAACAACAACAAATTATGTTATAGTTTTACAGGGCTTCATGGGGGTTGTTTTTGATTGACTGTATAACTTGATACAGCTCTCAACACGGCAGGAAAAAAATTCTAAGTATGCCTGCAGCCTGTCCCTAAATTTTTGCGGGACAAGTTATCCCTTACTTCTCAGCGTGAGAAATACAATGTGTTGCATGAGAGCGTGGGAAATGTTTGAAATGAGTGAGTCTCACAGTAAATGCGTGAAACTTGAGAGCCCTGGATTTCTTTTCCGCGCTAGTTAGCTCCTTGTCATGTGACAACAGAGTGCAGTGACAAGGAGTGACTGACGGCTAATATTAAGCAATCTAAAATATGCATTACTGTGTAAAGATTGCGTTTAATTGGTTATGAAACATTGAATAGAATGGTGGACCAGTCAATGTATCAGGTCACAGCGGGCACTTACTGAGTAGTAGACTAATTAGCGAGTGTTTTGTAAGAAATTAAAACAAGTTGCACCATAACGATTATTTGCACTCGCACAAATGCTTTCAAATTTTTGGGTCGCACAGACACAATTCCAGGAGCAAATGTGACCTAAATGGTCGCAATTTCAAGCCCAGCATGGGGTGGGCTGAGCGGGGACCAGGACCTTGTCCCCTTTCTGAACATCGCAGACATGGCCCCTCACAACCCCTCCAACGCAGAAGTAAATAATTAACACTCACATTTGTAGTGCTCGTCTCCCTCTGTGATAAGGGACTTGCTGGGGCAAACAAACCCATCACAAAATAGTTTTCAGAGAAACCAGGGAGGTGAGATCAATACACCCTCAGAGAACTGAATTCTGATTATGTTCTTTGTGCTGCAAACATGCGGCAGAATAGTGAGAACAACAAAAAAATAACCCAGTCAAATAATCCCCATGACCCGGTTGTGGAGAGGAGACTGGATAATATACAAGGCCTAAAGGCCATGGCACACCAATTCAATGCACCACCAGAAGAAACTGACTAAAAGACTAGGCTGTCTCTTTGGTGGGTTTAGCCTGTCTATGAGACTCAACATTCTGTGGCAGACTGGTTATGGAATAATTAATCAGTTATAATCTAAAACTTAACCTAACTAAGTTTAAGTATTTTTGTGAGCTGGTTGCCAGGGCAGAACAGTAGATATAGGTTACAGTTTAAGAAAATAACATTGAAACAAATGTACATTTACTGACAACCTACTTTATTGTTTCTGTCAATGATTTGCTCATAAACTTAGCTGAAGAGAGGATGACCTCGACTAGTGCACTAAGGAAAAACATTCTGCAGTCTAGTGGACAGAGGAGTTGAAACCCATTGGTTGTGGTATCTTTGTTGAGTTCCTGTCTTAGGTAATTTTTACATCTATGTTGTCTTAATTTCTACTCTCAAAGAAACTGAACGGGATCTTCAATAGTTGTCCAATGCTGAGGAGACCCTTAATATATTGGTATAGTGATCCTTTTTATAATGTCTACTGCTGCCATTTTGACTGTTTACTTGTATTGGCTAGTCACTACTGACCTATTGGAATGTGGGGTAAGAAAGAAAGCAGAATGAAAGTCTAGCTTACATGATTCGGGTGACATAAAAATACCTTATACAAAGGCTGCTACACATCTAACTGGCAGGCACACAGTTCACCAGGTTTTCAACATGTAGTGAATCATGGAACTCACATTACAACTGGCAACTGAAGTCAAACTGGGAAACTGCCATTTGAGCTCCCTGCTTGCTCACCAATTGCAGATGGCTCCCCATGGGAAGAACAGTCAGTGGTGAAGTGGCGCTAGTGGTGGGGTTGGGGGTAGGGAGATGCAGCTGTCCCCATTTGGCTGGGTAAACAGTTGCGGGGTCTAATTTGTCCGACACCTCCACAAAAGAGGGGTTGTAACTCTATCGGCAGTTGACCTACTGTACTGCCCTTAGTGAGAACTGCAGAGCAAGCCCTTTTGAAAAGCCTGCTGAGGAAACGTCCCAGTGAGCAGCATGTTGACCAAAAGGCATGGGGCTGAGTACCTCCCTTAGAGCCTGTCCTTTCATTCAAAGATCCGATTTCCTCTACATCACAGAAGCCATGTCGGCTTGATTTTATCTCTGCTGCTGAGTATAAAAAGGAAAACAATAAGAAAACAAAAACTACTAAATACTGAATATTTTCAATTCAATGAAATTATTCTGAATTGCTTTAATTAAATGGTCTAATCTAGTTTATACATCTAAATGTTAGAGAGCACCATCTATGCATACACTGGAGACGAGCACACTTAGCCCTAATCAGTCATGGATAACCAAGATCTAACAGTGCCTGAATAGAAATGGTGACAAGGAAAACCACCACAGCACTGCATTCTGTTGTTCTTCTGTTGCACACTGTCTTATTGGAATTGATCTAGTGTTAAAGCTGCTTAGTTACTCGGGTGATGTGAGCAGAATATCAAAACATTAATCTCAACATCAGTGAACAATTCAGATGGCCTAATTCCTCAACACAATATCGTTGTTTGAAGAACCATGAAAAAAAGAAAGTATTCCCACCTCCTTCACAACACACTCAACAACACCACTGTGCAAAAAGTCACAGGGGTATGCCACAGAGAAAGCTGACAGAGTCGTCAGCAGATTATAAAGATATTTTGTGGCACCTACCATGAACAGCCCAATAATTTACTGTGGCAGAGTAATAACCCAATTGAATGTGCAGAGTCTGACCAGGATGCAATTTTTCTCTCCCTGCTGGTTAAAGACAGGTCCCTTCCAAAGAGCCACACAGTAACATCCATGTAATTGGATTGTGTGCTTGAGCTGGTTACCAAAATAGAAATGCACAGGGCTGCTCCAGGTGATGGGAATCAGGAGCCTGTGGGTCAGCCAGCATCAATCTCAACAAATGTCAATACAGGTACATCTTACTTCGTAACCAAGTGGGAATCTGGGCTTAAAAAAAACAAGCTTTTAAAAAAGAGCAGCCTGTTTAAATGTCCTTAGTGTGCATGAAGACAGTTCTAAATACAGTAATGAATAAAATAGCTTTTGTATCAGACACAAAATGTGTTCAAACGAGTCCTGTACCCGACCCTAAAATTAATTTGCGATGCTTAATAGACATTTCCAATTGACTTAACACTGATCCGGCATGTGTAGGGATGTAAATTTGCATCGGAGGTTTCGTGAAAATTTAATAACCATGTATTTTGTCTACATTTTACAATAAGATATTTTGCAGTTAACCAAATATCAACACCACCTAACTGATGGAGGAAATTGGAAAAAAAATACCACATTGGCAGCAGTTAGATAGGAAAGTCCTATCTTTAGGGTCTGACAAATTGCCAGATCGATTTTTTTTCTTCTGTGCTCAAAAAGGAACTCGGCAGTGACAAGAGCAGTTCCATTTACAGCTTCAGTCCCCATGGCATTCAGACACGATTCCTGAATAATTTCAAGAGATGATCTCTTGCCTGAACAGCTTTATTCTTCTATCTGTCCTTTAATGTCCTGTTCTTCATTTTACTTTCATATTCTTTCATTCTGGCCACCTAACTTTCAATGACTATAAAGGAAAACACTAACCAAGTTTCTATGCTTGGAGGTAAGAGTAAATTGAGTCAGGCAACCACACAACCAGACAGCCATGAACAGAAGTGCCTTTTACATTTAAATGTTCTTTCCTGTGCTTGTTCACATGTCCACAAAACAGAGGTTGAGTAAACAAACAAGGTTGATGTGAAAAAATTCACATCAACCTCAAACATCAGCATCCTAGGGCCTGCACCTAGGGCCTGCACCTAGGGCCTGCACCTAGGGCCTGCACCTAGTCTACTGGTAGGAAACATAATAGTCCGGTAATAGGTCACAGAATAGTGGATGCTTATTGAAGCATCCTGGGCATAGGTGGCATTGGAGATGTGCCATTGTGCCCAGTCTCCAACATGGCACTGTCCCTTGCAAAAAATAACACATAATGGTGCTTTGCTGCAACCAAGTTTTAAATTAGTCTAACAACCAAAAAGGTGAACAGGCAGAATATCTGCTAACATATCAGTTCTCTAGAGAGCTGTTGGCCAACTATGATAAATGTAGCTTGTTTTTATCAAGATTACTGAATCTTATCTTGGATTCTGATCTCTATTACTATTTTATTATCAGGTTGTCTTTTGTGTCCAAAGAGGCTTCCAAACCATGTTTCCATCTCTAACATTCAGCATCTAGCCTGATGACACTAGGACAAACCTAACAAACTAACAAAACACTGATGCCAACTGAGACCAAATGAATGTAGAACATCACATATGATGGAATTTAACAAATTATTTTGGTCAGACCCAAACAATGAAAGTGATTTATGAAAAGGGAGGAGATTAAATCCCTAGTAAAGCCATAGCCAGAGGATTACTCTGATTACTCTACCTCACATATACACATTACGAAAGCAATAAAGTTCAACACACAATTAGACAAGCACCTTAGTTTAACAGAATGTCAGCATTCCCAACACCTGTCGAGAAACAGGCCAATGGAATCCTAATTAGTCTACCTGGCCAGATAGCTAGCTACCTATATTGGCTGGACAAGTAAAACCATCTAATTTAATGGTGGGTAATTGTGAAGACAGTTATCAAGCTAAGATTCACTACCATTAGGTTGAGGGTATATGCATTGACATTCTTTGTATCCACCACTGGCACTAATATTTTCATACACATTTGCATATTCCTCTTTGTATAGCTCCAGTAAACACAGCCACACACATCCTATGGGGAATCCAAGCTATTTTTCCTTTTTTTTTTTTTACGACATAGTTAAGGCGGCAGGCGTGTGTTGCTTAGGCGACCGCCTTAACTGAAAGTGCTGCGGGAAACCCTGTTACATGCTTAGTAGTTATGCTTTTTTTTAAGGATTTTTAACATATTTAAATATAACCTTTAAAATTTAAGTATAAACTGCTTTCAAAAGATAGTCCAGGCATTGTGCAGTATATTGAAAGACAGCTAATTTAATTCAAGACAAATTAAAAATAAGAACTAGATTCTAGTACATTAGTCTCGTAAGCCACTATGTGTCCCAGTAGAGGGTCACATTTAAGGGTACTGGGACAGATAATGTGAGCCAGAGTATTATCTATTGATAATGTCAATAGAAAGATCTCACTACTTACTTCTTCTCCATCATTCTCACTTTGATACACAAATTACTGTGCAAATACACCTTAAATGAACTACTCTACAACGTGGAGATTTTGCCTGCCAATTTGGGGTTTTCACGACCAATGTGCCCAATTTAAATGTGATAGCATAATCTTATGAAGCATTCTGTTTGTGGGTCTGTGTGTATACAAGCTAAAATGACTTTCATTTTGTAATTAGCCAAGAATTACGCATTAGTGAATAGGCCTACATCTCTCAAAAACAATGTTGACGGAAATAAGGGAGAACAGTGAAATGTTGCTCGGAATCTTATACTAGACATTTTTAAGTGCAGCTTTTCATTGAGAAGGAGACTAGCTGTGTATGTCTGAAGACTTGCTGACGTAATGACGCTGAAATGTTCAGGTACAGTAAAATCCCAAGGTCTGCATGGCCAAAAACAGAACTTGGTATGACACAGTGCCCATTTCAACAACAAGCTTTATATCATGTGTACAAACATTCAAAAGAGAAAATTACGTGGATGATAGGGGAAAATGATCTGACTGGACACAAACACAGTTTACAATGTTGTATTTGCTACAATTGCACAACCGAGTCGTCCGTCTTTCTTTAGTCAACTCCATCATCCACTGCTAGCCAACAGCATTGATAAAAACAAATTAAAAGAATCTAGATATTTTGTGTAGCCTACCATCTCAAGTAACCAGTACCATTTTGATGTCTGTCAATTCAACTATGCCTTGCAAATCAGGTGTGTATGCAGGATTTTGCTTTTTTATCCACACCTGTATACCATTAAATATGAACAAAGTGCTAACAATGACGCTCTTGGATTGCTCATGTTGTTCTCACCACCTATAGGTATACAACAAGTTTCAATCAATAAAAAAGGATGAAAGGAGAAACAGGTCCCTCCGAGTACATTGTCCATGCAACATGCCCTTAACACAAAAATACTAAAACAAATTAATAGTTTGATTTAAGCTATTCATGTCATCTTGACCAAACCTTGCAAGTCTACATTGTAGCCCTTTTCTTTCACATTTAGGTACCCCTTATAGGGACTTCAAGTCACCATAAGTCTCCCCAGTGTTTTCACATCCCAGACTTGCGTTACCTGTATGTGTACATCATGAGTATGTCATCAACTGGAGCAGTGGCATGAGATGATTGGAGTTTTACTTAATCCTTTGTAAAGCTTTCTACCAATATACAACTACTTTCAAATACTTACAGCTCCAAAACACATGCTGGAAATCCCCTTGATTAATTTGAGGCACTGCCAGCCAACTACTCACAACATACCTTAGCCGACCTCCAATTGAAAATGGCTAACCCAAGTGTTATAACACTTGTACCAAAACCTACATTTGTTGGCCTCTTCAGTGGTGATGTGGTGTGTCTGCATCAAAAATATATAATTAACAATTCTGCTCAAATGCTATCCACAAGGAACATAGGACTTCCAGAGTTAAACTTTGGGGATTTTCAACGAGCTCATGGGGAGTATTTTCCAACATTTCAATAATTTGTTGGCTAATTGGATGAATTCTATCTTCGTTCTGGGTCACTACCAAGAAGCCTGAAGCCCATGTCCTAAAACAGCTCAATGGACTCAAGACGTGCTCCACAATGAGAAGTCACAATTTAATCACTTGGTTCATATACCAAGTTAGGTCATCTAATGTATAATTTTTTACCAAAAACCTGACATTTCCAGCTACATTAGATATAACTTGTTTGGTGATAAGTAAACAAGGGAACTCTAACATTACGTTTAAAGCTTTTCTTGTTTTCAGGCATTGTGCTCGGTAGCAAGCTAGTACGGTTTGGGATAGGCTTGTTAGCCAGTTAGCTAGCTACAATAATAGTACAATATGCAAAGCTAGCTAGTAGCATTCTAATTTTAACTATACCAGAGTTTGAATCTTCATAGAAATCCTATGTTGAAAACCATTTTACATTGAGAGCATTGGTAGTGATTCGGAATATGCTAACCTTATTGAACTTGCTTTCTGCAATGAACTTTTGGAAAACGCGTTAGCATGTTATTTCGAACAATGAGATCGGAGGCAAAGCCAAAGTAGACACAAACTGCATGGCTTGCTAGCTAGCTTCCTCCTAGTGTGCTAAGCTAACTAGCTAGATAGCAACAAAAAAAGCTTGCTAGCTAGCTAGCCCTCCTTGGCAGCTTCAGAGCTAGTAGTGCTAGCAGTGGACCAAAAACAACAACGGGATATTTAAGACAACTCTTACCCCTCTTACTAATTCCGATGCGTCGTCTCGTTATGTACACTCCATAGATAAAGATGACTGGAAGTTATTCACGAAAATCTGGTCAAATTCTGTCAAAATCAGCCTTAATGCCCAAGGACCAATGCACTCCACAAGAAATCCAACGAAACGGCAAGGGAAGGAGAGGCCAGCAATTCACTGGACTCCTGCCGTCATACTTCCCCGTTCCAAATAGAACATACCAGCTCAAGTGGACATCTTTAAGTTAAATTTAACATGCTATAAAGATTTTTTTCTTGCTTCATTGCATAATTAATCCAACATAGAACGACCGATTCCAACCCAGGATCATTCCTCAGCCTTCGATGTGTCCTTCCGTGCACAGTCTTGTTGGTTGCTCGCAGCTATCTCCTTCAGTAGAGATTGATACAATGTAACCAACAAGCAGAGCGCGCGGTTGGGAAATCCAGGACAAATGTTCTACTCGGATTGAACTGTCAGAAGGGGCGCGTTCGAGTAAAAAGAGACGGAACTGGATCGTAAAAGGGACTGTGATTTTGGCACTGATGATGACTAAGGAAAATCTACAACAACTTCCCTTCATAAGTAATTTCTTAATGTTCAACTAAATATTTTACAGAAGATAATTTTGATGCACGATCTTAGTTGTCGTATGGCTTTAAATGTAGCCTAAACATGCTTTCAGTAAATTCGTATTTAATATGAGAAATGCCTTCTTCTTCTTTAAATGTGCTCAATAAATTAAATTGAACTTGAACTTGAACTTCTAGATTAATGCAATCGGAATTTAACCTCAGATTTCCTTATTTTCATGGATGTTTTCCAGTTACACGTTTTTATTTTATTTTGACCCCTGTAGCATGTGTGCTTGTTTCAATTTAATGTGCAGGTTACTGTAGGCTATATTAGCCACCTACAATCACAAGCAGATAATATTTTTTAGACTCTTAGACATGATTAGACATCCGCTGTGGTAGATTTGTTGTCACGGTTAGAAAGAGGAACTATTTCCATGTGGATCTTGTAACATACTATCACTATCTATCACATTCACCCCCAATCACTTATTTGTTTTGAGGAGTAGTGAGAATGTGGGATTTTTTTCTTCAAGCAAACATACGAATACATTTGAATTTTGAGTTGATCTTTATATTTCAACAGACCATTCACTAAGTTACCCGAATTGTGTTTAAACATCATGGCTGGGTCTAACTGTTCATGGTGAGATATACAAAACATCTACTTCACTAAAGTAAGGTGGCAATTTTAACAACAGGTCTGTGCTCAACATAAACCGATGTAGCAAAATTAATTAGTGGAATGGTGTCTTCCTTCGGGTCTTAATTCTCTGTTTGAAGGTCAGGTCAATAAAAGATCACGTGAAACTTGAATAATAAATCCTGTGGACAAGCTGAGTCTATTAGACACATTTCAAGAATTGTGACTTTTTCGTAGAATGGTGCAAAATATTCACAGTTTCCTAAAGCACCACCGATAAACTATCATGTTTACCCACTTCAAACGTGGTTGTGGCAGCTTAAAGAGATTCTCTCTCAGCTGGTTTCCCCGGCAACAAGAATATGATAATGTTGCCTTTGACATGACAGAAGGAATCATCTCACTAACAAACAGAGACAACAGGCATAGGGAGGACAGAAGGGGGAGCTGAATTAATGGTCTCATTTTCACACAGAGGGAGAAGCAGCAGCCAGTCCCTGTCCTCCTTCTTTCCATTACCTCCATGCGATTCCGCTGGCAGAAACACTCATGGCTCCCCAAGGGAGCAGCCAGCCTCCATCGGAAAGCTAAATAACAGTGAGTGGGCACAGTGGGAAGAGAGATCACTGATGAATGGGTCTTCTAGTCAGAGGCTTCAAACAGAGTCCCTGTGTCAGAGTGACAGTGGTATGCCAGCCGTAACCCAAAATGAACAAGCAGTGTCCAAAACATGTATTTCCATTCACGCAAAAATGACTATACCTAATCAATCAGTCATTTGGAATAATCAAGTCAGCTGGCTTGATTCGTTTTGTATCCTTTATCACTCTATGTCAAGTGTAAAAGTTCAGTATGTAAAGTACTTGAATGATGTTTCAAGTTCATTATGTCATTCAAGTCATGTTATTTAAATACCAGGGAAAATACTGTTAAGTTCTGTATATGTTTTTGTTGTTGTCTTTGGCCTGACTGACAATTTTAATTTGACAACTGAAATCATAAAATGCACAGCAACATGTAATGTGTAATGTCTTGGCTCAGTAGAATACTTCAGTATTCCTTAAGGATGTGTCAACTCAAGAGAAACACCATTCTTCCATGACTGAAATTTTTTAAAACAATCTGGCAGTTTGAAGAAAAGAAGAAAAAAGACACAAACCACATACTTTACTTTATCTCTCTGACAGCTGTGAAAAATAAAGGACTCCTGAGGATGATCATTTCACAGAGATGTTTCACAACCATTTCACTGTGCGTCTCCTCCTGTGTCTCTCCCCTTCAACTAAATAGCACCACTTATGCTAGCAATCATTCTGGTGATAAAAAAAAATAACAACATAATATACAAATATGCTATAACCATACTAGCCTACCTCTTCCTGTACGATCCCTTTCCCTAAGAGAATAGAAGCCTTGAGGTTACCTTTTTCAGGTTTTCAAGAGCTGAGAAGTCTGGTAGCTTGATGACATATCAGAAAAATACCTCTACCGAACCCGATGGGTTCTCAAAGTGGAGAAATTTAAGTGACTTGTTGGGGCAGATTCTTTCACAACTATAGCAAAATAGCATTCATAAAGACAGAAATAAATCATTTTAAGATTAAAAATTCAATATTGGTACTTGAGTTTACATTCTGCACATTCATCTGAGATTATGTTTTCTTTATATTTGTGTACCTTTAGCTTGACTTTTATTGCTGATACTTTTGTCTTTATCATAAAGTAGGATTACACAATTTCCAGAATTGCCCTATTGATACATTGGACTATTGTTCTGGAGTTTTCATTTGAGTAACTAAGATAAATATGTTAAGTGGAAAATTGATCACTAATCAATAGATCTTTTGAATTGTCTGACAACAAAACCAATTCCATGCATTTGGTATGAATAATGCATCTAGTTAGACAATAGCAGCCAACCACAAGTATAGATAATGGTATCCTACCTAGCTCAGTTCTACCCTTGAGGACAAAAAAATCTGATCGCCACCTGTCTTTCTTGTGAAGACACAATATGTTGTATATACTGTTTTCTCATCTCAATTTTACACACTTAGCTTGAGGGAACCAGGCTTTCAGAAGTTCACATGCTTCACTTCCTCCAACCATCTATGGCTTAGACCCCCTGACTAACCAAAGCCAACGAGTCATGAGCCAAACCGCAGGCTCTGTAGATGAACACAGGAGATGGCATGCCTCTGCTGCCGACAGGACTTCTGCTCTACTTAACAGCGATGCATGCCTGGTCTTACATCAAAGAATCTGTGGCACACCCTATACACAGGCAACCATGGGTGTTATGAGGACGTTCCATGTACAATACCTAATAGAAGATATTGAAGAAGACATACAACCGTATGACGGTATCGGTGTTCTTGCAAGTTATGGAAGCATGATTTTAGTTTACCTTAATTTACCTTACCATAAAATTATTGTTTTTGTTGTTGTTTTACAACAATGTACATCCCCCTTGCAAAAGTGAAATTTGTTGTTTTAATGTATTTCATTGAACAAACGGTCAACACCGAGCAGAAATGTACTTCCTCGAAGATTGGGTGGTTTCCGATCCCAGATTGTGTGTGTTTTTGTGTGTGGGGGGATGTTCACCAATTAACCCTTGCAGGGGGCCAAGCAGAAGCAACTGCTCTGAGTACTCTTGTTTGGTTCAAGTCACGTACATTCTACTTTTATCTGGAAATTGTATTAGACAACATGGACAACAATGGAAATCTAATGTACAACATTACATTTGTTTCCATTTCCTGTTTAAATATGTAGTCTTTGTGCTGCATTGGAATGAATAAAACTGGACACTAAACCAGGCAGTGGTCATGCGTATACCAATTTTTAAGGGGGCTGGACAATGGCCCCATTTTCAGTGATTCAAGTACACTTATTATTGTTTCCCAACCATTAGAGTAAGAAAAGAATACGGCTATTGTGAAGTAGTGTAGCTATCAAGGCAGTTTCTGCAAGGACAGAGGGAGTGGGAGAAAGAGCCCTGAGGAAGCTAGCGTGATTGAGAAACAGGAAGAGCTGCTGTTGCTCGCATACCATCCGTGAGAGTTCATTCTATTTGGAGTGAGTGCAGTTCTTTCACATTCAAATGTATCTCACAAAGCCTTTTGTGCCCATAATTAGATCTCAGTCATTTACGCGTGAAAAATGTCAACAAATGATATACGGCATGTTTATTTAAACATGGTTAGAGAAAATTGCAAATGCTTGATTGTCGGGCTAACACAAACAATCTGTTTGTCTGAACTTGCTGTCTGTTCTCTTCCAGTGAAATGTCCAGAACTGGGGGAGGAGGGAATAAGGGCCACCCACAGGGCAAGAAGCTGTCATCATTGATTCACAGAGGCTGAATTTCACAAATTCTTGAACACCCCTTCAGGAAAACACCTTTTGTGGGGGAACTTCACAAAGGAGAGCACTTACACGCACTGGGTGGCTGATATGACTGTGAGTATTGCTGCAATTAGGTGGTCTCATGCTGAATGCTGCAGAGCAGGGTTTTGTTGGCTAATCTGCAACTCAAACAAGGGTAAATCTTTGCCAATCAATGGAATTACAATGCCAGGCATGGGGATACACAAAAACACAATGGCATTTGATGGGCTGTACTGGAGATTCGTGCAACGTTGTCCAAATCACATTCAAGTACACCCTTGGGCAGGAAACAGTCAAAACATTTGAATTGAGATATACAGACCACATCTCAAGCAGCTATACCACAGTTACAATGTTGTGGCAAATAACTCAACTGAGTCTGTTTTGACACAAGACTTTTGACAACTTTTGTATGAGCTTGAAGGTTAAAGTGGCAAAACCACACTGAATCAAATATAATAAATGGCTCCAGGGCTTCCAGCTTACCCAGGCTCAGTCTCTGTATGGAGTCATGGTGTTCATTTGGCTCCTTTGTTCATTTCTCACTGAGGTAAAGACGCTGCTGTCACCAAGAGGACTCTCAATCACACCAAGGCCTGGAATCCAAGAGGCCTGCCTTTGACAGCCATTGTTGCAGAAATAATGAACAGGGAACAGGGACTTAATCGCTCTTATGGCCAATTGGTACTTTATAGTCACCAGAGAAATGGCATGTCCTAGCCTTTGCTGCCTCATTAAACCAAGAAAGGGGATCAACACATTTCGATATTAAAGAATGAGTGTATATGGCAGTAAAAGGCAAAAACAAATTGAAGATATTTTATTTTTATTAATGAAGAAAATACAGCTGCTCAAGGCAATGTAATTTGGCAAAATATTTGCTTGATTTTTTAATATGGTTCCACTGTCACTTTCTTTAACTGTAAAACCCCTGATTAGATGTGGCTGGCTTTGAAGCAGTTATACATGCTAGTCCATCCTGATGAAAACACAAGGGACAGACAGATGATTTGGAATCTGAAGTTCTCTTTCTGTCAACCTCCGTCTCGTCTCCAGCTGTGACTGCCTACGCAATCTCACTCCATCTCACTCTTCTCCTCCTCTGTCTCTCAGAATTCACACTGCTGCCGATGGAACCAGCCCCTTTTTGGCACCCTGGTGGTGTTGGCTCTCCAGCTTCCCTGTGTGTTTGAGAGGGGGGGGGAAATAAGGGGAGAGGGGAAGGGAGGAGGGAAGAGAGAGGAGGAAGGGATGAATCAAAGTACCATCAAAGGGACAGTGTGACCTTTCTGAGGGCTCAAGGCCCACTGATTAGAGGCGGCCTCAGCAGATAGGCGAGACAGAGGGGGGGTTGGCTAGAGAAAAGGCCAGAGAGGTTGTTTATCCTACTGCTAACAGAGATTAACCCCTTGTCTTTAGCTGTAGGGACGTTAATCCATGTCTTTCAGCCAGGCAGATGTATCTTCTAAACTATGATGCTAAGAAATTCAGAGACACTCGTCTATGATATTGACATGAAGCTGTAGCAGTAGTACTAATGAGCTTTGTTTAGGAAATTTCCTGTAAATTGTAGGAATAATTTGACAGCCTGGGAAAGAGGAGATAAGAGGTGACACAGTCCACTCATTCAAAATGTATAAGAGTGTTATACAAACTTTTTATTTAATTATAAATTAGAGTTTGGATAGCATATAGTCATTTTCCATCTCCTGAATTGAATTGATTGACTCGTGTTGTATTAACATATTACATTCAATGTACTATATTATACTATAATGTTGTTCCTATAGCTTTGAATAATTTTGTAATTGGTATTTTTATCAGCAAAATGCATGGAAAAACATGTTCTACTAAGTGATTCATACACAAGGAGATTATAGCTGAAATATAAATATAAACTTTTGCTTGGTCTTTAGCTTAGACAATAAAACTTGGCAAGCTGTTCTAGTGCCTTGCTCCACTGCAGGAAACCTGAGGACTTTTTTGTAGCTGTTTATCTTACAGGAGCGGCTTTACTTTCCTGGCCTTTCAGCCACCTTATGTAACACTTAACGAATCGCTTAGCAAGCCATCTTTTTGGGAGTAATGCCAAGATCTGTAGTACACAGTTTAAACATAATGTCTTACTTAGAAATATGTTCTACGTATGAAAAGAGAAATATGTAAAACAAAATAGACTACAATAGGATCATTTATTTCAATGCTTTGTGTTTTCTTTTATTATCATAACGATAACAAATATAGAAGGAAGTTTGTTTAAAACATATTTTACATGAGGTAAACAAGGCAGATAAGAGATTACATTGTTTAATTGAGATTGATAGCGTTTATTGGCTCTCATATTTCTGTATCCTTTTTTTTTGAACCAATCAAAAACAATAGCGGAAGAACAACATAAATAGATGATTTCAGTTGCTTGCTGTGCTAACATTTAGTTTATGTCACATTTAAGCATAACCTACAAATGCAGAGAAAATGGAAACCCTGGTCAGTGACCTGGGTAAGCAAAATGGGTCAAGAGGGAGTGTAAACCCCAAACTCTATTAACCCATAGAGCACTGGGTTAATAATATCAGTTTATGTCTGCCCACAAACTTCAATTCCTGATATGGGTGATCTGTAAACTGCCCTACTTTTGTCACAGTCTTTGGTATGAACTGGAAAAGAAAGGAATTACAGGTATTGCATGTTTGTTTTGAATTGGTCAGACAAGTGGTCTGACCCACTTCAATATAGCAGGTACGACCCTTGTTCTCGGTGTGAAAGGGGCATTAGATGACCTGTGTGGAACCAGCTGTGAACAATTGAACACAATAATCTTGAACTTTAATTCCAAACTTTAGCTCTGACAATAGGTATTTTTCACTGGGGGAGTTAGGAAAAACATGATGTAAGTGTATCAGGCAGCGTTGGTGGTTGTCACTTCTGTTTGCTATCCATCTCATCGCATTAAGACTAAACTCTGAACCTGGGTAGTGGCAGTGTAAACAAGGTGTTAGAAAGGAGCACTGTTTGTTCATCATTTAAAATACTGTCTAAAATACTGTCAGTGTTTTCAGAAAGTGTTGTCAGTTATGCCTGGAGCAAAGCTTACACAGCAAAGGGAATGCATCTTGCTGTAGCCAGAAAAGGAGTGTGACTTATCCTGGTGAAAATGTAGGGGATCTAAAACGTGTTTACTGGTTTTAAGATGGACATCAAAACGGCTTACTTCTTTTATGTGTGATTGCAGAATATAGTACAAAAACATTCAACAATTTCAAAGTGCATTTAAATGTGTTATATTCTTTAATAGATAAACGTCCATATTCTGGAGACCATACTGCCAGTTACAATCTGCATTCAAAAACTCTCGAGCGTATTGAACAAAGATTAAATAATCAAGTGATATAAAATCCTAAAATAGATTAGGCCTATCAGGCCTTTCACCTCAATTGCTTTTACATCAAGCTCTCTGTTTATTCTTCAAAAATTTTGAAATGCATTAAATAGAGATAATAGTACTCCTCTCAAATGCTGGATTAAGGGCTGTGTTTTACCAGCAGGGATGATTGTTTCAAGGACGTGATAATGCCTGTTCAGACTGGTACAGTTAATAGCTCTGGATGTACTGAGCCATAGTCTTTTTGAGAAGGAGACAAACGATGGAGAGAGAAAGAAACAGTAAAGAGTGTGTGTGAGCATATTTGAGACACAGTGTGTGTCTGTGTGTGTGTGAGTGAGTGTGTTTATCAGGTGGACATCAAACAGATGCAAAGAGGGACCGGTATAGAGGGCAAGGAGCAAAAAGAGACTGAGAAAGACGGAGGCAGAAATACATACAGAATGAAAGGAGGAAAGGGAGAGATAGAAAGCCTGGCTCATCGATCGGTTGAGATAATTTCCCATTGATTGCTACTCTGTTTGGGGCCTGCTGTAGAGAGGTTTATTGCCCTCACAGTGCAGCTGGGGAGGGGGCTGTATAATAGGTGCAGGGTGTTCACAGAGGGCTAGCTCTCAATCATCAAGACAGTAAATACACTCCCCAGAGCATGTGCACACACACAGACGCACTGCCTGCCGGGCAGCACATTGACATGTAGCTATACCTCACTACTCTGACTATGGAAGTTTATTAGACTCTTTATTCAAATAGCAGTACACTTTTCAAATGGCAATTCAACTGCTAAGGCAGTGAATGTTGCAACAAGTTCTTCCGTCGCCATAATGCTGTTAGCAACGAAGCTGCGTCTGTTTTCCCCCCAAAACCCTACTCTGCCTCTGATTGGTTGGTACTTGTTACCTTTGTTGGCTAGATTAAGTTTCGGCTGCATTTCTCTCTATGACTGGGTTTTCAGTGCCAATCAACCAATCAGGAGCAGAGTAGGGATGGGTCTTACCCTGAATACGGGTGGGGACCCGCCTTGATGGGAGGACTGACAGATTGCATTCCCATTTGAATTTTGCCCCAAATAGAGCGTGATGACAATTAAATGGTAATGCAATTGACTGGGGGCCCTGTTTCGCTGCCACATTGAAATGTCATTTGAATAAAGAGTTAAAAAAACATTGTCAATATGATATGCAATAATTTTGCAACAAATTCAAACTGAATTGAGGATTGCATTGTAATTTGCACATTGAATTGCAATTTGACAACTGCCGCCATTTGAATTGCGGATTGTATTGCTCCTTTGCATATCGAATTGCAATTTAAAAAATGCATTTCCAATTGAATAAACAGAATGTTCGGTGAATAACTTCCATACTCTGATTGCATACAAACTATTACAAAAATAAAATCTGTGAAACACAACAGAGCTAATATGGGGAGTCAGGTGGCTGAATGGTGAGGGAATCGGGCTGGTAATCTGAAGGTCGCCAGTTCGATTCCCGGCTGAGCCAAATGACGTTGTGTCCTTGGGCAAGGCACTTCACCCTACTTGCCTCGGGGGGAATGTCCCTGTAGTTACTGTAAGTCGCTCTGGATAAGAGCGTCTGCTAAATGACTAAATGTAAATATAAATGTAATATAGATGCATTTAAAGTATTTACCAGAAAGCTATTGATCCCCTTTCAGCGTACTGAAGTACATTAGCCTTGACCCTGAAATAATCACAATATAGGGCTATGCTGTTTATGTCTGCAAGGAATGCATTTTACCTAGTGAGGAATCAGAAAATCTATCTTGAGAATGATCCATATTCACTGGGATGGATTTAATATGCAACTTTAAATAGCTATAGATAATGTAACACGTTGATCTGAAGTCAATCTGAACTGTGAGAGATGACTATGGGTAAAACAAAGTGACCATTTAAACCATGAAATGACAAAGCGCACATATCAAGGATAACACCATCCAAATTTAGACTTCGAGTCAGCGCAACTCAATTGAACCCCTTTACAAAAATAGGACATCTAGTCCATTTCTTTAATCTAGAGCCAATCTTGAGCCAATAGTACACAGAAAGTGAACTATCCTACATACCAAACATACCCAAGGGAGCTCAGCTGCAGCAAAGTAGAGGTGAACAAATCTTTCCATGGCGAGGGAAGGGGAGTTTTGGTGGGGGGAGCTTGGGTTCCCACCCTGCTGTTAGTCACATCTAATTAACATTCCCTTCCTACAACCTGCACTCTGGCTGGTCAATTTATAGAGAGGACGGTGCCATGTGTGAGACTTGAATAGGCTTGTTGTTTACTGAATAACATCCACCCCATCCATTTATTTGATGCATGTTGATATCCATGTTTTAAATGCAGTATTTGAGGTTAGTCTGAAACATGACACAGACTCTTCACAAAAACATAGTTGGAATGCCCAAATGGCCTGACACCAGGTTGTTAACACAGGCTTTGTATGTCCCCATTTAAATATGATAATACAAAATAATGAGGATGTGAATCTGTTAGCTTGCCAGAATTTCTCAGAATCCTTCTTTATCTTTCCACAACTCAAAATGAACATCTATGACCCTTTCTCCTTCTCACCCAGATCCAGTGTCCAAGATTACCCGATGATTCTCAGCTTCTATCTTACCAACCTGCTGTCTACAGCAACAGGAGTGAAAAATCTCTCAGTAACAAGGGTCGCCCGAGCTAATGTTCCTTAACAGAGAGAGCAGATTCCTCCTGCGGCCATGAGTAATTCTTGGAAGGGGGCTGGCGCCTTGCTGGTTATCAATCACCTCAGGCTTTCACCGTGAGAGAGACTTGAGCGCTTTGTTGCAGTGTGTTCTGATACAGTGCGCTGTGATGTTAGGAGATGGCATGTGTCCTTGATCAACCGATTCCTTTATTTAAACCTGGGCTCACCCAGAAATTGATCTCTGATTTTTGTTGAATAACAGCATGTGCAGCGTTAAGAACGTGGACATCTTTTAATTACGTTTAATGATGAAGACGATAGTGACTGGATTCACGCCTGGTGTTGTTTGTTTTGAAGGCATGTTCCTTGTCTCATATGTTATTATGTAAAATGTTTCAAGTGATTTCATGGTGGTTGCTCATGGTGTGTCTTCCTGTTCTTGAGCACAGACTGCAAACTGCACAAAGAAGCTGTCCTGTCTTAAACTGGATTATTGTGTCATTCCTGCGTGAATGCTTTTGGCAATGCAGCAACATTTAGAGGTTTTATTATTTTCGCAGGAATCCCATTCTACCGTTGGCTCACAAATTGTTCATGCTAATATCCTAAAGTAGAGAAACTCAAACCCTTCTAAAAACTTGCATGATTAAAATTGCAGTTTTCACAGCTCACAAGTGGTTTCTCATTATGAATAGTCTTCCAATAAAGCAATGCAGATTTCTTAAGATTGTAACATAATGAGCTTACTGACAATTAAAAAAGTATGACCATACTGCCTATGTGACACATCTATCTTTGCATGTTCATGATATGTTCGTATAAGAATGGGAATATTGATGAAAGAAAAGGTTGTCATATAAATGGGGTTAGTGGTTTTGAAAAGGGTCTCTGAACCCCTTCTATATATTCCCATGCAGTGAACGCATTACGTGAATTAATGTGACGTTCGAGGAAACGTCTAATCAAGCGACATGCAGTTGCACTGCGTGGTTTCAAAGCGTTCCTTAATTCCTCGGCAGCCTCAATGTCAAAGGGACAGAATATCATAAAGTGTAACCTACTTTTAACAGCCTCTGTGGGACTCTGAAAAGGTGAATCTTGCCTGTTATTAGGGAAAGCACCATAAAAGATGCCTACCCACATCTAATTAGAATGCAAATGTCTGTCGGCTTGCAATGGATCACTGGGGATAGACATTGGCATTTAGATTAGGCAGAGACTAGATTACTGATGACACCGTGTGCTGGTGAGATAGCCTCTTGGAGAGGCTTGGTGACTGACTAATTGCATTTCACCAGTGGCAGTAAGGGCTATCAGTGTTGCATCATGGTTAATTCGTGAGAGGCAGAGTGGGGAGAAGTGCTTTGTGTACAACACCCACACAATCCTAATACTATAGTGCCATTGGAGAAAGGACGTGCGGTGTGTATAGTGCACACAGACATCTGAATATGTGAGACTCAGTAGCATGTGCTTCATGGTCTCTGTGGATTCTTTCCCCTTATTTCTTTGTCGAGGGCATATGACATGAGCAGAGCAGCCAAGACCAAACAGAAAGCCTGGGAGAGTGGTGAGAGAAGAATCAGAGCAGGGTGGGGTGGGGGTAGGGGGTGGGTGGTAGGGGGTATAAATTGAAGCTGTTTCAGTGCTCTGCATTCTAGGGGGAAGCTGAATTTGCATATCTGTGCAGCAGTGCAGAGGTAGAAATGTGTCAGTGCTGACAGCTAGCTGAATATCTTAAACCTCTGCTGACACCCCTACAGGCATACACTTCAGTTGCGTCTACACACACACACGGACAGTGGTAAGTATATCGACATGCAAAATTACAGTATATGTGTGCACATGCATTACGCACACACAGGCTTAAGGCCAAAAGATAGGAAGCTTTACACATGCTTTCTTTCTATGAGACTGTCAGTAGCATTTTTTTATGCTCAGGTCAACAGCACATACAATCCTGCTCTCGTACAGTGTGTGTGTTTCTGAGTGTCTGCCCAGGGTGTATGTAATACCCCCATGGTGTGTGTGTTTGTTTGTGTGTTTGTCCATCCATGGTGTCCATGAGTGGGTGTCAGATACTTGCACACAGATTTAAACAAGATTCATCTGTCTTTTAGTCAGGATTCAGCTGACAGTTTTTGACAGTCAAACCCCAGGACATTAAATAGATTATACAGATCTCCTCTGTGGTGGCCTACAGTTTTGAAAAAAGCCAAAAAGCTATGTGTTAGTACCACCATTGAAGTTTTCATGGCATCTACTCACCACCTTCATAACATTTAGACAAAAGCTATTTTTGCAAAGTTGTTTAACCTCTTCATCAATTTTTTTCTTTTGCAATGGGGGTTTCTACGGCAGCACCACTGATATCTTGAGGGCACCGCTGCGAAACATAAAATTATATCTGAAGACATTAATTTCTGTAATTTTATATACTCTTCGAAATACAGTAAATTCTGTTTTTAAAGAGGCCACTTTTGGTATTTATGAATGCAGCATGCCGAACAGTGCCAAATATGAAGATCCATTGGCCCAGACTAAGTAGCCCATTTAGCCCAAGGGTATGTTAGCTCAAGGTTAGGTTTCACTCTCTAAAGGCAATTGACGTGTCCCTGTCTCTATGAGGGAGTGCTGATGGGGCTGTCAATCTCCATCCAGCCCACTGATTGGTGAGAAAGGGCAGAGGGGGAGCGAGTGTGTGTGTGTGTGATCGTGTAGTGAAAAAGAGAATAGGAAGTGGTTAACACAATGGGCAAGGCTGTTTGGCATGCTAGAGGCATGATGACATTGATCCGGCAGGCCCCTTTGCCATCCGTCTCACAGACAGAGGTAACCGGATTGTTAATAAAAATTTAAATTGAGCCATGCTGCTCTCACACAGTCCTACACGAAAAGTATGCGTGAATGCATAGATGCACAGATATACTGACACACTGCTGTCTTACCTCCCAACTATTATTGTGTTCCTCAGTAGCGCATGAAGCAAATAAAAGGGTAAAAAAACAGATGGATGGTAGAGGGGGGCGTTGAGGGATAAAAAGACAGAGATAAAGAAGAGGGATGATTTCTTAAATCCTCTTCCGGATTAGCAGTTTTCTGTCATGTGTCCAAATGAAACACTTAAGAGGGTTAACAATTCAATCCGCCTTTTGTGGTGGCAGTGGTGGTGAGTGATAATTAAGGAAAATATGCCACAACACGCAATTGGCTCTCATAATAATACATCGTTAACATACCACTGTTTCACGTCAAATGCTTATTAAAGGATAACGCTTATGACAGGACTGACACTATGAGCGAAGGAACTGATTGCAGCTTATACATTAAATTTGTCGACACATTCTTGACAACCATTGTAGCACACTGGGTATAAGGGAGATTGAAAAAAGTTCAACAGAGAAATGGAAATAGATGTCTTCCATGGAATGGAGGCTAGATTTACAGACATAAACTACAATCTCTACCTCCCTCACGAAAAGCCCCCCACTCTTCTTCCCCATATCCCGTTCCACTTCTTATTCCACTAATTCGCACATTTAAAGAGCAGTTCCTGTGTAACAATAACGTTGTTGTCACAGGTATTTTTGTGTAGTCTGTAATGAATGTACACCGAAGGCCAATTATTAATTGCAGTAGGTGAAAGGGAAAAAATAAATAATATCTACACACAGAGTTATCGTCGTCAGAGAAAAAAGCAAGAGGCCAAGGTGGGTCGTCTCATTCCTGAATCCATCATCTCTAAAAACCAGTGTGATACTTAATCAATCAAGCCCAACCTCTGGCTCCTTGCAGCTCTTAGCCACAAAGCAGACATAGTCGCGCACCATCGGCCGACATTGATTTCTCCATAGATGGGGGTTTGTATCTAGACGGGGTGTATCTAATGGTCCGCATTTTCTAAGAGGACTACATGCTTTTATGGAGAACTGTGCTGTTGGCGATCGACAAAGCCAAAGATGGATTAGTTATGATGGCCCAGTGTGTGACCTCCGAATGACGAGGCAATAATTGTTCTGAGAGCTAGTTTGGCAGCACTTCAGTTCTGGCCGGCCCATGCAGGGCAGATAAGATAATTGGTGCAGGGTGTTCCCATCGTCTCTTCGTGAAAGCTGGGCTTGGCATCAGGTCAGCTTGTAGAATCCACAATGGAAACCCATTATCTGTTGCTAAAGTGGAGTTTTAGTGGGATCCAAACTCAACAGATATCCTCATTCAAATGCCTGGATGATAAACTGTTTATTAAAACCCATGTAAATTAAATAAAGAAATTGAAAGCAAAACACAGATTGTTCAACTGAAATAAAGTCTGTTTCACAATACTATGCAGAATATAAAGGGTTCAGGCAACATCTTACAGTGACAATTTATTTGCACTCAACAGCATCCACTTTAAAACCGCCTGATGCGGTCTACCACAAAGTCCTTAAATGACTTACTGGAGATTGCTTTAGGACAGTCTCAAAAGTTTGGGTGGCCATCTCTTCAAGGGAGCAACCTTGCATCATATTTATTTACGTTTTTAGAGACAAGGTAGCTTCTTCTTAAAAAAAAAAAAAAAAACTACTTGTAAAAGCATTAACTATGAAACTTGTTAACAGGAGTGCTTTGAAGCTGGAGACGTAAAAATAGAAATAGGTAAATATATATATATTTCCCCATACTGTTTTTTATGACCATTGTCTTGCCTTTGTGCTTTTTTATGATATTTTCAGGATGTGTGTATTACATTGTGTGTACTGTCTCTACATGTTGTATGCCATTATGTGTTGTTTGTTCGGCAGGGTCCCATCTTATGAGTGACCTCTCAAAAGATTTAACAAAATGTGGACAATGCATGGCCAATGAAAGTATCCAATAGTTTTATTTGCTGACTCAAAATACTCAGTGTAATGTCTGATGTGGAGATCCAAATCTCACGTTTTGGTCAGGGACAACATATCCCTAAAATCTCTGTTTTCATCTGTCAGACTTGCTTTTGAACCTAGACTTTGCAATACAGAAGTATTGCAACAGTGTGTACATTTCGCCCTTCCTTTGGTAACAAACCCCTGCAGTGAGTGAAAGGGTTATATTTCCTACTGTGTGGCAGGGAGGTTCATTTAAGACAGCAAAGCCGTTCACTCAGGGCCCTCTGGCTCTCTCCACATGCAAAGTGGGTCAACCCTGCTCCTGGAAAGCTTAACGAGCAGGCAGCATGCTCAATAATTATCCAGAAGAGAAGATGGGAGAGAATCTGCATGTAGAGTGGGAGGAGGAGGGGGGTACGGGGGAGGTGGGCAGTAGGGAGAGGGAATGAGTAGGTGTTTAGTAGGGAGTAGAGTGGGTTGAAATGGTTCTTATAAAGGACATACTTTGTTTTACTTGAAAAAATTGAAGAGGTAGACAATAACAACTTGAGAATAAACAGGACTAATCCACCACATTGGTAAACTATGTGAACCTTTTGAAGTGAAAAAAAAGACATACTTTTAAACAATTAGTAAACTATTAGTGACAGTAAGTGATGACAGTGTGCCCTTTGTGTGTATCTCATTGGACTTGACTTGTTTACGCCCAAGGCAATTTCCTTCCCCACTATAAGTAATCAGACTGCTTCCAGGATGCTGTTGTAACAGCACTGTAAAGTGAGGATCAGCTGTGTCTGTGACACATGTTTGTGCTTATCCCCCTGAAGCTCAGGTGCTCTCAGGAGAAGTGCAAAATGGCATAAACAGGGCAATGTGAAAAAGTATCTTAGGTCAAATGGTGCCGGAAATGATGTAGGGTAAAGCTCAATCATGAATATTGAATCAATACGAGAATCACTGTCAATCATGTGTCAAAACGGCTTTGGGTGTCTCACTACATCACAAGCACTCACAAACCAAAGTTGTGGTAAAACCTAATAATAGATTGCATTTCAAAGAGGTAGGCAGATGCACTATTTAAAATAACAATAACCTACATGATTGTGGCATGTTACATTGCACCTACAGTATCTATGTTTTTTTGCTAGATGTAACAAAACATGAGGGTAGCATATGTTTTAGTTAATATTCCAAGTTTATATCAGCAGTTTTTACTGTAAATTTTATATTGGTAAGGGTTTATTTTTGAGAATCTAGGCTTAGTTTTTTTTCTTCCAATAGATAATGGTGTACACAAACATAAAATATTATTGTTATACATCCCTTTTTATGAAGGGAAAGAGAGTCAGAATGTAAAACATAATTATTTTAATGTGAATGCCACAGAAAATACATTCATAAGGCAATTTAAAATAAAATCCCCATAACCTGTTAACTAAATACATATTTTATAAGAGGGTCGTTTTCAACTGAGAGCCATTTTGATGTAATGATGGATTTCCAGTGGTACCATGGTCTGTGTTTTGGTGTTCACGCTTCTTAGTTAGACAGGTGGATTGAAATCACATGCCTTCAAAGAGAGTTTACACAAGTTAAGAGTCAAACGCTCTTACAGAGCACATCCTACTTATCCTTTCAAATTATTTTTAAAACTAGCCTTTCCTTTACCAAAACATTCCTATCCCTTCACTTTATTCCACATTACTTTCCATATACACAAACTTGATTCTTGCTTTCTAGCATGGGAACAAAGCTCACTGCAGTAAAGTCAGCCAAGAGCAGTTATGTCAATGTATTCACTGCACACAGTGTGTGTCTTGTTGTTTGTTTCAAATACTTCATTTCAAGCAGTAAAACTCTTATATGTAGGAGTCACATCTGACAGGTTTGTGTGTTGTTTATAGTGCCGGTGCTTTTGAGAACCCTCCAGGCACACTGAACAATTCCAAAAAGCCGGCGGGTATCAAACATGGTATTCCTGTTCAAATGAATTTGCTTATTACTCCTTCCTTGACAGCACAAGTAATATTTGAAGGTTTAACCACTAACACTTACATATGTAGTTGGTTAAGCAAATAGGTCTACACTTCAGGTCTACAATCAACACATACTATAGAAACCAGAGGATAGACAGATGTTAAGCCATGGCTTAATATGGCTTAATACCCTTGCAACTAAACTTTGTAGAGGGATAGGGCTCATGAGACCTAAAGTGGAACATTAAAACAAATAAATGATTTAATCACGGTGAGGTTCGAAAAATACAAAAATAATGATATTTTAAAACCCATCCCACATAAGGAGTCTAAAACATAGCATTAACCAATTCCAATACTGTCAGCTCTGGGAAGAAGGAAGTATGAGGTCAGTTTCCCCTCCCCCCTGAGGTAGAATGAGGTTAGGGTCGCCATCAAGAGAGATATTGTGTTAAGTGGTGCTTGGAGGGCATTTCTAAGTGGCTCTCTTCCAAGGATGTGGCAGTTACTGCTTTTTAGTCCAACATGGACAACGGGGGGTGGGGGAGGGGGAGGCCAGACGAAGGATTATCCTGCTCAAGCCTCTGATCCAGGGCTAAGGTAGTTAGCTCAGGCGCTCGAAGAATAAATATGCTCCATGGAACAATGTGGAATAACATATATTCCTGGACTCAGGAAGATCTCTAGAGTCTTAAAATCTAGGTCAGGAAGAAGTTGATGGTTGGATGTCAGTCGCAAAAAATAGGCTGAGTCACAGTCACGTATAACAAAATAAGGTCCATATGTATAGGGAACAATTTCTAATTTTCAATGTCATGCCACAATAAATGAAATAAAAACTGTCAGTCCATAAATTGTTTCGGAAAAACTGTAGTCTTCATTGTTGTATGATACTGTTATTGTCTTGTAATGGCTTGTGATTTTATATTTGTGGAAAGTCTGCTAGTTCACCTTTAATTGTTAAGTTAGTATATCAAGTTACATTGGAATAGTCTTGCCTACCGAGCTAGCCAATTAAATTGGGTCCAGTAATTATTGAAACAATAGTAGTGTTAGTGTATATGCTTTAAAAACATTCTGTTGCATCATGAGAAGTCGAGTATATTAGTGCATCTACAAATGGACTTTGGAAACAAATAATATGGTGTAGAGTTGCATTGGGGACTTTATAAGAGTAAATAAGACTAAAGAAAAAGACACAAAAAAGACTATGACAATAAGCAAAAACACTGACATCATTAACCAACTCTTGATCACTCCAAGAAAGCTGACAAACAACGCTAACATTTCTAGCCATAAATCTTTTAAATCCTTAACAAAACCAAGGAACCCTCTTAGAAAACTTCATACTTTTTCATAAATCCACTTGAGGGGTCCTTGCTTGGGCTCTCGTGACAGAAGTTATTTTCCCCCCGATTGGTGGTAAGCTAAGGGGAGGAAACACTAAGCAGGAACTGCCTGCAGGTGCCACCTCTTGAGAAAGAGCTACAATTACTTGGACATGTCCTTACTTCTCCACAGTGGAGAACCCTCTGGCTTCTAACATTAATTCTGATTCAGCAAGGAGAAGATAAAAAGCCTGGTGCAAAAAACTCAAATACATTCAAATTGGAGAAAATTGAGAAGGAACATTGCAATGGTTAAAATATAAACAAAAACCAACAGTCCTGAACAGTTAACAGCAATATGCAAGACTGGTTTCTCTGAACGTTCCTTATATGACACGTCTCATACATAAAAAAGAACAGAATGTACAGCTTTCTCTAGAGCACCTCTCTTGTGTTTAAGATTGCTGTATTACCATATCCCCATCTTTTCGGATATATTCTCCCCCCACAAACCATTGCTTGCTGACTTGCCTCATTAGCATTGCAAACACCACCTTGAGCGGCAACAGCAGCAGCAGACACAAGGAAATAGGACAGAATTAAAAAATTACGTAAGAAGCAAGAAGAGGGAGAGATAGACTGCAATAACAGAAATCTGGCTGGGGAAAGGGGGGAGGGGACGCATTCCTCATCTGAATAACCCGTAAATTGCCGTCCTCAGAGGATGTCCCCGTTCAAATGAGAAACAGTGTGTGTAGTGCACTGGGGGAGTCGCATGTCGGTGGAGATTAGGCAGCTAAGTGCACATTACGGTTGGGTAATGGACTCAGTGAAACACTGTAATGAAAGACTATAGAGTGGGAGGGGAAGGTGGGAGAACACATGAAAGCCTCTGCTCATCATTGGTTGAACTCAGGGTCAGGCCCCTCTGGCTCCAAGGTGTTTGTGTTTAGCTTTCAGAGCAAGGGCCAAGGTTTCAGGCTAATGGCTAATAGTAATACAGGCTAGTTTACAAATATGGCCGTCCCTCCACTTCCAGTGACCTTGTTGAAAGAAATGCAAATTTTCAATTACCCTTGAGATGAACATTTATAAACAAATACTGGGTTTTATTATAATGACAGCCTTGCCCTCTTTTTCTCAAATGCTATTTTGCTCTGTAATGTTAAATGCTTATTTCTGAACAGAGCCAGAAACGTACAACATCTTAAAGACACTAAGACAATTATGCTGACCCAAAAATACAGGACAAAAATAAAAAGTCACGCATGGAAATGACAGCAAATGACATACATTTTTGCAGATGCACATGAATGTAATTGCTTTTGACACATTACAAGATAGGGGTCCTTCTGAGACAGTCAGGGGATTATATGGTGTTATAACCGGTCTGGTTGCTGCCGTGTCAACACAGTGCATTCATAACATGGATAGGTGCTCAGTGGGGGTAGGGAGAGTAAGTGTGTGAGATCTTCACTTGTACGCTCTAGTACCATGGCTGCTACTTTGCTCTCTGGGTCTAACACAAGGGGCCCTGTAGTTGTCTAATGCAATATTCATGGCAGGGCATGAGGCGAGCAGTTGAACACGGCCGAGTACTGAAGAGACCTTCCAACCTGCTATCAGGGAGCAGCTGCTGCTTGGGCTGCTCCTCTCTCCAAATGTGAACTCTCATCTCGCCATGGAATAGTCTTTTTCTCCCTCCACTTCCCTCTCTCATCCCCAGCCTCTCACTCAGATATACATTTTTAATCACAGCTTAAATGGCTGTCTTGGCAGAGGCTGGGGCCAACGAGTCAAGGGCTCTTGCTTCTAATAACAAAGTAGGAAATACATTTTCAAAGCTAAACATAAATGAGAAGGACAAAGACGGAAACGGGGAAATATCACAATCAGCTCAGCACTGCTATAAGACTTAATTGGAATTGCAACTATGTTATCTTGGACTTTTCATTCCCTCAGTTGGAGAAAATTAGGATTGAATTAAGATAGAGAACTGAATTTTGCACAGTGGGTTTTTTTCCCAGACCAAAGCTGTTGGCCATTGCTTGTATAGGGGTGCAATATGGTGGAGAAACATATCAGCAAAAGGGCATGGTCAAGGTGTCAAACATCATTGTCATGTGTCTATCTCTGGGTATGCTTAAAAAGTGTTTTCTGTGATGAAAAGGGTAACATAGGTGTTCTGCCATCAACCATTGCAAGGATACAAAAAGAAAGTACAGTAAAAGAGGTGCCAAGTAATGGGTTTACTGACTACAGTATGTCCTGTAACTCCACCAGGATTTGGGTTCAACCACATGGCAAAGAGTGGGGGTGGACTGGGTATGGTGTCAGTGAGGTGGCAGCACTCAGATTATCTCTGCATTATTTATTTTCCCTACTCAGGTGGTCTGACCCGCTCTTGTAATGAGGACTGGAGTCACGGTCTGTTTGGAGCCACAGGGAAATGTCGACCACGTTCCTGGATCACTGCTCAGCCACACAGGGCCCTACACAAGCGCTGTTTACTTTGACTACACTTGATCTGTAAAAGTCTGCCATGTTGACATGGCTGTGAAGTCTGCCTGAGTCTAATAGCTATTGCATCTGTGTCTCCACGAAAAGGGAAGAGGGAAAATGCAGCAAGCTAATATTCTGCCATTTTCACATTGTACTGTAGGGCCATGGACAAGGTCATAAGCAACACGTACCAATCTTAGTTAGATTAATTGAGCTTGAATGCTGAATGTTTTAAAAACAATACTACAATTATTTAGAGCCCCAAAGCAAATGTAACATTTCAGAATAATCATGATTAACTACAGAAAATGTTGTGAAATAAATTATTGAAATCTATAGCCCTAAAGTATATCCCAGCCCAGTCAGTAACCATGACCAATTGAAAACGACCATAATAACATCCTCATCCCTTGTGCTGCTCAGTATAGGCAAATAAACCTGCTATTGATCCTCAATTCCTAACCTGCCAAATTAACAAAAACAAGGCAGTGGCCTAAGTGCAATCAATGTTAGCTTGGGCCAGTACTGCCTCACACCCGGATAATCTCTCGCTAATCAAGGTCATTGATCACTATCAACCACATCTGTCTACATTTGCCTGCACAGCTCTGACCAAGGATCGATCTACTGCAAAGGGCTTAACAGAGGAAGATAAGGAGAGAGAAAGGAAGATGGGAAGAGAGGAAAGGACAGTGAAGTGAGGGATTAAGAGAGAAGAGAATAGACAGTAGGAGTGGGAAGGAATCAGGAATTAGTCATCACAAATGACTGATTAGAAGATGGGAGAGATAACAGAAGAAAATTGGCCTATCACAGATCACATGTAACAGAGATGAAAAATAGATAAATATCAGGATTTCTTGTATAAAATCCCTTGTCCTTCGAGGAGTCATCCGCAATCCCGTATTCCTATTGCTGGTCTCTTTACAGCCTCCCCACCCCCTCTCTATCTACTAGCTTAGCTGACTGGCTGGCCGAGTCTCTGGCAGCCAAGCTCCACTCTACTCTCCCTATTAACCGCATGACAGCTCAGTAATAAACACAGCCTGTCACCTTTCAGGCCTGCCTCGCATTTACTGGAGAACACATAAAACCCTCCACCTTCCTCTCTCTCTCTTGCGCTTCCTTCTTTCCCTTCATCAGCTAGGCTCATTGGAGCTGAAACCAGATTTTGGCCCAGCCGCCTCCAAGGCAGCAAATTCTCCTCCGCACCCAGATAGCCCTGGAAAAGGCATGAATATTAAATGGAATTCATGAATAAATAACGAAAAAGGACTTCCTCCTTTTCTAAAACCCTTTCTGTGTCCCCAGAAGACAAGCATGGAAAAAATGACAGAAGGAGATACGGGACAGGGGAAGAAGAAAGGAGAAAAAAATCATGACCACCTCAGGAGAAAAGCTGGACGCTGGCTCGCTAATTGGCTTTCTCTGTTTTCAATCCCATGGTGCCTTGTTTTCACACGTGAAACAAAAGGGTAGCCACGAGGTAATAGTACAACTGATGGTTACTACAACAAATTCTCCTCACAACTTCACTTGAAATACCCAGGCATTTCTGTATGCAAGCCACCACCTAAGGGATCAAATCCATAAATATTGCAGTGCTTCTTAATGTAAGCAAACAATGCAAATTACATGATGATTAGAGTGAGAAAAGCACAGAATGTATGGGATCCAACAATACAAATGGAGTAAACAAGTAAACTTTGCTAGTGATGTACTCTCAACTCCCAAGACATGTAGCTTTTAAGAACTGACAAGTAAATATAGGCCTATGGTAGATTAACATGCTTCAAAATAAATTCTCACAGTATTCCCACAGGCTTTGTCCATAAAAACGCACACTACATGTTAATACAGATATGTTTCTAGATGAAGTAACTAACATGCAAGTATCAATCTCAAATGTCAGTCAATCCATTGAAGATACATTGTGAACTTGAAGGGATGAACTTTGATGACATTTTATCAATATCAATATTTTCGTTATTTTCCTAAATATAATTATGGGCCAAATGAATGAACCAAACCATTAAAAGCAATGTTAAAGGAGGCCCAGCTAATACGGTGACTGAGAGTAAATGGTGTTACAGACTATTACCGGACCCAAATTAAATTGCAGATACTGGTAGGGTCTCAGCTCCAGATTCTGATATAATGACCTGGATCTCCAGTGCTCCCTAGCTGACAGATTGATTGACAGGTCATTCTTGTTTGGCCATGGGAGCAAAATTGATCCAAATCGACCAGGCTTTGTGTGTATGTGTGTGTGCGTACGTGTGGTCCATTCCTAGCCCTCTCACGTATAGTAAGGGAGCTCTCTTACTCTAACAAGTCATATTCACACAGACAAGAGAAAGAAAAGGATAAAGAGATTGCAATAGAGAGACACTTGCTTGAATACCCAACAGCTCTAGACATTTGGGGTGACCTTCAGCTTTAACACTGAAATGAAGCGGTGAGTGGTTGAGAGTGGAATGCAATCCGTGTAACTGGATGAATGAAGGAAAATGCAGCACCTCGTATGAGCCTTCCTAACAAAAGCACACTCACACATTTCCCCGTATTGGCATACACAACAAGATACAAAAGTGGTCAAATCAGCATGAAAAGCAGTAAGTAGACTAGTCAGCTAACAGACACTAAACCTTCAGCTAGCATTAGTTGGCTGGTTCAGCCAAATTCCTTCATTCCTGCTGCTATAAAAAAGTGAATCGTGAAAACATTTCTAAAACGTATGGGAATTTTTTTTTGGACACATGCAGAAGAGGTCATTCATGGAAACTTTCTAAAAAAGACAAATACACATTTTACATCAAGATTTCTCTGTTACAGAAAGCACGCTTTTAAGTTATTAATGTACAATCAGAACTGACCACAAAAGGCATAGAATAAAGATAAGTATCCCCTCATGGCATGTTATTTTCAGATGTATGTACTGTGGCTCAGTAGATTCAAGCAGGACATAAGGACATTTACCCTTTGGAAGTGTGCCACGATTTCAAACATTGGCATTCATCTCAAGAAAAACCTTATTTATTTGAGCAAAAGGGCATATCAAGCCTTTTCATGATAAATATTCCAAAAATCTACAGTTGAACTTTAAAGGACCTTAAAAAGGAGCATGCACTGCCTCTTGCTTCTTGAGAGATTTTGAAACATTAAGAAAATCACCTGCAGGTACATTGTTTTTCTGGCCTAGCTACCGCATGAGAATGTGCTCAGCCCATTATAAATCACACAATGCACTGACAACATTGCGGAAATTGAACCTTGCACGTCGCCTGGGTAACAGAATCCTGCCCTTACAGGCGGCTTTTTTGAAAGGCACTTGGGTACATACAGTGCCCTCCAAAAGTATTGGAACAGTGAGGCCAATTCCTTTATTTTTGCTGTAGACTGAAAACATTTGGGCTTGACATCAAACGATGAATGTGAAACCAGAGATCAACGTTTCAGCTTTTATTTCCAGGTATTTACATCAGGATCTGATGCACAAATTAGAAAATATCACCTTTTTGTTCAAACCCACCCATTTGTCACGTGAGCAAAAGTATTGGAACATGTGACTGACAGGTGTATTTTGTTGACCAGGTGTGTCCTATTACATACATTATTCAATCAATAAATACCACTGAATGTCTACACTCAGGTTCAGATTGGGTAAGATAGGTTTTGTCTATGCAGACTGTATTCAGAGGTGAAAACAACATGAAAACCAGAGCGCTGTCTTTGGGTGAAAAACAAGCAATTGTGAGTCTTAGAGAAGATGGAAAATCAATCAGAGCCATTGCAGAAACATTGGCCATAGCCAGTACAACCATTTGGAATGTCCTGAAGAAGAAGAAAACTACTGGTGTACTAAGTAACAGACGTCGAACAGGTAGACCAAGGAAAACATCAGCAGTTGATGACAGAAACATTGTGAGAGCTGTAAAGAAAGACCCTAAAACAACTGTTAGTGAGATCAGCAACAACCTCCAGATGGCAGGAGTGAAGGTATCACTATCTACTGTTCGCAGAAGACTTCATGAACAAAAGTACAAGGGCTACACCAGAAGATGCAAACCACTCATTAGCAAGAAGAATAGGAAGGCCAGGCTGGAATTTGCCAAAAAGTACAGAGATGAACCTCAAAAATTCTGGGACAAAGTTTTATGGACTGATGAGACAAAGATTAACTTTTACCAAAGTGATGGAAAGGCTAAAGTTTGGAGGAAGAAAGGAACTGCTCATGATCCCAAACACACAAGCTCATCTGTGAAACACGGTGGAGGTAATGTCATGGCTTGGGCTTGCATGGCTTCTTCTGGGACGGGCTCATTAATCTTCATTGAGGATGTAACACATGATGGCAGCAGCAAAATGAACTCGGAAGTCTACAGAAACATTTTGTCTGCCAATTTAAGGAAAGATGCAACCAAACTGATTGGCAGAGCCTTCATCATGCAGCAAGATAACGACCCAAAACACACTGCCAAAACAACAAAGGAGTTCATCAGGGGCAAGAAATGGAAGGTATTAGACTGGCCAAGTCAATCTCCAGACTTAAACCCTATAGAGCATGCATTTTACCTGCTTAAGAGGAGACTGAAGGGAGGAACCCCACAAAACAAACAACAACTGAAAGAGGCTGCAGTGAAAGCCTGGGAAAGCATCAAAAAGGAAGAATGCAAAAGTTTGGTGACGTCAATGGGTCACAGACTTGCTGCAGTTATTGAAAGCAAAGGATTTGCAACTAAATATTAAGTCTTATTCACTTAAATATGTTTTAAGTATATCTGTTCCAATACTTTTGATCACATGACAAATGGGTGGATTCAAACAAAATGTGATATTTTCTTAGTTGTGCATCAGATCCTGATGTAAATACCTGGAAATAAAAGCTGAAACGTTGATCTCTGGTCTCACGTTCATTATTTGATGTCAAGCCCAAATGTTTTCAGTCTACAGCAAAAATAAAGGAATTCGCCTCACTGTTCCAATACTTTTGGAGGGCACTGTAATAAAAATGTGTTTTTGTGTGTGTTTGAGAGAAGGCGTTTATCTACTACACAAGTGCATATTAATCAAGATCTCATACAAAACATGAGTATTTTATGCGTCTATGAGTATTTTATGCATTTTCGGTATATATTATTTGTATAGTTTCCATTAGCGTGCAATATAGAATAAATCTCAACATCTTAATTTGTGACATGGAAAAGGAAGGACTTACAGATCTTGTGCTTCCCTTTCATGGGGAACTTCACTACCAACTCCTGAGGGTTGGTACAGATGAAAACAAATGGAGATGCCGACTCTTCACAGGTGTTGGGAAACTGCAGGGAGGAGACAGTTAAGGGATATGAGTAGTGAGCTATCACCTCACAAAGCTGTTTCTCCACTAGACACACTTGAAAATGCATTGCTTCCGTATACGTGAGTGAAGTGACAGTGTCACAAATATGGAAAAACCTAGAGGGAAGACAAAACAAACAAATGTGCTCAAATTTGTTGGTACCTCTCCACAAAAAACAAAGAATACACAATTTCCACTGAAATCATTTGAAACTGACTAAAGTAATTGGCATCCACCATTGTTGATTCAATATTGAATAGAAATCAGAAGTTGCTTTTCATTTTGTTTTCCAACATAATATTGTAAATAATAAAACAAATGAAAATGTCATGGACCAAAATTATGGGACCCTCAACCTAATATTTTGTTGAACAACCTTAAGTGGCAATCACTGCCATCAAACGTTTTCTGTAGCTCTCACTGAGACTTCTGCACTTGTTAACCGGTAGTTTGGCCAACTCTTCCTGAGCAAACTGCTCTTGCTCCCTCAGGTTTGATGGGTGCCTTCTCTTAGCTGTGTGTTTTGGGTCATAATGATGGCAAACAACACAGCGACTACTTCCAGGTAGATTGTTTCAGAAAGAATGGAGCATTACTTCAATGAGCTGTACGAGTACCAACAAATTTGAGCACGTCTGTACTAAAATAAATGAATTTGATGTGTACAAGAAGTGGATAACAATGTTGTCAAAAGACATGATGACCTACTTTGAATGGTGTCTTGCACCACCTCACAATACACTTAATGCCAAATCAACAAGATCTAAAATAAGCAACTTTATGTGACCCAAACATTGCGAAGACTGCAATGTAGCCCAGAAAGATCTTCTTCTCTGTGTCTTATTTATCGGCTGTTCAGATGAGAGTGGTGCTGGGGGTGAGGGGTTGACTGACACGCCCATGACAAAGGAGTCATCTTTCCAAATTGTCTGGGGCTAACAGTTTTCAGCTCATCCAATTTCCTCCACCGCTATCAGATAGTGCCAATGATTGCATCTTCGCAGCCAGGAAGCATCAGCTTTTTATGACTGCATGCTTTTTTCCCCCTTCTTACAACCTCTGTCTCAATCTCTCTCTGTCTCTGTCTCTCTCCCTCTCAAAGGAGCACTGCAGGTTGTGATAAACTCAAGAGCTTTAAGGTGAAAATCGACAAGCACACTGTCTCTCTGTGTGGTCCCTAACAAAGTGAGAGGGATGGTGGAGTTGGTTATCTTAGATTGCAGTCTATGTTGAGGTATTACTGTAATACCCGTTATGTGATAAAATATGTAAACACTTGTGGTCCTTGTTGTTCAGGCAGGATTTAAAAAATGATATATATATATTTTTTTCTTCCTTATTTCACTCACACAAAATATGGAGATTATGTTCTAGAAATATTTTATAATTTTTGTATGTTTTGTATTAAACAGAATGGAGATGAAAGTACTGTTGGTCTGTGAATGTAATGTCCCTTTCACATTAACAACACAGGTAAGACATGGATGAGCTAATAGTGAGTTGACCATGCATGGCTTTTAAACAGGAAATTAGTGAGTTTCTTTAACATTGCTTCAATGAATGACACATAATGGTGAAACATCCCATTTGTGACTGTAGACAACAACTTGTGCCATGAAAAAATCGGCAAGCACCAACAAATCATGTGCTTTTGGACTGTGACAACAACACAATACATTTCCGTGTCATCGGTTAAGTTTGAATGAATCTATTCTAAACCAAGTTAAACCTTCATTAAATTTTCATGGTAAATCCATACGTTCTTGGGTGTGAAAGAAAGTATAACGAATGGAGTGTAACTGTGCTCACTCGACAAAGTGGTTGAGTGAGCTCATGTTAAATGCAGCTCTTTCTGCCTTCCTCTTTCATCCTCCATTAGCTAATTAGCATTTAAAGCTGTTGAATCTAGATTCTCTGCCTCCCCTCCCCCATTTAATTGTTTCTATATCGTGTTAATAGAAAGGGCATGAAACAAGGGAAGCATTTGTGTCTGTTACTCAAAGCACATAGGCAATGAGCGAATACACATTCAAATTCAAACTGAATTATAATGCCAACTTCCATGAAGAGAGGGGTCATAGAACCACTTCTAAACGACGTTCACACATACAAACTTCATATAAAACTGTTAAAGCCAATTACCATTTTAAGGACACCCTTATTGGAGAATAATAATATGTAGAAAACAGTTTCTCAAACCATGTTAAAAGCTATCACAGCAGACTCTCCAGATTCATGATATTTTAAGTGTCTAGTCAACATAAAGGTTGTGACCTACATGTACTGTAGCTCCTTGGAGTTGGCAAGCAACTTTGCTGCAGCTCAGGATTTTATTGAATTAAAATTCAAGCCCAATAAACAGAGAGAAAGAAAGCGAATGAAGCAGTGGAAGGGGGAAAAACATTTGCCATTTGCCTCTGTCAACTCTGCCAAGTCAATAAATGACCAATTCTTTCTCCAAAAACCCATTATTTTCAATTTACTGGGATATTGCCAGTGGGACTGCAACAATAACCGGCTGTAATGATATGAAATTCACAGAGAGTCTGCTGAGGAAAGAGAGAACATGGTACAAAGAGGAAAGTCTGGTTGAGGGGGAGGGGGAGATGTGGGTCATACTAGATCAGAGGGCAGAGAAAGGACACAGCCACCTCAGTGGCCCACCCAAGACCTTTTTATACAACACTCAAGTAGGCCCCTGTTCCAGGTCTAGGATATTTGAAAACAAAGAAGTTTATATGAATAAAAAAAAAAAAAGAATGCCTTGAACTGTTTACTCTTGGTTACAAGAACCCAGAACTCAGAAAGGTGTAAACTAGTCATGGGACAGTCCAAAAACACATTCTGCTGATGGCAATTATGGCAGGCAGAGACAAGCAATCTCCTTCACCAATGGTGGGGTGGGAGGGAGATGGCGAGGGCAGAGTGGGGCCAGGTCAGGTGTCTGTGTGGTAATAGGAGAGCTGTGTGTCTGGCTCGGCCCCCAGCCCTAGCCACGTCCCCGCTTGACTGCATTCAATCTCAGCCCAATGAACACAGCCTTCATTGGCAGTTGAGTGCTACCAAGGCAAGGGAACAGACAGCATGTGGCGAGAGCCTTTTAAAAAATGAGGAGGATGGGGAAAGGGGTTGGGGCTGGAAGAGAGGGAGAGAGCAGGGGAGAGAGCAGAAGAGAGAAGAGAAGAGAGCCGGGGAGAGGGAGCCGTGCGACAGGATGGTAAGAGACAAAGGGAGGTTTGGGATTAGACAGCAAGGGCGAAATACAGGTGGGGTCACTGAGAGCAGGAGAGAAAAAAAGGGTGAAAAAGAGAGTTGTTTTCTCCAGGGAAGGAAGAGAAAAGGTGAAATAATAAGTAGAGGGCTCTGTCAAGGCTGGTTTAACCCTCAAAATGAAGAAACAGATGGATCCAACTCAGCCCTGTTGATAAGCGACGCCTGTGAGGTGACAGGGTGTTAACATCCCAGGGGATCACTTCATGAAAGGATGAGAGGCGGTGGTAAAGCTGGCCTGCTATATCCATATCATTTTTACAATGTTCCAATATCCTATTACACTTATCTTTCACAGTGCCATAATAATAAAATGTACTTATCCTAAACTGTAGCTAAATGGGGATATGCTGTATTTGACATACTAATGGTTTTGAAAACTGGAAGTGATTGTTTCGTAACAATAGTGTAGACCACTGAAATGTCAAGAACTGCTGGATCAAGGCTCAATATGTCAGATATTACTGAAAGACTTATGGCAAGAAGGACAATAGATTTGGAACCGAAAATGCAACCATCCCATTTTATTACAAGACCGCAAACCCAAATTAAAACCTAACTCATTCCCTTTGAGAGAGCCAACAGCATATAAACACACTTATATGTTGGGGCTGAAAACCTTTATTACAGATTTTTTATTTTTTTTATCACCACAAAGCTCTACAAGAGAGTAATTCAAATCAAAATAAAATTGCTCCATCAGAGTGGGCAGCTTGGGCAGGCCTTCTCCAACTCGTCATATTGAGTTTTGCAGAGATGAGAATTAATAATTCAACACACTCCCTCAGCCACAGAATCAACTGGTGTCAAGTTGAAGGGTGAACATTAATTATCGAAGAGTGTCCAACATAGGTTCTTGAATATTTACATTATTAATACCCTCAACGTGAAGAGAGACGAGTCTAGTTCTAAGGAGCTAACCACTAGTATTGTTTTTTTCTTTTCCTGCCATTGTGTCAATGTTCTCAACTGCTAAAACACACCCTGTTGAGCCATTCAAGGATATATACAATGATATCTGATCTTACAGGCAGCCCTCGTATACTGGCATAAAAGGCAGATTATGTTTTTTAAGATAGCTGTCACTGTGATCAAACTACACACAAGTACACATTTTGCTTGTGTATGCTCAGTGCTTCAAATAAAGGAATATCATTTTTTTTATGATATTAAAACGTCTGTTTGAACTTAAAGCCTCATGAAATGCATAACATAAGTCATTGCTACAAATTGAATATTTTCATTAAAACTCTCCTGTTAATTAGCGGTGAGGCTCGTTTTCTACCTCTCCCCTCAGCAAACGATTTACTTACAAAGAGGACCTTGCCTCGAGAACAAGACAAACATTAGCCATTTAGCTAGCTCTGGTGATGACAGGTGTAGTGAAGTCATGTGTTTGCGCAGGAGGGAGATTTACACAGGCTGCCTCGCTTAGCCCGGTTCCACTTTTCCCAGCCATGTTTATGACTTCACCTCCCGTGGTGGGCCTTGAGGCAGTAGGAAAACAAGACTGCCTCACAACAGTCAAGCTCTTTTAGACTTAGCGAGTCAAAGTGCTGGAACTTTCCCTGGCATGGGGCTATGTCTCACACACACAGTTGGTCCACTGTTAAGGGATATGAAAAGTGTCTAAGAACCATGGAGTGAAAAATATCTACTGTACACATATGGACTAAGAAGCAAAGTATGAGTTCAAACTTTGGGGTGTTTTTATTTGTGGCACAGTTGTTGGACAGTTAATGCACTTCTTAGGCCAATGTGGAAAGGAAGTATAGAACACATGTTCTAACACTCTTACTGTAATGCTATTTCTTACACGTAGCAATGGTAAAAGTAATAGAAACAGTACTAGGGAAAAAGCACTTTTAAATTATTGGATAATGGCACACATTTGATTAAGCTGTTGACTTACCATCCATCTGGATCTCATTACAGCTGAGCCAGATAGGTAGTCTAAACTCTTTGCCTAGGACGAGCCTTTAACCCACTTCCTCTACCTACTACACCTACACACTGCTCTCACACACAACTCACAAACACACACATACCTCTCCCTTGGCGACCATTACCATGTCTACCTTCTAACTCAGACATCAAAGAACACCATGGGAATCTGAAGCATTAAAACTTAACTTCTTATTTCCCCCCCAATGTGCTTTTATCGCCACCACAAATCCATCCCTTTTTAGCGCAGCCGCTGTCAGTCGAATGGATACGATTTCAAGTCAGGTAACAAACCGTTTCATGGCGGGCATTTTGATTTCGTAATATGGAAATAGAGAAGGAGTGGGACTTTATGACACATCTGTCTCCTGAGGTGAGTATTTGCTTTGATTCTTGTTTTTCCTCTGTTTTTTTTTGCTGGCCCCCCCATCTGTATTCACTCAGACACAGTGGGTAATAGCTGGCTTTCTCTCTCTCCCTCTCTCGGTTTTTCTGTCTGGGTTTCTTTTTTGGCAGCTTGCACAGGGAACTGTTGAAAACAGATGTACAGTAGGATCTAGTTGACATGATTCTAAAGGACTCATATTTATTTGACCTTATGGTTCAAGTGAGGCTTTGGAGTTCAGAAAGGGTGAGATGGTAAAATAATTGGTTGTTAACACATCTCCAAGGACTGACACAATGAGCAGTTTGGGAATGTCGTTCTCATCTTTCCACAAAGCCGAATGTGTTAAGTTGATTCATAAACTGGTAATAAAAAAAATGCTCATGAAACACAGCTCAAGAAAACTACACACAATAGTAAAAAATATCCTATCAGAAAGGGATCCCTTAAGATAGAATTTGTCAAATGGAACTACACATGTTCCATAAACATTTACAATATACTTCTCAGTATTATCCTATCAATATAATATCACTCTGTTTCCTTTCAAGTTCCATTCCAAGTGTATGTGAGCACGAGAAGAAATGTTATAAACTTGAATTTGACTTCAAGAGCATTTCCCTCTGGGACAAACCTGTAGCATTCAATGAAGGCAGGATATCTTTACTGTGTTAGGGACACACAGAGAGATAGAAGGAGGAAGAGATGAGGCGGACGTACTTGTTCCTTTCCACCCTCTGATCTATCTCCGGGAGGAACTTGCTGAGCAGACAACCCTTAGCCGCCACAACACAATTGAGTTTGTAATCTCTGACCCTGAGGTTCTTCTTCTCCCAAGCCCTCTCTCCTCTATCTCTCCTCTGATTCTCCGCCCACCCGTGTCATGAAGACAGATGCCTGTGGTCGTGCTGCTACTGGGCGGAGGCCTGACAGGATGGGTGCAGAGGACATCACCCTATGAATACGCATGGACACACACACACACACACACACACACACACACACACACACACACACACACACACACACACACACACACACACACACACACACACACACACACACACACACACACACACACACACACACACACACACACACACACACACACACACACACACACACACAGATCTCATCCACAGCTTTTTTTGAATTAATATGTGACCAAGCACACACAAACTGTGAGTGTCCAGCTGTCTCCATTGAGTTGAAAAGATGGTAAAGCCAGTACCCGTGGGCTGCTGACTCAAATAACAATGCTAAAATGTTAGATAGATTTATACTGTGAGTACAATCTTACTCTGAGACAGGAAACGGCTAGTGATGATGTAACACCTCTTCGTAAAAGATTAGGCATTGTCAAGCGTCAAACGAGGCAGCAATGACTGCTATGTCAACTGGATTAAAACATTTTACACTGCAAATACATTTACATTTATGCATTTAGCAGACGCCTTCATCCAAAGCGACTTCCAAGAGAGAGCTTTACAAAAGAGCATAGGTCACTGATCATAACAACGAGGTAGTCCCAAACATTGCAAGCAGCCAAAACATGAAGCATACATTGTGAAAAAACTAAACAAGTGCCAAAAGGGAAGACCCATAAGAGCATGCAGTTATACAAGTTACAAATTAAAAACAACATGAACCACAAAAAGTGCAAGACTGTACCTGTAGAAGAACAATCAGCAGTAAAATATTTCACAGCGAGTACAAGACTTAACTTCCTTATAACTAACCTACAAGAGCAACAAGTCACTCAATAAGAGTCATTGTGATCCTAGAGGAAACTAACATCAGGTCCAGCCAAGCATTCCTAAGTGCCGTTGTACTCCCGGAACAAGTGCGTACATGTCACATATTTTGTGATACTGAAAGCTGAAGTACACAAAGGCACATATTCAGACATTTCCTATTTCCAATGACTATAAATAACAGGACAAATGGCTGTTTGGTATACACCTAGAGACTCACCAGCTTCCATTCAAACATTACCAACAGAAAACTGGCATGAACACAGGCCTCACAGCAAAACATTTTGGGGCATCCTCCAGTGTGTGAGCCAGATGTGGAGAGATACTGGAGAAAAGAACAGCTAACATATTGACTCTTTACTTCATTAAAAGCATATAAGGGGTGGGGGGGCTTAGCCTTTGGCAAGGTTCTGATGGATTGCAGCATTTCAGGCAAAGGAATTCCTGTTTTCTTCTCCTTGTTAGTCTACAAGTTTTATGAAGACATTAACCTCTTCCTCCCTGGATATTTTCATTGAAGTGTATGAAAAAGATGAATAAACGGAATGAACAGACCCTTAGTAAACCATTAACTTAGGATTTTAGGGTCCAGCACATTTGTACCCAGAGACAGTTAAGCCTATAGGGAAATACAAGTACATCTTCTGTGGCTCTATTACAAAACATTGCAATGCGTCAACATAGCTCTGTTACAATTTACTTTGAAACAAGTAATTAAAAGGCCACATTTGTACAGATTACACTGCATATTTAATAAAACTCACGTTTGGTGACCTCTTAGGAGGTTATAGTTAAGTTTCACTGCTAAAGTGAGTCACCATGAAGGGCAAGCACATCATAACTCCTTAGCTGTCACTGGTAAACTATGAAATATAGTATTTCACTATATGACAGTGCCAGACATAACAAAAGACCCCAACTGACAAGTTTCCACAAACTGAAATGGCAAGCAAGCCACGTTATGTGGTCTGAGAAATTGACAACAACTAAACTACTTACTCTGGCAGATGGCCCTATGCGATTTGGTGTTGTGGTCCTGTGGTAGAGATCCTTGTTGAATGCATTCTACACATGACAGAATCACATGCTGTCTGACCTCTCCACTGTGGCAAACTGCCCAGCATGGAAACGGAGAGGAAGTGTGTGTGTGCTCACAAGACTGTAGTCGAGGTTGGGAGAGGGGGGGTGTACACATTGGGGTGACTGCTCCAAGTCTGTCTCACTTGCTAACACTCTACTCACATGCACATGCTTCTACTCACACTCCCTCTGTTCCTCAAGTATGAGCTTGCACACACGCGAACACACACCAGACATAATGAAGCTTGTTCCAGGCAAAATTGAATTCTCCCGTGACCACGTCCACACTCATGGCCCTAACAGGAAAACCGATGTCTTCTCTTGAGGAGGAAAGTGAGAAAAATGAGGAGATGGAGAGATAGAGACAGGGGGACGGAAAGACAGCAGGCCTACATAAGAGTCATACAACATTAAAGAGAAAAAGGAAGAGGAGAAAATAGGCCTGCCTGACTTCCTTTGGACTCTTTCCAATAAATCCATTGTGTGAGAGTGTCTGTGTGTACTTGTTTGTGAGAGTGTGTGTCATAGTGTGTGTGTGTTTGGTAAGGATGGGCTTTTTAACATATAAATATTACATTACTACAAAGAAACGTATGCACCAGTTGGCGCCTTTGGCTGCACTAACAAGCAGAGCCTCTCTAGAGGTCTGACCACTGACAAGCCATACGGAATGTCCCACATAAGACTCGCCTGCTTAATGCATAACAGTTAAGCATTATTTTATGAAATGTTATTACTTCTGTTAAATATCACATATGTGCCATGCATCTTACTGCAAACTTTTTGAGAGATTCATCATCGTGTGGTCATGTGCTAACAGAGATAGGGGGTCATTAAGCTATAAATGTTTTTTCCTAAAGTGTTATTAATCGACAAAGACTGTTGGGGGAAAGCTACTATATCACATATAAATGTACCCTTACACGTACACATGCACAGAAGCACTGTAGAATCTCTATCCTGAAACTGACTGAAGCTCCCTCATGGTCAATACAAATCAATACAAACACTCAGCTCTCACCGATGGTGAAATAGGGCCTTAGTGCTCTCAATGTGTCTTCTTAAACAGTAGAAGACACTGCGCTGCCTCCAGTTTCAATACTGCTTTAAAGACTGCTGTTAAGTCTTTTGAGTGATTTAATTTTCTGAACTTGATCGGACATCGGCTGATGAAAAGACATTGAGGTGACCTCATCTCAATTATCGATATGTTCTACTAATAAAACCAGTAAACTGTTCCATTATCCTGCTCCTTTGTCTGTGTGCAATTAACCTCATTCATGTATTCCTCTCTCCTCCTGAAGCAAGGTGCTTATTGCATACAAAGTCCACATGCATAGAACCCCTGTAAGGAATCTTCTGGAAGGTTATATTTTTAAATTTACATTTACATTTAGACATTTAGCAGACGCCGTTATCCAGAGTGACTTACAGTAAGTACAGGACATTCCCCCGAGGCAAGTAGGGTGAAGTGCCTTGCCCAGGGACACAATGTCATTTGTCACGGCCGAAATATCGAACTGGCAACCTTCTGATTGGTAGCCCGATTCCTTAACCGCTCAGCCATCTGACCCCCCATTTTTAAACTTGATGTGTACAACGTGTATGATCCCAAACTGGGAATACATAAGAATGTCTTTTTCATTTTAATTTAAAGCCTAGCTAAGCTATGCAGCAGAGAGAGTAAATCCAGGCCTTATTACCAGTTCAGATCAATCAACTTAATTTGACTTGAGTATGGAGATGCTGCTTCAAGGTAGATTGAAGCGCAGTGTGAGGCTCAGTGTGAGGCTCAGTGTGAGGCCGAGTGTGAGGCTGAGTGTGCAGGATGTGCAATAAGCTGGATATGCAGAGCTCACATGCACGATTGGGCACACATTGGGGAGCCTACCCTACATGCGTGCATTAACACATGGGATCTTTTCCAATGATCTGTCAGATATTAAATGAACTTGATCTCTTAAGCATTGACTGTGTTTGAAATGTTTAATAAATGTAATATAGATCCAAAATACAAAACATTCAGTCCAATTCAATAAACCACAATTAGACTAATGAGAAAAGACTGCTGACTCTCACTTTGTGTGCTTTGTAAATGGCTCCCTGTCTCTCTTTCTCCTCTTTCCCAAACGTGCATTGAACTGCATGTCTTCCTCCCATGCTGGGTGAGCACAGCAGAGAGGGAGGTGGAGAGGTAGGGGTATAGGTCATACAGGCTTCCCATCACCAGTGGGGGGAGGGAGGAAGGCAGATTGAGAGACGGAGGGACGTTGGGAGAACGTCAATACAGCGGTATGGTTTAATGAAAGGAAGGATTGGTCTGGTCAAGCCGATGTGAAGCCTTTTTGCCTGAGGGGACAAATAGACCCCCTTCTACCTGACACACTATTGTTAAAGCACATTCTCCACTGAGATTCATCTATATTGCTACATCATACCACTTAAATAGACCCCTCTTGTCGGGTGCCCCCTTTCTCAACTGCCCAAGTTTTTCCAACGTAAAGCCCAACCCAACCCATATCACATTTTAGTTGTGTATTAACTTGTACAGCTAAACTGTAATCAAGTTTAACTACATAGCAGTTCATATCTTACTACAATGTTGTTACTATAGGTCCTGCAATGTAGTAACATGGTAGTTCATGCAACCTTAATGTAAAGTGGTGCTGTGAATTCTTAACAAAAGACCTTCTCATACTTTGATTGCATCATGCATTTCACATGTTTCCTATACACAGGCACTAACATGTGTTGCAGCCTAGTCTCGTAGGACTCCCCAACACACGCAGTTAAACAGCTAGCTTGCCTGTAACATACGACTAAAAGGGTTAGTGACATGACATTATTTTTCCTAGCATACACTACATGAGTATTAAAATAGGTTAACAAAAATAAGAGATAAAAGTGATACATTTGCTGCTACATGCTATTTCGACCATGTTTGGTATTGGGTACACAGTAAGGGTTATAATTACAAGCGTCTGTGCCCCAGTACAGGTCAGCTTGTTTCTCAATGTTGTTTCTCTTTCAAGAGCTTTCTGTTCTCTACCCGCTTACTTTCCTCTAAGGGCTTTTGTCATGGAGTACGGTGGGTGGAGTGGCGGTGTTATTTATGACCTCTGCACTCCCCCTCCCCCCTTCCCAAACACACACAGACAGACACACAGACACAATGAAAGGGCAGTCACACAGCTAGCAAACCCGTGATCTTCTGGCCCTTGAAAGAATAGAAAGAGGTGAGACAAATAGACCCTAGGGAATACAGAGTAAAATACTATATAGCACAAAGTATCTTTACCAAACAGGTTAGAAGATAAGCAGAAGCATGACACATATTTATCAGACCTTCATGCTAGTTCCATGTTGTCTGCATAAATTATGAGGACAGATATGAACGATCAGTATCATGGTTACTTACTGTCGACCCCCCCCCCCCCCCCCACACACACACACACACACATCATTGCAACCTAATCAGAGGCAATTACATTTCCCTTGTGCAGTTTGTGTCTCAGCAGAAAAGAAGCATGTGCAATTTCAACAACTGTGTCTGTGTCAATATCTCATTAAAGCTAATGTGTGTGAGAGGGTAGCATGTGTGTGTGGGGGGGAGGGGGGGTGAGAGTAAGGATGTGGTGGAGGCAGGCACAGATGTTCACACTGTCACAATCACATTGAGGAAATTAAACAAAGAACGAGGTAAATTAGAGGCTGGATGCTTTGCCAGGCTTTATCTGCTCAAAGGCACACGCAGGCAGCCACACACACACGCACACTAACGCACACTTACGCACACTAACGCACACACGCAAGCACAGGTGCAACCACACAAAGGGATGTGATCAAATATGTATTTATACGTGAACGAAAGGACCAAAGCATATGTTTCATGTTTAAAGAAGCACAAATGATTTTGTAGGTCAACAAAGTGACTGGCACTTTAAGAAAATAAATCTATAAGGAAAAACAACCTTCTCAAAATGCAGTATGCATTATTTGTACGTCGCTTTGGATAAAACCATGTGCTAAACTAATCAAATGTAAAATGTACCCATAAAAAAACAAAAAATAAAAATAAAAACGCTTTAACAACCCTTTTTAGTGTCACTGTCTACACAACAGCTTTAGAAACATCTTTATTATTCGTGTTTTGACAACACCATTCTTCGCAAAGGATCGTCTAAGGCGGAGGCGTCCAGACATTTAAACAGCATGAAAGGCAAAAGATAAAAAGGGTACAGGCAGCAGCAGTGGAGCCTATTGATTTATTATTCATCAAGAAGGGAACTAAGTCAATCCAAACCTTCCTGCAATAAGCCCTTTACTGCATCTAGTACGATCACACAGCCTCGTGCCAGAAGAGGCATCGTAATCTGTGAATTTCATGTTCATTGTTGCTACAGAGGAGGTAGTGAGAGGATAGGTATAATCTGGGACTGGATTGTGTTGTTGCTCTGTGGGTGGGCAGAAGGGTGGTTGTTGTCTGCAGTGCAAAAAAGAGGGTTGAGAGTGGACTCTTGTGTGGAGCTGCACGCCCTCTACTGATAGGATGTAGCATAGCAGCAGTAAAAATGTATGTATGGAGACTGGCCCCAGACCCAATCAGAACAATGGGCCTCATTCTCGAACGCAGGTAAGAAGAATTTAAGAAGGAATTTCTTCTGAATTGGATTTATGAAAAACATTAGGCATTCATGAAATTTTTATCATCTGGGATTTGTTCTGAACTTCAGAAGACTTTCCGAACTCGAAATAACAGTCGTAAATCGCCCAGAGTTGTCTCAAATGCGATTCCTTAAAAAAACACAAGCTGGCCAATCGCATTTAAGTAAACTCTCCGTGAGAAATTGTTAGTGATTCCGTTCACATCAACTCTACAGACATCCTTGGATTAAAATAATTATAATAAGCAATTACCTTGCTTAGTGTGCACACTTAGATCCAGTGGAGAACAATTCCACTGCTCATCTTACTGGTATCAGAATCCGAATGGGATTTATTTGCCATGAAAGTTTGCAAAGACAATCAATTTGCTTTGGCAGGAAGGTGTTTGCTTTGACATATGATGTTTATTGTATGTCTAAACGTAATATGTTGTATGAGACAAATAAAACCTTTAACTTGCACTTGGACTTGATCATAAAAATTCAACCAGGCCATCCAATTATCACTGATCACTCGACCTATTTAAAGGGACGAGTGTGCACCCTAGGCATACAATATGGCACGATTGCTTTTCGCTTGGACATAACTTGCGTTCCTGTTGCTTTCCTAATTGTGTTGATTCTGATTGCACACGTCACTGCTGTTGCGTACCCTTAATAGGAGCTGTCAGGGCGTGTATGTATGCAAATTCAGGAGCACGAGGACACGCTTTCAACTTAAGAAAACTCTTCCAGGGGAGCACAGCTCAGAAAACTTCTGCTGCGAAGGAACACATTTTCAAGCGTTCATGAATTTGGCGGATGTCTTTTTCTTACGTTGTTTTTCCAAAGCCCGTAAGAAACATTTCAGAAGAAACTTCCGACATTTTTTGAGAATGAGGCCCAATGATCTTAATTGTAATACTTCAGATAAACAGTTAAGTAACTGAGAATATGTTTACATTTTAAGTGAAGGAGAAGTCATTCGGCATTATAAAACGAAAGGATAACTACCGCTGCAGGCTAAACTTTTGGTGATAAGTCACCAATGAGAGGAACTTTCCAAGCAGAGTTTGTCATAAATGTTTTAGTGTATGTGTGTGTTTGTATTGGTACTGATCTTTATAAACGCACACTGACCTGTTCTTTGTAGTCCTCCTGGGTCAAACAGTCTGTCATGTTGACACATCCCAGCAGACAGCTAGTAGGGTAGTCTTTAGGAAATTTAGGATCTGTAGAAATCGTAACAACAATGAATGAGACATCTGTAAAATTTTGCGAGAAAAGGCAAATTACATGAAAACCTTCTAAAGAATTTGAGTCTATGATGTCATGCTAAACTGCATGATTCCATGTTTTATTAAACTACATTATCCATTACATAACACTGCAAGTTACAGTTGTTCTCTTTCTGACCACAGTCTCTGTGAGTGTACCTCTCTTGAATATTTGGCGATACATGTTTTCCACCTCTGTGATCTCCTGAGGGGTGGCTTTCTTGCCTGCTGCAGCGATCCAAAGACGACCCCGGTGAGAAGTATACCAGGTGCGCCCCTCCACTCTGCATGGACACGCATAAACACACTGCATTGTTACCACAGTGCTAGAGTATCTTGCTCTGATCCCTTTGACCAAGTAATGATCCTTATTAACATATCATTGAAGGGTATCAATGAATAATGAACCAATTGATATCTAACTGTATTTGTAAAGCGCTTTTTACAAGTAATATTAGTAGTAGTAATTTTAATATCACAAAGAGCATCACAGAAGCCTACAGATCATCACCGATACACTTAAATCCCCAGAGGAGGCAAGGAAAATCTCACCCAAAAACTTAAGAGGCTTAAGTACCTCTTGATGCGTTTGACTAAGACTAGATTACTCTTTAACATGCCCTGTGGTATAAGTACCTCTTGATGTCTTTGACCCACTTACCTAATGGTCAGTAACTTCTTAACATATTACCTCTTGATGCCTTTAACCAAAAGCGAGGCCCAAGGTTGGTGCATGCTGAGGCACCAGCCTCCGTCAGCCATCTCCTGCAACTCCCTGTCCTGCAGACGGAGTCTGGAGCGCTCCACCTTGGCAGCCTCCTGCACCAGGCCTTTGCCCTGGTTCTTCCGGTAGCTCTCACCACAGCCTACATTCACCCACTGGCACCAAATGGACAAGCATGTTCACATGCTTAGTGACTTGGCAAACTTCAAAAGCTTTAAAAATCTCAAAAATATGCAGCATTCCCTCTGAGAGAACAGGAATAGAGAGCTATTTGAAGCCATTCAGCCCGGTCTCACACTGCTTTGGATAAACTGTGCCTCTTTTTTGATGTGTAGCAGCCAAAGTACAATAGTTTTAGAATATGTACTACAGCAGTTTTTACAGTACACACAAATATTTAATATTTTGGGGAAATGTTATTGTAAAAATATGTTGCGTTATGTTAAATTCATCCATAGGAGCTGGTATGGCATCACAGCTTGCAATCTCGAAATGGATTCGCTGGCAATGTTTTAAAGACATCAATTAACAAATATGTGTCTAAACTGTGTAACATTTGAAATATAACTCACCTCTGGTGCAGACTGCACTATGTTGGGGTTCACCAACTCTCCCATATGCTGTTGATCTCCTGGTCCCTCAAAGCGTTGTGGTGACTTCAACTGAGAGCCTGTGCTGAGAGCCTTTACTGTCTCATCCAACCTATAAAACATGAAACAGAGTAAAATGTTAAGTATTTTTACACCAAACGTATGGAGGTTCAACAATGTAATCATAAGGAATTCTTTGGAGGTCATTGGGGATGTAATGGTCTCACTTGTTATAGTATTGGTTAAGGTTCTGTCCTTCATCCAGCACCCGTCTGCCTGCAAAGTCTAGTGTAATTTTCCTGTCCTTCCTGGAGGCGTGGCGAAGCTCACGAAGCTCCTCATCGTGTTTCCTCAGATTATCGCGCTCGCCTGGCGAGAGCCACTGGTTGGAGTCGGTGGCAAAGTAGTCAGACTCATCATCCAGAACCTGGGTTCTCTTAACACTGTTTATATAAAGACAAAATAAAATAAAGCCTATTTCATGTCCTGGCTTTGAACACAAGGACAACGCTTCAGATGCTAAAAATACATTGAAAGTATGGTTTTCAAAGTATATCAAAATGTTGTTGTAAATCTATAATTGGTATTAGACTTTATTTCATATTCCCACCAATTATCTAACCACACTCAGCAATTATATCACAGATAGACATTTGGAACGTATATAATGTTTATAAGGTACCTGTTCTTGTCATATTCTAGTAGTTTGTCCTTGTGCTGGAGGGCCTTTTCTAACCCTGCACTCATTCGAGCCTCCTGGTGAGGAAGTTGGTCCCTATCCCCTTCTGGCTCACACAGACACATATTTGGATTACAACTCTTTACAAAATTTAACATTTTACTTTGAACTATTTGGAATGTTTTTGCCTCTTACCTCCCATTAGTTTCTTGCGTAGTTTCTGACTTTTGTTAGAGTCTCTTTGCAAGATTTCTTGCTCTTCTATGGTACACACCTGATTAAGCAATGGTAAGTTATGTCATTATTATTGTAATATAATTGTACAGTATTATTAGAGAGCTAAATGTGTTTTCTTATGTTTTTTTTATGACAAACAGATTTTAAGTGTGTATGAATAAGATGCTAACTGAATTACATTAGTAAAGTATAAATATCAAGAATATAAATACAACAAATACATTTAACTACAAAAGTCAGGGAAGAGCACAAAACCGGATCCTAACTCATCAGTAAAATCTCTCTCACCAGACTTCCACAGAAGAGGCAGGGGCCAGACCCCTCCTGCTGACACACAATACGACCACAGCTTATACAGTTATTGATAAGGTTGTGCTTTTGGGCCAGGCAGTCACAGGGATGGCGCCCAGGGAGCATGATCGCCAGTTTGTCCTGGCCTTCTTTGGCATAGAGATTAACAAACTTATTCTTTTTCTTTTGCGAGGATGAACTTCCACTCTCTTGGGCCTGTGGGTAAAATGGTCCATTCATATTAAAATTATAGTTTAGATACAAGACGCAACAGAAAGTGGTCAGGGTATAACATGTGAACTACTGTGTGTGATGATGAGTGCATGGTAATGAGTACTAGCCTTCATTAAGTCAATAGGAGTTTTTACTGCTTCAGGTTCTATCTCCACTTGGCTTACTGCCATCACCTCCTGCTTATTCCTGCCCTTGCGCTTGGTTTTCTTTTGACAGTCTTTGGTCATATCTATACCATCTGGAGAAAAAACACATTTGATTATTAAAAAAGATTATTGATCTTTAATATTTGATTATTAAAGACAATATTAAAGCCATATTGTGTATAGTCATCAAGCCCTCACAGTTATTAATTGAGTTTTAGAATTAAGTAAAAATAAAAACTTTGTGTTACAATCATCTTCTTGACAATTAAGGTTGGCATCATGAGGTTGTGTACACTCACTGTGTTATGAGTGTTATGCATTTGGTTTGAAATCAAGTCATATACATACCAAAACATTCTTGGTACACAACAGGAATTATGTTAAATAATAATAAATGTTCTGTTAAATGTATTGTGCCAGGAGAAAGTATGTTACCTGCTCCTGTGACAGAGTCTTTGAGGAGATACATCCCAGAGTTGTCAGGTGTCTGTCTCAGAGTCTTCTGCCACCTGTCCAGCAGCTCGTCTATGAACTGTCTTTTTCTACCGTCCGTCCCTTGCAGGAGGTCGCCAACATATTCAGCTATCTCATCTTCATTGTCTATGGCTAGAATGTATCTAAGGACAAAAATGTATGTTGTCATACATGTAGGCTACTTTGACTACCTCTGATGGCCGTATAGCCATCATTGGAGAGATAACTCACGTAGTGATATAACATTAATACTTGTCTAATAGTAGGCGTGTAATTAGTAAGTAGGTTGATATGACATAGTCATCATTCATTGTAGCCAAGCTACCTAAACGGAGACTAGCTATGTAAATATGCACCTCCACCAGCTATCTAGCATGCGTTGCAGGTTTTAACATTGCTGACTAGCTAAACTAGCTAGTAGCTGGTGAGACTTTTTGACAGCTAGCTAGTGTTAGGGTTAGTGTTAGGGTTCGCTAGTACGCCAGCTGGCTTACACACCATTTTCAAACACACAGTTCACTTACTGGACAATGTCTTCACAAGCTTCCAATCCAAAGGTATGGTGTAATTGGTCCACACACCAACGAAGCAAGGCATCCGACATAATGGAATATAAACTCAATTTAACAAGGCAAATTAATAGTCGGAGTCAGGTCGGAGTACACTAAGATCCGTGCACGTTGCAACATAAATGTCTTCCTGTCGAAAACATTGCTTTGGACACAAAGGTTCCCATGTAACACAAAGGTAATATGTTGTGAGAATAGTGCAGAAAAGGATTCTAAATCATCTATATCATTATAAATATATATGTTATAATCTGAAACACTATCGAAATGTATACTTGGATCAACTTAATCGATTCATAAGGTTTCATAGACTGAAGTCCAGGCTTAGGTTCATAAATAAATGTTTAGTCGCTAGATGGCAGTGTACTACGACATCGTACGTTAAAGCTCTAACCATTGTAAAATAATTTATTCTGGTGGTTGTCTCACAGCTTCTTGCAAAACAACCCTCATTTCATGAAACTTAATACTTTTGGTTAAAAATACAATGACCATCCCACGGCAAAGAAGCAGGCCTTGACAAAGGCTAATTAAGTTTGTTGGGGTCCCGCGAGAGTGGTCCAGCCAAAGATCTCAATGGGATATTGTTCGGGCAATTTCAGGCCACACGTCCCTACCTATGTGGAGGTGTATGTGACTGTGGAGCATCAGAAAGAATTTGCCTAGGGCCTATGGGGATTTCCAAACGTCAATTATTATTTGCAAAAGGCAAAAGTCATTTATGTGGCGGACGATTATGCGAACAACATAAGAAAAACAATAAATTGATCTAATTGCAGGTTATGAAAGCTGCACGAAATTATTGTTCTATAAATGATATGGCTTTTTCTATCCACAGTGATCTTGTGAAATACTGTGTCCTTTTAGTACGCAGACTACCCTACATCAAATGTGTCTTTCTTACTAAATATAACCCTAGTGTAGCCTACAAATGACATGTTATTTAGTAAAAAAAATAAAATATATATCAGATAGGCTACACATTTTTCACATTTAGAAAAATACATTTATTTGTGAGAGAGAAAAAGAATGTTTGCCACACAAGTGCTGGATTATAGAGTGAAAAAACAAGCATTGAACAGTGACCAACAAGCATCAAACAGTGACAGAAATGTAATGTTGATAACATTGATAACAAAAGTCAGATTGTCATCATTGTGCCTTCAATTAAAGAAAAAAGATATTTTAACAAAGCATAAACTTTTTTTGTTTTGTTTGAACGTTGTTTGGTGACACTTGCTCCTGGTGTACATAGACCTTCCAGCTGCAGCAAAACAAAACATGACATATGAAACAACAATGGCATTAGTGCTTGACAATTCAGTATATAAGGGTTTGAATTGGTGGGGGAGCTAGACTCCTGCAGCTCTTAGTTTTACTGACATGCTGAGTTGAACAATCATGCCCCCTTGTTTTGTGAGTTGGGCCCACCCATCTACCAAATGTCCTCCAATTCAACCCTAAAACTGGAGTATGCTGATACTGATATTGTTCCTGTAAATAAAGTTATATATTTTTCCTTGTTAATATGGTGGGGAAACCTCAAAACACTGTACCATTAGTGTTGAATATATTCAAACAACAAATCACAACACACAACACTACACAATTATTACTATCCCAGTTACTTTCTTGACACCAGTTCAAAATACATTATAGCATCATCGGGAACTCAGTTTAGATGGATCAAAAACCCCAATAAACAAATGTACTCAGGTACTCAATCTTAACCATAAACTAATGTTACTGCCCAAGAATCTTAATCTTGAACTTAATCCAATGCTAATATTGTAAGGGTATTTGGGGAGGGATATTTTGATGCATTTTTCATTGCCATTTAATTTTGGAATTTGAAATAATCCAGTAATCCCCCCCCCCCCCCCCCCCCCCCCCCTCCAGAGCAGACTATTTAATGTAGGCCCTAGGGTACATAATGGAAATTATTATGTCTTGAAGAACTGTGTAAGTTATGGCTATACATTTTATTCTGATGGCTTCATTTTTAAAGGCATAGTTTATTTTAAGACAATTGCATACTTGGTTGGTGTAACTTTCTATCTTTTATTTTGTATATAATAATATATTTTCTTTGCCAGCCTTTCAAGGGCTGTGTACTATGGGGTCAAATATATATATATATATATAATATAATATAGCATATATATAATAGATGTGCAGTAAAATAAAAAGTATATATATATATATATATATATATATATATATATATAAACCAGTACTGCCTGCTTTATTCAATAAGCCACAGCCATAAGAAATAGGTACTGTCAGTAGGAGCGATCCATGTGAATGGAGCTCTGAAATCAATCAAGGAAAAAGGAATAGGCCTACAGCAAAAGTAGTTATTATTATAAAAGTAGTAAAATTATGATATTATATGGACAACATATTTTTACTTTCAATAGCAGGTAAAATTTTTTGAGTAAGTAGCCTACTTCAAAACATAAACTCAAGGTAACGGTTTTTGAGTGATATTGCCATTGTGTGGGGGTCTTTGTGTGACAAGAAAGGATTTAATTAGGCCTACTACAATGGTCTCACTATCACACCTATTTAAAATTATAGAGGTCTAATCGAGAGTTTCTGCGATTGACTATTCAGCAATAGATGCCTTCGAAAAACAACAGTGCTCCACGACATGGGTCACGCTGCTATTGCTGTAATCACCAAATGTTAAATTTCTCAAAAATATGGTGGGAGAAGTGGCTGTCTGAAGTTAAAGCTTAGGTAGCCATTGGTTTCGCCTAAAGACGTGCAGTGTGTTTCTGACTTATGGTTAATGTTTTGTGTTCTCATGTGAAAAAGTCTTTAGAGATGGCCTCCACAAAGTTAGGCGCAGACATGAGGATACCGATCGTACAGAGGGTCGTGAAAAGTGAGAAGGCGATGAGGCAGAGCCGGTCAATAACGGATGCCGCAAACTTCCACTCGTTACACACTGACTCCTCCTCATCTTGGTCACGAAAGCGCTTGGCAATATAGCGCACCTCGTCCAGGATCTTGGCGAGCTCGGGCTCCACATTGCCAACCGAAGAGGTTGGCCCTGTGGGTAGGAGAACTTCGTCTTCCCCCGACCTGCCTAGTAGGCGTCCACAAAGGACGCCTGAGTCAGGGGAGGTGGCGGCGGTGGAGTATGGCATGCTCTCAAGGCCTCGGAAGCCAATATAGAGCATGTTGCCATTAGTAGACTGGGGAGGCGATGTGCTTCCATTCAGGTCCACACTAGTGAGGCTACCTCGGGGACGCTTGTTATGGCATGCTGGGCGTACCCGCTCCTCACCAGGGCGCTTCATGCGCAGAAACCAAGCACACCAGTTCAGCAAGATTACTCGCGTCTTTGCAAGTAGAGAGTAAGAGGAAAGGTTGACACATTTAGTAAGATCATTCATGATACCATTTCTTTTTTTACAAAGTTAGGAAACATTAGAGCCTGAGCTTTTCTGAACATATTTTCTTACTCACATTTACCAGATTTATATAATTGTAAATCTTTTAACATAAACACTTCAAGTCAACCATTGAAAATGGCTGATCTAATGTACAAAACCCAAATAACAGATAATACTGTACCCTACAAAGCCTTTTAGAAGGCCTAGGCCTAATTCGTAAATTGATATTCAATATATATATAATTATATATATAAATAACAACTGCATTGGCAGCAGGCAAACTTTAAATAGGGAACATTAGAAATAAGATGACTAACATATTTTTATTATGTAAGGGATTTTTCAGAAGAGGTATTGCACTCACCCACTTGGGCATCTTGCAACCATCTGGATCATGGTGATGGTATTGCAAAACCAGAACTGTTGCTATTACTGAAAGACCTACAATCACCATGGTGGTTGCAAAGTACTGTGCTGTAATATACATAAATGTGTAATGAAAAAGGAATGGAACAGGTAATGAGAAGATGAATAAAAAGGGGTAAGGAAAAGGTTGAAGATAGGAGGAAGGGGGAGTTGAGTGAGAGAAAGAAAGAAGAAGAAGCAAGAAAGCATGATTAGAATGATGGTTAGATCTGAGTAAAAAGTACAACGCTCCAAATCAGATTTAAATTAAAAAGAGATATTGTATGGGTTGCATGACAGGGCAGCCTGCATGATAGTTTACTTTCATTGTCACCTTGTTAATGAGAAACACTCTGTGGTCACATTTACTGTCTCTGAGTAGATGAATGAGTTCAAGCACACCGTGTAACTCAAGTGTGTCTTACATCGACTTCTCCACAGTGGCTTACCTATTAGAGGCACAGAGTCGGAGGTTGCCGGCATGATTTCTGCCACCAGCAACATGAAGACAGTCAGTGAAAGCAGAACTGTGATTCCTGAAACAAAACAATTGAGTGAGCATTTTCCCAAAGTATTGTCGCTAGCACTTCTCTCATCAGAAGTTTAATATAGGTTGTGAAGCTCCTTATCATAGAGTCAATAAGTCCTTTGACCACGGGGTGATTTAATAAAAATGGGTGTTATTCAATATCCACATTTTGTTTACAATGCATATTCTAAATTATGAATATTTAATATTTGAAGATGCTGGAACCGTCTGTGTTTGCTTCCGTCAGATTGGAGTTCAGGGCCCTGGTTCCTTTAACATGCTGAACTTAATTACTTTCCAATATGGATATTGCATTCATTTCTCATTTAATTTTCATTTCACATATCATACTCAGATGAAAAATGTCACACTAGTCACAAAGCACATCATTGTCAAAACATTTGTGACAATGACAATTTATAATTTACCAGTTAAGTTAAGTTACCAGAGTTAAATCAGTCAGGAATTAAATATAAAACAGTCTTTTTTACAACTTCTCTTTCAGGTTCAGCATTGTATATTATTAGTTTTGTTTTGAAATGTATTCTAGCCTATGTTGCATTGTCACCTTCCATTTTACTGCCAGTAATCTAACTATTATATTCTAGTCTATGCTAATTGGATAGTCTTCAGAGTGATGGATGCTTCTCTTTTAGGGTTAAAACATTAATGACTAGGGATACTAAAAGGCACATGGCTGAAGGCAGAGTGGCTTGGAGAGGTTACCACCACATCAAACGTTGGTGGGCAGATTCGGAAGGCTTAGGGTCTCTCTCCCAGTTGGGTTTGACTAATGAGCTTGCTGTATTGCTAAAATAGTGATATTCAGCAAAAGACCTGGGAAAGGAGATCTTCAACTAAGTGTGTGTCAAGTTGGGATTATTTCAGAGAACACCGATACACCTTGAAAAACACAAAGACATCTACCTCTCCATTGCCATGACAACAACTATGTCTTCTTCCCATAGCTAATAGGACCTCTGAGTGCCTCAGGGATTGTCAGCAGAAGTCTCAAACCTCAGAACTATCTTTGACTGACACCACAAATGAGGTATCAAATGGTCAACAGGTATTTTTAACAATTGTTTAATAAAAGTTACATTGTTACCCATTACCACTGAAATTAAAAACAAATAAACAAGTTAAAGGGAGAAATGTGGTTTAAGAACCATATAATGGACAAATAAACATAAAAACAGCACCTGTCATTACCTTAGCGCAACTCATGATTTAAGCATACTGTGGTCCATCTTCCAAAATGTTGGCAGTCATTGGGTCTATCAATCTATGTGTATGTGGGTGAAAATCTGGCACATGCTCAAGCATGTGCCAGATTATACTTATTATATACTTATTTCTATGTATATTTTATATTTTAATGCTAATATATTTGCGGTACTGTACTCTGTCCCACCACTTCAATTGTAGCAGCTATGAATATCTTTGCACAATATTTCCTTTTATGCATGGATGAGTCCTGGACGACAGTGTGACGATTGTAATGTAGAGATGTTGTCGTCTTTGATTCTCATGGGAGGTTAATATTCCATAATAAAAATGTGCTGAGCAAAGGTATTTACATTTGAATGTTATGATTTAAAGTCTTACTCAGAAAGCTTGCTACTCAATCCTTGATTTTTTTTTTTTGTTGCTTGCCGATACTTGTAATCATTCCGACATAACAGGAAGTCATACAGTACGTTTCACTTGATTTTAAGTTTGATTAAATGTCAAACATGATTACGTCTTGCCCTCAGCTCCCTGCTGATTTGATTAAAGAGGCCTGACTGAGTCTAGAAACCAAAACAGCTGAAACACACACACGCACATCTGGCTCTTAAGTACTGCTTTGTTAATTAAGGAAACTGGCAGCATTGCAGGCCCCTAATCTTACGAAGGAGATGTGTCGTCATAAATCCCCACCCTTGCGTGTGCTCTGTTCACCCAAGAAGAATTTCCACAATTTATACAGTTTGAAGTCAGCAGAGGCTTTCCGCCAGACAGTAGAACTTGGAATAAGACTCTCAATACTCCTCACTGGGTACTGGATGGTAAGTCATTCTCCAGTTGTACATAAACTGAAGACCTGACTTACTAGACATAAAACTTCAGAATGTGCTTTTTAAGGTGACAGTAGAGCAGTAGGTATAATTCAAGAATACGAATAAGAAAGGCATCTCTGAGGATTTCACTGCAGGCTTAATGGAGGAATAAGATCAATGGATATGAAAATGTTAAAGATAATGACTAATATCATAATATTATCCTCGTTTTGATGTACAACGTTGCCACCCAAACCACTTTTAACTGACTGACAGACTCTGATTGGTAGCTGTTGTGTGAATAATGTTCTAAAAGATTACTACTGACACCAATGCATTATTAGGAAACATTAGTAAAATGTAAAAGATTGTGCCTATTGGTGTTCGCAAGTGCATATCTAATGGATTACATTGCCTGTTTCTTTTCATGGCCTCAAATAATTTTGACGATTGCATTATGTATATCCTTTGCTTTTGAACAGACAGGGTTTAGATTTACATCTCTCCTTTTATCGCTCCTCAATCTTGTCTCAGATCCAAACAGCATTGGCGCTATTTCCACAGAATTACAAGAGATGCCACAGCTGAGAATAAAGGAATAGTTGTGCAGTCTCTTATTTCCATAAACTGGGCTGTATATTAATTACATTCACATTTAGACATTTAGCAGACGCTCTTATCCAGAGCGACTTACAGTAAGTACAGGGACATTCCCCCCGAGGCAAGTAGGGTGAAGTGCCTTGCCCAAGGACACAATGTCATTTTGCATGGCCGGGAATCGAACCAGCAACCTTCTGATTACCAGCCCGATTCCCTAACCGCTCAGCCACCTGACTCCCTAAAATTATTGTATTCATATTTTTTCCTTTTGTTTGAACCACTGTTGAGAATTCTTCTGATTTACACTAAGACCCCCAGGTAAAATTGTATACAATAAAAACATTTTTAAACCTCTTTAAATCTTTGAGTGGAAAAGCATTCAGGACGGACAAAGTTGTCCAGGTTTTGCATTTCACAAAACAGCAGCTACAGCTTAAGACTGCCTTAAGAACAGCAAGTAAGAAACAAATAAACAAAAAATCTCTCCTTACCCAGGGAGATCTTCTCCCCAGAGTCTGCTGGCAGCAGGAAGACCAGCAGGGCCAGGGTGGAGATGAGGACACAGGGGATGAGCAGATTCAGGCCGTAATAAAGCGTTCGTCTGCGCATCACCACCGTGAAGGTCACGTCAGGGTAGGGCTCCTGACAGCAGTCGTAGAAACGTTCATTTCTCCGTCCAGGGACCTCTGCATCAAACCCACACCACCGGGGATATGATTTGTTAATGGTAGGTTAAACAGTTTTTTTCCTAATGTGGAAAAGGGAGAGGTTTGTGAGGTACTTCATGCACAACTACACTTCTGAGGTGTAAGTTAGCTCCTCTCTCCTCTTGTGGCCCTGGCAGTTTAACTTTAACTCTTGGCTCCTAAAAGCATGCTTGTTGTGCTCATTAAATCCAAAACAGCTGCTGTACAACAAAAACTGAACAAGTTGAAGAAAACTACTTTCACTTAAAAGCACTGTATTTTAGTGCACCCCCTGCCATAGAGCTCTTACCCACAAGGTCCCATTCTCCATTAGCGATGTACCCGGTAATATCTGCGTCAACCATCTGTAGGTCAAGAGACCAACCGCCGTAGGTCCAGGAGCCAAATTTAAGGTCGCAGCGCTGAACATCAAAGGGGAACCAGCGCACGTCGATGTAGCAGGTGCTCTTGAAGATGCCTTGGTGTGTGAAAAATGAAAGAGAAGTGTGGATAGGAGAGTCTCATAAGTCAACAAGGAACACTGTGACAGAGTAATGAATTAAGGAAAATAGTTGTTTTTATTGTAAGTAATAGAGGAAATGTACTGTAGGTTTAGAAAAGGTGAGAGATGAGTGAATGAAAAAGTGGTGGGGGGGTGGTGACGCAAACCTTTGTGTGTTATGAATACATGAGACGCATGAGGAAGTTGGAAAACTCAATTGTCAACTCAAAAAATATATGAGGTCATATTCTAGACCCAACAGTAAAGTCTAATCACACAACCAGGCTGTGTTTTCCTTCAGGAGGAAGACAAGACAGCCACAGAAATAACCCAATTATTTTTAAGAAAAAATATGAGCAGGCGGTAGTAAACAAGCAGACTCCCTCACAGGGGACAAAAACTATAAAAGAAGAGGCAGAAGGAAATCAATCGCGAAAGACAGAGAAGGGAGATGGATGGAGGAAAAGACGGCCCTGTCACTTTAAAGATAAATGTCTGAAAATTAAATTTGGTTCCGAATTCTGCCTTTACAGTTCCCCAACACTGATATTTCAATGGAAGGGTTCAACCCGTCTCCTCCTTTACCCCCACCCAACTGCTCTGGCCTTGCTTGATGACTTAGCAGTAAAGTACTGACAAGAGTTTTGTGGCACAACGGTTTGTAGGGTTCAAAGCAAATTCATTTTGAAAAGTTAGGAAGCAATTTGTTCACAGGGCCACTATCAATCCGGAGGAAACCCTGTGATGGAGCTTATTTACGCCTGTATTGATTAGGATGTTGGGCTAAAGCAGCCGGGCAAAGTATTTCTGCTGAGTCAGGAGAAAAGGGAGTGTGGACTTGGTCAAGAAACAAAAGTAGGTAACGCCTGTGATGATGAAGGGGGAGATCATTCTTCTTTGGCTAATTGTGTGTCTGTGGTTGTGTATGTTTGGACTGATCAAAGACAGTGTTATGAACATTGTGAGCCCTTGTTGAATGACAAGACTGGGTCAGTGGAAGATAGGTTCACAAAAATGTGTACAGCAATGTGTACAGCAATAAACACTGATGCGGTCAATCCGACTATAGTGCTTTTCTGCAAAACCAATTCAAATCAATTAAACTAATTGAGCAGCAAACATCGAATTCAGACTTCACATTTCTCACAATACCTTTAAAACACACTGGCAAAGACACTACACAAGGACTCTAGACTTTTCAGAAAGGGATATCAAAGCCCAAATTTGATTATGTATTCTGGATGTCAACAGCATTTAAAACAGAATATTTAATAGAAGGGCTCAAACACTACTTTCTCTCTCTCTTCAGCTGCAGCCTCTGTCACCCTTTCATGGCCCAGCTAAAACTGAATGACTGACTGTAGTATAGGCTAGGCACGTGTTGAACCAAGGTCATATTTCATCTTGCAGACAGTTCTCAGTTCTATATTATATATATATATATATATATATATATATATATATATATATATATGAGGCATCCAGCTTGAGACTGTAAGGAGATAGTAGACCCTTGATAAATAACAATATTGTCATAGTACAGTCACGGCCACGGCCGTGCCCCTGTTAATGTAATGTTGAGTTTGGGTTTTCACTGCCCTAATGCTCCATCTCCCTATCTGTGTGTTCTGGTCCTGGTTATGTGTTTCTCTCCTGGCTCCCTGCACAGGTGTGTCTTGTTTCCAATTACCCAGCGATTGTCCATGTGTGATTACCCTTCCCTGTATATATATATATATGTTTGCTCCCTTTGTCAGTCCTTGTCGGTCGTTGTGTTGATGTTACGGGAGTATCCCTGCCTTGCTCTTATTTTGTTTGATGAAGTTCTTGTTACCTGCCGTTGTCTTCTTGCTTTTGGGTCCACCCCCTACACTCACCTTGACAGGTACACCCTTTCAATTATATGTACACAACAGTATTCTTTGTTGATAATTAATCATTTCTTGCTGTACCTTAGAAACTATTTGTACTTATTTACTACATTTTATATAAGTCACTCTGTATTCTTCCCGCTTCACCATTTGATCAACAAGCAATAGGCTGTGATGGACCAATGATTCTAGGCCTGTACATCAAAAAATATCTAAGTTATTTCACTACTATTTCCCAATCAGATATCGTCATTACACTGACTGACTAGCTGACTCACTGCTGGACCATATAGAGATCTAAATATGGGGTAAAACAACCAATTGATCTCACCCGGAGGTAAATAGGAGCAGGTTCCAGAGGAGTTGACCAAAATGTTGGTGTGAAAGGTAGCATCAAACCTCTCGTCAGCACTGTGGAAACAACAGACTCTTCATTTAACCTTCTGAAACGCACTAGTAATAAGATTGTCGCAACAAACACCATAAAACAGGGGTGGCCAATCCTGGTCCTCGAGGGCCACTGTCCTTAATGTTTTAGATGTTTCCCTGGTCCAGCACACCTGTTTCAAATGAATGGGTCGTTATCAAGCTCTGTGGAAGCCGGGTAATGACCATTCATTTGAATCAGGTGTGCTGGAGCAGGGAAACATCTAAAACATGCAGGATAGCGGCCTTTGAGGACCAGGATTGGCCACCCCTGCCATAAAGCATTGAAACACTAGAGCAGCGGGTGCTCATGGAAGTAAAAAATAAGCAGGGAAATGTACCCTCTCTGAAACAGGAGGTCTATTTCTGTGCAGTGGCACACGTAGGGTACCTCATGAGTAAGTGGTTTCTCTAGTGCAGTAAAGGGTAATTATCTTGGAATGCCTGACTCGTCAGCAATCCACAATTGAGTCCTCTAAATTAACTCCCTGGAGTTTCGATTGAAACAGAGCAAGGTGAGCTGAAGTTCAGAGTTGCCGTTCTGACAAAAAAAAAAGCCGCTCATGCACCGAGGTGCAATCACATCTTAAAACAACGACTTTTGAGAATATAACAGTGATGAATGAGACTTGAATCTGTGTTTTCTTTCATTAAAGTGTAAACATTTTGACATTCCCCCTTTCTAATAATTTACATTTTCCTCTGATTAATTGGCTTGCAAATCAGCATTACGTGTTGTATTCTTTTCCATGGTGTCCAATTAGAATTTGATGTTGTATGTGTTGATTTGTTTACTTTACAATCTAGAACAGTTCTGTAGTACAAAAATTGAACCATCAATTTAAAAGTAGTGCACAAGCTAGAATAGGACTGACATGGAAGAACCCTTTTTCTTTCTTATTGTAGCCCATGGCCACAGAATTCAAGTATGTTGGTTATAAAAGATGCATTTGTCTACACAGAAGATCCTGTACATAAGCTGTTTTACTTCATATTCTGTGTGAATAGTTACTGTGGAAAAGAACCCCCCATTTTAGAGCAGAAAAGAAATGCAATGCCATGCTTCACCTGTTGTACAGGAGGATATCAGGCTTCCAGATGAGGGTATCAGGGAATCTCACATTGGTAACACCTGCGTATTCTGAAGTGTTCCACTGTAGGTAATAATCATTCCAGTACTGGAGAGACAGACATAATGCATGTTTAATTCTACATTCATCTGTACACACAGACAAGCAAACACAGGCTTGCACACATACGGTACATATATCCACACACAGACACATTTTCATCTAAGCCAATTAAGGAAATGGTTTGGCCTATAATTCTAGGTGAATAATCAGACATTTGAATACACTGTCAAGCCGGGCTTGAGTTGCACTGTACGCTGAGAATGCCACTATTGCTGTTGGCAAAATATGCCCCCGTAATACTGAATAGTTTGATAAATTAGGTAACAGATGGTGAAGAGAAAGACATCTTTTATGTTAAAAAAAGAAATGTTCATAGGAAATCTCACATCATTGACATTCTAGCCACATCACAAACTGAACTGAAGCAGCTATTTACTTGCATAGAGAGGATCTATCAACATTTCCCTTGGCACTGAAACAGATTATTTTTGTAAATGGTAATGTTTTGTACTATTCATTTGTCTTTCTTTATCCCACCTGAGGTCCACACAGACATCAAAATATAATGCCATGTTAAATTGGCTTACCAGCTGTAGCCATATGTTGGTTGTAAGCACTTGGTTCTTCTCATCCTAAAGCATCAAGACACATGTTAACATCATCTTGTGATAACAAGACTTTAGAATCAAGAGTCTTATGGTAGGGTCAGAATGGCTGCCTGTATTTGGACACCTGACCTTCATAGAGTATTTTTTTTTTATCTCTGCAATTTATTGTGCAACTTATTGTGCTACAGTACTTGTCTTCTCAAACAGTAATATATTTTTTTTGCTTGCTTGATCCCAAAATATCCATCCCTCTTCAAATATCCCTTGAACTTGAATACTGTGATTTGCTGAATATTCAATGCTTTAAATCACAATCCTCTAACATTGAGCCGTGAGTCTGCCGACAGCACATGTTGGTAAGCTGGAGTTGATCAGCATTTTCCAACCACTGTTTACTGTGGGCAATCAGCTGACAGCAGGTGAGTTACAGTACTAGGCACGTTGCAGACCAGTTGTAGCTCACCACATCCATGATCTGCATCAGACTGAAGCTGAAGTAGACTGTGAGGGAGTGGGTGTCATTGAAGACGGGCCTCTCCAGAGGGTTATAGTTGACCATCAGATCTCTGTAGAGTCTCCGCTGAGAGTCCCCTTGTAGGGACACTATAAACATTTACATGCAAAGAGACAGCTTTGATGAGGAAAATATTCTGTATGTTGTCAAAGTAAATGTGTTATCTTTTGTCACCCTTTTAGAGCATACTCCTTGGATAACGTTTTACCTCACTGATAATAAATTGGGCATTTGTGCCAATTGCTTTACTTTACTAATGGCCGTAGCACAATTACTCTGAAGACACCCATGGGAACGCACTTAGCTCCATTAATTTGGCAAGGGCAGACAGAAAGAGCTAGACTGTCTAGAAATTGTTTCCATCTCCTTTACAAAGCGTTTTTGGTTCTCTGTGTCTCATCAGATATGTTTCACAGACAAGGGACTGTAACTGAAAGATCAGATAGCTTAAAAGCTTGCCTTTGTTCCTGTGGACTAAAAATCCTCTTTGGATCTTTCCCAAGCCATCCACTCACACTCCAGCACTCACCCCCTACCCTCAGCCCAATAATCAAATTTCAGTATTGCCTTCAGCAATATGACATCAATGTTCTATTGTGCAAAAGATCTAATTCATTGAGCTGAGCGCATGGAGTGGCATGGAGATACAAAGAAGATTTCTGGTGTCTTGCCAATATGAGAGAGAAGTAGCAAAGGCACCACAATAAAAGGCACAGCATTACCAGTAACTCAATCAAATTCACTGGTCATACGAATGTTAACTAGATGGACAAAGCTCACAGCAGTCCAATACCAAGTCTTTCTTTCTCTGTCTTTCAATTTTTCTTTCTCAGGCCCAATGTCTAACTGAAACAAAACAGAGAAGAGTAGTGGTTTTGATGGACAACAGAAGGAAACATCCGTGTTTAAGCTCACAATGTCAACATAAATTCAAACAGAAGTCTTCGACAGTGTCAAAAACAAAAGCAAGAGACAGTTCAATAACCAGTGGGACACTGGCTTGAACCCATGACATTTTGGCATTGCAATTATGTTGAACAGACAGCGTATAGAAACATATTAAAATGCATTACAAGGTAAACTGTAGAGTTTTATAGTCTTGTGATAAAATATGCATTGCCAGGTGCAGTGTACAGATGTTTAGTGGCCACTTAATTGAACATTTAGCCAACTTCGACAGGCAGATATTTTTCGCATGCAGAATTGCGTGTGTTGTTGTTTAACAAGCATGAAAGATGCAACCTACATTTTCTCAAGATTACAGCTACAATACAGGCTTAAAACTCAAAGTTTACTGTGCATACATTAAGTAAACCTTCTCTCAATTGATCCAGTGAAACCTTTCAAGGAAGAGTGAATTAAAACAGATCTTCACTTCAATTCTTGTTGTGGGTCAAGTCAAGACTCCTGGTCCTGGTTTTCTCGATTCTATTGACGGGTTCCATTACAGAACAATTTAATTTAATTTCTAGTAACTTTAATTGGAAGCTCACATAGCCTAATAACATGCCAATGAAGGTATTTCCAATGGCATAATGTATATGACGAAGACGCTGATCTTAGACATGCTCACATGAATAGAGCGCGAAATAGCGTAGTCATGTTCTTAAAATTAAATTAAAAACATTCCCAACTCACCTTTCAAGAGACATGCAACGACTGCAATGTATAGAAGCGTATTCCAACCCATTTTAAGGTAGAATTTCAGTAGTAGTAGCAGAGTAGCAGAATAGATATTATTATTAGATTATTTCAGGCATTTGAAGTGTTTAACATCGACTATATTTGCCAGCCCCCTGACACATAACAGACCTCGAAGCGGGATGGGATGGGATGAAGGAGAAAAGGGACGAAGGAGTAAACGATATTGGTTGTCCCACGCCCCCTACTAAATATCCTGTAAGACAATATAAATAGTTATATATTTTGTGATTTGCAACCACATTGTGCACTTGCCGATGACATGCTGGCGTCTTAGGGAAGATTTACTGTCACTTTACCGCGGTGACTGTAGTGACTGTCAAAATGTGCATCGTATTCATTGACTGATTGATATTATTCATTATATCCAGTCAAGACCGTAGATGGCGCTAGGTTTACATTAGGCTTTGCTTTGACATGTTCTGTGTAATTGGGTGTGCCTGGCTTTGCCTTCTGCTAGGGCACAACTTTTTTTCTCTCTCATATATCTCATTATCACAAAAAATCCTTTACAAAAACTGAAGGATTTCGTCTTGATATCACAACCAAACGGAAGGGTGACAGATGTCTCACATTATACTTTTGTTATAGAATACAAGAGAAGAATGTCGGTTATCTGTGTAAATAACAGATGCACGAAATGCACCCCTTGCTAAATCTGACTAGGAAAGTGTTACATGCCTGAACATTGATCTGGTTACACACATTAGTCCCCTCAGTGTACAGTAAGAATCATTTGATGCTTGGATATGCAGAAGAGACATTAGAGGGGGGTGCATTTCATGGCAGGCTTGTTGTATTCCTTCTTGCCATGAAATGCACCCCTTGCTAACTCTGACTAGGAAAGTGGTACATGCCTGAAACTTACTCTGGTTACAGGTACTAGCCCCATCTTGTGAAATGCACACACTCACCAAACTCAATCATGTAATGGATGTTTGTTACCAAGCTTCTACAGAGCTAGATAACGACCCATTCATTTGAATCAGGTGTGTTGGAGCAGGGAAACATGTAAAACATGCAGGACAGGTGGTCCCTGAGGACAGGTTCGGGAACCACTAATGTAGGTAATCCCAAAATAGAAATTAAGCCTTTGTTCCACAAAAGTATAATTTTTTATGTAAATAAACCCACCTGACAATGATTTAGGACAAAACCATAAGCAGTTTATTGAATAGCCATATTCAACTAAATTAAATTGAAACGAATCACGTTAGAGGGCAGGTAGGGAAGGGTTAGAAAAAGACGGGGCATCCTTGTCAGACCACACCCTCAGAGAATGGACAGATGGAGGTAGCCTAGATTAAAGGAAAACATATTGTTCATAAACCTGCATGTGATGTCGAGTCGGCCTATGAAGCTAAGGTCCATGTCAATATGGAACTTTGGAAAACACTGTCAATTAGGCCTAATCCACAACACTAAATAACGCATTAAACAATTGTCGTCTTAATGTAACAGACAAGAAAAAGTATTTATATAGATAAATGAGTCCCTTGTTACTATGGAAAACCCTGTTGAATCTTCCACTGCGTTATATGTTCCATTTAAGAGGTGAATTCGAAGTGCAGCAGTTAAACTCCGCTTCTGAGTGCACGCACGCTCCCGCGGCCAGGGGATGCAATTACTGGCGGGGATAACTGCCTTGCCACGACACCTGTCACAACGTCGTTAGAATAAGCTTCAAAGGGGGTTCTTAATGAATGAATGCAATGAGTCGGCTAAATGCCTGAAAATATCACTAGAAGGGGAAAAACTTAAGGGACGTTTAAGTCAAAGAGGTTAGGACTTTTTTTTAACCGGATTGCCCAATTTATTCGTTTTGATTCAACTATTAGGCTGTTATATATCCTATCACCATTCCCTCTGGCAGGGGAAATGAGAAGATAACTGTTTCATTCTACTCTTAGTATTTTTTTGTTGTAAATGAACAGCAACAAATGTATTCTTTTAAATGTATGTAATCATTATAAATAATAAGTATGCATTTTCATATAAAATATACAGAAATATCAGTTGTAAAAAAACGGACCCATCTGCAACCAAGAAATGCACACCCCACAATTTCCCCAGAAATTGTACCCTCTCTAGTTTAATCACAAACGGTCTGAACAAATAGGATGTAGGCCTATAAATGATGAAACACAGACATGCTAGATTAGAACCATTAGGTAGATTAGAACCATTGGTGGAAGCTACAGTAGGGTTACATGTAGGTTCTGTTGAAAGCTATTTCTTTTTTGATGTCACTAGATGCACTAGACCCCGTATAAAACGGCCACGGAGTAGTTGCAGCACCTTGCCCAGCAAAGGGAAAGCCCTAGAGTCAGACCTGGGAGCGGAGTTCGCCGGCGAGTGTCTGGTGGCCAAGCCTTGACCCATGGGGCTACAGATGGGACTAATTGATGAAGCATCATAAACATGTCACCATAGCTAATGTCTTTTCTCTTTTGTCAGTATTTTATATTGTTAGTTCAAACTGTTTTTGTAGCTGTGGAAACAAGGCAAGACATCCAGTGTACATACACATGACAACGAGTCCTTTGTCATTTAATTCCATTATGATTATTGTACATTATGTCCTTGTTCCTTCCAATACAATTTATGGCCTGGGATGAAGCTGATATATAGTACGCATAACAATTAATCAGAGATTCAAAGCTACACTGTTCAAGGCTCAAAAATGTCCTTGGCTGTGTGTGATTAATACTGAGAATGTTAACAAAAGGCATTGCATTCAAATGTTGCAATTGCTTTGGAGCCCCAAAGGTCTTAGTTTAAGGTGGAACCCTATGCTGCTTGGTTAGTTCTCGACTAAAGTCCGTGAAACAGATGTTGGCATTTTTTATATCTGAATTACACACAGCATTAGACACATTGCCAGGAGAATATTGGCATCCCTTAATTAAACCTCGAGACCTGTGATATGAAGTAATTAAATTAGAAAATCTGCCTGAGGAGAAATGTATGAAATATAATGTTCCCTTCTTTGATCTGTACCTTTTCTGTCAATGCAGAATACAGAAAAATGATAGTTTGAGATTAGACAAAGCTGTACTGATGAATTGTACACTTGTACAAGTTGGCCAACAAACACAAGCGAATCAGTCAATTTTAAGGTTTTCCAACCTGTACACAAATTTGATAAATTGGAGGGAACTTCCTGTAATGGATATAAGGGAACAGTAAGGGGCACTGTGTCTCTTAGGCTACAATAAGCCTCATGCCTGGAATTGCTTGAGCAGAAATGGACTTAATGTGATGAATTGCGCTCACAGAGGACTGTGATAGAGATTTTAATAATCTGTTGGATGGCTTTCCCTCAGAAGTGGAGAGAGCTGGTCTCATTCATGTTTCATTATATCCCATTATCTGCAGTTCAAAAGGTAGTCATCAATAGTTTAAATGCCATTCAGGTTTTACAATATTATGATCATGCTTTTCACAACTTTGTGCTAACTAAATAAACAATTGAAAATGTGCTACTTAAACTCAATTGTGAGTTAAAATATTATGCATTTTGGAAACATATACTTCTACACCTTATGATACAATTAACCAGCACATTCTGCAATAGTTTGACTTCATGTGATAAAATTATTTATTGACAACCTAAAGTTACCCCTGCAATAGCAGTTTACAAAATAACATATACACAATGGCTTTGTTGATCTGCATCAACTGAATGAATTCCTTTCCACAATCAAGTAGATAGCATTTGAATGTGGGCAAAGACTGACCCTTCTTGTTGAATATAACTGACAGTGGAATGTTTGCACAACTTTTACCATGGGATTAACTTCCCCTTAGGCTATGAATATATAGAAGCTACAGAAGCCAATGAATAACGGACACTTCTCAAGCAAAATGTTTCCCCTTAGAGCAGGAAAGTGTGGGCCTGAGGGGCCTTCCACACAATATTTAAATGACAATTCTGTTGTCATGAAAGGTCAAAGTAAAATTTGACTTGAGATCAAAATAGGCAATTTTAGGCAATTCTGAGACAAAAGCTATGATTCAAGTAGAAGAGGCACTGGGCCTGCCCAACACCTGACATGAGAGTTGAAATCTGCGACTGCCTATACTGTAGCACCAAGTTATTTTTGCAGCACAGTTTCCATACACCAAATGTTTTTTTAACAAGCCAGTATTGTTGAATAACTCATTCAAAAAGCGAACATTATTTTTTTTTTTATCTATCCATCTGCACTACACTAAAGCAACTGTTACGTAATGTTATATCTGTAAATAATCAACAAAGCTGTATGTTATTGGAGGATTTATAAATGAGGATTTCCAGACTTGCACCCACCTTTTTGTTCCCAAGTCTGTTTTGGATATACTGCAGTGTCAGCTGCTATCAATAGAAAGTGTTGTCTGAACAATCTTTCCTTGTTATAAGCTAATAAACTAAAGTGAATACCGTAAAAAGTATTGGATGCTAAAATCAGTACCCTGGTCAAATCCCATGCTGCTATGGTATGAGCCAGACCTAAATTAAAACACCAATTGCTAGCTGCACGATTTTTCCTCTTTCAAACTCTGGTCAGTAAGTAAAGAAACTGCAAGAGAGAGTCTGTGAGGGTTGTACGGCAATGACGGTTCGGAACTGAGATAATACATTAAATACAACATGTATAGTGGTGACAGGCAGTGTCTCCTCCTTCTCTGGGATGGATTATTGGTTTTGGTTGCATCCCTGCTCCGAGCATTGATTCTTATTGGAAAACAGTGCGAGTGTCTTACTATCCTACTATGATGTACACAAATCTCAGAGTTCATTTTCACTTACTGATTTCAGAAAAACTAACCTGAGAGGACATTTAGAAATAGTCTGTAAATGCTGAAATTAATGTCAATAAACATTCAGCACACTATCAATTAATCTTAACTATTACCTGTTAAAGCGTAAAAAAATACTTGGTTTATTGTGCAGAAAAGATTATAGATAGGGCCCCTAAAATAAAGTGTGAGCTTGATTCACCTTCCAGATAACAAATGCTAAATGTGTGGTGCCCAGAACCTTAGTTGTGTGTGTGCGTGTGTGTGTCCATATGTCCCCATTCACATACAATGCATGTGCATAGAGGGCTATGTGTTCACATCTGGAGGGCTATGTGGACATGTCTCTCAGAATCTCAGCGACGTGATGTGCGTTCGTTGCCACGGGAACGCTGGCTGCAGGTTCTGCAGCACTGCACCCGAACAGTGGGGAGGTTACAGTGGCCAAGCCACTGAAGGGTCTGACAGAACCGGAATGTGAGCCGGTCCCGAACACACATCACTCCTACAGGAGAGTGAAAAAGAAACAGAGAGAAGACAGAGAATTAATAAAAAGGAAAAGTCTGTTGCCATAGTGCAGAAAATTAACAGGGATATACATTTTGCTTACACTTATGGCATTTTTCACAATACTTTGACCTATCCCATAAAATAAAGTAACCATCTTATTTCAGAACATTGGTGTTTGAAAACACACATTTTCAATACCTATGATAAAACAGGGATCCAATTAGATTGACCTGTACAGAGTCTGCAGGCTTAACCTAATATAATACTAGGCAGCACAACCTTACCCAGAGCCCAACTCCATCACAGTCAAAGCCTTCGAGATTAAATTACTGTTTCTTGGCTGAGATATGGGTGAAGCTATTCTTATAACTGGAACCATCCAGAATCCTGAGCTGACTCGGGTGAATTAGGTTTTGCTTGGCAGTTACATTTTGTGTATTGTTAACTTAAGCTCACTATGGACTGTAGCCTGGTTAGTCTACTGCACTTCATTTATTTTTTGTGGAAAATATTAGTGCTGTCAAACGATTAAAATATTTAATCGCATTAATGTCATAGTTAACTTGCGATTAATCGCACATTTTTATATATTCAAAATTGCCATTGATTTCTTTTTGTCCTATTATTTTTTCTCATTTTGATGCTCTTATCAACATAGAAAAGTGGATCGGATTGCTTAGTGCAAACATTGCAATCGCAGGGCTCTCAAGTGTCACGCATTGAGAGTGACAGTCACTCATTTTGGTCTTTAGTCACGCCCTCCCGCCACACATTGTATTTCTCACGCAGAAAAAAAATATATATAATATGTTTATTATGCCGCAGCACCCAACCAAAATTCCTCTGGCCGCCCTACTTCAGTTCTTAGTCGAGCCTGCCACTTATCAGCCAATCAAAAAAAAGAAAGGGTCCATACAATAGCCAATCGGAAAATAGCACCATTGTATCTGGGTAAGATTTAATGCAACAACCAATTGAAAAAAAGCATATCCTGTAATTTTTCGTGATTCTGCGACGTCTTCCGAAAGTTTTGTTCACCTACAAAGCAAACCGCTGGAGCTCGAGCATCACTTTGAGCAAAGTCATGATCTCCTGTTTTACAGCATGTTACAACAAATTAACAACTTGTTTGACACAAACATTGACTGCTGTTAAAAAAAAAATCACAGATAATTAGCATCAGTTTTTCATGAGTCTCTTAACCAACAGTTTTACAGCCTGTTCACTGACAACACCTGCTCAGAACAAGTAGTTCATAGATGTAGCCGGTGTATATCGGTGAAACTTACTCCTCAGGTACGTAACTAAAACGCCACCCGCATCTTCTAATATCCAGCTTTTCGTTGGCGTAGTTGGTAGTGGCGGCGCTTGAGATGCCTGAGGTGTCAGGATCAAACCCAGTGCGGGACGTAAAGAGGCCCAGTTCCTAGGACTTTTAAAATAATGTAATGTTTTATTATTATATCCTGGCCACGGATGTATCAAGCATTGCTGCCTTTCAAAGATGTCAGGTAAAAAGCAATTCATTCATTAATTTTGACCCCTCGACGGGGGGGGGGGGGAGGAAGAGAGAGAATGTCACTCTTGCCTGTCTTCAAAACTTGAGAACCCTGCAATCGCCTGGCTTTGACGAGGGTGCGGAGAATTCGCATCAGCTATTTGCTTGGCCATGAAGTGGTATTTCAGACTGGACGTGCTGCGATGATAGCTCAGTTCACAACGACAAAACACAAAGATCGCTTTGCTCCTGTCAATGGAACCATTTGGCAAAAAAGTAAATGTTCCATTCAGGAATTTTTTTGGCATCCATTTTGGTGTCTCGTGCTCGCTATCCACTCAAAACATTAGCCTACTAGCTACTCAGCTCGCAAGCACAAACAAGTGTGTGCGGCGTGCCTGTTGTTTTGTTTCAGGTATAGCTAGATCCGGTGTGGTGTTGTAGTTTTTCTAACGACAGTAGTTGCTGCAACAGAATGTGAAAAAAAACGAAAAAGTTTGCTTGGCCAAAAATAACGATAATCTTGCGATAAAAAAATGTACGCCATTAAAATGGGTTTGCGTTAACGCCGTTAATAGCGCGTTAAACTGACAGCACTAGAAAATATATATTGTTCTACTTTCTGTCAGCGAAGGGTTCACCTTTCAGGGATTTTTTTAAGATCAAGACTGCTATCAAGAAAGAAAAATGGAGAATTGTGTCCCTAGGTGATGTTTTAATGATGCCAGACACCTTTAAGCCATTTATAATTAGACAGGCAAAGGTTTGGATTTAAGAATGTACAGGACCTGACAGAGCAGATATACTCAGTTCTACAAAAGCTTTTGTTTTTATATTTTGAATCCACCAACCAACATGTTAATTTCTGTGGAATTTCAAGATATAAATGACAGTATTGCACAAATAGCAAAGTTTCCAAACATTAATATGCATGAGAGAAGTAAATCGTCAATCAGTCCAGTATGCATTCTTCCAATAGAACATCATTAATTTGCCAGTCTTTTGTCTCCACACAGCCACCAATTCATCCTCTGCCTCAAAAGGTCTGCTGTCAGGACCCACCATGTTTTTTCCCCGGAAGGCCAGAGAATGATGACATCAGAAGGGTCAGAGTTCACAGCTGCAAGAGTCGCACAGAATTTCCTGTAAGATGACAGGGACCCACTCCAACCCCTCGACCTCCTTTAAACGCACAAAACCTTACCAAGGCTCACACACAACAGTGAACAACAAAGAATAGAATGACTTCCTCTGTCGCAAAGCTCTTTTCCCCACTCATCAGAAAGGGCCACTACATCTGTTACCTTGGATATTTTAGCATCAGGGGGATATTCAAACCCATCTCGGGCTGATGTTCTCTGGCTTAACTCGTATCCCACACTGTTATTGGAAAAGTGATGGTTCTTCTTAGCAGAAATATTGTTAAAAAAGTTTAAAAAAAATGGCTAGACTGTCAGAGAAACAGCCTATGGTTGTGCGGAGAAGCTCACAATGGAAACTGAGGAGCTAAAAAGATGGATCAGTGATCCGAGCCATGCTCTGTCATTTCATCAACAGGAGCTGATTTTTAAATGTCTGACTAAAAAGGCATCTTTTTTGTATAAAGCAACTCTCAGATTGGCCGGTAGATGAGCTTTGGTGAAAGAATTCGAGCAGTTGCGACATGGCTGCCAGTCTGCCTGTCTTCCTGTCTGTCAGCATTGGTACGTCTCTCCCTAGGTATAGTCTCCCTAATGTAGCCCTCATTATTGGTCCACGGAAACTGCTTGTTACTGTCAACACTCTCTTCTCTCTCCAGGAGAGACAGAAGGGGAGGGAAAAGCATGAAGAAGAATAGGGTGGAGACAGAGACCGATAAATAAGAAAGGGAGGCCAGGGCAACAAAGGTGGGCACATTCAGTTGACGTTTGAAAAGAAGAGGTCCTATGCTCTATCCCCCTGACGCATGTGAACATGTCTGCCCCCATCCATACTCCCACCTAAATGTGGTAGCTCACAGTGTAAAGTAGCACAATATAAAATTCTTCATAATTCCTTGTGAAGCCATTTTTACTGTTTAAGAGTGAATTGTCCCTGTTGGAAACCAAATCAAACCCTTCTCAAATACGTTTGAGATCCGCTGGATAATGTACATATCCATCAACACTCCCAAAACTTCCCAGATCCCAGATAGGGATAACAGGTCATTTATCTCAGAATGTATTACCGTCATCCTTCTCCTCACCTCTCCCTTTAATTTGTTTTATTCATCTATTCAAATAGATCACAGAGAGCAACCAAGACACACAGAAAAAACAAGCCACCTCACCCACAAATATGTATTCTCTCTCACAACACGTGTATTTCATGTCCACGTGCATTTACAGATATTGTCTCAATACATGCTCTTTGTTTGAAGCTTTGGAACATGAAATCTATCCGGATACTGCCTCAATATTTTTCTGTGTCTCACCAACAACACCTGCTGTGTCTACAACTGGGATAAACATGGAGGGAGAATTAATGACTTCCCAGCAGGAAGGCTGTGCCACCTCAAATATCTCACTGTACAGACCCAACAGGTGTCCATGTGAGATAACACACGTCACAATTAGCTGAGCCATTAAACCAGCATTATTGATGGTGTATACTGGCTAGTTTTCGATTCTGCAAGCAATCTCTCACCTTTGTAGCCAAACAAAATGGATGTCATATTTCTGTGTACTTCCCCTCAGGTATACCAACCTAAAGTGTGAAAGTACAATGAAAGGCTTTGTGTTAAGTAATATTAAAGTGAGCACTGAGCGGGTGGGCTTTGATCTTCAGACAGTCATATTTTATTTATATAAAATATGTTATGTTGTAACATATTGTTTATATATATAAAATACGTTCTATTTGGCATGGCACATGCTTTGATCAAGAAAGATAATTGTGACCAGCGCTGGTCAAAGTACAATGTATAAAGGCAACTCACAATTTAACCAGAACTCGTTTCAAGCATTGACGTCATGAAATCATGACGAAACATCAAACAAACATCTATCAGTTGAATATTCTAGCAATTCCAGTGTTTCTATGATGCAAACAGGTTGAGGAACATCAGAGCGAAGGCAATGAAGATGCCAATTTCCTTACACGTGATGTCTTCCAAAGACTTGCAAAACAAACAACTACGCATGTGATAGTGGTGAATATCAAAGAAGATTTGATATTTTTTCAGGATTACTACTCAAATACAAGATGAGAGCTTATGGTCTAGAGCCAAAGCAATTTATTTTGGCAATATAAAAAATACAATTGCCACAGCAAATATCGTGGATCACTGACCTCTTGGACAAGAATCAGAATTCGGTTTATTTGCCGTGTATGTTACACAAACACATAATTTACTGTGGCAGGAAGGTGCAGACAATAAACATATACGGATCTTAAATTAAGTAAAAAAGTACAATAGTTAAACTAATTATAAGAACTAAACAATAAAAAAAATGAAAAAAAAGTGGCTTGTGCGTAGTGCATAGTTATTGTCAGTGGGAGTCCTTGGCCTTGTTGAAGAGACCAGTAGCAGATCGAAAAAAAACTGTTCTTATGGCATGAGGTCTTAGTTCTGATGGACCGCAGCCTTCTGCCAGAGGGGAGTAGCTGGAACAGGGAGTGACCAGGGAGGGAGGAGTCGGCCACAATCTTCCACGCTCGCCTCAGGGTCCTCGAGGTGTGCAGGTCCTCGAGTGTAGGCAACTAGAAATATCCACCTTGTGGTTTTATGCGAGTGCCAGCCAGTCAAGTTGAAAAAAATATGTAGTGTAGTCTATTTGGTTAGGGACATCCAAAAAAAGAGTTCATGTGCCTTCCCCTTCAATGATATTGTTAATAAATACTGAATAATTCATTTCTTATGGCCGTTCTTAACGAATGTTTGCACAAACGACTATGTTAATACGTGTACATGTACATGTATCATGTTTGTTGCTGTTTGTTATCTAGATTGCGCTGCATTACTGTATGCTGATCACTTGTCAAAGCTAATTAGCCAGGGTATAATTAGCAAATGAAAGGAAAAAACTGTACAGTCATACCTAGCCAGTTTTTCCTTTTCAATCACCAAGATTTTTTTTTTTACCTTTTGAAAACCAAAATCGAATCAGTACATCCAAGTGAACGTTTGTGCAGAACATGTAGAAATTCCTTAAGACGTTCCTGAGATATAGCGGTCACGAGAATGGGACCAACATACGTACAGACAGACAGACATTTGCAAAACAATGTCTCCGGCCATGGCTGTTGCCAGGGGAAAAAATCCGTTCAGTGACTCATGGATAAAAGAGTTATGGACTGTTTGTAAGGACATAGCATACATGTGTGCATGTCACAAAAGAGGACCTGGTAAAGTTCCCAAATAATACTTAAGTTAATTCTGACAAATGTATCTAATTTAGCAACTTAACGGTTAGACAGAAATGCACAGCCAGGGAGAACAGGCTTGACTTCTGTTGATTGAATGTATTTAATTAGCAGGGGTGTGACAGCCAAGGCAATTATCTACTCAGTAAACTGTTGTTGTAATTACACTCATTTGAATTCTAATGATGCTGCACACATGGGCTTTTTCACTATGCTGGTATTATCTTACTCTAACACAATGATGACAAATAAAATGTTTTAGCATAATGTTTTAGTGTTAAATAAACTAAGTGGAAGAAGATTAATGGATTTGAGATGGTCTTTGAATCTCCGTTCATATTTTGAGCTGTACCCAAACAGAATACATCTGTCCTACAGCTAAGAAGACTAAGAATGATTAATAGTTCAACTGACAACTCTGATTTGTTTTAGCTGTCATCCAATTCTCCACATCTCAGGACAACAAGTCAAATGAGCTTCAGCCTACCATCCACAGAAAACAAGCCCATTCTGCTTACTGGGTAAGCCATGAGCATGAGGATGCTCTGATGCTTTGATTTGATTTTACAGGAACCCATACTTTGGTATATACAGTATACTGCAATGCAACAATAACAGATCACAGCTATTCTGAGAATGGTGTGACCCTTGGACATTAACATTCACACATCTCATCTTGTGAAAGCAAAGAAATCAGAAATCTGCTACAGCCAACCATGAGTCACTCTCTCACTCTCTCACATTCATACTCACTTACTATCTTTCAAACTCAAAGCTTCAGATGCATTTCAATGAAGTATAAAAGAGGAGCCAAAAAAGGCATGATCATTTCACACTTCTTTAAGTCTAGAGGGTATGAAAGAAGTGCAAACATGACATTCCGACACAAACTACTTTGCTGTCAAGGGATAAGCTGTCACAGTTTAACTTGATTGGAATACATAATCTAAATTAATACTCCAAAGCTTCTGATATCGATATCATTGTGGATATTTGAGTATTGGAAGTATTGGAAATTGAACTTGTCTAAAAGATTCAGTGTAGGCCTAAATTAATTATGCTTGAATAATGATGAATGACCCTTGAAGTAAGGACACTTCTTTCATTCAAAGGGGAGGGTGAATTAAAACAGAAAGGATGAAAGGAAGAGGCAGACTTCAAAAAGGTTTCATACAGCTCTACACAGAATTTAGTGGACCTTATACTGTGGAAACTGTTGAGGGATAACATGATCTGAAACTATCTCTATTCTAAACTTCTACCTCAATCCTAAAGACTTGTCTCTCAACAATATCAGTTTGGTGCAAAACACTGTCGAGTAGGATTGAGAGTATGCAAACATATTGGATACTGCCTCCTCACCCTTTTCCATGCAGCATTTTATTCAATTGATAAACATAACTAAAATAGTTTTGGTTGAGTTTCTAAGTGTCTGACTTGGAAACAAGCAAGCAAGCTTTCTCTACTGGGGAGGAACTCCATGGAAAGGAAATGTTTGGATGGGTAGTGGTGGGCAGTATGCTTCAGTTACCTTGTGAGTTGGTGACTCATCAGACACCTCGCTGAAGTGAAAGGGGACATAGGGTGCATGGTGCTGTTAAAGCATTCAATCCCTGCCCGAGGATGTTTATGGCATTCAGGTTGACCCTGGACTGAACCACTCGGGCATTCAACACACACTCACACACCACAAATCGAGGAAAAATTGTGTGCTATGCCAACTGAATGCCATATTTGACTCATTTCTGCAACAAAACTAAAAACCAGAAGAGGGACAAACTTGAATAAATGTATGCAGACCCATCATCTCCACTTAGACAGACATATGGACACAAACACAAGTCTTTCAGAACATATAAGCAAACCTTTGTTTAAGTCAATGTAACACACTGTATGCCGTTTCAAAACAGCTTAGGATGAAAACAGTATGTATGACAGCACAAGGCTGTTCTCCAGATCACCACCATGTTCCTAAGTGACAAACACAATATTTCAACGTCTCAGTAGATGAGTACTCTGAATCCTTATTGAGTTAAAATGGTGGCTTGTTTGACTTGCCCTGCCTGCCTACCAATGCTAGCTAGCCAACATAAACTAGTATAGATGAAGCTATTTATGGTGATGTCAGGACTTTCCAGAACAAAAGACACACCATAATAACTCAAAGCAGTTACAGAATTTGGCCAGCTCTCCTAGCTATACAGTTGAAAAGAAGAGATGTTGTAGAAAACTAAACCTAACGTTAACCTCAAACTAGCTAGTAAAAAAAATGCATACTTTATTTTGTTCTAAAACACATGAATGTCTTCATGTAGTAATTAAAATAAATGTTTGTCATTTAAACCTTATAGGTAGGATAACTTATCTTATGGAGATGACTGCATACAGTACACTTACCGAACGTGATGTTTTCACACTCCTGGATATTACACTTTTGAGTGTTTTCTGGACAGGATTCATGGTCACACTGAGCATGCTCCTCCTCTTCCTCTGTGTCAGACTTCAAGTTGACACACTTGACTAGTCTCCGTTGCACACCACCGCCACAGGACGCAGAGCACTGCGGGCAAGGAGACACTTTAAAGACTCCCTCACACTCACACAGAGTTTCATTGACAGTGACATGTGATGTTTTTTTTTCCCATTTTAACCTTGTATCAGACAGTGATCAAATCCCTGGACCTCCATGCTTCAATCAAAACTGTAGACCGCTTTCAGTTAAGCCTTTGAGGTGAGCATGTGCAAGCAAACACACCCCACACCAGTATAACTTGGTTTAGAATGTGTCTCTGTGCGCGCAAATATGTGAGCACACGCAGATTGAGCATGTATTGAAGGAATGAAAAAGGTGTTTGTGTGTGTGTGGTGTTTATGTATGTATTTATGGTAGCCTCAAAGCATTTAGCATGTATGTGAGTACACAGTTTTATATTAATGTCTACTAATGTCTGCATTATGTGGATAAGTGTACATTTGAGCAGTATATGTGATTGTTGGTATGTCATGTTCAATGTGTGTGTGGGTGTGTACTGCGTACTACACTGGGGGCTTCTGAGGTCAGTTGCACTTTTGAGGATGGCACACAAAAGCACTGGAGGGGGCTACTGGCAGTACTGACTTATTTAATAATTAAATAGACTCATGATCAAAGGCATGTCAGCTCTTAAGCTGGAGAAATGTTTGAAGAGAGGCTTTAGAAAGAGATGGAGTTCAAGGGACATATGCCTCACGCAAGTCATGTCATTGCAGGTGGATAAATGATGCAAGATGAGGTTTGTGCATTTAACTTCATTACAGATAATTAAACTGAACAATGACTGTTCATATGATGAAGTGCAAAAGCTATTATCTTAGTACTTCATTTTAAAATTGTTTTGTGTACATTGTATACTGTGTGTCATGCAATACGTCATCCACCTGTCCGTACCTGTCCCCAGGAGCCAGTGACCCATTGGGCACAGACTTGGCTGTTACAAGCTTGGATGTTGCTGGGCAGAACATCCTCATCGCATTGTTCTTCCTCAGGACAGGTAACAAGGCGCTGCTGTTCCCCTCCCCCACACACCTCTGAGCACTGGCCATCCATAAACATACAAACCACACCGTACATATTACATACACTATTACATACACTATTTTAAGCCCAGGGCATTTTATGTCCCAGGGCATGAGGTTGCTTGTGAGGTATACTGAGGGCATCAGCCAAAAATTGTGATATAGGAAGAGTGTGGATGGAGGCAAGGTCCTGACCTGTCCCCAGGATGAGCTGTACCATTCCAAACAGGGCTGGGGGTTGCAGGGCAGGCGTGCAGTGGGCCTGGGGGAGACCGGTTGGCAGTGGAATGGTCGAAGAGGCCTCTGATCTCTTGTGTCAAAACACTGAACCTCACGCAAGGTCACCCCTCCACCACATTTCTTGGAACACTGGGATGAGGTATTCCACATTTTATATATATTTTGTTTACGTGTGTGTCTTCAGAGATTTTATGTATTTAGTTTAATGTAGAGATATTGTGGAAGTACTCTACTGCCTACAGTATGAAAAGGACATTTAAAATAAGGATCACACAAAATTCAGACATGGGACCCTACCTGGCTCCACTGGCCTGTCTTCCAGGCAGAGCAGGGACGCAAGTAGCAGCGACGGGCCGGCACAGGCTTCTTTGCTAGGTCACAGTCTGTGTCCTTACCAGAGCTGCAGACCACCATCCTCCATATAGCTCCCAGGCCACAACTGGTCGAGCACTGCAAAAATAATAGTAGTAGGAGTATATTAAACAATAGGCTTTAAGTTAAATTGATGGTAACCTGCTTTATGTAGTCCCTGAATCAAGATGATTGACACTGGCAAACTTTCTTTGTGTGCACTAAATTAAACAGCTCACTGTTTACTTTAATTAGAACTAGCTAATAAGGGATGTCAAACCTGTTGTTCAGCAGATCTGTGCTATATTTATATGGGATGCATGAACGTAGGTGTAGTCACTCACTGCACTCCAGTTGCCAGTAACCCAGTAGGCAGCTGGGTTTGGTGTTGGGATGGTTTGGGACTGTAGCATGAGAGAATGGAGTGACAGATGGGACTGGGTGGTGGACGTGGGACTCGTACCATCCTGCAGAGTGGCTGTGTTAGTTACCGTGGTGACAGCATCTGTCAAGGGTTGAAATGTGCTGGATGGGTGGTCTGTACCACTCAATTGTAACCTAGGGGGGATCAGGATTTCATTGTGGTCCATTTCATTCCAAAGATATGTTGAAGGAGTCAGAAGACTAGAATCCGTTTGACCAAGGGAGACTTCATAATGAGGAAAAGAGGGTGTGTAAATCTCTTTTTCAGGCTTAGCTGCAGGTTGGGTCTGGGTCACAATGGACGGAGGTGGAGATACTATGCTTTCCAGATGTGTAGGAAGTAGGGTGTCCTTTCTGGTCGTCCATGGGGCGTTGATGTTCTCCTGGCTTTCTGAGAGGGGACGGAGGTGAGCGGGAGTTGGAGGAGGTTTCTCTTGAGAGACCAGATGTGAGGTTACTGTGTAACCTTCTGTAATTCCTAAATTATTGTATTTGTTAACAGTGTTGGGATCCGTACTGAAGTCCTGTTGATCAAAGTGTGTTTTTTCTTCAGGTGAAAGCACATCATGATTGCCTTCTTCAGTAGAAGTTGGGTTTAATGATGCATATGGAAGAGAAGTGGTAATTGAAATAGTTTCAACCATCGTTTTATCCCACTCAGACAAAGTTGTACTGAAAAAGCTGTCTTCGTGCATCTTCACCTCAAACATGGTGGCTGAAAGAGGAAAATGGGAATGTGGTGCCCTGCTGTCTGTTTCTCCAAGGGAGTCGGGGAATTGTAGGACTGCTGTAGTTTTTTCATAATAGCTGTAGCCTAACTCCCCTGCCTTTTCTTTCTCCCTACCAATTATCACTGAGGGGAGGTCCTCATTTTTGTACACCTTTTTGACTGGTGTAGTCACCTCAACTGTGTCATCAATATTCCCATAATTGCTTTTTTCTTGGCTGAAATCTTGGAAAAAATCTTTGTCTCCAACTGGTTTCTCTTCATGTTTGCTTCGTATTATGTCCACGGGGGCCACTTTAGTTGTCAATACCAGGCTGTGTGCTGTGCTGGGGTTAAGAGGCAAGCCAAGATTACTGTTGCTTTCTTTCCATATTTTTGTGGTTGAACCTGGTGGTGGGGGAGTATTTGCAATGGGCAGAAAATAGTCTTCAGAAAATAAATCGTCCTCCTTTTCCTGGTTCATTTCAACGAGTTTCTTTAGTGATGAATTGCTATTCTCAACATCCTCCGCACGCGGTTTCTGTTGTTTGTCATCTTGTAAATGATAGGAAGTCGTTATTTCAGGCACAGGTGTGTTAGATAAAAGAGATGTTTCCCTGTCAATATTTTCTTCCACACCTGAATTGGGTTTAGGTTCCTGTTCAATACTATTCTTTTCAGCTTGACTGATGATTCCCGAGTCAAAGTCGTATGAAAGGTCCTCATGGAATTTGATAAAGTTGTAGTCATAGTAGAAGTCATCTACCTTTACATTATTGTCAGCGGGCTTGTTTTGGGCCTTTTCAATTGTATTTCTGGGGGAGAAATCGCCTTCCATTCTGTTATACAGTTTGTTGCGGTCTTTTGGCTGTGCTCGTGTTGTGCTGTATTTGGGCAGAGAATTGGCATCAGGGATTGAGTTGATTTTGTTGAAGACTTCTTTGCTGAACGAACCACTTCCAGACCAGTCACTACCACCAAAGACGTCTGGGACCTGGGGACAGTCCCGGATGTAGCAAGGAGTGACACCACTGGGTTTCTTTCTGAGATCACAGTCGACACCGGTGTTTCTTGAGCAGGTCACATTCCGGGTTTGCACGCCACTGCCACATGTTAGTGAGCACTGTGAGGAAGCAGAGGAGGGACTGAGATTAAAACTCACTCTGGTCCAAGCTATGTTTGAAGAACATCTCAAATAACACACACAGGGAAGGAATATCATGACATACAATGTGCACATAGAGTTTGAGATTTTAGACCATTATATAACAGTCAAGAATGACCACAGAATGTATTTAAGAGTTTGTACTGTCCAGAACAAAAAACTCTATTGGTCAATTATTTTTTTTGTAAAGGATGCAGAAACCTTTAATTGAATTGAAATAACTTATTTTGGACTGTACTATGTGGCAGTATCTGCAAACCAAGCTGTATTGTTCAAACTTTAAAACTTCACTTGGGTGAAGACAATTTCAAAAGGTTCCAGTCTTCACAGACTCATTTCACACTCAACAAGAACAAGCTAGTTTTACCCCAGGCCCACTCCTCTTTGCATGGCTCACGCCACAGCTTCAGGAGCTGATTTGACCTACATTCACATCAAACAGCCTCACCTCTGACCAGTTGCCCTCAGTCCAGTCTGCAGGGCAAAGGATGTGTGTGTTGCAAGGTGCTACAGACACAGGCTTGGGCATGTGTTGACACTGGGAAGGCTGTAGGGCTCTTTGCTCCTCCAAACCCACAGCTTGGATGCAGAGCACGGTCCTCTTGGCCAGGCCTAAGCTCCCGCAAAGGGCTGAGCACTTTTGCCACTCCCCCACCCACCATCTGAGGGATTGGGTTAACAATAGGGAGTGTAAAGGGGAGACATTTCTGGAAGTCTGTTCAATTATGAATTATGTCAAACCTGTTAGGGTTGTTTAACCTTTTGATGCTCAAGGGAATTTGACTTTGTTATTGATGTGTGTGTGTGTGTGATTGAGCGTGTCTGAACCACTATGGAGAGAAGTAAGGTTATACTGGATAAAAGTGTTTTTATTGGTGTCCTAATTTGGTGCTGATGCTGCGCGTGCATCACTTGTTTACTGTTTGCATACTGTATGTATCTGTGTGCTATGACTAGGGGTTTTTACTGAGTTTTTGTTTTGTGCGTGGCTGCTTGTGATAAAACTCACATTGCTGGGCAGAGCTCCTCGTTACAGCTGGCCCGTTTGTCATCGGGGCGGGTCAAAGGATCACAGTAGTGCTCCTCAACTATCCCTGAGGTCTTCTCTACACAGTGCACAATTTGACGCTGGACACCTGGAATGCCAGGGAAGAGTGGAACAGCTGTTTGAAATGTTACACACAGACTACACTCACACACATACACATAGTATAGCTATACAGATATTGTGTCTACACACATTCTTGCACAAACACACACACACTATACATAGGTTGTCTAAGACAATAGAAGAAAGTTGCTGAAGTGAACCCCCAAACTCACGTCACAAAGTAGACATCAAAGTAAAAAACTAATGTATGGGCATAAGAAAACACAAAAATGACACCACTTTGATGAATTAATAATGTCATTAAGTTGTTTATTTGAGTCAGCTTTTTTCTTTTTTACAATCTACCCAAGTAGTATGCCGTGCTGTAGCTAACTGACTATGTAATCTAAGATCTATACTAGGGTGACATTTCTGTCTGTTTAGCATACTGAGGTCAAAAGTGCAATACATTCCTCAGATAACAAAATAACCGTTGCCAGATCTGTCAAATTGTGAGCAAGCCTAAAACCTCCAATAAAGGGTGGGATGAGAGTTGGTTTCAAACAGCACAAAGTAGCACATGTCAAGAGACATCCCCCAGGGTCGCCACAGATTTATCTGTTTCCTCTGATGTTCCTCCCCCTAATTATCCTTTACCCCTAAGGGGCTTCCGACTCAGCTGAGCAGGGGCCTCCTCTCACCTCCCCACTTCCTGTCAGCATGGTCCACTGAGGGTTATACAATACTGTATGTCTGTTAGCCTATTCAGGCTTTTACAGACGACTCTTCAGACAGACATAAATGAGGGAGGGACGGAACAGGCTTAACCACTTATTCCGTCGCCTTCTTCAGTGTCTGTCCATTGCTTAACAGGAGGAGGAGATAAGTAAAAGAGGACTGCTGGGAGGAAGGGGAATGTCATTTGATAAGGGACTAGGGAGACAGGCAGGAGGAGAAGACAGATGGTAGGAAAGTGTTGGAGGGCTTTGTTATCAGAGATGCCAATTGGTGCAATGCTCTGGAGAAATGTCTGATGCTTGAGCTGTAAAAATCCTTTTTTTTTAGCAGATACTGAGTCTCCACTGTTTTCACTCCCTTGCCAGTTAACAGTATCACAATAAAAGACTGCAAATCCACAATGTGGATGTTATCCCCTCTTCAGTTTAAATCATACAGGAATCTTAGCCCCAAATATTCACTTGTCTCTTTCAACAGTTAGGCACTGCAACGTCCCTCCATAGCAGGAAATGTGGAGCCCTGGAGTCATATTACATTAAACTGAACAATTAAAATGATAAATGCCAAATTGTTAAACCCCCTTCTATGGCGGGAAATTAAATGTGTTTGAAAAAAGAACAATAGCTGGCACCAACACAGCAATATCTTATTTTAGATCCATTTACCACTGATTACTGTAACCTTACTTGGCAAGAAGAAGCTTAGGGATCTGTTAAAATTTTTATTTTTTTACATTATCTTTCTATTGGCATCTCCTTCACCACATGCCTTTTTTTTTTACAAAGGTGTATGCAGCTTTGTGAGTGGTAGCATTGATGGGTCTGTCCTTGCTGTCTCGCAAAGATCAATGGTGGTTAAACATATGTGGTGATGTTTCATGACAACAGAGACTCTTGGATGTAGTAGAGTATGTTCTGTTTGCATATTGCCAAACTTTGCTAATTGTTGTAATGCATTAAGTATCTACATTAAGAAATTCTAATATGCACACACAAACAGGAAAACCCTTATCTTAAAAGGTCACACAGTAAAGAGGCTTTACATTAAGGTTACATTAACTGCCATAACAGAACCTTAAGTTAAAAACATAGGTACATACTATAGGTATTGGTTTAATTCATGAAATTATATTAAGTTTCAGCGGTATAGGTTATCAAATGTAAAGGCACAGTATGGGGGAGGGGTGTAAGGGGTAAGTGGATGTTGTAAAAGGGGAATTGAAAATAGATCAATGTTAACATCCACTTACCGGTGGAAAGCCCAACTCCCCATGCCATTATGTACCACTAAACCATAATGAATATAAATACAATGCTGTATTGTTATTTAGTTACATAGTAGTTAATGTAGCCTTAATATAAAGTGTTGGCCAAAATTGTTTTGTAAAACTACTTACAGTAGTTCCTTTTCCCCTCAAACAGAAATGCAGTACATGCACAGTATGTGGACAGGACATACACTGCTTTTAATCAATCCAGCTGAGCAATAGATCAGTAACTCGATTTTTATTCCTCAGTAAACTAGCACAAGGTAGCAGAGCATCCATGCCCAAAGATAAATGTCAAATAGTTTTAATGAAAAAGTTTATCATTTAGCAGGGCCTCCCCACTGGGAAAACATGAGACAACAGTGCAGCATATGTCAGTACACCTCATATCTAGAAAGTTGTGTAAACAAGGTACTGTACTAAACATCCTTCTTCATTATTCAACTGCTAACATTAAAGCCTCAAATCCCTTTATTAGAGAGTGCTGTGCTGATTGGCCCCATGGTGCTGTTTATTTCAGATTATTTGATGTTCTGTAAACAACTTCTCGTTCATTATTCTTTGGCAATTAACAATGATATGGCCGAATAATTAATATGTTTTTAAATGTACCATGCACATGTTGTGCATGCTTCATTTGCAAGTTAACTTCAGGCCTTTATACAGAAGGTCAAGTAATCCATACCAAGTTGGACCGTTACATAGTCTATACCAATATTTAATTACCAAATGCACATAGATGGTGTTGTACGTCTAACATGGGCTATTCAGTCAGTCACAACTAAAGTTATCTTCACATATCCAGACGTTTAAACTGGGCTGTTATTTAGACGGCTAGTAAAATGTGAATTTCGACATTGACGTCATTAACGAGCAACTAATATGGTGTCCCATCGGAGCTAATTAAAAGTTGTGAACCAATGAGGAAAAACAGAGGTATTTTTAGACCTCATCAAGCTATTATTTCAATCAAAAACCTCTAAGGGAGTGGGCTAACAATCTGTACGCTACACTGCAGGAAAACACACATTGGATGAACTATTTTGAAAGTAGATAAGCCTTGTTTGCGAAGTAAAACTTCTGGGATTAATATTGTGCCCCATGGAAACTCCCCTTATGAACTGTCCCATGATTCACTAACATGAGGAAGGAAATGAAGGTCAATGATCATAAACAACGAGATAGCCCCAAAAACAATGTGTGTAGCCAAAACATGAAGCATACATTGTGAAAAGCAAATAAGAGCCAATGGGTAGAATCAGAAGAGCATGTAGTTAAACAAGTTACAATTAGACAACATGATCCTCAAAAGTGTACCTGAAGGAAAGCAAGCAACAATAATATAATACACAGAGAGTACTTAGCGAGTAGTTATTTCATAATATATTCCATTTCAAATATGATTTTAAGATATATTTAATTTAATAGGTCTCCCACAAGTTGTGTGGGTTTTTTATATTGTTGTTATTCGCTTTTGTTTGTTTTGTATTATTTATTTGAACCTCTGTCTAAAGACACTTTTCTACCCCTATTGGGATGGACAAGACTGTTTTTAAAATTTGAATTGAACTGCATTTTCCGCATGTTAATATTAAAGCATAAATGGTTTTATAAACTATCAATCTTCTAACCAATTATCTGGATTCATCATTCTGATTTTCTGTAGGAGTTGCCTGGAGTAAACCAAATGAGCATTCTGTCCTACCATAATTCATCAATTATGTGTTAGTGTAAGGGAATAGCATAGCAACACCACTGAAGCAATGACAACAAGCAAATGTCAAGTCTCAGCGGTAATTGGCATTCTCGTAACAAAGTTTTGGTCTACTGTTGTTTAAGAATAAAGTAAGCGAAATTACCAAGAGTCGTCTGGACAGTCAACTGTGAGTTTTTGCAGCTAATTGAAAAGACAAATGTGTTCTTCTTCACTCTTATGGATATGAGGAACAAACAATAAATGTCATATGGTACATCAAGTTAAAAGAAAGATCCATCAGAAGGCAATTTTTTTTTTTTTATGATGATGAAACAACTCCATGGAAAAACTGAAAAACTAAACTGGAGGAAGTGCACAATGAGTTGTGAGGGATGAAAACACCTGCTGTCACAGAGGAAGCTGTCAGGCAAGCTTTTTTTTTTAGAAGGTGCCAGTGACACCTTCAAGAAAAATACTGAACTATGAATATGGAGCTGGAAAATGCAGATATACATCATTTTACAGTTAAGCCTGAAGGGAAGCTTTAATTGCAGCAGCAAGTTGTGTTTTTACAGTTATGTTTTAAGTTAACTTAGGCATAACTTCCTACTGTAGATACGAATTAAAGGGACAGTTCGTCCCAAATCAGAAATACCAATTTTTCCTCCTACCTGTAGTACTATGTATCCATCTAGATTGTTTTGGTGTGAGTTGCCAATATTTGGCGATATCAGACCTTCTCTCAAATATTATGTAACTAGATTGTAGTAGTAAGATTTTACATGTCCAGCAGAGTCACCCTATCAACCTATACGATGGTCAGGTAATGAGGAAAACCCCACCCTCTTTATGCTGAGTTTCAGCTTTTACCTTCAGGATCTTGGTTCAGATCCCCCTGTTAGGAGTAACAGGTAGAGACATTCTTTCATTTACATTGCTATTTCTTTGTAAAATGTAGGTATGGGGGCGAGCAGAGGTAGTAGGTAGTGAGGATATTGTCTAGTGCTGTTATTGTGAGTTGTTTTGTTGTGTTTTGTATGGTATTTAAAATGGTGTTTATAATGAATGCCATAACGTGTTTTTTTCTGTATACTAGTCTTGCTTTAGAACCAATTGCCCTTGGGGATAAATTATAATGATGAGATTGGACTGGTCCGGGCAGATCTTTGGTAGAAAGAAAATAGTGAAACTGCTCACAGCAAGGTCTGGGGATTATCTTGAGTGCCTGGGAGCTATGTCTTCAGGGTTGTCTTAGAGCCATTACACTTGTTTTGTTCCCTACATTCTAATCTATTTCCAATCCAAGCAGTGCATCACGTAGGACCTGATCTAACCCTAACCCACTAGAAAGTGCCCTAGAGTTCCCAAACCAAAACTCCCACCCAATCATTAGACCTTTCAAACAGGCAGGGCTCTGCAGATTATCCAGAAACCTTCAAAGAGTCCCAGAACCAGATAACTAACTCAAATTGAGCACAGAGGGGGTGCTCCACCGCCCCAAACTCCAAATCAGCCCATCATCCCAAGGGCCACACTAAGTCTGTTGCGTGTGGAATGAAGGCTGTGCAGTTGAATGACCTGCCACCTATGGTGCTGTGATATACTAAAGGTGATCAATAGGTGAGAAGTTGAAGATGATCATAGCAGGCACAAAGTAGCCCTTTCACTGTAAAACTTGAGACAGAAAGAAGATATTTCTTGTGGGAAGCAGCCAAACCAATGTATAAAAGACACCATGACACTGTACACGATGAATGTGGGAAACACACAGAGTTCTGCCATAACAGTGCACTAAGCAGATTGCTTTAAGACTCATGACACAGAAAACTAAATCATATGGTTCAAAAACTATTTCAAAATGTTTGTATAGCCACTACAGTCATTGGTTGGCCCTCAAGTTAACAAGGGTGAAGCAATGGCTAAGAGTGTGTCTGGAATTAAGTTATTTGGCTATCTATTCAGACATGAAGAAGTATCACTGTCGGTTTGCGGTAGCAATGTAGCAATATACTGTATCCAGCTCAGAAGGTATTGACACTAGTGATTTGATATGAGTCAGTCCATTCAAACACTGCATGGCATGACTTCCCCGTCCCCCAAGATTAAAGGGTAATTTATGTATTACAATCAACCAATTTTCCGTTAACTTACATACATTGAAAGCTAGAATAAAATAGCACTAAAAAAACACAGTCTGAGATTTTTTTTATGTATTATGTAGTACTAAATTAAAATATATATGTTCAAAATTGCATATCTGTATTGATAATTTAAAGGGATACATAGGTATACTGTAACTCCTTCAATTATCAAGCTTCGCTTAATAAAGACATAAGCAATTATGCAATGTTCTCATTAGTGTCTTATCTATTGCTTCATTGCAAGCAAGGGCAAGCTTGCCCTATATTCTGAGTGGAATGTAAATGCTATGAAAATAAATGATAGGGCAATGAGATGCTTGACAGTAACTATTAGGAATATATTTGCATAATGCAAGCAAACAATGGCATAGTCAGATAACCCCTTAACACCGGATTTTGTAACAGAAGAGGGACCAAGATAGATACCCATCGTCTACGCCTCATTAACTTGCCAAAGGACACTGGCCTATTAACCGCTTGACAGAGCTTATTTTTTAAACTAAATACTTAACCATAACCTGACCTTTAAATGGGGGGTTTTGTTGTCTACCATAGACATATAAGTAGTTGAAATCACAATTTTAGGGGGTTAAATATTGGCCAAACAACCAAAACGATTTCCTCTGGTTTAAAGGAAGATGGGAAACTGAACAGTGTATTAGCATGAACCAAATAATGCCAACACAAATAGAATTATAGTTACTTGACTCTATGGGTTTAATCAGAGCAAGAATGTTCAAAGTAAGGTTAAATGAAATAAACATTTAATAACATTGCAAATGAATGTGTTACAAGACTAACATGTTACAAAATGAAGGTTAACTCTTACCTACTCTACCATGATTATTGTAAATCAGAGAGACAGCAAGAGCTGTGCAAAGAGAATGAGTACAAGGACAGGCCAGAGCTGAGGAGAATGTCTCAGGAGATGAAGAATCCACAGAACAATGCTTCAGAATTCCTTTTATACACAAGAACAACCAATCAGACCAAATCTTGACCCTTACTTATCAACATATGACTAGCATGGCTACAGTAAGTTACACAATGGGCTGTGAGAGCCATCAAGTTGAGACCCTGTCGAGCAACACACGCCTTACACAGTTAACTTTTGTGAGACGTTTCTTATAGTTTCTACTACATGGAAGGCTGTAGTGTGTATGACATGTACACATTGACATCAGTACTGTAGAACAACGTAATGTACAAAAATCACTAAAATGCCAACTGATTCTGCTGCTGTAATAACATGTCTGGAGTACCACCTTCTTAACCTTGCGAGGCTAAATTCACGGAATAACGACCATGCAATAATCTTTCTTGGCAACCCCCAGTTATCTATTTGTGCCCGAACCACAGTCATTTGGACCAATCAGCTTCATATGTGTAAATACTGCCAGCTATGGATGTGGTTGAAGTTAGCCCGTGATAGATGTGGACAGATAGATCCAGCCAATCACCTGCCAAGTATTTTTGAAAGTGCCTGCCCTTTTACAAACAGTATGGCTTCCTTCAAGGATTACTTCACTGTATGGTTATGTGTAACAAACCGTTTAACCTTCTGGCTGGTATTAAAAAAACAAATACCTGTTTGGAAAATCTCTCCAAAAGCTATTTCAGAAGGCCAGCCAGCCATGTTTGCAGACAGATGGCCTTTGTCCCAAAGGCATCCTTGTGCAACCCTAGGAGAACCAGCACACCACATAGTGCCTTTACTTTTATTCCTCTAAAGTGCTTGGTTTTCAAGCAGAATGAATGTTTTTGACCAACATTTGGCCCTTGATGTCCAATTAACTATAATCTCTCAAGTCAGTCCACATTTACACCTAAAAGTAATGTCCTTGAGTGTTCATCCACAATATTAGCAAATGTGTTGTGACTAAGTGAAACTGTGTATATCCTTTGTATACATGTTTTTGAGAAAAAAAGAGGGAGAGTAAAAATAGCAACATGAATGATGGAGTGAGGTCAAATATAATGTGAGGACACTTAACCATACAAATGTTCACAAGAAATGTATAAAATGTTTTTACAAAAGAGATATTCACTGTCATGTCAGCATGCAGATTTAATCTTTCCAATAAGCAGGCTAAGTGGTCACATGTCTCACTCAACCACTGAAGAAAAAGCTTTAACAAATCTCTTTTGCCACATTCCATAATAAAAGTGTGGCAGGCTCACAACACCATACTAGTAGTACAGACAAAGACTTTCTGTCATCTTATCAATAAATGTTTTACTTATAATTTCAACCCATATGATGTTAAAATAGAGCTTCTTACCGATACCACAGGTGGTACTACACTCAGTCCATGAGCCGAATTTCCAGAAGAAATCTGAACTGGGGATGTTGTTGTCAGAGTCTTGAGAGACCTCTCTACTGATGGTGTATTCGTAGCGCACTCCAGGGTTGGTTTCCTGGAAAAGAAGCTGAAACACACAGAGAAAAGAAATAATCAGTGTCAGCAGTACACTGTGTACTTACAGTAAGGATTATGTGTGCACTTGTAGTCTTTAGCAATTTAGGGATGTATATATGTGGTTACATTTAGTGTGTGTGTGTGTGCATGCATGTGTGGGCTGTGTGTGTGTGTAAGTGGTGTGTGTGTGTAAGTGGTGTATGTGTGCATGTGAGGGTGTGTGTGTGTGGGGTGGGGTGCATGCATGCATGTGTGTGTGTATGCATATAAAATTGTTCTTAGGTGCCACTTGTTAAGGAGAATACATAAAGGTAAACACACTGCAGGGGATGCTGACCACAGTCCATGTAACCTCCTAGTTCTCCAGAGCCATCAACGCTTCAGTTATAGAACAGTTCAATCAAAGCCCCAATTTTCACTCACCTTCTTGGATCAATGGTTGCAGGGAGGCCCTGCTAGCCTAATGGAGCTACTCAAATACACTCTTAACGCCAACAAGAGTACTAAGTCTCTGGGGTCATCTTGGGACACTGCATTAAAAGTCTGAGAAAGTCCCAGCAAACAGACATTGACGTTTGGCTTTGAATACTGAGCAAACATGGATTTATAGGCTTGGGCACAATACGGGATCCCTCCAGCTTAACAGTCTGCCGAGAACAAACCCTGGCATCTAAACTCCAGAAAAACAATGATTTGCATTGCAAAATCTTTAAAATGCTACAATACAATGAACTGAAACTTTTGACAAGCGTTCAGAATCTGAATGATCTATCCCGTTAGTTATTGTGTGTGTGTTTTGATTGGTTAAGTATGGGTGTGTGTCAGCATGTGAGAGGGAAAATATTGACAGTACGGTATGCATGTATGTATGTTTGTTTGTGCGTGTGTCGATATGTAGTTTGTGTGGAGTGGGATTCAAATCCCACTAAAGGAAAGAGTTCTTTCTACTATACACCCGCCTGGTGTTGCCCCCTCCCGCCCCCACCCCTCCCAGCCCGGTCCAGTCCACTAATGATGCCAGCCGCCACTTTCATGTGGGCATGACAGAAGCCGCCGCATTCAATTCAAAGAGCCCGAAAAACATGTCCTCAGCATAGTTTCTATAATTAATAAAAACGATAAGGGGTCAGTTCCACAAAACATCAGAAAAAAAATGCTGGGGGAACATTATGAAAATAGCTTCACTTCCAGGAGGAAAAATTGTAGTATCCAATAAGTTTTAATTTGCCTACAATGTTTCTCAAGAACCTCATTACAGTCATTAAACAATAATTTCACAACACAACTAAAAGATAACATGAAGACAGGTTCTAAATTGGGGGCACAGTTTGTTTTGGTAGGTTGCTTGACTGATTTAGGGCTCTCTTTGAGACCGACAAACACTGAGTTAATGTGAGTCATTGCAAACACCTCTAAAGCCTTAAGTTCAAAGGCCAATTCACTCATAATAATTACTTGTTTACTAATGCCCATAGTGGGAAACTATCAGTAAAAAAATAATAATGATGTCTTAGATGAGAGGGCTGCAAAGTTTTAAAACCTGTGAGTGAATAATAATAATCAAGGTTAATAATTACATTGCTAAAGAACCTCTGAGCTGAGTAAATAGTCAGTGTGTACAGCTGTGTACTTACCAAATGTGTTTTATTGTCCTCAGTTTAACTAGTTTAACGATGGCTTGTGTGTGTGTGAGTGCAGGTGTTTGCGTGTATACGTGTGCCTCTCCAACCTGTATCCAAACTGGCTCCATTGTTGGTCCGGGGGAAGTCAGATTCTCCAGGTGCCCTGTCCTCTCATAGGTAAATATCGTCCCTGCTACTTTGTAGTCTCCATTCCATTGGATAGTCCAACCACCGTTCAGAAAGTACTTTTCCGGGTCATCGCTTCGGAGTGCCAAGAAATTTCCAGCTTCAGCCACCTCCTCAATGCGGATGTCCCGCGCCCCTTCTGGGATCAGTCCGATATCAACGTAGCCTGGAAGACACACAGGCAAAACATTTGGTGGAACTGAAATATTGTCCCCAAAAATATTGAGAGGGATTGTCACAGAGACAGACTTTCAAGATGTGCCTTCAACTATGAATGGGATAGCATACTCCCCCAAAATGCCCATGGGTAGTAATCTATTAGAATCTCTCAGTTGGAGTCATCCTCTGCAAATAGTATTTGCCCTTAGTTTGAACTTTTCAAAGGTTAAAACTGATCAGTGGTTGAAGACAGTGTGCTGCCTTACCAAGTCCTTCGCTCTCCTCAAAAGTCTTCTTCACTGTCTCACAAGTAGAACCATTGCCATTGCATATCCCACAGCGATCCTCCACAGCATTGGAGTCAATTTCATAGTCACAGCCCACATTCTGTAACACACAAACCCAAACATGCATACTCTGGGTATACTAATTGCAGCGAGCATTGAATATTGACAGCCTGTCTTCAAGGAGGATACAGTGTAGTATGATAACAATGTGCAAATGCTATGATTTGTACTTTCATGTTCATCTGTATAGGTTCACCAGAGACTGAGGAATGTTTTACACTTTCAATTTTCTGAAAGCCATTAGAGTCAGATTCACCTAAGAACAGATCTATATAAACTACTAACACAAGCTTTCCAAAACACATTCATAATTTTTGTATAAATAACATTTGAAACCTGCTAGAAAAGCATGCTAACAGCATACAAACAGCTATTTTTATAATCATCTCCCAAGTTAGTTAAAAAGTTAGACCATAGAAAATGTATGCTGTTGAAAGTACAAGATACATCAATGAGCATAGTCTGGTTGAAAAGCAACAATTATAATACATTAAAATCATATTTGTCAAACATTTACATAATTTCAAAGAAGTTGAACTAAGGCCACATTGTTTCCCCTCTTGCTTCATAAAAGTTAAAGAGTCAATGTCTAAACCCTTCAACTAGGACAATCTCACTAACTTTAAGATGAAATCTTAGAAGCAAGTTCTCATTCTTTTTGGTAACTACAGTTAATTGGTTTTTCCAAGTGAACTTGCAGTAGAACTATGTTAGTCTTCCATTCCTTAGATCATATCTGGGAGTAACTTGTCTAAATAAATCAGTCTGAGCCAGGAAGAACACATAAATGGACGATAAAGGATGACGGATCGTAACATAAATTCTGCACTAACTTGTCTAAAGTCTACAAACGTGTAGCCAAAACCATAACAACTAAGCCAACTGAGCTGCTCAACTGAAGCTAAGATAACAAACCTCCTTTCCTTGTGCTTCAAACAACCAGACTAAACCATCATGGGAAATATGAATATTGTTACATCTGTGTCAAGTCAGGACACCTTTGCAACATTGATTTCCATATAACAGTTAAGGATGGTGCAGCATGTGCGAGACCCTTTGTTAGTCTTTCAACTAACAAAAGTATCTTCATACAGTGTGCGAAACATGTAGTGCAATTTTACAATGACACAACAAGAAGCAGACTACACAAAAAATGCACATATCCAATGCAGTTCCTGAGCACCATGATAGAATAAGATTACTGAGTCAACAGGATAACCTTGAAAACAAACAGCAGTGACCCTGGTTCCAACCTGGCGATTGATGAGGGAAATTGTAATACATGCACAGTGTAGGTAAGATACTAGAGGTGAAATCAAATTAAATCAGTAATTACCTTACAGATACCATTAATGCACATGTCTCGACTTGTGCTGCCTTCCAAGCACTTGGTTCCATCAATAACTGCGTCCAGCATCTTTTCAGAGAAGTACTCATTCAGAGGACGGCAGTGTAGCTCACAAGGGTTCACTGACAAACGTAGACAATAAAAGAGTCTCTAAACAAGACCAACGGATAACAAAAACATCACACATTTTATTTAAGTATCAATGGCAATGTATCTTAAAATGTGACAATTTGTTGTTGTGTGTGTGTAGGTCCCCCTTTTGCCGCCAACACAGCCCTGATCTGTCGAGGCATGTACTCCACTAGACCTCTGAAGGTGTGCTGTGGTATTTATCAACTGGATTGAAATCTGTGGAATTTGGAGTCCACTTATTCACTGATTTCCTTCTTTGGACCACTTTTGATAGGTACTGACCACTGCAGACCAGGAACACCCCACAAGAGCTGCAGTTTTGGAGATGCTCTGACCCAGTCGTCTAGCCATCAGAATTTGACCCTTGTCAAAGTCCCTCAAATCCTTACACTTGCATTTTTCCTGCTACTAAAACATCAACTTTGAAGATAAAATGTTCACTTCCATGCCTAATTTGGCACCACTGAAAGGTGCCATGATAACTAGATGATCAATTCTATTCACCTGTCATAAGTGGTCATAATGCTATGGCTGATTGGTGTACACGCCAAGGTCTGTCCCAAGGTAACACTCACCTTTGTTGTTGACTTGCACCCATTTGTAGAACTTGCCTTTGTAAGGCATTGTGTTAAAGTGGCTGCATTGGTTGTGCCTGAACGTGGGCTGTCCAGGAGGACACGGAGCACTGTTACAAATCCTGTACCTCCGACGCTCACCCACACAGTATTTCCCTCCATATTTTGGCCTAGAAGATCAGACAGAAGGAAAAACAAACAGACTTTTTTCAATCCAATAAAATACTTATAGTTGCTCTGATATGTTAAAGAAGTTCTTTGTGGCTTCAGAAAAACACAATATCACAATTCCCTTTTGAAAACACTTCATTATCCCAAAGTAACTAAGAACAAACACATTGGATTTTATCATACCAAATATGATAATAGGCCATGTGAGACATTACATAACTGACACAGTTGAACGTTTAGCACAGTGCTAAAGCTTGCAACTACAGTTGCCATCAGTACATATCTTCACATCTTTGAATACTAATACCTTTCAAGTTGTTTCCAAGTGAGTCCATAACTTAACAATCAACATTTATATGAGAGGTTTTAAAATCAGGGTAATGGAATACGGAGGGGTATATTTAGTACATTTCGACATGGTTTAAACATATTTCTGTGATTCTTTTGCATCCACCAAAGGATATGACAGTTACAGCTGTCCCACCTCCACCCTCTCCCCACTCGCACACTTCAGAGGAAATGGAAAACGATATGAATTGGCTCCCCCCTTTTCCCTCTGGACAGGAAACCAATATTAAGTCCTAATACAGATGCCTTGCTTGCTTGCCATCAATACAAAATGGCTTGTCCTCTAAGAGGATGACAGTCATTTGGGTGTAGGTTTAGGTTTCCTACGGTTTAGGTCCTATCCTTTAGGTTTCACCTAAATTAAATGATTTTCCATAACCTTGGAGACAACAGGCATCATTCTGGCACTACCGAAAGCTAGATATTACTGAGACTGAGGTGATGATTTTATTTCTTCTAAAGTATCAATTTCACTGCACATTTTCAAAATATGATAAAGTATTTCTTATTGTCTGAGCATCCAGAAATGGCATTGGAATAGTTCTCCCCTTTTACAGTTCCAACACACGGTCTCACCATTTACAGTTCCAAAGTTGGTTACAATACCGTGAGAAATAATACTTTTACGGAGGTAGTATTATGGCTTACATTGCAATTTGCACCATTGTTCTCTTGCACTCTCTGTATTTTTAGGTTAGATTGTAAATTATGGCTACTTATATTTTATATTTTATTCCCCTTAGTATTAGCTAGACCCCCCTAGTATTAGCTAGACTTTGCTCCTTTTGTATAGTTAGTCCACATATTTAAGTTTCAATATTCCTTTATGTTTAATGCATGCACCTCTCTGCCAAAGTAAATTCCTTGTTTGTGCAAACATTCATGGCGAATAAAATCCCTTTTGATTCAGATTCTTCTTGTTCTATAGGGAAAAACTGAGCTGAAGTAAGATGTAACCATAGAAGTGCACCCATGCAGTAAGATGGGCAGTCTAAAATTGTCTCTTAAGTTCAAAAGAAACTCTGCTTCATTTGTACGTGACCCCCGTGACAATAGTCAAAGCCATTCTACTGTCTGTCCAAGAGTTCTGAGGAGAAATCTGTATCAGATTCATGTCGGGAGTCAGATGTCTGATGGCTGAGCGGTGAGGGAGTCGGGCTAGTAATCAGAAGGTTGCCGGATCGATTCCCTGCCACGCCAAATGACGTTGTGTCCTTGGGCAAGGCACTTCACCCTACTTGCCTCCCTGTATTTACTGTAAGTCGCTCTGGATAAGAGCGTCTGCTAAATGTAAATGTAATGTCCATCTCCATGTATATGAAAAAAAAATTGAAACATATTTTAGGGTTGTCAAAAACCTTACACAGGGTTGACACAGTCTCTCTGGGCGTTCTGCACTCCGGCCCCGCAGGTTCTAGAACAGGATGTCCACTCACTCCATGGCGCCCAGCCTCCGTTGACATGTTCTGGCTGGGAACCTGCTGCCACACACTCTCCATCGAAACACCACTGAGGGAAACACACTGCGTTATTACATAGAGCTAATAAATCACCATGTTATTTGTGTCGCAAGCACTACAACTGCAGTAGGGGTACAAGTATGATGTGATTCCTTGGATTATGGTTATGTAGTAGTTATTATACTTGATCAAGGAGTATCAATAGGTAAAGGAGTTCCGAGTAAAAAGACAATTAGATTTAGTTTCTACAGAATGCTTCTCACCTTGTCCTCCCCACACCTGGTCCCATCCACTGCCCCATCCAGCTTGGAGTGGCAGGTTGTCCCCACGGTGCACCACAATGTACTGCAGATGTTCTATAGAAGGAGAGCAATTGCCTATCAATTACAGATGACTCTCCTTATGTGTGAACCATCTAAAACCTACATGTTTTTTTTATTTTACAGTAGTCAGAATGGACATTATTTAGTACTTGGAGTGGACATAAAATATGTTTATGTATGCGCACGAATTGCATAAAACATTTATAAAGATTACATTCACCAATAAAATACTGCAATGACCTATGCAGCAAATATTTACTGTTATTAATACAGCTTTTTCCTTACGGGTTTAGCTCAGCAACGGATTAGAGATAGAAAATTAAAGATTTGACGTTAGGATTACTTTTATATACTTTCTCAATGGAAGGAGAAATGGCCACATCTGAGCATTTACTGCAAATGTCCACCAAATGGTACCCTGGAGAGTCAAGATTATCTCATATTTCCCTTGATGCATGCTGATGATGCCTTCATGTATGCTTGTGCTCAGCACTGCAGTCAAAGGAGCATTTCAGAAAACGTGGGTGTTGCAGGGTTTGATAATCATTGTGTTTGGTATACATAATGCTGAGAAAGAGCTACAGTGCCCTCCAAAAGTATTGGAACAGTGAGGCGAATTCCTTTATTTTTGCTGTAGACTGAAAACATTTGGGCTTGACATCAAATAATGAACGTGAGACCAGAGATCAACGTTTCAGCTTTTATTTCCAGGTATTTACATCAGGATCTGATGCACAACTAAGAAAATATCACATTTTGTTTGAATCCACCCATTTGTCATGTGATCAAAAGTATTGGAACAGATATACTTAAAACATATTTAAGTGAATAAGACTTAATATTTAGTTGCAAATCCTTTGCTTTCAATAACTGCAGCAAGTCTGTGACCCATTGACGTCACCAAACTTTTGCATTCTTCCTTTTTGATGCTTTCCCAGGCTTTCACTGCAGCCTCTTTCAGTTGTTGTTTGTTTTGTGGGGTTCCTCCCTTCAGTCTCCTCTTAAGCAGGTAAAATGCATGCTCTATAGGGTTTAAGTCTGGAGATTGACTTGGCCAGTCTAATACCTTCCATTTCTTGCCCCTGATGAACTCCTTTGTTGTTTTGGCAGTGTGTTTTGGGTCGTTATCTTGCTGCATGATGAAGGCTCTGCCAATCAGTTTGGTTGCATCTTTCCTTAAATTGGCAGACAAAATGTTTCTGTAGACTTCCGAGTTCATTTTGCTGCTGCCATCATGTGTTACATCCTCAATGAAGATTAATGAGCCCGTCCCAGAAGAAGCCATGCAAGCCCAAGCCATGACATTACCTCCACCGTGTTTCACAGATGAGCTTGTGTGTTTGGGATCATGAGCAGTTCCTTTCTTTCTCCAAATTTTAGCCTTTCCATCACTTTGGTAAAAGTTAATCTTTGTCTCATCAGTCCATAAAACTTTGTCCCAGAATTTTTGAGGTTCATCTCTGTACTTTTTGGCAAATTCCAGCCTGGCCTTCCTATTCTTCTTGCTAATGAGTGGTTTGCATCTTCTGGTGTAGCCCTTGTACCTTTGTTCATGAAGTCTTCTGCGAACAGTAGATAGTGATACCTTCACTCCTGCCATCTGGAGGTTGTTGCTGATCTCACTAACAGTTGTTTTAGGGTCTTTCTTTACAGCTCTCACAATGTTTCTGTCATCAACTGCTGATGTTTTCCTTGGTCTACCTGTTTGACGTCTGTTACTTAGTACACCAGTAGTTTTCTTCTTCTTCAGGACATTCCAAATGGTTGTACTGGCTATGGCCAATGTTTCTGCAATGGCTCTGATTGATTTTCCATCTTCTCTAAGACTCACAATTGCTTGTTTTTCACCCAAAGACAGCGCTCTGGTTTTCATGTTGTTTTCACCTCTGAATACAGTCTGCATAGACAAAACCTATCTTACCCAATCTGAACCTGAGTGTAGACATTCAGTGGTATTTATTGATTGAATAATGTATGTAATAGGACACACCTGGGCAACAAAACACACCTGTTAGTCACATGTTCCAATACTTTTGCTCACGTGACAAATGGGTGGGTTCGAACAAAAAGGTGATATTTTCTAATTTGTGCATCAGATCCTGATGTAAATACCTGGAAATAAAAGCTGAAACGTTGATCTCTGGTTTCACATTCATCGTTTGATGTCAAGCCCAAATGTTTTCAGTCTACAGCAAAAATAAAGGAATTGGCCTCACTGTTCCAATACTTTTGGAGGGCACTGTATATTATATAATATATATTATGTGTTACTAAGGGGGACACACTGTTGTAACTATGAAGAATGATTATGGATTATATGATTGAAAATGAACCTCTTAATCACCTTATATTACTGAAAACCAGATGCTATTAAACCCAAAGTGCAAATCTGGATAATTAGGGGCTGAGGGCGAGAAGATTATGTCAATAATCTCAAACTTTGCTGAGTTTCACTTTGGATATTGGTTGAAAACGTAGTACATATTGAACAACTTAAATTATTTCCTCAATTAGCAATGTATGTGCGTTGAGATGGCAATAAGAGCCCAAAGGTCAGTTTCGAGTTTATCAGAGGCAGCAGCTGGGAGATTATCTGAGATGTGGAACTTGGTCTTTTGTTGCTCTCAGGCGGCTGTTGTAGCTTTCAGGTGGTGACATTTGGAGCAAACAACCGGTGACCATATTGTCATTTCTGATTAGACTAGGGTTGTGAGAGCGTTTTTCAATTTTGTCTTTGGCTCTTGGGGGACTTAAGTCTGTTGGGCTTGCAGAAGCTGAAAACAACAATAGATAATTGTACTGAGCTGTGAAGGATCTGATGCCCTTCTATTTAAATGACAATATGTTTGGTGAGACTGATAGTTGGCTGGTCACTACGGAGATAAAATGAGACAGGAAAGGGCAAAAGGAAGGTCATACATTACGCAGTTGCTTGTCATCTGGAGTACTGCATGGTGTCTAGAAAACATAATCACCAATGCATTGTGTACCAATGTATTGTTATAAAACCAAATACAACCATTTGGGTGTGTATCACTTAAATACACCATTCCAAAAGTAAATGGAACAAACACAGAACAACTTTTCTAAACATGAGAGGGACATTTCCCCTCTATCTTTAGTAAAGCTGTGTCAAAGATTGCAGTACTCATGCATGATTCAATACCTCCCAGGGGGCCAGAGCAAAAAAAAAAAAACTGTTTTATATAAGTTACATTATGTGTTATATCGGAAAATGCTGCTGACGGTGGATAACTAGGGATAAGGCAGGGTGTGACTGTAACCTAAAGTGACTTTTGGTAGTGATACTGCTTTTTGTTGCAGTCAGCCTAACAATAATACCCTACAAGGAAGGTGCATCTAAAGAAAAGTGATAATACTTTAAGGTCAAATTCTGTGTGTAGCCATACCATGCCAATAATACATGCATAATTGAATAATGTCACCTTTTTTCTTGTTGTGCCTCATCTGCATAAACAATACTCATGTCTTTGCATCTTCTGCTGAAATATTCAACACTCATTAGCCAATCAGGCTTAATCTTAATGTCAAGTCTTACAACTGTTTTGAAGGCTAACTCTTTATGTATTGATAAGTATTAAGCATTCTATTTTTAAACCACAGCCCAGCTTGAACGCCCAACCCTAAATACATTTCGACTCTGTATTTTAATCAAGCATTAAATTAAGTGAAGTTTGTGCCCATGGATTGATAGGAATCTTTCTCTGATTTTCAAAAGTAATTTTCATTCAAAGTATTTACAAATGGGATGACAAATGTAGCCCCAACATACCCGTGAACAGGCAATTCAGGGAAATTGTATTGCCCATTCTTGTTTACAGGCATTGGCACCAAATTCTTGGCAAAGCAGTGACTGATGTCTATCCAAAGGCGTCTGTCCGAGTGGGCTTCTCTATAAAACTAATGGTATTCATTGTCATGGAATCAATCCTACCTCTGGCTTGGAGCATTGACGTGTGATACACCTCTCTCCCTCTCCTGTTTGCCCACTCTCTTTGTCGCTCTCCTGTTACTTATCCTCCCTGCCTTGTACACTCTATCATCACCTGCTTCATGTCTATTTCTCTTTTATCTTCTTTGTAGTCTTTCCTTTGGGGGTCTTTGTGACTTTTTACCTCCCCTTTCTCTTCTCACTACAGAATCTTAATTGTACTGTGTTCCTGCTGTCTTTGTTGACATTGTGTCTCTTGTTCTCTTGTTTCTCCCTTGACTCTCTCTTTTCATCCTCTCCTTGCCCCTTCTCCATTATTAGGTCTCTCAAAAACGTTACGAACAGCTGTGAACAACCAAGAGGGTGTTTGTTTCTTAAGATAATTAAAACCTCACACTCTCTCATGCACACACAATCCTGGAACTAGACTCCCCATAATAAAGTCAGTTCAGTTAAATCTCAGAAAAAGAACACTATCCATCCCTGACATTGAAATGACTTCCAATTTGTCCAGTGAGCTCAAGTTGTGAGCTCAGCACCCAGCGCTGGGCCTGCTCATCGCCCTTACTCCACAACGTTTCAATCCAGTTGCTTTAATAGTTTAAAATGTCTGTATCAAAGCACCAAATACACATGGTGTTATTTTTTTCAGGGGCACTTGCAGTAAATCCATCTTAAATCACAGTCATTCCAGCCCGGATAAGTAAGTATACATTTTCCCTGTTTGCTTCCACCTCAGACCAAAATATTATTTGCTGAGGCGAGACGGACGTGAGTTTAGCTTTAAGGTTGCAAGTGGGTAACTCAGCCAATTCACTCCATTAATAGTAGCCTAAGTAAACACACATGGTTCGTCCCATATGGTCAGTAAAATGCCTTTTGCCAAGCCTTCAGGCCATAGCCCCGGTTTTGAAAACTGTATTGATAACTGTATTGTAGGTTCCCCCTACCTGATATAATCAAATCAGAAATGCATTTGAATGCACCAAATGTTCTTTCTTTAACAACTCGGGGTGTTGATACCATTGATTGCATGCGATGATGAAAAGGCTATTTGGTAGGAGGTGTGGCACTCCTCTTATGCATCACTCCTCCTCCTGAGGCCTCCTCCTGACACTCCTAGAACTAGCACCACCTACTCCACTTCCCAAAACATGTTCAACTGCAAACTGAATCTGCGCAAAGGCATCTGAGGTGGCGTGAAAAATATCAAATTCCTGCAATGGTAGCTAGAGAGGTTTCTGAAACGAGTGGAAGCAAACGGAGGAAAGTGAGTGCAGAGGATCCTCTTAAGGATCTAAGGGTATGCTGGTGATCCTCAAAGAGAAAGGGATAAGCAGGAGAGGAAGATGAAGTAGAGGGTTTGGGCGGATAAGTGGGAAAGTGTGGGGGGTTTATTGGCGTCACATTAAAGATTGTAGATGCATGACAGAAGATGAGAGGAGTGGAGGGTGAGGGGGTGTACTGGTAATAGACATGTGGCTGTTGTATGAAAAAACTATGTTAGCTGTGAGTGTGCTGGTGTGGTGTGCTTGTGTGTGAGGATGGTTTGTACAGTATGTATGTGTGACTAAATATAAATAATTTGATTGTGTGGATGTGACACACAAGGCTGTGTGGGAGAAACAGTGCACATTGTATGTGTGTTGTGTGTTAGAGCAAGAGAGCTTGCGTGTGTACCAGATAGAGGCAGCTTGTGCATGTACTGTGTGCATGTACTGTGTGTCTCTCTGTGTGAGAAAGATAAAGGTGGTGCTTAAGTGTTTGGGTGTCTTACATCGACGTCGTCACAGAGCAAGGACCCAGAGCCATACTGCAGTCGACACTGGTGAGCAGCGTCGTACAAAACCCCAGCGGGTCTGGTGTTAAGAGCCAGCTCATTTCTCATTGGGGGGTCATCCAAACACCAGCCCCAACCACGACTGTTCAGGGGAGACAATGATACACAGTTAAAGTGGAGTCAGACTCTTTTATAAGTAAAGTCAGACACATAAATATGTGTCTGACATGTAGAGATGAGTACACAACCATAGATCTGATAGATATATGGTAGGCACACATGGATAAAACCACTGGTACATGCATATGCAATCATGCACCAAGCACTTTATGTTACACATACTATAAATACATACTGTATATCTACTGATTCAGGACATAAGCGCATTTTGCCAGTCAATACTCAAATGAATTAATATGTCATGGAGTTGAAGAGCTCTATGTGACAGTGTTGACAGTGACAGAATAGAAAATGACTAGAAAAACGTTGACAGGCTGACAGAACACTAAGTGACACACTTGACAGAAGTGCCCATGACATATCACATTAAGCAAGGCCTTCACACACTCCACACCCCTCCATGGCCTACCCCAACCCAGTTTTTTTTGTATCTCAATACTTTCCATTTAACCTTGTCGTGAAGGATGAAGCTTTAATCTACTAATCAAGAACGCAGTGACGATCTAAAACTTCATTTGCATAAAATAATCAATTTCCTGACTTCTGTCATTATCAAGAAAGTATGATAAAGGGTTTTCTCCAAAAGCACAAGGTGAATTCCAAAAACTTCCTGGACTGAATGGGTTCACAGTGACCTGAATCCTGTACTAGATCTAACAGAGATTGGTTTGAACTGAAGAAATTAAAAGACGACTGTTGGCTTTGATAAAGTATGCATATTGCTGAAATGAATTGGAAGAAGCAATCTAGGTGCTCTGTCCAGCTGCACTAAATAGTCAAATACTCAAAACTGCTGACACAGCAGAGCGCATTTGTAAAATCTAAGATACATTTTACCAAGATATTACTGTCACAGCTAAAGCTACCTAACTATACAAGAAATACATAAAAACACACACTAGTTACAGATAATTAACTATGCAAAGACATAACTAATATATTGTAATAAAAACAAATCTCTGTGTACATTTGTAGTAATCCCATTCAATTTAATCCAAAACTATATACATGATTTTTCCCCCATTCAAAACGTGGATTAATGGGTTAATCTCAGGGCAGCACTATTTAGAATAACTGCATAGTTTTTTTCTAAGAAAGGGCAACATTTATTTCACCTGCTCACCTCACTTTGACCCATACACTAGACTTCCTGCTCAGTGAGACTTCACTGGCCAGTTTTTATGCACAAATCAAAAAATCAAACACATTGGGAGACCTACTACTGGCCACTATGCGACAGCAATTAAACTGTTCTCCATGAGTGACTTTGTACTGTGCATGGGGTCTACTGAATTGAGGTTCACAGGGATACTGGAGGTTGAAAGCAGCTTTTGGAAATGGAAGCTTTCCTGAAAAGGTCAAACATGGTCAAAGAGTAATTTATCAAGGCTTTTTCTTCAGAGTCAACACACAAATATGTTTGTAGTTTCAATATTTTATACAGTCACTTTGTTGTGACTAATATTCTGGCAGGTAACGGCATCAAATGTTATTAGTTATACAGGGTGAAAATCAATTGGTTGTACAGTACCAGGAACAACTAAACTTAAAACTTTCACATAGTTCTCCTGTCTAATAAAACCAAGTACAAGTCCCTGAAGTCCCACCCAATTGCAATACAGCACAAGAAGTTGATTGTTTTTTCCAGATGTAACTACACAAGTTTATTTTTTTACCCACTCAAAGAAAGAAAATATATTGAAACTGCCCTGCAGCTTTGGATTCAGGATTCAAGCAAACTTTACTGCAGCCAAGACAAAGGCAGAACAAAAGACACACTTTCTGAGATTTCTAACTCACTCACTTTCAGCAAACAGATGCAAACTCCTAACACAGCTTTTCTTTTGGTGCCAATACAGCTATTCAAATGATTATATCATTGAAACATGATTCTCACAGTATGAGAAATCCTAGGGGACCAATCACTTGGAAGGGGAAAGCGACCAAGGGTTTTCTGGCCAGGCGTTAAGATAAATAATTGATTAAATTGGCAAGCTCTTGCAAAACACATACACTTACTGTACACACACGCATGTGTGCATACACAGTACACACACGTACGTGCACACAGTCCCCCATCCATGCATGCGGTAAGAGGCCTTTGTGTATGGACTCCCATGAGTGAGTGTTATTCCTCTTCCCTCTTCCCTAACTCGTGGTTAATGGATTCCATATGGTGCTTTGAGCTGCGGAACTAGGGCAACTTTGACAGGCGATTCAACCCAGACCCAATGCGCAATGTTTTTAGAGAAGGGGGCGGAAAGGGGATTCCAACCTGTCGGCTCTACATCTGGCAACCAGAAACATAACACTGAGACAGAATTCTACAAGATACTATTGGCTCCCAGACAAGACTGTAAATAGATTTGTTATGCTGTTCACTTGAACAGAATGCTTGAAGCAACTTTTAGCAGAGTATCAACAAAATGTATTAAAGGGTCTCTAACAGCCCAACATATAAGGCATTAGAGTGGGTCCTTATTATACTTAAAAGCTGTATAGTTGTAAAGGCTCATATTAAGAGAGATGTAGGACTGAGAAGTGGACATTGGAACTATGGGAGAATGGAAAGCTTAAGAACACATGACACAAGACAAAAAGTTATTAAATAGAATATTACAAATGAGAAAGAAATGTGAGATCCCTCTAGCCTTATGTCATTATGGAATGGAAAATAAAAAAATAAAAGTGGAATTCAAAGAATGGTAATTTGAGTGGATAAGAAACATGGTTGGAGACTGTGAACAAAGAATATATAGAAAAGAAAGCAAGCTGGTAGAAGTGGAGAAGGATGGAGCAAAGGAGGGGGGGAGGGGGAGAGAGAGAGAGATAGATAGAGAGAGAGAGAGTGATAAAAAAGGGAATGAGACTGAGGAAAAACATGACAAACCAAAATACTCGACACAAAAACTGTAGCTAGAGACAAACCCAGACGGAACAGTCAGGCAGACAGACAGACACACGGACGGACAGACAGACAGAGACACACAAACACGCACGCACACAGGGATGTCACAAGCGTGGGCCACTCACTCTAGGAAGCGGGTGATGTACTGGCGGGAACAGAGTGACCAGCTGGGCGAGACAGTGCCATAAAGGAGCTGTGGAGACATGACGAAAGGTCTTTTCCCAATGGGCTCACAGTCATTGCCGTTGCCATCATGCTGAATTCCAAAGCTGCGGCATAGAAGAAGCACATCCCACAGACACAGTGAGGAGGGAAAGGATGGGCTTGAAGGGACAGATACTGCAGGGTAAACACACATATGAAGGCACTACGTGCAATGTACTGCGAAAAGTTTAGAATATATGGCACAACTGCTGTCTTACTAAATAATGCTGTCAAAAAGTGGAAAGTGGGGGTGTGCTACACTTTGCATTTCATACATCGAACATACAGGGGGTGATGGGTACCTGGTTTACAATCATCACAATCTTCAATTGTCATAAGCACACATGTCCAGAGATGATGAGAGTGTGCAAACACATGCAGAGTATAGACAAAATAAAACTGCTTATTTACAGTTAATGGGTTAACAAAACGTGTGTTTGCTTGGTGGCCCAGTAGGACCGCCCACACACGCATATGCATACACACAGGAGATTTATTTCATCAACACAGACAGATGTTAACCTCATGCTGACATTCCTGACACCATTATCCCCTATGGGCACTGGAGCATGACCTTTACAATTGATCGTTAAAGGGGGCCTCACAAGTAATACATCTACAAAGGTTTATAGCAGGCCAGGACACGGGGGCTCCTAAGCTCTTAGTTGGAAGTGATCAAGCTCTCTTTCTAAATAATAAGGTCAGAGTCCATTCAGATTCCGATAACTTCTAGTTGAATTGAGTTGAGCCTCAGAAACAGTCTATACATTAGGTACAAGATTTATACAATACGAGTAGTCTAAATTAAATTGATTCCCAACATAGATTTAATTGCTGTTGTACAAAAGGTCTGTATGCCTTGCTTTATTGTTTATTGTAAAATAGAAAAAAAGTAGTTAATACTTTATCCAAAATAATTTTATTCAGCAATTCTGTAAATGAAAGCACCTGTTGCAGTGTTGTGGCACACCAAAGTGAATGATGTGCTGCAGAAAGAATAACTCAGCCACAGATCTCCTGTGAAAAATTTATCTTAAATGGAATACATTACAAGTGTTTGGAATGTGTGTCAAAAAAACTGGGTTGTCTACTCTACACTGCACTAAGAGGACTAATTGTTGTTTTGAGGGATTTCTTTATACAAAAACTTCACCTGGCTGGTTGGACTTAGGAACTTTTAGTGCAACATGTTAGTATAATTATGAGACCAAAAGTTGGATTGATCCCATGATTTTTTGTGTGACATTAAACTAAATTACAAAAAGGTGTCATTTTATGACATTTGACAACTTTTACTCATCTTTGATAGTGTCAATAATTCCTGAGTTGACAGTATCTGGATTTCCAAGCCAAGACAGTGAGTGGGAGATGCATTTTAAAACACATCTTCAAATATCTGACAGATGACTGACATGTTTTTCAAGTGTTTTGTTCTAAAGATCTATTTTAACAGTCACATTAGAGACTATAACATGAAGCCATTTTGGTGGTATAATTGTTTTTCTTGTATAGGCAGAAATGTCTGAATAAAATTGTTGCTTGGTGTCTCTGCATGCACACTAACCACATTAAGCGCATTTGTTTCATTACTATAATCAAAGAAATGTGTATTTATAAGTAAACGGGCTATTTAACATATTGGAAAACTTGCTAAACAAATTATTTCTGCATACATCTGAAATCTGAAGACACCCCCACCAATTTACTTGGTGTTTTAATGTGGTTTTTCATAGCGCATTTCATAGCGCAACATGCCATTTTGGCTTGTATCTGAAGACTTAATGCATTAAATATATTTGATTGATTAGATCTAATAACATTTTGTTTGTATAGCCCTTTTTACAAGCAATTTTACAGAGGGCTTTAAGAATGTCTATTGAACTGTACCTAAATCAACTTAAACCCTCAAGGAACATGAAACATATGCCATACTATATGAAATGGTCTTTAAAAACTAAGAGTACAACACTTGGTAAGCTCACAAATGTAATATCCCAATATTTAATAACATGATCCCTACACTCGGTTTCTGAAAGAATGATTTAACTATGTACACATGACATCAGTGGAAATTTGTGTTTAGTATTTTACTAAACACAGGGTCCGTCAATTGAAAAGAGGATACGAAACATTCCCATTCACCACATGTACATGTGACCACATCATGTACATGTGACCACATGACCACATGTACATGTGACAACATGTACAAGTTAGCAAGTGTGCGTGTTTGTGCATGTGCATCTGTATTCTAAGGTGAGCGAAGTGATCTTACTTGTGTCCCAGCTCATGGGCAATGGTGAAGGAGAGTGGCAGACCCGTGTCCTCGCTGATGCTGCAGCTGCGATGTGGCTGACACATGCCCGCCACGTGAGACAGACCCAGAGTCTCGCAGGGCTTATTGATGGCTGCACAGATGTCCTTTCTGTCAGTGGGTAAAAAAGTACAAAGGATGAAGAAAGGACAAAAACAGGATAGATGACAAAAGATGATAGAGAACAAAAAATGATGGTGGACAAAAGAAGATGTAGGACACCAGAAGATCATAATAATTATAATAATGATTATAAATTGTATTTATAATGGTTCTTTCTTGCACTCAAGGTTCTACAGTACAGTAAAAATTACAGTCATAAAACATAATACAAAACAATAAGAACAGACAAAAATTAAATGAACAGTTAAAAGCTTGATTAAAAAGGTAAGTTTTAAGCAAAAGAAAATGACCAAGTAACATTTCTGATGGAAACGGATAGTGAGTTTCACAGTTTAGGATGTGTGCATGAGAGGTGGTTTTCAATTTGCAGAGAGGTACAGAGTGATTCAGAGTCAGCTGTCCGAAGTGCTCAGGAGGGAGTATGAGGATAATATTGAAAGGGGAATCTTATCATCTCAATATTGTCTCGAGTCCATTTCAGAAATACTTTGTAACTCATTGACGGTCAAAGGAACCAGATTAAAAAGAAAGGGTACGTACATTTTTGAGGTGAATTAAGTGCATGGGCAGTTGAATGGTAGGTTGCTAAAGTTTACTTAAAAAGACACTCTGTCATTCACTCTGTACCTTGTGAGCAGGACAGCTACATCATGATGTACTGGATGCTCATCTCCCTTCATGTTGAGACGTTTCTGCCACTTACAGAAGCTACTCAGACTGTTGTCAGCATGATGTGTGATCTTCAGTTCCTCCTGTCAAGCACAAGCATGTCCTTCTAGTGTGTATGACAAATATAAATATTGGGTACTGGATAAGTGGTAAGATTACAATTTATACATGTTTAGTTTTCAGAAATGAATAATAACTCATAGGGCATGAAGCATAAATGCAGAGTAGCGCATAAGTATAAGCATAAGTCAGATGGCTGAGCGGTTAGGGAATCGGGCTAGTAATCAGAAGGTCGCTGGTTCGATTCCTGGCTTTGCCAAATTACATAGTGTCCTTGGGCAAGGCACTTCACCCTACTTGCCTCAGGGGTAATGTCCCTGTACTAACTGTAAGTCGCTCTGGATAAGAGCGTCTGCTAAATGACTAAATGTAAATGTAATGTGGGAGTCAGGTGGCTGAGCGGGTAGAGCATCGGGCTAGTAATCTGACGGTTGCCAGTTCGATTCCCGGCCGGTGCACATGACATTGTGTCCTTGGGCAAGGCACTTCACCCTACTTGCCTCTGTGAAAATCTCCCTGTACTTACTGTAAGTTGCTCTGGATAAGAGCGTCTGCTAAATGTAAATGTTATGTAATGTAAATGACTGGCAAAATATAATTAGCATTAATACTTGCCTACACAGTGTTTAAATTATTAACCTGGCATTACTTTTTTGTTCGAGCTTTGTCACTTGTAAGAAAGCATTACTGCTCTCTGGAAAAAATAAAATGACAGATACTTGTATGGTTCTTTTTGACTGAATTGTAAAATAACATAAAAAATGTTGTCTGTAAAGAACTTCAGAAGTTCTCTTTTGGGTAGTGCAGGGATTTAGTTACTTTTACTGTGTGTCCAGTAGGTGTACTTGCCTTCTTTCCTGCCAGCTAGTCGCCTGACTGTGTGTGTGTGTGTGTGTGTGTGTGTGTGTGTGTGTGTATGTGTGAGTTCAGCTGAGGTCTTTCAACTTCCCAAAGTTAATGTTGGTCACGGTAGATGAAAGCATCATCTCAATGCCATGTACTGTACAAGGTGCGTGGATGATGTGATTACGCAATGCCTTTCATCCCACGCAACAAAGTTAAGTGTTACCAGTTCATGTTTATGCACAGGAATCTCCTGTTTGCAGACTTTGGAAATACAAAACCTTAATCATGGAAAGGTTCTAACATGAGCCAGTAGGAAATGTCAATCGGACAATGTTTTAGAAACAAAAGAAGAACATGGTAATGTTGCCATCTCTTTGCCTCTGTGAGAACTATAAAGCCAATCTGAGAAAAACTTGCAATTTGTTAATTCCAGTTCATTTGTAGTATTTACAATGAAGCTATCAAAGCAGCCTTGAATTGTAAGGTTCTCTATAGTTATGAGAAGTAGACTATACTGTATTCTATACTGTATTCTCAAGAAGTAAGAAAATTATACCATCCAAACAAATAATGTGGTGTAAATTCACTTTAAATATTAGGCTTAGGTGTATTGAAAACCAAGTTATGTTTTGCTTCTGAAAATTGAGCATCACTTTTAGCCCAAGTTGGATCAATTTCCATCTTTGATCACCACGCCCAAAATGATCACATGGCGTGCTTCTGAAAACCGCTCTTACCTCATCCTTCTCCAGCAGTATGAGACGAACCACCACAATGTTGACGGCATTGCCAATACTGGCATCACGAAAAATCAGAGAGACCTAAAACAAAATATTTAAAATGAGCAATTTATTAGATAACATTTGTACAGTGAGAACGTTTTTCTAACAGGAAAAACTAATAATTTGAACAGTACTTATTAGGACTATGTTAAAGTTTTAAATTATACTAAATAGTAAATAAAAGACGTGCTACTTAAGTGAACACGCTTTATCTCAGACTGTGGGGTGAATGTGATCGATGGATCTCATGAGATCATCCCATGGGTTGCAAGTGAAAGTACTTCATTCAATTTAAGTCCACCCGAAGGGTTTACAAATATCATTACACAAACTCTTGAAAGGCAAACTATTGATTCAAGACAGTGTGCTGCTTACCAAAATGACGATGAGTCATATTAAAGATTGGGGGGGAGACAAAGTGCTTCTCCAAGACCCCCCCCCCTTCCACACACATACTCACACATACATCTTACAATTTCCCCTTGAAACAACATATATATATATATATATATATATACACACTATATAATATGATATATATATATTCAAAGACCTGACTTCTGTTGACATTTTCAAATGTAAAATTGAAGAACACCAAGTCTTGTTTAATAACAAATCTTCACAAAAAATCTTAAACTGAATCTTCAAGACCTTGAGGGTTTTGGAGATGTGATCATATACACAGATGCGCATGCACGCATAGACACAGACATACAAACACATGGATGGTAAGACGCCTTGCTGAACAGAAGAGAGAGCTAATCTCGTTAAGTGGCCGAGTACTCTCTCCCTTCACTCAACGAGGAGGTTACAACACCCTGGACTGCTAATGTGCTGTCGCTTGCCTGGCTTAGCTCTTGCATATTAAGTGGTTAATTATCTAACTCCAAACTCATCAGAGAAATGTTTCCTTGCCCCTCCTTGCTACTGTATTTGAAGTCAAACCATCACACAATACGTTCCATATTCAGAGTGGCAGTTGTGCACATGAGGAATGGGAACACCTTGAAGCCTGAATAACATATGCGAACAAGAGGCTGCTAATGGTATGCCCTTGAGGCAAGGGAGAGTGTACAGGGGCAGCTCTCTTTAACTTATCTTTCTGTAGAGGCAAAAGGCTGAGGAGCGTCAAGTTTAGCTATTATATAGTGGATATTTCTAAATAACATGAAATAAAAAAAGGTGAGTTCAGTCTTAAACAAAAGTCCTGTGGGGACCCCAAGGCCCCAAAGTTTTACACAAGTTTACGAACCAATAATGTCACAAGGCAATAAGTCATACCACAGAAGGTTAAGCACCCTGCACAGAAAACATTCAGCCCTGAAGAACATTGTGAATAAGGTTTTTTATGTATTTCTCTGTCTTTCAATTAGCAAAGTTGTCCTGGTTCTGTGAGTTCCAATTCTGTTCAATCTTAGGAGTAAAGGTTTACATTAAACTGTAGTACGTATTAGTATGTAATACTTAATTATTATAGAATCTATAATATAAAAAAGTTATGCTACTACTTCTTATAATACATAAAAACATCTATTTGGTTCTTCTAAATAACAACACAAACCTTTCTCTACTTTGGGTGCCATGTAAAGGAAAACCAACTTTTAAATGGGCGTTGACTTTCAACAACATTCTCCCCAACATCAGGGTCAAATTCCAATCATTGTCCTCATTGATTTGTAAATGTGTCCACACCACATTGTCTGTGCAGTGGCTTTGTCATTGAGACACTGGAGACCAGCACAGCTTCAAATCAATGTATAATGGAAGTCATTCATCAGCATGCTGTCTATCCCTAAGACTCCTCAGCCTTCAACTGGAGAAAAGGCCATTTAAAAGATGAAACGTACAAACTGAACAGAAAGCACTGGGGTTTCATTTGTGCCAAATCAACTTTTCCACCATATTCTTTTAAAGCCTTTACACAAACGTCCAAAACCCCCACATATACAAAATATATAATTTTAATTAACTGGAAATACATTGTTTCCTAGCCTTACTGTATACAAAATAAAGGTTAATTCAGACCTATAACAACATTCGCAGGTCATCTTGACAACTTTGTAGCTTAAAAGTATTGTGAAAAGACTTTCATAGCTATAGCTGCTATGCTTACATTTTACTTCTACTGCATGAGCATAAATGTAACTCCCCATGTGTACTTGTATCCCTGTGTTTAGGTTGATATGACCCCATTTAAACCTCTTGAAAATTGTATTTATAGACCAAAACATAATATGACTAAATATGAGGACCCCATTTTCATTTGACTTTCAGGACTGTCGTATTCAACCTGCAAGGTGGGTCCTAAGTTTGCCCACAGGATCATTCCAAAGACACAAACATCCTGTAAAGAATGTGAACCCCTTTGACAGTTCCACATTTTGGATCAACATCCTTAGACAATGGAGGAGTGGTTGGCCCAGAGGAAGATGATGCCATTTCTGTTTGTTTGGAGTTTGCAAACCAAATGCTACAGTTTCCAACCAAAACACAGGTTTGAAGCTTTCAAGTTCAAAGGGGAGATGCAGGGGGCTGAAAAACAAGACATCTTGGGAGGATTGGTAGGATAAAGGCTACTTCCTTTCTGTATTATTTTTTGTGAAGCCAACTAACGTCATAATACTATGACATTGCGGTCTTCTTTCCTGAGATTGCATCCTTTGCTAGACCATTCAAGCAGCTGTGGCAAGACCGAGCGCACTGTGTTTTGGAAAAAGCAGCTAATGATCTGACAATGGACGAGGTCAGCTGGCTTCAGCTTGGCCTCCATCCAAGAAGTGGTAAAACGTAAGGGTGAATGGGCAGGAAGCTGTCATTTAGAAAAAGGGAATATGAAGGTTACAGTTGGAAGGCAGCTACAATACAAATCAAGTGTGTTTGTGTGTGTGGATACTTGTGTGTGTTGTGTGTGTTGTTAGGGGATGGGGTGTAACAAATTACTGACAAAGTAGATCTGCCAGAAATATATCCAATCATGCTCTGATAACATGTAAATTACAGCTACAACCATGTTTTTTGGCAAGAGAGGAAAGTCAATGACCCCGCACACACACATCAAAATGGGCACTTCAATTTGTCAAGTTGAAATTCTTACAGTCTGTGACTTCTGTAGAATCTTGAATGATTTGTATGAAGGTAAAATATGTATATATACAGTACCAGTCAAACATTTGGACACATTTTCCCATATTGTGACCTCACAGAAAGAACCGTTCAGATAGACAGTGAGGTTTGTAGAAGGTATAGTTGAATGTTTAGTAGGTGTAATGGGACTTCTGATAGGTACAAGGAGAGTTGATATGAATAATGTGGGATCAGAGATTCACCAGACATTTTGTTCCACATGCCGTTTTCGCACTTGAGAGAGAAGAGAGAAAAATAGAGAGAAAGAAAAAAAAAAGAGATAGAGAGAGATATTAGGGTGTCTATAAAATAATGATTAATTAACTAGGCTGCCAACTCTCCAATCAATTATTAGAATCCTTACATCATCCTTGACTAAATATTCAGGAATATCACCACTGAAAACATCATGATTTACCTCTTCTGGCATCTCCATCGGTTTTGTAGGCAAGACGTGATTGGATGTGAAAAACTAATGAAACTTCCCTTCCTTGGTTGCACACTCATTTACAAAGTATTTGTAACTACAATCATAGTGACTTGGCTAGCGCTAAAAGTACTTGGCAACTCACAATGTTCATGATGGCCAGGATATAGCTCTCCACGCCCCCACTTCCATGGTACTCCACCATCTTGGCATCAGCCACCACCAGAGTCTCCACCCACTTCTCCCTGCTGATGGAGCGCTGGCGAATCTTCCTCTTCCTTCGCTGGCGCCGTTCCCAGCGCTCCCGTTGCCTCTCAAAACGCTCCAAAGTGCCATCTGGATCTGGGGAGAAGACCCCAACAGGGACATTCATGTATAAGCAGCGCAGTCAAGATTATTGTGTGATGTCAGATGTTGGATGACCATGCAATGTATGTGTACAGTCTGGGGTGCTACAGGGTATTTTCTGGTCACAAGCCCTGTCTTACAAGTTGTGTTGTACATGTCTGCTGAGCCCTCTTCAGAAAACTGTGTATAAAAATGATTAAAGGCTGTATAGCACCAGACAGTATAAGTACAGATGCCAACATCTTCAACATCTTTTAGGCACCCCATTAGATGCTACATGCACTCACTCAAAGAGACAGGTGGCTGTCTCATCCCAGAATGATCCCTTACACTCAAGCAGGATAATTCCTTCTACAATTGTTTTCTTCCAACAAAATGCGATGTAAACCGGACAAACCTCCAAACCAGTTCAACCATCCTAAGCCATTTGTGGAATATTCAAGAAATCCAACTGACCTATTCTCTCTCCTCAAGAGAATCAAGAACCAATTTGTAAGTCAAAGAAATAGGCTACGGTATATTATAGTGTTTATACATTCAGCTCCAGCTGCAAAGGCTTTACTTGAATTACCAATGTCAGAGTCACACCTTGTGGGTGTTTTTCTTCGTTTCAGGCTCAATTAAGTCAAGTCATATTTTCAGCTGAACAAGTATTGAGCCAACTGCCTGGGTGATTTTTTATTGAGTGTGTGCTAATCAAATATTCTCAAAGAGATCAGGGGAGCATGTGGGATCAATTAGATTGTGTTAATTAAAAAATATATTCACAGACATGACTAGGATTGGTACTGCAGAGGTAGAATTCATGATTTGACCTGCTCAGTTATACTGTGTAATTACTGTCCCTTAAGATAATGTGTGTTATATGATTGAAAAAGCTCCTATTTCTGCCTCTGGAGTCACATTTAGGATTGCTCTTGGTAAATAGAAATCGATTGACAAATGTTTTAGCAGTGCTTGAATTTGCCTGGTGCCAAGGAACCAATGGTCAGCCATCCAAACTGAGAGGAAAGATCAACAACAATTGACTGAGATCCAATCGAGGGTGCACGTTGAAGTCATAAGTGTATGTTTCACCTTTAACACCACAGGTACTGTTGAAAGCCTGCTCTCCAGATAAGGACTGTACAATCTGACTGAAGGAAGAGGAGGCATGACGTTTGTAGATAACGTGGGCTTGTGGCCTGCCAGAGTCATCGCTGGACTGCTCCAATGGGCGGATAAAGAATTCATCATTGGTCAGCTTAAACAGTCCGGTCTACAGAGAGGAAGAGGGGATCAAATTTGGTTGCTGTTAGACATAATGAAAATTCTAAGAACATTGATAACGTAGATTATTTTGAAATGCAAGGTTTGATTGCTCTGAAATGAGAACAACATAGTACGGGGTGGCAGTGGGGTTCAGAATATTTTGTTATGAGAAACATATCAAGCCCATTACACACAGACTTATGTGGATCCAAACTTCTTAGGCTTGGCCAAAAATGATTTAGCAAATTCTACAGTATAGGAGAGATGTTAAAATTAATAGAAGAAATAAAAGGCAATGCATAGAGCTGCGTATTAAATACCCATAGAATACAGTATTATACTCATTAAATTACTATTATTCGCATCATTTTCTCTGCCTCACGGGGACCAAAGGCGGACAGAGAAATTGAGTCATAATCACAGTGAATAACTCTTCTTTTTTACTTGGACTAACCGTTTGGACATTTATAAAATTACAGGGCCATGACCTGTCATTATATCCAACTACAAATGTTTACATAGGCGACCACATTTACTACAAGCAATGTCAGAGGCCTTCACATTGGCCCATTTAGGTGTATGGAACTGTACCTAAATAAATTGCACCTAAACCAACTCAAACCCTAAAAGAAGATAAGGAAAAATTCACAGGAAAACGCAACAAAAATGTAAGAAACCTTGAGAGGAGCAATTCTGTAAGGGATTCCCTCAGCCAGAGACAGAGACACAGAGAGATGCAGACCATATGTTTAACATAGTCATGCATCAAGAGTAAAGATAAAAAATTAAATTTGCAAATGTCCAGAAACATCCAGAATTCCATATAAGAGATCTGAGTTTCCAATGTATTCAAAGGGAGAAGAATATTTTACAATCCCTCAATGACTGTAAGATTAAATAAAGACCATGTACTTTTGTCTGCATAGAAGATAAGAAGTATTAGTCTACACTACCAGTGCGCAACAAAGAAGCTATAGTACCCTTGCGGCAAAGATAAGCTGTAGTATGATATAACAAAATTAAATTTGATCATAACCATTCATTTGGTCTTCTTTTCTTAAACCCTTGAGAATGGGCTGGGACGCAACTGGAAAATTCAAAAAGTCACATTTCCTTAATGAAGCAACAGATATTATAACAATTCATGTTTCCTTTCTTTCCCCCTGAATGTGTAAGTACCAGTGTTCTTTTACTGGCATATCATAAAATCTTTACATCATAGTGGCCCCATGAAAAGAGAATTTTGCAAAGATGTCAGTGACTCTACTGTGCATACCCGATACTAATAAGGAGCACAGAGGATTGGTTGGTGCAGCCTATTTCAAAGTGCCATGCTATGCTATGCCAGTCACCTCTTAAGGATTAATTCCATCTCCATCTCTCATCTCTTTGCAGTTTTCCCCAGAGGTCCTGTTAAACAGTATCCAACCTTGGTTCCTCACAGCTGAGGGGCAAGCTTAATCTTAAGAACTAAAACATGTATCCCCTGTGGGTGCAGGGAACCTTAGTGTGCACTTCTGACAGGAATGGATGTCAGAACATGGCTCAGGAACATGCAGGCTTGAGTTGTTTTAGTTGTTCTTATTGTTTCACAATGCCCTTCTGATAACGATATGCGAGTGTAGTAAACACATAACCTTAGCACAAACACTGTCTAAATTGACTACAATCACACAACAAAGCAATAATAATAGCATGTGATATGGAATTAAGACTAAAAGAAAAGTAAATTGCACGTTGTTAGTTTATACCCCTGCTCTGTATGAGGCACGTTCATCTGACACTCTGAAATCACCCTCTGATGATAAGATTGGGAAGGAGATATAAAAAGAGCAACCATGTAGACAATTGCACACTTTGTACATCGTTTAATTTGAGGTGAGCTTTAGTTGCTAAATGAAGCAGAATGAAAGGCTTTGTCTGGTACGTGCACACTCGTTCACACAGATATACAGGCTTTATTGTAAACCTGCATCACAGAAAGACAGGCCCCTTATTTTACAATGGGACATGATTTGACAGTAATAACTGATGCAACACATCCTTGACACACAGAGGTGATGTCCTGAAGACCAAAAGGGGATTAGAGTGTATCGTTTGATGCAATAGCTTAACATTCAATCGGTGTATGAAAAATAAAAGGTATTCTAGAGATTGCCAAAAAAACATGCAATAATTTAAAGCTTTTGCAGCAAGTAAAATCCACTTTTCAGACACCAACCTTAATAGAACAACAGAGTGGAGTTCATCGCAAGTTCAAAGCAGCGGTATATGTTCTTAAAAACCTGCATCTCCTCTGAGATGCTCCAGGACACATTTTAAGATGCTGCCTTTTTCATCATACTTTCCATCAATGTTCTGAAGCTGAGGTGAGGCATTGCTTCAAAAAGATCAACTCTCGCCACCATTGTGCCTGTGCCCAAGAACACCAAGATCACCTGCATGAACGACTATTGCCCGATAGCACTGACCTCTGTCATCATGAAGTGTTTAGAGCGGCTAGCCAAATCATTCATCTGTTCCTCGCTGGCTCCCACTCTGGACCCTATGCAGTTTGCACACCGGTCCAACAGGTCTACAGACGATGCCATCACCCTGACAATGCACACCGCCTTAAGCGGAAATCCCGGGGGGGACACGACCCCCCCATCCCCCTCCTTGTTAAATTTGCTGACGACAGAACCATTGTGGGCCTCATCTGACAGTGAGGAGTCAGCCTACAGAGAGAAGGTTGATATCCTGACATCATGGGGTCAGGACAATAAACTCTCTCTCAACATCAGCAAGACTAAGGAGATGATTGTGGACTATATAGGAGGGGGCAGGAGGAGGAGCATGCACACCTTCATGTCAACGGATTCTAAGTGGAAAAGGTCAGCTGCTTCAGGTTCCTCGAGGTGAACATCAGCAATGATCTCACCTGGTCTGCTCACACAGACAAGGTGGTCAAAGCAGCCCAGAAACACCTCTTCTTCTTGAGGAGATGAAGAAGTTTGGCAGGGACTCAGTCATCCTCACTAACTTCTACAGATGCAGAGCACACTGACTGGTTGCATCACAGTGTGGTATGGGAGCTGCACAGACAGGGACCGCAAGGCTCTACGTAGTGTGGTCCGGTCTGCTGAGTTCATCATCGGCTGGAAGCTCCCTGCCCTACAGGACACTTACCACTCACACGATGCCTCAGGAAAGCTGGCAGGATTCTAAGACACTCATACCACTTCAGTCTTTTTGCCCTGTTGCCTTCTGGCAGGCGATACCGAAGCATTTGGTCTTGCACACGCAGACTGGACTACAGTTTCTTTCCAAGGGCCATTAGGCTTCTGAATGAACATTGATATGGACATTGATACACTGTCGACACACATTAGTCACTTTACACACTGTCACTTCAGCTACTGGTTGCACAATCAGCAATATTGCACTAATTGTACCCTACTTGTCTCTAGGTTAGTATAGGTTATAAGGTTAATTTAGGATATTATGTGTTTTATAGGTTTAGTATACTGTATGGTTTATTATTTTATATATTTAGGAGGTTTATTATATTATATGTTGGCTTGTTATCATAAGTACTCAGAACATAGGTTACACCTATGTCATGGTATGCCAAGTTGCTTTGCGTTGTCTTGTCCAAAGAATTTCAGTGCCCAGTCTGACCCTGTGTTGTTCTGTGCATCTGACAATAAAATACTTGAACTTGAATGCACAATCAAATACATATTAAACGGTTTGAGGTGATTTCCTTTGATGCCACAGTGGATCAAAATCACTTTAAAAAAGCATAAATTCCATCACAAATAGGTATTCACATTTATGTTTTATAAATGTGTCTTGATTACTTCAGAGCTTCAGATGGGGATCCACGTGAGACTAACACTGTGATATCTAAATATATCCCCATCTGTTTGGACAAAAACGTTTAGGCCCTGTTTGTGTCATCCAACTGGTTACATCCTCTTCACTAATTGACAACAATATCAGTCAGTACATAAACTCACCAAGCCATTACAGGTACTTATTGCTGCACTCCCCTTCACAGACGCCTCATCCCAAACATCTCCAGAAAGGTGGCACAGCAAGGAGCCTTGGCCACGTATTTTGGCGCCCTCCAAGCCACCGTACCTGCGTTCCGTCAGAAAGCCAGGAGCCAGCAGGTGTGGGTTAAGGGTGAGGTTGAAATGCAGATTGTGGCCGTCGTGCTGCAATTGGTAGAACACACGCGTTAAGCTTCCCAGATCCCCTGGGGCCTCCCGCCGCTGTATCCGGCCAGCATGGTGGAACAGGAAGTTGGACAGGAAGTGACCTTTGGCATCCACTCTAGAAGGATGAACTACTTCGTACTGCTGGAGCTCCCTCAGAAAACTCTCTGTGGGAAGGAGAGAGAGAGAGGACAAGGATGTGTGGTCATTATCCACTAATTGACTGAGTTTATAAACAAGCATGAGAGAAGTATAAGGTGCGTTCGACATGGACTGACTTCATGCAGCGCTGCAGCCAGCTGCAGACAGCTGACTTGAAGCAGTGAATTCTGGTTAGACTTTTTGTCCGATTTGAGACGGCACCGAGGCTAGGTCACTGTGACGTAGCCATCAAAGTACCGTGAGATCGATTCGAGAACTACCGGCTGTGTAGCCGAGCGCATTTTCTCAAGAGCAACTGCACGGGTTCTAATGACGACAAAGTTATTTCATGATTGGCCAGACTCACACACAACAACTTTTACGCGTGTTTTGTCATTATTCTGACGCCTTCAATTTCGTCAATGCTCAAATCCGGACCAAACTGTTTCATTAAATTAAAAAATGTGTTGAAGAAAGTGTTTTAGACCGCCTCTTCACTAACGGAAAGACTAAGTTTAATTATAAATAAAGTAAAGTAAGCATCAGCGCTTGATCGGCCATGACTGACGTCAACGCAGCAAACCACGATAAGCAGGAATGTCCGACTTTAAGGAGGCATTTTTAACCCCTCCCCGACTGCAAGCATCTACTCTCGCCGGTCGTTTCATGCAGCCGCAGTCCATGTCGAACGCACCTATAGACAAAACCATCTGGACATCATCATATACCTAGTATCTACACTACCATGGGAAGCTCAGACAAATGTGCAATTACACTATTGAGCCATTACTGAGGAGGTATTTCACATGGCACAGATCTCAGTAGTGTGGCCCCTGGTGTGCACACACAAACCACCATTAGAGATTAATACAAGGGTTGGACAATGCATCTAAACAGATCTCAAAAACAAAATAGGGAATACACGTTCCAAAAACTTTGCATACCCTGCAGGTTTTCCAGCTCTGATACATTTGGCTTGAGATCCTGTGCCAGTATCTCAGCTGGGAATATTGACAGTAAGTCAATCGAAATGCACTGTGCACATGCAAATGCATGGTTGGCATGAACATCTCATGTTTGGTCACAGTTGTCAGCCCCTACTCTTTGTATGCTCATCTTGACCCGGCGAGAGTCATTGTCATGGCAACAAGTGTGATTGCAGCAGCACAAGCTTTAACAAAGAGAGGAAGGGGTCCACAGAGCTAGCGCAGCGAGTCAGTTCACACACATAGCTATGTATGTATGTACGCACAAGCGATGTATCCTTCCACTGACAGAAATGGAAACTCTTGATACACATTTACCAGACCCACAATAATACAGGCATTGAATACAGCTATTTGCATGCACTCACGCAGGCACGCAGACTCACACACAAACAATAGTGTTGAAGGACTGGAAAGAATTTTGGGACTGGTAATCTACAGAGGCAGTCATTCATATGACTAAACACAGCACTTTCATGCAAATACACACAAAAAGCCACTTCAGCCACTAGAAAATGCCTGTGTATCTCTGCCACTTCTCTGTGGGGGTTGTGAGTGTATTTGCAATCCATGAAAGTCATTCCAAAGCGCATTTCAACTTTCTCTGGTATCATTCAGTATTCAGCTCACTTTTGAGTGCAGTGCGAGTCAGATGTTTTTAATGAGCAAACACACATGCACATCTTGCTGTGCTAAGATGAGTCATCTCTCTTTCTACACAAATACATGTGCATCAACACACACTTGCATACATTTCACTTTGTCCATACAGAAGCACATATAAACCCTTGCAGGCAAATTACAACACAGCCTACGATGTACAGTTTATTGTCACTTTGTTTACTTTCATGCTGGACATTCTGGACAGGGGTACTTTTCTACAAGGATGTGTAGGAGTTGTTTCATGGTTCCTGTCGGGGTGCCATTGTGTCAATGTTGTGCTATGCAGTCTTCTTCGTGACCCAAAACCCCTTCAACCCAAAATAAACACATGGAACATAGTTTTGCCTCTCCAAAAACACTTGCTATGGTTGGTTTTGTAGGAGCCGTGCCACCTATCCCGAGGGTACATCTCTAGACTGTGGAGACATTTTTAAAAGAGCTCATATGCTACATCGAATGGGGCTGGGCCGGATAGAGGGACTAATAAGCTGGTTTACTCACTAAAAAGTGATAAGAGTTTGAATCTTGTGCATTAAGATTTTTACAAATCCTCTCTTTTAAATAATCCGGTTGTCTGTCAAGAAAGTATGGCGCAGAGGCCAAAAGTAGAAGACTGATTTGGCTTTGCGCTCAAACTAATGAGGGAGAATCTGGGAATTACAGTCAGAAATTATATACCCAGTGAAACCTCTGAAAGCTGTAATGTACTCTTATGTTGAATTTTCCTGAAAAAAATTATACAAACCCTTCCTAAATGAGACAATGAGCAAGAAGTTAAAACTCCTTCTAAATACATGGGTCCTTGCATACAATCAAGCTTCAAATGTGTGTATGCATTAAAGTAGCTGCATTTCTCATTGTCATACTCTTTGTTAAAAGGATGCAGGTCGTGTAACTTATTATTTCATGATTGTGGTCATGCCGGTGGTGTGCTCATGTTGAATACAGATGGGAGTTGAGTCAATCGATATTACAGAAGGGCGTATGTTTCCTGTTGTTTGATTCTCACAACACAATAAACTAGCCTAGGTGAAACATGTCATTCTCATAATCCCGTGTGTGTAATTGGGCTGTTCAGGCGTGATACATGACTATCAACAACTACCTAAGGCCTCAGTGATGTGCCTTCTCTTGACTGGTAGCCTGACAGTCACAAAATACTACTGCATGTCTCATATAACATATAATATGATGTTAGAGACAACGACCTAGCCTACAGTATCGACAACGTATCCAAAAAAACATTGTTGAGAAATAATTACTCCAATCTTAAACATTAGCTACAGTAAATTTGAACATATTGAATGCACCGTAGAAGAGGCTGTACAACAGCTCAGCTTTGTTCCCGAACCACAAAAGGCAAACCTCAACATCTTCCACAAAAACTAAAGCCGAGGAATTAGAATATGAATTTCACAACGTTGACTTACCAGCCTCTTGGTTAAATCCCAAACTTGGATTGTTTTCAATGACCGACAAAAAAAACGCTGCGACAAAAAAGTGAATAGGAGATGGAGTTTGTGCACGAGCTTGAAGGCCGCGGTGGAAGTAAGTCATCTTGCTGGAACGATAGTAAACGAAACATTTACCTATTCCTTCCCCAAGAAAAAACTAATTTTTCTAAATACTTTCCATGTGCAATAAATTACTGTCCTTCGGCCACCATAAATATAAACATTACGAGAAATGGTGACTACCCAACCAAACTTCATTAGTTTGAGACATTGTTCTCCCTTGTGCACAGCTTGTCAATTGCGTCTTTTGCATTCCAAGAATGTTAACCAGGTTGAGTTATTTGCTGACTAGACTCTGTCCCCTCTTCCATCCATCGGTCTTTTCAAGCAGCCCATGACAGCTCGGAACTTTTTAACAAAGCCAAACTTAGTTGAAGAACCGCCCTCTAAAACAGTGGGAGGGTTGACTTCAGAAAACAATGTAAAAGTCTCTTTATGAGTCTGGGAAAATTCAACAAAATTAGCTTTCTTGGGTTGTATGTTGGAATTAAAACACATGTACTAACAATGTCAATAATGTTGCATATTTTAGACGAGCTACTGCGGCTTTCAACCCCATTTTATATCGGAAAATCCTCATCAAGGTTATGTGTTTAATCTAGACATTGACAATATTATCTTGTTTGTAAGAACTACACGCCATAATTAGTAGGTGCATCAGTCAAAGCACGCTTAGGTTAATAACTATAGGTGCAGGAGGGAGTGCCCAATCTGTTGCTCCCTCTAGCGGAAGATACATTTCACCAGGAGATATCGTCATCACTTCCATGGATGTTGTTATAGACAGACGAGATTTACCGCAGCTACTCCCACATTTAAGACAAAAAAGAAAGAATACACCTCTTTAGCGCAGCCTTGGATACTGATTTTTAATCATGTTGCTATTTGTAATGACGTTTCTTGCAGTTGAGATGTGTGCCTTACCATTTTTCACATAACCGTTTACCCACAGTCCTCTCCAAAACGTCAATTCTCTGTAAACCAATCCTTACTTTGCGGGGGAGGGCACTCCGAACGCGCCCTTGTATAAAACCCTAATCCAGCGCTCATTGCGTTTTCAGTCTCCTGTTTTAGAGACGAAACCTTCCAAAATTACGACACGAAATTAGACTATAAGTTCTTTACTTAAATGATACAACTGAACATGATAACTGGTGTCGCATGAGTTGGGAAGACTGAATGCTGACTTTGATATGCCATCGGTCAACGACCAAGTGCTAGTCGAAGCACCTGTTGTCGTTTACCTATCAGTGAAGATGGGCGAGATCCTCAACCACAATGGGAGCGGGATACTGAACATGACTTCTTTGGACGAGGACAAATTCGGCAGTCTTGAGGATATTGATGTGACCGCAGATGGCACCCCTATTCTTAGGATAGTTATTTCTGTTGTGTACTCTGTGGTGTGCGCAGTAGGCTTAGTGGGCAACCTCTTAGTATTTTTCCTCATGAGGTTAAGACAGGGTCGAAAGAAGTCAAGTATTAACTTTTTCATTATCAACTTGGCTGTAACGGACTTTCAGTTTGTTTTGACACTACCGTTCTGGGCAGTGGACACTGCGCTTGATTTCAGCTGGCCATTTGGAGACGCCATGTGCAAAATCATTCTATCGGTCACCGTTATGAACATGTATGCAAGTGTTTTCTTCTTGACTGCAATGAGTGTGACTCGATACTGTTCTGTCGCCTCTGCCCTGAAGAGCCGAGTCAGACAGAGATCATGTTCAGTCAAATGGATCTGTGCGGTATTGTGGGTCTCGGCAACTGTCGCCACAGCGCCAACGACAATTTTCTCTGCTGTGACTGTTGTAGCTGGAGAGAAACTCTGCCTTCTCCGGTTCCCAGAGGGCCACGACTGGCTAGCGCTCTACCACATTCAGAAAATTATCATAGCCTTCATCATACCCATGCTAATTGTTTGTATTTGCTATCTGATGCTCCTACGGTTCATCCGTTTGCGAAGCATGAATAACAACAATAACCCAAAGCGGAGATCGAGAGTGACCAAATCCGTCACCATCGTGGTTCTATCCTTCTTCTTGTGCTGGATGCCAAACCATGCCATCACCTTCTGGGGCGTCTTGGTCAAATTCAACGCAGTTTATTGGGACAAGTCTTATTACATGGTTCACACCTATGTATTCCCTGTGACTGTGTGCCTTGCGCACGCCAACAGCTGTTTGAACCCAGTACTATATTGTCTCATGCGACGGGAGTTTAGAAAGATGCTCAAGGACTTGTTTTGGAAAATTTCGTCTCCAGCTACCTCTAAGGTCTGCGCGATACGCACGTTCTCGGGTTCCTTTAACCCGCCGTGCGATGGCACCCAAGGGGTTATCGCTTTAAACGTCATAGATGCAGAACAATGTCGACTTTCCATTATTGACAGAAAAGGCTTATCCGCCTCCAACATCATCCCGCACATCTAAAGGTGATTCAAGCGCGATTTCAATGAACATTAACGGAAAAGCACGATGCGCATGAACTGGGACCTGTATTTGTGCCACACGTTGAACGTTCTAAACCACATCATAAATTGCCAATAGGTTATTCGCAAGCAATTCAGTTGAGCAAAGTGAATGTTGATGTCAAATACTTTTAAATTAAAAGTGCATTAAATGCACATATTTTGTGGCATGTGTATTGTCAGAGCCGCGTAATCTGGATCTAATGATTTCTGGTTACCTTTACACGTCTAAGTAAACTAGGCTACCTAATGGGTTGAATTATTCTCCAGCGCAAAAAAACTTTTAATGTTAAAGGTACATCAAGTCTCTTGCAAAATGTTAACGATAATAACCCGTTTGGTCAATATCACTGACCCATAATTTTATGGAAGCTTAGGTTTTAGGTGTTAATTTTGTGGTATAGGCTATTGTTTGAAACATAGTAGCCTACCATATTTGAATGCAGATAGTAGGCATGTAAAAAATAAAATACTATGTCTGTAATGTGAACTTACTGTAATAAAGACTTTATTCATTTGAGTTTGGTGTTACTGTGCAGCCAACTTTAATGCGCCTTTGTAACTAGCCTTTGTGATGACTGATGTTTCATGTGCCACAATGACGCAAAAGACAATATTGGGAATGGGAAAGTTATAGCAATGCGGAGAAACATCTATGAATTGTTTTATTTTATTTTGATTTATTTGATCACAAGTGGGTGTGTTTCTTTATCAATCAGTGGTTTCAGTTTAACATAGGCTACATCATCTTTATTAATAATTTGGAGGAGGTATTATTCTGTTGGATAATTACCATCCTATATGCCTGTTGTCCTTGATGAAGACTGAACTGACAAAACACTGGCTTTTCCAGGATTTAAGCAATCTAAATGAAAATGTACCAGTTCCAATTCAACACCCGCATGCAGCTCTGAGCACACGATCCAGTTGTGTGTGTAATAAATCAAAACAGAGAGGAGTAGAAGTTGTACGTACACTCAGTTAATCTGCACATTTATGCACAGTCCAGATAAAGTTGCAATCTTGTATGAGTATATTCATGTTAAGCCGAAATAGTTTTCAGTGCAATTACTTTCATGAAACAAATATGCCTACATCTGTAGATAATAATAAATCAAAACAAAACCCATTATTTAAGTTACATTTTATAAATTGTTTGTATCAAAACAGAGTTAATACATTAACAATAATTGTATCCCAGAACACCCCCTCCGAAAATAAGGTCATAAATACTGCATGCACACATTTTAGTTGATGGATGGTTCCATACTAATAGATGACCAGTGAATGGACTATAAAACTCCATCGTTGCTAGTGTCCCCATGATGATTAACAGGTGCAAATCATATCTGCTCTCAATAGTCAACTGGCGGTAGAGTCACCATCCTGGTGAACTCCTCGTAGTGCACCTTTCCATTAAACTTGACATTGGCCTCCTTGAAAAGATCATCAACTGATAAGAACAGCAAAGAAAACATAATTAGCAACATCAAATAGGCTAATGTCCATTTCATGTCCATACATTCAGTATTGTAGAAAATGACCCCTGGGAGCGTGTTCTATCACATTTCAGGAAGTAGATTGCCTAGCCAGGTAAGTAGAGAACTCCAGTAAAGATGCTTTCATTCTCAATTTCCACACAAAAAAGAATAATAACGTTCTGGCTTCATAAAATTATATTTACCCTCTTTATCTGTTAGCTTCTCTCCAAGCTTAGTGAGCTTGGATCGTAGCTCAGTGGCTTGGATATAGCCCTTGTTCTGTTTATCTGTCATCCTCATGGCCTCCAGGATCTCTGCCTTGGGGTCCTCCTGCTGGATCTGCCTGTGCATCATGGTGAGGAAGGTGGAGAAGTCCACTTCACCTTTCTTATCTGGGGAAGGACAAGAGTAACCACTTGTGGAATTAGGATGCTTTTTGATGGTGGAGGATCAGTCAATATACTCAACCTATTTGGACATAACACATCATTGTTCATTCAAGTTGAGCCTCTGCACATTAATGCCACAATAACTATAATACAAAGTGGTATATGTGTTAAAGGTCTTTCTTCAAAAGCCCCAAAGTTGAGTTAGGGTTTAGCAGACAAACCATCCACGAAATGAAGGTGTGCTAAAATGGGCCAGAGACTGATGGAGAAAAGTGCTTAGGAGGACATGGTAGGTTTCGTTAAATTGCACTTACTTGGAAAGTGGACATTGTATATTCTAAAGCCCTTCTCCCAATTTATTTTATATTATTTAACAATTATGAGCATCTGAGAGACATTAAATACATGTTTTCTTTCAATATAAATGGCCTATGTAATTGCACTAATCTTGTTTTTCTCAATGGCCACATTTTCCATGATGCATTCACGCAGAGAAAATGATAAACCAACATGTGACCAATTCCAAAACAACTCATAGGTCCTGTGCACTGTGAAAATAATGGACGGGAATTAGCCTAATTTCAATTTGCCATACTTTGCCAATTCAAGTGGTTTTGTAAATGTGCGGATTGCTTTAGATTTTCATTTGTTCCTTCCACCTTCTGAAGCAATTTTTTAAAATTGAGATTTACTTATAAAGTCATCAGCCATAGAACCCTCAGAACTGGATGGAAAGTCAGACAAAATGAAAAATAGATTTTGATGGACATCTTGGGGGTAGGCTAAATGGTCTTTGTTGATTAAGATAAACAACTGGTTCTTTTAGGTGTTCCTCAGAGTTGCATTTTGTGCTTCCACCCTGGAATACTACCTGATAAGGTAGTTATCTAAACTTGACAGTCACGCTTTATTGTGAACAATTACTGTGTTAATTCTAACCTTTGCCTTAAGGCTTAAGATAGCACATTGCAAAGCCTTAACCTATACCTCACACATTTGGTAATAATGGACAGATATTGAACACAGTCATCATTTTTTGTATCCCCTATTTATGTTAGTTTCAATAGCTTAATATGAGAAGAGTATTTCAAAGTGTTGAGATGTTCCCATATGCAGTGCAGGGGCATATATTGTTCGAAACAATGAATACCTACCTATCTTGTGGACCTGTAAATGTCGCCCCACCTCGCTGAAGGTCGGACTGGTGCCCAGACACCGCATTACTGTGATCAGGTCCTTGACTTCTATTTTTCCCTTACGCTTCTTGTCATACAAGGAAAAACATTCCTTGAACTCTGTTAGGAGGGTGGATAGCACACTACATTATTACTGTGTATGATTGAGGTGTTCAGAGTTTATTAGATATTCAGTGTTTTATAAATCTTTATACAAATAATTTATTATTAAGGACTACAATACTGGATATTCTATTTTAAAGTTGTTGTTACTTAACATAGTCCACAAATACCCAAAGTGAAAGGAACATGCAACAAAACACATCTCACCATTAATTTGAGTTTGTGTGAGGAATTTAGCCTGCAAAATAGACACAATTTGGACACAATTTCACAAGACAATATTATTATTTCTTATTATTATTGTTTCTTCACAGTGAAAATCACATTGATAATCGTACAATTCTCTTACCATGTCTTGAGCTGTGTCTCTCGCTTCCTGTAATGATGTGACTCACCTATGCAGATTCCAAAGTCCACCTCCTGAATGTGTAATCTAATGGCTGTTGCTGTGGAAAACACATTACAGCATTCCCAGTGCCATATTACGCTCCAATAAAACCAGCCATTTATGGTCTTATGACATCCAAAATAAGAGGGACGTGGCACACAAGTGTTTTTCATAGTATATATGTTATCAGCTCCTGACCATCTTTGCTTCCAGGACAGGCAAAGTCTGCAGAACTGGTTCTACAAAGTATCTGAAACATTCCAAGGAGTTGATTGTCAGTGCTGATGTGACAGCATAACGAGGTTGCTACAGATTGGGCAGCAGTACATTCATGCTGTGAACAGCCCACTCCATCTCATCCAAAGCATTTTGTCTGGGAATGTGCATTTCAACTGAAGTAAATTAAACTTTCTACATTCTTTGCTTTATGGCGCATTATTGTACTAGACTTATTCATGAAAGGTAAACTATTGCCAGGAGGGTATTCATTTTAGCAGCAACAATGTTCGAATATGCTGTCCCATTGAAACATTGCTCCGCTAGTAACCAGGTACCTGAAAACAGTCCCCAGATCATTACACCACAGCTGCCAGTTTGTACTGTTAGCACCTTACAGGCTGGGTTCATGGGCTCAATATACTGACTACAGAGTTAATTTTGAGGTATTTGCAATTTGTGACATTGTCACTAGATGTACTCTAATGATCTATGAATGGGTTAGATATTAGTTATTAAATTCACAAAAACCAAGACACAAAAGTGGCATTTTTTTTTATTATTATAAAACATAACACAAAAAAACTTTGATCCCTTGAATATGCATATGTTCAAGTATATCTGACCTTTGCATGTCTTTCGAGTGCAACAGGACATTTTACAGCAACACTGGAATAGACTACCTTGTTGACCACTCATGGCATATAGCTAGTCAAAAACAATAACAAAATAACACTGGGTTTGGGTTGAATCTCAGGTAACAGTAAAGCACGTTGTGACAAAAAGGCCAGATACAATTCAGTGATGGTCAAGTCAGATTCCACTTGCAATTAAACAGTGCAACTGGAATGAAAAAGGATGTGAACATCAACATTAGCAGACTTGACCCATATTCTTTATAACGACCACTTCTACATTTAATACGTAGAAATAAGATGACATAATAATTGTGTACCCTAACCGTTTTTACCATTTGATCGTTGTGAAGAGAGAGGAAGACAGCCATTAGGTCTACAATGAATTATCTACTTTAGCCGTTTCAATTTTTTACTTAATGTGCTGAAAACATTTCACTTAATCATCTTAAAATGAAATATCATAAAACCAAATAGTACATAATATAGCACCGAGGCCAGTGGTTATCATACTCCCTGAAACAGGCAGATCATAAAAAAAAGCTCACAGGCTTCCTTCCTTTCTTCAATGGTTGTCCTTAATGTATAGAGTGTAGTAAGACCAGGGTTCTGGAACATAGATGAGCCCAGGGTACTTCTTGCGTAACACTGGGTCATTCCACAGGTAGGTTACCCATACTACCACCAGGCCCATGGTAAGAAAGAAACTGTAAAACAGAAACTCTCCATTGCTGTCCAAGTTTGAGCCTTTTCGCCATCGGTGCACCACCAAAGCACCCATGGCAAGGAAGCTGAGAAGGAAAAGTTCAAAGATCTGGCCCTCTGTAACCAAATACCTGATGGGATTAAAGGATGGATTAATGACGGACGGATGTGAGGACGATAAGAAGCTAAGATGCTTTTCAAAAGGGAGCCAAATAGTATTTATTGGCATCCTCAATGCTGAGTTATCACCATTTGAGCTGATGCAGAGAAAGGGGCCTTCAAACTAGAGATCAGCTACATCTATCAGATTTTTTCTATGCCATTTTGATGCATTTACTTAAGAAATATGATGATACTGTATGTATACACATAGAAGTCAACACAAAGCTGGTACCACGGTACTATTTTTTCAGTATTATTAAAGAACTGAATAACTGTCAAGTTTACAGTTAAGGGATTCAAAACCCAATGGTGTAGTAAAAAACATTCTATGATTGTGAAGTTTGTGATGATGGAGTAGAGGCAAAGGAGGATGTGAGGAGGAAACTGACCAATAGTAGAGAGCACTGGGCCAGAGTAACAGCCAGCCAGACAAAGGCATTTTCTTCTCCTCTTTGATTTGAGTGAAGCAACCAGTGAAGTATAGGAACAGTATAAGGAAAAAAGGAATGTACCTACAGGAAGGAGCAGAAAGCAGTTTTGTATTTATTTTATAAGACAACCAAAATATACTTCTATCATATGTGACACCAAAATAGTTTCATCCACATACCACATTAAATGTCCCAGCTGTTCATCGTAATAATAAAGCAGTTCAAAACAATCAATCTAAAAGACAGAAAACATAAAAAGGCAAGTGACAAAATACCTAAAATAAATGATGCGTACTAAACATTAAGTCAGAGAAATGTATATAAATGCACAAAACCTCCACTAAAACTTGTTGAAACCTACCAACGACGTGGGTTTGAGATCTTTTATGATGGGGTTCTCCCTGACTGACAGGTGAAGCTTGTAGCCACTCAGGATGAGGCGATGGTTGATGGAGTCTCCCACCAGGTGGATGCTGGCGCCCATGACAAATGTGATGATGCAGAGGTAAACTGCCGATCGTGGGAGAGACCTGGGGCTGCGCTCTATCAGCTGGCGCGAGGAAATTTAAGTGTGTAAGTGCAGAGTGCTAACCCTAACCCTATAATCACAGGATAGGGGCTAAAAAACACTGGTACATATTTCACACACTAGAAAGCACATTCATTTATTTATTCCAATCAGTAAATCATACATTAATTGTGTAAGTCACAGATAGTGTTCTTTTCCCCATAGTAGCTGTTTATGAGTTCTAAATGACCTGACCTAACTCCAAAAACAACCAGGCTCCAGGACATAGGCTAGGGAAATAATTACAGTAGTAAATGAGCCTCATTGTCCATTTTATGACCTGTGAAATGGATACACCCCACTCCCTGGTCACGAGAACAAAGCGGGGGTATTTTCACCTCGTCACTTGACTTTTCATTCCTGTTAAGAACTTGAGGGAGTTAATCATTTTCTGTATTCCACAAGTTCGCAGGTCAGGAGATAGTCAGAATACAGAAAACATCTTAAACTATACTGAATAATTATTATAATATATAATAATGCTTTAGTTAAGTGTGAACTGTGAACCATCTTTAAGCTGTGCCATTTAGGATCAGTTAATCTCACTGAGTTTTTGGTGTTGGTCTGGTTGGTTATCCTCATGATTGTGACCCATCAATGTGCTCCAGTCATGTTAAGACTTGTTCTTTATATTTCAGCCACACAAAACAAAGGCATGTCCTTTTACCAAACACAAACACACATAGACCTTGTCTTACTGTACCTTTAATAGTAGGAAGGGTGTTAAGACATTGTAAGCCATATGAAAGTAGTCCCCAGCACTAGGCTTGTTTAGGGGAAACCACTCCAGAGGAAGGATAATCTAAAGATAACATACAAAGACGTTACACACTCTGGTTACCATTATTGTTGTTACAACCATCTATGGTCAATCAATACACACCACATCAACTGGGAACAGAAACAAGATAAGTGATCATACCATAACAATAGGCCTTCCGAAGTCCAGTACCCAGTTCTGTAACATCAGGCAGAACCATATGTCAAAGTGGAAGTTTTTTTTGTTCGATGCCCATTTTTCCTTTGCCCCCGATATGCTGTTGAAGAAGAGACACGTGATGGACTACAACAGTGAGCTTTGAGCGATACCACAAACGTGGGTATTTAAAATGATATTCCATTAGCCACTTTATATTGGAATTTTTCTGTAAACTGGGCACAAGATAAACCACCAAATTATCTTTATAAATTGGTGACTCCTTTAAAATCGGTTAGTATGCAAGGCTGGCAGAAATGTTTGTAATTTTTTCATGTAGGCGTATGCATAGTTATAACTATGCATTCGTGGTTATTTTTTATTCGTTTTTGCTATCCTACTCGGGTCTTACTTGAATGGAATCCGGATGTTTTCTAATTCGCTTTGTGGCATGTCTGTGCAGACTAGTTCGGGAACCGGGCACAGCCTACATTCAACAAAGTGTAGTTCAACCAGTGATTAATATAATTTATATGTTAAATATCCAAACCTAGGGTTTGATGTTGGTTGTGCTGTACTGGTTCGTCTTTTTCGTACAACCGTCTGCATTATTTTTCAATTCCAGTTGCATAAAGACTGTCAAGCACAACTTCAAATCGTTAATCCTCCTTTTTCTTCCTGTCACAACTTTGTTCTTGAGTTTTGGTTGGCGGATCGTATTCCAACTTTAAATTGCATCTACCGCCACCTACTGTACTGGAGTGTAACGCCAGTCATGGTCTATCTACACTATTCTCATCTACAACCGTCTTTATTTAAAAAAACTCCCATCATATAAATACATATTTAGCCTATAGTCTAGGCTATATGTAGAGCCAAATAGTTCACGAATGACATTTAAACCAGATGTCAGATGGCTGAGCGTCGAGGGAGTCGGACTAGTAATCCGAAGGTTGCCGGACCGATTCCCCGCCGTGCCAAATTACATTGTGTCCTTGGGCAAGGCACTTCACCATACTTGCCTAGGGGAGGATGTCCCTTGATTTACTGTAAATTGCTCTGGATAAGAGTGTCTGCTAAATGACTAAATGTAAACCTACCCATATCATCCCATCGTTTTCAGCTTCCTTCGTCACCTCTGTCACGTCTTTCTTTAACTAGGGATGTTTAAAATAGTGTGGCCTTCACATTATTGGTACATTACTGCCACATGCTGTGCTGGAGTGTAGGCCTGCACTCGATACACTGGGCGTTTTGACGCGTTGCATGCCATCATGCCATCAGGTTCGTCACGGAAATGGCTCTAACGTTTTGGATATCCCTTTACAGGCGTCATCTGATTGTGAAACCACCTCATTAGACAGTAGACAACACACACTGGCCTTGGCTGCTATATCTGAAACGAATCAAATTAATCAGAGACCCCTTGAGCTCTAAAATGAGCCTATACTCATTTTAGAGTTTAGCCTATGTAACATTCAATGTGACTTCAAACACCAGTCAGGCCTTCAAAGTAGTCTCCTTTAATTTGTCCACAAGGAGGCATCCTTGTTTCAAGAAGAGGCAGGCGACCTAAAAAGTGATTAACTAGCATGCCTCTAAAGGTGTCAAAATATAGCCTCTTATTGAAATGGTGGTGTAGTTTAACCAGTAGTGGTTTTGGGCAGGGCGAACCGGGCAGGCGCCCTGGGTGGCATGAAGAGGGGCGGCAATTTCCCAAGTGGATCAAATTAAATTAACCCAAGGCCGTAGCCATGGAGTCAACATTGGGGGAGACAAAATCTGCTGGGGAGTCTGAAGGTCCCCTCTTTAAAAACCTTTTACGATTAGTTATGAATATTAACATTTTTTTAAATATTTTATTTATATTTTTATATCAATATATTGGGGGGGACATTTTGACCAGATTTGAATATTGGGGGGGATGTGTCCCCCCAATATTTATTATGATTACGGCCCTGAATTAACCATCCCGCTATTCTTGAGATTCAAACGCACTACCAGCAGAAGGCGCCAACCGCGTCACGTCATATGGGGGGAGGTTGCCCCTTGTCCAAGGCGCCAAATGAAATGTGCTAGGACTGCGACTGAGATTAGTTCAATTTTTACGGAATACATGTTTTCGGTTGTGGGTAACTAACAACCCTGTATAGATTGTCCTTCGAACATGGGTGTGCAGGGTAGGAATTCGCTTCTAAACAGCCCGCCATCCCCCAAACACCTAACACATTTGATATGCCTACAGCTCACGATGCGGTGTACGCTTTACCTAAAATAGCCCTTAACAAAACCGACAACGGGTAATTGCAGCAAAACTGTCTTTTCACCGTTCTTGACTATTGCGCTGGATACATCGTAGTACTATATTTAAGCAACGAGTAGCCAACGAGTGCGAGTGGGTTGGTAACATAGAGTTAATGGTTGGTAAGGGATATTCCCACGGGTGTTACTGTCCCAAAATCAATATCAAGATTTTCACGAACAAAGTATCGGCCATACTAGTACTACAGTACTGTAGGCTACAGTACGGCCGCAGCCTGTCCAGCGAGTTGAATAGCAAATGGATGTGAGATGACCGCATCAAACTTGACATTTTCTCCAAACAGTAATTATAATTTGACAGTATGTTTAACAACAAGACTAGCCAGCTATCGAGCCATGTCATTGTCCCCAAATAAAATCAAGATTTGTAAGAAGAAAGTAATTCTATCAACGCGAATCTTTCATCGCGGAGTGATTTATTATTAGCTGTGAAAAGTCAGAGTCCGTGTTGCCAGATTAGATTGACAGTTTTCCGCCCAATAACAATTTAAAACCCGCCCACTTCTATAAAAAACCGCCAAAATCCTTACTTTTCCAGAAAGCCGTGTAAAACCATGACATGTTCAATAGAAAATACGCCACAAACATTCAAAGCTTTAATCTGCAAAAACGGAGATTAAATTTACAGATCACTAAGAGCAGAATGAGAAAAAACATTACACCTGAAGTTTTTAGCTCAACACAATAAAGTAATGACATTCTGCCATGACATGTAACGCTAGATTAAGCCACAATTAAACTCCAAAATCCAACCTATTTAAAATGTATATAGCTCTCTATTTTTTTTTTCAACAAGCACAGAAACACTACTAGGCCTCCTGTATTTGTTCCGATTGTTCTCTCCCCTTCGCGATTGTTCCTCTCTATCCCTTATACACAAACACAAAAATGAATTGCTAGAATTTACAGTATTGTTGATATCGCAGTATCCATGGATTCCAAAGCCCCACTCCAAATGATTGTCCCTACAGTCACTGAACAAGCCAATTAGCTTACTGGCTAATAGATGGAAGAATCAAATCTCCCAAACATTTGCCGGGGAGGTTTGAAAGTAGCGGATGTAACACATGCCAATCAAATAGTTTGTTTTAATGTTTTCAGTCTTTAAAAAAAGCGCCCAATTGTAACGAAACCCGCCCAAATTTGATCAACCCGCCCAAGGCTATTTTGCCCCGCCCAGCATTATCAAAAGCAGCCCAATTGGGCGGGAACCCGCCCAATGTGGCAACACTGGTCAGAGTTGGGTTGTTCTGTGATATTTAAACTCATGGAACGTCTCTCGTCCAATCAGAAACAGTTAAATAATTTGATAGAACCTACAACGTGTCTGAAATAAGTAACTATTACAGGGACGCAGTCAAAGCCTCCATTTACATACTTTAATAAGCTAACTTGTATTTGCAACAATGAGTGACTTCAATATTTATTTTAACCTATTTGTAAAATTTTACTTTTCAAATTGCCTTTGAATCTTGGTAGCATAACGTTAGCTCTAGGGCTAATAGCTCAACCAAAGAAATACCGGTGGTGGTTCTATAAGCTGAGCGATGTAGAAATATCAGAGTTGGTAAACGTTAAAGAAAAAGAAAACGTTCGATTTATATTGCATAACGCCTGAAAACATAAATTAATGTTTGTAAAAAAGAAACGTTGGCAAGTGACCATGGTATAAGCGGCATAATGCCGCTGAGCGTCGGACGGTTCACGCCTCCGCATCGGCCATTATCAGGTGTTCACCTCGTCGGGCATTATCCCTTACGTAGCCTAGTAGCTAGCTCACTCATCCTATCCAAGTAGGCTAGTAATGTGGAAATATCAACAATAATGTATTTTGAGCAAATTCTCTGTTCATATGTAGGCTAATATTTATTCACTGGATAGGCTTACATTTAAATGTCTTTAATTTAGCAGCCACTTTTATCCAAAGCGATTGTTACTAGGCTATAGCTACTTCTGCCTATACTACTAAGTAAATAGGGTTACTGTAGCCTACATAAGCCTACAACATTTTATTCAGTGTCCTTTTTAAGACATCCATTATTTTACAGATGTTAGTGTTTGCATATCCTGCCATTGACGATTTACCGTTTGATGTGCATGACTGCACTGATCATATGTTGTGCAGTTGCACTTTTCCTTGCGCTCAGCTCAAAGTTTGCTTTTCGATTTAAATTGACAGCAGGAAGACGGTTGTCTTCAATCCATAGCCTGCATGCCCCGGCAGGTCTAATTGATTTTCTGTCAATTCATTACTGGTGTGAAAGTTATGTTGCCTTTCTTTCCTTCAAAGAAATATGCCTCTCCTCAAAAAAGGTAAGCCATTCTTTAGGATTAAAAGTAGGCTATTCTTAACCATCTTGGCCTCAATGTTTTCCTGACTTGTGTTTTGTTGTGCTAGTGCCTTGATAAGCATGAGCTTGTTTGCCATTCTTAAAATGTGACAAGGTTTTAAGCAATGTCCTGTGTTAGTGCCTTGAATATAGTTGTACATAGGTGACATTGCAAGATAATGCAAGGGTCAAAGCTTTGAACTTGTTCATTTAAATTACTAATTCAGTTCATTATTCACTGAACTCAGTGGACCTTGCCAAGTTAGTAAGCATAACCACCCACTATAATTAAGCAGCTGTTCCTATTGAAATTGACCACTTAAGGGTCTCCTGAGAGGTCATAATGGTTGGTTAAGCAGAACTGCTTACACTTGAGGGTCAGTTCTGCTCATGATGGAAAACGACACTAATGCAGTAATAACGTTAATAATTCACATGTAATGCAATTTAAAAACATGTCCAGATTGTATAGGATATATGCTAGATCAGCATGGGTGTTTGAATTAAATATTTAAAGGGCCTGAGAAAGTAACAAACTGAGTACTACATTTTATTTAAAATAACTCCTTGCCCAGCCCTTCAAAAATGAAAACAAACATCAAATGCATTCACTTGCTTGTTTAATTCATAAGATGGGAATATTTTTTACATCCTATGCACAGCAGATACAAAGACAAATAGGTTCTAAACCACAAACTGAAATTCCAATCCAACCCTTACGCCCATTTCAAAAATGGCACCCTCCAAAGCAACCCTTCATGTTTGTAGTCCAGTTTCACATTCTGAAAAGATCAGCAATTGACAGCAATCTCATTTTAGCAGTCAGAATGGCACATGGGACACATTCTGCACACTTCAGTACTTTAACAAATATACCACCCTCAACTCCCTTCCCCATTTAGACAAATACAATTGCACTTAAACTACTTCAATAGGATTATAGGATCAAAATAACACAAAACACAAAAGGACGACTAAACACCCAACTTATACAGGTTCATCAATGCATAAATATACATCACGCAAAAAAAGTACAAAAATACTTGTACTTTTTTCCTCATATATACTCTTAACTGATGTTAATATTAATATTTTGGGCAAGACCAGGATTGTCAAAGGGATGCATTCACAAATTCCATGCAAGATAAGCCATTTTTACAACAGCCTAGCTTTCACAGAAGCAAGATCAAACAGGTATATACTGTACACGAAAACAAAAGGGCTTCATTGTTTAGCCCAGGTAAAGAGGCAACACAAGCACTAAGAAACAAGGATACACAGAACTCTTCGTTCTAATTCATGCCAAAATACATGCAATGACTCCACTCATGACACCTCCCTCTTGAGCCATGAGAACCTATCGAAGTAGTAGCTTAATAATGTTTTAACTCACATCTTACACAGCAAATATAATCCATAGACTAGAGCAGTTTTTATATTTTTGATTTTTTTTAAGTGCTAAACTGTACCGTAATAGTTGCCAAAAAGGAATCATACGCTCAGGCTGTCAATGGTGAGGAAGTTTCAGTTCTCACTTCCCCGGGAAATATCCAGAGGAGATAAATACTGGATGTTTATATTTGTCCATTAAATAAACCTGATTAATTTTGTATTGACAAACCTTTCTTCAACTGGATGAAGATCTGGTTCCGATGGAGGTCTAAAAAGGGAAATCAATATCTCATTATTTAATTACCATCCTGTCATTAAAATGTCTTCCTTGTTGCATTCCCCACACACACACAGATGACTGAGGTTGCCGTATGACTACAGTGGAACAGCGAAATGAATACATGCTGAATGTAAAAATAATTAACACACATTTTGGTAACTTACTATATTAACAAAACTGTCTGGACTTCCACCCAGGCTGGGAAGTCTCAGAGGGAGTAGGGTACCAACGCATCTGGAGTAAAAAAACCACATATATATATATATATATATATATATACACACACACACACACACACACACACACACACACACACACACACACACACACACACACACACACACACACACACACACAGTGGCTGCAGTTGGTTGCTTGGATATTGTTGGCATGCTGAAAACAAATGTGCTTATAAATTGAGCCAAGTTTTACATACTCGCTCTATTGAGAAGTTTGAATTAGCGGAACATTGTGGAAGATCAAAAGTGTTGGTTAGATGGAGTCTGAATAAGCCCTGGTTATTGTGGAATCGGAATGTGGGTCACATAGCGCCCCAATGGGAGACAATGCTGGTGTAGTAATTAACAAGCATGGAAATTAGGAAAGTACCCATTTTCACTGAGTAACCACATTTACCCAATTGCCTGCATTTCCTCCACTCAAGTTACCGTTGGGTTAAACAATATGCATTTCCATACCATAGCTGTGCTACAAGCCTGGATGCATAATTGGAAGTCAGCATCAGTTAACTTTGTTTACATGCTACTGGTTGTCATTGGAAGGGACCCAATTTTGTTGAGCCTTCAAATTCTTGTTTGGTAAACTTGGAAGACTATCAAGTAAGGTATCATAACGTTATCCATAGCTTAGGAAAGAGAGGGGCTCAGTGAGAATTCACTGCATATTAGGAATCTTTCACCAGATTGCAATTAGCAGCCTTTTCTTTGTCTTCCAACACAGACAGCATATGTTCCAGCCAAGGTTGTGGACAGCAAGTTGGCACCTCTAGTGACGACAGTCATGACTGACAACTGGTCCAAATTAATACCTTGCATTCCTTCGTGCAGGCTCCACTGCGGTGGCACCAAAGATAAACGACCAACATGCCTGCACTCTACTCTAGGGCTACATATGGAATAGAAAAAAAGAGGGGAGACACACCGGTTGGTCCCTCACCTGGGCGTGGAGGGCAGCAGCAGCGGCGGCAGCCGCTGGGTAGGTAAAGGCTGCATGGGGAAGCCCAGGGGTCAACTCTGTGGTGTACAGAGGGTACGGAGTCCAGGCATCAGGGGATGCCGGGATCAGGGCTGCCCCTGTCAGGTCATCTGGAGCGCACAAGGGAAAAATGAGGAGGAAAAAACAAAACAAAAACAGCAAAGGCCCATTTTATATGCAAAAAGCTGACATTTGTTGAGGATACGAAAGGAGAGATTGAGGCTTAGAAAAAGTTACAACAGGATAATTGCCTAGACTGAAGAAATGGGTAAGGTGTACCTTGCTAAAATCTGAAACCTCCCTGGCTTTCAGTTCAATCAAAATGTACTTTTCCCCCCTCATATTACACTACTACAAACCAGCCACGTGGCATCCCAACTTAAACTAATGATGGACCAGGAAGGTGAGAGCGCAAATAAGTGGGGGGGAAATCTATGTGAAATGGTGGAGACTCCATGTCAGAAATGATGCAGAAAGGGTTTCTTCGCAGAAAGGGTTTCTTCGCAGAAAGGATGACACATGCATGTGGAATGTGAGTTAGTTTTATTTCATTAGCTCTTGGGTTCTACTCTTGCCCTAGTGTTTAATATTATTATTTCATAATCTACCTAAACAGGCCTGCAGAGGCGATGGGTGCACTGAGGGGAATTGAGGATCGGCACTGCATAGGTGAGAGTGGGTGAGAGCCTAAAGGGGTGCAGCCGTACACTTACATGGGTCCCGTGCAATGAAGTGAGCTCCTAGAGCAGGGTGGATATTTGTGGGGTTCGGTGTGGCCATCAGCTTACTCTTTGCCATCTTCGTGTTGGCTTTAGCAAACTCTAAGCGCAGGGTCTGGGGACTTTCGGGGTCAAAACGGATGCCCTGGGTGGGAGAGACATGAGGGGGGCACAGTATTGTAAGGGAGGTGGGATGAGACTGTGGCTGTATCTCAGTCTTACATAGCCCCCCCCCCCCCTTTCCTAGGCCCTGTTCTAATACTTAGGAAATGCATCCATACTTCCGTTTGGCAACCACTGTTCTGCACGCTATTGGATTGAAGAGAACAAGTTAATTCAAATTGTTTTCACCACTCCAATTGTGTCAGACACACGATTCCTCTGACTAAAGGGAAGGTTAGGAGGAGGCATTTATGAAGTATCTGAACCAAGTTGTCTCCTTTACCCATGAAACTGAGGGGACAGCACATGGATTGATTTCCACTCATTGCTTCCACTGCTAGAACTTCATTGACTGCAGTTCTTAAAATGGAAAGGAGACTAGGAAAGGGAAGAGACAATAAGACTCTTGGGTGGAGTGTGTGGTTGACCCTGCTTTTTTGTGCCCTAAGCGTTGTGCCCACATGCAGGTGAATATCTCAGTGTGTGCGTCTGTGTGTGACTACTCATGTGTCTAGGAAGTGATGCTCACTTAAGGAGAGCTAAGCTATGAGAGAAGTGTTAGATACTGCCAATGTGGCTAAGTAGTGACAAAGAGGTTATATATTGATAAACATACACACTACAGGACATGTGTTCAAAAACTTTACCATTGTGTCTTTATAAGGAATTAAGGCTAAGCAGTGGTTTGCAAATTAGGAAGGCTATTAATACCAGACTATGAAAGACGTGTACCAAGGTTAGAGTAAACTACCGTAAGTCTACAGGATTCTGGTCTCAGTTTCCAAAAATGGCCCTGCCCTTGAATTGTGAGAGACAAAATAGTTGGTTTTGAGTGACTGGACGAGAGAAATTTGGTCAGTGATCCCCCATCCATCCCTCGTTACAGAAATAACTGAAACTGCAAAAATGACAAACACTTGAGGATCCTGCACCGTTGGCTTCAGACTTGAAAGAGACAACCTCAATAAGTAAATGGTGATTTGAGTGAACGTTCACAGCAACATGGGGCTTACATTTAATGCATTTTTTGCAGCTTCAGCTCCAGAACGACTGTCAAAGGTTACAAATCCAACAGGCTGGAAGAGAGAAGAAACATTTCCATGAAACTACGGCATTGTAACGGCACACCTCAAAATCATAGAAGGCACAGAAACCCATGTCATGTGTTGAATACAAAAGTAACAAAAAATGTAATCAATTCTCAGAACCAGAATAAATACAGTCTGTCAAAAATGGCATGCAAATAGTCACGTCAATACATGTGAAGTTCTCTGAATAAAACCCCGAAGTTGCTGCACTACAAGAACGGAAAGCTTCTCACCTGTTTTGACGTTAACTTAATCAGTGAACCTTCATAACCCTGCGAAGAGAAAATATATCCAATTAAGCAGCATGCAGTCACATGTGGAGAGGCAGGGGGAATTAACCCATCTTGCCATATGAGGAGAAACCTCCCAACGTGGTGTCTGCTAGTCTTAAGGGGAGGGTGCAGCAAGGCAAGCAGGCACTTTTAGCCACTTTGTGTGTTGATGGGGCAAAACTGGAAACAATAGTCTTGGAAGAGGGGGGGGGGTTTCTCCCAATATGGTTACCGAGACTGGAATTACAGTGCAGGCACAATTAAATTCCTAGGATGAGCCAGTGAGTTATTGCCTGACAAAAGTACTGATGAATGGTGTGTGTGTGTGTGGGGGGGGGACAGACTGATTAACAACCATGGACATTTAAATGACACTGCTGTGGATTAAATATTTTTTTACAGCAATCTAGACTACATTTTCAAAATGTTCTAACAATTCAAGCAAACTTGTCAAATCCTGCCAACTTCTCCTTCTTCAAAAGAAAAAACCTGCAGGACTAGAAAACAGCATGATGTCATCCAGAACATTCTTAGGGTAAGAAGATTAGGATCTTCCTTTAATAGACAAATCATCAATTAAATGTTAGACAATAACTAGTTTTAAATATCCTGTACCTAGAATATGATGAGACTTCTAACTCAAGAAACTTGGAATAGACTGCCAACATGTGTTTACAACGTCCATGTTTGGCCCCATTCACAAGAAACTGACAAATTATATTCTCCCGGACAGGGAGGTAGGTCACTGGGATGGTTGGCCAATAACTGAGCTACTCATTTACACATTCCACAGGGGCATCCATGTGTAAGGGATACACTTCCAATGTAGATATGTTGGGGGCATTGGTATGGGGATACTTTGTGGAATTGGATTGTGAGTCTGAATGACAAACAGCAATGCAGCCTTCTTAGCGTTATGTAAATAGCTAGCGATTTATGAGTGATGAACAAAATCATCCATGTATTGGACATTTACCAACACCGCACAATGGGAAGTTACTGTGCTCTTGTAGATTTCCGTCAAACTTGTAAAGCTGAAGTTACTGAAATACGCATCATCCATTCTTTTTTATATTCACGTTTTAAAAGAAAATGAGACGGAGTAAATTTATAATCTGGTAACAAATTCATGGTGATGGGGAAACGAGGAATAATGTTTTATTGAAAAAAGGATAATTGGAACTTGAAAGTCTACTTGACAAACGAGCTGTGCTCTTGAAGCACACTTCTGTCATGTGCTGCATTCAAGGATAGTTGCCTGCATCTTCGCCAAAATAGTGCTACATTGGGCTTACCTTAAATGGTCTGAACAGCAGGTAAAGCTCACGAGGTTTGATATCCACTGGAAGGCCACTGACAAACAGTGTTCGTACCTGAAAACCAAAATGTGTTCTGTAATGCGCCATAGACCTTCACTTTGGAACAATATAAAATCTAAATATTTACAAATAGAAATTACATTTAACTCAAGAGGCCACATGATCAGCAAAAAAATAAAAATAATCGCACTCGGTAATATGTAGGCCTTTAAACCATTATATCCAACTAAGAAATTGCTTCTTGCAATCACAAGCCAAGTGGCCCTGTGGATCCAAATAGAACCCCCAACTGGGACCAACTAATGTTGAGTGGTGTGTTCCTTTCAGTAATGACCCTTTTGAGTGCCAAAAACTATGTTTTTTTAATGCTGGGCACTTCCATCAGTTGACGACACTGATGAGATACAACCAAAGTTATAGATTTAACATCGAAATCAACACAAACATGGACTGAAAGTGTTACACTGGCAGAGGAAATAAACAGGAGTGAGACGGGACCATTAGTTCCTCGGCAGGAAGGCCTACAGAGTACAATGGACTGCCAGAGGAACAGCGGTAGACAACAGCGCACAGCATGACACAATTTCCTTCCTTTGACCCGCACCCGATCTCGACGGCGCTCCGGCATTTTTCAGGTGCCTCGCAGCTGAAACATGGGACCCACACATCCACGCGTACTGTGTGGTGTAACCCCATCACAGAAGGATGCAAGCCCGTTGAACTTGTCAATCTCGTGCAGGAAGATATTAGTGCAGCAGAGAATGCGGTTGGGTGATGACACAATTAGCCAATGCAATTACTTCATGGGGGATGCAGATGTATATAAATTCAGTATGTATTTATTAGGTGTCAATCCTACAAGCAAACTATAGGCCCTCTGCTCGTGTTTTGAAAGATAGCACACTGCGTCACAAGCCTAGTCTCGTCAAAATTGCGTGTAAGGAATAAGTCAACTAAATTCAAGTGATCAGTCATTATTTGACCAATCATTTGCCTTCGACACACACGGTAACCCTTCAGTAGGAAAAGAACTAGTAGCCTATCAATAGCCTAGATCCTTAGGTAAAAGACTGTCAATGGCCGGGTTTCCCAGATTCGTTAAGAAGTTCTTAACGCTAAGAGCTTATTAACGAGTCTTGAAAACCCGGCCAATGACAATACAAACGCTTCCACTCCAATACAAGTATGGCCATAGTTAAACGTGAACAAATTACACACTAGCCTTTAAATAACGGGTTTTAATTCACACGCAATGTCTAAATCGTTAAATTATTTGCCCAAACACTGTTTAATAAGACCGGGAGCTTTAGAAGGCACACCCTTTTAACCATAGTATGCCCTTTTGTAACGACTGGTCCCAAACATGACTGTAAATAATTGGCCAACTTTTACTCTGCCGTATAGCAAAAGAAAAAAGGAACCTTTTCCATTACGACTTCCAAACCAAAGAAACCAGCACTAACTCCACAATACATTAACGAACAATGTTATTAAGCACGGTCTTACCTCTTCCTCAATGGATACGTTGTTATTCGTCTCGGAATCTGATTTAAGGCTCATTTTGAGACTAGCTTCAGCGACAGTTGGAGAAAAAGTGAAGTTTTTTCTTGTTGGATATTTTCCCCAAGTGCGTTTGCAGAGGAATTCTTGGTGGCGTTTGAACTTCAGGAAAGATGTGCCGAAGTGAGTTCGTGCTAAAGAGGAGATATCCAGGGATGTATTGTTGCGAGAGAGAATCATTCATAAAAGAAAACTATAACCTAACAGTGAGAAAGTGGGTAGGTGCACTGTGAGGGTGAAGAGGGGAAAAGAAGTGCGCGTATACCCCTCTGCTCACATCAATGTCGTTGCAATGGGACTCTGGTGGGCGAACAAGTAAACTTTTTCATTGGAGCTCGTATCCGTCGTTTTTCTCCTGCTTTTCAATTAGGACATCAATTATGTTCCAGCCTTCTGTGAGCTGTAATCGTGCTCAAGATTCGCATCAGCTGGCACAAAACCCAGCCCCTTCATAACTTCATCATCGTTTCTATGGGACCCAATGAGCCAATAGAAAACCTTTCCTAGGCCTTCGCATTTCTTTTCTTTTTTATATATAATTTTGCTAGGCATGAAAAAGAACACTCCTCTGTCGTTCACGTTGTAGGATATACTATGATATCAATTTCTTATTTGATGTAATGCAACAATATATCCTATAACACTGAGATTGGAGTTTTCAAATTAGGCCCGTCGTTTTGTTTATCGGGCTACATTTTACAAAATTGTTGTAGCCTATCCAAACGATTGTTTGTTTCATTATGAAACACGTGAAACTTTCATAGCATGATAAACTGACATGGATGTTGTAAGATTAGATTGATAGTTCTTGCAGTTTGGAAATGTGTAACATTCGTTTAATTTTAACAATGTGAACGGAAAATATAAGCTGACAAATATGGGGCAATGTTATTGAATTTGAATAACGTCAAAATCTAGGGGCTAAAGGGGCTGTTGGGGCCATTCAACAATTGGCTACGGGGATTCGTTTGTGAAACAATTTGTTTTTTATTTTGTCTACCCCGCTCTATATTTCGTTTATAAAATAATTATGGTAATAATACAATATAACACCAATGTTAAACGTAATGTACAATTAACATTTCATAAATTAGACATAGTATAGCTACATAAATAAACAAAATTATGAAATAAACGAAATCAAATAAATGATATCAAATGAAACCATCTGATTTTGTTTTGGACATCATGACAAAAGTAGGTGATCAAGTGTACTCTCACAATGTATGATTTTCTCTTATAATATAGCGTAGGTAAGTAGGCCTACTTCAAGTTATCTTTCGTATTAGAAAGGTTCAATAGAAATGCTGTTGCTGAAAATTAGGTTAAAAGAAGAACAAAAGAAATGTGGTATGATTAGGTCCTGTGCTGGAAGGATGCCCAGTGTGTATTCCTCAGCGGGACTTCAGAATCTCAAATAGCAGGCAGTTTCCTGACTTTGTGCAGAAGTAACAGTCAGTTGAAAAATTGTAGGCTACTGGACGAAAGAAAGATTTTGTTATTTCAGAACATTTGGCATAATGTTTTTTTGTAAAGTCTAAATTTAGCAAAGATTTGTATCCCTCAGTCTTTGACAATGTTTATTGTGCATCTGGGAGTTCTGTGCTAAAAATAGGTCAAATAAATCCCATGGGCCAGATATTTATGTGTAGACATTTTGGTGTCAGAGAGCCAAACTAAATTCTTGTACCACTGTAGAAGGAGGAGTCAAAAGTTGTCTTATGAGACCAGTATTGAGTTGATGCTTGATGTATTGAATATAGTCATGATAATTGTCGATACAACAAAAAAGTGATTTAGTGAGTCACAAAAAGTACATGTCTTGAACATGTCATACATGTATTACCTAATAATATAACTTTGTTGAATGTTTTGTCAGTCTCTGTTATTATTTTTTATTAGTATGAAATGTAATTAATAAAAACCTACATCTTTTCTTATGACAACCATAAACAGGATCCAAAACCTATTGTTAAGCTGCTCTGTCCTAATATGATTTAATGAAAGTGAAAACTACAGAGATAAAACATATATATATATATACAATAATTGCCTTTGATATTTCTGATGCTCCGTCAGTGGAAAATGTACATTGATTTGATTCCAAAACCACAAGAAGGAAAATATCTATTCAACAACAGCTTATTTCTCCTGACTCCATTTGGCAGTGAATATCCAATAGATTTCTGCTAGGTGGTAGGAGTTGGTGGTAGGTTTGGGGGGGGGGGGGGGGGGGGGGGGGGGGGGGATCTGGAGAAGTCAAGGCCTTGCTTTTAGCAGTCCTCCAAGGGTCTTCCATCTCACTGCACTTCTTCCACACAGTCGATTCTTCAGCCTCATTACGTTTGCAAAGTTGAAAAATACTTTCTGTCTACATATCTGTCTATTCTAGAGGCTGAACAGTGAAGGGTACAGATCAAAACTTGTTATGGAAATGATTTATGATTGATAGGAAATCAGCGCTAATTGTTAGCTTTGAATCTGATGTATTCAAGGCTAATTCTAATCAGCTATTGTATACTGTGGTTCAAAATACAAATTAAGAGGTCAAGAGGACATAGGACAATATCATTGCAACAGAATTCACTGACTATAAAATATTGACTCCATTGCTAAGTATTCAGTGATCCATTAACATTTTATTTAGTTTGTTTTATTAGGATGTTGCATGACTCCTATACAATTGGGGTTCTAGACAAGCGTAACCATGTATGATGATTAGGATACACACACACATACACAATACTATGACAGTTTGACACATTCTTGATTACATTGAAGGCATTAGACTTGGGACAAATTAACTGGCACCAGACCAAGGAAAGAATTTCAATAACATTTGACAAAAGAGAAATTGCAATATAAATGCGAGATTTGTTTTCCTTGTGCATTTAAAAAATAATTTTTAATATCTGAATTGTATGGCATAGATACACTGATGTATATGAAGTGGCTCAGATGTTTGTTCCTCGTCAGCATTATCCAAGTCACCTTGTTAAATACTGAACTTTAGAAAGAACAAGTATTGACAGAGAATAGGTTAACGTCATTGCCTTTCAGTTAGTCTATTCAAAAGTCCATATAGTCCAAATTAGGTATGTGAGGAACACAATGCTTCTTGAATTTCAATTCTCATTTTACCATCAAGCCAGTTTGACAATGTCCACAGATTAACAAACTCATAATCTGAACCCAGGAACACTCTTGTGATTCCAACCACAGCTCTGAAACATGTGCCTGATGTAAGACTGTCATGGAAACATCAGATTACAGCCTGCGATCTCAAATACTGAAACCTTTAAAGATCATTCAGTCAGATTTGTCTCTTTATTCTTTTCTAGCACCCTACACAAAGCCTGGGCATACAGTTCAGAGGCTCTTGAGAAGATTCATGTTTTATTTGCGGAAAGCGGCCCCATTGTCCCATAAGTCACCTCACACAGCACTCTTAGGTTGCACGCCACACTGAGCCTGTCCCATCGTTTTAGTATCACCCAGCGTTAAAGCACTTAGCTTGTGTTCCCAGTGTCCTCTGTGGTAGGGCTAAAAATCCATTTGGAAGTCCAAGGAAACCGAAGTTCTCACCCACACAGAGATGCACTAAATCCCCTTCCGATGTTTTGGAGGATACTTGTGGACAATCAGAGGTTTTCTCTATCATCAGGCGATGTATGGCTAATATAGCTGGTCATGCTGCTGGTTTGACAGCTTGCCACTGTCATTTTAAAGAACATTAGAGAACTAAAGAGACAAGACCAAAACCATTACTGGCTATCTATATATGGATAGATATGGCCTATCAGCAGGTGCAAGGCTCCAAACAGAATGTATGCCATAAGTCTCAAAAGTGGATGTGGGAGTTTTGTATTGAAAGTACTCTAGCTACATTGCCTCTTTAGATTAAGATTTCCTCTAAATAAAATACAATTATTGCTGCATACATAATACGTTATTGAATATCCTCTTTGTCACATGGGGCAGATGAGAAATTAAACATTTGTAACAATCTCCTGGTTCTCACATCAACAGGACACCCAGCTGTATCAGGTCCACATCACAGCTGAGAGACCACAGCAGTCTTTGACATCTTGGCCATCTTTCACATTCTTGAGATGCAAAACCTTTTGCAAAGTCACTAACTTCAGTTCATTGCCTCCAACCCCTCTCAGCCTCAGTGCTGTTCTGTTTTCCCCTATGACAACAAAGCCTGTTCCAAGATTGACTGTGTTTATTGTTTTATTAAGAAAGAAATTCAACAACCGGGTTGGAATATGACAGGCAAAATTGTCACAATGTTAGCTTTATCCTCAACTCTGTCCTAGCTAAAGTATGAGATCCAGAGGACTACTGTGACCATCTAAAAATGCATACAGTAAAACAGAGAGAGAACAACAGATTCCTTTCACGTTACTCCCCTTTCTTTCCTTTCAACCAGTTACCATAGAAAGACCATACTTCTAACATCTAAGAATTCAGAATTTTCCCAAGAACACAGGAAATGCTTAATGAGAAAATCTGTCCTTTGGGATGAGTGAAAATAGGACAAATTCTCACATGGAATCTGAAAAGTAGAATAGATGGGAGATCATATTATCCGGAGAGAAACATGGTCAAAGTGGCCAAGTTCAAACATTGGGTAAACATTGGGTAAATGTGTATTGTATGAACTCAGCCTTTGACATTGCAAAATAATTTACATACACTTACATATGCACCAAATACAAAGGATAAGTACTTGGTTTGAAGTTGCGGGATGACACAAAAACTAACAACTGAAATATAACAAAACAACAGTAGATTCTGTGCGAACACAAACCATTTAGCGACATCCTGTCTTTGCAACGGTCCTCCTCATTGGCTTTACTTCCTGTTTGTGCATGGAAAGTGCGGAATGCTATTTCAATCAAAGGGCAACACATTCCCAAAAATAAATTATAGTAGAATCTACAACCCTGCTGCCAGTTTCTGAAGGGGAGGGGCTTTGGAATGTGTGTGTATGTGGGGTGTGTCGTGTGTGTGAAGGAAGAGAAGTACTACATATTGCTGAATTACACAAGTCTTTATTCTTGGTATCACTAAACAAGATGGTTTAACCAAACACATGACATTATCTGAATGACACAACTGAACCACCATCCTTGCGACTACCCCATCTGTAAATGAAAAATCTCTCCAGATACCAAATGAGATAACTCAAATGTAAACAGAGGAAACCTGTTCTTTTGGGACTCTCTAATTGTGAACCACCACTCACTGACGTCATCATGTTTATGCTCAGTTGTTACATGGCTGTTATGAGGGAAGCAGGCACAGGCCCATGGCATACTGCCAGCCTCGTAATTTCAAAGACAGGAAGTTCTTTTGGATAAGAATCGCAGCAGTCAGTGATTGAAACTCCCTCAAACAGCATGGCTCTCAAGGTTTGAGGCAGCCCTATCTTTTTCCATGTAATTAAATGACATTTGGACAACTTAAGGATACTTTTCTGTGTTTATAAACATAACCCACTCTATCTTTGGCCATCTTTCTGGTATAAAACCACTACAAAAACTCCCAACAGGCTAATTTGTGTTATGTTTTTAAAGTATTTATCTTTTTAAGTTGTGTCAAGATAACACATAGTTCAAAATGTGGGCAAAGACACTGAAAATAAATTTTTTTAAAGTAATAAGAACATTTATAATTTTGTTTCCTTTCTTTGATTACCCACATCTTAAAAACATTCATAGCTACATTTTGGATTTCTTCCTTATGCCTCTTTTTTTTACATTAGGACGTTTTGCTCAAGGTCAGATGTATTTTTGGATGTTGCCATGGTCCCCCAAATATGTGTAGAATTCGCAGTGTTTGTGTTGATGTTATTACTGAACTGCCTTGCAAGAGACCGGAGAGTAATGATATTATCGAAGTGTGATCCTGTCAGAAAATAAGTTGGTTTCCTTACCATGTAAGGATGTAGAGTATTGCCATGTAATCTAAGGACAAGACATTTTGACTCTATCCCAGGGTTTCCTATTGGAAGTAAGCCTACTTCAGGTCCAGTACTTCTCTAGTTAATTTGACAATGCTTCCAGTCAATTTTCAAAAAGTACAAAAAAGGTAAATCAACCAAGAAGCTTTCCCCACTTATCCCACTTCTTATTTTGTATTGTTTATGTGGTTAGGCAAATCTTTTACTTAGTTTGCTTTTAGCAAGGCCACAAAGACATTTACTAGGTCCACTTTATATGTAAAAAAAACATCCCTTCCTCTTCTTTTACAAGTCTGGAGCTCTGGAGTCAATGTTGAAGGTTTGTGTCAGTGAAACATCAATCAAACAGCTAAAACCCAAACACATGATTAACCCGTTGCCTCCTGTTCTGATCTGTCTTACAAACCCCTGATACTAATGGACAATAACAAGAACTTCATAGTGGCAGTAAGACACAGTCCTACACCACTTAGACAGAGTAAATCAATCTTCTCCAAATAAACAAATCTCATCTTGGTCTACTATATCATCCTCAAACACTAGATTTTGGAATTTGTGCTTTCCGCAAAGGTTACAGGGAAATTTAAAAAACAAAATTAAACACAAAAACAAACTAGACAAAGTCAGAGTCAACTTGTGGTAAAACTGAAACCTTTAGGTACTTGACAACTTCGTAACACAATCAGGGGCGCAGGTTTAATTATACAGACCGTTATTGAAAACGGCCCACTTCAAGAAAATCTTATTTAATGATTATTTGATAGAGTTAATCTTGGTTATTAGAAAAAGCTGTCCAACCCATATTTTTAAACAAACCTATGTCCGTGGCCTCTTTCAGCATTCTTGAAAATTAATACAAAAAACTGTCAACAAAAGTTTTCATTTGATAAGGATAAAGACCATATGGCGTAGCCTACAACAAAAAAGCAATCTGAATACCAGTACCTCAATTTAGGTCTGTGAAGCACTGAACCGAAGTAACACTGCAGAACCAGTGAGCAGAACTAATCTCATCAAATATTAAACCTGGTTAGACGACTGGTTCAGCCTAGCTGGGTCCTCTGGGATTCCCTGCAGTCTGAAAGAAAAGGCAGCTGGATTACGGGATGCAGTGTACAGGAAGTGAAATCCAAGCAGCCATTTTGAAATTCATTTGATTACTGTTTGTTTCATTACAAGTGCTGTTTGTTCAATCTGTGGAGGCTATTAAATAAACTAGCACTCTGTACCAAACCTTGAGCTAGATTTGCCATCCCAATGTATGTTTCACATTATGGGTGAAACGAGGTCCAGATACAGTAAAAATGTAAATAAGTATTTCATTGTCTGATATAGAATTACATTTGACTACTAGTAGACGCTCTTATCCAGATCGACTTGCAGGAGGTACAGGGACATTGCCCCAAGGCAAATAGGGTGAAGTGCCTTGCCCAAAGACACAATTTCAGATTACTAGCCCGATTCCCTAACCGGTCAGCCATCTGACTCCCAGTTTTGTACGTGACCTCTGTTGTTTCACAGGAACTATTACTAACTAAAGTCTTGCAAGTAGATTTTTATAGCGATTTAAGGGGGTGATGAGTGTTGAGGCTGGTGTTCTTGCAACTAACAAGCAGTGATGTGGAGTGGGCCAAGAGGGGAGGGAGCATTCCTCAGGCGTATTGAAGTGCATTACCCGTGGGCGGCCTATGGGCTGGCACCATTACATCGTCCCCCATCACCTCCACTCAGCTCCTGCAGCTGAGGCTTACTTAGCACCATCAATATTTCATGCCCACCTTCCCCCTTTGCATGGGCCTGTCATGACTTGTTTTCTCTAACAACTCGACCAAACTCTACTTTTGCCCATAAGAGGATGCTGACATTGCATAATTTAGATGCCACCCGGTGTGTGTGGTGCCCATTGCTAATCAAAAATGTAACAGACTGAGGTACTGGGAGTACTTTTCAGGGCCGAATGGAAGATGAGCTTGTTGAGACAATGGATGTGGGGGGGTGTAATTGCTACTTTTTCTCAAACTTGCCCCTTAACTGGGATGGTAACATGTACGAGGCATTATAACATGCATGTGTGTGCACACTGATACAGAGCCTAAAGAAAAATCTCAACCCCTGTTTGGAAGCATCTGCAAGTTTACTTTTTACTTTGGTTTACTGGAGTGAGTTAAATAAACCCATTTGTGACTATCTACAGTATTAATGCATCTGCAGCTTCCTAGTCTTGACAGGCTTGGATCTTGAAATGTTTGCTTTTGTCAACACAGTTTTCTAGTTCAGTCTAAAATTCGAGTCGTGGATATATTTACATTTGTAGCCATAGAAAATTGTTTGAATGCTACATGTCCCTCAAGGAGTTGTCAAAGTTTGATAAAGTCACCATATAAAAGCATCAGAGACAGAGACAAATTTGGATTATCCAAAACTACCAGATACCATTTTGACGAGCTTTGTCTCACTGTACTTGTTCAAAAACGTCATTGTCCCCGCAGCATCATAGTCAACCATAGTTTATCTACTGTAATGGACATTTTTGCAGAAAATATCTGTGAATATCTGTGAGGAGATTATGAAGGAAATACAGTATGAGCTTTGTACCAGACGTAGTGATTACCTCAGAGAAACACTATACATATAGTGTACATATCCAGGATTCCTTAAATATGTGAGTGTTTCTAAACTGTGATAAACCAGGAACAGAATCTCTTACAGCAAAGGGCTGAGAGCCAGAGAGTACAGCTGCAGATGAACGATTCAAGGTGAAGGAATCTGTTACTGTACAGTAGAAGAGCAAAACAATCATAAAGGTGAGAAACACCTGCAGTAAAGTTCTTGGGAAAAAAGTATCTAGTCTTTCTCTTGAGGTTCTACTTTTAAACATTCTAAACTGTCTATCTAGAAGGTGTAGACAACTTGTCTGTCTATAGTTCTAGGTCTTAGGATGCAACATATCCTTTTGAGAAACAAAACCTCATTTATTACAGTCTCAACAGTCAGTCAAAGAAAATAAACAATTAGCTGTTTTTGATGCTGCAAGCTCTGTGAGAAAGTTATTCAAGGGTCTACCCTACTCTTCTTAAGTCCAACATGCAATAGATATTGCATCAAGTCTCACATCAGAAAACATTTAAACTGGATGACTTGTGTTCTGCACAAGTACTGTATCATGTGAGTGGTCTCTCTCTAAAGCCATTAGAGCTACCAACCAGTAAGAATAAGGATTTTAGGTTGACAAGGAGGAGTCTAACAACCCTTGTGATTCTGTACTGTAAAAGGTCAAGGGATCACATAAAAAGATGTACGCATGCAGGAAGGTTAAGTGGGACTGTAATTATTTGGGAAACAAGCTAGTTTTAGCATAAACAGGGAGGCATGCACTTTCACTGTATACGATCTCTCTACCATCTTAATGAAAGTCTGGATACTCAACTTACTTGTCCTTTATCTGTCATGGTGTACCTAAATCTAAAATTATGAAACTGATTCAATGGTGTTTAGTGTTATGTGTTTATCTTTTAAATTGTAGTGACAGCACACACAATTCTGATGTTGAGAACGATATGTGCTGTTACTTATTAACATGTAGGTAGTTTAAAGCACTCAGATCATTTCAGACAATCCGCTTCACAAGGCATATCAGTATTATTATTTTGGCAAATGAAAAAACTCACAATGTCTCTCTAACATTTCCAGCCTCACGACAATACCTGACTAATTTCACATGAAACTCATGAAGCTACATCATTGCCTTATTTGGTGTTGGGTGACAAGCTGTGGGAGCAGAGAGCAGAAACAGACTAGCATCGCAGGAAGAACTGTATGTTCTAAGTAAGAAATAAACTGAGCGATGGAGAGTCAGTCTGGATATTGTATCTAATTTTATTTAATAGTTAATATTTACCAATCCTAGCTAAAATACCAATTAGTGCATGATGTAAAATGCTCAGCCTATCCTTTCAACTAAAATCACAGATACAATGAATACAATGAAGGTTCAGTTAAAGTTTCTGCCTGGCCATAACAAGACAAGAACAGAGCACCTCTTTCTCCACCAAGCTCTGAAAGGATTCCCCACAATGCAACCTGTTATTATGTGCCAGTATAAACAGTCCCTTAATACAACTCCATACTAGGTCAAGTCCAGAGGCTCGTAATTACTGATGACTTCCATGGAAATAATGTTCCCATTTAAGGTAAATTAGAATCAATATGAACCAAAAGACAGTCTTGATTTGAGAAATATTATAAGAGAGTTACATAAGCTGTAATTCTTTCAAAGTTATATACAAGGAAAACGTAATTTTATGTGCATTTCAAAATGATGTGAAAACAAGAATTTGGGATTAGGAACAGAAAGTGTTAGCTAATTTCATGTTTCTGTTATCTGCTGCTTCTGTTCCTATAAACTGGACACATCATAGATTTTTTTCATCTGGTATGTTGGCCACCAACCTTGTCAGCCAACACATAAAAAATCTATTTATGAAAGTACTACAAATTCTATGAGATTTGGCAAAAAAATGGCTCCTTTTTTAACATACTAAAATCCAGATTATCCTAACTAGTCTTTATTTGACTTTACCAGACTCTTATTATGCTAGTGCATGCTAGTCCATATTAGTGCATATGTCATCAACTGCTCTGACAGAGACTGCAAGCTGTTCGAAGAGCAAGTTTGTTTCTTCAAGAGACAGTGTATGGGCCAGTGTTAGCACTCCAGAAGGAAGTGGAGAAACAGATCATCTTGTATGCCACATTCCTCCAGCCTGCCCAGGACGCTGTATCTCTTGTGCTGTCGCGCAATATAAACCATCTCTAAACCTGCTGGGAATGATTTGTGGCTGGAGTTCACAAGATCAGTGCGGATTTCAAGCTCATGGGCTTTGGTAAGGCAATAGTCCCCTTTCATGTTTAGCCTCATATGCTAACGTCTGTTTTGTAAATCTGGGATAGAGGAGGGAAACACGGGGAAGCCCGGATGAAAACAGACTGCTCTGTACCACCGTCCTTGTCTTTCCATCTCTACACTCCTCCTTTTTCTCCTCCTCTTCCTACTCCTCCTTATCTTCCTCCTCCTACTCTACGAGCGGCCTGGTGTACCGCCTGTCTCTTGTTTGGATAAGTTAGTGCTGAGACGTCAACTCTTGGGCTGATGTATACCACCTGCCTTAGCCTCCGTCTGACCTCGTCCTCTAACTCCCACTGCAGAGACATTCCAGGGCCTTTCTCGGCCAGTGTTTACACTGCAACAGATTACCCAGCTCTCCTCTCACTCTCTCCCTCTGTCTTGCCCTCTATGCAATGGACAGCATTGGGCCTCTCTCTCTGCCTCCCACCTCCCTCTGTCTCTCCTCTCTCTATATATATATATATATATACCTCTTGCTCTCTTTGCTTCATCACAGTGAACAGCAAAATGGCCTCCTTTTCTCTCTTGGTTCAGGACTGGGGGCCAAGGGGGTTACTCCACAGCATCAGCTGCCAAGATCCTCTCTATAATAATCGGGCTTGGACCATAGGTCAACACAATGAAAGCTTGCACATGACCTCATCGCTTTTGCCCCATCTGAAAGATAATAAATGTTGATTTACACATTGTGTCCATTGAATTTTAAAGCAATAGACAACCGATAGTTTAAACACTTTATCATGGTGCTAGTGGGAATTGAATATGGTGGTCCTTCACCAAAACAAGAACTGATCAATGTTACCTTTACTGAGTTTTATCTCCATAATTATAATGTTTAGTTCTGGCATTTTAGTTCAGATACTCCAACAGACTGTTCAAACCCTATAACATAAGCTATGTGTGCTAAAGATATGAATTATGTGTAAATTATGTAATTGCCCCATTACACTCAACCACAGTTTTCACCAAATGTGGTAAAAGGATTACAGAAAAACCTAAAAGATTGGAACAATCTCAATACTTATTAATTATATCAAGAATAAAATAAAAGTTTCAATATATCTTTAACATCTCATAACATTATTATATCATTGATGTTATTCTAGGATTGTTGAAGAACCTCCATTTGCAATTTAAAATTTGCATCTGTTCGAACTAAAACATGTGTCTCTTCATTTCTGGTATGGCAACAGCTGGTATCAATGGAGACAACAGGCTTAACCGATGGACTGTAATTGAGTCATTAATACTGACCACACACTGCTAAAACTCATGTTGCTTACTATCTAAAAGGCACCACTTGTTTCAATATTCTATCAATTTAACTTGGTCAGACAAAAAATCATACCGAATGTCAAAGAAATAACTTCTAAACATTCTTGATGAATTAGGGATACACGGGGTAAAACTCTTTAATCTTTCACTAAGAGAAAAACAATTAAAAAAATGAATCATTATAGATAGACAACATGGTGGTACAACAAACCACTGACGGATAGGATAATATAATGTATAAAGAGCAAAAATTTAAAGAATTTAAAGAATTACATCAAGCATTTGTTAAAAAGCAGATACAATACCACAATACCATAGGATGGACACAAAAGTCCACAGTCCTTTAAGTGATCAGAGTTGCTGCACAGCACCATCAAGTGGCAAAACATACAAAACTCTAAAACCATAATGTTTGTTGATTGTTTTGCTGAAAAACGTTTAAAAATCACCACCAAAACAATTCCATAAAGTAGTGAATAATTAGTAGAACGCTTTATGATTGACAAACTTTAGTCCATGTTCACCATCTGACTGGCAATAGTTACCTATCTGTTGTATTCTGTTGTATTCTTTTCTTGACTCCTTTTCTATGACACATTAATGTGGTAACTTCTCCCCTCCCTCGCCATTTCCGTCTTATATGCACCATCTGAAGCTCCCACCAATGCTCAGACATTCCACTTGAGGTGATAAGATGTAAAGGTGGGCTGTCAGATCACTTAGTAAGTCATTATTTAAATTCTGACTGTCCACTCAACATCCCTCCATAAAGATTAACCCTTTCTTGCCGGTGTTCTGGACAATTCAGTTCCCCTCTTCTCCCTTTCTTGCGCATGCGGGAAATCATGACGTTTTCTCTTGCTGCTTGGTTAAGTTTTAATGTGATTTATATAATCTACCTACTTTCCTTGAGCTTTAGGTACATTTATTGATGTTGGTTAGTTAATTTGCACACAAATACAGTAGTAGTAAGTTGTATTGCAATCAATCGTTCGTCAGTCCCTGTTTTCAGGGTCTGTAACAGCTAGTGCTAATCCATCTAGTGACCCTAGACACACACTAGTAATGTAGTGTGTACCACCAGCATCACTGTTTTGCGTACAAAATCATCAGGCTGTAATATACAGGGGGGGACCCCTTTCCTCAGGCCTCCAGGGAAATGTTCCCCCTGTGTTCTCAGAGTAAAAAACTGATGTATAGATTAAACTTGGCCAACAATATTGGGAGCGACATACATTTTGTGTTTGCAAAGCTTGCTGGGCCTTGGCATAAAATGACTGCTAACATAATTTCAGTCAGTCATATCAATCAGCACAGGGGAAAGTGTAAAGTAGTTCTAGCCAGGTGAAATATCATTCTTTCATTAGGGTTCCTCCGGTGGGAGGGAACCATTTGTATTTGTTAGTTTTATTATTATTATTATTATTGATCTTCTTCTACTTGCGCCACAATAACTCAACATATTATTGGTAACACATTTTCTAATTTGGCACATTGATACTACATCCAAGTGGGTACCCCCACACCAAATATGGGACAACTTTGACTGTAGGGGCGCCACAGGCCACGCCCTAAAGTCCGATGTTCAAAGTGATAGCATTTCCACCCCATTGCTCCAATTTTTCTGAAACTTGGTGTACACGCCTGATTTCTCATGGGGAACGAAAAAGTCTGAGGACCCATAAGGTCTGCCATGATGTATTTTCCTATACAGTGAAAACTTGGGGAAATCTTTAAAATGCCTTGACTATTAAACCAAAGATCCAAATGATTAGAAACGTACACATGTATATAATTGATGTCTTTATATAGGGTGACATGGAATAATAAATGCAATTCAAAATGGCTGAAAAGGGTGTATTTATGTAAATTTACATTTACATGTATTCATTTAGCAGACGCTTTTATCCAAAGCGACTTCCAAGAGAGAGCTTCACAAACTGCATAGGTCACTGATAATAACAACAAGATAGCCCCACAGCATTGCGGGTAGTGAAAAACAAGAAGTACATATTGTGAACAACCAAAAAATAGTGCTAAAGGGAAGAAACCATAAGAGCATGTAGTTAAACAAGTTAAAAATTACACAACATTAATCTCTAAGTGCAGGTGTACCTGTAGGAAAGCAATAAAAATAGGATTAACTAAAAAAGAATACAACAGTTTAAATCAGCTACCACTAACCAACAAGAGCAACAGTCTAAGCAAGAGTCATTGTGAACCTTGAGGAAACTAGCGTTGGGTTCAGCAAACCATTCCTAAGTACCATTGTACTCCCGGAACAAGTGTGTCTTGAGCCTTCTCTTGAAGGTGGAGAGACAGTCCGTGTCTCTGATGGAGGTGGGGAGTTGATTCCACCACTGGGGTGCCAGGCAGGAGAAGAGCTTGTGCTGGGACCGGGCGGTCTTGAGAGGTGGGACCACCAGGCGGTTGTCTGAAGAAGACCGTAGGTGGCGGGTGGGGGTGTAAGGCTGCAGGAGAGACTTGATGTAGTCGGGCGCAGTCCCGTTCACTGCTCGGAAGGTCAGAACCAGGGTCTTGAATCTGATGCGGGCCGTTATGGGTAGCCAGTGGAGGGAGATGAGGAGCGGGGTAACGTGGGAGCGTCTGGGTAGATTGTAGACCAGACGGGCCGCTGCGTTCTGAATCCTCTGAAGAGGGCGGGTTGCGCATGATGGGAGACCGGCGAGCAGCGAGTTGCAGTAGTCCAACTTGGAGAGGACAAGTGCTTGGACAAGCAGCTGGGTGGAGTGCTCAGACAGGTATCTCCTGATCTTCCGGATGTTGTAGAGGGTGAATCTACACGACCGGGAGACCGCAGCAATGTGGGCCGTGAGGGAGAGCTCGTCATCCATGGTAACCCCAAGGTTCCTGGCAGAGGATGAGGGGGTCACCGTCGCAGATCCCAGGGTGATTGAGAAGTCATGGGAGATGGAGGGTTTGGCCGGGATGATGAGAAGTTCCGTTTTGGCAAGGTTCAGCTGGAGGTGGTGCTCAGTCATCCAGGCGGAGATGTCTGCGAGGCAGGCCTCAATCCTAGCTGAGATCCCCGGATCGGTCGGAGGGAATGACAGGTACAGCTGCGTGTCGTCAGCGTAGCAGTGGCAATGTAAATATCTACATTGCCAAAATATCTTTGTATCAATAAATTAAATTACTTTTTTACTGATGGTTTTTCAAACCTAATAGGGTTCAAGTGCTTCCCAAGTGCTTCCCAGGTGCTTCCCAGGTGCTTCCCAGCCTAGGTGCTTCCCGGGGGCTTAATAGCCCATGTGCTTCCCAGGTGCTTCCCAGGTGCTTCCCAGGTGCTTCCCAGGTGCTTCCCAGGTGCTTCCCAGGTGGCTAACAGCTTATGTGCTTCCCAGGTGCTTCCCAGGTGCTTCCCAGGTGCTTCGCAGGGGCTTCCCAGGGGCTTCCCAGGGGCTTCCCAGGGGCTTCCCAGGTGCTTCCCAGGTGCTTAACAGCTTAGGTGCTTCCCATGTGCTTCCCATGTGCTTCCCATGTGCTTCCCAGGTGCTTAACAGCCTAGGTGCTTCCCAGGTGTTTCCCAGGTGCTTCAAAGGAGCTTAACAATCTAGGTGCTTACCATGTGCTTCCCAGGGGCTTCCCAGGGGCTTCCCAGGTGCTTCCCAGGTGCTTCCCAGGTGCTTAACAGCTTAGGTGCTTCCCATGTGCTTCCCATGTGCTTCCCAGGTGCTTAACAGCCTAGATGCTTCCCAGGTGTTTCCCAGGTGCTTCAAAGGAGCTTAACAATCTAGGTGCTTACCATGTGCTTCCCAGGTGCTTCCCAGGTGCTTCACGGGTGCTTCCCAGGTGCTTAACAGCCTAGGTGCTTCCCAGGTGCTTCCCAGCTGCTTCCCAGCCTAAGTGCTTCCCAGGTGCTTCCCAGGGGCTTAACAGCCTAGGTGATCCCAGGTGCTTCCCATGAGCTTCCCAGGTGCTTCCCAGGTGCTTAACAGCCTAGGTGCCTCCCAGGTGCTTCCCAGGTGCTTAACAGCCTAGGTGCCTCCCAGGTGCTTCCCAGGTGCTTAACAGCCTAGGTGCCTCCCAGGTGCTTCCTAGGTGCTTAACAGCCTAGGTGCTTCCCAGGTGCTTAACAGCCTAGGTGCTTCCCAGGTGCTTAACAGCCTAGGTGCCTCCCAGGTGCTTCCTAGGTGCTTAACAGCCTAGGTGCTTCCCAGGTGCTTCCCAGGTGCTTAAAAGCCTATGTGCTTCCCACGTGCTTCCGAGCCTAGGTGCTTCCCAGGTGCTTCCCAGGTGTTTAAGAGCCTAGGTACTTCCAAGCTGCTTCCCAGCTGCTTCCCAGCTGCTTCCCAGGTGCTTCCCAGGCCCTTAACAGCTAAGGTGCTTCCCAGGTGCTTCCCAGGAGCTTAACAGCCAAGGTGCTGCCCATATGCTTCCCAGGTGCTTCCCAGGTGCTTCCCATGTGTTTCTCAGATGCTTCCCAGGAGCTTAACAGGGGCTTAACAGCCTAGGTGATCCCAGGTGCTTCCCAGGGGCTTAACAGCCTAGGTGCTTCAAAGGTGCTTCCAAGGTACTTAACAGCCTAGGTGCTTCCCAGGTGCTTCCCAGGTGCTTCTTAGGTGCTTAACAGCCTAGATGCTTCCAGGCTGCTTCCCAGGTGCTTCCCAGGTGCTTCCCAGGTGCTTCCTAGGTGCTTCCCAGGTGCTTAACAGCCTAGGTGCTTCCCAGGTTAATCAATAATCGTCTTTATCACCAAACCAAAGCTTGGACAACCTGGTCAGCTAGTAGTAGAATAATATGAAACAGGTCTGAAGGTTCAATGATCATTTTTGACAAAGATATTGATGAAACACTGAAATATTGGGGTTTTTATTGACTTATAGGCTATGGGTTAATCAATAATCAACTTCTTCAACAAACAAATGGTTGGACAACTTGGTCAACTAGGAGTAGAAGAATGTGAAACAAGTCTGAAGTTCTTATGTTCATGTTTGACAAAGATATTGATGAAATACTGGAAAATGTGTCTTTTTATTGATTTATTGGCTATGGGTTAATCAATAATCATCTTAATCACAAACCAAAGCCCGGACAAATTGGTCAGCTGGTAGTAGACGAATGGGAAACAGGTCTGAAGGTTATATGTTCATTTTTGACATAGATATTGACGAAATACTGAAATATTGGTGTTTTTATTGACTTGTTGGCTATGGATTAATCAATGATCAACTTTATCACCAAACCAAAGTTTGGACAACTTGGTCAGATAGTAATAGAAGAATGTGAAACAAGTTTGTGGTTTCTGTGGTCATTTTTGACAATGATACAGATTAAATACCGGAAAATGTATGTTTTTATTGATGTATTGGCTATGGGTTAATCAATATTCAACATTATCGCAAAACCAAAGGTCGGACAAATTGGTCAGTCAGTAGTAGAAGAATTTGCAAGAAGTTTGAAGTTTGTATGGTCGATTTTGACAAAGATATTGAACAAACATTCGGACTGTCAACACTGTTCTATTATTTTCCCCCGGTCCCTAAATAAGACGCGGAACCTGAACGGAGATACGAATATGAATGTCTGTTGAACCTCGAATATGAAACTGATTTCCCCTCCGTTCCACACCGGTGAGGTCTCCGCAGTTAAAATCTGTGCTACACACAGTAGGTAAAGTGGTAAAAATGCTGTAATGCTAATTATAGATTTTAGGGGACATTTGTTAGGCTACTGTATAATTTGGTGATCGGAAAAACAACGTCCAGCGATAATGACGTGTTAGCGCATGCGCCTGAAAGTAAGCATGAACGATTTAAATAGACCAGGCACATACTCTGTTGTGGCTGTAGGTTATGTTCTGGATTTAACGCTGTCTATCCTCTCTTCATAGCCTTTCTCCTCTCCTCCACTTGTCTGAAAGATAAGTCATTGTGTGCACATCGTGTGCACCTCACGGATGGTGAATTTGTCTGTCGAACTTTTGCTATTAGTTAGGCTATTGTTTCGGTTGTAGGGACATTGCTGTTCATTTTTTGAAAATAATGCTGGCTACTGAGGAAAGGTAAGACTTTGCATACCACAAATGGATGTCTTAGACGTGTTGAACAGGTATCACCAAAACTTCCTATTGATAGTAGAATTCACCATTAATGCCACCAGAACTGTTTGATTTGCAAAAGTTCATATTGTCAACACCATTTTAAAACGATTAATTGGTTGGCCTAATGGACGTTGAGGTATGCTAATGTAATATCGGCCTAGCTTATATGATATATTATAGCTAGCTATTACAGCTAGCATAGGCTATATTATCTATAATAGCTCCAATAAGGCTCCAAAAAGTGCCAGACAAGGATAGCCTATTTGTTACATATGTTCAACACATGGTTGATGTTATGTTGTTTATTATAGGCTACATTATGTTGTAAGACACATAGAAATTGAATATAAAATGGAATATGAAAAACAAATTGGTCTTATTTTAAAAGCCTTGTCGAATGCATTGAACTTGAACTTAGCTAATCAATTTCTTGCATTTGAATGGCTTCACATTTGCAAACATAGTAGGCCTAGAAGAGATAGGGCGGAAGGAAGTTATACAATAATAAAAGAACATAAACACACCTCTCAGACTCAATGTCAATAAAGACATATGTATGCGATTTTTAAGAAAAACCAACCACTTTATTCATTCAAACTCACTCTGTCCAAAATATGACGTTTCTCAAGAAAATCTACCCTACATAATTATAAGACTATAGTCTTGCGCAGAGAAAGGTCATAGGAGAACTAATGTCTCAGCACAATCTCTGCCACCCGATCTCGCTCTGTTACACAACCGCTGCTCTATGCGAATGCTCCCAAGAGGACGTTATATAAGACACTTCAAAACCGCTCTTGTTCAACAGTGGAAAAATCCCCTACTCACTCTGCACGATGTAAATTATGAATTTTTTTTAGAACTAATTAAAGTATTTGGGTCTACTCCGTTCCTTGGAAGTTTTGTATAATCTTAGGATGCATGTTTCCCAACCATTGCTACAGTGTGTGGGTGAAAGTTGCTGACATTCTGCTGCACAGACATTCCTAATAATGAATCTACTCCTGAATGCATAATTACCAACTATACCTATGTTGTTGCATTGGGTGTTGGTATAATGCATTTTTAGCCTATGGTAAGTCTAAATGAATACATGAAAGTCCTAATTCCTGACTCAAATCCACTTGTCTGTTAAAGCTTTAAAATGACCAAGATGTTTCTGATTGAAGAGAATTTAGACCATGAAAAGAAACATCAAGCTTTTTTTTATATTTACATATTTCATAAACAAATCGTCCTAAGTCAAAATCAGTTAAAAGGATAAATCAAACAATGACTGGACCTCTTACCAGTAAAATGTTAACAGATGAAAAGCAGGGAACACTTATTGTTGCCATTTACAATCTATGATCAGAGACCAAATCTATTCTAGGCCTGATGTCTACTCTTTATTGTCATTCCAGCCCTGTGGCGTTGTTGCTTAAGGCCAACATTTGCTTCCCCAAAGAAGAGGCCCCGGGGCCTCTGTGGTGCTCCTGATGTCCCTCACCCACAGCTGAAGATCCCGGGTGGGCGAGGGACTGGAAGGGATCCCCCTCTCCAAAAGCTCCTCCACAATGTACATTTCTTTACATGTGTCTTTTTTATAGCTTGGTGTAACATTTTATAAAAAAATGTAGTCAAGCAAACCCATAGGTTGGGTAAATGTTAAAAACTTAAAATACAATTCCATTACAAATGAATGCTTATAAGAATTGGAAGTCCTTGTGTCCATCAATGAAAATTGAGTCAAATAGTGTTTTGCATGTGTATTGGGGAATATGGGTCACTATATCTGGCATTCAAGATAATCTGGCCTAGAAAGAAACTAAACCACATTATATAAATCCAAGGTTTAGCATTCCATTACTTGATTGGCACCCTCAGACAGCTTTGAAGCACGGGAATTGTAATGTAAAACATGGGTGACTGCGTAAGAGAAGAGTAACTAAATAAGAGACCTCAAGTAGGATAATTGGTTCAGAATAATTGATTCATGTGATTTGTCTCTGAAGTGGAACATTGATCAAATGATCATCATCAATCATCATTGTTTTGAAAAGATTAAGCATATTGGCAATCCCAATCACGTGCCTAGTTGAATACAAAGAATACAAAACATAATAAAAAGGATGTTACCAATAATGAATAATATTTGTGGGTAATAAATTGTGACTTTCTTCAGGATGGTAGGTTGACGGTGACTCAGGTGACTTCTGTGCATGGAGTCTTTCCCATCCTATACTTTAACTACTGGCTGAGCGAGCGCCATAGTGCATGCTGGAAGACGGTGGTGACTGCAGATAACCTCTTCCTGGAAATCCCAGAGGGCACTCTCCCAGAGGGTAGTAAAGAAGGGTAAGGACTTGACATGCAAATGATTTTTATAGTCAGAATGTAATTATGATCCTCTTTAAGACTTAGTGTAAAAGGGCATCTCTCAATTTAAATAACTTTAAACTGTATAATGATTTAGGTATCAGTTCTGTTGAAGAAGGAAATACAGCATTATAAGTAGATTGGAATGAAAATGAAGATTAGTCTAAGATTCACTCATCCCTTCCTATTCTCTCTATTCAGTCTAACCAGTCTTCTCGAGTTTGCAGAGGAGGAGTTGGGTGTCAGCCACGTGTTTCTTTGGTTCTCCAAAAGCAGGGAGGATCGATGTGAGTGCATTTTTATCAACATTTAGTGCAGTAAACAGGCTCTAGTAATAATGGTTTACTGAACACTTTTACCCATGCTACAAAATAATGACATACATAATCAAATGTAGTGGAAACTGCAGTGACACTCCATTTTGTCTGCGTTCCAGCCGTTCTTACCAGAACTTTCCACTACATGGGCTTTGAAGTTGTGAAGCCAGGCCACCCTCTGTTGCCCGTAAGGGCAGACCTTCTGTTCCTAGTCTATTCCATCGCACCGGCTTGCTCTGATGAAGACTGAACTGAACACATGGATGGATACAGTGGATTGTTATTATTTATTGTTGACAGATATGACAATGACTCAAACTGGAGCAATATTTGATTCCAGGTTAACTCTATTCAGAATTATTTAGTGCCTTGTCCCTACAGTCTTACATAGCTTCTTTCATTACCTTAGGTCTGATCTGTAACTGGGATAGAAAGGATGGAAGTGATGGAAGCTAGTTAAGCCTACTGGGACTGGCTGTATCACCTTTTTGTCTGTTGTCTTGTTTCATAGTAGCCTACATGTCACTTCAACTGGAAGAAAGCCCTAAATGCTGTAGCTCAAATGCAGACTGGTGGATGTTTTTGGTTAGTCAGTCTTCAATAATATGACTAAATGTAAATAATAGAAAAACTGAAGATTATCCATTTGGTTGTTTGTATTTTTTCGACTATGTTGCTTGTGTCACAGTTTCAACTGTAAGTGGGTCACTTGGTGCTAAAAATACTACTTTTTCCTTCGACCTTATGTAGTTGCAATACAAGTCTAAAAGAGTAGACAGTCAAATAATTTGACAGTTTATAAAGGAAAGTATAGCACAAGCTAGCAAGTTGTTGGATTTTTGATATCCAAAATGTCAAATTCTAATCCTTATGTTTGCTCAGATGTATTCAATAATTTAAACCAGTTCACTTAGTTATATTACTGTGCTGCCATTACCTGAATCTATATTCCTGTAGTGAGTGAATGATTTGATAGCTTTTCAAGACACAAATGCAAAGATTGGCTTGTGCAGTTTGTGTTTTAGAAAGCAATCCCATTGCTCAGCAGGACCTGCAGTAGGGTAGGAAAGTCAAGTTAATGCTTGCAAAGCATTTTTCCATGGTTGTGCATTGAATTGAGAGAACTATTTGGTATTTGCGTGAGAATGTATTAGCCACCTCCTGCAAATTTGTAGTTGCACATATTTATACTTAACCAAGTGCACATTATTTAGCTAGATATCCAAAATGTAACATTCCATACCCATGCAATGGTAATCACAGGGTAGTGTAAATTGTCAAATAAACATTTTATTTTGTCTCTGACTCTAGTCTTTGTTCTTTTTACGAGTAAGCTGTTGCATTGTTAATACATTTGAACATTAGGTGTTGGTTGGTGGCAAAAGTAGCTTAGAGATAATCATGTAAGGCAGGGATACCATTTACCAAGAAAATTCTCTTTGACAACCACAATTCTTAATATTTTACTAAATTAGTAAAATATTCCCAGAACAGATTTCACTAACAGGATTCCCCAACTCACCCACCACACTTTGACAATTGACTTGCAAATAAGCTACCTCGGGTCGGTTACATCAAGGGCTTGAATGGCAAATTATAGAAGAGAAAAAAAAAGAGAAAAACCACCATCCTTAAGAGAACAATAGCTCCAAACATAAATAGAAATAATGTTGGGTAGTCAATGGTGACAAACATAAGACGCCCTCCCGGAATGAAACAGAGTGTTTTACATATTTTATTAAAGAAAAGACAAACGTTAAACATGTTAGAGGTGGATGAATCTATTTTTCAATTTACTATCACTTGTGCAATTGACGAGTGCTTATTTGTCTTTCTCCTTCTGCTCTTTCTCCTTCTTGTCCTTCTCTGCCTTTGCTTCCTCTGCCTCATGACGTTTGATGAGCTCCTCAACTTCTTTCAGTTTCAGCACCTTGATCTTGGTCTTGCCTTCCTCACGGGTCAGTGTGGCTATTTCCACTGTAGAAGCCAGAACATCCATGAGTCACAGATAATCCCATTGACTATTTCTAGCTGTTGTTCAGGATTTGCACGTTGCACTGTGTAACCAAATTAAATTTAAATGGTGTTTCCAGATGGTGTTGACTAATTGTATTCCTATGGATGGGGTTTTATTTGTATATATGGAACACACATGTATTAACCACCATTCCAAACTTAGATCTAAACATTGGAAGCCCTGGACTATGTATATTGTTCTTGGTCAAAATCTTGGTATGGACTAGCACACCATAGTGGTGGTAAAGGGCATCACCACGTATTTACATGAGATCTGGTTACAAAAACATAAACAGTCGTGCTCTGAATGCAAAAATAGCATCCCTCAACAGCCATGTAGCGCATGCTAGTCGAGGCATTCGACACGGCTTAGGAAATGTCAACCTCACCTTTCTCTGCTGAGAGCTTGCTGACGTCCATGGTCTTGTTCAGCACTTTAACGGCCAATGCCAGGGCAGAAGACAGGGTCATCTCACCCTCTTTAAAATCCTGCTTGAGCATGGACACTGCAGCCTGAAACAACAGCAGACAACATTTGAATCTCAAAATAATAGATACATAGGGTCACACTTTTATTGGATAGTTTTTACTAATATTCACAACTTAAATTGTCCACACTACCATACAACATTATCTTACCAAAATGTTTTTGTTCGCAATTTCCAAAATGCCAGTAATATTTCAAAAATAAATCTAGTGTAATGGCGCCATCTACTGCTGTGCCATCTCAGACACTTGCTTTTGTGCTTTTGTTTTTTTTGCATATATCCACCTAGTTAAATGCCTTCAAACACTTTTTGTTCTTTACGGGCACTGGAGAACACCAACTACTTCTTTTTACCGCACATTAGGCCTACATTTCAGCCTTGTTCATTGAGACCGTTTCTCTACAATACCGTTTTATAGAGCACATGCAGGTTTGAAGAAAGATTTGCAAAGATCCCTTTGCAAATGTACCACACCTGCCAGTAAAATGCGAAGGTAACCATGCAATATTGCTGAAGGTTTGGACAGACTCACAGCGCTGTTATTGCCGATGCAAGTGGCCTTCCAACCCCCATAGTTCCCACTAGGGTCGCTCTGATACAGCTGGAAGCCATAGTGTTTGTCCCAGCCCATGTACAGCAGTGACACTCCAAACGGCCTCTTGCCTGGAAAACAAATTATACATTTTAAAGACACAGATCTGCTGTTTAATTTACCGTCATGCCTTATGTCTATTGTGTATCAATTGCTATTTATATACATCCTACATATTCTACAGGGTGCTACCTATCCTATCCATTAATTCATCTTTAGATGGATTACCTCCAAACTGTGTGTAGGCTTGCTTGATGTCACACAGGGCCGTCACCAATTGCTCACAGGGAATTGGCTCCTGGTATTGCAGTAGATATCTGATCAAAATAATTTACAGACATTATAAATCATCCAGAAAAGAGTACATTTATTTCCGGTAATACTGGAACTCATGTAAAGAAAGGGAAGAATGGACATCCATAGTAGATGGTTAATCAAACTACACCACCACACTTACCTCTGTGCAATTAGTCTCAGCTCATTGGTTAAAACATTGGCATCTGAGGTTATACCAGCTACACTGCAAGCCATGTCTCTGAAAAACAAAATGCAGATTACATACTTTTGACATTTTTGCAATCGGCAACACTGCTCATCTAAGAAACAGTTACCTATAATTCATATACATTTGATTTGTATAGCCCTTTCTACAAGCAATGTCAAAGAGGGCTTCACAAATTTAATTTAAATGTAAGCTTTTTATACCAACAAAATAGCAAGTGTCGTCACAAGACAGGCTACATCAGATGAATAAATTTCTTTCGGTCACATGACAAGAGGTGACCCACTTCCAATGAACGTCACAACTCCACTTACTCATTGAGCTTGTAGATTTTCTCTGAAAAGAAAACTTCATCGAGCAGCTTGTGGATGTTACGCCTCTCTGCTGCCAACAGCACGCCATCATTGGCTAGAATCCCCAGACATGTCCCAGCATGACCAATGGCTTCCATGGCATACTCCACCTGATAGAGGCGACCTGTAAAATGTACATTTTGTTTATGTATATTTTGTCATTGTGTCTGTAATGCAGCTGTATCGATTTCTCCCCAGGGCTCAATAAAGCAACACTATCAAGGTCTTGGCTTAGTTATGGTGCAAGCTACTGCTCAGTTACGAATATTCGAAAGAATAGACAACTGTCACAACATTTTACCCAAGACATAGTAGTTATCTTGTCAATTTCTATATTTCTGTTATTGATTATGGTGCAAGAACAGTTTCAAACAATAGGTTAAGAGTAAGGTTTAGATAAAGACTGAAGCACACACCTTCAGGTGAGAAAATTGTCGTCCGGGAATCATATCTGCGGGACTGGGAAGAGAGAGAGCATTGTTAAGGATGGCATATGCACTGCATTTTTCTTCCAAGATTTCATTGGATACTACTGGCAGAAAAAAAACCCAGCCATGGAATCCACCCTTGCCTTAGCAATACACTGCATACTAAATACCATGAGCAGGTTAAAAGTCAGTATATATTTAAACTTTTGGGGAGACAAGTGATCGTCTCTGTTTTCATATCTGGGCCTGACGACTATTTTAGAGGATCATAACAGTGTTAGGGCAAAATAGAGAATTGCAACTCTTACCATTCTGCAAGCTTTAAGGCAAATTACACCTGTAAAAAAATATATAATTTAACCACCAAGTGTATCACGGTACTGAGCACATACAACAACTTGGAGTCAATCATCAAATGTTGTGCTACTTAAACGCTACATGAAGCACTGAACTAACGCTAATACACTTTACACTTGGCAACTTTTTGAAGCTAAAACTAAGCTAGTCAGTCTAGCTGACTGGCTGTGACTAGGTTAGCAATTTTAGCCTTAGCTTTCAAATCTCTAGCAACCGAGAGCAAAAACTAAAATGTTACCAGCAAACTTGTAAGGTGTACATATATGTACGAAGTCTGCAAAAAAATATATAAAAAAATGGATTGACTGAAGATTGCAATCTAATATCTAGCTTTATAGTTCTGTTAGCTAGCATAGCTCTATTAGCTAGCATGATAACAAAATCATCATGGACGATAACGTCGTTCGCATAAGGTAAGGAAACAGAAAGTAAATTCAGCTAGCAGCTACTAGTAGCATGCTTACTGTAACAATGCTACTAGCTAGCTATATAGCTACCGGTAACAAACCTAACATTTCACATACTACAACTTATTGGTTGGATAACTAATTCTTGCTACAATCAAACTGCACAAGGCATTTCAATAAAAGTTATCAATAAAATAACAAAAACTTACAACGATTTCCTTATACTGATGTCTGCTTTGCTAGCGGTTTGTTGCTGACACACTGTGGGCGTAGAGAAAGCAAGATAGAAAAGAAGCAGATTTGTTTGTCGAATTTCTCAGTACCGCCATCTGTCGTCGGCTCTGCCTCTGAGTCTGAATTGAAGGGAAGAATTTGTGGATACGTAATGTTCAATGCTTTCAAGAATAAGAATACAATTATTATAACCTTTATTCAACCAGAAAGTCCTCTCTGAGATTTTAAATCCGAGTGTCTTGGCCAAGACATTTTTTGAAATTAAAAAATGTTGATGTCTTCCTGTGGGAATTCACCCTTTTCCCTTCCACAATATGGTTATTCCCTTCTTTTTTAAATATTTAAATGCCTCAACATCTTAATGGACTCTTCTGTAGGCTAATGTATGTCCCTTCTCATTTAATTAGGCACTGACCTGTCTTATCCTTTTGTTCTTTCTTTTTGAAGTTGCATTGTCTAACTACTAGTCTTTGCAGCATGTAGCTTGTCTGTTCCAAAATAAGATCTTACTAATATAAGAAACGACATATATTATAAATCGCTAATAGTTACATTAGTCAGAATACATTGACATCCGGACCATACAGTCTATGATCCGGACACGTACCTTATGATAACCTTCCACCCGCAGTTATGTCGGTATTACTGTTGGCAATTGGTTGATCAGCAGCATGACATTTGATGGGAGAACAGGAACACTACTAGCTAGCAGCAATCAAACAAGCTAGGCTAACTAGACGTCTTACGGTCATAACATTTAGCTACATCTGTGGGGAATCTCTTCAAATTAGTTGTTGTTTTATCACGCGGTAATAGCTATGACATATTAATCTTGATGATGACCTTACCATTTTTGTAAACACCTGTCCAACAAGGTAAGTTTTGCTTGGGTGACCATTGGCTAACATTAGCCATTTAGCTAGCTAGCTCGGCGAACAAGCCCGTGCTAGGCCATTACATCTGCAAAGCTAATGTTTAGCTTTAATATCAAAATAAATAGCTTGCCAGCTACACAGCATCGAACACCCGATTACATTCTGCTTGTCGGTTTTTTTAGGTCAAAAAGTAACTTCCAATATGCATTGTTCCTTATATGATTGGTACTGTGTGTCAGCTTTCAGAACATTTTGTCCTGTGTGACCTGGGCTAGCTAGGTTAGCTAGTTAGCGAATGAAAGTATCACGTAAACCAGGTTGCTGGAAGCGTTACATAACAGTCACTGATCACTGACAGACTTACGTTGTGAATAGTGTCTCAAAACCATAAACTGGCCTAGGTACAGTGTAACGTAATAGCGGGCCAACTGTGGTCATATTAATAGTTCTCGTTCAGCAGTTCATGACAATTCTCTTTGATTCAACAGCTGTCCAGCATAACAACAAACCAATGGTCACAGGTCTGTCTGTAGTCACTGCAGAAGCTTGCATAGTAAATGGCTGCTGACCATTTTTCTTATTCTCATCAGAGTGCTGCTAGTCTGATGAAGGGGCATCTCTGGGAGGCAGGATGCAACAGAAGAGGAACATACAGATCATCGAATGGGAGGACCTTGACAAGAGGAAGTTCTACTCTTTTGGGGTGTTCATGACCATGTCCATAAGGGCCACGGTATACCCCGCCACCCTAATACGCACCCGGCTACAAGTGCAAAAGGGCAAGTCACTTTACAATGGGACCTTTGATGCCTTTTTTAAGATCTTGCGCTCGGAGGGAGTGCGGGGCCTCTACCGAGGATTCATGGTCAATACCTTCACGCTAATATCAGGCCAGGCATACATCACAACCTATGAGTTGGTCAGGAAGTATGTTTCCAACTATTCTAATGACAATACCATAAAGTCACTGGTGGCTGGCGGCTCAGCTTCCCTGGTCGCCCAGAGCATCACTGTCCCAATTGATGTGGTTTCTCAGCAGCTTATGATGCAGGGACAAGGTGAGCACCTGACTCGCTTCCGGATCAAGCCCAGAGTGGAAGGTGGAAAGGCCAAAATTACGTTTGGCCAAACCAGGGACATAATTGCGCAGATTTTTGCTGCCGATGGCTTTCGCGGTTTTTACAGGGGATATGTGGCCTCTCTGCTGACTTACATCCCTAATAGTGCCGTCTGGTGGCCTTTTTATCACTTGTATGCAGGTAAAACGAGCTGGTGTACTGTCTTTTTATTGTTGCAGTATAATCCATTTCTAGATACATATATTTATGAACATTATTTTTAAAGCATTTTACCCCAAATTCATCATACTGAGTTTTTCAATGACTTTCAGAACAGCTTTCCAAAATGGCACCCAGTGACTGCCCTCATCTGATTCTGCAAGCCATGGCTGGACCACTTGCTGCTGCAACTGCATCAACTGTCACCAACCCTATGGATGTGGTTAGAGCTAGAGTACAGGTAGAATTAAGTATTTTAAGAAAAGGCAGATTGGTCAAGTCCAGGGGGTGTCACTGTCACCTGACACTTTCACCAAAAGAGCAAATGTTGGTTGTCAACTTCTAGTCTGTCTCAGTGTTTGCTCCACGTCCTGTAGCAAGATGGATAACAGCCTTAATTCAGGCGTGATTCATTTATCCAATTGCCATCACACTGGCATATTGGAAAAAACTATTGAACAATTTCCATATATTTCAAAGTTTTCTTTCTGTAAAACTACTTGCATTTAAAGCCTTTAACAGACATTGAACACAAATATCTTAAACAAATGTTGCTTAATTGGCTGGTAATTTTGTGACTACAGTCTTTGTGTGTTTGACAGGTTGAAGGCAGGACCTCCGTCATTGAGACGCTGAAGCAGCTGATAGTTGAGGAGGGATTCTGGGGGATGACCAAAGGCCTGTCGGCTCGCATCATATCCTCCACTCCCACAGCAATCGTCATGGTGGTCGGATATGAGACCCTAAAGAAACTGAGTTTGCGACCAGAACTGGTGGACTCTAGACACTGGTAGAAGGCACTTTGTTGATGTCAGCACAGTTCCATTTTGGCCCCAGGGGTTTGCATCCAGAGGTGGTCTCACATACATAAAAGGATTGGACGGGAGAAACTAAAATAGCTGCAGATTGAAGGTTTAGGGGCCAAAATGGAAATGAGCCAGAATCTCCCTGCTCTGTTCCTTCATTATGGCTTCCTTGTCTTTTAATTAAGTAAATTAATTTTTGCCTTTTTTGAATGGTTGCCTTTTTAGTAAATTGTGGAGAGTTGTATTACTGTGGGGTAATAACTCTGCCATTTTGGATTATAATCTGTATGTGACTCCATAGTGGCTCATCTACTTTAAGGATACCCCAAATGTGAAACAGAATCTCGTACATTTAACATTTGTATGCAACTATAGGGTATCTACGTAAACTTGTAGCTGCCCAATGTAACCATTTATCTCCCGACACATCCCTGGTGGTAGAATTAGTGAAGTGTTGTGCCTGAGGAGTCTCAAAGATACCAGATCAATATAGTTCACTTTGCACCAAACCTTTTTACTGTGGAAGAGAAGTCACCAGTCTTGAAAAATTCGTTTTTACAATTTGGTTATTTGTTTACCAGGGATGAGACACATGCAAAAAATGGTGGTATAGTATCATGCCTGCCTGAATAATTGCAGTATTTTAGAATTAAGAATGAATACACACTTAAGGAAGCAGGGAAATTAATAGGTTTCCACTTCGAAACTCAAATTCTATACGTAACTTAATACTTACCATTGCTGCATTGATAACAAAAACATTGGTAAAGTAAAAATGTTATGGATCACCAGCAAACTACTCTGTAAAGGAAACCATGTCAAATGGAGTGTTAGGTGTAAGAAATTACAAGTTGTGATTTTGTGTATTGTACCAGTAAATCACTGGAGTGCAATCAGTGTGAATTAAGTCTGATTATTTGGGCTTCAAATGCAGTTGTAGTTTTTTTAGCAACCACAAAAATATAGTATTTTACATAAATCCCTTTCAAGTAGTTTCTGTAATATTGATATAGATCAAATGACAATTGAGGCCATAATAATATTTTGTGATGATTTTTAGACAGACTTTGTAAATAAATTGAATTTGAGTGACCATTTAAAAGGGACAGAGCACCCATTGGATATCTCTATCACGCCAGTGTTCATCTCTAATGCTTTTCCACAAACACACTTTCCATGCATTCATAGTTTAAGCTTATGGTTGGATCTACACAACCACATGGAACTGATCCGTTTGCTTTTCTCTGGGCATTAGCAAAGCTGATGCTGTAGTAGATATTGTGGATACTGTGGTAAGTTAATATCATGACCAATCCTCAAATATATATTTCCAACACGTTTCTCTTTTTCTCACACCATTTTCAGTGGGAAAAAATGACCCTGGGTCATTTTCACTCGTAATGGATCATTTTCTCCTCTGAAAACTTGCTCTGTGAAATACTTAACCAAGAGAGCAAGGGAGTAATTTGACTTGAATGAGGACTACTTCTTGGAATGTGTTTTTTTATCCAACTAAAAGACGTTCGAGAGCGCCCTTAGAACGTTCTTAAGACGCTCTTAGCGTTAAGAGCTTCTTAACGAATCTGGGAAACCCGGTCAATATCAATGGTTGATGTTATGATAAATAGAGGTCATACATGTATAACTAAATGTCTCAATTAGCTAGTCAATAGGTAAGAAAGATTGTCTACTTTAGAACTTAGTCAACTTAGTTATAATCCAATCTAAATGGTTTCCTCCAATATCACTCCACTTTCAACTATTTCTGAAAATGAAATGACAAAGGCATACTTATTTTAGGAAGAAAAACACCCCAGACTCTACACAGAATCAATTGCCCAATGAAACCCACATGCACTGTTTGAGTTGGCATGCTCCAAAGATGTCCTTTAAATGTGCTACTGTGGCATTTACAGTAATCCATGAGTTGTCTTTCACAAGCAATATAAAAAAGTGTTTTGAAAAAAATATGCACCTGGGACAGTTCATCCGAGACATGTCAAACATTGTTTATTAGCACGGTGGGTCAGATGATGTTTTTCACTCTGCCTCGTGCAGTTTTTCTTATTTTTGGGGGGCTTAAAAAAAAAAAGAGAATGCAAATTAGCAAGCCAGGCTGAAAACAATTAGATGTTTAATGAGACAAATTGAGGCAAACATTGGGAACTAGATGGAGCCCTTAAAAAAAAAGAGACTTCCTGAGTCTCATCAACCACTGTCTGAAAGGCACTCGGTCAAAGTGACTGATGAAGAGGCATGGAGACAGAGAACAAGTCAGACTTTGGGTAGTGGTGGTGGGGGAAATGTGTGGGTGCTTGGGTGGGCCACTTATTCTCAAGAGCTGCAGTGCTTCATAGGTTTTGGGGAGTACACAGCTGAACCGACAATGGCCAGGTTTCCCAGATTCGTTAAGAAGCGCTTAACGCCAATAACTTCTTAAGAACGTTCGAAGAGCGCTATAGAACGCTCTTAAGAAGCTCTTAGCGTTAAGAGCTTTTTAACGAATCTGGGAAACCCGGCCAATGACTTTACCTTTATGGGAAATTCATAAAAAGCCTGGTAAGCTTGGTTTTCAGCCCTGCCTTATCTGAACAAAGCAGAAAAATCTGCAAGAAAGGGGAAATGTTTACTTTACATTCCATCATTAGGGGGGAATAAAGGGGAATTCACTGCCACAATGGCTCATTCAAATATGTTTCATGAAATATAATTTTCCCATTAACATTCTACAGCAATAATGCCATATTGTATGCAATGTGGCATTATTGATGTGGTGACATCATACATCAATGATCATGGCCTCATCATTCGGCTTTACTCGGTCCACTTGAATATGCTATGGCTCCATTTATATTACAGCCTGAAAATTAGCCCATCTAAACCTCTTTGCATGTCATTTGAAATAGTCATTAGAACAAGGGTATTTAACTCACTCAGTTCTGACCATTGAGAGATATAAATGAACAGGGAAAAATGAAGAAAACCAGGGACTGAATGAAGGAAAAAAGGAGGGAGAAATAGAGAGCCATAAAGAGAGGAAGAGGGAAAGAGAGGGAGTCGGAGACAGAGAAAATGTGTGTGTGTGTGAGAAGAGTGGGGGGGGGGGTGATAAAGCGAGGGAGAGGCACACTGTGAAGGATCATTACACAAGGAGAGAGAGAGGAAGAGACTGCGAGGAGGCAGAAAGAGAGCATTCAGACTACATCAAGAGGAGAAGAGACACAGGCAGGTACATCTTCAGCCACCCCAAGAAAATGCCCAATTTCGCCGGCACTTGGAAAATGAAGAGCAGTGAACATTTTGATGATCTGCTGAAAGCCCTTGGTAAGCCTAAATACTTTCAATTACTGTGCATTTTAAGGTGAGATCAAATTAAATCTTTACCACAATGTCTAGGGCTCATTGGTTGACTGTGTTTTTGATACCTTAATGTGTCTGCTCAACACAGTAGTTATAGATGTTTTCAATACGCTATGTTTTGTCAATTTGATTTGAGTATATTTAAACTGTTTTCCCTTTCTCTTTTTTAACTCCTATTTCTGTCTCTGGTTCTCAGTCGTTCTCTGTTTCTGTCGCTCAATGGTCAGAACTAAGAGTAACTTAAGTTCCCTTATTATAATCACTATTTCAAATGGCAGATGCATAGCATTCCTATGGGCTTGATTCCATGCAGGGACAAACTCAAAAGTATGCCCTGTGTACAATATGGGCATAAAATATCCTACATGGGTTTTTTGCTGGTGATGCAAATCATTTGGAATTATCAATTTTCTCCTTTACTGCCTTCAAATAATTCCAGCACCATTTCAGTTGAAATGGATGCTGAATGGGTGAGACAATTCACTGTGTTTGTTTTCTCCAATTTGTCTCTTGTGACTCAAAATTAGATCTCTCTCCCTGAGCCCAAGGTCTAGCCTACTTATTGGCTCAGACAAAACTCCCCGGCATCATCATTTGTTTTTTTCATCGTCAAACAAAGATGTGAGGGAAAGAAAATAAAATAACGGAAAGATTGAAATCCCCTCCTTGGGAAACTCAAGTACTGTACACCAGTTTTAATTGCAGTGGAAACAATAAGGCTTTAGTATTGGCCCAGCAGTACTTGAGGAATAGGAAACAAGCAGAATTTGGGAAATAAATGGGGCACAGACCGACATTTTCTCATCCAGTTGTTTGTACAGTGACTATGACAGAGGAGGTAAACACTGTATTGCTGCAATCATTTCTCAGGAGGAATATCCATCATGTTCTACAACGTTATGAAGAAGTTACTTTTATTTAAGCATTCCATTCTTCTTGTGAGGATACATTTCATGTTTAGAAGGGGAATTTAAATCTCTTTTGTTCCACTCCATGGCGCCAGAAGCAGACAAAAATGTGGTAACTGTATTCATCTCTGCATGATGAAATGAGAAGAAATAGAGGCTTATAAAATCTGGTATGAAATACCAAAATCGAACTGACAGTAGTGTTTTAATATCTTTTATGGCTTATTTTGTAGTCATCTAAATGTTTGCAAACCTAGGTAGAATGCATTGACTAATTACTTTTGAAAAGTTTTTTTTGTGAGGCTACTTCACAGTTGCCACTTTATGGACCGATGCATTTGTTTCTTTGCTTTGGGTAAGATACATAACATGCACACCTAGTATTTCCAAATGCTGCAATATAGGTCTGCTTTGTAGGGTTTGAATTACCCTTTTGATGTTGGCAATTTTTATGCTTGGCAGCTTTATTGGATAGAGACAGTTTAAGACAGACAGAAAAGGCAGGGGAGGGTAGGGGAAGACATGCAGCAAACGACCCGGGCTTGAATCAAACCCGGGCCACTGCGGTAAGGATTTAGCCCATGTAGGAGACTCTCTACCCAGTGAGACACCAGAGCGCCCTGCTCACTTCAGGTTAACAGATATTGCATTTGTGTGCACCGATTGTTCCATGGCATTAAACACTGAAATCACTGTCCACTTCTGATCCTTGATTATCTGCTGTGCTTGCTGTATGCATGATTTATTTGTTGCATTAGTAAAACATCATCAGCTAAATTAGTTAAATATAAAAATGTTGTCTGTACTTCACAGGGGTGAATGCTATGCTGAGAAAGGTGGCTGTGGCAGCGGCCTCCAAACCCCACGTTGAGATCAGGCAGACTGGCGAGCAGTTCTACATCAAGACCTCCACCACTGTGCGCACCACAGAGATTACATTTGTCATTGGCCAGGAATTTAATGAGGAAACTGTTGATGGCAGGAAGTGCAAGGTACCCACTGGGCTAGAGAAGACGGTTTGCAATTATACCAATCTAGACACTATATTTTTATGTCTGATGCAACATGACTGAATTACTGAAACTGTGCCCCTTTACACAGCTATTACCAATCAATCATATCGATATACACAGACCACATTTTCTATATTGGGTCATACTCATGCTTTGCACTTCTGCCCAGAGCCTTGCCACATGGGAGACCGAGAGCAAAATGCACTGCAGGCAAACCCTTCTGGATGGAAATGGCCCCAAGACATACTGGACCCGGGAACTGAAAGGAGACGAACTCATACTGGTAAGAAACGTCTTGGTTTTCATAGTTCTCTTTAACAAACCATATACACCGGTCTACAGAATACTGTATAAACAATTGATAATTGCACCTCTACTGCACCCAAATGAGAAACACTTGTGTAGGTTGCCTAAATTGAACAAAACCTTTTAAGGAATGTTGTAGAAAGTTTCATAGTCCAGACTGGACAGAGTTTCTACAACACCTCTGTAAAAACTCCAGTGGGACTTTCAATGAATACTTTGAGGTGTACACACCCAGGCTGATATTACACAACCATACGTTTGTTGTTTAACTATCCTCTAACAAAGAGTTGGATGTTCTTGATTCCATCAAAAACACCTCACGTTTGCCAGCACCGGCTGTGATATTACCAAGAGCCATGTGCTTTTTGTAAACATCTGGCCTGTTTTGTTTCACAGACCAAAGGGAACAGAATGACTGAGGCCAATAACTGCATCCTTCCATTTTTATGTGATGAGGACAGTCTCTTTATTGACTCCAACTAATAGTGTAAAATTGAGGGGAAAACCTCTGCAAGTAATGCTTAAAAAAATGCAGGGGCTTCACAACAAAAAATGGGCTTTGAACAACAAGAAAATACAGCATTTTCCCACCCAACATAAGGGTGTGTACTTTAGTCCATATTGGATTGATAAGTAATATGATATGGCCTTGAGGTCATGTTGGATGGAAGTCTGGTAAAAAGGGAGAGAGCAGATCAAATGCCTGTTGCTTTGTGAAGCCAAACTTTTCAAAATGTTCTTCTTGTTTCACATAATATCAAGTCGTCATCCATTTATCATTAGAAATCAAGGCAACCCTAATTCATTTGTTGTCTTTTTTTAAAGGAATTGCAACCACTGTATTTTTTTGGAGCCCTTGTGAATCATTTTAGATAATTGAGTTATAATTAACATTTGTAAACCATAACAAATTATCATTGGTAAAAAATAAATACACGACCCTTACATGAGTGAAATAATTCAGATCCTCGTGTCCTGTTGTAGCTGTCTTCACTCTTCAATAGACATGGCACAGTTAAACTTTGAACTTATGGGCTTGATTCCTAGATCAACCATTTATGAGTTATTCTATGTATGAGTGATTCCCATACAAAAAACACTGGGATCTAGAAGCAATGTGAAAATAAGTTGGAAGATAGGCTACATTTGAACTTGGTCTTCTACAATAACAGAATAACAAATATATTTTTATAGAACTTTTATGCTTTAGATTTGAAACTAAGAAAATGTCCAACGTTTCCGAAAAATGGAAGTCATAAATGACTGATGCAGGACCATACCAACAACAGTGCAAAGGGGGCGGGGGTTTCTGGCTGTCGCCCAAGTCTCCTTGCAGTAATGGGCCTCATTGATCATGTTCTGTTGGGGAAATGCCGATGGTCTCTGACGCACCGCGCCTTAATGTCTCCCTGGACGCCCCAACCGACGGCAGATGGACTCTTCTTGCCACCATTCTTCAGAGGCGAGCGATCTTTTTGTCCTCCCTCTATTCTATCCAGTGGCAGTTCTAGACACATTTTACTGGGGGGGGCCAGTGTTTAATCAGAGGGGCACAATAAAAAACGGGAACAAATTATATTTAAACATTAAATACTTTAATTTTGCTTTACATTGAAATCATGCAAACGCCTCTGGCTCAATACCTTATGTTTCTCTAACTTTTTTTATTTACTGAGCAAAAAAGACTGCAATGTCCCTTTCTCAGTTCATGATGACTACTAAAAGAAAAGTGTAAAAAAAATTGTCAGCTCAGGGGGGGCCAGGGATATTTTTACAGGGGCACTGGCCCCTGTAGGCCCTCGTGTAGAACCGCCCCTGCTTCTAACCCATGTTCTGGGATAATATTTCTGGAGCTGGTAGAAGTTCAGATGCAGTTTTGTCAGTATTCTGAAACACCCATGCATCTTGCAGGGTTGACTACCAACCCCTTGCAACACACCTCTCCAACGCTTCCCCCCCCCGCTCTTCCTCGTGCGTTCATTCATTCACAGCGACTGCACTGTTCTTTACCAACTGCCATGTGACTAACTGCGTGGTGTCCAATGGGAACAAATGTGAATGTGTAAATACTAGGTGTACAATCTCCATGTAGCATCTTAAGGCTGCACAGTCTGAAGCTTAAACAATGTTCTTAAATGGAATATGAAATTATATATCATATACTGACCATGTTCTTTCCCTCACCTCTTTTCAGACTTTTGGAGCAGATGACATTGTGTGCACACGAATTTACTTACGAGAGTAGCAGATCAGAAAGAGCTACCTGCACAGATCACCACAATAACAAAGCTTGCAAAACAGAATCATCTAATCCAACAACATTTCTCTCAAAATAGTTAACAACCTATAGATGTTTATGCAAAATAATCATTTGCGACTGACCGTAACATGTATTCTGTTATGTATTTAACGTGCTTTCAGTGATGGAAATAAAAAATAACTGTGTGCGTTGTTCATTCTCTTCTAGCTCATTTTCATTAAAAACTGTTTGGAGCATAGCATTATTCAAGGCTCTTTAGGAATGTCAAATGTATAAAAATGCTTCTCTTGGACAGGAAGAAAACAAAAATAAACCAAAGACACCAAAGTGTATCTATTCAAAGGATAGTTTAATGCCAAACACCATACTACACTAAAGTATACAACATCATAGAAGTCAAGAAAAGAGGTGGTAAAGAGACACAGTAAATGGGTTACAAATGCAGTCTTTGTGTTTATGTACAATCCAGCTGCCCGGTAGTTATCCTGTATTTCAATGTATCGACACAGTAAATATATAAAAATAAAAACCAGTCCTAAGATATAAACGGTTCCAAGATTGTCTGTAGCTGGTTACAGTGCTGACAGAGCTGATTTATACACAAGGATTTCTTGAAACTGTTGAAAAACATTTCATTTAGAGTGGAAGGTGGGGGTCTTATTTCTCTGCTCTCCTGGTAGTTGAATTGGAGATTTAAAAGTACAGTCTACTTTTGAGAGTTCACTTGGTTGGTCAGATGATAGTTGAGTGGTCTAGTCCATTGTTCCTTTCTCATATAGGCCTAGTGCCTAATTTGTAATGTGAATTGAGGTCCAAATTGACAGCTGGTACCAGACAATAGAACTAGATTCATTGGTTGGTTCACATGGGACATAAGATGTGCAATATGTTAGCAAGAAATCCATTGAGGGGCAACCTTGTGTTGGTTGATGTTTGTATCAAACTTTAAAAATAAAAGAAAATAAAATAAATCCTTGTCACTAGAAACACATGAGAAAACATTCATTTTTGTATTATACAAAACAAAAGCTTGCCATAAAGCATTTTGCATTTATTGCTTGGTTGTTGTTTTAGGACTTTGTAGAGGTTACATGGTTAACAATCACATAATAATTATGTGGATTTTTAAACAATTTATACTCTTGGCTAGACTTTAGGAAACTATAATGTCAAATAATTCTGTTGATACTGCAACCACTTTGAGATTGGAACATAATTTATTGTCAACACACTCTGTCGAAGGAGTAAGAAGACAAATGTTCCATGTTGTAGCCCATTATAGTGAAGGTTCTTTTACATGCTGAAAACCCACCAGTTTCTCAATCACAATGTTTAAAGGAACAGGGGCCATAACCAACTGCAACTTTGAAGGAATATCCATTTCAAATCAGAGACTGAAAAGAGCATTGTTATGCCGGTAAAGACCTATTTACCAGATTTTCAGAACTAACATCTACACTGAAAAGCATGAATTGTTTGATGGCTACATTCATTGTTCAGAAAGTCTGAGTGAGATTTTAAGCCAATGTTTCAGTAACACAACAGTCTTGAAACTGATCCAATTGCTGATTTCAAGATGAAAAGACTTAGCTATGCTTAGGAAGGCTTGTACTACAAAACACGATAACAGAACACAAAGGAAACGCCTAATAAACATCCTTTGGTAAAAACCATCATTAAAATGTTTGCAATTTCAATATACTTCTTTTCTGCAACTTCTACCTAAGGTTTATACTAAGTTTGTTAGAGTACGCTACACATCAATGTAATAAAAAAGACAACTATAAACAAGCTATTTACAGAAGGTTGTGGACAGTGTGTATGCAGCTGGATGTTACTGAGCTGGACTAGCTGGTGTACTACCAAAGTTTTTTTTGTGTGTGTGTGCACTATTTCCATAACAATGATGCCAGAGATGTCTGCCAATATATAGTCCACACAGGCCTGCACCACAGGGAAAGAACATTCACAGCCTGTACAACTTTACAGTTTGAGATCAAAACCTTCCTCGTATTCATGTTCTTCCTATCACGCAAATGGTGACACTTGCTTTGTTTGTTTTTTTCCTCAATTATTTGTTGGGATGAGTGGTCATTATAAAAACCACAAATATTGCTACAGAATGTCCAATTACTTAGAAAAAAAAAAATACTTCTTGTGAGCAGTTCAATTTGTATGATGAAATTTGACAACAAACCTCTATGGCATGCTATATGCTCAAGTTCTTACAATCATAATCTACATCTGCTAACAATGGAAGATCAAATCCAAACTCAACATATTTCTATTACTCGTGTCCTTTTACGGTTCATAGTCCCAACAATGCAGCTATTTTCAGAAGTGCACAATTAAAAGCGGGTGCGGAGATGGGGGGATTAAGAATTAATGGAAAAGTGGCAGCCCCCAAAATTTGGCGTTTAGTCAAGCAGAAGTAGACCAGTCCAAATAAAATCATCAACTATATTACTTTTCCCAGTCGGCAGCATCAAATACTTGCTGACACATGGATGTTTTCTGACAATGATAAGTGATACTATACAAGGATGAATGGGTGGTTATGGTGCTCCATACTTCACACGGTACTTGTTGATGTTCAGGTAATGGAGGATCTCGGGATTGCAGGTTGTAGTGCAAGGCAGCAGACCGTCCCGCCCTTCTCCCATCAGCCACTTGCGGTTGTGTGCAACCATTTCGCTGGTTACATGCTCCTTTGCCCAAGTGTCCACCCAGGCTTGGAAGCGTCTATGCAGGCGAGTGTTCACTCGTTGGTGTGACTGGAGACATATGGGAGTTGATAAGGTGAGCTACCATTTCCTTCTACAACACTCAACATTGTAAGTATCAAAATACTAAAAATGGTAAGGAGGTTAAGAGGGGATGGTAGTTCCAAAAATTAAAAAATGAACCATTTGAAAAAAAAAAAAAAAAAAACGAAATTGTTCTAAAATCAATAGGTATATTACTTTGACATAATACAAAAAGACGCTGTGGTGCTTACCTGGTGAGCTCGTGTCAATGCAGTGCGTCTGTACATGTAGTCCTCCGATTTGAAGACGTACACCATCTTGTAAGAGTTCAGCTTGAACATGCACTCCATTTTCAGGTCCTCAGTGCTGTCCTGGGACTTGTCAGATATGCCTTTTGTCATCTTCTCTTGCTGAAGTTGTTCCCAACCCCTCTGGCATTTCCTAATCCGACGGAGATTTCTGATAAAAAATAAAGTAGAGACACACATGACAATGCAGCGGATATAAATTTAATGTGCCCATAAACCAAGCACTCAGTCATGTTTACAGGGAAAGTTCACGCAAATTTCTAAATATTTCCGGGAAATCATAGTGAAAGATGTAAACACACCACTGGCTAAGTGTAAGTATAAAATAAAACACGTTCACCTAAAGAAAAAAGAGATAATCACAAGTCAACGTTTTTGGTAATATAACTTGTGACAACATTGTAACAATCATGATCCCTTTAATTTGAAAGGAGTATTCTGAAATTTGAGAGGACTGTCCCTTAAAACAATTGGCTTGATATCCATGCGTAGCAACTGTCCAGATAATTTATGAAGGAATCAAATCATTAGGGAGGGAGGTTCTATTGTAGCAGCAGCAGCAGCAGTATTTCTGTACAGTGCACTTCCGTTTAACATTCTTTTAATGATTCTATAATTAAAGTCTCAATATCCTTGGCAAACAATATTTTGGTCAATCAAATTTAATCCAATTTTGCAAGCATTAAAAAATGCAATTATACACCCCGCTGGAATGAAAGTTTTAAATGTGTACTTACCACAGAGGGTAGAGGTGAGCGAGGACTGAAACCATGAAGCATATTTTGCATTCAGGGCTCCACTTAAAGACATAAGAGTGAAGTAGCCAATTTTCCAATAAAATGTGACAAACAACACTTTTTATATTGCCGCCAAAAGAGTTAACAAGCCAGGATATGGGTTGAAATATACTTTGATGTGCACATACTTTCACTGACAATGTACAGAGCGTTATGATCATGCAATGAGGACCAAACTGAACTGCAAAACAAACTGCTGTTTTTTTTTGTTTTTTTTACTGCTGTTCAAAGTATTTCTACGGAAAAGGTTCTTTCGCACCGACCTCATATTTAATATGAAAAACAAAAGATGTGGGTGAGAGCACTGATAAATCATATCTTGTCAAGACAAGTACCAAATTAAGCAATGGGGTTAAAAGAGGAAAACTGAATAAGATTTTCTCTTTTGTCTGGTTTTCCCCCCAGCCCATTGAAATGTTTATGGTTATGGACAGCCATCTCAAAAAACAGCTACAAGCACTGAAAATCAAAGACAGACAGGCTTGATGTGCAACACTCATCTGGGGCTTAAAACAAGACCCAAACAACCCTCCATGCAATGCTCTGAGACGTCTGGAAAGAAATACACGAACATTTGAACATACAATTCAGACCATTTTATTCACAAGCCCCTCTTCTGTACAAGTGTTGCAGATGTGTGCTTGACCAGCGTTTTCATGAGTTATCAGCACTTGAAAACTTGTATAAAACCTCACCCACAACAAAAATTGCAACGGGAGTGCACTGTATCCTTAAATTGTTTTACACATTATATTGAGTACACCGAACACCCAAACTTTCAAATCGTACAACATTTACAGTTATCTAAACAGTGATTAAATAAGTCACATACAGGACGTCTCATATGAATACAATCACAAACATAGGGCATCTAATGATAGTAAGTTGAAAAAGAAAGTATACTTTAATCCGAATTTTTTTCTCTGATATATTTTCACTGTTGGCCTTTACAGGCATGGTTTCATTCAGTCTCATCTCAATGTCACACTAAGAAAATAGCTGATGTGACATCACATTAAATCATGAGATGGGGTATACCATAATTTGTTCATATAGACTAAGCTCAACTAAATAGATTTATTCTAACAGAGAAAATAGTTGTTGTACAGAACTCCAATATGTGACGGTATAAAAATACTCCCATACTTACATAAGAAATGTGTAAAGTAAACCTATAGGCTTTTACTTTTAAGTTCATGTATCAAACCAATGTAGATGCCCTATCTGCACAATAAAAATTGCATGAAATGCAATACATTTTCAATACTCAAACCCAATGATTTGATAGCTTTTCAGTTGGAAAAGTAGAAAGTTCAAATGAACACTAGTCTACAACTATAGTCTAAAAAAATACAACACTTATAAATAAAGGGCCCCATTAAAAAGAGACTAAACTAATGCATAAATAAATAGTCCCTCCTATTAAAAAATGTGGCCAGATAAAGTGCAATCTTCATGAGAAAAAGGCAGAGGGATCATAAATTGAGAAAAAAAGCTTTTGAAGTTCACTTCCAATTATTATTATTATTATTTTTATTTTTTTTCTTCTTCTTCTTCTTCTTCTTTTGACCCACATAGGAAGACTGGTACTAACAGCATTCCTCCTTCAACTTTTTAAACTAACTTCACTGGCAATTTTATGAGAAAATAATAAAAACAAACATACTTGCAAGTCAACTGTCGACTGTCCATTAGAACGACAGAACCTTTGAACAAGTGCTTTACCAGATGGGCCTTTGAGGCTCAGGTTTGATATTAAGGAGAACCTAGAACCTTCATTACATCGGAAAAGGACTGGCACTGGTTCTGAAATCAGCCTTTTTTGTCAGCTGGTTTGGCGTGTGAAACAGTGCCAGGCTAGTCAGGACATCAATTTTGGCAGTGTGTAGACAGAGGGACACACAGCCGAGGCCTCACCTGGGGAGGAACACAGGCTTCTGGGCCAGGTGTTCACGCAGCTCTGGAGACGCCGAGTCTGAGTTCAGGTATCTTCCCACATAGTCCGACCACCGCTATACAGAAAAGAAAAAAAGATATTTAAAGTATATTTAAAATTCATTGTTGCATTCCTCAAACCATTCCTGAACCATCTTTGCTTTTCATCAATCTGGGCTACAGTAGCTTGTCTGTTGGATTGGACCCCACCAGCCAGCCTTCACTCCCCACATGCATCAATGAGCCTTGCTTTTCCTACCTTGGACCACTTTTGATAGGTACTGACCACTGCAGACCGGGAACACCCCACAAGAGCTTCAGTTTTGGAGATGCTATGACCCAGCCATCACAATTTGATCCTCAAATCCTTACACTTGCCCATTTCCCCCTGCTTAATAGATTTAGCATAACTGCTCTATTTTAAACTGTTATACTAGTAGTTATGTACTACAATATAACATGTGTGGATCTGGCATAACCATATATTTGTAATGTAGAGAATGGGACATATTCCTATTGTTCTGTGATATTTTGGTTTCTATTACACTCATAGCACTGTAAGGTGGGAGGGGGGAGCATAGTTTCTTCTTAAAGACTAAATATAAGTTCTTAAATACAAAACACTCAGTTCAGGCTCCATTAAGTATTTGTGATGACACACATACCTCTGCTTCAGCAGGCTCATCAGAGTTATCCTCTTCTGTGTCCAGCAGCTCTACGGACAGGTTAACACTTGCTCGACTCTTCACAAATATCAGCTAGACCACAGAAGATTAAAATGGAAAGATGTGTTAAAAGGTTAATGGGAGAAAGTGGAGGATAGGGATGCAGACAACAAGTAGGGTGTTGGCAGAAACTTGGAGCGCAAACACAAACATTATTTAAATGGTCAATGGGCTCCTGCCATACCTTTTTTATAAACACAAATGCATGCAAGTAGAATGAGTTCTCCCTGTATATATTTGCACATACGTTTCAAAGTCCTATGAGAAAACAGTATTTTACTTATGGCCATTCATGAACAAGCTCATTGTACCTTGAAGCAGTTTTCATCGGCCATGAGCTGCTCTGCTTTGCGTTGGTAAGCTCCCTCAATAGTGGTCCTGGAAGCCTGGGTGGACAGACTGCCTCCGGTAGCCTTGTTGGCACTTTCGCTCAGGTAGAGGTCAGTCACCCGTACACAAACATCATCACTCACAATGTGCTGGAGCTGGATATTAAGTCGAAAACAAAAATACAGCGACATGGCAAATGGGTGCAAGTTGGTTAATTAATGGAACAAATAGATATTACAGGCATCTGACAAAGTTCTCCTTGGTCTGTTGTATGGTATGTTTCTAAACAGGACTTACTTGGCCTAAATACACGCTTTTGTTCAAGTTCTAGCTTCATTAAGGACATTGAAAAGAACTATTAATATAAATATGCATTTTCAGAACTTTTTAACTTGAGTAGCCTGGGTAGATAATTGTCCAAACGAAAGTCTTTGTTCTGACTAACCTGCCGGACAATACTCTGGATGAGCTTATCCATGGTAAATGCTATGTAGGCGTGGATGGTAAACATCTCCCTCAAGGAGTCTTCATACTGAGCTGGTTCCATATTACCGTCCAGAAGGTTTCGCACCATCTCTAAGAAGGCTGAGTAGTAGTCATCCACGTCAATGTCCACTGCAGGGGTGAGGACAATTGAGTATAGTAAAACATTATATAAGGAGCCAGCTCAGTAGCTCAAGAGATGTCAGTTTGAAACTCCCACTGGATAAAAGTGTAGCCAATAAATGCATTATTATTATGATGCATTTCTATATAATATTTCCCATAATGAGTAAATGTCGTGCCACATGGTATTATGCTGGTTACACATTCTGCTTGTTGCTTAGACAACGTGACAAAATGCCCCCCCACCCCCATCCTAAACGGTGTATACCGAAACACTGGCGATAATGCACCAATGAACTGTATTGTAAAAAATAAATGGACTGCCATTGTTCAATCTCCCTTCAAAATACCTGTTGTTTTACCATCATGTCTATCTGGGTTTTTCATACAGAAAAGTTGTTGCTCTACTTACTAGGCTCCTTCAGTCGGAGCTGGATGGCAGGATTCTCATTTTTATCCCGTTTGACACCGAGGATCTCCCTTTCCCACTCTCTCTCTCGACAGTCCTCTTCGATCTGTCTCTCGGCCTGGCCATAGATGCGCAGCAAGCGGGAGCAAAGGATTTGGTGCAGACGCAGGAAGATATACCAGTTGTTGTTGACATAGTACAGGTTGTAGGCATCATCTAGCCCTCGCAACTTCTGGGCACCTGTGTTGTTGAACAGAAGCTTAGACTTTCCAGAGCTACTGCCTGGTAGCCCATTGTGCTTCTTTGCACCATCTTCTTCCATCTCGGCATCATCTTCCTCATCTTCATCTTCCTCTTCCTCTACATCAGAAAGCTCCCCACGTCTGGAGAACAGCATGTCAGGGATGAAGTGGTGGATGATCTGTTTGATCTTGTACTTGTCTTCTTTCTGGATCCCCACCTGCCTCTTGACATGGTGGATGATGAGAGCAGCGGCATCCTCCAAGATCTGACTGTCCTCATAGGTCAAGGTCATGTGGGGGCCGTTGGGTGGGGTGGCTGCGTCTTCAGATGCTTGCTCCTGGCGCTGTGGGACACAAAAAGGTTGGTCCAACTTAAATGAAAAGGGAGATATAGAAGCACAAGAGTACAAAAACATTGATAATTTCCATGTCATCATGAACAATACACCCAATGTGTACCAACCAACATCAGACCACAATATTGACTCGCTCGAGAGAAATCTGCTATCGGATTCTAAAGAGGTAAGTAAGAATTTATTTATATAGCACATTTCATACAAGAATTGTAGCTCAAGGTGCTTTACATAAAATCAATAAAAACAATAATACAACTGACAAAAGTAATAATTAAAATAGCTAATCTATAAGAACAATAATATAACTAATAAAAGTAGAGCCTTTTGAGATAAAATTACTTGAATGCTTTGGTAAAAAGGTAGGTTTTAGGCTGTCTTTTAAAAATGTCTAGGTGATAATGTGGCTTGCTGTCTCTTACCTCATCATATATAGTCTCAATTTCATTGAGTAAGGTCTTTGAGCGAAAGACCTTGGTGTCATTCTGTTTGAAGTTAATGCCTTGATGGTCAAGAGATTTCAGGTAATACTTCTCGTTCTGCTCCCTCCAGATCTTGTTAAAACCTCTCTGAGCTTCACGCCACTCCTCCTCTTTCATCTTCAACCTGGAAACACATTATCAACAGAACCAGACATCAAACCGTTTTTGAAACAAATCAATATAGATAATGTATAGATCAATGTATCTACATTTGTGCACAACTGCATTCACAACAACTAACCTCTTGAGCACAATGGGGACGGAGACAGCTGGGTTCCTTTTGAGGCCATCAATGATGTCGGACGCCTTGTCCCCGTATATCCTCTGGATGGCTTTGCGGTGGATGACATCTGAGCAGCCACCCATGGAGTTGTCCAGCCTGAACTTGATCTGCTCTTCAGCCGACATGCGCGAGATTCTCTTCTGTACTGTCTCCAAGGCTCGGATGGTGGCCAGGTTGGTCTCCAGCACAACATCCAGCTAACAGGATTATGAGAGAAAAGAGCGATGGGTTTAATATGTTACCAGTATGCACAAGGACTAGCTTCTTAACAAGCTGATATGGTGGATATCCATCACCAAAACATTCTGAAAGTATGTATGACAGGACATTTAAGGAAACAGCCCTCACCTCAAAACGCTCATCTTCACATCTGTAAATATGCTCCTCGTATTGAGTCTTCTTGGAACTGACGAAGGTAGAGTCCTCTGACCATGAAGGGAAGGACACCCAAGTATCGTTGAGAACCTGATAGGGAATGGATTTATTAAAAAATATAAAAAGAGAACTTTCCATAACATGAGCAGAACCAAAAGGCCATCGAAATACCAGCTCAAAAGTTCTATAAACCTCTCAGAAAACTCACTTCCTTGCACAGTGGAGTCCTCCCTGTGCACTTGGGTTGCTGGTAGCTCTTAGGCAGTGCCCTGTAGCTAGAGCCCAGCCTCTTACAAGAAGCATAGTCAATCTCCATTGCAATGCCCTCGGTTGCTCTTTCTTTGGGAAAGCTCTCGATGTGTGTGGACTCTCTGTAGCCCAAGAAGTTCTTGAACCAAGTGAAAAGTTCTGGGAATTTTCTGTGAATGTCATTCCAAAACGTGTTACCCATCCATAGTCAGCTATGTAAATATCCAAAAAGTTTGCATACTTTCATATAATTGTAATCATGAAAACCAAGATTCGAACAATGCTACTTGTACATTTGTTAGTATCTTTTTTGTTTGTTCAGTAAAACGCTTCGACTCTGAAAACATGACTCTGTATGCTTACCCCAGGAATGGTATAACAAGCTGAACCAACTCTGCCCGAGAGATCACTTCCTGGTTGAAGATGAGCAGACATCGCAGGAAGTTGTCGTAGGCCTCGGAGCTCCGGAGGGCTTTCCTCACCTGTGGAATAGCACACACACACACAACCATTACGGCATATATCAGAGAAAACTCTGTGGGTAAAGCAGACATTCTCAGGCACAGACATGGATGGATTTTGAAAATGTGGTATTTAAGTTTAAAATTAAAATAAATATGATCACATTTCATTCATCTGCATAAAATGTTAAACACTAGAAAATAAACACAAAATTAACTGTAGATAGTAACCTTTTCAAAGAAGAGAGACTCTGTGCCACAACTATGTTTGCCGACTTCTGCTGTGGCATGATCTTTCCCCATCAACTTGGGTTTCTTCTGTAGTCAAGTCAAATAATTAATATCAAAATGAGTATTACAAATGATAACACATGATCTGCTCAAAATTGATGTTCTTAATTAATTACGGGTTAGGGTGCAATAAAATTACACATAAATAACAATGTTACAATCTTGTGGTGTCTTTTCTTATTTAATAAGAAAGGGTTTACCTTGACTGGGGGAGTGGCACCCACTCCAGAGTGCCTCCGGATTGGAAGGCCATTCTGATTAAGCCTTTGCTTATTGTTCAATAAGGGTCTCTTAACCGTCCCCCCATGGTCGTTGCGCACAGATTCTGCCCGGTCTGCTGTGGTCTTGCTCAAAAGCTGAGGAAACAATTGTACCATTTGAGCAACAATTCTCAACCCGTAGGGCTGGTTTTGGTGTCTTTTCATAAAGCGTATTATATACAAGAAATAACTTGCAAACAGCATCACTTACAGTGCAAACCGCTTCGTTTTTGCTCAAGACTCACCACTGAACTGTTTGCATCTGGTAAGAATTGGCCAAATTCTGACAGCAGGTCGTCCTGGTTCTTGAAAAGTCTTGCTACCTGAGCGTAGACCTCCTGCTCTGTTAGCGCTGGAGTGTAGTTTCCCCCTGCTTCTTTAGCATTGCGCTGCTCCTTCTGTAAAATATCAAAGATCACCTTTAGGAATTATGGTGGATTTTCTTCCTGTAAACATTAAAACATGTTGAACTTAAGCCCAGCATGCAGATATAAATGCTGCCTGTGCGCATCACTCACTGTTCTGACCTGGTAAGTGTGCAGAATTTCCAGGAAAGCTTTATAGATGTCGGGCTGGCCCTGGAAACGGTTTTTTATCTTGTTTACGTAATTGATGGCATGGTTGAACTCAACAGGCTGGTTGTTTTGCAGAGGTGGGCCACTGGAGGGTGTGCTGCTCACTGGTGTGTGAGACTGGACTGAAGGGGAGCGAGGGGAGGCATATGAAGGGATAGATGGGTTGGGCTGGCTGGTTGGGGTTAGAGCTGGAGACTGAATCGGCTGTTGAGAGATGGGGAAATTACAATGAGCTCTTCCTTCCGATATAAACATCTGTTAGTAATAATAAATAGGACAACACTGAATGCATTTCAAATACACTTTTTGATGCTGTAACTTGAGTAAGAAGGACCTTGCTCGTCTTGGCTGGTGTTGGCTGAGAGGGCAGTGCTGGGGCAGCAGAGGTGGGAGGCCCAGGTTGTGGTAGGGCCTGGTGATGGGGCACTGGCTGACTGGGAGGTCCTGTCACAGGAATGTTTTGGACTGAGATCCCATGGGGTGTGATGTAGTGGATCTGACCCGGTGTGGTTACATTGACCAGGTCATTGGTCTGGACCTCAATCTTAAAGCCCGGTGGCAGGAAAGTGTTGAAGCCCATTATGAGATCAGGGTGTCCCTTGAAGAGCTGGGATACTCGGCCAATCACTCCTGGAGTATCAATACTGTAAAGGTAAGGGGGGGGGAATTGGTTAGCACCCAATTTCAACAAAATGCATCTTCACATCATTTTAGCGGGATTGCAGCACTATGAAATTTCCATAATTGTACAGTAAGTAAGTACATTTTGTTTATAAAGCACACTAACACAGCAAGGCTGATCGAGGTGCCGAACAAAAGCACAAAAAAAGACTCCATAAAAGACAGTCAAACTTCCCGCCCCGAACCCCACATGCACATTTATACTATATTTATACAAATTACAAACATTCAATAAGAGTAAAATAAGTAACAATATAACTCAAGAGGTAGCGCAATACAGACACTACAAAACTGCAACCAACCTCTGGGACTTAAACTCCTTCATGATATCAAGGAAGTCGTTATAAACTTGAGGCTGATTCCCAAACTGCAATTTTACTTGATCCAGATAGGACAAGGCATCTTCAACCTGTAAACAAGATTTCACAGTAGCATTAATTACAGATGTAGTTAAATGTAACCATAAACCTAGTTATAACCTGAGACATATGTTCTTATTGTTAGATGTTAAGTAAATTAGTTGCACCTTCAGTCTTTGAAACTGCTGCTGTCCCTGTGATGCAGCCATGGGGGCAGGGGGGTGGGTGTGGCTTTGGACCACTGCAGGCCCTTGGGATTGGACTGCTGGGCTGTGGGGATGAGGCCCTACATGTGCGGCAGGACTGTTGGCATGTCCGTGTCCACTGGAACTCTGGGGCATGGTAGGAACCTGAAAATAAGAGGGAAAACATTTAATTTGTATTGGTCACCTACATTTATGGCCCTGAGCCTTACCTTTCATTGTTGTGACATGAGTGTAGGTGACAGGTATAACAATATGCCAGCAACTTTAAACTGTCACTAAGAGAGCCGGTGGGAGTACTTGTTAAATCCATTCATGTCCAGTACAAAAGGGTATGCAGTGTTTCCCACAGATAAGAACGCAATTTGTGGGGGGGTCGCCCCATTTCTGACGGGGGGGGGGGGGGGGGGGGGGGGGGCGTGTTCTTGACAATAATTCCTTGGGTGATAATTTGTTACACAGAACTTAGATATTAACCAAAAATGATTCACACCTTCACACACCACACTTTTAACACCCTAAACAAAATTCACACCCCATTCCAGTCCAATCTGGCAGAAACCAAAGACTAGAAATTAGTTCCCTTGTCCTGAGTCCTACTTTCTTAGCTGCCTGTTTCTGCCTCTGTTTGTCCACCTTACCTGTTGCTTTAGCTGGCTCTCTGACAGCAGCATGTTGGATGCTGTCCTCCTCTCCTACTCTTTCTTCAATGCCTAACGAATCTATCTCTTTCTCTCTCTGACCCTGTCCTTCTGCTTGAGCAGCACTGGTTGAAGTCTGAAAATATTGTTCACAAGTTCTATATATATGCAGGTAGCAACGCTAGTGCTGAATAACTATTTAGCTGGTCGGCTCCATGATGACGGGTAAGTAGGGCTTGTGAGACTGCTCACCAAAAGAACGAAGAGGAACCCACTTGTCTAGCAGAGACTTTTAGCTATGGTACTAATGCTGAAGGCTCGCTGATATAGCTGTTTGTCTTACTAGAAGGGCGAATCTATGCGTCGTTGCTACCCTGTGCTGATGTTGTGACTGTGTGTGTGTATTTGAGAGAGACTTGAGAGAGACGCGTGAGTGACAGAGACGGAGGGAGAGCAGGGAAAGGAAATGCAGCTGAATGAATACGCTGTGCGTTTTAAATAGCGTTCAAAATATATATAATAACGAAACGCAATATATGACGGCCGATGTTGATTCTCTGGCGCACCGCCACAAATTTGTCTATGTGTGGGAAACACCAGTATGTTCTGTGTTAGAAAATGACTTAATGTGCAGCCAAAATAAAGAGGAGCAGACCAAACCATACCTGATAGCCCTGGGGAATTGAGTACTGGATGCCAGTGGAAGGCTGCATGTTGTCTGAGACTGCTTCGTATGTAGCTGGGGCTGGGGCTAGGACTCTGTGCTGGAAAGCTTCTGCGGTGCCTGGGACTGGGAGACGACGCTGCTGAGACGCAAATACCGTTTCCTGTTCCTCCAAGCGCCGCTTCATTGTATACTCATACTCAAAGGGGCTGGAAATCATAAACATATACATGAAATAGTTAGCATAGTCCAGTTATAAACTAAAATGTGAATGTAAAAGGAGGAGATGGTGTTTATAAAGCATCATAGGTTCAAAGCACAGCTAAAAACATTCTGCCAAAAGTTCCTCACCACAACATTTACACCAAAATCAATACCATATATACACGTGCTGTTCACAGGGTGGATTCCACAATTTGTTCAAAGCCTGAATATAGTCAAACAATATTTGGACAATGGTTTATCTATATATAAATGCAACTTTTGAGTAAGTTACATGTAACAAACAACTGACTCTACGGATCAGCTAGTCCTGGGTATGAGACTTTGCCTTTAGAAGAAAACAGAAATATCACACTGCATTATCAGAGATTTTTTGCATGTCCTATAATTTTGTTCTGAGCAGTTCTCTCAGTTACAATATGAAGTAATCTAACTATCTTGAAACAGGGACCATGATATAGGCTAGTCCACGTCACTCCATTTAAAATGTATACTACAACATAGCTAACGGAGCGTAGAGCTAACTTTTAGCAACAACGCTAACCCCTGTCAAAATCCGTACAACACCTGGCAATACTTAGCTACTTGGGGTATTAAATTACAATTTTACAGCGACTCAAAAGGTAACCTAAATAGGTAAATTACTAGTGGATAAATAAGAAGAAAGCTAATGGTTTGCAGAACGTAGTTGTGGAACAATGCTAGTTAGTGATACGGAGCGGTGGTAAGCAGCTAGGTACATGGCATGGTGACATTAAAATGTATTCATTTAGCAGACACAAAATGTTACTTGTATGGCGTCAAGCCAGCCAACGTTGATAGAGATGTGTTACTACGTGCATTGCTAGTCTGGTAGTAGGGGTGTTACAACATTGATCGTATACAAGGTAGAAAACATAAAGGCGGGCCACATCGACAACAAGAGCAAGAAAAGTCGAACTTGAGCCTTTAAGAAACGGAACAAAACACTTTACTACTGAGCCAGTGCTGGTTAACATTACATTAAGAGTGGAAATCCAACGCTTCCCAAAGCTAGCTAGCCACACAAACAGCGCCGCCACACTATCGCTGACGTTAGACCTGCCCATCCCCCTCCTTCCAGTACTTGACGCCATCATCGGACTGCTGGTTCTGCACAACTAGCTGCGCTATGTTTGCTAGCTACTCTCGAGCGCGCCCGAACTTGTGGCTAGCTAGCGATGTCAGGTCAAAAGTGTTTTTGCAACTGTTGCCCCACCAGCTGGTTTACATAGATTCAACATTTTAACTGAAATATTAAACAAACTGGATGTGTCTTCAAACGATCAATTGTGCCATTTTTCAAGGTGTAACAATAACAAATCAACAGTCTGACTGGCTAGCCTAGCCACATTCTCCGTTAGCAACTACCCTACTACTAGCTCGGCCAAGCTGGCCAACTGGTTGCAGCAGATCATTGCAATTTCCTACCGTGAATCTGGTAACACATAATTAGCTTGTACTGCACAACAAACCCATACGCTGTTCAAGATCATCTGTCCAGGGTTAGAAAGAAGACTGGCCAACTCAAGCTGTTGTAGGTTGCTAATGATAGCCACCACGGTACACACGACGGCAAAAAAAGCTACTTTGCTAGCTAGTCAGTAAAATTGTCGAAAGTAGCATAGCTTAAGTCGATAGCTAGCTAACCAGCTACATTTTGTGGACGGCAACATAAATTCGTTAAGGGAATCGATTAGCAAATGTCTAAAACGCTATGAAATGTCAATAAGATATTTGGTCACGTTGACAAGGTTATGTAGCTAGCAGAGCTCGCTCCGTCACTTAACGTAAGCGAGATCCAAATAAACTAAGCTAGCTATGGTGTTTGCTTGCTAGCAGGTAGCTAGCGAACAAGCCTTCGAGAGAGGGCTAAAACTTACCTCGCAAGACCACCGCCAACACCAACTCGTCGCACAAATGTAGTCGGATACAGTTAGTTGACTTCACAAAAACTTGCACGAAGACTTAGTTTCAAAGCTGTTCAAAGTTGATGGTACAATCTTCAATTGAAATGTCTGGAAAAAGAACGGCTCGTGATAGCAAAACCGCTAACAACAATCTGAAGCACTGGCTACGTTCCTTGAACAGTCAGAGGCGTGGTTCCAAAGAAGGCGGGTTAGTCTCCTCCTATTCTAAACTACAATTGGTCAGTCGTGTACAGTGGGCTGCTTACCCAGAGACAGTAGAGACAGAGAATCCTTCCTGTATTTGCCAGCATGGATGTTGCATGTATACGTGAATGTGTGGATTAGATGTGTGACAATTTGTACACTTGCCGTTCTATTGAACACTTCGTATTGCCGAGCTGGCTGTGCCTTTTTTTGTGACTAGAGATTGCCATCTCAGTCAATCACGCATTTTATCCAACAGCTTTATGTGTAAATGTCGATGGGTCATGTAAGGCAGGCACATGTTACAATTTTATATTTATCAAAAGTAGATTCATGTGGGTTGTCTTACAAGCATCTTGTAAGCATTACAATTATAAAACTCCAATTGTGGCTGCAGTCTGTTTGTTACCTTTCTGCAACAACATGATCATTTATACACATCGTTCAGTGACTTTTCAGTTCAACAGGTGCAGTTTTACTGATGTGAAACTCAAGGCCAGAGAGACAATGCCAAATACCTCTTTTGTCTGCATGGTGAGGATGTACAGGGGCCTTCGGGTTTAGGCATCAGAAAGGAGGGGAAGATATGGTCCCAGCTTTGATGGAACATGTTAAATGCTGTCTGGACATAAACATAGAGGGGGGACAGGAAGGGGGTGTATATGCCATGACAGTGTGTCCCAAAATGGTTGCACATATTTATTGGTTGCAACAGCATGTTCTGCGGTAGTACCTACTAAAATGTCTGGATTTAGCCACAATTTATTGTCTAATATGTGGTTTTCACAACTCCAGGAACCCTTGCTGACCAAAGCTCACTTAAGGCTGGGATGACAAATCAGCACAGACCACCATTTCCCATATGCTGTATAACGAAAAAGATACATTAGTTTTTTGAATGAAACCACACAAAATGTATTGTAACCATCAATCTGACCTGACAGAAATGGTCATCAACATCTTTGAAGTCCACCTGACAGACATAAGATAAATATTAGTGGACATTAATAATACCTCAGCACGTCGTATTCATCTGTACCCTTTTGCATCAATTATCAGGAATTTCTGGGACAAAGTGTGGTAGGTTGGGCCCATTCCCAATGCATGGTTTGGAGCCACCTTGTGGATTTCATGTTGCAGTCTGGAGAGACAATTATCTGCTGGTGCTTCCCAATACCCATCCGACCTTACCAAATAGTTCAGGTATACTAAATAGAACATCCTAGTACATAGTATGTCAAATGCACTACGCCAAAAATACCAAGATGCCCTACTGCATCCGGTCACATTTTGCAGTATGCAAGCCATGATGGTTTACTATTCTGAAACCACAATTTTTGGTTGGTAGCTTAAACGGCATTGCAACTGTATATGTATACAGCATCCTACAGTATTGCTATATATATATATATATATATATATATATATATATATAATACATTTATTACAAATAAGTACAAATATGCAGTTCAGGATGCAGTCTTAACCAATGCCTGCAGTTTGGATAGGTGAAGTGACACTACATGGATGAGGAAGCTTTCTATTGTATCACCAATGTGTTCTCCATAGATTAACGGCTTAAATCTTTTACAGAATTTCTTGGATCTACAGAAATAATTGTGTCCCTAAGTAACTAACTTATGGATAGCCTGGCCACATTCATTTGCCAGAAAAACAGTCCACCAGGCTGGTTTACTACAGTGCCAAGCCTTACACCTGTTTTGGAGGCAAAAAGATTATGAAAGACATAAGACAAGACTTCTCAACAAGGAGTCAGTTTAATTGATTCAGAAAAAAATATTTAATTCTGATTATATTAAGGAATGTCATAATTGTTACAGTGTGGGTTATTAGATCAACCTCCGGGCCTGAGAAGCAAAACAAACATTGTGTGCAAATGACCTGACACAGGTCACCTCTAAGCCTGGGCCAAGTATGACTACAGTGTTATTTCCTTCAGATCAAATTTCCAGGGGCAACTACCATTTATTTTCTTACTTCCAGATCATTTAAATCAGTGCTGTCCTAACTTTACGAACTCAGCATTACTTAAAAGGGGCATGAGGCATCTGTTCAGTGGGGCCCATCAAAAGGGCTTAAGGGGAGGATAGGAGTTTGGTCCCTTAGATTCCCACAAAGTGGTAGAAGTCCATCCCAAGGCTACTGACAGTTCTCTACTGGCCGTTTTTCACATTCAGCATTTTCTCCTGTGGAGAAGAGAAGACATACCATCAGAAAGACTTCAGAATAGCAGAAGCAAAGAATGTCAACTGACTAAAAAAAGCAGATCCACTGAGTGGTTGACAAATGGTAAGAGAAATAGAAAAATCCAGTTCCATTTTACCTTAATCATGGTTTCCAGCTTGATGGCATCAGCAGCAAATTTGCGAATGCCATCTGAGAGCTTTTCCACGGCCATGCGATCTTCGTTGTGCTGCCAACGGAAGTCTTTCTCATCCAGGTGCACCTTCTCTACATCACAGGCCTTGGCTGGGAAGAGTTTAAAAAAATTTTTTGAATTGAATGATTACAGCACAGTCAAATTTAGGATTGTCATCAGAAAGTCTGAGGGGGCCTGTCTAACAATGTCCTTAATTGGCTTTGAATACTGCAACTATCATATAACAAAGCTACATTAATACCAGGACTTCATCAAAACAATGTTACCAGGACTTTCATCAACATAATTTGACTTGTAGCCTGTCCTTTAAAAGCTTTTGCATTCGGAGAGCAAATAAGAACACCAAATGTCTTGTTTGGAGTAGGTCTAATTTTTCTCATTCCATTTCTACAAGTACAATGCTAACTTTACCCCTGTATCACTACATACAACTCAATACAAGTATGAAATTAATAATACAGGGCACCATGTGGGGCATGTTTATGCTGCCTCCTCCACATCCTTAAAAGAATAGATTTCATACCATTCTGCAGCGTGAGTGCTGGCTTTACTACAGCATGGTCCTGGGTCAGTTCTCCCAGCAGGCTAGGTGAGATGGTCAGCAGGTCACAGCCAGCAAGGGCCTTCACTTCACCAACGTTCCTGAAGGAGGCACCCATAACTACTGTGCTGTAACCATACTTTTTATAGTAGTTGTAGATCTTGGTCACGCTGACCACTCCTAGACAGGTAGAAAAGGTAAGAAAAAGAAAAAAAGGATTGTACTTTGATGGTTAAAGTGAGCCTATGGACAAAGAATTTGACTCACAATACATCCATTTATACCAAGATAGAAGTCCTATACCTGGGTCCTCATGGGGCTCGTAGCTCTTACGATCTGAGTTCTCTTTATGCCAGTCCAGAATACGGCCCACGAAGGGTGAGATCAGTGTGACTTTAGCCTCGGCGCAGGCCACCGCCTGGGCGAAGGAGAACAGCAGTGTCATGTTGCAGTGGACCCCATGCTTCTCCTCCAGCTCTCTGCAAAGACATGCAGGTGGGCAGTTGAAGGACACTGACAAGGTTAATGTTCACTCATATTGTTGCTTTAGGCAAAATGTCAGTAAAATTTGAAAAAAAAGGAAGACCGTACTTGATATGATACATATAACAACAATTGCATATTATGGATTATAAACCAGTTTAAAATACAGTGCCCTCCAAAAGTATTGGAACAGTGAGGCGAATTCCTTTATTTTTGCTGTAGACTGAAAACATTTGGGCTTGACATCAAATAATGAACGTGAGACCAGAGATCAACGTTTCAGCTTTTATTTCCAGGTATTTACATCAGGATCTGATGCACAACTAAGAAAATATCACATTTTGTTTGAATCCACCCATTTGTCATGTGAGCAAAAGTATTGGAACAGATATACTTAAAACATATTTAAGTGAATAAGACTTAATATTTAGTTGCAAATCCTTTGCTTTCAATAACTGCAGCAAGTCTGTGACCCATTGACGTCACCAAACTTTTGCATTCTTCCTTTTTGATGCTTTCCCAGGCTTTCACTGCAGCCTCTTTCAGTTGTTGTTTGTTTTGTGGGGTTCCTCCCTTCAGTCTCCTCTTAAGCAGGTAAAATGCATGCTCTATAGGGTTTAAGTCTGGAGATTGACTTGGCCAGTCTAATACCTTCCATTTCTTGCCCCTGATGAACTCCTTTGTTGTTTTGGCAGTGTGTTTTGGGTCGTTATCTTGCTGCATGATGAAGGCTCTGCCAATCAGTTTGGTTGCATCTTTCCTTAAATTGGCAGACAAAATGTTTCTGTAGACTTCCGAGTTCATTTTGCTGCTGCCATCATGTGTTACATCCTCAATGAAGATTAATGAGCCCGTCCTAGAAGAAGCCATGCAAGCCCAAGCCATGACATTACCTCCACCGTGTTTCACAGATGAGCTTGTGTGTTTGGGATCATGAGCAGTTCCTTTCTTTCTCCAAACTTTAGCCTTTCCATCACTTTGGTAAAAGTTAATCTTTGTCTCATCAGTCCATAAAACTTTGTCCCAGAATTTTTGAGGTTCATCTCTGTACTTTTTGGCAAATTCCAGCCTGGCCTTCCTATTCTTCTTGCTAATGAGTGGTTTGCATCTTCTGGTGTAGCCCTTGTACTTTTGTTCATGAAGTCTTCTGCGAACAGTAGATAGTGATACCTTCACTCCTGCCATCTGGAGGTTGTTGCTGATCTCACTAACAGTTGTTTTAGGGTCTTTCTTTACAGCTCTCACAATGTTTCTGTCATCAACTGCTGATGTTTTCCTTGGTCTACCTGTTCGACGTCTGTTACTTAGTACACCAGTAGTTTTCTTCTTCTTCAGGACATTCCAAATGGTTGTACTGGCTATGGCCAATGTTTCTGCAATGGCTCTGATTGATTTTCCATCTTCTCTAAGACTCACAATTGCTTGTTTTTCACCCAAAGACAGCGCTCCGGTTTTCATGTTGTTTTCACCTCTGAATACAGTCTGCATAGACAAAACCTATCTTACCCAATCTGAACCTGAGTGTAGACATTCAGTGGTATTTATTGATTGAATAATGTATGTAATAGGACACACCTGGGCAACAAAACACACCTGTCAGTCATATGTTCCAATACTTTTGCTCACGTGACAAATGGGTGGGTTCGAACAAAAAGGTGATATTTTCTAATTTGTGCATCAGATCCTGATGTAAATACCTGGAAATAAAAGCTGAAACGTTGATCTCTGGTTTCACATTCATCGTTTGATGTCAAGCCCAAATGTTTTCAGTCTACAGCAAAAATAAAGGAATTGGCCTCACTGTTCCAATACTTTTGGAGGGCACTGTACATCTAAATGAATGAGTGTTGGATCTCAAACACATTTTAAGTGTAAAAACTTAAGACAAAAGTTCATGATTAATGAAAATATTAGGGACACACCTGCCAGCCTGGATGCCTTCCCATGTTGAGGACAGTTTAATGAGAATGCGTTCCTTGCTAATTCCAGCCTCTTCATACAAAGCAATGAGCCTCAGGGCCCTTGCCACCATCTCGTCTTTATCATAGGAGAGCCTGAAGTCGGAGGATGTATTAGTGATCATGCAGTCTCAAATTGTACGTTTAAACAAATACGTCTGTAAGAGCATTACAGTGTATAAAGAAAGGCATCTACCCTTCTGCCATTTCCGGCAAATCATGCTTCTAAGTGTAGGTAGGTTAGCATGTCATGTAACGTGTATTTGAAAACAAACTTTGCTTGAAAGTTGGGAATGGGTAATTTGAGACTAATGTTCTTAAATGTAATAACTTTACCTTTGGCTACCTTTTGAATGTGCAACATTACAATACATGATTGCTATTGGCATGATTAATTGCTACCCTGTGGGACTGGATTAGCTGTCTAGGATTCTTTTTCTCTTATGCTGTAAACATGAAGGAAGTAAAACCAACAGTACAGACTGCAGTTGCTAGCTCAGAGACCAGAGGGTTTCTAGTACCTGGCATCCACCTCCGTGGAGACCCTTCCTGGGATCTTCTTTAGAATCTCCAAGCCAAAGCTCACAAACAACTTGTCCATGGTGTTGGTCACCTGGACCTCTTCAGATCTGCTGGACAGAAACGTAGCATTAGAAATGTTCTTGCCCTGTAGACACCCCCCCCCAGGTGGTGAGATGAATACCAATCCTACCCGCCCTTGGCAATGCCATATTTGATGGCCTGGTCAAGTAAATGTTGGTAGGCAGGCATCTTGGCAGCAGCCAAAATAAGAGATGGGTTGGTGGTGGCATCTTGGGGCTTGTACTCCTCAATAGCTAATAGGGGAAATTGGAAAAACAAAACAAAGTGGAAGTTGACCAATTGAAAAATATGACACAAGCAGATATTAGCACACAAAGGTTAGTGGGACAACTTCTTTTGAATTCCTTTTTATTGTTTGTTACAAAAGACTGCATTTCCTCAATTCCTGCCCTCACAAGAACCTAGCCAAATGTATGTAGTCACAGTTTCACATCTGAATTCCTCAAAATAAATTAAAAGACACTGACAAATATTATGCCCAGCCTATTAAACCAAACTCGCATGTGGGTTCTGACCCAGACGCAGCAATTATGATAAGCTACTGAATTACTAGATTTTTTTTATTTGAAGAGAGGCGTTCTGTCAAATTAAGAAACAGTATAAGAATGACATCGGTAGTGCAGTACTGATATACATAGAGAGCATATGCTCGAAGTTAGTTCTCTATGTTTTGTTCCTGTAAAATATATATGTGTAAACACTGCTGTCAGTCTGACAAGGTTCAAGTAGAGATGTTCTCATAGCATCTCCTTCTCAAGATCAAGATAAGGCACAGTTTTTATGACAAATTTGGACCAGCTTCAAATGCCTCTGGACTGGCCTGAACACTACAATGAGAACAAAGGCCTTCTGTGTGTGTGAAAACAGAATTCCCATTAGGCCTACATGGTAGGCTACATGAAAGAAATGGGCATTCAAACCCTTAACTGATTTGGTGTCAGTCCTCTTAGAAAAATGGACCAACTGAAGTGCAGATCCATCTGCAAGTAAACCTGCACTTTAATTTAGATATTCATCTAACTATTCCCTTCACTGAGGCCTAAAGGTGCTATTACATGAGGATTCAGTGCCATTTATTTGGGCTTACATCAGGCCATCAGGTCCAGCATCATCATGTCATGAGCAGATAATTACACCAACTATAAAATTGATAGCTAAGGAGGGCAGAGCACAGCAACGGATGTAAGCTAGCAAATTTAAGACTCGAGTTTGTAATCATTTCATTTAAGAAAACAACCAAACCTCTGCTTTAAAGTTACTTTCACAATATGGTCAAAGCCTTTTACAAGTGATTCAGCATCAAGTACCCTTTTATGATCATGAGTGAAGTGAAGGCCAGTCCTGCATTAAGATCAAACACTTAGGACTTGACACTGTGCAAGTCACAAAGCATGTCACTGCGGTTTGTATTACAGCTAGCCTACATTACATAGACACCATTTCTGTCTTGTCATCCTGACTCGCAAAGCAAGCATGGCGAAATGTTTGTTTTGCATCACAATTGAAAGAGCAACTGATTACTTCACTTTTACTTCCTCTTCCTTGTACCAACAAGGCATGAGACGACAAAGTATTGATAAAAAAGGCACAACTGATTATGATTAGCCATTTTGATTGAAAATATATATTGGGTTAGTTAAGACTTCTTGTAAATCCATACATTAAAACAGGAAGTTTGCTGGTTAGGAAAACATGGCCATGGGCGTGACCATCAACAACAAAATGTGCACATCAGGTACGAAAAAAAACTACTAGCCCACGTGTCAATTTCTGATAACACAAGGTAACTGTACATATACAAATAACAGGTAATAAGCAAAATAAGTAGTTTTAGCTAGCTCAGTCAACCATCGTTGCCAGTATCAATAGTTTTTTGTAGCCGATTACGCAGTCAAAGAAACTTCGTGCTAGCAAAATTAGTTTGTTGATCATTAGCTAGGTAGCCATAACTAGGTAGTTACAAGTCATCACACAGCAAAAAATAAGTGTTTATAGATAGTTAGCAACTGTAGTCAAGTTGTGCACAATACAGATCCGTGGTTTGTCTTGTTTGTAACCAACTTGAATAACCAAACCAGCTCGTACCGAAGTCACTAGCATGCTAGGCTACCGTGGCGCGGGACAGCTAGTCTACAGTAGTAGCATCAATCGGATTATCTGATTCATCCGAATGCCAAAGTTTAGGCCGAGCTCATTAGCTTGCTAGCTAGCTAAATTTGCACAGGCTACTTTCACTAAAATGATTCACTTCTGGCTAGTTACAAACACGACACAAACTAACTACAGTAGCTAGCAGCAAACAGTCATTTAACTGCCGAATATGCCATATATTAGCATTACACGTACAGTCATATCCGTCCCCATATAGCTAATGTTATTAGCTAGCCTATGTATAATGCGCGGCCATTCGAACTATCGAGCTGTTACCATTGAAATCTCCTGTGTCTGCCACAACCACGGTGTATTTCTTCAGTTGGTCCAGCGCTGACTCCATCTTTCGCCGTTTGTCTGGTGACACACTGGACATGTTGAGGGGAAACGGAGAGCTTTTATACACAGAAAGCACGTGAGACAAGAATTTTAGACGAGAACGCGTTGAGGTTGCTTAACGATAGCGCTCGGAGGAGATGCAAGATGGGGAGACACCAGCTGATCTCTCGACCAATGGAGAGCAATACTTGCTTACACACCTCCCACTGCAAGACACTTTAGTGCTCAAAATAGGCGTCTTATACGACAAGGAAATATGTCATTTAAGTTTGAAAGTATTACATATCAGACATAAACAATAACCGTTTGATTACACATACATTTAGCATGTTTATTTGGCGTCCAAGCATACAGTAATGCATGCTTATAGGGCTAAATGCAGTAGAGTGTCTTACAGTTGTGTGATTTTTTATTAGTTCAGTGTCTGTGCATATCATGTAAGCTTTTTCCACACATTGCAATGAGTGAATTGCAATTCTACTGAATCGCTAAATCGAACGTGTCACAAGTTCTAAAATACTAAAAGTATTTTTTACAACCAAATTTAAGTCCATAATGGTATAATAGATATATGTTAGTACACCTGTATGAGCTACATTATATATGTCAAAAACAATAACAAACAATATTTTGTGATTGTAAATTCCAATGGGAATTTCACTGAAATGTAAAGGAAACCAGGAATTTGCAAACAAATCTTACTAGTTAATGTTGGTCACCAACCATTGGGTTAACTAGCATAGTGGCCTACATGTGCTGACTCAGCTTGAACAATTGGTTCTGGAGACCCATCTGTCAGAAATATTAATCTATCAAGCATAGCACAGTCAGTCAGTGAACAAGTTTAGAAAGCTTTATTGCTTGCGGCCGCAGAGACAAAACATCACGCTATTGTGCTACAAAGTTTGTTTAGTTCACAAGTCTTCAGGTAAGACCATTTATTGGTAAGAAGTCTCCTCCCCGGCATACCAGCTGTTAATATGATCGATCCCAGAGACAGAGTGCGCATGCACGTGGAAACTTCTGACCCTAGGCTTGACCATATGATTCAGTCAACACAGATAAGGTTTATTGCACCTCTAGTATGATAATGGTCAACCTAGGTCAGTTTGTTTACGTAAGACTAGTGTCATCAATTTATTTATGTATTTATTTGTTTATTTGACAGGGACAATGGAGTTAAACATAGCTACAGAGCAAAGTTAGCAGCTGACGTGATGCACATGGAGTTTATAGCAAGAGCTAATTTTCAACTCCCGTCCCTGGATGGGCCTTTCTACAATAGCACATAATAAAAACAATATACATTAAAAAAAATACAGAATAGAAAAATACACATTCAGAACACACGCATTCTAAGAACTAATTTGAAGGGTACACAATGCAATTGTACTAATCGAAAACTCATTCACGCTCAGACATTTACATGGGTACAGTTTTGGTTTGCTTTCAGCCATGCCTTAAGTCTAAAGGTGAACATTTTAAACTCAGAAATGATCTTAATCTCTGTGGGCAGTGAGTTCCACAGTTTACAAGCCCTGTAAGAAAAGGCTGATGTACCAAAAGATGTTCTGCGCTGTGGGATTTTACAATTTTGGTAAAGCCCCTTGTCACTACCGCTATTTAGTCTCTGAATAAATGTACTCAGGGGTTCAGGAGCCAACTTTTTGGAACACTTAAATAACAATTTGAGAAAACATAAATCGCTGAAGCTTTCAAAACGTTACAAATTAAATTTCTTAAGAATGTGGCAGTGATGAAAGCGATACATATAGGTCATGTGGGGAGAGGGCTCTCTACTGACAAAGGAATGCCAGTATTTTCAGAATATAACCTTACATTCTACATTTCTCCGACACCATCATACATACTTACGCAAAATAAATGGGATAAAAACTGGTTTCATCCTTGAAAATGTTTCATCACAACATCAGTTTGCTTCATTAGCTAGGATAAATACAGTTTTTCAATTATTCTTATTGGATTTATACACAAAACTAACCCTTCTTGTCAGTGTAAGGTGTCTGTTAGGTTATGAGCATTAGTCATCATCTTCAGTCACCTCAAAGTGAAAAGTATCTTCTGAGGATGTGTGTGTCCTCATGTGTATGTTCATCGTTGCCCTTAGCCTAAAGCATTTGCCACAAGCTTGACAGCAATATGGTTTTTCCCCAGTGTGAGTTCTCATGTGCTCTGTCATTTTTTCTTTCCGATTGAAGGACTTTCCACAATCTGGGCACACGTGAGGCTTCTCTCCTGTGTGAATCTGCATGTGACGTTTGAGGTGGTTTGCTGATACAGTGCAAATGCCACACAAACTACACTTGAATGGTTTCTCCCCCACATGGGTCCTCATGTGGACTCTCAGGTTTCCCCGCAGACTGTAACACTTTCCACATTTTGTGCAGCAGTAAGGTCTTTCCCCTGTATGAACCCTCATATGCTCAGTCAAGTGTTCTTTCCGCTTGTAGCATTTGCCACAGTCATTGCACTGATATGGTTTTTCACCTGTATGGCTCAGCTGGTGCCGAACTAAGTGACCTCCCGACTTAAAGCATGAGTCGCAAAAAGGGCACTTAAAGGGTTTCTCTCCAGTGTGCACTCTCATGTGCAGAATTAAATCTGCATTTCGACGAAAGCATTTGCCACATTCATGGCAGCAAAACGGCTTATCAGATGTGTGAGTCTGAATGTGCACCTCTAAGCAATACTTGCGATTGAATCTCTTCCCACAGTCTTTACACTGATACGGTTTTTCACCAGTGTGTGTTCTCTGATGGACTTTCAAATGGCTCGGCCTGCTAAAGCATTTCATGCACACATTACAGCTGTGGCGTTTCTCCCCTGGGTTTTCCCTCATTGTCAGTTCACTGGTTTCAACTTGGGCAGCAGCGGTGTGGTAACTAGCTGTTTTCTCTTTACGTTTTCTTGTGACCCTGGTTCTTTTTGTGCTGAACAATGTCATTTCTCCGTCGACCCCACAAAAACCTTTGCTCTCTTCATGTTGAGTGGCGTCTGGTTCTATTGGGGAGTCTTCATCACTTTCTTTCTCTATTGGAATGGCATCCCTCTCCTGCTCATCCTCTAGCTCAGAAACAAACACGTCTTCACTGGCAGGGGCAATGGAAAGCACGCCTGGTTGAAATAAATGGACAGTTCTATAACAGTGAAGAGCATTAAACATTTTCCTGAATATGCATACTGTTTGCTGTTGCATTTCACACATTATGCAAACACGTGCCTCTCGTTTCGTCTCATTCGGCCACATGGCAGCGATAAAAGCGGACCGTTTAGTTCCCATCCTTTAAAAGCAAAAAATGCAACCACTGTACTGTAGCACACTTACCGTCTGACTTGTAACCCAAATCCACAAGTAGTTTTCGTAGATGCCTTATCTCCTGTTTAGAATCTGAAATTTGTTCCTGATACTCAACCATCGTCTTCTCAACTGCCCCAAATATCTCTATAGCAGCCGCGGCTAGTCGGTCGGTGAGAAATCCATTCAACCGTTGTAATGTGGCCATTTTCAGGGAAATTGCTAAACGCTGAATAAATACAGCTTATGCTGCAAGCTAACTGGGTACAGTCTGGTACAGTGTTCTCTCGACAATTATTGGTGGATCGCATCCAAGTAGTAGGCTACGCTTACACCGCCACCTACTGTGCAGGAGCGTGTAGCCAGTTACGCCTACATACATGACAGCTTAATCTACGACCCTAGAGTAAACATTTTATCTACCCACCGCCCAACCCAGCCACAATTCTATCTCAAATGTGTGACTAAACTTCCCTTCTCCCCAACGGCACAGCAATCTCATAGAGACTGTTCATCCACAATTCCAAAACATGACGGTCTTAGATTTCAGATGTGTGTGGTTTTTACCTCCAGTGGAGTTAACTTAATTTATAAATCAGAGCGCTCACTACAGTAGCACAAGATACATTGTGAGATTTTTGCAGGCTGGTACAAAGGGTGGATTGATCTTGTCTCCACTAGATGTCCCTGTTGCTACATTCGACTGGAATTCACACGTGTTCCATCTCCATTTGAATGACTGTTTTGGGAAAATCACAGTTTCAATATGTTACGAGAGAGAGAGAGAGTGGAGAGAAAGAGAGAGAGTGGTTCAAACAGCTGAGGCATTTAAAAGTTACTCTAACACAACGGACAAGAATACTGTTGAAGTAAACTGAGAACTACAGAGGTGAGCAACATGAAAATACTTTTGTATTCGTCATTCATGAATATTCTGTTGACTCTTTGATATGACGGATTCTCCTGCAGAGTACAGGCAGACACAGACAAACACATTCAGTTTGTTTTACAGTCAAGTACATCACTTTTCTCCGTCCTTGTTTAATTTACAAATAATATAGATGGTTGGTTGCAGTGATCAGTGTATTCTATTTCTGAAATGACAACATACAGACCACAGTGTCTAGGTTTTTTATACCACTCCCTTTATCATGAGGGGGGACTTTATAATTGTCACACATTCACTCAGCATTTGTACTACGGTCAATATTTATGCTCTTTCCATGGCAACCAAACTGTACATGGTAAAGCAACCATGTTGTAACTGAGAAAGTAATCTCCATGTTATCATATTGATGGGAGAGGAGGGGGGATAAAATTAAATGCATAAGCTCTGATTGGTCCATAGAGAGAGGGAAAGAGCAAGAGAGCGTTCCCCTCTGGTTCTCGATGAAAGACAAAAATAAACTTCAGGAAGAGAATAACATTTCGGAATTTCAAGCATTCCAGGAACTGATCCCTCCCTTGGTTTTCTTTTTTTTGTGTGGAGAGGTTAGAAAGGCAAATGCCTGCCCAAACCAAAGTGCCTGCATTTCAAAGGTAAAATGTAAACTTTGTAATGTGTACTGCCTTAATGCAGTAGGTCTGTTCAACAGTTCTTGTCAGTTGGGTTGTCAAACGGACAATTATTAGAAGCAGGACAGATTAAAGTTAGAGAAACCCAACTTAAAAGTTGGACAGTCCTGTATTTGACCAATAACCAGAACATGGTTAGTTAACTGTTAATGTGTGATTCAGTTAATTTAGTATTGATTCAAGAGATTACACAAGGCAGAACGTTTCTCAATTGGAACGCTGTCAAACGTGTTTTTGCTAACCTTTGTGCTATGTCTGCTACATGTAGAAAAAAAATCAACCCCATCTATTTTGTAAAGCTGTGTATCTCCATGGTACACAGTTTAACACATAAGAAAGAGACAACCTCCTCCAAATGTGCTCCTACGCTTCCAAATCCAAACGTGGATGAACTGATGAACCCATAACGGCAGCTGGCCGATGTTTACAGTTACACAAGTTGAGAGCAAAGTAGTGGGTTTTGCTTCCATGTTTGGGCTTTAATATTTTGATTAAGATGTGGAATATGCTTTCACAAGGCAGGCGAAAGTTGACTATACACGAGAGAGAGAGAGAGAGAGAGAGAGAAAGAGAGAGAGAGAGAGAGAGATGGAACAGGGAAGAAGGAAGAAGGAAGAGTGAGAAAGGGGAGTTACTGTTTTTTTTACTCTGGCAGCTGTGTTTTTCTGTGAATTTTGTGGCCAACTTGAGGCTCCCTCTAGGTGTGGCAACCCTCTGGATAATTATCCTAAACACTGGCTCCACAGAGAGTGATAAAGCACAACACTGTTGTAGTGCAGCAGTGTGTGTGCGTGTGGCTGGGTGGGTTTGAGTAAAAGTGAGGGAGTGAGGGAAAAATGTTATCAATGTGTGTGCATAAGAGGGAGACATGGGTAATGAGAACACATTGAGGTACAAATTACAGTTAAGCTTCTTTGAGAACATTTTGCTGAAAGTGCTGCATTATGAAAGAAAAATCCAATAAAAATTCTGATATCAAAAGAGAGTGGGTGTTCACACTACACCACAAGGTTGAACTTAACTGTAATGTGGAGGCCTTTAAAGTGTCTTTGCTATTGTGTGTCCCTGTCTGCTTGGAGTCAAGTTGTATGTAAGGCCACATTAGTGTTACTTTCTGATGCTTGCTTTCATTCCCTGAGTACTGACATTGTGGAGTGAATAATACCACAAGCCTGAACCACACTTTTCTTCCTTTTAGTCACACCATCATACCCTGTTTTTCTACAACAACAACAATCTTTGTCAATATTATTCTGTATTAAGTGTAATGTGTAAGAAAAAAGTGCATACCTTTTACTGCATGCAGCCACGTAACAGCACTCAATGGAATGTTGTCTTGATGTCACATTTGATCTGTCAAATTGGGGGATTTAAAACATGGAGGTTCTATACAGGCTTTGAGTCTGTATTCCTGACAGGTTTTCTTTGTACAATAAAACTCATAATACAAGCTAAGATAATGTACTTACTGCGTGTCCTTACTACTGTAAATAGAGGTTTGTCGAAATTTGGTTTGCACAGAAATGGGCGTGTGGTCCCAGAAGCTGCTTTAAAATAGAAATGATTGTTTCTGTTCTGCTGCTGTCAACAGAGCTGCTTTAAATGCACAAATGGCTTGTCCGAGATCTTTGCATGATTCAACAGCGTAAGAACTTTATCAACTTGACCCAATACTGCTATTACTAAAGGACGGTGTTAATGAGGCCCATGAATATAGAAACTGTTATTCCATGGAAATCGGTCTCAAACTACATTATCACTTTTGTGCTGGTTAATCCTCACCGTCTTAAAGTTGCAGAATCACATTGCTGCTAATATGACAAGTTCTCATTTAATAAATATCTTATTTTCACATTGATTCAAGGTGCTTTGTCTAATCATATCCCCAATTAGCTCCCGGTAGCTCATGTCACACGTCATTACCCTTTGTTACCTGTATATTCCCAGCCTGGTAATTAAAGGTTGTGTAGGCAAGTTCTGCGTAGCCAGCTATTTTAGCTTCAATTCCAAACAATTCAAACCTTTAACCCTCGTATAGAGGCTTCTCATCTACAGTATATCTGCTCCACCTTATCCAACCTCAACACACACACACAACACACACCTGTCTGCACACTAACACATACATATCTGGTTGGATGTAGGCTACAAGGGGCCGTTGGCTAGATTTGGGAGGGGCTCTGGGGGAATGTCCTGTGAATAAGGGCTGTCCTGAGAAAAAACCTAATTCTTTTTTGAGGCAAATTTACAATTTCAGATGACACTGACATCATCAATTGAGTGGGCAACATTAAATTAGTAGTGCAATGGCCTAGGACCCATTATAGGGTCCCAGGAGCAATGCTTGACATATAGGCAGAGCCTGCACTGCCACACACACACATACACATTGTAGGAAACCATTAATTTACATAATTCAATGGATCTACAATATCTCCATTGTTGTCTACACCCTTACTGGAAAAAACTGGAGAGAAATGTTTCATTGGAATGGAGGAAACCAGTCAAGAGCATGTGTCTACCATGATTTAGTGGAACTCTCAAACTCAAATCAAATCAAATCAAATCAAATTTATTTGTATAGCCCTTTTTACACGCAAGCATGTCACAGAGGGCTTCACATGCGCCCATAGAACTGCCCCTCAACCAACCTAAACCCTCAAGGAAGACAAGGAAAAACTCCCAGAAAAACTCCCACCGGGAGAAAAAATGGAAGAAACCTTGGGAGGAGCAATTCAGAGAGGGATCCCCTCCTCCAGAGACGGTTGGTAAGAGAGAGGAGCAGAACACAAGCTAAACATAGTCATACAGTGTCAATGGGTTTTGAAACACCAAAATCCATTGTTCGGCTTTATAGACGTTGGATGGGACCGGGAAACTCGCTGTTGGCCGTCATGGAGACTGGATTCCGGGTGACGACCTGGTTCAGCGTTGGCAGACCGACGACCAAGCAGGTCCTGACAGCTCAAACCCCCCACACCACAGGGAATGTGTGGGGGGGGGACAGAGAGGAGAGCAGGGATTAGAGAATGCCAGGAGCAGCTAACAGTTACAGTCAAAATAGAATGAGATCCCCACCGGTCAAGTGTGGACTAGTGCAGCAATTTAACAGAGCAAAAAGGGTATTTGATGCAGCCCCACACACCAAAACAACGACAGCCCCCCTCAGTTGGAACATGAAATCTGTTCCAGGGGAAAGAACTCTAAAGTAGGTTATACTTATACGAATAAGGATGAAAACAGCCAGTCCCCCGTTGTCTCCAACTAGTAATAAAAACTATAACAGTAACAATATACAGCAACGGAACTATAATAATAATAATACTAACAATATACAGTAACAGGTTTACTTTATTTGTAACATCTAGCTGGGCAATGTGAACATAAGCTATAATTAAAATTTAAAAGTTACATGTGATACACACATAGGCAAGCACACATCCCAGGTTTACATAGAAAGTACACACATACTTCCCTTTAACAATCATAGAATTGACTAAACAAGAACGTTTTTAATCTAGTTTTAAATGTCGAGACAGTATCAGCTTCCTTAATTGAGATGGGTAATTTGTTCCAAAGAAGAGGTGCTCTATATGAGAACGCCCTACCTCCAGCAGTTTTTTTCTTAACTTTGGGTATTACCAGATAGCCGGCATTTTGAGATCTTAGAGACCTTGCGGGGCAATAGGGTGCAAGGAGACCGGAGAGGTACAGTGGTGCCAATCCATGCAGAGATTTGTAAGTTAGTAGTAGAACTTTGAAATCAGCTCTGGCTTGGATAGGGAGCCAGTGTAAAGAGATAAGAGTCGATGTTATATGATCAAACTTTCTAGTTTTAGTCAATAGTCTAGCAGCAGCATTTTGCACCCGCTGTAAGTTTTTTAGGTAGGTAATTGGGAGGCCAGAGAACAACACATTGCAGTAGTCCAATCGGGACGTAACAAAAGCATGTATTAGTTTTTCAGCATCATCCTTTGAGAGGAATTTTCGTATTTTGGCAATATTACGTAGATGGAAAAATGCTGTTCTGGTGATTTGCTTAATATGGTACTCAAATGAAAGGTCTGGGTCCATTGTGACTCCCAGATGTTTTACCAGCTGGCTTTGAGATACTTTGACGCCGTCTAAGTCTAAGGTTAGATGGGATAAATTATTTCGGTGTTTTTTCGGACCAAAAATTTGAACCTCGGTTTTATCCGAATTAAGAAGAAGGAAATTTGCAGTCATCCAAGTTTTCAACCCGGAAACACAGGTTTCCATAGCATGTGGAAATTCTCCCGGCTTTATAGACATGTATAGCTGAGTATCATCTGCATAGCAGTGAAAATCTACCCCAAAACTTCTAATTATGTTTCCTAAAGGCAACATATAGAGTGCAAATAACAGAGGGCCTAAAACTGAACCCTGTGGTACTCCGTATTTTACAATGGAGCTCCTGGATGAGCAACCATCATAGTGGACATATTGTGATCTATCAGATAGATACGATCTGAACCACTGAAGTGAAGTACCAGAAATCCCAACATAGTTCTCCATACGTTCCAGGAGAATCTCATGATCTACAGTGTCAAAAGCTGCACTTAGGTCTAGAAGAACAAGGACAGAGCTAAAGCCCGCGTCAGAGGCTAATAATAGATCATTGACTACCTTGGCTAATGCAGTTTCAGTGCTGTGGTGAAGACGAAATCCAGACTGGAGAGGTTCATAGAGCTGATTTGAGGAGAGGTGCTCAGTGAGCTGTTTTGCCACAGCTTTTTCCAAAATTTTGGAGAGAGATGGCAAATTTGAAATGGGCCTGTAATTGCTAAGACAACCTGGATCCAGGTTTGGTTTTTTAAGAAGGGGCTTGATAATAGCTTGTTTGAAATCGTCAGGGACTTGTCCAGTTACAAGAGATTCATTAATAATACTAAGCATGGGCGGTCCAATAATATGGAGAAGTTCCCTACAAAGTTTGGCAGGGAGGGGATCGAGAAGGCAGCTAGTGGGTTTCGAGGAATCTATCAGCTTGATGAATGCTTCCATAGAAATAGGGTTAAAGTGAGTGAGAGTCTCAACATGCAGAATGCTGGGTACAGAGGGAAAATCAGTGTTGATGGCCACTCCTCCAGGACTAGTCTGTAGTTTGTCCCTTATTGCATAGATTTTTTGGTCAAAGAAATCTAAGAAATCATTGGGAGAGAGATCTGAACTAACACAGAGTGTACTTTTCTTAGTGAGTTTTGCAACAGTATCAAATAGGAACTTAGTGTTGTGTTTGTTCTTACTAATCAACTTAGAGAAATATTCTGATCTGGACCTGATGAGGACTTGCTTGTATTCTATTTGGCTGTCCTTCCAGGCCAGGCGGAAAACCTCCAATTTAGTGGTACGCCACTTACGCTCTAATTTTCTAGTGGACCTCTTGAGAGTGCGGGTTTCCTCTGAATACCATGGAGCCAGTTTCTTGTCTATTCTTTTCCTTGGTTTGAGTGGAGCAACAGAATCTAGGGATTGCTGAAGAACCAAATTCAGATCCCTTGTTTTAGCATTTAATGATTTATTCGGGACATCAAGTGCTTCTAGTGCAGCGGGTAGAATACTAGCCAGTTCCAGAGCTGTATTTGGGGTTAAGCAGCGGCTAATAGAAATATTCTGGGTGCCTCCAAGGCTCTGGCAGAGATCCATTTTAAAGGTTACCAGGCAGTGGTCTGATAATATAGGATTGTGGGTATGAACAATGACATCACTAATCTTGATTCCCCGCGTGAGAACTAAATCCAATGTATGCGAGTGAAGATGGGTAGGTTTAGAAACCACCTGAGTGAGACCTGTGGAATCCATAAGAGCAGTAAAGGCCTTACTTAGAGGATCTTTTGGGTCATCGACATGAATGTTAAAATCACCCATAATTAAGATATTGTCAGTGTATGTCACAAGATCAGCACTAAAATCAGCAAATTCCTCAAGGAAGAGGGAGTATGGGCCAGGGGGCCGGTATAGAGTAACTATACAAAACGAAGGAGGGGGGGCAACAGTAGTAGAATTAGTCCTTTTTAAAGTAGTTGGTGGTTTCATACAAATTATCTCAAATGATTTAAAGGTATTGACAGATTTTAGGCTGAGGTTGAAGCTAGCTTTATATAACATAGCAACACCACCACCTTTCTTTGAAACACGAGGGATGTGTGAATACGCAAAATCAGGAGGCGAAGCTTCATTCAGGGGGAAATATTCATCAGGTTTTAGCCAGGTTTCGGTGAAACCAATCAGGTCCAGGCTGCAGTCAGACATCAGATCATTAATCAAAACGGCCTTTGTGGATAGAGATCTGATGTTTAGGAGCCCAACATTCCAGTATGGGTTTTTGGCAGCTTTAGACGTAGATAATACTTCTGAAAAGGTGGCACTGTTATCAGGAAACTGAGTTGGAAGAGCAACGGGTGAAACTGAACAACAAGATAATCTTCTATGATAATTTTATTAAGAGCTTTCTACCTCAGTAGATCTGAATATGAACAACATTGTGCTGGAGACAGATACAGCTACTATACTTTTGGAGCTATGAAGAAAGCAAACCAATTAGTGTTTAAAAGCTAACCACCTTTACTGGAACCAGATTTCAGACCACCTTTATGGGAAAATAAATGCTGCTTTGTTCATGATTGACTGGAAAAAAAGTATTAGCAAACAAATACTTGTTTAAAAATGTATCTCAGAGTAGCATTGCCCTCATTAATTGAACATAGACAAGAAGCTGCTGGAAGCTCACATGTTAAAAGGGCACATTTACTTTTTGTGTCCAACCCCTCTAAAACAGTGCCAATACAAGGGCTGTATTGCCAATAAATCACCCAAATAAACATAGGTACTTTATCACGCCAATATAATCTTGATGCACTCAGATAGATTATACACACAACACACTCACACACACAAAGATACAGAGAGAAAGCATCACATACATTCCAAATACAATAAAAAATCCCACCAAATCTGCCTTATACAGTGCCCTCCAAAAGTATTGGAACAGTGAGGCCAATTCCTTTATTTTTGCTGTAGACTGAAAACATTTGGGCTTGACATCAAACGATGAATGTGAAACCAGAGATCAACGTTTCAGCTTTTATTTCCAGGTCTGATGCACAAATTAGAAAATATCACCTTTTTGTTCGAACCCACCCATTTGTCACGTGAGCAAAAGTATTGGAACATATGACTGACAGGTGTGTTTTGTTGCCCAGGTGTGTCCTATTACATACATTATTCAATCAATAAATACCACTGAATGTCTACACTCAGGTTCAGATTGGGTAAGATAGGTTTTGTCTATGCAGACTGTATTCAGAGGTGAAAACAACATGAAAACCGGAGCGCTGTCTTTGGGTGAAAAACAAGCAATTGTGAGTCTTAGAGAAGATGGAAAATCAATCAGAGCCATTGCAGAAACATTGGCCATAGCCAGTACAACCATTTGGAATGTCCTGAAGAAGAAGAAAACTACTGGTGTACTAAGTAACAGACGTCGAACAGGTAGATCAAGGAAAACATCAGCAGTTGATGACAGAAACATTGTGAGAGCTGTAAAGAAAGACCCTAAAACAACTGTTAGTGAGATCAGCAACAACCTCCAGATGGCAGGAGTGAAGGTATCACTATCTACTGTTCGCAGAAGACTTCATGAACAAAAGTACAAGGGCTACACCAGAAGATGCAAACCACTCATTAGCAAGAAGAATAGGAAGGCCAGGCTGGAATTTGCCAAAAAGTACAGAGATGAACCTCAAAAATTCTGGGACAAAGTTTTATGGACTGATGAGACAAAGATTAACTTTTACCAAAGTGATGGAAAGGCTAAAGTTTGGAGAAAGAAAGGAACTGCTCATGATCCCAAACACACAAGCTCATCTGTGAAACACGGTGGAGGTAATGTCATGGCTTGGGCTTGCATGGCTTCTTCTAGGACGGGCTCATTAATCTTCATTGAGGATGTAACACATGATGGCAGCAGCAAAATGAACTCGGAAGTCTACAGAAACATTTTGTCTGCCAATTTAAGGAAAGATGCAACCAAACTGATTGGCAGAGCCTTCATCATGCAGCAAGATAACGACCCAAAACACACTGCCAAAACAACAAAGGAGTTCATCAGGGGCAAGAAATGGAAGGTATTAGACTGGCCAAGTCAATCTCCAGACTTAAACCCTATAGAGCATGCATTTTACCTGCTTAAGAGGAGACTGAAGGGAGGAACCCCACAAAACCAACAACAACTGAAAGAGGCTGCAGTGAAAGCCTGGGAAAGCATCAAAAAGGAAGAATGCAAAAGTTTGGTGACGTCAATGGGTCACAGACTTGCTGCAGTTATTGAAAGCAAAGGATTTGCAACTAAATATTAAGTCTTATTCACTTAAATATGTTTTAAGTATATCTGTTCCAATACTTTTGCTCACATGACAAATGGGTGGATTCAAACAAAATGTGATATTTTCTTAGTTGTGCATCAGATCCTGATGTAAATCCCTGGAAATAAAAGCTGAAACGTTGATCTCTGGTCTCACGTTCATTATTTGATGTCAAGCCCAAATGTTTTCAGTCTACAGCAAAAATAAAGGAATTCGCCTCACTGTTCCAATACTTTTGGAGGGCACTGTATGTGTTGCATATCCCTAACTAGGCCTGTGGTGTCATTAGTATTCACGGCTCACCACACAGAAGTCCACGGTGACTAGCTTTCATTGAAAAGTTCACAAGGTGCTTTTTTTACTTCCTCAGCTAGGGGCTTAGTTGTCATGGAAACAAATCTGTTGAAAATCAGGACGAATGTGTTGTCCAAATGCTCCAGCTCTTTATTTTGGTGAAGAAAGTTTGAGACTTCAGTGTACATACAAGATCCTGGATTTTCTTGTCAAAGCATCCAATATCGCTTTAGTGCTAGAGATTGTTGTTGATTCAGTTATCATGTTTGGAAGTGTAATTGTTTGAGGTTGATCAAAGGACAGGAGTCTGTGTGCATGGAGACTCAAGGAAAATACGATGTCAGAAGAAAATCTCTAAATTTTCTTCTTTTCAATTTTTCTGTATCCCCACGGTCTATTTACAGCATCAAACCTTTTGATGCATAAATTTGTGCATCACATCGTTTTTCTAACTCCAATCTTGCCTTCCAATACCCACATTCACATATCACATATGCAGTATATCAACATAGATTGAAATAAAGCATACAGGAGTTATTGTAGTTTTACTGACTTTTTGTGTTCAGTGTAATTTGCAAGGCAAGGACACCTTGGCTGTCAGCCTTGTCTAATTTCTGTTGGCCCCTTGTGTGAACAGTGTTTATGAGTATTTTGATTTACAGGGAAACTGATTGAGACACAGGGGACCTGTGGCATCATTAGCAGTGTGCATCATCTACTGTGTGCATAATCCACAGTGTGCTTTACAGATAATGAGCCTTTAGAATGGATGCCAGAAGTGTAGTCTGCATGCAGTGTGTAAATTGACCACATGGGGGTGAAGGGGTCAACGCAAAAACCCATGAACACTTGGTTGAAGTAGCTCTTTGTGTTTCCCCCCATTGTCTCTGTTCCGTTCCATAATATTGTTTTATAAATGTCCTCCAATTGAAATCCATGTTCAGTTTTAGTTATTTGATACATTGCAGTCTTAAGTATATAATGTACATTCACAAATCAAATCAAATCAAATCAAATTTATTTGTATAGCCCTTTTTACACGCAAGCATGTCACAGAGGGCTTCACATGCGCCCATAGAACTGCCCCTCAACCAACCTAAACCCTCAAGGAAGACAAGGAAAAACTCCCAGAAAAACTCCCACCGGGAGAAAAAATGGAAGAAACCTTGGGAGGAGCAATTCAGAGAGGGATCCCCTCCTCCAGAGACGATTCACAGAGTTTGGATACCAGCATTTATTGCATTATTATCATTTATTTATTTTTTAAACCAAGCACAAATGGTCACATTTAATTCAATATTTGCTCTGTCAAGCTGAGAATCTGCTGGAGGCACCATTTGCGATTTCAGACAGCCTTATGTCTCGTTTTTCTCCTTTTATCTTCTCATGATTATGCTATTGCCTTGCATCTTTTAACAGTAATTATTAATAACATTTTAATAATTAATAGTTAGGTGTGGTGATGTGGGCTTGGTACCCCAAAACACATATGAGGTAAACCGTTATTTCAAAAATCCTTCAGCATGTGTGAACATCAGTTCCATTAAAATGAAAACAATCAAATGGAAGTACGTGGCATACACATTTTTAATGGTCTTAGATTCCATAAAGCATTGAAGTTGCCAATACAGGAAAACCTGTGTATTTGGTCTTTTGTGCAAATATCACATACATTTTCTTAAAAACATTTCACAGCCTTTCAGTTTACCCAGTAAACATGGCTGCTTGGTTACTGTAACAGATAGGAAAGCCAGCTGTTTTATCTGCAGGAGGTTAAGCACAATCCAGACCTACATGACCATTTTCATTAAGATCTAGCCTACATGCATAATTAGTAATCTAATGATAATTAGCTTGTTGCTCAATTTTCTAATATAATGTATGTATGAATACTGTAACTGTTTTTGATTGAATTTGTATATGTATATTTTTATTTGCTTGGATTGGCGTAAGTGTATCTGTATGGGTGCGCAAGTGTGCTTGTTGTATGTGCAAAACAGATGGATTATTTGCACAATCCTTTACACCCTGTCTTCAAGATAGATTTTCTTCTCTAATCTCATCTAATTCCTTGAGAGACTAAAGCAGTGGGTTTATACCATGCGATGAGCCAAGCCCTCCTTTAATGTCAACTCTTGTGTAACACACATACCTACACAGTCTTCCTTTCTATCTACGCATAACCACAAACACGCAAATCCTTAGGGTAATCGTCTTCCCACTTTTTGACTACTTTAGGGAAGTGAACTGGCAAAAGGGATGAGATGTTTTATGTGAGCCAAGATGGGTTGGCTCTATAATCCTAATGAAAGATGTGACAGATATGCATACAGAATGATTACTGGAGGATCTTTTTCATGCTCACCATTCAAAGGTGACAAGTGAGATTAATAGCTGACATGGATGTCTCTGACACTTTGGAATCTAAAACAGTCACAACAGTCACAACACCATTGTAACAGCTAAAGATTTAATTATTACACAGTATTTGACATAATTGATTAGCCTACTCACTTTCCTATAACCTTATTCCATGTACATGTGAGTGTGAATATGTTTTTGTCTGATACTTTGTCTGAATAAGTGTTGGCTGTAAATTGCGTCACAATATAGACTTGATAAATTATTCAGTTTTATTTAATCGAGAGTTTGCTGAGCAGACTGGCACAAATACAGATGGAAGTTGATGTTGTGTGATTTTATTTTATCTGGGGTTGTGCTGAGGGAAAAACTGCCAAGAAATAATTAGAGCCGAGAAAAAATCTTGAGAAAAGAATCTTCAAAAAATCAACTGACAAGAGGGAGTTCCTTCTTTTAAATAACATAATTTGTTACCTGTGTATTCTTATGTTTTTTAAGGAAGTGAACAGATTTGTAAAGTTTGGAAAAAGACAACCACAAAATGACATGTTTTAAAGTGTCAAAACAGTTCGATGGATGATGTGAAATACACTACAGATGTCTGTGTGTGTCTTTCTTTTAATTCATACCTACAGTGTTCAGGTGCACATGACAAATTCATAGCATGATGTCTTCATGCCAACAGAGCAAGATTTTGATCTCAGTAAATGCATTGTGCAAATGCTTTTATTGAAAACATCAACCATGGATACCTCTTGCATTAGTGAGCACAACATTGATACCTCACAGTATTCATTCACCCCAAGATTCATGACTGAAGAGAACAATGTCAGTTTCCACAACATCATCCTGAGAGAAAGACGTTCAATACAATCTGACCCTTATTATGAAAAACCAATACAACCTTCATAAGGATTCATAGGGTATTGACCCAGGGATGTAGAAAGCGCATTGTTATTTTATTTGAGTGTGTGTGTGTGACAGAGCGTTGAGCCAATGCGCTTTTCCCTCCATGTGTTCATGCATATGCATGAAATGGGAAGAGTTGATTGTAACATGGGAATTGAACTATGCAGTGTTGGTGCGTGTTACCCTGTCCAGAGGGACTAGGGTAGAAACATAACTGAAGTGAGGCATAGCTAGACCGTGGTCAGGTTTTTGTGTGCAAGAACGACCTTAGAATGTGGAATGAGAGTGAGCAGGAAGAGAAAGAGGCGAAGGGAGTGGAGAAAAAGAGACAAAGAGAGAGAATTGTATATTGAAATGTAAATAGAGAGAGAGAAAAGGAAATGAAGACACTGCACTGTAGCAAGGAAAACATGCTGCATAACCTTGCTGTCTTAACCAAAAAGGATCTCTCTCGTTCATGCGTTGGTGTGGAAGAGTGAAAGAGGTTCTGTATCTATGTGTGTGTGTGTGTGCAAGGGAGGATGGGATGCAAGTGACTGATTGGCTCAGCTCCGTAGTAGGGTGTGGCTAGACTGTGAATGACTGCTCCAGCCCATGTCACAGCCAGATTTGGGGACAGTGACAAAGGAGGAGGGGCAGGGGTAGTGGGGGGCTGAGATTGCACGAGTGGAGAAGAGAGTGAGGGAGGGAGGGAGAGGGGGGGAGGGGAGGCAAGGAGAAAGAGAGAGAGTGAGGGAGGGAGGGAGGGAGAGAAGAGGGAGCGAGGGAGGGAGGGAGGGAGGGAGGGAGGGAGGGAAAGAGAGAGGAGCTCCAGGCATTCAGGCTGGACGGCTGCTAGAACACTGCAGTCTTTTTCTTCTTCTCGTTCTTTCTCCTTTCTCAAAGGAAGCTGCCTTGCTCTTTCTCCCTCACTGCATAGCCATGACCCTGGTGTGCACTTTTATTTTCTCACCCACCTAAGAGGCAGAGAAAGCGCACAGACAAGACGACGACACGAGGAGGAGAGAGGACAGCTTGCCCGTGTAGTTCTGCTTTTGGGACTCTGTGAATCAAGGACATTTATCTCCATCAGCTCTAACGGAGAGGTAGACAGAGAGAGAGGGAAGGAAGGAGAGGTGGAGGAACAGACAGAAAGAGGGAGTGAGAGTGAGGGATAGAAAGGGAGAAAGATAAGCAGCAGGCAGACAGGGAAAAAAGGAGCAGTGGTAGGTGGAAAGAGAGAAATATCTGAAGACTTGTAGAAAAAAAGAAAGAGTGGGAGTTGTACAGGAGGCAGAAGAAGAAAAGGAACAGAAGATGGTCTACATTTAAGGCTCACCTAAAGAAACCAAAGTTTTTTCTCGTGCGCTTTACATATCACTTCATCTCCGCATCCTGCACCTTGCTTTTAACTTTTTTTTAGCATGTCAGCAAAAGTCAAGAACAGGCATTTGTGAAAAATCTATTTTAACTCCATGTATTTTTGATTGGAAACTAGTACTTGTGCAAAGCAGATAGATCTGTGAAAAAGGATTTCCTGTCTGTGTCTGATTTTGATGCATCTGCCAGAGGAACCTGCCCAGGATTCTTTTATGACACCAGGTGTGACGTATCCGAGGTGTTTCACCAACCGTCCAGATTGCAGAGGCTTGGGGTGTAAAATGTCCTCCCCATGGTTTTATGGTTTGGGTAAAAAATAGGCAGAAATTTAATTGCTCGTTGGGATATCTTCACAGATCAAGGCAAAGGCGCTGAGGGATTAGCAGAGTGAAGCCAGCGATGAACAGGTGTTAAGGGATTTGCTGAAAATTCCACGTAATTCCACAGGTGCTTCACAGGATTAAGATGATGGACTACAGGAATATCCAGATGTTGTAGGATAAGAATTAGAAACTGGATCGAATTGGGAGAAAAAAACTACTTGGGTTTGGACTTTAATCTTTCAACAGCAATCAAATTCAAATCCTAAAACAAATCAAATGTCAGATTCAGCTATGTTTTTGGTGTTTATACTGTACTGAAAGCCAGGTTTTTTATGTTATTGCTCTCAAATATGCACATTTGTCCTCTGAGCACATGTTTTCTCTCAGATGCTTTCCTCCGTTGGACTTTGCATCCCTGCCAATCTGGTTTTAGTCTCTGGCAGTTTTGCAGAAGGTAGTCCAACAAAGAAGACTTTAGTGGGCTTTTGAAGAGCTCCGAAAATAGGAAATTACTAGAACACTAACTGACTATAGTCTAGTCCACTGGCCCCAGATGAGGCGCTCCAGCACAGACGAGACCCCCTACCGGCGCAGCCCGTCACTGGACAGCAAGCCAGAGACTCCCCCGTTCAGCTCTGGTTTCCACCGATACAGCGGGGAGTTTGAGTACAAGCGTCCGCCCTTCGCCTTTGGGTTCCACACTGCGGGGCCTGGGCCACAGACCACTAAAGGTCGCTATGGCACCCCCCTTGGGAAGAAGTATGTGGTGTTTTACCTGGACCTCTCCTTCATCTTCCTTCTAGAGCTGCGGCGCTGCAGGATGGCCGAGGGCTGCATGATGGGGCTGCGCTATGGAATGGTCTTCTTCAACCTCCTCTTCTGGGTGAGTAATAACCACTTTTGGGATACTCTCATCTTTACTGCGTTGCCTGGTCTGTGTGTGTTTGGGGGTGTGTATGTGTGTGGGGGGGGTTGGTTGGATGGTGCATTTGGAGTTGAATAGTTACTGGTTTAGGCATGTGTGCTGTCAGTTGCAATAATACAAATGTGCCGTATTTACACACCAAGCCAGAGTGGGTGTAAACATGTCCTTGTTTAGCTGTGATGTGCTCAAACTGAATCGTGGCTGTCGGTGGATTCAAACGGACACACAAAAAATGTATTACCACCTGCAACTCTTTAGATGGTTCCCAGTGAGTGCTTATCCCTTCTCCCACAAAAGCATTTGCTGTCAGTCTAGTCAGCCAAAGTGATCTTATCTCCTTACCCTTGGGAACTTCTCCCTGTCCCTGTCTGTCTGTTCTTGTCATCTCACAGATAACAACAAACCAACTCACAGTGTTGGCTGTTGGTGTGACAAAAATTCCCAGATCTCAATCTCTGTCTTTTTGTTTTGCCCGGGGGGGGGGGGGTGTATTCTCAGTCACCACCATCTCACCACCATCCATATATGGCTCCCTATGACTCCCTGTGAATGTGTCTGTCCTTTTGGTTATAAAATGAGACCTTGGGCATTGAAAAAGTAATCTCAGCTCCAAGGTCCACTCCTCTCCTGGGACTTCAAGACATCCATACCTTCAAGTATCAGCTATAAACTGCTGTCAGAGAAGGGTCAATGTGTTTGTGATTAGTGGCTTGTCTGTGTGTAGTGTTGCCCAGTGTGGTAGAGGTTAATTGTCTGTGGCAATGAATATGCTTACCTACAAATATAATTAAGCCAAAAACACACATTTAAAAAAAGCCTGTTTATTGGCTGCGACCAGTAGCTCTATGGCTCGTCAGTTGGTCCACAAAAACAAATAAAACCGTAGGATATGATCAGACCTTTATTGTGCATGAATTATTATACTACCACTGATATGTGTAGGTTTAATAGTGGGTTTCATAGGTATAACAAATGATTATGAAGACCCCCCTTCAAGTAAAGTGTTAAGTGTTGAAAGGTAAGAAAGTGATGCAGTTGCACTTACTTCTTCTCTCTTTTCTTGGTCTTCATCTTTGTTCTTTTCTCACATGCATGTGCACACACACTCGCTTCTCTGCTCCCCACTCAACGCTTCAATGAAATACAATGTCCTTAACACAAATGATTCACAAATTGTCAGGGTGAGGCAGCAAGTCCTTTTGAAGTCAATGGGTTTAAAAAAGGATTGTGTGTGTGTCTGTGTCCATGGTGACACTATGACACTCACATCTGCCTCGCCACTTCATTCAAATTGAAATCCAAGAACTACTCACTTAGTCTGGGGCCATATTCAGTTATCCTTATGTTAATTCCTCTATTACCTTAACAGAGTGAAATAAGCGGAATACATTCTCGGAATAGCCTGGAGAATTTGTGTCTACCAAGCTGGGAGAGAAATGCTGGTGTATCAGTGCTTTCCAGACATAGCATAAAAATACCTAAATAAAAGAATATCCTATTTCTCAAGGCAAACAGCAATAAGACATCAGTGTAGCGGAAATTACTTCACAGAGGAATTACAATAACAATGGCCACCCAAAATACTCAAGGATGCTTGACGCTAATCATATACTGTCACCCTCATCTCACTGGTGGGGTAAACCCTGCACAGAGGCCAACTACCAAATAAGGCTCTCAATGCTCTCAATTACAGTCACTCCCTAATTAATCTAATTTGCACCATTGTACCATTTTCACACTGTGGGGACCTGGGGGCAAGAGGAGGCTGATGAGCAAGAGAAAGAAATGGAGAGAGAGAAATAAATTGAAGTTCCGTCTTCAGAAGTGTGTTTTGTTTGCCTTGGAAATGTAGGTCAGACCCCAGCAGTCAGTGGGATTATCAAGCACAGTTTGCAGGGCTTCTGATTGGCTTGGGTGGAATCTGTTCCCCTTGATTTTGAGTTTGCCTTCCATGTGATCTTGGTTTTCCACTTGGTCAGTCAATTGAATACCTGTAGGATTGATGTGCCTTGCATAATAGGACTGCAGTTTGAGTCTGTTGCTTTTGGCGTGTTCACATCATGCCAAGACTCTACAGCTTGTTCTACGTACAGGTTGGAGCAACAGTCTAATTCTGAAAGGACAGTCTGTGTGGCTGACTATGTTGGGTTAAGGACAGTCTATGTGGCTGACTATGATGGGTTACTTCTGTCATGGGACACACTACTATTATTTCTCTGACAATTTGGAAGGTTGAAAAAATGCATAAATAAGCTTAGCACTTTCCAGGGTAAATAACAGCCATGTTGTGATAAATGTCTATGGCAAGAATTTTCAGTTTTTTCAGTCGATGTTGGGCGACTTGTTCACAGTATGTGATTCTTCCTTATATCTATGGCTAGTTAAACAATTCTAGCAATATGCATTGTTGGCCTGTTACCTGTATGTCATACTGCAGTCCTATAAACTACAGTATGTACATTATTTACTATGTATGCTAGTAGATACATATTGTAAAATTAGATTGATTTTATAAATCATTGTTTAGAATATTATTGTTTTGATCTTGGATGCTTTACATGATTTAATAAATGTTTCAGGATTTGATAAATACAGTATGTTCTTAATATATTTATGTAAATTAGGAACTATATAACACTATGCAGTTTAACTGCAATGTTTAGGATAGTATTTGATTGGGAGTGATACACTGGACAGTAAAGTGATGTACCAATTTAGTTGTCGGTGTTATAAAGATCTGCTGTTTTGAGCTGAATAAAAGCGCCTAAGTCTGAAGGAAGAAGCTGTTCTCATGCTATTAATTACCCATGATCCAAAAATGTATTTAATCAAGTAGACCCAATAGTTAACGCTAACCTACATCTGTGCAACAATATCACTAAAGCAACTACACAGAGCCAAGGAGCCAGGAGAAAAGACACAGATTATCTTTAAACAAGACAACAAGACAGTATTGCAAAAAGGGGGCCTACCTTTGTTTTGAGGTTTACACAACAAGAAGCCTGTTATGGCTGCAACCCAGAAACATTTCTGTTACCTTGTACCAGTGTACACCAGTACCGTCATCAGTGAGAGACCCTTGGACCCCGACATCTTTCTCATCCCTGCAGATGGGTAGCAGATGGAGCTTGCAAGTGCTCTCACACCCCCGCTATCTATGCTGACGCACAGATGAAGAAAGAGCTCAATACTCCTAATTGACAGCACCTTGTCGCCAAAGGAACAGGGGGTGCCGAAGTCCCATTTGGAATGAGTAAACAGCTGAGTGACATTGATCAAACTGGGTGCGTCGTGGGATAATCCCTGCAGCAAAATGGTTCAAGTGCCCAGTTGGAACCTCTTGTTCTAGAGTTGCAAATGGAAGAGAATCAATGTTAATTAAAAAATATCTCTAAAAGATTGAAAACTGGCCACAATGCGCTGGGAGACACTTTTGTTTGAGCAACAATAAAAAGAAAAGGGGCCCTTCAATTTTGCACAAAACTCATGAGCACATGTCAGGAGAGAATGAGAAAAAGGAACGACTTGCTCAGAAAAGAAAAGTGTTGAAAAAAGAACAAGATAGAGAATGGTAGAAAAGGTTATCATTGAGGTAAGGCAAGACAGGAGAGAACAGAGGGGCTCAATGTACAAATGTTGAATGACAAATTCTTTATGTCCAAAGAATAAGCCACAGAGGGAAAGTAATGTCAATTTCAAAAAAAATTATCTTTGATAAATGGCTTTGCTGCTTACTGCGCTCTCATTCATCTCTGGATGTGTAAAAAGCTGCTTTTATATTGACATTTCTTGGCCTCAGGCGGTTTCCTATTAGCCCACCACTGCAGAGAAATGTACGAGCAAGTTATGTCATCTGCAACTCATTCAGTAAGCTACAACAATCTGGACCAAAGATGGAAATACAATGGATACACTTGTCCTGCTTCATCCACAATATGTATGAAGCTAAATCTTATCCTAACCTACATACAATCCCTTCTGGTTGAAATGTCAGCCGCAAGATACATTTATTTAGCCCCTCAATCATTTAATTAGTGCTGTTCGAATATAATTTTAAATTATGTGGCTAATCACACAGTTACAGACAGGAAAAGGTTCCATGGTTAGGGTTGGTTTCTGAGTCTTTGTCCATGTCAAGAACACAGTTAATTTAATTTGATTACGTTAATGACGGCCACCTCATAATTACACCAAGCACCTGGCTGCTACACGCAAGCTTTTCTATGATATCACAATAGCAGTAATGGGTAACTGGTAAGGTGGAGACTGTTGAAGTCATTGAACAATGTGTGACACCTGAGACATTCTGATCGGTCAACCTTGAGCTGCAGGGTCATAGACTTATAGACAAGGGAAGATGATTTACCATTTACCAAAGCTGGTCAGGAAATGTAGGATATTGTACAAGTAAAGACTATGTTGACTTTAAACAGATGTCAAGCAGCTGATGCCATGTTTAACATGATGTACTGACATTTTGATAGAGAAATATACTGTAGAAGCACCAATTTGTGCAGTTGAGCTGAACCATCTGAATTGGCACAGCACAGTGAAGAATCTGCCAAGAAGAGGGCTTCTAATCAAGAACAGGTCAAGGGAGCCACATGGCCATTTCAGCTTTGAAATAAAGATAATTGTGCATAGGCCCACTCCCTCCACTTATGTTTCCTCTTCACTTTCTTCTGTAATTTCTTTATATTAATCTTGCAGATAAACGCCACACGTCGACCCTTTCTCTCTGTCTCTGTTTCTCTCTCACACATACACATTAGAAGATGCCAGCCTTGTTTCCTTGCCAGGTTATAAAAAGAGAAGTATATTAACACTGATAAAAAACATCTTATCGACAAGGGAAATGGAGAAGGGTGGTTCATCAAGACTAAGGATGGTACAGGATAGGAAATTAGAGAGAAAAGAGAGAGGTAGGTATGGGTACTGGTTGTGAGAGCAAAAGAGTGATATTGAATTTGTGCGTTAGAGAGAAAGAAGAGAGACACTCAAGAAGTATCTTGAGAGGAAGTTGGTTTCCATCGATCCAAGCTGAGAAAAAATGAGGAGTAAAAATCCTAAAAGAAATGATCAGAGTGAGGTTGGGGTAAAGGCACAGCATGAAAGAATTGTGGTTTTCAGCACTAATCCTTCTGTCCAAAGAGAGGAAGAGTGAGAGAGAGAGGTACAAATAGGAAAAGAATGAGATAAAGTCAGAGGGAGGGATTCTGGTTTCATCTGTGTGCCCTTGTTCTGTAATTAAGCCGTGGCTGTACCGGAGAATGTGCTCTGCAAGAACACTCAAACAGTCCAGGGGAGAAAGGTGACCCGTATTAAAGTGACAAACAACAAACCACCCGGTGGCATAGAAAAACGACCTCCTCATAATGAGGTGGTCGTGAGGTGTGCACAATGAGGGGACTAAATGGCAGGGAATTAACTGTAAACATGTAAGGACCTGCGAGAAAGCCACACACCCGTGCTAAGCCAAACTGACCACAGTGGAATGAGGGAGTAGCAAGGTAGGGTTAGAGGAGAGAGGAAAAGAGAGCATGTTGAGAGGAATAACAGTAGGTCAGGAAGAACAGGTGCAGAAACAGCAGGAGGCAATGTGGGGGAGGGGGGAAGGATACAGTATACAGAATACCAGTGTGGACTCTAAATGTCCTACCTGCTCATCTATTAGCCATGCACAATCGATTGGTGAGCATTGGACTGTCAACTGTCACAAGCCCTTTGTGTGCTTCAAATAAAATAACTGATGTTTTCTAGGACTCATTATTTCCCACCCACCTTGATGCATTTAATATTTACTGAGATTTGTACACATAATATGGAGCTCTCCCTGTGGCTCAGCCTTGCAATGTCTGCTAGGTATTAGTGCCCTTTACTTAGATTGGTATTTTATACCCACTAAGGATGTGCATATTATATTTACTTATATTTGCCTCAACTTTGTCATACCTGCTTCAGTACTAAGTGATACTATTCAACATTACTCAAGAGTTAATGTATCTTTTAACCCCAACCTTTCACTTGTGAATTTGCTAACAGACAGGCTCACCTGGCAAAACCTTGTAACAACATCCACCACAAAGCTACATCATTTCCTTCTCAAAGGAGATAACTGCATGCCAGCTCGAGCCCATTAAAAAGCTTTGTGCCATGTGAATAATTTCAAGATGCACCTCTGCCCTGTCTATTGTAGTTGTCACAATGAAGGAGTCAGAGTATTATTGTGCCAAACACGGCTCATTTCAAAAGGAAAAAGGGAGAAAAATATCTTTCTAGTTGTTTTCTTCCCCATTCAGGTAGTTGGACCATGGGGTACAAACAAAGCATAGAATAGAGAGCTGACTGTCATACTGGGGTAGAATAGCTTTTTCTTTATTGTACTGGATTTATTACATAGTAGATAGTGCCATACATACTGTTGTTTGTTTACAGATACACAGTCCAAAATAATCTCCTGTGTGGCTAACGAGTTGACGCAGCAGCTGGTGATATGACTCTTAATTATGAATAGGTTTTCAAAATGCCTTGCAAAGTAAGTAGGGAATGTGGTATATATCTGAGTTAGACTTGTGCAGGGTATGGTTCTCAACTCCGCTGGCAATGTCCCATCTTCATTATTTACTCAATCTGTGACCAAATCAGTGTATTCTTCTGTTTACAGTGGATCCTGCAAACAAACTGGCAAATATATATTATAAACATACTGTCAGTTTTCATAGGCAGAACAGGCACTAGCTTAAAATCACCAACAAAGACAGCAGCCAAGTAGTGTGCAGCCTCCTTTATTTTGTGACTTCAATGTTACAGTTGATGCTCCCTGACACTCAACAACATTGTTCCAACGTTTTCACATTGTAGTTTAGGAGACCAAACATGGTCAACAAGAAAAACCAAACAAACATTTGATGCTCACTAGATCAAACGGAGCAGTTTTGAACAGAATGAGTGCTGTGCTCCTGTATAGGACATATACATTCAGTAGCACATTGCAGCTGGATGATCCTAGACAGAACCAACTTCTGGGAGTGTTTGATCTTTCATCTGTTCCTATAGAATGCACTAGCTTTGCGCTCAGTTGCTAAAAACAAAATGGTTTTATTCCTTCATGAACTACTCTCTCCTCCCTTCATGTTGTTGCTTCCAACCCTTTTCTTGTCTGTTTGATGCAAAGATCTGTTGAAATATTCATCACTGGCTAACACTCCCTACACATTACCTGACTGTCCAAAAAAAGAAGTAAGGGGCACAAAGCCCCCTTTTATGTGTGCACTGTGTCAGAGCCAGTGTAGCTCTGGTAAAGCCCTCTGTTAATCCTCTTCTTTACTCTTCCTATCCTGCCTTTCAGAATAGTTCTGGTTGTTTGGAGGACTTGGTACCTGGGGTCCTGGTTAAACTCTCTTTAACATGGGCACATTTTCAATTTTTGATTAAGAAGTTTGAACCTTTGAATATACTGCTGCTGTTGGTGGAGGTAATTGATAAAGGTGGAGGAGACTGGAGATGGAGGGAGAGAAGGTAAGGGGGGCAGTAGAAAATGGGAGAGTGAGAGAGAGGAGATGGATGGAAAGAGGCAGGAGTAGGATACAGCAAAGAGAGGTTATACAGTTATAGAGAAGAAACGGGAATAAGGACAGACTGATGATAATTAGGAGAGCAGATTAGAGGAGAGGAATAGGGAGGGAAGGGGAGGGGGGAGGGATCGGAGGAGAAAGGTGAATAACAAGGGAAATATGGCTGCTCACTCAGCTACAGCGTGAACACAAACATACATGCAGAGATTGCTAAAAGGCAGTTGCACATACAAACATTCAGTACTGATGAACACACATGCACGTGAAAACATAGACACTCTCCCAAACACATTACAAATGCACACACACAGTGGGGGAAGACAGAGGGTTGATTGCTAGCTAGTGAGTTGGAACACATTTTGTTATGAGGTTCTATTAGCTGAGGAAAGTTGAGGAGGCCCCTGGGTGTGTGAATGTGTGTGTTCTGAGTGATTGTGTCCATCCGTTGCAGTAAATGGACAGGAATTGATTAGCTTTAGGATAGTAATGGGACTCTAAATGTGAGGTTGTTTGACTTCCCCTGTCCATTCTTACAGAAATACACAGGCTCTCATTCTGTCTCTTTCTCCATCCATCAGGCTTTGATTTGTTTACCGTTTACTTGCTATAGTACAGTAGCAATTGGTCAAGGTGACTCTCTCTTTTCTCTCTCTCTTTTCCTCTTTCACCCTCCATCCCTAATTAGTCATTTCTACTGCCACATCTGGTCACTGTCCATTGCCGTTTATATTTATCATCACTCAACCTATCCTCCCTTCATGTCTCCTTCCTGTTTGTTCTCAAACTCCTGCAGGCTGTGTAACCCTGAGAGAATCTCTCCCAGCCTCATCCGAGGCACGTCAGCTGCGATGCCTTTATCTACAGAGCACACAGCTATGGACCACTGGAGCTTTACCAGCAACCCCATCTCCATTTAGAAGTTATTTAGCCAGCCACTGGGGCGTAGAATATCGTAGCTCTGTAATGCTATTAGCCTCACCTTAACGCACAAAACAGTTTACTGCAAGGGCCATCATTTATGAAGACATTTTCAAAGACAGAATCACAAGGTCATTGAGGTCTGCTAAGTGTATAGCTCTTGGCTCTGATGTCATGGTAGTTGCGATGGCGACGAAATGCCTCATGAGTGGAGAACAGAGACCAGATATAGATACAGAATCTTATGTCTGCTTTTATAAACGATGTGTGTTGCTAAATAAAAGGTTTGGGACTTTTTCAGGGAAATTGATGGCACATTCAATTGAATGTGCCATCAAAAATGTCCTGGATATGGGACAACATCTTTCAATTCCTTTGTCCACTAGGCAGTCAATACTAGGCTCGCTTAATAAAAACATCTTCTAGTTCTTCTCATAATGCGTACGTAAGCACTGCCACCATAACTCATGAAATAACAACTCAATAAAATGCTGTTCGAATGCCCTAGCTGTGCTTCTCTCAAATCTTTCTAATAATATGTTCAACATTGCTGGCACTAAATCCCCAAAATGTGAGCCTGTAGTGCTGAGTTGTATTTATTTAGTGTGTATGCATGTACTTCAAATGCTTTATGAGCTGGCGTTAATGTGCAGTGTTAAGGCAAATAACCATGGAATATAGGTATCGAGGACTGTACCCTTCCTGTGTGACATGACCGTGGGCTGAGATTAATGCTGCCTTGGCTGGTGTGACGATGTCTGATAAACTAGTCAGCCTCCACCACAAATCACTACTCCTCTGCCCAATGTCAATGTAATGACTAAGGACCCAGCCAGGACCTGTGTGTATGTGTGTGTGATTGGGTATGCACACATACTGTACACAGGGCCTGTATGTGTACACAGACAGCACATGGGTGCATGTGAATACTGTGTTTGTGCATGTTTGCCCACTGTGTTCTGTTTGTGTGCATGCCTGACTGTACAGTGGATGCAGTTGGAACAGAGGAGGAGAAAGAGGAGAGGGAAAGAGGGAGGAATTCCCTAGAGATTAGAGTATTATTGATTACCCTTTGCGGGGGCTCTTTTTCTCCCTCTCCCTCGATATTCCTCTCTCTCTCTCGCTCCCTTCTTTCTCTCTCTCTGTATATCTGACAAGGTTTATTTATAGGGGTTTTGCAGGAGCAGTTTTGTTAGTGTGGTGCAGTGCTCTAGAGGCTTTGTATCCCATCTCCTGTTATACGGTGTGGCCATTGGAGCTTGTTCTCTACGCAGAGATCACAGATCTGTAATAAAAAGAAAGGGGCATTGCGCAATGTGCTCCGTCATCAAGTAGGCCAACTACCACACAATCTAGAACAGGATCTATAAGCAGCTTGAGTGATGGAATTTCATAACAGAACCTGGAAACAGTGAATCCTCCCTGCCCTTCTATGGGCACACCTCGATTGAAACACTCTCCTAGAACACAGCACCGCTCGGAAAGTAGTAATTTGATTCCATTCCCTGTGATTGCATTCGATAAAAGAGAGTATTTAGATTGGGCACCTTCGAGTGATACATTTATTATTCTTATTTTTTAATATTATTTTGCACAATTCAAGCAATACAATTACTAAATAAACAAACATAATAGAGATAAATGAATAGCACTGTGCAGGAAGAGGCAAAAAGCCAACTGGGCTTATTTGAATACACCTATATAATATTAGTATTTGCATTTACTTTGTGTGCTTGTGACACTTATGAGGAAAGTCTTCCTCATGCTATCAGGCCCCATGGGACAGGCAAGCAGGGACCATATAATGCAGAAGGGCAGAACAGAGGATAGCCATGCTTCTGATGCAGTCTAGCTCCAACCCAGTACAATTTCAATATCCTTACGAGATTGTGCCAGTATTTTTCCTGTTTTCCAGCGTTTACATGTGTTACATTCTTGTTCAGACTTATGCTTGTTTTTTGACCCAGAATTTTGTTTTTTGTTTTGATCTTGACTGTCCCTGGATTCCTACCCGGTCTGCCGTGCTGTGAAGAGTTTCTAAAATCCTTTTTCACTGTGCCCTGGTCTGACTCCCTCCTGCTCCGTAACCCCCAAACACGTATTTAACCATCTAAGCTGTCGACTTTCATTGCTGCATCCATTACTACATCCATTACTTTCTTTTTATTTAACTATTGTATGCAGTATGGCCATGAAAGGGAATTGAGGGTTGGTGTTCCTGTTCCAAAGATGTATTACACAGGATGCAACACAGAGAAAAATTATAATTAGTTGTTATTTACATTTTTCTGTTTCATTGGTAACTATGTAGATGACTAACTAGATAAACTGTCTCAGAATCCCACAATTGGGGTCGACATGCGGTTTTGGGTCTCCACACACAGCACATGGTCCTTGTGTATGCTATGCTGGCACTAAACACTGGTATGCAAGTTAGAAATGTATCCAGCTCTTATCCAATTCAAATAGAAGCTTCACATAAGAAAAGCACTGACTTACTGTGTTCAATGCACCACAATAGAAAGACTGCAAAAACACATTCAGCAGATGAACATAATGATGTGATGTGTGAGGGAGTTATTGTGAGTGAGTGTGTGTGTGTGTGTGTGGGTGAGTGAGTAAGTGAGAGATAGAGAGAGCGACAGAGGAAAATAAATATGTACTGCCTTTGTCTCCCATCAATGTGTGTATATGACATGTGTAAGTGTGTGTGTGCATGTTTGTGTGCACACAGCTATGTGGGTGTGTTCCCTGAGAGCAGGGATTTTGGATGGAGATAACTCAAACATGTGGAGAATAACTAGATACCTCCTCTTGAATGCTGATCAGCTGTAATCCAGTTCCTTGGCATCAGTTTTTACAGGGAGGACAATTACAAGGGCCAAGGGCGATCCAACTCCCACTCTACACTTGATTAACATACAGAGAATGATCTGTTCATACTAACTGGTCATTCATTGTAGCAGGGAAGCTAATTTACAACTAGTGTAAAAGTCAAATTAAGGGTTTTACTTACTGAATCGATTACTGAATAGTTGTTTAACTATGAAGTTGGTGAGTGAGTGAAGTGAAGGATTCACGTTTTTGGGCAATTGATGAGCCCAATAAATCACTGAATGGATCACAGCTGTTGAGTCTAACAAATGAATCCCTTAATTAATCAAATGACTCTTACTGAACAAACTTGCAGCTGTTGGCAAGACATCAACTTTGCTAGATGATGGAATTAAATAAACTAGTGCACTACCCGTGATGCAGTGAATAAGATGTTGGTGAGACGCACACACAGATTCCTGGAATTATACACAGGGCACAGTGCCTGTGATGCTGTTGAAATACAATACTATAAAACTTGGAATTTTGGGCACAGACAGACAGACAGAGATTATAGTATAGATGCATCAAAGTAAAGATGTTTTAGAATATAGATGTTTAAAAAAAAGTATACATATTGCACCTTATAGCTTGCTTTTATTCCCTGAAGAATGCATGAAAGTATAACCAATTGTAATGGCTCATTCACTGCTAACGGCACAAAAACAGATTTACATATTACTTTTGATGGGGAAAAAACAACTTCTGCAATGTTAATGTATTTTGCTTCTGGCAGTGACTGGTGGTCAAAAGCAGTTAACGTGGAACAGACAATGAAAAGTAGATTGTAAAACCAGTCACAGAGAAAAGATATAGTGCTGAAACTCCAAAATGGGTTGTTTTCCTTTCATTCATTTCAAAGCACTGTCTGAAAGACGTGTACCAATACATTTTCTTTGGAAATATATACTTCTATTTATTGTGGCTCATCAGGGTCATACAAAACTGCTGTGAGTCATAGCCTTGTAAGCCTTGTAATCAATTTAAAGATGTTTTTTTTACAAAAACAAAAATACCTTGGGCAATATTCTGTAGATTAAAAGTAGACTGAAACAGTCCAAGGTGTTGTGTAAGTAAGTAAGTAAGTAAGTAAGACTTTATTTATATAGCACATTTCATACAGGAATTGCAGCTCAAGGTGCTTTACATAAAATCAACAAAAACATTAATACAAGTGTACTTAAAGGTTTCTCATTGATTTCTTATTGTAGGACATGCACTGTGTGTAATGGAACACAACACAAAATGCTTTACCAGGATGTACAAAGTATTGTTTCTGAAACAAAGTTCCGAAGTTAGGCATAATTAAAACTTTTTTAACTATTGGTTTTTAATGTTACAAGTTTAACCTTAACCGTCTACCTTTGTAAATGCCTTTTTTTGGTAACCTTGACTTTTTTGTATGTATGTCTGTATGTCCATCTAGTGGAATGACTAAAGCAACATGGGAAACATACTCAAGCTGAGTGCCTACTTCAACATATGACTGCTTGTTAAAAGAAACATGGAATTAATAAAACTTTGTTTATGTATATTATTTATTTATTTAATGCAGAAAGAAAGAAAAAAAACGCTTCATTATGTGTGGTAAATCCCACACCTTCATGCACAGGAATTACATTATGTGCAGGAAAGCTATAAAAAGTGTGATGTTGCTGTGTTTATGCTAATTCTCTGAATTAATCTGTCTTTCCTAATGGGACTTTTAATTAGGTTCTAAAAACAATGTTAACCCCCCCCCCCCCCGGATAAAATGCAGTTGATTGTGGAAGGGAAAACATTTAGAAATTATACAGGAAAAAATGATCAGTTACAACAAATTAAGGGTGTCTGTCATTTCATCTCTACTTTGAATAAGCAAACCAGATTACTTTCATTGTTGTTGAAGAGCTGTTTTGAGTTGCCATCTGTGCATAATCCCTTTATCTTCTTCTCAAAGCCTCTGGTTGACATGATAGTCCAAGCCATTGGTTGGCAGTGTTAGGGGGTGTACAACTCATCATAATCTTTAAGACTGAACGCTGCAAAATATATTGATTTTAAGATACCGTCTCGACACAAGTCTGGGAGCCTGGGTCTTGTTTAGAAAACTAATACAATGAAGAGAGAGTGCATGTTGTTCAGTGAACCATGTAAAGTGAAGTAAAGTGTAGGCTAGTGTCTTTCAAGGAGGTATGACAAGGCAGCTCTTCGAAAAACTCTCCAGAGACTCTTTTCTCTATTCCCTCATCTCACTGGAGCTGTCAGAGTTGTCTGATAACCTCATGTCTCTCTCCCTTACTTTCTTGCTCTCAGATAAGGCTTAGACCATGGGGACAACATACATATGTTTCAAGTGACGTTCTCAGGTACACTTGTTTTTCCCATATATAATGTCAAACAAATAATCTATTACACACACCCATGCACATACTGTATGGTACATGTAGAGTAACAGTATGTTAGAACATGACATCTGGCAATTTAGCAATACTCAATTTATCAGCATAAGCATTCTGTGGCCTAAAAAGACAGATGATGATGATTATTATTATTGTTACTCTACACCTGTTGTCAGAGATCACAGACATTGGAGTGTTTCTTTTCAACACATACCCTCTGATAAATAGCACTTGCACAGATTAGTCAAGATCATTGGAAACAAATGTAGACACTTATTTGTTGGCATCCACAATATTTATACACAGTGCAATATTACCTATACCCTCCCTCCCAATTGTCCACACTGTACCAGAGTTGTCGGTTGAGAGTCCAGACTAAAGTGTGATTCAAGGCACTTGTCAATCAAACTTGTTTCTAGGTCAACCAATAACTTTCAGTCAGCTGATTGCCATAGTCCATATCCGACTGTTGTGAACATTGTTGTGAAAGAGGGGTCATTGGAGAAAGGTCTGCAGGAGCAGCAATGACAGTAGAATTATAGGCTTGGCTCAAAGCCTTGGCATTATCTGGCACTTTCTGTTATTGAGATGTTAGGATTTGAACAGTTAAAGAATAGACACATTCCTGATCGTTTTGGAGGTAGATTTTCATGAGCATAGCCCAAGGAAAAAAAACACAATATCTGTACAAGAGAGTGCGCTACGCTGTCATCTCTCTTCCAACTCTCATCCATCTCTCACTCTCCTTTTATCTCGCAGTCTCATCATCTCTCCTCATCTCTCTCTCTCCCCCACTCTTCCTCTCAGAACACCATTCCCACGCTGAGTACTCTAAAGAGGGAATAGGGGTTACAATGGAAGACTGTCAAACAATGACTGTCCAGCTTCTCAGAACATGGTCACAACACAAAACCTATCTAATCATTTGGGGAACACAAAGACATGGTTTATTTACTGCCATGCCCTACTTTTAGCTCAATAGTTCATTAAGAGGGATTTAGCATTGTGTTACATTTGGGAATAGACGAGAGAGAAGGGGGAAACAATAATCACATATTTACACATGAAAATCTCAAAGTACTTGTTATGTGTATGTGGAGCAGATGTGCATTTCTAGGCAGTGCCTGGGGAGTGAGTGTGTGTGTGTGTGTGTGTGCGTGTTTGAGTGTGTTTGAGTGTGTTTGAGTGTGTTAGAGAGTAATGATGGGTTTACAATTTGGTATATTTTCGATATAGCTATATTTTGTGTTAGGGTTAGTTTGTTTAATGATGTCTTTTTTATTTTCTATTTCTCCCTCTTTACCTCTCTCCCTGTCTCTTTTTCTGCTTTAGTTGGGGGGTTGTGGAATACTCGGAGTGGGGGTGTGGCTGTCGGTGACCCAGGGGAACTTTGCCACACTCTCATCATCCCTCCCCTCCCTGTCAGCAGCCAATCTCCTGATTGCAGTGGGGACGATTATTATGGTGATTGGGTGCCTTGGTTGCGTCGGAGCTGTCAAAGAAAGCCGTCCTATGTTGTTGAGTGTAAGTATCTGCCATGATAACACTTGCATCATCATCAACATAACAAGGAATGTTGATGTAATTTTTTTTATTTATAAAGAATTTTGCTTAAAGGTAAACAGGATGGATCTTTTTAAATATATGACATAATACTCCATAACAATTTACTTGCATCCACAATAAAATAATTTAACATTAGTCGCACTAACTAGACACGCTCTGCATTAAAGCAGTTAGTACTGACTCATGAAGGAAGAAAATGTGTTCAAACTTATTCTGAGGCTTTTACAATCGGAGCATGACCTCCAATTTCTTGACTTTTTATCCCGTAGGCTGAAAATAAAGTGTTTGAAAAACAAGATCTTTATCCATTAATCAGATCTCCAAATGAAAACAGCTAACATGCTCACTGTCCTGATTCTTAAACAATCTGGAGACTCACTCACATCTCATGCCACAGCCATCCATGACCAAGTAACAACACATCAATAACTTCAATAAATGTCTTTGAATACAGCACACAGTTGGCAAACCTGATACTTAAAAGTGTTCATTAGAGAAGCTCCCCAATAATCCTGCAAAGAATCGGATCAAATCCAAACAATTTTTATGAAACGGCACAGCAGGGGTTGCAATTATTCAGCAGGACAGTCATAAAAAGAAATTGCAAGACCATGCGCCCGTCATTAGCAGCTGTCATGACATTTCCCATGGGCCCTCAAAGGCACAGACTGCTGTGCCAAGATAATAAGCCAACCCCTCTATAAACGCCGGCACATTATATAGATTGATCGGAGATCATTGTGTGTGACGATGAAGATTTCAAAAACCTTTGTTTCAAGAAGAATTTAGTGCTTTAATTACGGGTTGAGGAGAGAGATACACAAACAGTCTTAAGAGATGTTCAAACATCAGTTTAGTGTAAAGACTTAGTATGTCATTTGTGGTATGTCTACATATGACATATGGTTTATCCAGGACTCTAAATAATGCATCAGTTACTTTCCATCAAATCGTCATGTTTTAGTGTTGTCTTCTATATGCTTTCATTGGTCATTTGGTATTAGTCATTAACTGAGGGATGGACATTCTTCCATATACGGTAGCTTATTCCCTTTAATTCAACATAGGATCATGAAAGCATTGTCTTAAGAATATGATTTTGACAACAACTACCAGGTAGACTCCTCAAACAGAGAGCTAGATATTGTTTATGGTTTGTCAACAGAAGCTGAGTAAATATTCTGTTGATTGTATTTGTAATATTGAAGATCCATAAAGCAGAATGTAGTTCAAAATGGTTATGAATCCATTACCCTTCACCTTCATCAGAAATATTTCTAGCTTTCTATCCACACCAGTACATTTAATTAGGGTCCAGAAATCCAATCTCCATCGGATTTATTCCAAATTACAATCGCATTTCACACGTATATAACATGACTGTCAATACTTGCTCAAGGTATTAGGCGAGGTTGTGATAACTGGGGGGAGGGGTTAAGTCGCTGAGGCTTTACCTTAATATATTGGAAAACCAAAACCAAACTGCTTATACACAAACAATCTTTTCAGAAAAGTGGACATGCAATAATAACATGTAAGAGTGACAGAAGGAAATAGGCCAGCTGAAAGAAAAATAAATTCTGATGACACTGCAGGAACTAAATACCAGTTGAGTTATTACTCCTGGCAGTGCTCCCTCGTGTGTTAGCAAGCTGTCCCAACCTGCTGGAGCCCAAATGCCATTGATTTGAGAGGAAATGTCCAACTGCGCTGAACTGTCAGCTCTGCACGTCATCAACAGTGTTGGTTTGTATCTATGGACAAAGAGGCACAGCTAAAAGTAGAAATCCTAAGCAGGGACTAAATGTGGGGGAAATCAATCTAGGCACCAGGGCTTTGATTGTGCCTCATCCCATGGCACACTCTCCTACCAAGGGATTGATCTCAGCTAAATTGGAATATCAGCAAAGTGTGCACAATGAATCATAACATACACAGTTATTTGTGTGTGTGTTTGTGTGTGTAGGGTGGGTGGGTGGGTGGTTAAACAGTTTTCACACACACACACACAAACATAAAAGCAAACTGACACAAATGCTGATGCGTGTGCACACTGATGTGCTCCCACACACTAAAACAAATAAGTATACATTATATTGTTTGAACAACACATCTAATTACTCAACAGTGTTTGCGTGGGTTATCATATATTTTCAGTGACAGTCATAACAATGTGTCATGCACAGAAATGCGTCACAAACACTATGAGTACATGGCATTGACATCGGCATAGCATTGGAGATTTAACATGTGAACATTTCAGTTTGACTACGATGAATGTTGATCAGTTGAGTCCTCATAAGCTCTCACAATTTTTTTCAAACTGATTTTGATGTGGTTCTCCTTCAAGAATTCACAGACAAATTCCTGTTGACAAATTTGTATAATTAAGTTAGATTAAGACACACATTTTGAAGGCAGTATCCTCTGGCAGTCAGCATAATTGCCATCCAATTATTGTTTTTATAATTGACAGCTGATTGTCTCTCATTTCAATGGAGCAACACATCTCTTACAATATAGTTAGTTATTCATTTCCTTTCATTTTTCTGGTTCACCATATTGTAAAAAATTATGTCTGAATGCCATTGTCTAGGATTTCCATTAAGTTTGCCATGACCATGATTGTACAGCTGAAATATCTTGAGATATATTTATTGCCTGAGGCAAAACAGGAAGTGCTTAAGTCTTCTCATGATCGGTCAATTAATTTTTTTATTTTTCTTAATAAGTTTACTAAATTGACTCACATTAACTTCCCAAGAGGCGATTTGCATCTTTTATTCTTTTATTCCATACATTTATTTATTTTTTGTCCCTAGCCGTATATGTTGCGCTTCAATAGTTAAGAGACAAATCCTATGATTTCAGGTGTCATTGACATAATAATGAGCTGACGGATTAGTAAAAGGTCACAACAGGGTGCACACGCACAACAACCCAAAAGTTTAACATCAAATCTAGAAGGAAAGTGTGTAAATTAAATATAGGTTTGACCGCAATTGTTTCTCTGTGTCTATCCCCCTCCACAGTATTTCATTTTTACTTTACATGTTTTTCAACATGGTTGCATAACTGCAAAGCATATCTAAAAACTCAGGCACAAATCAAGAAACAGTGGGGACAGATCTTTGAATTGAGGACAGAAGAATGAAGGACTGTGTGGCTCACAATGAGATGTTTCATACCTTCCTATTGTTGATGACTAATGCCTTGTCTAGCCTTCAAGCGGTGTGGCTGCTGAGAGGCCTTGAGGGCAAATAGACTGTACCACCGCATCCTGACGCCTGTATCACGGACAATTCACAAATCACATTTCTGGATAGCTCTCACAAAATGAGAAGGATTTGGTGGTAATGCAGCAACCAACACTGACCACCTTCCTTCTTCTTTGTCACTCTCCTTCTCTTTCTGTTTATTGGTCTTATTGCCGTCAGGCCTCTAGAGCTACGATTCCCTCTATCTTCCTTCACATTTCACTTTCTCTCACTCGCTCCTTTTGCTACCGCTGTTCAATGACAGTGAAGAGGACAGGTGCTCCCTTGTGTGAGGGGTGAGATGTAGTTTTCGCAGGGTGCTTGATGGATTAGTCAGCTAACTGTCTCAATTGCTCACATGGGTTGTCAGGATGGGTGTGTGTATGTGTGTGTTGTCGGGAGACATGATAGAGCCCAAAAGTAGATATTCTATTGTTCCACTCCAACCAGCCTAACTTGGAAGGATGGTTATACATCCATGCTCTCTCTGGGCTGTCAATCATAAACACCAAAATTGAGGGATGTAAGGGTTTAGGATCTCTCGTCTTACAGCAACACTCTCTTCTGACACCGTGGGCTTCTCCAGCTGTCTGTCTCTCTTCTATGCTGCTGCGTTAGTATTCATTCTTCACAGACAGGTGTTGTCACCATAGAGGAGCTCACCTCCTTCGCTCCTGATAAATTGCACCCATAAATACTTTGTTCTCTCTGTCTCCCTTTCCCCACAGTTCTTCATCCTTCTTGTCCTCATCTTCTTCCTGGAGATACTATCCATCATGCTCTTCTTTATCTACCAAGATCAGGTATGTTTATTGCTAATCACAATTCCATCACCATACTGTTTATTTTTGATAATAAATACATCTTTTCATTCAATATAGAAAAATAGGATGGAAGCATTTTATGTTATTTTACAAAGAAAGTTGACGTTCTAGAAATTCAAAAGAATTGCAATTTTAGATGGTTAGTAGTCCTCCTTCAACACATTTTGCTGGGTGTGTGGTTTGAATAAAAAATATTGACCATGCCTCCCATCCAAGTTATTTTTGTGAAAATATGGGTTGAAAATGTGCTTTAAATGTTTTCCCTGTGAAATAAACAAGTCAAGTTGAAAACAACAAAGTGCTGCCTTTTCAACATTAATATGTAATTTTTGTGCATCAGAGCATTTTTCAAGAGATTAATAATACAACTCATGGCATTGCAAATTGTATCCATCTTTAGCTCCCATGACAAGTTGTCCTCTAATGTATTGACCACATGCTCCATTATGCATGAATTGGGATTTTTTTGTTCCCCAAGGTCTGAGGCCAAGTCTGCCAGTGTTTGTATAGCCATGTCTCTCTTTGAAAATACCAAGCCTCTATGTTTGATAACTCCCCCATCCTTGTTTAGTGTATTCTCTTTGACACCGTAGCATTGTACCTTGTGTTGTCTTTTATCTGGCATTATGTAATATGCATGCAGCCTCAATTGGAAGCAGCAATCCATTCTGTATTTCCTTTGCAGTCTGTGTCTTGGTGTGTAATCCTATGACTGTTGCTGAATTGGCCCTGTCTCCTGGGCTCCCAGCCAATAGACTCAGTTCTCTTTCACTGCTATGAATGTCATCAACACTGAGGACTCAGTGCCTCCCTGGGTCTGTGTTCCAATGAATTGCGTGGGACAATCCCCCCCCCCCCCAACATCTACAAACACACACACTTTCAGAATTATTCAGTTACAACTCAATCTGCTCTTATTGAGCACATTGATTAGAAAATGAAAAAGAAGAAAGTAGAAAGACTTGTTTTCAGAAAAGGGTAAATTAGCAAGTCTGGTTGACATGCAGGAACTGCTTGATGGGAAGACCAATAGTGATCTTTCAAACCAGAGCACTCTCACTCATCAGAGAGATACAGTGCCAATGCCTAAAGTGTGTGTTCTTCATGTTCTATTTTGACATTTGTGGAAGCTTGTTTAATTTATACTGGACTGGATTCAGATCGTTATCCGCTTAATTTCAAGTGTGGGTGCTAGTCTGACCAAAAGAATGGGCACCTTTGTACCTTAACACTTGTGAACAGTACTTTGGAAGGGAGTTCTTTTTCCACATTAGGATGTGCAGGTTTTAAAAACACAAAAGGACATCATTAAACTGAATCACTACCTTTTACTTCCAAAAAAGAGTTGTAAATCAGTTTCATCTTTACACCCATTACCCCGCCACCCCCCTTGCCACCCCCCAACTCCCCAACTGATGGTCACGATTTAGGAATGGTAATTCTATCCTTAGGCTTATTTAAGGTAAGATCCGGCTCTTACAATATTATTAGTCTTGTAGCCTTGGTTTACTACACTGCTTCGCCTCCACTATTGGTCTGGATTTCCACCAGCTGTCTCATGTCACAAGCACACACATGCATGCACACTCACACAAGCATGCACACACATACAGACACATACAAGTGCACACACACACACACACACACACACACACACACACACACACACACACACACACACACACACACACACACATACATACATACATACATACATACATACATACATACATACATACATACATACATACATCAAACATACATACATACACTCAAAGAGCCAGCGGTTAACCCTCTGTGCCAGTCGTACAGCTGTGTCTGTGCCATCTCCATCTACACTAACCCCACTCCAGTTCTGGGCATTGGCCTGGCATTGATTACAGTAATACTACCAGAGGCTTCAGGCTCACAATCTGTTGCACTCTAATAGACCATAAAGGAGTTTTTTTCTCCCTGAGGTACTCAGAGTGTGGAAACATCTATTTTCTATTTAACATGCTGGGGTCATGTTTTCATAGGGAACACAGTATGGTATTTGATATTACTAAATAAAAAGGAAGTTGTCAGTAAAACTAAGTAAAAAGAGGTGTATTCAAACTATAAAAGCACTTTCACTGTTTCAGTAACACATCAAGCCTACACATCAAGACCTACTTTCCTGTGACTGTAATCAACTCTTTGTTTCGTTCAGAACTTTTTAAATTGTATTTATATATTAAAGTTCTCAAAATCTAATCACTAAAATCTAATCAAGTTAAGAAAAGAAGTAAAGTTAAATGACTGTAATGTGGACATGTATTTTTATTTTTTATTCTGACTCCTCAGCCACCCACCATGCCTTGGGATGAGTGTGTTTTGTTAATGGGATACTGTCTGTCTTTATTGCTTTCACACAACCCTCCAACATAGCCTGTATATGAGGAGTATAACACAATCATAGTGTATTGCATTGTTAGGTGTAAGTGGATCTATTGTCAATTTGTATTCTCCAAATAAGGCCTCTGAAGGTACAAGGCTACCATTGAGACCAATGTACTATATTACCGTGAGCATTTTCAATGTCTGGTTGGATGCAGGGACTGTCAATCAAGACACCTGACCTCTCTTCCCTCTGCAGATGGACGGGTCCTAATAAATAGGTGAAGGTGAGGTCATAGCGATGTAACAAAATGGTTACCAGTGTAACGATTGAGCTGTGGATGGGAGCTGTGTCTAAATGACAACCTTGTCTCCCAGACTGTTCCCTTCTGTCTTTTAAGTGGCATATGGTTACAACAAATAGGATTTCTGTCATATCTTATCCCTTCTCTGTAAGGTTTTCTATCTAAGATGGCTTCTACACCTGTTATGGTCAGCCAAGCATCACCCAGTTGAGTACTACACAATAGTGAGTGACAGGTTGTACACCACCACCCCATCCCTCTTGTTTCCCTTTCAATCATAATTTTAAAATTGGGCATTGAAGTAAAAATTGGCCTTCATGACTTCGACTAGATTGGAGACTGAGTTGTTTGTCTTGTGACAATCAGCATAGTTTCCCATGAAACTGTGGAAAATAATTGAAAAATGTTCATTGGATGTGAGGTGATTATACATTTATAAGTTATGCACAACAGAAAAGTAGTAATATCACAATTTAATTCATCTCCAACCTACTCTACATCGCTCTGCTCCCTTTAATCTGATTTGGCATCAACCGCCCCATTTGTTTAACCTCAGAAACTTTTTTACTGAAATTTGGGACAACCAATGATATCAGGGTTGTCTTACCCGTGCCTGATTACATTGTTTCTATTTTATGGCATAGAACTATCTGATTGGTGATGGTAAAATGTCCTACGAATCACATCGCTATGCCCATTATATAAAACTGACATCAATGTGACAATAATCTGAATGTTCCTAATACAGGCTGCATGTTTGATTGTTTTTGTACTTTTGTCATTAATTAAGCATTTTTTTTTGTGTAATGAAAGCTATTTAAAGTTAATTAACAAAAGGTTAAACAATTATCTGAGTGTTACGATTCAATGTCACAATCATGTTGAGATCACAACATAAAAGAACAATCAGGTAAAGCAAAACCATGATGGGAAAATCGCAGACAGGAAACGCATGTGTAAGGATTCCTATGAATAACTATGAATAAATATGAATGCATTTGAATATAGGAAGAAATGCAACACAAAGGGCCCCTATTTTGACTACTCTCACGGGGAGTAATTTTACACAAAGCGAAGATAAGAATGTGAGCAATTTTGGGCCTATTTGGGTCTTTGGCTATTGTTCATATTTCCTGTGTTGCAAAAAGTAAATAAAACAATAGTTTTTTTCTCAATATCATAAAATGTTCTAAATTATTGGTTTAGTTTTAGATTCGGTTACAAGGACTCAAATAGTATTTTGATTCAACAAAAGCAAACATGTTATGTATGTATGGGACAACAAACAAGGACAAGGATAATTGATCAAATTAAAGTATTCAAATAATTGTCTTAAAATGGTTAAGGTTTATAAAACAATTCCACAGCAGATGGAAAAACTATTGCCAAAAGAGCCTGGATAGTTGACTTATGAAGACATGTTTATGGCGTGTTAGCTGTATCTGGGCTAATTAAAATATGTGCTCAAAAGGGTCATCCAAAGGTATGTGTTCTCTTTGTCCTCAGTATTTTTTTTTTCTCCCGTGTAACTAATCTCTGTCCTTGTCTTTCTTCCCATTTATGATCAAATACATGGAAACATTACATGTGGGTAGCTGAATTGACGCTTCTCTTTTAATTTTGTCTTCCTTCTTTAGTACATTTTAGTCATTTAGCAGACACTCTTAGCCAGAGTGATAGTTATTTCCGCTAGCTCCTTCTCCTCCCTTTATGCCAAGATTTTCGTGCAATGCTTTTTAATCAGGGATAAGGTCTCCTTAATGTACATTATTTGGTGTACTTTTAGATGGCAGCAGTTTCCACATAGGTGTGAATTATTCACCTAGGTTTGTTTTAATCTCTTCTGTGTTGTACCATCTCTTCTCCTCATCTCCCTTGTGTGCACTCTCTCCCTCTCTTTCATTCTATCCATCTCACCCCTTAGAACTCTCTCTTAAAATCCCTCCTCTCTATATACCCTTCTCTCATTCTGAATAATTGATTGTTCATTCTCATGTTACCTGCTGTATTTGAGGGCCACTGCAGTTGCGAAGGACAAAATGCTGTAGACAGGGGAACTAAAGCTTTCAGAGATTTGTGGTGTCTAAAGTTGTAAAAAGGATTACTGGGTTATTTGTCTAATAATAGTCTGCTTAATATGTTGTTTTCAATATTATTTAAAAAATGGTACTTCAAAACATTTGTGTGATTCCAGTTTTATTTAGTTAGCAAATGTAATGTAGGGATTGGAAATAACCAAATTACCTTTCACATAATTGTACCCAGATGCACTGAATCTGGAAAACAACCAGATCAACTCTAAAGGCAAACTAGCCAAGTGCTGTAGTTCCCTGCCCTAGGGTCCAAAACAGAATGGTCTGTAGACAAATTGAACAAGGAGGGGAGAGGGAGGCTGACAGCAGGGTTGACAGGCATAGTTCCTCCTCTGGGTTGAGATTCTACTGAACTACATTATCCAGTCCCAGTGTTGAGAATAGGATTCTTAGTCAATGGAGATCATTGAGATCGATGTGTTGTTGACATTGCCAATGTGTGAGTAAAGTTAAACGGCGCACATTAGTGTGTGTGTGTGTACGTGTGTGTGTGTGTGAAAGAGAGAGAGAGAGAGAGAGAGAGAGAGAGAGAGAGAGAGAGAGAGAGAGAGAGAGAGAGAGAGGGGAAGAAAGGCTCTTTCTTTTTCTTTGACACCGTTTTTAAAATAATATTTTTTTTATAGTTGGTTCAATAAAGGTTATCAGTTATGGTCATTTGTCAATATGTCATTACAAATGTCCTACATGTGATAGTTTACCATTCTATTTCATGTTTGTTAACCTCATCAATACCTCTGCACATCCATGTATGTGTCTAATTGCACTCCAAATGAAATGTAGTTCAAATAGAGACAAGTCTCAACTGGAAACTCATGACAATCCATACTGCTCTAGTTCCCTTGAGCACCATCATTAAGTTAAATCTTAGATTAAATCTTAGATTAAATCTGGCACTTGCACAAACGTGTTTAAGAAAGGAAGAACAGAAGGAAGGTTGTATAAAAAAAAATGTTTTATCACTACCGAGACTAATACTGTACAGTTTATCCTCAAACTGGGCCAAGATGTGAAGGAGCAAAAAGTAGCCCCTGAGGGGTTTGTATAACACAAACCTTTAATGTACATATTTTCTTTGATTCCTCTCTCCCTGTCTGCCTTGTTCAGATTGACCACTATGCCCAGAGGGATCTGAAGAGAGGGCTCCATCTTTTTGGCACCGAGGGGAACGTGGGCTTGACGAATGCCTGGATGATTGTACAAACGGATGTAAGTTGCCTGTAGACAGGCTAGGTTTTACCTCTCAAAAGCCCAGCCTCATGTCATTTTTCCTTAGGCCCCTCTCAAATCATACATCCACATTCAAAGAGAAGGTCAGACTGGATAGTTTTCAGGCCCTGTCTTTAAATGTGTGAAAAATAATTTTACTGATGTAATCATGCTTGCACACATGATCATGCCACTTGTGCTACTTAAAGTGCCCCCTGGTGGTAAATTATTACAATTGGTAAATAAAGAAAACTTGGGCTATGAAAAAAGTGGCATACAAATGTATTGTTAGAAAATGGTCAAATTACATGTTTACTTCTACCACCGAGTGGACTTAAAGCGATGCAATATAATCTGATTTAGTGTGAAGCCTTGGGTCTTAAAATAGGTTACCAAAAGCTGCCGAAAGAGTGATCTGAGTTTGTTTACAGCTTCACTTTGATTTTGCTTTTCCATTTGTATTATTCATAGTCAGAAATCACCACACCAAAGTAAACACAAGGTGAGGAAAGATATTTGGATTTAGGAAATGGAACGTAACTTTCACGGTTGTGGTGAAAGTTGTTGGAAAACATCAAACGCTGATTCCATGCTGTGGGGTTTTTTATGATAGAGTGGACTACTTTTACATCACATGGAGATTGTGATGACTGGTTGTTACTTGTAATAAAGGACTGTGATGGGATAGAGGAATGTGTATATGAGAGAGAGATAGAGAGAAAAAAAGATAGAAAACAAAGATGGAGAGAAAATAAAACAAATGGAGAGAAACAGTTGGTGCGGTTGTGAGTGCACGGACTCTGGGACAGTATATGTTATTTGCTTGAGTAACTGTGCTGATAAACTCACCTGAACAATCACTGTCAGTGTAAGTTAATGAACCCCAGACTAAGAGAGAGATTGTGTGTGACATTTCTAGCATAAAAAATAAATCCTTTGTACTCCTTTGATGTTGTATCTATCTGTTTTGCAGTTCCGGTGTTGTGGTGTAACCAATCATACGGATTGGTTTGAGGTATATAATGCCACACGTGTGCCAGACTCCTGCTGCTTGGAGTACAGTGACAACTGTGGTCTGGATAACCCAGGGACCTGGTGGACTGCAGTACGTACACATACACACAGACAGACTAACAAACTAATTGAAAAATGCTTTTTTTGCAGCACAGCATAGAGCTATGGAAACATTTTTGGGCCAACTGTTTCTGTTTTTCATATTTGGTTCTGTGTCAGAATCATGGCAACAGTAGGGGGTGGGGGAGCAAGTGAATTAAACCCTATTCATTTGGTGAGAAATAGTGAAATGCTTTTCTAAGGCCGTGAGTCCTTGAAATACTTCAATATCTGTCTACATTTCTCCTCAGCAAAAACTGGAAAAACTGGGCAGATATCAAGTGTTTACAAGCTTTGGTTCTGTCTTTTGGAACCTGGATGTCAAAGCTAAATACATTTCTCCAGGTCATATTTTGACACTCACATTACTTTCTATGGCAACACCACATATCACAACATTTTTGCTTCTCAGGAAATGTATTCTCTTTTAACAGGAGATCAAGAGAAATATCTATATATTCAATTTTATCATCTCATTAATAATAATCCTTCTTTCATGATGTACAACGGTCTATGGAAGTTCAATTAAGGTCATTAATAATTTGGGATGTTCAGTAAACCGTTTGGCGACAGAGGGCCTCAGTGGAGGGGCTTGAAATTCACTTCTGACCATGAAAAATTAAGCTTGCTTTCTTGTCTAAATGATGTCCCAACACACTTCTGTAGTACTGTGTGCAAGTTACTCCTAATCGTTAGTGCAAACATAGACAAGGGGGAGGAGAAGACACTTTACCGTGGATGAAATAAAGAAATCCTAGTCAAGGGCCTTCTTCTTAGATACAAATTTTTTTTTTAAAGTATAGATATTAAAATATTGAGGTTTTCATACAACAGACTTCACTGGTTTAATTAGTAGAACATTCAGCTAAGCCAGTGTTCAAAATGTTGATTATAATTGTACTTTTGTGATCATTGTAGAATCAAACTACCCATATAACCGAATCATTATTGAATCACTTGAATACTTTAAAACCTTGTGTTTATTTGAAGTGAAGGTAATATATTGAATTGTATCTATATTCTAATGTATTCTTTTCTGTATCTTGCAGCCATGTTATGAGCGAGTGAAGGATTGGCTAAATGAAAACCTGGTGGCACTTTGGATATTTGCTCTGTGTACTGCTCTCACTCAGGTACATAACAAGAATAATACAGCAGCTACATTCAAAACGACTAATACAGCAGCTACATTCAAAACAAGAGTAAAACAGCAGCTACATTCAAATCAAGAAGGTTCAACAGCAGAAGTGATGGGTGATTTGATGTCCATTACATGGATTATTTGTCTCTAATGTAATCTCTGTTTCATCTCTACAGATTCTTGGCTTGGTGTTCTCAATGACCATGTTCTGCCAGGCTGTGAAAGTGGAAACCTTCTATGCCTAAAACCTGGTCGTAAAAGAGAATTGGATTGATCTCAAGGTGGGATATAGACCTACCCTTTTCCTTCCAAAGACTGCTTTTTTTCCGACCCTTGTCTACTCTGTGACACTCAATTTGTTGCCTTGCCGACCTACCCTTATGTTACAGTCCACAACATTTCTGTAAATGTTACGCAGCAACACTAAGTCAATTTAATTATTGGGCTGAGGTATACAGTAGGCTACTCTATGTAAGATTGTACATTCAGTTTTGTGATCAACATACAGGATTACGAACATATATAGAAATGTGATTCTTTTTCTTAAAGATATATTAATTTTTATTTATTCTGAAAACGTTATGATGTAAGTGTTTAAAAAAAGGAAGCTAAGCACCATGCAAGTATGTGTGCATGGTTCTGACAGGTGTGGTGTTGATTAAATGTTTTGGCTCATAACAAGAATCTTGCCTGAGTATAACTCTGTTCATGAGAAATGAATATAGCCCGTACTACGGTGGCCCTGAAATGCAAAACACAACGGCAAATAGGAAACACAACGGCGAATAGGAAAACACAACGGCAAATAGAAAAACACAACGTCAAATAGGAAAACACAACGGCAAATAGGAAAACACAACAACATTAACTTCTGACGGAAAAGGTAGGGCCTCCAGCAGAAGTCGGACCCTCCTGATTGGACAAAACGGACTGTCTGTCTTTTAACAGGAAGGAGCTGTGAAAAACATGAACAGCACCTGTTTGATTGGTTTTCGACGGGACAGACAGCAGCACCATCTCGATTTACTGACATTTTCGGTATAGCCTACTAACACATATTATCAATTGGTTACTGGTGTGTTGCATCATGTTTATGTCTCATACCTTATTAACATTCATGTATTACATGATTAACCTATAACAATAGGCAGCCATATTGCGAAGCAGAGCTAGAAATAGAATAGGTTGTAGCTGTATATCTTTCGACTACACTTGCAAAATCTGCGAGTGGACTAATCTCGAATAGACCAACTATTTATTTGTAAACATTCGGGATGCGCGCGCGACGTGGTTGCAGAAAACCAAGAAAGGATAGCATTTTAAATGGCAAAAGGACCACACGGATAATACAAATAGTTCGATTTAAAAAGACCAAAAAGGTCGAGGAGGACAGCCTTCAAGAGAAAAAGCGATTACCCATTGATCTATCGCATCAGAATTTTGATTTGGGTCACGAAAGTCTTGAAATTTGAGTGAGAATGTCGCCCGGTACAGACCACATAGTCGAGTAACCATGTCTTCACGTCATGTCACAAAGTTCATAATTTTACAGTTTTACAGTCAATTTTACATCAAAAAAGTTGAACAGGGCAGCTTTCAAGATACATGCGAATTGTGCTTTTAGCCAGCTGGTCCGATTATTTTTCTGATTTGTTTAAACTGGCAATCTGAGTGAGACTGTCCCCGTTACACTGTTTTGATGTTAGCCTCAGTCAGACTCGCTCACTGGCAGTGTGCACAATGTTGTATTTCACTCCATTATACACGAAAAACGTCAGGGAGGACTGCCTAATGTAGACACAAGCCTGATGAAGATAGCCAGCATCTTGGATTTCTTTAACCGAGTCTGTTTCATTCGTCATTTGCCGGAGAAAGCGACCTCCGTTAGCCAGGCTAGTTTTGCCCGATCGATCACTTGGTCAGGCTATTTAAGGGTATCGGGCTCAAGTGACTTTTGTGCATAGATAAGTGAAACGTAAATGTATTGGTCCAAAGGCCAAGAGCCTCAAAAAGTTTATATCAAGCCCTGCAATCCAGTGGCCAGAGATATATGATGACCTGATCGACACTCCAAAGCTGTGTCTACTACCGCGCACTTGTGTACTTCGAGCACTGACTTTCAGTGCTTAGGGCGCTTCACTCACAAAACCAGAAGAATTCAGTGCACTGAAAGTACCCGGATGGTGCACCGCAAACGGTCCAAAAAAACAGTGTACAACGATGGACACTACTCGCCCTAAACGGGCGCCATCTTGGCTACGTAGCGGGAAAGGAGGAGCCCTTTCGGCAGTTTTTTCCACTTGAGTGGAAAAGCGCGTTTATTTTGGCAGGTTTTGCGGGTGTGGCGAGCAGATTTGCGTCCGTCACTTCCACCAAGTGTTTAACGTAAGTGTTCCGTTTATTACTTATCAGCGACAGAGTGCACTGAATATGTAAGTGCACTGTTTTGCAGGGAATTGTATTGCGGTGTACTTCATAAAGTGCGCGGTAGTAGACACAGCCCAAGTGTAATAGACCGGGGAGAAGTTCGTCTTTTGCAACTGACATGCGCAGTTGAGCCTGCTTGACAGTTGTGAGACGTAGGGTGATAATTATGGAAGCAAATCGTGACCAAAATTCAATTCAAATAGTTTTCGATGGACTCGAACGGGATGTGGATGGTTGGTCGTCCCCGTCCCATTTGAGGCTCCACAGCATCCAGCCGTTCCAGGACTGAAGAGAGGTTTACTATGGCAACCTCATTAATGTGTACGTCTGTGACGGCAGAGTATGCAGCCAAGCTCTCTGTGACTTGTTCTACTCGGTCACGGGCATCAGACTCAGATATTTATTAGTTTCTACCAGCTCAGCTAATTATATCAGTGTCTGCACAATTTGAGGGAGCGCCATGATCTGTGATGCGTCCTCTAAAGACCCGGCAATTCAATCAATTTCCCGGCACATTTGCCATGTAATGCAATGCGTATGTGCACACCGCACCCTACCGAACAAGATGGGTAGCTCGGTCAGCAGGGAGCTGAAGAAGAACGGCTACTGACGTCACTCTACTGCGCCGCTCAGAATGCATTTTCGTTTTCGAATTATGGGCAGTTCTTTGCGGGCAGAACATGAAAATGAAAATGCAATGTCCGCTCTGTTTTTTTTTGATTATGGCATAACATGTGCAGTCTTGATGAAGAAAATGCAAATGCAAATAGGATGATTGATTACTAATTTTATTTATGAGTCAAATAATGCAGCCACATTCTTAAAATGAAAATGCATTTCTGGAAATGCATTTGAATTTGAATTGTGGTCACGATTTTGCAGCCACGTTCTGAAAATGAAAATGCATTTCTGGTAATGCATTTGAATTTGAATTGTGGTCACGATTTTGCAGCCACGTTCTTGAAAATGAAAATGCATTTCTGGAAATGCATTTTCATTTGAATTGTGGTCACGATTTTGCAGCCACGTTCTTAAAATGAAAATTCATTCCTGGAAATGCATTTTCATTTTCAAATTTTACATTTCAAATTGAATTTTGGTATCTATTTGCTGGGGCATATTTTGAAAATTAAATTTCAAATGTCTTTTTCGTTTTCATTTTAATTAAGTGAAAGAATGAGCAGTCTTAAGGAAGAAAATTAAAATGCAAATAGGGTGATTGATTACTAATTTCATTTATGAGTCAAAAAATGCAGCCACATTCTTAAAATGAAAATGCATTTCTGGAAATGCATTTTCATTTGAATTTTGGTCACAATTTGCTTCCATAGATAATTGGTCTTTGCCGTTGTGTTTTTCAATTCGCCGTTGTGCTTTTCTATTTGCCGTTGTGTTTTCCTATTTGCCGTTGTGTTTTGCACTTCAGGGCCACCGTACAATCCACTATAGGCTACTGTGGCACAGTTCACCTTGACGTTTGTGTATGGATATTGCATTATTTTATTTTTTTACATAATAAAGATTTCTTTGCAAACTTAACCTTAAACGTAGCAAGAAATTCCTATTCGGAATTTTGAATAATACATTTCTATTACAATTCACATTCAAGGTGCCTTGATTCAGCTTCGAGTCATCTTCAGTCTTTACTTTATTATACATTAAACATAAACTCTTCACTGTAACCTAGATAGACTTTGCGTGTTCAAATAGTCCAGCAGTAGCCTATTACATTTATTATTATATAATTCCATAATTTGGAATTATATAATTACAAGACTGACAAGCAGTAGGCCTAAATCAGAACTGTGATCTTCCCAAGTAGTGTTTACTTCATCAAATAAACTTTGTTTTGTTATACACTGACTGCAGATTAGCCAAACCGTTATATACCCTCGATTGATTTGACAATACACTTGCCTCGTCCTAAAATGTTAGATAGCCTACGTGCTTTTGATAGGTCGGCAATGGAAACTTCAAACATTTCTATATCTGAAACAACCAATAAATACAGTCAATAAACAACAAACTGATGAATATGATCATTATTATAACCGGAATGCATGGTTGAAATAAGGACCATGTTCATCGGGGCCGGGTGGAGGTTGGCTAAGGGCATTTAAAGTGAAATTAGCATTACATAAAATTAGCACTATACTATAGCCTATTTCTAGCCTTTGCAGACCAAAGCCATTATTCTAGCATTATCTAGGCTGTCCAGGCATCTGGTTGCAATGAAGACAAATCACGTAAGCCTACTTTAAGAATATTACAACATAGCCTATTTCGGAACGTGTTCCAACTCCTCCCTCCTCATGTTTGCCACAGCTTTACATTGTCTATGAGACCCCATATCTATGGCTTCTTGAGTTCATTCCCTTCTCTGCCGACCTCTCTTTTCCCTTTCACTCATCTGATTCATAATTCATACCCATGTTCGCCAGCTTTCTCCCTTCCCGCTCTTGATCAATAAAACATAACTGCGCTGCGCTGCGTTCACTCTCCCTCACCTCTCGATCCCATCGCCTCGTCTCTGAAACAGACGCCGGAGCGTTTGCACAATAAAACAGTGTTGACTGATTTTCTGAGAAACCTGACAGTGGTTGTATGCAATCAATCATACGCATTAGATAATGCAAGGCAATCTATGGCCATTGTAGCATATAGTGCTGGCAAAGTAGCCGATTGTACAAAAACCTCTTTGATGCAACAGCATAGGCCTACTATTCAGCAAGGGCATAACTAAAGCTAATGATCTAAACAAATCTGCAGCACCTGAATAGCAGTCAACACACCTCACTGATAGGACTGACAAATATCACCTTCCAAACAAATAACTGTGATGGATACTTTAAAGACAGGCATACAGTTACAGGATGACTGCTATTTGTCTGTTGCCTAAGATTAAATGCAAAATAATATATTGTTCATTTGTTGGTCAACCCCTGAGGCCTCCTTTAAATCAAATCAAATCAAATTTATTTGTATAGCCCTTTTTACACGCAAGCATGTCACAGAGGGCTTCACATGCGCCCTTTAGGTTTCTTCTGAATAATTACTTCAGAAAACGGAACCAATGGCAAAACCCTAATAAACAAGCATACTAAATTAACTAAAATGCTTTGCTTGTGAACTGAAAATAATATGGTCCTTCTTACCTCATCAAAGGTTTGAAGGCAAACCCAAAACAGCTCAGCCGGGGTAGAAAGTGAACTTCTAGAGTGTACACTGCTATCGTATAATGTTGAATTGACCCAAAGTTATGTACTGCCGACATCTTCGAAGATGCGTTGGACTATAATGAATTTTAATTCAATTATTACTATTAAAAAGTAATTGCTTTAATGCCTCCTAAATTGAGGCTTTAGAATCCAGTTTGGTGTTGAACATCACTTGTCAAAAATACAAGGTTCCTTGTATTTGATGCCTTGTAATCCAAGGCATCAACCTTGCCATGTCAAATTATCTTCTGATGTACTTGTGGGTGGATGGAATATAGTATGTGTTTTAGTGACAGGATGATTGAATGTCAAGTACAAAAAAGGTTGAAACACAATGCACACAGTACTAAAGCAAACTTTATTTAAAAGAAACATGGAGAACTTGACAAAGACAAAAAGCTAAGAATCTTTTGTGTTTCCTTCCATCCTTCCTTAGCCATTATGTTCTCCAAACAGTTCTACTCAGCGAATGTCGGTTTAAGAGTTTCATCTTCTGTCACTACAGTGATTGTTCCATCAAACTTTATTGAACATTTTGGTGGAGCTCAAAGGTTTTCCTATAATTAAAGCCTAATACAAAGATCCGTAGGGAGTCTTACGACATTAGCACACACCGACCTACAATCACACGCTGACCAATCCCTTTGTTTGCCTCTGAGTTAGCATACAGGATGCCAGCCATCTTGTCCAAAGGGGTCTTCAAATTCAAATTATGTATGCGTGTGATTAGCACCTTTAGATATTAAAAGGTGTCCATTCATTGAGGTTCGAAGGACGGACATGCACACACTTGGATTTTATTTATAATTATTTACAGAGCCACGAGCGTCTCCCCTCTCACCCCAGCACATTGTGTGCCTGACCCGTGGGGTCCGGGTGTGGGGCTAGTGAATCCTCGTCAGCTCTTCCACGATCTTGATGACTTCATCCACTGTCGCCTCTCTCTTCATGCCACTGCCATCATCAATCTGAAATAGAGACGGAGGGGAGTACTGTGTCGTGAACCTTCGTTGCAGCCAAGCTCTGTTTAGTCTTGTAAACTGTAAAGCAATAACCTATACTTATATTTACACAGGAATTGTATACTGCCAGTTGTTTGAGCTTGCTATGTCTGACTGAATGAGTGAGTTGGGTGAAGTGTGCTTGCTCATATACCTGTAGACTGCTGACCACCTCTTGCATCTTAGCTCGGCCCAAGTCAAGGAAGCTCTCAATCAGATCACCGTCGATGAAACCCGTAGCATGCTCAGTCTTGCGCTCTGTGTGGAATGACCTCCAGGTGCTAGGGTGGTCAAGGAACACAAAACCATTGCACAACAAAAGAGGATACAAATAGCAACGTTTAGCATTCCATGGCAATACAGAACTTGGATTTCATACATCAAAACGGGATACAAATGGCATTGCAAAGATTTTCACAGTACAACAAAACTTGGATTCTCAATTAGTTTCAAATGATTGCTCTCAGGGCCAAGTATTATTACAGGAAAATACCGTTTGGTGTGCTGCCAAAAGAACATGCATAAAATGAGATTCCCATCTCATTGACAAGTTGTCATTATTTTACAAGCCAAGGTACTCAAGTATTTCTGCCCTGTAATGACTACGATGAATGAAGTTGAATAAAACATTTGGGAGAGGCAGTATCTACGGACCAGCCTTGTACACATAACAAAATATCATACAGCTCCTCAGCACTTGTTTCACACATGGGACAGCATGACAAGGTGGCCAGACATTTACTGTTGAGGTGTATTAAGACAACGACCAGCATTCTGACAGCACACCTTCAGTTAGGGGAATCTTGAACACACACACACAGTTTGACAGTGAGTGTGTGTGGACACCCTGGGTCCAGTGAAAGGATATAAGCTGTGCTCGATCTTGCCCACGCTCTTGATGACCTTGTTAAGGCGGTTCTGCAGGTCCAGGAGGAGGCTGTACCAACCCTCTGACAGGGAGGTTACCAGACCTGTGTAGCACATGCGGGAGATGGAGGGCTGTCAGTCATATAGAGATGTCTCATGGCAGTTAACAATGCATAATCTACAGAGAAACATTTCTCTTCCTCTCCATTTCTTCTATGTCATGCTTTCAAGGTTTCTTCTTCACTCTTGATTGCCCCCCCCATATATTGAGTGCCCCCTTATCTCTATCTTGCACAAACCTTCATTTACATGTTTCTTTAATCTTGGTCCCCTGTCATCTCTTTCACCAAAAAAGAACAAAGGAAAACGAAAAAAGTGAAAATCCTATGTGGCAGTCCCATTAGTTTGACAGCAGGATACCTTTGACACAGAATTTGATTTGTGAACGTTGGACAAGAGTAATACAAAATCCTTAAAAGGGCTGCCTTTTCCCTCATCTCGAATACATCATCGCTTATTTGAGAGCAGAAACAATGCAAGGGTGTTCTGTATCCCTTATCCCCCTCATTACAATTCCCTTTGGCTGACCATTGGCAGCAGTAGCCAAGTGCTTCTGTTCAAAGCTTTCCAAGGATACTTTCAGAAGAAGCATGAAGGTGCCAAGGAGAAAATAATGGTGGTGCACGGTACCCCTAAGGGTAAGATAAGCATGTCCAAATGATTTCACCGACCTCTTTTCAATGATTTCTTGCCCTTACCTTTAGGATGACAGAACTACAATGAGCATGGAATGAAGTGATCATTCTACCCGACTTGCACTTTCTTTCCCTCCTAAAAGATCAATCTGCCCTAAAATTAAAATGTTTTTGTCTCTGTGCTTCAAATTGGATGAATAGGAATGCAGTCCAATGCCTATGAGAAGTCTTGCTGGCTAATAAACCCATCAAACGCCTCTTCAAAGTCATTCACTTACTCTGCTTGTATACAGTATGTGCTTCAAGACAGTTTGCGCCCCATTTTTTCTGTATCCAATATATGAGCTAAAGCATTACTATGTCATGTGGAATCAGACCATTCAAACTGGTAGTTTATAACTCTGTGCTCTGCATGGTACTGAATCATATTGGCGGCCTACCGATCATGCCATTGACTGTGCCAAAGAGCACAGAGCCCTGGGTGGGGGTGGAGCTCTCGCCGAGGTTCTGCAGCACTAGCGAGCCGTGGGAGAAGACATTGACAAACTCGCCCAGGTGAAACACGCCCACTTCCTGCAGGTGCTGGCGCTCCTCGTCTGTGGTGGCAGCGCTGCCCAAGGCAACGATACAGGAAAGAGAGGTGGAGGGAGAGAGAGTGAGTGGAAGGCATTCTGTGGTAAGGGCTATGAGAGTCCACTCCTTGAGTGAAGTTGTTACACTGAGGAGGCTTTAAACTGTCTACCCAAATGATAAACATGAACTCCACCCAGAATCTCATCAAGGCGGTCAGTTCATCAACCCAAACAGACACCATGAGCCCTCAGGACAGAAAAAGCACCAAATCCAACACCTGTGTCAGGTTACGCTCAAAGACTAGAGAAAGTCCATCCCACATATGGTTCGTGTAACAATTAACTTGAGCCGGCAAGGAGAAATAATGATGGCAAAAAAGTGATTTGAAAACTTAAGGTCAAATGAATTCAGCCCCCTGCAGCTAGAGAGAGGGGGTTACTAGTGAGGGCTGACATGGGCCAGCTGTCCTTACCTGTCCTTCTGACACACAAACAAGTTAAAGGCGTTTTCTGCCCCCAGGAAATTGTCATCATCCAGGATCTCGACGGCGCTCATCCAGTTGGGATTGAAATCACGTGCTATCTGAAATGAGAGTACACAGGTGTCATAAAAGGAAGGAACAATGACTCATTGTGTACAATGAGATAAAAAGGGCAGACTTGCCAGCTTTAATTAGAGGGTTTTAATGTGCACCCATAAACTTAAGCATGTAGGAACCTTTGTCATTTTTTATATAGTCAAATAATTGGACCAATTATTTTAAACTTAAATATTAATAATAAAAAATATTTCATTTTTTACTTTGTGGCATATTCTTTAAATGTTACGACTCCATGAAGTCTGTGACCCATCAGTATCACCCAACTCCTGGCATCTCATTAGCGGTCACTGTCTCAAGCTAATAACTAACCCCTTGTGTTTTAATGTCTCTTTGGACTAAACTCTGCTCTTAACTTCCTGCTAGGCTCCACTAAATCAGAAATGTTCCAATTAGGAACCATTACTATGAACGCTGGCCTCGATCAAGACCCTGGTGCGCTGAAACCCACAGAAAGATTGCAGTAGCTGACTCGAGCCCTGAATTCTTATTTAGTGGAACACGCTAAAAGAGTCAGATCTTCTCTCACCTCCTCAAAGTTGCCCTCCATGGGCTTATAAGCCAGCAGTAGCACAGACCTCATCAGGTCTCCCACCAGGATGAAGTCTCCTTTAGTCTTCAGGTACAGGGCCATGATGTTGTTGTAGTGGTTGCACTCGGTGCGCAGCTCCTTCTCTGCCGTCCACTCATACAGACGCACCTGAGACAACCACAGTCCAGGGGATCGATCGAATGTGAGTCGACAAAGAAAATTCAATAAACATCTATCTTGACTAGGAGTGGCTTCAATAATAAGTTTTACTTGGTCCTGTCTTCAAAATAATAATACAAAATAAATTCAAAAATACTTATGGAACAGGGTTATAATTATTTGTCTAACCCGCTTCATTTATAGACCAGAAGTTGGTAAAAACTGTTTAAATGAGACAACACTTGTTAAAATAGCCCAAACTGCAAACTGCAGTTTCACACATTTTTGTTTTTCCATTAGCACTTCAGCAATAGGCCCAGATGCTTTCCCTCAGGTTACAACAGTGTGTTTCAACCACAATTACACACACACATACCCACTAGCTCCTCAGTGCCCTATGGCTTTATCCTGTTAATGGTGTGAGATGTCTAGGGTGGGTGATGAGAACCAAAAAAATAGACTACTTTCAAAATGCTTCTCCTTGGCTTATCTCACTAATCAAAATATCATTCACCACAACCTAGTAAAAGTCTAGGGTGTTAGGTTTGCCTGTGACATTTAATCAACCAACATGCCACTCACTGTGCTGTTAATGCTTGCCAGCAGTTTGCCATTGAACTCCACCATAGAGTAAACCGCTCCTTTCACCTCTTTCTCTGCGACTGTCTGCAGCTTACCTGCACAAGGGACACAACCACAACATTCAGGACTCAAATCGGTATTCATAATGTCTCTCCACTGTTGACACAGAATCAAACTGACGTTCGTGAGGCCTTTTGAAAAGGAAGATTTCGACTGGTGCGTACATGTTTACCAGTATCATAGGACCGAAAATGTGTGCGTGGGGGGGGCAGACAACGAGGAAAGAGTGACACACAGACAGCTTAGGGGGGAGACGATCAAGGCTAAAACGGTGAGATGGGACTTTAGGGAAGCCAGAAGAGCCGGGGGGGAAGGGAGGGGGGCAAAAACTAAAAGTTCCAATCAAAGGAAAGACAGCGTGGGAACAGAGATAGTGGCCTGAATGATAAAGACAGTAAAAAAAAGCCACTTGATTGAAAGCACCATTCTTCAGTCTGCTCACCGTCAGTGTAGTGGAAGACGATGATCCGGCCCTGCTTGGGCTCCGCCTCCTCCGGGTACACCATGGCAGTGCCAACGATGAAGTAGACCGCCGGGTCTCTGCCAAGTTTGCATGAGACCATGCTGAGGGCATACTCACTCTGGAGGAACTGGTGGGCATGGAGGACTGGCAGAAAAATGTATAAGGGCACGTATTCATTTGCTGCGTCCATCTTATCTAAATAACCACGTCATTTTATTTCTGTAGAAACTATGTGCACAACAGTTGTTGGCATCTACAACTCCAGGCACTTTGCCCATTTCGACATAGTAAATGACAATGATCAGAGTAATGGGCATCGGAGGAACCACAGTTATCTTTTCCATGTCACTGTACCTTCAAAGGTGTGCTGGTCAACCACGAGGAGGCTGTGAACCTCTACTTCCTCTCCAAAGGATGTTTCATGGGGGGAGGTGCTGCTTGGAAACAGCTTGCTGGAGCTCACACTGCTGGACAGGGCCTGGGAAAGGGGGGTGGGGGGAGGAAGAGGCGGTGAGGGAAAGAGATGAGGACATGAAACCCCTGTCAGGTTGATATGATAGGATGAGGGGTTGTTGGGGGTGTTTAGTCTCTACAAGTGAAAAGGAGGAAACCACCAGGACATGTCGGGTTGTTATGGAACAGGGGTTTGCTTCTAGACCTCAATAAAACTGGTCAATAACATCGACAAGCATGGCTATCTGGTATATACATTGTTCCCTTTGTGCTGTATTGTTGTATTTAATATGTTGAACAACCCAGACAACTAATTCACAATATTTCTCTTTTCTATGATTTTCACTGCGGCGTAATATTCACAGCTCATGTCCTTTACTGCTGAAACAATGAGGATGAGGAAAATGTTCTCATTATCCCTCCTAGTCTCTGTACTGTTCCTTGTTTGAGTCCCACAGGATACAATTCCTTTTAACACGAATGCCAAATTATCCTACTGTGAGCAGTTGCTTAATGAATTGGCACAGAAAAGAAGGGGGCTGGAACCTGTGAATCCCAAGGCGCATGTAGCCTTGAGCTATCAAAGGTTGTGTCATCGAGTCAGACTTGTAAGTCCTGTAAATCCTAAAACCAAACCAGAGTAATTGAATACTACGTTACATCTGAATACCCTATGCTTTGGTCTATGGCAGAAGCTAAGCTTTTACTTTGTCAAAGTTATCCTTTGACTTAACTGTGCGTGTACCACAGTTTAGGTGTATCAAACCGAGCACTTGCATAGCAACCGGATTGCTCGAATATCTACCTGAGTGCTCGCACTGGGGCGAACGGCCGAGGTGGTTCCACTGGCGTCCTGCATTTCAACTCGGCTAGACAGCACCCCAAAACACTGTGACACCTCCTGATAGCAGATCCTCCTGAGACAGGAACAAAGAGAGGGGGGAGAATGAGACGGCTGAGTGAGTATTCGATTAAACAAAGCAGGGTGAAGAGGAGGAAATGTGTAGACAGGCCAGAGATGGAGGAACAAGTGGTGTAAAAAGAAAAGAGAAAACCCATCACTCAATGATGGGAACAGGCAAACAGGATTGGAAGTGAAGAACTATCTAATATGTCTTCAGAATACTGATTCTGAGAAGCTATCAATTTGCCACTGTTCTCAAATTTGTTCATGCAGTACTCTGATGAAAAATGTTAAGGACACATGCATTTCCCCTTTCCCTACTGCTAAATCCTAGCGGTTTGGCCAGAGGGGGCTCACCTGGGAGACTCGTAGAGGGGGACAGTGCGAATGTGGAGCTTCTGAATCTCGTCGATGGTGCCGATGGTTAGAGTGCTGTTGTTGGCAAGTGCCAGACTGTCGAAGAACGTAAACAAATTACACACCAACCTAATACTACAAAATCTCATTAAAACAACCATGGTATGTCACAAGTTGATTCAGGTGCATTAAAAAGCACATAGGAGTTTAAATGTTATGTTGGGAGTCTTGAACAAAAATATCAGACTTCAAGAGACTTTTCAGTACATTTAGTGTAGCACGACCGTCTTCCAGACGCCACTGACCTGTCAGGGTAGCCCTCCGAGTTCAGCGGACACATGTAGTTGACCTCCTTGAGGTTGACGTTGGAAAAGACCAGCTTGTGGTTGCTGGAGTAGATGACGGTGGGCCGGTCGGAGCAGGCGAACACATTGGAGGTGGAGAGAGACCGGAAGGTGCGCAGCACTGTGGGCTGGGTGCCCAGGGTCACTTTCTTACGCTCGCTTAGGACACCTGAGATACACAGTGGGAGAGTCAATCACAAAACAACAATTTACTACTTTGATTGCCATTATTACAGCTCTTATTTATTATTAATATGCATGCATTATGACCGTTTTGTTTAAAAGTGAAAACCGTGTTTCAATCAGAGATAGTGTTGCTGTGGCACACCTTGATTTACAAATTCAGGCCCTTAACATTCACCAGTGAAACATTTTTTATTCAAGCTTCAGTTCCTGACCTGTCTGCAGATCCAGGCCGAAGTAGAAGAGAGCTCCGTCGCCCAGGGCACACAGCAGGTAGTAGCTGCCCTCGAACGTGGTCATCAGGATGGAGCGAGGGATGATCTCTGCAGACACACACAGAAATTGTGTTGAGGCACATATTACAAATTGACTAGTTTTAATACTACACTTCAACCCAAACCCCATTTAAATCCCTTAAAATTATCCTGCTTCTATTTGTTCTTCATCTCTGCCCATCTCTACACCCACTGTCAATGCCCACATGTTGGAGCTCCCTCCCCTCCTACTCTCACCTCCCCCCAGCATTTCCTTGTGCAGGGCAGTGAAGCAGGGAAGCTTTAGGACCCTGGCGGAGATGTCTGTCCACAGGCCCACGGCGCAGAGGGGCGACTCCCCTCCCTCCCCCAGGGGCGTGATGTCCAGGCAGGCCACCTCATGTTCCATCTCTGTGGTGCTGGTAGGGGTGGGAGGGCAAGGGGGGGGTGGTTTAGCAAGTTACTTGTGATTCATTTTGTGCGTGTGTGCAGAGAGACTAAGGTACCGTGAGAATGTGTCTGAGAACACTGCACTTGTTATGTGTCAACTGTCTAAGCTGTGTTGGAGGGAGAGAGGATAGAGAGGGGAGAGAGAGAGAGGTGCAGCATTATACACCAAAAAGGGCCTATGAATATCTGAACGTGAGAGACAGACGAGAGAGACACAGAATGACAAAACGCACGGCTGTAGTTCCACGCTGTATAGGCAGGGGATCAGTTACTGTGTGTGTGTGTGTGTGTGTGTCCCTGTATGCTCAAGTGTGCCTCAGGTACCTGATCTGTTTGAGCTCCCCAGAGAGGATCTGGAGGTAGTAGAGGGCACGGCCCACGGCCAGCACCACCTGGGACGAGTTACAGGCCGCCACGCTGATGTTCCTGCCCTGTGGTTCCTTCCACTCGCTGGCCAGGGCTTTGCTGTCCTGCATCACCAGGCGTACAGAGCCCGACGTGATCTAGGGGGCCACAAAAACAGTGACACACACACACACACACAACATAATTTACATCAATTGAAAATTGTATATGGTGACTTTACTGATGTGAGCTAAACAAGCTGGTAGGCTGCTGTTTGAATATTGCATGCACACTAAGTAATCCCTTGAGCATGATAAAACTCCAATTACATACCGCTAACATTTTGCCTTACATAATGTGTAACAACTAGCTAACAGCATGAAACATCTCAGCACAGTGATCAAGAGGAATAAGAACTGAAACCATAACAATAATATTCCTGGTTTTAATCTTATCATAGTCTAACCTTATCTTCTCAGTATCATTTCAATATTTCCCCGATGCCCTTAAACAACACTGCCCCTTTAAATCATATATGAGCCGACATCAGCAAAGTATATTTTATTGAAGGGAAGAAAAAAAATCTAGAATGAATAATTGATCACAAATTTGTATAAGTTAATATTCAACATAAAGGGAAACTATGAATACTACAAATGACTGAATGTTGGAAAAGTACATCTTGAAATAGATTATGAGATTCCAATGATGGAATATCTATTGGGGTCTAATTGTGGAATAAAGTGTTCATTTACTCCAAAATGTATAGCATAATTATGTGTACCTGGATGAGCTGTTGGTGCGCCACGTTGCCACAGTAGAAGGTCTGCTGGTTGTCCACAAAACCAGGCAGCTCAGTCTCTTCGACCTCCTCCCCACTGAGCATCAGCACTCTGGGGAAGGACAAATCCCTCATGTCATGACAGATGTAATAAAGCACCCAAATCATGACTCTTCTACCGTAGCTTTTAGACCAAAATGTTAAAGAACTTGAATCATGGAGCCAACTGGGCCACTGGGATCTTATCTGGAAATTGTCTGGAGGAGAGATATTGTTGACACTATGACAAACGTTGTATGTACCCTCATATTTTTCAGCCAACACTTACATTTAAAAACCTACCGATGTTAACTGTCATAAATGAGATAACCATCGTGTAAGCTTTGCCATGTTACACAAGGCCCCCAAAAAAGAAGAGTCTGGAGGCTGGTTATCTCACCTAGTTTGTCCAACGAAAGACAGCACCAGCATATCATCAGTCTCCCTCCCAGCCTCAGAGCGCAGGGGCCACAATCCTGGAACAGGAAAAAAGATATTGGTATGGGGAAAGATCAAATAAATGGATCACTGAACATTCACTATATGGGTAACAGAAAGATAATATATGCAGCTTGGTTTTACCCAAATGTTTAATTTGTCAAAACGGAGGTCCTAGGGGAACTTCTGGGGCTAAAGGTTTTGGTTCAACAAGTCATTGATCGGGTAAGTGAGTAATTACATCCCATCAAGAAGTCTTAGCTCAAGGTGAGGGAGTCAATGTCTGATAGACCTACTGAGTCCAGTTATTCAATAAAACACCCTAATTAAACAAGAGCCTATGGACCTTAGTGCCACAATTGAATACCAGGCCAAAAAAAAAAAAAGTTACTGAGGGCTTCAAAATCAAGTGTCTAAAATAAAGTCTTCAGTCTAAAACTTAAACTTGGTGTTTAGACCCAAACATAGTATTTGCATGCCTTTATATGCCCTGTATAATAAATGTGACTTACCAACTACTTAAGACCATTTAAGTGTTTGTGTTTAATTATCCAATACAATTATTCTTAGGAAAACTGCAGGCTAATATGGAGCTGCATACAAAGCTGCTATCCAGAAACAAGTGTACTGAGGAAGATGAGTTGTTGCTTTGCTTTTGGATTTAACACCTCACAAGAAAACATGTCTGCAAACAACAATGAATAAACGCTGAATGGAATGTTAAATCCAGTCGACTCTGCTCTTTTGAGCCCCTGAGATCAGGTAAGGCAAAGAAGAAACCCTGCTAATAATCTAAATTCCGGCAGAGTGGAGAGAACAGATCAGATTTGATCCGAGACCTATAAACATCAAGGCACCCGAGAGAGGTATCGACCTTTAATTCCGGGCAGGTCGATGCTGGCGTGCTCGTGGATACCAATTCCGTTTCTGATGATCCTGAGGGATCCTTCTTTGAATGCCCCTGAGCAGGTCACCAACTGTAGGGTCACCAATGAGGAGAGAACAAAGACCGAAAGAAAGAGAGAGGAAGGAAGAGAGCGAGAAAGAGAGAAAACGGGTCACGGTCCGCTAGTGTGTGTGTAGGCGCGTGGATTTATCTACCCACCTGGGTATTATTAATTCAGTCCTTAATTCGGACAAAAATGGAAAATTGACCCTCTCAAGTCTTTGCTTTTGGATGCCTCTCACTTCATTTTATACTTCTAGACTGTGCTGGTAATGAATTATGGGCAAAAACTCTGTTAAATTGAGCTGCTATAATTGGTGCTGTTTGTCAAGCGGGACGGCACTGAGATATATTTGGATTCAAGAAGTTACAAAACACTTCAAATGGTTTGTTCAATGCATGGTGATCGTTGGTTGAGCAATTTTGGCCTTGAATTCACTAAATACTGCAAAACAGCCTTCATGTTAGTGTGCTCTTACCTGACCCTGGCCTTGCCTTTCCAGATCCACGACACACATGTCCACTATGGGACCCAGGTTAGTGAAGGTCTCCATCACAGCCACATATGAGCCCTGGTCGTTACTGTCCACGTTGAGCTGTTAGAAACAAGACAAAATTCTGAATGCAACAAACATATTTCTGACCTGATAAGGGCCAGCTTTCCCAGATTCGTTAAGAAGCTCTTAACGCTCAGAGCTTCTTAGGAGCTTTCTAACTACATTATCACGAAGCTTGTAAATATGAAGAGGTGAACTTCACACAAAATGTCAAATAGTGCCAGTAATCTCTGCGGGTTCTCATTTGGCTCATCTTAAGATCTCGAACTGAGACCCTTAAGTGATCAAATTAAGAAGATCCTGTCAAGATTCTAAAACAGCAGTTTACAGTCTGCGTCATGAGTGTATACATGCCAGTCCATGAGTATTTAATCAAAATCAGAACTGTGTCATAGTCCAATGACTCGAATATGAACTGCATTCAGACAAGTACATTCAAATTTTTTAAGTATAGACAGTAAATTGTTGATAAATGCAGAGGGTGTTTCATTTAAAGACAGTTACAAGACATAAAATGTTTTACTCACTTTAACCAGCTGGGAATCCCCAAGTCTTGAGCCAACAAATACAACACCATTGTCCAAATAGGTCAGGCACTCTGCAATGGAGGTCTGGGGAGGAAAAACAACAGCCAATCACGATATGTGATGATATATCTGTAATCTCACGCTAATACAGAACTAAACTAGCCATACATGTATTTTCAGGCCCTGTGTTATTCATATATACAATGAATGTATACACTTGCTAAATAGATTGGTGGAGATAGTCAGACTGAAAGAAAACAGCACCTCTCCGAGCAGCTCCACACGAAGGTCCTTGAGCACCACGGCCCCGTCCATCAGCTCCTCCTTCTCCAGAAGCAGCATGAACAGACGGCCCTCCATGTCCCCCAGCAGGTAGCGAGAGCCATTAGGGTCCACGCGGTTGTGGCACACAATAGTGCTTTGCTGTGGAGACAGACGTCACGTTTCAATAAACCAGCGGACGATACGGTGGGAAGTTGTAAAAGGAAAACTGATTAGGTATGTACATGTCGCAGGTTCTTTACCTACTGCATGCTCTACAAAGTTCAGTTACCTACTCTGTCGTTTACTGAGTGTAGACAATAGGCTACACCCGTCAAATGAATACAGATGATTATGTTCCCACTATCACTGACAACAGACGCTGTTTCCCATGTGCGTTGTTACCTTGATGGTAGGAGGTGCAATGGCCAAGTACTTGTCCCCATTGTGGTAAGTGATGGATTCTTGTCCAATGATAATAGCACCGCCAAATGGCTCTGGGACTACAACATAAACAAAACATTAAATCATCCATGCAGAATGTTTTATTTCAGACATTTACTCAATATCCTTTTAAATGATGCTCTAAAAGTCTCTATTCATCTGCAGTGATTAAATCTGCCTTTGAGTAAAGAACAATGTTTAACTCAAACTCTAAACGTTTTCAGACTAAACTAAAAATGGATTAGTTGCAAGTTGTGCATTGGTGATGGTCAGATTATGTCCCTTTATTAACACTTCTAATACTTTATGAATCCCTTCCTCTTCAATCTTAGACACATCTTAGATTTTACACAGCTGAATGTGAGGACAATTCATTTTTGTCTTTTTCTGTTGGCAGTGGAGGAGTATTTGGAGTGAGTGAGTGACTGGAACTGGGCTTCTGAGGATTCCTCCTGACCTGGGATGACCATTGAGGCCTCGGCCTCAACGTTCTCCTGCTTCCACGGCCCCTTATTAAACTCCTTCTCTCTTAGGGATACTTCATAGGTCTTCACATGGCGCCCCTGTGGATCCTGAGGCAAAACAAACATCGAATCAGATATAAGAGACGTACGGTACAGCCCTAGAAACCCAAATTAATATATTGTCAATCTCACATTCTTTCATCTTAATGCTTGTTCAGCAACCACCAAAAAATGTATACAGGATAACAGGATCAGTTCAACCACTGAACCACACACACACACACACACTCTACCTGGTAAATGAAGCAGACGGTGGGTGCCTGGCAACCGTACAGGAAGTGCACGTCGATGACCTGCAGCTCCTCCAGACGGATGTTGAAGGCCTTCAGCTCGCGATTCTCCCTGTCCAAAGGGATCACCTTGAACAATCCGTCGTACAGGCGCAGCCCGATCATGCGGCACTCCGGGTCCACAATACCAATGATGCCCGTCTCCGACGGGCGGCCAATGCGGTCCTGATGGAAAAAGAGGGTCGTGAGTGCATGGCAAAATTCCAGAAGACAGCATTCTTTGGTGAGCATTGAGTTGCTCTGCAAACACCGGAAACGACACGGCTCACATGGTAGGAAGGTAGATCCTGTTCATTGATGAATTATACTTTGTTGGCTTCATGAGTGCAAAACAAGACTGTTCTACAGCAGTTATGTTTTTAGTATAACCGCAATGATTCAGTCAAATCCACACTGAACAGATAAACTGATAGTAACTGGCAAGTCCAAACTTCCCTAGTGAGGTGACAGCATACTTACACTGAGTTATTAATGGAAAGGTTCAAGTGGGACTACTGCTTGTGCTTACCTGTACATTGCCATGGGCACGGGTAATAATGTCAATGCTCTCTCCATTCTGTTTGTACTCCAGGATGCAGGCGTTGTACTTAGCCGTGAGAATGAACAATAGATCCTTGCTTTCACCCTAAAAAGTTACATTGTAGACAACAAATATACACAAGGTTTATTGATTGGGATAACAATTCATTGATTCAAAGTTTGACTGTGCTTTTCCACCCACCCTGGTACTCACCTTGGGCCTGAAGAGCTCCATGACAGAAATCTTGCCATACATGCCCACCTCTTTAACGGGCCTGAGCCCCTCTGCAGTGACAACATAGATTTCCAACCGTGTGTTTTTCGCTATGAGCAGATTCAGGTCTTCAGCAGAGGTGAAGTGGCCTGAAGAATTAGAAAGACAAAATTCCGTCAAACAGCTTTATCTCTGTTGAAGAGCCATGCCGTGGTAGAGGATAAACCTTTAGGGCCATATTAATAACAATAATAACCTGTATGATACCAACAATTGCTCAAATTTGTCACTGCAATGATAAATTGTTGAAATCAACAATTCCTCTTTTAATCCAAATATTGTCATTGATTTGAATGGGGGAAACCCAATTTATAATGACTGGCCGGTTAAATGCAGTTATTGAAGAAGTATGTTTGTTACTGTAGTGATATATCATATACATATACAAACCATTTTTACAAACCATTTTTATGGATATCTTAAGTTAATTAAATGTAGGTCGACAAGCTATCTGGACTAGCTCTAACAAGCTAGTTCGCTAGCTGGTGTCACAACTACCTAGTTCATATTTGCAAGTCGATACGTGAAGACTGGAGCTAGTCGTTGACGATAGTGTTGTTGTTGTGAAATCGGTAAGTCAAATACCTTATAAACAAACATTCGGATCTCTTACTTTGGGTAACACTAAACGCATTGGCTTCAAAACATCCTGCGTGACACACATCAGTACCAAGCTAGTTAAGTAAGCTAATGAAAGTAAGCTAGCTGACTTTACACCATAGCTGAGAGGCAAATACTCTTGACCACATGTCATAGACATTTTTAATTAGACTACGCATGGAAACTCAATTTCGCTACAAAATAACATCGACAGTTACACGCTGCTACCATTTAGGAAACAATAGCAATTTCAGGGGCCTGTATGTGCCTGAAGCTTGAGTTCTCGCGCGGGAGCATTTGCGTGCCAGAATAAGGGGCTCGACGATATGTTGATACGAAGCTCTGCAGACAGTCCATACGACATTGGAGGCATACATGTACCTGTAATGCAGGCATTGACAGCCGTTGGTTTCTGCGCTGTAACCACGTAGTTGTAAGACATGGCGAACACCTACAAAATAGTTTTAGTTCTCCACAAGTCTAGACACCACCATGGATAGGAAGGTGTTAAAAACAGACGGAAGTCAATATCCCAGTTGAGTGCCTAACATCTCCTCACAGCGCCTCTTGTGGTTTGCATGTACATTTAAATCAATTTCCCATTGGCCCCATTTCACAACTCCAAGATAATAGGTTTTTCTGTTTTGGGATTTTGTTTGGCACATAACCATCAATGCACCCCTACATTTCGTCACTTTTACTTTGGTGCTGTGATCCTGTAATTCTACCTATCATTTTCAAGTCTGGTTCCATAACAATACAATAATATGGTCAGCTCTTTGGACACATACAAAATCCAAGGCAGATTTTTTGGGGGGATTGCTTATAGGTATGACTAACTATAGTATTCATACTACACACTCTTATCTGTCTGTACTCTGTCACATTTTTCCCACCTCTTTTTTTTTTTTTACTTAATACTTACACATCTTAGTGTGTTTTGGGTGTGAGCATGGGTGTGACTACAGTAACTGAAGTCATGGATGTCAACAGCACTGGCCTAGAGGCTATTTTTAGATGGCTTGTAGATGAAACCTTCAGGCCTCAATCCCTAATTAATCCCAGGGATAAGAATAGAGCCTAGTCTGTTGTCAATGAAGGGTGTGTGAGTGTGTTCATAGCCTCACTCAGTCTGAATGTTTTCCGCTGACAATCAATTGAAGAAGTTACTAGTAAAGCACATGTGTCTAATAGTAAAATTACATATAAACACACACATGCAAATGCCGTAAAATAAAAAAAATGGTGTCACTAAAAAGTTAAATTGTGTTTGTTTGTATACTGTAAATGCGGCACTGCAGTATTAAAAAGGGTGTCACACATTTATTTTATTTTTTTATTACATTTGTAAAAAAAAGAAAAGACAAATCAAACAGAACATGCAAAATCACACAACATTAAATAAATAAAATAATATTATGCCCTTATAAACATAAATGTTGCCCTTATAAACACAAAGGCCTTCCAGACACCACCACACAGACAAGGCAATCTGGCAAACACTTTTCACACTTGTCATTATACATTTTTTGATTAGTAGAACATTTTAGTTTTTGTTCTTCGTGTCAGTGTTGTGCTTGTTTTGAGCATCAGAAAGCTCACAATAACTGAATTTAAGAACAGTTTTGTCCGTGTAACTGTGCTTTGCATTAAAACAGGTTAGAGGGATGTGAAACATTGTCTGAGTTGTACTTTTGTTTGTTTCTGGTAGCTAAGGGGGAGGGTTCACTTTTTAAAGTGCAGGCATCCTGAAATAAATAGAGCATGTTGGCAAATTTGGTAAAATTCATATAGAGTATGTACTGCATAATAAAATTGGTGGGAACAACAACTACACAGAATGCCTTTAACACTTACCATAACTTTTAACATAAGTGAATGTATTTATCACATTTTCAAACAGAAGAGTGTAGTGCTGGTAACAACAATAGTTTCAAAATGTTAGCATCACAGACAACTTCCTAAATGTAAAATGACTAAATGTATTGGTATCATGATCCATTTCTTCCTTTTGAATTCCATGTTCCGCTGGGAGATTCACATGGATGCCAATATTGCATTGTTGAGAACAGGCTTGCTTTGACTTCACACATTGTGACTCACACTGCTTTAACTCTCACTTACTATCTGGCATCTCTTGCCTGTGTGGGTTTAAGCTTAGTGGTATCCATTCTGGCAATGCAAATGGGAATATCTCTTGAGTGTGAAGGAGAAGTCCAATTTGGCTATACTCATGTCAGTTTCATCTCAATGCACATGCAGTCCATTCACTGGCGGGCCCTGGCAAAGGCCTCTCGCAGCCAGGGCGAGTCCTCATAAAGGCGAGGATCTCCCAGGTACTCTGTAGTGCGCTTGTAGAAGTAATAGTACAACACAGAAGCTGCACACAAGAGACACAAATACACAGTACCATTTACAAACAAATACAGAAATCAGAATTGCAACTACTCAAAGGACAACAAACAAAACTGACAATCCACTTGGCCACTTAGGCGAATGAAACTCACACCCATTTGGCACTCCAGGTTCACAGTGCAAATGTCACACTATATTTGCTGTAATACCATGCTTTATTTTCAATAGGCTTTGCATTGTAACAACAGTCTCACCTGTTCTTTGGAACACAAACAGCACTTGGAGACCATCAGTCCACACATAGCGGTTTGAATTCAGCCAGCGAAGGTTCTGGTACGACAGAAAAACATGAATTTCGTCTGTTGCCAATTTCAAGGGATATAGTTTGAGAGGTTTCACATTTAACATCTAGCTTGTGTTTACTGTCAACTATACAGCCACCAGATGACTGCTCATTTCTATTTAAAATAGAAAAGAGTTAGCATTAAGTATCTTTAATACAAAACAACCTCCATAACATTTTACATTGACTGTATGTTTCTAGCTCCTAAATACCCATGCACATGACTCAACAATTGATAAGGTTAAAATTTTCACATTTATAAAATATGCTGTTATGTTTTATCTGTCTCTTTCAATTATAATTTCAAAAGACTGGGCAACTAAAAGCTTGGATGGACCCCCCACACAGAGACAGTTTATTTATTCAATGCATACATACCACGATCCAGGAGTGTAATGAGATACTGAAGGTTAGATAGAGGGCCGACAGCAACAGCAAAGCTCTGAATCGCTCCAAAAGAAGAGACACAAGCCCGACTTGGAATACGTAGGTGTTGAACAGCATCAATAGAATGATGATTAGGTTGAAAAGGATGGAGATGTCCTGGATACTGGGAAAGAGACAGGTAAAGTACGGGAACGAGAAAGAAATGGAACAGTCTGACATTTGTTGACTAGACCATTTTCATGGCCTCAAGATTTATTCTAGTGTCTTCCTGAAACACCAGGCCAGAAGTTTCAGATATCACATTTCCCAATGCAGAACAAAGACCAATCCATTCCCATGGAAATCCTCCTTTTGCCACCGTAAAACACTCATATGAACAGATCTGTGTTCCAATGGTTTCAAACATTGGTTTATCACTCAGAGCTGCTGTATTAATATAAAATAACATAAAAAGGTGTTACAGACGGGGTGAAAGGGAGATTCCACCTGGACCGGGATTAGAACCTTAGCACAAAGGGCCTTACAGCCTGAGCTATGGTCAACTGAATCCCCCCGCCCCCTTACATGAAGAGCACGAGCTGGACAACAGGCGCTGCCCTCAGCAGCTCGCTAAAGGAGTTGACAAACAGGTCGAAGGTGAGCAGGCTCAGCTGGATCAGCAGTACTAGGGAGTAGTTGTTGGTCTGTAGCATCTCGGGGCCAAATGCTGCTCGCCCGGGCGGTGAGTGGCTCCACGACGGATCCACGGTTGCACACACTCACACTCACCTTATAAAGAAACATAGGAGCACACGATGGTGCCCTGGCTGTCCTGAGCTTTAGCAAAGTAGTCCCCTGATATTGTTGTGTCCACTGTACAGTGCCTGTCCAATTGCTGGTACAGTATGTGGATGTTTACAACGCAAACTCCTGCCTCAGGGCTCCATTTTAAGTGAACTGAATCACTCGCATGGACTGAAAAGCACTGCTGCCTGTTCCGTCTGTCAAGTCTTCCAAGTTGAGTCGTTGGAGCAGCTCTCTGGAGATGTTGTCTGTCAACATGGTAAAATTATGCAGCATCTCAGTCCTAGTCCAAAACGTCCTAACAAGTGTGAGGTAGGGTGCAATACGTAGCTCTTTATGTCATGGTGGTGGCTGTTTTGGCAGGAAAGCAATAGGGGAGAATGCTCTCAAACTTAATATGCATTGCTTTTACTTGATGCATACTTTTTTGATGGAGAGACATCCATTCCACAGCTGTACATCAATTGAGCACTGTTTAGGAGACAGAAAAAAGAAAAACATGAATCACATGTAGTTTTAGTGTCTTCAATGTCAAGAGTGTTCTACTTCATTTTAAAATGTTCACATTTTAAAAGATGGCAACATTTGTATTCAAATATTTCCTCTCATGGAATTCCAGTGACTTCAATGGTCGGTCTTTGCACTATGAGGTAAAAGCACACTGTATAAGAATACTTTACACTTCTTAACCATGTGACTAAGCCACTGCTTATTTCTTACCTATGACAGAGTTGCACAAGGTCATGGATGAGGTAAGCGTGTTACACCGGCAGACAGAAGCAATTAGAGGTCAGGCACTGGATTAAATTCTTAATTTCACTGAGTGGAGAAACCCTTACTATCTGCAGTAATCCCATTCTCGCCCTCCTTTCAAAGCACAACAACAACACAGTACCTGTCAGGAACCTGGGGCACACACACACGTCTTGCCTTGCACAAGCTATTGATTTGGATTCACAGAAACTTTTAGTCCTTCTTTTGACCAGATTAATTACTTTGGCACAGCATGGAATATTAACTGTAGATGACTAAGTGAAGGGACTAAAGTAGCAAGCCAGTAAGTCATGAAATTACCCCACAGCAACTGAGCTTTGTTGTAGGTGTATATGAGAAGTTACTTCTTGTTGTTTCCCATGAAGTTCACTATAAACTTAGCCAGAGGAAATAAGCTCCATATCTACAGCACACCTTAGCAACAAGGGTAGGATGGTTTGGTAAGCCTACTAGTCTACTACCACAGACTGATATGTCAGCCAAGTATTTCACACTGTCCGTAGAGCGGATAAAATGTGTTTGCTATTATCAGCTTTCATGATTGACAGCTAATAAGATAGTTTTGTGATGCTTGAGATTTAAATGAAATTATGTTCTGCAATGCATACATATTTCAAGGACTAAAATCTATACTTTGCTGTAAGTAGAATGGCCAATGCTACCTCACAATGCATACATATTTACATATACCATGTTACACAGCTTTGTGGTAACATGGTGAAACAAGGTGGGGCAGAAACGTCAATAGTAAATTATGAGATTGTACTGGAATTGTACGTGTACAGCAAGCTCTTTTCATATGCTTGATTTGTAAAACTGTTCAAATCTGTCAGATAATCAGCACTGGTATTGTGCTACATGTTATTACATTGGCCAAAGAATGTTGCCACATGGATTCCAGACTCATTTGAAATATACTCATCTATTTCATTTTCTAAACATGTGCAAGGTATCTTTTGGAAGTAAGTAATATAAATAGACATGCCAACATATTTAAACCAGGATATGGTTTATACACCCTATGGCTATTTCAATTTATTACTTAAAATCTTGTGTTTAACATGTTTTGATAATGTAATCCTGGACCTCCTTTGTACTTCCTCTACCTGACAGCCATCACCAAGAAGATGTGCACGGTTGACTGAGAACTGAACATTGGCAACCTCGACTAGTGTCAGCTGTTTTTTTTCACTTAGGTTGGAGTAGGATTAAAGGCTGGATAAGCCTGTGATCCAAGCCCATGTTCATCGCAATGACCTGTCCAACACCTGCTGAAGCCAGAGAGACTTGAGGATTAAACTAATAACTCTACTGTATGTTAGAAAGTCTACTACATTTCTTCCAGGACTTTCATTGTGCTATTATCATTTAGAGGGCAACAACAGTTTTTGCCAGTTCCGGAATACTTTGGTTGTAACTGATGTGGGCTCTAACTGTTTGTACGATGTATTGTAGCTGTTAACCAAGTCATCTTGTAACTACAATTAAGACCTTTAAACGTCACAGCTGGAAGTAGATGTCCAATGGCAACTCTTTTGTGAAGATATATCTCAAAATGCTCCTGTCACTGCACTGATTAGCTCCAAGCCTCGTACAATCATCACTTCATTTATCACACTGAGCCACGCTTGCATCACTCAGTCAAGGCAGTGGCACAAGTGAAGTGGTCCAGAAGGTAAATCTATAAAATGTGTTCTTAGACCACTTAATCATCTTAAGGACCTACCTGGCAGCTTGGTGTCTTCTAAAATGATCCACCAAAAGTAAATTGGTACTTCAAACGAAAGTAAAGTTACACTTACCTGGAAAATTCCTGGTGATTATTCTAATCGACTAGACGTCTCACAGCTTGCGTAGCTACCTCCAAATGACACACGTACTCTAGAGGATTCACAAAGCTGTGAGCAGTCACCATGCATTGACCAGTAACAGCTTTAATACCACCATTCCCCTAAAAGAGGTGCACATATTTTTCTGTCCCAGAAAGAGTACACTTTATAATCATATGTATTTTGACACAATTGTATTTTTTAAATTCAGGTTCTTAATCAATTTAGTTTGGTAATTCGAAAACTAACCCCAACACCACCGTTAATTTGAAATCCAATTAAGATACTCAAACTAACATGATCTGTGCCTAAAATTTGATGGACAACCTGCCGTGTATTTATGCACTTTTTTTATTTTTTGTTGCATGGAAGCAACTCTATAGGTTTTGGTCAACTGGATTACAATGAAAACTAGAACTGATGACATCTAGTGGTATTACAGCATCCCTGCTATGTCAAGACGTGAGTGTCCATTCCCAAATATTAAGTCATCATGCCCTTTTTTGCTCTACGGTGTAGAAAACATTTTCATGAGTGTGATGATGACTGTAAGGATGGATCTGTCAGCAGGCAGGCCGGAAAGAGTCACAACAACTATAAAAAAGGGTTGACTCTGGTTTTTATTAGCTCAACGTCAGATCATGTCACCAAACCACAACAGAGTGGCGAGCATGAGTGAGAAAGATCTCTCTTCAGAGAGCTTAAATACAGTTGTGGGACATGTTCAAACATAGAATGCACAGAATCGCTTTCTTAACGGGTCTTCAGTGGTCAGTACACTGATACACTAGAACGTTCAGCAGGTGAGGTGGTCGTTAATTACATTCAAGTCCCAGTTTGTACATGTTTTGCCTTACTGTCTCCTAACTGTCTGGGCTGTGTGCTATATTCTGCTCAGAGGGAGCCTCGCTGCAGGACCTCTTGACCTTACAGATACTCAGGCTGTACATGTACACAGAAAATGTGCCTTACAACCACGTACACATGAGTGTGTGTGCTAGCGTTCCTCTGTCTAACAGTCCTTGTTTGCTCATGTCTGTCAAATCTTTCCAGAACCAGAAGTGTCTGCTGTCAGGGTTACGTTAAGGGGGTTTTCATCTGTGGACTCACTTCTGATCCAATTCTGTAAATACATTTTGTATGAGGAAAACCCTGATAAACACAGTAACTTGGGAATTTATTTACTGAATTGACAAAGAATGCAAGATTTAAACACATTGTAAATATAACATCCTGCATGTTAAGCTATAGTTCTATTTACTAGTGAAACATCATCTTAAAATCTGTCATATCAGTGACAACAAAGTCAAAAGAAAAGATGTGACTCAAAACTTACAGACAATACAATGCTCCCATTTTAAGATTTAAGGCAGAATGGCAAACCTCAGTTAGGTGCAAAAACAAACCCTCTGGATTACACATTCAGACCTACACTGAATACCAGTGAACATTATTCCTCAGACCTAAAAATTATACTAAAACAACACACGCCTCTTTACTAGACCACAATTAATTACTTAACTACTTTGTCAGGACTGCCACTCTTACCCTAGCTTTTAAATGTGTACCTGTTGTGACCTAGATAACATTGATTGGCTGGTATAAAATGTTCCTGAAACACAACAATTTGGGGGTATTTGTCACATGTAAACAAAGTACTTCATGGGGATAAATTAACTGAAATTTAATTAAATGCTAATTAATTTACTCCTTTCCTCTTGCTGGAAAAAGGACATAAACATACAACATTGGGCACATTATTCCACTGCAATGTTTTTATTTCCTTCTAAATCATACTAGGACCTGCACCCTTCTGAGTAAAATTCATTTTCTTATGTGGATTTTCATGTGTTTGTCCAGGTTTGTGCTGGAACTGACTCCTTTACCACAAACCTGACAAGAATATGGCTTTTCACCTATGTGGATTACCATGTGCTTTTTCAAGTCCTCACTGGTATAGACCTCTTTTCCACACATATGACAGCAATATAGTTTCACTCTGTGTGTACACTTTGTAAACCTCTTGTTACAATCATTACAGTTATACATTTTCCCCCCAGTATGGGTCCTAATGTGTTCTGTCAAGTTTCCTCTAGAGCCAAATCCTTTACCACACACATGACAGGAAAATGATTTCCCTCCCATGTGGCTCCTCATGTGCACATTCAAACATGCCCTTTTATTAAATCCTCTACCACAAACTTTACAGCATTGCGGTTTGCCATCAAGTCTGTACTGTACAGTCTTGTGGAATTGTATGTGGGATTTCAATTCAGAGCTCTGTAGGAAGGATTCACCGCAAACACCACAAATACATTTTGCATCATTGGCATGCAATTGGACATGTCTGACCAAGTTACCTTTATATTGAAAAGCCTTTTCACAAATCTTACATGTATAAGGAGCAGTGTGTGTTTTTGACTGCAACAACTCTATGGAATCCAGCTTGCATGCAAGCTCTGTTTTTGTTTGGTTGGTTGGTGTGCCAGGCAGTTCTTCACTTTTCTCTTGAGTTCTGGTTGGGCTTTGGTCCTCACTTCTCACAGAAGTTTGACTCAATATGAACTCCTGAGTGTCAACCTCCAGCCCTTGATTAGGTTCTCCTGGACTGATTAAAACTTCCTCGCGTTCTTCTTTTACTTGTGGGGTCTCTGGTTCCTCCTTCACTGAACTGAAGCACAACTTCAATTCACCATGCTGCTGTTTTGGGGAAATCTCCTTTACAGGAGAATAGACGCTACTCTTATGCTGGTGGTCTAGGAAGAGACATGGGAACAATACACTTCAGTGAAGCTAGCGTACTACTGTAGCTGCAATACGGCACTTATAAGATTCGTATGGTACAGTTGCTACCTAGCTAGCTAAGTATCCGACTCTGCTGTGTAATAATGAAAATGCACAGTAGATAGTGGTTACTCACCGGTTCTATGCAACTTTAACTGGGGTTTGAGGGCAATATCCAGTATCCTGCGTTGATAGTCGAGCTCCTTAGATAAACGGGAAATTTCCACGTGATGCTCGATAAAAGTTTTCTCCATCATTCCAAATATCTCTTCTGCTGCAGCAGCTAATCGTTCGTTGACAAATAGTTTCAGTGTGTTTATTTGAGACATTTTCACAAACTAATAACTACTGTAGTGCTAATTACGATTAAATATAGCCTACCGAAAGGGATGTTTACACGACAACGTTTTCAACTAATAACGGAAAACGTTGAATGCGGTTTGGCCGTTCGTTTACACGACAACGGCGCTTTGGTATGGCGGCCCTGAAGTGCAAAACACAGCCACTAATGATGGGTGGATTCGAATCATGCAGCACCAGCGGCTGCAGCCGGCTGCCTTGAAGCTGAGAATGTCATTGGCTGCTTCAAGTCAGCCGGGCTGCAGGCTGCTGCAGGCGACACCGGTGCTGCATGAAGTCGAACGTACCTAATGTGAGTACATCCCACCAAATACGAGTCAACTCCCCCCAAATAGGATGATTAGAATCACCTCCCCTAATACAAAGACACGCTCCCCAAAACGACATTTCATTAACTCAAAACCATATTACATAAACTTTAAAAAAAGTTTTTGCCAGTTTTACGAAACATATAGGCTAACTCAATATCAACTAGAGAGGGGGTTTTTGGCATTGGAGGGAGAGAGGACAGGAGAGAGGGAAAAAAATAGGGAGAAAAGGGGTAGTCTGAGAGCAGCTTCAGTAATACAAAGACGGTCTGCCTATTCGTCTTTTGGCTGTGAAATGGATATTAGGGAAGTAGTGGATGTCGGGCCACTCCCTCGGGAAGTAGTCTCTGTCCCCCAGGAAGACCACGGGGGACAGTTCAGGGCTGGTCAGGCTGGCTGCTGGCTCTCAGAGGCATCATGAAGGACTGCAGGCTCTGCAGTATGGAGCCACGGTCCCCAAACACGTGGTTCTGGAGGGCCAGGACACTGGCACTGTCTCTGGTCTGGAGGGGGCAGGACACACACGGGATGCACACATGCAAGCATGTTTGTGTGTCCCTATGAGTGTGTGTGTGTGTATGTGCATTCCAGTGTCAAAGTCTCACCAGTGAAACATCTTCAGAGGGGACAGGGGGAAACCATACCTTGTCCTCCATCATCAGCTCCCTGGCCCAGTTCCAGCCCTCCTCGAGATCAGGACTGTTAGACAGAGGAACGCCAGCACACACACTCATGTGTGCGTCATCATCACACTCATGAACATGTTTTGTACACTGTAGAGACAGTACATCTGTGGGCTTGAGTGATTGTAAAGCTCCAGAGAGAGAAAGTTGGATTTGTGTGTGTGCACAGTGTCTGTGGTGATAGGTGTCTGTGCTTAAATGCTATAGTAAACGTCATAAGGGCAGGCAGATATGAATGTGCAGTGCTAATATTTACAGCACAGAATCAATAGTATGAACAGCGGTATTTAGGCCTATGCATACAGTTTGAACACTATGAACAGTATGAAATGTAAATGCTAGGAAATGCAGAGTAACAGCTCAAGGTATAAGAATGCAATATGCACAAGTTTATTTGCGTTTTCTATCGGTACAGGTAAGCCTACATTGGAATCATTTGGGCCTAACCTTACATATGTAACACTATATTAAATATAAGTGTTGTCAAAGAAGAAAATTGTAATGTGGGCTGATGAATAAAAGAAAGGCGGTGTTAACTTAAAACAAGTTCCATTTACTTGGCAGGGTAGGTAATGTTGTTGAGAAGCTCTTTTTGACATATTTGCTGAAATAAACTGCATCCTGATAGGAACCAATAAATATAAACGTTGGACAGTCAAATTAAATCAACCTGATATCTGTGGGCATCGCAGGACTATAATAAAAACGATCAATCATTAAGTTAACACTTATGATTGCACGGCATTTGGACCGAATGCAATTATTGGACAGGCTACTTGTCTGTTTACCTACCTACCTCTCGGCTATAGTAAGGCAGCATGTTCATGTGTTTTGGAGGAGTGGCTTTGAAGGGATAGGTGGGATATTTTGGTTTGAATCCTTTCAAATTCAAGCAAAACTTGCCTATCCTGCGTACATCAAATGTTGTTAAATATTCCTAGTATTGGTGGCTTGTATTTGTGGCTAGTATAGTAGCCATTCTAGGTCTACTTTACAATATTCTGTCTAGTGTTATAAGGTAATATGTTAGTATATCAACATGTCAAGTTCCATGGAATTAGTATTATCAGTACTGGTATTATTTCCATGTATTCATTCTAAATGTTTACCTTAAGTACTTTGAAAACATCTACAAGAAATAATGATGTCCTTCCTCCACTTAATACTTTAACAGGTCAGAATATGGTTTTCCTTTAATGTGTATTTACATGTGGTTTTTCAAGTCTTCACTAGTGCAGACATCTTGACCACAGATATGACAGCAAAATGCTTTCTCTCCAATATGTATCCTCATGTGGTAATTAAGACTTGTACGCTTGGTAAAGGTTTTGCCACAATCATTACAAATGTATGGTTTATCCCCTGAATGGACTCTAATGTGTTGAACTAAATTTCCTCTAGAGACAAATCCTTTACCACAGACATGACAAGAAAAAGGTTTCTCCCCGGTATGAGTTCTCATATGCACACTCAAATGTACCATTTGATTAAATCCTCTGTTGCATATGTTACAACAATGTGGTTTCTCTCTGGTGTGTGTCCTTGTATGTACAATCAAATGCCCCATTTGTTTAAATCCTCTGCCACAAACTTTACAACAATGTGGTTTCTCTTCAGTGTGTGTCCTCATGTGCACTTTCAAACTTGAACCATTGACTAATATTTTTCCACAAACAGTGCACTGAAACGATTTATGGGTTCTTAAGTGGACTTTCAGTTCAGTGGCCTCCAGGTAGGAGTCCCCACAAACACCGCAACGACATTCAGCATCCTTTGTATGCAATCTTACATGCCTCACCAAGTTACCCTTATAGTGAAAAGTATTTCCACACACCTTACAACTATACACAGACTGACTTTCATCAGGCAATTTTGGATTTGACACCTCAATGGAATTCATCTTACATGCCCGTTCTTGCACAGCATGCTTTCCTCCCCTTTGATTGGGTAGTTTATGAGGAGGTTCTTCTGTCATGTTCTTTACACTTCTGGTTAGGTATGTGTTGGAAAACCGAGATTGTTCTTCAAATGTTCAAAAGTCAATATACATTCTCTTGAGTAAGCTTCCAGCCCTTGATTACGCTCTTCTTCCTGATTGGTCCGATGTACCTCCTCTTCCTCTTTAATTTGTTGGGGTGCTGGTTCATCCATAACCAGAATAACATTGGTCCTCCAATCCAAGTCACAGTGCTGTTGTTGTTCATGGCAAGCTTCCGGTTCAGGATCATTGAGAATGAACTGCTGTGGGTCTGAAGAGGGCATAGGAACATTAGACATAACCAGCATGTATGATTACATTATTTGCAAGACACCCAACTTCAGTTCTTGTTGGACACATATGGCTTGCTAGCTAGATATACTAGGAATAACGTTGAAATCTTAAAAGCTACAGGCACTTTATCCAAACATACGCGTGTATCCAAACGTACGTTATTACAATAAAGATAGATATAACTTATCTGTCACTAACCTGTTCTGTGTAATGGTTTGTTTGGGTGTAAAACGGTCTCCAGTTGTCTGCGTTGAATCTTGAGCTCCTTGTTTAAACGGGAAACTTCCGCGTGATGTTCGTTAATGGTTTTCTCAAACATTCCAAATATCTCTTCAGCTGCAGAGGTTAGTCGCTCGTTAACGAACGCTTTCAGAGTGAGTATTCCAGCCATTTTTGCTAAAGAAGAAATGAACGTAACCATTAATTAATGTAGCCCTATTTTTACGCCTTCTGGCTGTCGACTGTAGACTGAGTGCCACCAGAAGTTGCAGAAATATCACTCTGTAACCAACACGACTTTCTTCTGTTGATTTCCGGTGTTGTGCGATCAGATGCACGGCTTTCATGAGAGGCACCCCCTCGTGAGAGCGCGTGCACAAACCACTCGAATCAAAAAGTGAAAGATGTCGACTTGATATTATATTATCGTAACTGAGGAGAGACAGCTGTTTCACATTGTTATTTTTTGTTATGAGAATAGAAGAGATGAACCCAGATATGAGGCAGTCTTGTTTACAGAACGTATAGGGCTGTACAGTGCTAGTAGGATGATAATTCCAAAATATTCGAGCTCTTTTACGAAACAGGGGAATAGCGCCCCAGCATGACAGAATAGTAAATCGCCAAGGTGATGGTGGGTGGTGGGGTGGAGTCGACAGCCACAAACGCAAGATAGACAACTCCCGGGGCGTAACATTTTGCGCTATCCTGCCTAGCACTTCCATTATCTCGCAGTCCACCTAAAGGAAATCTTCCAGGGGATTTTGGAATGAAAACGTGAGATTGTTTTTGTTTTACATCGTTAACTATCAACTACATTTGTTTTGTTTCCCAGGTGTCACAGATAGCCTATTATTGTGAACAGCCAACAGGTAAGCAGGAACTATGCTAAATTGCTAGCGCTTTGTTACACGGATAATGCCGTCTGTTCCCAACGATTACAATGTTGCTCTGTGCAGAAATTAGTTAGAGCTAAAGGCCAAACGATTGGTTTGTTTTTTGTTTTTAAACTCTGTTTTATAATTGTTGTTTTGTTGGAAGCAGTAAGATATGTGATTGCTTTCTGATTTAGCTTATAGTTAGCCTAGCTTTTCTTTGTGAATTACTTCACCGCACTCAACTCCTGAGATTCTGCGCATATCAACAATGTCGTGTCTGACCATTTCGTGTTTTATTTTTGGGTTGGATATAGCTAAAGCTCAACAGAGTCTTCATGCCTTAATTAGGCCTATCAAAATGCAGGCCTCTACTTTTAATGCAACAACGGGATTAGACTCTTAATTTTGTGCTTTATTGCATTAATGAAAAGTAATTGACTAAACCTCTTGCATTTCTTTGCATAATTGATACATAATAGCATATTTAAATATATTAACAACATAAATGTTATTAAAATAGACTAATTTGGTGTTATGTATTAATAAATATAATTTGGTATTAAAACCTTGTCATGGTTTTAGGTATTGGGGAACAGGGTAAAGTTGAAATGGCATCCTACGTTCCACCATTTTAATTTCGTCATGCAGAACTGAGAAATCATCCATGTCATTTTTAATCATTGTATGTCTGACAAGCTGTCTGCTGTCTTGTGAAGTGGTCATATAGTGGGAACACACTATAACAGAAATATGGCAAAGCCTCATTTCATGTAAACATTTAAAGCTAAGAAAGTTAATGATATCTTGTTAGTCTTTGAATGTTTAATTGCTCCTTTTGTAATCAGTCTAGTTTTCTTGACACAGCTGGGGGATGTTTTCGTAAACTATACTGTAATGAAGTGCGGTCAATAAAACGTTGTTTGAATTTAATTGACAGGGACACTCTGAAGAGGTCCTATATACAGCTGGTCAACAAAGCCCAGCTGCTGTTGTCCAAACTGCCCCACACACACTCTCACAACACAGACACGAGCACAGACACACATTTATTGTTTTAAAATACATTTAAAATACAAGAATAGGGAAAATCTGTGTTGTCTGCACTTGAATTTCCAGACATATAAAGCTAATATACCATCTTATTATTATCAAGTGCAATGTGGTGGCGTGGTAAGAGTAGTATGCCTGATAAACGAAAACCAACGTTAAGTCTTTGGGTTCTATTTTGAATCCCCTAAAGTTTAATCGGCAAAGAAAAGTGTTACTTAGAGGGAAAACTAAATGAGTTTTCAGTCAGTATGCACTGTTGCTTTAAATAGCCTTGATTAGAGGCACAACCATAGAAGGCTGTTTCACACTGCTTAAGTAAAAGGAGTATTCAGATACAGGCTAGTTTACTTCAGAGTATAGGAATAAGGCTACCAGCCACGAGAAAGGGAAGAGCAGAAAGACCATATATTGATGACTGAGCAAGAGGTAGTCCAGCTAAAAGTGGGCAAGTCTGGACTTGAGCAGTGAGTAAGCAAGAGAGTTTTGGGCTGAAGATTATCAGACTTGGAAAGAAAAAATATTGTGTCTGTAGGTTTTGCTTCTCTTTAACAAGCAACTTAGTTTCTGACAAAACCTAGGCCTGCTTATTGTAGTGGAGCAGTAACATAATCTAAGCTGCTTTACTAAGTCTACCATCTGTGTCAGGTAAAATGCAATCTTTGTCAATAGAAATCCTCCCCCTGTATTTTTTGTTGTTGTTACCATCCCCAATTTCAGTGGAAAGTCCTGTGCAAGTAATTTTTAAGTGCTATTTGCATACTTTTAGGTCTCTTTTTTCTTCTGTATGCTCTAGTGGCATTTTGGCTCAGTCTCACATTGACCCTGCCTCCGGTACTGAGCTCATATCAACACTGTAGGGCTTTACTATCACCTGAGAAAAACACTATTGTAGTAGAGTGAACTTCACCCATGTCGTCTTCAACTTTACCCGTTCTCATAAAAACACACATTGTCTTTTTGTGTTCCTGTGTCAATGTATTGCATTGATTTTATTGATGGATTGTAGTTGGTGCAACAGTGTCACAGATTGTACATCCTATTTTCAGTGTCAGGATGCATTTTGTTGGTGTGGCAAAGAATGACAAGTTCCCATCTCTTTTTGGTAGCATGGGAGTGTACGAGGAGAAGAAAGAAACATGTGGGACCATCTGTCTGAAATACCTGCTCTTTACATTCAACTTCCTATTCTGGGTGAGTGTTTTTTGATTCAAAATAAAGTTAAGAGGCATATTGGTGATGCTTTGGAAGATTTCTGATATGTACAGAAGTGCAATGCGGTAATGTAATACAGTAACTATATGCATAATGTCTGTTTGACCAATAAATGGTAAATGTAGACCATGAACAATTTCAGTTCCATATTTCAGCGCTTTGCTTACTACTCTATAGTGGGGGGCAACATCAAGCTAAGGAAGTATTTTATTATGTGGAATGGAATTTTTTACTTCATGTAGGCTATGTGTGTGTCGATCTTTTCAGTCAGTGTGTATGTATGTTTTTGTCACCATTTAGTTGTCAACGTCTTCCTTCTTAAAAAAATAAATAATGTATTTCTCACTTGGTATGCAAGCAGGGCACATCTCTCAGTCAAGTGCTGAAGTGTGAAGTTGCACATCTCCCATGCATTTGAATACATTCCCTGAACCACAAACACTTTTTACGAAATGTGCTTGTATTCCTAATCACATTTGAAATACATTAGAACATGGAATCTGCTATGTCTAAATGTACACAGCCACATAGATGTGCACACATTAAACGTGTATGAAGACTAAATGTATTAATGTATAGTCTTTTAGTAAGAAATACACACCACCACCTGCTTAAACTGTGTTAGAACTGTTTAGAAACTATGAAAGCTTCATTGCTTAAATATTATGTGTACACACACACCTAGAGAATGCCTGCAAGCATCTGTTCTCTGATTGGCCTTGCATTAAACATGGTCTAATCAGAGGCTGTCTAAGTGATTGGTTTGGCAATGGGACAAATTTTTGGTGCAGTGCTGCAACATCTGCTGACTCTGCACAGTAGAGTGGGCTACTAGTATTCACTTGGGCGTACTCTCTTGAAATTACATATAAAAGTGTACATGATGTGGATGATGATTGGGTGTGAGAATATGCTGTGCTTGTTGTGTAGAATTTATTAAGCCGGTAAGTCAGTGTTGTTCCCACAAAAACAGGTCTGCTGAATAGAACACAAAAATAACATTGTCGTAGATTCCCCTTTTCTGCTAGAAATCTAAGTTGTTTACCTTTTGCTGGATGCGTACCCAATCCAATATTGATACTAAGGACCTCAAGGAACTGCAAATGAGGCAGGCAGCTGTTCAATATTATACATGGAAGTCTCTTCAAAGTGTACAATTTTTAACAATGACAAAATATCCCTTCCTTGTTGAGTACCTGAATCCTACACATGGTAGGCTTTAATAATATCTAACTATTTTCATGTGCTGTATCCTCCCAGCTGGCAGGGGGAGTAGTAATGGCGGTGGGCATCTGGACACTTGTGGAAAAGAGTGATTACATCAGCCTGCTCTCCTCCAAGACCTATGCTGCCTCTGCCTACATCCTCATCCTGGCGGGGGTCATCGTCATGGTGACTGGAGTGCTGGGATGCTGCGCTACCTTCAAAGAGCAGAGGAGGCTACTAAGAGTGGTGAGAATGGGACACACTCATGTACATTCAGGTGCAAGTTCATATTTAGTGTTCGCACAATTGTGTTAAAGGGTGCCTGAACACACACAGTTGGTGATTGTGGGATATGGTGTAGGGGATTTCAAAACAAATTAATGATCTATTATGACACACACCGGGCCATCCATGTAACATCACACCAGCTCTTCTGGATGCCATAATTCAAAAACTATAACTGGTGACAAGTGCCATTCCACACAAATAGAAAACTACACACCAGGACATCAACATAGTTGCAGTAAGACTGCTGCCTTTATTGCAATGCAGCTCATCTGCTTAAGCAGCAAGATGACCTGAGACATCAGTTATCTGTGATTTTTAGAAGTTGGCAAAGGGCTGAACCAAAGAGATGGCGCGAGAGGCAAGATGTGCCAATAGGAACACCTGCAGCGCCGGGAAAATGCTTTACTCGCTGTTCAAGCCATCACCTGTAAAATGGAACAGACAGAACTTAATTATACAGTACGTACACAAACACACTTTTGGTAATTGTTTTACATGTCTGTCCTGCTTGTAATCAAATATTTTACTCTCCAGGCCCATAGTCTCTCATAGTCACCTTAGCAGAGAATAACTCAAATGTACCCACTCACACTCGTGAGACTGTGAGTGAGAACAAGGGAGAGAGAAGTAGAGAGATGGACAACCTGTGAAAGAGTGGTGTGTGTGTGTGTGTGTGTGTCAAAACACAGCCCCATTGTTCAGGGAAGAAGTGTCTGAGGAGTGACAAAGGGAAAGGAAAAATTCCATCTTACCAAATGACATGAATTGAACATTGGCTGAGTCGGAACAGAAACCCCCCTCAGGGCCCTAGTGCAAACAGATACTGACCTCATGTACTCCTATGAACCTCAGTCAGTTCCTCACTGTTTCTCACTGTTTAACCCCAAAGCAACTGTGTGTGGATATAGTATAATTATTCTACAAGGACACAAGGCTTATGTCATAAGGTATTGTCATATAGATTGTGTGTGCGTCTGAGGATACCAATGCGCATACAAGAAGGGGATAGCTAGTGTTTAGACATTCCTTCTCATTTCACATGAAAATAATTATAATTAGCACAATGCTAGATTTGAAAGCAAGAGACTGCAAGGAACATCATTAAAAGCAATTTCCTTTTACCTTTTTGTTCATAACAGAGACCGATATTACCATAATACATAAAGTATGCAGAGTTCATGCTTCAGAGTCAATATTATGAGGATGAATCATGCTGAAGTAATGTATTTGTCTGGAGAGAGAGCAGTAGAGGTAAAAATGGAAAGGAATGTGGATCTGTGATTATGTGAGCGGGGGAGAGTCAAGCAGAGGAAGGAAAAGAAATGTAACCCTCGCCCCAAGGAGACAGGAGACTGCTATGGAGTAATTTTAGTTGGTAGACTAACTCAGGTACTTGGCCTGTCAGCACTGTGTTTGTGTGGCACTGTGTGTGTTTGTCGCTTTCCAGCTCAATCTCTTCCAGAGAGATGGGCACATCAATAAGCATTCAACCATCCACTCAGTATTCAAGCCCTGTCACGTTGGGATGCAATCAGAGGCCACTATCAAATCAAAAGAACCCAGTCCATTTAACTCCACAGATTTTCCATACCAGATAGCATTGGTCCAAAGGAATCGGGTCAAGGTTTTTCCTGATTGCATCTCCCCTTGTCCATCTAATTCCAAAAGAAGCTTGGCGATGAACCATACTTTCCATAACACGTTAGTTCCAAAGTGCAGTTCTGAACTTAAAGCATAAATCACATAGGGGATCCAATCTGTCACCAGTAGTGTAATTGTATAGCAAAACCACTTTCTCCTAGGGGGAAACTGATGTTTTGATGCTTACACGTCAAACTCAGCATTGATTTTCTTTGGCTGCAAAAGTGGACTTTCTCATTATTTTTATTGCTATTTAAGTTAATGTTCACAGGGGAGCAGCGTGGTCTGAAGTAAACTGCCTTCTAGGTTGGAATAGGACCACTCCACCCCATGTGATTTGTGCCCATATTAAAGGGGAAGTCTTGGGAGCAAGTACACACCTATGCCAGCAGAGATAGTGTTCCTTTGAGATACGCTGATATTTCAGAGGAACACTATCCATCTCTCACACTTGCTAATCTAGATCTTTCTGATTTTACCTGGGGACTAGTTGCACTTGTAATGTTCTCTTGAAGCAAATTTATTTATGTCCATTGTTCCATGTTTTACCAGTATATACTGTAATTAGCAGGCCAGTACAGACCAGTCATTAAGGTTTAGTCTGAGTTTCTACAGCCTAGATAACAGTTCTCATGAAGGGTCCTTCAACAGAAAGATTAAAACAAAAAAACTCTAGTCTTTCTTTGTCAGCCTTGACCAGTTTTTAGAGCATTTAACTCTTTCCATCATACTTCCTATGTGATTAAGTGGTGTCAGTAAACTTTTCACACACAATGTGACTAGAACTGCACAGTCACCATGCTTAACTTCCTTACCTAGCTCAGTGTCAACACAAGAAGTCCTTGACTACTTTCAACTCCATCCTCACTAAATTCAGATTTGCCTTTCATTGTTGTAACCTTGAATCCCTGAGTCATTGATTCTAACTGCGTTTCTTTCTTTCTTTCTTTCTTTCTTTACCTCTCTCTACCTTTTTGCTCTCTGGTTTCCCACAGTACTTTGTCCTGTTGTTGTGTATTTTCCTGCTGGAGATCCTTGCTGGTGTCCTGGCCTACATCTATTACCAGCAGGTAATCACTCCACCGTCCTGACCACCTGATGCCACCTTCTCAGTACCCAACACACACACACCAACGCACAGCCATATACATTTGTCCAAACACACACCATGGAAGGGCATCGCTGAGATAATCACACACTGTTCAGCACTTGTGACAAATTTCAACAGTTTGGTGTCACATAAAACAATAACAACCCTCCCCCTTGAAGTTTACCTCTCTCCATGTTCTTACTGTGATATATAGTGATGTACAGTCCTAAACATTATGGCACATCAAAGGGCAGGAGTGTAAAAATGTGTCAGTACATTTTATTTCCCCCATAATGCTGATTAGACAGATGATCCACCACTTGGTTTGCCCTTACAAGAACTAACTTTCAAATATGAAATTCCATTATTCTCTTGCTACCTTTGCCCTTTCTTTTATTGGCATTATTCTTGTCTTCATACCTGTGTTTAATGTATTCTAACAGTTTTCATAAAGACATATTGTGATGGTGAAGTGTCAGAACATAATTGCCCAGAACTTATGGCAAGGACTCCCATTCAGATCCATGGTATGTGGCGTAGCTGCCCACTTGCATTGTGATTGAATTGCCAATTGGGCATGTTCTGTCAGAGTAAAGTTAGACAACCGGTAGCTTGTGTGTGAACCCTGCACCTCCTTTCCTGTGCTATTCTCACCTCCCTGCTGCAGTGTTTTCCTTATTGAAATCAAATGAAAGCTATTTTTTTTTCTCTTTGCTCATTCATTCTTTCTCTGTCTGACATTCCTTTTTCTTCCCCACTTATTCATTCTCTCTTCATCTCCCTCCTTTACACTCTTACGTAGTGCTGTAGTTCCTCTTGTGCTGAGGTTACCATAGAAACTGCAGGTGCCACATCCACCATTTCCCTCTCTGCTATTGTTGTGCTGTATCTGAAGAACACATGCTTGGTCTATAATGGGTGGTCATACAATGCCCTGTCCAAAACAAGAACTTAAACATGTAAATAATATGTATTATTTTTTATTTTTTCAAGTATCAGGTGCTTGTCTTAAATGTTGAAAACAATAGTTAGACCTATTGCTATTGTGTTTAAGTCACACTCAAATCTTGATACTCCATACATATTAGTTTGTGTTCTACTAACTTGTTTACTAACTAGCTACATCATTCATAAGTTCTGCTCCAATTGGTCAGTCTGCAAACAGAGGGCACTCATAGTGACCACACTTGCATCTGACCTAAATGTTGTTTTCCTGTAGCTGAATGAGGAGCTGAAGCAGAACCTGCGGGAGACCATGATCCAGAAGTACCAGCAGCCGGGCCAGGAGCACGTCACTGGGGCTGTTGACAAGCTGCAGCAGGAGGTAAGGCTGCAGTTATTTGGATGTCTTTAGGCCTTTCCTCATGTCATCTTTTTTATTTTTTATTAATTTGATTCCAGAATGTTTCAACTTTGTATTTTCAGTAGACGTTTGCCTTGCAGTCCTGCCTTAGCATCAGCATTCAGCATTTGCAGCAGGAGCTTTATGATTTTCAAATCTCTCCCTTTGCCCCCACGTTCGTTCCACCAGTTCAAGTGTTGTGGGAGCAACAGCTCATCTGACTGGAACGAGAGTGTTTGGATCCGCTCTAGCTCAGCCGAGGGGCGGGCCGTGCCAGACAGCTGCTGCAAGACCCAGACAGAGCGCTGTGGGCGCCGGGAACATCCCTCCAACATCTACAAAGTGGAGGTAAGGGGCTGGGAAGAGACGCTGCTGGGCCGAGGGAGAGGAGCGTAAAGGGAAGGGGTGTGGTAGGGAGTGGGGTGGCGTGATCTCCAGTTTCAGTCTGTGAATCTGGGGTGTTATGGTGACATGTTATGGTCTATGTTGGTAAATCTGTACCCGCACACACACACACAAAAAAAAGCTATCTGCAATTACATATGCTCATGTCTCATACACACAAACACATACACACAATGTTGTTGCCCTCTCCAGGGAGGTTGCATCACTAAACTGGAGAACTTCATCTTGGACCATCTGAAGATCATAGGAGCAGTGGGTGTTGGTATAGCCTGTGTGCAGGTGAGCAGCACAGACCATCTTGCCCTTTAATTTTTTTTTTTTTTGTATAAACCCAATCCAAAATGGAGACCAGTGCCACATTTGTTAAACTCGCTGAATTATCACATTGTGCTTTCGTCTCCCATTGTAAAGCTAATTTAAATGTTATCGATTATGCTTGGAGGCTTAATCAGGTGGCATGTCCATGACCCCCCCCCCCCCCTCACTGTCAATTTCAGGTCATAGGGATGGTGTTTACATGCTGTCTATATCGCAGTTTGAAAGCAGAGCCATACTGAGGAAGGACTGATTTGTGAAGGAGGGAGGGAGATAATGGTCCAGTCTCCATCACCTGCCAAACCCAAATGGGCCTCTCACAAACACCGTGCCAAACAGAGGATGAGGTGTAAGGGAGTAGAACACTGAGGATTCCATTTATGCAAAATAGCTGTTTGATCCAAATTGTCATCTGGGGAGAAGGCCACAAATGCATCATTTGGGTTATACCCCAATGTGGTGTTCAGATTACTGAACTAAATGTAACATACTAATAACATGCAGAGTTCCATATTTACTCCTGAGAACCACTCACCTTACCATTGGAATAATCTTGTCTCACAGTTTAACTAGGTAGTGAAGACCTCTTGAGTGGCTGAATACATCAATAACAAACACATTATTTTATTTTTGTGCTAATAGATTATTATGCTTTGAAACACATATTTTTACTGCTGCTTTTATAAAGTAACAACTTTTTTTTGTTATTCTGGAAACATTACCTTTCTGACACAAGTTGATGCACTTTATGATGTGTGATTTTGCTTGTTGAAAATCAATAACACCTAATGCAGACATTAAACATTCTGAACATGCAATTAATCAATATGGTGTGATGGGATATTGAACCCCAGGCATTTTCCTAGCAAGACTCTTTTGCACACAAGATGTGGCTAAAAGGCAATTTCACGCTCCATTACAAGAAGTTTCAAGAGAAGTGTCAGCATTATCTTTTTATATGAGGGACTTATCCACTGAAGCCAAAGTTGTCAACCCTGACATTGTGTAAGATCATATCAAACGGACTACTCCTGCCAGCCATTTCCAACGTATGTCCATACTGTCTGTGCTTTTGTAGTATTTTTAAAGAATTGAAGTTATCTTTCTTTTATACAAAACATAATTTTATTTAAGAGACTATTACGATCACTGTATCACACAACACGGTTTTGTTTTATATGTATGCTATACCACGGAATTAATCAATCTGCTGTAGTTATGTTTGTCTGTCACATTAAATATCTTATACCATAATATTTTCTTGAAATAAACACAAGGATGTCATGCATTGTTAAATTCTTAGGGCATAAGAAAAGCTGCATGCTAAATACGTTTAGAATATATATAAATACATCATGTAAGAATTTGTTATCCAAGTTAGTTTTTTTTATGGATATTTTATTGAAGCTCCTGAAACATTTGAACACTTCTGTACCTTCCGCTCAATCAACAAAAGGAATCTCTGAAGTTTAAGTACTTTCTCACCAGCTTATGGTCAACAGCTCCCATAAATTGGCACCAGATTTATAGCAAAAGTTAATTAAAGATCAATATAGGTTGCTGCATTGTGTTAAGATATATTTTGCTGTACGACTATTCCCATTCAAGTGAAATATGAACCATTGCATAGATTTTGAATACAAAATAAAGCTAGAGAATGTAGAAGTCACACGATTCTCGCTCTTGGCAATTATTTAGCCTTTAATAACCCCACGATGCGACATTGGCCTGCAATGATATCATGCCATCCTTGTGGTAATTACAGTTTGGAAACACATGATGGCAGCACTTTTCAGCTTTTTGTGCAGACAATGTGCTTGAGTCTGACGCAAAATCTGATGAAAACAACTGGTAAGCCTGTATCAATACATTTCCTCCGTAAAGCTTAATAATTCCCCAGTGTGCCTGTCTTAATAATGCCAAATGACGAGATTTACTGTCAAATAGAATATGCGCTGTCAAGAAGAAAGTCCATTAGGGTGAATTAGTCCATAGTGAATAAAGGTATTTTCAAGAGCAGGCAGTCATGTAACATGAAGTGACTCCTACTTTGGTAAATTAATCGGCTAATTCAGCATGGAAAATATGTCAGTAAAACTTCCATTGTCTCAAACGTAGCTCACCAAATGACAAGTTTGAAAGGTCAGCTTTCTGTTTCTTTACATTAATAGATCTCATTGCATGAATTAGACAATTGCTTTGGAGACCATAATAAGTGTCAACGTCCACAAAGCAGAGCATGCAAGTAAACCAAAAAAGACAATGCCACTTGGTTATAGATTTAATATATCCATCTGCATTTTTGAAGTAACCTGTCATTACTATTTTATTTATTATTAAGGTTTACTTAGGTAAGAACCAAGTTTATGTAAAAGTCTTTGTGCTCTATATCATAACAATAAATTAAGTGTTCTGGAATTATAGCCATTTCATTATGGTACGTAGGATGTTCTAAAAAATAGAGCATAATGTTAAATTACACTAATTGATATATTTGGGAAATATTTGAAATTGGCCAAACTCAATATGTCCTGCCATTATTTGTTTATGGATTTAACTTAATCTAATAATATACCCCCTTCCTCCACACCCGACCCCACCCCCTTCTTTCGCTTGCAAGCTATAGGTTAGCCTGGGCAGATTTATTTGTTTTCTTGTCAAACACCATAACACCCAGCAGCTAGCACCCATAGCATGCTAGCCACACCAGTGCCATGACAAGTCATGCATATCCTCACGCCAGCGGCATGCTTCCACGGCCAGTTGTCCTCTTGCTGCCCCCTTGCGCCACACACTTATGTTGAGCCCTATTGGCCCAGTATACTCCAAAACATATTTATGGTGGAGCTCCTACACTCCTGACCTTTAATCTTTGCAGGAGGCATTTTGGTTTCGATGGTGACGTTAAGAACAAACACAAGGGACATTCAGTGTAGTTTGTCCCTAGATTTTAACATGAGGGACTGTCCTCAGGCATTTATTCTCAGGGTCACCTACAGGCAAGGTAACCTCAGGGTTTGTGTGTGTGTGAGAGAGAGACAGAGAGAGAGAATGAGAGCAACAGAGGGCATATGTGTGTGTGAGAGACAGAGGAGAGGAAGAGAGAGGCTTGATGTGTGTGTTCTGTGTATGTTTAAAAAAAGTGTGATTGGATTGACCATCAGGTGTGCAATGCCCATGTGGGTTCGTGGAAATGAGTTCCATGTGCACGTTTTGAGAATAACTGCCCCATGCTGAGATTTAGCTGTTGAACTCTTTGGAACCTAGACTGAAGAAGATGCATATATACCAGAATATACACATGATGTCACAACAGCACCCAAACCCCAAGTCCCAAAAGAAGATCATCATATAGAATGACAAGAAAAGACATTTCAATGAGCGTTCAATGTTTATGTTCAGTCGTAAATATATGGTATAATACATAGTGATTCAAATGGTAGATGGCAGCAGCATTACTTGGCTCACTAGAATGGAAAAAAATGATTTTTGTTTTGACTGTTGAGATCTGCAGACGGAAATGAAAATGTATTGAAAATCTGGTTAAATTTCAATCTTTATTGTCATACAAATCTACACTGGTACAATCTGTCTTTCAATGTAGCTCTTGCCCACATTTCCTTTGCCAAAAGAAACACTGTCCTGACAGCCATACTCATGCATGTACATAAACACACACACACACACAACACTAATGGTTGATGACTTTGGAAGGGAATAATTCATATTTTCTGTAAAAGATGCATACATTGTCAGCTTTATTCGACTTCCATGGCCAAGCTTAAAATTGACTACCTTAAATTGAATGTTAGGATATTTTTAAACTTTATCAGGGCTGTTGGTAAGTGCTGACTTTACATTTTTCTGCTTCTTATGCAACTCATTAACATTTTCACCAATTGTAGAGTGACTGGCTCAGCTAAGTTTAGGACATTGAGCCAAGGCAGCTTTCAAGCTCCCCACTGATGGTTGCCTATGAAAAAAAACTAATAAATAAACCTTCTTACAGTCTCTCAACTCTCTGTATAGGATTTGAGGTGTACCAGGAACTTAAGTGCTGAATAACACCCCATTTGATGCTTACAAGCCATTTATTAGCAGAATAGCAATCTCTACATATTTTTGAATACTGGCATTACATTTAAGTTGAATATATAAGACATCTGGGCTTGTAGAAGTGAGTCTCAGTAAAATGAGAAGCAAGAAGGGAGTAAAGGAAAACCAGAAATTCCAGGTTGTAAGAATTGTAAGGTTATATTTAAAAAGGTCATTCATGACTCAGGTCTCATTGAATGGATACCTCTTTGTGCCAGCACCAGATGGTGAATTGAAGGAATACCAAAGCTTGTAAAGTATGTCAACATTTCCATTGTAAACTACTGCATTAATCTGATTGTTCTCAAGAGTATTGTCCACATGTAAATATAATCAACCTTAGCAAGTGATTCTTCTGACTAGATCATTATAATAACCAAACTGAAATTTAGAATTTTATACAAAAACATTTCACCAAACAAGACATCCCATTACAGATACAGTAGCATGCATCACTGTTACTGTAATTTAAAGGTAAAACATTAAACACAATTGTTATTATCCCTCTATGATGAGAAGAAAGTAGAATCAGCCTGAAACCATTGGGAAATTATTTCAATTGGAATCATCCTGCAACACTGAACAAAGGCTTTGGGCTAACTCCAAGGAACTGTATTATTGACAGAATAATTAATCTGTTGCCAACCCAATGTTAAAGGGCGAGTCCTCTTCAAGGAATGAAGATGTATTACTCCCCTGGCTTTTGCCTCCCAGACACCCTGCATTTCTTGGAAAGACAATCACAGTGATGCAGAGATTATGACATTTTGTCCCCAACATTTTGGAATTTAGTGTAAAAGACACGAGCATGTGAATGGTAACACATACAGAGGCTAGCAGGCAGGCAATTACATAATCTTGTCCATTCACATAACCAGCACTCTTAAAGACAACACACACACAGGCTTTATTTCTCACAGAACCCACATTATGTCTTAACCCAGAGATGCACATGCACAAAGATACAGTTACAAAACCAGGATCCCCTCCACAGCATAATTGGTTGATGAAGAAGAGAGTTTGGATGAGTCTCATTATCAAGGAAAGAAGATACACACAATAAACATTATTCCTCTCCTTTGGCTAAACCTCTCATTGACTGCCTCATCATTACTTTTTATTTGGATATTTGTAATTTAAAAAATCCAGCAATGCTTTGTTCTTGTCCATTCACATGTTGGTCACTCTCAAAGACAAACACTGCATTCACAGAAAATACAGTCACTCGTTCTCACCCCCACCCTTGCCCTCACCTAAAATGGATGGGCCAGCAAATCTACCACTGCGGCACAACCCCCTTTCTCAATTAATATCAGTGCATCTCTCCGTGCTGGAGATGAAGGAGGATCTGACAGAATATAATATTTCAGATTCTCTAGCCCTGTGAAGCCGAGAGCTGCTGTCCCTCTCTCGGTGTCATTGAGGGGGAAAGTGTAGGGGAGAGAGAGCCGGTGGGGAGGGACATGTCCGCTTCTGTTTGTCACCATCCACTCCATGGCCGGCCGTCAGTGACGCCTGCCTGCCCAGCACACCGAGGGCTCCTGGGAGCCTCTCGCGCCTGTTGCTCATCCACCTAGGAGGTGGTGATGGACTACCCCTCCAACCTCTGACCAAACACACACACATTATGTATACATCCATCCCTGTGTGTGTGTTTGTCCAGGTGTGTGTATGATAGACATGTCAAAAAAGTTCAGGATGAGGGGACATTTGCTTATGTGTATAATTATGTGTGTGCAATGTGTGATGGGGTAGAAATGTCGTCAATAAGTGCCAGCAGGCAGGGGATGTGAGGGAGTAAATCTCAGCCTCCCCCTTTCCCTCCCTCCCTCGTTCCCCACTCCTCTAGGCCTTTTGCTTCCTTCTGCATGATTCAACTCCCCAACGCACAGGTCATCAGCTCAACATGGTAATGAATGAATGAATTCCAAACCAAGCTGAATTAAACTGCAATCACAAGACGCAAATGTGATGTCTTAGTCAAGCTGTCTCTTGCATTAAGGTTATATAATTGAGGGAACAGGAGAGTACAGCTGTGCATTTATATATGTGTGTGTGTTTGTGTATGTTTCAGAGGCTTGGCTAGCATGACTGCCTCCTTCTCGTTTAGAATAACACCTTAATGTCAGCGTGCTTATTTGAGGATTTCTAAAGAGCAGCGTAGAGGCAGTTCTTTAAAAAGGTTCCTCCTAATTTTTCTCTTTAATTTAATTTTCTATTCATAAAAATAATTGACAGAAATAGACTAGACTAGTCTTCTACAGTTTCCTTATCAGCCTTTCTGCATTTTACTGTAGCTTGCAGATTGAATATGTTTCGTAGGTCCTGAAAATATAATATGTTCTAAGGCTGTCTTAATAGATAGCAGTGTGAATAGCAGGAGTCTTACATGTAGTAATATTTGTACTGACAATAACATCAGAATGGAGCAAATCCTGGGTCCTTATTTATAAGACAAGCACATTTACGTGGTATGCCGTGTATGGCAAGATGTACAAGATTGTGAATCATTGGTTACATGCTTGTGTACCCATGCAGCCTTGAAGGGTTTGTCCCTGTGGAGGCAGGGCCTTTGCTGACTGGTGCAGATATGTTGCTCTAATCCATTGCTGTCCTGTGCTAAAGTCTGAAGCTGACACTGGTCAGACTGGTAACAAGCCAAAGAAAAGTTAGACACAATAGGGTTGAGTGTATATGTGTGTGGGGATGTGGAGTTTTTTTTTCAATTTGACATGTGTGGCCATGTCTGGGTTAGTTTAGTGTTTAATGTATTTTTAGACTAGATGCACTGTGGGAACAGGATCACAGTTCCACCATATTTTATTCTAATCTAGCCTTTGTACCATATAGCCTGCAGCAATACACATTGCTCATTCTGAACAACAGTGCAGTACCATGCACATTCATATCATTGTTCTATTTGGAGAATTACACCAGAACACCAGCATGCTTTGCGAAGGCTGTGTATCTCTTTCACTCTCAGACAGTCAGTCTATAGAAATGCACATTGTATCAATCGGTCAATGCTAAAGCAAGCTCATACCAAAATGCACTGCACACAGTGTATTCCTAGGGGCGGTATGCAACAACATGTTTGTAATCCACAAACGTCAACACACACACGCATGGCTCGTTATAATAATTCATTAGGCATTTGTTGATTGTGTGTTTTTCCAGTTCCAAGGGAGAGTTAGCATGCTGTTACAGTCTACACTGTTGGTTCATGCATTGTGCTTCTGAAGGTACTACACAGGCTTTTGAATAACATAGGGTATATTTATATTATCTGTTTGGCAAGATCATCTTTAAGCTGTTTCCCCATGTCACTGCAGTAAGTCAAAGAGTATGTAAATGGTTAGTAATTTTGTTTTATGATTTAAGTTAATTTATGAGAAAAAGTTGAGACAAGAACCATGATCGAGATATTGCTGTTGCTATCTACTATCTACTATTATCTTTTGATAATAGATCTATTATCAATAGATAATAGTTGCACATTGTAGTTTATCAAAGAACACTGTCGTGTTATTTTTGTTTATCGCAGCTATTAGCTGAGCTGTGACTACTTTGCAGTACGGACAGTAAATAAAGACTGTTCCTTGATTCTGAACCTGATTTGACCACCGGAATACTGATCAAATCGTTTTTTTGATCAGTTTCTATATGCACTATTTGTCCATTGTTTGCATAAAGAATTTTCTTGAGCTCCACATTTCAGCGGTTGGGGTTTTACTTGTGGCAGTTTCTTCCAGAACAGTCTTGCAGAAACAACCAGCCCCTTGCTCCTCCCTAGAGGAACAGAAATAAACGGCTGTAATTTTGAACAAGTGCATGGAGGCAAGCGGCTAATGATATCTATTCAGTTTTGTCTCAGAGCAAAGGGCTTTCAGATGTAGGTCACAAGCTGATTCATACAAGAATCATCCTTGCGAAACAAAAACTCCCATACCGACAATATGGAGATGTTCAGCTTGCAACAACTGAATCTGCCAATACCACCGTCTCTCTCCCTATTTCCTTCATTTGTCCAAAGCTTGGAAAATCTTGCAAACCTTCCATGCTTCCTGCAGTACACTCCTCTCATTTGCATTGACTAGGGCCTTGCTGGACAAGTATGGCATGTAACAGAATGGAGTCAAAATTGAATTAAAAGTGTCAACAGTAAAGTTTGTGTGATTTTGGAGTACAAAACAATTACCAATAATGTAAAATCCGAGAATGTATAATCCTGGCAAACCTACAAATCAATTTAACAAAATAGTATACCGTGTACTTTACATATTTACAGTTATTTGTTTGAGGGTGTGTTCAGGGTCACTTAGGACTGTATGTCATGTCCGTCAAGTAATCACCTAAATTAATCCACACAGAAACAGTGTTGTGTCAAAGTAACTATTCTGAGCAAGTCACGTCATATAGGTTGAATTTCTTTGGATCATAATCGTGATGAAAGCTCTATTTTGGACCTAGCCCCAGTCTTCGGCTAAATGATAGCGACTCATTTGGTTTAAGGGTATAATTCAACAGTGTTCATGTACCACCTTTCAAGCACAACTTTGATAGCATGATTAATTTGACAGTGTTAACTGTGTGACAAAACCTAAGTTGAAACCCTGTCCTGCTAAGTTGATTTTGATTGAACAAAAAGACGCATTTAGAAGCAGAAATAAGATATGACTATACGTGTCAATCAGGGTCTTCTGTCATCCTCATTAATATTTACTGTATCTTGTCAATGGTCGATACACTATTTTTCACATCGTTGACTGAGGACAGCAATTCAGGGTCCATCAAATCATAATTAGTTCCCAAAATACATAAATGACATAATCATGTAAAGTATAAGAAATTAGTCAGAATGCCTTTGCTTTTAGTCACAAGTGTAAGTAAATTTGGTTTGAGGCATAGACAGCTAGAGTTAGAGGTTTGTATCCTTTGACTTTGAATGTATTGTTGGAGTTGTCCTTGTGCTTGGCCCTTGGCAGAGATTCCATGTAAAACGACCAGACTTTATTAATAGCTTGTCATGTTGAATTCTGGGGCATGTAGTTTTCATTGGTTTCTAAGCGGAATCATGAAATATGGGCATTTGGATCAGTTTTTCATGTTAATGTAATGGCCACAAATGACAACACACACAACATTCTGTAACCTTCAATCAAAGCTTCACATTACCCCTGTTCGGCACAGTCTTCTAGACACGGAGTAGATCGTCCCATTAACATGTAACCCCTACACTCATCACTCAACATTTGCTTGGGTTTTTAATGCTATTTTAAACATGCTGTCTTTCATCTCATGACAGGAAAGTCCACCAGCCATAACAGTCACACAACGAGCCTTGACCCTGTCCACCCTCCCGCAGGTGAACAGAGGGGCATCCCCCTGTCATTTAACAAATGTCATGTGTTTGAAGAAGAAGAAACCTTTATTCATCATGCTATATAACATACTGGGTGCTGGGAGCAGAGACGCCAATACACACACATGTGTATTGGCAATACACTCAAATGTCCACAAAGGACATTTTTCTTCAGCATTTTCCCATACTGTTTCCTTCCTCTGAGTGCAGCCAGGAGCAGTAATCAACCAGATCAAGGCTTCTGGGACCAAGTCCACGTGCTCACCCCATGACTGGATGAGCACATGGTCTTTCACATTCTGTAATGAAACTCCATGTGAAATAGCGTTTAAAGAAACACTATTTGTGTTTCAGAACAATTCTGAGAAAGATTAATTTGGCAACTGGGTATGTCAGTGGCATGATTAAAATGACAAGAAATTAATTAAATGACTTGACACTGCTTCAAGTTTTATTCCACCCCCTAACAGTGGTATATTGCCAGAGAAGACAAACAAAATACATTTAACAATCAATGTGATGCTTGCCAATAATGCATCACATTGAGGAGTGCAGGCATGTCTATTCATCATTGTTGCTGCGGTTAAATCATAATATGATATATTGGCAAATGATGGATATGGGTCGATTTTATCGGCAAGACTTATGATCAGACCACTTTTGGCAGGCACCTTTGCGAGTCTGCTTGAAGTTGAATTTGAATGAAATATTAAGTTGGCATCCCCTTTTGTAATAGTTTGGTGTTGGCAAAACTGATATATTTTTTATGCAACATGAATGTCCATCAGATTTCTTCCCTAACCAAGTATAGAAGTAAATTGAATAGCATGAACCATTCAAGTATTTTAATCAATTGACTTTATATTTGATGCTTTTACCAACAAAATTGGGTAATGGGCACTTCACACAATCTTTTGTATATGCTTACCATCAATACATCATGCAAGCAAAGTCAATTATGACTTGGTGGAAATACACAAGAAATTAAACTTTTCCTCTATCAACACTGTTTTGGGGGGCTAAAGTAGCTGATATCAATAAAGTTCTCACCCACAAACAAATTGCACTTTTACATCATATGCATGGTGGATTGACAAAGTGACTTCAAGTGACCCTTTGACCCCTTAAGATTCATTGTACTTTCCAAGCGCAGTTAAAAGATAGTTTAACAGCTAACATAAAAAAATGTATGCAAATATGAAAAATGACATCCCCAATTATTTTCTGATTAACCGTGCTTTCCTCCAGCTTGAGTGATTGACAGAGATACGTTAAGGAGGAAGGCATGGCTGGAAAGTAGCTGCACACTCCCTAAAATTTAAATTAACATTCCGCTGGCAATGTGCTGTCCGTGTTTCTAAACAACTCTCAGAGGGCCTCATTATCTTACAGAACATGTAAAAAGGGGACTTTCATATTTTACTGAAATATTTCCACCTTTAAGGGTTCTAGTTACTCTACTGCAGACTTTTGAAATCCCTATCATAACAACCACATCTGGAAAATCAAGTATCTGTGGAGCCAGTAGAAATAAAAACCTATTAATAACTTTTTTCAGTTTCCACAATTGACAAGTTGGCTTTTGTTAAATGCAGCTAATACATGTTTTGTCAGTGGTAACAAGACACTAAGTACATGAAAGGGACAAAGCCATCTTGCAGATTATCCCTCATTTGACAGCATCACAATGGACTTCTTCCAAAAGTACGGACTAAACCAAAGACGCAAATCCCCGAACAAAAAATGCTGTCATTAAAGGAATAAACAAAGGAAGAGCTTTTTTTATTTTTATGTATTAGTTGCCCAGATTCTACAACATGTGTGCATGTTTGGGTGAAGTCCAGGTTAGGGCGTGTAAGAGAAAAGTGGACCAAAATCACTCACAATTTCAATGAACCATAATTCAATGCATCTTTGAGCAGAAGTTGGTACACAAAGGGAGACAGTATACAATAGTATACCTATCAATCTGTGTCTGTCAGATGTTGCGTTATTAATGGGAGCTTGAGCTTGAGAGTTCACTAAACCTGTTTCTAACATACGGTGGAGGTAGACCTTTGTTATGTAAAGACCCAAAGAACATATGGGTGGATTTTGGCAGGGATTTTACAGGCCAACAGACAATAGCTCACCTCCACTCCCACTCAACACTCATTGCCTTTGTGTGCTAACTCAAACGTCAGCCTTTGAATGTCTCATGTTCCCATCCATACTTTTTTGATGTATAACTCATTACTTACTGTATACAGATCTCTGTATTTGTTTGTCAGCTGTTCCAGAGATGTTGACAATTTGTTGACAGTTGAAATAAATTAACAAGGTTTTCTCCACTCCCAGTGTCCTATTTGATAGGGTTTTGCCAGAGCAGGTTTGTGTAGAACACTGCCGGCACCCTTTCAACCATTTCCACAACTTTTTCCATCAAATTTGGGAACATTCTTCAAAGCATTCAGAAGATTATAACGATTCAGGGTTTCCTCTAAAAAGTATATTTTGTTAAATCTGTGCTAGTCTTTATGCCAGACTGACACTTCAGTTGTACGTTGTTTTAGTTGAGTTGTTGTCACTGCAGTGCTTACCTGACAGTCTTCCAAGTGCAGTCGTTGACAGGTGGTGTTTACCTCTTTGCTGTTTTGTGGGCATCTGCTCGAGGACTGTCAGGGTCCGCAGAGTGGGCGTGGAGAGCGCTGGAAGAGTATGAGTCGTAGGAGGACCCACTAGCGGCCAATGTCAGACACAACGTTTCCACAACATCCATGCAATATTTGAAGCAACATTGTGTAACAACATTATTTTTTCACATGGTTAACAAATGCACTCTTTCTCATCACTTGTGGTTGATGGCTTGAAAATGCATAAAGTATGTGGGCTGCATTGAAGAGCTGAATGCTGATATGAACGTGCATAGTAACATTATACCATCACACAGGAAACAAACTCATAGGCTGATTATTTAGACATCCTGTATGTCTAAAGTGTACGTTTTGGAAATGTCAAACTAATGTCAAGTCTAAATCATTTTTAAATGAATTACTTGTTTGTACTACTTACCACTTTAATACCTTTCTTTGTCAAGTGGTGATTTTGTGCTGGTGCTGGTATTCATCCTCAAGAATATCCAGTTGTGGGAGCTACACTGGACATGAATGCTGCTGGAAGATGCTACCAGTGACCTGTTCTTCTGATGATAAATAGCAGCAAGCATATGGCAAGATTGTTGCTGTCACACATTTTCATGGGGCGCTAACTCATTATGCTCTGAGTTTTTAATTGCCAGCATCCCCTCCCAGCCTTTGCTAAATCCTATTCCGTAAATGATTAAATGGACAAACAATTCTCTTAAAACTGTGAGGTTGAACAACAAAAATAAAGGCACTGGAGAGTTGACAATATTTCCTTGGCTTGGCTTTGAAGGGTTGATTTATTGATTAAAGGGGATGTGATTTCAAGACGTCACGAAAAAAGAACACTTGTCTTGCTGCGTTAATACACCAATTTACTGGCAACAGGCATGTAGATGGGCAAAATTCCAATTTCCAAATGGAATTTCGATTCATTTTCTAAAATGACTCCGGTTCAAGTTGAATCGATCCAAACTCTGCTACAGTCAACAATATGTTCCATGAGATAAAGCACCAGAGAGGTAAGAAGAGGTAAAGTGAAGATTGGCTGGTGTTGAATCCTGTGGTCCGATTTGAGCCATTCCTATTGAAAAATAGGCTGTTCACCAAATGACATCTACTTATATTGCACTGAATGTTGTCAATCAGTGCCATATGTAATTTTGCATTGCATTTTGTCAACTGTCTTCAATCAACTTATTACGGCATGATGGGTAGCTAACACCGAGCCAGCTAGCTTTATTGTATTATGATTTTCCTGTCTCTGAGACATATTCACTTTTAAAAGGGCTCCACAAGATGTTCTTCTCAATGATTACAATACAGTCAAGTATAAGGCTCTGGATGCTTGACAACATTTAGTCAGATCTGTGGAGAAGGGTGTCTGGGGGCGTCAGGAGTATGAAAGAAGTTTTTAATCACCGCATGGGTACATAAAAGCACCAACAGTAGCTGTGCAGATAATGTTCTTTTTAAATTTCATTTAGCAGATGCTTTCATTCAAAGCAATTTGAACCAGCAACATCTTGATCTGCCATCAAATGCTCCACCACTGAGCTCCACCAATCCCTGGTGAGCTGCTCTTATCCCCATATTGTATGAGGGATTTTGGAAATTACTATGGGGAGACAATACAATTCCCAAAAGTAGCTTTCACTAGAGAGCAAGTGATGTGTGGGTTTCTGGATTCAACTGCATTTGCTTTCAATACTGTTGTAGGCAATACTGTGAATCCTGTGTATACTTGTATTATTTTCATTATTTTAATATTGATAATTTTGTAGTACATTTACTTGGGGCTGTGAAAGCTGAATTTCCCTTCCGGGATGAATACATAAATGCAGTTCCGGCTGATCAAAATCCTTCCTACACGTTTCCAACCAGCCATATTGTTGTCTCACATCCCTGTCTGTAATTCACCAAACCACAACATATAGAATATTTAATTTAAACCATCAACCTATCTGGATGATTTCCTGCATAAGATCTTACTGGTAACACACACAGAGTGCTTACTTACATTTCATCACTATATCAACTAGGGAAATTTAAACAGACCAGCTCAAACCATTTAAAACTGTCATCTGTTGCGACCAGAGGTCACAAAGCCTATGTGCCCAAACATGTGGTGGGAAATAGATGGAGTCATAAGTGGGTAGAAACATTATCATTAATGTTTAATTAGCAGAAATGCTCACGGGAAAACATATCCCATCTGTTTGAATATGGCATACCTTGTCCTTCAAAGTCCATCAGAAGGCTGCATTGCATGGCAGCCTACTGAGTACAGGTCATTTGCCATAAAGGGTGTGTTTGTGAAAGCGTGACGGACAACATTGCTCAGGACTTGAATTGTACATGAAGACAAATATCGATTCACAGATAGAATAAATGTTGGGCGAACCTATCCACATGATATTGTGTAGAGGCAACTTTGTGAGTTGAGCAAAACAGCACAACATCTGATATGTAAATGAGAAAGCTTTTTATAAAAACTTTTCTTTTTAAGTTTAATGGCTTGTAATACGTTCTCTTCATGGAAAACATGAGGACTGACATTGCAGGTGATTTTAAATAAAACAACCAACGCCTACTCTGGAACATACTGAAACAAAACAGACTGCTTGTTTGCTTGTCACTTTCCTGTTGCATTTCATTTTTATGATTTCGCAATTTTTATGAGTTGTGGAATCACTGAACTGTGGGTAGCAATGGAGGTGAGACAGACTACAGAAAATCTTCTCCATATGTCCACATCCGTGGCTGCCCCAGTTTCCATTACAGTTCCATTCTCTCTGCAAGTCTGGCTGCCCAAGCAGACGCTCCTAGCTTTCAGCGAATGATTCCCCAGTGCTGCGGCCGCAGAGGAGCATTTGGCGTCTCAGAGAGAATGGTGAAGGGGGCCGGGCAGCCTCCGATCTCTGGCAGGGGCCTCAGGGTCGGCCAACGGGCACGAGTCGGCACACCATCTGCCACTCTACGCCAAATCAACTCGAGTCTCCCTCAGTCTCCCCCAGCCTCAGAGCTTCCCTACAAAACAACTTTGTGAACCCCATGGGGGGTTTCTGACGGCATCCCTGACTCTCAAATCTATCACTAATAATCACCCCAAAATAGCTCAATCATCAGTCTATTGAGTGCCCTGCTTTCTTCAGTTGCTGTCTGTTATCTAACGGTTCATCAGTGGCTTTGTTTTTACCCACAATTCCTTTTTCTTTCGCTGTGTGTGCATTTTGCGTTCCTGATCTGGATTTGACATAGATGGGTGATCATTTTGCCGTGGGAGCTTTAAATGAGATTGTCAGCCGTCCTATAGTGTGCTCCTCCTTTCGAGTTGGTGGTTGTGGGGAGGATCTGTGAAACAGCTAGTTGACATGCAAACAAGAAGTCATAGGAAACATTTTCATTGGATGTGAGATGATTATAAGAAAGATTGACATTTACTTGGCATTCTTACTGTTTTGGCCCTTCAGGTAATTTTCCAGCATACACAGGCTTAAAAGGAAGGCCAACTATTTTGCAGACATACAATACTTCAAACAATCTTGCGGAGTGAATGCCTTTTGTTTCCCTGCAAGCCATTTGTTACTATTTTCATTTACAAAAACATACAAAAAAAAAAAAAAAAAAAAAAAAAAAAAAAAAAAAAAAAAAAAAAAAAAAAAAAAAAAAAAAATAAACCCCTCCTTGAGTCACCACCTTACCGCGGTGGAGGGGTTTGCGTGTCCTAGTGATCCTGGTAGCTATGTTGTCGGGGGCTTCATGCCCCTGGTAGGGTCACCCAAGGCAAACAGGTTCCAGGTGAAAGACCAGACAAAGCGTGGCTCAAAAAACCAACCATGAAGAAATACAACAATGGTTCTCAGTTGCCCCTGCCCGGAAGCGGGTCACCGGGGCCCCCCCCTGGAGCCAGGCCCGGGGGTGGGGCTCGATGGCGAGCACCTGGTGGCCGGGCCTTTTCCCATGGGGCCCGGTCGGGCACAGCCCGAAGAGACAACGTGGGACCCTCTTCCAGTGGGCTCACCATCCGCAGGAGGGGTCATGGGGGTCGGGTGCAGTGTGAGACGGGCGGCGGCCGAAGGCGGGGGCCTTGGCGGTCCGATCCTCGGCTGCAAAAGTTAGCTTTAGGGACGTGGAACGTCACCTCGCTGGCGGGAAAGGAGCCTGAGCTGGTGCGCGAGGTAGAGAGTTTCCGGCTAGATATAGTCGGCCTCGCCTCGACGCACAGCGTGGGCTCCGGAACCAGTCTCCTTGAGAGGGGCTGGACTCTCTTCCACTCTGGAGTTGCCCTTGGTGAGAGGCGTCGAGCTGGGGTGGGAATACTGGTTTCCCCTCGGTTCGGCGCCTGTACATTGGGGTTCACCCCGGTGGACGAGAGGGTAGCCTCCCTCCGCCTTCGGGTGGGGGGACGGGTCCTCACTGTCGTTTGTGCTTATGCACCAAACGGCAGCTCAGAGTACCCACCCTTTTTGGAGTCTCTGGGGGGGGTGCTGGAAAGCGCTCCTCCTGGGGATTCCCTCGTCCTCCTGGGGGACTTCAATGCTCATGTGGGCAATGACAGTGAGACCTGGAGGGGCGTGATTGGGAGGAACGGCCCCCCCGATCTGAACCCGAGTGGTGTTTTGTTGTTGGACTTCTGTGCTAGACACGGTTTGTCCATAACGAACACCATGTTCAGGCATAAGGGTGTCCATATGTGCACCTGGCACCAGGACACCCGAGGTCTCAGTTCGATGATCGACTTTGTAGTCGTGTCATCGGACTTGGGGCCGCATGTCTTGGACACTCGGGTGAGGAGAGGGGCGGAGCTGTCAACTGATCACCACCTGGTGGTGAGTTGGCTTCGATGGTGGGGGAGGACGCCGGTCAGGCCTGGCAGGCCCAAACGTAATGTGAGGGTCTGCTGGGAACGTCTGGCGGAACCCTCTGTCAGAAGGAGCTTCAACTCCCACCTCCGGGAGAGCTTCGATCATGTCTCGGGGGGGGCCGGGGACATTGAGTCCGAATGGGCCATGTTCCGGGCCTCCATTGTTGAAGCGGCTGACCGGAGCTGCGGCCGCAGGGCGGTCGGTGCATGTCGCGGCGGTAACCCTCGGACCCGGTGGTGGACTCCGGAGGTGAGGGATGCCGTCAAGCTGAAGAAGGAGGCCTATCGGACTTTATTGGCTGGTAGGACTCCAGAGGCAGCTGATGTGTACCGGCAGGCCAAGCGGAACGCGGCTTTGGCGGTCGCGGAGGCAAAAACCCGGGCATGGGAGGAGTTCGGCGAGGCCATGGAGAATGACTTCCGAACGGCTTCAAAAAGGTTCTGGACCACCATCCGGCGGCTCAGGAGGGGGAAGCAGTGCTCTGTCAACACTGTATACGGTGGGGATGGTGCGCTGCTGACCTCGACGGGGGACGTCCTGGATCGGTGGAAGGAATACTTCGAAGACCTCCTTAATTCCACCAACACGCTTTCCGACGTGGAGGCAGAGTCTGGGGACATCGGGGGGGGCCCTTCTATCTCTGGGGCTGAGGTCGCCGAGGTGGTTGAAAAGCTCCGCGGTGGCAGGGCCCCTGGGGTGGATGAGGTCCGCCCGGAGTTCCTTAAGGCTCTGGATGTTGTAGGGCTGTCTTGGTTGACACGACTCTGCAACATCGCGTGGACATCGGGGACAGTGCCTCTGGACTGGCAGACCGGGGTGGTGGTTCCCCTCTTTAAAAAGGGGGACCGGAGGGTGTGCTCCAACTTTAGGGGGATCACACTCCTCAGCCTCCCTGGGAAAGTCTATTCAGGGATCCTGGAGAGGAGGGTCCGTCGGATTGTCGAACCTCGGATTCAGGAGGAGCAATGTGGTTTTCGTCCTGGCCGTGGAACAGTGGACCAGCTTTATACCCTCCGCGGAGTCCTGGAGGGTACATGGGAGTTCGCCCAACCAGTCTACACATGTTTTGTGGATTTGGAAAAGGCGTTCGACCGTGTCCCTCGGGGGCTCATGTGGGGGGTGCTCCGAGAGTACGGGGTACCGGATTTCCTGATCGGGGCTGTCCGGTCCCTGTACGACCGGTGCCAGAGTTTGGTCCGCATTGCCGGTAGTAAGTCGAACCTGTTTCCGGTGAGGGTTGGACTCCGCCAGGGCTGCCCTATGTCACCGATTCTGTTCATTACCTATATGGACAGAATTTCTAGGCGCAGCCAGGGTGTTGAGGGGGTCCGGTTTGGTGACCTCAGGATCGGGTCGCTGCTTTTTGCGGATGATGTGGTCCTGTTGGCTTCATCGGGCCGTGACCTTCAGCTCTCGCTGGAGCGGTTCGCAACCGAATGTGAAGCGGCTGGGATGCGAATCAGCACCTCCAAATCTGAGGCCATGGTAATCGACCGGAAAAGGGTGGAGTGCCATCTCCGGGTCGGGGAGGAGATCCTGAACCAAGCGGAGGAGTTCAAGTATCTCGGGGTCTTGTTCACGAGTGAGGGAAGAATGGAGCGCGAGGTCGACAGGCGGATCGGTGCGGCGTCCGCAGTGATGCGGGCTCTGCATCGGTCCGTCGTGGTGAAGAAGGAGCTGAGTCGAAAGGCGAAGCTCTCTATTTACCAGTCGATCTACGTTCCTACCCTCACCTATGGTCACGAACTATGGGTAGTGACCGAAAGAACGAGATCGCGAATACAAGCGGCCGAAATGAGCTTTCTCCGTAGGGTGTCCGGGCTCTCCCTTAGAGATAGGGTGAGAAGCTCGGTCATCCGGGAGGGGCTCAGAGTAGAACCGCTGCTCCTCCGCGTCGAGAGGAGCCAGCTGAGGTGGCTCGGGCATCTGATTAGGATGCCTCCTGGACGCCTCCCTGGTGAGGTGTTCCGGGCACGTCCCACTGGGAAGAGGCCCCGGGGAAGACCCAGGACACGCTGGAGGGACTATGTCTCTCGGCTGGCCTGGGAACGCCTTGGGGTCCCCCAGGAAGAGCTGGCGGAAGTGGCCGGGGGGAGGGAAGTCTGGGCCTCCCTGCTTAGGTCACTGCCCCCGCGACCCGATCCCCGGACAAGCGGCAGATGACGACGATACAAAAAATAAAACATTTTTAAAAGGTCATGCTAATTTTAGCTCTTTTTTCTTCGAGGGTAAATATGTATACCTTTCAGTTTACAATCAATGCAGACAATCAAAGAACACTTCAGTCATATTTTAGCTGGGGCTGTGGAGAATCATTTTGTAGTGAAGAGTAAATGTAAGGTAAATGCTGCATCCTGATATGGTGCATGCCTTAGTTGTCTGTATGTGTGTGCTAATGTTAATGTCATATTGTTGTACTTTGTGACCGTTTTATAAAAGCAATAGTTCTCACGGCCATTGTATTTGGTTATTACCCTGTCTATGGCTAAAGGGCTGTGATACATTATGTCCAGGCCGGAAGCGAGTAAGTATAGCATTTCTCTGTAGCCTAATATCCACATAGCATTTGGTACTCCAGTTGTATAGCATCAATAGAAGCTCAGCATCAATTTCAACCAACTCCATGAAGTACATTATTCCAAGATCAGAACCACTGTCATATAACTCTGATTTGATTGTGTAGCTACTGGACAAAAATGTAGGCTATATATTCATATTTAAACCATGGTATGGGTGAATATTCGATTCCGATTGGCTGCACCTGGCTTTAAATATGTGCGTAAAATAGACCATTTCCACTGTTTCATGACCTTTCTTGACCTTTCAGTTTTCTGACTGTATGACCTATATTGCTGATTTGCAAAAATCAGTTTCTGGGGACTGTTTTCTTAAGCTTCAATAATTGACAAAATATATGGTATGCCTTTTCAACATGAAAACATTTCTTTTAAAATTGCCAGGGTATGCTTTTGCTGTAGTCCAGACAAACCACACTGGCAGTTACCATGACAACAACCAGAAATTTCCCTTTTCACTTCACCCAAGTGCATTTTACCCACCAGAGTGACACAGCTCCAGTTTCCCCTACACGTTACAAACCTCTTCACTCCTGTAGCGATAACGGAATTTCAGGTTGGCGAGGGAATACTCTTCTGCTGATATCCCGCTGCCAATGGGAGCAAAAATCGCATGACTGACAGAGTTATTTAGAATAGTAGGGTACCTCTCTCTCTTGCTTTGCATCAATGTCATGATGACAATTCCAGTGTTTTACAATGTAGTAAATATCTTCCACAGGGGAGAGTGATAGCCTACACTTAATGGCCATTTGAATAGATTAAATTATAATCCTATTCACACTCTTGGTCAAAGGCTATATATATATTTATAGCATAGCATCAAGCAAGAATGTAGTTGAAGGTGACATAGTTGTTTCGGCCAACAATACATAACAACACTGTATGACAACTTGTATTTGACAGAAATGCTAATCAAGTTGTATAAGTTATCTTAAGGCCCCATTCTTAACCCTAACAGACAAATACAGTTGGCAAAAGGGATACTGACCTCCTTTCAAAGCCACTCACATGTGCCTCGCACAACAAATTTTTACTAAAAAGGTATTGGCTACAATTCACAACAACCTTGAACTTGCGTTTAATAAAGATGTATTGTACAGTACTATTCATGAGGAGTCATTGGAACTGGCAGACATTACTTCAATGGTTTTTCCTTGACCTTTTGATCTGAAATGCAGAGGAGTCACGATCAATGAAGCTTTATGTGTTAGTGTTCACTGACAAATAGACTACAAGATACACTTTGGTTTTCACTTTTATAAATTAAAAAAATACAAATAGATAGAAATCAGTTTGAATGTGCTACGTACTTCATGGTTAGTAAATATATACGCATATTGTAGATTTAAGATAAAAAATAAAAAAGTCTTCAAAATGGTAGTCGAGTTTCAATGCGTATGCTCCTTGATCACAAATGTTTTGAATCTCTTTAACTGTCATTTTAATCAATCTAGAATGAAAGCAATTTGCCAGGGGTTGTTGGCTTGTCCAAGGCCAAGTGTCACTGAAAGTGTCACAGATGAACAGGCCTTTGGGGAGGTCAAGAGCCTGACACCACCTTTCTCTTCATACTGTTGTTTTTCAAATGTAAAAAAATGACTTCACCCCTCATAAAACTCAAAGTTTTGTTCCGGTACTCCCCTGGTTCTGTTACAAGAAAGAGGAAGGGGATGGAACGTTGCTGTATTGTCAAGAAGTGTACCTGTGCCTTTTGGGGATTTGGAAGGTGTCAAATGTCCAGAGCCTGTAGAGTACTGTACCAAGGGGCATTATGTTTCCAGTGCTGTGCTGGGGACAACAGAAACGATGAACACATTGGCTGGCATGCAGCGTAACGTTGGGCCTACCATGTGCTGGGATATTGTTCCCTGTCAGGTTTCATGTTACGCCTTTGAGTGATGGGGCCTATTCCTGGAAGACATATGCAGGCGCTAACAAAAGCAATGGAACCGGAAACAAACATTATTCCATATGTGGTCTGTGTGCATGTGAAAACACGTGTGGAGGTTTGAGGTATGTGCAATGGTTTGTGAAGATATGTGTATTGTGTAAATGACTAAATGAAATGACAAAATGTGTAGTTTTGGAATGTGCATATGTGAGTAGCCTACATGTGTTTGTGTTTGCATACACAGATTGCACCTTGTGTATCACCCCACTGTAGGTTCACCCAATGTTTAGAGACAGCTGTGATGACTGTCTAGCTAAATATAAACTCCACACAGGTCTAATATACATCCCTGTGGTCTAGCCTAGTGGTATACTCTGACCTTTTCAAGAGAACACCATCACACACAATGACAAATGCTTCACTTCTTTTTTCTCACATGGTGAAACATGATGAAGCAAGGCTATGAACTAAAGCATTCTGTATATTCTGTAATATTTTATATAATGTACTTTTTAGCATTGTATACATATTTCCTATCTTTAAAATATTCAATGTATACTTTGTGAAGTATAATTTATGTGGGTACTATTCACTCATGGACATTGAGTGTTGTCATAGGTGAGCATTCTGTCAATGCATCCCTGTGGATCTCTGTTCTTGAGGTAAGCACTAGGAACAGGTAGCACTGGGTGCATTGTTCCTTTGTTGGAAGCTTGACTGATGTGCTGGCTCAAGTCCACAAATCAAGTAATTGCACCACAACGGACCCATTTAAAATATTTAAACAGCGTCGAACATGAATGCCTCAGGCATCAGGTATCAAAACCAACCACCTAAAGGTCCCCTCTGAATAAGAATGTCCTGTCATCCTGATATTCTTCCCCTGCTGACAGCCTGATCCGCAGTGAGAGACACAAGGGGATGTTCATAAAAATATGCTGCATCATTTCATCTCTCTGGACAGTTGCAAACTGAGACACTCAGTGCCTGAGATATACACACACACAGTAGAAGGAGCTTTGGAAAATTAGCCTCCATCCAAGTTGGCAACAAATGTTTCACTGAATGACATTAGCATTCTACTGTTGAACTGTGATGACGGTGGATAAAAAGTACAGTGGATAAAAGCTGTCTCTCTAGTTTGATAAAATACTTATTTTACTGTAAAGTTATTATATTTGCTTTCTATTTTCCATCAATCAAGTAAAATAGTAAAAACATTCCTGCTGTTTTAAAGCATTACAGTACCATATATGTGCTACTGGTGGGATTAAAACTGCAGCATGTTACACAAACAATGGTTGATCTTATCAAAATAAGGCCTGCACTGTTTATGGGGTTAAAGAGTTGCATGTTACATAAGAAAGTGACTTTTTGTAGTAACTTGAAATTGAAGGTGACACAAGCCCTGTTTACCCCTCATGCATCTCATTGTCGTTGGAATACTATAAATACACTGAGTACTGGGAGGACAGGACCCAAACACGTATATTTTCTGACTTTTTATTTCATATATTATATATTTTTCTTTATTCAACATTGCACATACTCCGTTTTCGATCACATCTCATATTGCTGCCTACAAAATGATATGAATGTAGAAAACCCAAAACGTTTAAAGTTTTAGAAAAGGAAAAAGAAGACGAGTGGAAAATGAGAGAGAAGGAGAGAGAGAGAGAGAGAGAGAGAGAGAGAGAGAGAGAGAGAGAGAGAGAGAGAGAGAGAGAGAGAGAGATTAAGAGAAAGCATCCCAAGAACACAAACATATCTCAAGTTAGGATGCACTTTAAAAAAAACAAAGCTTCATGCAGAATAAATGCAAGGCTTGCCAAAACTCACACAGATATTCTGAACATCTTGACAGAAATATTTTACACATAAATGGCCTTGACTGCCTTTTAAGGGACTGATTCTTAACCCCTTCTCAAGTTAATGGAATTCAATGGTTCACACATCAAACATATACACAGTGATAACTTCTAAACTTCCAAAATGAAAATATAGCTCTTCAGATGAGAGTATGACAGTTTAGAGAGAAATTATGGTCATAATTGTACATACAATATAATACCATGTTTAATACCATGATCTATAATGACTTCACGCAAACAGAGATGTATCCATCTTCATCAAAATCTTGAATTATAGAAAATACTCAAGGATCACTATTTCATTCCCTCATCAATCATCAAAGCCAGCCCAACTCCACTGCCTAAAATCAATTTGAAAGTACCTGTATATCTGTGTTCAGTACAAGTCTGCATGGTGTATATGATACATCCTTTATATTTTACATTAACTTCTGACAGTCATCAGGACAGACCCAAGGAGAAAGTAGATTGATTAAACATTGTAAATGTTTGGCAGTTTATGTCAGTCAGAGGGCAGCCCCAGTGTGAAGTACTGTAGTACCATCATAATATGAAGATCTTGAATAACAATTAAAAGACACTCAGAAACAATATAATTTTGTCATTATGTGAAGCTTTTAGCTTTTGTTTTTTTAGCTTTTTAGAAACTGATGAATTGTTGCCTTGTTGTCAATGACAAAAGGACTGATTACCTATTGTAATGTTGAATAATATTATACGGGTGACACCAAACTATAAATTGTTAACAGTTTTTCCAGTAATCTTTGATTTACGTTAATCAAAGCTTAAAAGTTGCAGGTTAAAGAGTTTTAACTCAACTACAGCATATTAACACTAACAATGTTTTGCCAGCTTAAGGATTGAACATTTGACAGTACACTTGACTGACAGAAAATAGTTATTCCAACTGCAATGGTCTATTGTAATTGTAAGATAAAAATGAAACGCTTAAAACAGCATTTCCTTTCTCAGTTTCTCATTATAGGGTAATAAAGCATTAATTTCCCAACTTAACTGACAAAATGAATATGAAAATGTGAAGGCTAGTTGTGGTCTGATAGGGTTTTGAAAACTTGACTTGAAGAAAATGCAATGCCTAGGCAATGTGAACAGACATATTTCAACAGAGTCAAGGGAAGAAGGGTATCCTTTGGATTGTCTTTATAACAAGACAAAAAATACTGAGATGAATGATCTAAATTCAAGTGTTAAGTTCCTTTTGAAGGGAACACAGAAAGAAGATTTTGTTATTTGTGTGGAAGAAAACAGGAAGACAAACATTTTCCACGTAAATAATAGAGGTTCCAAAAAAAAAAGTGTCGATGTACAATTGCATCCACGGACGACATCACAATATCATACAGTACGCCCAAGAATGAGCATTACTTGGCTGTTGACTGAAAGTATGCAGATGGACATGAACATGGCATATCGGCTATAAAAAGCAAAATGCTGGTTGGACAAGGCTGCAATGAGCAATCTACACAACCCTTTTTTTCAAAGAAGGCCAAAAGAAAGTGGGTGGATTTTTGATGAGCAATGAGATGGAAGCCATACAAAAAACTATGACAATAATACTGCAAACTTAGGAACCATATATAATGTTGGAGCAGCATTCACAATATACAAATTTAAATCAAGTGTATCAGTGATGGTAAACTTAACTGACAGACTTCTGAGGGTGACTAACAGTCAAAGAAAGTAAAATACTCAAAAGACTTCTTGTGACACATCGCAGGACGCATAAATATAAATGTCAGCCTATTTACAGTTCTATTCAATATGCATCTATTTTTTACAACATCTTCAAAAGAAGTGTCCACAAAGTACAATAAATCCAGGGTTTCACCTTTGGTTATGTAATATTCAAGGCTAGGTTTAAAAAAATATAGAACATACTTCCATGTTATTTTGCATACAGTTAACTTTAAGATGGAGACTCATCATCAAAGAAGCTGGTCTACTGTCAAATAATGCATTTGCAGCCAAAGTAATGGTTGCATCTTGAAGAAAAGCTCTTGGTATCTCTCATGTACATTTCACACCATCTTTATAATTGAAAGAGCATGATGATACGCACATGTGTGTGTATGCCTGACATCTTTGTGTGTGAGTTTGTGAGACAAAGAGGATTTAGTCCAGATAACATACAGAATGTGGTTGAATGTGTATCTTGTTGTATTATCTTTATACTATATTGTATATGCCTCATAATATTGGTGTCCCTGCTCTTTTCATGTCATGTTGTGAATTATGAAACTTTGTAGCCAGCATCTGGGCAATCAGCTCAGGGCAGCCATGTTTGGTTGTCAATACGAAATAAAATAGAAAATAGATCAACGCATACTGCTGGCTGCATATAAGCAGATGGCAACTCCATCATTTAGTTTTTAGTGACACCTACAAAGCAGACCCAACTAAAACATTATGTCAACGTTACATCCAAACAATGTTCTCTATCATAGTAAAATATCTGTTCCTTACAAGAGACTGTTTTTCACATGTAAAGAAAAAACATCTTTGAACTTGATAAACTGTTAAGTCTCTAGTTTCATCACGTCATATGTAGGTATAGGTGTAATAATTAAGGCAATCGATTTGGGCCATGACTTACTCATTTGTCTATTCCAGGCTAAACTGCGAGGGACTTCAAACTCTGCCGGTCCATTTTAAAGTCAAAATGTCCGTTTAACCTCTGATGTCTGAATGCTAGGTCCACTCTTGCATCAGTTGTTTACAGTTTGATGTTCTTCCTTGGGTGCAGATGATGGGTCACACGAATCTTTCTCACTCTTCCAATTCCAAGAGTCTCAGGACACTCTCCTAAGCCCTGCGTCGGCAGACCTGCAACACAAGGGAAACAGGAAATAAATACTAGTCCGTCATCTCCCCAGAAGAAGTGATAAAGTATTTCTAAACAGCTGCTCATATAACATATCATGTGTAACAAACATATACTGTAGTGGGGGGTTAACATCTGCAGCATTCCATTGAAGAAAAGGACTGCCCTCATCGGGTCATTAAGTAACAATTATTGGGTCTCTGACACTCTCTTATCTGCAGTTAAACCCTTTGCCAAAACAATTAATAATGTCCTACATTAACCTATGCTGCCAGGGGCAGAGTAGGGAGCTGCTTTGTGATATCATGCTTTATTTTTCGTTTTGTGCATCTGGATTTGAATCTTAATGGGTGATTTTATATAAAGTGTATCTTCAACTGTTTCTGTTTCTGTACAGTATGTAATTAAGTCAAACATTTTACATATGACAATATATATTCTTATTTCATACCTATTAGCGGTTAAATAGAAATGAAGTGTTCAACACCGCCCTACATCTTAAAGCTAACCAGCTGGCATATAATTCTCAAACTCAATAATTTGGATTCCCACACAGTACAAACACTTAGAGAGTGTGTAAATAGTTACAGTGGAGAAATGTCAGTTATCAGACATTCAATGGTAAATTAAATGACAAAACATCTGGGCCTTTCACACGGCACATTCTTATATCAGGGCTTACCTTGCCTAGACAAGGGTAGCAATAAATATGCACACATTTCTTCACATGATTTGAACAAACAACTATGATAAATAGGTTGTATAACTAAACCAAAAGTGGCACAATAATACCTATCAATACTCAAATTACACTGAGCCTACATCTTAACACTATGATATTTGGGTTACATTCAACTCCATATGAAGTAGAGCAAGTGAATAAAGATAACTTAACTGAGAGAATAATGAAGACTTTAATTGGCTTTTCACACCAATGAACAAAGCCTGTGGCTGTCCTTACGCAGGGATGAGATTAGCCAAAGGCTACGGAAGCTTCTCCCAGATTTCACAGTATTTAGAAAGACTGAAATGGACGTTCACTGGATTAACTCTCAAATTTCACATGTACAGGATAGGATGGATACTTATAAGAATTCCAAAACGCACATTCTACTGTCACATACTCCAGGTAACTTTTTAAAAACCCTCTTGCCATAGTATCCTGCCTCAGTCTAGAACTGAAACTCGGCCATTGAACGGCCATTGATGGGTTATTTATAGGTATAGTGTTTATGAATTTCATGTTTTGCTTTGACATGATAATACAACTATCATTCAGTATACATGACATGATTTTTAAACCCCAAACTTACTGTTAAGTGAGATTAGTTGTGTCTGGAAGGACACCATTTTGAGTATGTTATCTACTACAGTGAGAATTTCAACATCAGATTTTCATTGACAAAACTATTTTAAAAGTTCATCTGAAGTCTCTTTGGAAACTATTAAGTGATTATCACTGACATCCTGCTTTACTATAAATTAAGTGATATGCTGTCTAAACCTCCATAGTCATCCATCAACATAGTACAAGCCAAAGAACACATAAATACAATTAGACAAAAAGGATTTTGGCTATAACAAATCAGGCAATGGCTTTAAAAGATAGCTACATGCCTGAAATGCCCATCTCCACTATTTGCCAAAAATGAATCAAAAATGTATAACAACTAGACCAGTCTGAAAAAAGAAGCATGTGAACAGCCAGGACGATGTCAGCTGCAGCAATCCAAAACAAACCTCCAAATACACACAAAAAATTGGAAGATCTGGAGAGTTTCTGTGTGAACTCACACTCAATCACTAACCAAAGACTGTACACTATTAAAAGTGAAAGACAAGTAAACACCATTGTACAACCCTGAAACGTAGTGCATGAAGGGTGAAATGTGGTTCTTGTAACATGTTTGTGATTACTTACACCAGTCTTGAACTGTTTAGTCTAAACTTAATAATCACAACCTCCCTGTTCATACTGACAAGATATTTAATTGTAACATGTGTAAGATGCATTATGAAAATTAGTCAGACATGGTAAAGGAGGTGATTTATGGTTTTCTGTTAGGCAGCAGTCTCATGGAAAAAAAACATTCCAGGAAATTTCCTTCATCTGGCCAGAGGGAAATCGAAACACAACATATATTTTTTTTCTTTAATAATTGCTGCCAATTATTGTCTGTGACATTTATTTAGCTAGTTTCTCTCCTTCTTTCAGGCATATGTAAAATCAACCAATTTTCAGTGCTAAGCAGTAACAGAGGTCTCACAAACACATGTTGGAAAGAGGTATGCACCGGTCCTTTAGCTCAAAGATAAACATATACTGTTTACAGGTCCATATTATATTACTGTAATATTTATACTTATATTTATTTAAGTGCTTTTGAATCTTCTTTGGGGTTTGGGGTCAGAGAATTTGGTTTAGGGTCAGAGTTAGGGTTACATTTAGGAGAGTGGCACGAGATGAGGTCATAGGTAAAACAAAATTATAATACCTTTCTTACTATCTTCTTGGGTCTTTTCAAGAATGTGATGTGATACAGTATGTTGTTTTACGATTACAGTGTTGTTGCAATGTCACGTTCCACAAAGAGGATATCACAATGTGGCAGCTCTTGTTGCCTAATATCTCTACAGTCTCAGTGTCATGGATGTTATAAGCTACCATCGTCAAAGCGCTATCATCAATCATCAAGCGCAATATGGGAACAATACAGATCCCTAACCAATCAAATGTCTCTTTCAGGTTATTCGTCAGATGTACACTGTGATAAAATATGCTAAGGCTTGCCTGTCAGCCAATGAGGACAACATCAATACTTCCCTGAAGAGGATCGTCATTCAACGTTCAGAGCTCCTTGTTGACAGTTATGGAATGGACAGACACGATTGGTGAAGATTGAGGACTCTGAGCATAGCAGTCAGGATAACGTTAGTCATGGTGACAGTGCTCTCCCTTGAGAGAGGATTCAGACACAGACACTAGTAAGAGAGCAACGTATATGACGAGCTGGGGGAGCTGCAAAGTTCTGCTTCCTGCACACTGACACTAATCCAATGGCAGGGGGGGATTTTATGCCTCTTGCTGCTTCTTGCCTCACTCCCCTGCAGCGACACTGCTCTGCAGATCGCCCCCCCCCCCTCCATACACACACACACAAACACCCCATCCTCAGCACACACACACACTAGACTATAAATATTCAGGGCAGGATTTGGTACGTCAACACAAACACAAACGCACACATGCAATGCAAACATGCACACACACATACAACAGAGACATGACCCTCAGCACAGACTGCACTCCTTCAGTTTCCCAGGTCTCTGGAGATCTCGGTTGAGCACACAGTCTCTGATTGTCTGCTGAGAGTATTCATGTGTCTGCCTATCTTATTCTGCTCATCTACGCAAGCTTGTGAACACATGCACTCTTTAGAGCCACAGCCACACAATCCTCATTATTAACTAGATGTGCCACCCTGGTCAGCTGCGGTGGCGTTGGCAGCCTGGACATGTGTGTCCATATGTGTCTGTGAGACAGAGAGAGAAAGGCAGACACACAGAGACAGAGACAGAGACAGAGAGAGAGAGAGAGAGAGAGAGAGAGAGAGAGAGAGAGAGAGAGAGAAAGAGAGAGACAAAGTTGCAGGTCCTCACATTGATGCAAAGCGACAAAGGGGGGCGACACTCTGAAAGCACATGTGCAATGCACTGTGAGTCATATTATGCCATGACAGGCCGTCACGGCAAATTAAAGGCTCAACGCTGGCGGGGGCGGCGGTCAGAAAACATCATTAACGCAGACACGCTTTCGTCCCCTCCAAACAAGCTGCGTGCATGTGGATGGAAGGATGGGCAGGAAAGGACAGATATACAGATATACATACAGACATACATACATACATACAGACAGACAGACAGACAGACAGACAGACAGACAGACAGACAGACAGACAGACAGACAGACAGACAGACAGACAGACAGACAGACAGACAGACAGACAGAAAGTGGTGTACAGTCCTGTAAGAATATTGTTCAAATGTCAAAATGTGATGTGTGATGTGTGCAACATGAGTTACAATGAATTCAATAGGGGTAACACTAGTTAATATAGCTCAATTAGCTGAAACATTATTACATTCAGTCTTTTTTTTTTAATTATTAACCAGAATCGGGACCAGAATAGGGACCATTTTCTTGACTCACTCAATAAAAAATACAAATATATCCCTCTTGTGTCTCAATCGAGTGCCACAGACCTTCACAACAAAGTTATAATCCTGGTTGCAGCAACTGGTCTAAAACGTTATTAATATTCTTTGTATTCTTTTATAACAACCTTAGAAGCTCATTTGCCTCCTTCTGCCTCAATAGTGTGAAAAAAGAGTGTTCACTCCTAACAACAAAAGCTGAGAAAAGCCTTGTACCTGAGGGGAACACATGGGAAAATGCCAGCATGGATTTGCCTTCCCTGGCCTGTCTGTGTGAATCAGAACTGCCAATGTGTGGGACTCGGTATAAGAGGACAAATGCCAGCGTATGTGATTTATGGCCACACATTTTGGCCTAATAAATTACACAGATGCGTCTGAAACAATAAATGATATCAGCAGTCGTCTCCTGCCAGACTTCCATCCTTCTTCGCCACTTGGAATTTATGCTGCCAATGACCTTCATCCTTATGTAGACGATTAAAGGCATAACGTTTCCGATGGGTTTGCAGCTCTAGCAAATGAACCCATGTCGCCTTCTGGGGCCGTGTGGGGGTAGGAGGTAGAGCCGCCTGAGAAGAACTACACTGAATTAAATTGAACAATGATGTTGCTTGTTGAAACACGTTTTTCAATGTTCCGGCGCTGTCATAGGTTATGAATTTTTAATGTCTTTCATTGGTTGTGAATACATGTTTGCATGCACCAAGTAACATTATGTGGAATCCAAAGCAAGACCTCAGTTCATAAGCTGAAAATATTAAATGTACTGTAATGGCTGCATGGCAATGAACATAACATGCTACTGTATATAAAATGACTTCAAATGAACTTTGTATGAATATGAAAGATTTCAACAGTCAGAATAGTGTCCTCAAGGAAGCTCATCTACATGATGTAACAGAGATTGTTCTCAGTCAAACCCTGCTCTTACAAACCATAACACTCCAAACAATGTATTAGCCAGGACACTTGACTCAAACAGAGCTGACAGTTAGCTTTTCCATTCCTCTGCATTACTCAGTTATCATTGGCTGTTATCTTTCTCTGTGTTACTCAAGAGTCAAGACACTCTCTTTGTATATCCTACCACTCACCCTGAACTGTTTTCCTGATAGGGCTGAAACCATCCTTCCTAACCTCAAACATACAGTGCCCTCCAAAAGTATTGGAACAGTGAGGCGAATTCCTTTATTTTTGCTGTAGACTGAAAACATTTGGGCTTGACATCAAATAATGAACGTGAGACCAGAGATCAACGTTTCAGCTTTTATTTCCAGGTATTTACATCAGGATCTGATGCACAACTAAGAAAATATCACATTTTGTTTGAATCCACCCATTTGTCATGTGAGCAAAAGTATTGGAACAGATATACTTAAAACATATTTAAGTGAATAAGACTTAATATTTAGTTGCAAATCCTTTGCTTTCAATAACTGCAGCAAGTCTGTGACCCATTGACGTCACCAAACTTTTGCATTCTTCCTTTTTGATGCTTTCCCAGGCTTTCACTGCAGCCTCTTTCAGTTGTTGTTTGTTTTGTGGGGTTCCTCCCTTCAGTCTCCTCTTAAGCAGGTAAAATGCATGCTCTATAGGGTTTAAGTCTGGAGATTGACTTGGCCAGTCTAATACCTTCCATTTCTTGCCCCTGATGAACTCCTTTGTTGTTTTGGCAGTGTGTTTTGGGTCGTTATCTTGCTGCATGATGAAGGCTCTGCCAATCAGTTTGGTTGCATCTTTCCTTAAATTGGCAGACAAAATGTTTCTGTAGACTTCCGAGTTCATTTTGCTGCTGCCATCATGTGTTACATCCTCAATGAAGATTAATGAGCCCGTCCTAGAAGAAGCCATGCAAGCCCAAGCCATGACATTACCTCCACCGTGTTTCACAGATGAGCTTGTGTGTTTGGGATCATGAGCAGTTCCTTTCTTTCTCCAAACTTTAGCCTTTCCATCACTTTGGTAAAAGTTAATCTTTGTCTCATCAGTCTATAAAACTTTGTCCCAGAATTTTTGAGGTTCATCCCTGTACTTTTTGGCAAATTCCAGCCTGGCCTTCCTATTCTTCTTGCTAATGAGTGGTTTGCATCTTCTGGTGTAGCCCTTGTACTTTTGTTCATGAAGTCTTCTGCGAACAGTAGATAGTGATACCTTCACTCCTGCCATCTGGAGGTTGTTGCTGATCTCACTAACAGTTGTTTTAGGGTCTTTCTTTACAGCTCTCACAATGTTTCTGTCATCAACTGCTGATGTTTTCCTTGGTCTACCTGTTCGACGTCTGTTACTTAGTACACCAGTAGTTTTCTTCTTCTTCAGGACATTCCAAATGGTTGTACTGGCTATGGCCAATGTTTCTGCAATGGCTCTGATTGATTTTCCATCTTCTCTAAGACTCACAATTGCTTGTTTTTCACCCAAAGACAGCGCTCCGGTTTTCATGTTGTTTTCACCTCTGAATACAGTCTGCATAGACAAAACCTATCTTACCCAATCTGAACCTGAGTGTAGACATTCAGTGGTATTTATTGATTGAATAATGTATGTAATAGGACACACCTGGGCAACAAAACACACCTGTCAGTCATATGTTCCAATACTTTTGCTCACGTGACAAATGGGTGGGTTCGAACAAAAAGGTGATATTTTCTAATTTGTGCATCAGATCCTGATGTAAATACCTGGAAATAAAAGCTGAAACGTTGATCTCTGGTTTCACATTCATCGTTTGATGTCAAGCCCAAATGTTTTCAGTCTACAGCAAAAATAAAGGAATTGGCCTCACTGTTCCAATACTTTTGGAGGGCACTGTAGCTAGTCTATTCTCTTAATAACCACAATGGCAACATAACCATTGTAATCCACTCTCATTAACTATGGTTACAGTATGGTAGCATATTTTACATAAAGCCTCATAAGGGGATGTCATGGATGTCCCATGCATCCAAAGAAGAATGAATGTTACTGGGAAATGTTAAAACTTCAGGCATATTGAACCATTTGTAGAATTTAAAAGAACTGTCATACCGCAACTTTTATGGCATCAATAGTGAAAGAATTGCATATGATTTTTTAGGGCCATAATTCCTGCAGAAAAACATTTCATTGGCACCTTGTCAAGGCAGCTAACTCAAACATTTGGACTTCATTAACGAGTCATTAAATACTTGATTTTGAGCAAAAGTGTTTGGTATAATTGCTAAGGTGGCCAGGGTGGAATCAAGTGGGTATGATTAGGAAACTGATTTCATGAGGATTGTTCCTGCTCTTTCAGAAGCTTCTTGTGAATTAGCTTTGAGCACACAGGAAATGGTGCTTGATTGCAATGCCACCATCCCTGAAACACACAAAGTATGTACTGTCCACTGGTCCAGTTTCTAAGGAGCTCTACCCCCTAATGTATAATTCATCCACCCAAAGTTAAAGCTTTCCCAGTTCAAGTGATTGAAACCACTTAAAGGACACATGTAGCAAGTAAAACAAGAACAGAAAATCATAACTATACCATTGCTTGTCCATTACTGATGTGCAGTTGGATTTCACTAGCTGCTAGAGCCCACAGGTGTTTGCGGGAGGAAGAAAAATAAATTGCTGATATTTTTGCACGCCCTCCAGTTTGCCAGTGTTTTGTTTAGGAAAAACTGTGCTCTGTACAACACTGACACATATTTTCCAAACAGAGTGTGAGACGTGGAAAAGCACCGCCTCTCTCACTCACACTTAAAAAGGCATATTCGCACGCAAACACTGACACACACTCCTTTCTTTCTTCCTATCTCTCTTTCACTTCTCTCTCTCTCTCTCTCTTTCGCTCATGCTCTCTTTCTCTTTGTCACACACACACATGCACACAAAAATCCCATATCAGAAATTCCAGTCCTGGTTGCTATGACAACGCTTGCATTTACCACAAACATTAGAGTTCTCCTCTACAAGTTATCATAGATAGCCCTCCCCTCCTACCCACTCTGGCCCTTGGGAGACATGTTTTCTAACCATTTTGGCTGAGAATGTAACACTGGAACAGCTTAACACTGTACTGATTGATTAAGAATGACACCTAATTTTGTTTTGAAAGCTACAACAGAGTCAGCTATTCAGAGGGTAAGTTGTGTTTTTTGGAAGAAAAACACAACTAATAGGAAAAAGAAATAGTACCTAAAATACCATTTGTTTTCCATGCAGCAGCAGTACTCCATTTAACGACTACCCTCAACAGCCTGCAAAGAAAATTGGCTGTATACAGTGAGTTTAAATAAATACAAATTATGTAAATACATGTGTATTCTAATCCTAACTCCTTTGAGATTCAAAAGTATAATGTTAAAACTATATGCACTTTATGATCAGGTGAGTTAATCCAAAATGTTATTTTAATAACATCAACACAGTGGCATTTCAGTCTCAACCTTAAAAATTCCATCCAACATGTCTTTTTACTGTTCAATCTAGAACAAAATGAAGATCATAAATTTGTGCCATATGAGTTGGTAGATAAAAACTCATTGGTGTGTGTTCCTGTAGTGTAAAGATAGCTGCTGGAAAAGAAAAATGGATCCAGGGAGTGGAATAAAAAACAATCTGTCCACTATATCTATTTTCAGCGACAAACATACAATTTTCTGCTGGTACTCGTGGGAGGCGCACAGTCCCAATTAACTCACCGGAAACTTGCAGAGCCAAGCATTGAGATAACTAATAATAGGCCTCTCCCTGGATGCTGAAACACACAGGATTTGTTTACATTTAGTTTGAGGCACACAATTTCATATTGTTGTTGAAAGGCTGTACCTCTGTAAAGTTTGATATTACTATATTATCATTACACGATCACAAGACAAAAATGAAAATAATGAAATTATTGTTTCGAAGAATACGGTAAACAAATTATCCTTGTGCAGTGGACAATGCACAATAGTCCACTAGACGATTTGATGACCTTCTGTCCCAGTCATTGTTAATAAGCAGCTAGCCTCTAACAACTCATTTTGGTTGAGTGTCCAAGGGTGTCCATCTCCTACAGACCAACATTACAGCTCTAAGCCCCTGTGTTATTTTCCCCCAATTTTGTGACTCATAAAAGGCAATACAGTAGCCCAGAATTTTCCATCATTATTATTGCCTTTATATAATGTGCCAGCTGTAGAGAACCTCTTCCAAAATAGAAGAAAACCATGGCTATATAAACCCAAGACCTGGCTTGAGAGTTAAAAAGGACTTATTGTTGTTTTTGCACAATTTACAGTATGTTCAAGTACAATAATAATGAATTATTTATGATTAATTAATTATGTGGGTATAGTCCAGGTGAAAAAAATATATATACAAATCCCTTGGGCACAGACTGCTTCTTAAGAGAAGTAGCAAGTTTCTTGCTCAGAGCTAACAATCTATATCTTTACAACACTACCACTGAGGTCCAAAAAACTGCAATCAGTTACAAACTTATTTTTGTGCGACATTTTGTTGTCTTTGACCAGTGGAGCCATCAGAGAACCAAGAGGTCAATACATGATATGCTTATGGACATATGATGTCAGTCATACCAGTGAACTATTGACTTTCCCCTACCACAGAAATATTTCTGTATTGTGAGTCAGATAATAGCCCAATTGTAAAACATTATTTTATTTTTTATCTTGACAGGTCTTTGTTGTGCCAAAAACTTGTACTAACCACATAGTGTCGTACATTAACAACATTTTAATTAATTAAAGTGTGTCATTGACATGGATATCCTTACATTACGACTTGAATGACAAGAAAGAAACATTCAACCGTGTGCACACTAAACTCCCAGGTGTAGAAAATAAAACCCTCTCTGCTTCCAGATGAAGTGTGTGGGAGCTCATGGTCTTTGTAGTCTGCCAGGCCAGCGTCTGAGTCATCATGTCAGTCAGTGAAGCTATAGTAGGTTGACTCGTTGTATATGGCAGACACAAACACACACATACACCAATACACCCCAGGTCCTGGAAAGCTACCGTTAGTCACTCCACATAAAAGCATCAAGTCACTCCAAAGCAGTAAAGCACAGAAAAAGAGTGGGAGATTAGGATCTGTGGAGGTCTGTTTCGAGGCAGCCATTTTCCCAAGCAAGCACATGCCGCAAAAAAAAGAAAAAAAAAGATGCCACTGCTTTTTGTGTTTGGGAGCTGGGCTGAAGTTTACATAACCTGATCAATACAGAATAAGGCACTGTGATTGCTGCTGATCCTGCTTCTATGGTATTCTGATCCATGGGAGGGCTGTGCTCGCATTAGGTGCTTATGATTAAAAATGAATGGGTTACTGTCCTCCAGCTTGGAAAACGTGTTGGATTTTATAATTATTAAGAAGAAGAAAAGCATTAGCATTAGTGTACTTTGTGGACATGTTCAATTACAAATGATTCTGTATCTGCATTTGTTCTGTATCAGATCAGAAGAAGGAGTATGGTGAGACTAATCCAGTATACTATATTAGGCAGGCCAGGCATTAATTCTAAACAGTTGAGAAGTTCACCTACTCAAAGTAAAATGTAAATCAATGAATGCTAACAACAACCCTGGTTTGAATCTCCTGTGAAGCTTGATATTGTTTATTTACACAGATTCAATGGACTACAAAATGGAGTGATATAAAATCCCTAACAACAAGAGAATGTGGCTGTTAAGATTCTAGTAACCTTCTTACTTACCACCCCAGTATATAACTTATACATTCACTAAAAGATATCATATCGGTATCAATGCAAGACACCGGTTTAAACAACAACCAACCCTCCCTGCTTTATCTTCTCCTTGCTTATCTGCCCCCCACAGCTGATGCTACATCTGGGGCTCAAGTTTGGCCAGCATGGTGCTCGCCCTCCAGCCCCCAGCCTGTCTTTGGAGAGAAAACTTTCATGGTCTAGCAGCTGCTGCATTGAATTAAATCCACTGCTTTTTCACAAACTGCAGCATCACCACAGGGCTTCAGGAAGCGCTGAGCAGGACAGTGATGAAATGTGCTTGGGTCTATGTGACAAATCTTTGAAATGCTTACCTGTTCTGTGGCGTTCCAGAAATCTGTAATCCCATTCTGCCCCAGATTGTTTATCTACAGTACCTAAATGTTTGCTGGAGAAAGTGATGAATGAAGAGAGCAACACCACACCCTTCTAATCAAGCAGTTTATCAGTCTGCAAAACTGGAATGATTTACATTACACTTATTTCAGTGTTTACTCTCTCTTCACCCCCAACTCCCCACTCCCAGCAGGCTGACAACAACAAACAAATATGAAAAGGAAGAGAGAAAGTTTTAACTTTACTGTACAATTTCCACCAAAGAACTGTCCACGTCTGACAAGGCCTTCTTCTTAAGGTTAACAAAACATGTTTACACACATTTAAACTTCAAGCTTGCCTGTATGTGTGAGTGGAGTCATGTGGGGGTACAACATATCAACTACAGTACAAAAGGACTGCAAAATCAGGTAATAACTGCAATTACTTACTAATTAGAGTGTAGTGGCTAGTCATTACCTTGTAACATCACATAATTGCCGGTGACCGCCACACTTTGGATTGAGGAAACTCTACACAAAAGTGTGTGTAATTAGCAACCGAATCTACTTGTCTACCGAGAGGTAACATAAGCAGCCCTCAAGCCACTGTCAGATTAATTCGACTCTGTGGAAAGATCTGTGGTAAGATCAATATATCTTTCACAACACAATAGAGTGTGAAAAAAGACTTGGGTTGCTATGTTTCAATATAAGTATATTATGTAACAGCTCAATCAAAACCACAAGTGGTTTAAGCTTACACTGAGGTAAGGATTCTGAGGATTCCATGTCTGTATTAGTATATCTTCCAAGCAATTGACAACCTAAATGGTTTCCAGAAGTAAACTTCTGTGTGTGTGTACGTTTGTGTGTGTGCCTGTGTTTGCGTTGAAACCTTTCAAGTCTTTAGATGTACAATGGAAGTATGTTCTTTAGCTCTACATGGGACAGGGCCCGTATAGCTATAGTAAATATTTTACATTAGTGCAAAAACATTTACTTTCATTAATATTCGGGGGACAAGATATTAATAGTTTTAACGGTACACAGGCTTTATTTAAAGTATACATTTTTTATGATAGACTATTGATAGGGTGCAACCATAATCACATAAGCACAGGCCCATGGCTCCTTTTCAGTGGTGGTCAAAGGTCTAGCTGTCAGCCGGACAGGGTGACAGGGTGACTACAACAGACTTTGAAGCTGATGCCACAGTTGGAGAGACAACCTGAACTTATACATCCAGAACCTTGCTGACTGTTCGTTTACCAGATCGATACTGCATACAGATACAGCTGTCCTGCATAAGTTGTATCATAAGTATTCACAAAAGCTTGTAACGCTATATCCACTTCAGACTTTCTTTGAAGGTTGAATAATATTTTAAGACAATATTTTCATTATAAGCCACGCTTAAAAAACCACATATTCCTTACCTAGCCATTATGGTATGACTCATCATATTGGGTTAGTGCCAAATCAGAGAAATAGCATGCAGGTGCTGCACTGTCATTTTGAAGGAATATGTACTACCCCAAAAGTACAAGCACAAATAACTTTCACCTTGCTAATTACAACCTGCTGATGCAATACAAACACATTGGCTTGCTCTGTAAACCAAGGCGGCATAAACTTGCAGACGACCAATGAATGTAAGTGAATATATTTCTGTGTGAACAGCTTTACGGATGAACTCGACCATAAGGAGCAGTATAATAAATAAGAGAATGTTACATTTGTGAACCTACACAACTCAGTAATTACTCAACAATGTAACCTGGCTGTGTGAAAAGGCCCCCCCTGAATTACCCCATTGCATGGGCCTGTGAAAGTTTGTTCTTTTAAAAGGTGTGTTTTTCTGGGTTTTGTGAGACCCAAAGAAGGTAATGGCCTTCACTCAAGTTGTCAACCCAAGAAACTTTTGGAAATATATACAATATAGGAGTCAAGATAAATGAAATAAACTTTATATAACAAGGCATTATGGTTGCCACAAACAAAAGTTACGAGAGTTTCATATATATGTTTTAACTTCTAATGTAGCTACCAGTTAATTTGAGGCAATACTCTCTTTTTGTGCTAAAGTAAGTCAAAAAGCTTGATTTAATTGCAAAGTTTAAGTAAGCTGCAGTTTACTATAGGCCACATGTCTGACAGGCAGGTAATACAAAATGTACATTCTTAAAAATTATATAATATGCATTATTTAGGCTATACATCAAAAGACTGTGTGAACACATTAAATCAGACATCCCAACCTGCAGAGACTCATTTCAGGGAGGTGCCCCCCCCCCCCCATGACGTAACCCAGCGCTTTTTTTAAAGGTTGAGAAAATAGAACTCAAAAAGGCGTCAGGCGCTGCACTTTTTAAGAAGTTTTAAAAAGGCGTCTGCCTTTTTCCTTTTCCCATAGGGTTGCATGTAAAAAGGCGCTGAAGGCATCGCTTAAAAAAAAGAAAAAGATGTCTAGTGTGAACACGGCCTAAGGAGTTACATTTTCTCAACTTTTCATAAAAGCGCTGGGTGAGGTCAAGCGCCTTTCTGACAACTGACCAATCAGGACGAGGAGAGTAGGTACGCGTGTACCTTACCTAGTAACCTACCTAATTTACCAGGCAATGGCTCCTCAAACGCCAAAGCTAAAGCAAGTAATTGCATTGTATTCGCCATAGTAGCTAGCTATTAATAAGCAACCAACGGAAAATAACGGATGATAATGTATCGCTAGACTGTATGATTCCCGTCCAGGTTACAGAATTCTCGCGCTGAAAGCGCTCAAAAGGCGCTGAAGGCAGCGCTTAAAAAAAAAAAAAGTCAAGTGTGAACACCGCCAAAGGGGTGCCATTCATTACCCATGACATCCTCCGTTGTTACTACGTCTTAATTTTGAATCTTGTTTATGCAACTAATGTGTAAAATTGTGCTTGTAGCTGAAAAACAGGAATATCTAACTTCCCGACCAGACAAATTACTTATATCTCATCAATCACCATGTCAACAAACATTTCCACAGTGCATGTTAACATTGCACGCTCTTTCGTGGCTATGCACGTGCATGTGACACATCCTTTTTCATGTGAATTGATTATATTAAAGGAAGGGTAGGTAATGATGTTGATGTTGAGAAGCAGTTTTTGTAATTTTTTCTGAAATAATCTTCACCTCCTGATAGCAAACAATAAATCTAAAGATTTTACAATAAAATGAAATTAAATCCGACATATGTGGGCATCAGGACTGTAATAAACATGACCAATCATTAAGATCGGACCAGCACTAATGATTGGACAACATTCAGACCCAATGCAATGATTGTCAGTCTGTCTACATACCTCCCAAGTTCTGATTTGTCCTACCTTGTCAGATTTATTATCTTTCATATATCTATAGATCCATCCTACTACATCAAAAAATACATGTAGGATGATTTTACAGTGCAAAATATGTCCTTAGATTGTCCTACCAGTCTAAAATAAACGAGTAGGATTATTTTACAAACCCTGGTAAGACAATCTTAGCCTGGCTCTGCCCTCCTACGTACTTCTACTAAATTTTCGTTTTGCTTCTGTAGGTCTGGGATTTCGGTATTTCGGTTTTTGAAAACCACATATTTGGTGGTCCAATCAGCAAACAGAGGGAGTGCCTGAGAACGATGACGTTGCTGTCGTGCGCTAGTTTGAGTTGTAATTCAGTGATAGCAGCAGAAAGATGCAAGCGAAGCCATTCGGTCCGTTGTGGCAACGCTGCCGAATAACCAGAAGTTAAAGCCGGAGCAAGAACCATCTTTACTGTTTTGTTGGTGGCCATGTTGTTGTGGCCCTCCTCCCCATGGGGTTCGGGAAAAGTTTGATTTTCCAGCTACGGCAGCTAGGCGAACGCTAGCGATTGGTTATGGCAGATCAGAGTGGTTCTGGGCAGATCCAATAGTTTAAAACTTCAACAGAGTACCCGCCTTCAAGGAAGTTAACGCTTGTCAATGGTGCGATCCCAGACCCTCTGCACAAATGAAATGTACGAGGGTTTGGTTAGGTAACCTGGCTGACAGCCGAACTTAGCCCCGCCCACAAAAAAAATTGTCTGGAAGTTCGGTCTGGAGTTGCTCGGTCCGGGAAAAGCTAATGCCCGAACAAGAGCTGTTCGGGCCAATCTAATTGTCAGGGAGGACTTTATACAATGATGGACAGATGATCAACAGTAACGTAATCAACCACGTCACCAAAGAGTGCTTGGGTTGAATTCATTTTCAACAAACAACATATTACCAGAGCCTGTTTAAGGAGAGCCTTGCCACTCCCTATTAAGCTCCATTGTACCGAATTTGGTTGCAGCTACATCAGAGTTCCACCGGGGGTGATTGCGAGTGCATGTTGAATGGGAGTCTATGGAGCTAAATGGCTAAATTTGTCTCTTTCGTCTGATTGTCGTTGAGAAATCTCCGATTTGATTGTAGTTTTTGCATGTTCAACATGGATTATAGGTTGAAACTTGAATGAACAAGTAACTAAGTCCTTTTGATTTCTTACAGGGTGAGTCATTGTTGCCCATAACACGCTAGCATTCTGCTAATGAATGCTTATTGGTTAGTGAAGGACTAATACGACCAGGGCTCCCGCTCGATGGCATTCGAAGCATTGCAATGACAAGCGGAGCATTACATTTACATTTAGTCACATTCCCCTCGATGCAAGTAGGGTGAAGTACCTTGCCCCCGGCCACATCGTAATTTGGCACGGCGGGGAACCGATCCTGCAACCTTCTGACTACTAGCCCGACTCCCTCACCGCTCAGCCATCTGACTCCCTATCTAAGCAACATTGGCAACAACATAAGCCTCCCGGAAATGAATCCCTGCAGGTTGGGATGTCTGTCTTAAAATGAATTAATGCAATATGGGTAGGCTGAATGCTTGAAAATATCAATTGAAGGGAAAAACTTAGGGGACATACAGTCATAAAGGTTAGGATCGTTTTACACCGGATTGCTCAATATCTTCTTTTGATCAAATTTTTCAACTGAGGCTGCTATAGCTTATCAATGTTCCCTCTTGCAGGGGAAATGAGAAGACAACCTTTTCATTCAACACTTCACTTTTTGTATTTTGAATTGTAAATGAGCAGCAACATATGTATGCTTTTAAATCTATGCAATCTTCATATATAGTACGCATTTCTATATAAAATATACAGAAATATCAGTTGTAAAAATTACAATTAGTAAACGGACCCATCTGCAACCAACGCTAGCAATCACACCCTACAATTTCCCCAAAAATGGTATCCTTTAGTTATTGGATGTGCTCAAGCCTATGGCGAGAGCACAACCATTGTTCTCTCTCATATATTATTATTGTTTCTTTAACCACCCCTAAGGATCCCTCAATATTTGAACTACATAGACAACGCCAGTGTCAAAAGGTTTGTCTTGGTAGCGATTGCGTTGCTTCTATTTTAATTTATGTTCCGTTGCATGGATTAAGTTGAAATCAAGTTTTGGTGGCAAAAAGTGAAGCTAATGGTGGCAAAAAGACCAGGGTGATAACTATTTTCGTTTTTCAATCGTTAAAATAAACATTCCTTACATATAAATGTTTGCTTTTTGATTAGGACATTAGTAAGCCTAAACGATTTTTTGGTGAAATTACCATAACCTGTAGTTTTAAACCAGTGTAGCTCACTTCAGCGCTGTAGGCTACGCGAGACACTGGTAAGAAACATATTTCCACCGTGGTTTAACCTAGGAGGCCAAACAGCAACAGAACATTTTCTGCGCTCCCCTTACCTAAATCAAAAGTCCCAGATTCGTTTTTCAATTGGTGAGACTATTAAACTACTAACCTCAACATCTGTTCTGTTTTCGCAGGAAACGTGGTTGAAATGAGAAACTAAGCTGTGGTCGCTCTACTTAGCCTACCTATTTTCCCACTCTTAAAACTCTGTCAATGTATGCACTACATACAATGTTGGTGGCAAACATATATGTAAATGAGCAGCAACAAATGTGTGCTTTTAAATCTATGCAATCTTCATAAATAATAAGTAGCCCATGCATTTTTATATTCAGGAATGACTAACCCATCTGCAACCGACGCAAGCACACCTCACAATTTCCCCAGAAATTGTACCCTCGCTAGTTATTATTATATTAATAATTATTATATGGATTGAAAAGAGTGAGGATAGGAGTTAAGGGGGCCCCATACCTGTCTTTGCCCGGGGCCCCTAAATCACTAAATCCGCCACTGCGTGAGACACGCATTTCAGCCTAGCGGGGGGAGGGGGGGGGGGGGGGGTGTAATCTCACGACCCTGCAGAAACATTGAAAACATTGAGACATTAACAATGAATTGAAAAAGTTAACATACCTTGGATGACACAGCCAACTCCATACGGTCTTCTGTACGTCCTGGGATGACCGAGTCCTCAAATTTGAGTTGAGTTTGTGCAACAAGTCCACTGGACGAGATAGTTAACACATTTCCACGACAGTCCTTTGCTATAGGTTTTCGTCAGCGTCCTTGACACGTAAAGGGATATTGTCATTTTGAGTTGGTTTTAAAGGGACGGGGTTTGTTGTCGCCAAAGGCATACCCACAAAAACTTGAGAAAGAGTAATTTCCCAAATAAGTCTGTTAAGTAACTAGAATGGCGTATATGCTTCCCCTCGATGTGTCTTTATAGACGTCTTAATTTCAGCCGACCTACTAGTGTTTATTTGAGATTACTTTTTCTTGCATCACTTGCCTTGAGGATTGTGTTGCCAAGGCTGTGGAGCGTTGAATAGAAAAACCCCTGTCATGGTCATGCGCCTTAAGATCTTTGCTCTTTCTTTTACAATTTCATTAGGCTACTAATTTTGAAATTGTATTCAACAGGGAACGGGGCATCTGAGCCATCGGCATTCTAACACAATACAAATTGATATTTGTCGATGCGTGGTGAAAATAAACGAACAATTATCCGCTATTTGGTCTGAAGGGTCCTTCAGTTTCTGTCTCATAAAAAATGTCAGTGTCTATCCAACTCCCTAAACAGTCAAATTATGCTTTTACAATAGTGCAAAATAATGTGAATTTACTGCATAACTGCAAAACAATAGATGTATTTTTCACTTTCCATTATTGACTAAAAAACGGATAAAGTGCGAATGCTTAAGCCTGTATTTTGTCTCAATCTCGCAACCGTTTTTCCCGCTAGGTTTGGGCCCTCTACTTTAGGTCATAATTTCCTTGCTTAAAGCAGATTTGGGCGTCTATTTTCCATGGGCCTATACATCTAAGCAGCCACATGGCAAAATAAAACACATCTTATACCTTTCAAAGATATAGGCCTACAGCAAAATTGCTTGTGTTATTGAGAGAGCGTGTGTGTGTGAGAAACAGGGGCGTTGGAAACAGACCAAGAGAATGCATGCGTGCGTGTATGTCTGAGAGAGTCTGACCACCAGTTTTGGTTTGAAAAACACTTTCACGAAAAATATTCCATTCTTTAGTTGTCACACATCAGTCTGAAAAGACTTTGAGTTACTATTTTTTCTGCCAATATCTGTACCATTCCCTTTGCTTGGACTTTGTTTGTCTACGCCGCACAGCGACTCGGTTACCCCTTCTTCCATTTCCATATACTCCGCTTTGTCGCCCAAAGAAGAGCCAGAGGGTGAGCCTTTGAATTTCTTCAGAAAGTCTGGGAAATACGGGCAGCCAGGGGGTATGCTTTCAACAACCGGTGCCTGGTCTTCGTTGTCGGTTTCCCTGTGGTAGAAGTAATTGAAATTGGACACAATTACGGGCACTGGAAGTGCAATGGTTAACACACCCGCTATGGCACATAGCGAGCCCACTATCTTGCCCCCGACTGTTATGGGTTTCATGTCTCCATATCCGACCGTGGTCATGGTGACGACAGCCCACCAAAATGCGTCAGGAATACTTGTGAATTGGGACGAGGGTTCGTCTGCCTCCGCGAAGTAAACTGCACTTGAAAATAAAATGACACCAATTACAAGGAAGAATATCAGAAGCGCCAGCTCCCTCATACTGGCACGGAGAGTATGTCCGAGGATTTGCAGTCCTTTGGAGTGTCTCGAGAGCTTGAAGATGCGAAAGACCCTGACAAGACGGATTATTCTCAAGATTGCAAAACTCATCGCCTGCTGCCCATTGCCTTGATGTTGAGCAAGGTCTGTGCCTAGAGTTATGAAATAAGGCAAAATGGATACAATGTCTATAGAATTCATAATGTTTTTAAAGAAATCAGCTTTGCTTGGACATGCAAAGAACCGGACTGTAATCTCAAAGGAAAACCAAATAATGCATACCGTCTCCACTAAAAAAAATGGGTCGTTGAAGGGAGTAAATCCATTGTCAGGTTGAGTAGAGTTGTTTCGCGGTTGGAGATATTCTTTTTCGTCCCTGAACTCTGGTAAAGTTTCCAAACAGAAAATTACAATGGATATAACTATAACCAAAACTGACACGACTGCAATTCCTCTTGCAGGGCTAGAGCTTTCTGGGTACTCGAAAAGAAGCCAGATTTGACGTTTGAACTCGTCCACTGGCAATGGTTTTTCCTCCTCTTTAACAAATCCCTCATCCTCCCGAAACTTCAGCATCGCCTCCTCTCCAAGTTCGTAGAACTTGACCTCCTCTGAGAAGATGTCAAATGGTACATTGACGGGTCTCTTCAATCGTCCTCCTGACTGGTAAAAATAAAGAATGGCGTCGAAACTTGGTCTGTTCCTATCAAAAAAATATTCGTTCCTTAGTGGGTCAAAGTACCTGATTCGTTTGTCGGGGTCTCCCAAGAGAGTGTCAGGAAATTGTGTAAGGGTCTTCATTTGTGTTTCAAACTTCAGACCTGACACATTGATAACCACTCTCTCGCAGCACCCATACTCACTGTAAACATTTTCGTATCCTGATTGGGGACGCCTGTCTGTGAGTGAGACAGTCTCCTCTTCATCACCCATATTACAGGGAAAACTTGATCTTTTGATTACCACGTCCTCCTCTTCTGCCCCTTCCGCCTCCTCCTCTTCTATCATAATATCCTCCTCGGATCCGAGCAGCGCCAACTCTGAGTGGCGCAAATCCCCACCGAGAGTCGGGCGACTCCTTCTCCAGCGTCCTACACCGCGTTGCTTTTTCCGTTCTCTGAAAGCTTGCTGTTCAGGCTCGTGTTGGTGTTGCTGTGGTGGTGGTGAGGAGGAGGGGCGCAAGGCGGTACCGCCGCTACTGTTGTTGGCATTTGATGAGGAGGCGGTGCGAGACTGATGCTGCTGGTGGTTGTTAAGGAGATGGCTGGAGGACTCCCCTCCGTCTCCATTTGGTCCACCTTCAGCAGCCACCGGTGCTCGTGACTGTCGATCCTTCTCGCGCTCCCTCTCCCGTGCGCGAGCCTGGGCACAGCCATAAGGCAGGTGACTATTGCACCCTCCATCCGCACCTACCATTGCAAACTCCATTTTGATTGGTGAGTAATTTAGTCTTCAGTGAACACTATAATCCCTTTGGAGACACGCGCATGCAAGTCAACCTAACAAGTTGCAGCCTAGGACGCACAGGGTGGCTGATGTGCTTTGACAGGTGAGGCACCTGTGAGGGTGAGGGGTAAATTAGTTCAGTTTCATGAGTTTAATTACATGTCTATTTTAGATTACAATCCATGCCCATTATATGATACACTACGTATTTTCCGTATACACGCCTGAAATATTTATGACATCATTATGAGATCCGGGCATGAGGGAACCATATTATTTAAAGCTTTACTATTTCCAATGAGTTTACTGTTCCTTTTACGTTGTATACCACTGGCTAATATCCTGTTCAATATCTCATCAGATTGACTTATTTGGTGCCTCTCTTGTGGCTAACTTGCAGAAATACATCATTTTGCCTCTTCGTGGTCACTCCTGGATGCCATCTTAAGTGATGAACGATCTGGCCTTTTTATCTTGCATTTTCTCTATGGTGTGAAACGACTTTATTCGTCAGACGTCTTTATTATCTGAAAGGAAGAGACGAAAGCTTGGTTAAATAATATTGAAATTAATACCAACTGTTAGGCAATTGAATCCCTACGCACATCTTGCCTTACGGTTAAAAAACAACAACATACAAATCGTTCGGATAGTAATAAAGAACATATATATTAATAACATTAATAACTAGATTAACATATACAGGGTATACATGCGTATTAGTATGACCACAACGGCAACAGGAGACAAGCATGAACCACTCATGCAACAGCATGTCTGTAAACATTACGCACGTAATTGTCCACGTTTTTATCAAAGAATGTGTACCTTATCATTCATTGATTTTCAACTTACATATTCAATAATGGCTAAACAAAATCGTCCCAGCCTCCAACAAAAATATACCGGAGGTAGGCACAGAGCAATTCGTTGGGATACCCAAATTCTAGTCTTGTTTTTAGAGTATTAAAATCCCTCGACGCAACCAGCCGGCGAAAATATCACCTATACATCCGTGCTCTTTGCACTCGAGGAATGACACTTTTGGACTCGTCTCGACGTTGTCTTGTTTCAATTCAACAGGATCTATCACCCCTTGAGTGTCGCCCCCCTTTCCGAAAAACGATGCACCGCTGCATATGTGCTGTCTGGCAGCAACAAAAAGCAGGTGTGCAGGCAACGAAAATAGGAAGCCTTTGAAAACCTTAAGCCATACACATATGCAGCATCGTGGTGAGAATCAATAAAAGTTTATGTTGATATGTAAAATAGCCCACGGTAAGTCAGAGCATTACACATCTGCCTGCTGCCCCTACCTTCCCTATTTCCCATTGTGCGTGTTATTGAAGTGCTTTGCCTCGTCCATGTAGAGGGTGTACAGCAGCGGAGGCAGGACTTGATCGTCCCCCAGTGGATACTTTGAGTCATTACGGACTACTGCAGTCTCACAAACTGTGAAGGTGATACTGATAAGGTACTCTTGTCGATTGCAATGTTGTCCTCCAAATGAATAATGTCATTTGACCATTCAACGCAGTTGTCTTGCAGAAATCGCACGATGCACATATTCTTTCAGACTGCCTGAAGATGAGCACTTGTAATTACGATGTTGATCGAACTACAAAGTTATGATTCAATCATTAGAAACTATACTGGCCAAATAACAGTTAATTGCATATTGCTGGTATTTCACCTTTCCTTGATTATCATTTACGATCGATTGTCGTTTGTTTTACTTGGTAGTACATAAAAAGAAGGGCCTCAATCATAAATGATATCTTCCTATAATATAAGGTAAACGAGGGCATCACATTAAAACAGTAAAGTCATTAATACACATTCCTTTGTGACACATTAGGCTTTGTCAAACAAGCTTTGATCTTGTAGGTTGATTCAAAACACTTGTAAACTCACTGCAAATCTTAAGTGTTGGACTGCAAACAAAATAAAGGAAACCAGTCTAACACATATTCTCACAACTCACCCTCTCTCTCCCTCTCTCTAAAAAGGAGCCTGCGTGCTGCATAGATACATACTGCACAACTAGAGTATGCAGCAAAAACAATTCTCAATGAGGATATCCACACACAAAAAACAGTCAGTTGGCATCAAATCTGCATCTTATGTAGCAACAAACTCTCAGCACAAGGGGGAGATGTGAGGTCAAAAATGATAAGGGGTGGTGTCGCGTAAACATTGGTGATTGAGTACACTGTACCAACTGTACACTGCTTAAGGTTGCACATAATATCTTCATACATCATACAATCATACATCTTATAGCTTTTATAGCTTAAATGTGTTTGCTTACAAGATTGCAGTAGCACAAATACAACAACATAAAAGTATAGATCCATATCATTGTCATTTAAAACATATTGTTACAATTCCCAAAATACTTGGAGAGAAGTTACATGCCATGTACATGAACAATATAATTGGAATCCTGATATTTGGAAGGGAATGCATGTCAGGAAGATAAACTGTGACTTCCAATCAAGTGAGTACTGTCAATGCAACCTAACTAGGCTGCGGTACAACATAAGCTTTATTGAATGCCGCAAACCCAGTTTTGTCTCTTTTACAAACAGGCAGCTGACTTGTACTTGCTTTGGTATGTCAACTTGTGGGATACATTTAGGGAAAAGGGAAGTTACCTTATAAGTTAAATATTTCCAAGAACATCCAAATATACATTTCATAGATATCAGGAATGGTATACCTTTGTTTGTTCCACCAAAATAAAACATATTCTTTCTATAAAGGTGGAACTTGAAATTTCATTTTATTGTTGTTTCTTTTGTATGTATTTTGTCATTGTTGCTAAAGTACATGCCCCAAAACAGCTTTTATGTAATTTCTAAAGAATTCATGTATTGTCCAAGAACACACATCCATTGAATATTTGTGAAGGATTATGGTAACACTGTAAAATCATGTTACAACAATATAATATGAAATATAATGACTTGTACACCAGTAGGTTTCCCTTCATTTTAAAAAGGAGAGAGTAATGTCACATAACATAATAACAAGACCAAAAGTGTCAATGTCTGCCTTGTGCTTTACATGCATATATAATGATTGTTTCTCTGTAATATTGATGTTGTGCTAAAGGGACCATTCGAGCAGGGAGGTTTGCATGCATTTTCCATGAGTTGGTTGATATGTTTTTGTGGGAGCAGACACATTGTCTGATACTTTAAGCCCTTCAGCCGCATGTTTTCAGACATATTGTCCCAAAGTCAATCGCATCCACCTCTTGTGTAGGACTACAGTCCTTGAGCCGGCAACCTGAGCTTGACTGTTGGGTTGAAAGTAAATCCCTTACATTTGTACTGAAACAGTCTGGTAGGGAAATCCATCTTGAAACCTTACTAGGGCAAGGCAAGAGAGATTAAGAGATCTGGGTCTACCCCTGTTGAAGATACAAAGGAAACTTTGCATCATAAAAATCCTAAAACCAAATATGGTCATGGTCAAATATGGCTGGGAGGATAAAAGGCCTGTCCCTCTTTGCACATGAAGCCATTGATTCTGAAAGGTGAGCATGCTTTTATTGTTTTTCATCACTTTATCTTATGTATTTTCATAAATCGCTGAGTAGCTGCACGAATTTCTTTTATTTCTTGGTTTTATATATTATCTGCAGTGCTCTAAAATAAGTCATGGTTAGTGAGGTTATGGTCAAGTAGCAGCACTGCTCTTATGATAATTTCTAAAATGTTTTATTATGTGGACATGTCAAGTGAATTGGATGAATGTTTTTCAAAGGGAGGGTTATCTAGATTATCTTGCTGATTGGTAAAATAGTTGTCAGGCATATTTCTCACATGTAAAAGCCACTCTTAACTTTAACAATTGAAATAGTGAAACAGGACTAATAGGCATATTAAACAAATATATATCAATAAGGATTCGCATTGATAGTTTGTCCCGGCCCTTCCTGCCATCTGTTCCCTTGAACATAATATGAAGAATACACACAGTATATTTCCCTGCAATTCACAGAAATCAATTTATGTAAACTAAAACAGTGTAATTTAACACTTCGGATGATTGAATACATTGGCTTGACATACAGTATGTTTAAATAAGGCACTATTTATATTTTGTGAATTTCTCTAAAGTGTTTTAAGTGAACATCATGTTTACATGTTTACAGGATCTATTGAAGCATTGGACACAATAAAGCTAAACATTGAGATTAAGGCAAGGATGGATTAACCAACGGGGCTACCGGGCCCAGGCCCAGGGGCCCATGAGCTCAGGGGGCCCATAACCCAGAGCCTCGGCGTATCGTCGCTGTCATTAACTTGATGTACTATGGTATTGATATGATATGCGCCGTAGCCGGTATATGCTAGGCTTAAGTCATTAATGTCTTTAACAGGGCCCCAAAAGACCTACTGATTAAAATTAAAAATAGCCTAAACATTCACTTTGAAGATGTCACAAGAAAGAAACCTTCATGATACCTTTCAAGTGAGTGTTTATCCCCTCAAGTGAGTGTTTATCTATAGGGGCTGAGTACTCCATGCAATATAGGCCCTTCAACTTTGTAGGGAGAAATCCAAAAAGCAAGTGCAAAACAATAGCATTAGAACTGTGTCTAAGCACCCCCAACACACTATTTATTGAAGATATAATATTGTTAAGCCTATGATGGTAATTTTTCAAGAAAGAGAGAGGGTTGTGTGGGCTACAAATGTACACTCTTGTCTATGGTTACAACTATCAAATATTTGTGTAATATAAACGTTGTTTATTTTGTTGATTACTCGAGTACTTTTGCGTTTTTAAACAACAATATCAATATTATTCCTGTCAAAAAAAAAAGAAATTGTTTTGCCTAGAGAAATGTTTGGGTTTTTTGCGGTGAGGGGGGGGGGGCCCTTGACACATGCAGGCCCAGGGGCCCATGGTTTCTTAATCAGTCCATGGATTAAGGAAATGGGGTACAATTGAACATATATTCCAAAGCATTAGATAACATACAGGAATGTGAATGGGTGATAGGTCATAATCATAAGAGATATAGAAAAGATATAATGATCTAGTGTAAGTCAGCTTGCTCTCACTGAAAAGGTTTATCAGTCACCCACAGAACAGTCCATCCTTCATCATTCTCTTCCTCTGACAGGTATCTGAAGGCAAATCTGTCCCCTTGTGGAATATTTTTGCACACATATGAGGATGCAGCTGGTTGTCATGGCAGTACTGCTTGTTCTGGTGAAGGCCGAATCCAACTGTGGGTCTGGCTGCCAACTAACTAACATCTCCATCACCTTGGAAAAAACAGAATGTGGGAGCCACCCTGTTACAATCGAAACCACCTCCTGCGCCGGCATGTGTGAAACCAAGGTAATGAAATAGGGTGTGGTGGATGTAACTTCAAATCACTCTTAAACCCCATTATATACCCCAATATGTTTTCACAATAAATAGTATGTCATGTTTATCATTTATACCGAATCCAGGTGATTTATGCCACAAAAACAGGCAGTCACTTGTGGTGGTTTGTATATGAATAAACTGTATTCTCACAAATCTAATTTCTGTTGTTGCTCTTAGGACTGGAACTATTTTAGCCCTTTGGTCCAGGTACCTCAGGCCACCTGCAACTTCAAAGAATGGTCCGACGGGACTTACTACATCCAAGACTGCCCCTTTGGGGTGGACCCAGTTTTAACGTACCCTGTGGCCAAGAGCTGTGCATGTACAACGTGTTCCATTGCTAGCACGGAGTGTGATCCCATGCACAGGGACATGGCAAGTTGCCTGTCTGTATTCTGAAGAGCAAATCGCTTGATGAGCATTACCATAAATATACAGTACAGCCACTATTTGCCATGCCAGAAAAATACATTGTGTCCTCTGATGCTTGAAACTTGAAAATAAAAAAGATTATCAGCCATGAGTTGCATGTATCACCTTTACCTCAATGTCCTACACAGTCTGCAAAAATATGAACCAAATCTGCTGATCAAATAACTTACTAAAAATGACAAAGTGACATATGTCCTTTATGAAATAGTATAGCATTTTGTGACCTCACTGGCCTTACCCCTTTCCCAGTTCCAATTATTCTATACAATGCAGCAGTCTCATTACTTTAGTGTTTTTGTTTTCCCATAGTATTTCAGATGCCAAATTGATTCCACCAGTCGCATGCTTTAAAAACCTAGCTCATACTCAAAAAGGCAAGTAAAGAAAGCTCAGATATACAGTAGGTGGGTCTTGGCAATGCCTTTGTTTGTGCTAGTGTGATGAACTGCTGTGTCATGCTGCCCCATGCTGCCCACAATGCCGTAGGGGTGTACATTGATCATGAAGACATGACTGGATGGAACAGAGGAAAATATGAGGCTAGCAAAGGTCTCAATGTGTGCGTTACATATTGCAGTGTCCAAGGAGGGAGTGGCAAAGGGGGGTAGCAACTTATTTATAAACACAAGCATAGATACATTATAAGCAAGTAACTGTGACGAAAAAACAAAAAAGCCACCTTATTTTCAGATACAATCTAAACCTTGGTGGTTGAACTTGTGTACACATCAATAGATTAACCTACCGCAAGTATAAAAAAAACAAAAAACAAAGCTATATTTTTTTAATATCATGGATCTTGGTTCTAGGAACACCCCTCCACCACATTCTTTCATTTTCCAGAAAATAATCATAGACCTTTATATTCTTTGTTGTAAATTCAAACATTTTCACTGAACTCCATCTTCATTTAGGCACTCCTGAGTCAAGTTATTAAATGGTGTATTTGTTGCGAATGATTTCTCCACCCTCCACCTCCACCTGCTCATACATCCACTTCCGGTCACAGCGGCACTCTACGCCGCACTTGCGTGAGCCACAGTCGGGGCATTGGTAGAAGCAGCCCATGCAGTCCACATCCAAGCAGTCACACATATCTTTGTTGCATGAGAGTAGCCGTCCTCTGCTGTCATACACTTTGCTCCTGGCACCCATATTCTGCCTGTTAGGTAAAGAGATGAAAACATACAGTTGGCATCAGTTTCCAGAATCCAGCCGTGTCTGGTTTCTGTTGCTGTACCATTTCCTGTCCTAAAGTTTTACAGAGAGGCTATCTATTAGCCAGCCATAGAAATACAATTTACATATAAGTTGAAGTAAAAACAAATAAGTACTGGAAAGTACCCATTATTGGACCACATTGACTCAACGGTCAATGTGTTGAATGCTAACGGCCATGTCCCATGTGACAAAGTTGTGGAATCGAAACACAATAGTATTACACCAAGTATTTATTCCAGCATTGGAATTTGTTAACCATCCTTACCTGTCACTGGAGCTGGAAACTTTTCCCCCTCTCTTTCGAGTTACCTCACTGCCACCTCGTAACTGACAAAACACAATAAAGAGAATAATTTTCGTGAGAAAACTTTGTGAAGGGTTAGCAGTCAACAGATAACAAATATGAATAGACCAATCATGCCGTTGTGCCCCAGCCTACATGGTGCCTGTCCCTATGTCTATTGTATTTGAAAAAGTGTGAGAATGCTCATTCATTGAATCATTGATTCGAAAAATGAATCATTGATTCGAATCATTGATTCGAAAAATGAAAAACCTGCTAGTATGAGAGTAGCTCACACAAAGTACTCCCACAATTGTTTTGCAAATAAGGCTTTTACCTAAGTTTTCCTTCTAAATCAAGGGGACAAAGGAAGACAGATGTGGTTGACTGCTACTATACTTGTAATTGGTGCAAAAACTGAACAATACAGCTACTGTGACCATTTCCCTCTGTAGCCATTGTATTAGAAATGGTTTGTCCCTGCAATAACAATTTCTGTTACTAGAAACACAAAAGAAAGCAGTCTACTGTGTATTTAATTATGCTGAGTGAACACCCTTGTGGAGTCAACTTGTGAAGCATAACCATGCAATCCCCTTTTTTGAATAATTAAAATGCAAATGCAAAAACACCCATTTTACGACTCACCTTCAAGCCAGCCTGCCGTCTGTCCTTTCTTTGATTGGCAGTATCCTTTGCCCTTTCTCTGTCAGACTGTGTTCCAATTCGGGTATCCTTCATGATTGGTACTCTTTTCCTAAGCTCAATCTGCATTGATATTTGTGATTAGCATCGGTATCATTACATTTCTTCTAACACAAATGCAATGTGTAAGTAACTCAAAATAATTATTGGCTAGCTAGCACAACCTACCCTTTATTGTTGAATTATTATGCATACAAAATCTATGTATGACTTCCAGTTCATATGACATGCCATTCACAAATACATTCACAAAATAAAAAGGTACCACATACCTTTGATGCATCTTGTACTTCCCCAAAAATGGTAGGCACAGCATCCTCCCTCAAAAACTGTTTGCCATTATAGTCTCGAAAACAGTCAGGTCTGAAATGCTCTGAGCAGAGGCAGGTGTTTTGAGTAGGGATGAAGTTTTTCATACCCAGGCTATGTACCCATTGTGTGGCAAGCTGGGGTTTGCTAATAGGGAATCTAACATGGAAAATAAGGTTTTGTTATGAAAGTATTTTGGAAATATCAATGAAACAGACCTTAGGTTAATTATATACTGTCTATTGTCACCAAAACCCATCTAGTTGTGGCATTAGCTTCACGAGTGACTGCTTCTACAAACAAACAAGCATGGCTCATGCGTCTGATGTTATGTTTAACCTGTCCTTGTCTCAGGCTGCTGTTCCTACACCCTTGTTCCAGTGTCTAAAGACCGGAGCAGTCTTGTATCAGAATTAGCTATATGACTAGCTTCTTTTTCCATCATAAAGTTATTTGAGAGGCTGGTGATGGTATCCATTTATATAAATATCCCTACCAACGTGGACTTGCTGTCTTTCTTATAATACCGTCCAGAATATTAGGCTACTAGGCTAGCAAACAAGCTTGTGCACTTACCTATAAAACCGTATTTCCGATCCTTTAATAAATTTGTTGGTGCAACCAGTTGCTGCACAAATTACAGGCATGATGACTAACTTCTTGCGTGTCTGACCCAGTAATTATTTTGTAACTTTCTGAATTGGAAGCGTAGGGATTGCCACTCGTATTTTTTTTAAATCGTTTTCATTACGCAGGAACTGGTATGAAAGGTTTCCGGTTCATTTCTTTACAAGAATAAAAAAGATCCAGAGAAAGATGTATAGAGAGAATGTCTAATAGAGAAAAGTCCTTAAACAGGCTCTGATGTATACTTGTTATTTGGGTAAAATGTACACCTTTCAAAACACAAATAAAATACATACGAAAATAAACAATTTGGGACAAATACGGATTCAAGTAAAGGATTAGAATTTGAATTGTGAATTGAATTTAGGAATTCATCTTTGTGCCTTCCCCATCAGATGTAGATTTGATTATTTTAAATAAAATCATAGGCGTCGATTCCGTCCATATTAGGTCTATGGTTCTGTCACCAAAATCACAGGTTTAAGAACATGCTCTTATTTCGAAATCGAAAGTTGGACGCAACACAGGAAATGTGTTTGACGCTTGTCTTACTCTACAGGGCAGGGAAGATTGCTAAAGGTGAACGTTTTCATTTTATAAAATGTTTATTTAACTGTTATAACTGTATCCCCAGGGTAATGGCGTTTCTGTTTTTGCACTTTTATGTTGGTGTTATAAAAAAAGTTGTACGCATCATCAACAACGCTCGTGACAAATACTACACCACCTACAGGATACAATCGTTCACTACATAACAGTAGGCTTAAAATGCCCTGTTGAAGCAGATAGATACATAATTAGCATAAGCAACACCTTCTTCCAAGCCATAATCGTTCGAGAACCCCTTTGCTGTACATCCCCCCAATCCTTATTGACATTAATTATAGCCTACATGTAAGCTCATTCACGCTAGCAAAACATGTCTCAGTGACGTCAAAAACAGACACGTTCACTAATGTAGGAAATAATTTATGTTGAACCTTTATTTATCACAATGGTTACGAATCTTTGATGTAGCAATGCACGGTGTCATTTTACTTACAAATCGCCAGTAGCGATAACAAGTTGACTTGATTTAAGTGAGCTTGTAAAGAAATTCAGCTTTTGAGACCGACCGATCCCCTATATATGAAGTTAGCCGCAGCCACCCAGCTCAGCTTGCGACTACTTGACCATTTCCTGCTTGAGTGTCACATGATTCGAAGAGCTGCGTTCACTGCTTGCTAATTGTTAGCATCGCCTGGAACCACAGCACGGGGTAACTATCGGTTACAAACTGTCAGATATGCCTTCAAACACATTTTTTGGGAATGAAAAGTTATCTTTATCTCAATGAGATTTATAACAACATGTATTTACCCTCATAGTCAGGAAACACCCTGGTGGTAATGATAAGCCAACGTACCTTGTAGCTAGACTAGTGGTCTCTGTTGTAGTGCTAGCGTAGCGTCTATTAATATCTACATTTTAACTTGACTGACAAAACTAGCTAGCTTGCTATTTAATAAGTTATGTGTTTTGGTGAGTGGCCTGACATTGTTAGCTAAAGAGAACATTTATCGTACTGGCTAGCAAAACACGCCTGTTTAGGAATTTAGAAATTAGAAACTATCCAGCCTCTACTGTATATTATTATTATGAGCACTTGTTACTAGCTTCGTGGCTATTATGCCTAGACTTTGCCTGGAAAAGTTGCAGTAAGTGAGTACCTGAAAGGTAGACAGCTAGCAATATGCCTTGAGAACTACAATGTTGACGTTTAGCCTGCTAGATAAACAGAATGTTGCTGGTTAGTTGGTTATAACGTTATAAGGACAGAGCTAGCTAACTTAACATGGTAGAAGGACGACACCGACCAATGCTGTCATGACATGATTGTGAAACAAGAATACCGTCTATAGCCATTTAGGGTGACTGGTCTCTTCTAGCCATGCCATGAATTAATTTACAATATTGCTGGATAACGTTACCTATAACGACTTGGTAGCTTGTCAACAAGAGTCAGGTCACCGCGGCTTTTATGTGTTATTTCTATTGACTTGGGACTGTCAATGATTGTGGCGTAGCCTACTTCTTTTTGTGTGTGTTCTTTACGTGGTTGTTTATGAAGTAACCTTCATTGGCAATACTAGGACCTAGTGATGGGAAGTTCGGTTCTTTTTACTGATTCGGTTCTTTGAATCTCGTTCAGTAAAATGAACGAATCTTTTTTCGAGTCATTTGTTCATTTCAGGGGGGGGGGGGGGGGGGGGGGGGGGTTGGGGGCTATACGTCCACTGCAAAGGACGTATAGCCCCTATACGTCCACTGTAGGTTAGTGCATGACATGTGCACCAGCAAATACTATTTCAAAATAAATTCCTGCATTAAAATAATGTATCATGAGTTTGTATGATTTGGTCATGTATTATCACACTAGCATTTAATTATCACGTCAAACAATTACACTGCACTAAACTGTAAGTGTAAATGTAAAGTGAAAATAACAAAACCAGTCAGTATGATGACTTGAGCGAATATCATTCATTCACGTCTTACTAAAACAGCGGCCACGCGAAAGGGAATAAGGAAACTGTTTCCTCTACTAAAAAATACAATGCGGGTCACGTGAAAAAAGGATCCAAAGACTCGTAGAAAGACCGAGTCGGGGAAGGAACTAATCATTCGTTTCCTCTAGCTACAGAGCCTATGCAGGTCACGTGAAAAATGATCCAAAGACTCGTAGAAAGACCGAGTCGGGAAAGGAACGAATCGTTCGTTTCCTCTTGCTACAGCCTATACAGGTCACGTGAAAAATGATCCAAAGACTCGTAGAAAGACCGAGTCGGGAAAGGAACGAATCGTTCGTTTCCTCTAGCTACAGAGCCTATGCAGGTCACGTGAAAAATGATCCAAAGACTCGTAGAAAGACCGAGTCGGGAAAGGAACGAATCGTTCGTTTCCTTTTGCTACAGCCTATACAGGTCACGTGAAAAATGATCCAAAGACTCGTAGAAAGACCGAGTCGGGAAAGGAACGAATCGTTCGTTTCCTCTAGCTACAGAGCCTATGCAGGTCACGTGAAAAATGATCCAAAGACTCGTAGAAAGACCGAGTCGGGAAATGAACGAATCACTCGTTGAGAGGACTCGTTACTCCCGAGTCCTTATAAGGATTCGTTCAAAATGAACGAATCGTTCACGAACGACACATCACTACTAGGACCCTCCTCCTTTAAAGACTTCCCTCAAAGAAATCTAGAGATCGTGAACTATTTTACTTTAATTCATGGTGCTTAGTCTGTAATTTTTTTTTTCTCTACAAGGAAAGTTGCTACCTCCGATGACGTGAGAATTGGAGAAAACTAGATTTCCCACCAAAAACACTGACCTGATGCAAGTTTGTTGTGGAACCTTTTGTTCTACAAAGTGAAAAACTTTCCAGATGACACGCATACACCCGTGCTTATAATGCAAGGAGGTACTGAAACTTGCCATGAGACAATTCTGTTTTTGGAGCTTTGGTATCTTTACCACTTGATTGTTTTTAAGATAAAGGGGTCATCCGAAGTAGATGTCATGATTTTGCATCAAAATAAACCATACATCCTATTTGTATCTACACAAAAAATATATATTTACAAACAAGTTTCAGATGGCCTGATGAACTGATATTTTTAGACCTGAATATTCAGCCATGAAATCAAGTGTAATATTGAGATTCACACTAGGACTAGACTATCGTGATGGCACTTTAGATTTAATTTCCATCAGTCTTTGAAAGCTACCATTGGGGCAAAGGTACCTGTGACAGATAAGCTGTACAGAACATTGGACTTGGAGAGAAAACGAGCAAGGGGTGTTACTTGAGGTCAAAGCCTGTGTTGACCTAACCTGATCTAAATGACTGAACTTCTCAGAACTCGCCATTGGCCCAGTTAACTCAAGTGCGCTATCTATCTTCCAAGCATCCTTATAGGACCATAATCCAGTCGTATTTGTCCTTGAGTGCCACTCCATTTTTCATTGTACATGGTTAATGATTCTTATTTATTTATTTGCCCCAACACATTTTGTCACAAAAATCCTACTCTGTAACCCACTGTTTTGCACCTTTGTATTTACGAATGCGTGATTTTTGTTCACAACAATTATCTGATCACTTCTCTCTGACATAGTATGCATGGTCTTTGAGAGCAAGAGCCCCTGTGGCTGATGTAATGCACTGTACACAGCTGTTTGCTCTGTGATTCATTCAGGGAGGATGTGGTATGAGTGAGGATCCAATCTTGTAGTATCTGTGTAGTCTATGTTATAAGTGTGTGTTGGAGTCATTTGGTTTGGGTTTTCTTAAGGCCTACCCTACATGTGTTTTTTGTTAAAGAATACTTATTTAGGTAAGGCCCTTTCATGTTAAAACTTGTATCAATTGTTCATGCATGTAGCTGTCTGGGTGTTTGTGAAAATTGACTGCTCAGACACTTACATTGGAAAAAAACTTGTGCATAGGGCCCAGTGGGGATTTCAGAGCTATGCAAACGACCGATAGTAACCTCTTCTGTTCCTGTTTTCACCCCTCCTTCCCCTCCCTTCCCTCTTTCTCTGTTTCTTCTCTGCTCCCCACAGGACACAGTGATAGTGATTGCTCCTCTCTCCCTCCCTTTTAGCTTTCTCTCCTCAAGATATTGTTTTGTGTTTTCGTGACAAAAAACACTCACAAAAAAGCCAGGTATCGTAATCACTAACGTGTCAAGACAAGCCCACTGAAGGGTCTGACTTGTATGAAGTTTTGGTCTCACGTGGGCAAGATGGAAAGATCATAAAACTTTTCTAGAGTGGTAAGTTTAACCCCCATGTGTTTCTTTTTGTCACTGAATAACAGTCATTCAATTTGCTGTCCAAAAAAGTTATGGGACACACTAAACTGGTGTTAAATTAGACAAAAAAAACTATTGCCTTGAATTTAAGACCTGACATTCCCATTCTCTTGATTTACGCCAAGTCTAGATTAATTTGAATATTCTAATTTTTTATATAGTATTATGCACACTGCACAGACACTTGAAAGAACAGCATAGCTTAAACTGTTAACATTTTGTACAGTCAATATCTGTCAAACAATCACAATGTTTGATTTTGTGGTCTGTGACATTTCTTCTCATTTTGGCACATTAAGAGTAGCATTCCAGATTCTTCAGCCTTTACAGAAATGTTGTGACTCAAGTTTAGGAAGTGGTAATATGAGCCATTGTACTCACAAAGGTCAGGTTATAGGCTATATATTTTTTCAATACTGTATTGCCCTGAGTTGTGACCAGATAACTTTCTTCATCCACCACTTCTACCGGTTCGACCACTTCTCTCATTTTAACCCCTCCAAATTAACTGTAAACATGACTATATACCCGTCTTACTACCTATTATTTATTATTATTAATACGCTTGTTAGTAATTATGCCTAACAAGCCATTATCTGCCAGTTGTTGTTAACAAGACATGTATTTCCCATTTCTGAGCATTGACTGTATACTTATGATGGCAGAGTAGATTTATTTCAGGCCTCTCTTCTCTCTTCTCATAGGCATATTCCATATTTAATCAATTTTAGTTTCTCCTTTTTCGCCTCTTCTGCTTCCTATTCACATCTTCCACGTTTCACTTACACTGGACATGCACACCTCAGGCAAGGTTACCGTTTTGTGTAGAAAAACCTATACACTATTGACTTCACCCACATTGTAACCTACAATGAAATAGTTTGAGATTAGATAAAATAACCTGAACTTTGTCTGTTGGGATGATGATGGGAATGTATACTGTCTGATGGCGATGTACTGTTTGACAGTTCAAGAATCTAAGTAGAGAAGAGCACACATTAAATACTGACTCACACACAATAATAACCTTTTTCACATGGGAACATACATCTGTAACAACGTTGTGTAAAATTAGGTTGATCTAATAAATAGGCATCCAACCAGCAACCAACAATGCTTAAGAAAAACCTTTGCTTCATAAAAGGGTTTCTACAGCATATCTCATTTACTGTTGTGTTTCTCCTTAAAGGTGCAGATTAATTCGTAATGACAAGCTGCTGTGCAGAAGATGTCAACACTGTCTGCGACTGATATCACAGATGTTGGTCATGGTAAGATTCCCCCACTAGTTGAGTTTGTATTACGTTTGCCCATTTGTTGTTTTAAGATGTGAAGTACAGAGCCTTATTGATGTAGGGCAGTTCAACAATAACTTTTACATAAGCATTTTGGCCGTTTATTCAGTACTTCGTGGAAGTGCCTTTGACACATGATACATTTTAGTATTCTTCGGTATGCCTCTACCATCTCAGCACATATTGGATATTGGCAGTTTTCCCCCAATCATCCTTGCCGATCCTCTCGAGAAACCACTGTGGCATTGTCTTGGCTGTGTTCTAGTTAGTAGTTGTCATGCAGAAAGGTAACCCCCTTCCCAGTCAGAGTTGGAGTGTAGGTTTTCAGAATCTCAGTTTTGCTCTGCTTATCATTTTCTCAACCCTGACAGGTCTCCCAATCATTGCGCCTGAAAAGCATTCCCTACCGTACTTCCCCTCCATCCTTCACCTGATGGGCACTAGCCAGGTGATGAGCGGTACCACTCATAGTGCTACTATACCAACCAATGAGTTCAAGTTTCTCAACAGACCAGAAAAGTCTGTTTCTTTATCCTCACAGAGTCCTTTAAGTGTCATTTGGAAAACTCCAGGCAGCTGTCACATGCTATTTACTTCAATGGCTTTTTGCCACTTGACCAAGGCCTGATTGATGGAGTGCAGGTTTTCCCATCTTTATAGCAACAACCAGCTCTAGGATGAATCTTGGTGGTTCCAAACTTCTTTCCTCTCCCTCTGATCCCACTGTGCACATTTAATAACCTTCTCCAAAGGTCTATGGAGAATTGTATAGAATATGTGGCTTGGTTTTTGCTCTTGCATGCACTGGACTGTGTTTGGAAAGGTGGCTGGCTTTGTAAATGTCCAGTCACTACATTTTTTCACCTGGGGAGTCCAATAAAGTTCTACAGACATCTTAAGGAGGATCAAAATATTTTTGATTAATTTAGAGCCATAGGAAGATTGGTACCATAGCAAAGGATCTGACCTTGTGTAAAAAACGTCCACACTTCCGTTTTTGTTAGATTATGTTAGATAAAGTTTGAAATGCAACAAAATTTGAAAAAAGCTTATGGTTCTTAAACTTTTTAAAGGCACAATAAGCCACTATTACTAACCTTATTCTCTCCATTTCGCAGGTGAGAGTAAGGTGTTGGAATGCATGGGTGACAAGAGCGGCACTATCGAAGTGAAAAATGAAATTGTCCTTTCACTGGATCTGCCCCCCCCTTCCAAGGTTTCCAGTCCCTCACAGAATGGGCCCTCGCTGGCTGAGATGAGCAACCCTCTGCACATGGAACCCAGTGACATAAAGTCAGATCCAGCAGCAGGAGACATACCTGCAAACACTGGTATGTAAGGTGTCTTTGATATATTGCTGGTGTCATCAAACAGGTTGTACTGTCTTCAATGCATAGGATAACCTAGGAATTATGACTTGCCATACTGTAGGTGCCATAGCATTATTTCTTTGTCAAAACAATGCAAACGTGCACTTGAGGATCATTTATAGTTCTGTATTGAACGATTTTGTATTTTAATCATAGATTCATCATGGAATTATGTTCAGTAGTATCTTAAAACTCAACCTTGTTGCCCTCAGATGGCCAGCCAGTGAAAAGGAAGAAAGGGCCAGCTCCTAAGATGCTGGGGAACGAAGTGTGCAGTGTCTGTGGGGACAAGGCTTCGGGTTTCCACTACAATGTGCTAAGCTGTGAGGGCTGCAAGGGCTTCTTCCGCCGCAGTGTCATCAAGAGCGCCCAGTACTCGTGCAAAAACAACGGCCGCTGTGAGATGGACATGTACATGCGCCGCAAGTGCCAGCAGTGCCGCCTGCACAAGTGCCGTGAAGCAGGCATGCGAGAGCAGTGTGAGTGATAACCACCATTTGTGCCACTAAAAATTCCACATTTATTGTTTGGTTAGTAAATATGTACAGTATATGCATAGAAGTGAGGAGAAACATAAAGCTATTTCGAAAATAAATCCCCCCCGCCCAATTCTGTAGATTTGTATCCTTTGATTGTAACAGTGTTTTATAGTTGTTTTGTGGAAGCATGATAGCCTGCCATTTTGATGCGACGTCCATCATGGCTCTGTGCAGTAAACAAGTTGGAGATGGTGTCGTTCAAGGGTGACAGTAAGACTTTCACAGTGTTCTGCAATGACTAGACTAAGTCATGTTGCGTTGTAGGCGTACTGTCTGAGGAGCAGATCCGGCTAAAGAAAATGAAGAAGCAGCACGAGGACGAGACCGCGCGGCCGTCGGCGGTGGTGACGCCCACCCTGCCGCTGGAGGTGCCCACGCTAGCTCCCGAACAGCTGGAGATGATTGAGAAGCTGGTGGCCATGCAGAAGCAATGCAACAAGAGGTCCTTCATTGACCGACCCAAAGTCACAGTGAGTGTTTGCCGAACATGATGTTCACTGCTCAAACAAAGACCTGATGAAAATACATATTTCTGAACTTTCTCATATAGGCTTGAGTGGCTGAGATTTTGTGTTAGTTGCACAAGCCTGCCAACCTACGCTGGTTCAGTATTGATATTGGCTAAATATGCTTCACAGCAGCCTGTTCATGAATGTTTGCCGGTTCAGTGGCTCATGGTTCAATCTCTTTGATTACCGATGAGCTTCTGAGCCTCTTTGATCTTCTTCAATCACACTATGTGTTGTTTCCTCTCAAGCCCTGGCCGCAGAGTCAGGACCCACAGAACAGAGAGGTGCGGCAGCAGCGCTTTGCCCACTTCACAGAGCTAGCCATCATGTCGGTCCAGGAGATAGTTGATTTCGCTAAGCAGCTTCCAGGTTTCCTTGAGCTAACTCGAGAGGACCAGATTGCCCTGCTCAAAACCTCAACCATTGAGGTGAGTTGAGTGAATGTTGTAGTGGTGTACTACATTTATTGTCAAAAAATTGATAGATAGAATAACTATCTACATAAATGTGTTATCATTGACCCAAGAGCACCCTCTAGGGTTGATGAAATATGACACAATGAAGCCTTGATTGTCTTGATATTTCTTATATTCAGAATTGTTTATTTGAAAACGCTTTGCTGAAGGGTGATAAGACACTAGACTATGCATATCAAAACATGAGACAATGTAAAATGGTCACCGTGTTATCTACTTATATTTATTTCAACATACGCAATTGAGAAGTTTGGCTGAGCATATATATATATATATAATTGCGAACATCAAATCTATTGCAGTTTTCCATGTATTTACCTGAGGTTTATCGACCAGAATGGAGAAATATTGACATGAAGATCCGACACTGATCAACATGGCTGACTTTTTTCTCCCCTTTGTTCTGCAGGGAATGTTTGGAATAGTCAATTGACATGCATGCAAATTACAACTTGCAGGATATCCCACTCAGTAAAATGTTGTGATTCTTCTTTAGATCATGCTGCTTGAGACATCTCGGCGATACAACCCTGCAATTGAGAGCATCACGTTTCTAAAGGATTTCAGTTATAACAAGGAGGATTTTGCCAAAGCAGGTGCAGTGTCTTACTACCATTGTCAGTTGTACATTGTTGTCACTTGTTTCCAGTAGCAGGCCCGAAGTATTGTATTGTTCAATTTGGAATGCCATAATGCATCAATATGGTTTTTTGTTTTCAATTATCACTGAAGGTTTGTTTTCCTTCATTTCGACCCATTAGCTTATTTGAAAACAATAAAAAGCTATGCCAGAGATCACAACCAAGGTTTTAAATTTAAATTTGATTAACTTCCCCCACCAGAAGGGAAAATGTGAAATTATGGGCTACAAACAAAAAATTGTAATTTACAAGACCTTGTAACTGAATTTACTTTAGCAGCTCCCAAAATATAAAAGCTTGTTTTTCAGTTTCTAGTTGCCTGCTGAGAATATCCTTCTTGCTGAATTCTATCCGGCACCCTCATAAAGCATCATTACTGGCACACATGTTGTTCCTGAAAGCAAGCATTGAATTATTTTGTTTTGACAACCTTTTTTGTCTTGTTTTGCTTCATTTCATTAGGGCTTCAGTTTGAGTTCATTAACCCAATCTTTGAGTTCTCCAAGGGAATGAACGACCTGCACCTGGATGAGGCGGAGTATGCTCTGCTTATCGCCATCAACATCTTCTCTGCAGGTCAGACATCAAGGGCTAGCAAGGGGACTTTTGCTTGTGCTCATACAGTATGCTATTGCAGAACATCATATTATCCCCAGTACACAAAAGAAAGATGTTGTCAATGAGGATATATTGATGATGGACGGAAAAAGAAAAGACAGGATCACTCAAAATTTGAGTGGATTTATGAATATAATCATTGGTGTCTTCTCCAGATCGGCCCAATGTTCAGGATCATGACCTAGTGGAACGTCTTCAGCAACCGTATGTGGATGCACTGCGCTCTTACATCATGATAAAAAGACCAAACGTAAGTTAACTCCTAGTAGAGACATGATTAGAAATACCCTCTTGCATAGAAGAACAACTCTCCACAAGTTGTTTTGAGTACATTAGATCATGGCTGGTTCTGTTTCTTGGCAGTATGAGGTGTGTACTATTGTACAATGAAGTTACAAACACCAAAACAGGGTTTGACTCATGGTACCTTCTCAATGTGTATCAATGTTACTTAGAGAAATATTTAATATACATGAATGACTGAATTGATGCAACACCTTCATTTGAATCTCCTCATCCTATAGGACCACTTGATGTTTCCTCGCATGCTCATGAAGCTGGTGAGTCTCCGCACTCTCAGCAGTGTCCACTCAGAGCAAGTCTTCGCACTGCGCCTTCAAGACAAGAAACTCCCCCCACTGCTTTCTGAAATCTGGGATGTCCATGAGTGAAACTCCAATACCGTGGGACAAATTGAAACATTTTGGACATCTTAAGTTGACCTGAAAATGACAGTGCATCTCCCAGGCTCCTCAGCTCTCCTTTTTACTCATTGAGCAAACCCCAGGAACATTTTGCGAGATTGGTGGATTTAGTCCTTTTTATGTTTTCTATTTCTGCTTCTTTTGAGGTATGGCAAGATGGCAATGCCCCACTCTCATACCAACAGGGTGACTGTAAATTGCTTGATGGGGAGTGATTTGATGGTAGTTCACTTGGTCATCCTGCCCTGACTCATTCTTTGTTGAGAGGGGCCTATATGTGAGACTGCTGACGATGGGCCTTCTATGTGCTATGACTGGCCCGTGTTATCTGTGAATGTCAACCATTAACATTTTGTGCAGATATGTTCTATAGCTTGCTTACAATCCAATGTATGAATGAGGGCCACAAACTACAAACAAGTAATATTATTGCCCGTGTTCCAAAGGATAGAAAACAGTGGTATGAAAACTGTTGGAAAGAGATGTCTTATTCTTGTGATGATTAGTTAATGGGTAGGTCTTCTGGATTGTGTTGTGCTTTGTTATAGACCAGTTAGTGGTTTGCTTTTCAGAGCAGGACAATAATTCAGATTGATTACAGGTATAATTATGTTTTGATATATATTGCTCCACGCTCTACTACTTAAGTTCCCTCAAAAAATTTCAATGGTCATAAATGTCCCAAAACATTTATGTTCATGTACAAACAATCTTGAAGGACATATTTTAGTAAGCCAATATTGAAACCTACAATTAATTGTACAATCAACACACTTTTAACGCGCAACAAAGCAATACTTCTCTGTCATCACTGAATATATGACTAACAAGATGAGTCCTCACACACTTGACTGGTTTTGTTTTGTACTTTCAAGCTTTTTAGCTGTGACCAACAGCTCTGGTTGGTCGATGGGTCAGTCGGTTCTCAAACATTTCTCCACCCTTTGGTGGCCACAGTTTTTAGGAGGCGAAAACTTTGGAGTGGACGTCAAGTCTGTGTGAAGGTGTGTTAGCGTTCATGCCAATTTGCTAAATGGGGGTATGGCAGTGGGAGTGGGCTTTCACAAAAAGGCACAAAACTTCCAAATGGCTTCACAGTTACACAAGTTATACAAGTTTTTAGGAAAAGGTTGGCTATGGTCACGCCAAAAGACATCTGATTCACTGTTCATGCCAACTGGTAAACAGGATGTGCCAGTGGGAGAGGCCTACGACAAAAAGGCACATAACTTCTGAATGTATTCACATAGCATGGCCAATCTTGGTAGAAAGTCACACATCGACAGACACTATTTTGCCACATCCCTTTGTAACTTATAAACTGTTTGTCGTAGAGCCTTGCAAAAATTGTCAGTCCTACATTTTAGCCACACACTGTGGGAGGTATCCCTGGACTCAGTGGAGTTCCATTTTCATTGGCGTGTTATTCCCCCCTCCCCAAACATTTTAGCAACTCCCCTTTTCATAACTCAGAAACCGTTTGTTATACAGCCTTCTGGGAGGCTTCATTAGACCCATTAGAGAGTAGTTATTAGCTGTGACTAGCAGCTCAATAGCTCACTCAGCCGGTTGGTCTACAAAAATTGCATCCGTGTATGTGGTTGCAGCAATTGTGCAAAATTGTTTTTTTACAAAGATTTAACAGAACACAACTCAAGAAGGAATGTTGAGTTGTTTGTTCAGTGGTGTATCACATTAATATTTTAGGCAACACTTTACATTAAGGTTACAATAACTACATAGAAAAAACCTATAGTAAGAACACTTTATTATGATTTAGAGGTACATGTTACACAAGAGGAACATGGTATGGGGGATGATGGGGTTTCCAGGCGTAAGTGGATGTTAACATTGATCTTGTTTTGGTGACACAACCTTTGTCAACTACCCCTTTACAACAACCACTTAAACCCCTCCCCCATACTGTGCCACCTTACACTTTGTAATAACTTGTACGGCTAACACTTCATACTATTTTACCATATAGCATTTTCAATGTACCTACTATGTTTTTGCTTTTGCTATGCATTTATGTGGTAGTTAATGTAACCTCAATTTAAAGTTTTGATATTGCTGCTTTTTTAACTCAATGTCTAAAAAGCATTCCCAGGGAGATGTACATTCCTACATGTTTTACTTTAGCAGTTAGGCCTAATGGTTTAGTAATCTGAATCTGTTTTCCCCAAGATCATTCTAGTCACTTTGGCTTCAAACATATTGCTTCTCATTGATGCTTAGTCTACTAAATCCAGATAATTCTGTTTTGCATGGTATTTTCATTTTTTATGTTTAACTACCTGTCAAAGGTGTTGGTATATGTATAATCAGTTGAAATAATTTTGACACCTACCAATAACCACTACAACAACAAATCCATTGAACTAGTCAAGGGTTGCTATAGTCTCTATATCAACCAAAAAATTGCAAACTCCAGCTGAATGACAAATAGGTGTTCACTGGGATAGTACTACTCAAACTTGCAGTACTCAGTTATCAACTTTGTGGCTTACATTTCATAAATATTTCTTTCAAATCAACTCTTAATAGTTGTTATGTTATTGTAATTTATCAAACACAATATTAACTATCCTTATTAGGAATGATGTATAGTTGTTTTTGATTGTGGCTCCATTCTTCACTATACTTGACTGTAATCATTGGAAATAGTGTGTCAGAGATTTTTGTTAACCAAACAAGATTACTATGGAATAAACTGCACAGATATTAAGTATAAGTAATAAGGGGACTCCTAATACAGCCCTTTGACATTCTTGTGTGTAAAAAGGGCTTTACAAATTGATTTGATATAGAACAATTAGGTGGTGGAAAGGGGCTCAGTGAATCAAGAACGATCCATGCAAATGTGACAAAGTATTTACATAATATATTTCACAGTATCCTATTTCCTTACTGTATTTTAGTTACAGTACAATGTTTCAAATGTCTGCAGACCTGACTCCATGAATGATGATAAATAATTTTATTGTTGGAACCTCAAAGCTCCTTTCTTTCCCTCAGACTAAAATACGTGTGTACATGGTATATGCACACATACCGTGATTTGTACAGTGTTTTATTCTTTGGAGAGCACAGTGTCCACTTGTCTTGCCTACGGTTCTACTGCCAGCGTAAATGTACGGTGAAAGAAGGCCATTGGCCATGTTAATAATTCTTTGAAATGCAACTTTCCTTTGATTGAGAAATCACAGATCTTACATTAGCATTTTGGTAAGTTTTAAAAGACCATGGTTTCACCATCAAATTGGATCTGCCATTGCATTTCTGGAGAATTCCAATTGTATCAGGGATGTGACTTCAAGAAGGCGCTGAGGCAGGTCAAACATATCAGCCTTAAAACCACCAGGCCCCCAGAAAAAGACCAGAATGGATGTGGTTTATTGGTGAAAGAATATCTTTAGAACATTTTAGATCGTTGGCTACGCTGATATGACGTTATTTCAGAATTTTACTGGAAATGAAAAGCATTTACCACAAGGTATGTGATGAAATTGTGTGGTTCTTCAGTCACAATTGATTGTTTGGAACATGTTACTGTAGTAGATGGCTAACAAAGTTGAATGTAAATAAGTATAGACTGAAGTGCAAAACGTAATCATTCTAGAGTAAAAATGTAAACAATGTTGATATAGAAATCCAGACCTATTTTAATATTGTAATTCCTTAAGACTGTAAATTCTGCTTTATGTATAAATTAAAATCTTGACAAAATACTAAAGCCTACTTCCATTTGTTTGAAAGATTGAGAAATCGTATTTTTACAATATTCTCGAAATATATTTTCAATAATTTGAGTTCAGCGTAAACAATCTGAATAAAATGTTAAATAATGATTGATATTTTTATTGTAGTCCCATCCAAACACTAGTATGGTACAGTCTCCTCCCATCATTCAGTATGCGGAACTCTTCCTTGCAGTATGATCTGAGGAAGACAGGTCCACCACCAGCTAACCGTAAACCATCATCCAACCACCGTACATCGGCAACGGGGGTTTGACAAAAATTGCACTTTGAACAGCTAAAGGAATCGTTCCTCACGGATCATGCATTCATAATATATATTGGATATAGCTAGCTACATCTATTCAAAAGCACGATACTACACAGGCTTCTAACCCAAGGCAAGAGGCCGACGACATCAGCACTAGCAGCAGCTGGCTTTCTAGCATTGGCTAGCTCGCGAGCTAGGTAAGGTGTTACCGTATCATGCTTCAATGAATGCACTGGCTTTTATGAACAAGGTAGTCATCTCGCTTGCCAACGTTTTGACACTCACATTTTCTCTTATTAACGTCAGGGTGGGCTGTTAGTGTCAATACTAGCCAGCACTAATAATGTTAGCCACCTAATTAGCCCCCAATATAGTTAATCCCTCGTGACGTCAGAAATGATGGAGCTAGCTAGCTACTATTACTAGCTTGGAGAGGATGTTTATTATTTATGGATGGTGCCAGCCAGTTAGGAGTTTATGGAGGTAAAATGCAATATGCTTGTTTAGTGTATGTATATTGCATTCGCTTGTAAACTTGCCCTTGCACTACTACTTAATTCAAGCTAGCATAATGCATGCTTATGAACTGACAAGCGGGTGCTCAATTTGAGAAAGCTAGTTAGCTAGTCGCATAAGCTATTGGCCCGTCACCTTCACCGCAACAGTGAGGACGTAAACACCATCACTAGCTTGCTCAAGTCGACGATGACAACTAGCTAGCGCCTTCAAGAACGCTTCCATTCAGTGCCTATATCATATGATGATGATGCACGTTTTTGTTGTTGATGGTACTTGAGGTCAGGGGCGTTTATTTTAGATTTGAAACCAGTGAAAGCCCACACAGCTCATGTATTTATAAGACAATATAGGAATAATGGGACAATGATAAGTTTGAGCACTGAACGACATGGCCTGTCATTGACCTCCATTTGTATAGTATAACTGATTTACTATAGCCTAGAAATTAATTACATGATTTTGCTTAATACATTTAAGTTTGACCTAACTATACATAATAATTGTACAATGCTTAGCCTAGTAGTCTTTAACTTATTCTCTAAAGATCAGTAGAGTGGAAAACCATGTCCGTATCTTGGGCCATTCAGTTTCAGGCCTGAGTTGTAGCCCACATTACATTTTTTGCTTGCAACTCTAAGTTACATCTCTAGAACTGCTGCCCCATTTGATTAATTTGTATTCAATGTTCAATATTACTGGCAAAATAGGTGTGTATGTTGTAGAACTGTGATTAATATTTCTTTCCATCTGTCCTTACATAACTGGAGTGCTGCTTGCAGACCACTGGCCAGATTCAGCTATTGTCAACCTTTGCTATTTAGCCTGTGAAGATAGTTAAATTGTTGTGGGCTCGGTTTTTTCCTAAGTAATAAGTTTGTCTACAGAAGGTTTGGAGTGTTTTGACCCAATGCTCACCTCTGGTTCAATGACTGAAAGTGGTTAAATTACGCCACAGGAATGCCAAATTAGGAAAACCGTGTCACTGACAAGGCATAAAGTAGACTAGTGGTGGTCGATGGTAGTTGGTTACCTTTTTCATTGGATTCATGTTTTTTATGTGAAAGAAAATAACAGAAGGATGAAGATAAGATGCCAGAAACACAAGTAAATACCTGATTGGATTGAAGTGTTTACTGATTCACGCCAACTGTTAAACTACGTCTTCGTGCTTCCTCTTGCAAATGAAACGTCTGTGAATCATCTGTTAGGTGCTGATCTCTTTATTTCTCCCTTTACATTTATATTTATTTCCTCACCTTCTTGTTTGCAAAGCACATATTTACTCACAGCCATCTGTCCACTACACTTAAGAAAGCCGTAGTTTATGTAAATAGAATGTCAGATGGACATTTAATTATGTAATCTTATCATATTAAATTTTTTATTTTGTATCAAACACGTTTATTATTTGAGTGGCACTCAAAATCTGTGAAATTACTCTATCATATGATATTAGAACATCCTCTGTGTTGTGTTGTCTTGAATCGTTCCTATTCCAAATGGCACCATACCAAATAGACTGCAAAATCCAATTTAAAGAATGTGTATTGTAAAGCTTTGATACATTTTTACAAAACAATATCCTGTAGGATTAGGATTAAGAATTCCATTCTCCATTATACAAAAGAGTTTTTCATTTTTATTTCAAGAGTTTCTGTCTTTGAGGATGCATCAATGATAAATGGCATAGCATACACTGTTTGAAACCGGTAAATTCATTTTGCAGTGTTTGTCTTTCTGGGTGGAGTTTAAAGGCACAATATTCATATTTACCTTTCTATTCAGCTGCTGGTTACAGTCCAGAGGTAAGGCTTCCAGTGCCTGCAAAATACTTTATCTGTGTGATGAGATCTGGGGAAGGTCTACCAATTTATTTCCAATGCTGGTATGTTATTCTTTTATGATAGGCAATATCTTGATAGCATAGACACAACTCTTAGTTTTATGTATTTTCACCATTAGCTAATTACTTTAGTGAGGTCCCTTGTTGATCTGCCCCCACACATTTAAAAGAGTTATCTTAGTTTATTTTGTATAGCCTTAACACAGTCAACAAACCATATAATTGCAGATACATTTTTCCACTGATGAAGTGTTGATGGAAACTGCTGGGGGTATTACAGAGGGGTTCTTAAATTTAATTACCCAACTAGAGTGAAAAGAAACATTGTTGAAAGGATTTCTTTAACACCAGATTACATCTCACTTTCTTTATTTTATATCCTACTGTAACAGTATTGCAAGAGATGTACTGTAATTTCTGTGATGTTAGGCTGTAACAAGCCTACATACCACATACATTGGATCCAACTATCTCTTAATGTACTTTGTCCCAAAGACACAAATGTACTCTTACGTGGCAATCACAATCTTTTGTATTTTGTTTAAGAAAATAGATTTATGAAATCAGATGGGAGTCAGATGGCTAAGCGGTTAGGGAATCGGACTAGTAATCTGAAGGTTGCCAGATCGATTCCCGGCCGTGGCAAATGACGTTGTGTCCTTGGGCAAGGCACTTCACCCTACTTGCCTCGGGGGAATGTCCCTGTACTTACTGTAGGTCGCTCTGGATAAGAGCGTCTGCTAAATGACTAAATAATAAATGAAATATATTTATTTATTGCATTTACCTAACCTCATTTTTCAGTTATGCTTCACTCATTTCCAATTATGCTTTATACATGCTTTATAAAGTACACACTCCACCAATAAAGAGCAAACTGTCCTTTTGATTTCCCTGGTCTTGTCAAATGTTATCAACCTTGGTTCCAGATAAGTGTAGGCTACTGTATTATTCTGATCCAGAATGGCCAATCCAGTTGAACAAGGCAACAAGAACAGTTTGGGTTGCTATGGCAACCATGCTAAGTTGTATTACCATTGGGGCTGATGCCAGTTCTGTATTCAGCATGAAAGATTGACTGGCAGGGTATAGCTGAGCATGGATGTTACTGTAGATTTCCTGTTGCCTATTCTTTTCTTTCTTTAATCTTATATGAAAAGCCATTACAGATAACCTTGAAAGATGTACAGATAAAATAATGAGTAGACCCTTTTCCAGCAATGCAACTCATCTTAGCAAGATTAGCTTGTTTCTTTGTTTTAATATTCAAACCAGAACACTTAAATAAGTCTAGTGATTTTACAAGTCGACGAAGGAACAGACTTAAGGTGCACACCAGTCTTCATACATGTTAGCCTATCTGTTGTAATAATACATTTTTCTTAGACAGTGTTAGGCCTCTACCTCATGATTCGGCATCATTATCTCACGTGATCATTTCATGTAGGCTACGCTATGTCTGCTTGACATAATGTAACTCAAGCTAACTGGGGTCCTGGTATTAGCCCTAGGTTGCAATCCAAATTTTACAAGGCTCTTGAAAGAGCTTGATTCAGAGACTTGAGTGTTAGCTCAAGGGTTATTATTTGAAATTATAAACAAATTACTAAATTGTTTGTTTACTTGTACTCTATAGTTGTCACAGAAATGCAGGCACCAATCCATTCCATATTTTATCCACCAGTTGCCAAAGAATTTCAGATATATTTTTTACATGCTTGAGTACAGTTATACGGTTCTCCTTCCTCTAAAAATATATTGGATGTATGTAGCCTGTAAACAGACAGATTACTGACACTTTACATTATCAGCCTGACAGTCTCAAATCTTTCACCACCACTAGTTGGTATCTATGATATATTCACTGCGAGTAGAACTGCTTTTTTAAGCAGAAGTGACTGCTCTATGCTTAATCTGAATGTACTTGTACAAAACCCATTTAGTTCTTTGTTAAAAGCAATATCTTGTTTGCCCAATGCAGTATGTCCCAATGGATGTGTTGATGTAACATCAGCAAGCATCTTAGGTTTTCCTTGTGATATTTGACACCCAAAAACCTGAGAGATTTTTATGCATTGTTTTAGACATCCTTTGCAGCTACCCATTGATAATAATACCCAACAATACCAAACAACTATTTTTGTGTTCTGTAAACAAACGCTTTTGGACAAACTCCTTTCTACAGCTTTGTAGGCCTAATCCCTGCATGCTTCCTTGTTGCTGTCGAGCTCTTGTTTTCCAAGTGGCTAATACGGTATCATCGCCTTTTGTAGGGTCCTACCAGATGCCCTGTGCCTCAGAGCTGATTAGTCCTTAGTGGTGTACCTGTGACGGCAGTGGGATTGACCACATACACAGCATTGTTACCACAGACCACACACACAGCAGTGTAACCTTGTTTGTTAGATTTAACAGACTGAATATTTTTGTTTATTAGTTAGGCTAGATTGCCTACAGCAGTTACCAAAGTAACATAGGAAAATTTAATTAGGCTTCTTCTATGTCACATGTGCCAAGTACATTCAGCAACAACATGATTTAATGTATTGTTGCATGTTGTACATTGAACAGTTCCTACAAGCTTGCCCTAAGGGTCGTGACCTTCTGTGTTAAAGGGAAAAATTACATTGCTGTTGATGCTGCGCTACATTCTTAAGTGGTGAATTACATTGTGGAGGATGTTTGTTCCTGTTTAATGTTCCTGTTTCTTACTACCTGTAAGAATCAGAGGGCCGTCTGGTCAATACAGCAAGCTCAAAGGAAGCTTATACTCTCAGAAAACTTCTAGCTCTAACTCATGGACCTAGTCCCCTAAAGCGGCTTACCTCATCGGATAACTCCAGTTAAACTCCATCACAAACAATCTGTTAGTTCTTCAACAAAGACATATTAGACCCAAGGAAACTGAAACAATGACAGATGACAAATAGTTTCTAGTTGTCAACGGGAAACTATGTTTGGGATTATTTTTCATTGAACATCTACCTCACTAAAATGTCATCAGATGGTGCTTTTAAGGCAGAATAAAAGAGTACCACCGTAACCTAAAACTCATTTTTTCCTTTAGTTATTATTACACAGCTGCAAAATTTACATTTGAAATTAGGTGTAGACTACAGGTATCTGACCCCCTGTTATATAATATGCCATCTTTTTTCCATGTGTTGCAGGTATTTCCATTATACTTTGTCAATGACAGCAATGAATTTGAAGGGACTGGTTTCCAATCCTATGTCTAGGCCTGCTACAGCGTGATTTGATCGGTCCAGATTAATCCAAAGGTAATATAGTCTGAGTTGCCATGACTTAAGGACAACCTCATCATTCCAAGATGGAGAAAAAGAAAATGTGCCCTCGTTTACTGGACTACCTGGTAGTAGTCGGAGCCAGGTAAGAATGTTTTTGTTACACACAGCGTATTAAAGCAGTACATGCACCAGCATAACAAACCTAAGAAATGTCGGATGGACCTTGTGATTCACTCTTAGCAGCCAAAGAAACAACTTCAGCTCCTCTACAAAAATACATTTCCTATTGCTGGTCCTTTTTCTCCTAACGATACCCTGTCTTTACCTCCTACCTGACAGACAACCAAGCAGTGACAGTGTAGCCCAAACTCCCCAGCTTCTACGTCGCTACCCTCTTGAGGACCATCCAGACTTCCCTCTCCCACCGGATGTAGTGTTCTTCTGCCAGCCAGAAGGCTGCCTGAGCATCCGCCAGCGCCGCGTCAGCCTCCGCGACGATGCCTCCTTCGTCTTTACGCTGACAGACAAGGACTCTGGCATCACGCGCTATGGCATATGCGTTAACTTCTACCGCTCCTTCCAGCGGGGACACCACCGCAGCCGTGGAGACAAAGCATCGCATACCGAGGCTACCACACAATCAACAGAAACAGCCAGTGACGGATCGGATGGCAGCAGTGTAGGCCCAACCTCGTCCTCACTGGCTCCACCCTGCAACGCCGAGACAAAGGCGCCAGCCGAAAACAGCACGGAGCCCAGACCCCCGGGTGGGGAGCCGAGCGCAGGACGGTCCCCACGGCACAAGCGCAGTGCTGCCAAGATGGCCAACCGAAACCGCAATAGCACCCTTACCTCACTGTGCATCCTCAGCCACTACCCTTTCTTCTCCACGTTCAGGGAGTGCCTGTACATTCTCAAGAGGCTGGTGGACTGCTGCAGTCAGAGGTTGACACTGCGAGCTGGGCTGCCACGCGCTACTCAAAGGTGAGAATTATCATTTTGTAGTGTTTTTGCTGTTTCACGATTGATAGCCTGAATCTAGATGGGATTAAGAATCTGTCTTGAAAAGTATGATTTGGGGAAAAAAATCTCTAAAACTGCATAATGTGACTATTATCAAATAAGAGCCACAAGTGTTCATCCACTCTGATATGAAAGGGGAGTTTCTGGATTCCAAGACTAGGTTGGATCAGGATGCCATTGCAGAATTTCTACATTGATAGTTTACAAAGTGAGGGAGTGACTAAGATGCACATTTCAGGAATTCAATGAGGTTGATCTTGAATATACAGTGCATGTACACTTTTTTCAAGCATGTCTATTTCTACAATGTGTGAGGTAAGCAGAGCACTTCCTAGTATTTCCAGGGTCAGCATGGCTGTGTTTGTCCCCTCACCAAATAGAGCAGAGGGTGATTTCCATGCTTGCTTTAGAAAGACACGCAGGCGGTTTTCATTCAGTGTTTATTGAATGTGATAAACCAAATGAAACAACTCCCATTTTAAAATGATCATGGATACAAAATTAAAAAACGTAAAAACTTTATTTCATGTTTTCATGTTTAGTTATGTAATGACGTAAAGCTGCAATAGGTAACAAAAGACAACAAATTTAAATAGGCCTATAAGAAATAACAACCCCAATTATGGTTAAAACGTTCATGCTTTCTTCCAGCTTGAGTTTGATTGACAGTGGTTTCACAAAATAAGACAAGGAGAAAGGTCTGCCTTGCAAAAGCACTTGGCTGGAACATAAATCCTAACATAATTGTCTGGAAAATTGCAGCACTGAGCTTTCTGTGTAACTAAACAACTTGTTGGCTTACACAACATGTTTATAAGGGACAAAACGTTTCTTTTTACAGAAAAAAAATAGCAATTGTACCTTTAAAGGTTTTCAAAACAGAAGTTGACCTTTTCTTACAGTAGCTTCGGGGCAGTGTCAGAACCTCTGGATCAATACATTGTGAGTAGACAGTCATGAGGTTTTTCTCATCACCCCAAGCAGCATGTGTTGTCCAATCCCTGGGCAGAGTATCTAGTAAACAACAAAACCTAGCAGTTGGGGGTAGTAAAAATCTCTTTCACTACTCACTCTCTATCCTGACATTTCGGCTTAGAAGTGACTGAACAGTGATAGAAACTGGGGTATAATTATTTTGTAACGGCAATGAGGGACAATGCTGTGATGGCGCTGACAGATTGAGGTCTTTGCCTGCCTTCAGGGAGCTGCTGCAGTGGGCGGGAGGACCTCTGAAGAGTTAATTATTTGTTTCTCCCCTTGTCATTGATGGCAGACACTCATTCCGAATGGGGTTTAATACCGCCACGTGTTTACACGTGTAGAGATCTGTAGAGAGCTGGCTTGTCAGCGTATCAGAGGTCACTCCAGGGCCTCTTGTGTGTTTGGTTTACTTATAGTTGAAGATCATGGAATGTTGGGTGGACAACATTAGTCTAGTAACAATAAATCCAAAAGATAAAAGATCTGTCTGAAAGTGTAGTCTTGGGAGAACAAAGCATAATAATGTGAACTGCAGTCATTTATCCCCTTCAGAACTATTCTAGATTCATGGTGATTTATGGTTCAACAGTGTTGTTAATATGTTAGCACTGACTCATAATGCACACCTCCCACATTGTTTTGTTTGGTTCAAATATTGTTATCAGGGACACCATGTGGCGTGTGTTCACGGGAGCTCTGTCAGTAGAGGAGAAAGGCAACCAGCTGTTGTCCGACTTGCGGGAGATCGAGTCCTGGGTGTACCGTCTGCTCCGTTCGCCGGTGCCCGTGGCGGGTATGCGGCGCGTAGATGTGGAGGTGCTTCCCCACGACATGCAGCCAGCGCTCACCTTCGCCCTGCCCGACTCTTCACGCTTCTCCATGGTGGACTTCCCCCTACATCTTCCCCTTGAGCTGCTTGGCGTGGACGCCTGTCTGATGGTGCTCAGCTGCATTCTGTTGGAGCACAAGGTGAGGAGCAAAAGACCCTCAATGTGGAAGTCAAGATTTAAGAGTGACTCATTTGACCTTCAAACCTAATAGTTGTTTTTTCCATTATCTCTGCTTGCCATCCCTAGTTTTGACAGCAAGTATTTCATGCTTCCGACAGTATTGTGGTAATCTAAATGAATACATCAATTTTTCTTAATTGGCACCTGAAAATGCATACTTCCTCTGTACTAGATAAGTGAAATTGACATGCCACTTGCCTGGTATGTGCTTAGCTGTATGTCTTAATTATTGTATTTTTTCCTCTCCTTATTACAATTCATCATCTTCCAAACCACAATGTAGGTGTAGGATGTACAAGGATGGATGCAAGCAAGGTCACTAAGGACATCCATAGCAATGTTTTCCTCCAAGTCTGGGAATTCAAATTAGTATTTAAAAGTGAGAAGAGGTGATGAAAGGAAACTAAATGAAACTGTCCTCCTCAATGCATCCATGTTCTTCTGCCCTCAGCAAGGTTGTGTCCCTTATCTGCTTCTACTAAATGAGACTCCCAAAGCAATATCCCAGTTGACCAACAACTACACCCACATATTTTGTAATAGGATTATTGTTGTTGTGTTTTTATTTATTTATTTGTATTTTTTTGGGGGGGGGAGGGTGTAGGAGGGGGGTAGGGGTGTAACTAAAGGTGGGATAGAATAAACAGTACTGCTTGTGTTCAGAAAAATATACTATAATGCTTCCCCTCAAGCAAAGCTGGGTCTTTGAAACAATTTTTTTGTGTGTGTGTGTCCCCATTTTTACTTCGTTTATATGTTGAATTGCAGTCTGTATGTATAGTCTCTATTGGTAACTTCAATCCTCATCTCTGATTCAACCAATCCAATCTTATTACAGCTTTTTATACTGCTGTGATGACTAATAGCACAATCATCCTGCCATCACGGCTCCAAACACATACTGCACTCCACGTGTCCTAGTCACTTTTCTTTTCTCACATCTTCCTTGCTGCCACATTTCCTAATAGCCTACCCCCCTTTTCACTATTATCGCTTTCAACCCGAACCATTTTTCTTTTCTGCAAATCAAACTCCACATCCTGACACCTTTACTGCTCTTTGTCCAGCCCATTGTTAGTCTGAACATCTGCAGAGACCTGTTCATGCATCAGTGCCTTTAGGAGAATGTGTCATGTTAGCCTTGAGCATGGCTTTGTTTTCTAGTTCTACTTGAATAATAACATTTGCTGAATCCCCAGGCATACCAGATCTGGCTCTCTTTCTAACAGGCTATATTGTAATGTTAAACTTTGTTAAAGTATTTTTCTTGACCGGGAAAACGCAAAAGCTTTTTGCAACTCGAGACACTGTTAGACAAAGCAATGGCAACAATGTTAGACAAAATGATTTGTGGCAATACATATAAAGTTTGTGTGCAGTATGTACAACCATACTATAGAACTGTGAGGATGTTTCACACCTTTCAAGTTGAACAATGTATTCTAGAATATTGACAAATATTATTATTTTCTAAGACTCATTCTGTTTTTTCCAGGTGGTTCTTCAGTCGCGAGATTACAATGCCTTGTCTATGAGCGTCATGGCATTTGTTGCCATGATCTATCCTCTGGAGTATATGTTCCCCGTCATTCCCCTACTGCCCACTTGCATGGCCTCTGCTGAACAAGTAAGGAATTGAAATCTATGTTGGATTTGTATATTTAAATATAAATATAAATAATATTCATAGACTACTACTAGGTACTTGAAGTGTCGTAATTTGTAATTATTGAGATTATGCCCTCAAAGTTTTATCAACTGACTTGTACTGAGTACTTTAAAATATCACTATAAAGGATTTACAGTTGTTTTCGTTTTCTTATGTTACATCAAATTACTTCCCCTGCAGCTCCTTCTGGCCCCCACTCCATATATTATTGGTGTGCCAGCCAGCTTCTTCCTCTACAAATCTGATTTTAGAATGCCAGACGATGTGTGGCTTGTTGACCTTGACTGTAACAAGGTCAGTATCTAAAAATTCTAGATACCTTGTTTACCACAGCTCTTTAACTTCACTTGAAATCAAATGTATGATGATTTACTGACTGAATTTTCTAATATTAATTCAGTCTACTGTTCGTCAAAGCATCTTTTTATATTTTCAATATACATGTAGAGGCCATTTACAGTCTTATTTTGTCTTGAGTATTATGGAGTGAACATATTTGTCAGTGCCTTTTTTAGACATCTGCATCACTTGCAGGTCATTGTTTAACATGCAAGTCCTCCCACTTGGTGTGAGTGTGTCAGTTCTTTTGAGAGCTTAACACTCACCCACTTCCTAGCCTTTTGGAAACAGGCATCTGCCTTTAGTGGGTGGTGGGGTATACTTCCATCAGGTGAAGAGGCGGTGTGTGATCTTGTGTGATCGGTGTGTTTTCATTTTTTTTCTTTTTTTTTTTTTCTTTTTTTTTTTTACATTTGAGCATTCTGCTTTGCTCAACAGGTTATAGCACCCACAAATGCTGAGATCTTACCTCCTCTCCCCGAGCCAGAATCCACTGAACTCAAGAAACATTTGAAACAGGTAAATCATCTGCACCAAGTCCTTAGTTAATTCTGGCGCTGCTTATCTCTCTGTGTGTGTTTTCTGTTCAGTTAAGAGCTGGAGCAGAACTAACCAGGCTACAGAAGTGATGTTAGTATGTTACCAATGTTAGTCAAGGTATTTAGAACAACAGCTTATGTACAAGCCAGTTGCAGCAGCTCCTTTAAAGTAAAGTATTGTTGTACTTAATGTGTAACCATCTCTTTTTTCAGCTTTATGAAGAGGGTTTTGGGTAGGGACAGGCTCTGGTATCTTACTCCTGTAACTACTGTTGGATGTATTTTGCATAGTGTGTGGGAGCATTTTGAATTGAGCGTTGTTCTAACACAGACGGTGGTTTTTCTTTTCTTTTCCTCTTTTCCTTGCATGCTCTAGCTCTTGGAGGTAAAAGTAGATACTATGTCTTACCCCCAGGACCTCAGTAATGACCGTAGCAGTAGAACTAACCAAACCCCCTTAATCCCTAAACCACACATTAGGATCTGGTTCTGATTCATGAAAAGATTTGTATGGTTTTGTAATTTTGAGTTTTTTACCTGTAACTTGAATCTATATGAATATCAGACCAAGATATCCGGAATTCATTGTTAATAATGGGCCTACTGGCAACACACTACACTGCCTAGCACAAGTAGAAGAACATTGTAAAATGTTTAATAATATAATGACTTATACCATATTTCATCATAGCAGTGCAGGTGACCACAGATGTGTATAATCTTTCAATGGAATCTGTTCTTCATGCTCAACAACTCATTAATTACAATTTCACAAGACCATATATTTTCTTGTGATCTTGAAATTCATTCATATCATGTCTAATTTGACCATAGATAAGCATTGAATCAGAACTAGTCAAGTTGCTGTGTGTGATTAACTTTTTCCCAAATGTTTGTGTGACATTAACTTAGATGTGTGTGTTCAAGCACTTTACATTTACAATAATTTAAAACTTTGATTTGACAGCTTTTTCCAAAAACATTTTGAGGAAGCTGAATATATAATACAATAGTTAACAGGATATCAAGCAGTATGGCACTGATGCTACAACTTACAATGGTACAAACTGTAATCTGTTAAAGCATTTCTGGTGAATTAGTAGTAGTTGTAGTAGAATGAATAGAGAATTCCAAGGTAAGTTCTCACTGTGTGTTCCAGTTTTATTATAGGCATCGTTTCAGCACTTTATGCAGGAAAACCACTGTTCCCTTCTATCTTAAAAATATTATTGTACAATTCAAAATTGAATAGATGAAAACGTGTTACATTGCCACAGACAAACAGTGGATCCAAAAGTTTTTTCCCCCCCATCTTCTTTTTCGTTATTGTCAAGAGATCTGCTCCCTTATTTGTGTATTTGCATGACCACTCCATTGTAACCACTGGCTTTACCAGTAGGTCACCATGGATGGCCTGTAGTGTCCCTAGTGGCAGAAGTGAAATGTGTTACTTTTGTATTGCATTGTTGTATTCATATGTGTCTCTGTCTCACTGTGTCTTCTATGGTTTGATCTGTAAACATATTTTGTCTGTTCTCTCTCTTTCTCACTCTCGTTCATCCTCTCTGTCACTCCTTTGAGTTAGGAGTTCGTATTGAACTCTGGATACATACCGTAACATATGTTTTTTCTAAAACAGTTTCTTTTGTTGTGAAAGCCCTGGTGAGCCCGATGATTGGTTAAGACAATACATTTACTGCATAAATAAGTGGCCCAAAAAAATCTCACCAAAATCTTCCCGACTTTTTTTCTTTATTTATCCAGCTCAATTTAGACATTATGATTAAGAGCATTTTTATTATAATTGTTTTACCCCAAAAAAAAAACATTTTAATGGAAATTGGGGGATTGCATCTATCTATCTTCTTTTTTTTCATGTGCTTCCTGTCACTCTCAGCAATTGGTCATCCCAGCCTTTCATGTGATCCTCCTGCCATTTCTCTTGTCCCCCTTCCTAGTGTCTGGTTAGGTTGACCGTGATCACCCAAAAGCAGATCTTCTCCTCTGACAATAAGGTTCCTAATTTTTCCTCCTGTGGAATGTGCTTTCCCCATGCACGAATTCTGTCCCTGACAAAACAGGATTTTTTTGTCTTGCTTGTTACTATTGATATTATGTTTCCTAATTACCAAGTTTTATAACCTATTACGATTTATGTACAGAGTTATAGAGACTCAATAAACCACATTTTGATAGCCCTGTTGTACATACCCACCATTGCTTAGTTCTGGCTTGAGCATGACTGAATTTGTGTGCATCTGTCTTGCCTTCAGTGAGTGTTCTTAAACTAACGTTAAAACTAGTCACTGCAATGAAGTTAGGTGAGTTCAGGGCTAATCAGCAATAATCCATTATGCTAAGCAAAACACTGAACGAGTCTGCAGCAATCCCAGAGTGCTTTTCAAGCGAACATGTTTCCAACCCATCGCTCTTTCTCCTGACCTTTCCTAAAAGACACTCCCATTTCAGGCATCAGCACACACGATTTAAGTACTGTTGACTTCCTCTTTAATACGATCAATTATCACTTATTACTACACGTCAACAGGATTCACCTTTTTGGATGTGAATACTTGAACAACTATGTGTATGGTCTTAATGTAAAACATTTTTGCACTTGCTGATGCCTGAGGTGAGAATGCTTGCTCATCGAGCTGTGGTTTCTATTTCACGGTACTGCAGTATACCACATCCCTTTTTTTTTTACCCACTCCAGGCCTTGGCCAGTATGAGTTTGAACACCCAGCCCATACTGAACCTGGAGAAGTTCCAGGAGGGCCAGGAGTTGCCGCTTCTTCCACCTAGCCGGGACAAGGTGTCACCCTCATCAACTGAGTTTAACCCACTGATCTATGGCAACGATGTAGATTCTGTGGATGTTGCCACCAGGTAAGACTGGACCTTCAGTTATCCTTATCATCCTTGTTCTAGCGGTTGTAAAATGCCTCCTACTGCAAGATAAGTGAAGAAGTATTTTTAGAGAGCTCATATGGTTTAGTCTTTGAGTACAACCCCTTCCCAAAAGTTTTTTTCTTATACATATCATTTGTTATTCTCTAACAGGGTTGCCATGGTGAGGTTCTTCAACTCTCCAAATGTGCTCCAAGGATTTCAGATGCACACTCGCACCCTGCGTCTGTTCCCACGGCCTGTTGTGGCGTTCCAGGCTACATCCTTCCTTGCTTCACGACCCAGACGCTCAAGCTTTGCTGAGAAATTGTCCCACACCCAGGCGGTAGAATTCTATGGAGAGTGGGCCCTAAACCCCTCCAACCTAGCTTTTCAGAGGATTCATAACAGTAAGTCTTAATTTTTTGGGGGGTGATATCATGTTACAGTATCTGGTATTTTAATTGGACTGAATAAATAACAATATTATGTCTAAGAGTTGGCAATGGAGATATTCCAAGAAAACGTTACTAACTACTTACTTCCATGTTTCAGACGTGTATGATCCCTCCCTGATTGGAGACAAGCCTAAGTGGTATGCGCACCAACTACAGCCAGTGTTTTATCGTGTGTATGACGGCAGCTCCCAGCTGGCCGAGGCCATGGCTGGGCCCCTGGAAGACGATGGCAATGACTCAGACCCAACAGATGATAGGTAAAAAAATAAATACAATATAATTTTTGTCACAGGAATCCCATCCAAGCTTATTGAAAGATCAACAGAAGTATTTGAAAGTAATTGAGATACTTGATTTTCCTAACAGTTTGTACTGTAAGTCTTGATTGAGTGGTTGAGTTGGCAGTCAATAAAACAAATCAAGATCAGTCAAGACACTCACGTATTAGATTTGAGTATTTATTGATAACCATGACATGGAAATAGGTTTGACTTTGGCGGAGTGGATGATCTAAGGGAAGCGCTTCCTGCCTCTTCAATGCAACACATACATACATAAATGACATGAGGCGGGGAGCAATAGAGATATAATCCCCCTGATGAATAGAACATACAGACAACAAGGGTGAGAAGGGGATGGTGGAGGGCGGCAGCAGCACTGATCATACAACAACCGGGGTGTGTGTGCGTATCCGCGCAGACTTTTAATGTTGTCTTATCAGACGTGGCCCAATGGGCTTGTGCTGGCTAACACAGGTGTGATAATGAGCGGATGACGCACGCTGCCCGAGTGCCATGCCTGATCTAACTTCGCTTATTGCATTCAAGTAGTTGACAGTGTTTGCAAACATTTAGTGACCCAGATCTGCAGTCCATTGTAAAGCTTGTCTTTCATTATTTGTTGTTGTTAAGCACATTGGGTTTAACAAGGTTTTTGTCTTGGTAGTAGCGACAGCGAAGCTTACGATGACTCCAGCTCTTCCTACTCCTCCCTTGGAGACTTAGTGAGTGAGATGATCAAGTGTGACATCCAGGGAGACACACCAAGTGAGTATCTTTCAGCCATTAGCTGTCTAAAGCTTTGAGCCATCACAAGAGCCACCACATAGACCACAGATCCTCTTGTGACTAGATCAATGAAGAAAGTAACATTTGAAAATATGAAATACATGTGTTTGATATGTAAATTATAAAGGTTCCATGTGCACATTTGTTTGGATTTTCTAACCTTAATCTTGTCATATTTTTTTTGTGAATGGAAATAAATATATTTTTCCGGGATTTTAGGCGTACATCCCCCGACTCATGCGGCTCTGGGTGATGCCAGCGAGGTCGAGTTTCAGGACTTCCAGGAATTCAAGGAAGGAGAGGGTCCAGATCGTGCTTCAGAGGTCTGCGATGGACCATCCGAGCCGTCTGATGGACAACCTCTCCGTTCGAGCTCCAGTACCACAGCCAGCTCAAGCCCCAGCACAATCATTCAGGGAGTCAACCACGTTAGTGACAATCATCCAACCAAGCATTAAAAAAGATGATAGATTGTAATTAGGAGGACATTTTCTTTTTTTTGTTTTTGGAATAATAGATTACCATTTGTTTTCATTAACAGGAGCAAACAGAACAAGGGGAAATGGAAGCGTCTGCAAGTGCTGCTCTTCAGAACCCTGTCCCGGTATTGGGTGGTCCACCCTTCTCCCGACCTACCCCCGACTCTACAGCTGTCGACTCAGTCACTAAGAAGCGAGAATATGACAACCCCTACTTTGAGCCCCAATACGGTTTCCCTGCTGAAGAAGACCCTGAATCAGAGGAGCAAGAAGAGTCATACACACCCCGATTCAACCAAAACCTTAATGGCAACAAGTGCGTTCAAAACACCTACCTTTCTTTCCTTTGTGCCCTAAAAAAACATATTTGAGAGAGAGAGAAAAAAAATTGGCTTGTAGTTCTTTGTTCACTACTGTTACAGGCTACCGTGACAACCCTGTCTGTTTTACAGGGCCCAGCGTCCACTTCGCCCAAGCAGTCTAAGGCTTCCGGGAGAGTCTGATGGAGAAGGTGACTCTCGTAACAGCTCCCCTATCTCAAACAACAGCGGCGATGGTTTTGGGGGTCTCATGTCCTTTGCCAGTGAGTGTCTTTTACTTGGTTGTAATTTAAGTCTCAAAATGTGTTTTCATTGGTATGGTCTATCGTAATTTTCTATTCTCTAACTCGTCTTGATACTCCCCCTGTTGCTGCAGGTAATCTGTACAAGAACCATGGCACCAGTTTCAGTCTCTCCAACCTAGCTATCCCCAACAAGGCTGCAAGAGAGAAAGCCACACCATTCCCCAGTCTCAAAGGTACAGTGACCCAGTCAATTGGATCTGCTACATCTCATGTGATCTCCAGTCACTTTTTTTCTTTTTCTTTCTTATGGAATATCCTATTAGTGTCTATCCTTCCTTCCCTTACTGTGCATTTGTTCACCTTCTTTTGTGGATGTATGTATGTAATGTATGTGCACACTTTAGGGAAGGTGTTAAAATTCAGGAATTTTGGCTGTATTTAGATTTCCAATTTGAGTTAATTTTCCAGCTACAATCTCCATTATCAGTTTTTAGTTACGTTTTGTATATATGCCCTCTAGCTGATGTATCCTTCAGGTTTATCACCACAATAGATTAAAACATCCATTATAAGCAATACATTTTCAAGACTTAAAGGATAGTAACAAAATTATTTTGTTTATCATCATCAGACAATCCTTCAAAATAAGAAAAAACGTATACTTTTGCTCTAAATCTCAAATATATAGTTTACAGGACAATGCAGTTGACTACTTGCATGTTCAGCTCTGATAGTAAACCTGCCAGGTGTTGAAAAGAGAGACTGGCATTCAGACATGGCTTTGTTTCCCTTTCTTCATGTTTCAATTCAGATCTTTCAGATTCAGATGTGTATAAGGAATACATTAGCGATCTTTAACAGTGTTCTTAGCATATTTAGCCTTCAACGTGTATCTTCACTTCCTTTCTTTTTTGTCCTTTTCCTCATTCTGTTCACTTTCAATTTTATTTATATTTGATACTCCAAAAGAATATTTTAATTTTGATGTTGAGGAAGAAACGGAGCAAGGTTTGTAGCAATATTTCTTTTCAGCTTGAATATGTCCCCCCTCTGGATTGCAAAGTGAATAATATGGCACTATTTTCAAGGAGTATATTGAGCACCTGACAAAGTCAGATCTTTCTCTCAAATATTTAGACTTATAATGTTCTCTTTTGTAAATGTTTACGTTTCAGTTTTGAAAGAAAAAAGAAATGCATGTGTTCATAACTCAATAGCTCCATCCTGTGTGGAATAGCTGCCATAGCAACTTTTTGTTTCTTTGATGGTCATGTGTTTTGTCTTTGTTCAGATGAAAGCCCTGAAAGCCCGGGTATGTTATTGTCTGGTGTGGTAGTTTGTTGTTTGACTAGACCCTAATTTGACCCTGATATTAGCACCTCCTTTCCCAGTGGGTGAAAAGGTAGATATACCTGTATGTTTATTCCTGTACAGTATATCTATACCCTTCCTTCTGTCCCCTTATCATTCCTCTCTGTGTGACTGATTGGAGTCCTTTTGTTGCGCTATGATGCACACATTTATAGACTACAGATCTTTTAATTGTCATACAAATGACTCTCTTTGCACTGATGTCAGTTACTGGAATGTGGTGTTTTTCAGAATGGTTGGGGTCCTGTTCAATTCCACAGAACTTTGGGATTATAGGATGTATATATCTGAGATAGAATTGAAATTCAGGTTCAACCTGCCTTCTTTCCCCACAACGTCTGTTCCCTTGCTAGTCTTGTTCGGTGACGCTCCCTTGTCTCTGTCAAAATTCCCTGCTTTTATTCAGACACGTTTTTTGGTAGTGATGCAGAACTTTAAAGGCCTCTTGTTGAAAACAAGAGTACACATTGAAAAGAAGGAATTCTCACACTGCGTCATAGGTTAAAGTTAAGCTATCTGAAACTACTTCCCACACAGCTTGGTCTTGGAGAGATGACAAAGCATCTTATGATGCACTACAAATCCCTTTTAAGGCCCCGTCACACCATAGCGTTTCGGTCAACGTTCTCTGAACGTTCTAATCGTTCAATTTCCAGCGTTCTTGGGCGAGGTGTACACATCTGGCGTGTGATTATAACGCATGACTAGCGTGGGACTGACGCATGAGGAACGTGAAACAGCGACCAAGACACCCCTGAAAACTATAAGCCTGTAATGAAGTGTCAATGGCGCGCGACGACGTATGACAAAGCAAACGATGAAAACGAAAGCAAACGACAAATAACAACCAAGTAACGCGAGGGTAACGACTGAGTAACGATAGCCAAACGCGTCCAACGTTAGTCAAAAGTTCCACAAACGTTCTTAAGCGTTATCCAGTGTTTAAAATGAAACGTTGGACAACTTTGGTCTCCATGAGAACTTTTGTGCATGTTCAAAACTTTTTTTGGGGACCAGCGTTCTCCGCCAATTACCGCCGATTACCAGCGTCACCAGCGTCCACACAACGCTCTTCTGGCGCTATACCAGCGACCATGGACGATTACCAACGTTTTCTCTAACGTCATAGAACGTTGACCAGAACGTTATGGTGTGACGGGGCCTTAAGCAAAATGTTTTACTTAAATCCATGCTTAACAGTCCCAAGGAAGTGAAAAGAAGATCTGAAAGGCAATATGAGAATTGGTTTTAACTCATGAAGATCTAATGTCTCCAAATAATGTTGCGCGTATTCCACTTTCATTTCTAATGTCTTTCCTTTGTTCTACCTGTCCCACTCTAAACTCAACCCTTCTATCACACCCAGTCAGTATAAGCATGTGTCTTTTTGTTGTGGGTTGATGTTTGGACTGGTTTTGTCTCGGCCGGTGTCCCTCTCTGTATCTCTTTCCGCTGCAACTAATTCTGGGTTTTGTGTCCAGTATTTGGGTTAAATTCTCTAATGGACATAATAACAGAGGCCGGCCCGGGGAGTGGAGAAGGTGGGTTCCCCCCTTGACTGCGTGAGCTGCATGCTTCTCCAAGCCAGTCAACCACATATTCCAGCACTCTCCTCTCACGCCCCCACCCTCTTGAGTCACCTGTCATGTAGTCTACCATAGAGGAATTATAACAGCACCACATTCCAGTCATCCTGTTGTCTTTCATTATTCACGGTAACTGTTGCCCCAACCACTAACTTCATCAAGTCATCCATCCACTGTGTACAGTTGGGGTTGGGCCCTTTTTACAATTTCAATTTAAGATAATGTTATCGTACGATAATCTGTGCAATTTGTTCCAAGATAATATTGTGTAGTTTTTGAGCCAAGCCTCTTTGCAGCCAAACGATTTGCAGAATCCTTGCATCAATAGCTCTGATGTGTTCCAGGATGCCAATATGTTTGACACTGTTATTTAACAAACAAATATAAGTAGGTCTTCTCTCACCATGTCAGCGAAAGCAGGCCTTGCAACCTTGCGCAATAGAAAATACATTTCGGAGGAAGGTATGGCATTATTCATGCAATGGTGTAAAGAATAGGATATAACAGCATATTCGGTTTAGTGGAAAGTTATGTATCGATTTGTTTATTATAACGTACATTATAGCTCAATTAAGATACCTTTTTTTTGTTATTGAACGTAAGGAGTCTGGGATGCATGCTGGGCACCATATCTTTAGATTACAGGTTACTTCATCAAGAATTGTTGCTTGTAATGGTCATCATTGTTTTTGTGAAACTAAAGTATACTTTGTACACCTAGTATCTACAGTATCCACTGTTATCGGTTTTAACTCTACTATTATTAGTCATTAAACTGAGGCTTAACTGGGGCCCAACCCCGAAATGGTGCCCTTGTTTTTTTGGCCATAGTATGGTTAAATCATGTGATTGTGATCCAGCCGTTCAAAAAGGTGTTTGGAAACACCAGTGTAATGTGTTTTTCTATCCTCAAGTTTTTAGTTGCTTGGCTGTCTCTTCCGCATGACACAACTGGTCTTGTTGCCATGCAGACCCTTCCTCTATCTGACCTGTCCTCTCTGTTCTCTGCCAATGTGTGATTTTACCAACACAGCGCCATTTTGACTCCTGTGTGTGATGTCCTGTTGGATGTGTCCTTCACCTGTAGTTAGTTAGCTTTAACATTTAGATATCGATGAGCAATGTGTGCGTGTGCGTCCTTAATTGGTGTGCAGAGTGTTCCTCGTCTTTATCTTTGTTGTACTTGTGTTGTACTTTGTTGTACTTGGCTATAGAGCCATGAGCAGCAAATCCAGTTTTGATGCACTGTAGTTGCAGTAGTATGTCCCCTTGAGTTATGTTTTGGAGCAGTGAACTTTTGGAAGGTGTTTTACTCAATCAAAGTTGATATACATTTGCATGTAGACCTCATGTATTTATAAAATGTTTCCTCCACCTCCTTCCCAAGGTGCACGGGCTCCCAGGGCTCTTGTAGACCAGAAGTCCTCTGTCATCAAGCACAGTCCCACAGTCAAGAGAGAGTCACCTTCCCCCCAAGGCCGCGCCAACAACACCAGGTAGAGAGACTATTTATGTATAACTGTCAAACGAATATATCCAACATACTTCTCTGTTTCTTGACAATAAATTATTTTAAAAAATCAGAAGTGGAAAAGGTGAAGGGGTCTGAATACTTTTTGAAGGGACTGTTTTTATTTAGAAATGTAATCAGGCTCATAACAGTGGGTATTCCTGTCAATCAATGTAATTATTATTATGTGGTAATACATTTCCACAGAAGTAATGATGCAGATGAAGGTTTTATAAAGGGTGTATGCCTTTAGTTATTTCTCAAACTGTATTCACGTAGGCAAAGATTGATTAAAAATATTATTTACCCGACCCAGTGAGAACCAGCAGTTTTTGAAGGAGGTGGTCCAGAGTGTTCTAGAGGGCCAGGGAGTTGGCTGGCTCAACATGAAGAAGGTGCGTCGTCTGCTGGAGAACGAGCAGCTGCGTGTTTTTGTGCTGAGTAAGCTGAACAGAGCCGTGCAGTCGGAGGAGGATGCCAGACATGAGGTTATCCGTGATGTGGTGAGAACATTTCTACGTGCAAAAATTAAGTCCATGTTACATTTTGTGATATATTGGGTTTTAGTTTTTTCTTGTTTTTACTATGTGTGTATTGGCTATGTTCCTCTCATTAGGAGGTAAGCAGAAAAGTGTATAAGGGCATGTTGGACATCCTGAAGTGCACAGTTTCCAGCCTGGAACACTCCTACACCAATGCGGGGCTTGGAGGCATGGCCAGCGTCTTTAGTGTACTGGAAATAGCACGCACCCACTACCAAACCAAAGGTAATATTGAAGAAATCCACCTCATAAAAACAACTTGAAACTACTATCAACTACTTTTAGAAAAGTATAAGAAATATGTCTGGTACAAAATTATCCATGCGCTTGTATCATTAGTGCTGTAATTATTTATCTGTGAGTGGTTCATATCAACAACTCTTTTCTAATCTTCAAATTTTACACCGCTGTAATTGTGGTGTCAGCGGGAAAAACTTAATATTTTTTGTACTCTTTGCACTACTCTATTTTCCCCTTTCCCCCTCATTATTCTCTCCTCTTATTGGTGGATTGTTTCATTTTGGCCCCTTCTTTTGGGTGGCCTGGTAGACCCAGAGAAGCGCAAGCGAAGCCCTACAGACAGTGCTGGCAGCCCAGGCAGCAAGGAGAGCCCGTCGGCCCACATAGAGGGTGCCAGGCCTCAGGGTCTGCTGCTTGTGCCTCGCCTCCAGCTGACTCATCCCACCTCGGGCAGAGGTGCCCGGCACTTTGACACCCGGAGTCTGAACGAAGAGAATTTTATTGCTTCTATTGGTGTGTACTACTCTCTGACCCCCTTGCATGCGCTCCAGAGGACCCCTCCTGCCCTGCCCCGCCCAGCTCAACACCCTAAACCCTTTTCCTCTCGCCCACCTCTCTGTTCAACTAGGCATCCTGGGGAAAGCCTCTCCCCTCTCAAAAAAGGGTATTGCATACGTGAATGTCCATTAACTTGGACCTACACAGTGTAATTTGCTGAGTCTGTAGGGTATAAAACATCAAAAAGTGCTTGTCAAACCACACAATGCACACCGCATATTTTCAGACCAAATCTCTACCAGCAATTCTGAATTGCCAGAAAATAATTGTTCATATTCCATGTGTGGTATCAAATTTGCCTTGAGAGGTGTAGGCGTGCGTGGAATATTTCCCAGAACCCCAGCCTGGATAATGTGTTTGTGCCCCCCCTCCTTCCTACTGAATGTTGAACCCACAAGCCCTCAATTTCCAGCTCCTCGTGTGGATTCTCATTGTTTGCTTTCTAGCACCTTGAATGCATGTCTTTGTTTTCTGTTGTGTTGTGGAACCCAAATCTGCAGTACTGTGCTGGGGAGATACAGTAGAAGGCTTGTGCATAGGTAGAGAGTCTGTGCCCGTCGGCATCTTTACTGCAGGTTTCTGTAAGGCCTGCTGTAGGCAAGGCAGCACCCTTTGCTCCAAGCATGGAGGGTGACAATATCACTCCCCAGTAAACAGTCCCAAGAAAGACACAAATTCCACCTACTTCCCCAAGTTACCCAAAGTAGGGTAGAGGGAGATACTTGGTTTCTCCTTTTGGGTTCTATTATTTCTCAAGTGTTACTTTGGGTCTGTGTACAGGGGAAAGATTTACCTGACCACCCTCACAATACCCTTCCTCCCCTTTTTTCTCTTTGGAAAGATGCACCTTCAATTCTACGGAATGTCTTTTGAGACTTGCACCCCTGCTTTTGCAACAGCTCCATTCCACCTGCTGGCATGCTGGCCAGCCTGTCACCTTCATTCCATGCCCCCTTCAGAAAAAAACTCCTTGCACACCCTGGTTTTAGAGAGCCGCACACTCTGAAGCATGATCACCCCCTTGACTCAAGCCCACTTTTGGAGGAAATCATGATCTTCTCTTTTGTGTGGTTCTCCAGGACCATGGTCTACAGAGGATTGGATGTGTTATAATGTTAATTCCATAGCAGTTACTGGCCATTTTACCATCGTATTGATCATAGTCTTTTGTGTTCTCATACCAAAATGATGCTACCTACAGACATTACAAAACATCCTACGTTGATAAATTTGACTTTGGATTTGAATGGTTAATTTTGTTTTATGTTTTTCTCTTTTAATGCTCATCCTCCATACCTGCCTACTCAAACAAGCTCTCTGACTCTCTCTCTGTCTTTCTCTCCTTGCTTGCAATGCATCTTGGGTAGAATTGTGGAGCAAGCACCAGGATAAGCAAAAATCTATGGAAAAACAGAGTAAGACATTTTCTGCACACCAAAAACGATTGGGGTGTTACATAAATACCACCTGTTAACTTTGCAGCCCTCCTTCCTTCCTTTTCCAAATTTTACCTGTCTTTGTAGTTTCAGTCCATATATAAAAGCACTTACTACAGCCACAAAGTCAGAAAGGATTTAAATGGTAACAAACACCGAAACTGTATGTTGTGAGACAAAGTCTCCATTGGTAAAATGCTAATGTATTTATGCAAAACTGAAGCGATGATGGAGTGGTTGAAACCAGGGTCTCATGAATTGGTATCTCATCTAACATCTTCAATGTAGTTCAAAATGGATTTAATAAAAGTCATGTAAACGGAAGTATGGTGAAACCAAATCAAGTCATGTCAATCCTAAAACCTAGTTCAGTCAAATCCTTTGGTGACGTAGAGAGACATTTGAGTTATCCTGAATTGTTATTCAAGACAAAGGGAATGAATAGGAATATAATCGCATCAGAATTTATTCATACTGAGTTGTCAAAGAAAATTATGCTAAGGTTTTTCTAACTGAAATATATTATATGCAAATTCTTATCAATCTGTTCCTTGACACAGATTTGTATTCAGAAGAAAGTCTCCCAGCTATCTCGACTGTCCATCAGTTTGTCTGCATGTACTGTAACTGCCTGTGTGTGTCTATATTTGTACTTGAACCTTGTAACTTTTACTCTAATGAATTATTGCTGTTCTCTTACAGTATTATCTTGAACCATCTTTTAATATTCTGATTTGTTTGCGCCACTTGGTCTTTGATAGTCACAACTTTGTTATTTTTAAAACCTGCCATCTACAGTAATTTAAAGTAAAATACCTATACTGTACCTCAGTTTTTTTTGTTATATGTTTTCTAATAGTTAGTTAGCAGTATGCTTTTTCAGATGTATAGATTTGGTTGTTTTGAATATGTCTCATTGGGCCATTGTACCTATTTGAGCTTTTTGGCTAATGGAATGTGCACTGCACAGTTACATTAACTAATTAGATCGTGACTACAGCAGGATTGCCCTTCTTAAGTGGTGTGAAATACCGTATGCGGGTGGGGAATTTACACATGGCGGCCATGCTCACCATTCTGTCCTGCAGGAGTGGAGGGAGCTAAACAGCAGCGTCCAGAGGTGACAGACACTGAGGAAAAGAAGTCCCAGATCAGTGCAGATAGTGGCGTCAGTGTCCACTCAGGGTCTCAGGTAGGTTCCTCCTACTGTTTGCTGATGACTACTTCTTCACAATATTCAAACTTAAGCCATTTCCTTTACCGTGGTTGTTCATTTTGTGTTGCTGCTGTGTCATACTGAGTATGGTCACTGTTATGAAAAGGTCCTTATATCCATACAGAAGTGATGTGTACTTCTGCTGTATCTTTCTCTGTTCTGTTTTGCAGAAGAGTGACACAGAGTCAATGACCAGCTCTGAACCAGCAGTGCTGACCAGAAGCACCAGCCAGGATTCAGAAGCCAGCACAGTGGTAGGGCACGGCCAACACAGAGACACCGAATCACTCCAAGATCAGCTCGATTTTATCTCTGTTTTTGTTTAGATCCAGTAATCTCTTAGCCATGACGTTCTCTTTTGTTAGATCAGATGTTTTGAGCCTTTTACAGATTTCTTGTCTCCAGGACTACAGGTTTTCATGCTGTGTTTAATGAATCTACATGGTACAATATAAAGTACTATCGACATAGAAAGTGGCAAATGGGAACAATGAGTCATCACATCTCATAATGATATATAATTATAATGTGACGCCCATGCGTCGCTATTATGCCTTGTGACAATTCTCTTTCTCACCCCTCCAGATAAGTAACAGTTCGGGGGAGACGCTGGGAGCAGACAGTGACCTCAGCAGTACTGCAGGAGACGGGGGAAGGCCTGCTCCCCATCTTGCTCTCTCCAGAGGGACTCTCTCTGATAGCGAGATTGAGACCAACCCGGCTACAAGTTCTGTGTTTGTGAGTATAACTTGAAAGCAAATAGCTTGAGATGTGTTGAGCATGCGGGACAGTTCAGCCTCTCATGTTGTACCACTATTGATACAGAATATGTTAATGTATCTTTTTCCTATCTTTATTAACCGGACATTAATAGATCCTCTAGTTCTCTCCATATAAAATATAAATGACATCAATTAATTACATCATTGGCCTATGTTAAATGTCCCATGTAAAATGCAAATTACGAAATTAATCGTTTTTTTTACCCCCCCACCAGGGTAAAACCCAGAAATTAAAGCCTGGGATGAAGAAACCTATACCTGTGGTGGCTAAGGGACCCCCTGCCCAACCAATGGAGGATATCAGCATGAGGATCTACTTGTGTGAAGGCCTTCTGGGTATGCTGTAGTCCCTTTCTCTGGTCAAGACTGTAACTGATGCAAGTCAACTGCTGCATCATGCCTTTGGTCTTGTTCCCTGGTGTCCATTGATTACATTCCATCTATGTAATCTGTGAGGCCGGCCAACATTTGGGGTCCACAACTACTTGGTGGCCAAGAAATTAAATCGGTCTGTTCTGCTGATTTGTGACTTAAACTATTGTCTTTCTGTTATGCTTTTAGCAATAACTGCTTTAAACTCTTGTGTAAGCCCTATCTGCTTTGTATATTCTGCATTCTGTTGTATTGTGCTGTCATCAAAAATATGTACAGCCTCACCAAACGTGAATGCTTACTATCTAATCATGGCTGTGACTAACTTAATGCATGCACAGCAAAAAATTGGGATAGGTCTCAAAAGCTGCTCTGAATGGTATGTGGGGAAATTGCCTTTCCATCTTGTGGTCTTTCTTTCTGTCTCTACTTCGTCATTTAACCCACTCACATCCTCCTAACCCTCTTTGCTCTACCACTCCTCTCCCTCTCTGCTGCTCCTCCTGGGAATGCCTCTCAGGGCGGGACAAGAGCTCCATGTGGGACCAACTTGAAGATGCTGCCATGGAAACCTTCTCTTTGAGTAGGGCTGAGTCTTCAGCTTTGACGTTTATGTTTGGTTGTGTCTTTGGGATACATGCATTGCTTCCGTGTGTTGTTGGGATTTGACATGCTGATTTGCTCTTTCCTGACACTCCCCAAATCAAATGTACAATGTTGCAAGTGTTTACCGAAACAGGGAGTTATGTTTCTGACTTGGAAAAGCCCAGACATTGTAGAAAACAGGCACACGAAAACATGCAGACAGTACCTGATTTGTACTCGACCATTAAAGTGTATGGGTATTTGGAACACATTGACAGTGTGTTTGCTATGTCTATATAGGTAAGGAACGCTCCACTCTGTGGGACCAGGTTCAGTTTTGGGAAGACGCTTACTTGGATGCTGTCATGTTGGAGAGGGAAGGAATGGGAATGGATCAAGGACCTCAGGAGATGATTGACAGGTAGACTATCCCACTGCAAAAATTGCTTCTATTATTGTTTTGTAGGTGCTCAAAGCATTTTTACACTGTCATAGTCAAATGTTGTGATGGACTGAAAATGTCAGGTTTTGTCAATCTAGACTTTAATGCTTAGTCTATTTTACAATTGTGACCTTAAAATATGTATCCACACAGGTACCTGTCACTAGGGGAGCATGATCGCAAGCGTCTTGAGGACGATGAAGACAGGTTATTGGCTACTCTACTGCACAACATGATTGCCTACATGCTAATGATGAAGGTAAACCTTCATGTGTATGTCTCAACAAAACAAAGTATCCAACCTTTTTTAAGTCATACAAACATGTCAAATATCCCACATAAAATTGTATGTTTTCTGTCTGTCTAGGTGTCCAAAAATGACATAAAGAAGAAGGTTAGGCGTCTGATGGGGAAGTCCCACATTGGCCTCTCCCACAGCCAGGAGATCAACGAGTCACTGGATAAATTGACTCAAACGGTAAGACCCTACCTACCTTACCAAGCAACAACATTTAAAAAAAATTATGGTTTTCTATATATATTCTGGGTGTACTTCAACCTTTGTAAGTGTCTGTAAAAGGTGTCCATCTGTTTTCAGGATGGTCGTGAGCTATCTATCAGGCCCAGTGGAAGCCGACATATCAAGAAGCAGACGTTTGTGGTGCATGCTGGGACAGATACCACCGGCGACATCTTTTTCATGGAGGTATTCTGCACTGCACATGGCAAACATCATCATGATTTATCGTCTTTCCAAATAACTTGTAGACGTTGCTCTTTTTGTAGTGGTTGATGACCACCTGTCTGTAGTTTTAGGGGTTTAAAACTGAAGGCAAATGTTTTACAACAGGGTTACTATCGCAGTACAATGATGATGCAGTAATCCATTATTGAACAAGTGATCAATGTTGTTGTTGATCAAAGGTGTTTGCCTTCTCAGGTTTGTGATGACTGCATAGTCCTGCGCAGCAATATCGGCACAGTGTACGAGCGTTGGTGGTACGAAAAGCTCATCAACATGACCTACTGCCCCAAGACCAAGGTGCTCTGTCTGTGGAGACGCAACGGCCAGGAGACGCAACTAAACAAGTTTTATACCAAGAAGGTATGGTACATTTCCGCACCTTTAGATTGTTAAATCTTATTAGCTATAACAAAAAAAATCTTTTAAAAAATTGTCTTTTTTAAAATCCTTATGAATGCCTTAAGTATGGGTGGGCAGAACAGATAATACAGGTGGAAATGATAAATGGTAAAAAAAAATAACTTATTTGAATACTGAAATGTTGCCTATTCTTGGCCTGAGCTGCAGATTCCATACTTAACTGTTGTGTTTTCTCTCAAGTGTCGTGAACTATACTACTGTGTCAAAGACAGTATGGAGAGAGCGGCAGCAAGACAGCAGAGCATTAAACCAGGTGTGTTGGTGTATGTGAACAAAACTCACAAAGAGATTTTCTTTTGATCTTTTTGCAATAATTTCTTATAGTTTTGACCTGGATAACAAGAACGCTATGAAGAAGTCTATGCCATATACTTGAACATGTGCACTAACAACCATTAGGGTGAACTCCAAACGTCCAAGGTTATTCATCTATTGGGGAAACAATGTGCTTTGTCAGGTCCAGAACTGGGCGGTGAGTTCCCTGTGCAGGACATGAAGACAGGCGAAGGAGGTCTGCTGCAAGTCACTTTGGAGGGCATCAACCTCAAATTCATGCACAGCCAGGTAGGAGGCTTGCACTATAATAGAGCCATAGGAGTACTTGCAGTACATTCAAATGCACACACACACATGCAAATTCATGCACAGCCAGGTAGGAGGCTTGCACTATAATAGAGCCATAGGAGTACTTGCAGTACATTCAAATGCACACACACACATGCATTGCACGCACATACGCATGTGCAGAACCTTGCAGACTACTGATTGTTCTTCAAGCACCAGGTCATTCCCTCTGCTCCCTTCAACCCCACCTCTTTTGTCTACTATTTCTTTTCCTGCTCTTTCTCTATCATAAGTGTGGCATTAACTTCCTCTAACGTCCGTTTGAAAGTTGTGAGTCAAAGTAAAAGTATACCAAGACCAAAACTATTTAAAAGTAATCTTACGATAAATATAATACTTTTATATTGCCCTCTGAAACCCGATTCTATCTTTTAAAGGGACTCTAGAGGAAGATATTATTGTTGTGCTTTAGCTGTCTTTGGTTGCCTAGATGTTCAGTTGTGTTTAGTTTATCAACAAGATTAATATGTGTCTGTAAAACTTTTTTTTCACAAACTTTGTTGTACTAAAACATTCTGATTGTGGTGCCCAAACCTAGGTGTTTGTTTTTGTGTGATGGGAAGCAAACATAATTTTTACTGTGTGAAAAATATTTATGCATCAGTGGTAAGATGCAACGACTTTTCATTAATAATTGGCATTTTCACTTAACCATAATATCCGCAGTTTGACCCTTTTATTTGAACACCTTTGGACAATAAACATGTAAAGGGACATCATGTCTTCACAACTATCCAGGTTTGAAACCATTGAGTTAATCAGCAAAGTGAAATGTATTTGAGGCAAAAAAAAACATAATTAGCACACATTATACCGATGGTAACAGCACAGCTCAGAAAGCAAATAGTAAAAATCCATAATCGTCCTGAAAGGTTGCCTTTCGATCCGTGATAATAACACGGTGCCGATTACTGTATAGTGACAGATGCAGACATAAACTTCAATATAGAATTTAGATTTAAATCAATCAATATCAACTGTTCAATGTTGCCTACTTTAACCCAACATCTGAATACAATTTAGGGGGGAAAATGTCAGCACAAGACAGTAAAAGCGCAAGTCTTGCGATGAGAGAGTTATTACATCCTCAAAGTTTTAAACACTGTGCACCACATTAAATATACTACAATCGTGTGAACTGAGTTATTGACTATTTAAGATCACTGCAAGCTTATTAGGAATATTTGCTATTTATTGCAATCTTACTTTCTTTTTTGCTTGACCTTTGTGCTACTTTGGATTTAAATTTCTTGAAACTGAGCCTCCTTTACTATTTTTGCTTGAACTACATACTTTGTTCCGATATAGAGTGCTTCCTTTTATTATTTCACTTTTTTTTGGGCACTAATATTTTAACTACTTCTCCAGAACAGCTTAATTATGAGACTGATGCATTGAACCATTCAATGTTCAGCCATAGATTGCTTACTTAAATAAGTTAATTCAAGAATATTCATATCCATGTTGGTGGCAACCTGTCGTGCAGGGGAAGTCATATCAGCAGTTGCCCTCTGGTATTTGTGATACAATGTAATGTGGGGAAGTGTTGTTGGTGCCAGCCCTCTTTGCTGGAGGATGAGGCATGGAGGCCCCCCCCCCCCCCCCCCCCCCCCCCCGAATCTAGTGTGAATATGAACTGTAGTCCACTTTCTAATCCATTTAACTTATTTTTAAATTTAGGAATTGTTAGTCATTTTATTGTTGAATTATCTGCTATCAGTAGCTAGGTACATGATGTTTATAGGTAGACGTATATATACAGTATATTCACATACATTTGGAATTTAGACATTTAGTTGGCAGTTTAATCCTGTCCATTAGGGTGTTATGTGTATTAAAGCAAGGTACATGATATTTATAGGTAGATGTATATATACAGTATATTCACATACATTTGGAATTTAGACATTTAGTTGGCAGTTTAATCCTGTCCATTAGGGTGTTATGTGTATTAAAGCAGCTCCCTCTTGGATTGCTGTCGAGTGTTTGTGCTCTTCTGTCCGATAATAATCCAAACCGTTTCTCTCCCATGCTCTCTCCCCCTGCAAGGAGCGGAAGGTACACAACCTCTGCTGTGTTTGCTCGTTAGCGGTTACATTAATTTTTTTTTTTTTCCTTCTTTACGTTCACAATTTCTTTCCTGCTGTGTGGCAAACCAAATTTTCTGTCCTCTTCTATGTTTTCGTATGGAATTTTCATGTATGCAATACATGGGCCGCAGCATATTAACATTTGCTGGGGGAAAACATTGTGGCAGATCACAAATACTTTACTCACAATAAACATTTAGCCATAACAAATTTGCTAAACAAATCATCAATATCGAATGTAAAAAAAATTGCTGCTGCCAAATTGCAGTTTACAGTGTATTGTTTTGTCAAGCTTCTTTCCTATGCAATTATTTTTTACTCAACCCCCGCCCATGTATGTGTTAAAACATGGAAACTTCTGTAGGGTTCTGTCCTTTTTCTTTTTGTAGTTTTTAAAAGCTTGCATTTCTTCTGTCCTTTTCCTTACTTTGTATAGAGGATATTTAACACTGTTTATTTATATTTGACATGATTAATTTCAGTTGGTGTCATTGAGTTGCTAATGTACTGTCTTGTTTTTGTTTGTTTTTTTGTTTTTAGGTTTTCATAGAGCTGAGTCACATAAAAAAGTGCAATACTGTGAAAGGAGTCTTTGTCCTGGAGGAATTTGGTAATTACCCCATCTACTGATTCTAGGCCTGTACTCGACACGGCAGTAACTCAGAACAAATGCTTTGACAAGATAGCTAATCACAGGGTCTGAGGAACTTGACATTGGATTCATATTATGGGTTTTCACGGCAGAAATACATTTTCATAGTGATACTGTTCCTCAGGTGTACTTCTGAGATGTGTGTTCAACTGCTTTTATGTAGTTATTGGGTAGGAATCTTCAACTTGTGAGATTGGAAGTTTACTACTTGTTCTTAGGAGAATCTAGGAGAAAAGTGTGCTTGAAAACAATGAGAGCAACAGTGATTTAGATACTGTGTTTGCATGCCATGTGAGATTATCTCTCTACTAAATGTGGGATCAGCACTCCAAAAAAACACATTTAAGTTCCTTTGGCTAGCAAACTTACTTTTAAGCTTTGAACAAAACAAGGCAGGAGTGGTAATCTTGACAGGAAGTTTGAAGTGTTTCTAAAGGAGTTTTAGTTTTTGGCTGAATTAATATTTTGGATTTTGCCTTTAGGATAGGAAGTTTAAACCAAAGTAATGTATCCTAGCTGATAGATTTGCTTATCTTATGCCCCCATGCTGGTTTATAACTTTTTAGCAAGGCTACAGCAAGATACGGTATTAAGGTAGAAAACATATTTCTGTGATTGTCTCAAAAACATTAAGTATTTTTATTGTAAACCTACTGAACACAGTCCATTTGGATTCTTTTGTAATGCTATGAGGTTTTGTAGGAAGGTTCTCATTCAAGATAACGCGCAGGGAAGGCAGTTACTTGTTGTTCCCTTGGAGGCCCCAGGGGGGTCAGCTGATGATGAAACACTTACCATGTCAGACTGTTGTAGGTGCTTCTGATGGCTAGTGAGAGGTCTGGATCTGGTGAGAGTTACTCTAGTTCAAGTGATAGTTTAGCCCATCTGAGCTCTGAACTGGGTTACTGCCGTGTCTCTGTGCTGCTTTGTAATATGTAACCCTCATCTTTGCCGCTATGAAAACCTTCATTCTCCAGCAGGTAAAGTGCTGTCACCTTTCCCCTCTTCTTATTATTCTTCCTCTTTATAGAAAGACACACCTTTCATTCCTTCCATTGTTTTTGCAGATCCTCCCAACCCTTCCTCCCTCTCTTCATTCCTCTCTCTTCCTTCTTTACTGTAGTCCCCTCCCAGCTGAGTCTCCTACTCACCATCCCTCTCTTTCACCTTTAAACTGATCCTCTTCTCCCTTTGTAACAACTGATTTAGTTCCGAAAAACTGACCTGTCACTTCAAGTGATGATTGAATGTTTATCAATGCTGGAGAGTTTGACCCAGTAAAGGGGAAAGTGGACTTGTGGTCTTTGTGGGGAGTAGAGGGTTTCAATCAGTCATGAACCCTTCTCTATCATATACACCATCTGCCCCTCTTTCATAGGTTCACAGTTACTAATGAAAAGTCTAGCCTATGTCCACTTGATGTTGGGATTTGGGCCTTTGTAAAAGCTTTTCTGTGATGACTTTTTTGCTTTCAGTTTCTTGATCAACACACCATTTAACCCAGCGTCTTTCCCCCATATGTTTGTTGTGGTTGCTCCTGGGCATATGTCCTCCCACCTTGTGGCTCTGGCCATGCTGTCTAGCTTTGTGTTTCTCGTGGGCCACGAATGTCCTCCTTTCTAACATGATCACCTGATGTCATGATTTAAATGTTTTGCCTGACGCAAACACTTGAAGCCATTCACCAACCAAAAATTTAGTTTTGGGACATGGTTACGTACAGTAGATAGACAAAAGGCGATTTGCACAAATACATGCATACCTATACATACTTATATTATCCTAGGCAATCCTCAGTAAACGTATTTTTAATATAGGTATCCCTTGTGGTAAACAAATATATTAACCCTAGAGTTTGAAGCGCCATGCTCTTCTAACTGAGCTATAAAGACATTATCCATTCAAGTATATCCCAATGCCTGCCTTGTTGCATCTTCTGAGGAGACATGAAGCTCAAGTGGACTCTCTTGGCCCACAGCCTCTTTTTGCACCCTCTCATAGTCTACAACAATTATCACATGCAACTCCCTCACACCCCTCTCAAATTTGATCTACGGGGGTATCCCACTCCTGTTGAATTCTTTGTTTTGTCTCTTGCATCGGCTATTGTAGTTCCTGAAACTAAAGAAGTGGTGATCCACAAGTACAAGACACCAATGGTGAGTAGTTTGTTTCTTTTAATGTTAATGCTAAAGGCAAATGCTACGTCTGGGCATGCAAAGGCTACCAGGTCTGTGTGCCAGTATTGCACTGCATTTTTTCATTTTATCGTTTCAACAGATCAGCGATGCAGTATGAAAAGCATGTTTTCGAGGGTTTGAGTTTTGCACGTTAAGTCTTTGAAGAAAAAGAAATTGGTCTCCATCTGAATTCATATTAGTTCAAGTTCAAGTAGGATTATCAGTAATCATTAGGAATCATTGATGAAAAGGCAATACACATTAGAGATATAATAGATATAATTAGCTTTGTTTCAGATCTGTATGTGATCGAGCAAACAGTGGGACATGATGTATAAGCACATTCAAATGAAAAACAAGAGATCACTCTTGGGCTCTTCCGCTCACTTTTTGAAAACCTTTCTTTTCTCTTTTCTCACCAGGCGCACCAGATCTGTTACTCTGTCCTCTGCCTTTTCTCCTATGTGGCTGCAGTGAAAGGGAAAGAAGGGGACGGCAAGGCCAAGCTCCTATCCCCAAGACCCCTGCCTAGCTAGTAGACATCCTCTAAATATGACCGGATATACTCTACCCCACCCCTAGACTTCCTCAACACCCCCTTCTTGCGTGCCTCTGAATCCACAGCAATTACTATTCATTCATATTCATCGATAAATGACCCTTGATAATCCCTCAACCTACAATTAAGCACACATCCATCGCTTCTCCTTGCCCGCGTGAATCCTTCCTATGGAAACATGCCCACTGCCCATCCCACTCTCCTGTGTGTAAATCTGAATTTATGAACCCTGCCCAATGCTGTTGTCCCCCACACACACACACACACACACCTGCAGTCGTTCCTTATGGCAATCTTAAAAACGGGCCATATTTGCTCACTCTTTGGTGGGGTGACAGACTTTTACCCTCTATGTTCTTATTTGTGACTGTAGTCAGTCACTCTTGTCCCTGCTGCCAATATATTAGTTTTTAGTTGGGAAGGATACTTTGTGTGTGTGTGTGTGTGTGTGTGGGGGGGGGGGGGGTTATGAGGCTCTAGCTAGCATGCTGGTCACATGCAGAGCCCTGCCAGTGAATAAATAGAGAGCAATGTCCCCCACTCCCTATCCACTCTGACTGTGCATAAATAATTATATGTGCTGTGTGATACTTGTGTAAAACTTCAGTCTGTCCAAGTTTAAATGAGTGAAACATTTAAAAAGCATATTGTAGCGCTGGGTGTCACGTTTGTTAAATGCTACTGTTTAGTGCACCAGAACATCGCATGTAAGCGCTTTTTAAAGGTTTCATTATTTGAATCCTAAATACTGTGAGTGGTCCAAGATGCGTGTTATCTCTTAAGCTTGCCCTGTAAGGCTAAACTACTGTACTAGTTCTACTGTAACATTTCTTGTCTGTGGTCAACTAGGCTATATTGAATTGCATGTTACTATGAAGACAAAAAAAATATTTTAAAAGAATAGAAATGCTGTACACAACCCATAAGCAAAATGTTACAAACTGTGGTTGGTTCGCTAGATGTGCAATACTTGATATAGTTAGCCAGTACTGGAGTCATATCATTGTTTCAATTGAAAATATGTTCCAGTTTGGGGGCGTTACCAGAGCAAGGAATGAAATAAAGAACTTCATTGTCTTACATATTGATTGGAGTAATATGATGACGTGTTTAAGTGCGAAGCGATTGTGTTTGGAGATTCTGTTGTCTTCAGGTGTGAACCTGCCGCCGGCAGTCTCTGATGTAGTGGTGGTGTCCGTCAGAGGAAAGGGTTTACGGTCGTTATGTTGTGTCTGTATTGTAATAGGAGATGAATAATTCAGTCTGGCCGGACTGCAACCCTCTGTAATTTCAACAGTGTGTGTATCAGCGTGTGTAGTTTGTTCATGCAGTGTTTCGTTTCTCCAGATCAGCAATATATGAGTAACACAGCTATATAATTGGGAGGTCATTTTCATGTTGTGGATTTTGTATTTTAGAGATGAAATGCGTGTAAGAAATCTGTTGTTTAAACTTCCTTGAGAGACTATTATTTTAGGCATTCCATTGTTGTAAAAACACTCACAAGTGTATATAAGAGAGTACCGGCCTAAATGAAACTTCTCCTAAACAGTTTTGAAATAAGGACCAATAATTGTTGGTGTTCATCAGACTGGAATTCAAGAGAGATTGATTTGAGAAAAACCCTGTCATTGCTAGCTTGCTGCTTTCAGAGATGGAGTGAATAATTTAAATGAGACATTGGGTGTATATATTTCAGTGTTGAACAAAGTATTTATAGAACATGTACAGGTTTGGCAATGTCAAATAAAAGTTGTCCAAACTGAAGCCCCTCTATTTTATTGTATAATTATCACTGGTATCAATAAACTCCAAACTGTACATGAATTCACTACAGTGGGGAAACTGTTTATATCTCACCAGATAACATATTGCAGTATGAGCTCTCAGCCAGAATTGACCAATTATCTTATTTAACCGTCATGTGCAAATGGCAACTGATGAGTTCAAATCTGTAATGTAGCTTAATGGTGTTCTATGTATTGGGAATGTTCATTCATCTGTACAGGGCCACAGATGGATAACTTTTAAAAAGTGCTTTCCTAAAACTCTTGGAGTGGTTGGCATGTCTGGAAACAAGGGATCCTCACCAGGAAACATCAGTGGCAACGATGGATGCAGTAAAACTGGAAAGACATTGCATTATATAGTTTTCTTGCATAACCCCCCCCCCCCCCCATATATTTCATAGTTTTTTCATGGTTTAGCCTACAATAAAAATACAAAAAGAGGTAGCTGGTACCTAAACTGGTATATTCTCCTGTGACACTCATTAAGATATGCATTAAGCAAAAGTTTCAAATCCAGCCTCACCAAATTTCCACTGTGAACAAGAGCAAGGTTCGATTATGGTGGTGGATTGGGGGGATCTGACCCCCTATTTAAGACTGTAAACCCCACCCCCCCAAAAAAGAGGTAAAAACAACATTTGAGGGGGGGGGGGGGGTCAAAACATTTGTATTTCCTTCTTATCTGTAATTGTAAATATTACAATATATTTGCAATATTCATGCCTGAATCGTTTTAAGACTCACCTGAAGTGGATCATCTCATTTCTTAACCTTGACATGAGTTAAATGTCTCTGCCTGCCTCACTTAGGACAAAGTTTACCTGACCCCCCCACCCCCAATGTCATTCCACTCTGAAGAAGAGGACAGGTCAACAGGATGTCACAGGATTTCAAAATTAAAATAGGGGACAAATAATGTGCAGACGTTAAAGGCAATACATAAATACAAATACATAGCAGGTCAGCCACAGCTTCCATAGCTGTGTAAAACAACTGGCTAAGAGTCCAAAACCCGTTTTCGATTTTTGTTCTTACGGGATGTACTTTCCTTTGTAAGGTCTTCAATAGAAAAAGTTTCATTTAAATGATCACATTTTCTAAAGAGAATTGTTTCTTTGCTCATTGTCATGGTCAAAAGTATGTGGACATCCCTTCCATTAACTACCAATAAGAGCAAATCCCACATTAATGTTCCAACGTCTATTGGAAAGTCTTGACAGAGGAGTGGATGCAGTTATAGCAAAATGGGGACCGAGTCAATGCTCATGATATTGGAATGAGTGGTTCAGAAAGCAGGTGTCCACATACTTTTAGTCACATTGTGAATGTAGGAGACAACTTTCTAAGTCTTGTGGATCTAATGGTTTCCGTGGACAGACTTGCGAAGTATCCGTAAGCGTGACATGACCTCATCCCAGTCCAGGTAGGCTCCTTCCAGGTGTCTCAATGCGTCTGTATGGCTTATGTAGCTTCTTCGCCCATGTAGAAGGCGCCAGTTATCAAAGGTGACCAAGTCCCCTGTGGGAGAAAGACACAGAGACTACATTTGGAGCTAAATTTGTACAGTAGGAGATGGAAAAAATTGTTCTTGACATAACCTCAAAACCAAGTTTACTCATATTTAGATAATATTAGGTTTTAGGGAAAGACTTGCACTTACCAGGTTCCATCATGTAGGTAACTAGGTTTTCAGGTCGGATCATGAGTTCCACATAGGCCTTGAGAGCGCGGTAGAAGGGCTGGACCTGATGCAAGGGGACATCCAACACAGAGTCTCTTGTGGCATTGTTGTAGTTGATCCTTACGACCCGTTCCTCATTGTCCACACTGCTCAGAAAATAAGGAGGTAGACAGAAAACCCATTTATAATGTATGTATCAAATCTTTTACCTATATTTATTATTTTATATGTATGCAATAAGAATGTATAATGAAGTCCAGTAAGTATTCTTGTTTAATATGCTGGGTATACAGAAATGGACAATATGTTAACATAATTTATTAAGACGCATGTTCACTACAGACTTTGCAATTCCCAATCTGAGCAGCAGATGGTGATATCTTACACTTTTCCTAATTCACACCATCCAAATGCCAGTCTCTCTCCTGAATACAATGTTGGGCAGTCTTGTACTTGATGCATTACTCTCCTTTATAAGAAGCCATAACACTTTGTGAGCTAAATGTACAAAACAACATTTTACTCACTCAATGATGCGGTTCTTGGACTGCACCTTGAAGTCACAGTAGTCAGCCCCTGTGTCTGTGAAGTCCACTCTGTGGGAAGTGAGGGTACTAAAGGCTTCTGGGTCTTCTCTCCGGAGAAGTTCAGCCATGTGGAAACCATCTACCACTTCACTCTCCCCTCCTTTGCAAGCCTGGTTCAGGCAGTGCAGGAACTGCACCTGAAGAAAGACCATGGTGTTCAATACCATGTTTCATGCAATATTACAATTCAGTTTACTTGTATGAAATGATTCCCCAAGGGAACAATACAATAAAGTAAAAGGAGTCAATGTTTCTCAAAATAAATCAGACAATGCAATGAATTCAAAAACTTTGTCATGCTGCTCTGCACCATTTACTTCAAGAGTGTGTTCATGAGTCTTTCTTAGATTGTTATGAGAAATGTCACCAATTCTCTTTGAAAGTATTTGGAGTACTGTAAGATGAGAACAGTAGGTTGTTTTGTTCAAACATCTCAGTTATGATATTTATTCAGAAAACAATGTAAGATATCAATTTTGTTCCTTTCTAGAAGTACAATACATTTGAACTTGTGTGTGTATAGTACTCACCCCAGGTGGGTTATGCAGTGCTGGGTAGTCTGTGTGGAGACTGAGTTTCCCAGAGGTGTAGGCAACATTGTTGGCCATAGGTTTGTCCTTGACCTGCCATGTGTGCCTGTAAGATGTGAAGAGATGAATCACTGGGAATAATATAAATTTATTATGCACTCATTTGGTCAGTCAAATTAATCTATGGGAGTTACCTAAATAATGTAGAATCAAATATTGACTATATGCAGTATATACTCTAGCCTTTTTAATGATAAGTCTTACATTTTGGGCTGCAGCCTTTAGCTTCCACTAGAATGAGCTAATCTATTGGCTATGGGTTCCAACCTCAGCCCTGATTGAGCGCATCAGGTATTTTCTCTGGTGTAATGCTCTCTGAAGGGTCTTAGACTGGTTTATCTGTCTGTCTTGTGGTGTGGGGAGTTGTCGTTACTCACCCATAGAAAGTCAGTCTGAGATAGCCAATCCTTTCACTCAGTCTGGCAACCTGGCCTTGCTTCACTGGCGCCCCTTTCATGTAGACTATGCCAACCCTGCGTAGTGCTATCAGCCAAGCCAGGGCCGCTTTGTCATCATGGAGAACCTCCTCAAAATTGGCTGTGGGGATCTGCAGCTTGGAGTCCCAGTAAACACGCTCTAAAAGATGGGAAAGGTAATACAGTAATTGTCTGGACAATTGGCTTGTTATAAAGCTGACATGCAGTATGTGATCTAATTCAGGATAGATGTGTCTTGTCTTCATGCATAAAAACATGCCCTCTATAGTAGTTAGTTATAGAGCATGTAGGAAGGTTTCAAGGGAAATTCCATTAAGTACAGTGATTACCATGTGGATACAATGCAAACACACTGAAAGGTTGACAACTAGCATAGCTAGCTTTGACAACGAATGTGGTCGAATAACATAATTACTGGCTTCACAAACCACATTCATAAATTCTTTAAGACGCAGAACCTGCACAACATGAAAAAACACTGAGAAGTAGCAAAATGGAATAGAATGGCCAGCATTGTTGTCCCTAACATTTCCAGTTGACACAATCCGTACAAACACACGCAGGTAGTCTCCTCTGCCTGTCTACCTGTCAATGAACAATATACAGCAATGGAAATGGGCCTTGTGAAAAGCCGGGATAATCTTTTTTTATGATCCCAAATACCCTCCACTATCTGCACATAATGTACTGTATCTGTACAGAACGTTTCAGAGGGAGGAAGTCCAGCACGCTATGGTTGGAACACTTGGTGTGGAGTAGGGGAGTAGGAAGAAGGGGGGGGGGGGAGCTTAGCGTCTGCATTTCTCAACAGACAGCAGTGGAAAAACCCTCCTGTGGCTCCGCACCGAGCTGGCTCAGGTCCTTTTTCCATCTAGACTCTCGTGTGGCTCCTGCAGACACAGCTGCTGAGCACATTCAGTGTGTGTGTGTGCGGGGGGTCTGGGGGGAGGGGTCTCTGAACACTGTGGAGCTGTCTGATGTTTGTGGATCTTCATCGCCTCTCACTTCCAAACCCACCAATTTTGTCAGTTTGGGCAAGTGGTCCAAACAGAAGAAAAAAAGCACTGAGTACACTGCTTTAGCGTTGAGATGATCAGAATATGGAGTAGGACACCTGAAGTCAGATGTGAAAGTAATTGTATTACCACAATTTTAAATGCTTGATGCCTTACAAGTTTGTACTGTTGAATGACTCTGCAACAGTATTCAAGTGGAATGTCAGTGAGAATATAGTAGGATTCTATGGCTGAACTATGAACAAAAACACAGATGTCTGAGCTGTAACATGAGTCAGACACTCCATGACTTCAGCCGTGGCAAGGTCTTCAAATGTTCTTCCAAAGTTTCATTGCAAACATTAACTCCATCATAACAAGTCAAGAGGTTATGTACCCCCCTCCCCGTGAAACCTTGTTTAGAGGGTTGGTAACACAAAACTGATGCTGTTAAGACCAGCTGTTCTTAAAGATCACCCAAAAAAAGTTATAATAATGAGGCTCTAGAACCAAGGCCTTCTTCAAATTACAAGTTACAATTGCTCCCATTAAATCAGACCAGCTGGCATGTATCCGGACACAACAGGGAAATGCAGTGCTTCACTTAGCTGGCTTGTCTGGGGGAGGACTGTCTCAGGACAGAGCCATGGGGTTTTAGATGTCACACATGGCAGAGAAAGCCGTAACAGAGAAGGTGAAGCAAGAGATGGATCATATGAGCAGTGGGGACTGGGTCCCCCTTGTAAACTGATCATCTTCCATGTTTGGTCATATTTGCTAACATTCCATTGGCTAACGAGCAAACCAAGAATATACTCAATAAAAAAATCATTCTTCAAACATCTTTCAAGCCTAAAATGTTGTAAGGCTGCCAGGTTCATAGATAATTACAAAAAGTAATTATCAGAGACACAAGAAACAGATCTCTCTTCACTGATACATAATATCATTATGGCCAATCAGTCTGTGAATAAGTGTCCCAAGTAGCACCAGCAGGGTTATATTCATAGAATATTTAGGGCCTTTGTGTGACAAGGCTGTATAAGATAGATAGACAATAGAAAAGTGAAACAAGAGAATATAAGAAGATATGCTCTATCAAAACAGTGCATTCCTAAGCCCGATCAGGGTGTATTCAGTCTCTTCAGCAGTCCTGGGGGGGGGGGAGCAGAACTTTCTGCTCTTATTGGCGTGAAATGCTCAACACTCGTTCTCACCGAACACAAATATGCTGCTGTGATTTTCTGGAACAACTTGTATTGCCACAGAACTCTACTGAAATTTGTCTCACTCTTGCAAAGTTTGGTGAAGGGTGAACTGAGGTACAATGTCAGGCTTTGAGTTTGTGTAGTCTGTGTTTTTCTGTACCTGTCTCCATACCTGGGGCGCATTTCCTGAACATTATATATTTATGTGACACTTACTTGGATCCCTATTTATTACTTTTATTCCTACTTGTCTGATGGGACCCTGTGTAAGTCTGTGTATCTTTATGTCTGTGAGCATGCATGTGTAATCCCTTTCCCTCTCTCTTGGTTGGCTGCTGTGGCTTTTCCAGACGAGGAAACTCGAAGCCCTGGCTCCCGTGGCTGGCAGGCAGCTGATGGCAGTCTGGTTCTCTTTCGCTCTCTTTCCAAGAGCTCTGTTCAAACTGCGTACTGTGCTACTGCTTTCCTCACGGAGCTGTGAGCTCTTTCAGAACACTCTTTGGCTTGATAAGTTATTTTGAGTAGTTATTTCACAGAGCTTTAATCAGGCTAATTAACTTCATCACTGGGTTACATGCAAAGTGAGGTTCCCTCAAAGTTGCATTCAGCTGAGGTTACATTTCAGCAGTTAGTACATATGTCTAAATACATTGAAAGACTAATTAACTAACTGTCAAAGCTGCCATTGCAAAGGGTCACAGGGAATGCTGATACCAGCATGTTAGAACGGGCTAATTGCAACATGCTTGTATTGTGCTTCTTTAGAATGATCAATTCATGGCAATCCTCCATGATATTATCCACACCATTTTCTTTTCCTATAACTTCAGAGCATCACTGTGTTGAATTATCTGTGTTTTTCCTTTTTGGCATGGTACAAGACAAATACAACTTTGTGTTCAAAAAGCAAGTACTGTTGTTCCAAATGTACACCAAGATTGATGGATATAAATGTGATTTAAAGTTGTCGGGCACGTTGCCTGCCAAGCACAGTTACGCCCAAAATTATTTATTATGCTGACTTCTGAATCTGAGAGGAATTGGAGTCCAATCATGTAATTGATAACAACACGCACAGTCTCGCAAACTGTTCTGTATTGTATTGTATCTTTGCGCTCATGTTTACAAAGGCCCTATGTTTGAAACAGACCAATGTGGTACAACAAGCTCTTTCCTTGAGAGTCTACAACTTTGAGAGACCTGTTGCACCAACCACAGAGAAACTGGCAACTTTGTAGGAGCTTTGAGGAGACAGAGAGAATATTGTTTCTACTAGGAGAGTCAAGGACCCATGTACCAAATTTAAAACGAACCTCTGGCTTCATGATCCCAACAAAATATAGGTCTAAATCTCAACCAAGGTTGGTTGCATTCAGCGACCTTTACTTTCACCACATTTTGTTACATCCTTTCCCTAATTTCTTCATCATCATTGAGATGTCACCAGAGCTCGATTAGAGTCCACAGACTAGAGCTGTCCATCTGGCAACAACGAAGCAATCCTGAAAGCCTTTTCCAAGTGAGGTGGCCAAGAAGTTCCTCTGCAGAAATGGTAGCATCTGCCTGAAGGACAACTGTCTCTGTAGTACTCCATTATTCAGTCCTTCATGGCAAAAAGGCTAAACAAAAGCCTCTCCTGAGTACAATAAAATACATACAACCCAGCAAGTTTAATGGAAAAATATTTGAGACAGAAATTGAATTCACTGACCTAGAGCAAGCACTAGATCTGGGATAAACTAGGTATCATTATGCTTGTCACTGGTAACCATTCATAGTCTGACCAGGATTGAAAGAATGCTTTAGTGGCAATCTTTGGAGAGACCTGAATTTTGATTGAGAGGATCTACAAGGAAGAATGGAAAAAACTGCTCAGTCAGAATAATGTGAGCATAGAGTTTAATTTGCATCCTAGCACCATACTGCTGCATAAGGTTATCCGCACATTGAAACTGACATCTAAGCCATGTGTAGTGAAGCCCATTTTGAGCAACACAGTCAGAGGGAGGAGATGGGATCATGTCTACTAAGCTGGTAAAATGACATTATAACATTGTCAATCATTTTCTTCCATTACTCTCCATTTTAAATTGAATGACGTGCATAACTTCAGACCTGTTTTTGTGTAAATCCTGGTAAAACCAGTCAGCACTTCCTAAGCTAAGTACAAATCAGTATTCCATATGGTAGAGGGAGGGGAAGAGGGCTTGAAAAGCGAGTGCATGCAGGAACACTAAACACTGTTGAAGGTCTCCTGTCTCAAAGCTCTTTCACATATGGGCCATGGCGCATACCTCAGCTGTGTAGTCTATTCTAGGGCAGTACACACACAAGATATACATGCTGTCTGAATATCAGCAAGTAATTTTGCTGATATGGTCGAATGGTCATTTTATTGATGGTCAAATAATCATTGATGGTTATATTTGTACCTAAACTCACAACCAATGAACAAGTATGGTAATTAGTTTATTTTAAGGATAGGATAGGTAAGTTTTGCAAACCTAGCAATTTTAGCTCAAGTTCGAAAGGATTCAAACCAAAATATCCCACCTCTCCCCTCAAATAAACTCCCCCAAAACACACGAACGCTCTGCATGAGTACTGCCAGGAGGAAGGTAGATGGACAAGTAGCCGCTCCAATCATGGCATTCTGGACGAATGTCTCCCAGTCATTAGTGCCAGTCCGACCTTAATGATTGGTTGTGTTTCTTACAGTCCTGCAACGCCTACAGATATTGGGTTGGTTTCATTGTACTGTCAAACCTTTAGATTTATTGGTTGCTATCATAATTTCTGCAAATATGTCAAAAAGTGCTTCCCAACAACATGACCTACCCTGCCTTTAACTGGCTACTGCCCCCATCAACTAAGCGTAAGGTTAGCAATGGATGACATTTACATTTATAAGAAGGTTCTTACTTCTGCAGTAAAATAAGTGAGACTGACCTCAACAATTGATAAGTGGTATATATTCTAATGTGAGAGGATGAAATAAAAGGGATGATTCCTTTTTAAGTTACAAACCAGCTCAAATGATCATGTTGACCTTGCTGTGTTCCCTGTGTGCCACACTTTTACAATCTGCAACACTTTTACAGGCTAACCAGGGCTAATAAAGTTGATATCCATTACAATGTTATACAGAAAACTTCCAGGCCCATTCACAGGAGACAAAAAACTTACATAAAAAAAATAGAGATGAGGAGAAAGAGACTGAAAAAGTTAACTTGAAACAGTGAGGATACAGACAATACCAGTAGAAGTGAACATTATTCACCTTTCATCAGAAAATGCAAGCCTTTCTAGGATTTTTCAGTGGAAGGAATTTCAGGCCAGACCTCAGGAAGATATAATTAAACCCAGATACAGGGTTGTGTGTGTGAAAGAACAGGATCAGACGGAGCATGAGCTCAGGTCTGTTTGCACAGACAAGTTCAAGTTCTGATTTGGCAGTGCTGTAGTTGGAGAACAGAAACCCAAACACTAACAAAGAGTGTGAGTTCTTGTGCAGGGGGGTGGGGGTGATCCCTAAAGGGGGCTGATTTCACTATCCACACAAAACCACACACACACAGCCTCTAATCGTTCTGGAACAGAGACAAAGCAGGAGCCGCTCAGCCCTGCGGGTCCTTCAGGACCATGTGGGGACACAAACTGTGGAGCTTTTCCTTCACTGAACCACAGCTGAACTTTTCCTCCTTCAAATGTTTCTGATAGTCTTGAGATGTAAGTTGGGTTGTAAATGTACTTTAAAAAAGATACATTTGATTTGCTTGTGTTCAGAGCAAGCACGCACACATATCCCATAATCCTATAAACACTTGTGTTTAGATCCAGAGTGACTGTTTTGTTAATCCTGACACAATGTTTCAGGGAAGAAGTCCCTTTCATTCAACACTTATGTTTTAGATGTTTTTATGTATTTTCCCCCCCTCAAGAAACTAAAGTTGAATACTAAAACGAAACACCTAATGCAGTGTTTCCCCTAGGTTTACAGCTTTTACAGCGTAGAGACATGGTTGCCTGACCATAGAGACAAAAATGACATGCCGTCGTGTAAATAAGGCAATTTAGTTTGTTTAATAAAAGAGCAAGCTATAGATCTGTTTTATTGGAAAGGTAACCTTAAATTACTTATTTTGTGATCTGGCACTATAAAAAAAATATAATCATAGAAAATATATATATATATTTTTTACAAAATTAACTTGACCTTCCAGGGGGGTGGGGGGTGCCGTTGGGGGGGCGGGGCGCCCCCCTTATACAATGGTAGGGGAAACACTGTAATGAGATGTGTGCACGAGTGTGCACAGTTCTGGGATAGAGGCACAAGGCGATCGCTTATAATACCGTATACAGTATGCACAGACACATTCCTAGACGTATCGTATCACACAGAGGAGGAAATTTGAATAGATGACCACAACCCTGAAAATCTGAAAAGATATGTGCTACCTCAAGGAAAGATTTATGTTAAGAAATACTGATTAATAAAAGCAGAATGCAAGTAATCATAGTGAGTTCTTCAACACTGTTTTACCCAAAAAGCATAAATCAAAGAAAGCCAATGGTACTTATATGGACTGCATTTATATGGCGCGTTTTCTACCTTAGCGGCACTCAAAGCGCTTTACATTTTTGCCTGTCATCACTCATTCGTACTCAATCTCACACATACCGACCCCGGCCTGCTCATCGGGAGCAACTTGGGGTTCAGAGTCTTGCTCAAGGATACTTCGGTACATGGTCTGGGAGGAGTCCGGGATCGAACCGCCAACCTTGCAATTAACAGACGACCCTCTCTACCCCCTGAGCCACAGCCGCCCACATACATATATATATATATATATGTGGTCTCACCATTGAGGAAGAGCTCTTCCTGCATTACTTGTCTGACAGCAAGAGAGAAGCACCTCTTCTTCAGCCACTCTGGATCAAACTCGCTGGTGTGCTGGTCGGGCCATACTATGCACACCTGATGACGAGAATGAGGATGAGGTTAAACAAAGATTGCTGACACTTAACATTAGTGTAATAACAGAAATTACTGTGTACTAGACAATTTAACAGTCACAATGTATTTACATATTAAGGATGTGTTGCTCAATTTGTTAAATTGTCGTCTACAGAGTACTTCCTTAGGAAGCTACAAAAACACTTGTGAAGTCTTACCTAAGTATTACATTGCCAGACCTTCCGGTGTGTCTGTTTGTCTTAGCTAAGCATGTTGATTAAGCATGTTTGTCACATTATTGTCCGGAGCACTGATTGAGCTGCAGTGACATTTTTCAATCTTGAGGATGGTCTATTTGTGTTTCACTTTCACCAGCAAATAATTTACAGTACAGACCAATTCAACACATGCAACAAGTTAGTATTATATAATAGAAACCTGATCATATACTGTAGCGCAATACAGTGTTGGTTTTCTAGACACATATTAAGAAGCAGCTTAATCCTAGACTAAAAAACACATGGGCTTATTCTGTGTGCATGTCACTGATTCTTATTCAACATTGCATACAGTGTGAAACCTTTCAATATTACAGTTTAAATCACAGCTTCCTACCTTATTGGTATCAGAGACCTGGACACTGTCCACTCCAGTGTGAATGTCCAGTTTGGAGAGTAGCAGACTACGGGCCTGTGCAGACTGCAGGGTGCAAAGTGGACACTGGCAGTTGTCCCGCAGCCAGGTGAATGGGTAGAAGCTTTGCCCCCCATCTTCCCACTCTATTTCTACCAACCTCTCTTCCTCCAAGGTTTTGACCTGCCTCACTACCTGAGTTGTGGGGAAAGGGGCGGCCTGCGTCTGCTGTCCACGAACTTGCTTCAGTGTTGAGCAAGATGTTTTGGTGGCTATTGCCTGCAATGGCCTGCTAGCAGCTCTAATGGCCTGGCAAGCCAAAACAGAGCTGCTTCTTTTCAAAACTGCTGGAAAGGTGCATCGAGATAGCATGGTTGTCCACATCTTGAAGCGGTACTTCCAAGTGAACCAAGTGTCAGACACTGAGGCACTGACAGGTAGGCTAATCTGGAGGAAGAATAAGAAGGAAACGTTTACATAAGGATTTAAAGAACACAGTTTTTATGATCTTTACTGCGTACTACACAGGTGGGTTAAGGAATTCCCATAACCCATAAAACTGTTAAATTAGATTTCAATAAATACAATGATTCAACATTACTGCTATCTATATCTAACTGCAATTAGTAGACTGCAGAATTAATCTTTTTATTTAGTGAAATATGTTTTACATAGTGTTTTGTTTCACAATTCCAATAATGAGTTTTTCTTGGAGTTTTTCCTTGTCAGCCCTGAGGGTTTAAGTTGGTTGAGTGGCAGTTCTATGGGTGTATGTGAAGCACTGTGACATGCTTGCGTGTAAAAAGGCTATACAAATAAATGTTGATTTGATAATAAACCCACCTGTGTAGTATGCAGTAAAGATTATTATTTTTTAAACGGTGTATTTTAAACCCCCTTTTCTGTTTCGTCACGTACAAGTTCGTTTGCAACAAACATTATCATCTTTAGGCAATAAACCATGTTGTATGTAACCACAATAACATTTGCAATGCGTGACCCATGATAAATCCAAAGGTACACAGTAAACATAAAACTAAATGTGCCGCTTTGTAAAAAAGCACTAGATGAAAGGTCGATCGCACTGAACAAGCCAACCCTAGTAGTAGTGCACAACAAAACAAACGTGTCATGTGACCTGTTTAGAACATGACATAATGTAGATTTTCTTTTACTGAACTTTTCCCGCTATTTAGTAAGTCCACTGCAAGTAACATTCTTTTTTTTCAGCTAAGCTAACTAGCTAACTACACTACAGTAACACCTGCCAGATGTTCCAAATGTCTATTCCTCTAGCTTGCTCATTTCTAATATCAAGGTAAACAATGACATTGTTCTGTTACTAGTTTAACGCACTGAATAAAGCACAGCAAAATAAAATATGATAATGTTTCTAGTAGCCAAGTAGCAACCATTGTATTCAATTTAATGCAACTTGCGAGCTAGCTTACTCTGTTCAGTATAGCTCGATGAACCAGTCGGCGGCTAGTTATTTTTCCCCGGTATGATACTGGGCTACACTGTAATAGATTCACGGTTCAAATTAAAGCCTTTTATCTCGGTAACTGAAATATACAATTATATAAAAAATAGACTTACTTGAGATACTAAGGACTAGGAAAGTGTTGAAACGCAAACCCGACTGTGTCAGAAAGTAGGTGAGAGGTTACAGCGAGCTTGAGGGACCATGACATAATCACTCGGCTACTGTCACAGACTCAGTCTGCGAACTTTGATCCACTTTTCGTGACAGATAATACTAAAATGATCCAAAGTGCAAAAGTGTTGCTTGTGTACTGTTTGACTGATAAGTTCGAGTGATATCACAGAAAAATATTTTAGATTAGGTATAATTTTGATATTGATCACAGACCAAACAAACAGCAAACAAGAATTGCCTTTGCAAGATTAGATCCCCTACTTAATGCAAATCAAAATGTATTTGTACAGCTCTTTTTACAAGCAATATCACAGAGTGCAAATTGGACAAAATTGTCTGATAGCCTTCAAAGTTTACAGATGATGGAAAGATTATTTTACCAAGTTTATTTCCAAGATTCAATGTGTCACCTACAATATAGAATTACCACTAAGATAGAAACGTTTTTTTGAAAAGTTCCAAATTAAACGTTCCATCTTAGATCCTGTCACGTGCACACTTAGGTGTGTATAATTGTGTATTTATCTCCTCGTGTTGTATTTTATTATATTATTATGTTATTATAGGCTATATCCGGTTTTTCTTAAGAACTGGTTTATAACTTTGTTGATTGCACTTTGCCTTGACACAGTACAGTTATGAAACAATAGTCAGTGTACAAGATGAAAACCTTGTCATCATCATTGACAAATTATCTAACATTAGTTGAGTATACTTCTTTGTGCCACAGAAGAAGTTTAGAGTTTATGCTGCTTTAATGGTTGGGAAGTAAACACAAGGCTTAACATTACATCACAGGGTCACTAGAGGGACCATTACATAAACATTCAATGTTTATCTACCCTAAATCCTAACATTTCTGTTTACGTTGTATGCCTTCTTCCTTGCATGAATAATTGACCACAGTTGACACAGCATGTGCCTGTGTGTGTGTGTGTGTGTGTGTGTGTACAAAATGTTGACAGTACATTCACACTCTCACAGCGGTTTACTCACAAAAGTTTTATTACAAAGCCTTGCAGTAAAACTCTTTAGGCGAATGTACAAAGACACTTTGAAGTCTTCCCTGGAAGCCCCACACTGTATGGTGTATGAAAAACCATTCACCTAAAAAGCTGTGCACATCAATATCTATGCCAGCACAAATATACATTTATAGGAAAGTGTCCCATATAACTTCATTCCCAAAACAAATATTAATATAATGTCAGACACAATCTCCCAGGAATGTCACCACACACACACGTGTCTGAAGTCCATGAGTGCTGCCTGCAGTCTTTAAGTATCTCATACCTTTTGCCATTTATATACACATTTGAGTGGATAAAAGGAATATAGATATACATCAAAACAAAATATTGTATACTGAGTAAATACAGTTATGTAGGTTTTTCCACAAAATATTGACACTCACAGTATTCTCATTATGCACTGTACAGTATAATTACCAAAGTGTTAATGCCTTTACCTAACCGTAGTACAACCCTTATCAATGATTTTTGCAAATCATTAGGCCTTTAAGTCTCGTATCATAGGGCATAAACAAGTTTAATAGTTATCATCTTGATCAGAAGACATAAACATCTTTCCAAATCCAGACACTTTCAATACTGTAAGCTGTAAAACTCACACATATATAAATCAGAAATGTATGCTGCCATAGCTGTTTTGTTTTTTGTGGTAACATTCAGCTAGTGCAGGCCAAACAACACACATGTTGCCCATACATCATCACGATTTACGTCAAACATTTGTTCTTGGGAAAACATTCGATTTTTTAAATTATATGTAGAGTGAACAATTTACAAAGGATTGGCCATAATAGTAAGCAATGGATTTATAGAGGGGTTTATCAAATTGGCATGATCAGACCTGCTAGATATAGGCAATATAGAGATCATAAATAATACTTTTTTTTCCCCGTTGACGTCACAACACTAGCAAAATCGAAGGCAAACTTTTTTGTGGTAGTTGTAAAAACACAAAGAAGCACTTTTTTACACTTTCATGTATTCATTTTTCAGTCGACTCAGTCGGGTGCCGTGACTTCGAACAATAAGGGACAGCAGCTCGTGCTTGTCTTTTAATCCCATGGAAATATCCAGTGTCCCTTTTAGCACGTCCCTCGTGTGGACAATCATGTTCAGAAAGTCGTCATTTATGCGATGCTCCTCCTTCAACTCATTCTCCTGACTCTGTTTGAATTTCACTTCCAGTTCTAAAAGCGATTTTTCGGAATTTGTAAATGCCTCACTTATCTGAGTTGTCTCCCGTCTCAAATATTTACCATAGCTGTCTTCTCCATCCAAATCATACGAGATGCTTTTCCCAATTCCCTCGAGCACTCTGGCTGAGTCTTCGATGTGCCTCTTGATTATCGTGAAATCATCCCGGATGACTGAATCCTGGTCCTCGTCAAGACCGCATTTACGCTCATCTGTCATTTTAAATAGCATTTGACATTTTTCTGGGTCGTCGTTGTCCTCATAGTCGCCATCTGGTACAAAGTAATGATGAAAAGTGCCATTTGACATCTCCGGATACAGAGGTCCATTAAAAAACGCACCGCACAGCGACAACGATAACATCCCAGCAAGTACTATATGGAAAAAAGCCATTCTCGTTTGCTTTGCTGAGAAAAAGGTTACTAAATCGTCCTTCCTTAGATGAGCGGTAGCCTATAATTAAGTTGTCCTCGCAATGAACATTTCACAGCTAAAAATAGTTGCGGAAATTTACGAGTATATAGCCCGTTGCTAGTAGTTGTAATGCAATGTTCACTTAAATGTGACACAAATGAAGTTACGTTATTTCAGTTTCAAACACCAAATCCAGTAAATTTTGCTTAGCAGAGTAGACGGCTTTCACGACAAGAAGAAATGTGCCCAACTTAACTTTGTGCCTCAATTTCAACATCTGAACTTTTTTTCTCAAGCACCGCTTTTGGTTTTGGCTGATGATACCCTTTCCCGACTCTCAAATTACAGCTTCGCTTCGTCACTTAAAAGACAGCGCAGTTTTGAGAGGGCTGACTGAAGGAGGACCTTGTCATTAGAGCTGACAAAGTGCCCCCTTGACCAACCAAACCAAACGGCAAACAAAAAAACGTAACACCAGAACAATTTAGGCACTGGTATATAGGCAGTAGGGAAAGACAAGGACCCAAATAAATTGGAGCCTAACAAATGCTTTAGAAGTTTGAGATATCCAATAACAACCAGTTACTAACCTGTTATTGTATAACCAGACAACGTTCCTCAATGGATATATGCATTAACAAAGGTCACTCCCACACCAAAAGCACCTGACCAATATCCACTTCCAGATCAAGATCCCCAACTAGTTTTAAAGCTTTCAAATTAAAGGACTTGACAAGCATATACATTTTGCAACACATTTTTTTCAACTTAGCGTTGGGGCTAGCGTGTTATACCTGATGATATTCTAAGTTGAACCTTTGAGTGATGACTGAGGGGCCATGACCTGCATTAATTGATCTTGAACAGACCTTATACTGTGTTTACTTCAAGCTGTCATAGGAGTTGGATTTTCCATCAGTGCACATGAATAAAGGGCCTATAACGCAATAGCTGAAATGAGAAGGATGCCAACAACGTGAAGTCATATGTTCCAGCACAAACATTGTTTAGTGTGAAATTTGTCTCATGTCCAATATTTCCTGTGGAGTTTGAAAGGTACATGGGGCCAACTATCTCATTATAATCAAGGCGAAATGTCACACAGTCATTGTTTAGATATAAAATTAATTTTTTGAAAAGTGTACTAATCTTTCCTCACCATATTAATCTTTATATGATGCCTGTGTTGCATCATCATAAGTAATAGTAACTCTAGAATTTGTAATCACAGTCGCTCTACAGAGGAAAACATTCTTACTCTTACTGGCCAAAGGATCTTTAAACTTCAAGTGATTGATCTTGTCATATGACCTTGTATTGTTGTATGTGCTGTTATGAAGTATTGGTGAGTTTTTAGAGACAATCTGTTAAACAAACATAACCTGGCATGTAGTGAGCTGAAAAGATGTGCACCAATGCTAACCATGGATGGTTATTCTCTAAATCGTCAACACAGCTGTCTGTGTTAAAATGCTTTATTCTCTGGAAGGAATTTCTGTCTGGTGTGTGTCAAAAATGTTACAATAAAATAACAAAAATGAAGTCATACCACAAAACTCTAACATTGTCAATGACAGCTAACATTTTACATACCATTATGGAACACCCACTCCCAACAGATACATTTTAACAGTAGATTAAGATTCCTATAAATACAGAACAGGGTTGGTGATCTCCCTATCATTACTGTGTAAACGTAACACAATACAGGCCCTAGAGCAGGTGTGTCAAATCCTGGTCCTCAGGGGCCGCTGTCTTGTATGTTTTAGATGTTTCCCTGCTCCAACACACCTGATTCAAATGAATGGGTTGTCATCAACATACACATAATAAAGAGTAGATGCCGCATTGACCACTACTGCTTACTGGCGCTGACGAGCCATGGGGCCGCCATCTTGGAACGGTCACCCGCTCAATTTAGTGTAATCTGTTTGGCAGGGCCAATGAGCTGTCAGCGCATTTAATAAGTCATACCTCACTAAATACCAGATAACAGATTTTCACACTGTGTTTTTTGCTGCAAATGTCATACATGTAGCATGTGTCATACATGTCGTAAATTGTATTCTCACATGATAGATTGTAGGACCCCAGGAAGAATAACTTTCAGCTTATGCTGAAGCTAATGGGGATCCAAATAAAACAAACAAAATGTAGCTATGATACAGGACATGGTTATTCTATTTACAAAATACAACCAATAGTACAGTAATGTTAAGTCTTACTTGTGTAAAGTAATCCCCTGAGCCCTGTTTGCGACGGTCCGCCGATTTGAGCAGGAATATGCTGCACATTGCTGAAATCTTGTTTATTCTGCTGCTATGCAACTATGAGTATGCCCGGTCCAAGACGGTGGCCGCATTTCTTGCGCCCAGCAGCCAATGCGGCATGTACTCTTTGTTATGTCTATGGTTGTCAAGCTCTGTGTAAGCCTGATAACGACCATTAATTTGAATCAGGTGTGTTGGAGCAGGGAAACATCTAAAACATACAGGACAGCGGCCCCTGATTACCAGGATTTGACACCCCTGCCCTAGACGAATCAGTTGTGCTGAATTGCTCAAACCGCTTGCCTGTGTGGCTTCATCAAGTGTTTCTTTGATCTTTTATGGTTCTCTAGCGATTGAGACAAGATATCTCTTGGCCACTTGCTTCTCCTTTGTTCCCTCCTCCTAGGATGTCCATCTAGTTGTACGAAGTCAAGGTTCTTAAGACATTTGAAATTCCAGGATATTTGCATCAACTTTATAATTAACCTACACTAATATTAGTTAATATTCAAAGCTTATTTGAACCTTTGCTCTCACTCTTTCGTGTTTACACGGCAAGCAAAACAAAAGGTGTATTATGTATGGGTTACACAACTGCAACCAGGCAATACTGCTGCACTGTGGAAGATCAGCTATAACTTGAGCTTCACAGGCATATTTTGTCTTAGCTAGGGTGTGGTGCTTCAGTTTCCTAGTTGTTTCTGCCCCCACCCTTCCTCCAGTAAGAGTAGGGGCTCTACTTTAGTCTTAATGAGCAGCCCACTCCACCCTACCACATCCACAAACTGTTCTTACCACCTCTGTTCACTGCAGGAAAACCTATTGAGCAATCACTTTTTCCTCCTTGATTTTGGCCACTACAACCATAGAAGAAGTAGGCATTAATTCACTAAAACATGAACCTCACATGAACTTTGTTCCTTTTCCAATACAATACAATTCCAAGCAATAAAAATGCTGCAGTTTTGAGCTTGCAGAGTTTTCATGGAAAGTTTCTATAATTAAAACTCAATTTTAAGCGCTACAGGCATTAGACGGCAGTGAAATCTTTACATGACAGAGACGCACTTCCACTCCAAATAAAAGGGTAATGAAACACAGCATGACGTCTGTGGGTTTTATTTACTCTGCATTTACTAGATAATGATCTCAGACTGAACATGCCAAAGCATGCACCCAAATCTGTGACCATACACTCACACAGACAACACAATTCATGTTTTAACCACATCATTACTTAGATTTTGAAAGCGTAGTCATTTGGAAGAGGAGACATAGACAAGGGTTGCAGAAGAAAGTAAAAAATTAGTGTCTGTTTGTTTACTTGTTACATTTGGTAACCATTAGTTAGCAAAGACAAGCAGTTCTCAGTATAGAATGTCTTTAGATCAATATGTGCAAGTTATTTCACCACTTTATTACCAAACCTGTACCACCAGCCTCATACAATGCAAGCGTATGCGCATAACAATGGTGACAGGTGTGGAGAAAGAATTAGCTCATGCCTAACAAAAGATAATATTTATTGCAACGTAATAAAATATCCTTTCATTGTGGACTTGAATGGAAAATGGAAGCTTGGTGATTATATTGGTAGCATTTGGCTATCAAAACTGTCCAATACTGCATGCCAAGATATACATTTAATAAGACAGGTTTTTTAAAAGGCCAAATCTCTTACATAAATTGATCCACAGTACAGAAAAACAGTTCTGACTGCAAGCAAGAGTCCCTTAATCTCTTTATGAGAAGTTTTAAAAGCCTGGCAGAAGTCACATCAGTTGTGCGTCATCCCTGCTCTCTTGCTCAGAATTATCACACAGAAACATACTTTTTGCAATGCCCAGAGGTTACCTCAGCAATCTTTACTATAAAATACAACCACAGCTAAACCAAAACAATGATGTGATCAATTGGACTTTTACTGTCACACCGTTGTTGGAAGATGGACTGACCTTGGTGGTTGATTGGATTGATTGTTTTGAAATATCTGCATAGCATAATTTTTTGATAAAAGATTGTGGCAAGCACAGGCAAATATGCAGCACTCATTGGCAACCATATTGTTTAGCACCATCACTTATAACAGCTGTCACTCTAGACATATTTAGTTGTGTAGATACAAAAATACAGCTAAAAGACTACATCCTACTTATAAAAAATTAGATAAAAGGAGAACACAAGAATTCAACTTTGAGGTGTGCAGACTACAGCAAAGCATGTATGGAGTTTGTCCTTTGTCCATTTATGGTATCTTTATCTTTCCTCCAGGAATACACAGATGTGAAAAGAGCACCTGTCCTTTTTTAGAATCACAGCAGTGCCATAACAGTCCTGCTCTTGTAGATGAATCATGGGTTATCACTGTACTGTAGCTATGTGGGAGTCAGGTGGCTGAGCAGGTAGAGCATCGGGCAAGTAATCTGAAGGTTGCCAGTTCGATTCGTGTATGTTAGAATGTGTGTCAAACTATGTTTATGCATGTTCTGCTTGTTAAGAATATTTTATTGAAAAAAGAGAACCAAAGAGTGACTGACATACACTACATTGCCAAAAGTATTCACTCAGCTCTCCAAATCATTGAATTCAGGTGCACAAAGCAAGAGCCATAAAGACACGGATGAGCGAGTTTGGTGTGTAAGAACTTGACCTCAACCCGATAGAACACCTTTGGGATGAATTACAGTGGAGACTGCGAGCCAGGCCTTCTCGTCCAACATCTGTCTGACCTCACAAATGCACTTCTGGAAGAATGGCAAACAATTCCCATAAACACACTCCTATACCTTGTGGAAAGCCTTCCTAGAATAGTTGAAGCTGTTATAGCTGCAAAGGGTGGGCCGACATAATATTCAATCCTATGGTTTAAGAATGGGATGTCACTCACATTCATATGTGTGTGAAGGTAGAAGAGCGAATACTTCTGGCAATATAGTGTACGTTTGACCCTGATTCAGTAATCAATAATGCTAATGGTAATATATTAATTAATTTGATTATTTGTAATGCACTTAATCACCACAAAAGCCTTCTATAAAGACATACTGAAGCAATACAATTGTGTAGGATGTGTAGAAGATGTGTAGGCTAACGAATTTTCTTTGGGCCAAATAACTCACTGTCGTAACACGAACAGAAGGAAACATAAGGAAGTGTTCTTCCACAGGCCATGGCTTTCAAAGCAACCCTGAACTAATTGTATGACCATTAAACTGCATGATGGAAAATGATGGAAAAACGTTGCAAGCTTTACAGTAAAGTGGAGAGAGACATTTTGAGAGATAACGAGAGACAGTTACACATTGTCCCTAGAAAATGATGTCATAGGGATAAGAATGCTTCTTAACTCTGTAATAGAACCCACAAGGTACAAGAGAACCATAATCATAAAATAATAATGCTTTGCATATGTTGTCATGATGTGCTTTTCTCTGTAGTTGCCTGGTGTAATATTTTCTGTGATGATTTACCTTTTATGTCTTGACTTAAATATACTGTATTTATCCAGTTTGCCCACCACGTGATTGCAATGCAGTATTAGAGCATGCATACCAGACAGTGACTTTATAAAGGACAAGGGATAAATTACGAAGCTACTTTTCTGTCCAAGGCCTAAACCTTTTGCCTATTGTAGATGACAACAATATATTGTGACACACATGTAGTCATATAGTGTTCTCTGTATAAGCTACAATATCCACTAGGCCTATGTGACTTATACTTAACCTGAGTGCACAACAACTAACATTAGTTTCTTTTTTTTAAGGTGAGGCTCCTTTTAATTTTCTTTCTGTAAACATAAAAATGTTTTGTTTTTGTTTACTTTTCTGCTTTTTTGACTCTCTAGCTGGTTATATGCCCATTGAGTACATGTATACACATTTCAATTGGTGTGATTACAAGGTCTAATCCTTGTCTATCAGTGATGGGGAAAACGTGATGATATGTATTATATAAGCCATCTGGATGAATAGGTCACACAAGTTAATGTTGCCTATTGATACCCCTCCAAGAAATGTCCACATACTTTTAAGAGCTCCCTTTAATGGCTTGCTGGTGTTTTATTAGCCTCGGGGGTTACGTAGTACACACCCATCATGTACTTTCAACCTTCTATTCCAATTCAAGTTTAGTTGGCAGACATATCTCTTCTCTCTTTCTCAATTTCTCTCTCTCTTTTTCTCTCAGTTATTGAACTTTGACATTGAAGATTTGTTTTAGTTGAAGACATCAACACAGCTCCTCAGTGTGCGTGATAAAGAATGTTTGAGTTTAATAGGATGTATGTGTGTGTGTGTGTGTTTGAAAGACAGAGAGAGAGAGAGAGAGAGAGAGAGAGAGAGAGAGAGAGAGAGAGAGAGAGAGAGAGAGAGAGAGAGAGAGAGAGAGAGATGAGGATTGTTGTTTATAACGCCAATGTTCTCAGCAGAGTTAAAGCAAACCAATAGAAAATGGTTCCTGAAAAACAGGGCATCCATTAACATTTTTACACTAAGCCTAACTGAAGTGGCTAGCCAAATACAAGTACAATATGAACTCCTTAGCATCTGTGCATATTCCATCCATGCTGAGAATTCTTTGTCAGTTTTTCAATTCCACGTTTGACGACAGATTCACTTGCAGATTGTTTTTCAGTAAGTGTTGCCAGTCATTATCATCCTAAACTCTTGGTGAGGTTGAAGGCGGCGAAAAGCATTCTCAGTGAGACAGGTGTGTAAATATAAACAATATAAAATGTGTCAGTATTTATATTTTTCACATAGGGGATTACTCAGTAGAAAGTGTGTGGTGCATGATTTAATGGATGGCAGAAGCACACCACCTATTTCAAAGATGACTTACATGTACTGAAGCAAAGCAAATCTGAGTTGAAGAGTGTTGAAAGAGGTCTTGACTTGACTGTGACCCCCAGAGGTCCTCAAAGTGTTATTGCACCCTTCAAATCAGGAAAGGGGGAAAGGGGTACAAATTATTTGGTTATTTCCTCCCACTACTTTGTGTTCTACGCCTTTAGAATAGTGCAGTTAACCTGCTGTCTGCACCTCAAAATGAATTGTATAGTTATATATATAAATATATACTTGTCCAAGTAGCAAAAGTAGTGGGTATCTTGCCATTTACAACAGCAACAATACGTGCAGGCCTTTTCTGATTTCAAAGTCTAATAAACAAACCAAACTGTGGTAAACCTCTAGTTAAGAAAATGCCATCACGGTCCATGACTTAAATCTAATTTATCATATCTAATAAAGGAGTAAGACACTGAGACAGTCTCAAACGGTTTTTAGTATAGTACACATCATTGGTGATTAATACATGTGTACATGGCAAAGCAGCTTGGCCAGACTCTGTCTCTCCTGCAACCATCAAGCAGTGCGCTGACCAGCTGTCTCCAGTGTTCACCAACATCTTCAACACCTCCCTGGAGACATGCCACATGCCAGTTGTCTCAAGTCCTCCACCATCATCCCTGTGCCCAAAAAGCCGAGGCCAACAGGACATAATGACTACAGACCCGTCGCCCTGACCTCTGTAGTAATTAAGTCTTTTGAGCACCTGGTGCTGGCACACCTCAAATCCATCACAGACACTCCACTGGACCCCCTGCAGTTTGCCCACAGAGCCAACAGGTATGTGGACGACAAAGTTAACATGGCCTTCCACTTCACCCTACATCTGGACTCCCCAGCATCCCACGCCAGGATCCTGTTTGTGGACTTCAGCCCTGCCTTCAACACCATCATCCCCGCCCTGCTTCAGGACAAGCTCTCCCAGCTGAACGTGCCTGACTCCACCTGCAGGTGGATCACAGACTTGAAGCAGTGCATTAAGCTGGGAACACAAGTCTCTGACTCCTGGTCCATCAGCACCTGGTCCCCTTAGGGCTGCGTCTTTTCCCCTCTGCTCTTCTCCCTGTACACCAACAGCTGTGCCTCCAGTCATCCGTCCGTCAAACTCCTTAAGTTTGCAGACAACACCACCCTCATTGGGCTCATCTCTGATGGAGATGAATTGGACTACAGGTGGGAACCTGACAACCTGGTGACCCGGTGTAACCAGAACAACCTAGAGCTCAATGCTCTTAAGACAGTGGAGATGGTTGTGGACTTTAGAAAGAATACAGCCCCACTCACCCCCATCACCCTGTGCGACTCCCCAGTCAACACTGTGGAGTCCTTCAGCTTCCTGGGTACTATCCTATCCCAGGACCTCAACTATGAACTGAACATCAGCTCCTTCACGAGAAAGCACAACAAAGGATGTGCTTCCTGCGACAGCTGAAGAAATTCAACCTGCCAAGGACAAGGGGTGCACTTTTACACAGCCATCAGTGATTCCATCCTCACCTCCTCCATGATCTGGTACGCTGCTGCCACTGCCAAGGACAAGAGCAGACTGCAGCATATCATCTGCACTGCTGAGAAGGTAATTGGCTGCAATCTGCCTACCCTCGAAGACCTGCACACCTTAAGGTCCCTGAGTCAAGCGAGGAAGATTGTGGCCGATTCCTCCCACCCTGGACACACTCTGTTTCAACCAACCCACTCCGGCAGAAGGCTGCGGTCCATAAGGACCAACACCTCATGCCACAAGAACAGTTTCTTTCCTTCCGCTTCTAGCCTTATTAACAAGGCCCCAAACTGACACTGACTGTCACTTTACTTAATACACTCTTACTCTTCCACTTTAACACATTCAGTATTATTTTTATTCTATAGCCTATTCTTTTATTTATCGTATTTAATATTTCATATTATATTGTATAGTCCAAGTATTTTATTAAATTTTGTTGTACATTTTCTACATTTAAATTTTGTTCATTATGTTTAAATGTTCTCTGTATGCACCTGCCCACCAAAGTAAATTATTTGTTTGTGACCACTTACTTGACGATTAAACACGATTCTGATTCTGATACAATATTTCTGGGGGAAACTAAGTAGGTGTACAGTGTAAGTACATCTTCTTTCAAACTACACCACTGGATAAGTGCAGGGAATTATGTGGTTCATTCTGAGTGCAACATATGCTTCCTGAAAGGTAGCTTACAAGTTAGCAACGTGTAGTCAGGTCAAACAAAAAATGTATATTTCAATTTCCCTTTGTGTTGATAATTTGACTTCAAACCTTAGCCCTGTGCCAATAATGTTTAGTTTACTCCCAAAACCTGCAAATGGATTGTGCTATAATGCTGTCCCCCACACCTTGTCCTTGTGTGTCATTCATGACATTCAATGTCATTCAGACACACGATTAAGTTGTTGAGAGCTTTTTGAAACACAGCCACGTGGCCGGTTATTTTAGCACAGTGCAGCACACATGCTTTCCATATGCAGTAAGCATTTTGTGTGGTAGCTGGCAAGACAGCATAACCGGTGCGGTAATTGTTGGATCTGGCTGCTTGGTGAATTGCGGCTGGGGTGCAAAAATCCTTTCCTTCTGCCAAGATACCAGCACACAGGAACAGACTTGTCTTACTAAAGCCTGACGTCCAATTAATGCCCCAATTGTGCCCAATCCTGGCACCTTCAGGGATACAGGAAATGTGACTTCTCTCCTTTTTCTGTCCTTTCCTCTCTCAACATGATCTTCTTTTCATTGCAAAATTGCTTCCATAGTAACTTTTTTTAACATCCAAATGAGTTCATAAAATAACTAAATGTAAAAAGTTTTGTGACAAAAAGTACAACACTTACTCCGTTCAGGTGGTGTTTTTAAGGTACAGTGCTATGTATCTAAACTGTTCATATGTCAAGCATTGGGCCTATGATGGCACAAAGCACAGTTGATTAATGTGTGTATAAATGCCCTTTCTGTCAATATCAACTTTAATACTAGATGATAGCAATCAGTCTCCACTCCTTCACCTCGTTGACCTTTGAATCTTCTAAAACACAGGATATAAGAGAAGAAAAAAAAACACCTTTGCATTTGGGATCTCCTGGTCCATTTTTCCCTACTGATTAACTTTGATGATATGTGACAATATTTATTGAGACATTTAATGTTCGTGTACACCCAAGGATCGTAGCACACTCCCAAAATAGCTCATGAAAAAGGGGAAAAAGTAGCCATGACTTTCCATCGGTTTTGGTTAAGCTTTCCTATTCTGGAAGCGTCATGACAAAAGCTTGTCCAAGCCCAGTTTGCCCACAGTACATAAGAGGAGGAGTCTACCCAACTCTTTCCATTAGTTGCTGAAACATTGATGTTGATCACACGTACGAGCACATGCATCCACAGTATCAGATGTGATGGAAAAGTGATATGCGAGACATTTACTTTTTTTAAGGTTTCTGTTCAGAGATAATTTTAAACCAAAACCTTTCTGATAGTTTTCTAGAATAATTTAAACTACATCTGTAATTTGAAATGCATAACGTTGTTAGTTTCATCAAAAACCATTGTATGAAATAATGCTATGTCTACTTATTTTACAGTTTCATATAAAATCACCAAAAATCGTATTTAAGCTTCCAATTGTTTTGCAAGGTCCTACTGCCCAAACAGCATCCAACACACAATATATGTACAACTAAACCGAGAAACAACATACAGAACATTGGCAAATTACCTACAAAATACATATTGCACTCACATCCATTCTTCCATCCTAAAATCTCTGAAAAAAAACTGTACCCAGAGACCAGGCTCCACATTAGAATGACTGCAACATGGTTCAAGGTATCATCACACACATCCAGGAGCAAAAACTCCCTTATCCTTCCCATCACTTGCATCATCACCCTGTTTGACGGATCAGAGAATGGTGTGGTGGTGATGTCATCGCTGCAGAAGGCTTTTTTCTGTCTCTCTTGTACCATGCTCTCTTTTTCTCTCCCCCTATCCCCCCTCCCTCCAGGCCTCACTACCGCCTTGTTGATCATGCACAGCAGACTGCTCTTACATGTAGTCATCAGGAATGTTGACAGGCCCTGCCATGTGTTGGCCTTCTTAAGTCCTTCTAAAAAGTTCTCACTCAGTTTCTGGATGATCACCAAGCATTCATTGTGAGAGAAAAAAAGCGCATAAAGTGAGTCAGAAAAACATTGCATAGAGAAGTATCTACATGAATCACATTTAGATATAGACAAGATGGATTATTTTAGCAAAGGTTTTTACCAATCATCATTAATTGTTAGTAGCACTCATACATTATGTGCATCATTATGTAATTAACAACAAATTTACTGTTTGACTTGACTTTGACTTGTGTTTGCCTTTAAGATTTTTGTAGACAAATTACAGCATTTCAATGTTTTATATGCAATACAAAATAATGACACATTAATTCAGCTTTGACAAATCGCTAGAAAATCCCTAGTGAAGCAATACAGTAATCTTTAAAGCTTTTAAATGTGTGTGTAAAGGCGTAGGGGTTTGTGATGTACCACAGTATCTAATCAGTTTTCTGTGAACAGGGAATAATAAATCACGTGCACATAACAATATTAATTGGTTTACACATGTTAACTATTTAAAATGTTTCCATGTTATTATGTCACATATTGTTTAAGTTTGCCACTTTGTAAATTGGTTTGTGCTGACACCTAGTGGCAGGTATTACTTTCCATAACAAAGTGACCGGGCAAAGAACAGATAAATTATACATATTCATTGAGAAAATAACTCATGATAATTTATTTATTAAATATAGGATTCCTGATTTGTTCCTAGGTCCAGTTTTATAAGTGTCATGGTCTGGCTTTACACAAAGGCACTAAGGATAAAGAACACAGGGTTGACTAGTTTTATAAGTTTGCTCTGATCAGGCTCTAGGTGAGTCTCACAATAAATGGTCCGACATACCAGAGGTCTTGGAAGTCACTCATTTTCGTCCAAGTGCATTGTTCATAGGAGGCGTCTCCAAGTCAGGATGAGGTTGAGTACTGGAATTAGATTTTGCTTGTATTAATATCTAGTAATAAAAATAATGTCTATTCATATAGGTATTTTTTACTAACCATGATTTCAAATATGAATTTGACTTAACCCATTTGGATGTTGTGAACTAATTTTGACACCAACATTCTAACTTCCAACACAAGATGAAAGTAACTAACCCTGCATCTCAAATTGCATTCTTTATCTTTTTACTTTTAGTATGCAATGCCCTTTAGACGTACTACTGTATGCAGTATGGACAGGCAGGACATCATTCTTCATCATAACATTGCACTTTGAACGTTAACCCTCTTGCTCATACAACCATTACTGTTCATAGTGCATTTTTTTTATATTGTTGAAAAATGGTTAGTGCAACATTTATTTTTTTGGAGATACCAAATACTGAAAAATGTGGAGCTGATCAGAGATGAGCATACTGTTGGAGGGCATCCAGGAGAGCTCTCCTGTTGTTACTTTGTAATGTATGTAGTTCAGTCGATGTGATGTATCTTCCACTGTGCAGAGGATTGTGGATAAGAATAGACAGAAAAGCATGCTGGCTTGCAAAATGCGACCGGATGCAGTAGGACATGGTATTTTTGGCATATACTGTATTTGACAAACAATGTATTGGGACATTCTAAATATTTTTTCTGCCATGCAATTTAGTATGAAAGTATGGCTTTTGGGATGCACCCTAAAAGTTAGTGTGGTACGTGACACCAAGGGCAATTTTTAAGTACTTTTAAAGAGTCATTTAAAAGCATTTAATACTGACAAGAATGGGGGGAAAAATCTCCACATGGAATTACCTAAACTAGTTTTCATTTCATACTGTTCACTCAGAAAGTAAAGTAGTTATGTCATTTGAAGTAATCTGAGCTGTACATAGAGTGGTTCTAAAATGGCTGCCACGGTGCCGCTTTTCAGATTGCAGTATTTCCAACACTAGTGCCCAAAGAAATGTATGTAAGCCATGTGACTTTTCTATTTTTACAGATAAAGATGAGAAATTACCATCTCACAGTTTTTTCAGTCCTTGACAATAGGGTCTGCAGCATAATATGTCAGTGCAAGGCACAGACTCCTACACCATTGCATTGTGCTCTGTGTGCAATTTGCTTTTTCTGTTGTATTCAACAGAGGAGTTGTAGGTCAGTCAGGAAAAAAAAACAAGAACACGTACAATACATTTTGAGTGAAAAAGGTAACAACATGCCATGACGCAGAGCTTCAGGGACAGATGATTGCCTAAACACACCCTCTTTGTTGCCATGATGATGATCACAGGGGAGGAGCACTCTGAGGAACCGGTGGCACAAGATTCTCTCACCTGGGGAATTCCAGCACAACCTGAAACCTTAGAATCCTGACAACTCAATATCATCTCAAACCTACAAATGTTCTATTCAGGAATACCAAAGCTTGATTGTTTTCCACCACCATATCGTAATCTCTTAATGTCAAACTTTTTCATCATTAGCCAGTACAAAGTTGCATTTCCTGGATGGTTGGTTGGATGTCAGGGCGTTAAGCTATTGCTAATAGGTGTATGAGCAGGTAGAGCAGGTTCCTGGTAGTCCTCTAAAGACTGCATACTGCCCTCCTTCTTTCTGGGCTTATTGTTCATTCGCTCTCATACATTGGTAGCTCCTTAGAGAGCCCTTCTTGCCTTCTGAACAAGTTGTAAACTTGTGATCACTTGATCGAGCTTGAGAATTAAGGTAAGTGCCTGAGATTGTAGTTTTAGTTTTGACAGATTCTGTAGGGTATGTACTGTGTATTCTTCTAGTGTGTCGTTGATGATGTCGTTGATTATAATTGTGGTTATTTACGTGTTACGAATATGTCTGTTCTGTTGGGCAACCTCGGTCTCTAGCATGTAATGGAAGTCTACTTTATCTAAGCTTTGGACAGTCCAAATAATCAATCAAATTGAAAATATAACATGTTGTAGTTATAGTTACTAGGTATATGAACATTTATTTGACCTTTAGCTTTTGCTTTGAATATATGTTGGAAAATACTTTGCACTGTTAATTCCAGTAAGTTGTAGCCAAATAACAATGTGTATTTTGACTACCAAGATGCAAAATCACAGTTTATTTCAAATAATAATAAAAAAAATATCAGTGGAGCCCACTCTGTAGTTAGTGCATTTTTTTAGGCTACATAAAAGATATTTAAAACTGATGACAAAGTTTGCTCACTCTATTTGCCCCTGACATGATTTGAATGGGCTTGTTTAAAAAAACATAAATCCTTTCCCACAATTCAGTTAAATTAATTGTCCGCCTAAGTGTGAGTCAGCCTTATCAAAATTGAGGTCAAAGCTGAATAGATAACATCCAAATGTATCTCTGCATTGGTAAAAAATAGATAATTTCTATTAAGAGATAACGAAAGATGCAAATCAGGCCATCCCCCACAGACTCTTTTTTATGACCTAGGCCTAACATTAGTCACAGATCATAAAATAGGAATTTAATAGTTTCGTTACTATGGCATTCATAGATCTTACACAGCTCATTTGTATTTTAGCTCAGGTGAATACAGATAAATAAGAATGTTCAATTCCTGTCAAATCTTGTACGTAACAGAATGTGTTGTTTACTACTGTTTATCTTGTCCCTTTGTTTGTGGTTGTTGTTTAAAATAGGAATATGTGGAATAAGAGGACAGACATGGACCAGTCTCTTAGAATCACTGCTGGTTTGCTATTGCTGCTTCAAGTTTTTCATGTGGCCTTGCTTCAAGATCCAACTGACTCTCCAGGTCGCATTATTGACCAAGGCTGGCTTCGTCAACCTATCCAATCTCAATTAAAAAATGGAGATGTGGAGTCAACCAATGGCCAAAATAATAGTATTTTAGCTGGCTCTACGTTCATCTCTAGTGGGGACGTGGATGACAGGGATACCCAGACTTTAAATGGTGTGACTTTTGTCACAATGTCACTTAATGTGTCATCAGAAGAAATGGAGGACCCTGTCTCTTCTGCGAACAATGTATCTCTAAATGCTAACCAAAGCACAAATTCCACAGCAGAACAGATTGGATACAATAATTCAACAACAACTCTTCCTGATACCACCACTCAACCAATCACAAAGCTTTTAAACATGTCAACGTCCAATATCACAGATTTAATCGAGACCACTACAGCATTAGACTTCAATGTTACAAAAGAAACCACTCCAGAAACAGGCACCAATGGCACAACCAATAGCACAGAAGATAATGGTAAAGGAGACAACGATACAGTTATAACTACTGCCACAAGCACCCCTACCACCAACGAACCTGAGAAAAAGCCCTCAACAGCTCCCCCAGTCACAGAGCTCACCTCTGGGACAACAACATTAAAAAAGACCACAGGAAGTACAACAATCATGGCTCCCAGCACAATTGATTCCTTCAACTCCACAACAATTTACTCAGCGTCAGGGAGCAATTCAGAGAAAGGTACAGTATGTGCACAGTTTCAAGTGACACCAAATCTGGTACTGGTTCATTCTTTGTGTTGAGTAAACTAGTTTGTTCACCGTTAACCTTTCAAATGTCGTACACATGAACATTTCATAGATTTTTTGAGAGGTGTAAAATGTTGTGTATTTTTTAAGATTTGTTAGTCATTCATGAATTAGTAAAGAACTAGACAAAGAAATTTCAGTCAAGAGAAAATCATTTACTGAATGACTATCACTTTACAAAACTGGAAGACCTAGTTTTAAAGAAATCTTATACACATTGTTCCAAGGTAACAGTTTCTTTATCAAATTGTGTTCTCTGAGGTTTCTCCCTTATCCACATTTTGTCAGATCTTTTTGGGTATTAGCGCAACACAAACTCCCCTTCTTTCAGGGCTTGAGTTTCAGACAGTGCCTGTGTGCCCACAGTAAGCAGAGGGGTCCATTACAAACACCTTCTGAACAGGACAATGAACCCCTGTGTAAGACTTGCTACAGGAAAGAGCGGGTCAACAATGAAGGTCAGAACCAGACCAGTCTCACGTACAGGGGCGTGAGAGTTTCTCGTGTTTTTAACTTAAGAAGCCATGTTTTTTGTTCAGAGTGGTCAATGACATTCTATGATACTGCTCTTGGTCTTAATTTATAATTGGGATTTCAGAGTATTTGACCTTGTAAACATAATCCCAGGGTAACTGGGTTGACACAAGCCAGTTAGGCAATGATGAACACCGTTTAGTCAGTTTGGACAACTAAAGTGTTGTTTCATGGCCTGATTCTGTTTTGGGAGGTTTGTTCGAACTTATTCTAACACAGGCAAATGTTTTTTCACAAAATAACCTGGTCACAACACTACTGCCATGTTTTCAAAATATTTTAGCATGTAAACCAGGTTAACTTCAGACATTTTACAAAAAAATGTGGATTACAATTAGTGTGATAACCTTCAGGGGAAAGATGCTTAGGGGTTAGGGTTCAAGTCCCAAAAGAAAGTTAATGCCACGGTGTGTGGGGGGTAGGACCCAAACGTGGGAGAGGTAACCATAGTATCATAATCATAGTAACAAAAAAGGGTTTATTCATGAAATCAAGACTGGACACAAAACAGGAACCTAAAAACACAGAACCAAACAAGACACAGGTGGACACAATGAGACTAACAAGAACTGAAACCACTGAACGAGACAGAGGTGAAGACAATGACAGACACAGGAAAATACTAGGGCAGGGAAAAACCAAAAACAGGGGGGCACGGCTATGGCCGTGACACTAAAGTCAGGAAAGGTTGAATTAACTCGCAAGAAATCATTCTTAACCAAAGGCACATTTTAACTATACAGGGTCATTCGTCCTATCCAACCTCATAACTGACCAATACAGTATGCAGTAATATAAGCGTATCTGGTTGCTTTTCCTAAATATTTCAGAATTACCTAACAGACAACATAGTGTCTTTCGGGTGTTTTCCGATATATGATATCCCAGTGTAGCATGTTAGTGTTGTCAGAATATAAGAAAAAGTTATACCTTCCCCCTCTCAAAATATTTAGAGGTCACAAAAGATGACATAGATATGGTGTCATGCGTCATCAACCTTGTCACGCAAAGGCTGACAATACAGAGTCTGGGATCTTGCTCACATTTTCCATTATAGCAACACCACACCTTTATGTTGTTAATGTTGTTGTAATGGCACTCCAACAACGAAAGGATTGCCATGTTGGAAGGAATTGGGAGTCATTTCCAACTTGCGGCTGGTGCAAATGATGAAGTCCGCCATCATGTCCAAGTTTGACACTATTAATTAACACTTTAAAAACACTGTTTACAGAAAGGACTGTTCCCAGGGGTCAAGATTAATACAATCCGGCAACACACAGCTGGGGTTGAAAAACTATGTGGTTTCCCAAACCTAATTCCAACACCACGCTCACCTGTGATTCCCCCCCTTATAACCCCCGTACATGCACTAATTAACACAAACCCACAGATGCGCAAGTGACGTAAGTCAACGACCACACAGACCTGACACACACACACACGCTATACAATTCTAAATTGACCACAACAGTTGTGTTTAAGCCCTTGTTTTTCTGTGTCAGTTCTGTAGTTTGTGCAAAACAATAAGTTGTTGGGAAGTTACATCCTAAATGGCAAATTTAATTGTAAAATCAGTTTCTGGATTTTACAATAAAGTATCAATACATTATATGTCAAATTAATCTATTCTTTGAATACATTATAAGGCAAATCTCCAAGGGGAAGAAAAAATTGGTTGCAAGCACACAATGTTTGTCCTTCTATGCTTTGCTTCATTTGGTTCTTAAACTTGCTTCTTCATCAGTGCAAGTCGAATGTCTGAATAAACACAACCTGCTGTTTGCAACCCTCTTGTGCTTGGCTCAAGAATCGAAGCATGACTTTGTCAGAACAGGCAGAATTGATATGTATACCCTTGATCTGCATTACAGCTGCAATGCTCTTTTCTCTCACAGGGTAAACATAATCCAATCAAGCTTTCAAACAGAGTAACCCTGAATAAATCACCATGGTCAAGCATTTGCATATCAAGCAGAGGCCTCCCAGTTGCTTTGTAACTTCCCAAATTAAGATAGATGATAATGAATTATTGATATATGTAGAAAGCATGTTTTCCCTGGTGATTTAACCGCAGTAAGCTTATTGACCATTTCTATGTATTTGGCAGATTCAAATTTTGAAATATTGTGTCATCATGCTAGTAATTTGGCGCTATTTAGATTATAATTAAGTGAAAATGTAGTAAAGTATAAATTGAATATATTGAATAGATGGAAAATATAATACATGGAATTAAGATAAATGGCACACGTATTCTCAATGCATAACAATGAACATTCAAAACAGCATGTGGTCTTATAATCTTTTCAATAAAATACATGTGTTTTCTTTCCAAAGGATTTGCTGCAGATATAAAAAAAAATAAAAGGAGTGAGGCATGGGGTGCCATCCTTGGTACAGCAGCAGCTGTGGCATTTGTAGGACTGGTTGTCTATGTCATCCTCAAAAAGAGGCGTCAGCGAGAATTCACTCACAGAAAGCTGGTTGAAGAGTTCCCCCCAGACCCAGGTACGCCTGCTATTCTTCCTGTACTTCCTTGACCTATTCTTTGCTGTGTCTCTAAGAGAGGCTGGTTATCTGATAGGACATGTCCTAAAAACATTAACCCTGTACAAAGTATCACAAATGCAAGTACATTAATTGAACAATGTAAACAAAGCAACAAGCCAAAAAGCTCCATAACACTGTGGTTATGGTGGTACTATGGTGCTATGATTGGAAAACATTTGGGGTATGGGTGGAAAAGTAGTTTTGTTTTTACACCCTATTTTAAAATAATAATACACATTTTAGTAAGCCTTTGTTCAATAGGTGTTTGTCTTTCTCTTACTTCCAGTACTTCGCCTTGACAACAGTGAACCTTTGGACCTGAAGTATGATGGTTCAGCCTACTACAATCCTGGACTCCAAATGGACAACATCCAAATGACCAACTTTCCACAGGAAATTAAAATAACTTAAAGATCAATTTGGACCACCCAAGGTTGCCCCTCAAATCTGCTGATGCTGTATGTCAGTAATATAGACTCAAGTCTGCTGTTATTAGAGTACAGTACAGTTTTAAAACTACTGAGAAAGCTGAACCATCTACATTCACGACTTACTAAGTGGTTAAGATACTGTTTATATTGTTGGCATATTTGTGTATTAACAAAACAGACCATTCTCTAGTAATAGCCAAAAAGCAATGGAGACTTGCCAAAGTAGCTGCCATGACTAAATTAAGATCCCAGAATATGATTACTTCCATTCAAGGTATATAGTTTATCTTTTTGAAATCTTGACATCTTGATAATTAGTCCATAATCTAAATATCTCCTTATAGATATAAATGAAATTATTTTGTGTTTCTTTCTTCAGCTACACAAATTCTGCTCTCTTTAAATCAAATTCTGAAGAGTTCTATGTCTTATTAGTTCTGAATAGTTCTGTAATATCTGTAAAGGTAAGGTTATGTACATACTGTAAATATGAATGATACACCATGCCCTCTTCTGAACTGTAGTTTCAACAACACACCTTCTTCTACTCCAAGTTAATTGTATGTGAATCAATTTAGGCACATTTTACCAAGTAGCTCAAAGATTGAGACATGCCTCAAGAATAATTCCATCCATTAAAAGATTTTAACAAACGGTTCTTTAACAGCCACCATTTATCGTTCAGAGGAGGATACTTTAAACACTGAATATTGACTGAAACGCTTGATACAGTACATATTGTACATGCATGCGGCTGCATTGACATATAACAGTTGTAGTGTTGTATCATATGAAATAGCACATACTGAAGACCATTTAACCATGTTCTTAGTCTGGGCTGAGGTCAAAGACTTGTCTGGGTATTTTCCATTGGTCTCAGACAAGACCATAGTTGTTTTATAAAATACAGTTTGATTAAAATGTTTATCTTTTTTTTCAGAGACTCAAGAGACTCAAGCCTTGAACTAGTTTAATAATAAGGCATCAAAGTCTACTGAGTAAATATGTTTTTGTCTTAGTTATGTTATGGTGTGGACATGCTGTGTCTGGACCAGGTCTGGACCTGCTGTGTCTGGATCTTGAAGGGCTTGGTGTGGGTGTGAGTCCTTTAGGATTAGGTCTTGATCAGTTTTGTTCAAGTGCAGTTTTCCCATCCAAATGCCACTGAATAGTTAACATTGGTGACAACCAAGACAGCAGTGTAATTTGGAGCCTCTCAACAAAAAATGCTTTAATAATTTAAATTGTTCTTATTTTTTGTTCTTATTTAAGCTTACTTTTACTTTTTCTCAATAGACATATTACGTTTCCTAAATGGAAGTCTGAACTGTGAGCCTTCATATTGTCTCTTTGCTGGTTTTCAATTAGGTAGAACAATTGTGTGTAATTGGTAGTTTTTATAAAATGTTCAATTAGTTGGGAAATCTATGATTTTAACATTAACTATCAAACTAGGTGAGAAAAAGGGAGTCTGAAATTGGGTTCCAGATCCACATTGATATACTTGTTTCAAAGACAGAAGGATTTTTTGAAAACACACGCCATAATTCAAATCACAATTTTGGTAAATCCTACAAGACACTCAAATTCCCCTGTCTCTCTCCCTAATATAGCCAACTGTGGCAAAATGTGGCATATGGTGGGTGAGGAGCAGCTGCTATCACAGAGGGTGTTTGGAAACCTACTTCCCTCATCCCACCCTCAGACATTCTCACCAATCTGTTGACTGGATTTCAAAGAAGCACCCTGGTGCTGTAGCACACCTCCTTCACAGAGGGGGGTGCTGTTAGCATAGGCAACACACTTTACCAATAACGCTTGAGTGAGTATGGGCTACTCTGGCTCCTTGGACAGATGATAGGCATGCTTACCTAGTTCACACTTGCAGGTCAGACAGTCCAGGAAACAAAAACACGTTGTTACTGATGAGGTCAGGTAATTACCGCATGTAAGAGCCAACCAGCCGTCAAGAAATGAAATGCCATAAAATAAATAAATATATGAACAAATAAAAACAAAACAGGCAGGGCAGAAAAGAACAATCCTTTTCCTGTGGAAAATGTTTAGCTATTATTATGTCCAGTACAGATACATGCTGCAGTAAACTGGCACCCAGCATGTTTAGTTGTTTAATTACTGTGAAGTTATAAAGCTGACCATCACAGTTTTTACAGTTTGAACGTTCTAGTAGTTTTGTAGAAATATTTTTCCCATATGTAAAAACAAACAGTTAGACCACATCCACTACAACAACAATAATTTTTTCTATCTATTACCTCTGTACAGGCACACATACAGTATGCACATAAACATTCATATACAAATTCACACAATGCAACATATTATCCTTAATTAATATAATATTCTGATACCATTCTGACTGTACATGTTGGCTTTTTGTTGATCATCAATGCATATGCCAATACATTTTGTTTTAGGTCTTTACCACCGACAGTTTTTTACACCACTTTGTCTTCTTTATTATACATACTACTACAAACTGTCAACATACATTACGGAAATGGCATCTGTATTTAACTAAATGTAATCCCATTTATGTCAACACTCTAGCAAAGGCAAATTCCTTACACTTCTTTCTGATAGTGGGCTACATGCACATACACACAAGTAAAAATGACACACCGAAACACACTTATTGGAATAGAGAAAGTATTTTGGTGCCAAGAAATTATGTTCTATTCACTGCCTGTCTGGCAGCTTATCAGGAACACATCATGATCCAGACAACGCTGACTTGGGCATGCACATTGGCAAACAAAATTACACTACCCTGCAGGTTCCTTAAGAATAACACACTTATTTGTGTTTCTTGATTGTCTCCACATCCTCTTTCCCTTGTTACATGAGAGTCCTTTTGCCCTCCCTTAAAGCTATTCCATGTATTTTGGTCGAACACAAAAGAGGGCAAGTACATGTAAATAACAACAGATGGGCCCAGTGTCCAAACTAAGCATCTCCCTACCCCCCTCACCCACTCACATGATGCAATACCCTGTCCTCTGCCTCTCCGATTCTGCACTCGACATTTCTCCACATAGCAGGGATCTGCAAGGCAGGCAAAATCACCAGTATTGTTCCTCACCTCCTGTGCCCTTTTCTCAGCATCACCACTTAGCCCATTATCAGTGTCTTGACATTTTTCCTTGAATGGACAGAAACCAAATATCTTTATAGTTTTAGCACGTACAAAAACATCTTACCTATGGATTGACTGTGATTCTTTGAATCAAAGATGTTTCGACTTACTGAGTGCAGAGATTTGTGCAAAGTAGAGCACCAACAATAAAGCCTTGCCCTTGTTCTTCACATCAATACAGCAGGTGGCTTGAGGTAAGTTTCAAACCATGATCTACAAGGCAACCCAGACTTCTACAAACAGCATTGCTGGAACCAAGATTATTACCTGAGATATGCATGTGATTAGCTTTTTAGTAACAGGAAGAGTTACTCATCAAGTTGTTTTAAACTACTTCTACTATGAAAGGAAGTAAAGACACACATACCTACAAAACATAGTAGTCATAAAATATGAATTTAGTTGAAAGAAGAATAACACAAGCTTGAGGATAATTTTTATTTTATTTTGGCCCTAACCAAATGTGATGTCTGCAAGGAGCCCACCTCAGCACCTATTGGAACAGCTCAATGAAAAATGAGGGTACTATCGCACCAGGAGAACTCACTGGGGAAAATATAGAGCAAAAGTAATCAATTATCACACCTTCTACTGCTTTCCCTTTGCAGAGGCCCCTTGATTATGTAAGGGAATTAGCTATCGATCAGCTAAGTGAGTCAGCGTTACTGCCACCAGCCAGCTCCACCAGCAAGTCAGCTAAAGCAACACAACCGCACAACTCAGCTCGCTAAAGCAGCACTGGCTGGTTTAGCACGCCACATTTCACTTGGCGGCTGAGTTACGACAACTGGGGAGGGGTGTCGAAACGAACAGATGCTAATTTTATATGGGAGTCAGGCAGGCTAACCAAGGTCAGCAAATGTGAGGTGACATGGAAGAATCATGCCATATGCTATAAGAGTTTTGAGATGCGGTGTGTAGGCAACATGCAAGATGTATTTGCACGCTCGTTATTTCAACAATCATCTAGAAACGACCATGTTTATGCAGAAGAGCAATTAGGTTTGGAAATGTTCTGAGATAATCCCTGTACATTTGAAGGGCTAAATTGTGTATTGATACTATGTATGGCAAAATCAATGCATTGTTACATTAAATTTACAAGATGGGCTTTTTTTCTATATGCCTTATACTTACATATCTTGAGTCATATCAGAGCCATGCATGTTCTCTGGGGAATCTTATGAGTCACTACTACAGTACCACTACCACTTTTTTTCAAGTTGTTGTGCTCATACAAGATATGCACAGCCTCTGGAAGAACATCAGGTCTCTTACAGACATAATAATGATGTAAAGATACTGTGTGGCTTATACCATGGATCCATAAACCAAGCCAATGCATAGTTTATATTAATTGATCTTGACACACACTCTCCAGTATTTTACATGGATATTAGAATGGATTAAATAATTTTAATGTAATGTGGTATTGACTTCCCCATTGTGTTCACAAAGGTTGGGAGAGAGAAAAGCATCTTGCCAGCTCAGTATGAATGTGTACCAAGCATGTAAAAGGGTTATTATTCAATGTTTCACCAGTAGTTAGTGACACAGTTAAGTAATGGGAGAATCATTTCATGCTATAAAGTCACATTCTCTCTACAATGTATTTTATGGAACTCTACAAACTATCTTCAGAGTTTGAACTTATCAGTTCTCACGTTTTGCTAAATTGCAGTTGCTTGGGTGCACAACTTTCCTAGGCCAGGCATGCATGAGCAACTAACTGTATCCTCCAATTAACCAATTTTCTCAAATAATCTTCAGAGTAGGAGACTGCATTGCTTGTAACATAAATCCAAGTTACTCTTATTTGCTTTAACCACATTTTATTTCCAAATAAGTAGTTTAGTAGTTTAGTATAAGGTGAATTCCGACAGGGGATCGGCAAGTAGCGGGGGGAGGGGGAATGGACATGCATAAGAATATCGGCAACCTCGAAGCCAGCCACAGTAAACACTGGAATTAAACATGGCACACATACGTGTTATCCTGAATGAAAGTCCACAACTAGTCTGTGTTTTAGCCACATTTATGGTGAGGGTGGCAAAAACTGCCTGTTTTGCTTGAGAGAGAGCTGCAGACAAACACCCTTTGGTAGAGAGATCACACATCGAAACTAAAAGCAAATTAACAGTAATGTCTACTACAGGGTGAATTGAAAGCACATCTTCTGTGGAAAATACCTGTGTGGCCAGTCTCTCGGGGATTAGAACTGAGTGCAGAGGAAGTTGTTGAATACACAAAGCAGAGGAGGCAGATGGCAAGAATCCTACTTGTATAGACCTTACCAAACCAAATTTTCCCTGTGGTAGGCAGTTTCAATTGACAAACACTACTGTTTGTTTATTAATTTGTTTGTTTTGTTTTTGACTGGGTGGGTAACCTTGATCTGTATAGAACTACACATATAACCTCACTCACCACCTAGTCAGAAACAGCATGAACACATGCTAGTGCATTGTAAACCACATACAATGATCCTAAGCATAAACATGTATTTTTTGTTCTTACAACCCTCTGAAAAGCACAAAGCTATTATTGAGGTACCCATGGGTGTTGTGGTGTCGCACACCACAATCGAAGCTCCGACTTCAGTGACACGTTCCAGTGTCAGTAATTGATGTCCTGCATTATTAGCTCTGTTCCTGTGCCATTAAGAGATCTTCAGTGTTAGTAACTGGCTGCTCCCAGATCCCTGAGCCTCAATGGTGTGTGTCGTGCCACGGCCAAGGAAGGGAGCTGATTAAAATCTGCCACAACTGAGTGCACAGAGGACACTCAGAGCTGTTTGGAGCCCGCAATGCAGAGGATGATACTCTTTTCAGATGGCACCCTGTCATCTTACCAATTTTACCAGCCGTTGTGCTATTTTATACATTCATGCCCCACAATGGTATACAAAAGCTGAGTTTTCCAGTGACAAACAAAATGTAATATCTGGCAGTATTATACACTCGCCCTTTTTGTACGGCCTCTTTTATACCCATTGAGTCAATAGACCTTGCTTATGCACATACCATACAGTAAAAAGTAATTTTACATTAATAGTTAATAGTTAATTAATAGTTATGGGTTTTCTTTCAATTTAAATTAAGCTTATTGATTGTATTTCTACTTTCAACAAGTCTGCTTCTTGTGGTGTGCACTTGCTTCATCCATGTACGATAGTATACGTATACAACCCTGAAAGAAACTGAATTACATTTCATGTACTGTAATTTGAATTGATGCGGAATAACCTCGTAGAGAAACTTGGTATTTAGGAAAATAATATATTAGAGAGTGATAAAGAGATGTTTTCCCATTCAAAGTCTATCCAAATAACTGGTTTTACATTTTGGTGGATGTACTGTAACAGCAGAGGACCTAGGCAGTGTTCAGGTTTGATCAAATATGATAAATGCTTTTTTAAATATGCCAATGTTATTAGTTCATCCCATAGAGGGCAATTTGATAAATGCATCTGTTGATGCTTTAGAACACATCATATGGGATTTGAGCTCAATAAGATGGTGTTTCAACATTGTACAGTCTCAACCAGGCAACCCAGTCAGAAGTTAACCGTAGCTTGTGTCCCAGTGGCACTGAGCTAGTTGCCATGGATCTCCTGTACTCCAGCCACCTGACTTATTTAAAGATAAACTATACTATGTTCATCTTTTTGTAAGATAAACTTCAAAGATAAGATGTATTTGAGGAGGATAATTGAGGACAAATCTAATGCATATAATGATCCAACATTTCATGACCCACTTCCTAATATGAGATGATAAAAAAAAAATGTGGGGATGATTAATTCAAAAATTGTATGAAAGTTTAAAAAGTAATGATCTTTTCCACAGCTCAACATTAAACCCTTTACCTCAGATGGCTCTACCCCACCCTATAATTACTGCTTACACACATACCTTTTTTTATTTCCCATTTGTCTGCACATAACATAAATGTTCTTCCTATAGGAATCAATTTGGATGATGAAATCGAGCCTTATCTGCTTCTCAGTAAACCGTGTTTGTACCTCTGTGAATAAAAACTGCAACCCTGAAGACGTTTCTTGAGAAGAGGATGGATTTTTGAAAAGTATCCGGGTTCAATATTCTAATCATCTCACATACGTGCTGCCATGCCAAGCCAAGCCTGAAGTTAACGAAAAGCAGAATACGCTGAAACCTTCTGTGGGATTAAAAGCGAGATTTGCATAGCTAAACAATGAGATCCCTTGAAGCTGACAGCCGTTAGTGTGCCAGCTTTATAAATCAATAGGAACATCAAATGTGACAACTATAGATTTAACAACTTCTTCACAAACTCAAAGACAAAAAGTTCTCTTCACTAGTTGCCTCACTTTTTCTCTAGTATGAAGCCGCAATAAGGTGCTATTGACTGTGACGAGGCACTGCGATCTGGCATTTCAATTCTCCTCTAATCCCCCCTCTGCTGCTTTTTGAAATCATCAGCATTTCTGGCAACTGCAGCTTCTTTTCTGGGAATACATGTCTCTTAGTTAATATTATAAACACGTAATCTACTGGAAATCTCTCCACGCTCTCTCTCCAAGCCTGAATAATCCTGTAATAAACATGGTGCAAGAAAACAGAGTCCAATGGGAGGAGTAGAGGAGATCACAGGAGCTGCAGTAGAATTTTAAAGATCCATTATCTCAAACTGGCCAAATTTAATAAGCACTAGGGGACACAGTAGTATTAAATCTATCCTTTATCTAATGAGAACTCCACCAAAACGATGACGTTTTTAACAGAAAACCTTCTTCTTCCGGTTGAGAATTGATCTGCAGAAGGTAAATCTGGCTAAGGGATGCAAAGTCAGATGTCAGAAGAATTGCAGAGGAATTTAGCTGATAATGTATATTTTCTGCAGGAGTTGTCTCATAATTATATATTTTTCTATATATATGTCAATGAGAATGGATGGAATAAAGAAAGTATTTGATGCTTCAAGTCTTGCATGAGGTACCTCTAATTGATTACATTAGTGATGAATTGCATGTCATTGCCTACTTGAGCATATGTGTAAATCAGATGGTTTATAAGCATCTCCTTAAGGTTTTGTAGGGGGTTTACATTGACCAAACAACCAAAACAATGTCCCTTGATGTAATGGAAGAGGGGGGAACAGGACATTGTATATTAATATTAGCCAAATATGCTGGAACTGCAGTTACTGTATTTGACTATGTGTTCAATTAGAGTAAAGAATGGTATAAGTAAAGTTAAATGAAAATGATATTAAATAACATTACATATGAATTGCATCAATTACAAGTCAAATGTAACAAAAACAAGTTTTTACATCTAATCTAAATTAGTTCTTCTGTATGTAGATACCACAGCAACTTCTGGAGAACCCCATACATCCCACAAATATATATATTTCTGGCAATTACTGTGTTCAATTCTTCTAATTCTTAAACTTAAGCCCCACTGTGATGCATTGCAAGCCCTAATGTGATCTGTGAGCTGTACTTTGATTACTGGTTTACTTAAATCTCGTATTGTGTTTTGTGTGTATTATTGTATGTTGTGGGTGTGTGTCCTGTGTTGTGTGTTTTGATGTGTTCTTGTAATGTTTTAATTTACACTCTCGGAACCTGGTGAAGCCGAAGAAGAAACAAATAAATAATGGATTATAAAGTTGATCTTTCTATACATGTATCTTACCTACTCTGCCATGATCATTATACATTTGATACAGAGAAAGAGAAAGAAGAGAGCAAGGAAAAGAAGGATTTAAAGAGGGAGATGAATATACAGTTTGACTACCAATACAAAAAAAACGTTACACAATGAGGTGTGAGAACCAAAGCAAAGATTTCATCCAGCAACTCAAGTGTTTAGCATATAACCCCCAATCCACAGTTTCAAAATCAAAGATCTATAATTGAAGAGAAGCCTCACTGGTGAAGCACTTTAAACCTGAGTTGAAGGGTATAATTTCAAGAACAGCGGTAGCCGTTACTAAAGTGTAGCTATTCAACAAAATGTTTCAGAGAATGCTTTTAGTGTCCCACTAACTTTCCTCTGTCCTTCATCCACTGACTGAAATACAAATGACCCAAGAACAAGCATATTTCCAGTCTTTAATGGTCACATTTCTCACGGCAAAATTTCCTCTAATCCATCCAGTAAATGACTAATCAATCACAGCACAAATGGCATTCCTCTGAAATCTGGAGGGTCGTCATAAACGCAATCAGTTGAATTGCTTGGAGTGCAAAACTTGGACTCATATTAAATCTGAGAATATTATTGCCTTTACAAAACAAAAACCAGATACTCCACACAAGTCTCATTACACTACTGCACATCATGTCAAGTTTGATACAACAGTTTAGATTTTTTTTAAAACATAATAAACAATCTCATAGGATGGAAGTGAAGAATTTGTCATCATAAATGTCAATCATAAACACAAATGTCATTTGATTTTACAAATTACACTGTGGTTGGAATTTGTCTTCTTTTCTTATCCTTTATGTAGCATAAATAATATGTTTTTTTACATGTGCAATCATCTATTATCTCCTGTGTCTTTACCATCCTCTCCTTAAATTTTCCAACTCATCTGTTTGCAGTCTTTGCAAAGCGGCCAGTTAAGCGGCCTCACAGATTGCTGAAGACCCATTTGTCTCTAATAATTGGGTTGGAAGACTTCCTGACAGAAGAGCTGGAATGAGGGGCTAACTGTTTGCAGGAGGGTGAAACACCTGTGACATTTAATATAAAACATTCAAGAACTACGGACATCTTTAACCCCACATTCTTGGCAGGGTGAATTGTGCCACAAGAGTTACTCACACTACAAGTCCATCTTCTGATTTCAAAATGTGATAACATCTCCCAAGTAATCGCCACAACATTCTCCAAGGAGACATCGTTCAATGATTAACCTAAGAGTCATACCTACTGCCATTTCCCAACTAACCCCCTCCCAAATAGCTAGCATGCAGGCCACGGATTCTCCCTGCCAGCAGAATACTGATACTTTGCACCTGAAATAGGGCTTTTGGAAAGTGGCACGTCAAGGTACTTCACTATAGCTTATTACTTTAATTTTTATCACGTTCCAGAACTCCTGTTTCTAAATTATGTATAATAATTTACCTTGAAAGTACTCAATTGACAATAAGTTGTAACAGTTGTGGCGATAACATATGCAAAGCACTCTAGTGCAGCTCGTCAAGAGATATATACATCTAAATTTATTGAGGTAATTTGTCTTTAGCTATTTCTTGCTGTTTTTGTAGCAGCTGTTAAGCTTGCAAATTAATGTTACATGCAGGCAAGTGAGGTAAACACCCTCACACTTTTGAACTGAGGTTATTAGGAGCATGTTAGTCTTTGGCATTCTCCATGGTTAGTCGATTTTAATATAGTTTCCAGATGTCCTGCACGCTTTATTAACAATCAAGAACCTACCTGTCTTAGCATACACAATTTAGCATAGCAGTGCTATTATGACTAGATAACCTTTTTTGCTTCAAAGATGTCTTCACCAGCCTGAAGCTACAGCATAATAAATCCACACTAGCATTATGACCCACACAGCTGCCTGGAGGAAGGAATAACACCTAATGTGCTGCAGGCCGTGATTTGTAATTCTTTACTGTTCTATACCAGTGAATTCTGAATGCACTTTATAAAAAAAAGAAAATAAGAACCACATTTCTTATAAGAAATTATTTGCTCATGTGGTGAAGCCTTGGTGACCCTTAACAAGTAGTAACCCTACACTTCTTGTCTCAATACCTCTCCTGCGACTTTAAGAGAATTGCAGTTTAGGGATTCCCGAAAATAAAAACATACCATTTTACCTAAAGTATAATTCTTTTTTACTTATGGCCATTTTCAAGAAGGCCTTTACAAAATATATTCTATCTGTGACTCTTGTTAATTAACATGCACCATAAAGAAGATTTAGTTGACTGGGGTGGGGGTTTTCGTCTCATTGCAAGTAATCCTTGCATCTCCATAAACTGTACATCTATCAAATGAATTTGGAGCCTCTATTCTTCTGATCAAAGCCTTTGATCCCCTATTAAGCTTCCTCTGTGAAATGGTTGTGGTGCTGGCCAAAGGACGGAACTAATAAATATAGGGATCTATACCTGAGCCACTGGGCCATTGTCCTTCCAAAGAAAAGTTTGGCAGATGATGTCAAACTTATTTATGATAAGTTGGTCTGTGCTGTGTGAAAGCATCTATTTGGAGGGTAAGGACTCTTTGAAACAGTATTTCTAGATGTATATAAAATGCCATAGTTATGGCATTTTACTAGAGCAATGCCATAACTATTACAAGTTCAATTCAAAGCGTTTTTCAATAAGAAATCTTTATAAATCTTTACAAAGGTTCACTTCAGTGTAAATACATTGATCGGGTAACCATTGTATGCACCTTTCATTTATTCCTACAAGAAAGAGTTCTGCTGTTCTACCCCACCTTCAAGTCCATTTGTGATGTAAATTCATACTTGCAATATACATAGATGCATTGAGGCAAGGACCATTCATTCACTTACCTGACCAATAAATGATGACTTCGAACAAAGGCAGACTTAGTCTAATCAAAAATGCATTCCAAACCAATGTGTGGGCATGCCCCTTGGGAATGCAGTCCTCGCAGTCAAGGTTTTGTGAGCAATCAATAAGTTCCCTATTTCGCACCACCTCTTTGACTGTTGGATCAATTTATGACTGATGTGTTTTCAACAGCCTTGTGCCATCAATTAATTAATGGTCACATACCATCTGCAATCGAATTTTTGTGTCTTAACCGATTATGCTAACAAAAGGGCTTTTGAACTACAAGTAAAGTAGACAAAATGAAGTCACACATATACCCACCCTACAGCAATCTTATACAGTATATATTGGCATTGATGTGAACTAGTGCACAGTGCCCATGATGCAGTTGGTGATTAAGATGTCAGTGAAACACACAATTCCTGGATTCCTAGTGCACAGTGCCCGTAATGAAGTAGGCAACACACACACACACACAGATCCTGTTATCCATTAAACTGTCTTACCCCAACAAACCTCTAGACATTTACTCCATTACATAAGTCATTTGATGCATAACAGTTGAGCCAGTTGTCCTAACTGTAGGCCTGATTCACCATACAGTGCTGCATGTCCAGTTCTGCCAAAGGGGTGTTTGCTATGTTCACATTAACATTTGTATTTTTTTCCATCGTGCTATGTAAATAGTCTTGTATTTTCTGTACATAAGACACTGTCAATCAATCTAGGAGGCTACATTTGTAAGAAGTGTTCCTGCCCTATGTGGCTCACTATATCCATGCCTCAAAAAACCGAACAATGAGGCTAAAGTGGTAGGGAAAGTAGTTGTTGGCTCGTTTCGACACCAACGACTGACCGAGGTGCAGGCTTAAATCATCAAGTTACAGACCCTATGTAGTGCCCATGATGCGACGGCAGATTAAGATGTCGCTTAGTTGATTGGTGGCCCAGACACACACAGTTTCCTGGAATTATCAATAGTGCATGCCCATGATGCAGCTGGTGATTATAATGTCCTGGTTGATTTGACGTTAGTTTAATTGGAGTTTGTGCATATTTGCAATGTGTAGGTAGAGTTTTTGCATCAGTAAACACATGAATTCATGTAACAAATGAATCCACTTGATCCACTTGATATTGTTGTTCTGTTAGCTAGCTAACCCTAACACTTTTGAGAGTTTTGGAGATATACTCCTTTAGATTTGGGCATGCCTTTTCGGGGGCAGGACTTAAGAAAAAGGCCTAGGGATGAAGAGGTTAAGACCAAGCTGCTTTGCCAGTTGGAATTGGTCTGCAACATTTTTTGAACACTGGCTTTCATTTATCGGCAATATCATGTTGCCTCTGCAAGGGCTGTCATCAATCATGTCCTCAAATGTTTTAGATAAGATCAACAAGAAACACAATTTTTATGGTTGATTGTTGGTGGATGAACCTAAATAATGAACATGACTTCTCAATGAGCTTGTAATGACCATCAGACTGAGCAGAATGCATCTTTTGTGTTGATAGGCACACATGATGTCACAATGAGCCCCCCCTGCCTTCTTCTTTGCTTCTCCCTCCTATTCTTCCTCCTACCCCTCTGACCGTCATCAAACATACTCTTTCTCAGCCATCTTTTCTTCTTTGTGTTCACTGTCAAGCTGGCATCACACTGTCTTGCACAATGCATTTTAAATATGTATAGCGTCTGCATCAAAGGGGGTTCAAAGACCTTCTGTGGCTAAAAGTGATGACAGTGAATAGAGTGCTTGAAAGGGGTCCTATATCTGTGTGAGCAACTAAAAGCTGCCCCACACCCAATGCTTTTCCCTGGAAAGTCACTGCAGAAGAAATTGGCTGTACGTCTCTGTCTCTGCTTCCCAAAGGACCTTGGGTTCAATTTATACTGCCTTTTGGAGATCAACTAGTCAACGGGTCTCCTTTTTTGGACTGCAGATAGTGACCTTAGTATTTCTCATCAGTGGCTGGTTTTTAAGATATCTCAGTGTGATCCACAGCACTTCACTAGTTTTGAATAGTAATGGTACAGGTCTGGATGACATGTTTGACGCCACATTGACTCAGCTTGCCTCGGAAATCTATTCAGCCCTTTGTGTTTGACATGTAATAAGCCTGGACTTATTGTAAAAGCCTTTTAATGCCACTTAATCAGCCTTCCCTTTGCTCTGATCAGCCCCACATCCCCACATATTCACCTAAAATCTATTTTATTAATGTCAAGCAATTAAACTTGTCTTTGACCATATCATCATTCTCCAGCACTTTTGCACATCTTGGTGGAAGTTGTTTGTCTTTGACGTGGTATTTTTCAGTCTTGTTTCATAAAGCTTTGAGAGTAACTAATAAAAATGAAAAAGTCAAATTTCAGGCAACACTTTGCAACTTCAACAAATGTACCTTGTAGTACATTGCATGTTCACAACATGGCTTCATCTGTATGTCCAACCATAGGTAGAGTTCCAGCAACTATTTGGATTCTACTAATCACAACCCTGTGAGTTGCATGCCACACTATATCCTGAATTCATGAACCTGATCGATAATTGGAACCAGGGGTAAAATCTATGAAGGCATAGCCTGACGTTGTCATACTCATAATTCTAGTCAGAATATGAGTCTGAAACCGCACTGTTGGGCTGTGAGTATGGAGCGTGTTTCAAACAAACTCGTGAAAAAAATGCCTCTTTGCTCAATTGGATATACCTAAAACCAATCAGAGCAACGCAGTATGTTGTTTGTTGAAAACAAATTCAACCCAAGCGCTCTTTGGTGACGTGGTTGATTATGTTACTGTTGATCATCTGTCCATCATCGTATAAAGCCCGCCTTGACAATTTGATTGGTCCGAACAGCTCCTGTTCTGTTCAGACATACTTTTTCCCCAACCGAGCGATCCCAGACCCAATTTCCCAACCAATTTCTTTCGTGGGCGGGGCTAAGTTGGGCTGGCAGCAAGGCTAATGAAGGCATGCATATGCATACAAATGTGAAGGCCTGCTATTTACGCAGTTTCTGCTTTGATAAGTCATAATTCAAGACAGCCCCCACCACCAATTTATTAATTCTAATCCAACCCTTTTACAACAGCCCCACCATTGCACCCAATTACCTCCACCTCCACGTCCTGGTGAAGATAACAAATACTGCATACTGTGTATTAATAGAATTATTGCAAAAAACTGGTTTGTTGAACTGTATAATGTACTTATTTATAAACGTATTTATAAACACAATTTAACTGCTTATAACAGAAACTTGCTAGTCTATCAGTTGGAGATGACCTGCCTAGTGTGAACTGTTCGAAGCACAGAGTGAATGAACTAAAGTTTCACATGGGTTGTGGATTGCAATAAACCTAAAACCCCTGTCTGTGCTTTTGCGGAACTATTTTAAACCCCATGGTGCTTCACTCTAAGCATAGTTTACTGCATGGAAAGAGCTTTATAAGCTTAATTACACTCTTTCAAGGTCTCAACTGCCACCCTCCACACTCATGAATTAATGATGTGCATCTTGAGTTATTTGGTTAGTCACATCAGGGGACGTGCTGGTCTAAGTCAATTTGAAATTCCACTCTTAAAATGCTGGGATGTGTTACTATCTAAAAATCACATAGCCTTGCATGAGGAAATAACTTAATTCTTGATAAACAATTTTTTACAAGGTATGCTGGCAATGAATTTGACATAATTAACGAGGAAACTTCATCTTAACTTCATCTGTCTTTCAAAACCTTATTGTATTAACAGAGTAATTTATGATGTGTAAAATCAAACGAGAGTTTATCAATTAACTTGACCTTTTTCCAATATAATCTTTCAGGTATGTGCACTGTTACTGAGGACAAAATTATCATCCATGTGAAGTGTAGGCAAAATTAAATTAAAACCAAATGTCAGTGCTAATATCCTCAATGCATATTTTAAGGCGTTCAATTGCTTTTTGTCAAAATAAATTCCATCCAAGTTGATTCCCCTCAGTTTAACATCTAAGTGAAAATGCTATTGAATGCAAGAGTTGGGGGATTCTCCCAAGCACTTTCACAGCACATTTCACAGCATCAGCACTGCCTCAGGGCATGATATTGAAAATGGCAGCCTGGTAAAGCTCTCATGGAGCTGAGAGGGGAACCTGAGTCTGGTGAAGTGCATATAATGACTTTGCTTTTGACACACTGTGAATACCAGAGTGCATCAGAGCTCAGCAACCACTTCCTGACCGCTTTGATCCCTTGTCATATACTATTGATCAGATGTTAGAGACCCCATGTTTTTTTGCAGTTCAGCTATATGTGGTCTAAGGTGTGACAGAATGTTAGCATTGCAGCTGTCTTGCAACATTGTATAGAAGGATGGTTAAAGACCCATTAATGACTAGGGATCTCATCAATCAATAAATGTAACAAGCATTTATTGAACATTTACAAACCTGTCAAGATTAACGAGAGACTGCAATGCCTCTGAGTTTGGCATTTACTGTCAAATGACCCGCCCACTGTTAGACAACAAATATGTCATAATATGAAATTCACATCTTCAAAAAAGCTGACTGTCAAGCTTGGATGGGTTCTTTGCAATCATTATTACACCTCAAAATCATGTCGTACAGTTCTTTTGTTTCAAACTTAAAAGTAGCCTTTCTGTATTTGTGCAATAATATATTATTGTGGAATACACACATCGCCTATTATTTAAATGACTACAATTAAAATGTATTAATATTGAGAAACCTAACTATTTGCAATGCAAAAACTCAAAAACTGTTAGATCTTCATTATTTGCTGATGTAGGAAGGACATTTACATTTAGTCATTTGGCAGACACTCTTATCCAGAGCGACTTACAGTAGGTAAAGGGACATTCCCCCGGGGCGAGTAGGGTGAAGTGCCTTGCCCAAGGACACAACGTCATTTTGCATGGCCGGGAATCTAACTGTAAACCTTCAGATTACTAGCCCGATTCCCTAACCGCTCAGCCATTTGACTCCATTGTTTAACAATACAATATAGTTTACAATATATAGACCATAGCAACAACAAAAAATCCAAAAAGCACAACTTTTGAGTGATCTTTCAAAAGTTTGGTAGGTTACTGCGTTAAATGTTTGAGAATCACTTTTACTGTTTGCATCCACAGAAGCCTGATTGTGTGACACAACTTTCCTTGAGTCAACTCTGCTGATGCCTTAAGTTTTCTATGGTATCACAAATAAATGGGGCCTGTAATAACTTTAAGGAAGAAAACATTCTCATATCAGAAGATGCCAAACATTAATGAATGAACACTGCAAAAGACAATTATCACCCAATAAAAAGCCCATATATTCACCCTTGTACCTGCACAAACAAAATGTGAGGCTTTTGGAGTTCAAGTGTGAAAACACACTGTAATACAATAACATGTTGTAGGGTTTGAAAGTTAATATTAATTTTAAAATCAATTAAGGGGAATTGGGTTGGAACATTTGAATTCAAAGTAGTTCTACAGAGTAAAACCACCGATCTGTGGCATTTGTCTTCTTGAAATACTTTAATGGACCATGTTCTACATGAAGGTAGAAGAAGGGCCAGCGCTTTGAGATAAAACAAAATAAAAATATTCAGAAAGTTTTATTTAAATGACTTCCGAAATACAGAAATGCAACTGGTTGACTGGGGAGCTAAACATTTTAAGGTTATATACATGGTCATGCAAGCATACTAGAAGTCTGTGTTTGTTCTGGAGTCAGGTTACAGATGTTGAATACAGTACAACACTTCTCATATTCAACATAGACACTTACAAATATACAATGTAGCCTAGTACTCAATTGTTTACTTGGCACAGTAGTCAATAGATTTCAGACTAGCCTCATTGGCAAACCAGAAAATTAGCACAATGGATTCACAATCAAACATACCATTTGGATCACAGTAACTATGTTTTTTTCTGCCTGCCATACAGTAACTGGATTTGTGCAGTTATGGTTTTTGGCTTGTCTACCAAATATGACCTCATCTAATGGCAGAAGAGTAGTTTTTTGAAAAGGGGGAAATTCACTCGATTTAAGACGAAATGCATGCAAATAAGTGGTCTTCAGGCTAGAGCACTGACAGGTTACTGGTCTTTACTGTATGCCAGAGAAAGATCAGTTACTTCATTTTCCATCTGAATTCCCCCTAATAGATTTTTTAATACTTCTATTACGGAGGAGCATTTCCCACAAGGTTAATTTCATTTCACAATTAAAGCATCAATCATCATTAACAGACTGCATTGAAAAGATGAACCTGCACATCTCTCACTCAATATCGTCTCTTACATTGTGTTTCAGCCATGCCCTGCCCCCACCCATTGGCCAACACACAATGCCAGAGGGGGGGGGGGGGGGGCTTGATTATATCATTTTATCTGTGTCTGCCTGTTTACAAAACATTTATAGAATGTAGAGCTTGAAAGAATACTACATGGCAAGATGAGGAGCTTCCTCATTTGATTTAAAAGTCTGTGCTGTAGATAACATCAGTTTCTGCAAAGCTACAGTATGTCAGTCAATCTTGGCATCCAAAACACTAACATAACTATGCACTTTAAAACCAAATGTTTGTGGACATGCGCAGAATAGGGACATCTGCTTGTCAAACCTCTCATGCAAAAATCATGCAGCACTCACAAAGCATTATTATGGAATTTGTGTCATTTTTGGGGGGGTTGGGCACTGATGTCGGTTGATCTGGTTTTTGCTAGCGGGTGGTGTTGTAAACCATCCTGTGTTGTGCATGTGGCATTATCACACTGAAACTGAAAAAGACCACTATACTGTTCCTACAAAGTCTGAAGCACAGCAGATATAAAATGTAATCATTTAAGCATCAAGATGTCAGTGTAACGTTTTGGGCCTAGCCCGAACCATGATAGGGGGCATATTATTTCATGTTAGACAACACCTCTCAGTATGCCCCCTATTTCATAAACAACACCCTTTTATCCATAGTTATATTGCCACACCTCAATACAATAATTAAGGACACACATCCAAAGACAATGACTATACTTTGGATTATGGTTTGGAAGTTTAGATGAACCACTCATTTCCATATAAGAGGGTCACACACTCAATGTAATTTAGCCTTCTATCTATAATTTTAGTATAGTATTTAACTATCTCGTTCCCCAAATGTCTCCCCAAAGCACACTTACCATCCAGCTGAATGGCATTACCCTGTGTCTGAGTTCATGCACTGCCACTAGTGGACACGTGGATGAATGTTATGTTCTACCTTCTTTTCTGCATCCTGGCCCTGTGTCTCCATTAAGGGATGTTGAGGGGATAGTCATCTGTGCCTGTTAAAGATGGCACTCTGCTCAACAACTCTTGATGCTGACAAAGAAAGGCGGAGGAGAGGGCAGATCACATTCCTTCAAGTCAACTGGTGGCAGTGTGCTGAATGAAGGCAGAGTGCAATGCATTTTAAGTGACTATGTGACAGAGTGAGTATGAGAGAAAGTGTGAGAATGTGAGGGAGGAAGACAGAGAGGTCCTCAAAAGGTTGCAGTTCCTGATACGACTTTATATTTCACAATCTTATAGTTTGTTAGACCAACCTGCCTTATGAAAGTGTCACATTTTGTTGCTTTCCATGACCAGGAACCTTCAGTATCACTATTACACTACAAGATAAATGCCTTACTCAAGTCTCCAAGACACACAGTCGTGGACTGTGCTACAGAGACTAAGGCATTTGCAAACAAATACTAAAATAAAAAGAATGTGAAACATTTGCATCTTAATGCAAACATTTTAGATGTACACTACCTGCCCTTTTGATATCCATGAGGTTACATCATCTTAGAGATTCAAATATGTTTGTTATCTGCAGTTATCGTCTTGAACAAGGCCTAGTTGAATAGGCTATACTGTACATAACACACGTGGAAGTCATCACACTCTCAACTCGACTGTGTTAAGTTGTCATTTGGATTGTACACTCTAGTTTACTAACTAAGTCAGTTCTGACAGCCAAATAAACCTCTGGTTCATACATTATTATTTTTAGCCACAAAGACACACGACACAAGAAACACATGAAATATTTACATTCATTCACTATCTCACAAGAAACAGCTTGTCTGTAATCAATTCTTCATAACATGCCCATACTCAACTCTGCTGTTCATCATCATAAGTTGGGGATTCTATAGCTTTATTTCCACTAGGTACTAGATCATGGCAAATCTATCTGGGTCACATACCACCCAGGATCAGCAAGGGATGTATTCAATGATACACAATATAGTGAGGCGGATCCATTTGTTAGGACATCCATTAGAACTGGCGTTATCTTACACAGAAGCTCCAATCCATTCTCCAAAAATTGTCAAATGATCACACCCTGCCAAATTTCTCTCATGTAGCATATTCCGCCAGGCATTCCTTAATTTGTCACTTGGCTTTTCAAATAATTGTTCGTGGGGACAACAAAGAGAGCAAATCATTTGATTAGAGCAAGGCATTGCAGAGGGTGAGGGAATCAATCTGACAGGAAAATATCCCAGATGTTACATTCTGGACCATGTATATGCAGAGGGATCTTTCAGAGCTCTGGCACTTGGCAAAGGTCTGATCCATGTTTAGATAGCTTCATTCACTGCAGGACTAAGTTAAAAGTAGCTCCTTGCAAATGTCTAGCTATTTGTCAACTAAAAATAATGCCACCAAGATGTTGGGCTGGGATTTTTTCTTCACATTAGGTTCACAAAAAGTCAGATTAGCAGGTTCATTGGCATGCCCCCCCCCCCACCCCCCCCCCCCAAACACATTTCAGGATTACAAGCTTTTCTAGCATTGAAACAATTTATCAAGAGTCATGTGAAGGATTGGCTAGGAAAAGGTTTGCCCATCACAGCATTTGCACAGCTGTAAAGAAGATCAAATACATATTTATGGAGATAAACAAACAAATGGCCTGGGGTACAATAGGCAATGTTGTGCCAATATTATGATTAATATGAATTTGGTATGTATTGTAGTAACCAGGGACTGGTTAAGCCCAGGTAGAGACTTTGTTAAACAGAAAAAACACAACAGTAATCAAATCAAGGTTCTTCCTCAGTGGAAGGAAAGGTCCACAGCCAGCTCATGTGGTACCAGTGGCCCTCTAAGTTAACAAAAAATAAACCAAGGTGCGCACGTTCCCATGTGGCTCTTACACCAGTTGCTCTCCCCTGATCGCCTACACTGGCCAGCTTTTATGCTGTGCCTCACCCTAATGGGCTGGGGAGGCGCAGCTGTGGTCCTTGTTAGCCAGCCAGGGAGTGGGAATCTGTGGTACCTCCCCTGGATCACTTGAACACAAGCTCCAGGTTTGCCACAGCATGTACACATGGCAAAAAGTTCACCAATATTCCGTTTTTTCATGAATTTGATCCTTTTTCATCTAATGTGTTGCAAGAGTTTCACCATCAGGCTTAGTGATCTACATACAGTGTGGGCTTCATTCCAAAACTCTTACATTATTGAACATGCCCTTGACTCTTCTCGCTTATGATGACCACCATATAGGGCAGTGTCAGTGTGGAGACCTAACCTGATACTCTCTGTACAGAACAATATATTTTATTCGAATTATTCAAAACTTAAGATCTTACATAGCTACAATACAGGTTTATTGTTGTATGCTGCACTCTTAACAGCATATAGTACCACACATTTATCAACATGCATCAAAAAAGAAAAACTGAAGCTTTTTCAAACTTACAAGCAACTATTGAGATAATATTAATCATACATTATCTGCTGATAAGCAACAACTAGAGGTAGGATGAGAGTCAAACTGATATCTGTTGATAGTTATTCAAGCTTCTCATCTAATGTGGATCGATATACTGTAATTCATTAATTAAACTAAACATTCTAGAGATGGACATCCAAATGAGGTATTAACTGAATATCAATTCAGTTGGGCTGAAATGTCAGGCTGAGTCTGTTCCTCACACCTTATGTCTCCATCAATGAAAGAAATAAAAGAAATAAAAGAAGAGATTGACTCTGTATTAGGTATTTCATCATATGAATACAGCTGCCATTTAGTATTCATCCTGAATACTGTAGAGCAGTACAGCAGTCTTATAATAAAACTCATACTCAAGTATTTTATGGCCTGTACTTTACTGTAAGACTGTTTAAGAAGAAGATGAAAAGAACCAAGATCATATGGCTTCCTCAGACACACACACAAACATACAAACCCCACTGACAAACACATCAGGGTTATATCCTGCATCCAACCACTCCTGTCATCCAATGCTCCTATCAACACACACTTCTTGCAAGAAACCGGGAAAAAAACATAAACATGGGAAATGATGCAATGTTACTGACACATCCTTCGATAGATGTTTAAGATTGGAGGAGACAAGCACTCCCCTTTTCTGCTTAACTGCACCTTGCCTCCTCTCCTTTTTCCTGGTTGACGTTGGTGTTGCAAGCATTAAAGGGAGTTCGTTGATTAAAAAAAGAAATAAATATGAAAAAGAATTGTATATGAGAAGCTGTGAAAAAATCCCAGAATCGGAGAGCACCCCCTGAAGGTGTCATATCATTAGATAAAGGTATGTTGCACAGCAAGTCTAACCCACTGAGAATTATCTGTGACCTGAAGGTTAGCCTGAAGACATAACAGTGGGGGGGGATATTTCTACCGTTATGTCTAGGTGACATCACCTTAATTTAAAACTATTGCCTAAAAAAAACAACTCTAAAATCTCACAGAGTAGGCTAATTGTCTCCTAAATCACAATGAAATATGTTGTACACAGTATCTATACAGTGCAATATTGTTAAAACACACCTTTCCACATGCTGACTCTCAACTAATGTCCCAATGGCAGTCATTCCTGTTAGCTTAAAACCATGTTGAGAATACCAGGGTATATGTTAACTATCATGGCTAGGGAAACACACTCTTTCATCTGGTGCTTTTATGAATACATTTAGAATGTAGAGCATACGAGCAACACTTGAAGCTAATGACATGAATTATGAATTATGTCTGACTGTTCATCCTGGTAGATTTGTGGTCTAACATCTGGTTCGTTGACAGAGTATTAGGACTGAGTTAGAATTCAAATGATTTGACATGCATTTCAAATATCACAGGCAATTTGTTTCTTATGCATGGATCATAATCAGCAATGATTTTGAAATGGCATTGCTTTAAGTAACATCAAAGCTAACCTACATACATCAAGAGTAAAGAAAGTGCACAGGAATTTTATATTATGTTGGTAAATACAGTACATATTGTATTTGACCTTCAACAGCATGCAATCTCAGACACACACCTGCACACCAGAAAGAACAGATTGATTTGTTCAAGGATTATATTTTCTGTATATAATACCTTTGTATCATTCCTGACTCATCTCAGGTACACAAAGAAATAATAATAGTATTTTTAATGGATTGCGCCAGCTGTTCATATGGCAGACTATAAATCTGATATATTGTTTTTGCTCATAATGTATGCAATATGATTGCAGTAACTGTTTCAACTTAAATTGACTTGTCAGAAGTACTTTAAGACACTTCAAAGAACAATACACAATAGGTATCACATGGTACCAAATGCTACTGGAAATAATTACATAATCGACATTTTAACATGTTTTAATACATGAGTAATATTTTGCCTATAGGTTTAAAATGGATATTCAGTTTTTGATGTTGCAGTCGTATCGCATTAGACAATGCAGTATTCTGGAACCTTGTTACAAGGACAGGTTTTGTCTACAAAGGGGTGGCAGAACTTTGTGGGAAAAGCTAGCACTCAAGGTCCTTGTTTCCATGGTAACTGTGTGAGTGAGAACAAGTGAGAGACTGCCGTTGAGAGGATGCCGGAGGTGAGTTCAGGATGCAGAACGATTTGAGCCATGCAATATTTTCCATTAAATAATCCCCTCTGTTTAGGGCCATCTTAGATGTACTGTGCCAAATCGCAATGGTGTCTTAACCAGAGGATCTATGCTTCCTATATGACTCTGAACTGTAAGTTAAATTCTCTCAATTTTGTTAAGGCTACGAGTGGCAAGAGACTGACTTTACTTAGATGGATACACTGGATATTTACTTTTGAATGCTTCTTTATATTGGTTACCATAACACCTTTTAATGTAACTGGCCAGTAAAACAATAATATAATAATATTAATAGTAAGCTAGATCAAATTCTTACATGTAATAGTAAGCTAGATGATAAACTTACAAAAACCAACTATAAGGAAAATTTCCTGGACATAGTGTAATGTATTCATGGTATAGTACAACTTCTCTAATGAAACACCCCAAAAAATCTATGGGTCGACCAGTACAGAAATGTCACACATAAACGTTCCACCTCTTTTAAATCCCATACCCAGAAATACCTTAAATTACACAACAATTCTCTTATTTGCAAAGGCTAAGCTAAAGGTTATCACTCAATCAAATGATTTCAAGATGTGAGAATTACATGCTTGTTTTCTTGATTCTTTAGTGAGCATGGTTTACTGGATGTAAGATGGTAACACAACACATGGGAACTTTCACACTCCAGTAACAGTGAATGTGACTTAAAAAATGTATGAAGGATTGATTGCCTGAGAAACTGTAGTTGTCCAACTGTAGTCCAACACCTTCCACCTGTAACTTGTTCAACACAATGAGCCTTCAGATAGAAACAACTCAACCTTGTCTTGTTAATGTGTTACTGAATAACCCAAATGATTCTGGTGCTGTGATTTCACCTCTGTACAAAGCTTTATTGAAAACATTAATGGTACTTTCAACCATTAGTGGTTGAATAACCTAAATTCTAAAACGGGTTGTTCCCATCCTTGATTGTGATTGGCTATATCGCATTCCATGCCTTTGAAAAATCCAGCATAACCTCACAGGTTGTCCTCATGACATTCTTTAACATTCCACATTACTGCTTATCGAATATTTCAAATTGAAATAGACGGCAAAGATGTCCATCTGGCTGTTGCGTGGCAACGATTTATGTAGGAACTATACTTTGTAGTAGCGGAAGAATGACGGTTTATTATTAAACTATTTTGTTTTTTATTGTTTTTATTGATGAAACCATATCAAATATTTGTAGTAACAGTTTTAGAAAAGCAATAAGCCCCGCGAGTCCGTGGTTTACGCTGATTTTAGAACAGGTAAGGGGGTTTTCGGCAGTCCGCTTCGTGTCGTGCCTAACAACTCCCCTTACCTGTTTTAAAATCAGCGTAAACCACGGCCTCATGGGGTTTATTGCTTAAATGTGCTTGTATGGTTCTGTATTGGCGTACATCGTTTTCATAATGCATACAGCAAACAAACTACGTTGCACAACTCCATCATGAAGAGGCAAGGAGGGCACACATTGTCTCAAACTTGAGGGAAAAGGTGAACATGGTCACCACACTTGGCTTAACCTCTTCTATTATTGAGACAAATATATGCTGCAAAAACTTCATCCGAAATGAACTAGCTTAAGCCAGCATAGTCCTTTCGAACGAGTTTCACTTCTCTAGTGGTCATAATAACCCACAATATACTTTGGATTGGTGCTGAAAACAAATAATTTCTATAGTACTCCTTCTAGGCCTCATTATGAACCAACCTCCATCTTTCTGGAACCATAATGACCCATGTCAGACAATACCTTATGTTGAGGAGATGCCGAAGACATACAGTGTTACATATACAGTGTTACATCCAGTGAATTAATTCTCACAATTATCTGCTTTACTAATACAAAATGGACTGTACCATCGCTCCAATCTTTACAGTTTTCACCCATTTTTGTCCTTGCTGAATTTCTGAGAGACCTATATTCACTAGATTCCTATCTGATTGGCCTGCCAGTCTGCATCTGACAGCATCTTTAAGGAGTAGGCTGAGAACTTGGCTTATACTGTTGAAATGGATTGTCACTCACACCGCTCAGTGTACGACTCTTTCGAGTCATCCCAAATCAGTATGCAGAGGACTGGCTTTCTGTGAAGCAAGTTCAGTAAAGGACTTTCTTTTCACCAGGCCTATTGGGGAGGTAGAGTGTTTGACATTCATTTTTGCCTGGAGCCTCGACAGAGAGTGACTTGCAATTACTGAACGAAATTGAGAGTTCAAGGAACACATGTGCTCAGTTAATAGTTTTCATCAGGATTTTTGCTAGCTACAACCCAAAATGCCATGTGAAATGTATACAAGTCTGCCTAATGCAATTGTGAAACCTTAGTCAGTATTCAGATGTCGAAAATATTTTGCCAAAATCAACAATAATGTCCCTTTACCAAATAGGGTAAGCAGCAATGGTGAAATTGACTGTTGTTAACAGGTTGAATGTTGATTTTGTTACCTATACAAAGTAAACATTGTCAAGAGAACATGGACAAAAACAACAACATTATTGTATCTTAAATTAATGTTTACATCAAACTCTTACCATCTTGACTCTCTAACCATGCCATGATACACAAAATATTTAGACATATGCATAATATTTCTAATTTAAAGGTAAGTTGGGACCGGTAACCATTTGAGATGGTCATCTCCTGACTTATTATCCTGACTTGGATGGAGACAGAAGACACTTGCAGCTTTGGTGTTTTATTACCTGGGAAGACTGAAGTTTTGGGACAGTTGATCTAGATGTAATTATTGTTGATTAGGCTGATTGTATTGAAGGATTGTATTCTTTTGATTTAATGAGCCGATGACGTAAGGGCCATGGAACAGCTACATTTCTGTATTGTGATTGTGGATGGACCAATGACTCTTGAGAATTGTGTACTATAAAATTATGTGTTGAATGATGTTCTTGGGAGCTCAGGGTCATCAGCTGTTAAATGTTGGTGTCTACTGGATTCTCTGATTCCTCTAGGAAACTAGATGGAGCTGTTTGGAAATTGTCTTTGTGATACAGTGTTAAACTCTCAATACTTAAACTCCAAATGATTGATAAACTGTCAATTTTCAATAAATAATCATGATTTGAAAAATGGGTGTTAACATTGATCTTGTTTTTGTTTTAAATGCTGTGCCTTTTTACACTTTAATAACCAACACATTTAACAGATAAACTACAGTTAATTGTACACTACTGTTTATATAGTGTGACAATTGTAATATGTATTATATCTTAAGGTTGCCATGTATTCAGATCGCCGGCGTTACAACTGTACATGCTGAACCACAAATGACCTAGACTAAAATATCTCCCCTAACTGAATGATCTCTCTTCTCTAGTATGAAGCATTGGTGAAAATGATTTTCACTCACTCATCTGTGGCAGGAAGTATAGGCAATATAGCAGGTGGTAAACTGCTGAGGTTTTCACAAAAGTGAGGAAGAAATCACTGAAAGTATCTGTTGCCTCTGAGGCATATTCCCAACAAATGTGTTCAGTCTGTTTGCAAAGAAACTTTGACCTTGAAATTGTAGGATATTTGGACTATGTAAAAAAAACGAATCTGAGAATATATTGGTTTACTTGAGCTGGTACATTCTATCAAAGCTAAGCAGAAGCAAACTGTTGCTAAGCAGCACACAGTACACAAGAGGATTTCTCTGGTGCTATCCATGCCATTCAGCTCAACATTTTGTTCCTTCTTTAAACTACTTGATTTGGTTGCCTATTTATTGTAGTGCTATGAAATTCACAGTATCAGCATGGAATTTTAACAAGCTTGAGGGTGACCTGGTGTTAGTGTATGTTTAGCCTTACATTGAACCATATGGCCTTTCAGTGTATTAAGCAGGGCAGTGGAAAAGGACTGGATGAAGTGGGCAATCTCGACACACTCGTTCGCACACTCAGTCTAAAGATTCTGCAATCGTTCGGTGCGCCTCATTTGAGTATCCCCCTAAAACAGCTCAGGTACTAAATAAATAAATAAACTAAGAAGCCAGTGTCTGTGTAATTAGTGTAAGTGTTTAATTAGGTTTAGTAGGTTTATGTGCTCAGTGTAGTGGGCTATTCACTCAGATAAAGCTGACCTTCACTATCTTGGAACTTAGCTCAACAACCATTCCCCTATTCTCTTTTGTGTAAGTGAACGTTTTACTAGCTGTATTCACTTTCCCAGTGGGCTTGTTTGAGGATGCTAGTGAGAACTGTTACAGACAATTTATGTGGTTGAAACAGTAGAAGACATGTAACCTTGTGAAACCATACTGATCTCACAAGCTGACATTCTGTTTAGCTAGAACTTTCTGTCCATGAACATTCAAGCTTCATATGAAGTGAGGTACCATTTATAAAGCCCTTCATGTACTGCTTTGCAAAATACCCTTTATTCACAGAACTCATACATGAAGTATTTTACATGTTTTAATGCCTTCATTTACATCCTACTTCCTATGGCCTAATATGAAATTGTGTTGAAACGTAGTCTGTGTAAATTAAATGCATGGCTACTATTTGAGAAGATTGAGTGACATTCATCATAATTATAATATTATTACTATTATTATCTACATCATTATATGCTGAGGTGTCCTCATTTGGTCGACCGTGAATCCTGAACATATCTATCATGGGCTCTTTGACCCCAATCTCTGATCAGCTGCTCCCATATTGGTAGCTTTGTAGACATTCACATCCTTTCTTCAACCCTCACATGAAGTCTGTTCATGTTTCTTAGAAGTATACACTGCTAAGATCAATAAATCTGTATTTGTAATTGATTGATTTACTTGACACAGACACGATTACATACTACTAGGCTACATGTTAGTGATAGTTACAAAACCAGGCCAATGCTAAGAAGACAACACCTCTTGGGCCGGTGTTTGAGAGGAAATCAATTACCATTTTTCATCACATGGGCCATGAACAATACGCTTCAAGATGTAAAAATCTAACCTAAAAATAAGTTTCATTTCATTCAATATACTTTGCTTGCCACTTGTTACTGGATGCTTGGCAAACCTTTACATTAGGGTAAAATCAACGACCATGTAACTTCAATTCAAAAATAGTTATGATTACACCAACCTGCTTAAAACAACATTTGGAGCAAGTTGAAATCTTATATTTGGTGCTTATCCATGATATAACCACAATATATCACCTTTATATGGAAGCAAGTTCATTGCAGTATGATGTTCTTAAGGTATTTTTCATCAGGACTGAGACTTCTATGTGCACAAACGAAACCATTGATGCAGCAAGAATGTGTAAGGAAAACCTTCCACCCTTTTCATGAAAACTCCTGTATAGCATTCCCAAGTATTCGGTTACCCTTATGCTTTAAAGTGTCAGACCTAATTGCTACAGCAGACTATTATTTTTCAATGGTACCTTTTGCTCTGAAAACTAGAACCAATAACTCATTTATTCTCCACAAATATCCATTTATTTGTCACATTTACTGAAAATCACAGTTTATTGAAAGGACACAGAAAGGTCAAATAACAGATAAATGTAGCTAGGAGTAACTACTCAGTGCATGGCACATTCTCAGGGAGACGACCCATTGTGAGTCTTTGGCTCTTCACCTCTGGCATGTTAAAGGCAGAAAGAGCTCTGAAATATTAAATGTTGAAAAGTTGGCCAGCCAACTTGAGCCTCTATGGTTCAAAATATGGAGAGTAAATTAACCTTGCTACAATGAGTGGCAAAACATTATTGTAAGTTTGGTGTTACAGCATTTCTTTTTATCGATTTGAGTACTTTTTACAATATCTGATTTCACCAGTGCAAAGGGATTTATTTAGAAAGTTCCCACATTTAGAAAGAAGTGTTCTCACTGAAAAAATCTAGGAAGTAAACAACAAAATGATTGATCAGATAACAAGTTACCAGTGCCATTGCTACCTTTAAAATAAGTCTAGAAGTCTAGAATGCATGCCATTTCACTATGCAGGATTTCAATTGAGAAACGTTTGAAATTTGAGATTATTTTCATTTGAAAATGCCACTGTCTATCTTCTGCAAATGTTTCTTTGTGTGTGTGTGTGCATGTTTGTGAATGAGTGTGTGTTGTGTTTGTGAGACCACATGTGGGCACGCAAGTGTGTGTTCTGAGAAATATCCTCCAGGCTATACAGGTCTTCTGCATCTCAGTAGATATCCCATTCATTCAGTTGTGTCGTTTTGATGTTTTGCTGCCTTCCTCTGCCACCCTGCTGTCATCTGAGGACTTTTCCATGTATTTTTCAATCTGTGCTTGGCTCCTTTGCTGTTAGATTCCAAAAACAAGAATTCATTATGAGCAAGAGTGACAGGATACCAGTGAAATAGAGTTCTGCATACAGAAAGACTTCTTACTGACTGACAGCGGTTTTACATAAAAATACATAGAAACAAAGCTTTTCATAACTTTCATATCATACAATATGATTTTGACAAAAAAATGATATTTACAATAACTGTCTATAGTCGGTTAATTAGGCTACACAACTGCTTTTCAACTCAGCATCTTGAGAAAAGAAACACGCTGAAGAAAAAACATACATTAGGCAATTATCCCATATTTTCAGACAACAATTTCAGAGGGGAATAAAAAACAAATCCTGCCTTAATTGGATTGGTAAATTGATTTGTGATGTTATAAGGTATTTTATTTATTTTTGACAGTACATTTGAAAGATGGGCACCAGTTCAGCAAACCAATGTTTTCAGCTGCAAGCCAAGTCAGCAAGCATCTGTTAAATGTTTCCCAGTGTCATTCTGGTAAAGGCCTATGGGCTGGCTGCAAAAAAACTGAGCTTCATCTTCACACTGCCTAGCAGTGGTCGACAATTTTTGCCTGGAGAGAAGCAACACAAATACAGTTGTGCAGATGGATTTATACTGTCACCTTCAGTCATACATGAAATAAAATCTTTGTTTCGCAATCATAGCAACATGCTCCTTTGAGATACTACAGTATAAGGCCTGTGTCTAGACATATTAAAATAATATTTCAGGGTTCTGAGAGCTTACAACTCAATTAGCCAAATAGTAAGTGCGTCCACTTCAAACGCATAGTCATACTGGAAGTACAGCACCCTACCAATGCTCATGCATTTATCTGATTCCAAGTTCAGTAGCTAATATATAGTAGTTATAGAAGGTATAGAAGTTAACTTAATTCTGAAATCCCCTAAGCTTAACCAGCAGTAGAAAAGCTCATTAACCTCTCAAACAGGTTGAGTAAGTGCTGAGGGGTTTGTTCAGCAGTAATATGAAATGTATGATTTGTATTCAAATACTTACTACCGCCTCTTACTACACACTATTGCAAATTACAGAATCTTGTCAAAGTGCAGTGCAATCTGTGGATTCCATTTAATTGGAAGAGAAAGTATGTTTGTCATTCAGCCAACATAATTATACATGGCTAAATGGGTAAATGCACCCTATAGAGTCCATGAATGTTGAGTTCACGAACAGTGCTTTCCTGGATAGACACCACTCAAGTTGAGGGCTTTCTCCAGTACCCATAACCTACGTGACAGAGGCTTGACTTTTCCCATTTCTTTTAACTACATTGTGCAAAACCACAAATACAACAAATACAAAGGCACTGCAAATTCTAAGAGAATTATTGACCAAATCCCACATTTTCTAGCAGTATTTTAGCATTCACTGGATAAGTTAAAAAAGATAAGAAGAAAAAAACCCACCTAGCAATAACTGTATTGGATACTTGTGTTCCAAGTTAAAATCACTGAATCCTTTTTGCAATTAGAAGAAGAAAATAAGACAAGAAAATAAAGCCGTGCCACCCCCCACCCACCAGACCTCTGCATAACTAAACTTAAGCTCTACTAGCAAGGTGTCTTAGTATGTAAAATATGGTACTAGTAGCTGGTGAAAACCTGGTCCTACCAGCAAGCGATCGACACCTTTGCAAATTCTCTCTCTCATAATCTGTCAATTTGACAGTGACCACAGGAGGGAGAAAGCACTAGGTTTTTGGTTCTAAAAAGATGCCTAACATATAATATTCAAAAGACTACTGAGAGCCGGAAGCATAGAAGACAAAAACAGTGAATGTTACTTGCTCATTTAAATGCCATGCATCCACATGCTCCATTGCCTAAATTAACTTTGACAGGGCACTTTTTGAATGTATAATTTCTGATGTACTGTAATCTATGGAAGTATACTGTTAAAATGGAGTAAAGATTCAGCACCATCACTATGAGTGCGGCAGCTGCATCGTTACACAATGTTGTGCCGAATTGATATGGAAGGCATTGTGTCGCTGCACCATCTGGCACTTCCAAACAGGTGTGACTCTATTCCACATGATTGAGGTAGCCAATATGCATTGTTTTGGCAGAGCGTAATACGAGGAATATCACAGTTAAGTAGATTGTGGTGGCATTTTCTCAAGTGTTATTCATATGTATTAATCATATTCCACACACAACCACATAGTTTGAAAAATAAGAACATTTGCATGAGAGCCACGATGTTATTTTCCACAGAGACCAGGTCCATATGTAATTAAATATTACTTGGGAAGGAATATAATGTAAGAATAAATGGTAAGCCAACTTTTTTTTTAAGGTTCTTCTAAATGGTTCCCCCCCACACACACATTATTTTTGCACTAAGAAAACAATACACAACAATGTACAATCTGTTACATAACATATTCTACAACACAATTTCATTATACATGTACATGTTTTGTACCCACCTGGTGTTCTGTATGCTTTTTACTTTCAGGAGGTGACTCCTCAGTCTGATTTTGGAAGCAATCGACACCAATCTGAAGGAAGACAGGAACATAAACATATCTAGCAACAACATTTGTTTCTGGAAATGCTTTTCTTGAAAGGATTCAATGAATTAATTGTTATTCTCAGTTAAAGGAGACATTTTTGAACGTCTTGCTTCTACGTGGCATTTTGTACCGAGCAAAGCTGAACTGCTTGAGCTTCCTGTTCACACCCTAAGTTGAACCACCTTTTGTTACCTGTACTGTGTAAACGGATGGGGAAATAACAGTATGGCCCAGTTTCCCAGACATGGATTAAGCCTAGTCGTAGAGTAGGAGAACATTTCAATGAAGGTCTCCATTGAAAACGTTTTTAATCTAGGACTAGGTTAAATCCATGTCTGGGAAACTGGGCCTAAAAGTACAGCAGACAAGTAGAATATACCTACAGTATAGGACTGTAAAACAACAAGTTTTGAGATAGGGTTGTGAGGTGGTCATTAGACGTCTTTCATTTGAGGCTTTTCACAAGTGTTGTTGCTAAAGCCTATAACCTAATTTTTGCTCTTCGTCAAGGCATGCCATCTACCACTGCAATTTCGAAAATGAAACCGCATTAGTGGAAGGTAATAGGGTACAGCCTTTCTCCAACACTACCAGCCAGCTTCATGAAACATTTACAGAGAAGTAGTTAGGTTGATAAGAGGAGTAGTTATCTGGGGACCTTTGTGCCTTCTCTAAGCAAAAACACATTAAATACTACTTACGACACCCATTCACTTTGATGGGGTAATTGTAGCACCTTGCATGGTAACAATGCACAGATTCACAAAGGCAGAGCATTGTATTTGTTTGAACCGTGTTTAAGATTGACTACTTTTGTATTTTTTTACTTAATCGACAACAGTTTGTTCTCCTATGTTCTTGGACTTTGTAGGTGAATCATTAAAGAAATTGAATTAATCAAGTCAGGGCTTTCTTATAATTCTCAGTCTTTTTGCTCATTCATTGTGAATGAAGAACTATTGCACAGTTTCAAAATACTGCAGAAAAACTATCATAGACTATAAAATACTTTTTGAAAGAGCGTAGAAATAATTGCTCTCCTCATTGCCTGTGGGGGATGAACAACACAGAACAGAGTCTTCACGTGTATGTATCCCTTCTCATTGGTATTCGTAACCAGTATTCTTGATACAGGATTCCCCTCTTACAACCCCTGCCAAAATGATATCATCAATAATGCGAAAAGAACGAACATTGTTTTTGGCACAATTTCATTACAGGACATTGTCTTTGACATGTTTCCATGGTGGGTAATTTTCTTGGTAGATCCTATCCCCCCTAACCGTGCTCTTTCTCTCTCTCCAGTGGCCTATTGCCTCATTTAGCTTATAGTTATTGATAACCACATGTCAAAAACACCCATTCCCTATGGGATTGCACCCTCTCGCCCCTGCCCTCATAGTATTTTTCTGGTTTTGACACATCATTAAAATGGGGTTGTCATGCCTGGATTTCTTGTCAAGAGAACACCGTCATAAAAAAGGCATGGTCATGAGACAACATGCAGTATACCTGTACATTTGATAAAGAGTTAGGGATGTTTCATATGTCACAGAGTTTTGAGCAGGACTGTAGTCCTTCATTTTCAAACTATTGATATTCAAAGTCAGGTAATGCAAGTGCAAACATGCGTTACTATTGCTAATCCTTGACCCAAAGTTTAAGTGCAAATTGTAGGAGTTCATCAATACCTATCGGTTTATACGGTGACATGTTTTTTTTTACAAATGATAACTTGAGTAAAAGTGGATCAGGTAACTAATGAACAGCAATTCAATGAACAGATGAACCTGTTGAATTTGGGCCCGAGGGTCACAAATAGCCTATTACAGTTTAATTACTCCAAAGGCTCACCTTTTCCATCTGGCAGTCCTTGAGTACACCGCTCTCTCTCCTCATTACCCCGATGTTCACAGGCGATTTGCTGGCTGTGATGATTCTCTGAACTTTTGGGATATCCTGAGCGAAGAAAGAAGGATTTACAGTTCAGAACCCCATTTAAAGTGATATGCGGCATTGTAGAACAGCTGTTATGTGGGATTTGTGCATTCATTTTAGGCACTAGATCTCTTTATATAGTGAATGGCACTCTTTGTCCTTTTGTTGTAGTTTACTTGTAAGAAAGCAGAAATACCATCTGCTTCTATCTTTAAGTTAAACAGTTGTAATTATGTTCAGTAGCAGGTACATTTAATAGGTGTGTTGTAGATCACTTTTTGATCACATCAACACCAACCAATGCCTGTATTTACTGTGATATGCACAAAACTGTGCCATGCCAAATGTTGGTGTAAGAAAATGCAGTGAGTATCATGAAATAAGAACATTATCTGGGAGTGGGAAAGGGTGCAAGTCCTGAGGTTAAACCAAGTTCCTGTAGTTTTGTGTCGCTTGTGATCTTTCTAAACTTAACCCTAAACTGGAATGCCTAAACCCAACATTGACTCTAATCTAACCATTGCAAGGACATGCAAAGCTTAAAATATATCAACATCATGCTTTCTTCATGCTTGGCAATGCATTTATTAGTGCTTAATCGTTAATGGATAAAGGATAAAAGGTGCAGTCCTTTATACAATGTGCAGATTTTATTCAATAAATGTTATGCATCACATGCAGATACAAACAACCACGGTCCCATCTAAGTGCCAGTCTGATGTGTTTTTTAGTAAGTAACTGTAAATGTAAACTAAAAATGATTCAAAATGTTACATAGAAACACTTTTAGCTTCACAGTGTCATCATCTATTCATTTTTAGTCATATAATGCTATACCCTTCTGCACAAGGTTAGCTTTTAGCTTGGCATATACATCAGTATATCATGGATTATTTTTTAGTTGTAAATGTGCTGTTTTGTCTTTTGAAATTCATACTTAGTAGTAAAAGACTCAATCATATCGTAGTTTTGGAACAGATCACAAAGCCTCCAAAATGTGTGAAAAGCCACAATGTTTCTTCTTTGTAACATGCAGGACAAAAATCTATAGTGCAGATCCAGATAATTAAATCCTAATTGAAGTTGAATTCAACATCGATTTGTACAGTATGTGTGATGGATTTATAACAACAAAACAATTCATTTTAAATGTTACAATGTTTTCAATAATATTTCTTTAGATTGCTGTGACCTCAACTACAACACAAAGGTTTTCTTTCTGTATTTATTTAAACCTGGAAACTGTAGAAAAGCCTACAGTAACAGCTGAGAGGAGGCCAAAGAAATATGTGTAATTTCCTCAGGCGCAGTGCCCCAAGCATTTGAGACATCATCTCCCATTACTTGGATAAAAATTGCATGGTATCAGACTACAAAACTTGGCTTCTTCCCTCTGCCTGTTAAATATGAAGCAACTTCCACTCCAATTTTGCTGATCCCTGCAACCTCGTACTAATGAATCTTTCACCAGCCGGGATGTGGTGTGTGTCTTTATGCCAGGCTGGAAGCCTTATCTATGGTGTCTACTGAAGCTTAAGGCCCATTATGTTAACTCAGACTGTGTGCATGAAGCTAAGAGGACTTGCTGCACATACTTGAACAAACATTTCAGCACTGATCCACTTTGGAATCCAAAGACACAAAGCGGATTTCAACAAGAGTGTGCCAACAAAATACTCTATATTTTATCATCCAGCCAGAGGATAATGGCCCCTGCAAGTTATGTTTTGCGAAAGCCGTTTGTAGGAATTGTAAAAACCTTGTAACCTTTTATTTCATTGCTTTTCCATTATTACTTGCATTGTGCCCAATAATTGCCTTTTGATCAATTACAATAATAGGCCTCATATTAGTCATGCAGGCTGACAAATAGAAGCTTGTCCAACAGAATGCATTCAGCAGCTTTAATTTTCTATTTAATCAATAATAGATACAAAAATCCACAGCCGAAAGCAGATCATGGATAGGCATATGGAATAATTTGAGTGCGGTATTGAGGGTCCTGGTTCATAGAAATGTTTTGGAGGAAGAGTAGGTGTATACAGAATCACCAATCAAAAACAGCTGACATACTCCTTTCTCTCTGAAAAAATGTAGGTCCATCTGCAGACATAAAGGAGAGGGGGGGGGGGTCTGTATTTTGACCATCCTTGACAGATCAAAATGAGACATGGCCCATTCCTTGTAAATGTGTGTACTTCAACAGATGGAGCGGCACATTAATCTGTACAGTGAAAACTCTGATTCGTCCAACAGACAGTAGAGACAGTAGAGACAGGAGAGGATAGCGGCAATCAAAGGGCAACGGATTGGAACTATTTGTATGCTAATCTAAAAGTGTAAAAACTTGATTAGCATAAGGAGATTTTAGCTCAACCCTAGTTTATTTTAGTTGACTTGTCTGTGTCAGGCAGCCTCTCTACCCTCATTCACTGCCACACACTAATGAAAAGGAACACCAGCAAATTCTCATCTGCTATAATGGAGTCATCTTCCGCAGCTGTGAACACTGAGTATAGTTTATATATTTGGATGTAAAGTGGCTTTTACAATACATTGCTTTACATGACAGCACCACTGCATGGTGGAGGGGTATTAAGTGTGATCAAGAAAAGCTGTGAAAAAAATAGAAAGGAGAGAAAAAAGTCCTTTGGGTGGCACATAGCTGGAGCGTCAAAGCTCTTAGACATCCAAGACATAGAAGCAGAATGAATTCCGACTGCATTGGGGAGGAAAGCCTCTTAAGAGACAAAATTGCTCACCAGGATCATGGCAGATAAAATGCCCCAGCAGCAGCATTGTGCCCGGCTTGATGATTTCAGTGTGACTGCAGCTATGGCAGTTGTAGTGCAGAAATCAGAACTAACACAATCTGTGATTAAGTCTGACATGGCGCCCCATGCTGAGGAGAGAAGGTGTGCTCCATTCTCACAGAGACAAGTGTATTGAAAGCATTCAGCACCGTTTCAGTTCCAAACAAAGATCCATAGAGTCTCCGAATAGAGGGAGGTAAAGTCTATTTAAATCAATGTCTTGAAACAATGGATTCTGGTCACTGTAAATAAGTAAAAATCACAGTTTTATGTGTCACGAGGTAGGCTAGTTCATGAGACTGTCAAATTCTGAAAATGATTAATTACTAAATCCATCACTAATTACTTTTTACTTTCTGAAAGTACTGGAGTCGGAGTGCGGGAGAGTTCCTGGTCTTAAAAAGAGCGCCCTGGCTGTAAAGTAGGAGTGTCAAGACTTCATGACGGTGGTGCTGACTGACAGCGATAAATTCTCGGAGAGCCACATGAACCAGCTTTGCCAGATTTTTTGCTGTTACCCTCTAAATATTGTATTATTAACAATATATGGGATTCATAAGATCAAATGTAGTAAAACCAGAAAGTGAGAGATTTAAATGATATAAGACTGACCCTGTCCAAAAAGAATATTTAACTGTCAATCCTTTCTCATATCCATTAATTGCCCGTATTAAACTCTTACGCTACTGTGTAGAAATCCTTTTGGAATGTATTAATATTGTGGCTGGTGCAGAAATGAAGGTCCGACAATGATGAAAAAAAAACAGTTTCCATACTTGAGGTATAGGCGAATCCTGTTCTACATTTACATTTATTCATTTAGCAGACGCCTTTATCCAAAGCGACTTCCAAGAGAGAGCTTTACAAAAGTGCATAGGTCTTTAGTGCATAGATCATAAACAACGAGATAACAAAACATTGTGGGTAGCCAAAACATGAAGCATACATTGTGAAAAGCAAATAAGAAAGAAACATAAGAGTTTTCAGACCCCATAAATGTCTGCAACTGTCATCCTTGGTTTGCTTTCAAGTGATGCAGTAAAACCGATTTTGTGCTCACTGACAAGACTCTGAAGAGTCTCTTTTGAAGACCCAGAATAAAGAGTCTGTCATTTTACATTTTATTTTAATTAAGAGTATATGTTTAAATAGAAGAGCCTGCATAAGTTGCTGGGCCGTGTTTCCAACACTATCTGATCTAAATTATTTTTGAACAGTGCTTCAGGAGTCATATTTTTCAGTCAGTGGTCTTACTGTAATTGTAAATGTGTTCCTAGACACTTCTCAGAAAAGTGTCATTTACTGAATAACATAAATACACACTTCACAGCCTAGAGCTGTGGCAATTAAAAGAGGTACCTTACCTTGGCATGTGGCTGTTGGAAAGTGAGTCTGGAGTTGTTCACCACAAGTGAAGAGTATCTAAACAAGTGGGTAGAAGTGGCAGGGAATCTGTGGCCGCCAGTGGGCTGGTTCTGCAGGACAGCTGAAAAGCAGATGTGCACTGTGTCTTTCAATGCCTTCAGCTGAGATTCCTGTCCCAAAACAATAAGGTAAACATGAGAGTTGACACTCAATCAAATATTTGGTGGCTTCCTTGCCTATCCCGCACACAACACAAACTGATTAAACAGATGGCATGTCACAACAACAGTCTAAATATACTAGTGTGCTTTAATCCATTAATCTTACTGTACTGTAATAGTGCAACAAACCCATCGAAGCATCTTTTTATAAAAAAGTCGAATATGTATTGTACACAGTACTTTACCAGATCGCTAACTTGCACATTGCAGTTGAGAAATATCGCATGGCATGATTGGCGTGATAAAGAACATCGTAGCCAGCCAATATAATAATATATCATTTGAACAAACATTTGCTAACATTTACCTTGTCGAGGGCAGCCTTCTCCAGCTCATCCTTGGCCACTGTTAACTTGTGCTCTAAATCCATTAGTTGTTGCCCCTGTTGAAAGACAGGACTATTAAAACATTTGAATGCTTGAATTCTGAAAATTCTGCATTTACATTTCACACCTTGTCTTGCTTAGCCATGTCTGCCTCCTGATTACTCTGCTAACTTTGTCATCACTTTTACCTGATGGTTCATTTTTTTCTTAAGCCCAGGCTTGTAAAAGAAAGAAAGAAATATATTGAGAAATTACATAAAGTTAATGGGTAACACTTTAGATGAGCTCACCAAATTCATAATTTAATAATAATTTCTTACCTATTAGTTAACGGTTTGTACAGCATTAGTTATTTATTGTTCATACAAAATGTATCATTGGTAAAGCATTAGTAAAGCATAACCCTAAACCTTAACCCTAAACGTTAACCAAAACTTAAACCCTAACCCTAACCCTAACCCTAACCCTAACCCTAAACCCTAAACCCAAACCCAAACCCAAACCCAAACCCAAACCCAAACCCTAACCCTAACTGTGTGAACAAATGCTTTACTAATGATACATTTTATATAAACAATTAATAACTAATGGTGAACAAACTGTTAACTAATAGGTAACAAATTGGTTAATACATTATGAATTTGGTGAGCTCATCTAAAGTGTTACCAGTTAATGATTTAATTATTTTATAAATGATCATGCTTATTTGGTGAAGTTTGATATTTTCAATACAAAAAAGTGGTTGCTAAAATCACAAGATTCCTTGGAGAGCATTGTTGGGGTCAACTCCATTTGCACTCTAGAATTCCATCCATAAATTGTCAATAAGGCTTTTTCAATCATTCCACAAATTAAATTCCCATTCGCAAATCGACATAAGAAATTAATTGACCCACCAACTCTACTCATTCCAATATTGAGAAATTCATCAGGTAAGGCAGAAGACTCTTAATAGGAGAAGAGGATTTACAGATGGCTTCAATAAAAGGGATCTGGTTGATGGACTTCGCGTTGTGAAAGTTTATGGTGCGCCTTTCACTGGGCTCCCGGAATGATATACTATACAGGCGTGCATTCAGAAATACTTTACAGGTGTGCATTCAGAAATACCAAGGTCAATCTCTTTGGCATGAGAAATATCAATAACTTGCGGAAAAAGGTATTTATGTTCTGTAGTGGAAAATATGTATCCATTTGGTGTTAACAGCTAAGGCTAAGGGTAGTAGTTTTCTAAATGATGAAGTTCATGAAAGGTCTTATCTCACATTTATCTTCCTGAGTTTTCGGCACCAAGCTGTCTGGTCTTTATTGCATGTTGCCTTGAATTCTACTTCTTATCTTTTAGAGAAGCCTACCTTCAGATGCTGTTTTATTATTAACTGCTTTCTCGTTAGTCTTCCTTCTTAATCACTTTCATCAGGCTCTCTCTTGACTAACTACAGTATTTCATTTGAAGGTAATATAGACCCACATATTTTTTTGAAAGAACAACAAAAAACAATTTGTTTACACAGTTTGTCTTATTTTGAGGACCATGAACAGGGGGGTATTCCAGAAAGCAGGTTATGCAACATACCCAGGTAAGTTAACTCCTTATATGACAGCCAGCGTTGTAGCAACATTGCCAGTAAGTTGCTGCAGCAGAGTTACCACGTTATGTCGCATAACCAGCTTTCTGGAATACCCCCCCAGATTCCAGAGCAGACAGACTTTGTAAACACATGTAGTTTCCAGGGAAGGTTGCTCGCTCACTCAAGTTGTTGTCGGATTTCATTGAGTGAGTAAAGACATTAACAGCTATGCCATTGATCGAAGATTGGAGCTTAACATTTACAAGTAAGCATCACATAGATTTAGTTTTATTGTTAGACAGCCACAGCATTTACATCCAGAATAAAGGCCAGAATTAGATTTAATACAGTTTTCAAAGAACAAGTCAGATCTTTCTTCCCCTCAAGGCCTTTTTTAACTGGAAGCTAAAGTAATAAACTTAGAGAAGTCGTTCTTTAATCATGAGCTAAAAGGAGAGTATATAATCTCTCCATAGCAAATGCCGATTGAAAGGCAGAGGTACTCATTGCTCTGTGGACTGAATTACAGTAATAAGATAGGGGGCAGAGAATGTCTACTGAAGAGTGAACAAAAAAGCAGGATTTTTAGATATAATTTGAAAAGAAAAAATTATAGTAAGGAATTTCAAAAAGTCTTAATTCCAACCGTCACATTAATAGGAATTGGCACTTAATAATCAACAAATCTGAACACATTGGTTCAAATAATTACATTCGAAGAACTACAAATAGGATTCAGTTTTTAACCAAAAAGAGCTTTGATCATTCTTTTGCTTTTATGAGAAAACTGCAACTCAGGAACTTTAATTGTAAGGGTCAACAAAGGTTTGGCCTAAGTGATAACTAGTCTTTATAATTTATAAATACAACTTTAAAATCCACAGACCTTTATTCCACTGGACAGAAAATCATGTCTATAGGCATTGTATAACAAATAATGCTATATAACAGATATATTATAAGGAACTCTATTACAATGGTAAGATTTAGCATACCTGTGGTACATAGTTCCTACTTGGTACAGTAACTTGCTGTGGTCAAGAGGTCATGCAGTGAGCCTCTGACAATACACAGATTGGAGAATGTGCTATTTTCACCTTTGGAAAGAGCAACATGCAGAAAATAGTACAAACAATGAGTGATGAACGAACCACCTGTGTGTTGTTTTCCCTGAGCATTAAGTCGTCGAATGAGTACCGTTTAAGGACATGTTTTGGTGGTTACTATATTTGTACAGTCCGATGTATATAATGTCCATCTGAGAGACATGTTTCTCACTCATGCTAGCCACTCTGTTGTGGATTGGTGGCATGATCCGATGTCGTTGCTAATAAAACCTGAGTCAATCCTTTTCTAATCGTCGTGCCTCTGTCCGGTCTACCTGTTAAGAGATTTCATCCTTACAATAACCTAACACATAACTATTATATATTAAACAGTGTATGATTGTGTATGAGTATCCACAAACATACATGGCCAAGGGCCATTTCCAGTAGTATGTCCATTGTCCACCCTTCAATTTTTCCAAATTAATTCCATCTCCAGGTTCCATCTCCTGGAGATGAATTCCATCTCCAGGTTGCTGCAATGAACATTGAACTTTTCCATTTTCATATTGTCTACAGTTTGTAAATAAAAGAAGTGTATTAAATAGTGTACTGTTTAAATGGGGTTTAAGAACATTAAAGAATAAGGCTGTTTTGGGGATAGTGGCCATCTGTGATTTGTGGTTTGGTGACAATGATTTACCATCTGTGACACTGACAGAAATACTTTCCTATCATTCATCCTTGGGCCAGAATAGAACCACAAGAGCAGACACAGTGGACAATATATTCAGGGTGTGTAGAACCATAAAGCTCAGCAGAGAAGAATGAGGCCTTTCTCTATCCTCTTCTGTCATTATTCCATCTGACAGAGCTTAAAATGATGGGTCAGAGGGATCATATCTTACATTTATGAAATGGTATTACAGGGCACTGTGGCAGAAATGTCAACTGACATTTCCCGACTTAGCACTGCAAACAAGAACCGAAAGGTCAGGCAATGTGCCCAGTAAATGCCAATGATTATTATACAAATCCTAAAATACAAAAGTCCTGAAAAAGGTCAATTTTTGCAATTAGAATAGGCCTGTACTGTGTGTGTCAGTGTGTGGCCAAAGCGTTTGAACTATTTCCAATTATGTAGCTTAAGATACATTTGGCAATTATTCATGGTATGTTTACAAATGGAGACTAAATAGCAAGTTATTAAACCAGTAGCAATCAGTAATCCTAATAACCACCCAGTGTAGCCCCAATGCTGTAAAAACATCCCATAAAAAATATGATCAATCATATAATTGTTTTATTCCCGACTGAATTAAACACGGTAAGGAACAAAGATAATATATAAGGACAATGTTGAAAAAAAGAACGACACTGGATTTAGGTCATTTAGTAGTCATTGGATAAACCTCTAAATCTTGAGAAGATTGGTTTTGATCACACTGTTAGTGTTGAGACTAGAATAAAAAAAGAAAACTTTAATGTGTCATTACCTAGAGGGTTTGACAACATGGTACTGGTGCTTCAGTCTTTTACGATTAACAGTCTATAGTTGTGTGAATCTGAGTGCTGAGGCTCTCTGTAGACAGGTCACCACTATAAGAGAATCTTGTCAACTGCGGTCTAAATCAAGAAAAATTGCCCCTCCCCCCATCCCAATGGGATTATCCATCCCAGGTGGACTCAAGCACCTGTTTACCTATGGTCTGGAACAGCAATAAAGCTGCCCCTTCAGTTTGCGCTTACCTTGAAAATTAAATCCTTTTTCCCGTACCGCAGCTCTTTCAGTTGAGCCTGGATTTTTTTGGACTGCAAGTAGAAGATAAGAAAATAAGTGTTAGCTTATTCAAATAGGGAAATTGGTTTTAGATCACGTAGCAGGATTTTACCGGCTGCAGCGGAACACTCCTTTGTGAGTGTTCCCTGGGCAAAGCTCTGACTCAAAGGAGGGACCTACAGAGAGCAAGAAAATATCAAATCTCCTCTTCAGTGAACTGCAAAGCCCACACAATGATGCAGTCACACACTGGCTTCTTGCCCACTGTCTAAAGCTGTATTCCTGCTCCCACTCCACTAGGTACACAACCACCACCACACATGCAGGCCCCTAGTTACTTCTCCTCCTATTTCATATTCTAAGCCACAAACAAGAAACACACAAGTGGTTGTACAAATACGTACACACAAGCTCTCACTCATTCAGCACAATCACACTTGACAGAATACTAAATGCATGACTTTGCCCAGCCTTCCACCTCACCTGTAACATAGTAGTAAACAAACACACGTTATCATACAGATTAACATTACTTTAGCTCCTTATCAGTAATAGATGAAGGATTGGGAGGGTAGCTGTATAAACCACTAGTTTACTGAGGTCGCTCACACAAAGACAAGTTTTAAGAGAGAAGGAAAAGGTTATCTGAGGAGGAATTACAAAAAACAAAAGATGCATAAATCAAAGAGGAAATAAAGTTAAAAAGGATACTTAAAAATCTGTGAAATGGAGATATGCTTTAGACTTGTTTGAACTGTTTCAATAAATCAGGAATTGTGTTTTAGAAATGGGCCTTGAAATTAAATAATAAAATTCCCTTTAAAAGGGAAAGAGTGTCACGTCTGTGTGTGCGTGAGCCGTGACAAAGAGGTTCCCTTCAACATGATTGTACACAACAAATGTAATTTTTATGTTATACAGTGAAAAAGTTATGTTTTAATTACATTACTGTGTGGCTCTTTCAAAAGGTCAGTCATTCAGAACAAGATCACTATTATGATAACTTAATGTACTTTGTGAAATAATAATGGCAATGGCAATACAAGCTACCACTGTTTCCTTTACGAGAACCATTAACTTCTTTATCTTGTTCTCTTTATTCACAAAGTACTTTTCCCTCCCAGGACAGCCATCCTGACCCCAGGTACTATAACTAAATAGAATGCTTGTATTCTTGGGCTAGTCATAAAATGTCAGAGGCTAAATAAATATATGAGAAATGTCAAATCCACAGAAGCAAGCCAGCCAGTGTTAGATCAGGGGTCATTAAGTTTGTTTTGGTGGGAGCTGGTCATAAAGTTAAATGTGTCAGAAAGGAAGGGATATGCATTTTGGAGTTTAATACAGGCCAACAACACTGAGTTGTAATAGTTGTAATGATCATGCAATAAAACAGAATGATGACATGCAGTCATACAGAAATATGGGGCTTTACTCAAATAAATGGAACAAAATACTTTAATCCACTGCTTATTCAAGATGAGATTCACATGGATTAACTCACTTATAGAACAATTATACTGTCAATGCCTTTTCACCTTGCCACAAAAATTGGTTGGAGAGAAAGTTTTAAGCTTTTTTGTGGGTCATGCCTCTATGGATGGTCCTAACCACTATCATGACAGGTCACACATGAGAACAATCTAAACTGGTTATTGACCCGTAGAATCAAAATTGGGAAGTGTACTGGACAGGATTTGGAGAGTTGTTGTGTCTGTTGCGTGAACATGTCAATTTGCAAGAGAGAAAACGAGAATATTTGCTTCAAAAATCATCTGGAAGCATATAGTCTATTGCAGCATTGTCGAAGACCAGCTTTCCAAATAGTATGTATACAGGATGAAAATGCAGAAGCACAAATAAGTATCTTTGTAGTTAATGAAAAACAGAGTTTTGTGTTTACAAAATGTAGTATTTCTAGTTCTTCAAAGAGAGTTGTCATCCCAATTGAGGATCATTTTTGTTCTTAGAACTAGCTTCAGTCTTCATTTCATCCCAGTGGTTCAATGATACAGAGAAAATGGAAACCAAAACGGTTATTTTGCAGCAAAAGTTTAAAAAAAACGTACAGAACGAATTACATTTAATGGGCCAAGAATGGTTGTCACTAACTTTAATCAAACATAATTAGAATAGCAAAGCACACTACACTAAAAGTTAAACATCAGTTGAAATTCCCATAATTTGTTCTGTTTACGTACGTACATGAACGGACGCTCTAATGAATGCCACTCTTTAACAGAAATACCATTCCACAGCAGTATTTTAGTACGACAGCGTTGTAATTCCACGGAATGCTGATCGGAACTGATTTACAAACTAAAATAACCACACGCAAATTACAGTTCACTTACAGTAAAGGTGAGATCTGTGGTTTCATTAACAGTGTTAGACTGAGTTGAACATAGGGCAAGTATAGTGAAAAATAGTGTGCATGGAACATACTATTTCTTTGGAGAAAATAAAATATTTAGCTTTTGAATTTTAATTACCTTACCTAACCCATGTTCACTACAGTATGACTTTAGCAAAGACACACGGTACATAAAGAATCCCATTGTATTAAATGACTGACCTCTTCAGCATGAACATCACAAAGTTTGTTGCCAGATAGAAGTTTGCTTTTCAAGCTCTTGTTCTGTAAGAAATCAGACAGAAATTAAATGAGATATTTTTGATGATTTGAGAAGATATTTGGTAGTGTGGGTATAATGAAGATATTGTGTTTACATCTGGACGGACAAATCAATTTTGATTAATCAGATCTACCTACTCAGCAGCACAATTGTAAATGAGTTAATCTATGCCATAATTACCTTTGATCAAGTGCATTGTCTAACACGCTCAATTTTACACTTAAAACAAAGCAGAAGAAAATAGCCAATTACCACTCATCTGTTGAATCAATCAATGGAATATGATCATGGAAATCTGATCACATATGTGCTGTTTATTCAGTAATTGCTGGAACTATTGTTACAACTATTGTTAAAACTCAACTGCTGTACTGTATGTTGACACAACACAAGCAGAGAACAGAAAGCCACAATAATAAGGCAGCAAACAAAATTAGGTTAAAAAGGGATTCTCACACCCATAGTGGTTTCCAGTGGTAGTCACTTGCAACTTTAAGTGGTTCCCAAAAGACACACATGGCGCCCACTAAATATTCAAAAACAGCAACAGCAGATACCAAGAGCAACAAAGGACAAGAAGTAACAAACGTTTAGGGCATGCGGGAACCACTCAAACTAAGCCTTTTGACTGTCTGAATAGTATATTTAACAATATTAATTTGTTGGTTTTTCATGGCATAAATGTTTAAATAGCCAAAATCATTTAGGATATTCAAAATCTCATATATTAGTACTATAAAATGTGAAAAATATAAGGAGCAGATCAGGTGCAACTTGGCAGGGAGCATTAGTTATAAGTATTAGTACAATTATCTGCTGGTATTTTTTTCTATTGTGTAAAGGAAATGAGCTTTCCACAGTCTTTCTCTCACAAACAGACACACGCTCACTTTTTCTATCTTTCATTCCTCTTTTCTACAAACTCCCTCCCTCCCTCCCTCCCTCCCTCCCAACCTCCCTCCCTCACACACACACACACACACACACACATACACACACACACACACACACACACACACACACACACACACACACACACACACACACACACACACACACACAGACACACACTCAACCCACAAGAGTTAATGAGGTGGAATGGCAGTGCTATGTGATTCAATGGGGCAGAATTGGCCGGGCATCAAGACCAAACACTTGCACCTCCTCTCCTCTCTAAAGAAAGGCCACCCTCTGAGACTCAGAGAAATGGCAGCTGTCATAAAATGTGACATGTGGTTGCCCCAGAACAGACCTAAAGTGAAAACGGATCCAGTGCAGCTCATATGTCATGTAACATTATGCAAAATGAGTTCCAGAGTCACATACTGTATGTCAAAGTGTGTCATTTGCCAAGTGTTGCCATATTGTTGGCAATATGTGGGGCTCAAAATACCGATTTTTTATCATGGTCATTATCTTTTGTTTATATTTAGGAAGCAGCTAATGTAGAGCATGGGAATATGCAATGTGATAGTTATACACAATACTTCTTCCATCTGTGAGGGAGACATTTGACCAGTGTTCTTCTTTCACTGACCCAGACAGTCCTTTTTATATTTCTACACAATGTTTATACACTCATAACTGTGATACCTGCTGGCACCTACTGTGCAGTCATACTTCACTCTAAGTTGAGAAAAATGATTGGCTGAGACACAGATCACCCTCATCTCAATGGTGACTCATGACACGTTTGGCTGAGTTACATTAACATTATGTTTAACCTCTGAATCTGTCACATCTGTCTCCACATATCACAATGATGCCCTCCAATCTCAAAAGCTAAGCAACTGTAATGGCAGAGCTGTCTACTGTGCTGCTGCACTACAAAGCTGGCACATTGCAGCAAGAATCAAGTCTAACTCGAAATCATTCTATAGCCTTGTCTCACAATGCACACATCAAGTCCCCAGAGCCAATCATAGATTATGAGTTTACAGTGAATGGCACTCATAAAGTTTCTTCCGTGACATGGATCAGCACTATTTTCTCACAGAAGTAACATAAACTATAGCTTCAAGTCAATAAATCAAAGAATAAACACAGATGCAGGTTTTTAATTATTAGAACTGGGACATCTTTAATGTACATTAATTACCATGTAAATACGTAATAATACCTTTAGTAACAACACTGTAGTCACAGGTACCCTGTCACTACATTATCTACATTATGATAGTATCAGTATTGTATCAGGTGTGATTAAATGTAAAAAATATTGTGAATGGCATCAAATATACAGACGCGTCTGATACCTGACAACCATTCATGTGAAAATTGGTTATCAACAATGTACCAATAATGTACCATTTAAATGCAAAAATGTATATTTAAATGTGACAAGCTTTTAGGCACTCCTTTTAGAAAACATTGATCAGTCAATGCAACTGTACTTTTGCTTTCATCAGTCAATCTGTGTCAGCCTTTCATCATATTGTACTCCCCTGCTTCCAGGTGTCCCCTACTTCCCTGATACTGAAGGAACATATGGATCACCATTTGAACACTTTCAGGTTTCCTGGTCAGTTTTTGTCAAAAATATTAATGTGGACACTAATAACTGGTGGAGAGCACATAACGCAATTGTGCTTTATCTAGTGATTGTTCGAAAATACTATTTTAAAGCCATGATAATGACTCCTAAAGAAAATATTATACAAAATGTTTTCTAAAAAGGCTCTTATAACTGTATATCACTGGACAACACAGAAAGTAGATAATTTATTGCTCATTGTCACTAGGCTGTGCGGTGACTTGACTGTCAAATGGACTCTCAAGTTATCAATCGTTCAAGTCCTAGAGCTGTTTACAAATGAGTCCTGCTACCTTCCTGTAGTTTGGACAGTGGTGTAAGGCAGGGTGGGCTGCTATCTCCACTATTATTTGCATATTTATCTTGAACTCCTTGCTGAGTCAATTAGTAAGGATGATAGTAAGAGAATAAAAAATAGGCGCCACCGTCCCCTTATCTATGCAGATGACATTTCATTAATTATGCCAGGACTGCATTTTACTCTATTTTACATTTTTCCTAGTTTTCCAGAGTTTGAGTATATTGTAATACACAGTAATGTATTGTCTCTGATATTAAACTTTTATGTGTACAGTACATGCCAATGCCACTTTGTCTGAGCAAACCACTTCAGTCTAACCTTAGCCCTTTTGGGAGGAGAGTAAAAGTGATGAGATAACTTTTCCCCAGACCTCAGTAACTATGATAGATAAACTTTATTTATCTTGCAGGGAAGAAACTCAACATTCTTTGACTGGTTTTCATGATCTGGTACAGGATACAGCCATAACTTAAAATGTCAAAGCTGCACAGCTTTCAAAGTATGAGCCAACGTCCTCTGTTGAATGGAGTTGACCCCATTGAGTAAAGCAACAAAGACACTCAGATCTTGAGAGGCCTTTTCAAGATGGACCTTGCACAGGATTTCTTTTAAACTTTAAGGTCAATGCTACAATGACCAAATGATTAAGGAACACTAGCCCAATATAATGTACCTTCAATGTGGTTTGGGGCCTTTTCGAGTACTTCTGCATTTTAACTGTTTAAATCTTTTCAGATGGCAATTCCAATAAAGAATGAAGTATATTTTAACCAGTTTACGTTGCCACTAAAGACAGTCACAGTATTGGAGGAATGTGTGCTTCCTTATATACAGTATCTATCTCTTACTTTCCTTACAATTTAATGTACACAAGATTAAAAGAACGTAAGAAAAAAAAAATCCCCCTCAGTTTATATCTCAAACAAGAATTCTGTGTACATCCACATCAAATTTTCTAGCGTGCTCTGATCTTAATAAGGTTGATGTTAGATGGTGGAAAACTCTTTAATTGGTTATTACAAAGTCAAATTATGGCCTTGTTAATAGGTCATTTAGTGATTTAGGATAACCTTCTGTATAATACTGTCAACACATGCAACATTACCTCCCCTACTGTGGAAACAACCGGCTTGATTTGAGTCACTGGTAGTATTGCCTCTCCCGCTGCTGTTTGTCCCTAATAGAGTTTGCTGTGTCCGAACAAGGCCCACTGGCTATATTCTCCACATAGTTTTTTTGTCCCTTGTTGGCTGAGTTAATAATGTCACAGAATGTTTTCTGACCTCCCTCCGGCAGTGTGAATTCCCTAGCACTCACCTGGCTTTTGCTTTGAATGTTTCTGTAGACTTCCCTTACATGGAATTCATGTTCCACCTGTGAAGTTATCCAAAGCTATAATATGTGCATCTACCAAGCACTGCAGTTCAGCTTCTGATTGATTACGTTATTCTCTGATAACCTGGGGTATTTGGCTGTTGACTATCACTTTAAACAAGACCTCTGCAGCCACTAACCACAAGTCACACTGGGTTATCCAATTAGAAGGTCACTTAAGGCCCAGAGGCTCAAAATAATGCTATTTAGTTGCTAATAGTTCTCAACCAATCTTCAACTCCCTCCCTCAGCACTGTCAATAAATTAACCCCCCTGACAATGACTGGAAAACCTGGTCCGTATACAGTGTATGGCATTTGTATAACATACACAAACTGTTCATGAATGATCAACCTATCAAATTATCAACAAGAGACATTGACTAGTACTCGCACATTAATTTTACTTTGATCTTATATGTATGTTTAATTTGAGTTTCAGACTCACCTCTTGCTGTAGGTCCTTGATGATCTTGTTTTTTTTCTCCATCTCCATTTTAAGAAACTTGATCTGTTGACAAAAAACTGTAACTTTTACCTCTTCAGTTATTTAATTCATACTGATAATGTTCAAACTAGTTACTAAACACACAATCCAAGGTCAAACAAAATAAACTGTTTTATAGGGCTCCAAGTACCCCATATGGTTCTATTTCACATCTTATGCTGGTGTTTTAGTCAGTCTTAAAAGATTTACTACACATAAATCAATCCTCTAATTACTCTCGCTCTGCTGTCTCACACATTTGCTTTAGACAATATGACTTTTCAGCATCTCGCTCAACTGACTTTCAAAGAGGGCAGGGTGTCAGTCTGAGAGGAGTTTATGGCCTCAAATGGTGGCTGACAACTTTCCACTGTGTGCTTAATTTTATAGCCCATATGTTCATTGTCTGAGTGAGATCTTTGCAAAACTTTTATCACAAGCTAGGCTTGTCTCAGTCGTGCAGCCCTCCCTTGTGTTGTGTATTTAACAGGCAGTAAGGTCTGGATTACTCTTTGCAGATGGCAACCCACTGAGCAGGACTACATCTTAAAGAATGGATTCCGAAGGAAAATTGGTTTTCAGATTTTTTTGTCACACCTATTTAGGAACGGGTCTGAGGGAGTGTACGTCCTTGTGTAAGGTCATCTAGATTGTCCTCGGGATGAAGAGGCAGGATTCATGGTCCAGGTGACCTCATCTTGGGAGGGAACCGGGGGACTGTAAACTTGGTCTCTGTGGTTGACACACAGCCCCTGAGCAGGGCCAGATAGCATCACAGTTCATGTTTGAGCCTTTCAGTTTGTGTCTGCCCATGGGGATGTCAAGAAAACATTGTAGTCCCATTCTGCCTCATTGGAGTCGAGGCACAGGAGGGTAAAACAATGGCAGTTTTGTGCACTAGTCCTGAAATGTAATTACAATTGGTTCTGTCTGTTAACTGTACTATGCTAGTTTTTTCTGTTTCTGAATTAATATGAATATTACATTTAATTAATATTTTACTGTAATACTGTAATAACAGTATGATCAATTGCAAAACAAAAAACTCTTTAGGTGATCACACATAAGAAGTCACATAATTGGAACAATAACATCGTAATACTACTACTATTTCAACTTCTAACCATACTAGTTATTAAATATATATATATATATATATATATATATTTATATATATATATATGTGTGTATTTATCATGGAACTTTTAAACATATTTGTTGAGTGCAGAGTAATTATGAATGTATGTGTATGCTTGTGAACAGTATGGTGGTCTTTTTATTTTCAGTTGAGACCCAGATATAGCTGGAGGCAGAGAAATGTAAGTTGGGCTTGTTTGACATCTCAGTGGCGAGGTGAGATTTGATGTATGAGGCAATGGGTAAAAAATATTTTTTTTACAAACCCAAGTTTGTTCATTTTCACTGAGCACCAAAGGGAGTTGTTCAACCAAAGTCCAACATATTTAGCTGCAACTAAAATACTGAAACCTTTGTATCAGGTTGCCAATATTTTTTTATTCAAGGCAAATTATTAGCTGTTTTAATTTAAAACGTTTCATCGTCCCAAAGGAACAGGTAAGCCTCATCTGAAATCCATGAAATTAGTTTTCCATATTTAACATGGTGTAAAATTAATTATGGGAATAAATTATGAACATCATCTGTACCGTACTTCTCTCTGTAGGCTAACGTGTTGGTTAGCATACATGCTACCGCTCAAGTTATCATTTTTTGTTTTCCAAATTATTCATAAACATACATTAATCACATTTTTAAGGAGTTTATAAACTCGGATGCACAAAAAAGCTTCAAAAGATATTTAGGAAATTGCTTACTTATTACTTATTTAGATTATGTAAAAGTATTTGTCAACCCCTACCTTATTACTACTGACCTTTTTTAACCTCTTACAGAATTACGGGGCACTTTTAGCACCATAAAATATCTTAAGGCTAGCATGGGCAAGGCCCAATTAATTGGTTGAGTATAGTGATGTGCATGTTCACTCATTTTCACCAAAAGAGCTTTCTCTCAATTGTTTTATGTATTGTACTTCATACAATTCCAAAGCTGAAACTGAAATCTCATCAACAATTTTTACACACACACAGGGTTGTCAAAAAGTCACAAAAATATAAATGTTTCAATACGAAAGATTCAATAGTGGCATGATGAAAACCTGTCTTAATTTGCTTTTCTGAAATCACCTGCTAAATCTGCAGTAGATCATTCATATTTGTCATCCAGTAGTCTGCCCCATTCTCGCAATAGCTAGTTCTTCCATTGTATACATTTCCCAGACTGCCAGCACATTGGTAAATCAGAAGTTTATGAATTGTCTGGCCTTTGCAATGCAAGTGCAATGCATTTCATGCATTTTGTATTTCAATACAGTTTAGAATATTACAAAACTTTCCAAACGACTATCAAAATCCAGGAAATAGTTTTCATAATTATAAGTACCGTTGTCTGGGATTAGTCCTCTTATTATTATAAAAATAACAAAGATACACACATATGTCATTCTTATTCTAAACATGATTTGCACAGATGTCACAGTCAACATCAAGCCTTGAGAGTTCCAGAATGTTGAAAAAATAACATATTTAAGCAATAAGCCCCAAGAGGCCGTGGTTTACGCTGATTTTAGAACAGGTAAGGGGAGTTGTTAGGCACGACGCGAAGCGGAGTAGACTGTAGACTGGATCTAATACATCCTGAACTGATTTTAACATTGGCTGTCAAGAATGTCCAGCTATGACAGATGATGGAAAAGTCAAGGCAATGAGTGACAATTAAATGATTGTTGCGATTGTTGAGTTAAAATTGCTAAGTCAAATTGAGGAAAAAAAACAACATAAAAACAAAAAATTTGAAATTCAGCTGAAGAACTGAGAAGGCATTAAAAGATGGAAACATAATAACAATAATAATACTTGTGCATGCACCCCTAACAAAAACTTTCAATCATTAAGAGAACAAACCTTAATCTCTTTGTTCCTTTCTCACTATTTTCAGGGGTGTAACAAAGGTGGATATTAACTTGTGGAATATAGTGAACCAGAAGAGTTGTCTCATGGGTAATGAGCAGATAAGGCCTGCATGTTTGGGCGCCAGGTGACTGGGGTGGTTATAAGAGGAAGGTGTTGACAAGTCCACTTTCTCACCGTGGCCTGCTGCTTCTCCGCTCTCTCAGTTGCCTCCTCCAGCTGCTTCTGCAAGGCTGCCTGAAGGGACTTCATCTCCTCCCTGCAATGGAGAGGAGGTGAGAAATACTCTTTTAGCACATACCGCACTGCTTCACTTAGTCTCCTGCAGTGCCAAGGTACCAAGGCACCAATCTCCTGGACTGTCTGGATTTTGACAAAACAAAATAATTGTCAAAGTTTTTTTTTTTTTTTTTTTACAGAATTGTGTTCTAAACCTACCACATTGTGGTCTTAATTGTTTTCTTTTGTCAGACAAAGAACTTGACATTCAGGCCAATTTGTTGAATTCTGTCTTTTCAAGTCAAATAATATTTGTCCTCACGCTCACCAATTCCTATAACAGCTATTTAACAAACTCTGTCTTTGTCTGGCAATAGGGGCTGTCTATGCCCTTAACTCATAAGTTCCATTTTACCATAAAGGCCTGAGGGATGGAGAACTGCAGAGGAGGCTGACCTTCTGGCAGGTTCCGTTATCTCTGCATAAAAACACTGAAGCTCTGGCCTTTATAAGATGCTTATTTCTAGTCACTTAGACAACCAACTATAGGGAGTGTCTTGGTGGTTTCCTACTGTAGACAAGTTTGTGAATCTCTCAGCTATGTACTTATCACAAGGATTATAAAAGGAAACACGATGTAGCTAACCTCAATTTTGAATATCATAGAAAAGGCTCTGAGTAGTGATGTATTCATTCAACAGTTGCCTTCATCCAAAGCAAAATATAGGTGTATATTTGAACTGTTAACCTCTTGATTTGCAGGCAAATGCTTTACCACCGAGACATATCTGTAAACAGTACTTTCAGATTCATGGCAAAACTTAAATGTAATCTATAGAGCAAGAGTGAATAAGTTTCCCAATATCTGCACTAGTGCCTAAATTGAATAGTGTTCCCAACACCCAATTAACCTTTTGTAGTGTATTTAATTACAACTACTGTGGTACAAAAGCTGTGTAAAGACTTCAGATGCATCTGCAAGTCTCAAACAGATGGTACGGTATGTTACAAAATACGCTACATTATAAACATTCCTAATAGCCAAAGGCTCTTTATGGTCAATTGAGAGTGCTTTATAAATGCAAGCATTTGAAACTGTAATGTACAATATATGTAATCCTAAAATAACAGGTGGCTTGTTGAAAGGGCAACCTTGGTAAACCAAATCATTTGTGACAGAGTGCTTAACAAAACAACAAGGCTTAAATCCCATAACATACTAAGCTAAAAGATTACAGCAACAAGGAATTATTCATTTTTGTTGGGCAAACTGAGTTAGAAATGTAACAGCATGTGACATAGTCATGGTCTATCAATTGTGCAGTCAGGGAACAATATCTTGGAGTCAATATAGCAACACTTTCTGTGGGAAATGTTGTGAATTTGGAAGAGCATTTTTCTGCACTACAGTGATGCGCTGCATTATTTCACATGCCAGTGGTCGTGTCTGTTTCCATCAGCTCAGCCAACCAAACATTTTATTTCCTTACCACTGTGGTTGGCATAACATTTGCTTGTGATTTTACCATAAGAATTGCAACAGGGCAGTAACAAAAGCCAGGATGTCATGTGAACTAAATTTGGAACACATTTCAGGGCCACATTTCAACCTTTTTACTAAGAGCACTGTATCCCCTAACTGAACATTTTAGGGGAACAGGCTGAAAATGTGCACACCTTAAATCGACATGCAACACAATTTTTCACATTTCCCAAATTTTTACTGTATCACTGATAAATGCTTTGGTAATTAAGAAACCGCAATGTAGTTGTTTTATTTTAGTTCACCTGTAGTTGTTTGAAGGAAGTTTTCTTCAAAGTATAATTTAGCTGCATAAATAATAATAATAGCTGGTTAGATTTTCTATTGTCCATGGGTTACTTTTGCCACTAGCTGATAATTCATGTGCAAGTTCTTTAGTCAATGTGTTCATTAAGCATGGAAGAGAAAGAGAGGGGAATTAAGAGGCTTTGATTTACCTCTGCTTGTGGCTGAGCTCCAGGATTCTCTGGACATCCTTCTTGGCCACCGAGTCATCATTTTTCAGGGACTAGAAGAAAAGAGAGATTTTTATTCTTGGAAAAGGAACTGGTTATAACATGACTATTCACAGTCTCACTCTGTTCTGAAGGAATCATTTCAAAGCACTCACATGGGGATAGAATGGCAAATAAAAATACAAATTCAATGCCCTCAGGTATTTACTGTATAGAGAAAAGTCTGAGAAGTCAGGCATATTGCAAAAGTGGGTGGCTTTTATCACAACTATGTGTATACTGTGCAAGGAATACAACATTGTTATAGAAAAATATACAGTATATCAAATTAAATGTTTTTCATATGTCACAATAAACAGTAAATGACAAGGGTTGATTCCAAGTGCTTAGTGCTGGGACATGTTTTATAATACAAAGAGTCTGTCTAATGACTTTATTTTGAAAATGTGTAAGTTCACATTCTTATAAATTATTTTGTAATTCAAATTGTAATTAAAAAAAGCTTTGGGAAACCATTTTCAGATACATACTTTTGTTAGATGATCAATTCAAGTGGCATTCCAAGGATACTCTGTATTCATAATTCATAAAAACTGGTCAACTAATGTTTGCTTTCCATACATACACTATTTGGAGTTCCATAATTGCTTTCTTACCAGAACATAGACCAGATTAAAACATCAAGATAGAGTTTGAGCATTTAACAAATCCATTGAATAAAGTCTACATCACAAAAAAGTGTCATGTAATTCTAGGCTAATCAGTGTTACCAAGGATGTTGCACACTCCCATCATAAATCAACACATCCAGAAGAAGTAACACATTTATTTTATTACTTTTGTCTTAAAAATTTCATTTCTTTGAGAATACCCATAAGGCAAAGATCATATGATCCTCACATCTCAGCCTTTGAAACTGTTGCAATATGTGTGGCCAGTATGTGATGTTGATACTCTGGGCAAGTCTTTTCAATATTGCATACCAAATATGAGGGTATTACAGTGATATTGAAAATGGACCCAAAATTGTTGTCATGTCCCATTGGGAGGTTAAGAATCGCTTTAACTCCTATACTATTAATCTCAGAACAAGTTTACCCAGGAGCCACAGCCAAGAATCATGGCTCCATCAAGCAATATTTTGAGGGGGCTCAACTAAACCTCAGGGACTGCTCATTAAAGAAATAAACACCACAGACAGTAAATCTCCAAAAGGTTAATCTGTTCCACATGCATAATTTATCACATAAAATAAAATCTCAGTCAACATTTTTGTTAACCCCCTACCCCTTCCCCCATTTTGTTGTCAAGTATGTCATCCCAGTCCACAAGTCCCTTGCCCTGCCCAGTGCATTGGCACTGTGCCTTGGGGGACGCATGCCATCCAAGTGGTCAGTGAGCAAACATCCAAGCCTGTCCTGAGGATAATAGTAGCCAGACTATATACCACGGATGACTGTGCCAGCTAGACCAGCTGCAGGGACTTTGCTACTGAAAGCAGTCATTAAGTAAATGCTATGCACGCACAACAACTCCAAATGCATAGAGTACAACTCCAACTAGTCATGGTGTGGAATTGGGGAGTCATCATTCTGAATGATACTATAGATCCAGCATGAGAGCAACCATAGTGTAAGAATGGTGGGGATATATGCCACCCAGACTAGCCCAAGGGGTTCTGCCACTGAAATTGGGTGGAGTGTGTAATTCCATTCTTTTTTGTCTTGGGGGACATACCAAGGCAGATATGGGTTCACTAGTGCATTCTGGGAGACTGGGAGGACATACTGCTTTTTAAGGCAGAAACTACTGAACAGAGTTCTGTTTTATGTTTCAGAAAACCATTTCTATATAATCTCTTTCTATTACCTAATTTGTCAAGAACTGAAATAAGATTGACCTTAACCCTTACCAGGCAGATGGAATAATTGGACTTTCTACAAGGTCGAAGATTAGCTAGAGCAGTGCATTTCAGCAAGTCAAGAGCTATCTAATTCTCATTAATACAGATAGTCCCCATCTTGAATCTATTCCTAATCCTTATAGACAATCCTAATCTCTATTGCTATTCACTTTCTGCTACCTGATGAACTGCATTTTTTCACAAGAAAGCGTAGCATAATCCACATTTTCTACCCTCATAGAAAATGTGCTCTACCAAAAAGCCTTATCGTCACATCAAAAGAAAGGATCCTCTTATTGCAGAACATTTGCACATCCACATTTGATAAATGAGGCCTTTAGTATTGTATGTAGTGGATCATTATACAATGAGGCAGCAGACTGAATCATAGGATAAGTCAAATTTCCTAGCCATTTTTGGAGACATAACATAGAGCAGCAAAAATTACCTCAGGGTTCCAATGTCCCTGCATTGAAAGCCAACTACTCCCTTTAACATCTTCATAATCTGGCAGAGAGAGACAATAGGACTCTAACCTGAAGGTTGCCTTTCATACTGTCCAGCTCCTTTGAAGTTTTTGAGAGTTGACGAAGGATGCCGGTCCTTTCAGTGAAGACCTCCTTTAGTTTCTGTTCCAGCCCCTCATAGCTTTGTCTATCATACAAGAGAGGGAAAGAAAAGGGGTGAGATTTAACATTTTAATGTGAAATGGCACCACTACCTGAATAAAAAAACATCTTTGTTAATATACTGAGGAATTAAATCTGAATCAAAGCCTTTGAGCTAAAATAGTAAAGCAAGAGGACCAAAAACATTTGAAAACACATTTGACTTAGTAGGTTTTTCCATGCATTTGACCATGAGATAACTCTCAGAATTTCTCAGGCAAACATATACAAGCAGTTTCCCAATCACTGGAAAAAGACAGAGCAATCTACAAGGCCCAGTTGTCAAATGCACTTTCATTCATTATAAATCTAGCCTGTATTGAATTGTCATTGAGAAACCATTTTTCTCATTTAGTTATGACCTTGCCGGGAGACAAAAATAACTTTTTGCACATTTGCATGTAAATGTGGTCATTATAAAGAAATAAGTATCCCAGTTGACTGTGTTACGTACACTATGTATTAATTTTACAGAGATTTTAGAAAGCATACTTCTCTAGGAGGAGAGACAAGTGTAGAGAATGTAGTTCGGGGACCAAGTGTTTTGAGGGAGGCGGATTGAGAGAAAGCAGAGGCAAGTGGCAGATTGAGAGCTGAAGACGAAACTGACAGCATTGGCCTTTTGGGGCTGAATCAGCCAGCCATATATGCTCCTTCTTCCTCTCTTCACTACAATATGAAAAAAAGATATAGCAGCTAGCCCACCTCTTCTTTTTTAACGGGCTAATGTCAGATTGAAAAAATCTATTTTATCGAATGTGACACCCCTTTTTTATAAACACAAGAAGGAAAATACATCTTTAGGGGGTTTCTTCAAACTAAACCGATCTGTCTGTGCTTGTCCTTCGAACTGCTTGTCAATATTACTTCTAAAATGCAAATCTTTATAGATTTGTTTTCCTGTATGGAAACCCCCACACAGAAAAAAACACTTATTTGTAAAACATGGTAGGCAAAAGCTAGCAATGATTTCACATTTCACACAAGTCATTTGCTGAATTTGACACATCAATTGAAATTCTCACATTACAATCAATGCCACAATGAGATCCAAGAACCAAAACTCAGTCAGAACTAGTCAACAGAATGGATAAAAAACAACAACCCTCCTGCACTGTTAGGGAAGCCTGTTAGAGTGAAAAAATATTTTGCTTCAGAAAGTAAACATTGCTTTATTTATCAAACAAATTCAACAATTGTATTTGCTCTTCGGGTTTTTCCCAACACAAGGAACTCTAATTGGTTTCTCAAAAACCGATTAAACTAATACATTTAAAAACACTTGAATAGTAAGTTATGCCAGCATGTTTCCAAGGCCTTCAATTAATGAAACATAAAAAACATTATTAAAAACATTTGTTTGAGACATTTCTTGCAACAATTGGTACATCTACAATAGGCATTCAGAAGAGACACATTTGTTTCCAGCCTTATGTAGGAAAACATAATTCTGCCATTCAACTTTTCATCTGTGGACCATCTTTAACCGGGGCCCCGAAAAACCTCCATGTTACAGATCCCCTCAGCAGGTCAAGCACAATAAGACATAAATCACCAATACAAAATCAGCACCTGGGAAATAAATAAATAACATGCTGTATTGCATCCAGCGCATGGCTTGCTGCCATATGGCATTGAGGGAAATTTATTGCTGTCTCATGCAACAGAGAGAGGGGCAAAATCACTCCCTGTCTGCCATCTTATTCATTACCCAATGGAATAGGCCCATCCGTGGCTGTGAAATGAATAAGATTGTAATTTGAGGCCCACTGACACAGAAACAGCTACATCATAAGAGCTGAGGAGATAAAGACAGAAAAAAATCTTAAATTTCATTTTTGCACGTGGTCAGAAATAAATAGGTTGTTACTGCCAAAAACGACACTAGTTATGTAATTACACTGTGACCTCCTCTGAGTCCAGTGTTCTAGCAACGTTTCCCTACATAGACTCGCTTTGGATGACAGAAAAGTGTTCTAATGATATACTGCTTGTCTAACAAACAAGCCTGCTGTATTATCTGATCACAAGCCGATGTCCATAAAGCTCTGTTGCCAGCAATCACATAATGCAATCTTTAAATACATCTTGAAAGGCCATATGAGTCGACAGTTGGAAAACAAGTGATTTGGAATAATCAAGTCAAACAACAACTGTGGAACAAGGGCAGGCTTAGCTTTTTTCAAATGTTGTGGAGGCCTCATAATATGAGGCATATTGTTTGGTGAGGATGAAATGATGTAAACCTCATAAGGACAAACATTTCTCTAGCCTTGGAGTCACAGGAAGTTTCTGAGTTATATGAGCTTTACCTTGCCATGTAATAGAGAAGTGCTGAGCTGTGGTCTTGGAAAAGGGGAAATGTGCTGAGACCCACAGACAACAGAGAAGCAACAGCTCAATACAGGAAGGCAAGGCCCTGGCATTTTTACTCAGAGGACTGTGGGAAATAGACTGGCCCTCACTTGACAGGCCTGGCCTGTAAATGCTTTGATCGATGCACAGTTATCAGACTGTATTGACCCATGGTGTTTTAATCATGACTAATAGCTGAGATCATTCCACAATTGTCCCTCTCAGTGGTGTGTAAGATTGGTCAGAGTAGATGCTGTAAAATACACATTTGTCCTCAACAGAAGTGTACTGTGAAGAGATATACTTTAAAAGTTCCATCATAAACAGAGATGATGCACAGGTAAGAAAAAATACAATGAACAACATTGTACATTTCTTTTAACCCTAATCCAGAGCGAAATATGCTGTAGCAGCATTCAAGCAGATGGTATGTGCATAGGTATGTGCACAGGTGCAAACAACAGGTGTGTGCACCACACCCATTATCAAGGGGAAACTAAACTATGAAAGAGGGATATCTTTCATGGGACACCAGCTACAAAAACCAAAAGTTATTTTTAAGTGGCAAAGGAGCTTATTTGCTGTCATGCTGATTATGAGCTGACAGCGGTTTATGTGGTACTTCCAATTTCAGGCTGGATTAATTATGTCATTAAGGGGGTGCAAATAAATAGTTTTAATAAGAAGGACTGCCCAAGGCTTGTCAGGATATTAATATATTCCTCTAGCAGAGCATGACCACCACCCAACACCTGCAACAAAATCAATCAGTCATGTTTACTGACTCTTGTCTTGTATAAACATCGCAGACAGCGGGGAATATTAATTGCATAGCTGTCGGGGATATCTGACACTAAATCTTCTTTAATTGTTTAGCAGAGGAACATGGTAAAACAATAGGTTTCAAGGAAGCCAATTTTGCAATGACAACAATTAAATAAGATTACCAAGTCTGATGAGAAGTGCAACATGTCTTGAAAGCAATGAAGAATGAAGTACTCACTAACTTTGATGACTAGTTTAACTTTTCTTTAACATTACCAATGATGTAAATTGTCACTAAGTTGTTCAGAAAATCTAATTTCCTGATTTATCTGATTCATGCTCTCTGTTTTTCTATAGATTTCTTTTCAATTAAGTATTTATTGCAAGAAAATTGGTAGTCAAATCATATCTAGGAATCATACACTTTTAAGTCCCTAAACTTTATTACTAGCAATATGTTGTATAGTATATTGTGCAGAATCTGTTACAAAAGTTGGCTAAACAAAAGCTGTAGTAATGCAGTTTGGAATATCTGTAATAATCACCTAAATGCAATCAGAAGTGTTGACTTAAGCAATTAAATTTACCATTGACAGGGAAGTAATGTTAATTGGAAAGCCATCATAACTGTGAAGCTGTCCCTGCAGCATATAGGCCTATTATAACATGATGCCCACTGGATGCAGTAAAACTATTTTAAGTCAGAGTCTCTTCAAAATAAGGACAAAACTCGCTACCCTGGGTAACCTTCTCCCACTGGGTCTGGTATCTTTCCTTGACTGAATTCTGTGGGCAGGTAAGCTGCATTTCAAGATTCTTCCGACCAAATATCACACTTTGGGCCAAACATGGCCTCTGCTTATCCATGAAATAGGGCAAACATATTCAAAGATACAGTACAAAGAACAGGGTTCATTTTTATCTGTCAAAATGACACAGCAACTGACCTCGATATGAGTTCTGCAAACTGAGCGTGAAAAACAGGGAGCACGGTATTATCAGTGGTGCACTGGAATCTTCCCCCATATACTCCCGTTTCCACACAGCAAAGGCTAATTTGTTCATCACTTAAATTGCGTAATTTTCAACAGAGTTCGAATTTCAAGGCATTGAAATAGAAATACTTACCATAATGAATGAATAATTCAATAGTTACTTGCAGGCAGTTTTCACGCATAAGTAGATGCCAATTACTTTCCTCAGCATTTAACACTCTGTCATATTGTTATTTATTTTTTAAATATAGAGTATTTTCTTACTGCATAGCCTACCATATATCCAACTACTGTAAGTCTAATTCAAGAGCTAAAAGTGGCAACAGGGGGAATTTCAGGTGAACATTTTGACTTTTCTAATAATCTGATTTAAACATCTCTCTATTTGCTTTGCTTTCCCTGCACTGTCATGTTATGTACAAATAAACCATCTACCTGTTTAATACTTTTTTTCTGGAGTTAAAGTGACACAAAACCATCGGTTTCCTCTGTCATTCACATTTCAAATCAGACAGCGGCTATGTGACATAAAGTTCTCTTGGAGGCATTCATGATTTATTGAATAAAATTGCGACCCAGGCTGTCTAGACTGGCTGCGTTAAACTTGATATGGATGGAATCCCTTTTTCAGACTAATTTAATATCCTGTCTGTGTTTGTCCTCACAATATCACTTTGGCTCCTTATTAAATATGGTCGGAATACACAAAGACAATACTAGACATACTAGATTTTATCTTGACTGATCTACACTTCAGTCGTGACTCATTCCTTTTCCTGTAGCAGCAGCCCTCATATCTGACAAAGATGGCTTTAGAAAGAGATCCCTGTGTTCTTGCAAGGTTGTCAGCTCCAATTATATTGTTGATTTCACTGTATCTAATGCAATTCCACAATTGTGGAGAGTTTTAGAGATGGGCTGTGTTCTTAACAGTAGTGATTGTTGTGCTGTGCAATCAAGCCGGATAGCGTATGGACATTTTTCTTTAATAGGCACACATGCCAGACATCAATAGCTACCTCCTTTGCTGTGACAGATAAAGCAATCCCTGCTGTGTGTGAAAAACCACCACCATAATTTAGTTCTGAGAGATTTTATGACAACCACAAATCCAGTTTGGTTGCTGTAGCTACTGCATTTGAATACTGGCAGAAGCATTCAGTGTAAACAACACAGTTTTTAAGAAACAGATTCTAAGCAGTACTTGTGCACTTTTTTCAGTATGGCTTGGAATTAATCTAAGAGGTGTACGACTGCAAAATCAAATATGTTAAGTAATCTCACATTGAACACTCACCAGTTGTATACCTGGATGTTTTCAAAGTATGTGTTAGGGGCGGGATTCCCTCTTCTCCAGGTGAAACTATATTTTTTGTCTGCCATTCATAAACTTGGAGAAGAAAATGACCTTAAGTAACTATAAGCTACTCAAAAACTAGCAAATCTAGGTGTCCATTATATTAAATAATTTTAACTGTAATTATCCTTTTAACTTTTTAAGAATGTTGTACAGTACACATATAGTAGGGCTCACTACAGAAGGTTGAGATACAATTTGAGAGTCATTTGTCTTAAAGCCTTTGTGGCCTGTTCTGTACCAGCTCTTTACAGTGGCTGAACCCAATATTTAAATTCACATGATTTATATAATCCTTTGACATCTTTAAATTTAAGTAATTGTCTGTCTAGATTGTGAGGATATATAATTTTTTTGTATGTTCAAAGTAGGAGCCATTTTATTAAAACATTTAAGACCAGACTACAAAAACACTATAGTATTACTTTGAGTTGAGCAAGTCAGAGTATGCCCCTAATAAGTTAATGTGCTTTCTTAGTCTTCATGCTCATGCTACACATAAAAAATGTCTTCTGCAATTATGACTACCATACTTGACAATGTGTACCTGCAACTACATAAGTTTATGAACACTACATTTTGACCTTGCTAAAAGGTAGCTTAACATAATTGTACATATGTTTGTCTAAAGGTTGCATTATAAACTTATTTTAATCAAGAATGTTTTTCTAATTAAATTGCTTTGTGCATTAGATCACATGAACAATGGGAACCTATATCACAATACCCATTACTAAACGGTAACAGCCAGCGTGCCAAACTATAATGTGATTCAATACGCCGAGTTTAAGGCACGGAGGAATATGCTTCTGTGTAAAAAATTGGATTCGTAAGACTAAGGATAAAAGAGAGATGAAATGAATACCAGCTCCTTGGTCCCTCCTCCGCCTCGAATTTCACAAAAGTATGTAAATAAGAAAATGCAGCGTAATCGCCTTAGTGATGTACACTACAGTGCAATGAGCCATGGTGTTCGGGAGTGGCAGAGAAGAGGAAAATCTCTTAATGTGATTTTAGTTCCAGACTATGACTCAAGGATACTGTTGTGTTTTTGATTTCTTCCTCTTAAAATCCGACAAGTGTTCAGAAACAATTGATCCAAATGGGCTACTATGGAGCTGCATTGAGGTGTCCATAGACGCTCTGATGTTCTCCCACCTGACTCATAACGAAGGAGTTGGGATTGGGCATTAGGGACACAGATGCACCTGATTCACATCAAAGACCATCAGTGAAGCCTCTGTCCCACTTCCAAGAGTCACTCAGGGAGAGCGTGTCGAGGCGGAGGGGGGGGGGGGGGGGGACACTAGGGGATTTGGGGGGTAGGGAGTGAGGAGGAGAATTTAAAATTGGATGACGGTTGTGACTTGATTACTGGTTAACTACCCGAGTGGTGCACCACTCCGATTTGGATGAGGAATCCTCTGGCAGGTAGTAAGATCAATTTGGAGCAGGCAAGAACCGATTTAGTTCTATTGTTTTGGTACAGGTAAGGCCAGGCTGCCAGTCAGATCCCTGTGTTGACTTGGACAGCAGCATCAGAGTTCGTTTTCCGTCTGTTATTTGCAGTGGTGATTTGCCATTTCACCAACTCCTCAATAAAACCCCCCAATCAGAATTTTCATAAGATTTGTAGTTTTAAAGGATTTTTAAGCACTACACTGCCACAAGGTTAAAAGTCTCTCAAACAATCTTTGGCAGCATATCAGATTGACATGATGAAATGCAAAGCGAAGTCAAGCATACAATATGAGTCTTATTTGCAAATATTTTTCAGCTTGACTAAAAGGAAGGCTGAGATGAATAGGATGATTGACAATCAGCAATGAGATCTGTCAGATTTAAATTTGACAGGTCTGTACAAAAGTATAAACTATCTGGGAGAAATTGGCTAGGATGTACCACCATACATTACTATAATGAAGAATTTGTTTACCATTTCTATTTTTTGTCAATACCGGCCTGTAGTTTTCAAACTGTTCAAAAGGATCCTTCAACAATCCCTGAATAAAAAGTCAATGACTCATCACAAATGTTGTTTATCTTTTATGTACTGTATAAGGACATAATCCAGGCACTAGACCTATCTCCGCAGTTTTGTTTTTGTTGTAGATGACATACTGTAGAGGAAATCCAACTTGCATCAGAGGCTGTCAATTGAACCCACATCGCTGAATCTCTAATGTGTCACAGAGTTTCTAAAGAATAAAGTCAAGCAATTTTTTTTGCAAAAAAGCCTTCTTGGATTAATAAACTAAAAATACGAAGAAATCTCAAATGAGAATATCACATTTGTTTTTTCACGGGTGACTAAATGTAAATGTTTAACAGCTGTTGAGCCCGATTTTAGAAAACATGCACTAATACACAAACACACACACATAAACACTAACAACACACAATGATGCTCATCCATTCTCTAACATAAGTAGGCTTCACAAGGAACTTGCAAATCTCTTGTCACTGTGAAACAAACCTGTACTGTGTAAACAAGTCATAAAAATCAGGCCTACGGCATGTTTTCATTAAACAGCAGCCTGAAAACATGGCTAAATTGAGTCAGCGTATACAGACGTGGTTGAATAAATCACTTAGCCTAACCTTCACCCATAGCCAACGTTACAAGGTAATAGAAATGCAATGAGGTTCTATTTGACTTACAGTGAAGCCAATTCCTTAAATAATGAACAGTGTTTATGAACAGTGATAAGCCAAGCATGAAGTTGCAAAAGCTTTGTCTCTGAAAAACCTTTACATATCTGTAATCTTCCTTAGTCTTTCATTATCACAATAAAAATACCCACCCAGCTGGGAAGTTTACATTAGGGGAAATGTTTGTATTTGAGTGACTCACATAGTGCTGCTTTTTCCTTTCTGTATGGAAAGCTATTTCCCTTGATAGTAGGCTCTATGGTACACCACACACATTTTAATTACGCTGGATAGATTACCAATAAAGAGAGGGGAGTCTCTTTTTTCATTTCAAATCACATCAAAACCTTCCAAATCAATCTGATTTCATTACACATGGGTACCTGCATTGGCAACTTGCCTGGAACATGACGAAGGACAGCAATCTGACAGACATATCCAAGTCAAAAGAATGACATTCTCGGTTTATCTGATGCAGTCAGGGTATAATTTTGCCATGGGTCACCTCAAGGCTGCCCCATCCCCCAAAAGCGATTTTCAAAGGACCAGATCCACGCATGCCCTGTCAAGTGTGCATGAAAATGGGCTAATGCTATGTTACTTTTAGTCAACCTGATCTAACCTGCTTTTTGAGGAAAACCGTTGGATTTTCACATAGGATGAGAGAAATAGAAATACTTTTGGAGCGTGTTAGACATTGATATTGAATCGATTCGTATTCCTATCAGTTATTATTAACACCTCAAGCATTAGATTACAGTAAAACAATTCACTCAGGTTAGGCTAGTTTATTGTGTTGAATTATGTTAAAAAAATTAAGACTAAAAAGTAAATGTTTAACTCAGGCACAAGTATCTCCCATTCCTTATAAGTATCTTTCACAAAACAAATGTTAAAGTAGCAGGGGTCCTCAACTCCAGGTACATTAGACCTACTGGAGACATGCTGATTATGCAAGTTCTTGTTACAGACCAGCAGCAATATACCTTACAGTAATCAGGGAAGTTGGTGAATTTGATTACATGTTTTTAAAGTTGTCAACTTATAGGTATAATGAGTTTACACTCTTAGTTTGTGTCTTGAGAAGTTGTGTGGTCTTGGCATGAACATGTTGAGTTTTTAAGCTACATTTTTCTGCAATGAAAACAACCTCAAGATACCATACAGTATGTCATTCTGTGTAAATCTTTATTGGTTCACTTCAAATAATGTCAAAATATGTGTTTTTGAGATCCATCCCAAAAGAAGTGTTGCTAATTTTGTCTGAAAATACTGGGTATATTGAGTATATTCAATTATATTTCCCCTTTGTAAATGTTGCATAGTTTACACTATTAGAGAATATCTGACTGAGTGCCTTCTCTTTACAATGCTCAGTATTTCTCATCTCCAGAGAATTTTCAGGCTTGATTTCAAATCCCATTTGAATAAAATGTTTTCTCACTCTCTCAAGTGTATGATGATTCAACGTTTTTTGGTGCAGTTTGTAAAAGCACACTCTTTCTTCACTGTGTTTGTTGTTGGAGTTAGGTTCCTACAGTTTATTGTGCACTCTGTGTTGTTCTTTCCAGGTTGGCTTTGCATCAGTCCTTTTGATCACATCCCAAGTAATTGTTGTGCATACAACTACACAAAAAGTGTGAATTGTGAATACAATTCATTTAAACCCCTGCAAAAATAACAAACTATTAACAGACAGAAGGAACTCATTCACAAATGCATTCTGTTCAGTTTGTGCCCTCTGGCATTTGCCCAAGTCTTGCTAGCATGGTCAGAAAGACAATATTTATCACCAGTTTACAAACTTTGTGATGTCATAATGAAACATCTCACAATTCCCCCTTCACTCATCATCTTGTTTGTCTCTGTGTACCGGCCATATACATAGTTCTCTTCATAGACATATATACACATGTCTATGGTTCTCTTACCCTAAATGGCATGTCTGATGAATAAACCACCACTTCATTGTGATTGAAAGACCCATTACCTTATTTAATGACTCAGCCTTAAAACCCTGTAAGATTTTAAAAAGGTATCTCATTCATTTCACAGTATCAGTATCAGTACCAAACATTGGTGAAAATGCTTAAAAAACTGATATTTTAGTTGTAGTCGATGTGTTATACTGTATACAATATTTAATTAGGTTTGAAACAGGATTATGCACATTCATTTTAAACATATGCATTGTGGTCATGGTCATTTGTGTGGTACTATTTGAGAGTTTGAACCTATATTTATATCATTCCTGAAGGAGCTTATTTCTGTTCTTATTCCTCCCTCCAAAGTTTACATTCAGTGAGTTCACATCATATCCGTGTGATGAAGCTTGACAGGTTTAAGGCAAAAAACAAAGTTTCCACTACTGCCATCGTAAAGCAGTTCAACAATAATGCGATCACAGCACACTCCAAGGAGGATCTCCATTATATCATATACACCTTCACAAAGGAATACAAGCTCCTGGGTCTAACCTTCAATATAAAAAGACACAAAGGACTTCCAGTCATTGGATGAGGCTCCTACTCAGCTCACAGTTTAAGCTCACAAAAACCCGATTGAAATTGTGAATCTCCTTTACCTTAACATCGTTCTGAGGTCTAAAGACCCCAAACACACTGAGACACATCAACAACAGTATAGAACCTACCTGAGACTTGAAGAGGACAAACTAGATTACGTAAGAATGTCAAAGGCATAACCAACAACCACATTCAGTACTCACACGTTTAAACACTGAAACAATTTGAATTGATTATAGACACATCTGAAGACCAACAAACAGAAGTCTTTGGTAGAAATTCATACTCTAAAATGAGGGATTGACAATAATGATGATATTTCATAATTGAGTTTACGACAAGATGCAGCTGGATGAGTGACCGGCTAAATTATTATCATTATTATCAGAAAAAAGAGCATTTGTGCAGTGCCTGAAAGTTGCCAAATTACTTAAATGTAGTTACCTATTTTTCCTTTGAAACAATATACCACTGGGGTATGTACTGAATCCAAATGTGAAGTTCCTCTGTAGTAGGATGCTGACTTATCAATTAGAGCTTTTTAAAATCACTTTGACACTAATTTCTGAACCTTAATGTCCTTTTTCAAAACTCTAGATACAAAACTCGAAACATTACTTGTAACACACTGTCACATGTTCAAAGCATAGCAATGTATGTTCATATATATTTAAAGACACTTTGCACATGCAGAATTATTTGTTAAAATAACGAATTTATCATGAAATACCATAACATTCACCTAGATCATCCATAAACAAGATTCCCATAGTTTCAAAATGTAGTTGTTTGTACAATCATTACAGTTTTTTACAATCACTTTGACACAAATTTCAGAACCTTGATGTCCTTTTACAAAACTGTAGACACAAAACTCAAAACTGATGATCAAAATGCACACTTTTCAAAACGCTGACACAATTTTCAATTGCTTGGATACAAAACACATTCACCTTAGATCATTTGTTCATTGAACTATAATCATCTGTTCAAAATGACATAACTAAAAATCAAAGTATCACCATTTTAAAATGAAACTCACACATAACACCTGAAATGTCTGTAATTTCCTTACATTACAGTTTTTTACAATCACTTTGACAAACATTTCAGAACCTTGATGTCCTTTTTCAAAACTTTAGATATAAATCTCGAAACAGTCATTACTTGTAACACACACAGCCACATGTTCAAAGCATAGCATTGTATGTTCATATCTTTAAAGACACCTTGTGCATGCAGAATCATTAATTCAAAAAATACATTGATCATGAAATACTATAGAAACATTCACTTACATCATCCACACACAATATACCCATAGTTTCACCATGTAGTTGTTTGTACAATCATTACATTTTTTTAGAATCACTTTGACACAAATTTCAGAACCTTGATGTCCTTTTACAAAACTGTAGACACAAAACTCACAACTGATGATCAAAATGCACACTTTTCAAAACGCTAACGCAATTTTCAATTGCTTGGATACAAAACACATTCACCTTAGATCATTTGTTCATTGAACTATAATCATCTGTTCAAAATGACATAAGTAAAAATCAAAGTATCACCATTTCAAAATGCAAATTCACGTTCTACATCTGAAATGTCTGTAATTTCCTTACATTACAATGATCTAACGGTCAATTGATACTACTGCTCAAAATGATAAGGAACTGTTGCATTACTCTTAATGTAATGCATAGTTTTATAGGAACTAACAAACAATATTCCAAGTTTAGAACATGAAAGTTTCAGTATAACGAGATCCATTGACTCCAATTACTATGAAACATTAACAAATTGGACTATACCAACATGTTTTCAGATTTGAAAGCCAGCAGCACCTGTAGGTATGCGGGCCTTGTACTGTAATTGCTTTGTCAATTTATAGCCTTGTACTTGACCCCATACTCTCCCTTCCTCAACACCATTGAGGAATTGTTCTACACATGGAGGTGTACAATAGGGACCCTCATGAACAAGTTACTCTCCTCCAGGCCATGGATGAGGGATACAATTACATGATGGCAGACTAGTATCAGGCCTGGATTTGCTATGCCTGGAGATTCCTTCAGAGATGTTTGTCAATTGAAAACATCTATTGCGATGTGAATGAAAACTTGTGGACAAATCCACAAGACAGGGGTGATGGAAATGTAGGAGAGTAATCCATCCTTTATTTTGCTTTGTTTGTTTGTTTTTTGAGCCAGGTGAGGAACACTGCAGTACATGTTCACATACTGTAGCATCGTTTTCTTTTGTAGCTAATTAAGATTGCTTTGATATAAAAAAAACTGTAATTGCTGTAATTTGATTGTATTTCATCAATACATTTCAGATGTATGTAATGTAAGGAAATTACATTTCAGATGTTGTGTGAATTTCATTAATGGTGATACTTTGATGTTAAGTTGTGTCATATTGAACAGATGACTATAGTTCAATGAACAAATGATCTAATCTAAGGTATATTGTATTCAAGCAATTTAAAATTGTGTTTGCAATTTGAAAAATGTGCATTTTGATCATCAGTTGCGAGTTTAGTGTCTAGAGTTTTGAAACAAGACATCAAGGTTCTGAAATAAGTGTCAAAATGATTGTAAAAAACTGTAATGTTTGAATAGGATTGAGAAAGCGCGATGAGTGATATCATTCAGACGTACTAGTATACTCTGAGATATAACTACTCACTTAAACTGGGCTTACAGTAATGGTTCTAGTCCTTCTGTGTTCATTGTGCTTTTATTGAATGCTGATCAAGCACCACTTTGATCACTTAGGACTTATTTCAAATGGAGAGCTCTTACTGTAAAAACTGTCATATGTTGAACCTTCTGGCCACAAATAATGAAATATTTCTTGCCACTAGTCATCAGGGATCATTGAATGGAGCATATCAATGCACTGAATCCTGAAAGCAGGAGACTTCTTTTCCAAATCTTACATCTGAGCAGCCTATGCTATTACAACTGCTAAGCACTGATTTAGCATTGTACTCCCATTGGTTTCAGACAAACTCTGGGGTAAAGTCAAGAAATTTGGCATCATAGTCAGAACGCTATCAACATTTATCAGCCGGTAAGCACATGTATCTGCATGCCTGTGCAAATAAGATCCTGTACCAGGCATTTCATGTAGGCTCACATGTTAATTTTGTGAAAGCGCATGCATAGAACATTAGCAATGCCCAGTAGATGAGCTTGGAACTGAATTTTAATTTGCAAACTGTCTGCCATGTCATTTTTGAGTTAGATGCACCATGCATCATGTGTATGGGTTTGCCTATATTTGAATACAAACAAGGTTGAACAGAAGGTGGTACTGTGTACTATTATGTCCATACCTCAGGGAAAGAAAAAATTTGCAAGCGTATTCATTAGCTAAACATTTCCTTGTTTTGTAGTAAAGCTACGAATACAGTTCAGTCAAGACACACATGATTGATTTCACCATTTATTCATATACATGAGAATAGGTTTAATTTTGTTGAAATGGATGTACATAGGGAAACGCTCCCTGCCTTCACTGCAACATGCATTACATGAGACGGGGAGCAACGAGTGAAATCCCCCAACTGGGAGTACAGACAGACAACATGGGGTGGAAGGAGATGGTTTTGGGTGGCAGCAGCGCAGAACACTAAGGTAATCGAGGATGCATGTGTGTGCATTTGTGCAACTTTATAGCTCCGCCTATCGAGCTAAGCCTATGGGCTAAGAACACGGCGATGGGTGATATGACTTGTGCTCCCTGAGTGCCATGCCTGAATTAGTTTTGCTCATATCATGTGTCTTTTACTCGATTAATCATTTCCATGGTTTCCAGTTTTCAGATTGAAATGATTTTGGTCATCCAAAACTACACCTTCACCTTTCAAGTTTATTTAAGGAACTGATTATTTTGTACTTTATTCAGCTCTGCGGCATATGACATATTGTAACTTTTTGCTTATTAGCGGATCTAGGGATTATTCCTCCTTGGAAGACAGGTCCCTACTTTAAGCCTGGCACCTTAATAGACATGAAGTTTTGTAGAACAGAACCTTTATTCTATTGAAATTGAACAAATGGAAAAAGACATGTAAGCTGCCCATGAGAGACAATTTACAGTAATTAAATCTTAAATTATGTTTCAATTTCAATTTCAGCTATACCAAAAATAGATCAATGGGCATCTAGTTGATATGAGTCATGTTATAGGAATGAAAGTGATGATAAATTATTTGGGGCTTGCTCCCTTTTTAGATTTGATTTTGTGTTTGAGAAAAATCTAAATGTCTTGTCTTTCTAAATATGTTAAAAGTAGGCTCTATAACCTGTGGTCCTTAGAACTCTGGAGACTTGAGATGAAGTGTTTTGTTTAGAATGGGGAGATTATTTGTTGTGTCTGGAAGGCAAGAGCATGCAAAGAGGAAACTAAACATGGCACTCAGTTTTTGAAGAATCTGTTTACTGTGTATTTTTTTAATACTTTGAAGGGTATTTTTCAAAGCAGCCTAATGCAAGGCATTCAAGATTTTCCATATTAATTTATTTTTAAGTACAACAAGCTTTTACATTTGTAAGAGTGAATAGCTAAATTGCTAAAATTCAAAGCCAGACAGTGAAGTACACCAAGAATGAAATAGTATTTAAAGACGGCAAAATAATTACAAATGTAATTCAGATTGACCATATCCTGGAGATTTACAGTACTGTCTTAGTGAGTTTTCATATATATTTCAATAGCCTGACGTTGTCATACTCATAATTCTAGTCAGAATATGAGTCTGAAACCGCTCCGTTGGGCTGTGAGTATGGGGCGTGTCTCAACCGAACCCGGAAAATAATGCATCTTCGCTAAATTGGATAGACCTACAACCAATCAGAGCAGCGTAATATGTTATTTGTTGAATACCCAAGAGCTCTTTGGTGACGTGGTTGATTACGTTACTGTTGATCATCTGTCCCTCATCGTATAAAGCCCGCCCTGACAATTTGATTTGTCAGGGCAGTTTTTCCCCAACCGAGATACCCCAGACCCAACTTCCCGACCAATTTTTTTTGTGGGCGGGGCTAAGTTGGGCTGGCAGCCAGGCTAATATTTCAAGATTTTGTTATGGAAACAAGCTATACACGCACTATACACAGTACTGTGTAACAGCTATAGTACCACATCAGTCTAGGCCACAGTGGCTTGTCATAAGCAAATGTTCTTTTGGTCTCAGATTACAAGTACTGTGGTGGCAGAGAGGCTGACAACACAGATGCTTTATTGTCACTAGCTATCCCAGCAGCAAGGCTTGGGTGAACTATGCCTTCCTTAGGACTGTAGCCTTCACTAGTGCAAAATGAAGTCTCTGATAAAATGAGACAGAAACTGGTTTAAAATCACGCTAGCTAAGGTACAGCCGTGTAACATTTGTCTCTCTGTATTAGGTGCTTGTAGGCAGCATGCTGAAAGCACAACTTCCTAAAGTCTCGACCCGTTGTCCACAATGACAATGTGGTGCTGAAGCTTTTCTCCTCCACCACTTTCTCTTGTTTGCCCGTCTCGTTGTATGATCGTCAAAGTCAGGAGGATCTCTTATTCCTGGTGCTCTAGGCCCTCGGTTCATTCATGACCTTTTAGATTAAAGATGAGACAAAAGTTGTTATCTTCAGCTCACATTTTTTGTGGTCTTTTGATTAACTATTCACAATGACATTTGAAGGCACTTTACAGTCTGCAAATGAACAATGATATTCTGATTAGTAAGGTAGACTGGGGTAGTGTACAAAAAAGGGGTCACAGAATGATTTTTATAGGGTATTTCACACTGTTCCTTAAGGTCTTCGAGTAGGGTATGTAACATTGGTTGGGCTGAAAATGGCCTGAGTGCTGTTCTATACGCCCAAATGCAACACTGTGAAATAGCCCTAGAATGAAACGAGAGGGTTTCTCCCTTTTATGGTATGCTCATGAATATTTAGATGAGCTGTGTGCTGATTGGTTGGTTTAAAACGAGCAAAACTGCGGAGTAAAGACGCAAAATGGCTGAAAATGCATCATGAATTGTAGATTTACATGACAACACAGGTTATTTATTCGAATGAAACACAGTCAGGAAAATAAAATAACGTTAGCCCCATTACCAGTAAACTAAATCATCACACATTCTACCTATGCTAGATACAGGCAGGATACGTTAGCATTGCTAATAACTGTTAGCTTTTTGGAAACCACCCGTTTTACAGCGGAAGTTTAAAATAGTGAGATTTGCATAGGACAGAAGTGTCAATGGGACTTAAGGTTCTCTGTATGTCCATTTTACCCACCGAACTGTCATTATTGAACTATAACAAGGTAAAATATGTCTTGCATTTAACTCAGAGCTAAATGCAAGACATATTTAAATTTTTTACTACAAAATGTTTTCTGATATTGAGCTCATTCATTATCAGTGGAAAAAAATATATAACCTAGATGAATGAGATGGTGGAATTCATTAAATCGTTATAGCAACAAATTCACTTTAAGATACAGTGCAATAGTTTTGAATGTTAAATCTGGAAACATTCTACTACTAGTTGGGATATGATAATCACTATGTTCCTTCCAGGCAAAATTATCATTGTTTATTAATACATTCAGTTATCATTAACCTATAGTAGGTTTTCTCTGAATGGCCTGAAGTCTGGCATGTGACACAAACAATGTTCTTATGAATTCAGCCTCCTCTGTTGGTTGACTGTGTCTTATTTATGTGAATGCAATGTAAACATACCAAACTTTTCTTAGGCAGAACTGCATATTAATTTAGCTCTGTATGGTCAATTTTACAGAGCCAATAATACATTTTAATCACCATGACATGGCAATTGATAATGAAAGAAACAGCAGACAACTGTAGGCTACATAATCATTTGTATTGAGGTAGCAGCATTGGAAATTTGTTTTAAAGAATGAGAAATTGCTTTCATAATATGCATAAATGCTTAGATGATAAAATAAGATAAGACATACCTTTATTCGTCCCACAATGGGGAAATTTGGGCATTGCAGCAGCAAAGTGGACAGCAGTATATATAAACATGTACAGTTAGTACAAGATATAATAAAACAATATATATCAGAATCAGAATCAGAAAGGGATTTACTCGCCATGAAAGTTTGCACAGACAAAGGAATTTGCTTTGGCAGGAAGGTGCATACAAATAAGCATATAGGAATCTTAAATTTAGATATATGGTCTATCTCTAAAAGATAACTCCAGTTGCATATGGAGACCAAATATAAATAAACTAATATTAATATTGCACAGTAAGTTATTGGACTTTAAGTGTGTCCGTGAATTATCTGGGGTGGTTGAGTCCTGTGTGTGTTTGTGTGTGTTCTATTTAGAGTAGTGTTAGTTGTATAGTCTCAAAGCAGCAGGAAGGAAGGACCTGCGGTAGCGTTCTTTCACGCACTTGAGGTGATGTGGAGACTGAACCATTACTTTTGAGAATTATAATTGTGTACTGAGAAATAGAGATACTAAAGTCACTGAGAAAAACTGTCATCACCAGCATCACGGGCACTGTGCCATATCCATAATTCCAGGATTCTGTGTGTCACCTACTTCATCACGGGCACTGTGCATTATCTATCTATAGTTCCAGGAATCTGTGTTTGTTTATCTCACCGGCATCTTATTCACCTACTGCATCACTGTGCACTAGTTAAAACAAATGCATGATGTTGAACTAGAGGTCTAATAGTGGGCCTCAATGCAGTGTCTCGTCTGGTGAAAATACCTACCATCATAGAGTAATTACCCTTGAAAAGTTTGAACTTGAAGTTCCACTACAATGTGCCTATTCCAATTACTGTAATTGCATACCAACATTGACAATAATATACCAACCAGAGCATGAAACATTTCCTCTGCAGTTCAAATCAACAAGACCTAATGGTATCCATTCTACACTTATTGAAGTGTAAATGTATGACCTCATTCAAGCCAACTATCAACATTTGTGAAGAAGTCGATCAATTACCACACTTGCTATAGTACATACACCCTCAACCCCTTTGTTGTTGACCTTGACTGTATCTTTCTGCTTAACCATGTTGATCCAGCTTTACTTTATCTCCTAGTCTAATAGAGCATTTCATTTCCACTTTAATACATTTCTTAAAGGCCATTTGCAGAAATATGCTAATATTCTTATCACTTGAGGAAACATCTGTATTATGTATTCTGTATAAGCACCAAGTATTCTATAAAAAAGATCCTAATGAGAGACAATTGCCATTGGAAAATTGAGACATTTGAGACAATCCATTTTGAATTCTAATTGCAAGAGTCCTGGATATGATTGATGCAATGTGAGAAAGCTTGAAACTGTAGTGTTGAATGGTAAAGTAGTAAAGTAAATCTAATTAAGCAACGGGTTTCTCTTAACAGCAAGAAGGATAAACGGGTAAGGCGAACCTGCTTGAGGATATAATTTGTCTTAATGAAATAATATAAAAAGGCTGTAATGAGGATTTCCCATGCTGTCACAAGTGACAGGAACTATGGATATAAAGTATAGGTTGCAGCTGGGTGTTTTGTCAAAGTTGCTGTGCTCATTGGTATGCAGAAAGTGATAAACAACATGCGAGGTGCAGGGTGCATTTATTAAATTAATGGCCTGCAGAAAAATGGAAACTGTGGGTCTGCTCCATATATTTGAGCTAATTTGTAACTCAAAGGGAACAAGATGCAAGGGTCCACTGTCGGTATACTGTACTTGGAAGGCAATTTGTCATTTGAATTAGATAACAAACTGCATGTTAAATTAGGGTTTCTGAACAGACATACTGTAGGTGCATTGATTTTATGTTGTTGAAGGATAAGACAAAAATTATGAAATGGGCAGGATAAATTATATATGGACAACATACATTAAGTACAATCTGCCAATCCTGTCCTCGAGACTGAAGTGGTTGTCATAGTGCTGCAGCAAGGATCATGGGATCGGCTGCTACAAAGGAAGAGTGACATAGACAAAGGACACATTCATTACGGCCTCTCCTCAGTACTCTTCGATGTTGACATTGAGGATTTACTGAATGCTTCTGAAGTAAAAATAAATAAATAAATAAAAGAACAAAAAAAAGAATATGTTGGGGAGGATTGTCCCAGGGACCCAAAACATGAGCACACACACACACATGCCCGCCACCCAAACACACACACTATCTCTTTCCAGCAATCCCTAAGCTGTAAGCATATTATGTGGGGAAAAAACTGCACAGCATGTGAGCCAAGATCCTTTGCCCAAACCCGCATTGAGGATGCTCTTCATGCTTAGAAAACCCTATTTTAAGCTCAGTGTGTTAGGCTTTTTTCCTTTGAGAACAAGCTCCGGGAACAAAATCTCTCCTGACACTGAGTCACTCTCTCAAAATGCCATGTCTCATAACATAGCACAGGTAGGTCTCTAACTGGTTCCTCTGGGGGAAAATGTAAAAAAGATGGAGAGAAGGAGGAATAAATTGTACAATGAAAACAGTGAATACATTACACTTGTTGCTAAAATTAAAACTGGAATAATGAGTACAGTGGGATAAAACTATGGGGGTGGTTGCAATTGCAGTCAGAACTTAAGTATCTCTGTGAGAATAATTCCTGGTGCCATGATATGAACGCATAGTCAGATCTGCTGTCTGCAATAATACTATTTTTTTTAAATCCCGGTATGATTGTACCACAAATCATTAAACACAGGTCTAATAGCATCCCTCAGTAACTTAACAGAAGTAACTGTTGTTTTGTATCTCACTGCACCAATATGAATTGCTCAATATTTAAAAAGACTGGGAAAGTAAAGGGTGGTGTCCACTGGCACTTGTGAGCCATTCATTTTCAATGGGAATCCCATGCCCCTTTTTTGTTGATGACCCCATTTATGTGTCAAAAAGATGTCTGTGGATTTTCAGGGATTTTACTTATGCAGAAGCTATGGCAGAAGTACCAGTCATGCATTAGCATTTGAAACCCACTCACACAGTCTCTAATATGTGAATACAGAGAAAAGTGCAGAAAGCTTGGCTACTGGGTTTAAAGGGCTCACATTGATGACACCTTGCCAGAACCTTTTACTAAATGAAGCCTGGGACCAGTTTGATCTTTCAAAAAGCTCCCTGGATTTGACACTGATGCCCCTGTCAGGCGCTCGTGAATCGGGTGTTTGCTGAAACCTGGGCCATTAATGACTGTTGTCTCTAGATAGTAATCCTCCATAGCAGCTGGTGTGACAACGCATGAATCCCTTGCTCCTCACCAAAATCCCTCAAAGTGATTTGCCATTAACCTTGTGATGGTGACAGACTTTCCTCAGCTCACAGTGCAAAGCTGGAGCAATTTCTCCTGCTCAGTCTTTGATGGGAAAGTAATGGTCAGGATTTCTATGTAATCTGTCACTGTACAAGAACAATTGCAAGATCCTAAGAATCTATAACTTTGAAATTGGTTGAGGACATTTGAGACCCCTGCAACCTGTGCCAGTAGCTCATGGAAAGTTGGATATGGTTCACAATGTTATTATGATGGTATATAGGTTTATAACTTTTTTGTGACCTTAAGGATAAAGGTTTGTTGGCTGAGAGACAGGCAAGGGACACAAAGATATTGCAGTTACTTAAACTAAAACCAAGGGATCCGAATTTAGAATTAGGAACAGAAAATAAATGCTAAAAGAAAAATGGTATACCAGGAATTCAAGTAAAATAACAATAACACAGCTAAATCAATGAGCAATTGGCTGTTAGAGAGTTCCTCTGAAGGTCAACCTAACTAAGTCAAGTGATATGAATAGTCTGACCTTTGCAGCTCCAGGGGAATCAATAGGAAATTCAATTGGTAGAGTCTGAGCTCCAAATCAAATTATGTCAAAAGCAAGTAGCTAAAGATTCCTAATCAACCTGTTGAATGGAGGCTAACTGCTAGGCGTTACTGTTTACTACTTTGGAAGCATATCTTACAATATTAAACAAAAATGCATATTATTGTAGTGTTGGCTAAGCTTCAGGTACCTCTTTAATAAATGTTTTAAAGCAAACTGATGGATGTTATTTGCTTATTTATTTATGTATTGCTAAACTGCAAGTTCTAGTCTTCAAGCACATGCCATAAAAATAATTAAAGTCTGAGAAGTTTATTTTCAGTCCAAAAAGGATGAACGGAAATAAAGCAACTGTGAAATGTTTCTCAACTAAAGATATATAGTTAGAAAATTAGTAGCTAAATGTTAGCTAACTCAGCTAAGACTTTTTTTTGCTTCTTTAAAACAACCGTATACTACAATCGTTAGCTAACATATTGTGGCAACATTTTTGCCAGAAGCCAGTTTTAGGGGAAAGAGGGGTTTTCCTACCTATTTTTATATTTTACAATCCATGAGACTACACCAAAGTGTGTCATTTTTAGAGGAGTAGTGAGGTTGACAGTGCAAAGGAAAAATTGCAGGGACTCTTGTACTGTAGGTTTATTGAGAATCTTGAAAATGTACAAGAAGTCAAAGCCTAAAAGACATCAATGACTACACCATCAATACGTGGTTAAGGTCGCTTGGAGGTCAACTTTATTACAACTGCATCAATAGATCACATTAACTGTATCAATTATATTTTGTCATTTTTTGTGACAGCACCTGCTCTTTTTGTGTTTTTTCATTGTGATGATTTATTTGAAACATTTTTACAATAAATATCTCTAAGTTAACATGTGCATGTTCTCCATGTTGCGGGAAGGATCATTTTAGCATCAAAGTAATTCCAGCTCCCTATCACCTACTCTTGTTGTATTGATGGAATGAATTAGGAATTTGAGAGAGAATAACAAACAAAAAATCAGGTATTCCTGAGAACTTATAGATTTGGTCACAAGTCCAATCCCTGTTTGCCTTCTATTTTCTCCTGACGAGACACTTGAAAGTGCTAAAGAAGAGATGTACTTTATGTCTTGCCACACCAGAGAAAGGAATTCAAGCAAAAACCTTCAAAATACCACAATCGCACAAGATAGCCCACTGGAATTCATTGCTGTACTTACAGTGAGATTACAAACAGGACTTCTTGCAAGGTTACACAAACTTTTACAACAGGGTTTCCCACAGCACTTTGCAGCTAAGCCACCTAAGCAACACACACCTGCCGCCTTAACTACGTCAAATTCCAAGCCGTGACCATTGCCAGTCTTCCTTCTATTGCACAAACTGCCCCCCCCCCCAATACAAGATTGTATTTGTTTAACAATTTACAATAAATTGTTACAAGATAAACAATGAAAGCCAAAAACAAACAAATGACTTTTTTGTGGAAGGTGGAAAGGCAAAAAAAACATCCCTTAAAGGAAAGCCATTGACATTGTGAAATCTCTACAAATACTGTCAGTTAACAATGATAACTGAGTCACCTTGATATTCAGTACGCAATCCATATTAACCAATTGTGTGGCATTGTCCCTTTTCAAACACCCTGTATATCCCATTTCTTCACCCCTCAATGACTCTTTCAGGAATATGAGCCAGACCTGACAGCCTCTGGGGAGGGGTAGATGATGTGCCAAGTACAGGCAAGGGGATAATTAACTCGGATTTCCAATTAGGACAAAGCAATCCATTGAGAATACATTGAGAGACTGGATAAATACTCAACCATCAGGAACAGGGGCCGGAGACAGGACAGGAAAATAGCTTTATAACTGTAAAGAATATAAAAAGGCAATGATACCTTTGGTACCTAGTGGGATATTTTTAAAGCATTTTGCTGGCAATTCGGAGGCCATGGATCATAATGTGCATCGGTGAATTTATTAAAATGTTACTGTATCTGTTCAAATTGTCATCAATATCACAACATGATAACAACATTTATTCTACATTCTACAGTCCCACTGCCCGACAATAACATTTTCCTTTTGTGCTGGCACAAGGGTGTTCTGCTTATTAGCAAGCTATTTGTAACTGTAATAATAATGTCCTAGCTTTTTTTTATACAATTTGTATATGTGCACCACCAAAGGAGCTGTTCTTTCCTTTACTAATCAGCGTGCATTCTTTGAAAGTGAGGACTCAAGGCCTCCATTTCCATGGTCACATAGGCACCTCAGTGTTGTCTTGTTAAGAAGTTGTGCTAGCTACAGACTGTCCATAATAAGCAGATGACTGGGGTTGTGCATTGATTTATTGTTGCAAAGTATGTTTTAATGCTTCCTTATGCATAGCAATGCATGTTAGGACATATGACATGGATGTCTTTCTTATGCAATCAATTGTAAGAGTTGACAGATGGGGTAAAAGACCAATACATTTGTGTTCAACAAAAACATGAAGCTTCCTGTGGTTTGGACTATTTATTTTTCTTTGGCAGTGAGATCAAAAGGAATATCACATTTATTTATTTTTATTTCATTTGAGACTATTTTATTATTTTGTCATTGTAACAAGGTGATTGTGGAAAAGGAACCAAACAAGGTTATAACAGCACAGGAGGAGGAGGTACTAAGTAGGACCCAACCCCCTATTGAGTGACATGTGTGCTTGACATACAGTGAGTGTTTTATCCCTTATGTCTTTCTAAAGACAATGCACATTACATTTGCATAACTAGTTAGAACAATAACGTTTTTGTATACCATGTTTAATATAAATATAATAACCAACATTACTTTCCATGTTACATGAAACAACTGGACGACTGAGTCTATTTTTAAATAGTGTAATATCATTGAAGTCAGTTGCCCTTGTCCCACTGCGGATCTGATTTTCCTCACATTAATACTCAACCTCCAGGCTCAAGTAAGAGCGCTCAACTGTGGTAAATCTCTAGATATCATCCAGTACTTTAAAAAGTAACACAAATGTGTTATAGGCTTACTGTACATTAAAAGCTCCACTAATATGACTTATCTCAGCATTTAGACAAGTGAAGCTTCACGTTCTGGATATAAAGCTTGATGTATACTTCAATATCAAACACGTCTGTGTAGGGTCTTCGGACACCGCAGAGCCAGGCTGCATTGTCTACGTGCACCAGGGATGGGGATGGGTGTCTACCCCACCCATCCCTTCAATGCCACTCACTCCAGAACACATAAACACTAGGTAGACACGAGGTAGGTAGACAGACAGACAGACAAGTAGCCCATTCAATCATTGAATTCGGTCCGAAATCCGAATGCCGTCCAGTCATTAGTGGCGGTCCGACCTTAATGATTGGTTGTGTTTATTACAGTCTTGCAACACCCACAGATATCTAATTGATTTAATTTAACTGACAAACATTTAGATTTTGTTGTTGCTATTAGGATGTGAATTTTATTTCAGCAATTATGACAAAAAGTGTTTCTCACCAACATTGCCTACTCTGCCTCTAAGAACGCAGACCAGCAGAAGTATAAACCAAGCTTTATACATCAGTACTAAATCCCCCATGTTACATGTCTATGTAGCTGTAAAATGTAGGCCTAGTAGGCAACTATTTTTCTTTAGAAATTAATCTTTTCACCAGCCTTAACTTAAGATAAATCGATACCAACACATTGTGACGCAAAGAGAGATGGTCATACTACAAAATAACGTCAACTTGTGACAGCAGTGTGAAATTAGGTTTAGTTACAACTGTTGGTGGGCGGTGAATGTTAGGGCAGGTACAGTGGCTGTTGGCGGCTCGCGAGATCCATATCTCCATTGCTTTTCTGCTGGACAAGGTTATATTTATTGCTAATGAGATACATGGCTCCAGCTCTTAGTGAAGCAAAGGTTTTTATTTTTTTTACATTTATGTCTTGCAAAGCTCATCCAAACAACTTCACACGTGACACTGCATACATGTAGTCAAATTTTTAATTTTAACAATGTCCACATTTTTTTTAATTTAAACAATTATTGAACAAAATTTGTATGTATGATATGAGTCTAAATAAAACTATTACCTACAATTCAACATTAATCGCTGAATCTCCAGTAAGCTCATTAATGAGAGTACATCGTATTTTTGTGAATTTCAGTGAGGCAGGAAGTCAATATGTTCATGTTCATGAACATGTATATGTTCATACATTTTAGTCTGTTCATCAACTAGTTTCCTGTTAATTGGTCATATATTATGACTTGACACAATAAACATAATTTTATGGTAAAGTGTGAGCTCTTAGGAAAAATGCTACATGTCTTCTCCTTAAGTCCACTAAGAAGCGCTCCATGCTTTTCACACTTATTGTCCATCTCAAGGAGCCACTCATGAGAAGTGACATGTTCCTATCCGCACTTAATCAAGTGACCATGGTTTTCCATTCTCCCGTTGACAGCTATTTATCTTCACTTCCATTGCTTGCCAGCCAACATTTATGGCTGCCATTTTTTACGTGACTAGGTCAGAATATTGCATCCACCTTCCAACCTGTATGGTGACTTCAAGCCCGTCTTCAGTTTCCTTTCATCAAGATTCCACGAGTAAAATCATGCTATGGCAAACCATACTGAAGCAAGCTCTTTACCAGCTTGTCACCATCGCAAATGGCTGTGGACATCTACTGTATATAGGTCAGTGAGTGACTGTAGGAGTTCCCATGGCGATGAAGTGATGTAAATCTAGTCACTGCCCAGTTTGTGACTATTGAACTGCCAACCCGCACAGTCCCCAGTGGCTGTAGCCCTGAAAGGCATCTAGTCCCTACATAAATTCCTTTAACTAAGCTATCTTTAGCAATTAATGCAAATACTAATATGCATTGTCATACTAATACTAATGTATATTAATGGACATGGATACAATATTCATAATAACCATCATTTATTAACTTTCCAGATTTTATAAACCTTACAAAATGTTGGATTTGAAAGCTTCTACTTTAGTCACTTAATCAATGGTCAAAAGTCTGATTGTTTGCATCTTGCTTAGTTGGCAAGTCTGTTATGTTAGAGCTCTGAGACATCTGCATTGTCTGGGAGCAGCACAATTGGTGTTTATTGCCATCATGCCAAACAACTCAGTGGGGTTTTGACACTTCCTAGCAATACTTAATAATACAAGTCTAGCCCACACACATACTACTGTCATGCTTGTCTGTGTGTAAAAATGCCAAACAAAGCTTATAAAATGGATGACGGACCTTATAGCCATATACCTTATAACGCAACCCAACTAATAAAGCATGAAGAAATTAAAGATATGGTACTTTAACAATGAAAGATTAGATCAATATATTACAGAAACATGTATACCTAAGATCACACCTGAAAGCCAACCTAAATCATAATAAAGGAACCAACATTTGCTTTTGCAATTGTATTTTTTTTTAACTACTCCCACTCTGAGCTTGTGTTACTTACAGTGAAATAGGTGTGACATTTTCTTCAAAGCCCTGTGGAATAATGTTGAGTTGAAGAAGTGGTGATTTAAAAGTCTGATTAATTTATATGATATGACATATCCCTAGTAAAGGCAGGGGTAAAATCACAAGTTGAACCATGTCTAATTAGTGGTGAACATCTCAGTATGACACTTCTGGTGTTTACATTTGACTGTGACTGGGAGACATCAAGTTGGCCAACTTTTAGTGGAAACCACATTCCCTTCTCTAACATAGTGCACTCCAAACCCCCACCAGGGCATTCTAATGAAGATATTTTTGGAAAGCGTTTGACGCTGTAAATCTTATTATGCAAATATAATTGATTGGGGGGACATTTAAATCACCGGGGGGTATCTGAGGTCAAGCACACAGACTAATTCAATGTGAATATACATGATGGTGATGATGTGGGCACTTTTTAGCCTCCTGCGGGGGTGCTAGTCATTGTCAGATCTTCGTCTTTGGGACAACATGACAGTATTCTTAAGGACAGCTGCCCACGGCAAAACAAATATGTACCCCTGCTCCCATAAGGGTCAATGCAATCAATGCTCCTCTGTGAATTGGCTGTCGCATAAAATATAGGGGTGAAACACTTACTCAAATGAATAGAGTGGAGTAGCTCAGATCAGGCTCAAAAGGATTTCTCCCTCTAGAGGGACTAGAGGATCAGTAAACATGGCCTCTTCGCAGCCCCAACCCTTGGGAATTTCACAAACTAGGTGTGCTTCCTCCTCCAAGCTACTTTGAGTGACACTGACACTGACCCAATAAGAACCCAACTCGGTGGTGATGATCGCATGAACTTGTGTACACTACCAAAATAGACACTCAGCTAGAGCACAGGGTTTGGGCCACCATATGTGCATGCTGAGATTAAACGGAAGGAGTAAAGGTACCCCTGTAGATAAAAGTGCATTGGAGCTGAGTATCAGCCGCTGTGCATGCCAGATTTATCCATTATTGGTCGGACATTCTCCCAGTGTGTCTGATTCCTGTGATGAGTTTGAACTGGGTTGAAGAGGAAACTGGCTCAAAGAAATCTTTCCAAATCCCTGGAAGCAGTGACATATGTCTACCTGTTTAGTGTGGTGCCACAACACCTGCGAACATAGTTTTAGCTTCTGTGTCCTGCTAGTTTACTCGTCTGTTTCAATGATGAGTAAGCATTCCTTAAAGCTAATCATGCAACCCTCAAACACAATGAGCAGCATTGACATAGCCTCATACATATCTTCTGCACTCATTGACCACTGATTTAAAGTACTGCTCTCAAGCCATTGTTTTTTTATTACTCTGTGATCATACTACTATAATATCAACCTACTTTGCTGTTGTCTGGTGACAAATTAAACAAGACACTATTGTAGGATAGCTGAGGGGAAAATCAGTATTCTAGAAATATCTGAGCAAGTAAGATGTCAATCCTATGGTGTCAATAGGAAAGAAAGTCCTCTTTACTTTGAGGTCAGTGTTGTGTGAGGTGGTGGGGCTTAATAATAACCTTGACTTTTTGCATTTGTCACACAGCCAGCAGTTGTTTGTGCTTCTCCTGAAGTCCTTTGATGCACCATTCTCCTTGTCTCAAAGACACCACAATGGCACTTTGAGCTGAGCCCCCGGCTGAAATGTTGATATTACTCCTTTTTATGTAGGAAATTGTATCTAATGTAGCTGCTTGTTAGCAGCAATTTTGGTGTGGCCCTGCTGTAGGTGATGAATGATGAGTCGAAAAATGGTGGTGACTGTCAATCATTGTCTTGACAACAAGTGATAGCTTGACTCTTGCATTTCAGTCAGCTCTGTAGTTTATCTATAAAACAGTTATGGGCAACTGACAATTTATGAAGATAATGAAATTGTAAGCATTTAACTGATTGCTTTACACTAACCTGCTGAGAGAGTGAAAAAGAGAGGGGGGAGAAAAATTGTACTGTGTGACTAAGCTGCTGCTATTTTGGTCTTGTGTCCCTTTCATATACTATTTAACTAACACCCCATTTCCTGTTGATCAATACATTTTAAAGATCCATTCTAAAATGTCAAATGAACACTTGGTAGTTGTGCAGTGAAGGTTGTAGGTCACGCAAAATGTGGGCTCTACGTGACAGTGAAAGTTCACTTCAAGTTGGTTGCTGGCAAGGTCATGGGCATGACCCACATTTAAGATCCAGTTTTAGTGTTTTGTCCAATAGCTCAATTAAATAAGATGTGGTAGCCATGGGGAGTCTTGGGAAATAGATGGTCTACTTTAGGGGGTGTGCATTGTACTCATGATGTATACATTTATTTATTTTTTTATAAATGGTATCTATTTACATTTACATTTATGCATTTAACAGACACTTTTATCCAAAGCGACTTCCAAGAGAGAGCTTTACAAAAGAGCATAGGTCACTGATCATAACAACGAGGAAGTCCCAAACATTGCAACCAGCCATAACATGAAGCATACATTGTGAAAAAACTAAACAAGTACCAAAGGGAAGACCCATAAGAGCATGCAGTTATACAAGTTACAAATTAAAACAACATGAACCACAAAAAGTGCAGGACTGTACCTGTAGAAGAACAATCAACAGTAAAATATTTCACAGCGAGTACAAGACTTAACTTTGTTATAACTAACCTACAAGAGCAACAAGTCACTCAATAAGAGTCATTGTGATCCTGGAGGAAACTAACATCAGGTCCAGCCAATCATTCCTAAGTGCCGTTGTACTCCCGGAACAAGTGCGTCTTGAGTCTTTTCTTGAAGGTGGGGAGACCGTCAGTGTCCCTGATGAAGGTGGGGAGTTGATTCCACCATTAGGGGGCCAGACAGGAGAAGAGCTTGTGTTGGGACCGGGCACTCTTGAGCGGTGGGACCACCAGACAGTTGTCAGAAGAAGACCATAGGGCGGGTGGGGGTGTAAGGCTGGAGGAGCGACTTGATGTAGTCGGGTGCAGTCCCGTTCACCGCTCGGAAGGTCAGTACCAGAGTCTTGAATCTGATACGGGCCGTGATGGGAAGCCAGTGGAGGGAGATGAGGAGCGGGGTAACATGGGAGCTTCTGGGTAGACTGAAGACCAGACGGGCTGCCGCCTTCTGAATCCTCTGGAGAGGGCGGGTTATGCATGCTGGGAGACTGGCGAGCAGCAAGTTGCAGTAGTCCAACTTTGAGAGGACAAGTGCTTGGACTAGCAGCTGGGTGGAATGCTCAGACAGGTATCTCCTGATCTTTCGGATGTTGTAGAGGGTGAATCTACACGACCGGGAGACCGCAGCAATGTGGGCTATGAGGGAGAGCTCGTCATCCATGGTCACCCCGAAGTTCCTGGCAGAGGATGAAGGGGTCACCGTCGCTGATCCCAGGGTGATTGAGAGATCGTGGGAGATGGAGGGTTTGGCCGGGATGAGGAGTTCTGTTTTCCATTGTCTGCCATTGATGACCTTGTTGTTACTTTGATGTGTTTTAATGTGTGTCTACATGTTCTTTGCTGCACAACAAATGGCCTCTCAGTGGACATTCAAGTTTTCTACTACTACTAATTGAACTGGAATTGTCACATTGTAATTTGTTAACTGACATGGTTCTATGTATATTCATACTTCCTACCAGGTATACTCTATAGTCCAAAAACTAAAAATCCTAAAAAGTAAAATAAATAAAAACACTTGTCTAGACTTTTATCAATAGGAATCCCTGTTGTTTTCAGAACATAGCAACATGACTGATAAGTTCTTATCCAAGCGACATTATCAAAAGTAAGTACTCTGTTTTCCAAGCACCTCTGGTGATAGCTTATTGTAGCCAACTGTTACAAATAGAAATCACCCACAGTGCACAATTCTCATTTGCAGCAATCCACAGGAAGAGTTTGTATCTTCAGGGTATTCCTTCCCTAATAGCAAAGGCTCATGTATAGCTGGAACACAGGCATAGATTGTTTCCAGTGGTGTGTTTGGAGCAGGCTTGTAACTCAGCCTCAAGGACCGAAGTTCAAGAATTAAGGGGTTGTTGTTCATAATCATGAAAAAAAGAATCCCAGGGAAACATGCAGTCTTACCCCCTATCTAGACTCTTGGCTTGATGGAAATCGTTGAGTTGTTGGCTTACTGTGTTTTGTACTAAAATAAATATAGCTATAGGTCGATTAGATCTTTGAGGGCCTCTATTCAACAATAAACATACCTTTTGCTGTCACAAGGTTGCAGTGCTATAGCAATTAATTATACCTGTTTATATCCCATGTCTTGTAAGATGCTGAGGGTAAGCAAATGGAGAGTTTTGTTTAGCCTCTGTGAAGTCTTGCTTCACCTTATCGGTCCAGCAGTGCATTATTCCCCCTCATTCCCAAATGCAACATGACAGAAGTGAAACAAAGTTGCTTAAAGGCTTTGTACATACGTAAAAGGCATTTACGTAGAAAGGCAGCTCAACACAGTCCCAAGAGCACACAATCATCGCTAATCCGTTTGGGTTGAAAGTAATGTTTTATTATTAGTCTTATCCATTTAGGTAATGGGATTCACTTGCTACAGTATGCTACCAAGCTCTACAGTATTCAGAATCTCATGTCAGCTCAAGTTGGGGTTGTAGGATTAATGGAAGTTGTATAAGACATTACACAACCTTTTAGTCACTTAGAGAAATTAACCATTTGGAATCTGGGACACCACTTATATGACTCTAGGATTTTGATAAACAACCTGCAATAAAAATAATTTTAAATGATGACAAAATTAATAGCTATTTTTCAAATAATGTATTAAGCAGTTTAGTGTCACTATAACATAATTTTATTTCAATTTAGTCAAGATCAACTTTTTTAGTAAGTACAGACCACACGACATTGCTAATTTGATAATCATCTAAAGTAATTGTGTTTTGTTTACAGTCGCAATAACATTTTATGTTAAGTTTTGGGTTCAGTCGATTAATACATTCAATACTAATATTTCTTAATAGCATTTAATATTTGATTAAGATTGATCCAGTCTTTTGCAGCATAGTGGACATTCACATAGTGCCTGACACTGTCCCTTTAAGGATCTGCTCATCGTCAAGGACAGGCGGAAGATAAGGACTGACTGCAGAGTAGTAGTCAATGCCCAGGACAGGTGACACAGAAGACCCTTCGTCTAAATCTCGGCTGATAAGAAAGGATTGACAAGGTCATGAACACCGGAGACATTCACTAACTCCCAAAAGTGACCAGATGTGGGACAGCTTGTATCTTTACCATGTCAAGTTCCAAGTTAACACATTTCTTACAGTTGAATGATTTTGTTTTTTTTCATTGGCTGCCTAAAAAATCTTCTGTAGCCGTGTCAGTTTACATAGCAGAAATCCAGTTGTTGTTTTGTGATGAGCACAAAACCTAAGTGTGAATAACATATTGGTCAACCACTAAAAGTAAATCAACTTCAGCATGCTGGGAAGATTTTATTCAAAATCGAATTTGCCATTAGTAAGAAAAATGTATGATGCAAAATGTTCCTATCCTCATTAAGCTGTAAATAAAATCATGTCTGAATACATTTTCTTATTTGTATTAAACACAGTTTGAATTGTCTGCTAATAATAGTATTCAGACAAACCAAAAGAATGGCATCATTTTAGCATTTAAGAAAAATAAATGCAGTTCTACTTCTGTGCTTTACAGTTACGCAACAGGCATACTTAAAATTAAGTCATGCAAGTCACACACGCAGGGTCAAGAGAATGAATTACAATCACTGCAGGTGAGGATATGCCGCAATCCAAGATTGTGGATGCTGATAGGAAGACAGTGGTTAACCAGGATACTGTGCATGCAGGTAAGGAGATGTACAGCCCTTTTGATGTCATTAGAGCTCTATCATGAGGTCCCCAGGTGACCTTCAGAGCTAAAAAATAATTAACATCTTATCAAAAGACAAACTGTGTTGAATGTATTTCATGTTGGATTTTAATTAAACAAAATGATACTTTAGCTCACGCTGCAGATAATCAATTTGTCATGGAAAGCATCTTTAGGTTTTCAATAGTAACTAATGTAGACTTCTGCAAACACATTTGTGGGCATTTATGGGAACAGATGAAAAACTAAGGTCTTATGAAGCTGTAAAATATTGTAGACAGTTTCATACTGACTTTGGTTAACTTCTAAGCAATTTCTACATTCCATAGACATTGCTCTAACTAACTTATCCTTTCTGGTTCCTTAACAAATCGAGCTAATTAAGAGTTAAATCCACTGCCGTTAAACTGTACAAAGACCAAACAATCTGTGTGTGAAATCTGTGAAATCTAACACTTGGGGATGCACATCACAAGAGCAACTCCAACCAAATAACGTTATTGGAAAAAGGATTAAGGTCTGTATGTTCGGATCCAGTTGTCTGTTGATCTAGTTCTGCACAAAATCATCCCCAGTAACCTCAATAGTCTCCGGAACAAATTCAGTTCAACATAAAAGGATTTCACATTTGTAATTGTACCCCTATTGCAAAGATTATACGATTACCGGCACATTAGAATGCATCACTAATCCAGTGAGTCAAATCGGGACATTAGACTATATCTACAAAAAAAAATCATCGAGAGCTTGAGTTATACAATCAAATGACATTGCCTAATGCACAAACTACTGTGTTTTATTAATAGCATGGACCTTTTCAAAGTGTGAGTATGTGTAATTGCTTAATCTGGTAACACAAATTTCATTTACCTTTAAATGTAGGACGTGCATGTTTGTGTGCCACAGTGGCAGTCTGCTGCAGTCTACATAGCTCTATACACTGCAGCTCTCTGAGATTCTCTGTGCTCCCAGGGAAACAGTGCTTGCCTGCCAAATTGACATTCACTGGAGTATGCCCCATCCTGTCATTTTGTCAACACCGTCACTGTGTGGAGCTCAGCCAAGCAAGTCCTCTGACAGACAGGCAAATGGGGAGGTGGACTTCAGCAACATAACACCCTCTCACCATCCTCTCTCTGCCCAGTGGAGGGGTCCAGTGCACACACATAAGCACTTGTGCATGCATGCGCACAGACACCCAGGGTGAAGGCCATGTTCTCTTGCTGTGGGCCTCTTGTTGCCTTCGACATCAATAACCTTATGGCATGACGAAGACTATGCACAAGATGCCATCACCAAAGGATGAATCGCCTGAATGAACTATCAGTACAGATTTTTTATAATTGGTTCTATGGTATCAAGGATCATGTATCAAGGCTCACAAATGTAAATGACTAAATGTAAATGTAAATCAAGGTCATGTATCAAATCACTCCATTTGCTTTAAATAAATACTGAACAACCCTAAAGGTATTCAAAAGGTCACCATGGATACATTGTCCCCTCACTGGTGGACCAGACCCTTGCATAATCATGCACCAGTAATTCTGCCATTTGCGTTTTCCTCCCATAATGCAACCCCTCAGTTTGCGTTGATGATAAAAAAAGCAATGGTCTCTGACGTACCAGTGAACACAGGCTGTCCCCGGGCACACGAGTGTAATCAAATAGACAACATGAGCGCTTATGAGATAAACTCCCTGCATGGCATCATAGAACAGTTTATCCATTTCATTTGCCAGGTAGTGCTGGCAAAACACTCCCCTCTCCAAACACACAGGAGGATGCACTTATCAGAGTCAGGTGTCATGGCAAAACACTGTGAGAAGAGGGCGATAGGGGACTCAAATGGAACCAGCACTTGTCAGCCAAGATGGATCCTGACACCAGAATATGCTCAGGAAGAGATTAGATAAAAATAACTGGATCCATCCCGGCATTGTAGTGAGGTGTGCAGGTGGCTGATAAAGGATTCAGATTTATGTATCTTGAGCAGAGAAAAGAGCAGATATTGCATTTTTTGGGGGGGAGGGGTGAAAAAAACTGGCGTAGGTGTGTGTGGGAATGGGGTAAAAATGGACGGGGTTAATAAACGTCAAGAAAAGACAGATGAGCTATTGGTCTTGCAAATTCAACTCCACAATTATTGGGGGGTGGAGTTTTTACTGTGTTAAATGTATTAGTCCTTCAAGACTATGAGTTTGTTACCCACTCATGGTAAACCATCCTTTGTTTACTATCCATTGTGCCAGACATAAATTCATGATGAAGGACCTCTTCTTCCATTAGGTTCTGGGCAGGGGACACTTTCTCCAATATTTTGGAAGAATACCAGCTATGTTTCAATGGGAACATAGAGAGCTGACCAGATAACCAAGTATGATTAAAAACATACAGTGGCTTTATGGCCAAATGGATAAGACAGACAGTACACATCAAAGATACATAGATTATTGATTTGTGTGAAATGAACTGACATTCCGGTAAAAACAATCCAATTCCAACATTCCGATTAAGCGGACAAATGTATATTGGCAAAAAAAGTTAACTGTGTAAAATAACTGTAAGTCAAATTAAGTCCAGTTTACTCATGCAAACTGAAAACGTTTTCTTGTGCAACTGTTCTCGGATGGAATGAGCCAAACCCTAACACAACCTAACACCTAATCTTAACCCAACAAGTGTAATACCTAATCTTATCTCTGACCCTAGCCACCGTGGTGTAATGCCTAATTATTACTAATGCCAACTGACTTGATTGGATTTGCTTTTATACTTGTAGGCCTGTATTATTTATGATCTTGCTCTTTGCTCATGCCCAAGCCAATCTCGCTACACCCTCTGATCTCACTAATCAGTTGTGAATAATGCCTCTGAGCACTTTGGTTTCTTCCATAGGGTCCCAATTATGAGCCATTAGTCAACCAAAAGAGAAAGATGGAGCAGAAAAACAGATGCAATGGAGAGTATGTACACAGCATGATATAGTACTAGATAACAGGAAAGAATAACACTGGATAGTATATTATACTTAGCTAGGTGTGTTGCATGACATTTAAACCTTACATATAATAATCATACAATGGCAATTCTATCTAACTGTGTAACATAATGTAACTGATACAATACTGATATAAAGTGTGCAACTTGCATTCCGATACTGCCTTGCCCTTCAATTGTAGATTCACTCGAATGACATTTGGTGTCACTTTGGCTGTCGAAAAGTGCATGTGCACCCCCTGGGCCTTGAAGTGACACTGATAGGTTGATTGATGTGAGAATAAAAACAACTAATGACCTGCCTATGTAGTCGAACACCCCCCTAGTCTTTCCATGCAATCGAGATGTACCATGCTGTATTCTGACTGACAAAGCCATGTAGTGCACTCCTGAGAGAGTCAAGGTTGTTTGAAGTCTTCCACAAAGCACAAAAGGTGATGGATCGTTATCCAAGTCTCCTAGTCATCAGCTGAGACAGCAATGTCATGAGACTCAAATTTCTAAGACAAAAACAATGCAAAGAAGGTCTTTCATTTTCTTGTAGGTCCTGTGGAAATTGTGTCGCTTTACATTCCACAAGAAAGTTAATGTAATGTTAACTTGGAACCAATGCAATTGTTGGGATAACCTACAAATAGTAAATAATAGCAGCTTTATTCTTTATAGCCTGCCTGCTCCATCTGCTGATTATATACTATATCATGGGTTGTTTGTTATGTGCTATCATATTGTACTTTACTTTACATAAGATTTACTTTCTCACAATAAGAAACCTATTGTGATGTATTTAGTAGGTCTACGATTAAGTACCATTTAGTTTGAGTCTACACAGCCATTCAAATTCATCACCACTAATTTCTTTGTTCTTGCACTCATAGTTGGCATTGGAAAAACAATTTATCGGGTTTTATTATCGTAATATATCCAGTCACATCGGAGTAAAACAATAACCCGGCTATTCCTTTATTGAGCCCGTCATTGAAAACCCATCAGTGTCTTGTTAACATACATAACTATTAGACTTATAACGATCAAGTTAGCAACAACTGAAACTAAATGTACACTCTGACAATCAAGAAGCATGTTCAGAAGTACTAAACAGAGGTTTGTGGGTTGGGTAAGATATAATGGTTGCCTAGTCAAATATTTTGGGGGAAATGATGCAGTTAGGATACAAATGTAAGGTATTAGACAGACGTTTTGGCAGGTTGAGTTTATTTAAGTTGGGTCACTTAAAGTCAGGCAAATTGATATTGGAAATAAAATTCCAGTGAAAATGCCTAATATTAAATTCTACAAACGTTTGGTACTGATAGTCTGTACTGATATTCTAATTGAAATCTGCTGTATTTTCTTCAAGAGGGGTCTCAAAATATGCATGCACTATTGCTATGACTTAAAGGAAAACCTCACTGCATATAGACTGCTCTTTTTTCCTTCATTTTCGCAATTGCTTTCTTATCACCCAAATACAAACTCTGCAACTTCATTTATTTTACCCGCCCCCATTACAACGTTACTACACTTTGCAGCAGAGAGACAATCCAAACTTATAATGTGTATTGATCTTTGTTTGTCCCTTCAGCCAAAATATCTGCTCAGCAGTTCAGCGTAGTTCTCATCCATATTTCAACTATAAGTGAAGCAAGAAAGCCTTGGCAAGGGTTTGCTCACATTAAGGAAATGTATTTGACACATAAACTTTGTGTTTTCAAGAAGTGGGTGAAAAGGAACCTGTCGTTTAAATCACGTTTGATCAAAAATAATTTAGAGCTTTCAAATGTTTTAGAGGTGAAGTTCTGCAAATGTGAATCCAATATGGCCTTGAATACAAAAATACATCTATTGTTTCCCCTGTACAGATTATGGTGGCCGTTTAATTACTTTCTCATTTGTAGGAGCGCTACCCAATGTTCTGTTTATTGCACCCCAATTCATTACCTTCATAGGGCCAATGTGTTTGCGGTGACATGGCAAATACAGTGTGTCCTTCATTTCAAATTAAAATGGACTCAAATTACGAATTATATAGAAACTGTCACTGTTTAACTTGTCAAAACCAACATTTGTAAACTGTTTCCTTTCAATGCAAAGCATATGGTTGTTTAAGCAACAACATCAATCCAAAGTGATTCACAGAATAGCTCACATTATAAATCAACTGGCATTTAATTAAGATAATGATAGACCCTTCACTCTGTAATCACGAAGAGCCAACTGAACTACCTGGCATGGCAGCCAAGTAGGTTCTTCAGAGAGACAAAGCAAAAGTAACAACAGCATTCAACACTTCAGTAAGCAATATCCGAAATGGCTGCCTTTTATCACAAAGGTGATAAACATTCGTCTAGGATTGGTTTCTGTGGTCAATAACCCTGCCAACCATGTACAGTCCTTCAGTGTGTGTGAATATATATTTATATATATATAACCATCAACCCAATGTCAGTAGTTAGGCCTAATTTCCTGTCGCCCCACACTTGACCCTCTAGTCAATCTGAAGTTTCTCCCTCTGTCGAACATTGTTTGAACTACAAGGATTTGACCGCAGACTCTTTTCGATTAACGCTCGTCCAGAGATTTCAACTGGAATGCAAAACAACATTCTATCATGTTCTGCTTGAAGGGCACATTCAATTCAAAATCCTCCTGAGTTTTAACCATTTTCCTGCTAGTCTTGATGTATTGATTTAATTAATCAAGAGGCCCTTGAAACAAAGAATTGATCGGAAGTAAGTGATTATCTTTAGCAGGTTTTCGTAGAAGCGAGAGTAAGCACTTTGTGGCAGATAAGACAACAGATTGGTTGAACTGGACAACGGTTGTCATGAATGTGCTTGCAGGCTAATTAAAATAATGTGATCCAGGAAGCAAACACACACTGCAGGCAATACATACCTGATTAGTTTTTAACAATGTCCTACAGTATTTCATGTTTATCTTCCATTTAAATGTGTTTTCAATAAAAAAAAGTAATGTCTAACTATTAAGAGTTGAGGCTTGTTCTAGTAAAGCCAAATGAGAATCCTATTTGATCACTTTAATTAGAGGTTTTGACTCCTTCAGCTGAAGATATTGTTATGCATAGCTACAAGGTCATCATGCACTCATTACAAAAGCCTATTCAATTCTCCATTTTACAGTATTTATACAGATAATCTAGCTGGATAACACTATATTTTGAGCTAATATAGCTAGTGGTCTAGCTTGCTGTTAATTACCAGTCATAAACTGCTTTCCTATTACAGTCTGATCATATGCAAAGTTCAAAGACACATTTCATATTATGTGCAATATGTTAGTATTTACAGGCAGATGTGCATGTAATGAGCAATGCACCCTTCTGTCAGCATAATATTTATCATCCAAGGAACTTCCGTTTTCAATTGTAGTCCACCACGTGAATTTTTGATGTTGTTCTGGACATTCCCCTGCACATCATCATTTACTAGGACACAGTAGTTGCCAAGGTAGGAGGCATCAAAAAGTCAGTGTAGAAAATGCAAGAAATGCAATTACAGAGAATGTTATTGGAGTAGACCTGACTAAAAAGTCTACAGTAGTTGTATAAAGCCACACGGTATACAATTGACACCAACCTAACCCAGAACTTGATAAAGAGACTCACACTGTGTAATATCATACAAAAGAGCTGTGCAAGGTCATTGTTTGGGGTTGGCGGAGATCATAAATATATTTGGTTTGTAATCAATGGGTTCTAAGCTTGACACCAGCCGGGTGCAACCCTTTTTTGTAGTACCATAAATATAACCTGAACCATAACCACAGGAGTAGAATGTCTAAGCTTTGCCATCTTTGGAAATTGGGCACATTTGTTAGCCGGAAGTGTGGCTTAAGAGACTTTGATTTTCCAATAGATCAGAGTACAGTACGCACTTATAGTTTCAGAATAGCCATGGGTTTTTCCTAACTTGTGTGATAGTTTTGAAATCCAGCACATCAATTTAGTCATTGAAAGTAATTAAATATAATTATCTACCCTAACATTCCCAAACACATATTAGAATACAAATAATAATAATGTACACCTTGATTTTTAAGCAGAAAATCTTTACAATGTGAGTTGTAATTAAGCTCAAATCAAAGCTATAACCAGAATAATGAGCCAGTGATCATAATGTAAACTTTGTATTTACATTAACTGTTTTATCTTACAGCAACAGTCCATGCCAAGTGGATCTGGATTGAAATACATTTGCAAATTGGCTTCTTTCATGCAGCACTTGTGGACTAATTTCACTAAACCTTAAACAAATGAGTTTGGTTGGAGCAATCCGGCTCACTATAGCCTCCCTCAAAAACAATGCTGTATTTCTGTTCATATTTGCATAATAAAAGTTGGTAAATCAGCATTCACACCTACATTAACACTAAAAGTTAAAATACAAATACAAAAAATGTATTTATAAATAGAAACTCCCGGATACTCCCTTGTCACCATGCACTGAATTGCATAATGGTGATCACTGCAGGGATTGTTCAGATGTTTTATTTGAGTCTACACGTTTCAAAGCACAACAGTATTTTAATTGATCATTCAAATATCGAGTTTGGAGGTCCCCACGAAACCAAGCCAAAATTATCCATAAGGTTTAAATGAGAGATGAATTAACAGAGTAAATCTAGTATTGCATGGTAGGTGGGATATTTGTATGTTACAGTCACCACCCTGCATTTCCTCTCACAAAAACTCGTATTATGGCAGTAGTGACAGACACTGGTGGAGAAGGAGCTTGATTTCATGAATGGTTTCATTAATCATCAAAAACTCCATCCCTCTCCATGTTCCATCCTCTCTGTATTCTTCAAGATATTCCACAATATCTGTTTATCCTCTACTATCTTCTCTGCATTATTCAGCACACACTTTCTCTCTAAAAACGTGGCAAACACAAAAATCATAGGTCCTTAAACCAGTTCTCCTGACTTCAACTTGCTTGCTTCCAGTAGGATGCAAGACCTGCTACCAACTCCCTGCAAGCAACGTCTCCACAATTCAGGCGTTTCGAGCAGTGAAATACACAACAAAAACGAGTATTTCAAGGCACGGCAGGAGAGTATAGTTCAACAGATAAGTATTACTGTACCCGTCACTCTACAGACTCTTTTCGGCATGCTTATATAGCTCATAAACACCTCATGCCAGAAACAAAGCTAGTAAACCTATTTGGCAGGACTGACCGGAGCTCAAGTAGCATCTAAGATTAGCCATTGTGCGTATTCATCCCTCTTCTTTTCAGAACCACAAAGGATAAAGTAAAATAAAAGCCATGATTCCCGACTTACCTAGTGTTGAGACTCAAGGCTGGACATAGAAGCAGGAGGTAAATCGCTTGGATGAATTTCATAGCTTTGTCTGGCACTCACACTCCGTTTCTCTCTCCCCTTCAATTTGCTTTCTTTTCACCCTTTCGTTGTCTCGCTCCCTCTATCTCTCTCGCTGCTCGTTCACTGGCTGGCTGGTAGGATTGGTAGCACAGTCAGTGCGCATACACGCAGACATACAAACGTAGAGATGCAGACAGATGCAACACTGTGGTTTCTGTGCGAGGGAGGATCTCTAGCTTTAAATAACACACAGGGATACAGACAGACTTATTAATTGGAAAGACCGGGAGGGGCAAAATCAGAGGGAGACAGGAGAGGGATTTGGAGATGGCACTGTGATGTCAGCATCCAATTCAGCCACTGGTGGTGAGAGGCTTTCTTTCCCATTATCCTGTGACGAATTCCCTCGGCGACGCACCTCCACAATCATATCAATCAGAACCTATTATTATCAGTACCCCAAGGGACAATAGGAACAATTATTGGAGCATGTGGACTAAAGACAAACAAATACTGAGTCCATTATCAGGAACTGTGATTCAGCTCTAATTGGGATGCTCATAATGTCCAGTTTACTTAAACCCAACAGGTGAATGGCTGATAAAGAGACAAACTAATTACATGGCCAGGTATGTGAAGATATAATTACACTCCCCCTGCCTCCCACCCTCCTGTTGACAGACTTATAATAATAATAATAATAATAACGTACACCTTCAATACTAAGCAGAAAATCTTTACAATGTGAGTCTTTTTGTAATTACGTAAGCTCAAATCAAAGCTATAAGCAGAAAAATGAGCCAGTGATCATAATGTAATCTTTGTATTTTTCCTGTTGACAGACTTGAATACTTTAACCAACATCTTACTTTTGAATGTTCAATATGAGTAAAGTTCAGCTATTGGTAGAACAAGGATGAAAATGTCCAATAATAAGGATATCTTCCTCTCCAATTTCACACACTTATTTTTTCACTCCATTCCATTTTGGTATTTCTGTTTTACCTAATAAAAGATTTAGAGAGACTGGTGCTCTTCACCACTATGTAGTGGATTTCGAGCATGTTCTGAGTGAGGCTCCAAGCTATGAAACACAGACGGAATATTAAACAGTCCTTACAAATGTGGAGGTCACACACCATAAGCATGATGAATTATTTTTATTATGGATGTAATAGATTTTGGAGTCCATTGTCCCTCAGTTGTAGCCCGATGCCTAATTTTGAACGACTTCCACTCATTTATTTGGTCTAATTAGACGACCGTGCATGGAAACCCTCAGTGACCACATGTAATGAGTGCTGTAGACCACAACTTGCTTGGCTACCAGGGATAGTGTCCACACTAGGCCACCGTAATCTGTCTTAATCATGTAGCACATTAGCCTGAAAGCATTAGCTTGTAGCATTTCAAGCAATAATGAAGAATTATTGTCAAATGGCAAAATTAGGCTGTTTGTACACTGTGTTAGAGATGTTGGCTGAGGTAATTCCCTGAAAATGTTTATCAAGTCAAGACTCTTGCATAGTGAAGTTACACAGTATGGGTTATGTTTTTGCTTGAAAAACATATGTTTAAGGTTAGGTTTCCTCTAGGATTAGAGTGCAGAATACTGAAAGTGAGAAGTGGAATTTAGAGTGGGACTCTCAAGTGCTCACTGGGAAGCTACATTTGTTTCAGAACTTCTCCACAAGAAGGCTTACGGTTTCTAGACTAATGGTTTTGCTATCTGTCAGGGAGAATGATGATTACTCAACTCTCCAGCATTATTGTTGATGTTGATGTTAAAAGCCTTTGCAGTCTCAGGCAAAACGTTTTTTGAAGAAGAAACATGACACAAAAATGATATCACAAAATTACATTGTTCTTAAAATGAAATTCAGATGTCTTCACATGGTAACAATTCCTGTTAACATTCAGTTTCTCTGCAATAATACATCTACTGTTTCTCCTGACTTACTGTATTTAAACTGATACCCTAAACACGTCTCACAAGTAAGGAATCTTATGGAGTTTTTTTTACTGTATTCATAGACTTAGAAGTTAAAGATGGCAAGACTGTTTACATTAACATTTAGCAAGTAAGTAGCAGGTAAGTAGGGTGAAGTGCCTTGCCCAAGGACACAATGTCATGTGCACCGGCGGGGAATCGAACTGGCAACCTTCAGATTACTAGCCCGTAGCTCTAACCGCGCAGCCAACTGACTCCCCTATTGATACATCTAACGTTCTGAAATAGTAACATTAAAATTACAACTTATAAAAACCAGTCCACAGTCCACAGCAAGATGCCTGACTGTAGGCACTATAAAGACTGAGTTTGAATTCATAAAAAAATTAGATCCCTACTATACACTTTACTTACCAAGTCAAAAATAAAGTGATACATAAAAAAAACATGGACAGAAGGGGACACCAGTATGAGAACAGTATCAGAAAAGCTTTAGACATTAGACTTGCCATCATTTATATTTCATTGAGCTATCATGACTGTTTTGAGGATTTTCATTCTACATTCAGCAAAATTATTTTCTGGAACAGTACATTAGTTCTCAATTCCTCATTAGTCTACACACAATACGAAGCAAAAACTTATATGCACAACAAGAAAAAATCAATGCCACATTCAGATCCTTTATTCAGTACTTTGTTGAAGCTCTTTTGACAGCGAATACAGCCTTGAATTCAGCCTTGAACATCTCACAACATCTCAGAACTTCTCCACAAGAAGGCTTACGGTTTCTACACTAATGGTTTTGCTATCTGTCAGGGAGAATGATGATTACTCAACTCTCCAGCATTATTGTTGATGTTGATGTTAAAAGCCTTTGCAGTCTCAGGCAAAACGTTTTTTGAAGAAGAAACATGACACAAAAATGATATCACAAAATTACATTGTTCTTAAAATGAAATTCAGATGTCTTCACATGGTAACAATTCCTGTTAACATTCAGTTTCTCTGCAATAATACATCTACTGTTTCTCCTGACTTACTGTATTTAAACTGATACCCTAAACACGTCTCACAAGTAAGGAATCTTATGGAGTTTTTTTTACTGTATTCATAGACTTAGAAGTTAAAGATGGCAAGACTGTTTACATTAACATTTAGCAAGTAAGTAGCAGGTAAGTAGGGTGAAGTGCCTTGCCCAAGGACACAATGTCATGTGCACCGGCGGGGAATCGAACTGGCAACCTTCAGATTACTAGCCCGTAGCTCTAACCGCGCAGCCAACTGACTCCCCTATTGATACATCTAACGTTCTGAAATAGTAACATTAAAATTACAACTTATAAAAACCAGTCCACAGTCCACAGCAAGATGCCTGACTGTAGGCACTATAAAGACTGAGTTTGAATTCATAAAAAAATTAGATCCCTACTATACACTTTACTTACCAAGTCAAAAATAAAGTGATACATAAAAAAAACATGGACAGAAGGGGACACCAGTATGAGAACAGTATCAGAAAAGCTTTAGACATTAGACTTGCCATCATTTATATTTCATTGAGCTATCATGACTGTTTTGAGGATTTTCATTCTACATTCAGCAAAATTATTTTCTGGAACAGTACATTAGTTCTCAATTCCTCATTAGTCTACACACAATACGAAGCAAAAACTTATATGCACAACAAGAAAAAATCAATGCCACATTCAGATCCTTTATTCAGTACTTTGTTGAAGCTCTTTTGACAGCGAATACAGCCTTGAATTCAGCCTTGAACATCTCACATTTTCATGTGTCATGCACCTGTTCAAATGACTAATGTCAGGTGTTGTGTGGTCCACCACTATGTTGCAGAAACTGCCCAGAATGTTTCTGTCAAACATTGCTAAACTTTCTTATAAAGGCATCCCTTTATGCTCTGTTCGCCTACACATAAAGCGCTCAGACCAATAGAAGACTTCCTAAACTATCTACAGTTTACCTTTCATTATATGGCCCCCAAAAAAACTGTAATTAGTCTTTACAGTGCTGCTAAGTTTGGTGTTGTAGAGGGATTTTACTCTGCAATCTGGTTATTAGGTCTACTTTTCACAAGGTTTGTATAGCTCTATAAAAACCACAGATGGAAGCTGATAGGATAGGGACAGTTTGGAGAACTTCCTTTTTACATTTTAGTGCTTATTGCCAGGAAAGAAACGACAATCCTATTGAATCTGCATTAAAGCTCTACACAATAAGAGCTCTCTGTAGTGGTGTAATATAATTTGTATGAGATAAGATATGGTGAAAAGACATACACATAAGTTCTCTGTTTAACACTTTTTATTGGTGTTTTTTGGGTAATCAATACAATTATACAATTTACACATCACAAATCTAATGGTAATACCCCTACCCACAATAAGACCCACCCACCCCCAACCAGCCTGCCCCATGCAGCAGAAGTAAATACAGTAAGAGAGAATTTAGAATGTATATATATAGAGAAATATTAGAGTATTACATTACAATTACATACAACAATGCTGCAAAACAAAAAAGAGAAGTAAGAAAAATATAAAAGGGAGAAAGAGGGCAGGGAGTTGCCATCTAATCTTTCTCTTGTAGTGGGCTTTGTATGCTCTCATAGTACGACAAAAAAGGGGTCCAGGTTCTCTCAAAGCTCTGTGTGGAACATTTCAGAATATATCTGATTTTCTCCAGTTTCAAGAAAGACATGGTGTCTCTAATCCATCTACTGAATGTGGGTGGTTTTCGTTCCTTCCATAAGAGTAGTATCAAACGTCTGGCAAGCAGAGAGGTGTACACATAAGTTCTCGAAGAACCATAATACAAGGTCAAAGTCAGCCAGTGTTTTTGTAAACATCTGTCAGCATCTTAACTGCTGACAGATGGACGGCTTAGTACATCCCTTCTGAACCTGGCTAATATCAGAAGTCTCAGTTAAATTCTGGTCAAGGAAAGTGTACCTTCACATAATAGCACATTCCACATGTTTTTCAAAAGCAAGGCAGTTAATGTTAACTAGGGAGGAAGGTAAGGGGAGCAAGGTTAGTGTGAATTTATACTTTATCAATTTTTATAAGGCCAATTCCCCCTAACCCCTTTTCAAATAGCTATACCTGTCAGTGTGTTATGCATCAGCTTGCAGAGTGAGCTGTTGCTGGTTTTAGACAACCGGCTAAAAGAATATCTGTCACAGAATCTTTGCAAAGTAAAGAGCAAGGTATGTTCCCAATAGACTGGTCCTAACCAGACCCTCTTACATTTCATTTGTACAGAAGCCAAATCGAAATTGAGCGGAAGTACGTAGGAGGGCAGAGCCAGGCTATCTATGTTCCCAAGGGATAGCGGACCAAAAATACATATGAACATAATTTTACACTTCATTTGCCAGTTTCATTTAGACAATTTTAGCTATAGAACCAGGTTTGTAATTAGTATTGTTTGATTAGTTTTCATGAATCCATTAATACTCAATGCTTAATATGGCAGAAAATAATCGTAATAGGAGGTAAGCGAAGGCAAATTCCAATTCCTATGAAAATTAGATCATGGCACTACTGGCAGTACTCCTATGTGACCCACAGCAGATTATAAATCACTGATAGAGAGACGTCTCCCCTTATCTATTAGCACTGGCTTTAGGTCAGATATGCCTCCTTGTTTCTTCATTGCCTGTGTAACACAAATGTAAGGAAATCATGCTTCATCGGCCATAATATTAAATGTATCCCTATAACAGACATTCAAAGTATTCCCTGTCCTGCATGTGTCATGCATTGTGTCTCTTGTTTTTCTCCAACAGTCAGTCACTAGCCAACCTTTGCTGCCATCTATGTGTATGGGAGTGCACCTTGTGGGTGGTACTGAGTGGAACACAGATCATTTTGAAATGCTACTTTAATTAATTATTTAAGTTAATCCTAGTGGAGCAGCCTGAGGCATTGAAAACATACTTTTTAATGATGAAATACACTATATTGCCAAAAGTATTCGCTCGTCTGCTTTCACACGCATATGAACGTGAGTGACATCCCATTCTTAAATCATAGGATTTAATATGATGTCGGCCCACCCTTTTTAGCTATAACAGCTTCAACTCTTTTAGGAAGGCTTTCCTCAAGGTTTAGGAGTGTGTTTATAGGAATTTTTGACCTATCTTCCAGAAGTGCATTTTTAAGGTCAGACAGATGTTGGACGAGAAGGCTTGCAGTCTCCACTGTAATTCATCCCAAAGGTGTTCTATCGGGTTGAGGTCAGGACTCTGTGCAGGCCAGTCAAGTTCTTCCACACCAAACTCGATCATCGATGTCTTTATGGCCCTTGCTTTGTGCACCTGAATTCACTGATTTGGATAGCCGAGTAAAAACTTTTGGTAATATAGTGTATGTCTTATTTACAGTAAGAAAGACTGCAGATAAATGTAAAATGTCTTGCCTCATAAAGATAGAACCTGTAGCTATGTGACAGGGGACGTACATCTGCTGAGATGGTGAAGTCAGGAGACTCATAGTAATGTGAATGGACAGACATTATCTTGACCGTATGTTCTGCCTCATGACAGCTCTCTGTCCTAGAAACCCTACTGAGTCATAGTAGTTTAGATAGTTTAAATATCCTTTCCTTGATAGATTGGCAAAATGTCAGGGGACCCCCTGGTCTTAGATAGACCACCCTGTTAACATTGGTGATTGGAGTTATCAGGAAGATAACTGGTTGAAGTGACATCAACTGGGGGTTGGATAAAGGTGTGAAACAGGATGCAGGCCCTGCACAGCAGTTCTTTCACGAGGTGGCCCTGAACTACAACTCAGGTCTGATGATAACTCCTAACACGTGTGCCAGGCCATGGGTTTCCAGTCGACGGACAAGACACCTGGGTCGGTGGGCAAGTGAGAGCTGGCACGGCGACTTGAACAAGGTCCAAACTCTGGCTGCAGCTGGCTGTCTGGTGTCTTCTGGACATAGTTGTGTGGGATGATCTCTCTCTGGCAGGGGAGGCCCATAGCTCAGCAGGCTCAACCAATTCCCCCATCTCCTGGGATGTGGCAGGAACTTGGGGAATTGGTCACGCAGTGTACCACTTGGCTATATATTAGGGACAACTACTAACAATTATTGCACTGTACAACTGGTTGTTTAGATCAGGAAATTAGTTTGTGTGGTCACATTTAATGATATACAATGGGATATTCGGTTTGAGAAAATTGTATTCCTTACGTTTACCAGTTGAAAGCAATCTAAGAGTGTTAATCGCTTGCTACAGTAGCTTATCTAGCCAATTTCAATTAGCTAAATTGTACATTTTCAGAGCCTTGCCACCAGAATATAGTTATAAGTGCTTTCATCCAGAAGATGGTGCCATAGGATAAGTCTACCATTTCCTTTTTGAAAGAGGCTAGGTTGACATTCCAATCCTGTCAAAGTTAGAGGCTACTTCACAAATTCCTGTTCTTAAAGAATTGTCTATAAATGAATCCTTAAAAATATTTTATACCAGCATAGTCAGATCATAGACTATTCTATCTTATTAAATTGTAGCCAACAGCTCATTTGAATACTGCTAAAAGAAACTCTTGATAATAATGTCATTGTAGGGCCTCTAGTACCAAATAATGATATGCAAAAAAAATAAAAGAAACATAAAATATGCAACATGTCTGACACATAATTGTTTTAAAGTTATGCTCTGGAGATGTTGCTGTGTATGTTTTTGGATGGATTCAAATTGTACGCTAAGCATGTTAATGTGTTGTGGCTGTTGTAAGTATATTGTTGTACAAGTGTACAAAACCTAGAGTCAATGGGAAAACAACAAATGTTTTAAAATGCAGCATTTGCAAATTTGGCTTGGGTGGAACGAGTACATGTCACCTGCTTTGTTTCTGTCCACTTGCAAGGGAAACATTTCACTTAATTGTATCCACAATTTATCATTGTTATGATTCACTGAGCATTACATTGGTACCTACTTACTGTCCCATCACTCTTTGCTTTGTTTGCTCTTGAATCAAAGCCATTCCTCAGAGAGGCCTGGGATGCTATATTTCAGAAATCGAATGAGCCAGCACCAAATCCCCGGTGTTGTTTGATATCTGCTGTACCTTAGCACCCGCAACATCCTGAGTGGGCTGTTCCCTGTGATTCAATTTGTAGTTCCACCTTGGCAATGAGACTGAGATTCCATCCATCCTGTAATGAGGTCATTCACTTTCCTTTGATGCAGTGAGAGGTTGACCAGTTTTGTAACTTGAGGTGGCAGCCATAGCCTGGAAGACTGAGTCACACACCAAACCCCAGGACAACAAGAGCAGTCTACGGGACTACTTTCAAGCTGTTGATAATATCTTAACCTCTGTCTCACTCGATATGTCCTTACGGAACTGTCTGTTTTGTGAGAAGATAATTGAATTCTTGATTGATGTAATTTCCTACCATTGGTGTTCAAGACAAACAGCACAGAAAAGCAAGGCATATGGTTCTAAAGAAAAAACACTGGTTCAGAATTTTGTTTTTTTACATTTATTATTTAAAGATGTACAGTACATGCATAATATAGAATGAAACATATTGTGTTTGACAAAAATAATTATACTGTACTGTACTGTCAATCAGACTTGATGCAGGGCATGACCAAAAGGCCAGGCTTCCCGAAGATCATCACAGTTTTCTGAACAAACTCTGGAAACATATGTTACCGAGGAGTTTGACCTCATATGGAAGCAACCGTCATGTTCTCCCACTGGGAAAATATGAATGTGCAGCAAATAAGATTATCATTTTCTAGTGAGTAGAAGAGGGAAGCTAAATAAAGCTGGAAAAAGCCTTGAGTCCTGAGTCTCCTGGGAAGTTGGACAAAAGATCAGGATTTGATGCAGGTGGCGTTCAATAATTCATGGCTTTGTAAGACTCACTTCAAGTTATGAAAGCTGTATGTGGCAGCCAATCTTTTTCACTTTTGCACTGCTAGTAGACATCTTGCCATATTTCTATTATTTCCGATATGATACACCTCTGTTTGGTACTTTTACATGAAACTAGATTTAGGTGACCCTTTGGTTGGTTAAAAGCTGCACTATAGTCCCTTCACACTTGTTTCAATATTTTCTAGTGTAGTTTTGTCTTTGTCACTGTTTATGTTCCCCCTTTGTGCTTCCCCTACCTCCAATGTAAATATGCATTACATACCATACTTCATTTGTTCTGTTTGTGCGTTGTTTGTGTTTACTATTGATCTATTTTATTTTGCAACATATATTCTGGGCAACTACAGTCATTAGATTGTCAATTTCTCTCCTCCCTCAGTTCATCCCAAACCTATATTAAGGTTACATATTTATTTAAAACGTGCAGGAAATACAGCCCCCAATTACAACACCTCCTTAAAACCTGGTACCCTGAGCACTAATCTCCCATGAACACACCGGAAACACTCCTGCCAAACACCACCAATCTGGTCGCCCACTCTTGCATTCCCACAGCCCGTGTCTCTGCCTTACACTCATACACCCTCAGTCATACATCCTTGCTTGTAACATGGCGGAGGTACATTTGTCTGATGATTACTACGCTCTGGATAATAGGATGCATTAATCATATGACAGCGACAGGAAATGATGTGGGAATCTTGGCAGCTAAAATACAGAAAGCGCTAATCTTCTCTCTCCTCTTTTCTCTTCTGCTAGTACAATGCCATGCTCAAATTCCTCCAATTAACAGAAATCTCTACCTTTCCCTTTGCAACTCTGAAATACTGAGACACATTAAATGTGGTTTTTAATTACTGACAGCACGTGATTCTAGCAACCTCCACCCCACCATCTATGCACACACACACACACACCACCTTTATTTTCTTTGCTGTGTCTCTCCCCCATGCTCCTTCCCACTCTCTTCATCTGTCTGCTGCTTCCTCATTCTGTATATTTTCCTCTTTGTCTTTCCTCAATCCCCTTCACTCTCCCCAGCTAATTTGAATCAAGTTGGAAATGGGGACATTCAAGTAAACAGCATTCATAAGATGCTGTCATTGCAATCAGAGAGCATTTCTTTATCTATTTCTTTCCTCTGTTACCTACCCCTCCCTTCTTGTCTCCCAATACACTGCAGCTCCTCCTTCTACCTTGCTCAGCAACGGCCCCTCCCTCCCTTCCTTTCTTTCTCTCTCTCTCTTTCTCTCTCTCCCTGTCTCCCTCACACTGGTGCCTCGCTCAGCTAGGTGCAGCATGTATGTAAGCGTGTGCAAGCCACCGGAGCCTCTGTTTACATGTGAGCCTATCAGTGTTGCCGGATTTAGCGCATCTGGAGGACAGAGAAATCTCTCGTGCCCCTCGCCCAGGGACCCTAATTGTTTTATCTTTCCTCAGGAATTCGCTTTTTCCATTTGAATCCCTCCCAATGGCCACTTCAATCCCTCTCTCCCCCCTCTCTGATGAATTTTGGATTTCCTCGGCAACATGGAGCAGCTTGAATTAGAATTCTCCGCATGACGATCCTGGTAAGGACTGTGTCTGTTCCTTTGGCTTTAAGCACTGATGCACTGAATCAGATTTATTATGGTGCAGTGCTGGGGTAGAATCACCGGAGAAGAAATTAACGACTGCAAAAATTTGAAAGGACAGAAAAAGAGGGCATGATTTATTCAATATTTAGCTCAAATTATTTTTGCTGTGTCATCCCAATGCAATGTTTTGTGGTCCTATGTGTAAATGCAGCTCACTGATTGCATGCATGTGGAAATGTATGTACTGTATGGGAGCGAGAAGGAATGTGTGTTTGTTCATGTGTATTTCTGTATGTGTGTGTTTGCACCTGTTTGTTTTTTATGTGTTACGATGCCCCTACATGTGTGTTTACCAGTGTATTGCTTCGATGTTCATCTGTATGAAAATCTGTGTGTGCACCTGTGTCTGTGTATTCCAACAGTATTTGCAGGGTGAGCAACGGAGTGTTCAAGCTTTTTGTTTCTGATTGAATGCTTTACCATACTGATTGTTGTTCCCTTCTAATCATCTCTTATTAGCGTTTTTTAGGGGACCATAAACGCGTCTGGCCTAACATCTTTTTGCTTTGGTTATGTAAATGCACCTATTTAATCTCAAAGCATTTGCTGTATTCATTCCCTGGGGTTAAATAATATCATAAAGGTATTTCAAGTGCCACAGGTTGCAAGGTGGGGGTGGGTGGAATCTTTGTTCCATTATGTATGTAGGTCAAACAATCCAGTCATTTCCTTTCATCTTGCAGCCTTTACTATTTGCATTCTTCATAATGGTGTCTGCAGTATGCTGGCATAGACTCCTATGCTCCCATGTTAAGCGTGCAGCACTACAGCTGCAAGCCATAGGTTGACACATCAGGTGAAGTGTTTGCTTATGCACAGAGGCGCCACAATGTTTGATGTTCTCTGAGACTCCCAGAAATAGGTTAGATTAAAAAAAGTGTGTTCAACCTTCAACTAATGTGCTGTAATCATTTAATATAAAACATTAATTATCACTGCTTGGACATGAGAAACCACATTTTACCCCCAAATCAATATTGTTTAGGGTTAAAGTACCCAACGTGCCAAGCCCAACATGAGTTTATCTTTTGCATGGCCCAATATTACAGTTGTCTGACCCATAAACATGCATCATCAGCTATGCTGATTCAATGAAATACATGCATTATGTAATTGTCAGTTCATGAATTGCCTTTTAAAACCATGTCCGTGCAACCCCATTCCAGATTGTTTCAATACACTTTCCGCTGGTGTATTTATGTAGATGTTTGCAGAATTGTGACACATCAGACAGGAAGTAGTCAACTCAAAACTGTTCTGACTCTGTAAGCCAACCAAAGCACAATTACTGTTACACTACAATTTTATCTATTGCTTTAATCTTCCAATTTGATTTTATGGCAGCCTTTGTAAAATTTCCCATTGGGTACATCTTTTTCCCCCAAATTATTTCAAACATGTATATAGACTCTTTGCAATTCCAAGACGGAGTACTATACTACAATTTGATTAATCAGGTTATGTGGTTTCAAATTGAAATCTGTACTGAAAAGTACAGATGTAAATGTACTTTAATGTATTGCATACAAGTGATCACATGCTTGGTCATATAATAATATAATACTATTTAAAATCAATATAATGGATGATATTAATGATGAGAAATTATCTTTCAAAGAGACCTCTTTGATTGTCGTCTACTGTAGATGATTAAATCCTGATGAGATCTATATTTTTTGTCATTGTATGGTTAGCCAACATGAAGGCATGATCTCATGTCTTATATATTACACAGTACATCCATATACTGTATCATGTTATACAGTTAATAAACTGCCTGTCCAAATGATATGATCGGCTGTAAACTCAAGCATTTAATGAATTGAAAATGTAACGCAGTGCAGTATACATCCCTGCATTATGCAGATTTAGTATACGACTGTCTTTCTTCATGTTCTAGGTAGGATAATTCTGCTTTTACCGAGTAACACAGGGATAAAATGGAAGGATCATATGGATAATGGTCTATTTTTGTCACCCCAAAGAGACAGGGCCGTCAAGATGGTTGGACTTTCTGTAAATAACGGCAGCAGGACTTATTGACAGAAGCCTCTGAAATCAGGACATGGCAGCACAATCGTCTATAAAATGGCAGCAACTGGTTATTGAGGGGGTCCAACTGACAAAAGGAACCTCTAGAATTAGGGCATTGCAACATAATAGTTATTTTCTGTCACTATTAAAAGGAGACACAATAAAGAAGGTCAGACAACATGTATGGTCCAGCCTGGTGACAGGAAGAGATGAGAAGACACCAGGCAGATCAGTCAGAGAGGACTCAATCTCATTTTCCATAAATGTATTCAGAAGGTCACAGTGCTGCTCCTCAGCAGCAGCCTCCCCCATTTAAATTTAATCATAACAGCTTTATGTAAAATATGAGACAGCCATAGAGGCAGATAGGGGGTTGAGTCTCCCTCTGACTCCTACACTTGACTGGTTTCATACTCAGGCATTTCTATGTATTAAAAAATGGATCCAGTGATTCTGTTCCCCCGATGTTACAATGCTGTTGTGAATATTTCAGTGAATCTAGTTGTGAGACTCTAGCGTGGAGATTTGCCTAAATTAATGTGAGGCTCACTGGTAATTATTATATGTGCGATTTCGTATGAAATCTAACAAAATCACTCATTGTACTGTCGATAAAGGGGTCTAAGAAGCTTGGCCAGTGAAGAATTGCCTCAGGGATTGCATTGAGCCCCATTTCTTTCCAATTCAACTCCAAACTAGTATCCCTGTTGGTTCAGAGGGGAAAAGGTTTGTGTAATTACCAGCTTAGGCTGAATATAGCGGTGAATTTCAAGCGGAATGGGTGTTAATGAGGAAAAGTTATTAGACATTGTCAGACAGCCGAAAGACAGATCCATGTGGAAATATTACCAATTAGACTCAGTGCAGACTTCAAACCACAAGCCATTTTATACAGAACAAAGCATCCAAATGAATTGAAACCAACTGACGGTACATGTTGACTTTCCCGTTGGTGCTTGCCGAGATGTGTCATAAACCATGGTTGTTTGCATATTGCATAAGTCTGATGTTCCCTGAATCATATATTGTATTTTGTATCTAATACTACATGTCCTGTACATCTTGTAAAGGTAATTCATGCTTTGATGATGCAGAGTGAAATGTTTCTACACTGAAGTATGCGTTTGGTTTCCTCAGTTGAAACCTTGATAATGTGATACAAGGGGTGATTACTGTACAATTTGTGGTACTGTACAAATAGTTACACTTTATAGCAACATCGACTATCCTCTTGATTTTAAGTGATGCAGTCCAGTGACTTTTTATAACATATAACTCAATCTGATTATGGTCACTGAAGAGAAGTAATAGGCATTGAACACATCAGGAATGATTGTTTTGGGTTTTTTACCTGCATGCACGGGGAACTACAGGGAGTAAAGCAAAAAATATTCCTGAAAATCAACCAAAAAGACTATTATACTGTTTTAGTATGTATTTCATAGCACCAAATTGTAATCTTATCTCAGCCCATCTTGCAATATTAACATGTACTACAGTGTAATGGGACAGTCATCTGGGATTTTGTGTTGCAGACACATGATTTGGAAGGTGAACAACATTCCCTGTTCAAATAGAGCAGTAAAAATGTATTTCCACATCATCTCAGATTCTCTCTAGAATCATCACTACCTTATGCTTGACATACATTTTTTCTGTTTACTTCAAATGTGTAAGCATTGGTCCTGGTAAAGACAGGAGCAAGACTTGAAACATCATTTGTTGAACACAGGGAAAAGATTAAACAGTTGTCAAAGTATTTCATTTTACATTCATTTGTTAAAATATTTCCCCTTGATAATTTACTGTTGAGTGGACATGGATCAAAATGTTGATCTTCTCGGTTTCTTTGCTGAAGCTGTTATGTACTTTAACTCCTGTGACTGACAAGCAAAGTGGGAACATTAGATTATTTTTTTCACAGTCTTTCTCAAGTACGGATGTAGATGTCATCATCAAGGTGTCCAGTATTTTTGCCTTAAGTCAATTTAACAGGTTCTTGTCTCTCAAAAATTCATGCTTTGATCTCAATCTTAGTGTTGTCAGCTAGCAGTCAAAGAGAGAGAAGTGAAAGAGAGAGGCTATATGTCCACTGTGATTCCTCCCAAGGTCATTGTCTAAAGAAGAGGGGGTGAATAGAGACAGGTGGAGAGAAATAGTTCCAGGGAGAGAGAGTTCTAGGATTTACATTTCAGTGGGGGGATTTTCTCCTCCGAAAGTGGAAATAAATATGATTGTGCTATAAATTCTAATTCAAACGTTTGTGATTTGAAAAGTAATTCAAAACAGAGCAATAAAACTATTGAGTCGTTTGACGTTCTTAGGATGTTTTGAATCACGTTTGAATCCTTTAATTAATCTAAATGCAATGTACTATTACACTGACTCTTACAAGTGATTTTTGAAGTGCTGGACACAATTCAGATCACTCTCATTGTGCATGTCACCACACTGCATAAAAAAAACATACAACAACTGATGCAGACTTTGAATTTGAAGCAAAATAAATAAACCATTTCAGTTAGAGAAGAAGTGGAATAGACACCTACTGGTTTGCTGTATATGTTCAAATAACAGTCCTTTGCATAGTAATGCTATAACTTTAATACAACCTGGCATTTGTAAAGTGTAATTTGAGTTTATACACCATGGGCAGAATCCTTTGACCCACCCTGTCAGTTGGATATTTTGTTCAACAAAAATGTGTCCCACACCTCACAAAACACAAGGCCGGATCAAGGACCACTGCTGGGCAACCAACACTCACTTCTATTGTTAACAATAATGATAACTTGCACCAACGTCATTATTGCTAATTCAATCAGTCTAAATAGCTGATTCAGCTATCACTTCTCAGGGACGACATTATGAATATTTGATTATACAGTAGATAACCGTTTTTCCACTTGATACTCTATTGATAATCCACTACAGTTTTATAGAGACATTACACTTCTCCTTTTACATATTTAGGAGTATATGCTAGCTTTATAGATACATTTCATTATCATAATTAAATATTTTTATAGGAGAAATGTTTGAATAAAATGAGAGTTAGTAGATTACAGTAAGTGTCATGTAGAAGATGAATAGAACAGGGCATAATATCCATTGGATATAAATCTTATTTATATTCTAATAATGTACAGTATCATTTGGTGTCCATTACATCCCATCTTGGAAACCAAACATGGTAGCAGAGGTAAATGTACTAACCGTCCAATATTTTGTAGTCATATATTTCCAAATAGCTTGAGGAAGTGATGGTAACAATTCACAAGTAAACCTCTGTTAGAAGTTTGTGTTGTGCACAAAATCTATTGTCTACCAGTCTTCATTACCAAGAGAGAAAGAAACGATTGCATCGTCTACTGATTTTCACTTGTCCCTTTAGCTTTGTTTTGGTTTTGGTCACGTAGAGTCCTCTCAATAAAAAGAGCCCAGAGCTATTATTCTGAGTTAGCATAAGACTTGTCAGAGAAGCTATCCCACATACAAGGCTGGGGCTCAAATTGTATGATCAATGTGGGAAGCAGAGCTTGAAGGCTTCTACAAGTTAAAGCACCCGAGTCGAAAGAAAATAGGGTTAAAAAAAGCTCAAAGAGTCTCTCTCTTCATTTATTGCTGCTTGGCAGCAATCTCAGTGGTGTATCACACCAAGGTCAACATCCAGACAGTTGGATAGAAATAATCTGTTTAGTTTCCAAGCAACATATTTGTGAAATCTAATGTATAGAATCCTTGAAACAATACCTAAGTCACTGTTTGTTCATTTATATGCTGCTGATTGCTAATGAGAGCTGCATGCTCCAAAGAAGAACAGAGACAATTAAACAAATTGAGTTTAAATGGGTTAATGTATTTACGCTATGAAGGGCAATGAAATTATATTTTAAAATAGGTCAAGAGCAGAGCAGTAATAGTTTTGGTGATACATTTACTTTCAACAGCTTTTTTCTCAGAAAAGCTCAAAAGAGGAAATGGACTAGCCACAAGATGCAACACAACATTTAAATATTTCAGAGACAACACTGTATACTGATTTAATTTGAGTTTTTAAAATTCAAGTTGCAAACTGATCAAATATATGAATGACAATGACACATGTAAGCATAGTTATATCCTTTATAAAATACTTGACATATATACACTACTTATACTTGGAAAACACAACTAACATATAACTTAACCCTCTTATTTCCTTGTGTTTACATAGGTAAACAGAAGGATGGTTTCTGGGGAGGCAGGTGGGCACAGCTACCTGGTGGCATGCTGGCAGCCCATCCTGGTGCTGATGCTGGGCACTGTGCTGTCTGGCTCAACCACAGGCTGTCCGTCCCGCTGTGAGTGCAATGCTCAGGAGCGCTCGGTAGTGTGCCACCGACGGAGACTGGCAACACTTCCTGAAGGCATACCCATTGAGACTAGACTACTAGATCTTAGCAAGAACCGCCTGAGAAGCCTGGGGCCCGAAGAGTTCATCAGCTACCCTCAGCTAGAGGAGTTGCAGTTGAATGAGAATACTATCTCGTCCATCGAGCCTGGGGCTTTTAGCAACCTTGTCGGTCTGCGGACTCTAGGACTGCGCACTAACCATCTCAAGCTCATTCAGCTGGGAGTCTTCACAGGTCTCAGCAACCTCACCCAACTAGATATTAGTGAGAACAACATTGTGATCCTGCTGGACTATATGTTCCAGGAGCTTTACAATCTGAAAACCCTGGAAGTGGGTGATAATGATCTGGTTTTCATTTCACCCAGAGCTTTCCATGGACTAAGCAATTTAGAAAGGTTCACCATGGAGAGATGCAACCTAACATCTGTGCCCACGGAGGCCCTGAGCCATCTGCAAAACCTGCTATCGCTTCGGCTACGCCATCTCAGTGTCAATGTCATCCGAGATTACTCCTTCAAGAGGCTGTACCGTCTCAGGGTCTTAGAGATTTCTCATTGGCCCTCCCTGGAAACAATGACGCCGAAATGCCTGTATGGACTAAACATAACATCTTTGACCATCACAAACTGCAATCTGACTGCAATCCCCTATCAAGCTATCCGACATCTTGGGCACCTTCGCTTTCTGAACCTGTCCTTTAATCCCATTCACAATGTGGAAGGAAACAAACTGCACAATCTAATCAAACTCCAAGCTATTTACTTGGTGGGAGGGAGATTAGCAACTATCGAGCCCTACTCTTTCCGTGGACTGAACCACCTCAGAATCCTCAACGTATCCAGCAATAGCCTGAGCACCCTTGAAGAGTCTGTCTTTCACTCAGTGGGGAATCTGGAGACCCTGGCTTTATATGATAACCCCCTATCCTGCGATTGTCGACTGCTGTGGGTCTTTCGCCGGCGTTGGAGGCTCAACTTCAACCGGCAGCAACCCACCTGCTTTTCACCGAGTGCTGTGCAGGGCAAAGAATTTAAAGACTTCCCCGATATTCTCCCTTCTGATTACTTCACCTGCCAAAAGTCTAAAATTCGAGACCACAAAGCCCTACAGAGGCATGTGGATGAGGGGACCACTGTGCATTTCACTTGCCAAGCAGATGGTGATCCAGCTCCTGTGATAATGTGGCTATCTCCCAGGAAGCAGTTCATCACAGCCAAATCCATTGGCCGACTTACAGTGTCAGCTGAAGGAACACTAGAGGTCCGCTATGCTCAAATCCAGGACAACGGTACCTACCTGTGCACTGCGATCAATGCAGCTGGAAATGATTCAAGACCAGCCCATCTGCATGTGCACAGTTACTCCCCCAACTGGCCCCATCAGCCCAACAAAACGTTTGCCTTTATTTCTAACCAGCCCAGCGACGATGGTGCCAACGGAACCCGGACCATGGTTCCTTTCCCGTTTGATGTGAAGACTCTGGTTATAGCCACTACCATGGGATTTATCTCTTTCCTTGGTGTTGTCCTCTTCTGTCTTGTTATCCTGTTTCTGTGGAGTAGGGGGAAAGGTAACGCAAAGCCAAACATAGAGATTGAGTATGTGCCACGAAAGGCAGACGCCGGTGAAGGCAGTCCTACTGATGCCCCACGTAAATTCAACATGAAAATGATGTGAGACTCAGATATTGGTAACCTCACTGACTTTAAAGGAGGTTGTATACAATATGATCTTGCAATACATGTTGAATTGATGGGAGTTTCAGAACATACACAGCTGAAAAGGTCTCTTGAGACGATATCCAAGACTGTTTTACCTTCAGGGACTGAATCTTAAGAAGCAAATGCTGAATTTCAAGTATTGGACTTTATGTCAGTTTTTATGGGCAATAGATACATAAGCCAGTCCTGTTGTTTGCTCCTTTGTGTCAGTAAAGGGAGATTGTCAACCTTATCTAGCCTTTTGACTAAATGTATTTTTCTTGTTCTTTCCATGTACATTAAGCAATGGACAGAGAAGCATTGGTAAAAAGAATAGTTGAAAGCACAAAACTTTTCAAAGGTCGCAGTTCATGGCAAGAGGCACAATATCATGATTGAGACAAGAGCGAGAGTAAATAATTAGTTCATTTATTTTTCCAAAGTATTATGCTTGACAATCCTAGAAAGTCAATGACTGAGATGATTGATAAGTATTGTAAGATGTACGGTATTCTGTTAATTTTTCCAGGTGCATGTGCAGCAGCACTGTGCTTTCCAAACCCTTGTTTTGTATAGTCACATATTCATACAAAAAACTTTCATACATCATCGTACAATACTTTTGGCGTTCATGATTTGATACCTTACGTTTTCTTTGTGTGTTTTCTTGTTTTGAATGAACTAGAACAGGCTGTTATAATGCACATGCTCATGTTAAATGTATTTTTTATTTGGTAGAATAAATACCCAGCCATAGTATTGAAGTTAATAATGTGTTATGGACAGATGAAAGGCCAATTAAAATAATAGCATTGTATACATTTGGGGTAATTATTTTATCATAACCTGTGTGTATGAAAGTGGTGTTCCCAAAACATGATGAGTTCATTCTTTATGACAGTATGTTTTAGGTGATTTTATTGTGACATCCACAAAATCACAAATTTACTGCATGGTAGTGTAGTTGCCATCCAAAACACATACTTTGACATTTCAAGATTGCAGGTTTAAAACCTTGCCAACGAAATCCAGCCTAACATAACCCTAATCATAAATGTAACCGTTCGTCAACATTATAGGTTTAAATCTTGCACTAAATCTAAGGAATCATAATAGTATTTTTTTTAATCTAAATCTAATCAGAATCAGAATTTGGTTTATTCGCCATGCAAGTTCACACAAACAGAGAATTTACAGTAGCAGGAAGGTGCATACAATAAACATATACGGATCTTAAATAAAAAATTAAACACTTACATTAAATATAACAATTAATCAATATGACTATACTGTGAAGCCAAACAAGACTTTTCAGTTGGATTCAAACTGAACTGGATTGAAATTATTCTGAAATACTGAATAATTTTATCAATAAACATACATACATATTATTTACCCAAACAAAATTGCAGAAGAGTGTAAACAGTAGTGGGTCCGATATTTTTACCATCTTACATGTTTCTGATACCCCTACATTAAGCCACTTAATCTGGAAGTGACACTGTCTACAATCCTTCTTGGCATAACATGGATTGCTGAATGCTTAGTGCAGCAACTAAAAGTAGTCAAGCATAATTATGCTCCAATTGCAATGTAAAAAACATCGCTAACAATCCCAAATACTCTTATGTGCAGGGACATAAATACATTTATGTGCAGGTAAGGAAACACACATGGTGCTTTAGTTATTTCCATTTTACTCATGCTCACTGAACTTGTTTGCGGTCGGTACGAGAAAATTAGCCTATGGGTGACAAGGCCCTGGAGCCTGTGTCCACTCAGGCGGTGCATCAACCATCTCATTTAACCTTTGAAAGGCCTTTGATAGGAAACAGGTTCATTTTGACCTCCTTTCAACCCTTCAAGATAGGGAAGGGGGTCTCATTAAATATCTCATTAAAGCAAATCGTATGGAATTTTTTTCCTTTGTAGTGTGGCATGACATTGTCCTTGGTCCTGTAAGGTGAATGTGATTACATTGCTCTCAAGAGTTTGAATGAACTGACCACATGAATCTATGTCCAAGGGCATTGAAATGTCATTGTTATGCCAATGTCTATAATTAGTGTGAAATTATTCCGAAATTTGATTCACATTGTCGATCATACTGTCAGTTAGCTTTATAGTATACCTAGTTCCCTACGTTTGCAGGTTTAGTCAACAGTGCACTCAATTATGTAGAAGCTTTTATGCCATTATCAACAGCAATGTCTAGCCATAAATTAAGTCATGTGCATTCATTAACAAAAGTGTGGTGCACTTGTTATTACAATTGCTCAGGGAAAATGTTGCTATTTAATGTATAGTATAAGTGTGCATCTGTTCAGACAGTGGAAGGCACAACAGGAATCGGCAATTCAGCCCCAGAGCTAGTTTTTGAGGATACCACTTCCTAGACAAAGCATAAAGTCTATGCAGTAGCTCTGGAAACGTGGGCTCAGTATCATTAAAATAATGATTGGGTTACAATGTTAATCAAAGCCACAGTAGAGACAATTAGACAATTTAGCAACGATACAATGATGTGTGGTTATGTTTAGTATCCATCAAGTCGATCAAAATGACAAAGACGTCATACAATACCTTACTAATTGTCAATGTTATCAAATGCAGATTAATATGAAGAATTTGAAAGGTTCCATTGATTGGAGATGATTTAGAAAGGGACACATCTATCTGTAACGACAGATACTAGACAAGAGGACTCAAAGGCGGAGACAGAGTTAATAAGATAGAGTTCAATAAATAAATAAAAACGTAGCAAAAGGTGTGGTATACTGGAAGGCAATCATTAGTACAAGCACATAATCCAACAAGAAGAAGAAAAGGCAAGGTCCAGGAACAGAGTAGAGTTTGGTAACAGTCCAAAGCAGACAAACATAACGGTAGGAAAAAAGCTGAGTCCTGGAAATAAAGCAGGGTTCAGTAAGTAGTGAGACACTAAGAATAGATGTTGGGACACTAGACACAAAGGTACTAACATCCACTTGCACAGAGGGGCAGAAAAACAGCCCTTCCCAGGCTAAATACCCTGGCAAGGGACAGGGGAAACTAATCAGGGCGGTAAAGACAATCACACAGGTGGAACCCACACACACAGGGAAGAAAGTGGAGAATGGTTCTACCAGGACCATTCATAGTGTACACAGGACCACCATCAATGACTCGGGGGGGTGGGGGCCGTGACTTCCGGTTCCAGGTCAGAGAACGGGGCGTCAAACACGCATAGACGCACTAAAAGGGGGGAGAGACCAGTGGCTGACCCAAGCAGTGTGTTGTGGGCATACTCTACCTTTTCAGGTTGGGGAGTCCACTGAAACTTCACATTAAAGGAGGGGAGTGCATGCAATGGAGCAGCAATAGTGCTTTAATTACAGATAACCCTTTCATATATATAATTTTTTTTATCACATTTTGGATTTGTTTATGATTCTTCGGCGTGTGCTACTCTGCCACAGCAGACTTATGCTTGATCCATCTGGAAGCCGGCTTCAGAAACAATCATTGGAAAGTGACAGTGGGAACATGAAACTCACCTTTGTCTGCTTTTACAAATAGCTTGTTGAGGAGAAGGTGCTGAAGCACTACACGGATGTGCTGAATATGAGTTTTTTCATTTGGGGAGTAAATTAGGATATAATCCAGGTAAACAAAGACAAACTGATTAAGACAATCTCCAAAGACTTTATTCACCAGATTGAAACACAGCTGGGAGATTTGTGAGACCAAAGGACTTTACGAGGTACTCATCCCACTGGGAGCATAGAATGCAGTCTTACACTCATCCCCCTCCCCTACCTTTCCTAGATTGTAAGCATTTCCAAGAATGAGTTTAGTGAAGATGTTAGCACCCTGCAGTTATTCAAACACAGAAGAGATGAGAGGTAATGGGTACCCGTTCTTGATGGTGATTTCATTTACCCCATGATGATTGCTACAGGCTGTAATATATTGTCTTTCTCCTCAAAAAAGAAACCAACCCAGCAGCAGAAGAAGATGGGTGAACACTACCAGTTGCTGGTGAGGAATTTCATTAAATTCCATTTCAAAGATGCATTCACTGGGGGAAAAGTTATAATGATGAAATATATTAGGTATATAAATGTCCCTAATTAAATAAAACTATATAGTAATAGTGTTTCAATAACTACAATAAAGTATGGGTCACATTCTTAAAAACATCTGCTGCTGCTTTCAAAATACATAAAAAAATACATCCTGATGGTCCCAAAGATCATACTGGGGATTGAAAGATCTTAAATGGACTAAAGTCACTGGGGAGGAAATGTGATTTCTGATGAACAGTGTGTGTGTGACTGAATGAGATGGGGATTATCTATCTTTCTGTGCAGACTGTGTAAGTGTATGCCTGTGTGTACGTACATGACCTTGGGTAGAGTGCTGAGTTTTTGTCCTGTCTGTGAAACACCAGGGAAATAAATACAATGGCCCTACTGTAGCTCAGAGCTTAGACAGACATTTAGAAGTAAGGAAGGGCTCAAGGACTACCATATAGTATTCCAAAAATTGTCAAACAATTCAAGGCATTGCAACAGCTATGCAACCAGCCTCAGTTAAAGCCCCTAACCATCCCATAGCCTGTAGGAATGTTTTCAAATACCTAGGAAATAAATATCTTATTAATTATTGATCCACAGTCCAGCAAAGCATTATTCATGCCTTGTTATCCGTGCATATTTTATTTGACTTCCCATGGAGGTAGGTGATTTGCAAATAACTATGTTTTATGTTTCGGTACAGCATTTTCTTTTAATCAGGGCACATTCTTCTCTTCACAATACATACACCTGAATGTTAACACATTTACTATTTTCCTATAGCTAACGTGTTTATCAACTATTCATGTGTAAGATGTAATTGTCAATTGAACAGTTTTACCTTTCACCAAAGTAATCTAAGACTTAAGTTATCATTACTCTTTAGCTTTTTTAGATAGTGACAGATATTTTTTTTTTGCTTTTCCCAGAAGTATTTTCCAAATCAAAGGGATTCTGTGAGAAAGGGTTCACGCTAAGTCGGCCTTCATACTAAACGTGGGACATTACAAATCAACTGTCAACCCCCTTCATATCTATGTACAGGGCTGGTTGACTGAGATGCACTTTTAAAGGTACAGTGCAAAAAGTGGACATCTGTTATTGATTTAGTACTATCCATAATTTAATTACTCCACTGGGCTCAAGCTTAATGCAGCAGGATCCATGACAACTGAGAAGTGTAACTTCATTGTTCAGGAGCACTAATGTTGGAATTCACTTTGAAGTTATACAACATAGCTCTGCAAATGAGGGAATTTAGCAGGTTTTTTCTTTATCCCTGGCACTCTTTGTGGCTGTTGCAAGCCTTTTCCTCTCCATGGATCTGTTTCAGTGATCTATTACTTTTCCAAGACATCCACCGCATCTCCTCAGTAGATGGCTTGGGAAGGGGGTGGAAATCGATCTGTAATTCAGTTACCACGCAGATCAAAGCTCACACTTACTGGGGAGGATGGGTCCCACCCATCAGGTCAGAGCATTTTTCATAGAGACTGATCAATAGATGGAGGAAGTGTTCGGGAAGGGAAATACAGAGCCCCATGACAGCCTCCTTCGACATGAAAAATCTCATGATATGAAAATCTTTTCTTGTCCAACCTTGCTATTTTTGCCCCTGGTACAATCACTGTCAAAGACAGGGATTTAAAGACTGCAATTGGAGATGTTCCAATAACAACATCCCAACAGAGGCATGATTTGAAAAGTCAGATAAATGAAGGAACATCTCTGTTAGAATGTTAGAACAATGTTGCGACCTTGATGTGTTGCAGAAAATACCAGATGTTAACAGCAACATTATTTGTCTTTATAACAACGCATCGCTAAATCATGAAAAGCTCACTGTGTGATATATTTTTCAGGTTTGTATAATCAAACATAGTTCAAACAGTTAGTACTGGCACAGTTAGTGTGCATTTCTCAACAACTACCATTAAGTACGTGTTCATGTATTTTTTACCATTATTTTGACTGTTAAAGCAAGCCACTCGTTTCCCTCCACAATAGAAGCCTTCAGCAAATTATCTAAATGCCCAGAAATAAGCCATTCTCTTAACCAGCTGGTAGGAGAGTTATTCCTTGTGAAAGCCAACCCGGAATGACAGTGATGGAATTCATTAATCATCATCAGCCTGCAGGCATGTGACGTGACCCACACCAATATGCTTGCTGTGAATTCTGCTTGACTGTGTGCCAAACACCCCTGCCTCCATGGCAACATTATGATTAGTGGCATGCTCAGAGAAAGATACAAACTACTTAATGATCAAATTCCTGCCTCCGATGTTTATTTTATATCTGATACAGTCATTTCCTGGGTTGTTTTAACTTTTGAGGCCTTCCTCAGAAACATGTTTTTGGCTGAAAAAGTAGAATATATACAGGGATCTGGTAAATGAGTCTGGTAATTGGTATTTTTAAATCAAGAAAAAAGCAGAAAACAACAGACCAAATCATAGAACATGAAGAAGAAACAGCTATTTCTACTCACCCAACTGGTATAGCTGCAGGAAGAAGGGTAAAGTAAAAGTTGGGTAAGGCATGCATGAGTTACCAAAGTTCTTATGATTCCCCCCTTATTACAGATTTACTTTATACTACAGTAGTACATTACAGAATTTCAAGATGTTGCATAGATGGGTAACTGAAAACAGGACACCTTACTTATCTGCCACTCAAACTATGTAAAAGCTCACATTATACAACATTTTTTACTATTAGTCTGTAATGAAGCATTATTGCAGAAGAGGGTTTAGGCAATTTGCAACTTCAAGTTGGCAAAATTCCCAAGGTATTGGATTACATTCATGCACAGCTGGTGTCGTATGACTTACCACCACTCTTCAGACTTCTGGACTGAATACTTCAGCCATGTTCAATCATCAAACATCGCCCAGAGCATAGTCAGAATGATTACATTTTCACATGTGTTTATTTTGTATCAGGGCTTAAAAGTGCTTTATGCATCCACTTATTTTTGTATTGACACTGAATTGACCGTGACCCAAGAAGGTGTTTTCAACAAAATGTGTTGACAGTTGTGCAAGGTAGGTTGGTCTAAAAATAGAGAGACTACAATAGCTCAAGTCCAGCAACAGTCCACCCTGCAGCCCTCTGGTGGGTACCGGTATTGATTGATACTACCAAGACCAGACAAGACAGTTTGAAAGACAAGAAGGTCATTATTGGAGGTGTTGTTGATTGGTCTGTAAGTTTACTACACATTCACACACACACCCACACAACATACATGCATGTGAGGTCCATATGTTAAACACTCAGTAGACTTCGACTTTGTAATGAGCTACTTCAATTAGCAATGGGCTTTTGCAGTCAAGTTAGTACCTAAGAGTTACAATCTAGGGTTTGCATTTAAGGTGGGTTAGATGGGGCTGGGATATCAATGCATGAAGTCATATTCATACCATGCCAATCAACCAACAAGAGTAACTTAATATCCCAGCAGCGCTTTGCCTGTTGTGTGTAGAAGGGTATTGGGGAGAATTACTTTGAATACAAAATTCAGAGGTAGGTGAAATATTTGTGACACAGTGACCTGTCCTAATTAAACTGTGTCTCAAATCTTTCTATGAGTTTTTTCCCCAGCTGCTGGAAGCATACATTCAAGAATGAAGTGATAAGTCTGTCACCCCATGCAAGTTGTGGAACTGAACAGTTGGAAATGTATGTATTGGGAAGTATAAAGCAGAAGTATAAATGTAAATGCCCCTCTGACCATCCATGGCTGTCTCCTCCACTCAATGTATGTATAAAATGTGACATTAAATAATTTAAATAATAAAGGATATTTTATTTTAGACTTTATGATTTAGCAACAATATCTGACACTGGCAGTGTAGGTATAGTTCTCATACAGGCATGTTGTTTGTTACATATTAAGGATCTATGCTTTGCAAAGAACCTTAATGAGCCTTTGCTGAAGCTAATATAAGGATGAGAAAATGTCATTTGAAAACATTGCTTTCCTGCTGTGAATCAAGTCTCCTGTATCTTGGGTTCATCGGGATCATCTTATGAATTCTGGATACAGTAACTGAAACAGTTCCATTATGTTATTGTAAATAATGTAATACTGACTGTCCAGGTATCTCTTTTACCATTCAGTGCATAGCTGCTGTCTGGCACTCGACCACAGCCTCTGGGGATGCGCATCATTTGATATCTTTCATCTATCTTGCATGATTAAGAATAACCACAGACCACTCAAACTCTGGCTTAGTATTCACATCCGCTCCACCCAACATTGTGTTGACTGAGTAAACAATGCTGTTAATATCCCTCTATTTTTGTGAGAGACTCGAGGTATGACAAAAGAATGGAGGCTGGCCAACAGAGTATTGAAAACACCTTGAGACTTGTCTTATCCTGTCTCTGGATTACAAAAACAATACATCACTTCACACTTCAATTGCAAAGACAATCATAGCAAAACAGCAAGATGGGCTAAAGATTCAGACAGAGTAGGCCCCTCAATGTAATCAATTTAACAGTTTGGTAAAGAAAATGTGGCTCTGGTGAGTAAATATATTGTAACTTTTTCAATCCCTCCCTCTGTGTCATGTTGTTGATAAAATAGGCTCAAAGACTCAGCTCTCCACATGAACATCTATGTGTGGATCTACCATCTGTCACTGAAGCTGTGCTTTCCTTCACTAATCATTCATACACGCGTGCACGGACATGCTTATAGACGTGTTGAAACAAAATTACTTTAAATTAAATTGCTCTCACACACCCTCAAGACATACACATTAGCCCGTCCAGCATCCCAGTATGATTTTAACTTCTCATCATCCCCAATGACAAGGAGACTTTGTTGTAGACCTTTATGTTGGTACTCGTGTTATCCCTGTTTTGTCAAAACTGTCACTGTAATTCCTACTCTCAGTGATACCTGCTGTTGACAGTTCCCAGATGCTGGGGTAGACTGGATGCACTGTGAATGCTGTACTGTGTGAATGCTATCTACTAGTATCCAGGCAACGGATGCAGCAGGTAGAATCGTCAATTTAGTAGAAGAAAGTGTTGGTGTTGGGTTTCAACTAAATGGTATAGTGTTGGGCTTTAGAATAGTATAGTATATTTATAATATGTTGGGTACTATAAAAAGCTGATTACGTAGGCATATTTACTGACACGGTTTGTGACACAAATGTAGAAGTTCTTAGAATGTTCCAATGTACTTTAACTACTTCTGCACTTCATTTTGTATTTAATTCTCTCATTCCTTACATTCCTCTCAAGATGATTTGCAAGCTGCATAAATCAATTTTTTTGTCTGCAGAACTCCATTCCCTATAATTAGGTCTAGGCCACTGATTTGACAAGATGATTTTACACAATATCAGCTAATGGTTAATAGTTGATAGGCCTACCAGCCATTATGATGCATGCTGTGTCATGTAGTCAGTCATATTTCAGCCATACTCTTGTTGTAATTGGCCATAAGTGGGATCATTACCAGTGCTCGTATCACAAAAACATGTGTTTTCTTGTTTTCGTGTGTGTAAAAAAAGGCTATGCAAATCTGATTTGAACTTGTAATAGTGAACCGAAAACATTGTCATCACTGTTTGGAGATCTCTAGCATAAAATTCAGTGCTGCCCGTCATGATGGATTTCGATCACCTTTCCAGTTTTTTTCTTTTTAGCTTATGGAAAGAAAGACAAACAGTTGTGAGGCCACCATACATGATCGCACAAATATCTAACAATCATGTGCAAGAAAGGAAGAGAGAGGGTAACAAATGTTGAAGGACAATCTGCTGAGGCAGTGCAATTAGATTTATTGCACTTACTTTCTTTATGAATTATTTCTGGGCCATTATCATATAACCCAAATTAAAATACTGAATTATTCAGTGGCATATTGATTTTGAATTGTATTTACCGAATGTGTATTTGGTATTTATTTTAGTTTTGATTTAATTCCATTCTTAATTGATATAATTATCAATACAATAACAAATATCCATCTTTAATCTGCATGCATTGATTGTATTCTAGATAATTACAGGGATACACATCCAGGATTATTACCGTAAGATGACAGCTGTACAAAGATATTACTTAACATTTCGAGGAAAGCCTGAGAGCCAGACTCACAATTTAAAATCTCATAGAGCAAAACATGCACATTATTACATTATAAAATTGTGATCCACATTTTTTTTAAGTTACAATGGTAAATATAGGTATAAAATCTTAGTAACAAAATACATATATACATACATACTTCAGTGTTTTGTTAATATAGTTATATATCATTTCTATGTAACCTGTTACTAGTAATACCCCTACAGATGACAAAGTTACAAACATAGGGAATGTCTCATTTAATGGGCCACTGCCTGCTGGGGCCCTAGTGTCCTTCACCAGATGGTGCCCTTGGAACTAACCCAGAGGAAAGACGGAACTTCAACAGTACAAAAGTTTTTTTTCACACAGCACAATAAAGACTGAACACACTTTAGTACTTTATGTCAATTGTTTGTCATAAGCCAAACAAACAGATGTCGAAATTGAAAATCCATTTGGAGATTTGTTATGGAAATGTGTGACTTTGACTTTTTAGTCAAATATAACTCCAACCTGTTTCACAGGTGTACAGTGTACACAGTAATTGAATTAAATGTTTAAGATAAATGAGTCAGCCTGTGGGAAAATACTGTACAGAAATTGTAAAATGGTGTAGGAGTGAGAAAGGCTTAGTGGTGAATAATGACAGTAAAATTACGCGGAAAGGTGTTAAGTGGGCGTTAGGTACCGTACTTATTACTTCTGCATGGCACAGCACAGATTATGTTACACAGCAAGTTGCTGTCATGGAGAAATGAAATAATAATTACATTATTTTGAAAATAATAGAATAAAATAGAATATCAGGAGTAAATTCTACACCTATGCATTCACCCTGCAGTCTCACTGCACTCAATTTTGGCTTGATTTCATGGTTAGAAGAATATGCAGTGAAAGCTTCAACTCCTGGAAATATAATTCAAATTTCAAGCCGCATTAAGACAATGCATGACTGTCAGATACAGGCAGAGGGAATTGTTTTTGCTTAGCCCCTTTTATTCCCAACCCAGACAGTCAGTCCTCCAATGTACAAAAACAATATGAATTCTTGCCACTCAAAAAAGTTCAACCAACTCAAAAAAGAGAGTACAATCCCTGAGTGTGTGATACATTTTCATGCTGAGTATACATTGACAACACTATAACTGGCTGAAAAGTCAGACTTTTTTGCTGATTGAATTGAGCTGATGTTTTTCTTTGTGGTTTCATTCACAATCACAAACAAAGCTCTACATTCAGACCAGATCTCTTCACATTTCTCATGCAGATATGTAACAGATGTCACAAACACAGTTCATCAGCTGCCGTCTGTTACATGTCAGAGTAATATAAATTATAATATGAATTTAACAATAATATACAACGTATAACAACATTTACTGAGTGTTAAAAAAAGCCACTAATTGTTCAACTTTACTACATAGTGAAGCATTGCCTAAACACAATTGTAGCTGTAGGCTTTAGTTGTTTATGTGTTGAAAGGTGTCTAAACCAATTATGCATTCATGTGTTATAGCTGGAGCTGACCCCATGGTTTATGTTGGATGTCGCTTTGACCCAACGCTGGGTTCTTTCCTTTATAATGAGTGGAGAACGGCTGTATTCTTCATAATATGTATGAGACGGCTTCAGAGCTTCAGTGTAAATATTTTGAGAAATGGCACAGGACATGACTCCAAACGTCAGCTATCTTATTACATTCCAGAGAAATACCAGCAGCATTTCATTTTTGGGAAACGTCAGCCAAACAAAAACATCTGATCATGCAAGACACGTTAATGTGCTATTCCTTAAAACAAGTCCTTTGGTTGCATTCCTTAAAGGTCGCATTCAGTGTACTATATCATAGATTATAATCAGTACATGAGCCCCATGTGCCTTTGTGCTGTTAAAATGCAAAAACATGACAAAAACATGACAAAAACATAACAGCATTTATCCCACAGAGGAGTAAACTGGTTCCCTCAAGAATGTCTTGCTGTGCAGAGTGTCTCCTTAAAATGTGAAGGTGTGCGAAGGAATGAACATCTAAAAGGAAGATCCTATTTGAATACCAGCTATCTTCTATTGCAGATGACCTCCCTGAACTGTTCATTCTGAGCTGGTTTATCAAATTAAATGAATCCCCATAGTTGGAGAAGAGAACGTGGGTTCATGCTCATTATTATTATAATGCCCCATAAAGTCTTGTGTAAATGCCGAGTTGTGACACATGAACCCTTATTACATGTGAAAATAATGACATGCTGTTTAATGCAATAATCACAAATTGTGGGCATCTTATTCATAATTGTTATGTCTTCTCTATGAAGCCCTAAACTTGAACTATAACCACATTTGCTACTATTTACATGATTCCTGGCCCTTGGCCTGAGCAAGCCATCCATGGCCATAGGTAAACTCAAAGTGCTTCATGTTCTATGCATTTATTTGAAGTGTCCTGAAGGGCAAACAGTGAACATAGCGTTTTAATCAAAACAGCAGTACTGTGTCACTGGCAGGATTGAACTGTATTAGCAACAACCACCTCTATTGACCTACTTATTGACCTGGTGTCCATGTGGCAATGTTTCAGCATTTAACATTGCGCTCCAGCAACCTGGGAGAGCATCTGTGAGTTTGCGAGGGGGCACAAGGACCTGAGATTTGTCAGAGGTTGGGCTAAACTGCCAAGTCACTGTGGTTCATGGGACTGATCCCATTAGTGAAGCAGTGTGGAATAAAAGCATCTCGGAGGTAAAATAATGAGTCACCCTTCTCTCTTCTTCACTCACTCCCCCCCTCTCTCTCCATCTCCAGCTTCATTTCCTGAATATCCGGTAGCAGCCTCCTTTCATCCTGTGCTTCTCTGTCGTGCTGAATCCCATTCTCGCCAATATGACTCGATTTCCCTTTCTCCTTCTTGGTCTGTCATTCACCCCCCCCCCCTCTCTTTCTTGCACTGTCACATGTTTTCTCCGTCATGCTGTATCTCTCTATCCGTCTTACTCATTTACTACCCCAGACGGAACAACGATGCGAGATGCCGTGGCAGTGAGAGACCTCTTCTGCTCCACAGCACACGACACAAACCCACGCAAAGCACGTCTTCAGTGCAGAACATGACTGATACTCACCAACACCAAGTTTCTCTGATATGCACAAAGACAACAAGAGGATCAGCCTATGGCTACTTTATCTTCGATTGCTATGATGGAGATTGTGACAAATGGGGTCAAATGTAAGTAATATTTGTGTAGAGCAGTTTACCTTATGTGTGGCAAGGGAATGTCACATTTTTAAATTTTGATGTAAAGATTATTTACTTTTGTGAAATTAAGATAATCACATGAATACGTATTGGCTGTGAAAGGGAGTCCAAGTATTTACTTATCCAATAACCATACATCAGATAACAGTGGCCATAAACAACCTGTAATAATGATGTATTCATGTTGGACTGGGCCTGAAGGCTACGATCTTAAAGTCAACATAACTGTGACATTATTTAATCATTAAAAGTAGCTCTGTACTACAATATATGATACAATGTGCTAGCGCTATAGTGTAACCTTAAATATATTTAAACTTTCTACTAGACAAAGAGGATAAATGGGACTGAAAGGCAAACCACTTTATTGAATATGATCTAACACACTCAATACGTAGACTAATATTTCCTGATACACAACGTACTCAAGGGTGTACTTTGAAATGCCTATCTTAAATGTATCTCTCTTGTCCTCATGTGTGTCTATCTTGTAGTGTGCCGACATACCTTTGTAACACCATGCATGAGAAACTTCAATGGCTTTTTCTTGCGCAAGGCAGGCATGAAATGTCACTTTGCCCCCAAAGAACCCCAAAATAGGTCAGTCATCCACCTGGTAGATCAAAGACACCCCTGAATATCTATCTGATGGAAGAAAACCTCTTTTATCTCCCTGGGAGCTTATTGGTAGTTCTGTCAGAGCATTTGCTTATAACGATTGCTTTGCATCGTCCTTATGACGATAAGAGTACCCAGATCACTGCAGCTGGTGCTAAGACTTGTCCTCTGGATTTACCTGTCTATGCCTATCTAGAGGTAATACAAAATCATCTAACGGAGAAGAGAATGAATTTCTCTTTTGATTTTATAATATTCTAAGGTTGTTACAGATTAAGTGATCAAATACAATTTATTTGAATAGCCTTTTTTTGCATGCAATGTTACAGAAGGCTTCAGGTGGTATGTTTGATACAGCACATATAGACAGGTAGGTGGTTAAAAGGAAAGCTTGTCTGAATGTTATTATAACCCAAGACAAGGTTTTCAAGGCTGGGTAGGTACGTTTTACGAGCCTAGCTATCCTTTCGCAAGAGTACGAAAGGATTCAAACCAAAATATCCCAAATATCCAAAACACATGCCTGACTACTGCCAGTATAAAGGTAAGTAGACAGATGGGTAACCTGTCCAAACATTGAATTCAGTCCAATTGCAAGTGCCGATTCGACCTTAATGAATGGTTGTGTTTAGAGTCCTGCAACCCCAACAGATAAGTGCCGGTTCAACCTTAATTAATGATTGTGTTCACAGTCCTGCGACCCCAACATATATCAGATTTATTCTGTTTTTACTATCAAACCGTTAGATTTATTGGTTGCTATCAGTATGTTAAGTTTATTTCAACAAATGTTACAAAATTGCTTCTCAACAACATTACACACACTTTAATTGCATAGAAAACCATTAAATGTTTTAGAAAACAGTAAACATGTTTTTGTTGATTCCAGTTGTTTTTTTACCTTGTTGTATCATTTATATATTACATGATTTCTGATTACTCAAACTAAATACCAAGATTGAAGGGTGAAGGGGATTCACATCAAACAAAGCTATTGGCCTTAAATTACTTAACCTAAGTAATTTAACCTTAATCATATACATTTTGGACTGTAGGAATGACACGATGTCCAAAATGTATATGATGAAAATAATTAAAAACAGATTATGTGCAAAGCTCCTTTACAGAAGCAATGCCAAATCTTAATTTGTTGTCAACAATTGTAGGACCGTTTCAAAAATAGACCTCTCCTCTGAACAAATGAAAGCCTGCCATCTGGTGTCGTTTTTAGAAATGCACACTATTGACTTTCAAAAATCTGGAAGTTCTCATTACCAACAATATTTAATTATCAAGCATGGCAGCCTACATACTGTAAAAAAAAGAATGTGGAGAAAAAAAATTGGAGAAAAAAGTTTTGGGGTTAAAATGGTGTAAATAGGATCCTTTAATTTCCCAAGTATTGTGTTTATTACAAAAGCTGAATAATTTTACTATTTCATTTTGGATATTAATTTCTTGAATACATTTAAATACAGAGGTTAATGTCATAACATTTACTGCATCGTCCCCAATTTAGGCTCAATTAGACTGATCCAACTTGATTTTGACATGAACTTCCTTCAGGATCAATAAAGGGAATTTAATGGAATTAACCTTTAAGTTTGAGAGCCTATCTCAAATTACAAAAAGATAAGCTTTGAAGCAGACACAAAAAAAAATTATTGGAGTTTAAAACGTGTATTAGCACCTACTTCACACTCGAGTACAACTATGCTATATCAGTTTATGTGAGGTTTTATGAAAGCAAAGATTCTATACAGTAAAAAAAAAAAAAAACTCAATTCTCAGCTTCTGGTCTCTGTACTGCAGACCTTGGAGGATCGAAAGGATTTGTCTGCTTACTTACATGCTGCCTTTCAAACCAACACTACTGCTTTTGGGACAGAAGTGACTCCTCTTCTCCTACCGCTCAGATCCCCAGAAATACACTAATCTGACTGGTCAGCTTAGACTACCCTGAGACTACACAGAGGCTACCGAATACGCTGGCTCACCCGAAACCGGAAAACTTTGGTGACCTGAATTTTGTGTATTTCCACATATACGGCCAGCTTCCAAAATACATTAACTAGTCTCAGCCTTGATATCTCCTGTGGGCTGAAATGGGCATGTTATGGAAACCCAAACATCAAGACGTTTGGTTAAGCCTACAACCTGTAGCCCACTGCATGATCAGTGGTGTTATAGACTACGTACTTTATTTCGGTGGTGATCCACCCATTTTCAATTTTGGTTCAATGGGTTGGTACTCAACACCATCTGCCCTAATCAATACACTATGAGGAACTAGGGGTAGCCAGCAGTGATTTTCTACAATATTTAGCCTATGATAAAACCAACTGTGAAGAGAATACATTAAATAGTGTGTCAGCGTTGCAAAGACCTAAATGCTGAAGACTATGCCTAAGAGTAGGCTAGCCTACTTGATGTGGGACATTTTCACAAGTAGGCAATGGGACACCTGTTGTGTCAGAATGGTAGACCTTCAACAATATTATGCCTTCTGAGTCTACTGACAGGAACTCACGTGAAGTGACTGACATAGCTGAACCGCGAGCATAGCCCTGCAGGTAGGCTAATGGCCATCTGACAACAGAATCTGTCACCACTTGAGCATTGTTCAATTTCTAGCTGCACGTCATGGGTCCAGTTAACAACCCTTTTTGTCAAGGTCATTACAGAGCTCCACAATGAAACATTCACAGCAACGCTCAGCCTTCTAATTAGCCTGCTGTAATCCCCCTCCCCCATGTTTATTTGGCCACAAATCGTGTATGAGATTCAAAGGATTCCGAATGTAAATGTTTTTAGACTAGGCCTATGTCTTTTACGTAATGGACAAAAGGTCAGCGTTTGTGCTGCTGCCTATGTTGTGCACATGTGTGTGATATGTGTGAGAGAAAGAGAGGGAGGGAGAGAGAGAGAGAGAGAGAGAGAGAGAGAGAGAGAGAGAGAGAGAGAGAGAGAGAGAGAGAGAAAAAAGGGGGGTTGACATACCCAAACAAGCTGTTTCTATCCTGTCCTCTAAAGTTCTAGTTAAATAGACAAGTTCTGCAACAGGTGAAGATACTTGCTCCATTCTGATTTTCACTTTGTAGCGTTTTAAAAATATTTCATTTCTGACAGTATGCTACTACTTTCCGAATCTGTACTAAGGGCATTCAGTAGAGGAACAGTGTAAATGGGATTTAGCTCATATTCTTCACGTCTGCATCAAGTGCAGCAGTTTGGAATACGCTTGCGTGCCTCCTACATTGATTGGAAACAGTGAAAACAGTGATAAGACAACGGAATGCAATCTAAGATACAAACCAAATGGAACGCACGGGGGTCTTCCGCGGCACTACATGGAAAGAAACAGTCGGAGTTAGAGATGACGGACGCTGCGACCGGCATCTGTTTTGAGCCTGGGCGGGTCATTTGCAATAGAAATCTTTTAGCAAGAGACCAAATGTCCGAGGATAATACACAAACGGAGGGCATCACCGTCCACACAACGGACTCTCACCCTCAACAATCTCACTTTCCTGAGTTGAATCTCACCCACCGGATGTCTGTGTATAGCGCAACCCGTCCCGTCATCACCCGCACTTACCTTCAAGGACGTGTATACAACTTTCTGGAACGACCGTCGGGGTGGAAATGCTTTGTATATCACTTTACAGTGTGAGTGTTTTCGATAGCCTTAGTCTACTAGTGTTATTTTTCTGTTAATTGTTAATTGCTTAATTTGATGAGCATGAGCATGAATCTGTTTCTCACCACCCAAGGCCAAATAGGCTAGTATATTTGTAATTTAAGCCATCTCTTAAACTGTAGGTGGTATTTAGCAATTCCCCACAGCAATGAAAGGTGTATATGGAAACTTTTATTAATCTGTTTTCGATTACCTTTGGAGTAAAATGGTGAATACCATTTGTTTGTAGTGCATATCATGGTTCGAGACTGATATGGAGGAAGTTATATTCAAAGCTTAATACATGCAAATGTTTTAGCATAAACTCTATTTGTTCTCAAATCAGTAGTTTCAAGGAGTTTTATGACTATAGGGTAACAAAGAAAGCTGATTTAATTTATTTATGTATCAGTTGCTTGTTTGCTTTACCTTGGACAAAATATTGTATCAAATGGATGTGCAGCCCACCTTTTTCCACAGTTTACAGTAGGTTTTGCTTTGCGCTGGCAAATTATTGGTTCCTGACAGGATATTAGATCGTCAAAATCAAGGATTTAAAGGGCTTGTCCAACTAGTTATTGTGGAGTGCAGAGCTCAAGATCAAGAACAAGATATTGTTGATAAATTGGTTATTAGATTGTTGATAGAGGTTATTAATAAAACTTTAGCCTCCAAACTGATCTTCATATATTGGTATATGATCACTGTTACTCAAAATCAACTGTACAAGTGTGAAAGGATAGGGCCTTCTTGTCTGTGATTCAGGAATGTGCAGAATGAGGACCTCTCTCATCCCACCCTCTTCCATGTGTAGTACTGTGTGCTATCACTGGAACTGATAGTGGCCAGCTAAAGTTGGCTAACAGGCTGCTTTCAGAGGAGTAGGCCTAGTCCTTGTCTGGCTCTGCCACCCTATGACCCCGGATTGCCATGGGAGGGTGGGAGAAGATCCTGGGGTTGGGTCTGGAGTTCAAATGCTTGTGATCATTGTGACCACTGTGAAGGCATGTTACCTTACATAGTCTGGTTTAGAATAACATGCATTGCAAACATGCATACATTACAGTATATGTTATATGGAGGCAATGTGTTTGATATCAGTTAAGCTTTATATTAAAAATAAGATGTGATCTTTTGTATGCAATTTGTCCCAGCTCTTACCAACATCCATACTAAGTTGTCAGATGTGGTTAGTAATGTATTTTCTGCCCAGTGAGTTGTTGCATTCCTTGTGTTAGTGTGTGCAGGAGAGAGACCAGCGTGGGGAACCAAGTCTGAGCCAAGCCTTATCATTGACCTAGAGTTAGCTTCAGAGACCAAAGGCCCTTATCAGTGTGTGAGTGTGTGTGTGTGCGTGCGTATGACCACAGTGGAAATCCTGAAAATGTGCCCTCTCAATGCCCCTCTCTACAAATTGGCACCACGCACAAGTTCTTCACATTTAGTATAAAACTTACATGAAGAGTGACATCCCTTTTCTTTATTTTATTTCAGATATACTGCACTTTTATATATGACATGCTATTAATAGCTACAAAGATTATGACTATTACTATAGGCACTATGTATTAGAATCAATGAAGTAACTAAAAACTAAAGCTTTTTCCCCCTCATATTGTGTGCCAACCACATAGTTACCTGTAAAGCTAGCTATAATATGGATATGCCCCACAAGGGAAAGCAGTTGTTTCCCATACTAAATAATGACAAAAACAAAATGGTCTGTAACTGCTATGGTAAACAGATTTGCAGTTATGCTGTCAGTTGTTTTCATATCTAATATAGCATTTTTCAGTGTGCATTAGATACTACAGTTGTTGCTTTTTTATATATGTTAAGGGCCCTATCACCAAGCACCAGTTTGCAATAGAATCAGAATCAGAATCAGAAGGGATTTTATTTGCCATGAGTGTTTGCACTAACAAGGAATTTACTTTGGCAGGGAGGTGCATACATTAAACATATAAGAATATTAAACTCACTTGGGCCCTAAAATACAGAAAAAACGTTTAAGGTTCCATCCTGTGTGCTTCAACGCAGTATGTAGCCTTTTGACTAATCTGGTGAATAACCAGCGGAAAGGGTTTCCATACAGTAAGTAAGTCAGACAAACTGTAAAGCGGAGGACGGATATAAATGTTTATGTCATAGGTAGGCTGTGTCTGGTTAGCATTGCAGTAGAGTGCAACCTTATCTCTGTAAAAGAAAATGACTTTATCTTAAGCTGTTCGAGGGACTACAGCGCTCTTATTGTTGGTGCAGTCGGAAATGTTGCCTTTGACCTTGTAAGGGAATGAAGATACTGACACATTTGTTCTTTGTCAATGTCAACCCCCCCCCCCCCCAACACACACACACTCTTGATTATGCGTGGAGGTCGGTCAAACCAGCTGGTTACTTTTGCTAGCGTGTGGGTCCTGTATGTATAGTTTGTGGACCCATTCTTGAACTGGGTATGTGCAATTGTGTGTGTTCACTGTATATCCATATTCAAAACTGTGCAACTATTTTAAATACAGTTCACAAACAGTGGTCAAGCATGATCTTTGAATATAAATAGTTGTTTTGATGTCCCAACTGATTATCACTGAAAGTTTAAATAATCTTTAGTGGAACATTTATATCAGTTCTCCCCATCTGTTCTGACTATAATAGTCTCTGTCAGTGACTATAGTAATTGTAGATTGAAATAAAATGTAGATGTTGGTGTTTTCTCATTCTGCAGGTTCCTCATAGTCCTGGCCTGTCTTATACTAAGTGTTCTATCCACCATAGACCAGTACCAGGCCTTGGCCCACGAAACTCTCTTCTTTGTGGTGAGTATATTTAAGATGGAGGATTGTTTGATCCTTGTGAAAAGCATATGCTTTATGCCTGGTCTCTACCAACATGGGCTAATATACATTCTCTAAATATTTTATCAACGGAAGTCAAAACTTGAAGTTGATACAACAGTTGTCCTTTGAGCATGCCACAAGATGGCGTTGAAGTAAAAAAATGTTTGCTCCTACAATACATACTGTACATCATTATGATAGAAGGCATACCCTCCCATAACATAAAAAGATTATATTTACTGAGTTAAGAGGGAAACCAAATACATTGCAGAGCTCCAAAAGACACACAATGACACGTACCTTTGAGATAGGTAGAAGGTCAGTTACCGGGTAGCAAACCTCGAGCATTTTCCACTATTGATTGTGTCTGAGCTTTTTTTATGGACAAATTCTCCAGCAGGGGGAGATAGTTCACCATTTTACACTCTGCACTTTTGGATGGTCATGCGTAACTCAAATTATGTCACTAATATACAGTATATGTTGGAAACCAACAACCATATTAAGCCATTTAATTCCATTCATAACCAAAAACAACTCTAGAATCATGACTTTGTACAGTTGAACTTAGCCCTCACTTTGTCTGATGGCACTTTCAGTGCTGTGAGTAAAGCGTTATTTTTTATGAATAAGTAACGGTCTGCAGTTTGTGTGTGTTTCATGTACACGTAATTTTTTGGTGTCTATTTTTTTTCTAATTTATTCACACTTTATGCGTATTGTATCACATTTGTTTTAGAAGAGCAAGAAGATTATTTTAGGCTCAGATAAAAATCAACCCTAGCTAGTAGTAATGTAATTAACACGAACACCACAAACTCCTCTACGTTTTATCTGCATATCCCATCCTCAATCCATATATAAATACTGACATGTCCAACCCCAAATTCTCTATTTAACCCCACAGGCACCAGCTGTTGAGTTAAGCAAATCCTCCATGTCAATGCTTTGGTCACAGATCAGCCTTTTTTTGCAGTCAAAGGAGCAGGGATAAAGAAGAGAATATAGGGACTCTATCCTTAAAGGTAGAAGTAAAAAAGTAGAAAGAAAGATTAAGGCTGGCTGGAGGGTGGGTCTGGAGTGTGGTAGCACAAGGGCACATGTGAGGTCAAAGGGTGACTCGGCCAGTGAATAATGGGATTAAACCATGCAGGCCTTTTTTCGTTGATTCTTGGAATCACATATTAATCTGCGCCTAGAAGGATTGGATTTGCAGGGGCCCTGCCTATCAGGGCCTCTCTGTATGCCAAAAGTTCGGGATTAAGTGGTGCCCTGACAGGTGTTCCCCTTTGTGTCTCAACAAGAGGAACAGCACAGAGCAAATAAGTGTGTCTGTGAGTGAGGTTTTTGGGGGTTTCTTTTTAAAAGTTGCAGTTTTTCCCCTTGAAAATTCTTTAAAAAAAAAAGGATTCTATCCAGATTTTCCCCACACAGAAGAGGAATCTGTTTTGTTTTTGTTTAGAACTGCACGTTTTATTTGAATAGGCCCTCTTTGTAAACTTTGATCTTTTCCTCTAAGCCTCCTATCCTCTCCACCTACCTTCCCCCACAGGAGGACCTCTTTGTCTAGCTTGCATCACAATGCACGCAAGGTTAATCATTGAAGTCTGCTCTCTTCTACTCTAGGCTGACAAGGAGGACCCTGTACTTGCCTTTGATAGGATGTTTTGCTGTCACATTTGGTGCTGGGACGTACAGTTCCTTACACGTGTTGCTCCTTTTGGGTTATGATTAGTTTTACTTCTAACTGACTCAACTACTATTTTTGATATCCCCCTGTGTGTGTTGTTTAGCATATTCTATGCAGTAGATGTTTTTCCTCCCCTTTGTCATTTATTTCATTTGTTTTGGTTGTCAGAGATTACATTTGGTGATTAAAATGTAGTCCATAAACAGACTTAACTCTGAGGAACTGGAATTAACCTTCTGCTGCATGAATCATTGATCTGACACTACACATTGCCACTCCTAACAAGCACCACTGCTAATTAGATCTCATCAATCTGTCACCGTTAAAAGCTTGTTGAAATAGCTATTGATTATCTATCAGTCAACTAAATTGTCACTTCTTTTCAGGGATAAGTAACAAATTTTAGAGCACTTGTTCTCTAGCTTACTGCCATTCATTAGTCAGTACATGCATCAGAGTCATGAGTGTAATGAAAGTACATGAAATGTACTTTCACTTCATTGGGCTCAAGGGAAATAATAGATTACGGTAGACAAGGAAATCATGTGGTACTGAAATTTATAACACAACTTTGTGCTTTTGATATTACATATATTTGTATGTCTTATTATATATAAAGTAATGCATATGTTCTGTAGAAATCCATCATGCATCAAAATGGGTCAGTGAGTTGGTTTGTAATTTCATTAGTTTCTAATGAATTACGATTTATTGAGCAATTTACAATGAGTTTAGAAAAAGTTAAGGATCCTAAAAATGTATTTTATTGTTATGGGGACCGTTTTGTGTACAATTTTAACCTAGAAGATTTTATTAAATACCGTACTAACAGACTTTCTGGCTTTACTTTCATTTATTTTTAGGAGTTCGGTACTCTTCTTATACCCTGTTTGATAGCCTGTGATTTAAATCTCATCTCTCTCTCTCTTTCACTCTTCCTCTTACTCACACACATGCTCTCTGTGTCCCCCTTTCTCTCCAACACACATACTCGAATCCTCTCTCTTTCTTGCCCTTTTCTATCCCTTTTCCCTGTCACAGGAGATTGTGCTGGTAGTGTTTTTTGGTACAGAGTATGTAATACGCCTCTGGTCAGCAGGATGCCGCAGTAAATATGTGGGGATCTTGGGCAGGCTGCGCTTTGCCAGGAAACCTATTTCCATCATTGGTGAGCACACACACCTGCACACACACATTTATAGAAGCATTACTTGTATTTCACAAATGTTTTGATAAGTACTCTTTTTTGTTGCTGTTCTCACAACTGCCCCACTCTTTGTCTCTATATAGACCTCATTGTAGTTGCTGCCTCTATAATTGTGCTGGCAGTGGGTTCCAAGGGTCAGGTTTTTGCAACATCTGCAGTTAGGTGAGGCTCTTACATTTACATTTAGTCATTTAGCAGACACTGTTATCCAGAGCGTGTCTGCTTCTCCAGAACATGTCTGTTACTTATCCCTGAAAAGAAGTAACAATTTAGTTGACTGATAGATAATCAATAGCTATTCTTAGTGTGTGGATGTGTGTATGTGTGTGTGTGTGTGTGTGTCTGTGTGTGTACATTAATATGCCTGTCCACAGTTTAGCATTGTCTCTGTGTTTAATGGTGTAGTCTACACGTTGAACAGGCATACACAGTATGTCCACAGGGATATCCTGTATGCCTAGGGTATATTGAGGGATTCCTAGGATGATACAAGCTTGGTAAATTGACAGTATGCACATGACTTCATACTGTTACTACATGAGTAGAAATGTGTGGTTGTGCATGTGTCATACTGAGGGAGTGTGTTTGTCCAGGGGCATCCGGTTCCTGCAGATCTTACGGATGCTCCACGTGGACCGCCAGGGGGGAACGTGGCGTTTGCTGGGCTCAGTGGTCTTCATTCATCGTCAGGTAGAACACCCACTCCCACTGTACAACAGCATTCACCTGAAGGGCCTTGCCTTTCGGCCATGGCAGGATGTGTTTCTGAGTTCCTATATCCTCAATTACTGTTCTTTCTCACTATTAACAACAGTTTACACAGTTTAACCTACGTCACACCATTCTAATCAAACATTCTTAAGGTTTTTCTTATCATTATACATATGTAAGGCATCAAAAAAGAGTTATGATCACAGTATGTCCAGTGCTCATCTATCTTAAACCTTTTAAAAACATAAAATAAACAGAATTATAATCGCATGGTCAATCTGGTCATTCCCAAACAGAACCTGTTGCTCTATAGTTTGTTGAGAAATGTGAACAATTGTTGTTTTGTCATTTTTGTCTGGGTGTGTGTGTGTATTTTCAGGAGCTGATCACCACCTTGTATATAGGCTTCTTGGGCCTGATCTTCTCTTCTTACTTTGTATACCTGGCAGAAAAGGATGCTGTTGACAGCAATGGTGTCACAGAGTTTGGGAGCTACGCTGATGCTCTATGGTGGGGGGTGGTAAGTAGCTCTACGTGTGTGCATGCATGTGTTTGTGTTTAAATGTACTTGTGCTGTGCCCGTGGTAAAGACAGAATGTGCTTTCTCTTGTGCATTTCCTTTTTTCTAATTAATAACAATAAGCTGAATAACCTTGTCAGTTAGCCACAATTCCAGTTAGCTGGCTATACAACCCGTCAGTCATGTGGGCAGCTAGTAAGCTAATGTTGCTGAAAGCCAGACTAATAGTTAGCTATTCGATTCCAGACTGGAGTGGAGTCCAGTACCAGACTGTTGTACCAGTTCTTGTGAAATCAATTCAGCTAGTTTCTGAGTCTTGTTGCTGTGTTTTCAATGATCACTACTACAATGCCAATGGTTTTATGTCTCTGCCATGGGTTTATGTGTAAACTATGTGTGTTTTAAGATGTACCTTACGTACTGTATTGTGTGCTGTCCATCTAGGTGACGGTCACCACAATAGGCTATGGAGACAAAGTGCCTCAAACCTGGATTGGCAAGACCATAGCATCCTGCTTCTCTGTGTTTGCCATATCCTTTTTTGCCTTACCTGCTGTATGTACTATCATTTTTAGTGGAATTCTTTAAACAGTCAAACTAGTGGTCTTTGGTAATTATGATTTTCTGTGCTTTTGTGAAATGGCAACTTGTAGGTGGTGCTTTGAGGGTTTGTTCAATCAAAGATGATACTTAGTTTGAGAACCAATACTATAATTTACATATTCATTAAAATGTGTATATGTATTTGCATATCAAAAAAACATTTGTGTTTTACAGGGGATACTAGGTTCTGGCTTTGCCCTGAAGGTGCAGCAAAAACAAAGACAGAAGCACTTCAATAGACAGATCCCTGCTGCTGCCTGTCTTATTCAGGTAACGCTTACACCATAGAAGAACCCCATCACCCAATAAAACAAAAAGGCATTTTTGTTGAACCCTCACCTTAACCCAAACACTCTCTGACCATTCCACAACATTGACTCTGCTGGTCCCAGTCATGCTGGAGATGCTTCGCTGTAGAGAACCCTGACTCAGCCACTTTTAAGATGTTTGTGAAGAGGAGATTCACACTTCAAAGCTCCTCAGTGTCCAGCCCCAAGCCCAAGAAAACCGTCAGTACTTACACATTTTATGTACTTACTACTGAGTTCCTTTTTGGAACATAAACGGTCAGATCAGAGAAAAACATGTTCTAAAATACATATTAATTTGTATTAATATTTTGCTTTGGAAGTCATATACTTATCACATAGTATACAGTTTCATGATACCTCCTGACAGATAGTGTTTACTGATGTAAGGATAAACAACATAAATTTACATTTAGTCATTTAGCAGACACTCTTATCCAGAGCGACTTACAGTAAGTACAGGGACATTCTCCCCGAGGCAAGTAGGGTGAAGTGCCTTGCCCAAGGACACAACATCATTTGACCCGGCGGGGAATCGATCCAGTAACCTTCTGATTACTAGCCCGACTCCCTCACCGCTCAGCCATCTGACTCTCTAAATACATCATAGTTACAGATATTTTACCCTCTTCTAGTGTTACAATGTTACAGCCAGTAATTTTTGGGATTCATACATTTATGAGCCATGTATCAAATTCAGCTTGGACCAAAATGGGTGTAATCCTTTGATTTGAGTGCTCCTGTACTATGACCAGGGGAAAATGAGGAGGAAGCTGAGGAGCAGTGAGAAGGACTACGGCCCTGGTTCACCCACGATCCCTAGAATCACATTTGACTCTGTGTTCGACAGCCACAAGGACCTGAGCTCTGATGTCTACAGCACTGTGTGCACGGGTAGAGTGATGTTCAGTGTGCAGAGTGTGTGTCGGTGTGTGTGTGTTTGTGACGTCTAAGCAGTGTGTGCACAGACAGAGTAGTAATGCAATTGCAAACTGCCATTACCTTTGATCCCAATACCAGGCCTATATGTGCATATGTAAGATGATTTAATTGGTGGTTGATAAGCACATACTTATGAGCACACATTATCAATATTCTATTCAGGATGTCATGAGACCAAAAACATCTTACTCTAGATTTAGGTTTTTCCAGAATATTTCTGGAAATATATTTCTGGAAATATTGAACACCTTCATCTTGTTGCCATCAAATCTCCCCCATGATCTAATATTATACAATAGCAGTACTCATGTGTGATTCATGTGGGTGGGAGACTTGATTAAAACAATTTGACAGGAGACTACTAGATAGTTAATATTACTCGTTTGCAGACCACCACTGACTCCTTAACACACCAGTAAGACTTTTGAAATACCAGAATCCAGTAGGTACACAACTTTGCAAACATCTTCGATGTGTTCAATGTTTGCATAATTCCTTTTCTTTATGATCTGCTATGATTAAATACTTTTGAATTGATTTTTTTATCTCGTCCACTGTGTATTGTGTCTGTCCTGTGATTGGCTGGAGCCCATAATCTGGGAGGATGTGGTGAGCTGCTGTTAGTGTCCACTTCCTGCACGTCTTCTAATCCAATCACTCGCACTGTCCCCCTCATCCAATCTATGCCTGCCACTGTCTCTCTTGTTCAATCACTGTCACTGTTACCATCTCACTAGCCAAGGTGACACTTGACCATAGACTTTACTTACTTTAGACGTACAGTATTTGGGTTCCACTGAACATAGTTTTCAGCAAGAGTCATTCACCATTAAAATTACGGGAATCTTGTAATACTCTTATTAGTCATGGTGTCACCAGTCATTCAGCATGCTTTGTATATCTGTGCCTCATAACCTACCATGTAAGAAAAATTGCATCATGATTCAGTATTTGTAAGCCTCATTCTACTGTGTCTCCCAGATCACCAGCAGTCCTGGCCCTCCCTGTCCTCGATTCAGTTCAGCTCACCATTACCAGGTAACTCGCCTTACAAGTCAGTCGGTGAGTCGCGTTTACAATCCCCAAAAGGATAGTAAACAAATAAATAATTGTTGTTTTCTTCTTAGTTTATAAACAATATACAGTATATCCAGTAAACCCATTGTCACAATTATCCTGGTAAACTGTAAGTGGAAGAGTATAGAATCAAAATTATAAAATCCACTCTTACGTACTGTATACTGTAAATGTGTTTCAGTGAAAAAGAGCCGCCCTGGTTTTCTGGAAGTGCAGTCTCCACCTCCCCTACAGAGGAACAGTAGCTTTGCAGAAGACCTTGAGCTGGAGGGGGAGAGAGAGAGTGACCTAATCCCAGTCACACATGTATCACAGTACGTCTTCCATACTCCCAGCCTGGATGCCACTTGACAAGTATCCGACTACATGTTAGGTTTCGTTTTTTTATTATGAAGTATGCAAGTTTAATTTCAGAACAGAACATGCATTGACCAAACTATCTCTCACACAATTACTTTCTTCCCTGAGTTTCTCTTTTTGGAAATCTCTCTCTTAATATCTTCCCAAAGTCTGACTTTAACCAAAAGCTCACATTTCCTTCCATGTCATCCTTCTAGTTTTACTAATTCTCTCTCTCTCTCTCTGTCTATATATATATACATATATATTGTCACATGTTCCTTATGGCTGCCTTTCTTTAGTAGGGGGGATTTCACCCAGTCCCGAGTCTCCCATCCTCACCTCTTCCCCCAGGTCCAGCCTCTCTCTTTTGGCTCACTCCATCTGAGTGATGAGGCCTGACAGGCCACAGATTCTCACTAATATTTATTATACCACAGTCTGTACAGCTCCGAACTTCGTTTCTTCTTTCACAAAAACATTTCAAATATATTCCTGTAAGTGTGTTACACTTTGTTCTGTTGAGTATTGAATAGAAGAATTTAAGCTTGTGGGAAATGCAGTAACAATCTCATCCATTGCTCTGTTTTCGGGTGCATCCTCTTTCAGGGTGTTTCTGTCACACTATGCCATTACAACTATTTAAACAGACTCTATTCTTGGTTTAAAATTGCTTACAAAAAAGTTCAAATAGAAACACTGGTTGTGTTATGCAACATGTTTTAACTAATGTAACTTTTTAATGCAGGTTGAAGGACACTCATAGGAGGGCTATTCGTGTGATCCAGAGAATGCGCTACTTTGTCGCTAAGAAGAGATTCCAGGTAAGTGAAATCATTAAAGTTAAGTTAATTGCAATATTGTAATATATTGTAAATTGGGTGGTGGAGGTTAAACAGTCTCCCCTCTTTGTCAATGCCAAACACTATGAACAAAAGATACAATTAGTAAACTTTGTAGACTAATGCTGATTTCATCATGATGATGTTACCCTCCCCTAAAATCAAATCTCCTTGCATGTGCATGTCTATGTTTTTGTTGCAGGAAAAAAGGGACATCATGTCCTGTGCATTGCATGTGTGTGGCCATATGTACTGTGTTTGTGTGTGTAGTGTTTGCACAGTAAGACCGTATACTGCAGATGTGTCATTATTGTGAACATTAGTGTTCTCATACAGAATACAATTAGTAAGAATATAATATTTAACATCTGTGTATGTTCAATGAGGTGCATATAAAGGATAAATGTGTGTGTGAATGTGTAACACCTCTTACCCTTGAAATTTATGATTGTGAAATAGCACAAAGAGCATTTATTTGCTACTGCATTTTCTTTTAGCAAGCACGTAAACCTTATGACGTGCGAGACGTGATTGAACAGTACTCCCAAGGACACCTCAACCTCATGGTGCGCATCAAGGAACTGCAGAGAAGGTGACCTCCACTGTCCTATTGTGACTATGGGAGTTTTCTTTATGGATAAAGGGATGGATGATTGGGTGGCTGTACAGCCTACGGATAAGCATACATGTTTCAAAATGTATCATTCAAATCCTAGAATTATTTGACTTTCTCTTAGATTGGACCAGTCTCTTGGGAAGCTGAGCCTGTTCCAGACCAGTTCAGGTAGAGGACTGTCCAAATTTGAAATAGAATCTGTCATTCAATAGATTATCTGGCTTGTAAGTCTGTGGTCTCAAAAGGGAAAATAGTTAAACACAGGAAAATGTCATGTTTTTTTACTTTCTAAAACATTAGTGCATAACTGTAAGTGCTTGTATTAGTGGACATTTGTTTAGTATTTATTTTTGTCTTTGTTTTTTTTATCATAAAAAGAGCGAGCCAAAGATAAAGGCACCAATACAATCGGCTTCAGACTGAACAGGATGGAGGACAAGGTATTACAACAATTCACACAATAACCCACATTGAACAGAGTCTGACAATAGTGCTATTATAACCTAAATTGAATTGAACTTCTTGAGGCCATTTCTTTGTGAAGATACATGCAAATAAATGCTAGCTCGCAAGATATACAGTACAGTCAGTATGTATACAGTACTGTTTAATAATGTCAGGACACTTATTCATACAGACAGAAAATATAAGGCAGTCACAGCATTTCTATTGGCTTAAAAACTAGAAATTGCATTTGATGTTCTCCTACTGTACCTCACCAGATCACACACATGGACAAGACGCTCAACCGCATAGCTGAGTCCCTTAACCGCCTGTTTGGCCAGGTGGATCTAGGGGTGGTAGGGGAAGGACCAGTGGGAGGGGGTAGAAGAAGAAGGTCCCAGGATGTTGATGGGGGAGCACAAGGAGCCAACTTACCCAGCCAGGACAGCCTGCCGAGCTACGACCAGCTCTCCACTTGCTCTGCCTCGACCCTCAACGTGCCCCTCGACTCCACTCACAGCTTGGACGAGAGTTGCTAAACTGTATTCATACCATAAACCTCTGTTACCTTACCCCTTCCCATGCCGCCTTGGAAATTGCTTAACATGTCTGATTAAGACTTTGATGTTAGAGGGGCCAGTTACATTCAACATTATTATTTGTCATATAGTTTTAGTCACTGCATTACAGGCATTAACAGGCAAAAGACCATGTTTGTAATTATTCAGACTATAGGGCCGCCCCTCTTTTAGCATCCGCTTCCTCTTTACACCCCTTCCACATAATCCTTACAACACAATGAAAACAAATGTCCTTGATCAGCTCCCATCTAAATGGGGATACTGAGACCTTCTTGAGAATGTGAAAAGTTTTATAGTAGTCTATCATTTAAAATATTGTATTTTATTATCATGAGTTGTGCATGTAGTGAATCTTATATACCAATCCAAAACAGATCCTTTTGTCATATCACAATAAAAATGTGTTACCTTATATTAAAAAACATTTAGTTACAACATGAGATTTTGAAGCATTGAGTCATTGAGTCAAATTGTAAATCTAACGACCATGTACTGTAGCTGTATTTGAATATTCAATTTGATTATTTTGTAATCGGTTAGTGTTAAATAATCAGCTTCTAATGTTGATTCCATTAGTAAAAGATATGCACATGGTAACAATGTTATGTATAATTTAAGAAGAATTCTATATCAATTGTATGATAAATTGTCAATGGAATCAAAACCAATGACAAATGTACAGTAATTTAGGTTTGGTTCAGACTTGAATACATATGCAGGATCCTAGAAATAAATCAATGTGGCAAACTTCACATCTTTCTTGCTTATAAAAAGTTCTGTCACATCAGTGAAACCTTAGAATGCACACAAGACATTCCAAATTTTAAAGTTACAATGTCTCATCTCTGAAACTGTCAAAGAACAAACCAACAGTGTTCTGGACTGTCACCACCATTGCCTTTAGGAGAAACTTCCATTTTAACCATGGGGTTGGGATAGTTAATTGGACTTAGTCAAACCAAATTGGTTTCTGGGGATGGTAGCAGCGTTGGTGGTGTAGCCAATACATGGTCTCTGGACAGGTGACCTCTGCACCAGATGGTGACCTCATCCTTGGCTAGCCTGATGGGGGGGGGGGGGGTCCTCACATTCCTTTAGTTGTAGTAGCCACACATATAAAAGACCAAATGACCATCTGGACCTTGCCTCCTGCCTCTGTGTTGGTAACAATAACCCCCATTAACAATACACCCCCCCCCCTACCTCCCCCAAAAGTGTATAAGTGTGGTGGCCCCTTTGTTGATATTTGGAGGTGGGTGAGGGGAGAAAGTGCTATTGAGATGCAGCTGAGGCCTGAGGCTTAGATTATCCCCTTTAAAAAGATTTTGGCTGACTTTTTGGGCTATAAAGGTGATCTTGAGGAGAGAACTCTGACTAATATTGAACAGTTTGAATCTTATTTTGAAATCATGTACAGGAAGCAAGTTAAAGGAGCCGTGTGGGATTGAGTTCTATATATACAAGAGATAAAAAGTATCTCTTTTGAGGTTCACTTAGTTAAGAGTGAAAATAAAGTGTTAGTCCCACTGTCCATACTTTAGTCATGTAACCTTAACTTTTAACATAAGATGTTGCCTAAACCCAACGCTAATCCCCTCAACCTCCTTTTTAAAATTGCTTAACCCTTAACGGAACTGTTGGTGATGATGAATCCTAAATTTGTCATGCTTTAAGATTGACTGGACCAATGCAACAGCCCATTCAATTAAATCCACTTCATGATAAACTGAACAGCTGTCTGTATGTCAATTTCCCACTCTCTAATATCATTAAGGGACATGGAACAGCAGTGGTGAGTGGTAACAGTGGACCCCTGGGACAGATTCACAACAGATTAATACATGTAAAATGGATACCCCCACCCAGGTACCCAATATTGACCATCTGGTTTTGTATCGAGATAAAATAGACTAGGTAGAAGAATTACAAGAATATATACTCACATTGCTTTTCTTAAAATGTCGGCAAAATAATACAGTCTGAAGAATACAGACAATAGTATGAATATATTTTAAAGATATACTTCTCAGGACCATGTTGCTAATTTGACTATGAAAAGTGTGCAAGGAATAAACAGAAATGGGTTGAGGAGGGGGAGGAAGGGGAGGGGGGGGGGATGATGGGGAGGAAGGGGTGGAGGGGGAGGAGAAAGAGACTTAAATTAGCCACAAAGCCTAATTTGCAGGTGAAATAGATGGCACACTCTTCCCTTTTCACCATTGTTGCCTGTCGCATGGCTGATGCCAGATGGCCACTTTTGTTTGGAGTTGTGTTTGGATCACGTGTGTTGCTTTACTTTCATAAATCATGGAAATACATGCGTTAAAGTATGGTAAACCTCACGCTGTTGAAGGAAACATTATACTTACTTCATTAATAAAATATGCCCTGTGTTTTTTATATTTGTGTCTCAGCAGGCTAATTGACAGCATTGTCTATAAGCTATTTCATATACATTTTACCACGTGTAATGATTTCTTTCATGCAGCTATCTAATAGGCTATGTAAATAAAAACCTTTCTATTTGTTTCTGGACTTGAAAGCGATATTTTCAGTTTGTCACCTGGTGAATTGGTGGAAAGAGGATGTATTTATGTGTAGTTGTTTGTTTTTCTGAAGCACACCAACAGCTGTGATGATCCATTGCGTTTAACTGCCGAATGTAAACGTATTTCAGAGGCATGGTAATCTTAACTGCATTCATGTGTGTAAAATTATTATGCCTTCGCATAACCCATGGTTCACGGAGTCGAAAAGTATCAATGAGTTCAACTGCCATACGAAGTTTTGGCTTTTGTAATTTATGACATGTTCAACTAAATATAGGCTATATAGTGGTTTGACGGCCGCAGTGGCGCACGCATAGATCGTGGAGCATGACCAATTAACCATTTACCCGTTAGGGTATCTTGGCCTTCATGTTTTCTAAATTATTTAACTGACCTTAAAACAAAAAAATAAGAATGATATAATATGAAAAGGTATAGAAGATGTTTTTAATGCGTTTTTTCACGTGATACAATTGGACACAAATAAATTACCGTCTCAGACACACAGAAACAAAAGGTGTAGGCCTACAGCTACAAAAAGAAATTAAATATGATATATAAATAAAATAAACATACAACGAAATAAATTATAAATACCTACAAAAAATGGGTTGATACAAAAGATGTACACAAACATTTTGAACCCGGTGACAATAGTGCATTTAAGTCCGATAGGCCTCATATGGCTACGTTTTGCTGACTCCTGGGGTTATAGGGTAGCCTAATCTTAATTGGAAATTGTGCAAATCAATGTGTTGTATTAATTTGGACGTAGTTTATCTGAATCGGATGACGTTATTTCCTTCTCTATCGTATTCTTTGGCGTGGAGTTTCCTCAGTGGCAAATGCGAGAGAAAAATGGTGCCCTTCGTCTCCGAAGTTCTTTTCCTCTTTACAAAGAAATCTGAAAAAAGAGAAACAGGTTGTAAGTTATTATTCGCTCGTGTGGCCGTTTTTATCAGAAGTGACAACAAACATTGTCAGAATATGTGGAAAAGTGAGTAAAATGCACATAGGCCTACCTGTTATTTGTGTATTGTTGTTGGGGTGGGGTTTCTTTGTCTGTCGGGTGACAGGACTATGTTCCGCTGTATTAGAGATATTAAAGCAATTCTCTTGGTTTACCTCAATTAAAAAAGGTAGGCCTACAGTTTCTTCAATAACACAAGTGTCCCTATAATCGACGTTCCCTCCAACATCCTTTTCTTCGACATGTGTCAACTCCTGATATAGTCCAGAGGATGAGTTCAGTTCTTCCCACTGATATCTTCCAACCAGGGGCATATTAGTCTCGAAATTGAAATTCCACCTACATTTGTCCTGTTCGTGAATGTCTTTCAATTTTGCTTTCAATTCGCGGCTCAACTGGTCATTATCGATTGGTCCAAATAAATTCCGACAAACGCCAGATTGATGGACTGGAATTACCCCGTGCACCACCGAGCTCTCCAAAACATGTTTTCTTTGAACACTTTCCATGACTGACACTAAATCTCAGAAAATCTCAAATGCAATCCTTACTTGAGAGCACCACCAGAGTAATTAAATGCGAGTAAGTGCAATCATGGGCGAACCAAGTCACATTTAAGGGGAATGCAAACAATAGCCTGTCGTCCTTATTGGCTGTCTGTCTTTTGGCTCGCCCCTTCAGCTTCGTGGTTCGTGCAGGTTCGTGGGGGTTAGATTATTTGGAATGGCGCCAATATTGTATGTGTGTGTGTACGTGTGTGTGTGTGCTGGGACCCCAAACCTAAAGGCCTACTAAATTTGCTAAAGCTATTACACATACTAAAAAGATTTATGAGATAAATGTAACACATTTGAGAACACAATTATGGTTGTTTGCATGTGGGCCTATGCCTAAATTTACATTTACATGTATTCATTTAGCAGACGCTTTTATCCAAAGCGACTTCCAGGAGAGAGCTTTACAAAAGTGCATAGGTCACTGATAGACAGTAGGAGTGCATGGAACTTTATGTGGACAAAATTCTACCCCTTCCAACCGACAGTTTGGTAACGTTCACTCATATTCATTGATTCTTTTGCTATGATATACCCCCCCCTGCTGGCAAAAACAGACATGATCAGCGTTCTGAGACCAAAGGTTTGTGCATTTTACAGTACTGTGAAATGTGTCTGTATGTCTTTACGTAATTTTGGACATGAGGAGTAAGTTCACATTTTAGCATATAACAATTTACAGTCCCCGACCTAGCTAGAAATGTTGTCGTTGTTTTGGAATCTCTACAAATTACGATTAATAATGTCTTACCAATACCCTTCCTTTCATTCCCATGATCTGATTCAACACAGCTCTCTATGCCTTACTTATCCCCCATTTCAGAGATAACAAAGTACCTACTGTACAGGACCCGACTCTGATGAGCATACACCTGTGTATGGGCTGATAAATATGCAAAGAGAAGGAAACTCAACTCACTTTAGTTTATGTCAGGAAAAGGGAGAACGTTTGGGTGTGGCTCACCTGCTGGCCACCTCCTGATGGATTTACCTGAAAGCACTTAGCCCCAAGGCATGGACAGAGATGAAAGCAGAGCTGCCTGAAACAGAAAAGCCATGCCAGAACGACAAGAAACCTCACTGGTAAGAAAAATAATTTGTTACAATAATTAATGGATGTGCCTCACAGAACATGGTTGCGTCTGGATCAAATTAATGCAATTAACAGATTTATCATAGAATAGCCTATGTACTTAAAGCTTCCAACATCCCACCATGGTGCGCATGTAGTTTGTGTTTGTTACTATAATCAAAATGTGTATTTGTGTCAAAAAGTGATTAGACTTAAAGTTGTATGTCAAAATAATAGACAATAGTGGTTTGGGAAATGCATAGGACTATTATGGTTTATAAATAATTAAACAGAATGACCATCCTAAAAATGCTTTGACACTTAAGCAACATACATACAGTAAGATGCTTGGCCAGAATAATGCAGACATTACCAAAGGCACTTGTATAGTCATACATCTTCATTCATTTGTGTTAGGAGCTTTGTTCCTTTACAAAGTTTGTCATCTTAAGTGTCAACTGATGCCACAGCCTACCAGGTGGTAAGACCAAAACAAAACAAATGTATTTAGTGTTGAAATATTTACTCTTGGTTTGTCATCACGTGAGGACCCACTTGATCCATCGGACATGTAAATAGATAGACAAGAGCCTGCATGCCCGTATGAAGAATAGAAACCCAGACACAAAACATGAAGATACCCCCCCCTTCCCCCCCCCCATTCTCCCTCTACTTGTCATTCCTAATTCTTTTGGTGCACACAAGACACTCCTGGTCACACCCCGGCTTACACGTTTATGACATTCAAAACACTGCTGTCATATCTAACAACACAAGTGCATAGAAATCCACATGCCAAGGCACACACACACACACACACACACACACACACACACACACACACACACACACACACACACACACACACACACACACACCAGCCTTACTGACAAACCACATCTCTGTGTAATCCTGTATTTAAATGCTTATATTTGCAAGGCCTTTTGCACACATGCCCTGTAGTCAAATGAAGCACTCCCTAATTCATAGGACACTTTTACATCAATATTTCATAATGAGTCACACAGCAACATCATTTCAAAATAAATGTATACAACTTTAACCTGTGAATATTGTCTACCATACAACAAATATTCTGCACTGTGAAGTAATAAGCCGTGTTGTCTTTATCAAATTATGATCCTGTCCTATCATATTTTAAAGGGTGTGTCCCCACACAGGCAAATGACCACTGCTGAGCAAATCTAAGGTTGGCTCATGCAAATTGTCAACTGCTGTCAATAATGAAAACAATATTTTGAGTGATTACATTTGAGCTATTGAGCAGTCATGATACTCCAGAGAGTTGGCACATTCAGACACATTTACCAGAAACCATAGAAGGTTGAATGGATACTTCACTCTATGCTTTAAAGTGTATTTTATTCGGAAGCCCTCATTTTGTCAGCTTTCCTGTAAAGAAAGAAAAGAAGAGGCCCATACCTTTCACCTGTCATACTAAACTTTTTATTAATGTGAAATACTTGCCCTCCTGAGTATATATTGAGTTACAATTTTACCATGACAACAAGGATGTTATGTGCTGAAATATCAATAGGGTTGAGGTGTGTGGCCTTTCAAACTGTAGCTACCTTTTAGAGAAAAGTTCCTTTTTCTTCCTAGAACCTGGTTGATGACACATCAGGACCCAATGTCAGCGACCAGTCCATTATTTGGCAGTTGTTAATTGTCTTCACTACCAATAGTGTGTGATGGGTGAATCATAATACACCTATATTGTCACTTTCCTTTTCATGATGATGACCCTAAACAGTAACAATTGAGATTTCATTGGCATTCATATGACCATTTAATTATACATTGCGTCATGCTCACGACAACCCATAATGCGATCTACAAGGGATTGTTAGACAACAGTACACTTTTATTCGTGGTTTTTATCTTTAGAATGTGCTGTGGTTCAATGTGAGCCAAGGGTCAGAGTGGAGACTTTTTGCATTTGAAGCAAAACATGAAAATGCTTTACATAGACCAAACCCCTACAGGCCTCACACTTGTAGGTGAAGCCAGTGATGATTGCTGTAACAGTAACTGAATACGATGTGTTTTGCCAACAGGGGGTGCATCAGCCGAGGAGATGCCCACGATGTGGAGATATTCTGGAAATGGAACATAGGTGATTACAGTGTGTGTGTGTTTGTGTTTGTTTGTGTGTGGTTACTGTATGTGTGTGGGTGAACAGTAGTTTCCCATAATGTTTCCAAATCTGTCTCACAAACAGAATCACTTGTATTTAGTATTTGCCAGCCTTCCACACATCAAAACTGAAAATCTTCTAATGCTAAACACGCACACAGACAATACATCGGACTAGACTGAGGTGCTGTACATTGTATATTGGTTCCCTTGTCAAAACCAGATTTCAGGTGTTTACTAAATGTTTTATATATGAATTTGACCAGCAGTTAAGAGTCAACTCCACATATTATGAATGGTTGCAATGCAACCATTAGGCTTAATGCCTAAATATCCGTACATTACCACATTGTTGATTTAGTGACTAATGTAGTCTGACAAGTATTACCTCCTGATATGACAAAGGATGGTGTTTACTGATGCCCATCATGTGGTTATTGATGTGCACACTACCCAAGTCTTTTGTGGAGGCAAACCTGAGAGAAGCTATTTTCCTAGAAGTTGGCTTTTCATTTTAGAGTCTATTGTTGTCTTAAACATGTGCATATTTCATTGAAGGTAATACAAAAGATAAAAAGGTCAAGGTTTGCATTCAGAGTTATCACGTGCAGATGCTTCATGAAATTGGGAGGTGCTCCTGAAAAACGCAAACATGTTTTTTAGACATTGTAGTATTGTTCCACGTGTAGTGTGAACCATGGTTTGAAAAATTAAATGAAGCAAATCCTTATTGTTTTATGGGCCAATATAAATCCAATTTTGAATAATTCGCTAACTCCTCCATGTACGGGATTCAGAGGGGAATTATTCTCATCGGTAAAACAGTTTGAGGAAGTCAAAACTAACCTAAACATGACCTAGGGCCCCAATGTAAATGACCACATAGCCTGTATGTAACATTGATGTCATGATATAGGTATAAATATTGACTCTGTGTACTGTACTTACAGTGTTCTATTAGGCTGCCGTTGCTGTTCTCCACTGGACGAGGTTCTAGGGAGTGGGGGCCGAGGCCTGGGTGTCCAGGCTGAAAAGAAGGCCCACTGGGCAGCTGGCCGAGTGGGGGACATAGACTTCACTGGTCCAAGCAGGACAAGAGCGAAGGTAAAACAAACCCAGATGGGATTATATGTCACACCTGCAGGGCAATGTACCACTGCCTTTGAGAAATTCTTTGTTGAGTTGTTTTCCTCTTACGCAAAAAGTTAACCAAAAATGTACTATGGCATCAAAAGACAACCAGACCCTTTATGTCCTGGTACAGTATGTTAGTATTTGCCCATGAACGACAGACTAGTTGGAGAAAAATACACTCAAATAATACAAACAACATATCGATGTTTTGTATTTATGTTCTTTTATCCTCCAGTTTGTGAGGGTTCACAGCTCCACAGACCCTGTGCTAATTTATCAAATGCTAACGGAGCAGTGGGGCCTGTCACCTCCACACCTGGTGGTGGCGCTAGTGGGAGGAGATGAATTGGCTCAGATGAAACCCTGGCTCAGGGACACTGTGAGGAAAGGGTTGGTGAAGGCTGCACAGAGCACAGGTGTGCCACACGCATTCATTAATTATCACACACACAAGAACCCACAGACACACAGTCATTCCGTTTTTAGGACAGTTTCTCAACAAACAGCATCAAGGAAAGGACATTCAGCATCATTCACTGGATTACTTATTTTACAGGAGCATGGATCCTGACCAATGGCCTTCGATTTGGTATCACCAAGCAGCTTGGCCAGGCAGTCCGGGACCACTCTCTGGCCAGCACCTCTTCCAAAGTCAGAGTGGTGGCCATTGGCATTGCCCCCTGGAACATGATCCATAATCGGGAAGCACTACTCACCTCCAAGGTCACAACAGGGATACAGTGCAGTAGATGAATATGACTTATTTAGTCCATTTGTTTAAAAATTCAGTTGTAAGGACAAATATTTGTATACATTTGAGTACTGTTGTTCAGAAAGCATACGTGGTCTAACATATAATACGTTTTTCTTTTAATATCATTAGAATCAAGGCCAAAAATGTGTGTGTTTGCCCTCAAAGTAACTCATACCTGTATATGTGTGTGTGTAATTAGCGGGATGAACCTGCCGTATACGTGCCACAGGATTTGCCTCACGGGACGGTCTATTCACTGGACTGTAACCATTCACATTTTGTCCTGGTAGAGGAAGACCCCAATAGACCAGGGTCCACCAGTGAGATGAGGGTCAAACTCCTCAAACACATCTCCCTGCAACGCACTGGCTATGGCGGTAAGCTGTTAATGGTCAACATTCATTTCATAGTAAATTCCTACATTGGTATTCTAAAATTGTTATTATTTTCATGTAAAAGTGAGATTGACAGAATCCTTGTAATATATATTGTAATCTTTGTGAGTAGAATATTGATGTTTAATGTATTGATTCTCACAGGCGCGGGAAGTTTTGAGATCCCAGTGCTATGTTTGCTAGTGCATGGAGAACCTAAGATCTTGCAGGTACCGAACTTACCAGCATGCACTCTTTAGGTTCACGCAAAGTGTGTGATTTCAGTTTTTGATCATTACTAATTCTGACATTCAAAGGAATAGTTTAGTAAAAAATGACATTTTTTGGGGAGGCAACAGTATTTGTCTAATCAAAATGTCTCTGCTGGCTAATTTAGCCACAAAGACAAATACAGTAGTAATGTGCTAATATCTGTTAAACCAAGTCTTTTTCCACAGAGGATGTATAAAGGAATTGGAAATGCCACACCCTGGCTGATACTGGCCGGGTCAGGGGGTGTCGCAGATATCTTGGTCACTTTGATGAACAGGGGCAGTTGGGATACTGACACTGTCCAGGAACTACTACTGGACACTTTTCCCCATGTACACCACAGCACTGATATCCCCAATTGGGCCAAACTGGTGAGGAACTGAGAGACTGTTTACCAGCTTGAAATGAAAGTTTTTGTATTTTTTTGTATGTTTATCTTGTTGAAGTACAGGTCAGTGCTGATAGTAAATGGTCCTAATACCTGAATATATAAGCTAATTCAAGATGTTTGGTATCGGTTTTTACTCTAGATTCAGAAGATAATGGACAATGGCCATCTTCTTACCGTCCATGACCCTGAACAGGAGAGTGCTGAGCTGGATACGGTCATCCTCAAAGCTCTGGTCAAAGGTATGAGCACTATATCTACTTTTCGTTAATGTCTATTGGGTCCATGAGTATCTATACGAGTTTAATAGGTAATTACATTTCTCATTCTGCAGTTTGGGAGTTGTTAATTTAGAGATCTGAAATAGCATTAATCGTAATGATAAAATACTTTGGGATTTCTGTACTCCAGCCTGTAAAAGTCAAAGTCAAGAAGCCCAAGATTTCTTGGATGAGCTAAAGTTGGCGGTAGCCTGGAACAGGGCAGACATTGCCAAGAGTGAAATCTTCAATGGTGACGTTGAGTGGAGGGTGAGAGAAAAATAAAAAATAAAGGCTTCTGGTATAAATGTGGATCATTCTTTTTTTGGAACATAGCCACCAACCTAATTATATTATAGCAAGAATACATTAATCCAGGAGTCATTGAAGAGCCAGTTCCACTTAACACCAGAATAATGTTGATGAATGATCTCTGTAGGCATGTGACCTGGAGGAAGTGATGATGGATGCACTGATCAATGACAAACCAGACTTTGTGCGCCTCTTCGTGGATAACGGGGTGAACCTGGTGGAATTCCTGACTTATGGGCGTCTGCAAGAGCTCTACTGCTCTGTGTCAGAGAAGAGTCTCCTTCATGACCTACTTCTCAAGAAGAACCAGGAGAAGCAGCTTCTGGTGGGCTCGAACAGGCCCCCTGGGCTCTCTGGGCATCACCAAGCAGAGCAGGGGGACCGACGTGCACGCTTCACCCTGCAAGAGGTGTCCAAAGTGTTGAAGGACTTCCTGCATGACTCCTCCAAAGGTTTCTACCAGAAGTTGCCTACGGTGAGTGAAATGTATGCCTGAGGCTATAGAAACAAATCAAGGAAATATAAAAGTTTTTTAAAATACCAAAACACTAAATGAAATGCTTAAGACTTTCACTGCCGTAGAAATGGAAAATTGAACTCTATTGGGGACAAGCTGATTGTGAGTGTGTTTGTGTGAACCATCTAGGAGAGAGCCAGCAAGGGCAGACTCTTTCACACCCAGAAGAATCCTGCAGAGTTGGAAGAACGATGTGAGCACCCTTGGAGAGACCTTTTTCTTTGGGCTGTTCTCCAGAATCGACAACAGATGGCCAATTACTTCTGGGCTATGGTCTGTCATTCTTTTCATATACGTTCACAGAGCAAACAATCTGACCACAAAGTATATTATTCAAATTTAGGTCAAGTAGGTACTGTCTACTTTATGAAGTGGGTGTTAGTGGCAGTTTATAAGCAAACACACAGGGAGATAAGTATGAGGGGGAGCATGTATACATATATATGTTGTCACTACACAAAGATAGTGTAATAGTTCTAAAATAAAAAAGCGAAACATGAACAAACACATTAACATGCACACGTTTACCATTTCACTCAAATACACTTTCACACACACATAAATATAATCTTGTTCTCTTTGTGAGGCAGGGCCCTGAAGCTGTGGCTGCTGCACTGGCAGGCTGTAAGATCCTGAAGGAGCTGGCTCGCCTGGAGTCAGAAGCCGAATCTGCTCGCAGCATGAAGGAGGCCAAGTATGAGCAGTTTGCCCTTGGTGAGAATAACACAAGTACAAGTCTGCACCAAGCCCAGACAGTCTAAACATTATTCAAATATGATCAGGATTTGCAGGGTGAAACCTAAAGTGTTTGGTCTGAAATCTTGGTGCTGTGCTGTTGCAGATCTGTTTGGAGAGTGTTACTCTAACAGTGAGGACCGTGCCTATGCACTGCTAGTTAGGAGAACTCGCTGCTGGAGCAAAACCACAGTTCTCGACCTGGCAACCGAAGCGGATGCCAAAAGCTTCTTTGCACATGATGGGGTACAGGTGAGATATATGACAAACATAACCTGATAGACTGTTACAAAGGACATGTACATGACATATTTTGAAGATACACACCCATCATAACAAGCCCTGTATCAATGCACACAAAAAGCCAACAGGTTATTGCTTTTTTTGGTGGGCAAACTGGCTGATACCAATTAGATTTTTTTTGACAAACGTGGACCATTTTCTTGTGGTGTAGTTTCAATTACAGTATCAATCGAAAGTTTGGACACCCAAACTTTTGATTGGTACTGTATGTGGCACAGGAACTTGACTGCAAATGCCTATTTTAGAAGATACATAGAAAATTCAACCTAATTATGTTGAGCAAAGTAGATTTGGACTTATCTCAATGAATAGTCAAAGCCCGACAACAGAAATGGCCGCATGTCTGTGTGGACTTCTCTATTGGATCCTGACATCATTTTTGTGCTAATAAAATGTTGAACAGAAACTGACACTGTTGTTACTTTAGGCAATGCTCACTAAGATGTGGTGGGGAGCAATGACAACAGACACAGCCATATCTAAACTGGTAGTTTCCTTCTTTTGCCCTCCTCTCATTTGGACAAACCTTATCAAATTCAGGTGAGTAAAAACGTATACGCTAGCTGGGACAGCAATGTTCTGCTGAGTGTCTCATTCAGTTTTGAGTTATGCACTTGGACATTACTATATCATGTAATATTATCATGTACCATATCCTATCCTATATCATTACTATATGTTAATGTTGTGAGTTGTGTGTGTTTATGCATGGGGTCATGCTTTTTCTTTTCCTGTGTTCTAGTGATGAGGACATGGACAGTCCCAGTGGGGGAAAACAGTTTGTAGAACTGGATAGTTTAGACACAGAGAAGGCTCTACAACTAACAGATGAAGACCCTTTGTGAGTCCAATCACTAGTTTCTGACTCAATTTTTAATGGTTTGAATATTAAAATGAACATTGTGTTGGTGGATATTCTTTTTTTTTTTGAAGAACCGTCAGATTTTTTTGTTGCTATTCCTATATTTCCTAAATCAAGGCATATAGTGTTTCATTACATTTATTTGATGTAACAAATAGTTGTAATGTTTTCATACAGGGACTCTAGGGCACCCCCAGGTGCTACAGCAACCCAGAGCAATGCCGCAACATGGTGGCGTTTTCTACTGCGCCGCTGGAGACGTTTTTGGAGTGCCCCCGTCACTGTATTTCTGGGCAACGTCATCATGTATTTCGCCTTTCTTTTCCTCTTTACCTATGTTCTTCTTTTGGACTTTCGTCCGCCCCCCCCCAAAGGCCCTGGAGCCCCGGAGATCATGCTCTATTTCTGGGTCTTCACACTGGTGCTGGAAGAGTTGAGACAGGTACAAAGTGATTCTTTACAGGGAAAAACTTTTATTTCTCGATGCCTTGGAGGAAAGTCGGAAGACCTTCCTTCCCAGCCTTATGTTACCAGACATATCTTGTTTAAATATCTAGTTACCTAAAATATCAGAAATTTGCACTTTTACATGACGTGTTTTAAGTTGACCTTTTACTGATGCAGAGCTTCTTTACGGATGAGGACACAAATATCTTGAAGAAGTTCAAACTATACGTGGAGGACAACTGGAACAAGTGTGACATGGTGGCCATCTTGCTTTTTGTCATCGGAGTATCCTGCAGGTCACCTACACGATTCCTATTTCCTTCAAATTTCACCTGTTCTAACTAATTACCATTTGTATCCTGTGATTGTCTTAGCACTTAACACTTATAGTACAGGTTGATTATGAAAAGCTTAGATACATTTACTGCAATATACTAATATAAACAATATTACATAAAACTAGATTGGTACATGAAATAATTACAATAAAATCAATTTTACATTTCTGAATTAGCACTGACTTTGACTGAATGTCATTGTTAAATGAAGTGTGGTAAAATTGTTTTTACCAATATTCTCTCAGGATGGCCGATAGCACATATGAGGCTGGAAGAACAGTTCTGGCCCTGGACTTCATGGTGTTCACACTCAGGCTGATCCACATTTTTGCCATCCATAAGCAACTAGGACCAAAGATTATCATTGTGGAGCGAATGGTGAACCTCACTTACATTCTTTGGTCTTACACTGTACTTCATTGCGCTGAAAAAAAGTAATAAACGAATATTTTGTTTTCTCCATCCACAGATAAAGGATGTGTTCTTTTTCCTCTTCTTCCTGAGTGTTTGGCTCATAGCATATGGTGTGGCCACCCAAGCCTTGCTCCACCCCAACGACCCACGTCTGGATTGGGTGTTCCGCAGAGTTCTGTACCGTCCCTACTTGCATATCTTTGGCCAGATCCCATTGGAGGAGATAGATGGTAAGAAACTCTTGTATTGACAAATACATGAATTGATGCATGTGATATATATTTGATTATGATTAAACAAGTATACTGCATATTATTTTCTTATCAGTAGCTGTAATATTTACAGGGGTTGTGTGGGCTTAGTAAATAATTTGAACATTTTGTTACTATTTTTACTACACACCAGACACAAACTACTTTTCAGTGGGGACAAATCATCACATAGTTTTTTTGTTAAGTACAACTCCTTCTCCTTGAACCCCTCACTCTTTATTATTTTTGGTTCTCAGTTGCGAGAATGCCCGAGACCAACTGCACCACAGTGATCGAGGAGATCATCATGGGCACCTTGCCACCTTGTCCCAACATCTATGCCAACTGGTTGGTCATTCTACTGCTGGTGATCTTCCTCCTGGTCACCAATGTTCTCCTGCTCAACCTCCTTATTGCCATGTTCAGGTCAGTCATTTTCTGGTCATGTCAGGGCAAGGATGGTTTCACTATGAAACACCTTAAAAAAACATAAATGGCTTGCTTTGTCTAAATACAATTATGTTTGTTTCACAACACGTTATACAATAACATAAACAATAATGTTATCATAATTTGTAGTTTCTTATTAATTAATTTGAGAAATTAATAAGCATGGTATACTTACTAAATTCTGGTCCAAAATCTAACTGAAATCTCATCCTCCTTTTCCTGTAGCTACACCTTCCAAGTGGTTCAGGGTAACACAGACATCTTCTGGAAGTTCCAGAGGTACAATCTCATAGTGGAGTACCACAGCCGACCAGCCCTGGCACCACCCTTCATCATCATAAGCCACTGTTCCCAGCTTCTCCTCAGTCTTGTCAAAAGGCCTGAATCCAAGATAGAGCACCTGGGTATAACAGCTTTATGATACAATAATGTTTTGTCCATTAATATACATGTTTGTGATGCCACAGTGCTTAATACAAGTTAGACATACAATACATAAATTACTGGACATATAGCACAGCCATACAAAGCAATCACAGAAGTGTACAGCCATAAATGGTTCTTATCCAATGTATGACCGTACTTACAAACTCAATATTAGCAAATATTTACACCTTCAAATACTAGCTCTTTGTTTCAAATACATCTGACTATATTTTGTCTACCTGTTTATGCTCTTTGCCTGCATGTTGCATGTGTCTGTATGTGCCAGAGAGGGAGCTTCCTGTAGGGTTGGACCAGAGACTGATGACATGGGAAACTGTGCAGAAGGAAAACTATCTGGCTAAACTGGAGTGGCAGCACTTGGAGAGCAGTGAAGAAAGACTCAGGAGCACCTCTTTAAAGTAACAAGCATTTTAATTTAAACAATCCCGTTCATTATATTCTCATCAATTTACTGTCATTTTAATTCAACAGCTCAGTGTATGTACTTGGATATTCAAAAATTGACAATGTTTTGTGATGTAAAGGGTTCAGAGCTTGTTGAGAAACATTGGGGGGTTCAAGGAACAGGAGAAAAGATTGTCATCCATGGAGGCTCAGGTAATTTAACAGTTAAAAATATTTTTAATTCACTCTCACCTTTATTCGGCAGGTTGATGTACTGCAATTGCTCCAACTAGTCTACATCTTACTCATAATATGATCGCACGCTGTAAACATATCTCTGTGAAATGGACACAACAATGACTATTAGCACAAGGTCTACTGTATTCCTCTTACCTTTCCTACCTTAGGTGAAGTACTGTGGGGAGGTGCTGTCCTGGATGGCTGAATGTTTTACTCTGAGTACACTCAAGTGTGAGCGAGAGGCTCCCAGAGCTCCATGTAAGTAAAAGTAATTCCTATAAAAGTTGGTGCAAAGATCAAATGATTCAAATTATAGTTGTAAAATGTAGTATTGTATAATATACTATGTTTTTAAATGATTCAAGGCCTCAATGAATGTGTGTGTTTCTCAGATATGGTATTATGATGATGGTAGCAGTATATGATACGGTATTTGTTTCATAATAACAATACTATTTTATTTATTACAATCATGTCCAATGTTAGCCTTTTTAGCAGGTGTCCAAGCCAGCACCCTTTCCGAGTGCCCTCAAAGCACATCAGACAAGGAAGCCAAATCAGAGAGGAGAGAAACCAAACCTGGCACCCCAGGATATGGAGCCACCAAAAGGTTCCCTTATATTGATGAGTAAAACAAACAGCATCTACAGTGTAGTTTTCTGAGATATATGAAAGTGACATTACTAATTGGTTACTATAAAGAACTATTATGAAAACTGTCATGAATAGCACAATACAAGCACAATAAAATATGTACAATATAGTACAGTGTGGGATTTCTTCACTTCATTATGCTTTTGGGCCTAACAGCCAAGAGACGGTCAAGAGATTTTCAACAGATATAAATGTGTCAAAATGCAAATGTCTGTACTAATGAAGTTACTGGTATCATAATGTACTGTCTTGATAATTCTGTACATGTTACAGTATGTAGATAAGGTATTTGGTCATCTTAAGTAAACATCATGTCCCTGATATGAAAGATGTCAGATTTTATGAAAAGGCAAACAATTATTTTATTCGTATTTGCTTTGGAGTACCATGCATTCTTTCAATCCTTCTACTGCACGCAACAGACATCAAGACACAACTGGATGATAATATGGTACAATTTATCTTAAATGAGAACTGAGCTGTCAAACAGCTGAATGTATCAGCAAAGGGGCTTCTAAATGTACTGACCATAAATATAGTAGTATTTAATAGTTGATTTTGTTACCATAGCAAATGTAAAAGTTATTATTGTTATTTCATTCAGTCTTCACACAATCCAGTGTCACCCCATGTTGAGGTCCATTAAGCTTGGCAGCATATTGTAGGATATTAGATTATAGAAGTTCTGTTACTGTAGAAATGTCACTTTCATTAAACGTGTACATTAAAGCACTGAAAGAGACACTTGACAATTCCTACTACAACCACTTAAGCATATTGTATACAGAATATTCAGGAAAAACATTCAGGTAAAATAAATACAAGATGCACACCCTTAATCACCCTAATCACTGTGGGTGGATACAGCAGTCTGTGATTCTTTGCGTCTTTACAACAGTAATTGTGACAGCACAAAAACTTTAAGGAAGTCACAAATATCCGTTTTTGGGAAGCTCAGTCCATAAAAAGAGATTCAAATATCAGCTTTCCCCCACAACAACTCACTAGGGTGACAGGAATGTAAAATGTTTCTAACTTAATGTAAGAGTTTCAGAAATGATTTGTGTCTCTTACCAGATTCACCCTGACCATGCCACCAGCCTAATTGGAATGTAATATGGAATACTTATTTTATGCTTTAATTACATTAATTTATAGATATTATAAATGATCCATTCAACCTACAATGTAAAAAAGCATGTATTATTTTGACTGGCAAAGGCACTTTCATAGATGTATAAAGCACATTTGTATGCCACTGATAGTGTCCACACCTGAACAGGAAATAATGAAGTCTTAGCAAGGGGTTCTTAGCTCCCTGTTATCTGTTGTTGCAAGCCTTGTGGATTTTCACAAATAATTCTGTGACAAGGGGATGTACATTCAGTCCTGGCTTGCAAACAGCCACACGTCAGCTAAGTATGAACAACACTTGCCATTTTTGTCTCTCCTTTTCTCTCTGAATCTTTAAGTCCTCAAAGTGAGGCCTCGGGGCCTCTTGGTTGGACCCCCGCCCCCTCCCTCCTGAGGGCGCAGTCAAAGCGGGGTGTTACCTCGCAGCGCACTAGTAGGGTGTCGTCCTTTATGAAGCCCTTCTGCTGCAGCTGCTGCAGGTGCAGGAATGTGACGTAGCCGAAGCCCTTGGGGTTGCGATGGAGGGTGGGCTTCTGAAAGGCCTGAAGATCTGGCTTTGTCTCCATCACCTCCACGTGATGATTCCCTTCGGGATTCTGGTCCAGCACTGCCAGGCGGATGCTGCCCTGCAAGGGCCATGACAACTGGCTGTCGAAGTAACCTTGCATTGTGTGCACAAAGAGCGATATGTAGTTGGAACAGCGCGGAGCGGTGGGCGTCTGAAGGTGGAGGCGCAAGCATAGCTTGTAGCCTGGGCGGCCGGTGTAGAAGCCAGGGCTGTGCACCACTACGGAATGCCCCCCCTCCTGGGTACGCAGGTGAGCAGAGAAGCCATCCAGGCGCCACACGAAGATGCCCTGGCACTGCTGGGCTTCCAGCTCGCTCACCTTCTCCTCCAGAGATGCCACCTTGCGTCTCAGCTCCATCAACTGAGTAGACTGCAACCATGGCAGACATAAAATGGTTTTCAAGTAGTTACTGTATGACATGCTTGTTAAAAGTTAGTTCACAAAATGCTGAATGCAGTTTATTTTACAGTTCACACATAATGCAGGGTTTGTCAATGAGGTTGCAAATTTTTTTGTCGGACAAATGGTCACAGTCGGACAAATTGTCACACAGTGTAAAGTACGATTACTTTAAATAAAGTTGACAAACTGCAACGATCAAACCAAATTTGCCCCCCAAGCCTCAACATTTCAATCAAATAAAAAATATCCATCAGTGTCCAAAACCTTTTGTTTTGAAAGAATCAACGAAATGTATGATACCATTTTCATTTACAACTCATCATAGTACACCAATAGCAAGAATGATGGGTATCACACACTTGCTGTACCTGGTTGTCCTTGTGAATGCTAAGCTCGCGGAGCTGGTGGTCCTGCCGCACCAGCCGCCCATCCAGGTGCTGTGTGGTCTCCTTAAGTGCCTGTCGTTCCCTGCTGCACTGGCAGGGGGCAGCACTGCAGCTAGGTCCTGCTCCCCTGGCCTCGCCACGGGTGTCAGGCGAAGCGGCCCCTAACGGCGGTGGCTTGATTCCGTTGATGCTGAGGCCGCTGAGGAACTCTGCCATGTAGTGCATGTGCATCTGTGTGAACTCCTGCATGTGCTGAGCCAGGTCGTGCCGCAGCATCTGGAATATATGCATCTCAAAAGGTTGTAGGACAACTAGGTGGCGACCAGGGTTGAACCTTGACAACCTTGACCTTCAACAAGGTCAAGCTAAATAAATGTGACATTGGTCAGGTGTTGCTAAAATGAAAATGGTACTTTGACGGTGGCCCATGACATGAAAAAATAACTTTCACTTGAAAGGATTTGAAGTGGGTGTAAAATGAAAAACTACATTTGTAGCTTACCCGTTCTCGACATCCAAACTTGCTAAATGGGCAGGCTATAGGCGCTTTCTGACAATCCATATCACAGTGAGATTCCAACTGAAAGAAAAATATGCATATTTTTCCTGGCCTGATAATGATTGAGAAGTAACTGTTTCTGCTTTGTAAAATGTTCAATTCCAAATCAAGAAACACATAGTTCTGAGGGGCACACATCAACTGGAATATGTGAATTGTTGAATACGACAATCTGTTGCGATTCTGAGTATGCTCTTTAAGAAATAGCCCAACTTGATGTGACAAACAGCTCAGTACACAGCTATTTTATAAACTGACACAAGAAAATAATATTGACTCACCTGGTCTCTAATGAGCTCCATTTCACAGTATTGACATGACACATTGGCAAAGGGACACCTTTGCTTATGGAGCTGCATATGAAACCGGAACAAATGCATTATTTGATTAAATTACAAATAAATACATTTTAAATAACTTGAATACCCATGCCACCCAAGGGATTCTAACTAGAGCTTGAGAATGGATGAGCGGCTAGGCATCATTTTTGTGAGGTCAATGTTACACATAGGAACTGACTTGTAGTGAAATAGCTTTACAATTGAATCCTGCAGTGTTATTCTTCAAATCAGCCCATTCAAATACAAATATTGAAAAACAGGGGATTTATTCATGTAATATCAGGACCATATAAGTGAGCCATACTTCACTGTCTTCATAGACAAAACTCGCCACACAGTCAGGGCAAGAAACTGGTCTTCGCTGGCATTGTAGGCTTGTGTGTTCCTCTAGCTGGCTCTTCCACACAGATTCCTGGCACAGTGGGCATGGCACAGTGGCATACTGGCACTGGTTCACATGACTCTGGCAAAGAAAAGTTGAAAATCAGTTAACAACAGATTATGTGGGTGAGATGTCTTAATAGGATTTCAAGTGATTGGGCCTTTTAGTCAAAGAAAGCCTTTGAAAATCAATTTTCATTAGCAAAGCAAGAATATCACACAGTTGATAGCTCTTAATGAAATGCTCTTGCCTCCGAGACAAATCAAAACCTCCCAATATCCATGGTTCCTCCCATACAGTGCACGCACTACATTGAACATTTAACCTATAGGGTCTAACCAGCTGACATGCTTGGTTGCTTACTTCTAGATGGCGAAGCTCCATTTTCTCTATGCAGTCTTTGTTGGGACAGCGCACAGTGAGGGACAGAATCTCTCGTTTAGCAAAATTATCTGGAAAAAGCTGGTTCTCCAGCAGTATCTCATTGTCCACTGGACACCTCTGCCCTGTATCACTGGGGAGAAAGGGATAGTCATGGTCCTTAATCACAATAACAAAGTGCTGCACATCATTTTGCGCAGTAAAAAGCACTGCACCACTCAAGGGATAACAGCACCTGTAACAAACCAAAAAAACTGACAAGTTTGTAATGATAAGGATAAGAATATGGAAAACAACAGCTAGACACTTCCAGTAGCATCCTCAATTGGTAGAACTAGGTATGAACGGAAAGTGAAAGTGGAAGTGAAAGGTAGGGAATACCTAATTGAAAGGGAAAGCAAAAACAGCCTTAGAGTGAGAGGGGGTGCGTGGGTGGTTGGTTAGCTTACCGGATGGACTTCTCAATACAACTCCGACAGAAACGATGTCCACATGGAGTTTGCACTGCTGCTCGTAGAGCCATGAGGCAAATCGGGCACTCGTACTTGCTCTCCAGAGGAGGGTCGAACTCCACGTCATACCCCTGTGCAGGAGTGTCCCTCAGAATGTCTGTTCCTCCACTAAACAAGCCGGGGCTTTCTGATGGACTGAAGTCACCCTCTTTTTCCATCATAGCTAAGGCACAGTTTGAGAGCTCCGCTGGAAAGTCACTTGCCCCACAACACCCATCGTCCTCCAAGCTGCTCTTCTCACCCTCTAAGCAGGACATCTAAAGAGATGGAAAGAGCGAAAGAGTGTGTATGAGAGACATAAAAAGGCTGAACCTAGTTAGACCAATTGATAGAATCTCAAAAAAAGTTAGACGCTGCTGGTGTAATTGGCCAGAGAGGCCTAAAGTAACAGAGCTCTTTGCTTGTCAAGAATTAGTAGATGGCAACTTATCATTGAGGCAACGATCGCAAGTCAAATCAATAATGATCTCTCAAAACATGTAGTCTGAATACTATCTGCTTGAATCCAACGTTTGAACTGGGCGGGGCTGTCAATTCCTTAAATCCCCTAGTAGCCTAGCATAGCTAAAACAAGTTATGACAAGCTTCTCCCCGTAAACGTTTTCAAGTAAAATGAGAAGAAAAGAAAATAGCAGCTATTTTATGAATCCCGTATCAGTGAGCTAATTTGCAATCCAAAAAATGAATCACGTCGATTTGTGCGATACGGAAAAGCACCTCTGTTGCAGTGGTACACTTCCCCAAAATTTCAGCAAACACGTCAAACTACACGTCAATATAAATATATAGAATGTTAGCAAATTGCAGTCTATAGATAACGTTTTACTTTTCATTGTATACTCCTTTAAATGTTATACCATTTCAAATATTACCTTTACGTTTAATAATGCCTCGAAGTTTTTTTAGTTGACTCACTAGTTTTCTTCCTGCATTTTCCAAACGTCACAACACAAGGTTCTTCTTCTTGCTCCAAAGTCAAATTAAGCTATATTAAATAGAGCGCCATCTTTTGGTCATATTACCAACCACACGTGTGTGCATGTTTTTATTCTGTCCAGATTTGGAATGGTTGTTGATGGGATTACTGTATACGATTCAAAAAATTGTCAAAGGAAGCGTTGTGTCAAATTCAGTACCAAAAACTGTTTCCGATGTTTACAAGTTCTACAGTACACTGTTCAACCAATTCAATTGTATGAGCTAGGTTCAATATATGACAGTATACATATGATTATATCTGCATTAAATTGCTTATTGAACCTAGGTGCCCGTACCTTTCCGTTTTGGGAATTTCCAAACGCATCTAGGTACCGGCATGTCAACTATAAGGTCAGGCATGTATTCCAATAGTTTATTACAACAAATTGGGAACGATATATATTTAAATTAATCCATGTGTGTTAGGGAGTTTATATGTATGTGTATATATTACATGTATTTATTACAAATACACATTAGAATATACAGACAACATAGCTACAGTACTTTATGTTGATGGACAGGAAGTTTGGGAATTCCATCGTCAGCTGCTTTTACGTTGGGAGCGTTTTCTGCCACAAGAGTGGAAAGGAGACAGAAAAATGGCGGACTTCTGGAAAATCAGTCCTGGGTATCTGCCCGATGTCAACGTCTCACGAAAATCCTTTGCACAAGTTAAGATTTTCATCTTTCTGTGTATACTTTTGGTCGAGTCCGGGGGCGCTACTACCCACTGGGTCGTCACAGAAGATGGAAAAATTCAACAACAAGTACGAAATCGGCCGTGTTTATTCAAGACCAATGCTAGCTACATTACATTTAGCTAGCTACCTAAAGCGGAGCGTTGCATTACAGTCGAGCTAGCATTAGCTGTCATGAGCTGGCCAGCTAGGTACTTTTAACACAGACTAATAAACCCTTGGGAGTTTGAGTGGTACAAGAAAGTGTTTTTTTAACGTTGGGTTGATAGTGCAACAGTTAACATGCAGTCTACACATTTACAGCGAGACATTGTAAAGCTCTTCTAGCTACTGCAATTATGGTTAACCGCATGTCATATTGGCCGTTTACTGCCGTCTTTTCAGGAATACTCAACAACGTTAGCGCATTATACCAAACATATCAGTTGCCAGCTGCGTTGCACAGTGCATGTCAACTGAATGATGTTGCAAGAATTGCTTGACCAGCCAAGCCATTTCATCATGCGACATTAGGACCAAAGACAAGACAGTGGCTTATAGGCTATGGCAAACGAAACTATTTTACAAACTGATATGTCCAGGGATGACATATAATTTTTTTAACAACACAACCATGCTTAGATAAATATAATTGAGCCCCTGTTGCATGTATACTGTGTTCCATGCAAACTGAAGGAGCTGCTTTGGATGTGTAATGCCATCAGCCTGTTTTGAAGCAGACACTTTATTTGTTACAGGTCGACTCACCTTTAAATCTCAAACACCCACATGACCTTGTCATCTTCATGCGACAGGAGACCCGCGTCAACTACCTCAAAAAATTAGAGGTGCTGTCACCCTTTTATGGCATTAATAAACATGGAATCACTTAATGGGAAATCACTTACACTAGGACAATTATGGTGGTAGGTCTATTGGGCCTAGAGACCGGTTCATGCATGCTTTTAAAGTATACCTGAGTTTTGATATAATTTCAAAACTGCTCTTACACTATTTACTTCATGATGATTACATTTGCATTAGCAAAAAAGGTGGTCATTAAAAATAATTTAAAAACCCTCTTGTCACGCAGAAGCAGCTAGTTGCTCAGAAGATTCATATAGAGGAGAACGAGGACAGGGACACAGGGCTGGAGCAGAGGCACTACAAAGAGGATGCAGACTGTGTCACGGCTAAAGTGCCCCTGGGAGATCTGGACCTGTACGATGGGACCTACATCTCATTGGAGAGCAAAGATATCTGGTAAGCTCAAATGGTTAAAACGTCTTTATTATGCTAGTTTTAATAGAAAAGGTATGTGAGCGTCAATAAGCAATTAGTTACAACAAACTGCCAATAGCAGCAGCATGACATTGAATTGTGAGTCCACTGTGTCATGCTCTAGCAAAAAAAAATCATCAGTCCTTGGAATAGCCGTGAAGATCGGGAACTTCAAATTGAGTTATTCTTTTGGTCACATTAGAAATGTGAACTAATCATGTGTTCTTCCTTTGCAGCCCTGAAGATTTTGTGGATTCCAGGTCCCCTCTGCCCCCAGACCTGGAAATACCAGACTGTGCCAAAGTCTTTGACCTGCCGTATAGTATCCATGCCTTCCAGCACCTAAGGGTGAGACTTGCACATATAGGACACTTCAATTCAATAAGATATATGGACAAGTATCTATGTGAATGTTTTTTTTATAGTCTATTGATGGTTTTTATTGAAATATTCTCACGGGGTGTCACAAATGGAGTGTATATTGACACACGTCTCACTCTTGCCACAGCATTTTGTACATTTTGTTTACGTATTTTCTTTCTGTCCTAAAGGGCGTGCAAGAGAGGGTGAACCTGACCTCCCCTCTCCTCTCCAAGGAAGACCCTATCTTTGGCTCTGTTTCTCACAAGCTGGGCCACAGCATGGATGAGGTGGGACACAGAATCCACCAAGGGCTTCTAAGGGTGAGCCTTTTCCCCACTTGAGACATCCATATCAGTGAATTTTCTTGTAAATTACTAAAACAATGAGGGATGCACTGATATGAATATTAATCAAACTCTGGGTGAATTTGTTTACATCAAATTAATTTTTTTCTTTAATTATGCTTTTGAATGAATGCAATTTAATTAAGCATAACTTCAAAGGATGACAAAGCCGTTATTAAATTGTGAGATCTATATACGATAAGAGCGTCCTCTAAACGACTAAATGTAAATGTAAACCATGAATTTGTAGCCCCCCCCTTTCCCATTTCCACCCTGACATACCATGTGTGTTAATGTTTGTTTCAGAACTCTTCATCGTGGGTTTTGTACAACCTAGCATCGTTCTACTGGCGCATGAAGAACGAGCCAAAAAGGGCAGTGGACTGTGTGGTTCGAGCCCTGCACTTCTCTCCAAGGTATGCCCTGTTCAACACTGCTGGTTTATTAAAGGGATTAGCAATGGGATTAACAATGATAACATCTCTCAGCTTTCCAAAAGCAAAGCTTCTTTTTGATTTGTATATTTTGTTGTTGTGGTTGTTGTTGATCAATCAAAGCAAAATGGCTTTTTGCTTTGGCAAAACAGGCATACTTTAGATACTTCAACATTTGTTGTGTCAACCTAGATGTGTTTGGTTCCCCGCACACATGCAGGCAACACAAGGACATTGCCCTGGTTAACATGGCGAACATCCTACACCGGGCCCACTTCTCTGCCGACGCTGCCATCTTGGCACATGCAGCCCTTGACCTGACCTCTGACCTCCTCACCAGCCACTACACCCTGGGCAACATCTATGCTGTAAGTGATTCCTAAGGCCATGCCAACCAATCTGCATAATGTAAATTATATTTCCTGTGTAGGAATGACAAAAAGATGACAGTTAATGTAATTCAAAATGCAAGTGTTTTTACATTAATAGACATTTATACCCCACATGTCATTGTCTTGGACTTCTCTATTCTTCACCCTCTTCCTTTCTCTAAAACAGACAAGATAACATTTTCCCTGACATCTGATTCTCTGTCCTTAGATGCTAGGGGAGTACAACCACTCGGTGCTGTGCTATGAGCAGGCCCTGCAGGCCCAGCCTGGCTTTGAGCAGGCCCTGAGGAGGAAGCATGCTGTGCTCTGTCAGCAGAAGCTGGAGCAGCGTCTGGAGGCTCAGCACAGGTAAGGACAGGACCCCTCACAGTGTCTACACACACGCCAGCACTTCCAACCACGAGCACAAAGCATAGCAAGGCTCCTAAGTGCAACCAATTTAGTCAAATTTGCCAGACAGTTGCTGCTGTCACGTTATGCACGTTTACCCATGCGCATTCTTGGAAAGAGGGATCCGAGGTCCTAGACGTGGCGGTGATTCGCGGACCCATCACTTCCTTCCCCTCTTCCCCGCTCCCCAGGTCTCTGCAGCGCACCCTGAATGAGCTGAAGGAGTACCAGAGGCAGCATGACCACTACCTCCGCCAGCAGGAGGCGCTAGACAAGCACAAGCTGCTGCAGGAGGAGCAGATATTACGCAACATTATTCACGAGACTCAGATGGCGAAGGAGGCACAGCTGGGTGAGGATATAGATAGAATGGCAGTTCCATCGATGACAATGGGGGTGCTAGACTAATGCTGCTAATACATGTGGCTGCTTTTACACTCAATACTTAACCGCAATACATTGTCTGTCAGTAATACGTGTGTGTGTGTGTGTACAGGGAACCACCAGATGTGTCGTCTGGGCCCACAACAACGCAGTCTCTTTTGCCCCTTCGACCTACCTGTACGTTATCACCGCGGAGACCTGTATGAATATGTCCACTACATCCAGGTATACTGCAACCACCAGACATGTTCAACTTTCAAAACAAGTCACTTTCAACAATGAAATAAGATAATTGTGCTTATTTTGTGTGACGTAAGTGCAAGTACCAAAACGACCATTTTATGAGCGTTTCCTCATGTCCCCTCCCTCTCCTCGTCTCCTTAGTTCGGAGAGGAGATGTCTGTGGCGGGCAGCGTGGCTCTGGTCTCCGAGCACGGCGCTAACGAGACGGCCAACCCCCAGCTCCAGCCCTCCGTATCTGGAGAGCAGCATCCCGCAGCCCTGTGGAGCCAGGACGCCTACCCTACTGAGGTGGGTGCTTGTAAGCTTGTGTGAGTGTTGGCTAGACCATCATTGATTAATGAGTCGACCCAGAGTGTCACCAATTAATTGATTACTGTTGCGATGCTGTACTGTATATCCTAAATGTTTGCATAATGTGCCAGTACCACAAGCCGAAGTAGTACAATTAACTGTACAAGCAGTGTGTGTAATGTATGGGCTGACCTAGAAAGCTAAGTGGGTCCATGTATTTTTTCTGCAGGATGTCCAAAGGATGCTCTGGCCACAGAGAGCCGACTGCGCCCGCGAGTTCCCTGCAGTTCCTTTGGCACATTTACTTCCCACTTTCTACCTCCCTCCCGAGACGCAGGGCCTTAGGTGAGTGTGTCCGGGCTGTGTGAGTAACTCAGAGCCTAGAAGATCTTAACCTGTGCTAAGTATTGCAACCTTGGAGTTGAGACCTCTGGTTGTGCTGGCTATAGATAACAGCATTGTGTGTGTGTGTGTTCGCTCATACAGCCCAGTTCAGACTCTGCTCTATGAGAGTGGTGACCCTCCTAAGACGGTGGCCGTGCCAGACTGCGGCCCCGGCCCCCAGCCTGCCCCAGCTGACCTGCCTGTCTCGGTGGGCTGGCCAATGGAGGGCAAGGAGCTACCAGACCCCTATTCATTTCAGGTAGCTATCGGTACTAGGAGTCCTCATGTGTGTGTGTGAGAGCACGAGTGCGTGCACACGCCTGTGTCTTGCTGCATGCTTTGGGATATCCATAGACAAGTGTTCTCCCTGGCTGAATTGTGTGTGTGTGTATGGTTCAGGTGCTGCTCTCTCGTAGTGGAGGCTGGAGTTTGGACCAGATTGGTGCAAGTATAGTGCAAGCAATGAAACAGGTGAAGCACTTCCCGATGAATTCTCCAAACAGCCAGTGCAACCAAGGATCTTGGAAATACAAGCCCCAGAACATCACTAGAGGCACATTTTTTAAGTAAAATATATATTTTTGCCCTTTTCTGGGCCTCAAATCTCACATACTGTAACTATTAGGACTTCACTCTTGACAAATCTAGTTGAGCTTTGCCATACCAAAGACAAACCATGTTGCCATATCAACACCCCTTTTCACTTTTTTTTTCTTCTTCTCTTTCTTTTAGTCTAGCGCCCCCCACTGGCTGCTCCAGAACGAGGCTGCGTTATTCTGGAGAGCTAAAGGCAATGGCACTAGAGCCCTGCAGTGCTTACGCCACGCTTTAGTGTCTGCCCCGCCTCCGTACCGCCACCTTCCCCTCACCAACGCTGCTAACCTCCTCCTCCACCACAGCCTCACCGCCCACGCGTGCCCACTGCTGGTGGAGGCGCTGGCGCTCAACGCCTCCGAGGTACTTAACACGCACTCAGACTGTACGAGTTTAGGTGCATGAACTAGCAGCCCCCTGCTTGGGTCCCGGAGCATGTGAACCCAGAAATGCACACGGTATACACTCAGTATATTGTTTTTTTTGCTCTGGTCCTTTTCTACAATGTATATTTCGGGAATCTCACTTATTTTTCCTCTCGACCTCTCACCCTCCCGCTGTGGTTGTCCCTGGTAGCCTCACACCCTGCTCAGCCTAGCAAGCGTGCGCCTGGCCCAGGGCAACGTGACGGGCGCCCTGGGCCTGTTCCGCCACGCCCTGGCCCTCTCATCCATCTGCCCTCAGTGCCGGGCAAGCCTGCCCCTGCTGCGCTGCCTGCAGTTCTACCCCTTCCTCTACAACCTGCCGCAGAGGCTACCATGCCAGCGTGAGTCCACACACCCAAACATACATCCACTCAAACACACTCTTGCAAGGCCACACAAGTGTGTAGACTGAAACACAAATGCACTGCACAAATAATGTACACAACAGGCCATACAGTACCATTCCCTGGTCTACAATCTACTCCAGGGTATTTGGTGCACATACACACTCACAGCAATAGCCACCTGTAAAATCAGATCTATCAAGATAGTAATCAACAGCACATTTGTCTGAATATTTGAGCTTTTTTGTCCTTGCTGTATATCTCCTTTTGCCATATTTGTCCTGGTTTCCTCCCTCCATGGGGTCTCCTCCCTCCATCGGGTCTCCTCCCTCCATGGGGTCTTCTCCCTCTGTTCCTCCCTGTCTCTCCTGTATGTTTTCGGTTTCGCATTTCATGCTCTCTCACCCTCCTCTGCTCATACTTCTCCCCCTCTCACTTGCTCTACCACTGTTTTCCTCTGGTATGGTGAGTGAAGGGGAAAGGGCTTTGAAGTGGAGAAATCTGCCACTCAATAATTCAAGCTGGCCAAAAATAACAGCTACCTAATTTAGAATGCTGTATATTTTCTTCACAGAGCCCAAGTTTGGCTCCCATTACTCCATAAGTCCATAAGATTGCAAATTTTGTGTGTGCGTGTACGGCATGTTAATTTCGTATGTGTGTATTTGTCCATGCAGAAGGTGCCTTGTGTGTTGGGGAGGAGGACCTAGGAATGCAGTTGGATAAGTGGGAGCCTGATAGCATGGAGAAGCAGGACCCCACAGCCCAGTCTGGGTCTCTGCCTGGGTCTCTGCCTGGGGCTGCTCTGGAGGAGGCTCTTCTCTTTGAGAGTAAGGGGCAACCAAAGCTGGGTCTACAATTTGTACGCAAAACCTACAAAATACAAGAGGCATTAGATTGGGTAGAAGGATAATTCCATGTTTCTTTCCACTATTCCTCCCTCCTTCTCTCCGTGTCCGTCAGAGGTGGTCCTGGACAGTAACGGGTCAGGCGAGGCAGCAGGACAGCAGCGGGCTTCCCCCTCGGCCAGCGGAGCGGGGAAAGCAGGAGGAAGAGAGGGGGGTGAGGAGGAGGAGTGGCGGCTGAAGGAGGAACTGATGGGGGCTCTGGACGTGGGGGGCAAGAGGGGGGATCTCCGGGGGATCCGGGTGCTGAAAAACGACCGTGTCATGGGTGCCCGCCCTGGAGGGCCCTGCCTTGGGAACTGTGAGGATGACGAGGGGGCCGAGTGGGTAGGTGTTTATTTATTTGTTTTGTGTTTAATCATCCAAATATTGCAGTCAAACCCTGTTTGCCGATTTTCCATTTTAAACGTTGATTTAGGGTACTGGTTGTTTTTCTAACTTAATCTGAAGTAATATAAAAACATGAATGAAATGATTTTGTATGTAAGTATGTGTGTTAAATGACTAAACGTGAACCAAAGCCTTTGTCAGATTTGTTCTAATAGTCTCACTAAAACTAGTGAAGTGGTGAAAATCTGTAGTGCTGAGCTGATTATAACTACTATGGCAACATAAACAATCAAGGTCCTCACAAATGTCTTCCCTGTTCAGATAACATTTCAAGTGAAGCGAGTGAGGAAGCCTAAGGCTGAGAGCCTTGAGGTCTGGAGCAGCACTGACAATGGCCAGAAGGGGGAGCTGCTGCCTGGGCACTCTGTCCTGGAGATCAGCGGGCCCACTATCCCCTCTCCTGGCCCTTCAGGTACAAACGCACAAACAAACACATTAGACGCATCTGCTCACATTTGATGTATTTTCTTCACTTCATTTAAGAATAACATCCATACAGGACAGAGAAGCCCCCAGGAGGTGGTGCTACTGTCACTGACTAACTCATACTCATATGTGTGTGTGTTTCTGTGTGTGTGTGTGTGTGGCCAGCAGGGCGCTGGAGGGACTACACCAGTCTGGGCTGGCCCGGGCCTGAGGAATGCCAGCGGACACGCAGGGTGGACCTCACCACCGTAGCCAGCACCTGGCTGGCTGTGTCTGCCAAGAACATTGAGTCAGTACCTACCTCTGTCTTCTCTGTGGTGCTCTGGCTGTTATGGAATGGGTTACCATATGGCATTTTGTAACACCGGAAACACCATTGCAGTCATTTATTTGCAAACCGACTAAGATCTCGCTGAGAAAGGAAAATGACCGTTTAGAATAACAACACTGTGGATATCCAGTGTTTCCCACACATAGACTAATTTGTGGCGGTGTGCCACAGAATCAACACCGGCCGCCACATTTTGTAAAGAAAATGTGTTAACACTATTTAAGTTAAAACACGCAGCATATTCGTTCAGCTGCATTTCTTTTCCCTGCTCTCCCTCCGTCTCTCTGTCTTTCACGCGTCTTTTTCACATACACACACACAGTCACAACGTCAACACACGTTAGCAACGATGTATACATATGTCGTTCTAGTAAGACAGACAGCTATATCAACTATATCAATCTGTGGGAAACACTATCTGTCATTTATTCCACACTTGAAAGTACCTCAAATGACATGACCCCTTTTCCATCTCCTTACACCCACTCCCCCACAGCATCACGGAGCACATCGACTTTGCCACCCCTCTCCAGGAGCCAGCAGCAGAGCCTCTGTGTAATGCCAACCTGGCCACCAGCATGCACACCCTAGACCACCTGGCCGGAGTGGCTAACCGTGCTGCCATCCACTACACCGGCGAGAGCCAGCTCAAAGAGGTTGCTGCAGCAGTGATTCACTCTAAGGCTATGTTAGTTTAACTGAGCTTTTAGTGTCACCAGAAATAACCTACCCAGTAATGCAGCAGTGAAGTGAACAACTCGCAGCTACCCAGTCCAGTGTTCAGAAAAGGGATGAAAATACATGGATATTCCAAATGACCTCCCAGCCACAAATGTTTGTTTTGCCGTGTCCATCTGCAAATTGCACCCACCTTATCGGCACCCCTTCTTCCTCATCTTCTACCCCCCGGTGCTTTAGGTGCTGCAGAATCTGGGAAAAGACAAGTTTCCCCCCCAGTCCTTTGAGCAGGTGGGCACGCGCATCGCCAAGGTCTTGGAGAAGGTACAGTACCATTGATGCTCACACAGTTATGAGGGTCAAATATAATGTTGCTCCATAGAAAGATGATCAACCTCAATTTGTAACATGTTGGATTCTGTCGCTTTTTTACTGATTCAGGTTGCAGTTCAAATCTACAGGACATTTGACTGTACAGCCTCGATTGTGTTTGTTAAAAGTTCATTTACAAAGTAAAGGCAACAGGAAGCCACAACATGTGGTTGTGTTATCTAACCATGCAGTATATCACCCATGTTCACATGCACACACTCTTCTCAATCACTTCCCCTGTCTTTATATCTGTCTCTCTACAACTCGTTCTCACACAGAACCAGACCTCTTGGGTGCTATCCAGCATGGCAGCTCTTTACTGGAGGGTGAAGGGTCAGGGGAAAAGGGCCATCGACTGTCTGCGCCAGGCCCTTAACTATGCCCCCCACCATATGAAGGTAACATGCACTTCATTTGAATTATCAAAACATGCCATATTGCATGAAAGCATCATAGATCACAGCCATGGTTAAACTTAAATATAATTGATATAAACGGTACATATATGTACACAATATGTCAATATTGTTTAAAAAAAATGATGGTGAATTGTTAAGTTTCATCGGGAGTCTAACAAGGGTACTGTATCCAGTCTCTTCTTTACATGTACTTGCAGTTCTTAATCAACAATAGCCAAACCCATCTTTTGTTTCTCTTACTGTAACACCCCATTTCTCTACGTACCTAACTTTCCCTCTGTCTCTTTTTCTTTCCCTCCCTCTTCTAGGACGTGCCTCTGATCAGTCTGGCCAACATTTTCCAAAATGCAAGGCTGTGGGAGGATGCCCTGACCGTGGCCCGCATGGCAGTTGAGATCGCCCCGCACTTTGTCGTGAACCATTTCACTCTTGCCAATGTCTACATTGCCATGGTGAGATGCCAATAACATTTAGAACATCATACCGATTATTCTGGTGGAAGGGCTCTGTTGTATTTTTTGATAGTCAATATAGATTGTTTAAAATGGTTTCGCAGGATTTTGACAGGAGCAATAGGTTACATTGTAAAGATTTTTCATTTGTTATTAAAGCTAAATTATATGATCTATTATTGATCATATTTATGTTGTATGAAAGCTAACATTGTTTGTGGATTCCCATTTTCAGGAGGAGTTTGAGAAGGCCATGCACTGGTATGAGTCCACTCTCAAGCTGCAGCCAGAGTTTGCTCCAGCCAAAGACCGTCTAAGAACCATTCAGTGCTACCTGCTTACCAAGAAAGAGCGTCGCCAGCCCTAAGATAACTGACCCACGCCAAGGAGTAATAGCGGCACACACTCAACAGAACCAACAAGTTACACACAACTAGCAGGACATTTGTCAAAACGTAGTGTTTGAAGTTGGTTGTCTATTACCAATCTTAAACAGAATTTTGGGATTCCTTTTTGTTGGGATTCATTTCTGTAAACTGCATAGTAAACAAATATAAAATTAGCTTCAGACAGTTGGAAAAAGAACTTTGAAACATGTCAGACGTTCTGAGCTGTGTGGGGTAAAGCATGATCTATGAACCAATCCCCATGTTATTTATAATTATTTATGGTTCTTCTCTCTAAGGCAGGGGTGTCGAGCTCCGGTCCTCGAGGGCCGCTGTCCTGCATGTTTTAGATGTTTCCCTGATCCAGCTCACCTAATTCGAATGAATGGTCGTTATAACAACCCTTTTAATTGAATCAGGTGTGTTGGAGCAGGGAAACATCTAAAACATGCAGGACAGCGGCCCTCGAGGACCGGAGTTCGACACCCCTGCTCTAAGGCAATCAGATTTGCAGTGAACCACAGACAGGAAGCCATGTTTCTGGAAGTCAATGACAGATATGAAAATAGAAAATAAGATGACCCATTTTAATAATATTAAATCTCAGATGATTTCTTTCTTTAGAACGGTTGAGAGTTTAAATACTGCTACAGGGAGGTAAAAACCACACCAAAGGGAATATCTTGTGTTGCTCCAATGCACTCTAGAATAATACTAAAAGCAACATGGTCCATAGGTGGTGCCATGTTTTAATTAAAATACATTTGTGGTTTTAATTGAGAGTTGTCATCCAACTATATATTTTTTATGAATAAGAACGTTATGTGCTTAGAAAATGGAAATTGCTGCTGTTCTTTTCTGGAGCAAGTGTACTGAAGCTGTAGAATGACCTGTTTCAACACTTTTTTCATCTTGTTTTGCACTTTTAAGTGTCTTTCTTAATCATTCCTATTTATATGGGACCTAGCATTTTGCTGTAAGCAAAGTGGATGGATTGCAAAAACAAGAAAAATACAAATGAAATATGTTATTAATTTTGCTCCTTTATTTATGAACATCAAAAAACTAGAATTGGTTAATTTATGACCATCTTTGAAACTGAACCGAGATTTTAAGTGTTCAGTGTATAGTGTTTAAAACAGTGGATGAAATGCTCTCATCTTCTCATTTTGATGTATCCATTCATTGTCTTTGTAAAAGTCCCAACCTCTTTTTTATTTTATTTATAAAAGTGAGCTGATCTGTTGACTTGAGGCTTACAATGAACAGAACTTGATATGGCATTTTTGTCAAGTTAATTTGTATTTTCACTCAACCAAAATCAATGTTCTATTATAATTAAATTAAAAAAATTGAGACATTTCATTGCTATGAAGATTAAATTGAACGTGGTTACAAACAATTCTCCAACTGGACAACTGTATTCACTTCAACTCAACCATTGTTGCACAAGTGCAATTGATGGTGTTGTTCAACAAAAAAAATCTCTCAGAGAGAAACAAAAAAATCTCTGCCTGAGGATGGCAGTGTTTCATTCTTGAAACTTCCAAGGAAGCAAATGTGGTTTCCATGGTTTCAGACACAGAATTATTTGACGTAATCCCAATTCAGGAATCATTCTACACCCTGACATTAAATTGTGAATACACTTACTATTTCTATGACTACTAAAATAGATGCCATGACAGCAAGGACCTTTCATATTAGACATCTACAGTACGAGCCACAACCAGAAATATATAAACGTATATAAATATATAAAAAATCTAGTTTGTATAAACGAGTGTTGCAGCCTGGCCCCCATATGAAAAGCCCTTTAGGAAGGCCTGAACTTTACTGGTCAGTCGTTTAAGGCCCTTTGGAGAAAGAGCTTCTCTGGAACAGTCATATAATGAGTTTAGCCTCTACTTCTTGGTTTACTCAATGATCAGGTTCTTCCATACCTCAACAAGGTTTTGTTGTTGGAGTTCTGGGGTCGGGGCAATGCTTCAAAAACATGTTTTTGTATGTTGCCACTTGTGGATGGAACTTAATCAGTCTTTTTTCAAAGGAGAAGCTGAAAACATTTGACATCAAAAAGGCAAACATTGAAAACATAGAAACAAAAAACAAATAGATATGATTTGGTTTCTACCAAAAATAATTATAAAGAATTGATCTTAGTCTATTCGTTAACCAGGCCTTGGCCTGCCTCTTGAGGCTACATCAGGGTGGATGTCTATCTAACAGCAAGAGGCAGTATGTTCCTGAGGTTCCTTGAAATGAAATATTCAGTAGCCTGACTGGTGCTGGTACTATAAGAGCTTCTGTTCCTAATGAGTGAATAAAATAAATGACAAAATAGTAAGGTTGTACTAGCAGAGGTCTTCTTTTGCAATCTTGATATTGAGTCATCCAAGACCTCATAAACATCTTGATCTGGGATCTTACTTCACAAACAACCAAATCAATCAATCACAAAATCAAGTGTAACCGCAGCTATTTTACACATGCTACTTAACTTAAGGAAGACCTAATTATAGAAGATAGTTTTCATTACATTGTTCATCAAGCACGTTGCTTATGATGTGAGTCTGATTTTAATTATTGGATCTTGTTTATTGATGGGACGGAACTGTCATTTTGAGATAAAACCTCAAATAAATGACTTCATAGGTTTCATTGCAGATTTTCTAAAGATATCAAATTATTTGTGGAAGAGCAGTGTTCCATTGTTTCCATATGCAATATGTGCAGATCTGCATAGACAATGCAATTTTTTATCTGCCAACACTTTAGACACAAGCATAGTGTAGCCTGATATTTTTAGAAACCTGTACCGAAACATGTCAGTTGTAGAGAGGCCCATCACACATGCACTCACTGATAGAAATACCATCACAACACATGAGAAGGCAAAATGCACATTTGAGCGTTTTTTCCCCCCTTTCTTTGGGTTCAGTACCTTGGAGAGCGAACATCTCATTGGATTTCGAGTGGTTGTGATCATTGTTACCCCTGCATGAGTCTATTTCTGTCCCCTGAACCCTCTCAGTTTTGCAATGTTTCTCAATGAATAATTGACTGTGATGGTATTTTTGAACCAGTCATGTCTTGGGTACAGTATATAAATAGACCGTGTGCAGCAAAGTGTGCATGGATTTGTTAGGAGCGCTTGAACTGGGAGTGGGAGTTGTGTTATGTAATAGGCATGTGAGTGAGCACGCCACAGAGACTGCACTGAATGGGGCCAAGCAATATTCTGCACCCATTGAATGTTTTAAGAGTACCTGTGCCTCAAAGAAAAGCAAAGAAACATTGGACAAATAGTTTCATGATGTTATCCACAGCCACTGTACAGTATGTATACTGTATGCACCATTCTGAGCAATGCTTAATTCTTGAAAGCTGTTCCTCTTAGAACAGTGGCAGCAAGAGTAGTATGCAAAGCTCTGCATTTGTCATCTAGAAAGTACTGCTATAGATTATTGTGGAATATACTGTTTTGAGGTTTTGCTTCAATGAAATTAGGCATGCTACAGTGCAACAGAAACAGGTAAATATCCAGGTCAAAATCCCATTTGCCAAATCCTGGATCTTAATCCAATGCATTGGGTATTTATTATATCACGGGTATGTTATGTTAAAGAGCTGCATTTGCACACCATATTGCGGTCCTTATACTATATTATCTCCCACTCTACTGCTCCATAACTCTTTTTTTTGCACAATGTGAATTCATTTGATACTATTTTTGAACGTCTGTGTTTCTAAGGGATACCTAATGATGCCATGACGTCAATGTGGGTCAATGGCACACTGGTAGGCTGAAGTCAAGTTTTCTGTAAAACAAAAAAGAGAAAAGAAAATGATGTTGTTTCAATGGTTAAACGTACAACAAATTGAACTACATGTAAAACATCTAAGTTTTCACATGGCGTGTAACAGTTTCACATGAAATTCTATCACTTTCTTAGGGTAGCTGGTCCAATAATTCTCTCTGCCGCCTCTCTTTCATTCACACACAGACTCACACAGAACCTGCTTTACACACACACACACATACAAAAAAGGTACTTGGAAAACTTCTCTGAGAAAAATCTACTTCTGATCAGGAGGTGACCAAACACACACACTGGGTAGTCTAGCCATCTCTGCTGATGTGGCATACAATAGAGTATGGAGCAACTGGTTGCCTGGTGAAGGACATGAAGGAGCGGCGATTTGTATTCCATTTCAATAGCATCCTCCTTTAAATACATGTCTAAGCATGTTGACTGAAACACTTGCTTTATTAAAGACTAACAACATTAACATATAGCCTATGTTATGGTTATGTCTTTGAACCCATTCAAACCACAACATCCAGGCAACTGTTCCTTTGTTGTATCAGCATTTAGATTCAAAAGATTTCAGTGAGCGCTGATAAGGCCATTTTAAAACCAGCAGACAAGGACAAATTTTGCATGAAAATGTGTTTGAGATTTTAAAGAATTTTAAGTGATCAAGCAGCAGACAGAAATTTGATTAGATATTTGCCCATAGCCTACACCAGTCATTGCTTTCAAACTTTGTAAGTAAACATTTACCATGACATTCATGTGCAATGATTGCAGTTAGAAGTGGACAAATAGTGTTTCAATGAGATCAAGCAGGTTGTCTACTTGAACTTCTGATTTACCGCTGTCCATGGCACTGAAACATCTGAGAACGCTCATAGCCGTCGTTGGTGCTGTGCCAGAGTGGCATGCAATTCATGCTTATGCAGCATGAGAGGAGACGCTCGTATCTGTTGAGGGACGTAGCCTTCCTGGCACCGTTCCTACAGAGCTCATCATTGAGACAAATCTGGTAGGCTCAAGCAAATAAAGTAATCATTATGGTCTTTGTAGTTTAGACTGTTTTTAAGAAACTTAGATTGTGGTTGAAAAAGGTTTTCCAAGCTTTTATCTGTCTTGAGAGCATCTGATGTGACAGGCGACATTGACCAGGCATACACAAAAAAAAAAAAATAATACTCTACATGAAAATGTAACAAAGAAGATGTGTCTGCCCTTTCAGATAGTAAGATGACATTTAGGTACTGTTTTGTCAGAAACATCTATTTAGGGTTCCTATGTGCAGCAGAACGTTTATATCTCATCTATAATATCAGAAGGGGGTTGTACTATTACAAAGGGGTTTTCATTAAAAGTTAACGTTCATTAAGTACTGTCTGAAAATGTTTACAAGTACTGTTAGGTCTGGCTATGGTTTGGAACCCCTGAGTTTACTCATCCTTTGTTTGCATACATGTGTGGAAACCAATCCAGTGCTGTTATATTAGAAAATTAAACAATAAAGGGTAATGCCCTGTGCGCTTTCAGTCCAAACACGGTATTAACTATTTATCAAGCAACTCAGTTGATCATAGTCTGGTCCAATTCAATTCAAATCGTGGGGTTGGGCTAAACGACAGTATGCAACACCGCAATTAACGTGTAAACTGCGATTCTGAAACCGTTGACTATATCAGTAGCATATGGTCGACAGGAAACAAATCCCTATTTATGTTGTTACTGTACATTGGAAAGAGAAACCCGCAGCGCTAAGCATATTGAGTATGGGAGCTAAAAATAGTATCATTGGTCTGCCACGCGCTACTCCGTTACCACGCGTTTCAGCATTCTGCCCGTTGCAGGGAAACATCCGTCAGGCTATATTAAGACCGCCCTTTAGCCGTTATTGTGAATTATATTTGCTTTACCTTTTGTTATTGTTGACATATGTGTGTGTTTCGCTCATGGATGTACACATAGCTAGTTTTACATGCATGCGTGCGTGCGGTTGTACACGCGTGTCAAACTATTGCGTGGGCTGTGGTTTCCATATGAAAAGTAAACGAAAGAGGATGAGAGTAGGAGACGATTGGCTTTTTAGTGTGACATAATTTTACGTACACAATTTGGTACATCTTTTAATTTTAGTAATAGTAGGCGTGGGCTACCCTTTCCGTTGGAAAAGGGAAAGTGGAGCAATAGAAAATTCAATGAATTCAATGACAGTAGCCATGGGCTTCAAATTTGGAGAATCTTAACGTGACGTCAATGCCTAGCAACTGACGCAGTCCTCAGGAGGAAAATAAATAGCCTACATTTTAAAAATGTCGTTTTTCTTGCATACAAGAGTTCATTGTTGATCTCTAAACCAACTCTATGCCATTACAAGGATAAACAATACAAAATAAGAATAGTCTAGCACCATGACCCTTCATTTTCATAAGAACAGACAGAAAGTGGGAGAAAGGAAAGGGGAGAGAGAAAACAAAACGTTTGAACAGACAGGGCTGACACTAGTACTTTCACAATCTACAATATGAAAGGAAAGCCAGCTTGGTGTTGCTTAATGTACCGTTCGTCAATTACTTCATTGAAACCTTGCCGTGCCACTTCATGGATATATGGACGCGCATTTATGCGTGCACAGTGAACGCGCATGTTCCCTGGGCTCGAAATTCCGCGAGGAACCTCTGTAGGTTTTCTTTTTTTATCACTGCGCGAGCTAAAAATAGCAACGGGGTTGGATCGTGATCCTGAAATAGATAGGGGGCATCACTCGTATAAAAGGCATGCCATTCAAGAGTAGAGTGTGCGCACGGATTCAGAGCAGTAAGCTTGATATTGTGTGTTACTATATTCTCGAAAAATTGTAGTTTAGCTTTCCCTTTTCACGAGAGGTCCTCTAGAGGTGAGTAATGGAAAGGAGAGTCTGTTTATTAAGACTAAGATTAGAATTTTCCCTTTAAGCCGTTATGGCAGCCTTAGCCTATACAGCACATTGCAGTGATGTTCTCATTGTACTAATTTGGGGAAATAAATCGTGAAGCTTGATGCATGCTAAAAGTCATACCAGTCTGTGCATTTGGGGAATCACCTCAACCGTGAATCAATAACTGTGGCGTTGAGGTCGGCGCTGTTGAGCTCTTTCACATATCCTATAGGCTAGTCATATTTGCCTCTCCGTGAAGATTTACGAATGGAAACCTGTTCCTGACCTGAGACGTGGAATTTGTTCATGTTATTCCCATAGCCTATACGTTTAGAATGAGACACAACTGAAGAAGCAGAGTTGATCACGAATCGGGAGGAAAGCTGCAGATTGAAGAACTCAGTGGAGCTGTCCACCACAAGTGGTGCTGAAATGGGTGTAAATCCTTTGTAAAAGCTTTCGCTGTAGATGTTCACATTGTCATTTGTGGACATTCGATTGAATTTGAAAGAGGAAATCAAATTGCATTCATGCATTGTGTATTATTTTATCGCCTTTGGATTTCTGCCTATGGCACCCGCATGGACAGTGCAATCGGCACATCTCAAGAGGTAGAACTGCTCTGCTCACTTCTTTTTTGAGATCCTAGTTTTATCCAGCCTTAAAGTGTGCGAGCATTTTTTTTTTTTTACATAGGACGTTAACTTCTGTTGAAGAAACAAAGCCAAGGCTACTTGACTTCAAAGTTATGATAAAAACGATCCTGCATTCTTGTGAGACAAAAGCTTGATGTTTTATTTTTACAAGATGAGTCTCAGTGCAATTCATGTGTTACGTACAGTTTCGTTCTATTTTTATTATTATTATAAACATCTTGATGGGCCTATTCATGAACGACAATGAGTGTGCTCTGTGAAAGTCAATGCTAATGGTGTCACCTTCGCAAACAATTTGAATGGTCAAAGATGGGCGGAATTGCAGGCAAACCGCCTTCAAAAGCTAAAATGAATTCTAAAGCACGGTTTTACAGGGAAAGAGCTCTGCTATTTTGTGTCGTGACTGCCAAAGAAGGTAAAACGCGCGTGCTGCGTCAGTGGCGGCTGGCTCCGTGCTTTCCAGACAGATGGAGGGAATCGTGACTGACTGGAGACCGCCACAAATGAAAGTATCAGCCAATCAGAGCCGCGTGAGGGTGAGGCCGTCGAGTATGGGAACTTCGGGTTTAGTACTGATTCCTTAGACAATTCTTTCTCGTGTCACTCATTCAAAGCTGTAAATGTAGTCAGCACGCCCCGTTTGAAATTCGAAGGGGTGCAATGGAAAACTAGGAGTGCATGTTGCCCGTGGCCCATGTCCGTTTGTGCGATAAGGCCTTGAAGAAGGAGCAGTAGCACATAACAATAAATAGATGCAAGATAAAATAATAACAATATGTATACTGTAGTAGGCTGGGCGCAAGTCTCCTAACTTTCCACAACCTGGCAAAGCTAGAATTACTTTATAAATGTTTAAATCTAATATTAGCCATGATCTCACTAAATGTTCAAAGCCAGTATTTTAATCATCTAATTTGCTACTCGGAACGATTGGTATTACAGTAACTTGGAAAGTAACATTTGGCTGTTGCTTCTTTTTTCCTGCTACTTTTGCACAACAGAACTGGTTGGTTTTCTTTTTTTTCTGTGAGGGGGTCCCTGTATGAGATAGGCAGCGATTGGTAGATGACGAATTGTGTCCTCACCAATGAAATTCGTCGCTGTTCCCTATTTACTGTGCGTTGAAACGATGTAGCTCCTTTTATCGACAGCGGGAGATTGCATCTCCATTTGGCAACATCCCACGTTGTCTGATGTGTAATGGAGATGTACACCGATTCCAAATATACTGGACGAACTAAAAGAAGTGTGCCTTGTCATGTCAATGGATCTATTTTTGTGGTCCGATTCAGAAGAATAAGGATGCAATGTCGGATACTGTACCATTCCCAAAAGACTATGCAAACCTTGCGCGTAAAGATAGATCTTGAGTGTTGGTTTAACGATCTGGATCCTTGTACAGAGCGTGGATAAGAAGGATTTCAACAACAGCAGTGGTTCGTGGAGTGAAGTGGATTTTGGACCGAAATGTTATTGTCCGTCACGAATCTTTTTGCGGTCTGGGCTTGCTGTGCAAGATATCAGTCTGGGAAGCCCTTACCCCAAAAAGCATTTGCGGTGGACTCAAACGCCGAATCAAACTAATTTGAAAAGAAGATTTAATAAATTATCACGCGATATAAGCATATTTGCAGTTTTGTTTGATCACATCCAAAGATAATATGTGCATATAAAGTCTTATGTAGGCAAATGAATGTCTGCAAAAAATTGCAAGTATAGGCTACACCTGTTAATCCCTCTACTGGACACACACACACATTCCCTCTCCGTCTCTCACACACTCAGACATGCACTCAAAACTTACACACAGATTTAACAATGATCCATTAAGCTAAACTTTACAGTGTTATCAATGATCTAAAATCCAGACAGATTCAATAGTTGCACATGTATGTATTTCACTGGTCATGTGTTGTGCTACGCAGTTTCACAGGAATTTGCACAAAATCCTCAGATGTCTCATTATTTTGGTCAATAAACTTCAAATAACTCTGTCACTTTGTAAAACATACAACTCAGGGGGGTTGCATTTGTTTAAAATACAGTTCTTGCAAGTGACAGTTTGAATTGTAAGTTCACATTGTTTTTGGTATACCAGTCTAAAACAATTAAATAAAGCCTTTAAACTATCACGTATTTTGGTGTACACTGCAGTAGTAATACAATATTACACTATTAACAATTCTTAACTACTGAATACTGGAGTGTGTAGAGATGTCAGCACCTAGCGATGCTTGCGTTTCATAGTGTCATTCTACCCTGAGCTTTTGTAAAACAACACAACGTGGTTAAATGACAATCTAACAAATATTTGGGAGAAAAAAAGACAAAAGCATTTTATATTAATTCATAGGTGAGTAAAGAACAAGCTGACTGAGCACTGTCAAGGCATATAACCCCAGTCAAGGTAGACAGTATAACCACATGATGCTTGGGCAGCTCTTTATTTTGAAGGCCTTAATGAAGGCCAATCTGACCCATATGCATAATACGGTAAAATAAAGTTAATCTTAGTCAGTGTAGTTTAAGTGATAATTTGTTGGACGTCGTTAAACCCAAAACACATAGCTTTCCTTGTTTTAGTTTGGTAAAGGCTAGACATGGAATGTTCTGAAACTGTCATGTATGGTAATTCATTTTGACCAAGGTATTACTGACCAAGGTGTCTATACCATGTACTCCAGGACAGAAGGACTGAGGTAGGGAGAAGTTTTACAGCATGGCATCCTGTTTGGATGTAGTTCATATTAAATAGTTATCACAGTCTTCATGTGGATCTGATTGAAGAGAGTGCAATGTTGCTGTTTTCATGGTTTTAAATTGAGCTCTGATCATTCAACAGGAAGGAATGAATGCAAAAACACATGCATGTTTAAACTGAAGAAATTGTCATTGTTTTTTTGGTGCTTTTACCTTGAGTGCTCCTGATGTCCCATAGTACAGAGTCTATACTGTATATTCAAGTACAATACACATTTTAATCTATAAATTTAAAGTAACGTGTTTTTCTCTTGATGCTTCTTTCTGCTGGTTATTGTTAACATATTGATGTTTTCAGTCGTATAAACAGGCAGGATAGAAATAACATTGTCTCCTCATTCAGTTTGTGTGTGGGTGTACGTGTGTGCATGTGTACAAGTGAAGTATAATCATTTTAAAAGTAAAAAGTTGTCAAAAATGACTTGGATATTTATTAGTTTGATTGCTTTTTTTGCGAATTAAGAGCTAGCTGAAATAAGAACCAAGTGAAAAAATACGTTGCACATTGTTTTTCTTAATAATTGCAATTTCCGAAGCAATGTTTTATAGTGTATTTCTTATGGATTGATTCATCATTACAGTGTTGCAGTTTAAAAGTTTTGGAAAACATTCAATCTTATTTACTTTACACTGCTCTGACACTTCTTGAAACACTGTTTGACATTAATCAACAAAGGTTATTGTGATTCAATGACTATACCATTGGGTGTTAGTTGCTGTGTTTGTTTCAATGCACTGGTGCTCCTTGTCTGATGATAAGCGTCTAGGATGACACTGACTTTCAGACAAATGCAGAGGCATGAGGGACTGGTGAGAGGTGCGTAAGAATGCTAATGGACGTGTTTTTAAGTTAAATTCACACTCAGACTTTTAAGACCTTTTGAATTTCCTGATGCACTTGTGTCTAGATTGGATACTGCCAAATTATCTGCAGTATTAGGTTTATTGCATTGTCTGTAGCATTCAAAATTGGTATTTTAATTTCATAATTAAAAAACCCCTTCAGGATACTGTAGAAAGGTGTTTGGGGTTGTGTGTGTTGTGGCTTTGCATCATATGAATGCACGCACGCACACACACACACTCATACACACACACACGCCTGTCCATACGCTCACACACACTCACACACACAAACGCACACACAGTTAGATTTTCCCTTTTATTGTGCATGAACTATCCTTTTACTTAATGGGAATTGGCATGTTTAAATATCTTGTGGTTATGTGTTTTTTTCCCCTCACTTTTCTCATGTCCCAACAACAACGTATATATTTACAGATTACTGTATGGTTTCTTGCACTGTACCTATGCTGACATGTTTTCCCATTGTAATGTTCAACATAACTTAATATCAACGAATCCAAAGTTGATAGTTTGTGTAATCATATCCTGTTGTAGGCCTTTATAAAAATAGATATTTCCATCTTTTCAAACATAAAAGATAGTCTGGTCTTGGAATCAGACCACGTTCAAAGAATCCTATGTGACAGTTTCAAAATGAGATTCAAAACCAAACAAAATGAAATGATGCTATAAACTTAAATGTTTTGCCTGCCTCCATAAACATATTTTACTGTAAATCCCAGGTTTATAGAGGTATGATCAGATATCGCAAGCCAGATTGAGGTTGCCTGAACCAACCTGAACTAGGTAAAAACAATGTTCTTCAAACTGTGCTTTGAAATCTGTCTAGACAATTAAATTGCTAGAATGATATCTACTTAAATTTTACATTGCTATTTAATACATGAGCAACAGCTGATGAGATAATAAAGATTGTCTGTCATGTCTGGCATCAAATGCAGACATATTCCCGCAGTCGCCATTGCTTTTTTTTTCATATTGAGTAGTTTGGTTTAGTTATTGGATGCACTCTAAATTTGAAAACAAAACAGATTACATCACTTTTTTGTTCCAGACAAGTCAATTCATTGTACATTGTTTTAATGAACCATAAAAATGGTCAACCACTCACACAAAAAATCAGCTGGAATAATATCTACTTAAATTTTACATTGTTATTTAATATATGAGTAACAGCTGATGAAATAAAAATATAATAACTGTCATGTCTGGCATCAAATGCAGACATCCTCCTGCAGTCGCCATTCCTTTTTTTTCATATTGAGTAGTTTATTTTTTGCATGCACTCTAAATGTTAACACAAAACATAGATTACATCACTTTTTTGTTCCAGACAAGTCAATTCATTGTACATTGTTTTAATGAACCATAAACATGGTCAACCACTCTCACACAAAAGATCTCTTGCTATATGTTTCTCTCAGTGATGCGGTTTAATATGCTGTTTACAGTATGGGTATAATATGCCACACATATTATGTATGTTTTAAACAGGGAAAAAGTATGTAATATGTTTCTGTAATGTGTCATTTCTTTAATGTTCACTAGCCACAACATTTTACCATAGGAAAATTATAGTTTTGTAAATTGTAGATTTTTGTTAGACATTAGTTCATCATGTGCATTGTTGTACATTAGTCATCTACAATGTAAATATTGTTAAAATAAATTGCCAATAAATGAATGAGAAAACATGGATAATTTTTGTATTTTGTTTAAACAAACATGGAGAATAAAATCTTCATATGGAATTTTTCTGGGCAAAAAAACAAGCTTTTGAGGGACATGTTGCTCTTGATGGTTAGTTGTAACTGATTTAACTTCTTGTACTCGCTGTGAATTATATTATTGTTGCTTGCTTTTTCTACAGGTACACTCTTGCACCTTTTGAGGTTCATGTTGTTTACTTGTGTAACTTGTTTAACTTCATGCTCTTATGGTTTTTCCCATTGGTACTTATTTGCTTTTCACAATGTATGCTTCATGTTTTGGCTACCCGCGATGTTTTGGGGCTCGTTGTCATGATCAGTGACCTATGCACTTTTGCAAAGCTCTCTCTTGGAAGTCATTTTGGATAAAAGCATCTGCTAAATGAATACATGTAAATGTAAGCTTTTCACCTGCTAGCTATGACAACAACTACAATTAGACAAAAAATGTATACTACCTCAAAGTGTTTGATGAAATGAGTTAAAGATTGATTATATATTATTTTTTGGCAAGGAACATTTTGATGAGTTAGATGCATAACCAATAACAGCTCTACAATACACTCAAAATCTGTTTGCAGATCAACTGTGGTGAGTAACAACATGAATAAGCATGCATGTGAATATGCGTTGTATGGGGATGAACCATGCCAACAAGGGGTCAGAAGTCAAAACGTCACCTTTCGTGGTGCAGGAGGGAGCCCACCTTAGACCCATCCTAGAGCACTTTAGAGAGATCGTTGAACCTCTCTTTGTACCGTACTGTCATTCTACAGTATCTCCCAAAAATATCATCATCATTTTGGAAGCATTAGAATCCATGCACGTTGTGTTGTTTAATAAATTCATAATTGAAAGACATTTAACCATGGACAACGATTGATACTCATAACTTCTACCACACACTTTATTTGATAGAACAATTTCTACTGTTATTTATCTTAATTGCATTTGAGATGGAACAGCAATAAAGGAGTATGAACATTTCAATTGAATCTATTTCAGTAAAACATGGTTTACAATATGATTTACCTCAAAGTCTTGGTAGTGTTGAGGATCTGTGTGAGATGCATAGTGAGATGAACAGCATTGTCAGTAACATTTTAAACAAACACATTTTTAACACATTCATATCTAACGATTGAGACAGTTCATGTAAAACAACAGTTGTGTTTAGACCTGCATCATAACTACACAGTGGTTAACATGTGTGGCACATAAGAATAACATCTCTATGTACACTTTATTTTTCATCAACAGGCCTTGCTTCAAAAAATCACAGAAAATATTGGTTATTGTTGAATCTCATGGACAACAACAATATTGTTCATTCACTTCTCTATTCTAATGCTATCAAAGCTTTTTTTTTTTTTACCCTATTACATAACAGTCTCATGTTATAGACCACTGCAAGTCTGCTCCACTGAGTTTAAACAACATACAACACATATATGCAACCAGGGGAAAAAAAATGTGTCTGAGCTGTATCAGTCAATTAAGTGAAAGTAGAACATCAATAAGAAACAGAATGTATGTTTCATAGATTTTAAGGTGTCCCATGAATGAAATCCATCGAAAAGGGTCCATGCACTATAGGCATACAGTACACAATGACAAAATAATAGTTTTGGACTGTGAGAATGACAGAGACATTATATCAAGTCAATAACTCATCTAAATGCTTCATTTTCAAGGATGTACTGTGTGAGGTTTTGTGAATGTTTGTATTTTTGCTCACTTTTGGACACTGTATGCCCTGTAAGTGCACATAATATCTGTTTTTTGTTGTGAAATTGACACAATCTAAAGAAGGTATACAAAACGTTTAAAAAAAAGGTATACAAAAAAGGTAAAAACAAAAAAAGAAATAAAAGTTACTTTTGGCAAAGTCCATAAGGTAAAATGCTGGTTGTGTTTTATTTTTTTTTATTCTGCAATTATTGTATCCTTATCCTTTCAAGGATTGTGGGTTTTGAATGAAACAATACATATATTTCAGCAGACCAACTTCCCAACCTCATTGAGGGAAAGACAGAATGGCAAGGAGCTGTCGACATTGGTGTTGTGCTGAAGTAATACAATATTTAACTATTTAGTTTTTTGTTAATATGGACAGCAAATCAAAAGGGCTAACAGCGTTTGTCTTTCTCGTATTGATCTATTGGTCGTGCGTTCCAGATCTCTGGACATCGAACAATGTTTCTAACCAATCAGAGAATGCTACCTTCCATCTGTCGTAAAACTATACGAGAATAATTGACAATCACAATAAACCAATCACATGGCATACATTTTGATGCACTCATATCTACACCAATCATTGGTGCAAATGTGTGGTGACCCGGAAGTGTCAGACGCGGAAGCACGAGTTTGCGGATAAAATAGTGATTTCGATGAGCAGGATAGTGACAACCTTTGGTCAACAGCCCGTGGTCAACAACTAGACCAGTTTACACAAACACATTTTAGATACGTGCATATTGAGTTGAGAGCATTGTATTATTATGTCGTCGAACGGAGAGCTTATTCTGCGCGCGGTGGAAACGCCACTTTTTTGGATTGGTGCATTGACTACGGCCTGGGTGTCAGTGTGCTCCATTTATCGATTGCTCTCCGGGATTAGGGTATGGGTACTGGGGAACGGCCGGTTGGTATCACCAACTAACCTCGGAAAATGGGCAGGTGAGTGTCATAAGTAACAAGTCGAGCTATATCACGGGAGTAATCCGATGTCATGATGACATAGACTTGAGGCTATTAGGCTTATAGGCAAAAGGTTATCTGCTGCATCTGTGATCTGTAAACGTATGTTCCTAGAGTCTAAACCGACTGCCCTGCAAATAGGAATGCGTGTTCATGATGAAAAACCATTTAGAAGTGGTATACGTTGCTTATAAAAGAAAGTGCAAATGTGTTTTAGGTTGCTATTTGATAGATTGAATGAACGTCTCAAGACTATCTAGGCTACTGTAGAAATAACTTTTTCCTATTACTCGGTTTTTATCTATTGCCTAACATTGTGCCTAACTAACTAGGCTACATATTCAAACAATAAAATATCCATGTGTAATAAAGTCCGTTTTTTATTTCAAATTTCTTCCCAACTTTTAAAGATTGGCTAGCCTTTCTCGAATCGAGCGCCCTAGACCTAACTCTGTTGCTGACTTATGGTACTGAGATCTCGTTGTTTAAACACAATGTAACACTATTGTAGTACAATGGCGCTGTCTCTGTGCCTCACTACATTGAAAAATGTGATGGACTGGGTTTTCTCCCCCTTAAACATAATGGATGTGAATACATTCGGGACTTTGCTGATAGTATAATCTTATTTAGATCAATGTTTGTCATACAAATTCTTATCCAAGTATGTGTGCAAATTGTGCAACTATGAATATGCATTGTATTTTAATAGGTGGACACTATGGGATATGAATGCGTTAAGATTAAAGGTCCCATGACATGAAAACTTCACTTTAGGAGGTAATTTAACATTAATATGAGTTCCCCTAGCGGTCCCCCAGTGGCTAGACATTTCAATAGGTGTAAACCAAGCCCTGCGTATTCTTCTCCGCCATTGAGAAAATGAGAGCTCAAACGCTCAGTTTAGAAAATCCACCATTGTGACCTCACAATAGGGAATGTTACCTCCGCTTTCTCTGCTTTGCCACACAGATAATTTGGCCCACCAATGAAAAAGCGAGCTACGACCGTGCGAGCGCGACATTGGTTTTTCCTCGAGACATCATGGCTTGCATACTACCGAAACATGGCAGTTAGCCTCGCCTCTTTCTTCCTCACAGCATTTAAAGCTACAGACACAGAAACAGCGCGTCCTGAGTAAAGCTCATTGTGGGACTGCTCGTAGTACCTGTAATTCAGCAACAAGGCTGAATTTCGGGAAATAGACTTCAGATACAGTATTAGAGGACCACTAAGGCCTATATAAAAGCATCCAAAAACAGCATGTCATGGGATCTTTACAACAATCCTCTAGTGTGTCCCTGGCTTTAACTGTTTGAAGGATTAACCAATCAGGAGATATCCCTTAGTACCAAGTGTCATTCTGTCTGCTTCTGTAGGCTATAGTATTTCAGGCAAAGGTAAACTTGTACTATGTTACTTAGTACCTATGATTTTCTATGCAAGCCAGCTATTGCGTCACATTATATTCTGAACCACAACCCACTGAAAATCTGAAGGGGGTATAAACCGTGGCGACAATAGTTCAATAGCTACTCCTAAACTTTGAAACTTCGATATGTCATGCAAATTGCGATTTGTGTGAAATGAACAAGGACATTTTTCAGATTAGGTGAACCTCTGAATGTCAAGTGCCATGTCTTTGCTGAAACAAATGCTCCACATTTCAGCAGACAGTGGAGTAGCCTAGGCTACTAAATGAGACAGACAGAACTATATTATCCACAATAACTACATGTTGCGTAATATTGTATGAATTGTGTGCTACCTGGTTTTAGACAAAAGGATTCAACTGATATCTACCATTGTAGCAAAACGTAAATGTGTAGCTTGTTGTTGGACACAGCTATCAAGGACAGCAAAGTGGCAGACATTGAGTTCTGCTCGGACCTGACCCATAACAAATTGCACAGCTGTTTTGTCATTTTTTCCTGGTTCTAGTCTTCCTTTCTAAAGGTAAACTTGGCAATGTAACGTGACCTTTAAAACTATTTTTTTCTGAGTTACCCAGCTTATCAATTCACCACTACTGTAGGGAGTAACCTTTTGGTTATTACCCACCCCATAACAGTCCGAGGCTATATCCAATGTGTTCATTTGATAGAAAATTAGCATAAAAATTACTTCTGAGTTAGTGTAGAGTGAATGAAAGTTGTGTGTGTGTATATATATATATATATCTGACTTGATTAAGAAACTGTCCTGATTTATAAAAAGAGACTAGAGCCATTCATAAATGAGACCGAGTACTCAGGGGATTTGATTCATTTTCTCTCTGCTTATTAAAAGTGTGTCTCCTCTGTGTGTGTGTGTGTGTAATAAACTAAACTAGTTTAGTTTCAAATAAACTAATAAAATGTGTACACTCTCCCACTTGACGCTGCTTTAAATACCTTGACTATTCTTCTGTTCATGAACACTTTTGTCTTTCCAGTAAGCATGTATTCTCAACCTCTACTCCGCCTCTCCCCCATCATTTCATTGTGTGCTCCCCACCAAAACGCCTCTTGTTTTGTTAGGATAATATAGAATACTTTACTGTGACTGTTCTTTACATGCTGTCATGGATGACTGAAATCCTTTTGTTGAAAATGAAATGCTTGTATGGAATCGTTTCTCATCTGCTGGTCATAGTATGCTAACCAAGTCTGAATGTTTACTTTGTCGTCTATATGCTGTAAACTTTAGTTCAGGTAATTAAATTAGCTCTATATACCCCAAATCCTATATTTTCATATGGCTTTCATAACAGGGTTATTGATCAAAATATAACCATGTTATCAAGGTGTTGGAGGCAGCCTACATTGAAAGAGACCCTTGATCGGAATGGCCAGGTGCAACTTCTTGTGCAACTGTAAACTGCTAAAAAGGTCATGCTGCAGCACTGCGATTAAACTTTTTTTGCACATCAATAAAAATAAACGTGATTGGAAATCAGAAAGCACTTGTTCGAGGCCCAGTAGAAGCTTGTCCATTGACCCACTGGTAAATAAAAGTCATGTTAGGAAATATGGAGAACAAACTTGAGTTGGGACCTAGTTTGGATAGGCACACACAACAGGGTCCTCAGACTGCAGTTTAGATATATAAAAAAACTGAAAATGATTTGATTCAGGAATAGCCTAATTTCAGACACACCCACTACAACTACACAAGAACTGTTATTCAATTGAAAAATACTAAACTGAACCATTTTTTCTGCTTGTGTTTTTCCACATAAAACCTTTCTTCCTCCATTGATAAATAACTAGGCCAACACAAACACATTTTTAGAGAAACACACTTTCACCTATAACATCATGTTAGATCAGATGTTATCTCAAGGAGGTATAGACAAATCTATACAGGGCTTATGACCGCAATATTTCAAAATGATCTTCCTATCTGTAAAGTCCCATTGAAGCCCATGCTGTCTAAGGAGGCGTGCCTCCTAGTGGAGCGGGTGGTTCCATCATATTTCAACAAATCACAGAGACGATGTCCTCACAGGGTAGAGAGAAAGACTGGGGAAGATTGTGTAACACTGGTGCATCCAAGGCCAGAATTTATGTTCAAAGCTGGCACTCAACCATGAATGGGTTTGCAGTAAAAGAACACAGTACAGTGCGTGCCTTCCAAGCACATTCAATTTGCCATTATAGTAGTAGCATATTGAATACTGCTGTTTTGACTTGTGTGTTTTTTGGGGGTGGGGTGAGGGGGGTGTGTGTGTGTGTGGGGGGGGGGGTGTTGCCTGTGTCAACAGAAGTGTTTGTGAGTGCGTTTTTTTGGGATCGGCATGTGTCCGGTTGTGTGTAACTGAGGGTATAGGGGACTGCTGGGAGCATGCGCTCGTTGGTATTCTGTGCAGTGATGATGGAAGACAAGGCTGCAGTGCTATTTTAAATCTCTAGATCTTTTTTTAGCTCTGGAATATTCAAGTGTGTGTATACATACAGCTATAACCAGTCCAGGTCTGCAGAGAAATTCAGTTTGAAATTCAGTTTGATTCTAAAATTAGCTTGATTTTCACAATTATGCATGTTGGTTTTTTTTACAACCACCATCATTTTCCTCATGCCTTTAGTGATTAGTTCTTTTGTCAAGTTTATCTTTTGTGTGTTTTGGAAATAATTGGTGTGGATTCATCACCAGAGTGCCAATGTGTGCCTCTTCTCACCAAAAGAATGATCCTTATACTTCTCAGTGTTATGTAACAGTTATCCAGCACACTCATTATCTAAAGGAGAAACTGCATTAAGAAATAATGGCCTATAAGATTTCCACTTGCATGATTAGATCTGTGTGGCTAAAATTGGCAGTGTAGCAGATTGGGTTGATCAATCACGTGCACTATAGGTAAAGTAATTGAAATAGGTCTTGGAATTACTAGTTGGATTTTGAAAAATGTCAAGTTTTTTGCATTGTTTAAAATAGCCTACATTAGTGGACTCTGTAGTGGTTTTAAGTTAAGCTCCAACCAGCTACAGTCAATGTCCAGTCTGTTAATAGTCTGACTACTTAAATGTCATAAATAAATAACTCACCATATGTACTACAACAAGGCTAGCTTCTGCCCTATGTGGGTACGTGGACATCTTTCCACCCATGCTACATGTGTAATGATGGTTTTTATTCATATTATTTGATTATTAATATAGCCCTTGTTTTTTTGAGTGAAGGGAACAACTTGAGTAGTAAACCCAATTGTTTCCCCTCATGCAGAGTAACTCATTCTTAAAATGGCTAAAAATAACCTTGCCAAATGTTTCCCATGTTGTTGCCCATACACACTCCCCCTCTCTCTTCTCTCCCCTGTTCTCCTCTCTTCTGTTCAATCTGCTTGTTCTATTTTTAGCTGGCCCCAGAATCCTTCCTCACCCCCCGTCCTTCTCTATCTTCATGTTTGTCATCTGCCCTCCCTCTGTCCTTTTCCTCCTCTCCTCTCTGCTCTTGGGCAGCCCCAGTGGATGCTTTGCATCTCGTCCTCATCAAGGTTGCAGAGGGAAGGGGCTTGGGTGTAGTGACGGATGGTTGGGAAAGGCAATGGATGTGGGGGAAAATGGCTAGAGATGGCTTTAACAAAAGCTTATCCCTAGTTTGTATCAAATGTTTTCTAATAATGTCTTATGTAGTACAATATTGTTCTAATATCATATTTGGTAAAATATCCTTCATGTTCACAATATTTAATTGTGGAATTCATTGTGGACTATCAAATCCTCATTGGGTGTCGTTTTTTTATAAAAAGTATTTTGCATGCGTCTCTTTTTCCTAATGCGATTTTGCCTTGTTTTCTTCTGCACTCCAGTTGTGACGGGAGCTACGGATGGAATCGGGAAAGCCTACGCGGAGGAGGTAAGATTCCCTGTGTTTCACACATGTCAGGCCCTCGACAGCAATCACAATGAGTCATCAGGAGAGAGGTTTGCACCAGGAGATCAGAGAATAGAGGTGGGGTGGTGAAAGGGGATTCCTCACATGCACATGCGTACACTGTATAAGAGCTGTATCTAAAATTCAGCTCTCTAAGGTGTGTATTTATTATAAATAAGTATTTTGGGATGCTAATGCCCAGAGCAAATTTGAAGAGACGACAGTTTAGACTGTCTCTGGCTCCTCACCTACAGTACAGTAACACATGCCCTGATTGTTGATATGTTTCTATATAGCTCGCTCGTCGGGGCTTTTCTATTGTACTCATCAGCCGTACTCAGGAGAAGCTGGATGAAGTCTCCAAGTCAATTGGTGAGCATATAGAGAAAGTGTGTGTCCTGGGTAAAATAGTGTCCAGGATACTGAATATCCAGGCTCACTGGATAAGTGTGTGTACCCTGTAGGCCTAATGTAAGTAGGCTTTTATTCTGACTTTTTCAACCCTGTGCTCTTATTTTGTATCTGAGAACAGACACCTGTAAGACAGAGATCAGAAAGCTGACTATTCATTGTTACCTTTGGGGAATCACCTACCCATAAACTGTGTTCTTGTTTCTCATTGCTCACAAAATTTAAGCCAAATAGCCCCCTATATCACCTCTGCTGAAATTGATGTGCCCAAAACCATAAATGTTCAAACATTATTTTCAGTTAACCGAGTAGTGGTCATCACTGTGGCCATCATACATGCACATCACTAGGTTAGTCTGGCCTTCCTGTTGATGAAACCGTTACCACTGTAGTGTCTGTATCAAACCCCAAATAAATCTGAAGAACCCATCATATAATGTAAACCAGTGCCACTCAAGACATCAATGAGCCAGCCAATCCCCAGTTTCTTATGGGACAACGCCATCTGCTGGTTGATGTAGCCACTACAGTTTTCTCTCAAATGTTAAATAACTCACTTCTTTCCCCTTTAGAAAGTACATGTGGTGTTGAGACCAAAACCATCGCAGCAGACTTCAGTGCTCTAGACATTTATCATAAGATTGAAGCTGGTCTTGCTGGACTTGAGATTGGTGTATTAGGTAAGGATGAGATCGAAACATATTTCAATCATTTAAATGTTGCCCCTAATGCAGTTTTGTGCAATCCAGGTCTAAATTCTCCACCCTATTTTTTGTTTGAAATTATATTGAGTTCTTAATTCATTTCAACCAAAGTTGGAGTCTTCATCACTCACACTATTATTTGTTTTCCCTCCTGTTCTCTTTTATAGTGAATAATGTTGGAATCTCCTACTCTTACCCAGAATTCTTCCTCAATGTTCCCAATCTGGACAGTGTGAGTCCCAGTGATCCTGTTCTTGCTTTTTATTATCAAGATATTAAGTTACATGCAATACAGACACAAACCTAACATTTTATTATCTCGTTAGTAATATGTTCGTTTTTTTTCCCCTTTCAGTTCATAGACACTATGATCAACATCAACATCACATCTGTCTGTCAGGTCAGTGCTCACTTTAGTCAGTCCTACACTCGCACACCCACACACAAATACAACTCTATATGCAAGGGTGGATGGTCCCGCCCCCTTTCATCCCTGTACGACTGTTCCCAAAGCAACTGTGAATCTATACCCACGCCTTCCGCTTCCCTTAACGCCCACAGTCAATATGTCTCTGTTTTATCCATCTCTCCCTCATGTTCTTCTCACCTCTCCATGCTTTCTACTCATCTCTATGGCTCTGTCTGCAGATGACACGTTTGGTGCTACCCCGGATGGTGGAGAGGTGAGGAAAAAGGGGGGGAGAGAGAGGGAGGTTTTACGGCTGCTTACAACTGCAATATTAACAGTTGTTTACCTTAACAAGAACTTCACCATGCAATAAAATTTAAGAGACTTGATGTGAATAATAATGCCAGTCTCCTTTGCGCAACTCTTATCAAACTACAGTAACATAACAGCAAAAAACTCAGTTAACCATGGCTCAATAAAATTTGCATTGGGCTTGAATCAATTTTCTCCTTTTGAAAGGTCCTCAGTTTCTGTTCTATAGAAAATGACCATCAACAAACTCGGCAGTACATTTTTTTAGGGATTAATCAAGCTAGCTTTGTGGTTTCTTGACAGTGTGTGCATAGGCAATAGTTGGACACTACAAACTGTTTCCTCTAATCATAATGTACACTGAAACAGACACTCAAGGAGGCAAGTGGTCAAGATTGATTCTATTTTCCACACATTGTGCCCATTTGTATAGCATTACATTACTACATATTGGTACCATTTTTATTTCCCTCTCATTTCTCAGAAAGAAGGGTGCCATCCTTAACATCTCCTCAGCCAGTGGAATGTATCCTGTTCCCCTCCTCACTATCTACTCCGCCTCCAAGGTAGTAGCCTGATATTTTTCCATTTTATTATACTTAATGTGGAAGCTTTTGAAAATTGGTTACCAGCTGAGTCTGGACCATGGTAAGCACCCTCCATGTTGTTCATTTTGTTGACTTTATTGTCCGCAATGCTCAGTGTAAATCTTACATTTCAGGCCTGAAAATGCGATTGTCCTGTGTGTACCCTGTCTTTTTCCCGGAAGTGACTAGCACCAACCATTAGCCTTTTGTAGAGTCGTTACGACTTACATGAACAATGATATCTCTTCCTTATACACATACAAATGCATAATGTATTGTAAGAACATTATAAAAACTTGCACGCACAGATGTTTCCAAGTACCGTAGGTTTTTTAGGAAGCTTTGGTTCTGTAACCCACCCCCTCGTTCCCTGCTCCCCTAGGCATTTGTGGACTTCTTCTCCCGGGGGCTAGATGCTGAGTACAAGAGCAAAGGCATCATCATTCAGGTAAAACGGATGTACATACATCTTCAGTTATGATCAGTTCTTAGAATGTCAGTGTTTTTCTAGTGTTTACTCTTTTCAGTTTTACTTCTCCTGTCAGTAACCAAACCCCATCGTTTCTTCAGAGTGTCCTGCCATTTTACGTGGCCACCAAGCTGAGCAAGATCCGCCGGGCCACGCTTGACAAGCCCAGCCCACAGCGCTACGTGGCTGCAGAACTCAATACTGTGGGACTGGAGAGTCAGACCAACGGCTACCTTCCCCATTCTATCTTGGTAAGGGCATGTGAATTATGTGGGCGCATGCGTCTGGGTCTTGGATGCGTGTGTTGAAATGCAACTTGTGTATTGAATCCCAATTAGAACATGGAGAATTGTCAGTATTTACCAGGACTTAGACAAGTTACAACTTAAATCCTGAAATGCATGCGCCAAAGAATATTGCTCTGTAATGTGTGCTCCTTTTCCTCAGGGGTGGTTGACCACAGCCCTGCTTCCCGCAAGGCTCCTGAACAGTTATGTGATGGGAATGAGCTTGTCTCAGCGCTCTCGCTACTTGAAGAAACAGAAGCAGGGTTAAAGGCGGTCAAGAGCTCTCGCTAAATTTGACCAACAATGAAAATATGGGACCATCTGCTTGATTTTCCTTCATAACATCGTGGAATTGACCACTAAGAACATGGAAGTGTGTGTGTGGTCCTCTAGTATGAAAGGTTGCAAATTACACCTTAGCTTTAGGGAAGCTTTGGTATAGTTCTTGGTGAAAGTTTACCTGTGTGTTCTCTAGTTGAAAATTGAAACTTTGAACAAGCTCTTCAACAAAAACACTAACTCTTATTTGACACAAAATGAAAAAAAAAAACAGTTCATTATCTGTCTAATCTCTTCTAAAAGGCATATTCTTAATTGCTTGTTCTTAGTTGCTTCAGATAATACCCCAAATACAAGGCATTGACATACTTTTTCTTACATCCTTTTGTTATAAGATAGTTCATTCCCAAATTATATTTTTCCTTAAGATTTCTGAGAAGCTTGTTTGGTTTTGAAGGGATTCAGTTGTATTTTGAATTAAGTTTTTTCTGTAGAAAACCATGTACAGAAATAGTGTATGGTTTTCCAGGTCTTTATTATCTAAAGCAGGTGTTGATCTTAACTAGCCAGGTGCTATAACAAAGCAGAGAGCCCGTTATGGAATCAACACCTGACTTGACTCTAATTGTCCAATATTTACAAAATGTGCAAAATGGTTTTTTAACAGTTGTGATCTCTGGTGCGAGAGGAGACCTAGATTGATAGGAGAAACAATTACTCTTTCTAGTAAGACTATGAAAAGTTGATCTCAGTTTCCAGTGGTAAGTTAGGTTTGAAGGAAGTTGCACAATAAAGGTAAGTGATTCTTGGCAGATCAGTGTGATTTAAAGTGTGAGAGATGTAAACTTGAATGCACAGACAAGTACACCTGGCTTTGTAATTTACTATTTATCCTGGCGAAGGAGGCAGTGTACTAACTATGTCACACTTGAATAAGTTCAGCATTTTCAAACATTTAAAGTTTTGTTGTCACACATCAGAGGTTGTCTCCGAAAAACCATCAATAATTCTAGATCATACATTGCCCCAAAAATCTAACTAATTACAATATGCTATTGTTTTACTTGAATGACAACACTGGCTGATGCATTACTAAGTGAGTGTGTTGTAGTCATACTAATGCTGATGCTGTTTTGCTACATGTGAATGACCAAACAATCACTTCTCACTATGGAGACTAAATCTGTAGATCAAAAGGTTTCTGTCTTGTAGGTCTGAGTTGAGAAAAACCTCCATCTTCTGGAACATTGGCATAACCTCACCAAACAGTCTAAGATGGCACATTGTTATTCAAAATGTTTTATAAAAAGTTGGTCGTGTTTGTGAGGACTGATTCCAATTAACAATCAAGTGTCATTTTGTTAGGATGGATATCGCTTTTTGGAATGAAACATTTGACCTGTGGAGATTTCTTTTGAGGTCAATTAAAGTATTATTGTTTGACATGCGGCATAACTATATATTATTTCTCTACGTCATATGAATAGATTCTGCTTTTAATTAGATTTCGCTTTTGTTCAGTTTAAACAAGATGCTCTTGAGTGTTTTGAGTGGAGTATTTAGTTCAGTGTGTTTAAATCCCTGGCCTAGTTACATTTGTTGTCTATACACATTCCATCAATAAACATACTTGTCAATTAAACTTTTCAGTGTTGATGCATACATTCTTTAGAAGCACTTGTGGAGTTGACTCCTGTTCAAATGATAAGTTCCTTCTGAAAAAGTATTTACATCAAGAGATCCATGTTTCTGTTTAGTCATACTCTTACAGTATCACATGGTGCTACTCTGTGTTGCTTTGGTCTTGATTTACAAACCATACTCTCATGTAGCTCCCTGTCATGACAACAGCAAATGGCGGGTAGCCAGCCCTAGCCTGGCTCTGCCCTCCTACGTACTTCCGCTCAATTTGGATTTTGCCTCTGTACTAGGTCTGGGAGCTAGGCTCTGAAGTCGGTTTCCAGAAACACATTTTTTGAAAAAATAAAACATAAAAATCCCTCACCTCCCATGGACTATTCTGTTTTCAGACCTGTCCACCCTACACATGTATTGGTATACAATTTATGCTATTAAATGTACATAATGCTGGCGTAGAAGGATAGAAACGTATGCGGGGGGAGAGCATTTCATGGCAGGTTTTCCATTAGATGTAAGTGCAATGCACCCCCTGCTAACTCTGACTAGGACAGTGTGACATGCCTGAAACTTACTGTGGTTACTTATACTAGTGCCCTCAGTGTACGGTAAGAATCATTTGATGCTGGGATAGACAGAACAGACAATAGAGGGGGGGTGCATCTCACGACAGGCTTGTTGTATTCCTACTTGTCACAAAATGCACCCCCCGCTAACCCTGACTAGGAAAGTGTCACATGCCTGAAACTTACTGTGCTTACTCATACTAGTGCCCTCAGTGTACAGTAAGAATCATTTGATGCTGGGATATACAGAACCGACAATAGAGGGGGGGTGCATCTCACGACAGGCTTGTTGTATTCCTTCTTGTCACGAAATGCACCCCCTGCTAACCCTGACTAGGAAAGTGTCACATGCCTGAAACTTACTGTGCTTACTCATACTAGTGCCCTCAATGTACAGTAAGCATCATTTGATGCTGGGATATACAGAACAGACAATAGAGGGGGGGTGCATCTCACGACAGGCTTAATGCACCCCCTGCTAACCCTGACTAGGAAAGTGTCACATGCCTGAAACTTACTGTGCTTACTCATACGAGTGCCCTCAGTATACAGTAAGAATCATTTGATGCTGGGATATACAGAACTGCCTTGACATAAATAAGTATTTTGTGAAGATGTACCTCAATTAACATTAGTAACAAAGAAAATAACACAAAAAAGGGCACTATTATGAGTAACCACAGTAAGTTTCAGGCATGTGACACTTTCCTAGTCAGGGTTAGCGGGGGTGCATTTCTTGACAAGAAGGAATACAACAAGCCTGTCGTGAGATGCACCCCCCCTACATAAATACATTTTGTGTAGCAATAATCATGATCATACTGGGGTATATTTCCTCAGAATGCGATGTCGTGGAGCAAGAATGTTGGTTCGCGTTCATTACTATACCGTTTGAATGACGAATTTTAAGGATTTTGTGTTGAAAACAGCATCTGATATTTACACAAATAACAGACATCGTTCTCTTGAATTCAACAACAAATACGGTATAATGTGAGACTTCTTTCTCCCCTTCTTTTGGATGCAATATCAAGACGAAATCCTTCACTCTTTGAATCGCGCGCGCTCCCGCGAGGGGGTGCCAATCCAGAGAGTCATGCATCGGGTGATACAACACCGGCATTCGTCTCCCATTAGTATATGATCTTATTGATCACTTCACGTCATGTTATCGGGGGGCGTGTGTTATCAGCAAATGTTCGCGTGTCCCATTATTAAACTGAGCATATCGACTTTTAATTCATTATTAAACTTGGCATTTTAATTGTTTAACCTTTTAATAGTCTTGTTAAATGTGCCTGAAAACGTCTGAACAACATACCCAAAGTACATTGAAAGCTGGTGTTGAACCATTTGGAGTAGGCTACATGCATATAAATGGTTTCTTTTGAAAGGTGACACTCTGAAGTTAGTTCCCCTGTTGTTAGGACCCCTGTAAGTCCTACTGATGTTGAGGAATAAAAGCTTGAACACACGGAAACTGAAAGTTTCTAGCTACGACTAGATTTTTTTGAGAGGCCTAGAGGTGGTAGGTATTAACTCATTTCAGAGCCAGTCAAAGCCAGTTTGAGAGTGTGGAGGGGGCAGGACGCAGAGACCTAGTTGGCTGTAGAGGGGAGAATCGATAAGAAAATCAATAAGGAATCAAATCGATAAGCAGGAATTGATAAGGAATCGGAATTGTTAACATCTTATCAATACTCATCCCTAAGTCCCTGAGAATTTGTTATTTTCTGTTTATTACATGTGTCACTTTTGCAATTCACACATGAGGTGTAATAGGCTATATCTCTTCATGAGTATCCTAATATGCTATTTGCAATGTGTCATATCCGTAACAGGCACATAACAGGAAGCTACATATGCTGTAGAAGGGTAATGGCATAATTATAGATGCTGTCTGTAAGACTCCCCATGTCCATATGCCAGTTATGACGTTGTCTGTTGGAAAACATAAACACATGCTGGTAATACCTATGACTATATGGGCCCCAAGCCCTTACCAAGTAGAGCAAAAGCCCACCCATACATATGTTCATTTGCCATGCTCAGATTGAGGTGATTATTTTCATTTATTTTATTATTCTGCTTTGATATGTTTCTTGGCCGATTGTTATTCTGCATCGTTGTGCACTCTAAAATCCCTCTCACTGTCTCTTATTCTTTATTTTCACACTCACACAACCCGTTTTGCCTGCTGTCACTTCATTCTGTATCCATCATCTGCTTGCCAGCTATTCCTGGGGGCTGATTCCGTTGGATCGGTATGGAAGCCGGAAGTGTTTCGTCATGGTGTAAGGGAGGGGGGGATACCCAGAGGAAGAGAGAGGGTGTGGGTGGTGAGATCTATATAAGCACTTGCTGCTTGGAGTATCAGTATCTCACAAAGGCATGCCACAGAATTTGAAGAGCATTAAGTGAGTGGAAACCGAGTAAGTGCAAGTGGAACCCACAACCTCATCCCACCGCTACCGAAGCCAGTCGCAGAGACGAAGCATGTAAGAACTGGGCCAAGGACTTTCAAATCAACATTTATCAGAGAAATTTGAGAAAGTCTTATACCGTAACACTGTCAATTAGTTTGATTGGTAAAATTCAGGTTAACCTCTGAGACAAACTTTCCACCTACCCCTGAACACAGATCTGGAGAGTTATGGCCACTTGTCTGGACACACTGCCAGCACATTTGCTGCCTTTGGCAATGGAGGAGTACCCCCATTTTCTGGCGCCACAGCGGGTCTGCCGAGGAATCTACCGAGAGCCCCACTTCCTACGGATGCAGCCATGTCTCTTCTCTAACATCACAGAAGAAGAGGAAGAAGGAGGATCCTCCCTGGAAGAAGATCTGGCCCAGCGCTCCTACCTGCAGACCCTGGAGGGTTTGAGGAGGAGCACTCAGGGACGGCTCTGTGACGCCTGCAGAGGCTCCACTCATAGACTGGACTCCGGACATGGGAAGTCCGCATAACATTTTTGACAAGGACTTCTTGTGAACTCAATAACAAAGGCTGAAGAGCTGAGAGGAAAACGTAAACAGGCCCTGAGCTCTTCCTGCAAGAGTTAGTTTAATTATTGAATTCTCCTCAGAATGGATTCAAAGTTTGATTTGAAGAATAGATGCACATCTCAACAAGTATGAAGATGAATTGTATGCATTGAGGTTATGCTTGTGAACAGTAAAACAGGCTTTACTGTAAGTGCATCATGGACTTTTGATACCATTATTGTTACTGTTATTTTTGACATTTGTTAAGAGATATTAAGAATTAAGAATATTTGCTTTCATTTTTTTCAACCACTTGCTCAAAGTTAGATCAGTCAACAACAATTGGTAGTACACACACTACACTTACTAATTAATGTCATTTGGGTTTGAAGTGTAAACTCATGTTATGAAAGTAATTGATTCTGTGATAGATTACCTTCATAATTTATTCACACTGACAAAACCATATTTAATCTCACTTTTCGAGTTTATAAACTATAGACGTACTTACTAGTTTCCTTATTTTAAGGTGACACCGATTATGACAGGTCAGGGTAGTGGTCTTCTGTTGATTATTGACTGTCTTCTTTAAATTGCTGGGAAGGGTAGTTTCTTTGACCATGTACTCTATTACACTATTTTATGGCATCTGATGCAGTGCCATGAGTTGTTCTAGACACTGGAAATGTCAATGGTTGGAACTAGGGATCTCCATATGGTGGCACTGTTGGCAAGTTTTTAACTGCATGTCCAGTGTATGTAATTTGTGCTTTTATAACATGCTTTGTAACCCAGATTGCCTTGTCAGTTATATGTTAATTTTAGCAAATAAAAAAAGAGAATTCTCTTTTACATAATTCATCCTCAAGGATTACTTTGGACAGTAGGCTACAATGTAAGACTTTCCTCTGATGTCGGCTAAGTCAGAGGACAGGTTGATATCGGCCCATCAGAATACAGAAATGTTTATAATAATAATAAAAAAAATCTATATTTTTTTACAAATGTTCTTTTTTCTTTCTTTTTAAGTTTTACTTTCATTTCCTTAAATACCAGGTTGTTAAAATGTTCAGTGACAATGTGGGATCTGCCAGTTTGTTTCATGTGAAGTTCGTTTTGGATGCAGTAGTTAGTGGTTCTCAATCCTGGTCCTTATGTCCTCCTAGCATGCATGTTTTAGATATTTCCCTGCTCCATCACACCTGATTCAAATAAATGGGTCGACGTTATCAGGCTTCTGTTGATAACGACCCCTGGCCCTCAAGGACCAGGATTGGAGGACCCTGAGCATACACTTGCCGCATTTCAACTTCATGAAGTGGCCGGTCTTTGACCCACAAACACACATGGAGATACCTTGGCATTTATTGTCACATATTCAGGTCTTGGTTGGTCACAATGACTGTTAAAAAATATTTTTTTGTGAAAGAAATGGTAGAAAGGTCAGAACGGAATGTCATCTTGGATGTTTACAGAAATACCTCAACAGCACTCCTCTGTACAGTCATTGTATTAAGCCCACTCCATATCAGATAAACGGTTGTGATTGGCCCGACCAGATTTTGGTTGAAGGGAAATCTGTTTGAATAGGAGGGTGTGCCAGACCCATATACCAGAGCAAACAAAACATGAGCTCATGGACTGTAAGGGGGTTGGTAATTTCTTTCACAATTCTTATATTCTTGTGTAAAAAGAATTCCCAGGACTCTAAACACCAAGACCCTAATAGCAGCTTTAGGTCTGGGTATAACTAAACTATAACTATTTTCATCCCAATAGTGGTCACTGACAACTGAACACAGCAATACATTTAGCATTGTGTTATATTATCTACAGTGCCTATAAACTCACTCGTCTTGGCTAGCAGTGTAAAACATGCTAGCTACCGGGTCTTGTAAATTTGGGCTGTACATGCTATGCCTTTCAATTCAAATGTTCTCTTCCTGGAGTCACTAAATGTAAGTATGGTGCACTACAAATGGGTTATTTGTGTAATTTACCCTACCTAACTCGGTTCAGCCATGTTGCCAACATTCAAGACCAAATTGAGTGTGAAGATTGCAAGAAATTAATGTCTGTTGGACTGTGAGCTGAATGTGCTGTCATCAGCCAAGGCTATCGCAAAGACAAGCTGTATGGTGATTTGTACATTAAAGGTTGACTTAACAAAGTCAATAATTGAGCTACTCTCTGGGAATTCATCTGCCTCCAAGCAATCAGCCATTCTTTTTAGTTGAATGAGAAGAGAGACAGGCAATTCCTAATACAAACAGAGATCCCTAGGTACCTCTCCTTCTCAGCCCTTGCTAAAACGTTGAGTCGCCTACTCGAGTGTGGCAAGCTCACTTTGGAGTTTGTTCCTAATCGACAATATCCTCATGCAGTATATCTCTGTATCTGAACTGTTTGTTGGGTAGAGGAATGCAAAAAAAATCTACTTGAACTAATGGAAGGTTAGTGTAAAACACCTTCGGATACATGGAATTGCAACACACAGTAAATAATATGTATTGAATTAATATTTGGAATCAAATAGGCTGCAATACCTTCAGTGGGACTGATTAAGGTAAATGTTATTGTATTGATTGAATCATTAGAATGTTCTGAATTGTATCATTGTCTTACAGTGCAATAACTAACAAGTGTGTTAGTTTATGTGTTTGTGACTATATGGATTGTGTTGCTTAGGGGTGTAAAAGATCAGTGGCTAAAAGGTTCTGAATCATTTTGCATTTCCTAGCCCTACACTTGGCAGGAAATTACTCTCTGTATAGGCACAGAATGATGACTCTCGGTATAGGCACAGTATGATGACTATCTGTATAGGCACAGAATGATATCTGCTCACTTAATACATACTACAGTACCTTTGTCTTTCAGTAGTGAATGGAAGAACTTGATTACAATAAACCAATAAACTCAAAATCAATTCAAATCCTCTTTTCTTATCACTCTCCCAGTATGAAGAGGGGAAACATTTGATGAAGGGCAGGAAACCCTCCCATTGGTGAGTACCATCCCTCCCTTCTCTCTGTCTCTTGTCTATCATAATCCCCCCTTTTGATTGTCCACCACTTCTGTAGGAAATGGAAATGTGAAAAATGTTCCCTCTCAAATCAACATTGTGCACAACCATTTTCTCTTGTCTGTCAAGATATGGCCTGGACACAGGGGGACACTCACTCAAAGCTCCTGCTCTTCCCCCTTAATTATCGAGTAGGCGCCAACTGTGCAGAGATTTCAAAATGGACTTGCCAGGTTTTTGGCTTGATTAGGTTTTTATCACATCTGGGAAATATGAATGAGAAAAGAGATTGTGTGTTCACCTACATGAAAATGTAATCGCAAATAAGCAGTGGAAATCATGACCTGTTTGAATTACTTTCACTGCTTACAGTACTTAAACACATCTGCCTAGATTTGACTGTAGAACAAATCTGTGTACTAGAATCCTGAATGGGCCTTTGATTTATGTCACTTCCTAGTTCAGGAAAATCCTTCCCACTTTAAAATAGCCACAAGAAAATAGGATTGTTTCAGCACAAACATGTACAGTAGCCAAGGAAATTGTCTGATATCTGAGATATTCTGTCATCTATTGAGATGAGATAGCCAAGGACACATTTTTTGCAAGGTCACTTGTCACTGAGGGTGAAAGCCCTGCATGCATGAGCTCAAGGCAACTGCAGAAAAACTGCATTTTTGGGGTGAGAAACCCTATAATATACCATACGGCTTCTCTTTTGTTGAGATAATGCATTGAACTTCAAGGGCTGAAGTCACAAAAGTAATTTCAAAAGGAAGGAAGCTGGATCTGCACTTTGAAGTGCAGAATTGGAAAGAGGGAATTGGAATGTTCTTGGCAGCTTCATTTGACAGAAAGTATACAATATCAAGTCTAGCTGACTGAAGCTGTGTGTGTATGCATACAAGTTAAATACATCCAGTAAATCTATCTGATTTCTCATATTTGTCTTACATACGCACCGTTTGTACTTCCTTACCTACACACTTTTTGAACTTATTTTCATTGTTGTAAGAGTAAACCTATATCTGAAAAGTCTTCAGCTCTCGGCTTTTCACATATTCAGTGTTATAAAGTAGTTTAGTTACAGGGTCCTAAGTGCATTCATTAGGAGTATGCTTTGTTCTTTTTTCTCTTTTCCCAGCCTCATTTGATTTTCATCAGTTGGTCTTGTTCACACTGTCTTTTTGTCCCCTCCTAATTGGCCTTGGAGCAGACATAATAAAAGGAGCAGTGATAACAAAGAAAGGCAGAGAGATATTAAATGGGTATAGCACACAGATTTCGGGGTGAATAGAGGTGGATGAGGACTGCATGCTATTCTGCCTCTTATACTGAAGATATTTCCAGTTCTGCTGTCAGAGCTTTGGGCAAAGATAGATAACTTGAACAAAGCTTTGGTTTATTGGTCAAATCAAGATACATAGTATGTGACCATGCAACTAATCTTGTCCTGCCGAGATATTGCAATAAATACTTCCTTTGTGGTGACTATGTTTGTGACAATGGCAACTGTGTTTGTGACTGTGGCGGCTATATACGACTATGTTTGTCACTTCCCTGACACACTTCTCATAATATAATTCATATTGTTATGTAAGTCTTTGCTGACTTCTGTGGATGGTGTCCTCTGTTAGTAAAATCCAAGTAATCTACATATTTTTAATATAATAATACTGTACTTTTTAATACTCATAATACTGTAGTAATATGAATTATTACTTGAACAACCCTTCAAGCTGAAACACCAAGCGTGAAACCTAATAATTTCTTCAATCGAAGTTTTGACTTCTTTGGAACATTATACCTTCATCATTGAGAAAGGACTGTCAAACTAAAATAGATTGCATTTGGAATCAGCAGTATATAATGTTTCCCCAATTGTCTTGAATATGATATAAGGCCAAAAAGAAGCCTTGTTCTGATATACTTGTTGTTTGACTGATCACAATGACACTACTATAGCTACAATTGCACAGGAGTTGTATCAACTTAGCAAAAGAAAGCATTTTAGCACCAACTGGGGAGTACAAGCTGCGGTTTTATTGATAAAAAAGACATTTAAATTGGCACAATAACACTGCTACCAATTGTAGAAGAATTTGAACCACACCAGAATTGAACCACATTTAATTTGTAATTTTCTATTTAATCCTTTCATAAATCTTCCTTACCTCAACATACAGTATCTTTGCCTTGTAAAACAAACATATTTTCATTGTCCTTAATCAGCCAAAGTGAATTTCGGTTAAACTATAGTAATTATCATTCTTGAGTAGATATAGTTATTTACAAACTAACATATTTAGCCTTTTTCAGATGCTGAGTTTCCATTCACCCATTGAGCCACAATAACAGACTGATGACAAACTTCCCAGGAGAAGCAGATAAGAGGATTGATTGACATGTACAAGGGGTGTTACTCACACATAATATCTTAGAAAATTGATGCAATTTAGTTCACATTGAAGGACACAATGTCATTTCCAATCTCATCAGCTAATGGATCTTAAATCCATTTATTAAGCATGGACACGAGATGGACGCCATTTCCCAAATGGGAATGTATGCACCCCATAGGGATGAATGTAATGAGAGTGATTGTAATTGTATCTTTAACTAACTAAAACATGAACCCTACAGATTTGGTTGATGGATCCAGACAATGGTGGCATGAAAATGTTTAGTTACATTGTTGGTTAACAAGACATCTACAGTGTGAAGTTAAGGAATTTGATTTTGTTATAGACTATTAACTGAATATACTGTTATTGTCTAGAAATACTTTTAGAATTAAATTTTATAATTATATAACGTATTTGTCTCTGCAGATAGCAATGATTAATTCAGGGTTAAACAAGAAAATGTACTTTACAATTTGGTTAACAAGTCAATGCAACACTGGGCAGTGCTTACAATATACAGCTCTGGAAAAAATTAAGCACCTTTTTATTTCCTTAAAAAAAAAAGTTGAGGATAATTTTGAGTGAGGAACAGAAGGGTAACATTTAAGAGGCCACTGCAAAACGGTGCAGTGGTTTCGTAATTTTTCCCAGAGCTGTAATACATACAATGAAAGAACAGAAACACTGGATCAACTTCAAATATACTAATATTCAGCATTTAATATTTCAACTTGTTAAAGTTAGGGTTGATTGACTAGAAGACCAGAGTTACTCCATTCTACATCCCCAACCTCTTTGCTTATGCAACAGATTAAAAAAGTATTCACTGCATCAAATACTTAAAATATGATACTGGGCTCTTCAGCAATGCTCAGATTCCTTCAATCAGAGAGTGATATTGTGATAGACCTCACAGACACCTATGTTTTTATGCAGTGAACTGCAGCTTTAAAACGGTATCTACCCATATCCAAATATGTTGATTCCAATATATATCGAGGAAACTCTTTAGTAATTAACCTGACTATTGAAGAAAGCCCAGCCATCTGAGTAGTGCTCTGGGTAGGGCATTGCTAGAACATGTGCTGTGGGTGTGAGGGTGGGGAGATAAGTTACCTGAAAGATAACTTAAATTTTGGTTGAAAGACAACTGATTTGCGTAATAGTGTACAGCCTTACCTAACTTCACCTAAAAAGATCCCAGCAAGGAATACAAAAATCTGAGTGAGTTGTCCCTCCATCTCATTGTTCATTAAATGCAGTTTATACTCTCAAACCAAGGGGATGTGATTATTTAATGCAAAGCAGGTAATTTACTTGCACAATGACCTATCCATAGCCCTAATAATTGGAAAGAAATAATGCAGGTAGATATTCATATTACACACACAGAGGCTGAGTTGGAAAGTGTGTAACGATAAGCACTTTTAATTTTGTATATTGAAATAATTAACACATTTTTTGTCATCTTACAATTCTAACAAAACTGTGCATGTGAATTTGAACATGTTTTCCCATGAATGAGCCTCATCCTGTAACTGTGAGCATTACTGGTAATAGACCCCCCCCCCAAAAAAAGAAATGTGTGTATGGATGTGGATTTCCCACAACCTGGAGGGTACAGAAGTAAAGCGCTGACCGCCTGCTAAAGTGGTGCAGAGTGATATGACGAGATGCTGACTGACAGCGCTTGGAGTCTCCTGCATGCACCATGAATCACCATACATCTTTAAAACCAGTTTTCTTTGTGTGATGCTTGTTGTGATGAACATTGTGTTCTGTATGATCCTGTCAAAATATTATTTTATCTCCAAATGCACCAAGATTGGGTTATAGTTTTAGACAAGGCTTATGGTAGTGACTACAATCCTGGAGGAAATAGTTTGCTATATTTGTAGGCCTTTATGTTAGGAGTACTTGATTATAGCCATGAAAGAGCTCCATGAATGTGAGCTTTTATGTTCATAAGCCTTTCTTATATTTCTGCCAAAAAAAGAAACTATTATACAAGACGCCAACAAAGTAATGATGACAAGTATGCAATGCAGATCCACATCAGCAAAAAAATTATGATAAAACCAAATATCGCTCCACAGTGATGTGTATTGCAATTCTCTTTTTTTAACTCTCCAAACTATACATATTTATCATACATATCTGTGGACTCTCCCTCCAGAAAGAAATCTTTCTCCATGCTGAAAAGACTGAAGAGTATTCACAGAATACCATCAGTGTTTTCAACGTCCCCATCTTTGACTCTTGAGGGTGTGAGCTGCCTTAAATAAATTGTTCCATTCCCATTCTTGCTATCTCCCTTTAATCCAATGTGGGAGAGGGTGAAAAGTAATCTGTTTGCCTTCCTCTGCTGCCTCTGTACTCTGTTTAAGCTCTTAAAAACTGCCTTCTGTAACTTTTTTTGTTGACCCACTTATTGTCGCTATGTCATATTTTGCCACAGCCATTCCATGGCAATCCAACGGAAAATGCCAGAATCCCCAAAAACTTGATTGTTCTAAAATATACTTTAATATAGTATTGTACAATTTAGCTTGGTGTCTCCATATAGTGGAATATGTTTGTTAAACAACTGTCAACATACTGAATTAAAAAGGTATTGAACGAGATGTGACCTACTTCTTACTGCTGACTGGGAAGAACTGTGAGTCTGTTCTCACCAACAGATGTAGTATTAATAGACTTATATAATCAAGCTTATTCTGGAAAATAATATTTAGAGGTTAGTGGTATGTCTGAGAATTGTTTAGATACAGTACACTTCACAGTGCAGTTCCTCCGAGCATGCTGCACAGGATATCATTTGACCCTGCTGGTCCTGTGCTCCCTAAAAGCTGTGGTGTATTATCAGCAAGAACACAGCAATGTTTTCTTTATCTTCCAAAGCACTTTGTGAACTGTGCTTCACCCTGGAGGCTGTACTGTAGCATATAGTGATTCAGAATGTTACTTTTCACTGAGGTGCTGTCAAAGTAATTGCTGCACAACAGATGTCATGCACAACCCGAGAGCATGATTTGAAAGAATGTTTTAACATTACCCCTACTGAAAACCTACCCCCTGGCTCAGAAACATCATGGGCTCAATGGAAAACGCTCAATCGCCTCAGAACGAGAACAGGACGATCCAAAGATATCTGGTCAGATGGGGATTCAAGACCCAACCAGCTGTGAATGCAAAGAAACACACCAGACTATGGAGCACTGCCTTGTCTGCCCTCCTCTACTACCCAACACTTGCAGCTCAAAATACCTTGCAGGGTTTAACAAAAATGCAAAGGACTGTGTAAGGCAATGAGAAACTTCCTTATAATATCACACTTCAGTGAAATGAAAATAAGAACATTCTTTTGTGTGCCATGTGGTGTGTTTGGTTGATGCATCAAATCTCAGAAGCAACAACACTGAGTCATTCCTTCTCATTTTAACATTCAACCCTAAAATCACATAATTTGGAGCTTACTATATTTGTACCTTCTAGAATTCAGCCATACACAACATTCCACCCTTATGTACAGGTCAGCTCAGGAAAGCTATTTTGGGAAGAAGAGGACTGTGAATAATTGAGTTAGCCCCACAATTAAATCAAATATATTATACACTCCATACTACACAACATATTTAAACCTCTGAACTGATAGTGAAATACATAATTTATGATGAATTAAAAGTCAGCATTTGATCATACACGTTTTTTTCTAACTGTTAGACTGAGTTGTGCAATAACGAAATAACTGAATCCCAAATCAGACCTAGGTATTTTTGGACATTGAAATATGTCCAGCACAACCATCCCAAATATTGGAAATTCATCCAAACAGATATCACCTTGGATTAAAAGTTTGTAGTTTACATTTGGCAAGTCCATCTCAAAAACAAGGTTGAAATTGTTTTGCTGTGTATTGTTCCCTTCAGTTTTATACTTAATAGCTATGAGAAAAATGATCCATCATTATGTTTTACTCAAAGTAAGATCTCCTTTGCTGTCCATTTACATTTTTGGGAATGTCACTTAGATATCAGTGCAGTCCATTCCAAATTTGAGACCTAGGGTTATCAAAGAGGTGGAGCAACATAGGTGTTGTAACATACAAAATAAATGGCTATTAAAAAGATCTATTTCGATCTGAAGAACTGGACTATGACATAACAATATATTTTTGAATCAACCTTTAACTTTCCAATTATCCTTCTTGAACAGGCATAAACCTTCCACAACAGCAATCTTTTATCAAGCCAGTATCAACATATGGACATCAAATCTGAACATTCTCCCTTCCCTCTACACAAGCATTATTACAACATTTAACAAACCATTTGAGACCACATAGAAACACCATTGAGCAACCTTCTTGGGATTATTGGGTCAGTATCCTTTGGTTTTCTGCATACGGTACTGGTATAGTATGCTGAGGACCAAGGAAGTTGTATATTATATGACTGTAGTAAGGAGTGAGGAAGATCTTTAGATCTTTGGAGGAGGAATCTTTAGATTATTTTTTGATCTACAATGCAAGCATTGCCTGTTCACTTGAACCCATTAAAATACTGCCCAGGGTTTAAAATTAATAAATAAGCCTTCTGCATTGGGAGAGCATGTACTTTCAATGCAATTGAGTATTGATTCAAGCAACATGCAGCATATTGTTGGATTGAGCACCAACATCCAACAAGGAGTCAGTGTCATTCTTATTTGACAAAAGCAATACATTAATACATAGCCCAGATCTGTCCCATTTGGCACCTATTATCAATGAGAATATTCCTACTATTACTGTCCTGCGTGTGTCTTAACTAATAGTAGTAGCACTAGGTAGTATCTTATAAGATGTTATTGCATTGTTTAATAACAATAATGCTGCTGTGTGATAGGAAGTCAGTATATTACAGTGTATTGAAGATTGTTACAGTGCTTTAAAATTAAGCAAATATTGCTAGGGGGTCTGGCAGTACACTTTAGATCACTGTATCTAAAGTGTCTTATGGCTTCATCATTTGTTTCATTATAAATCTTTATTGTGGCATAATCATGAATGCATCTATAATAGTATTAAAAAGGCAGTGCAAACTTTGCCTGTGGTTCTAACAAAGTGTTACTATGAAGTCACACAGCTGGATCTGAACCCTGGGAAGGAAATCGAAACACGAAGTGTGTTGTTTTGTACTGGAGATTACAAGGCTACCAGGGGAGCAGTTGATTCAGTAGGAACCACGCTTGTGTCATTAGTTTGAACACTAAAATGAAACATGGGGCTCTAGGGTGCACTACCCAGCCATTTAAAGACTTACTGTACATGGGGATCACACAAGATGAAACCAGTTTAATTGAAAATTTAAATAGTTACAGTAAGTTTATGATTTAACTGCATGGCAATATCCTGTCATTGACTTGAAGTGTGTCTCTACAACCCGCCATTTATATGTATCCTATCCCAGCCTACTATCTTGTTGAACAATCCTTTCTCTGTTTTACCAATTAATCTTGTAACAGGAAGCAGCTCATTTCTGGACAAGTGCCACTCCTTTTCATGTTCTCACTTCAGTGCATAGTCAGACTCAATGGAGAAGGGCAGGAGACAGTGCTGTGCTGTCCAGAACCCCACAGCATCAACAGAGCAGGTCAGACTATAGCTTTTGACACTTGATTTTGGCCCGATTAGGTTTCAGTCTCTGAGCAAGTCAGGACAGATTGTCTGGCAACTGATTTCAGTTTAAAAACAACTTTGTTGCTGTACTGTATTTTGGCCTAGCTTCCCTACCCATGATATGATCTAATTGGTTTCAAGTCTGCATCCTATAAAAGGCTGCCAAAAGTCTACCTAGTGCTGTAGGTGTGCATTGTGACTAAGCTGCAGCACAGTACCCTTATCCTGCAAGTCCTTGAAGGCCTTTTGATAAAATCTAGTTTCATATATTTTACATGACAAATGTATATCATTCTGTGATCTACACATTGTGCATGTGTGTCCCTGTCAATACAAAACATCACAATTTACATTAGAGGGATTAAAATGCTAAAGCCACAGAGGTATTGCTAGTGTGTACAGTGAGATAGGTTTTATACTATTAAGCATCCATACTTACCAATGCTCAGTTCTCCTACTTGCATTGAAAGGGAGACTAAATGCTCCTTCTCTGGTGTTCATTTTCAAGACTGCAGTGGGGGAATGCTAATTACTACAAACGCCCTTTTGGCGTAATGTGGATGGTAATTACAGTTTAGCTGCAGACAGACATCTCATGTTAGTGCTTAATTACTCTTACATGGAGACGAGGAGACTTCTAGATAAGAGAGAAGGAATCTAAGGATTTTTCTCAAGCTGTAGAAGTGGAAGTGAAGAAATTGAAATTCACATTCCAGGTTGAAAGACGCCTTGAGACTTGTGCCTCTAATTAGTCAAAATACCATTATTGATTAACAATTTTGATATTAGATTATTACCAAATCATTCATAGGTAGGTGTCTTGAAGGGTATTTAAAAAAAAAACATTTTCACCACTAGAGGTACTACACATTTGATACTCTTCATTTGCCATAAACATAATTATTACTGTATAACTGTGCGCAATAACTAACAAAAAATTATGAAAGAAACACACTTTCATTATCAAGGGATCTTAACCACAGTACTATATTGTAAGATATAAAAACCACATGAGTTTTTTTCTGAACAAGTTTGACTAAAACAATCTATAATGTTGTGATCATCCTTTATCAAATAAAAGAAACTACAAACTGTAGAGCAAATACAAAACAAAAATAACAACATAAATTGGAGACTCATCAGTGTCTAATGAGTTTATAACCATCTATTTTTCCATATGGCTTCTTCTTTTTTTAGCCCCATAAGGGGTGACAATTATCCACCATTTTACAGTGTAGATATTTCCTCTAAGCCAGGGGATTACACACACTGAGTTCTTTGCCCTCTCATGACGGTTGAGCGGCAGAGGCCAAATTAATTAACTGATGCACTTCCAGTGATTCGTCATGGTCCCAGGTCTATCCATCACTAAGGAACACACAAACACACACCCACACACACATATTGTAAGGGTCCAATAAATTACTCTGCACCAGTGTCGGGGACCACAGGGGGCGATGGACTGAAGCTTAGAGCAATAGCTTCTCCCCATTCATAACTCATCATGATGTGCTGAAAATCAACTCTGTCTCTGTGGCAAGATATCAAAATATCTGGAGGTCAGTCACATGGCCGTTTGCCCTCACTATAATTACATGATCAATGTGGAAACGAAGGACCTCTTTCTCACATTTCATACTACAGGCCAAACTCCACTGCCGCTGCCAGAAAGCACATGAAATCCAGAATTCATGCTAAATTCATTAATTGCATGGTCTAGCTAAGGTGTTATTTAGTAAATTATTTATCAATCTATTTGTTTAAACATATTATGTTCTCTTATTTTTGAAGGAGAGAGTCAAGGGAGGCCGAACCCAAAACCTTTTTTTGAATACCTGAATGTGAAAATGTGACAGCCATGTAACATTAAATTAACGCTGAAATTATGAGGGAACATAACACCAAATTATAAACTATTAAAAGTTATCCACAATAGCTATTGAAGGTGACCAAAATGTTTCAAATTCTACAGATACACCTAAATGAAATTTAATTTCCATCAGACTCAAAGAGCCTTACAGGACATATTGTGGGTTGTTGATAAAGATGTAATCAAATGTTTAATGCTATGTGTTGGTAAAGAAGAAATGCATTGTGCTATTTGATTGTGGACTGTCCCCTTGCAACTAATTGTAGAAGTGAATCACAGCTAACACACTGCATTGAGTGGACCCTTTAAAGCCAGTCGTGTGCCAGGTAGCTGGCACATACATCCAAAAAGTAAGATCTAATTTGTGTTTACAAATGTCAAAATGTCAATGTATGTAATCCTTTCAAAAGGTGATTGAGGTTATTTCTTAAAGTTTGGCTTCCTTCCAGGATCCTAACACAAGAAAAGTGCTTACACAAGTTCTAAAGGAAACGCATAGTTGCAAACCTTCCTCTCTTATGGGCCCAATTCCAAATGAATTCCTCTTCACTCGACACATATTGGGTCCTTATTTAGCCCTTCCTTTGGGTCTAAAAAGAAGGGTTTGGTAATAGCAATATGGAAATCAAGACAAAGTTCACTTTAGACTGCCACATTTTATACATAACAATGTGGATCAGAGGAATGAGGTCCAAATAGGTATGGGAGACCATTTTGCCCTGATAACTTTGAAACAATAATGAATGCAATACAACTTTGTTGAAAAATAACCACAGAAAAGGCTTGGCACATTGTACTGGTTTGGATTTTTCGATAGTACATAGTACTAAAGCAATAGTACTGAAGCAAGGAGCTCTGTGTGTAATTTATGTTCATGATGTGAACTCAACTAAAAGTTAAGACAACCATGGTGAGCACATAGCAGCACCTATCCATATTTACTGACCACACCCTACAATGAGACACTTTGCACCCAACTCTACAATACTCTATCATCTGCTATATGTGGGGCCTGAAGGACATGAGATTCACTAATTATTGGATCAAGTCTGCTGTTCCACATATCTGCTGATGTCATTTTGCTTAGTATTTTGTATTTAATCCAACCATTAGGTGTCAGAGAATACTAACACTTACATGGCAATTCCTATGAAAATACAATTATTTTCTACAGGTATTGCTATGTAGTTACATGTAAGTTAATGTAACCTTAAATAAAGTGTTGACAAATATGTTTTTTTAGAGATGATTCAATTCACTCAGATTCCTATGAATTAATTAAACACTGACCTAGTATCCTAGAGACAATCATTTTGTCTATGTGGCCTAGAATTGGAAAAAGCTAGGACTGTATGTACGTTTAGAAAAGTACTGAACACAGTAAATCTATTTTTGTCTGGTACCATGTATGTGCATACATTCCACTCTTAAATCCAACTGGTGCAATGGCATGTTCTATGGTATATCATATAAAAAATTAAGCGGTGCTTACCTTTTCAGTCAATACCAACCCAATCAATAGGAAAATAGCAAATAAGACATTCATCGTCTGTATTTGGCAGCACAGCTAAAAGAGCACTTCCTCATTTTATTAATGAGATCTGCATCCTTATGTGACCATAAAATAAACTAAATTCCTTTGAAGAGTACCTCATGTCTTAAAAACATACATTTTGTATATGTTAGTATCACCACACACAGTTATAGATTTACCATAGGAGTTAAAACATGAATGTGTTTTGTGTGCATGCAAGAAGGAGGGAGAAAGAAACCACATATCCCTGAAAACATGTCATCAAAGTTTGTACAGCACATCCTGGAAAAAAATGCAATGTTTTATTTGTATTTCTGTATGAACTACAATCTCTGGTATGAATAAATGTACACCATCCTTGGGAAAGGTCATTGATAGAGAAATCTGAATATTGTCCTGTGAGCCTTCTTTGCATTTCAACATGTAAGCCCATGTAAAATTACGATCATAAAGTTTTTTGCATGTTATTTTTGAAAATACGTCTTGTATAAATGTAACATTTGAGGATACTGTAATTCTCTCCAAAATTAAGAGAAGGAAACACATACCAATTTTCACCCCCTCACATCAACAGTCGAACTAAACTGAATAATTTCATAATTGGGTTGCTGATTCAAATCAAACTCATTATAGTAAAACATAAAAATCCTTGAACTACTTTTTACATTTTAGTCATTCACCTTCTTCTACCATGTATGCTTGCTGTACTATACTGAAATAGTTTACTGCTCAAATAGAGGCATACATACATTCTATGAGACTCCAAATAAAACCAACTGGGTAGGTAACTCTACTTTAGCTAACCAAGTAAAATAAATAAATAAATCATACATTAAAGCCTACATTTCGCAAATCATGAAAACTGAATCATTCAGCCACCAAAAGTATAAATGAAATAAGAGTATTCAAAAAGAAGTCCTCTACAAGTGAAAGAATGGTTCACATTTGATCGCTGATATACAGAATCATTATCTTCTTAATCGTTTCAAGATTGTACCAGACGTAGAAGCCTGGTAAAACCTGTGGCTAGAATATTCCATTCCAGTATTCCAAGTAGTACCTGATTACCATGGGCATGAGTTCATGAATTACTGTAGAACAATGGTTTGTATTAGTATTGTACAGCCAAATATGAATACCCAAACAAGCATGTACAACACTCATGATATTGCAGTCTTGTGTCATTAGGTGAAGCGTAATGAGTCATTACCCACAGTGGTCAAGATCTATCAATTGACTTAATCATGTGCTCAAGCATTTGCTAATTGTTCAAATCTAAGTCCATTTGTATTCATTTTTATTAAGTAGAACATACGGATTTCATACTTGATTCATCTTAATGTAATTGAAATGTGTCAGTTATTTTTAAAGACAGTTATAGTAAAATCTAGTGCTAGATTTGTAAAATAGCACAACAGTTAAATTGTGTGTGTACTGCTGCATCCAGACCAAAGTGAAAGGGATATCTACTTTCTGAGCTCTACGTAAGGTCAGTGTTTCCATGGTGACTGTCTGACAGCTATTCTACCTCCTTAGGCCTTATCTATTTTTCACTGTTCTTTCTTCATATCCACAATATATCCATTTGTAGATCTTCTTTGCTCTACCTCCTGCACTTTTTTCTTTATCATCACCTTTACATCTTTATTTCTACTGAAATATTGAAAAGCAAAGACGAGTAAACAGAAAATGAGGAGAGAGTGTTGTGATGGAAGGATGACAAATGATTTAACATCAAAGATGGTTTGGCCAAATAGACTAGGGGTCTTTTTGATTAAAGGCCACTACCTCCCATTAGAGGTAATGTTGACACGTCTATGTTTTGCCATCACCTCTTCAATGTCCTGAAAGCCTAGCAATGGACTCCAGATACTGATTAATTAGATATTTATAGTCACAATGTATTGTCATGTTTGGCTACCCGCAATGTTTTTGGGGACATCTCGTTGTTTATGATCACTGACCTATGCACTTTTTGTAAAGCTCTTTCTTGGTCGCTTTGGATAAAAGCGTCTGCTTAGTGAGTAAATGTAGGTAGCTGTTGAGTAAGTGTGTTAGCCTTCTTGTTAGCTACCAGGGTCACACAGAATTACTTGGCTAGTTCATTTGCTTCCTTATCTGTGTTAACAGATGGACTATCAGCACCCGCGCTTGCATGACCTCAGGGTGATACCAACGTAACGCGACACTGCTTGGACATAGATCATTGCAGTGCTAATGGGGGTGCCACTGAGCGGAGCCTTATGCTCCCCTTTATTTTCCACATATTCTGTGGATTGACACATGCCGAAGGATAAAGCGAGACAAACGAGATATGGCATGGTTAACGAAAATGTGCCTAGGAGAAACAGAGGAGTGTTTGTGAGCTAGGGTTGGGAAGATTTGGAGGGATATGGGGGGAGCGGGTAAAGGGAGAGAAGAGAGAATAGATGAAAGAATAGATAGCAAAATGGAAGGAGGGTTGATAAGGAGAGAGAAGGTTGTTAAGTAGAAGTAAGCAATGGAAAGGGAGGAGAAAGGGAAGAGACAGGGTGTGTGAGACCTTCATCTTAATTAAAGTGAAAGATGTATAGTTGTTGTTTAAGAGCCACTAGGGAAATGCAAGTTCAGTAATTTGGCTGCCTCGCTCCCCAGGCGTGTTGGCCTCATTGCTCATTTCATTAACAGCCCAGAAAAAGAACAAATGTATCTCATCTTCTTTGAGTGACAGGTGGAATATGATATTATATGAAAGAATCCATCCACTGCATCTTTTCTATTATGTGTATAGGTCTACAGTATCTGTAGGACACCAAGAATAATAACATTCATTGTATAACAACATGGGATGTGCAAATGAAGTATTTCTTTCAGGGGGACACTATTCTATATTCAACTGTAATCAAATAATGTCATCAAATCTAATATGGGTTGTTACATTTGGCAAGTGCATTCATTTAGGATTGGCTGGGTATGGTTGATCAATCTTATTTTAAATATTTGCTAGCAGTAAACCATTCTTTCTCTTAAAGCATATAAGACAGAAAAAATAAGAACAGGGGCTAAAATGCTAATACATATTACATTTTCTTCCTTTAGCCACTAGACATACTTTTAATAAATAATCGTTGTTTTGTAAAGACACTTTTTGAAACAGCGCATCCTCCATTTTCAGTTGATGACACATTTCACATGTGTCACAGTATGTCAAGTTATTCCTCCTCATTTGGCCCCTCGTACTCCCTGTATCAGATGTGAAATACAGAATTTGACTAGAATGATGCTAAATCAAATTTGGGTCTCTTGCACATTGTCTTTTGAGCTGGCTTGAATAAGTAAAGGTTCTTGTGTGGCCGAGCTGTGCAAGGAGCTCATCATGGGGGGATGGTGATAAGCACTCTTGTAAGTGTTATAGTGGTTGTAGTGATCCAATGGGGGCAGAGATAAGTGAGTTTCCATGGCGGCAACCCCTGCCAACTCTTCCTCCACAGTGATGACCTCCATGGAGGAGGCAGGGCCATCAGGATCCTGCTGATGATGTTGCTTCCTCATCTTGTAGAAAATGACCAGTAAAACGGCAGCCATGAGTGTAATAGCGACAAAGCAACCAATGATGATCTTTGTAGTCTTCATTACTTCATCAAGGCCATTGAGGGCACCCTCTCCATCCAGGTCCAGAACAGGGATAGTGTATGTCAGTTCTGTGGTCCTTGTTGAAACCAGGGGCCCCCTGGTGGTTGAAGATGACACCCAGCCATAAGGTGGAAGTGCCTGTGTCTGGCTCTCATCTGCAAATGACTCAGTAGTTTCCACTGTGACTGTGGTAAAATAAGTGACCCCACTATTTTCTACGGAAGTCACATTTAGCACTGCAGAGGCAGATATGTTGCCTGCTGTGTTGCTAACCATGCAGGTATAAGTCCCAGTGTCCTGCATGGTCACACTGGTGAAGTTCAGTGTCCCATCGTTTAGGACTGCCAAGCGCACCTTATATGCTCCGTGTGTCACCAATGAACCGTTAGGTGTCAACCAGCTGATGGATGTCAACGAGCTTGTCCTACACTTGAGCTCTGCGCCCATACCTTCTGTAACATTGAGGTCAGCAGGTGGCTCCAGGATTACGGGGACATCGCACTGGAAGTAGCTGTGCTCCAGCTCCCCAATATAGCGGCCCTTGTAGCTGGTCGGGGTATGGCATCGGGCACAGCAACTGGTGTTAGCAGGGACTGTCTCCTTTAGCCACCAGCTGAGCCACAAGATGTCACAGTTGCAATTCCAAGGATTGTGGTGAAGATGGACACGCTCTAGACGATGCAATGGGGTGAAGAGGTCATGTGGAAGCAAGGTGAGGTTGTTGTGTGCCAGGTTGAGCTCTACTAAAGACTGGAGGTCGTCAAAAGAGTTTCGCTCAATTATTTGGATCTGGGAATGCATCATCCACAACTTCTGAAGGTTTGCTAACCCGGTAAAGGAGCTTGGCTGAATGACTGTGAGCTGGTTTCCTGACATTTCCAGCTCTTCAAGCCGCACCAAAGGTAAGATGTTAGGGATCTCTTTAAGGTTACACATGCCAAGGTTTAAGTAGCGCAAGTTGCTCAGGTCTTTGAAAGCTCCATCTGAGATGTAGGACAATCGCTTAAGCTCACCCAGGTCTAACCTTCGCAATGAGGGTACGCGGTTGAAGGCATAAGACGGGATGCTTTCAATGGGATTATTCCGTAACCAAAGCTCCTTCAGCTTGGACAAGTACTCAAATGCTCCGTTGGGGATGGTAGTGAGCCGGTTGTCAAAGAGTTCCAGAGTGTTGAGACTGGCCAACCCATTAAAGGCACCAATCTCTATGTTGCGTATATGGTTCTTGCTCAGTTGGAGGATCTCTAGATGGCGCAGGTGCTTGAAGCTGTCCACCTTAATTACCTGAATGAGGTTGTCCTGAAGGTTCAGGTAACGTGTGTTGGTGGAGATGCCATCAGGGACATCACGCAAGCTCCGGCGTGTGCAGATTACCTTGCTGAACTGATTGCTGCAAGAACAGACAGAAGGGCATGTCTGGGCACGGACTAGCCCAGCTACCACCAGAATTTGGAGGGTCAACAGTAGCACAAAGAAGGGGTTGGACAGGGCCCCCTTAAGCCTAGGACCTCTCATTGTCAGGCGCTGGAGGGAAGAGATCATCGTGTTCGGCATTCATAGTTCAATGGCTGCTGGTCCTCGCTGTAAAAGAGAATAGAGAATAATATTAGAAAGGTGACAGATATCAGACTATGCTCCTGAAGGAGAAAGTCCATATACAGTATAACAATTCTGAAAATACAACATATAAAACAAATATACATTAACATTTAAAATATCTAAAAATGTAAATATAATAATAACTGTATCATTTGTGGTTTGTAGTTCTGTAGATGTATTTTTTAATCCTGCCTATTTGGAAATATGGAAGCCTTCAGTGAGCTCCCTAACCCAGCACTGCCCTAGATTTCAAAAGGGACCAAAGACTGAGGAAAAACAACAACAAAGTCAATATTTTTCCTTATGTCTGTCTTGCCACATCTCTTTGACAGTTACAGTAAAACTAGTGATCATTGTTAACCATTTATTATTATATTATCAGTGCAATATAGTTCAAGCATTCCAAATGACAGTTTGAATGACAAAATGGTAGTGTAATTCTCATATACAGATGTTTAAAATAAAACGTTGTGCAGTGAAATCAATCATCTTGACATAAACAGTATGCCCTCTCAAAATAAATGCTAGGTCAATGGCAGTCCAGCTTCTCCTGGACTGCTATACATGGAATTGCATTGAAACATCAATAAACTCCTGAGAGGTCATGGATGAGAGGCTAGTTTAAGCATAGTGGATGACATAGTGGATGACCTATATGCTGCCTTGGGCAAACGGAAAGTATGCAAAAATATCAGGTCTAACACACTAAGCAATCTTTCACATGCGAAAAAAAGGCAGAGTCAGAAAAAAACAGTAATTAAGGAATTAAGAGTTTTTATTATGAAATGTCTGAAGTTTACATGACTTGCTTGATACCTATTCAAATAAATGCCATCAGGTTGACATAACTTTACCAGTTTCATAACTGTACACACACAATAACAGTCCAGGGAGACCTCATGATGGAAACAACTTTAATGCTTAAGGTTTCACAAATGGACCTTATTCTTGTTAGTAAACTGACTATGAACACTTGATGTGGCAGTAGTAATATAAATGCTATTGTATTGTAGCATTTCATTTCCAGCCCCCAGCATACATAAAAAACGAAAATCAAACCACTCATATCAGGAATTGTCGTCGACATGTGCGTGCCAATATGAGTGTTGTCTGTAGGGGGCCGCAGATCTGGAACGGGATTGATGAAGGCCTCAAGGTGCTGACCTCTATTTCCAACTTCAAAAGACAACTAAAAAATATTTTCTTATTAACCTATACCTAATATAAAAAATATTTTTTCATGGACTACTGGGATGTATGTGTATGATTGAATGTATGTAATGTTATGTATGTACTTGTGCATCATCTGTGGTATTGTGTATCCTATAGTCTGTACCACTACCCTTTCATGAATCATCGGCCCCCACCTATAACCTTTCCTAGCTTCTTTGGGGGACCCTTTCACTCTACCCAATTGGTCTTGTACCCCAACTGTATTATTATTGTCATGTTTGAAGTGATATTGTGAATAAAAATAAAGTAAAAAGTACTATAAAATGTAAGGTAAGGTGGTTGGCCAAATCCTAACTTTTACTGTTTGCATGCTTAAACGTATGTATTTAACAGACGGCATGCTTTTAGCAAACAATCCAATAGCAAATACTTCTCTTAATGTGAGAATTTATTTATTGTAGTATAGAATCTTGCTAGGAAGTCCTTGACTGAGAAGATCATATTGTGAAAAAAACTAATAGTGAGTACAGGGAATGACAGGATTGGTTGAAGCGGGCAAGTTTCATTTCAATCTGTGTCATGTCAGAGTACCTTTGCTAACAGTCAGCAAGAGGCAAGTCATTGTAGTCTAGCGTAAAATCTAAAAGTGAACACTCTTTCTGAGCTTCTAAGTGTTCTCTTCATCTCTCCTCTGCTTCTCTAACAAGTCATATCTGTAATCGTCTCTTTCAGCAGACCCGGAGGCGATGAAGCAACTCTGTTATGACAGGTGTTTTCTAAACTGTGAAAATTGTGAAGCGATGTGGAAATGAGTTCTCCAGTGGGGCCGGGTGGCTGATTTAATCAGAGGAGATGAATCTAAATAGGCCCCAGTCAACGTGGTTTTTAGCACCAGACGGGTCACCACTCCAGTAATGGTGTGAGAAGCCCATGGAGAGAAGTTTCTGCTGGGTTGTCAGACGGAATCAGGCCACTGCCTAGCAGGGAGCTCGTTTTTGTCATGACCAAATACAACCACTCTGCATTTGCCAGATATAAGAGTAACATGACCGATGACAAAAGTACCCATGCAGATTATCTTCCATTTTTATAATTAGCTAGTCATTCTGTTGAGGATTTAGGATAGGCATTACGTCGTTCAAATTATAGACTGCCGCTAATTCTGCTCACATACAGTATGAGTTCAAGGTGATGGCTCTAAGAGTATGAAGACTTTATCATTGAATAATGCCAGATTGATCTTTCCTGAGTGTCATAATACAGGCCATATGTATATGTGGTAACATCTAAAGTACAATACTGCAAACAAGGAAATCATGTCTATGCTGCGGTTGCAGTACTAGGGGTAGAAGGCAGGGCTGTAACCAAGGGTGTCCTGGTGCAAAGGGTCATATAAAGTGAAAAAGGGAGATGGCGACAGGGGGTAGGTGCACAGGGAGGGGAGCTGATTCTCTGAGGTCACAAGAAGGAGAGAAGAGGAGAGATGACAGCAGGTCAGGCAAAAATGAAAGCTCTGCCAATATGACCCAATCCCTAGAAAGAGGGGTGGGCTGGGTCAGGCTAACATTAAATGTTTGCTCTCTCACATACCTATATGAACTGTGCTTTGGTTTACGTAAGGTTTTCATGTCCTTGCATTACTCTTTTGATCAGAATGGGACAGGATTTTCACCAACAAAAGTTACAACCCTTATCTTACATACTACATACTACTACATACTTCTACATACTTCCCTCTCCTTGTCTACTACAACTGTTTTGCTCCAAATCAATTGGGTTATTCAGTTCATTCCACAATCATGGAATTAATGAGTTATTTTGAGTGGACTTAGGAATGGATGTGTAGAATGTAATTGGAACAGTAAGTAGGTGGGGATTGGAGAGTGGTGGACTGAAGCACGTCATTCCAAATCACTCCACATAATTATGGTCTTCAGAGCCTAAGCACGAGTGGTGGCTTGTGATAGGCTAGGCAATCAAAAAGCGTTAAATAAATATAAGTATTTTGTGTGTACATCATTGCGTACCAGAAGATTGGAAATTAATGGCAAAGTTTTGTCTCTAATTTGTTCCAGTGGATACTGTGTTAGGTTAGAGCAGGTCTGCTGAGGCCAGGACCCTGGACTTCATGTTGGGAGAACATAGTGCCAAACATCATTGCTAAATTGGCAGAGAAAAGTGACATGCTGTAAGCCGTAAAGGGGAAGTTTGAAGGGTGAGGAGGAACTGGATGTGAGGTTACAGACCATGTGCCTTGGAGCCAGCTACAACAGTTACTTACCCAGATTGCAACTCGCAAAGTGACCTTTACCTGTTTTATTCCCTTGTCCTCAAAAATAACAAAATCATATTCCTACTTCATGTCTAAACTTAATCTACACACTCAATATACATACTTACTGAACATGGAAAACACATTTCCATATTTTGCCAAACTTGCATAATCGACTATTTGGTTGGCTGCTCTCCATGATCAGGTTGAAATGTGAAACCACATTAGGGAGTTTTAAACACTTTTCATGGCATTCCAGTACGTACTGTAGCTCATATGTTGACACTCTTTTTAAACTTATTTCAATTAAAATAATGTAACACTTTACCTTGTCACTTTATTGCTAGATTTAGAATTTATTCTGTATTTATTTTGTAAATTGTACTAAAAAGGTCCAAAGCTTGTCCCCTCAGCAATGTTAGAAAAATCTCTCCTTCTGACCATTCAGAGTTCACAAGAAGGTCACAAGAAGTCAATTCATTCTGTCTGGACCAGGCATTCCAGATGGCATTGCGCATTATAATTATAATTATTACAATATTTTGGATGACCATGTTAATTTTCTCTAGACTGAGTAGATTATATTGAGTAAAAAATGAGAGCAATTAAACTGGCATCTAATTATGGTCAAATAGTGGATTGTGAGGACAAAATACAACAACACATTTTTCCTAATAAGTCGTAGATAGAATGCTACAAGTATTGAAAAGGTCACTTTGCCAGCTGCTTTGTGTTTATCTTATTTTTATCCTCAGCCATTTTTACTTTTAACAGTCGTTGGTCAGAGTTTTGGGTTTGGAAAAGGTAATTACACAAACTGTCATACAGTGCAAATGTTTCCAGACATCAGCCTGCTTTATTTAGGAGATTGACTTTGTGAATTATGGTTGGCGTGAATGAATGCACTGATCAGTACAATACATTCTGTCAGCATAGTATTCAGCGCTCATTAAGAGTATGTTTCCATTTAGTTGTATTTAAAGCTTAGCTCAGTACACTCAGCAGCATGTAGTGTTAAGTTGAATGCATCCACATGTACATAATGTTGTCTGTAGTTGTTGTGGGCCAATGCAATGCTGAAAGGCCTTTCCGGCTTGCATCCCTTTCGAGCAACAAATTCACACTCTCCTGGCAATAATAACATTTTCTGTTCACGTTTTACCTTATGCTGCCTCCATTATGATAATTGCAGGGCTAAATAATCTGCAGGGATCTCCGTGTTCAGATGTGCTCTGCCAAGGCTGTCTGGTCTCTATGGAAGGATTAGACACCGCGCCATGGGTGGCAGAGTCACTGCTAGTGGGCTGAATTCAAGAGCAGTGTTAGTATTCTGGTCACTAGCTTGTGTAATACTGATCTACTCCAAAGAAATAACAGACCCTAAAGAAATCCACCTATATCTACCTAGCGCCAAAGGTGGGAGGATATTTAGTCCACATGAAGATTTAGCAAAATGACTTAAAGGTGGATGAATATTCTGAAGAACATACTATTAACGGTGTTCTTATTTTAAAACAAAATGTGTTGGCAAGTTGAATGAAGTACATTATGTTCTCCATCACTTATCTTTTGTGGAGTGTTATAGTCACTTATGCAAATAAATTGCAAATGGTTACATTCTAATACAATAATCAAATTATGCCATCAAACATCAAACTGTTTTTATACAACAACCACACCACAAGAAACCCACATCCCTGGGCCTGAGTAGCATGTTCCTAGAATGTGTAGAGTGTTTAAAAGAAGCTACTGCACAATGCTATACAGAACTGTGCTTCATTAATTCCAGTATCTCTGCTGGCAGCTAAGTCCTTGTCAAATGCACCTTTTCTAAATAGTATTATTCACTAGGCTGTCTTCTGTTCTATCCCAGCTGTGTGGCTATGCATTAGCACAATTTCTGTGTGCAGAGGAAGGAAGAGGAAAAGGGAGAAAATCTCTCTGTGTTGATATGAATGAGCGTTAAATGGCTGTGGGATATGTTGGATAATGATAACAGATGTTATGTATTGTGGGATTTTAGAATCTTGTTTGGCTTGAGGTTGCTACCGCTGTGCCTCATAGGCTTACCAGGACACTGGATCTTGTAAGACCATATTCATTCAGATGGATTGAATGCCAGTAGAATCCGTTATTTAGGGATGACAATAAAGTTTTAAGAGTTGTCTTGTTGTTTTGAATCTGGTTTGTCTGTCTCTAATAACATTTACAATGTATATTATGTATTAGTATCAATCATCTGAGGCAAAGGCCACTTTGCTTTTCAGCACAGATATTTAATTCACAAATTTAATATTTAGCAATGAAGGATATTCATTAAAGATATTCACTCTCACGTGTGCATGAGACTCATTAGAGGAGAATTGTGTGTGTTAGATTATTTAATATCTCTATAGATTACCATAGTTGAGTAGTTGATGCAACTGGTCTTTACAAACTATTACATAGACAAGATTTTTAACTATCCATCAAAAACACCTCTCATCATACAGCACCCGTTACGGCATTGAAACACAAATGCTTTTTGTGAAAGCAGAACCTTAGTATAACTTGATATTCATTGATCTTAAACCTCAAAACCTTGGACCCTCTTCAACCTATACATATGTTTTTGCATTGTTACCCATGTTATAATATACTGTGTGTAATGTTATGTAATTTTATGATTGGCAGATGCTAAGTTTACTAACAGTTTACAAAAACCATTGAGTATATTCTCATACTGTAGGTAAGTGTTTGGTCAAGTGGCTGCCACACCTACAGTATAGCTTTTTCATTCATGAAAACAATGCCTTGTTTAAGTCACCCGTAGCGACACTAACAACTGTAGCAGTGAAATTTCAATTTTATTCTGACAAGAACCAGAGGCTCTCAACATTGACTGGACTTCATCCAGAATGGTTCTTGGCTCATGTACTGTGTCTCGCATAAGTATCCTGTTCTCCAACTCTCACCTAATTAGGTTAATCAAAGAGAAAATAAGGTTGATAGGAGGCTGATAGAGAAAGTAAAAATGCACAGATTAAGAGACACATGGTGAGAGAAAGAAAAGGAGCACGACAGAGAGGTGGTGTGCATTAGCAGTCACTGCACTTAGATTGAGGAACCCCATTCATTATTCATCAGCTAATTCACCATGTATAGTAATTAAAAACAGGGCTCAGTCCAAAACGGAAAGAGCTATTATAGGCAATAACTGATTTTCACACAAGATTTTGAAAAAAGTTCTGTTTTGTAGAGTGTACAAGCTTTCACATTTCTAATTAATATGGCACACGTTACATATGTCCATATTGATCTGACTGTAAACACTGGCAGATAAAATGTCAATAAAACACTAACTTTATAGACAGAAAAATGATAACAATGATTTGATTGGAGAATTATGAGAATCATCGATTGATTTGCTGTCTCTTCATAAAACAAAAAAACAATCAATGTGCTGTGTGTGGTTTAATATTCGCAAAAAAGGAGAAGAAGAGAAAAGGGTGGAAAATAGGAGAAAGAGACAGAGAGAGAGAGAGCCTCAATATACGTTCAGGCGCAAATGTTGGTGTTCATCCTTGGAATACAGATGGCATTACACAACCATTCCTCTAATGAGCTGAGACACACTAACAGGCTGGTGGCTGGAACGGTCAGCGTCCGGCTCCAACAATAATTGCCAAACGCACAACAAGCTCACAGCCAAGGGTCCATGTGGTTCTCCATGGTTCTTATACCATTTGATTTTCAGGAGCCCACTTTAAATGTTTGAATAACTGATACGCTCTTTGATCTATTGTTAATCTTGTTGTTAGAATTTTTACGGAAATGTAGGCCCAATATAACCAGTGTGGCATCCCATATTGGCTGAAGAGTTCAGTCATGTAGACAGTAATTTGTTTTGAGCTCCTGGAGGTACAAAGGTGTTACAGGATCTTTATAATCTTATTCCATTATAAAACAAGTTACACTTCTGTACTTTTATACTTTGATTAAAGATCCGTATATGTTTATTGTTTGCACCCTCCGGCCACAGTAAATTACGTGTTTGTCTAAACCTACATGGCGAATAAAACCAAATTCTGATTCTGATTCTGAACATAATGTCAGAATGATTATGTGTCCAAAATGGTAATTGAAATAATCATAAACAACAACAAATACATTTTGTTTTGGTTTTGTTTGTTGTATGTATGTCCCACTGAGAGGCACTGCATTTTGTTGTACAGTTGTGTAGTGACAATAAAAGGTGTTGAGGAATACCATTATAATAATTGAGATTGAGTAGCCAATAGCCAATACAAGGGGTTTGTGATGCACTTTGTTATCAAGCCTTGAAAATGTATTTTGCACTTAATCTCCCAAATCAGTCCTCAGGCTTCAGAATGGGGCCATGTGAAGAACTACACCCCTTACGGTCACATATACACAAACAATGCTCCACCCACTCATATTCTGGTGACACAGCAGGCCTCTCACATAAAACATCGAAAAAGCATGTGCAGTTTTTCTCTTTTGACCTGCACACAACTTGTACTTGTACTGTACTCAGTACAAGTACTCAAGTACAGTACCTCATGGGCCCATTCGCAGTGATGTGCCCTGATCATGCACTGCCAGAGCACAGAAGCTCTATCATGTGGAAACTGTCTCCTTGATCTTGGTTCATAAACACAGCCTCATCCAGAGGACCACCGGGCCTTTTAAAACATGGCTCTGTTTGATTGGGCACACTTCGGTTCCTCAGCCTAGAGTCAAAGCCAACAGATTACCAAGGCATCACAAAGCCACTCTCCACTCTGCCTCACTTTCCTTATTGATAAACAGTCTATGCTGAGAAACACTATGGCTTTCTCCGCTGGGGACATAGGAACAGGATCAATAATACAAGGAACCACATTTGCATTTCTGTCTTATGGCATTGGGGAAGGAAAACCAGAAACAAAGAGATGTTTATGAATCCTGGTACGTTTGGGATAGGGTCTTTCTGGTGTTTCAAACTTCTAATATTCTCATGAATATTACAGCATGCACCATTTGGCTCATGAATATGATATGGAAGAGACTTGGACTCCCCATAATCAACAATTGAGGGTTTTCCAGTTATGAGGCAAGCTTTTCTCTTGTGTATTTGTATGATCACAGATGCTGTTAACATGTTTTTTTTATACACATCATCTTATGTGCCATTTCACTTTGTGCCATCAAACTTGATGGAGCCATTTAAAGGCCATCAAAGTCCTGCATAGATGCATCAGGTGTAAATGTATGTTTATGTACAGTAAAGCAAAAGGTTCCTATTTGGCTCATGGATGTAAATACCGTCCAATTAAAGTTGATAGTTGAGCTTCAACCTTGCAGTCATTGTTTTCATTTCAAATTCAATATGCCAATACAGAACCAAAATATTGTGTCATTGCCATAAGAATTACATACTTCACACTGAGGTTTTATACTTCTGTGTAGAGCGTCTGCTAAATTAATAAAATGTACAGTAAATGTCTTTCAAGAGTTAAAAGAAGATTTTAGCAGTGTCTTTGCCTCTCTCTATTCAGTGCCTAAAGCTGTCTAACACCTCAAACAAGTCCATGCACCTTCACGTGAATCTAGTAAACAAGAATATTGTGTAAATGAGACTAGACCCACAAAACAACAAATATAGGGTGATAACATTACTATTACTGCAATATATAGCTTGGCGTACACTAATTCCTCCACAAAGCGATCCTTGTTGTTGAATTACCATCACAAGAGCAGTGGATGTGTAAAGCCTTATTTTTTGATGAGAACCATATTTTTACTTAGATTTCCTTTTCAGTCAATGCTTCACTTTACTCATTAATAATTCTAACAAAAACACAGAGGGTATCTAGCAAAGACTGACCATGAAGCAGAATGTTAAAGGATTTCAGATCAATCTCACATAACAGCTCAATCCAAATTACAGAGAAGATAACTGGCTCAGTTCAGTAATAGAGATTATGCTAAAGAGATTAAACCTAATCGAGCCACCTAACAAGTAAGATGGAAAGAGAGGTGAGATAAGAGAAAAAATTCTTCCCAGCATCGTGACCAGCTATCTTAACCTGGAATTTCAAAATTAATTTCTAGAGACAAATCTGTTTCATAACGAAAATGTACCTATACTGTAGGGTTTGTGTCTAAGCTGTTTGATATGTTTATATTTGCAGTTTTTAAAGCAAGATAGCCTAAATCTTATTCTGGAATACCGTTTTTTCTGGAACAGAGCTGAATTCTGTCATGTGTAGGAGTGTGATTTGGGAAGCTGCTAGGTGCCAAACAGGACTCATTGGTGGGTGGTATATAATGTACATCTAGTGCATGATACAATGCATTGTTATTCTCTGCCATGACTCAGTCATTAGATCAGCTTTGGTGACTCCATCACAAGAGGAGAGAGTTGAGACAGATAAATGTTAAAGGATGTTTGACTTACTGTAGGCAGAACCTCTAAAAGGCATAAAAAAACAGCTACTGTCAGGTTGGAAATGGGAAGTACAATGTGAAGCAGTGACATTCAAGCAGTAAACCCCAGATCCAGACACAAACATGTTGTGTTGAGGAGCAGGAAGTTACAACACCCCAGCAATCAAAAATGGGAGTCAGGTGTTGAAAGTTAAAGGCTAAATGTGGGTCAACCTAGACAACAACAAAGGATCTTCATCAAATTGTTCTCTTACTTTTGGACTAGGCTTAATCCATTTGTGTGCTTCTATGAACTGGAAAAATACCCTACTGCTAAATAAAACCCATGAATTACGGGAGAGACACAGTTGTTGCCTGAACTAGAAAAAAAGTCCATGGGTATTAGTTTTTTCCTGAATTAAACATGTTTTTTCCTAAATTAAACATCAACACACAACAAGCCAGCCACTGATGCACACACAAAAACATAATTAGTCCAATGGACTGATGATGACCAGCACCATCAACCACAATATTTAAAGGAATACATTTTAAATCATAGTTCTTTCCTTAACATTAAAAACGTTATATTAAAAGTAAATACATTTTCTATATAAACACAATCGATTTAACTGATTAGCTAACTGCCGTTAAGTGACGTTTAACCATGTTAAATTGGACAAACGTCCTACTCATTATAAATATCCCCTTGCTAGTTAAAGTGATGTTTACTGTTTTAGATGTGGTCATTTCTGTTCACAAGTCAGTGACCCCAAGATTGTACCCAGGAAAGGGCAGGTGAGAGGGAAAGCAATAATGGCAAACCCAAAACAAGTTTACGATTAAAAATATTGATGTTTATCAAACCTGCATTGAGAGAGTACGTAAACTATAGTATTTGAACACTCATCACCATGTCAACCTGGGAAGAGAGATTTTTACAGTTAATTACCTTAGAAGATGGACAGTATTGAGGGCTTATACAAATAAACAAAAATTCACTGAACACAGTAAACTCCAGAAAATGAAATGTATAGCATAATCTCTCCTTACATTTGCCCCTTTAGAAGGTGCCATAAAATCCATTAAAAGTTGTACGTGAATACAGCAGGTTGCTAAGACTTCAGAAGGTTTTTCCAAATCAAATCATTCTACATAGTACTACATTGTTCTACCTTTGGCTAATATTGTCAATATTTAGGTACAAATGGAATTCTTTAAAATGTACAGTGATATTCAAGAAAGGACACTGTACAGGTAGCCCACATGATCTTTGAGATTGCAGAGTTGGTCAATTGAATGAAAGGAGCTGTCCATCGAAGAAGGTACTGAAAGCCGACTTACTAATTTATAATGTCTATCAGACGCTTTTATCCAAAGTTCCATATAGTTGTGTATTTGAACCTATGACCTCTTGATCTGCACTTGAATGCTCAGTCACTGCATGAGCTTCATCTAGCCGCCAAGGGGCTTGGCACCTCTTTTTGTTTGACTGATCATTAAGCAACACGTTTTGGTTGAGCTGTATGGCTGCTACATGGGGTGATGTTACTTGTTCACATGAACTACAATATTGGACGACCCATAGTTGGTAGACCCCACCCAATAACTCAGAGGAACAGTAGAATTTCAGATGGACATTTTCTGTTTAACTTATTTGTACCCACCCAAGCAAGGTGGGTTGCGGTGGTGCAACAGCAACAACCACCCACTAATCTGAATCACCACTAAATTATATAACCTGTATACCATTTCGCTGATTTTGGCTTTGGTCAAGTTGCATCCATAATATTTGATCAGAGAAATGTTAGGTTTAAAATGTAAATGGGTCCTCGGGCAATTAAATTAAGCATCATGGAATTGTGTAGAATGTATAGCATGCCGTTAGACAGGATATGGGATAGTTTTGAAATCTCACCTACAGTAGCCACAACTCTCAGATAGCTTAAGTAGGCTACATTCGAACCTGCCACGTTAATGAAATAGCAAGACGCTGGCCTCTTTACTGCAAACGTATCATTACTAAGCAGCATCAGGAATCACAGCTGAGCTGAATATAAATGAATGACCACATGACGTATTCAGACATTAAAACCTAATCGCTTCAGGGGGCTACAGCTTAGAAGAAACAAAAATACCCAAACGCGGTGTGTCGCAGCACTGCAAAAACTATTCCCCGTTTCACACCAGCCTACATCTCTCTCTCTCTTTCTCGTTATCTCATCTTTCGCTAAATTTCTCTCGCTCTGTGTCTGTCTGTGTCTGTCTGTCTGTCTGTCTTTCTTTCTCTCTCTCTCTCTTTCTCTCTCTCTCTCTCTCTCTCTCTCTCTCTCTCTCTCTCTCTCTCTCTCTCTCTCTCTCTCTCTCTCTCTCTCTCGCTCTCTCTCACACACACACACACACACACACACACACACACACACACACACACGCAAAGAAAACGACTGCGCCGAAACAATTTTCATGAAAATGTAGCCTTAATGGTCTAACAAACACGCAGCGCTAACAGGATGTAAGCAATGAAACAAACTAGTCTTGTGAATCATTCCACTTTGTACCATGAATCAAGATGATTACTGAATGTATGACAGTGCCCAATTGTTCCCAAATCCCAAAGCCTAATATGAAATGAAAACAAATAAATAAATACTTACGCATTTTCTCGAAAGATGTTGATTGAGATAAAAGGAGAAAAAATATCTAGGGGCCCGGTGCCTGTTGTTGAGACATGCTGTATAGCAGAGCCCCAAATCTCACCCATGCAAAGGTTTAGAGCGCGGAGAACGTTCAAGTGCGTTGGATATCCCTTGAAATATAATTTAAAAAAGACTTTTGAACGCGGTTAAAAAATTAAAATTGAATTAAAAGAGTTGCGTGGAATATCGATGTGTCCACAATTTCCGTGGATCGGGTATTAAAAAACATGGGGTGTCGGTAGCTTATGACTTGGTATTCCAAAGGGGGAAAATCCTGCAGAGTTTCTCGGAGATCTCGCCAAAGGGCTTTTCCTTTCATAAAGCCATTTCTTCTCAAACAGAACGTAGTGTTCTACACAGGTCTTCAGTTTTCCAGTGTAACACGGCTCTATGTACCCAGGAAATGCGTGAAGGAGCTTTAAATATGTTCATATTATTGTCCTTTGGCTTCTTCAATAACCAACCAAAGAAACAGGCGACAAGACAAACGCCATATAAGCATAGCCTATATTAGTTTATGATCGCTACTGCAGATAAGGTACTTGCTGTTTAAGTAAGGATCGCACAGGGAAAACGTAAGCCATTCAAATATGATAGATGTCGGGTTTCGTGTCCAAATAACGCCCACCCCTTTACAACCACGGAAATGTATTAAGGATGGAATCCATGTCACCAGAATCCTCTTCACCATTTCCAGAATTCCTAGATTTAGCTTTAGATTCATCCAGTTGTCCCTTCATGCATCTCAACATATCTCCATCTACTTGTTTCACAGTGATAACATCTAACATTTAGGAAACCAATCGCACGAGGAAAGAACCTATCCACAAAAAGCCACCAAAATGTGCATTTCTTTGCGCCGCAGTCCGGTGTGTTTATAACATAAGCGCACCTATGATAATGATCATGAATTCTGCATTGTCAGGAAAATGTGTGAGATCGTCGTGCAGTGGCAACAGGCAACACATTCATAATCTGTTCCTTCCTAATACGTCAATGAGGCACAGTCGCGCAGACACTTGGTGCAGTCCATGACTTGAATAGAAAGCACATGGAATTCATTAAATTGCATGGCCGTGGCGCACTGATCTAGAAAGCCTATACTTCTGTGGCACAGACTGCATTGCACTCTAACTTTCAAGCCCCCTTCCTGTCCATCGTACCGGACATCAATGCATGTTTAGCTCTCTGAACTCGTGAATTATCAGTGAACAATATAACATAAACACATAAAGCTTGGCGGAAAGGATGGATGGACGAGTAGCGTGTGTGCGTGTTTGTCTTCTTGATGAGGTAGACCATGGTTGCCACCTGCAGGTAGTCCAGTTTGTGTGCAGAATCATCTCTATGGCACAATTTGCACTCTTCGAAAAGGAATCTAGGTTGCTTTTCCCCTAAACATTGCATGCATATGGCAGCATTGGAATTGCAGAGAGAATGGAAGCTGTTCCTTAACTGACATTTGGTCATACTTCAGCAATTGGCCAGTTTGTGTGTCCTTGGGTTTTTCTTTGGCTAAGGTTGTGTTATGATAAATTAAGTTATTAGAAGGTTAGCCTTAGATTTAGCAGAGCAAAATTAAGTACCAAATAATTCATGTCCGTGATGTTAATACACCAAGCCAAGTGTGTAACCACTCTACACCACTACCAAAATGTTTATCTGTAAAATAGTCAGTCTTTGAATGTATTGGGCAGGTGGTGTTTTATACTTAATTCATCATGTGTCTCCTGACATTGTTGTGTATCTTGCAATTGTTGATTCACCACAAGTTCAATCACTACATGTAGACCCCTGGGATACCCATCCATGTAAAGGTAAAAATACAGCAGCTGTTTTCCATTGCTGTACTTTATGATGAGTAAAGTAATATTAATGGTGTAATGGTTACATAACTATGAAAGATTAGAACACTTTCATCTTCAGACACTGGGGATACATTTTGATGTGTTTTCTATAATCAGCATTTTATGCAGGCTTTGATGAAATATGAATTTTAATTTTGAGAGATGTCAGAGTTTGCCAGCAGAAAATACATCTAAAAATATCGGTGTGGTGCACAAAGGGAAGGAGGGGGGGAGGGGGGGTGTATGCCATTCCGTTCCAACTGAGAGCTTCAGATAATAAATAGCTAGCATAATACATCCATGTACAGTTTGACACACACCCACTTTAATGGTTCTGTCAAAAAAGCTTCTAATACAGTAATGTCTAAAATACTATTAGTGACCATTGTAGTCTTCTGACACCTGTTATGTACGAATTTCATCGGGAGTGTTGAAAAAAAGTATTCTCGCTTTCTATTCTCTTCTCAAACCCATCCCAACAACTTGTGTGGAATTCAAAAAAGTATCTACACTGATTGACAATATACATTGTGATAAAATATTCGCCAACATATAGAACGTTTTCTTCTTGATAGTGGTCAGTGTTGAACAATTATGTACCTCTAGGCTACTTAGAGATGTTGGACATGTTAGTAAGTTCTGAGTTTTACTGCAGAATGTATGCATGACAATACATGATGTCATAACAATTGTCAAAGACAATGTTTTAGACGTCCCATCATAATGTTAAACACCCTGGGAATTAAATGCTTGTCAAACTAATTACACATTGGGAGGACAACTTAAGTGTCAACAACTCACAAAGGGAAAATGGCATGTTTTTGCAATTTTCTGTCGGTTATGCCCACAGCCTTTGCATTATCAAAATAAATGTATGCTTGGCCTTGAATTAATTTTCACATTTTTTAATTCCCAGCTTTTTTGCTCTTCATCTCATATTTTTTCAGCCAATTGGAAACTTTGGATCAACTATCTTGGCATGTTGCAGGCATGTTCAAGTCCCCCCCCCAAAAAGTTGAGTATTAGAGAGGAAAGAATCTGAAGGATTTTCCAAAGCTACTAAGGCTGTTCTTCAATTATTAAAATCGCTGACGTCCCACAGCACTTGTTCTCTCTGGCTTGCTTAATATTTAAAATGGTCGCCCCCAAAGACGGATATGCAGAAGAAGAGGCCAATGCAGAGAGTAAAGGGTGAGTTGGCTTTATTCCTCACACTCAAACCCCAGCAGAGTATCAGTCTGACACTTTCAGTGTGACTCGTATCTGTTACTTTAAGGCAAGAGTATGTCAGTCACGTATGGCCTAAATTTATTTACAGGATGAGAGAGATGGGATCTTATTTAACATGTTCAAGGTGATGGACCTTCTAGACATCAAGGTTTCATGAAAGAGATGTTCTAAAACCTTTTTGTTTGAAAAAATCCCTGTTCTATATTTATATAACACCATTGAAAGGATTCTGAAGAGTTTAAAATCTACATCTGTGCAAATGCACTGCTGTAATCAATTTGACAGATTTTAGGACAGTCCAGAAAAGTCTGTATGACAGTCAAAGAGAGGGAGAAAAAAACTGAAAATGAAAAGTGCTTCAGTGTCTAACATGATGTTTTATATGATCACACATGTCCATGAAATATGTAAAGTCAGACCAATTATGAACCTACTTCTTCACTCCAACAAGTAGAATAGTCTTCATTTAACACTACCAAAGACTATTTGGGAAACATATTTGGAATGCTATGGTATTACGCCGCATAAAATGCATTTACTGTAAAAACAACATTCTTGAAGAACTAATGGCTGACTATAATTTGGTGGTATTGCTTTTGGGTAACAGGACATTGTACAGATAAAGCATATTACTGGAAGAGGAAGCCAAACAATATAAAATACAAATGATATACAGTTCCCTCCTACTATGCCATTATGGATACATTGGCTTGGAGTCAAATACCTTTCACCAATATTTAACTCCGACTGCCTTGTTTCTCCTGAATACATTATTTTGATTAATTACTCTCGGTCCTCATTGAATTTGAATGACCTCCAAAAACTGTACTGAGTGGTGGTCATATGACCCCCTGTACAGGCCCAGATTTCTGCAAAGCATGGTAATGAGCCTCGGTAGATAAAACATAGTGGATTCTACAATTATTTGTGCTTTTTGTAATTTTGTAGAATATCTCATGTCTTGAATTTTCTTTTGATGTTGCGCACATAGAATTGAGGAAGATGTTGGCTATGAGAAATAATGCCTTAAGCTAAAACAATGAGAGTAGAGAGATGAGACAACATGTTTTACCTTAGTGTTTCCTGTGAAGTTCCCATAACAACCGTAACTATAAAAGGTCTCAGTCTTATGACCCGTCTGTTCATTTGTCACCCTGCATCTAAAACATGTTGTGTGAAACATTACCTAAATGGGCTACTGTATACATTGTCAACAGATTCTTCCAACTAGATTTCCTTCAGTGGTTGGTTTCTGCTTTCAAATTAGCATTTTCCTCTGCCAACAATTTGAGGTTTGGGGACTGACTTAAGATCATTCAAAGACCTCTCCACACAGATCAATATCATCCTCATGACCGACACCATCTCCTTAAGAGAGGAGTTAAGATTGATTGTCTTTAAGCACTTTGCTGGATGGAAAGAGGATGAGGAGAGATCATAAAACGCCCACAAGCCTGCTGCTTCACAGGCTAGTCAATCAATATGAGGATCAGCACAAATAAAGACTTGGCTAGAGTAAAAAACAGAAGCGCTCACAAAAAAAACAACTAAGCTACAATCTGTATCTAGATATGTCCAGGCATAAATGTACACTGTGACTCATGATGCTACATGGTACATTTTTTGCTCTTATTTGCAGACAAAAGAAAATATGCGTACAAAGTCAAAACGTAATATTTCTAGATCTGTTGAATTATTTGTGTAGGTTTCACAATGATACATTTTAGAGTCATTGGCCAATATTTCTAGAACTCAATGGCACCGTAGACCTATTATTAAGTAGACCAAGCATCAAAGCTCTTTAAAGATGGCATCCCGTTTTTTTCTTTGGAAAGTGTTCAGTGGTCTATCGCGGCTGGAAAAACCAAGATACAGTCAGCACCATGTTGAACATCTAGCTTGTCAAGTCTTGCGTAGTACAGTGGCTCGCCATGCTCCGGGCATTGTGATAGGTATATGCCGTCTTGAACGTAAGCATGAAATCATGGGTTAGTTTCTCCATTTCGGATGGGTTTAAAAATCAGCAAAAAAATAATATTCTGAGCCAGGTTCAAGAACTGGATAGATGATGAATGCACACCTGTCATGGATTTTCCAAGCTTGGTAAGACCTGTCTTCTGGCTGTAGGTCAGAATTATTACCTTGGCCACCAAAATGTATTGAAGCCAACAGGCTTGATATAAATCTTGGGTTCTGTAGGCCTTTTGTGGTTTGATGTTGATCAATGAGATGTTTGATGTCTTGAAATTAATTACATGAAAGTGGCTACATGGTTGGAATTGGGTGGGTGGAATTGGTGACATTGCCCACCATAATCATAAGGCATAAATAAACAAAAATGTCACAGACAATGAACTACAGTTGCATTTGTGGTTTACACTGAAACACTGAATTCATGCTGAAGTATAATTTTGAAACACGTTTTCATTCAATATGTCGGGCTGTTGTTGTAAAATTACGCATTTCTTACATTTATCACTGTCGTCCTGCCTTGTCTTATCTGTCCAAAGACAGAGATCAGTGTTTCTGATCATTTGAGCTGTTCACCAGTCAGGCCCTGCTAGCTATAGTTCTGTCCCTGTGGCGTGCTTGTAACTTGTACTTGGCAGGCATGCTGAAAGATGCTGTGGGCTAGACACAAGACGTGGCTAGACGCTGGGGGGTAGCATGAAGTGGGTGGTTTGTCATGGCAGTTTATTGCAGCGGAAAGTAGGGCGACAATGTGATCCGGAATAAAACATTCAGTAACGAAGATATGTGGATATGGGAACATTTCATTATTTTGACATAATATTGGCATAGAAAATGAAAATTATATACATTTCAAATTGTATTATGATGGACAATATGTTATTCGGCTAAGTATTTGCCAAGTACAAGAAAAAACACAAATGTAATAGAAAATGTTCCTGAATCGATTAGCACTGAAAAATAATCCATTACCAAATTCACTTTCAGTACAACCTAAACTCACAGGTGTGCCAGGGCTTTCCTTGATGGATAAGAATGACAACAATGAGCATCAAATTAATAAAACAAGAGCCAAATATAACACTGGTCTGATCCAGTGCTTGTTGTCCATCCCTTACAATCAGAATGCAAGTGCAACCCCAGGATGCAGTGTATTTAGTCATAAAAAGGCCAAATGCTTGAAGATGAACCAGAAGCCTATGAGGTCTCAGAGTGGCATATGGTTATCAATCATGTTTTGTCAGGCCAATGAATTAATGTGACTCTTAATAGTAGTCAAAGTGAACTTTATTGTCAATCAGATCACGCAACAAGTACTTGCGCAGACAATCGAAATTGCGTTTCCCCATACTCCAAATGTGCATAATACAACATTTTAACATTTGACATAATAGTGTAAACAGACATCAACAGGTCAAAAAACAGCATAAACAATAAGAACAACATATAGGAATAAAGTGCTGAATAGCAACATGGATACAATGTTATTTTGCATATGAAGTGCATAGTGCAGACATTGAACTCCGTAGAGTAAAAACAAAAAAAAAGCAGTCAGTTGGTCCCTAGTGGGTGGGTGTGGCGCAGGAGCACCTGTTCATTAAATTTTCTTCATTTTATATAGTAAATAGGTTACAGGGAGTCTAGGCACTTTAATACTACTGTGCAAGTTGTGCTAATCAAATCCTAACAAGTAAAACACAAATAACACAAACACAAAAAAACTTATGCAAACTTTTACATAAAGAAATTCTGTCAATTTAGTATCATACATTTCACTATCCACTTTTCTTGCCTGCCCTCTTCTACAAATGTTTTGATTTCAAATGCCAATAAATACCTTACCTTACCTTTTCTCAAATATAGTTGGTATTTTGAAATGCTCACCTTTGTTTTAGGTTGCAAGCTATTCCATATGCCAAAACCATGAAATCCAATGGGTAACCATTGAGCGGGAGTTGCCCAGAAGACTAAATGAAACAAGTGTTTTTAGAAAGTGCTACACAAGCCCTAGCGACTCCATCGTTCTGGTCACATTGTTGGATCAGATAAAATGCAATTTTCACAACCATGAACAAAATCATACGCAGCTTATATTCTTAAAGTTACCTAACTATAGATAACGTTTCTTGCTAGCCACTAAATACTTACTTCAAATTGTTCCAGGGGAAAACAGCCACCAGCTCAATGAGTGGTTGAATAATTGCATGTCTCCAGCTGATAGAGCAGTAATATCCTTTTTGACCTATGGAGGGCAAACCACTTTGGGCCCAAAATGTACTCCCAAAGTGCTTTTAGTATCTGTCGGTTAAAATTACACCTTTGCTCATCTGCAGTTAAGGGCATTAATGCATTTCCAAAATCAGTGGCAAAAAAAGCATAATACATTGAACTACAGTAGTTGTGGAAACATCCCATATCTACATAACTGTATGTTTTCATGTTGAAGTGTGAAGTCGGGACCGTGGACGTAACATTTATTTAGAGTTATTCTGTGAATATCCTACTGTAGGATATTTGAGGGAGTGTGGTACATATTAGGCTTAATTCTGCATTAGACCATCAAGTCCTAGAGGATCTGTTACTTGGCTGAAACAGTGAGTTGTGTAATGTTTTACCCACTTATTGTAGGAGTAAAATTATTCTAAGAAAATAGCATTATTTTATCACAAGAATAAATAATGCAGTTTTTGAGTGTAGTGATCCAATTCAAGTGCCTTTACATTGTTAAAGTATTAGTGTCAGTTCAAATATATGACTTGCCTAACTGTCGGGACTAAATTTAAAATAAATTACCATTACTGACAGATCAACAAAGAATGTGTTGTGTGTGTAAGAGTTGTGAAGCTGATGCTGTTTTAAGTGTCAATACTACCATTGAGCATGTCACAAAGCTTTTATTAACTTAAAAATCAAACATATTTACTTCATGATCAATAGAGAAAATTATGGCTTAGCATTGAGTGTTCCTTTTCCCATGAGATGTGGATGCCATAACACTGGGGCATAACTCATTGTTTAAAAAGCTCTTAGGCTGTCACACATCTTTCTGTTGATTTATAAAGCTTAGCAAATTAACATTTTCTTCATCATCTGATTCACTGCATAATTACCAATGATCTGTGTTTGACAAGGGATCGCTGACAGTTTGGGTAATAAGCTTGGTATTATTTTAAAACAGACGAGCATCACATAGAAAACACACAATGCCTATCTTTTAAAAGTGAAAATCCACCCAACCATGCAATACAGTTCCTTCTGGCAAACAATGATACACTTTAGGAGAATAGGTTTATTTATTTGACTGCCTATTTATGATTTTTCCATACATTTATAAAATAACAAAGTGTTTAGTGTGACTTAAGTGGTACTTTTACAGGGGTTACAATATGGGATGAGTAAATATGAATACTTGTGTGTCCTATAAAGTTGTGGATCAAATATCTCAACTTTTAAAAGTATCCAAGTTCTGGGCTGGAAGAAAAGCAGACACAGCCTTTCTTCTGAACCAAAGATCTTGTCAATAACAGTTGGACCAAAGAAACCCACCAACATGCTGACACAACTAGCATGAGAAAGTGTTGTAGTTGTCACACACCAATAGGAACAGTAAAAGGCAAATCAATTACGAGCAGTTAGGCTACGTAATCATATGATACCAAACTTCCCAACCTAACAACCATAAATCTGCATTGCTTTACAAAGATCTATTAAAGCCCCAAATATTTATCATGCACCAGTTGTCATGTCTACCGTCAAACAATGTCATTCTCTTCTGAGGGGACCGCAGAAGGATCAAGTCCACACTGTTTCATTTGGACAGCGATGTCAAAAAGATAGTCGTAGCACTCACACCTGGAACAGACACAGATGTACAAATAGTCAGTTAAATCCCAGGATATTCAGAAGTGACTGCCTTTTCTAATTCTTCACAACAACAACAAAACGTAACATATACAGTGCCCTCCAAAAGTATTGGAACAGTGAGGCGAATTCCTTTATTTTTGCTGTAGACTGAAAACATTTGGGCTTGACATCAAATAATGAACGTGAGACCAGAGATCAACGTTTCAGCTTTTATTTCCAGGTATTTACATCAGGATCTGATGCACAACTAAGAAAATATCACATTTTGTTTGAATCCACCCATTTGTCATGTGATCAAAAGTATTGGAACAGATATACTTAAAACATATTTAAGTGAATAAGACTTAATATTTAGTTGCAAATCCTTTGCTTTCAATAACTGCAGCAAGTCTGTGACCCATTGACGTCACCAAACTTTTGCATTCTTCCTTTTTGATGCTTTCCCAGGCTTTCACTGCAGCCTCTTTCAGTTGTTGTTTGTTTTGTGGGGTTCCTCCCTTCAGTCTCCTCTTAAGCAGGTAAAATGCATGCTCTATAGGGTTTAAGTCTGGAGATTGACTTGGCCAGTCTAATACCTTCCATTTCTTGCCCCTGATGAACTCCTTTGTTGTTTTGGCAGTGTGTTTTGGGTCGTTATCTTGCTGCATGATGAAGGCTCTGCCAATCAGTTTGGTTGCATCTTTCCTTAAATTGGCAGACAAAATGTTTCTGTAGACTTCCGAGTTCATTTTGCTGCTGCCATCATGTGTTACATCCTCAATGAAGATTAATGAGCCCGTCCCAGAAGAAGCCATGCAAGCCCAAGCCATGACATTACCTCCACCGTGTTTCACAGATGAGCTTGTGTGTTTGGGATCATGAGCAGTTCCTTTCTTTCTCCAAACTTTAGCCTTTCCATCACTTTGGTAAAAGTTAATCTTTGTCTCATCAGTCCATAAAACTTTGTCCCAGAATTTTTGAGGTTCATCTCTGTACTTTTTGGCAAATTCCAGCCTGGCCTTCCTATTCTTCTTGCTAATGAGTGGTTTGCATCTTCTGGTGTAGCCCTTGTACTTTTGTTCATGAAGTCTTCTGCGAACAGTAGATAGTGATACCTTCACTCCTGCCATCTGGAGGTTGTTGCTGATCTCACTAACAGTTGTTTTAGGGTCTTTCTTTACAGCTCTTACAATGTTTCTGTCATCAACTGCTGATGTTTTCCTTGGTCTACCTGTTCGACGTCTGTTACTTAGTACACCAGTAGTTTTCTTCTTCTTCAGGACATTCCAAATGGTTGTACTGGCTATGGCCAATGTTTCTGCAATGGCTCTGATTGATTTTCCATCTTCTCTAAGACTCACAATTGCTTGTTTTTCACCCAAAGACAGCGCTCTGGTTTTCATGTTGTTTTCACCTCTGAATACAGTCTGCATAGACAAAACCTATCTTACCCAATCTGAACCTGAGTGTAGACATTCAGTGGTATTTATTGATTGAATAATGTATGTAATAGGACACACCTGGGCAACAAAACACACCTGTCAGTCACATGTTCCAATACTTTTGCTCACGTGACAAATGGGTGGGTTCGAACAAAAAGGTGATATTTTCTAATTTGTGCATCAGATCCTGATGTAAATACCTGGAAATAAAAGCTGAAACGTTGATCTCTGGTTTCACATTCATCGTTTGATGTCAAGCCCAAATGTTTTCAGTCTACAGCAAAAATAAAGGAATTGGCCTCACTGTTCCAATACTTTTGGAGGGCACTGTATGTACAGTACAATACATAAGATTGTTAGTGTAAGGCCTAGTTAGTGTAATAATTCTCACATTGTCTTGGCTTTCTCCCAGGTTTCTCCCCACACGTAGACGCCATGACGACGGACCAGGACTGCACAAGCTTCAGGATATTCTTCCATTGCTCGTGCCATACGCTCCTTCAGGTCTTGCTCCTCTGGGGTATTCTCAATGATTGGCACCACCAGTGTGTCATTGTATCTACCAATACACAGGCAATCAACAGTGAATTCATACATTTATTTAACTCTTGTTGTTGATCAATGCAAAGTATCCCATGCTGACGAACATGTTCCAATACTATGGAAAACTGAATTGTTTAATTCAGATATTCATACAGAAATTGACATGAAAACAGAACACGATGGCATTTATTTTCAGTACCCAAATGAGGCAGCGTCATTTTTGCTTTACTTTTTAAAATGTATGTCTTAAGACTTTTGCACAGATCTATAAATTTTTTATATACAAGCCATCCTTTCCATCACAATAGGATATTTGTATCATTGTACCTCATACAACAGGTAGTACCGACAAACTAATTTGATTGGACACGAGGCATTCCATGAGTGACGATATATGGCGGTAACAGCACTGGACCTTTTGCCTAAACGTGTCTTCCTCCCGATTACATTACCGTTTTCCATCTATACAAAGTAGTAAACACAATCTGCTTTTGTGAAAGAAAAAGTTTGTGTTGTTTTGCAGCAGCCCAGCAGAGTTGCAGAACTATTTTATGTGAGCCAAATCAATTAATTAAGTAATCAAAAAGAATCTGTTGTCTAAACAATTGTGTAAACTAGAATAACACTAAATGGTGCTAGTAGAACTATCAGCACACAGCCTGCTGCCTCGGATATACTACCAAATCACAGCTAGGCTGAGTACGCACTCCCTCTCATGTGATATTGCTTATTTAAAAGCAGCCTGAAGATGCCCACCTGTAGTTGGTGCCGGAGTTGCCCTTACGAATTCCCTTTATCATTTCCTGGTGAGTTATCCGGAATTCCTTGCCAGGATACAGCAATGTTGCCATGACAGCAGCCTTAGAGTGGGTGTGTATGACAGCCTGGGCAGCTGAGCATTAGAATACAGTACAGGAGCACATACAGTTTAAAAATTTTACAGTGAAAATCTGGGACACATTTTTGCATTATTCCCATGATCTTTGCTTCAATGAAGCATACAGATTTCATAACACAGTGAAGTAACGTATTTATCACACCAATTCGACTGACCCAGAATGCTGTGTCCTTCAAATTATTTTATTGTTTAGCATTCGTAGTATGCCTACATTCTTCTGGACTATTACATTATCTCTACATACGTACTTTGTCCTTGCAGGTGGGGGTCTCACCTCTCATTGTGTAGGCATTCATAAACAGAGGGGTGCATTGGCTCTTTCTCAGCTTTTTCCAGGCTGGAGGGGAACTGATGTCTCTTTCCGCCACATCACAAACAAACATGTCTTCTGGCTGCAGAGTCACATTGACACAGACACCGAAACCATGTCCTGTCAAAGTCGCACACACCCACAAACACTGAATTCTATGTATGTGCACTAGCATAAAGCACCCACCTGTATTCTTTCCTTCTGGACCCCTGAAGGAGCAATGTAAATCTGGTCTCTGAAAGCAGTGACAGAGATGTAGTCGTAAATATAAGGATACTCTCAAAAGGATTTCACTGTCGCTGTTATTCAATTGTAGTAACTTGAAAATACTTAGTCCTACCCATGGCGCACACTTATCCCTCCGCCTGTTCCCGTCACCCAGCCCAGCTGATAGAACAGCCGACACAATTCTGGGATGAGCATCCGTGGATGTTCCTTATCCTGAAACATGAACCAAATATTTTCAAACATATAAACCCATGCTTGTAGACTAATGGATGTTGATAACAAGTTACTACTACATCTTGGTATGAGTTTGATAGCTGAGGCCATTACCTGGCATGGATCAGCATGACTCTCTCCATTGCTTGTGTCACATAGCGAAGACATTTCCGTTGTAGGTATTGCCTGGATATTGCTTGTTCTCCCTGGCAACATAGCCATTACAATTACACACATTACATGAGTATATACCAAGTAAATAACATTTACATTTGTATTTGATACATTGTGAGGACATTGTCCAGACTTACTTTGGACTAATATCGCAAGAACATTGCAATCGACATTTAGGAGCTCCTACGTTATTAAAGTGAATAAATCGTCATACTTGTGCGACAGAATCATTCAGTGATTCTCTGGTGACGCTGTTGAAACCATAGATGGTTGAAACGTTTCGGCAGTGCCACCTACTGGACTGGACCGCAATAGCAGCATTTAGTTCAACATCAGAACTTGCAGGGATGGTTTAGCCAAAAATCTAAAGTACAAATGTGTCCTCTTACGTAATGCTATTATTCTTTCTAGAGAGTTTTTAATGTATCGGCCTGAAGGCCTACTGCCTACTCTCGGATATGTTGGACCTACGGGCGGCCCTTGGCTTGTGGAGCTCAACGTGTCCCAATAGTTTGCCTAATTTGATCAACTCAACTCAACTCATGTCTCTTTCCAGAAATAATGACCTGTTTTCTCGAGCAAATTTACAGACCTTGTTATGAACAGTTTCGTGTAGGGTAAAAGTTCAGTAGGAAGAAAAAAGTTTCTACATATATTCTACTCTTTCGATGTGTTCGTTTTTTCAGTAATTGTGTTTGATTTGGTTCACAACAATTTCCTTTAGGTCACAGGCCTAATTCCACATTCACCTGCATCTAATGCTGAAGGATAGAGTCTGATATCTGAGGGTATACAACAATACCCAGAAAGTAGACGCTAGTTGAGTAGACCAGCAGGGGTCACAGGAAGAATTCCAGTCCAAAAACAAGTCAAGGGAAAATATATTTTCAGATGAGTTCACAGGTAGGCCTGTCTGCGTTTCTACAGTAATTCCTTTGAAGGAGTTATCCTTGAGATTTAATTGGAATATGCTGCAGATGAAAGACAAAACATTTTAAAACTTTAAATTGTGATGTGAAAATGAAGTATTTTAAAAACTGATTTTGGGGACTGTTTGTCGCGTTGCAATTCATGGGTTTAAGGATGGGCATTTGTTACCATGCCTTTCGTTGTACTGTCCTTGTACTTGTTCAATACAGTTGAATTTAATCTAAAGCCAACATTACTTTTTTTTTTATATACTTTGACAACACCAAACTTCAAGACTTAAATTAGGGTGTCCCCCATAATGAGAAAACTTAATGTAATTGGTAAATAATAGGCTATTGTTTTTTGTTCACTTGATGAACTGTGAACTATTTTCGTTTGTGTCTATCCCTTGTTTACTGTGTAGAAATCACTGTGAGAATCATAATCATACAGTTTTCATCAGTATCTAAATGGTGTTTGAAAGAAAAAGTGTTTTGATTTACTTCTGTTGACTAAATTTATGGATACAAACATTTAATTGACGGTCAAGGTCGACCTTGAAGGCAAGGTCGTGATGTACAAAATAAGATAATTTGGGGTTTTCTTGTGATTTGCATCGGAGGTGATTGATGAAAAATATTATTTATATGGTAAGTTTGTAAGTTTGTTTGCAATATTCATTTATTTTTTATATTTTGCAAAAGCTGTTATAGTTCTTCCGGTCTTAAAACTATGCAAATTATGTTTTGAAACTCAATATCCCATTTCTCAACACCCCCTGGTGAAATAAAGACACATTAATCTCACCAATAAACATTTATTGCTTTGATAGTTACATGTATACAAGAAGTAGTAAAATACATGTCCATTTGTCTTAATAAAATAAATATAATTTTTGGTTTAGATTTCATTCCCATTCACATTCACACAGTCAAACATTATATAACTAAAGCGAAATTACAATTGAAGAGGTCAGACAACAGTGAGGACAACCATTTTATACAATCTTGGACCAATGTGTGCATTGAATCAAAAACAGATACAAAATAGACAAGTAGGATAATCTAAATTTACATTTTAAAATAAGTATTCATAGAAAAATGAAAAGAGGAAAAAGCCAAACTAAGAAAGATGTAACAAAGAATTTGTTCTGAAATAAGTCTTGATATCTACGGTAGATTTTTAAGATGCATGTCAAGATTTAAATGAAGACTCAAGTCTGTTTCATAACTGTTGCTTTGCATTCTGAGATTCAGCAAAAAAACATAGACATAGCTGCTGGTATTTTTGCCAGGCACCTTGTCTTGCTTTAGCTCTGAGAAAATTACACAAGTTAATTTGACTTTATCCTCTAACAAAAGTTAACAATGATCAAATAACACCACCCAGTTCACAGTAGACATGTGAAAAACGGTTCTCTTTTCAGTATGTCTGTCAACAACACTGCTGATTAAATTCGGTATAAACATTATCTAGCTTTCTGAAAAAAGACAAAACAATAGGATATGAATATATGAAATGTAAATCTATATGAAACTAGTTGATCACTATCCAAAATAAAAATACTAGCAACATCACTCTAAATTTGTTATATGGTGTTCCTACTGTACAGTATCTTATTCAAAAACCTGAACAGAGGTTATGATAGCAAAAAGTGACAAAAATTGTCAGAATTCTATACATTTCATATGTACTTGGTCTAGAATATGTATACAAAGTGCAAGGAGGCACTTTAATTGTGGAATTATAAGATTCTGCAAAATTACTAAATGTTTTGGTTTCTATCTCAATGATTTTTACAGACTACTTGTGTTGAATTCGGAAGTCTGTAATGACCCTGCCCAGCATTCACTGCAAGGTAATTTTTTGTTGTTGCGCAATCTTATTGGTCCAGACCCGAGTGAATGTACAATGCACTGCCGTACACATATGCCAGTGGCGAATTAATCCTGTCCTTAATGACAAGCTACTCCTGGTGTCTTTACATTTAGCATGTTGACACTGCATATAAAGTAGCTTCTGGGAATAATTCACAACCTTTTCAACAGGGATGGCCCAGCCTTCCTCATAGATTGTGCAATTAGTATTTTGCTGGAGTTGATACTGGACTTTCTCTTGCTCAGAACTACATTTCTAACAATATGAATAATGTAAATTGTAAATCAACATTGTCATAATCATCACATTAACTGCAGTTTGCAGTTGACATCTTCAAGGCAAGGTTGTTCATTTAGCAAATAAATAAACAATTTGAAAGAAAACACATAGCATGGATAGAGTGCACTGAACTGCAGAGTAACAAGCTTAAACCCTGTGTATGAACCCTGTGTATGCTCTGTCTCTCTCAGTTTGTACGTCAGTCTATTTACTCTCTTTTTGATCCCTCTGTCTCTCTCACTCTTGCTCTCTCACACACAAATATCCACAAACAAATTAATATACACACTTGGACAGAGATGAACAGACATTTACATTTACATTTAGTCATTTAGCAGTATATTTACATATACAGACAAACATTTTTTATAAATACACATGGTTGGTGTATTTGTGTTATTTTGTGTAGGACGGAACCCAACAATTGTACCTGCCTCTACACGTTTCTTCTAATACCCCATCCTGCTTTGACCGCTGTCTATAAATATGCTGCCGCATTTAGAGAAGAACTCCACCCCTCTTTAGCAGGTTAAGTCTAGAGGTAAGCTCTAGTGCTAGTGGCTTGAGCATGTGTACCGACACCAGAGTTTAATCCTTAAAGTCAAAACAGTCAAAGGTATTGAAGTATTTGTTTCCCTATTAACCTGCATTTATATCATTCTGTCACTAGGGGTTCCATTTAGTTTATTTGTCAGCTTCCCTTTACTAACCCTGCCAATTTTTCACAATTTCAGAACCTGTTTGCTGCTAATGCTCATGTGTACTGAAGGGCAGTGCACTCCTGAAACTATTAAGGTTGTAAAATATTTCCCATGTTCTTTTCTGTCTTGGGAATTCCCAGAGTATGCAATACCAAGGCTTTCAAAGTTATTTCAGACTTAGTGCTATTAAAAGGCAGCAAGTTTTGAAGGTGTCAAAGCCACTCTGGAAAGCATGGATGAATTAATCTGATAACCAATTAATAATGAACAATTATGGAAACATTTGACCAGATGATTGAAGACGCCGCGGATCCACATAACTTCGACTAAAAAATAAATTAGCAATGTTTACCTGACAGAGTAGAAATGATTAGTATACTTAAGTCCTTGTACAGTAAAACTTAGAAACCTATCTCTTGAGCACATACTGTATTTTCTGATCTGCAACCAAATCAAAACAGATCCTTTAATAGAAAAAACAACAGCAGAAAATACATCACTTATCTGTGTATATCAGAGAGCATGCAGCATTGAATAAGGCTCACAATACAGCCATCTGAAGGGATCTTTCTCACAGCTTAGTGCCTGGTAAGCACTATTTCTATAATAGATATCATGGATATTACTCATAAATCAGTTGGGACAAAAGTATCAACCATAACGCGTTATGGTACAGTAGGTTCTCTGGCCAGACAACTGAAAAAAGAATGTCGGACCCATACTGAGCTGTGTACTAGTTCAGTTCACTCTGACTTTTGATTTATCTTGTTTGTTTTGTCGGCAGAGAGAAAAGCTTGTGGAACTCAGGGTAAGGCGGAGCAGGGTCTTGATCTACTTTACTCGCGTTTCCATGGTTCCTCCTCAACAAGAGAGAAATCTGCAGCGTTGCCATTTCTGCCCATGGTTACCTGAAAGCAATTACCAGGGACATCTAACTTTGGGACCAAGGCACAGTCATATTTAAACTGTCAGGGGTTGGGAGCAGAGAAACCAATATGTCAATACTTTCTGGCCATCTATTTACTGTGAATCTGAAGATGTAAAACTGATGATGTGAAAAACTAAAAGATGTGAATACTCTCTGTATACTGTCAGTAGACACTGTAAGTATTTTGGATTTTGATTTCAATGCAATTAATTAGAGACAGGAAAATATCAAAACAATGATAGTTTTTTTTTTCTATGTTGGCCATGTATGTTATGGATTCTCTGCCCAACAAAATAGTAAATATCTGATCAAATTAAAAAGATTTTGGAAGAAATGTAAAGCACACCAGAAAGTAACTGATTACCACTATATATCCGACAACAACAGTTGTCACATATAGACAAAGCACATAGATTTTTATAAGGAATAAATGCTCTGAAAATGAGAGCATTGTTGTTTTAATATTGTGGTGCAATGTGTTAAAGATGTTTGCATTAATGACTATTGAAGGTTTTAATAGGCATTTTTTTGTTATTTTGGATAAAATATAATGAAATAGCAGTCTTCGTGAACATCCCTAAACCTATAAAAACATTATTTTTTTATTGCCCAAAATATTCATTTAATTATTTTGATTGGGCTGCCACAAATACATGTCCAATTAAGAAAATCGTCACACCAATTTTCTTTTGACCATCAAAGACATATCACAGCATAACACATAGCAATGCTTGATAAAAGACAAAATAGGTTCCTTAAATACACCTTAGGCAAAATCCATAAGGATACAATATCTAAAAAGGTAAAGAAAGGTACTCTCATAAGGAAGTTTTTAAATCAAAATAAGATGTGGTGATGGTAATATGGTCTTCACACCAAAATATTGAAAAGATTTGGAAATAAAGAACTTATTTAAGGAAAACGACTTGATAAAAACTGCTTTTTCATTACAGGTGAATGAGGAATAAATGTAAACATATTTATTCAGCTTGTTCACCTTTAACATTGTTTGCTCCAAAATATCCTTATAAATATACAACACAACACAGACTGGAAACAGGGGGGATTTTTCTACATGCACGTCTCTATATCCGTAAAGGTAAAATGTACCTTGCAGTCGTCTAGCAGGACGGAGTTGTGGTTTGTAGCATAAACACACTGGTTGGTGTTGTTTTCATAGAAGGATTGTGTTTTTGACATCTCAAATTCATCTACTCGGGCCTGCTGGGCATCAAACATGTCAAGCTCATCTTTGGAGAGGTAGTACACAATTCCTGCTCCATACGAGTCCCCAACAACATTGACAGAGGTACGGAACCGATCCCTAAATGTTTCGGGAGAGAAGAGAAAGACAGAGAAACAAGAGCCATATTTAAAGTACTTCCAAATTTAGGGAATGATGCTGTTTTATGTGTGTCTCCGTTTGCATGTGTACACTGGGTATTGTACTCACAGCAGCCAGTCGACAGCTACCAATAGACTAATATCTTGGGTTGGTAGCCCAACAGCAGTTAGGATCAGAAGCATTGTTACCAGTCCAGCACTGGGGATGCTGGCAGCTCCCACACTGGCCAAAGTGGCAGTCAAACTACAGTTGGGATCACAGAACATTTTATTACACAGTTTATTCCACTTAGTAATAGGACCTTCAAAAAGTATCCAGATAGGAAGGTTAAAAGATTAAAAGCAAGACATTATGCTAGAAGAAGCATGTTCACATTGTTTTTTTGAGTACTTTGAGTGAGTCTACAGCAGTGTTTGTTTTTGGTCATGTGAATTCAGACCTTTTTAATTATAATATACTTAACACATTTCAAAATGAAGTGTCATGTTGGAGACATACCTGACAGTAATAATTTGTCCCCAATCCAGATGGATGCCATTCATTTGGGCAATGAAGATGGCTGCCACAGCCTCGTATAGCGCAGTGCCATCCATGTTGATGGTGGCACCCACAGGGAGCACAAATCGTGTCACTCTCTTGTCAATGCCCAAGTTCTCCTCCAGGCATCGGAAAGTGACAGGGAGGGTGCCAGCGCTAAGAGAAAACACATGCAAATGAAGGGATGAGAAAACATAATAAAAAATTAATTAAGAATCTAACACAAATCTAACACTGAATTAAATAATACTAAATTAAATAAACACAACAATAATATTGATATGATTATTGATAAAAGCTTAAATATATTGCACTAAAAGAGTGCTTAACATTTGAGTTAAGTTTTTGTTAAGTTTTTGAAAAACGTCTTGTATTGTATGTTTCAGAAACGGAATTACGCTTAGAATGGCATTATATTTATATAATTTGTATTTTTGTTTTAATATGGTTTTAAGTAAATATCACAGGTTTCATTAAAGCGGTTCTGTCAAAAGTAGACCAAATGTGACTTGCACATTCTTTGGTCCTCAAAGCATCACATGGTCTCTCATTATGTAGTATAAAGCCTAATGATAATGTTCCTCCAGGTGGCTCACCAGGTAAAGCGTGCACCATGTAGGCTAAGGCCTTAATGCAGGTGCTTGATTCCAGCCTGAGCCATTTCCTGCATGTTCTTCCCTCTCTCTCTCTTCCTTACATTTCCTGTCACTATCACAATAAAGCAGAAATGTCTAAAATATATATCTTTCAAATTATTAAAATTATTTGTACTGATGTGTAAATTATGTTATAATCTATGGTTGCCAGTTCTGAATAATTCAGTATTGATTCAGTAATTGATTCAGATGACAGTGTTATCAAGGTTATAGTACAAACTTTAAGATACTCGCTAGGTTGCCATTGCTTTTTTAGCAGTTTTGGATACAGGGAATGATATGCATAATAATTATTTTTGTCAGAGCCATTTACTTTTTTATTTTTTCATTCTCTGCCTATCCATTGCAAAACTATTCATCCTATCATAATAGTTCTGGACTGACCAACAAGCTTTGGTTTTTCAATAACATTTTGAGGAGACTCTTGTACCTGGATGCAGTTCCAAGCGCAGTGACCCAAGCCTGGAAGATTCCCATGAAGAATGTGAAGGGATTTTGCCGAACAATGACAAAATATATTAAAGGTAGAAAGATGCCACCATGAATGAGGAGGCCCACTATTACTGTGACCATATACATTCCCAGTTGTCTAGCAACCACTTCCAGGTCATTAATCGAGATGATCTTCCCACAGATGAGACATGCGATACCAATTGGTGAATACCTGGAGTTTGGGCATTGGATTGAGTTGGGTTAGGATTAGGTTTTGGGACAGAGAGGGTAGTGTTTTTGAAATGTTATGTAGATTAATAGTTTCATTTAGGTAAGTAATAGGGTCAAAATAAATGGATAATAAGGTTAGGGTCAAGGGCAAGAGGTCAGGAGAGTGAGAAAAAAGAGAGAATACAAACATAAGTTAGTAAGAAAATAGGTTATTGATTTAATTGAGGTGAGGATTTCATTTTTAGGTTATTTTAAGTTGGCTATACAGTTTGTGAGGACCTACCACATGATCATGCCAACAAGCCTCATAACAATCTCGTTGAGGACATTGAAGAATTCCAACATGAGTTTGGCCTTCTCTCCCATTCTTCCCATGCTAATTCCAAAAGCGATGAAAAATCCAATAAGACCTACAATTCCAGATAAGAATCAATTATGAAATTGTTTTAAGTCCCTGAACCAAAAATCATGATTTCTGGTGGTATCTTATGCAAGTACCAGTAAGGTTTTATTTGTATTTCTACGAATAATAAAAAGAATGATCCAGAATTTTTGCCAAGTTCTAGTGACTTGAGATTGGCCCTCTCCGAGAGTTCATTTACAATAAAAAATATCCTTGTACTGTAAGATATTTTTGGAAATTACTAAATTAGGAAATGCAATTGTACCAACCTAGGACATTCATCCCACTCTTGAACTGAAGGGTCTTTTTGATCGTGAACTGTGGTGGTGCTTTAGTCCTGTTGGTGGGCACCGGGGTTTTTGTGCTGACCGTCTGGATCTAAGGTAAGATACAGATATTACATCGATATTATGTGTCGTAGTTTATGTGCATGTGAATTTGTAAAACAATTATGGATGCTTCTTACCTGCTGGAAGCAGGCTTGCACAAGGTTTTCTGGGAATAGATTGCGAATTAGATCAAAGAAGGCATCCAAGCTGGAAACGTCATCGTTCTTCTTTCCCTGACCAAGGTTAGCCTTTAATTTAGGGTTCCCTGGGTGAATGACCAGCACCAAGATTACTCCCAGCATAGCAGCGATGACTGTTGTGGACATGTAGTACACCATGGCCCTCGTGCCCAAACGACCACTGGACTTGGCGTCAAGACCGGCCAGGCCTGTAGAAGAGGCCAGTTTTATTCACCAAATAATCAATAAATACACTGATTTGTTACTATTAATGTTGTATAAAGAATCCGAATAGCAAGTATATGCAATGGTAAGATATTAAGGGCAATAAAAGTAATGGGAACAAAACAGGCTATACATCTGTTGCCAGATGATCCTATGACCACCCTCGGTTCTTTCAACTGCACTCACCTGTAACCAGGCTAGAAACAACTAGCGGTAAGATGAGCATTTTCAACATTCTCATCAGGATGTCTCCTGGGAATGCAATAACCATTATAACATCAGGGGGGAGCGGCGAAATGTACCGCAGCAGCATTCCTGATATGGAGCCCAGGCACACACCTGAAAAACATAGATGACCACAAACAGACAGTTATTTCCCTACAAAGTACACAAAGTAACACAGATACATAATAATGAAAACGATCTGTATCCATTACTATGCTATTAACTAAGGTTTAGATTGTATTTTTATGAAACTGACAGCAAATCTATTGGACTGTACAGACAATTCATTAGTTCCCAATTGACTGTATTGGGAAAAACGAAAGCAGGAGTCAGTAATAATACGGTAATAAAAGTGGCCACTTCTGGTCCTAAAAGACTTCAATGGCCTGAAGGCTTCTAAAAACCATCACTTTGCTTGTGATCAATAAATGAACATAAGTGTAACCATTGGGTAATTAACTGCCAGGATTTCAAGCCATTGTATTGTACAATTGCACAAAATTGTTTTAATTGTTCTGTAAACAGCCCAAATTCATCCATTAAAGCAAAAACTGCAATCATCAGCAGTCAGAGGATGATACAGTAGCAATGGCAAGGAATTTTTATACCCTTTTAACTATTAGAAATGTAAACAGTCCATAACAGTCCTTAAATGATCTATTTACACAATCCTTTTCATGTTAAATTAAATTAAGAAAACTTACCAAGGATGGTGAGGGTAAGAACCATGTTCTTCATAATTTTATCGCATATTCCCCAACACATAGGTTCAGGAGGATCCACCATGGGTTCCAAATGGCTCTCATGCATTCTGACCTCCACTTGCTTCTGCATTGTGTTGGCACTGAAAGAAAGAGGGAGTTATGATGAATTTCGCAATTTTTATAGCCTTAATGTCATCACACAATATTAAACATATGTCTTGCAGGATAACTGTTTATTAACTGCTAAAACATTTAAGAACTATTCATTTTATTGAGTGGAAAACATGCACAATTATTTTTGAAAAAGCTGACCAGCCAAAAATAGGATCACTTGCTACTATTTTTACTATTTTCACTTTCCTACTATTTAATAATATTTTCATGCCTGCTGGTATTTAAAATCAATTGGGAAATTAGAGAGTTAAGTTGTGAGTGTCACCACATCCTTTTTGTCCTTTCTTCGCACTCCATCACATGGACTAAAAAACATTTGTTTGTTTGTGCACGTGCATACAGGTAATATTTAATCACTTAAAAACGCAAGTGTGTTTATGTGTGCGCCAAATGTCTGTGGACAGTTAGAGACTTAAGCTTATCCAGGAGGATCACCTCCTGAGCTGGTCTGAGGACACAGCAATTCACCAGTGAGGGAGCTTCTCAGTAATCTTGTTCCTATGAGATCGCAAACCTCACTTTCAGGTCATCCCCTCATCTCACACTTCTGCCCATCCTTTCATCAGTCAGCCTGATCACGTCAGCACAGCAGGTCTCTTGGCTTTGTTGTGGTCTGGCTTAAAAGCTCTTTGACTTAACCTTCCACCCCACAGCTCTTTAAATCCTCTAACAAGTGTAACCTTGTGATGTTAGGTAATTCAACATCTTCCTGCCATTTGGACACAAATGTGTGCTTCATGTCTGTTGGAATTGTCTCAAATATCATGTAACTTTTCTGGGCCTACAACAGTAAGATGACTGTCATATTCTCATGCCTCTGATTCTAAGCACACACCTTGATAATTATTTTAAATAGATTGCTATTGTAATGGATACTTGAGAGGCTTGAGAAGGAATGACCCATGTTTAATCATCTTTGATGATATTTGCACAACTGGCATCTCTTTTTTATGTAAACTCTCTTCAACTTAAGACATGTGAGGGTGCAGGCTCTTCAAGTGGTGTGGCAGACGTTGGGAACAGTTGAGCCTCACCAAGTCAATCAGAGACCAGTCTGATACCTTGTGCTCCTGTTCAAATGAGACGTAAGCTTATTAAAGAAGATAAAATTAGCTTGTCAAGCACACCGCTGATTGAGTTGCATAACCACACAGGGGCTTGCCAGGAAATGTTAAGGTGTCATCAATCACTTGCCAAGCCATGATTACAGAGCCATGAACAGGGGATTACAATTTGCTTCAAGGCCTTTTGGTCAAAAGTGTTCTTGCTTGCTCGCCTAAACTCTGTGTAAGTTTACAATAAAGACTTGACTTAAGTGGAAGCCACTGCACCAATTAAAACACTTCTGCATGAAATGTAGATACTAACACTGCATGCGAAATGCCATATTTATTGGGCATGTTGACAATAGCAACAGAAAATAAAGAAACATGTGAGAACTAACAGATGCAACAAGCAGACAATTCTGTTAGAGTAAAAAATGGTTGTGACAGTTAAGTAATTTAGGAAAGCCTAATGATTGTAAAGGTTTCAAATATTCTTCCTTAGGCTGGTGATTATCAACAAAGCTCCCTAAAAGCTAGCCCTGGATGATGCAGGGAGGTCAAAGATAAAAAGACTGGAAGAGTACCAAGTGTCAAACCTTTGCAAAAAGGGATGACCTCCAAGTATCCATCAGAAGGTCAAACAACAATTATCAGAGGTCTCATACAAGTTACGTGTGCTAGTGCATTTGTCTTTTTATTTCAGGATGCAAATAAATACCAGTCAGTACCGGGTTAATATACTTCAGTTGAAGTATTCATCATACTACTTAATGAAGCCTTGATCTGCATCTGATCTGCAACGGCATCAAGTCATCCTACTATTTAAAATCCCTAGTAGCCACTAACAGCTGTCATAAGATAACAGAATAAACACAGATGAAAGTTCATAGACAGTAAAACGTTTTACAAGCATCCAGAGGACAAAACAACAACATAATGTATCAGGCACACGTCCCCAAACATCTTTATGTTACCTGTAGTTGTGTCTGCCGCTGAATTAGGAATTGCTTGGTATAAAGTTAGAAAATGATCAGATGAGTCACGATTTATCCATCTGGTGATCAAGTCCAAATCCACAGAAAAGTTATTTATCCCCTGTTAAAGGGGCTGAGGAGGAGGTACAGACACTGGGCTGAACAACGACTGGGCAGAACCTTCTCAGCGTCCAGTTGTACAGAAAGAACAAGTGGAGATCATGAAAGCAGTTGAATGGTATCCGTAGTCACAAAAGCAAGCAGCATTCATTCAACAGCATATGTAAAGTTGTACTGAGAAACCGGCTGGGTGGACTGTGGGCTCCCAGAGAAGAAGGGCGGAGTTATTGAGCTAAGCTTTGTTGTACGCCGAAAGTGAAAATCCTTGTTGCCACCCCCAACTCCCCCTCCAGTCTAATCCCTCCAAAAAACAGGCATTGAACTGTTTACCCTTTAATGTATGATCAGTTAAAGACTCACTGCTGTAGATCCTAAAACTGTGAGATCAAAAGGCTGCAAGCCCATGGTCTAATAACAAACGGAACAACCTGCATTTGATCCATGTGTCTGGCTTGCCCATGAGTCCCCACAACAAACTCAAACATTTTCACACTTCTACCTAAGAAATATTTGCTTGCTCAAACATTTGATTCAACAATAAATCTGAGGAAATTTCTTGTAAAGTTCCCATTTAAATCATTCAGCCAGGAAATGTTTCACTTCACAATTTTGAACATCACTGGTATACATCACCCTATAATAACAACATTCTCTGCTGAAGTCACAAAATTACTCTGAGGACTGCACCAGGGAAATTGATTGCACTTGAACACGTGGTAGGAGACACAAACCTCTTTACGTGAGGGTTCTGAGGACATGAGGTCCTCGTATCATGTGAATTAGTGTTGCCATCCTTTGTGTTGGATGAACTTACAACTAAAATATAAATTCAACTCAACTGGACTTTAGTCAAAACTGGAAGATCACTGCTGTATATCCAAATAGTGTGCATTGATGAGATGTAACGTTCCCAAAAGGAAAATTCCAACATAAGGTGGATATGTAATTTGGTCAACTTTTTCCCTACCTTTTTACATGTCCTGACCTGTGCATTATACTTTTCTTCAAGAAGACAATTCATTGTAAAACATAAAATGAACTAAAAGATTCCTTGAGGAAAGAGCTACTGTATTGTGGAGCTAGCAAGCTGATCTCTGCTCTCCGATCCAGGTGTACAAAGTTAGCCATCTTTGAGCTGTGCATATCCTGAATCAGGGAAAGTGAGATGATGTTCAGGGCAGATGGTGGGTCATCTGCTGGAGCGTGTGCCCCTGGCTCCGCCCATTCTCCAGCCTCGAGTACTCATTGTGCTGTGCCACCTGACCACACACGCCACGCTTAGACAACAGGTGTCTATAATTAACTAATCTGTCCTGAGCTTTCCTAATCCAACACACACTTTTGCATACATATGGAGACATTTTCTAAATACAACAGAGAGAAACTTGATCATGACAACATATTTTAATAATTTGATTTGTTTGAGTGTTCAAAATAAATTTTGTTATTTGGATTACCCAACATTCTCAGTTTTCGCTAAAAAATATTGCAACAAATTACACAACAGTTACACAAATGTGAATGCGTCTTTAGTCAAGACCATTGACATTTAGTAACTCAAATTCAGGGTAATAGAATATAAATCTCAGGCATGCACTATCCCCTTGCACATAACACAAGGGACATGGTTGCATGACAAGGGGGTTCATTTTGTAGGAGACAGCAACTACACAGTACACCACACAAAGCGAAAATGGAACCAAATAATGAACAGATTTGGCCTGGAAACCAGATCAATTTGCTGTGTTATGATTAATTTTGCTCTGGCAAATGGGTCTTGGCCCCCCTCCCATTGAAACAGTTTTCCCTCCAACATAAAAAGTTGTTAGCAACCAACATGACATTTTGCTCTTATTGGTTGTATGTATGAGGGGGAACTATGCACAATTTCAACAATGAAGAATGGTGGTGGCAACACCTGTTCCAAAGTCAAAGTGCTTCAACAACATGTTTACAGAAACAGATAAAATCCTGTTTTCATTATGGGGTATTGCATGTAGACCGATGGCAAAAACAAGCCCATTTTACACATTGTCTATAACAGTAAAATGTACACAAAAAAAAGTTCATGGTTGTTCATTCTTTCTGAAGTCATGATGCACTGTTATGTACTTTACACCAAATGGATGGACATTATTTTTCCTATAGTTACAAACAGACACAAACAAACCAAATAACATAAAGAAAATTGCTAAATAAATGTTGTGAGCTCATGAAATGTAGGAAGAACATTTGATAATGTGGTGAGCAACATTACAGTTTGCAAATCAAATTAATATCCGTAACGTTATTTTTGTTTAGGCTTTTGAAAAGGCTCAAGACTCACTTGTTCCGGGAGTACAACGGTACTTAGGAATGATTGGCTGGACCTGAAGTTCCTCCAGGATCACAATGACTCTTATTGAGAGACTTGTTGCTCTTGTTGGTTAGTTGTAACTGACTTCAAACTTTTGTACTTGAGGTGTAATATATTTTTGTTGCTTGCTTTTTTCCACATGTACACCCTTGCTCTTGTTGAGGTTCATGTTGTTCAATTGTTTAACTGTAACTTCTTCAGCTACATGCTCTTATGGTTCTTCCCTTTGGGACTCATTTAGTTTTCACAATTTATGCTTCATGTTTTGGGCTACCCGCAATGTTTGGGGCTATGTCGTTGTTATGATCAGTGACCTATGCACTTTTGTAAAGCTCTCTTTTGGAAGTCGCTTTGGATAAGAGTGTCTGCTAAATGCATAAATGTAAATGTGATGTCATGTTTATGAGAAATTATCAAATGTGTTAACATTCTGCATTATAATGCTCACTGTGTTTACAGTGCTTACAGTGTTCATGAAGGGTTGTCAGTTTGCATGTGTGTCAGAGGATTCAAGATCAAACTTGTCGAATTATCAAATAGGGTAAGAGGAGGAAGCAATGGTGACAACCCAATATTATAATTTCCATGTGTTAGGACTGAATAAGATATCACCAAGACATCAGGCCACAATACTCAGAAATTATGCAAGCATGTTATTTTATGTTATATCACCACAGTAACTGTCCATTTATAAAGCATTGTTGCATCTGAAAATGGAATGCTTAGAAAGGCTTTTTATTATATAAAGCCTATTATTTGTTAATTGACCATTTAGGGGGATACTTTTCTCATTGCATTGCATAGTGTTTCTTGTGCATGCTTTGTAAAGGACAATATCTTGGTGTATATATACTGTACACAGTTTATAAGCAAACAGCTGAAATCCACTGCAGTCAGTCACGTGGACTGCTGATAAATGAAGTAAAGAAATGTCATCCATCCTCATTGCTTTAATTCAAAATGTTACCTTTGGTAAAGCATTTTAAGGTGCATTATAATTCTGATTGTGAATGATGAATGAACATGTGCATGTGTTTGTCTTTTCAGCACTTGCAACAAAATCTCTGAATGTAAAAGCCTCTCACTTTATTTGCAGATCTCATCCATTCTCTCACCATGCATGTATACAAAGATTCACTTGTTGAGTAAAACAATAATTACTTGAGCAAAATGAACGACCTTTGTGCCAATGACACAGGTCACATGCTTTAACCATAATTAGCATGACATTATCACAGCATTCCCAACCATTACCTTTATCCTATAAGACATTGGCTAAATCTGGACACAGGCTGAATTTCCATCACTTGTACTGTCTTACACAAAACTAATATACCTTTAATAAACATTCAGTTGTAAGTATGTTCATAATAAACATACCTATGCACATTTGCCATACATAATCCATCATACCATAGTTTTTACTTTATATATCAAATGGGTAGTGCTTACCTGTGGAAAGTGTATTGTCTTGTCTTGTCCTGTAGTATTTATGAGCTCCTGCCTAAAGAGAGTACCTCCTCTGTTAAATTAATGGAAATCTAAATCCTACTAGAATGAATTATCAGTAATTCTGTAGGTAAGTTTATTCAGTGGCTGCTTCAGGTCCTGGTCTTCCTTCTCTACTGTGATAGATCCCTGCACCTCCCCCTCTGCAGCTCACACAGACAGACACAAAGACACACACTGTACAAACACACCTCCGGTGGCGGGGACTGGAGGTGAGAGGTTCATCTCTTTTGGGGAAAGGGTTATTCTAAGGGAAAGTATTTCCCTGTTACTATTTTTAGTTTCATTTGAAAACACAGGACACTGGTGTAAATTCAAAAGTCAGGACCGTTCGAACAATCACTACATACGGTGAGTTTATTATACAGTTATTTTACTATAGGAATAACACATAATAATGTTTCTCAGCCTCATTATATATTTTTCTCAAACTAATTATTTTTGAGGTCCCAGTGTTATTTAAAAATGGCAAAAATCACATATTAAGTCACAGAGTGTAGACTCCACGACCCTCTAGCATTCTTCCTTAGCAGAAAGTGTTGTTTTGGAGGTTAGGTTGGCCAGCATGCTTTATGTAATTGTGTTGGCTCAAAGGTGAGTCCTAAATAGGAGTGAGGGAGAATGCAGAGTCTGAGTCTGAGTAGTAGGGGATAAGGATGGGTAAATCCTCCATGACTGACAGCACATGTTGGACAGTCGGCAATGGACCTCACGCATACATACCTACACACTTGCATGAACACGGATGTGCACACAAACGCATACACGCATACGCATAATTCAATTGAAACATGCTTTGCACACACCAAACACATGTATAGGTGAACAGTGAACAGATCATTATGGTTATTATCATGCATTTCTTAGTATTCCCTAGCTCTAAAGAATGTTCCACAATGCATTGAATAGGTTATAATAACCTGTTGAATGTAACTATGCAAAAATGATTTCCCCTTTTCACATTTCCATTTGCACTCTCATTAAAATAATTTTTAGGTTTACAGTAATAGTTTGCTTGTTCATTGTAATAAACTGCTTTCAGACATCTACAGAGCAGATAACATGAGAATCACTGCAACTCCAATTTCTGTTAGTCTCACAACAAATACCATCTTCCAAATTGTTTTTGATCTACCAACAACCAAAGGCATGGCTGTATACCATGCAAACAATTGATTTCAATAACATACAGTTAGTTGTTGATTGAGACAATTAGATGATTATGATATGAGCAACTGTTATAACATTGTAGGTCTACTTCATCCTTCACATATCCAGTCCTTAAAATTTACCTCCTTAACACCTGACCTCTTACCTCTTAAACTCATTAAATATATCAGGTCCAGATAATAGTGGTATCCTCTGATGTCAGAAGTGAATCTACCATGCGACCTGGCAGAACTTAAGACCAGCTTATCGACTGACATGTGCATTGAGATTCATTTGATGCGTGGTGGCAAAAATATTTCCACAGTTTGTTGAAGCAGTGTGCTGTAGAGATGGGATGACAAATATTCAAAGATGTAAGAGAATGTGTTTTGGGGAAAATTATTCCGGAATCATTTTAAAGTGAATTCCACACCAACACTGAATTTAATTCTGGATAACAAGTTAGTTACACCACATACGGTTCTAAGTCCCTTGTAAATTGATAATTAAGCTTGTACATGACTTCATTAGGCTGTCATGGCTAATTCCAATTTGTAATACGTCTTACAGATATAACAGGGTATTTGTATGTTCCCAGGAACTCCTGAAATGCTCATCACCACTTTAATGTTAGCCAGATCAAACATGTGCCTGGCTTTACCACTCAATGAGCTGCCACTACCACACTTGGCTGAGTGACCAGGGCTCTCATGCAGAAAGGTGGAAGGAAGGTAGGTCCTCGGATGATCAAGAGCCATCTCAACACTAGCCAAAGGTTAAAAGGTTTAATGGTTGCATGCCAGGGCCAGAAGGCTTCTGTAAAGTTCAGAAGGTAAGATGAAATTAGAAAAAAAAACAATTTCCAATGGTTTCAGAGAAATTAACTGCTCACTATTGCACTTGAATGCAACCAAAACATTAATTCCAATCACTGGCAAATTATGCAAGAATGTTATAAAAGTTTTATTTTACATGAAACCATATGATTTATGTGATTTGTGTTATTTTGAGTTACACCTTAGTTCATTCCAGGTCGTGGTATTGACCATGAGTACTATTGTTACGGGTGAGTGCTTGGGGAATGGCCCTAGAGCACAGAGACAAGCAGGCAGGATCAAGGAAAACAACGACTTTACTTCAAAACAGGAATACGGCAGGAATACCCACTCAGACAAAATTAAAAACTAACGGCAAGGACTGACAAAAGGAGCAAACATTCACAGGGTAAGGTAATGACACATGGACAACAGCTGGGTGATTGGAACAAGTCACAGGGGGTGCAGGGAGCCAGGAGAGATGGAGAGACGAGACCAGGACTCAAACACACCCATGGAGACAGACAGAACACTTACGGGCAGGGAAAACCAGGGCCTCAACTAAACATTAACTGGGGCATGGCTGTGGCCATGGTCAAATGGCTCTATCTGGTGGACTGTGGAATGAATGGCAGTCAGTGAGCTGTAAATTAGAGTACTGTGCAGGAGTTTTTAAATATCATCCCTGAAAAGGGTTGGATAATAGCTGGAGCCCTGTCTGTTTTACAAACACATTCAGCTCTCAATATTGTATAGAGTGCACAGATGTGTCTCACTCTTTGCTTAGGTGTAGTTATTGAATAGAGCTCAAATCTGTTAGATCGTCTTGAGTTTTCAGGCAAATGTATAGTATGTGTATAATTGGAAATAGATGACAGGAAAAAAAGAAAGTAAAGGAGGGAGGTTAACGGATCTCTGTGCATTGCTGAATTGTGACCTTTCTCATCTTGCCTTCTGCTGCTGGGATCCAGGCTGGGGGAAGAGAGGCTACATTTGGATTGCTAGAGGAAACAATCAGTGTGGCTTTGGTTCTCGGCCAATGTACCCAATTGTATAAAATGTGCAGCACCAGTTGAATGGTTTCAAGAGGGTTTTTGTTTGTCAAATGAAGTTTAAAATCAGAAAACCACTCAACTTTACAAAGGTGCATTTCATTTTTGTCTAGCTTGGCAAAATTAAACAATGGCACACTATATTACAATGTAACCACATGTCTGCCATGTACACAGTAGGAAGTGTCCATCTACAGTATTTTTTAAATAAAGAAATGCATTTCCTGTATTATGCATGTCATGTGTTGAAATAAAGCATTACTAAAACAATTGAAATTCCTTTCTATTGGATCTTATAGCGTGAGTACAGTATATGGGTCAATAAATAAATATTCTGCTGGGGTACGTGTAGCTCTGAAATGCAGCCAGACGACCCAGAGATAAGTCCTAAGTCATGTGGGTAGTTATATTTCTATTAAGCTACCATATTCATAGAGACATGATTCACAACATGGCTATATATATGTAGCAGCATTTAATTAGGAAAATAATAAGATAATACACTTTTACAAATTTAGTAACAAACACAAACAATGGTTTAGATTGCATTTATTTTAACAAAAATAACAATATAAAATTAATAGCCATCATTACAGGGGTAAAAGTAGACAATTATTTAGTGAGACACTGGATGAAAACTGGAAGATGTTGAATCGGTACTTGAGCATGTGAACTTCTGTTGATGACATGCAGTAAAAACAAATTCTGCCCTTGCATGGATCCACCTCAATAAACTTTAACAAATCTTGCACACTGCCGGAGGCTTGAGGTGTTAGTTAAGAAATGTCCTGCAATGAAGAGGTACATCAACGAGTTACTAGTGGTCTTTCAAAGCCTGATCGAGAAAAACAAATAAATAAAGGCCAACTTGTTTTTCAAGCCTGATTCCTTCATGAGGAAGTAAACAATGCCTATAAAGTTTGATGCACATTTGTATCCCTTCCTTTAACAATTATACAAACAATAACCTACAGGATGCAATACGGAGAAATTATGTTAGACATAGGAATGGAATACAGAGTTGCCTCCTGGTTTAGACTTTTGGGTTTGTGAATTGGAATAGACTCAACTTAGTTATGAGTTCAGGTCATGAGAACAGTTTCTTCAACAAATCAAAAATAAATAATAATTGGTCTCTAAATGTAGTGCTGACTGTACAGCCTAAATAGAGTGCTTTACTTCAGTCATGCCAATGCACTGAGCAAAATCATTTCCAAATGGATGCATGTTTTATTTTTCATAAAAACCTAATCCTACACCTAGGTTTCCCTCTTTATGTTCGATAATGCAAACACATCAGTCCAAAAGCTGCCACTCCAACAGAATAAAAAGAAATAAGGCTTTTGTGTCATGAATAAATAAAATAAAAAATACACTTGCAAACTTTCTAAAGCGACAGTCAATGGAACATGCACCTATACAGACCCCTGTGTTAGTCTAGTAAGACAAGAACTATGTTGATTAGCATTATTTAAGAAACAGCTTGCAAAGAAGCTAATGAACTGGTTATTACAGAGACATCCTTCTTCAGGTAGGCACACGTACTAGACACGTAAGCTTGGTGTGTGTATTTAATGTATTTATCTGTATTCTGACCGTCTCTTGTTTGTTTGACGTACATGTACCCAGGGTGGAAGACAAGGCGAGAAACCAGTTTGAACAATGGGAAGATGAGGACACATAATTTGAATGTTCTTACTGATCTAACATAATGGCAATAAACACATACTTTACTGTGGGTTTTAGTCTAGTACCATTCATGAACGCTACAGTTCTATTGGCAACTCTGCCTTTCAGTTCAGGGACATGATCCACAACAACTTATTCATTCGAAGTGCCAGTTTCACAAGAGCAGTCTTTTTTGTTTAAACCCATTGATACTTTGATATAAGAAGACAATAAAACAGATTTAAATTCAAACATGCTTCAGCTGATTACAAGTAAAGACATTCTGACGTTAACCATATCTTACACTTTGTGTCGAAATTTGCTGAGTAATCCTGATAGGAGTCCTTTATTACGTATACAATGGTATGGGAAAATATCTGAAAAAGTGTTGTGTAAGCACACTAAGGATAGGGCATGCAAAAGTCTGACTGGAATGTGTCATAGGTTTTACAGTGTTATTTTGGAATTACTTGAGCTACATATCTTTGAAAACTCAACTGCAATAGAGGTGGGGGGGTTAGGATAAAACACGTAAACCTGTATGGATAAATTATGGTTTTAAAAACATAACTGTCTAGTTATATCTACAGATCGGTGGAGTTCATGTGTTTGGCACAGCACAAAATATGCAAGTATTGGCAGGAAGTCTGTCAATTTTTTGCTTGTTTATTTTGTCAACCATGCTGGTAAAAATGACTATTTCTAAAATAATTACACTTATATTATTTGATAGGGGAAGAATGTGTTCTTTTAAACTGCTACTATGGATCCAGTCAATTCTTGTTTATTGCCAATATGCCTACTAGGTCTCTGGCTTAATTCCTTAGAAGATTATCCTAAAATGTTGAAACTGGTTGATAAAGGACAGGTGATGGGACATTTAAAAAAAAATATTTTAACTGCTGTGTGGTTAGATGTAGTACCATTTTACCGAACTGAAACAATGGCTGTTTGTAACCTGAACCCCTTTCTGTTAGGATACACCTATTCTTTACGTGTCAGAGACAAAACGTAGCCTTTGGGCGATCTAGACCCAGGTTATGACATCAGAGTTCTGATGTTACATACAATGATGTTTGTTATTGTGCATACAAAGCTTGAAGCAAACAATCACACGGTTTGAGGGTTGACACACACAAAACACAAAGTTGACTTTGGAGAGTCCATTTAAAAACTCATAAGAAAATAAAAACATAGATAATTTAACTCAGACTAGATCTGGATTTTTTTTTAAACTGTGAGAAATAAATCATTTTACAGTCCTATTACCGCTGGTAATTCACTATAACAATTACCCTTAAAGTATTGTTGCGGTAGGTCAAAGACTATAAAATAACACGTCAACGATATACACAGAATGCAACAGCTTGACCTTGAGTTTCACTAATTTTCCTCCATGTGTTTTGCCACCATTTTTATCAGTTGTAGGATATGCTGTTGATTATAAACAAAGCAAGAATGATAGATTGTGAGGCTCTTCCATACAGTTGGGCATCCAGCAGAGTGTCCTTGAATTGAGTCTCCAACAGTCTGGAAAACACACAATTGCAATAATGAATATACAACCAGTGGCACTGATGCACTGTCAAAGAACATGGAATGTTCAGGACAATTCTGATGTAGAGATGAACAGTAACTAACAGTGCAATGGTAAGAGCTTCTCCATCTCACACCCTTTTCAGAAGGCAGCCCTGAGACAGACTTCCTTTCCATAGAAAGAGGCAGTTAAACAGTTTATCAAGAAAACCATTACATATGAGGTATAAAGACTTCTGCCAAGTTCAAGCACTTCTCTGACGGGTGTCAATTAGCACAACCACCACAAGATGGCAGCCTTTAGCCAACTATATAATCCTCACAAGCTCTATAAAATGATAGGGTCAAGTTACAAGCTGAATAAATATAGTCATCGACATTAACATTTCTACACTATTATGTCTGCCTTACAGACATGTTGATAAGAATGATAACAGTAGTGGTAAGGGCATCAATGGCTGTACTTGGTCATTGGTTGGTCAAAAGACCTATGTCTAGGTAATGTAATGTTGATAGTTGACAAGCCAGCCAAACTGGCCAGTTTATCAAATGCTAGTTCAGGGTGGGACCTTTTGCCTCAAGAATATCCTAGTATGTGTTGGAAACATTCCTCAGGGACATTTGTCCATGCTAATGCGATTTTGGATGTTCTAACTAGTGGTGGGCATAGATATTTTTTTTAATCTAGATTAATCTCACTGTAACCTTGGAATTAATCTAGATTAATATAGATTAAAATGGCTCATTTGAATTCCGCTGAAGGCATTCAGAATATGTGTGCTACCCAAATAATGACTAAAAGTAAGTCTTTGAGAACGGGTTTCTTAAGACAGGTGGCGCATTAGACCAGGGGCTCAAACTGCTTGAGAAAGCTGTTCTACTATGATAATTGGAGATGAGAATAAAATATGTTCAATAAGATGTATGTGTTAACTAACTGTTTATGATGAACTGTTGATGTGGTCATTTCATACACAAAGCATACACACAGGTTCGAAGACTCGTTCTCGCCCCCTACAGTGTAATTTGGCTAGGTATACATCCACGCAGTGTAGTTGCTGAAAATGTGCTTATTTTATTGATGAAACAGCTAATTTGTAAATTTGCTCCGACTTTTCGATAACCTAGCTAGCATCGCAGTGCAGCGCCATCTACGGTTCTGGCGGTGAATTGCTTTCAGCATGCAGGGCCGTCAGAGTAGTATAAATTCAACCAATCCGTCTGACTCCGTGCGTGCATCTGTGCCTGAGTCAGAGGAGTATAATTCGGCCTCAAGTAAACACTTGGTGTGAGAGAATTGCAGTCGTCTTACCAGTTATTGTTGTGAAAGATTTGTGGTGTTTTGACTTGTGCCGACGCAGCATTGGACTTTGGTCGGGCTGCAACTCTTGGATTCTTCTTCCAGTTCTGTCGGATGACTCCTCTTCCGTGGCAGGGATGCTCTTAGAGTCGTCATTGCAGACTTGCCTTGACATCCCGAGAGTAAGGGCATGTGCAAGTCTGAAAAGACAAGTCTTAGGTTAAGGATCTTGGCAGTTGGGTTGCAAAAGGGCCGTTTTCAAACTTTATTCCAGAGCACAAATTCTTGTTGAACTTAATCACATTTTTGTCTAAAACTCAATTTTCATCTAGTTTTGTTTTCAGACTTTACTGACAGAGATGCAAGTTAATTGCTGCAGATAGAATCATAAAATGACATTTTTACTAAATTCTTTACAATGGTTAGGCAGATCCTCCACTTAACAGCCAATAGATTCCTAAATTACAATAATGAATAGATTACTAAAATTGTGATTTACCGCTCATGCTACTGTGAGTCTGTGAGCTTTCAGTCATTGTTGACTCTGCCTCTTCCTGGATTGTTGAAATTGATCCAAGCAAGCCTGAGAGAAAGAGACACACACACACTCAAACTTGTATTCTGTCTGCTAAGGTGATATACTGGCTGATCCTTTGACCCCTACAGCCAACAGTCAGGGTGAGGTACAGGGATGAGTGTACACAGCACTCACTCAGGCCCTTGTAGCTGGAGATCTGTCGGTAGACCTGCTTCATCCTCTCGATGTTGAGCCGGGTGCACTGGGCGTGATTCAGCATAGGCTTGGGGTAGTCCACTCCGATAATGCAGTTGGCCGCCTTTTGTACTGCTTCTGGGGCACTCCATGGCTCATGGATGTACCGGTTGGGATAGTCTCTAAGTTTGGGGATGTATCGCCTGGATAAACAAAAGCAAACCCAGCCATTAACACACTTAGGAAGGCAAAGATGTTTGCATTAGACACCCAAGCACACAGGAGCATTACATAATTACATTTATGCTAACTAAAACGTGTATATGCTGCAATCCAGATGACAAAGGTTAAAGTCTTGCTGCTCCTAATATCTGCTGTTTATAACAATGCATTACATCACTGTTACCCATGGGCAGAGCAGGGGGCTGGCTTCTGGAGCTTGAGCCCTGAATGTATTCTCAAAAGCCCCAAAAGCCCTTCTATGTTCAAATTTGGGTTGTCATTTTCAGCAAAAAAAAAAAAAAAAATTGTTTATCTGGCATTCATTGTTGGAAGTCCACATCTAGCATCACATCAAACCCAGACTATGTCCTAGGTTTGGGCTAAGCCCCGAATGTTTACAACGTCTGGCTCCGCTCCACTGTAAACTAGTGCAAAGGGGACATAATCTGCAAAAGATATTTGAATACAACTGCTGGAGGATATAGTGTAGCAAAAGCATAGGGAGGCTTTGAACATTGGTGAGGATGTTTCAATGGTCTCACTAGTAAGAGCATGTCCTCTATCCATTGTCTTCCCCCTAATCCTACACTAAAGGTGGGTGGGATGAATGAAGTCAGGCACCTGATGTAGTCTCCACTGGGGTCCGTCCTTCTACCAAAGCCAACGGGGCAGTAGCAGTGGAAGAACTGTTGGAAGAAGGAACTGCAGGAGAGCCACATCCAGCTGCCAGCGTTTATACTCCAGTCTGCATCCAGGAGCAACTCTTCAAAAACCTAACCAAAATATTTCAATGTTCAATAAAAGGTGTGATTAAACAAAGATAAAGTGCAATGCAAAGACCTCTGATGTCTCCACTGTATCTTTAGCTCATTGTTCATCACAAGTTAAAGAAGAGTTGAAGGAAAAGGGAGTATGGAATATCTTGTAACCTACCTTCATGCCACTCTCCCAGCTCAGCCACAGGTCTCCGCGGGTCAGGAAGCAGGCGACGGCATGCCGGGCCAGGTGGTGGATCCATCCCTCCTGCCTCAGCTGGGTCATGATGGCGTCGATCCAGGGGAAGCCCGTCTGCCCCTCCGCCCACTTGGCCAGCGCCTCAGGGTTCCGGTCCCATGGAATCTGCACGCAGATGGGGTTTCCCTCCATGCGATCGAAGGTGGGGTTGTTGGTGGAGGCCGTGTAGAAAAACTCGCGCCACATAAGTTGGGCATATAGTGAGAGTGGAGGCGTGCAGTTCTTCCGCGCCTAGAAGGGAGATTTTATGACAATTTTAACGAGGTGACTCCAGTTTTAACATTAAATAAGGCACTTTTACAAAACATTTACCAACTAAGCCTTCTTCTTGTGAACTGCATAAATCCCAAATTCTGCAAGCTGAAGAAATGTAAAGAATTCTGGAATAGCACGGCATGGTTGTCATAGACAACTGAGGACCAGATGTCTCACCTTCATGTAAAGCTCTCGGAGCTTGTAGTAGAGCACTCGACAGGAAAGGCAGCCAAAGCGGAGGTAGGGACTGAGCCCCGTGGGGCTGGCCATGAGAGAACTAGCTCCCATTGTGGGACGCTGAAAATTTGCAATAAAGCCCTGCAAACAAGCACAAGAGCAGTGAGAATGAATACATTGATACTAGATGTATGCACTCATTTCTGTTGATACGATCAAGCATATCCGCTAACTTTATCTTAGTGTACTTGCAGGAGAAAGGGAGAGACTGTCAGAGAATAATGCATGGACATACACAGGTGACTCACCTTTTTGTTCATTTGATTGTTTAGTCTCTCTAGAGCCTCTGTTTCGCCACCTCGCCATGTTGCAGGACCCAAAGAGTGTGTCTTGAAACCTGCTCAATTAAGTTCATGTCAGTGATTCATTCATCTTCATTTACACACACTACTAGACATCAGGGATAACCCACACAAATGTATGAACCCACACACACAAACCGCAACTTACATACCTAGTTCTTCAAGGGAGGGGACTCCGTAGCATTCATCGTGATTGGCTGAGATGTCTGTTGGGCAGCTGTCCATTTGTTGCTGGGTGACAGAGGGGAGAGGCTTCTTAGGGAGCTCTAGACGTTGGACGATGGCTTGGAAGCGTTTAAAGGTGAGGGGAGGCATGTTGTTGTTCATCTCAATAATCCTATTGAAAAGAAAAGGGAGGAAACGTGTTGAACAACAGGAAGTGTTACAGGAGGGATCTATAGTGCAGTTCTCTGGAATGTGAACTTTGTTGACAATAGATTCTCCATAGGCTTAAAACAAATGTAATACAAACTGTCAGGAGATAACAGCCTGTAGAACACATCTGGAGGCCTAGTATTTCAAATCATCCATTAACCTCACATCCCTGCACAGGAGTCAGTGAATATCTTAATGGAGACTAACAACTGAGTAATCACTCATTAACAGTAATAACTTACGTTCTCTACTGAAACCTAGAATTCCCACATATAGTAATTTCATAAGCATCCCAGGCATTTGACACCTCCAGTCCTTCTAATAGGCTACATGTCATCAGAGCCCTCATCATCAGCCAAAAGTATTTTGAAACCACACAAAATAAAATGTTGATCCTGCATCATTGAAGAGGCAAATTCTGATTTGACAGCATCTGCACACAGTTGTCTACACATTTATTTAAACAAAGGGAGACAGTGAAAGAAACAAGAGATAAAATGGGCGTGGCAGAGTCTGTCCAAACGTTTGTAACTACGTTCCAGCAAGGGGAGCGTAAGATATGACACTCTGATCAAGTATGTAAAACATTCATTGTCCAAAATGAAGTGAGAAAAATTGAAAAGAAAAAGAAAAAAAACTGAGAGAAACGTGGTGATAGGCTATACATAGAGGGATGTACTGTGTTTCCTTTCAGCTGGGGCTTAACGCAAGCCCGCCTCTTTTAACAGGGAGGCACATGCTCTCCACTGTGGTATACTCTGCTGCGTAGCTCTGCTAAGCACATGTTTTGCAGTGTGACAGTGCTGGCTGCATAACCAGTAGGGGGCAGCAGTATTTATTTCTGGTGAGCAATCGCACGTGAGAAACAGTAAGGAAATGAATGCATAAGCACACAGTGTGTTTGTGTGTGTGTGTGTGTGTGTGTGTGTGTGTGTGTGTGTGTGTGTGTGTGTGTGTGTGTGTGTGTGTATGTTCAAGCACAGTGGGAGCACAAGTTCAGAATATGTGAACAGAGAAGAAACTAGAAAAAAAGGATAAGTATTCGACGTAGGACATGTGCCTTCAGTAATTACTCTGTCTTATCTAAACCTACTCTGTCCTCTCCTGATCTCAGTCACTGTGAAAACGCAGACTGATTTACATGACTGACTAACTGCTGCACGTGGATTTTCTGACACTTTCAAATGCCCCATCTCCAAAATATCTGCCTGTATTAAAAGGTGACAGAACTACTGGTTCAGTTCAATTGAACCACTGACATTTAAAGAATTGAGACTGTCTTGTGTGAGGATCTACTAGGTCGGACCGACTGTCATAAGGAGAGGCTGCTGCTGTCCTACTCTGGCAGTATGTGTGCGAGCCACAGTGCTCCTTCCATTATAGCAGTCTGTGTGTAAAGAACTCGTGCTGAGTTTAGAATATTTATCACATACACAGACACAGGAGACATTTAGTACAGCTATAGCATGGATGGGCAAGGACAGGGCACAATCCTACTGCACCATCTGGGCCGCACACACAACGCCCCCAACAATACACACTCCCCCTATCAGAGATTTGCTGAGTTTTGCCAGTAACTGAGCTGCAATTATGCAATGCCCCAAGAATACCTATGGTTCATACTTCATACTACGCACACTTGGATTTAATTGAACTTTTTCATCCAGCATTTGGTCTCAACTGACAGCATACACAAATCCCTCAGACAAGTGCCCCCATCATGTCCATGACACCTCCTGGAGGCATTACAGCTCTCTTGAAAGAATCAAGCAAAGCACAATTTTTGGAGGCAACACAAACCATGTTGGAGTGAAGAGCAGTACTTTTGTTCATGTTAAAAAAAAAAACTAAAGAGGCCCCATTCAGACTATTACGTTTCACAATGGAAAATACAAAGCACTGTTTACTAAACCAAATGATAGAAAAACCAGCCCTATACAAAAGAGTATCCCGTCAATGGACATCCATGTAAAACTGAGATGAATTTTCGAATCAGGGATCGACATTATTCTTTTTCTAGTATTTGTCCTCATTTAAATGATGAATATGTTGCCAAAGGATTCATGCATATAATACCCAGGTGATCATGACATGCTGTATGTACACTAATGACTGTGCATAGCAGTTCCATTAATAACAAAAGGTAAATGTTAAATTATTATATCTTAGGTACACCATACCTAGCCTAAGTTTAATATAATGCCTTTGTGGTTCATGCTGCTGATTTTAGTTGACTAACTTGTGCTCTAATGTAGATAAAAACAAGATTTAGTCCTCACACCATAATGCAGAGTTAGAAAAAATAATTAACACAATTGCCAGTTAGAATGTTTCTTTTGAAAAACATAAAACACTCAACAAAAAACTGGTATTTAGACCTCTTTCACACCAACCACAAAACATGGAGAACCCTAACCACAAGACATTGGTGTGAATGCATCTACCCGTGTTCTCTGAACCAGTGGGACAACAGAATTCAAGGTGGATTAAACCAGGTTTGACTCACTTAAACATAAAACATAATGGCCTTTCTAGCATGGATAACAACCTGACAAGGCCTGCTTAAGGTTGCTCAAGTCGATCCAGTTATTTCTGACCTAAGCCTAGAGAAGATGTGAATTAGGTCTAGGGTCCAAAAAAGACTATTTAGAATTCAGTAGCCACTGCTAGACACTGATTGTGCAGACTTGACCCTCCATCTCCCCATCTCATGTACTGAAGGGAGATAAAGCTGGGCATATTTGTAATTCGGGAAAACGTCCATATGGCACATGATTGTACTGTAAGAAGGCCAGTGACCATTGAGGTTGAACTCTTACCTGGCCAGGTTGTAGAGTGTGTGGGAGTTCCTAACGCGTGTCTCCACACCGAAGTCCTGAGCCATCTTGAGGATTGTGCCATCTCTCTCCTTACCATAGGGCTCTGAGTCATACTCGAAGGTCAGCCGAGTGACATTCCACTCCTGCATTAGGAAAGAGAATGTGGCAAAGTGAGGGGAGTGTGAGAGGTGTCGAACAACAGTAATTGAATGTACATTGAATAGTTACTATTATTATAGTTACCAACATTACCATACATTTGCCCCACACAAATCAATAAAGAAAATGTGTCAGAGGTTTAGGAACGAGAGTTAAGATAGAGCCAGCTCTTTTTGTAGCTCTTCAATGTGTCTCTCAATTCCCCTTCCTATCACACTACTTTTACATACTACTACTGAAACTCGTGTATTAAATAATGTCTTCAAGAGGAGTAACTGTTCAAGTCTAAAAGGAATTAAACACTCCCTACTGTTCCACGTTTCTGAAAACAGCTCAATACAACTACAAATATATTTTGAATATATCCACCAATAACAAATGCCATTACTTGGTTCATGTTTAATAAAACATCATATTGGGATCTTGAGGACAACCTGAAACCTCTGCCACAAACGACAACTAAACGAATGAGATCATCTCATCCCATAGTGAGGAAATAACAACCTTGAAAAGACGTGGAAAGACATCTGTTGGTTGTCCTCGTACCACGAACAACCTTGAATTCAGTTTTCGAAGGCTTGCATCCAAGTCCTCCAAAGACTCCAATAAAAATCTGAACGGAAAGAGAAAGTCAGAAATTCATCATAAGTTATTCAATGGAATTTAGGGACAGTTATATTAGCAAGCTAGTTGGCTAACTAGTTGGGCTGCTATCTCCAGTCAGATTTGGCTGGCAACCTCCTTGCAAGTAGCTATATTCAATTCCACCTGTTTGTTGTTACTTAGCTAGACTAACTAAAATATAGCAATGATGACAGCTACAGTAGCTAACTTTGCAAACATTAAGCGTAGAAAGAACGATAAACATACAAAGCTAGCTGAATAAGGCAAGCTAGTGTAATTATCCGATTGATAGCTAACCAATTAGTAACTCGTGTGTTGTAAGAGACGTGCGAGAAAAGTAACTAGCCTAGCTAGTTAGCTCCCTAGCTAGCCTTGTTGCTGTTATGATAGCTATGTCAAATAGCGCCTATAACATTGGTTGGAGGTTTGAAAAAGTGAACATTACAGTAACAGTAACTGACAGTGCTAACGTATTTGTGAGCATTAGTTTGCTAAACACTTACCTCCATCTATTGAGTCCAACATTTGCGGAACCAGCAAACCAAGGATCCAGAATATAAACACAACGAACCGTGTCAGCACCTTCCAATGCCTCCTGTAAAGATGGATTATCCTTTAGTCTCAACCCTCTACGGAACCAATGGACAGAATTCACCACCATGATTCAAATATGTCGATTGAAGATCACAAAAAACGGAATGAATTATGTCCAAACTATTCCCATATTTTGCTGAAATTATCAATCGGACTGTACTTCTCCACCGAGTATGTCTGTGTGGCACACTCAACGACACTAGACCTTATTCACGTCCATCGTTCTCCTTTCCCATTGGTCACGAAGCGGCATGTGCAGGAGTATTAAAATAAGTAAGGGCCTATCCTTGATTTCGATTGGTTGTTTGGCACGTGTAGTCTCCACCCTGTCACGTTTCTGTGGTGTGTTTGAGAGTGAGTGGCCCAGAGTTGCCTGTCGACGCACAAAAATAGATAGTGGAGACAGAGCGAACTAGGGGGAATATGTTGTGGTTTTACGTAAATAATGGTTAGTATAATGGTTTATAAAATGTATTAGTTGATACCTTTTTTCAGTATGCACTTAAAATAGGCCATCAAACATATAGGCAAAATCATTGTCAAAACATATTATCTAACGCAACATTAAAGCAATTTATGTGAAACCAAATGTAATCGGTTTCATACTACTTATATAGCAGGTTCACGTCATTTCAGGTGGAGTAAGTGGTACTTATTATTCATTTTTGCTCACAAGAGTAGGTGGGCTGATGCGTTGAGCTTTGGTGATTTTATAGAAGCAAGGAACCTCCTTATTTATTTACCATATTACGCCATTACAACATTAGTATCATTATTTATCAAAGGTGAACATTAAAAAAATATATATATTCCGTAGTAGGCCAATGTGTGCAATGGGCAATCTAAATCCTATCTAATCTTTGGTTGTCTTAATAGCCAAAATAAGGCTATTCTACCAATCCAATAGGAGAATGTGTAGCCCAGATGGTTTGGTTATGCAATGGTTAAAGTGTTTCTGGTCATACTCGTACAAATGAATGGATATTAAGCAACATTTTTAAATATGCTGAATTAATTTAAAATGACAGGTAGGCTAAATAACCCTGTTGTTTGCGACATCTAGCGTTTGGTTTAAAGTAGGACTAGCTTAAATTCAGACGCACCAAAACACATCTGAATGCCTGTAAATATGGCAAAATATGTCACATGCTGAAAACAAATAGGAAGAGACTGGTTGGATAGATGGATGTCTAGTGAATGCTATCATTTTAACATGTGCTTCACACCTAATTTAACATACTATAATGGGAGAAATCTGTGTGTGTATGTGTGCAGGACGGGTGATGCCCCCACGCTAGCAAAAGTGCCCTCTTGGATGCCCCTATGGTAGATGAAACATGATGAAGGGTCCTGTACGGTTGACCAGTTTGCAAGAAAACATGATAAAGCCCCTTCTAGGTGGCCCTGCCAGTGGAAAAAACGTGATGCAGAGACCCTAGGGCAGGGGTTCCCTGTCCTGCATGTTTTAGATGTTTCCCTGCTCCAACACACCTGCTTCAAAGGAATGGGTCGTTACCCAGCTCTGCAGAAGCCTTTTAATGACCATTCATTTGAATCAGGTGTGTTGGAGCAGGGAAACATCTAAAACATGCAGGACAGGGGGTCCCGAGGACCAGGGTTGGGAACCACTGCCCTAGGTTGTCCCTATGTGCGAAAAAATATGATAACGTCTCTTCTAGGTGCCCTTTCAGTGAAAAAACATGATGCAGTGCCCTCTAAAATACTTGATAATCCCTATTGACATACAAATGTTTTATATTTGCAACAAAGTTTATTATTGGAATGTTCACAAAAAGCTCAATTATTGACTAGAGTAAAATATACAGCATATTTAAGAAAACCACATTCAGAAAATGACTACCAGTGCCTAATCATTTTGTAATATCTACAGTAATATTGTACAATATAAGAGACCCTTAAAAAAATATATAATTTATTTCACTGTGTAGAACCTACACAATAATAAATAAATAAAAAGGTTGTAATATTGACGTTTTGTATCTTAACATAAGTTGCTTATATTCTTGTGGAATTCATCCAAAACAAAATAATAATTAGAAATCCTTTGGAACTATTGATGAACATTTTTTATTTTGTGATGTATTACTTGAGGTGTTTAATGTTTCGTTTTGTTAAAACATGATTGTAAGGTCCTAATTGGCTCCGTAATAAAATGTTGAATAAACTCACATTAAATTTAAAAATAATAAGAGTTCAAAAGATAAAACATGTATATATTATAACTAAAATAATCCTTGCCTTGTCCCTCTTTCTATATTGATATTCTTCTATGTAATTTTTACAGGACTCATCTTCTGTTATGTCCTTCAGTTATTTATACACCTATTTCAAAACCACATCATACATACAGTGCCTATAGAAGATCTACACTCTAAAAAGTAACTTTATAGCCTGAATAAAAATGGACTATTGGATATGTATTGCCCATCAACACATAGCAACCTTTATAGACAAAGTAAAAAAACATTTAAAAAAACATTAAAAAACATTTTGCAGCTAGGATTTCACCTCTTAATTACTCAAACACAGTAAGGAATACTTTCTAATTGACTACATTCTCATACAGACACATTGAAATTCAAAGTATTTGTGTGTCAGTCTGGGAGAATGACAGATTTTAAGATAATACCAGGAGTTGTGTGATGCTGATGGGTCACACTTGAGCTAAACATATTTTGCCAAACATGAATTTTACTGTACTCAGTGGTATACCTTCTTGTGCAAACATCTTTAAAACATCAGTTTTTTCTTTGTCAGTAAGGCGCTGTGTGTAGACTAGTAAGAAAGAAAGATATATAAATAAATGTCAAGTTTTGTTTTTGTAAAACAAAAACTTTTTTTAAAGCAGAGTGCATAAAGAACAGGCACTTTATCAAAAGTTATCTTGTAGAATGTCTCCTCTCCACAAATACGGCTTTCAATCGTCAAAGTCTGCTTGCACTTAATTGCAATCGTGTATAAAATCCAGATATAGGAGATAACCATCCAAGTTATACAACTGGTACATGAGCAGTTTGATTATCTGAAGCGATCATTAAGATGACAATCTTGAAATACATACAATTTGTAATTTCCCCAGTGTATTTGACACAATGTAGCAATGCCTTGCATTCCAGTAACATTTGACAAGATTATTGAAATTAAAGCAATTATGGTTGAAACCAAAGTCATGTATATTCATATTCTTAGTTGCAGTTTCAGAATATTGTTCCTTCCAACTATGATGCAAAATAAATTATGTTCTACAGTTTAGCTAAAATCCTTTTTTCTATTTTACCTCGTGCTCACAGTTGACAGTGAATGTTATGATAAAACAGTCTATGACAATAGAATCTTCTAAATACTTCTATGACAATAGAATGCTCTGACCAAACTCATCTGAATAAATCTTGGTCCCAAGCCATTTAGGTCCCAAGCCATATAAACCAAAGAAAGATATCAAAGTGTCATAACAATGGAACACTATGGCTTGCCAAAATTCCCATTTGTGTGCAAGAATTTACCAAGTGAAAAAAAGCACTTGAATATTGTGATAAAAAAAAAAAAAAAAAGACATCCCAAAAACCGTACCACTTTAATACATTATTTTGACATTGTGGTCCCAGAAGTTCTGTCCCGCAACTACACACCAGGATCACGTTTTTCCCCTTCCAACAGTTTCTCTTTGGTTGAGTCCAAAGGAACTTCAACCTTCTTCATTTCCATGCTTTTTACCCATGTGTAAGAAGAGGAACCTCCAAGAACCATCATATTACTAGTCCACCACAACATACTTTTCGTGGATGAGTTATAGACCACTGCTAGGACTGTCTGAACACAGGCTTTGGCGGTCCCCGACACATTGTGTGTGAGTGGGCTGGTGAACTTGATCTGTAGACCAGTGACATAGCCAATAGCAAAGCCAAACACACCCCCAACTGTCATCATGCCCCAGAACTTTAGGTTGCCAAGGCCGCTGAAGTTTGAAATTCGTTGAAACTCTCCAAATATGAGGATTAGCGGAAGAAAGAGGATACAAGCATTGATATTGTTGTAGTAAGACAGCTTCCAGATGTTCCCATCCACAGCAGGCATCACCTTCTTGGTGTATATGGCATTAAGTGAGACACAGGCACTGGCTAAAACTCCAAAAAAGACACCCAACCATGAGAGAGAACCTGCTTCTCCTTCTTGGTCCACACCAAGCCAGAAACCACCTAAAACAAATAAAAATAGAACAAACCACAGAAGACATATTTAAGTCAACCGCTTGATCAAATATCAAGGATAAGCTACGTGTAATGATACATATTGCACACTAATAAGATGAGCAAAGGCATTGTAGGTGCAACTGAGGAAAATGGTATGGTAGGCTACAGACACCTGGGTCCCCTTAGACTGAGTTAACGCATTTCAATCTTACTATATTGCATTGGCTATAGGATATCGCTTTCAATGAATAAAATGTGGTAGCTGACTTACCTAGAATGACTCCACAGCACATAATGGCTTTGAAAGACGTGGTCTGCTTCAAGATAACGTAGGACAGAAGTACATTGAACACAGTAGACAGAGAACGTCCAACGGTGTAGAAAGCTACTCCAACGTATTTGAGGCACAGATTGTTAAATGTTATCATTGAAATAAAGACTACAGACAATGGTAGAACCTCCCTGGAAATCTTTAAGTCAAATTTGACCGAGGGGAAGTCGACCAATCCAGGACACAATTTGGAAAAAAATTGCATGACCCAACAGAGCCCCACTGTGACAAAACACTGATAAAATGTTACAAACAAAGGTGCATCCAATTCGTTACTGTCTAGAAGATAATTATTAAGAAAAACCATAGTAATTGAAATGAACCAATAAAGTGCTACCACGGCGGCAATTTTTATAGCCTTAAATAAAAATGTCTCTTCGCTACCTTCCACCGTATTAGAGCCAGCGAGTGCCATTCTGAGAATTTTCGAGCGTTTCAGCAGAATCCTGTTCATGGTTGAGAGAAAAAGATCAAATGTAAGTCATAAAAACAGTAACATTAGCCTACATGACAACGTAACAACATTTCCTTCGATTTATCGGATACGCACAACCAAGCGACATCCTGTGACATGACAACTTCCGGGACCTATTCTTTTAAGACCCAACGACGAAAATGTGGGATATTAGCAGAACTTTATGCTTTTTATTATTTATAAAACACATCACACGATACAATAACAATGGTCGAACACAATTATAAAAATGTGATGAAAAGTTGGTTATCATCAACCTGTAAGGTGCATGCTTATGGCATTGTCTGTAAATCGTCTCAGTATGATAGTTTATTTACAAATAGAAGCAATCTAATCTTATCGATTAGTGAGTAAATTAATTCGAACAAAATCATGAGTCTACCTTCAAAATAGTAAATCCTTGTCCGTCGACTGCATCCACACACAAGCGAATAAGGAAGTAAAATTCGAATGGCCCTATTGACAATCCAGCTCCACCTTCAAGAGGTGTTTGCAGTGTCGCAGACAGCATTGCAGGTGGTTGCCTATTTGTTGTTTGTCCAGATTTTCTGCCTATGTGGCAGGTTAATCCGGATCTAAACGATGGCCTCCTTTGTTGCTTCAAATAATACTCTTTGGTTGCTCTCCCAAGCGTTTTCATAGCCTATAGTTTCCATTTGCAGACTAGCAGGTCCTGTCTGTAGATATTTTCACACCATAGTATGAACGAAGAATGAAACGTTGTGCTAGATTGAAAATGTAGTCTACTAATAGTGCTATACCAAATACATTGATGAAAAGGAGTAACTTTTAGACGCCCAATTTGGAACACCAAAGGTTATACGCAACTGACCGGAAAAATACATTTGGAATACATTTCGGTTTTATTTGTGGAACGTGTTTTACGTTTTTGGAACCAGTTTTACATATGCGAAATGTTTTACATTTGTGGATCGTCCTACACGCATTTGCAATACTTTTGGCCTCGTTTTGAGCCCATACAAAGTGTGGTGTTTCCATAGCAACATCCTGTTTATCCTTGACATTCGCACAGTCAAAATGGCAGAGGAGGAGAACACATCATTGGTGAGTGACAAAAGTGGATACACTGTCTTGTGAGCGCAATGAACTTGCTGGCTAGTATCACTGTATTAAACCTATTGTCGGAGCAGAGATGATAAATTGATTGTAAGCAAGCAAACCATTTATTCAACATTCGCTGCTGACATTTGTTTGCTAAATAGCTAGCTAGCTCTAGCTACCACAGTATGCTAATATACTGTAGCTAGCTACTGTACCAACAGTAATCCCTTACCTACTAACATATAACGCTAACTACTGTAGTTACTGTACTAATTGGATAGCATGCTATCTCGCCTCTGTCAAACAAGACGTCGATTCGTAACCTACTGTGGTTAAAACATTTAATTTTGCAGTTGTCTAGCTGCTCAGTTACTAGCAAGTAACCAAGCACACGTAATAACTGGGTCAAAGGTTTGCAACAATTAACGTGGCTATCTTATTTAGCTAGCCAGCCAAGCCCAACTAATGTAGATTAGGGTAGTGAGCTAACTAGAGCTAAACTAGCTAATCTTCTAAAAAATCTTCCATTTTGTGAACAGTGCAACTCTCCAGTGTAGGGTGAAGTAGACCAATTGCATATAGCAGACGCTCTTATACAGAGCGTATCCGCTCAGCCATCTGACTCCCTAATAATGTATTGACATTGACAGGTATGCTAGGAGTAAATGTAGACACATTGACCGTCCAGAAAGCAACCTAATATGCTTCCTACCAAGTGTTTATCATGCAAATACATAGTTAAACTGAAGTTTAAGAAGTTCATTGTCCACCTGAATGGTTTGTATCAGGTTGCCTATACATGGTGTCCCTGTCCCACTGCAATAAAAAAATACTACTTTTTTATAGCTCCCAATGGCCACTGAACCCAAAAAGCGAAGGGCCCCTAAAGGTAAGTGTGCTGAAACATGGGTTAAGTAGACAGAGTAGACACAACTTTTTGTTGTGAATGTGTGAATGTTACACTCTAGGCTTGCATGTGTTAGGCTTTGCAATGAGCCCTATGATTTTCTTTTAGCCCTTGCATCAGTAGATAGCCATATCAATTGTCATAGAAGTAAGTTTAACATTTCTACAGAAAAAATCCACAATTGACCATTGCACAAAATGCACTAATCTGGACAAAAGTATTGGTACATCTGACCATCACACCTACTGTATTCTCCGGACTATAAATCACACTTTTTTCATAGTTTGGCTGGTCCTGCGACTTATAGTCAGGTGCGACTTATATATCAAAATATATATATAATTTAACATGTTTTTAAATGTTTATTCATACTGACTGACATGAACCAACAAGTAAACATTACCGTCTACAGCCGTGGATATTTGGAGGAGGATATTTATGGGATGTCATAAAAGGTCATGTAGGTGTTGTGTCCCACTACTTTTGTTTATATAGTGTATCATACATCTAGCATCCCACCGTTTCAACATACTTCTGTTTTCAAAATACAGCGTTTCCACCAGAGGGCACCCTCAACCTTTCCCTGCAAACAGTAATCATGTTGCTTAATCCAGCATAAAAAATATATACTAGAGTATAATATTGCATATCAATGAATACACCTCTACACCCTATGTGTTGCCAGTATGTGAGAGTACAAAGTCAAATACTATTGGGAAAGATTGGGGATGTTGGAATTGACCCATGTCCAACTGGAAATTAATTAAAGTATATTGTCTCCCTTTGGGCCACTTGAAACAAAAAATGCTGTAAATATGAGGAAAGCACCTCATTTCAAATGTTACCTTTCTACATTCCCTTTCTACATATTTTTCCATGAGGTGGCAAGTTGTGGATTTGCGCCATACCTTTTCATTTCATCAGCCGTTTCTTAATTGTTCTGTTCTAAATGTATCTTCTGTGCCAGATTGTTACTGTGAACAGAATGGCCAATTCAACCATTGCTTTAGCTAGGTCGCACACAAAGAGAGAAATACAACATGTTGGGGATAGAACCTTCTACAAAGCTATATTTTGGGAGGTTTCATGCTGGGTTGCAACTTACTTGTCGCCATATCCCCTTTATTGTTATTGGAAGACTTGTCACACATGAATCCCCCTCTCTTCTCCAAAGCTGCCCAGCTTTGTAAATTAGGACTTTAAGTGCCACAGGGCCCAGCTGAAACCTAGAGACAAGAATATTATTGCTGTCTCAGCAGGAGGAAAGCGGATTAAGTCTACAAATAGGGACATTGCAATTCTGATGTGCCAAATATGAGAAAAGCACTTTTCCTACTCTGTGTTGGGGTTGGAGAGGATCAGCATCCTTTTCCAGTTTTTACTGCGAGACACTGGATCCCAGCCTTAAGGCCTGGGAGATCAAATCAGAGGGGAGCTTTAGTGTAAATCATAGCCTTTCTAAAGGCAGTACATCAGCTAACATCCTAATATCAGCAACTGACTCAACTACCTGTTCTCTCTCACAGGTAGAACCGAGATAACACTGATTACTGAAATCAAAGTCACTATTTTGAATGTGTGCTTGAATGCAATACTGTGTTCTCCCTGAAGAAAGACTAAAACAATTGTTCAGTGTATGGTGTGACTCTTGAGGTTTCCTGACCTTACGAGAGCAACCTTTTGTATTCAGTTGCCTGTTCAATATGTCTTTCTGTCTTTAGCATATCAAAAGCCCCTGTGGTGCTGCATTGAGAACTAAGCTTGTAATAGAAGGGTTACCTGGGCAACTTGGAGCATATCTTAACCTTGTGCAGACTCCAAAAGAGATTACTCCTTGTCTTTATCAATTAGTTATGCTATTACTAAGATTCTGTGACTGTAGCTAACATATGCTATTATAATTAAATTGGAAGTAGTTCTTTCCTCCCAGTAGCCTATTTGTCCACAAAAGGTTAAATGTTAAATAGCAGTTACCTATACAGAGACAGGAATTACAGTTTCAGAAGCTGATATATATTCACAGCATTGTTAGCTTGGCCACATTCAGTTGAATTATTCTAATTGAAGAACATGTTCTCAACTAGTTTATTGTGAAAATGATACAGTAGGCCATATTGCCTTGTTATGTGAATGGACTTTTACTTTAAAAAGCTCAGTTTTAGGTTTGAAAAAATATATTCCTCTAAAAAAATGAATGAATTATCTGTCTCTTCTCAGCTCCAGAATTTCCAATTCTGGAAAGGAGGAACTGGCTCATCCACCTGCACTACATTAGAAAGGACTATGAGACGTGCAAGGTAGGCTCCCCTGCAGGCTCTCCTGATCCCTGTGTCATTCCATGGTCACCTCCTTGATGTGTTTCGTGTCAAACTGACCCTCCAGCCCTACCAGACAGACAGTGTGGGATTAATGGATACTTGGCATCAATGGGTCCCTCCTTAGTAACAAGGGCAGTTCTATCTCAGTGTAGTCTAATGAGGTGGGCTGCTGTGAGAATGGGGATGCAATCACCAGTTTCAAACAGCCACTATCAATCATTAAAACATACCATGGCATGTATCTTTAACTTGTTCATCAGCCGTTCCCGGTATATCTGTAGACAAATAGTTTTAGGGGTTGAAGTAAAAAAAGTAACAATGACTTTTTCATTCTATTTGGTATAGTAAAACGTGGATTCCAAAACCTGGTTCTCACAAATTATATAGATTATTTCAGACCTGTGCTAGAATAACAATCTTGCAATCTGTGTGTTTACCAAAGGCGATCATTAAAGACCAGCTCCAGGAGACCCATGGCATGTGTGAATATGCCATATATGTTCAAGGTAAAACACAGACCATCCATGTAGAATTATCAGTCACCATGACAAAACAGCATACAACAGTTGCAATTAAAGCTAAGAGTATAAACCACTACTCCAAGCTCTATCTCCCTATATCACATGCTATGATTTACGGTGTGTTTGTGTAAGTATTTGTGCAAATAAAAAGCCTCTTTTTCTTTTTTACTAAAGCACTAATCTTACGCCTGGAGGGGCAGATCCAGCAGTCCCTTGAGCTGTTCCAGAGCTGTTCCATTCTCAATCCCACCAGTCCTGACAACCTCAAACAAGTAGCCAGATCACTGTGAGCATCCTCACAACCCCCCCCCCCCCACTCCCCCCAGCACACACACACACACATCCCCAATGCTTGGATCACACAACTAAGACAGCAAATTAGAACGTAATGACAATGATTATTAGTGCACACAAGTTTTTTCTCAATATTTAATCTGAGGCCCCTCCGCCCTCCGATGTGTCTCTTCCTTTTGGTTAATACATTGCAGTCATTTTGGAGTTTATACCATGCTTTGGCCCTGTTGCTTGAAGAATCGTTTGTTCCTTTAGGCTCATATTTTGTTGGGTTGGCCATTTCTTTCTCCAGGTTTCTGCTGGGTAAGCACAAGGCAGCCATTGAGGTTTATCATGAAGCTGGACGCTTAAATGACAAGGACTGGGTAAGAGAAATGGGCTACTCACTGCATGTTCTGTGGTCAGACTACGTGGTTTATTTGATATGTTGTCTTAACACAGGAGGTCAACCACAATCTGGGGGTTTGCTATTCCTTCATTAAAGACTTCAAAAACGTAAGTATGAAGTGGTGGTTGATTAGTAGCACTGGTGCACATTCAAGTCATGAGAATTAACAGCTTCAAGTTTGTGGGCATGCTTAAAGAAAGGACCTCTACTAGAGAGCTAAGTTATCTGCAGATGTATATTAGCAGATGTGTCTTGGGTCCTAGGCAGAAGAGAGGTTGAACTTGGCGCTGCAATTAAATAAACATGACAAGACCTTCATGATGTTGGGAAAGGTCCACTTGCTAGCTGGTGACACAGACAAGGCCATAGAGGTGTACAAGAATGCAGTGGAGTAAGTAAAAGTTTGGAAAATGTACACAAATATATGAAAAGCTATTGCATTTTGTGACGTGAGATATCCTGTCTACACCGTCTTCACACTATTCTAATACTCTTTTACTTAATTCCAGTACAGCTAATGTCAGTAACTTCTCCCCAGGCAATATTTTAGTATGTCACCCATGACATTGTTTTAAAACAATATAAAAGTTACTGTTTGACTTTAAATATTTAGGCCAATGGAGTACAAAAACTGTCTTTGTGCTCGTTATTGCCACCTCATGTTGAGACAAACTGAATTAATCAAGTCTTTCAGTGCAAGGGTTGATTTTAATGAGACAAACCACTGAGAACATATAAACGAGTCTCTCTCTCTCTCTCTCTCTCTCAGCTAAATCATCCCCTCCAGTCACTATTAATACTTAGCAATTGTGCTGATTCGAGACCATTAAATATTCAGATTATCCAAATTTGTACAATTCCTCTACACTAATGGTACTATGCTTAATTCTTTCCAATGGAAGGTTACGTTTCACATGAAATACTTCTACTTCTTAATTTCTTAGGTACTGCCCTGAAAATACTGACTTGCTGACAACTCTTGGACTGTTGTATCTGCAAGTAAGTCACTGACAGCACAGCAGTATGAATATATTTCAAGTAACATTTCCCGAAAGGACAACATTTTGTAAGTTAGTCATAAACATGGAGTTTATTCATGACTGAAACTGAAATTTCCAATTTCTTACTGTAACTTCTTTACTGACCATTTTCACAATTTCACAGCTTGGGAAATATCAGAAAGCATTTGAGCATCTCGGAAACGCCCTGACCTATGACCCGAACAACTATACAGTAGGTTGGCAGCACTAGTTTCACACCAGAACACAATGCTGCTGATGCTTTATCTGTTCATGGTTCATGCTCGTATGTGTATATATGTTCTTCCAAGGCCATCTTAGCTGCTGGTAGTATGATGCAGACCCACGGGGATTTTGACGTGGCCATGAACAAGTATCGCGTGGCAGCCTACTCTGTGCCTGAGAGCCCTCCCCTCTGGAACAATATTGGCATGTGCTTCTTCGGCAAGAAGAAATATGTTGCAGTGAGTAGTGCTCTTCTGATAATCATCACCGTATCTAATACTGCATCTCCAAAATGCTGTAATTGTTTTAGCTACATTGTCTGGTCGATCAGGGGTCAGACCATGTTTGGCATACTTTAATGCTTTGATTAAAGTCACAGATGGATAACTTGTCAGATATGGGTAATGTTTCCTGCTTTTAGACTGTTATATTGATTATTTGTGCTATGCAGTCTTCAAGCCATTACCCTGCATTGTATTATATTACGGTAAAAATAATTTACAAAATTAACCCAGATGATATTTTCCACCTCCTCTGTCCAGGCCATCAGCTGTCTGAAGCGAGCCCACTACTTGTCTCCATTCGACTGGAAGGTGCTTTACAACCTGGGTCTGGTGCACCTGACCATGCAGCAGTACGCCTCTGCCTTTCATTTCCTCAGCGCCGCCACAAACCTGCACCCACGCCTAGGAGAGCTCTATATGCTGCTGGCTGGTAAACCTGTCAGAAACACTGGTTTAGATTAGGGCTTAGTGGGATTGTGATTTGTGAAAAATCTAAACTCAAAGCTTTTTAAGTATGCATCGTTTTTCTCAAAACATGTCATAATAAGGTTCTTAACCGATCATGCTTAAAAAGGCTAACAATTAGGCAATAACTTGTATGATTTGTAGTTGGCAGGGCATTGATACGTATTACTATTTTGATTTAATTCTCCAACAGTGGCTCTGACTAATCTGGATGATGTGGAGAACGCCACACGGTCCTACGAGCAAGCGGTAGCTCTAGACGAGTGAGTTTCCCCCTGTTGAACTCCCCCATTCAGTTTGATCTTCCGTCAGTCCCTGTCAATATCACCCAAAACTGGTAATTTAATGTCAATTATTGAGTGGTTGTCTGCTGTGATCGGTGTCCTCCTCATCCTCTCCTACTCAGATCCAATCCGTTGGTCAATCTGAACTTTGCCATCCTGCTCTACAATCATGGTGACAAGAAGGCAGCCTTGGAGCAGTACCAGGAAATGGAAAGGAAGGTCAACCTACTGAAAGACAGCAACACCGATTTTGATCCGGAGGTAGCATTACACACAGTTACAGTCTTTAAACTACTACTTTATGCTATGCTTTGACCGTTGTTGCTCTGAAAAGATAATATTTTCTCAGTCAATTTACCTGGTAAAGGAAGTAAACCCCAAAGAGTCACATGCTTATCGTGCTTGATAATACCGAAGCTCCAGCTTAAGTTTTAGGTGATGTGATCATCGTCCTTATCATTTCAAGTGTATGACGTTTGTTATATCACTCCATTGAAGATTTGGTAAAGAGTTTCCTCAGACGTCAGTCTTTCTCCACGGCCCTGGTGGCTCATTGGGTAAGAGTATACCAATAAGGCTCAGGCCTTAATGCCGGGGCCCGGGTTTGAGCCTGATGAAGCAAACCATTTCTCAACTCCCAACACCTCCATTCTGTATTTCTTCTAAGCTAATGGACATGGCTCAGAAGATGGCGACTGCCCTGCAGGTGGGTGAGAGCATGGTGTGGACCAAACCTGCCAAGGATTCCAAGTCCAAGAAGACCTCTGGCTCCTCCGCCAAGGCACCCAGCTCCCAGCAGCCACTAGGCACCAACCAGGCTCTGGGCCAGGCCATGTCCTCCGCTGCCAGCTTCAACAAGAGCATACAGCTTCCAACAGGTATAGTACTACTGGGCTCATAGTGGAGGCATCATTCACAAACGTTGAAAATCCTAACCTTAACCCTGACCAGCGCTTCATATTGAGGGGTCACTCAATTTATGTTCCACTTACTGAGTGTCAATACATTTTAACTGTCCTGTAAAAACTTGTATATGGAATCAGTAGCAAGTAGAAGTTGTGTAAATCAAGCGGTCTGATTGTAATCCATGGCTTGTACAGGAACCCCCCCCAAGCCCCCATCCCTGCCCCTGGAGCCGGAACCAGATGTGGAGGCTGCCCCCAGCCCGCCCAGCTTCACCCCCGGCTCCCCTGATGCCGAAGAAGCCGAACCTCCCCCCAAATCCAAAACTAGCAAGAGTAAGTCTAAAGCGGAAGTGAATTAGCCAAGATAGCCAACCTTCCTCTGTCACCACAGCTTTGCACTGTGATAGCTCAATAGCTACTGAATGTTATTGAATAGGCACACAAAACTTAGGGATTATATCATGAGAAGTTTGTCGAAAGTCTTTAGGCACATGTTGGTACTGAAGTCTGTACATATGAGGCTGTTTTCTCTATTCCATACATTTTACAAATAGGAAAAGTACATTACAGACCAAAGCCTGGCAGCTCAAAGAGGTTTCACAAAACATTTTGAGACGTTTTCCATCTGTTTGAAGATATCCATCACCACGCTGTCAACTACAGTATAAAGTATTACTTTTCCAATTTGTTTCCTGAGAGTAGCTAAAGTAGGTTGTCATTCATCACTTGACTTTCTTCTTTCAATATCTTAACATGACAATCATAAGTAAGATGAGGACATGTAAGAGGATTCTATTCTACAGGCAGCTGCTCAATGTTTGATGTGAATAGTACTGCTTTACTCTTGCTTTTATGTATTGGCAGTTTTATGTAGATATTTATTTATGTAGAAAAATAAAGTATTAAGATGTTTCACATCTTAATTAATTTATGGTCACGATAAGTTGTCTGTAGTTTCTTCTTTGCCTTAACTACATTCAGATTGAGTGCTTTGCTAAAATGGGCCACTATGGTGCAGTGTATTAAAACTGCCATGTAAATCTGGTTTCTAACATGATGCAGGCTGAGCAAAACCTAAGATCTCAGTTAACTCCCAGTTAAATCTTATTCAATCTGTGTGATCCACAGACAACAATGACTATCAGAGATGTTGAATTTGACATACATTTTGAGTATTTGTGATCATTCTGTTACATTTATTGGGAGGAAAAAGAGGCAGATGAAAAGTGTTATGTACATAAATTGTCCAGAATACTCCATGGCCATAAATAATTACAGAGTAATTTAATATCTATTAAGTATTCATAAACACACAGTAGGCTAGGTCCCTTTGAGAAATGAGAATTGAGAACTGAACAACTTGCATATTAGAAGTGATTTAATCTCTTAATTGAAAATGTACAGATTTTCTGTGAGTGCCTTCTGTTTAAACAATTTCTAATAAGGGGTCAGATAAACAGACCTTTCAGTGTTAAACGTTTCCGGTTGATGATCAAACAACTGCAGTAGCAGACACCTACATCTAAAGTCCCCCTCAAAAGAGTAAATTAAACCAAAACTGGAGGGTGCTCTTGTACTGGTGCACTTGTACTTATGTACTGTACATGTGTACTGTACATGCTGGGAATAGAAGGATTTTTGAGTTTTTTTTTTGATTTTTGATGTGATGGTTATTGGTTATCACTTGAAGTTTTGGGCAAAATCTTCAAAATCAGATCAAATAGATTCATTTTTTCTTTTTTCCATATATTTCTTGAGCTGTGGCATACTTTGCTTAGCCTGGCTGCCAGCCCAACTTTCCCCGCCCCCAAAAAAATTTGGTCGGGAAGTTGGGTCTGGAGGGTCTCGTATTGGGGACCAACTACAGAAAACCAGAATCTGGGCGAACCAATTAAATTGCCAGGGCGGGCTTTATACTATGATGGACAGATGATCAACAGTAACGTAATCACCCACGTCACAAAAGAGCGCTTAAGTTGAATTAGTTTTGAACAAACATGGCTACCGCTGGAGATCTGGGATGTTATGATACTGCCATCGAGTCTGTTTTAGAAGACATCGACAGCGCATTAATTTTGAAAGAGGAACAGAGAGACGCAATCAAGGCATTTGTCGATGGAAAATATGTTTTTGCCGTCCTTCCTACGGGATTCGGTAAAAGTTTAATTTATCAGCTGGCCCCGATGGAGTTGTAATGCTAAACGGAGAACTTCGTATATGCATTGCCCTTTATTGTTTCGCTCAAAAAGGTTGACCGTGTGAACAAGTACTCTCCCTACCCTTAAATTAATTTTACAACACAGGCAAAAATCGTTTGTATTCATTCTTCAAGCATACTTCAAGTCTGCTTGTAGTTTAGTTCTGTTACAACAACTATGCGGTGCTTAACATACGTCACATACTCTGTTGCTCTGATTGGTTGTAGATCTATCCAATTGAGCGAAGAGGCATTTGTTTTCCAGGCTTGTTTGAAACACGCCCTGTAGTCAAAGCCCAACGGAGGGTTCTCAGACTCATTCTGACTAGAATTATGAGTATGACAACGTCAGGCTATACTTTGCTTTCCAGCTCCTTCAATTGACAACCTCCAAGCTCCCCAAATCTCCCAGCTTTAATTTCAAGCCCTATGAAAGTTTAGATATCTGTAATTCTAAAAATAAGAGTCAGTGACTCTAATTCCAAGTGCATTTTTTTTTTCACTGAATAACTGAATTTCCAAATCCTGGTTGAAATATTTTTCTGTCATTAAATCAGATAATGTATTATTATCAGAGTTATTGTTATTTATTATGATAACACAATGACTGATTACAGAGATTGCTTCCTTGTTTTATGTAATTATGGATTAATTACACAAATGCAACAGCATGTATTTGTTGGGTCCAGGCCCAAGTGCTTTTTTATTAACTACACCTCCCCAAAATGAAGTCATGGAGCAAGAGATCTTTTCAGTGTTCCACTTGGTGCTCAGGCAGAGCCAAAAACCCCTGCAGACCTCATGGGTTCTCTTTAATGAGATGGACGACCTTGCACAAATTCACCTTTTGTCGCCGGAAATGACTGTTATTTTGGCAATAAGCTTTCATATACTGTAAGGGTGAACGGAAAAATATGTTAACGTTCCAAACCAATTCAGATCACTGTAAAGCAAATTCATTCAACTCAAATCATACCATCTCTGGAAGTGGCTTGTACTGTGCATCGTAATTTCTGGAACTAGATTTCTTAAGAGCTTTTTAGATGTGTGTAGACCCCAGTTTGAATGATTCAATTCTCAATGAGTAAATAACTAATTTAATCATATTGCACTTTCCTCGTTCCACATCGAAAAGTACATTATATGTTGTACGATTATAGACAAATTGTACGATTATAGACAAAAAAGCCACTAATAGTGTACATGCTCATAAAAAAAAACAAAAGTATTCCTGACAGGACGATTATTGCTTGGATTGATTTGCTTTGCATTCTATCAAAAGATACATTGTGTTCTGCCAATAAGAGAATGCACTACTTCCTGGCTGAGCCAATGGTTATCAGGCGATTGTAAAGAACCAAGGGGAGCTAGTCAGTAAAATGTAGTTGGGAGCTTGAAACAAGATAGGGTTTACTGTCTTGGTTTGTCTTGTTCTTTATGTGCTAGATACAGTATGGTATGGTAATGGAAAGACAACATTTAAATTGGTGTTCTCTCTTTTAACTATCTTATCTCAAGAATGTGTCAGGCCAAGTACACCAGGCCAACACATTCACACATTTTAAGGCATAAAATATGAGTTGAGGTACATCTCTACCATGAACACCTAGTGTTAATCAAAATGGGCGTCGGACTTGACAATGTTGGAGTGATGTGGTAGGCAGCAATGGTGGAATTGCCCCCCAAATACTTGTTTTTTGTGCACAATCAGCCTGCAGGTGGCACCATAGGCGACTGCCTTTGTTGCCTATGCTTAGAACAACTCACTGCTAACCCTTTTTGTGGTCTGGAAACATGGTGAAATTGTGTTGAATATGTTTGAAACATGAAGGGAAGTACAGGTGCTTTTCAGACTGTTATCATTAAACAGCACAACGTAAAGTTACTGTCTGTACCTTCAGTAGGCTACTGCTCCAGTTAGTCTAGTTTTAGGCTAGTGGGCTAAACACAAACCGTTGTTTGCAGTAAGAAGGCAATCAATGGATTAGAGCGGTGCAGTTGAATACCCTGATAGAGGTAAGCCTCACATCCACACTGTCTTGAGGTGGAGTTTCACATAATTAATCTGTCTAGCCCCACTGGCTTTATCCCATCTTTCACCATGACACTAATAATGCCTAATTATATAATGTTGTAAAATCTTGGCTGGTGTTTAAACATGTAATTTAGGTACCTTAATGGCGCATATAATGTATTTTCCTTTTGTATCGCCAGTTTTTTCTCCGGCAGAACTGGGAAGCGAGGCTTTGCATCTTAATCAAGCTACTTGATTAAAGAACGGTTGTTGTTTTGGTAGTTGTTTACTCACAGCAATGTCTATCATAAAAAATATATATCAAGTCTACTCAAAGACCCCCTGCTAGCTACTCGGCAGAGAAGCTTATCTGTGTGTTCTCCCCCCTCTGCTCTCACCGCATCTCATCTCCATGTGTCAGCAGCAAGCTGCGAGCGACAGTCACAAATAATAGCCAAGTTTAAATAGCCAGCATCTCTGGGATGAAAGACGGATTCATTAAAGAACCACAACTACAGAAGAAAAATCAAAATTGAGCGGAAGTACGTAGGAGGGCAGAGCCAGGCTACAACTACAGTATTTTTCAACAACATTTGACTTTTTTTTATTTGTTTTTCACCTTGCCTAGTCACTTTAATCTGAATTCTGTATATATTGTGTGCGTATGTGTTGATAGCCTACATATAGAATTAGCAAGACACATTGCCACTGTCGTTGCACTTTGATGGCTGCAAGGTAACTATCGGCAATAGTTAGTAGAGGGGTTACATGACAAAAATCAAGAAAGATGGGATGATCTGCCAAGTGTCCTTTTGTCTACCTAATGATATTCAAGGCAATGATTCACTGTCCCAGTACACTTTCAATGTCACCTTAGCTTGAAGTCCCCAATACTGCTTTAATCTTCTTCTTTTTTTTCTTCTTTCAAATTGGCCCAATGGGTCCTGCTTCTTATTACTGGGGATTATCCTCTCTGGCAGTTTAAATGGGAATAGTTTCATCAATATGTAGATTATAAAGATAGAACAAAAAATTGAGTATGGGGACCATGATTTGAGGCTCAGCGGGTAATTTGTTTTAACTGCAAAGTTCCACTTTATTTGAACTCTTAAAGTATGAAGTGTTTATTGTCAAGGCCTTGGATATGGATACAGTCATCATCTTCATAAGCAACATGCAGCTGCGTGCAACTGCTCCAGTCATGGATGTTGTTCTTGAAGAAATTATGTCCATGCCCAGCAGTGTCAAACTTTAAAATTGACATTTATCTGATGCTTTCAGATCTCAAAAGCTGTGGTTTTGTATTCGTATGCATTCATGCATATCTGCATATGTGGCAAGCCTACAAAACCAACACATTTTCATTGACATGTACTTTGAGAAACTGTGGGTATGTTTGGCAAGAGAGCAAGAAACCTAAGATTTCCAAGAATCTCCTTGTCTGGATACCTGTTTTGGTTGTGAGTTTTGTCATCCAAGGAAAGTGTACAGCAAACATTAGCAGTCTCCCCCAATCCAATAATGAGGATATGAGACTCATAACAAAAGGCCCCTTGCACTTTCATTCTTTCCCTCTCACCAATCAATACATAACTACTTTAAGCCACCTCTGCAGGAGCCTGGACTAAAAAGGCAAGGATTTTTTTTCTTTCTTCTTTTTCATCTTCCATTCACAGGTTGTAGAAATATATATCTTACAACAGACTGTACGCAGGTGAACGTGGAGAGCAGAGGTATTGCATATGTCATCGATGTCGATCTAGGCTAGCTGTTGTTCAATAAAGAAAAGCTTTGAAATAACTTTCCCCTCATACCTTTTAAACCAACCAATGCTTCTTGAGGGAAGATATCAGTTAAACTTTGAATAGTGTATTGTGACCATATAGTCTTTTTACTGTTCATTGATAATTTGTTGACATAATCCCAGAATAACATACCAGTTACATTACAAGGGCTGTGCTGACCCCTAAGTCCCAATATGACATTAGTAATACACAGCAACCCCATAATGATCATTACTTTGGCTCTGGATAAGCGCGTCTGTAAAATGTCTAAATGTACTTTAAACATACGTCGAAATGTAACAATATATTAATTGTTATTTTATACCCTGCCCGCAACAATATTGCAGTATGGGACTATATAAATACTGAAAGCACATGAGGTCCATCTAACAAAAACAATGACTGCCTTTTTTTATGACCAACAATGGTTTGAAAATGCATTTTCCTGGACTGCACTCCAACAACGTTCATTAGACTATCAACTCCCCCCCCCCTCCCCCCAAGGCCATAGTGTCTTCCTACACTGGTATCACCAATTAAAAACTTACCTTCACCTTTAACAGATATTTTATATTTGACTCACAACTGACATCATGGGTCCTCAGAGTGGCAGGCTAAGTTTGTGATGGACACGGTAGGAATGTGGCTTCAGGGGATATCATCTACAGGCTTGCTTCCAGCTGTAGATGCTAACAATATATGGTAGTTTGTGTGCAAGCTTTCAAGTTTATGTTTCCTTATTGTTTGTGAGGGACTGATTTTGTTTGTGTAATGTTTGCAGGTGCTTACATTGTGTATTTCCATTTTTGTGACAGCGTAGTAACTGAAAGTCTTGCAACTAGTGAAACGACAAATAATTAAACGTCTTTGTCTCTTCTTGGCCATAGGTCATAAATCAGCACTGGATTACACTTGAATTGCTTCCATAACAGTCTTTACATTGTTTTAAATGCCTGGCCAAATCGACCTGGCAACACAATTACTTCCTGCGTCAATTTCTGGCCTTGGAATTGCATTGCAAGGACAAGCTGGATGGCCAAACGTGGCATTATATTTCTTCACAGAATCCATTTGTTGGGACACACACAATTGAGATTAAGCTTGTTGCACTAAGGTAATTTTACCCCACTAAATTGGTTCTGTGTTTATTTATTTTGTTGTTTTTTCCTGTGGTAGAAATCAATGGGTGAAATAGAATCAGTCCTCTTTCTCACTGAATTCCTATTTTTCTTTCCAGGTGACCATCTAGTCATTATATAACTTTAATCTTTTTAGGAGCTTCATACAGATTGCACTAAGAAAAGTACTGGAACGTTTTGAGATGAAAAATATGTCACATATTGATGTTGTAGAAACAAACCTCCAATCATAACAGTGTTATAAAGTAAACGTTATCCAAATCCAATGCTATTTTGTGATAATTTCACTATGTTTCATAACTGTAAATAGTAATTATGTGTTGTAGTTTTACACATTTCTTGTGATCTAACTTTGATTAGACTAGGAGGTAAGCAAATGATTCCCTTGCAAACTTTTGAATATCTATGAATAGCACTGTGTGAGTGAACTCACAATGGAGTTCAATTATTTTCAATGGAGGCACTGCACCATGTATGCAATGCCAGACTCCTTGGTGTTCCTCTCCTCCACCATGCAGCAGCCTCAGGCTACGATGAGCAGTGCAGATGGAGAGAGCGATAGTGACTCTCGTCTACTCTAATGCAGACCTCGTCTGAGCCCTGATCAGTGCTTCCTGGCAAATCTATTTCACATCCCATTTCTCTCTCTCTCGCTCAGATCTCTTAATTCTGTTGCTCCTTTCTTTCTTTCATTAATTTGGTTTCTATCACTCATATTTTTTGACATGGTGAAACTCTCTCTGCCCTGCTCTTTCTCTGTCTCTCTCTCACACTCACACTCTCTCTTTTGCGTTCTCTCTAGTAGCAGGGGCTTATTGAGTGCGCTATCCACGTATTTTTGTCTGAGTAGCAGTAAAATGGGAGAGTGACCTATGAAGCAGCCCTGGTCCTTTATTGGCTCATCTAGATGTACTGGGATGACGGGCTTCAAGCTTTATTTAAACAGATGACTTCTTACTTGGGTTTCATACATCATCATGTATAGTCTCTCTGGCTTTCTCTTACAAACACTCACTCTATCTCCTTCACACGCATATACACATTCAAATACACACACTCTCGGAAGGAGAAAGCTCCATAAGGAAATGGGTTGGTCACTGGTAGTGCAATTAGACTAACAGCAATTACCCAGCAGGGTGTTGAGGCCGTGTGGAGAGTCCTGGGGAAATCCATCAAAATGCAGCTTGCCCGGTGGGCCAGTAATGAACTGGGTCTTTCCATGCTAGCTAGTACACTTCACACACACCAGCAAGTCTAATAACGATTTGCCAAGTCCTAAGGTCTAAAGTAAGGTTCCCCACGTGTGTATTTGAAGACATGGCTATAGTTCTGGAAGATTGACCACCGTAGGAGTTTTGTCCCTTCTATTGTCCATACAATTAGGTCCATAATTTAATCTTCCACTGGTAGGTTGTTACATAGCCTCCCTTAGAAATCATGTGACCAACTTAAAGCTATATTTAAATGTAGGATTTGTACTTTCACATTTCATGTTCATTCAAAATATATAGTAAGTGTACAGAAAAACCTTACAAACACTGTGTCATTGTTGAGTCTAACAGAAAGTACTGGGTTAGCTACTTTACATCACCAGCATTTTGCAAAGTCCTCACTCTGCTTGCTGTGAAAGTTAACGGTAGGTGGAACGTTGAATCATCTTTACCTATCACCAAAGCAGATTCCTTTTTTTTTTATAGAATGCTCTTAACTTTAGCTTCTTTATGGTATCAATATTTATGATTTCCATTTTTGCCAGAAAATCACTTTTCTCTGGATCCCATATGCAGGAGCCAATCTTCATTCAGAGGGAAACTGAGATGATTTATTGTCTCCCCGTGTTGCACCCTAGAGGGCTTGGTCTTGCACCGGTCAATTGTCCTTTCTCTGTTCCATCACCCATGTCTTATAGACCTGAAATGAACTGGACAGAATTTTACTGTATGTTCCAGGTGTCAATCAAAATTGGATAGAAACTGCAATTTAAATAAAGGTCCACTACCTTGGATAGATCCTTGCTCATTTGGGTATTGTTTTGTTTTACGATTCTTAGTGATATGTATTTAACATTTGTGTCCAATTATACGTAGAATAATATATCATTATATATAGAATTATTATATATTATTCAGCGTTTTCATTCGTAAACTTAAGACTGGTGGAGTTACTAATCACTTTTTAAATTCACACTATAAGAATTGATATTGTGTCCCAAAGGCAGTAATTGCTAAATAAAAGAATATCGGTTTAAATGGGCAAGACATGGGCAACTTTTCTCTTTAATACAACTTCCAAAACTAATAGAGCCCTGGCAATTAAATGTTGTAATTTTTATTATTTCCTTACCTATATGTAATGGCCATTAGGAACTTCTGTTCAATTTCTGGCCAAAGCAGGACGGTGAGCTGTGTGACAGTTATTTGTTCAATGAACACATGGCAGTGACAGTGTGTGTCCACCATCCCTGTGTGCCTGTGGGTACTGATGGCACACTGGGCTGGGAAAAGGGATTGTGGGATGCTGGAGGCTTGAAGGAAAGGTCCTGACCCATGGCTACAGTGGGGAGTTTTGTCTGGCCAAAATGTGCCAATGTCTGTTGCACACACAGTCTCCCCCTCTCACACACAAAGTCTGTCAATGTTTGTGTGACAGTTACACAAACACACAAAAAATGGGCCACACTTTAAATGAAAATAACATTAACTACCATGTAACCATGGCAGAATAACATTAACTACCATGTAACCATAGCATTATTCGGGAGCACTATTCGCCTCCCTCCTTACCAGACACCCCTCCTGTACCACCTGAGAGGCACCTCAGAGGACGTGTAGAAAACAGATGGGAGAAAAAGGGTATGACCTGTGTCTGCGGGGACAGATGTAGACCTCTCCCCCTCGCTCACCCACACACCTGTTACTCATCATGTCTGCTACAACACACATGTACCCATTCGTGGGAGTGGGGGTGTTAACACCCAGGAAATATATGTACATCCATTTTTATGTATGTATTTCTGTTACATTAAATACACAACATTTAAACCCATGCAATCCATGTACTGCACATTGTAACCTCATGCTGCCATAATTGCCTACTAAAGTGTGGGCTCAGTTTGGTTTTGTTGAATTGATTCTCCTAAGGATAGTCAGTAATAATTAAGGATTGACATGAGCTTTCTATTTACTGAAGATATTGGATCACAAAGCTAAGTAACTAATTAGTAACTAATCCAAGAACGTGAGTCAATCAGTTGTTTCATCCTTTGTTTAACTGTTGATTTGAGACCACCTAATTTTGAACCCCTTCAGGATTCTAATACATATGGATTTGATATTTATTAACATTGGTTCATTTTAGCATAATGTTTTAATCTTAGCATTCGGGTTCAGTGACTTAGAAAGTACCAAACCTCCTTCAAAAATCCACACACAGCTGTATAATATCCTCAAGAGATTTTGGTTAAGTTCGTCCTTGACACGCTCTCCACCCCATATTATGACAATCTCTTTAGTCTCACAGTGTAATTTGGCAGATATGTGACAAAATAACGACTTGTTTATGAATATGTGCTCAGAATATTTGCTGGAAAGCTTATTTAAACTGTGAGCATTCTTAAAAAAGAAATTATATTCACAACAAGGAATGATTCCTTCCATTCTGACTAAATTAAACGAAATTGCTCAATTGTAAAGCTTTGTGTGTGTATATTGATGACTATACCAGTACACATTGATGCCAATTAGTCCAAAGTACATTCAAGGAGAGATTATTTTGAACAGACCAAGTTTGTCAGGAAGTACTCTGTTTCTAACTCCTGCGTGAGAATAGTCCATAATGTGGGACAGTGCCATGCCTTGATGGAGAGAAAACAGTATGCATTTAAAGCAGCTATTATGAGAACCAAAAATGCACATACCATCAAGGGCCGGGTTTCCCAGATTCGTTAAGAAGCTCTTACATTTATGCATTTTTTCATGCATGAATGTAAAAATGTATGCATTCTCTTAACGCCAAGAACTTCTTATGAACGTTCGAAGAGCGCTCTAGAACGCTCTTAAAACGCTCTTAAGAAGCTCTTAGCGTTAAAAGCTTCTTAACGAATCTGGGAAACCCGGCCAAGGACAGTAATACATTGAAGTACAAACAGGATAAAGAAGGACAACCATACCTAAGCCTCTTGATTGGTTTTAGTGATCTTCTGAAACACCAGTGAGCCTTACCTTCTCTGACTTGCTCGTTTATTGAGGTTTCCAATACCGGTCACTGTTTAGGTCAACCACAAGGGTTAAAGGTCAAGTCATTGTCATTTTCTGCTGTTGCTTTCATATCTCTAGAATAAACATTTTACTGATAACAGATTTCCAAATGTTCAAAAGTATAAGTGTCTGTCTTGATAATAAGGTGTCTTTCCATCAATCAAGGGATGCTTGCAGATAAAATATGTTATCTGACTTCAGTGAGGCTCAAGATTATACCACAACTGCTGTCAAATCTAGTTTTTTTGTTTTGGGGTATTTTCCCTCAAGTTGTAACTGTACCTCGAGGCTTGACACAACTTACCTTTACAACACTGAAGCATTTTTCATATGCCTACTGTACAATGACAGCTAATGTGCTACTTCCAAGACATTTGGTGGACTCAGACAGCTGTCCAGATGGGCAGTTAGCCACGCTGGAGTACTGACCATGACAGTAAGCCAGCACAGTAGTGTTCTCAACACAAAATCTCTGTTCACAGGTAGTAAACTCAGGCGCTGAAGCTCCACACAGGACAGAACCCCGACACATCTATTCTCCCCGCAGATAAGCCTGTGTATCTCAACCATATCTAACTGGGCCAATTGTGAGCATAGGAAGAGGATCAGAATGGTTTTGGTTATAAAGTAATCTATTACTTCCTTTGCAGAGTTCACAGCAAACGCAACCCCAAGTATCCTGTCACACATCTTGCAAACAAACCTGGTAACCGTTACTGCTGTGTCGTTTAAAAAGGGCCTGTTCATCTATCAAATTTTTCACCAAGCTTCCGTGGCTATTAAATGACATTAATGTACATTTTTTATAAACGTCCCAGAGAAATTATTGATCTTTTTGTTTGATGTTTTTGATTAGTTCTTTGTCCTGAGTTGCCTCCAAGTTAGGAACTTGAGAAAGAAAGCTGAAAGTACATGTGATGCATAAAATAATGGTTGGCTTTTATACTGAATCTATGATTCTGCCCAACTATATTTTCTTAGTTTCCCTGTCATAAAGGAACATGACATGATGAGCCATCCATCAGCCAGAGAGGATGATGGGTAATAGAGTATTTGGTGCTAGTGTATAGCAGCTATGATGGAAGGAGGTGAAGGCTGTCAGGGTCACCCCCCCACACACACACACATTTGCATTGTTTTTTCTTACAATCCCCACTGTTTTCTCTTCTTAGTTCCTAACCCTTTCTTACCTTCCATATATTCCCTTTTTTATATTTATTGTTTTATTTTTTCTACCATCAACTTTCCCTAACTCACTTCTATTATTTCCCTTCATTCCTGACAGGGTTCATTGAGACCTGAGTATACCAGGTGATGTCTCTAAAAATGATGTTCTAGACTTCAGCTGATGCACACAGACAGGGAGAAAAAAAGGAGATGTGAGAGAGAAGGAATGAATGTGAGAGGGAGACAGGGAATTCACTCATTGATGTGTCAATGTCACCCTGTGCAGTATGACCATTTTGTCATGGAGCAACAATACTCACACTGAAACTCTCACAATTTCAGCTCTGGTTGTGCTGCTTACATAAAAAAATATACATGAAAGTTTCATGTAGTTTCATGTGTTATTTTTTACATGTATTCACATAGAGCATAGAATTTCTATTGTGAATGCATTGACACGTCTCAAATCCCTCATTGCTGTCTTCACTGGGACACAATGAAAGTACTGAGAAAAGACCCCAGATTCTCAGAACCTCCAAATACTCCCTACTGTGGTGATTGAACAACAGTGACATTTCCACACAGAAAAATTCCTTCAAAATAAATGGCAGGGATAGAAAAAGTAGACATTAAACTTTCTGGATGCTTAGCTGAAATAATTAGTTGGTGAGTGATGACGGTGATAACAGTTTCACAGAGGGGGGTCAATGCAACATTTGGTTCACAGCACGATTCACACAGGAAAAGATGATGCTGGGATGCCTTATCCTAGGAGTGTTAAGCGATGAAGCCCTTTCTAATACATTAATCTCTTTGAAGCAGACACCTGTTAGCCGTCAGGTTCACTGAGAGAATGGATGGCTATGACCAGCAAGGTACCCAGCGTGGCTGTAACCTTGCTCTACTTCATTTCTGCCCGGATCTTGAATGAAAAGTGAGATAAACAAGAGAAATCTATTCCTCCGGCTCTGTTCTTGGTCTACTCATTACTTCCCATTATATTTTGTTATATTTCTACAACATTGTTCATGAAGGGGAATCCTTCACATCTGTGTGGGAATAGCTGAAGCCATCTCAGCAACATCCTGCAGTGACGCTGGCTGCCCTTAATATAACAATAGAGAAAACTTGAGGAAAGAAGTGAACTAGAGTAATAGAAACTCTTAGAAAACACAAAGAAAGAATTGTGAAGTGTCACAATAAAATTACGAATCGAATCAAATCACACCTTGCAGTTAATGACAACTTAGAGAGCTAACTCAATTGAAGTTCCACGCACAAAACATTTTCAACTTCAACTGGATTATCCAAATTAGAGGATAGTGTATTTACACAAAGAAGCCCCATGGCATTCATGACTTTACAGAACGGGCCAGAGAGAGAGTAAAGAAGAGCGAGAGCGTAAAGCAGAGAGAGAGAGATGCATTCCTTAATGCACTCACTGTAAAGCCCTTTTATCAGTTTAGTGCAGCTGCTGCAAAGCTCAGGGGAACTCTATGATGTGAATGTGTCAATCTAATCATTGATTCAGGGTGCCAGGTAATCCATCTGACGAGGAGATTAGCGGATCAGCTCTAGCCCCAGGCTGATGGCCATGAACAAGATGGCCGCACTAATCCCAAAAGCATGAAGTGCTATAGACTGGAACAAGGACAGGAGTCTCTTTCTTCACCCACAATAAAACTATACTCCAATACTCAGAAAAAACATCTTTAGAAGTTTTTGGTGTCCAAGTTTAAGGTTAAACATACCAACCTAATTCCTTTAGTTCCTCAGAAGGATAAATGAAATAGCTGGAATACTGAAAAAGGAGGGGCTTGTAGTCTGGCATGCAGGGTAACTACACCCAGGTGTAGAGAAGCTGTCATCAAGGTCATAGTAAACAGAGGTGTCCAAGGGATTGTGGGTCAGCAGCATTGGAGGGCTGGGAAAAAAGCCCAGACACCACAAAGTACATACTCTGGTTATTCTCTTTTTCCTCTCAACTGATCATCACTGATGTCTCTTTTTTCATTATAAGCAAAGTAAAAGCAATCTCTGCTTTCAACTTTACTGAAGCCATTGGGAAACCACTTGGGAGAAGAGCTATGAGTTTGTTTTATGTCTTAAAATGCCTCACACAAACGTTTGTGTTCATTAGTCTACAGCCGTAGCCTTCCTCATCTCGTCATCAGGATCCAGAGTCCAATCTATCAGGTTACTGTGGTGCTGTCAAATGTCACTTTTACTGGTCCTGTGTTTCATTACAACACCCATAGCTCCCATACAACCAGTCTGGCTGTGGAACAAACTATGCGTACACACAAACTCAGACACACACACTCATTCTTGGACATACACAATACACAAGGCCCTTGTGAAAAGTGACATGTTGTGTAATGCAGATAGTTGCATTGGGGGCAATGTTCTCTGGCAGAGTGGACGTGTTCGTACGACTGTGTGTTATTGTTGGAAGCCAAAGGCTGAGCAGGGTCAAGGCCACCGCATAGCACCTCATCAGTCAACCTCCCCAAGCCCCCAAGCCCAACCAGCGGAGCGTTTGTTTGAATTTGGCTCTGTGCCCCCGCTTGAGTTACACCCAGATGGTTGATGGGACGCAAAGAGACAGGCCCCACTCGCCCGGTCGCACGGCTCAGATTTCGAAAGCTCCACAGTCACTTCTCGTGACAGCCCGCAAGGATCTCCTTGAAAGCAAAAAAACCTTCTGGTTCTCCTGTTAATGCAGTGTATTGTTTTGAGTTCACTGCACAAGGTCGCAGAGATGTGGTCTGGCTCGATTTATTGTGCTGGTGCTGCACCTAGCTCCAGATGGCTACATAGCCCAGAACTGGCTCGCTTGGACGTCGAAAGCAAAACCAACTCAGAAAAACAGCTGGCACAATACTCCGCCAGGGCTAGGGCACTGTTTATAATGTTGCAAGTGTTCCCATATGCTTTTTTGTTTGGAATTCCTCTATTTATGTGTTTTGCTGTTTATTCCAATGGTTGTTTATAGACCTTCTTTAGACCTCAGCTGTTGTGTTTAGTCAGTTTTACTTTCGCTCAAACAAATACCATTACCATGATTGTCCATGTCAGCCACTGTCACATTTGAGTGAGTCGAAGTGAACATTTTCGGTTGAAAGTCATGTTATGTGAATATCTAGTTTTAGAGTGAACATGTTTTGCCATGGCTGCAGTTGAAAACCTCTTGAAGTGTTCAGACTCTACAATCTCATGTTGGGCAAAGCAACTTTATGGTAGCCAACTACACAACTGTTTGAGCAACAGGATCAAAATACTCAGAAGGCAACAGCTTTTATTATAAAGTAACAATTCTTAGTTAAGCACATTTTGATTTGAGTCTATGTGAATAGATTTTTTTCTTCCATAGTAGGAAAGTAGACATAAATAGAAAAACCAAAGACTATTTTGCCACTATTAAAATATTTATGTAAAAAAGTGCAATTCCATAAAGAAAACAAAAGAGACTTGTGTACTCATACTGTAGTCCAGTGTGTATTTGGACAATGACAGTGCTGGAGTACTGCGCCAAAACAACACAAATTGCGTCACTGTCTATCTTATGAACCTCCCTGTGTACTGTTCCACCACATCCCTCACTTAAGAGGTTCTCCATGACCATCCGTGGTTTATCATGAGTAATCACAGTCACACCATTAACATGCAGTCTCCACCATGTCATTGTAACAGACACATGGTGATAGCTGGTCCAGGCTATGTATGTTTTACCTTCATACATTAGCAGGAAATTACACTGGTCCCTCACAGCCCCATTCATCATGACTGTCTCCAGTGTTTTGCTGTAGAGCCCTATCTGGGAAACAAATAGTTCTGTCGACAAGATGAACAACACCACTGACCAATCCAAGCTCTACCCCCAATCTCTCTCAGTAACAGCTTCACTACACTGAAGTGTGCTGACATTTTCTGTTAGTTGATGATGGAGTAGAGCAGTGCTTCTTAAACTTTTTTATGCTGGGGATCAGCAAGGCATTACATTTTTACTCTGGGGATTACTTAAACAACCTGTGTGTCTACATTTTAGTTAGCTATGCTGCTATGTTGGAACACTTTCACAATCTTCTGTCAAGTTAGTTATTTTATAGGTAGGATTGTGCTAATATGAATGAGTACTGAATGAGTTTTATGGTTGTTTTGTCATGTCCCTAGGCTGGACCTGCCCTTTTTGTTTTCTATCTGTCTGTTCTTTGTCTGTCGGTCCCTTTTGATTTTCATTGCAGGCTCCTGCATTCCTGTCCACACGCTCTGTGTTAACTACTCACATCTGCGGATCATTACTCATCACCTCATCTGGATATCAACCCCGGTTCCACATCCACTCTTCGCCAGTTCAACGTCGTTATTGTCCACGTTAGTCGGCCGTCGTATCTGACCGTGGCCCACAGTTCACATCACAGGTCTGGAGGGCTTTCTGCAGAGCCATGGGGTCAACAGTCAGCCTGTCCTCGGGTCACCACCCCCGAACCAACGGCCAGACAACGAGTCAACCAGGAAATGGAGGCTGCTCTCCGCAGTGTGTGCTCCTTCAAACCCACGTCCTGGAGCTCTTACATGCCCTGGGTGAAGTATGTACACAACTCCCTAATCAGCACCTCCTCCGGTTTGTCACCGTCTCACTACTCCCTGGGCTACCAGCCACCTCTGTTTCCGCACCAAGAGGAGGAGATATTGGTTCCCTCGGTCCAGGTCCATGTACGCCGCTGCCAGCGAGTGTGGAGGAAAGCCTGTTATGCCCTGCTGCGCACCTCTGCCACCACCAAACCCCGAGCAGACCGCCGACGGGTCTCTGCCTACTGAGAAATAAACATGATACAGAACAAAGGGCAAACGCTACACGGCCATCGGTAAAGAAACAAAGAATAAGACTTCACAACGAGGTCAGAGACAGATCAGCTTATATAGCCATCCTAATGAGTCAACACAAAACAGATGTGTCTAATATTTCGGTGACGCAGATCGGCGCTCAGACACCGTGTGAACCGTGACACTATAAAGCAAACTGTTGAGCGTTAAACTACATAACCTTTTTGAAAACATAATGTACAGTCTTCACTACACAAGTGTGTGCATGCTAGTCAGAATGTGCTTATTACATTATTTGCACAATTATTTGTTTAAAATGGTTAACTGTCTGATTCATGCAACTCATTTGACATGAACAAATTTACTGTGATGGCATTGTGATGTAAGTATAAATGGCTCAGGATATAAGGTGTTGGATAATATTGTACTATACATTATGTGAATATTCAATATAAGACAAATCATTTGTTTTTCATGTAATAAAAGACTAACGGCTCTACCTTCAACTGGGGCCAGTTGGGCCATTTGCAGAGACAATTTTAGCTTTTAGACCTTTATGGATTCAAGTCATTATGCTGACGGTTTTTCAAATGGATGAAACTGTTTAGTTCTAGAGATTGTGAATTGAAACCTTTTTGGATGGTTACACTTTATATCCGGATGTTTCTTTAACAAAACATTTCCCACACACCATCTGATATTAATAAGATAGTGTCTGTCACCACAGACCCTAACTGAGGAACAAATTATCGTCAAATGCTAATTAGCTTATGATTGCATCAGTGAGGATACATCTGCCTTAAATAACATGATTTGCCACCCTATTGGATAAATGATTGGGATCAACACAGCATAGGCAACTGATTTTTTTATTAGCAAATGGTTGAGGCTTTTGATTGATGGCACCCATAATGTCAAATCTAATTGATGGGTGGCAGAGCTACATTTTTGTTTTTTTGTGCCTTAATTTGCTCATAGTATGACCTCATAGTATGAACTTCTTTTCTTCTACTCTTTTCAACTGTAACACGCATCATGCATCAAAACAAAATAACAGTCACCACACCATATTATTATGGTCAGATACAGTCACGACCTGGTGAAATATGGTATTTTGTGCCATGGATTATTTATATGGTTGAGGAATAGATGACAGGTAATCATATCGTTTTCTCATATATTTTTACTTATATTGTATAAAAGAGTGATGTATAATGTTAATAAGATTTGATATGATGGTTGAGCTTCTATGTGCATGATGTAAAACAAAAGTCCCCAGGGTGAACTGTATCTGTAGAATCCTCACAGTGTGAGAGGAATGCTTGCATAGATTTGTTGAAAGACAAATCGTTGTCAGATACATCAAAATACAATGCTATTTTGTATCTATGGCATTAATTCAAACAGGATTAAATGGGATTACTTTTTAAAACAACGTGTAAGTAGATAATCTGTATGAAAACATCACACCTACCATGGAAAGACAATTTAGAATTTGCAGCACATTCATGACTCTGGTAATTGAGAACACATTATTTGACCAGTTTGTAGACTGTAAGGAAAAACGCATTTTCATCAATGTTTAACATTGCGCTGTGTTTTCTGGGCTGCACGTTTTGCATTTGTATCTCAGACAATCATCTCCGGCTGAAAGGAACAGACGCAAGCGGCTGTGCCTCCATGGGTCCAGTCCCTCCTGCCTATCCCTGGCATGGTTGTTGGTGCCATGGCTGTTTGCCTTGGCATGCCGCATGGCATTTCCCTGGCAGGACCAGGAAAGGCGACTGCATGGTGTGATGTGGCCAGTTGGGTCTTATCCGATTATTGAAGTAGTCCCCCTTTGCGAATGGCTGTTCCACCTGTTCAGAGGGACCGGGGGTGCTTTACTAGTGGGTCTTCCATATGTCGTCCAGATTCAGACCATCTATTGAATCTAATCCAACAAATTACATTTCTCCATCAATACCAGGCTTTAAGGGCTATTTCTACCTAACTCAAAACTATTTATATACAATATTTAAGATTTAAAAAATTGGTATGCATCTAAAGTTTCTTCTTTGTATTATGTATTGAAATACCAAGATCCACTCAAGAAAAGGGTGAAAAGTACACACCAGATAATTTTTCTTTCTTTCTGTAAATCTTTCTTTCTTTCAAAAAAATGTACTTCTGTACAGGGCATTGATGTATTTTACAGTAACTCCTCCCCACCTTATGTTGGATCCATGGTACTTTTGTCCTGAAGATACAGTAATTATAATAGGACTTTGTGTAATATCATAGTGTTTATATATTCAACATGATCATACATTTTGGAACAGTCTCTCACATTGTCAAGCCCCCACCATAGCATGTTGAAATATTCTCTTTATGGTTCCCATTAAAGTCTAAACTGAATTTCTATCATCTCTTTTATGGTGACTTATGTTTGGAACTCTAAGTGGGACCTCAATAATTGAAAATATGCATGGTATGAATAAGCAATAATGAATCTTAAACATGCCTAATGTTTTGATAGCACTTTTCTTTATTGCCGCTGGTGTCATTTCTGAGTCACATGGAGCTATTTTGTCAAGATCACCTGACTACACAGAGAGGTGAGTAACTGTACCAAAACACTACAACTTATTAGACAAAAACCAAGTTGGAATCCTACTCCTGCACTTTTCTACACAGTAGAGAGCCAAAGGCAAAAAATATATATATTTAGTAATGTAGCAATTAAAGAAATCTAGGCCTCTAGAACAATTGAACTGGTTGCAAATGATAAAATAGACCTACAGCACATTGATATTGTCAAGACCATTCTCGGTACATGTCCTGTACAAAACATTAACCATAAGCATAGACCCCTACTTGTGTTTAATAATATACCATGTACCACGCCACATATTAAGTACTGCCTGTGTGTGTGTGTGTGCGGGTGTGAGCCTTTATGTCTGCAGTGAATCACCATCAGTACTATCACTGTCACTTTCCCTGGAGTCGTGAGAGCCGCAGTACGCCACAACACAAACCTGCTGATTTATGCAGCTGTTGCTGTAACACTTTAATTGCATAATCACACATGGATTTGAATGCTGTGTAGTATCACACCAAATCCATTCATTCACAGCCCATGTGATAATCATGTGTGGTATAGTGCCACAATCCTCCCGCCTAGCCCACAACACCCTCCACCCTGTCTTCCCTACATGATTCCCAATTGGTATTCATTGTTGGTCTGCCTATCGCTAGTCACTGAATAATCTGTCCCATGATGCTTAGCTAGTGGGGTAGGGTACGCTTGACTGTGCACTCTGATTGGGCGTCGGCAGTGATCGCTGTGGTAATGACCCGTGCTCCGAGGTGTTGGAGAAGCAGATTTGGAGGCGCTACCTTGTTAACAAGGAGCCATGCGGAGACATACTCTGAGCAGTGGTATTCAGGGATGTGTTACCTCAAGCAAGGGCAGTGGGTGATGTGCATCTCGCTCCATCCTGCTACAACCGACATACAGTAGACAAAGCATCTCAGCCCTCATGTGAAGTGGGATCACTAGGATTCTTCTGCAATAAGTCTACCAGAAAACCTGAAAATGCAGGTCAGTGAGTAGTGGTTGTACATTTCCAAAGCGTCTCAATGCAAGATTATTAGTCCAGAATCCATATTGTCTTGTTAATGCAAAATGTTTGTAAATGCACAGCCCTGATCCTAAATTAGTGCAGTTCTGAGAGACACTCTGAGAATACAAAGGCTGTCTTTACCCATATCTACTGTACCACATGGTGCCTCTCAAGAGGGTGATATGGAAGGGATACTAATATTAAATCAATAGACTGTACCTTATTTTACCATAGTTGTGCATGACTCCTGACGTTTCCCTGACACTGACACACTCACACAGCTAATGCTGAGGTGTTTTGTGAAACCACCCCAACTTTTCAATCCGTAAATGGGAATGCCTTTTGACTTACAATAGCTTGACTGCCCTCAAAAATTGTGTGCGGAACATCATATTTTCCTTAGAAGAACAGAAATTGATGGCTATACTGATATACTAACAGCAGCACCCTATCTCCAACCTTCTACATTCAGAGCGTATTCTCCAAGGACTGTGTTCAAGATATAACGTCAGGATAGACAAATCGGCTTCTTATGCCGACGCATCCTGATTACAGGGCAAGAATAAACAACAGTTGAAAGGGGAAGTTGGGGGCATGCCAGTGTAGATGCATTGTAATGGACGACAGGGGATTAATGCATTCATTTCTTTAATTATTCCTGCCTGACATGTCGCTTTCATGTGGCATGCAAGTCTGGTTCGATGCAAGGTTGTGGGACCCTGTGAAAACAATTCAATTCATCTGGAAAATCAGATTAGTGGTTTTTGAGATGTACTTGTGTTATTGTGCTAGCCTGAAATGAGTTTGTGGAACTTATTGATTGGCTGTGCTTAAATCCAAGGACCTTAGGAAAGCTTGCAAGTAAATGGTTGTTGTCACTGTCATGGGGTTATGGACTATAAACTACATGGTGGGAAACCCTCTCAGCATTTTCAGTAATCAGGAATGTCAGTAAATTGATACATTTGAGTCAGGTGGCTGAGCGGTTACGGAATCGGGCTCGTAATCGGAAGGTTGCCAGTTCGATTCCTGGCCTGTGCCAAATGACGTTGTGTCCTAAGGTAAGGCACTTCACCCTACTTGCCTCGGGGGGAATGTCCCTGTACTTACTATAAGTTGCTATGGATAAGAGCGTCTGCTAAATGACTAAAAGTAATGTAAATGTAATTTGAGGATAAGTGGGGAACCTCATGTCCAGCTTGACTTCAGTCATTAGTTTAAATAGTGATCTGGAAGAAGACGGCAAGCTTTTACTTTACCAAAAGTCTGATCTACTGACTCATCTGAATTCATCAAATTAAATAAATACTTAGACCTGGTATACACATGGACATAGCTTGAAACTTAACACAATTGAAGGAGAATGGCATTCATATGATACAAAGGGGTCCAACAGTTATTTATTCTCTGTTACTCCCACTGCAGCATTCATGCACATTTAGACAGATGTGGATGGCACAGAAGAAAAGATGAATATTCTCCCTGTAATCGTTTCAGTCTGTTCTGCCTGAGCAGATTGCTGGTACTTTGTTTCCCTGTTGGAGCTTTCTGTATTTTTCCTCCCCCGCCCCCCACCCTCCCCCTCCCTCTCCTTCTCCCTCTCCCTCTCCCTCTCTCTCTCTCTCTCTCTCTCTCTCTCTCTCTCTCTCTCTCTTTCTCTCTCTCTCTCTCTCCCTCTGTCTCTTACTGCCATTATTGCAATATGGCAGCCTCCATTTCATTGTCAGTCTGGGCAGCTCTGCTTCATGGATGTAACTCATTTAACTGTGCAGAAAACCCACAGACCCCACTCCCCTGTAAAACAAGAATGGTCATCCATCACAGATAAAACATTACAGTCCATGCATGTGGCCAGGGAAAACTGCTTATCTTTAAAATGTGGGATAAGAAAGACAAACGTGGTAGCAGAACTGACTGGCCTTATCAAAATTAAACACTTACTGAAACCCATGTTGTATTTGTCAGAGTTAAATTGTGATTTGGAATTTTAAACACTTTGTTTTCTTTTGTTCTTCATGCTGGAAGTAAGTAGAGGCATTATTTAATCTCCATTTTGTATTCTTTGGCTGTCCCTTATAAGCCCCTTTAAGCAAATGTAGTCACTGTTGATTAAGAGAGTCCCTTAATGTGGCCACAGTGATTCTAACAACATTGGCCGACCTCCGGCAGGAAGAAAATCCTTAACCACAAGAGCCGGAGCTGGTATGAGGAGGGGGGTTGTACATTTTGGGTTGTTAGTCAAAATCTTATGTGTTTCCCAGACTGTCTTTGAGTGACTTAAACTCTGTGGTGTTGATTAAAAATCTAGAAAGCCATTTTATTCAGCACAACTCTGTAAAATCGCTTCTGGAGTAAGGGAGCACAGCAAATGTGTCAATATTTGTGTTTAAAGTTTGAAGGTTGTTCACACATTTCCAATCTCAAAGGATGTTTTGATAATAACGCCAGTTCATGTGTCGTGAAACTTCACAGGGTCTGCTCTGTGATCTGGCTAACTAGCATTACTGCTCTGTATTTCTTCCCCCCAGATATGGTTGTTTCAACAGCAGCAGCCTGAAAATCTCTTAATATTTGCTTGTTACAGAAATAAATTCCAGTGGCTGCACAGCTGGTCTTCGTAAACACATATTTCAGTGGTTAATTCAGAGAGGATCAGAGCTGAGCAATGCACAGAGCGCTGAGTATTCATTTTGAAGCCTGTGTTTACGTTGCTTGGTTTGTTGGCCTTGCATCTTCAACCTCCTGCTTCCTGCTGGGATGGTAAGTGAGCCTTCCTTTTGGCAAGACAGCTCAAAGGAGGGGTGGGCAAACCGGGCTCTGTACTCTCAACACTGCGTCATCATCTGCACTCAAACCCTTTAAGATGTCATTTTTGACAAATTACGCCTTTTCCAGACCAAATTTCTCTTCCACATGCTTTATCTGCCTTCAAGTATATCGAAGATTATACGTAACCACAGTCTTTGAAGTGTTAAGAGCGGACAATTTCTGCAAATGACCCTGACCCTTAGATTTGATACTCTCCCCCCAGTGAAATTCCCAAACACGTACAACTGTATTGAATGTATTTATTGACATTTTATTGACATTTCAGCATCCAGCCCTGTCACATAGGACTCCCCAAGGTTTGTGGATCTTAAGCCTTAGAGCAGGTAAAAGAAAACATTTTACCTTGCTTTTTGTCTTCCTTACAGAACATCCAGAAACTAAACTCAAATGCTGCAAAAATATCCATGAAATACTTCTGCATATTGCAGAAGTTTTCCCATTTTATGTTTGTTTTAGACATTGTGATACATTTCACTGTTTCTGTCAAGATGAGCCACAGTAAGCAGAAAGGGTTAGAAAAACAAATGATGCAAGTCTTGGATTTGTCGTGCAATTTCATTGCTTTCTTTGATACAAAACAAATTCTACTTCACAACTTTTGCTTGCCACATAGACTGTGTTTCACCCTGTCTGAAAATCTCAGTTTACCCTTGAATGATGTCCAATAAGTCTCTTCCGCACACTATTCCAATGTGCTTGTAGCTTTACAAGATAGAAACCACTTTCAAATCAATTTTTTTCAATAGTCCTACAGTATTTAGACCAGTTTTATTAATTCACAATGGAAATTTCATTGAATTCCAATAATGTTCCAGTTAATTACAAATGTGAGACCCATTCAAATCTCAATTTCATTTTTTAGGTTTCATGGGTGTCAATTCACGATGAGAAACTTTGTGACATTTCATGGATGAATTCCAATAGGAATCCCATGAAATCTCATGTTATCTGAATGAGTCTCGCCTCTGTTAACCTGCCTTTTAAATTACCAGTACTGTCCTGTCACAATGGTAGACTTAGGTGTGCAGTTAATCTCTTCTGAATGTCCAAAATCAGATAATTTAAAACGTACTTTGCTCGTTCAGCAGGTGGTTAGATTAACATTGATTAGATTAGAGAAAAATTGATATAGACACATTGACGACATAGAGGCAGAAGAAACAATGCCCTTAGAACTCACCAGAAAAGAAAAAGGACAAAGACACCACAGAAACCTGAGGTGCATGGACCAATGTCATAGAAAGATCCAGAATCAGGATTAAGAGTTTTGTCTTTTTGGAGAGCACTGAGCAGTACGACCTGTATGTGATTGATGCCATGTTCTCTGCTGTGTTGTACACCAGTAGAGTATTTTGTTTATTAAACTTCATTGGAACCATTACAGACTTTTTGCAAGCCAAGATGTCACAAAGAATGTTGACCCTAAATGGTCAGTATGTTTTTTTAAATATTGACACTAGACACACAGAGTTCCATTCTACTAGAAGATTTGGTTGTCCCTGGTCTGACAGGATCAGAAAGGTTCTGATTGATCTAAACAATTGATAAACAGCAGTGAAAGTGATAGCACTAGGCAAAAGAGATTAATTAACTTAACTCCAGTTCCTTACTTTTACAGATCAGTTTAAAATAGAAAAATACTTCAATGTGTGTTGTCATACTATTGGTCTATCATTCCACTTCTCTGAGAACATCCACTGTGGGTTCCAGAGGTCAACCTGTGCAGTAGCCCAGACTGTGTCCTGTGTTCTTCCTGTAGCACAGCATTTGATATGAGTGAACGTCAAAGACGAGGTAATTAGAATAATGATTACCAGTGAAACAGCTAAGAGAGAGTATAAGAGAGAAACTGCTGACATGTGAGGTTCAGGTGTGCCAGGTCTGAAAATGTGCCAGTGTAAGCACATGTATCGTGGGGTGTCTCGGAGTACCATGGTTCTTGCTGAAGTAAGTATGTACTGTGCACTGGTAGGTGAGATTGCTCTGTGAGGCGATACACTGCCATCTTTACCCAGGGGTGTTGGCTAGGAGTCCCACAACAGCTGTTTGTCTGAAAGGTTCAAGCTTGAGACAACTACACGCTTTCTGTATTTCTTTATTTTTCTCTTTACCCTCTAATTAACTAATTCACACACAAACCTGAACTCCTAGGACAACTTCCATTCACAGTCCTATTTCTCTGAATGGCAGCTCAATGACAATAGTTGGTAGTACAGGTTCAGTTCAGTCAAATTCATCCACCTGTCATCTCAGCCTCTGGTCATTACTCTCTCTAGTTCCAGTTTTTGATCAATATCAGCAATAAGAAGAAACAACCTACAGTTTTCTTGACCAGTGAATTAGGTAAAGTACTCATACATGTCTGTCCTACCCCTTGACAGGTGCTGACAGTCACAGACTGTTTAACATGAGTTAATGGACATCTGATTCATAATGCCACGCCATGTCCTGCTTAATCTGTTTTGGAACAATAAGATCCATGCACCATGTTCGCCTTTCTGATTTTGTCATTGGTTTAACATACTGTCCATATCTTTTTTTAAATATATATATTTACTGTATATATTGTATTAGCCCCAAATATAAAGATTATGATGCAGTTAACCATTTTATACTTATATTTCTAGTTACCATCATATTTTTATAGTTTATAGTTTTAACATTATTGTTTGTTCTATCGATTTGATATAAAAGATATCCAGATGAATAGTTGATCATTCTGAAACACTCCTTTTAGTTGATGACTCGGTCTCGCTGCAATAAGACTTTGTTCAAATGATATTGCATATGTCCTCTACATTTGCTCAAAATGGATGGCAGAATGACGAAACCCACTCTAAAGGCACTTTCATAAATGTGAAGTGATTATGATTATGCTTTCTTTAATGCCACACATTTACCGTACTGTTAAGGGTTATTTCACCTTAAGGGGATGAAAACATTAAACTGTTTTAAAATAGTATCCTTAATCAACGGCCAAAGAGAAGATATGAAAAGCAGTCATAGAGCACTAATCTCACAGCTCAACTTCTATCAGAAGTTAAATTTATTTGAGATGATATTGTGTATACATTCCGCATAATGTTCTATATGAAGACCACTTCATATGTGAGAGAGTAGAGCTGTGGGATTAAGTCCAACCTTTTATTAATCTGGGGAATTATTATTCCAAGGCCGTACACTACAAGGAGGTGTATAAAACCTAAAGCATCAGTGGTAAATATCGTGCTGATACGCAATTTACAGATATGCAACACACAACAAAGTGGAATGAAAAGGTTCAAGACAAATTTATAAATACATTATCAAATGTTAGTATATGAAGAAACTCTGCACATCTACATTTTTTTTAGGAGGTTTAACGTTTAACAATTATAAAACTAACAAATTATAAGATGCAATGATGACAGTGGAACAGATAATGCCTCTATTTCCTATCAATGAATATTCAGATACCTTCTCAGATTTTCTTATCAGACTTATAATTTCAAGTCTGCACTCAGCTTTTGGTCATGGATGTAGATCGCATATTGAAGGTGATGAACTGTCTGGCATCTCCAGCTCTGTGCACCGATTTTGGCTGAAGGACCCTGCTATTATACTATATGGTTCAGCGGGCAGGAGAAGCCTTGCTTGAAATGAATGTGGAGCATTGGGTTCATACCGCAGTCACTATTACATTTTTTCTTCAAAAGCCAACCTTTTTCAATCCAAACTGAATGAAACCAAGCTCATTTTGAACCATTCAAAATTTTAATTGAGTGCATATTGGATGGCTACACAATGGTTTAACAGCCCAAATATGGTAACTGACAAGTGACTATCTACAGAAGGAGTTTTACATATATATATTTTTAAATGTTATTACATTATGCACAAAAGAAGTAGTACAAAATAAATATGTTACATGTTAATATTATTGGATGCTTGATATGTCTTAAAACCTATGTGGGATTAGTGCTACCAACGTAAACATTTAATGCTTTTTAATTTGTTCGAAGGTTCGATACATTTGTTTGCCCATTAAGAAACAAGTTACATGTCAGGCTGTTTAATATTTCTATAGACTACGGTAAGTACAATTCTATGTAGTTCGTTATTCTGAAAGAATTAAAAATGAATTGGTTTGCAGATTATTCCCAGTGAGTTACAAGTGCTTTTGGATGTACCTTTGAAATCTTCTGAAAGTCCGACACCATATTTTAGGTTTTACCTAAACAAGCAGACACAATCCAGAGTTCCGTGGAACTCCACACCCTGTTTTCCGGGGACCCAGAATTCCAGCCCTTCCACGCTGCTATTACGTTCCGTTCGCAAGCAGGAGCTGGCAGTGGTGTTGATTCCTCTTTCAATCGGACCTTGATATATCTTTTCAACTGTCCTTGTAATAAAGTCGAACGCATTTGATTTTAATTGGAATATCTTGAAGCAGTGCGTAGGCTAATCGTCGTTTCCTAACATTTTCGCGGTCTGTGTCTGGGGCAATGGTGTGACTTTAGTTTTCCTTCAATCTTCTCCACCAAGTTGAGAAAACATTTTAACCTGCGGTCTCTCCATAATTCGAGCTCACGAGCCAGCTACATGTTTCATCCGGCCAGTTTCAAAAGTAGCTGGTTGCGGATGTTTTTTACCCATTTCTTAGGGAAGCATTAAACTTCTTCATTTGTCTTTGGGAGTGTGAGTCTATCGAAGGAGGTGGTCGAGGATATAAAACACGGATTTCTTCGGGTTTCTTGAAGCCTGCAAACATTTGTTTTTGAAAAGTGATGGCCGAGCGGGGAGCACGGTCGCTCCTCTCTCTCCTCTGTCTCACCTTCTTCTACCCTGCGACCACATACACAAGACATGCCGACAAAGGTAAGCTATAGATTCGCTACCTGTAGGCTACACTATGGTATAACAGTTAACACGTTTTTACAATGGTAGTTACGATGTATCACGTTCGACAAAGGAACGAGACATTGCAAAGCCCTGGAATGTAGTCTTCTAGAAACAGACATGAAGCATCGACTTGTAGCGCATAGGTCTCAGGCAATAGGAAGCTTATCCGGTAACCTTTTCGACAAAGGACTGAGACTTTAGCACTATTCAAGTATAACATTGGCTTGGCTACTCTGCACATCACAAACTAATCTAATCGTAATTGGTTTGACATTTAGGCATTTTGTAGGTAAAGCTAGAAGACCGACTGTCCATCTTTTTAGAATCAGTTTTGTGCTGTGATTTGTATTTGCAGTATTATTCTCCATATTGGTCTCGTGGTGGCAGAAAGGGTCTAAAATGTTGTTTTTCAGCTTTTACACATGGATTTGGAAATAATTCCCAGACCCCAGTTCAAATACCTACTTCTGCGCTGAGTACAAAACAATATTGTATCTGTATGCAAAGTGGAATATCATATATTGATTTAGTACAGGTTTTTTCTTAGGTAACCGTTACTGTCTTGAAATGGCAACCGATGGTAAGAACTTTGATCTAGAAAACCACAAACCTAATGACACTCACTTGAGCTTTCTGTCAAGCAATGCATTAGCATCATCAGTCCACAAGACATCTCATTACCTGGGTGTCAATACATGCTTAGCTGATGGATAATCAGTAGGCCTACACAATGAATTTGCTGCTGCATCTAGCTAATTGTGTTGAAAACTTTAGTGTGAGTCTTATGAAACCAAGTTGGATGCCACCTAGATTTGGTAGTAGTCTGGTCTTTGTTAATACAATAGTCAACTGAGGTGAAGGCACTTTCCTTCCTATTACAACCTAAACTTGAATCATTTTAGGTGCTGAGGTCAGGACACTGAGTCCATTGGCAAGCTTTAATGAGGATAAAGCACATGCCTTTATCAACTGCTGATCACCACAAATTCACCCCATTCATTGCCTTTCACAAAGATCTACTCTTTACATGTCCCCTGCCAACAGTGTGTAGCCTATTGCTTGGGAAGGAATAGGCTGTGGTTGTGCAACTGCATACAATTTACAGCAATAAACAATGTTGTGAAAAGCAGAAATGCCCGTAATGCTTTTCAAGCTTGTTTTTAAGATGTTGAAAAGATGGAGGGGGCCTCATCTAGCTTTTGGGCTCTCTTGCGTGAGGAAGGTGATGAAAGAGCCTCTCCTGCATGAAAAGCACTCTGCAGTGGTGGAAGGGAAGGCGAGTGAAAAAAGCCCCTCCTAGGCTTTGCTGGAGTTCAGTACAAAAGAGAGAGATGGGGGTAGGGTGGAACGGCCCGACTCTGTCTGGAAAGTAATAAAACCAGGAGATTAAGGGGAGCGGGGAGTTCCTTTGGGAGCTCTGATTGATTCCAGAGAATTGGACTGGGACCTACATGCAGGAGAGAGTCTCAAATTACTAATTGTGGGGTCCCCACTCACTGAAAATATATGTTTATTTGAAACACATTGCTCTGAGGTCTTGAGACTTTGCAATAAGAAATAAATAGAACCTGTCTTCATCAAAGTTGGAGAGTCAAACTATTAGCTTGAATTTCAGTTATTTTTCTTTTATTTGTTTTTTTGTACCATAAGCACTTTTTTCCCAGGAACAAACGTAGGAAAACTCTTACATTAGACAGTTCATCATCTAATACCCTTTCCTGTAATGACGGGGAATCTTCCCTGTCTTAAGTTTAACTTGGTAACTGTATTTTTTGTCAGAGGTTTATTAGCATTGATTTGGATTCCCTTTTATCTTTGTAATCCCCATAGCAGGGAATTGTATGCTTTTAGTTTCCCCGTGGACAATGCAAATAACTTACTGACATGTGTAAACATTTGGCAAGTCACTCTCAGCTTCCACAAACCACACTTGAGGGATTCACCCCCTCTAAGACCACCTTGGCTGCAGCAAAGCCCAACTTATAAACAACAACCATTTTATTTTTTTCCCACCTAATGTCTTTCAGGTAAGCAAAATCACTAAGGCCCCCAATGTACTGGTATTGTGAGATTCTTTCAGGGAGAGGAATAAGGTATCTATGCCTGACAATGGTGATTTTTGGCATAATTCTAGGCTAATATTGATTACAACCTTCAGTGACATTTTAGAATGAAGACTTTGAATGTGTTCTGAAACACCAATGAATCAACCCTTAAAATGGTGGGGTAGTTTCCTCCAAGACCCCATATTTTTTTGGATAAAGCTAGCAGGGATCTCACGGGGAACTCCCATCACCTGCGGTCTTGCCGATATATCAAGCTGTTTACTGATCTCTTATTTATGGGCTCCAATTGCTCATAAAGTCCTAATGACCTCTTTCCAGTGAGTGGGATAATTGTGCGCGTTGCCAAGTGTTTGATTCATCTTCTTTGCTAATGAAACCACCCTCATTAGGAGAAACTGGTGATCTCCTATGGTCAGGGGTGGGGAAGGTCGAGGTATTGCTGCACAGCGTCTAGCCTAGTCCTCAGCAAAAATATAGGAATGGAAAGTTCAGCAGATGAGACCGATGGTGAAGACATCCGACTGCTTTCCCTTTGTTTCTAATTGCTATGTTAGCATTCAAAATGGGTTGCTCAGTATCACACAGTCTTGTCTTCAGCATGTTAAATGGCAACAGTCGTTAGTTATAATTTACAATATCTACTGCAGCAGTTTTGTATTTATTAATTGGCTTGAGAAGATCACTATCTGATGAACGGCAGGTTATCACCAAAATCATCTTAATTATATTGGTGATGTTTTACAGTAATGTTTCTCCACAAACTATTTGCACCTCCTTTCAAGTGTCATGTTTTTAAAATTATTTTCTTTATTACCAAAATATTAACAATCAGCCTGTTTTGCTAATTGCCTTATTTGCAAATTATGTCTGCAAACCAAATTGGGACTTCATTGGGAGGATTTTTTTGCTCTTATCCAGAGCGACTTACAGTAAGTACAGGGACATTCCCTCCAAGGCAACTAGGGTGGACTGCTTTGCCCAAGGACACAATGTCATTTGGCATGGCTGGGAATCCAACAGGCAACCTTCTGATTAATAGCCCGATTCCCTAACCGCTCGTCCATCTGACCCCCTTTCTAACCCATTTTTTGGCGCTGTGTAATAACATATATAGATCTTTAGATGCACCTGGTGAAAATACACATTGAGCACATTTGTACAAATGGTTCATTAATGTTTCACTTTGAAATACTTATCCCAGCATTCAAAGCTTTTCAACAGTGTACTGTAGAAAGCTCTACTGTGGAAATAAGGTCTTGAAACCACAATTTTATGGCTTCAGCTTCCCTAATCAATCTTTAATTCTTTCTGTTAGCTTTCTGGCTTGGACGAAACGTATGCTGGCTTCATTGATTCTCAACTATAAAATGACAACACAGTTTAAAACCTGCAGAAGTTTTTTTGAATGTCCCCTGTGTTGCCCGACTGAACGAACCCGTCAGCTTTTTGAATAGTGACAGTCTGTAAAGGCTGGCTAACCGCTCAACAGGAAATAGAGGGATGGAGAAAGAGGGGGGAGGGAAGCCAGCATCCTCCAAAGCCTGGACCAGATCATCGACATGGCTTCCATTCACCCCTGCTGAGATAAAAGAGCCACTCTTTCTGAGCTGTGATGTCTCATCCTCCAGTGGTATGGCGCAGTGTACTGATAAACATGACCAGCACATTGCTCTCCGTCCTCCGCACCACTGTCCACCAGCGCCAACTTGTTTGCCTCCTTCTCAGATTCTGGTTAGCTTTCAAAGTCCTTCAAAGACTTGCGCTTTCAGGTTCTTTAATGCTTCAGTTTTGTTATTTCTTTGTAGGGATGTAACTAAATGTACGATTTCATACAATTCACAATACTGGGTTTACGGTATGTTTTTTCTCCCAATGAGTGTTTTTTATTTGTTAAGCATTTTAGTTTTTACATATTATGTATCACTTTAAGATAGCATCCTCTGCTGTTTCAAAATCATTTTCATCTCACCGATTTGAATGATCACATATATATAGCGAGCAAACTGCCTCTGAAAGTATTGTTACATTCCTATTTATCTGAGGTCTCTAAATGCATAACACTTACTGTGGCTAAGTGCAAAAGGCTACTTCATACATTCCTCTAGACGTTTGTAATTGTGGATCTTTCATGGGTTATTAGACTGGAGGTATGTGGGATGGTGGCAGGGGCTGGATATTGCAGACATAGGGTTTTATAATGGAACAAACAAGAATGCTCGATTGACGAACCATTACCAAATAAATATCGTAACCCCTCAGTTCCCTCCCGCCGTTCTGAGAGCAGCATGTTTAACTGCCATGCTATATCACATGGAGAAACTATTGGAACAACAAGCAACTAGCCCTTAAGGAGCATATCATGTTCTGCAGCAGGCATCATGCAAGACTGCGGACGCATCTGTGATGGATGCTTTCTTGAAGAGGATAATGTTATCATGTCCTTCATTGTTTACAAAGACAAAATCCAAGCTTTCCCATCCACCTATGTGCAGAAGCAATGCATTATTTTCCTTACAGCCCAACTGTAAAAAATGGTGGATGTGTACATCAATCTAAAATACGAACTGCAGATAAATGTTTTTTGAAGAGACAATATTTTTCTTTCCTTATCCCTTGCCTGGCATTGAAGACAAATTTCTTTGAAGGAGTTGGCTTTGTGGACATTCCAAAACCCTATTTCTGCAAGCTTAGCAGGACTGCAAGAACTTTTGCCTCAAATTTTCCTCAAACTTTTTTTGGTTCTGCCCGAGCTCCTGCCGTGGAGTCTCCTGCCAATGGTGGCAGCTGCAGAGGATTATGACACATGCAAGCTGTGCTCGTCAGTGAAGTTTGGCCTAACGAGAGAGCTAGGCCCGACTTACTACAGGGAACCCATTTATGGTCATACTCCGCAAGAAAAGAAAGGTTATTGAGGTGGGTTTCTTACAAACCTTGCACCTCGTTGGAATTTTAACATTCATGTTTCCAATGATGCCTATGATGACATGTACTATGGGATCCTCATTTGTGATGTCTCGATTCCACACACTCTACAGCTTTGTTTAAAATGTTGGTGTTACCTTGCGTACAAAGAATAAAATATTTTCATTCCTTCATTGGTTACCCTTTTAGAGAAAAATATACTTTTGGAAAAATAAGGATTAACTAGGCGACATTATCACCCCATGTAATATTTAATTACTTATTTAGCAATTACCTCATATTCTACATTTCCATTCTCATTAACTGTTACTCTAGAGCCCTTTTAATACATTTTAAGACTTTAAATCTCATCACTGGCTGTGTGCTTTTCGCCATAAATAAAAAGACTAATTTTCTTCTGGAAACCATGATTAATAACTGAAATCAGATTCTGCCATACCTGCTGGAGTTCTCCACCCGCCACACATCCATTTTCTGCTGCTGGCTTTTTGGATGTCATCCAGGGTTTGGAGAATCAGCTTGAATGCTAAGGAGTTAAGTGGGAATTTTGAGGAAGTGAGATTATAATAGTTTCTGCACATAGACTAGAATCAATAATACTTGCCTTTTCCCACTGATTTGGGGCTTGGCCATGCATCAGTTTGGCCAGTGTAATTAGAACCTAGTTAACCCTGACCTAGTTTGTCAGAATTCTTTTGATGGGTTTGCTAGCCCTCTGTGTCCGAACAATAAAAGGGCAGCCCAACAGTGACCTAGATCTCAGACCAAATTAACTTGTATTGTTTCCCCCAAATCTTCCTCTTCCTCTTCACTTGCCTTTATACACTTGCCATGCACAGTGGTGCTGACTTAACATGTGTGCATGACCATGTCTTTACACACACACGTGCACACCGACACACACATATACACACACACACAAACACGCACATGTGCACACACACACACGCGCACAATCAGTCAAAGGAGCACTTCATAGGCTGAAGGGGTGTGGGTCTGTCAGTCACAGAGAGAGGATTGTTGAGGCTGCTCAAGCTAACCGCCTGCCGTCATCTTGTGCCTGGCCTGTGGCTTTTGGCAGCTTCAGATACGAAGGGATGTGTGTACATTTGTGTGTGTTCTGCCTTCAGATGAACAGCTGTTTGTTTTATCAACAAGGTTCAGAGTTTTCCCATCTTTGCTGTTTCTCAAAATTAGTTTGTTTACCTGGTCTAGCAGAGGGTAGGCGAAGAGATTAGGTTGTTTTGACATTTTCATTTGGCTTTCGTTACAGATTTTTCTGGTGAAGCCAGCTAAGCTTGAAGTGTCATCTAGCATTGCACACAACAAAATTTAGCAAAAGGCAGGCTTTAATTGCATCACTTTGATTATACCTTTTTATAGGATGAGCCTCTTATAGTCTGGGACAAAATTATAGATTTGTAGGCAGCTGCAACTGACAAATGAGAGAGATTGTTAGATATGTGGTTAAGCAAGTTGCTTTTGAAACCCCATTTAAAGAGCTTTGATTTCTATAAGTGTGTGCCGGAAAGAGTTTTTGAGGGGCATGAAAACAGTTTCTCTCAACTTAACTAGAATACTTGACGAGTGGAAAGTGGGATTTTTTTGCTACTGCACATGTATAAAGTTAGTTTAACTTTTGACGTCCATGGTTTACTCAGATTCTCACTTAAAATAGGTTACCTGTGCAGGCGCTTCCTTGATGTTAAAATAAAGGGTCTTTAAAATAGTAAATGAGTTGCTGTGAAGTTGTGGGAGCTGGCCCGGTATTGTTTTCTTTGATGTTGCCATGGTTTCTGGTTAAAGATTGTTTGTGTGATGCACATTTTTTCTTTTTTTTCTGCTGTATTCATGTTAGATAAAGTTTATGCATTGTTTAGCAAGAACCGTTTTGGGTTGATATGCAAGTAACCAAATTCATTTTTCTCTTGTCTCTACTAGTGATATGGGCACCTGTATACATTTTATTAGAAGCTGTAAGACCTGATTACGTCTGACGTCTCAACTCTTATTTGGCATCTCATTGTAAGCTGTCCTTTAACATCAGCATCCTGTGTCCTCCCGACCTCCATGTTTTGTTTTGTTTTGTTTAGATGTTGTTCATTGCTACCATGGCAACACCACTACTCATCCATGGTCGTCTGCAGTAACATTTGTTTCTGTCTGAAAATCTGGCGCTGAAATGAGTCTTTCAAGAGTGCGGTGTAGTATAGAGGGTTTTTTGTCTGCAGGAGCTCCTCTTTTGGCTTTGGTTGCTCCATTAGCTGCACTGGCTTTTCACCATGTTGTTAGAGCCTGTTTCTCCTCAACATTGAGCCTGCCAAAGCTAGTGGAAGTCAAGAGAGGCAGCTGAAATGGCAAAATTACAACCTAAGCCTCTTTAATATGCTGCCATTATGTAATGGAATTGACAAACTCTTTTGACTTTCAGGCCCCTCAGAACTGAAGGGACTTGCCCTCACAGCACCCCACTTCCATATTGTATTCCCTTTTCCTCTCGGCTCTTCAGAAGAATTAACAATGGTCAACTGCATAGCTTTGCCGTAGAAAAGGAGCTCAGAAATGAATGTACTTATTGAGGTTCTGAAAAGTCACTGGCAGAGTAACCCCACAGTGAATGCTATGTCATATTTGATCCAATTGCAGTCCTGATACATTTTCCATCTTGTCCTGAGGAATTGATCTGGTCTCTGGAACAGGTCTTAACAGGCTTTGTTAGCTTTGAATAACAGAAGAGTCCTCTTTGGGCTTGAAATTGCCACCAGGGGTTTCTTTTAAGGTAATCTTGAGTCAGAAACCTAGATTTCCCAAGGATAGTGCACATGGAAAGCAAGGCAAAGGCACTGTAAAATATCTAGATTTTAGTCAAGGTGACTTTTATCATTGAGTTACAAAAGCTTATGTGAAAAGCAGATACAAAAGCTGACCACTCTGATTTGCACAGTTTATTATGTACAGTGTTAAGAAAACTCAACTCAATATCTGGAACTGAAGATATCAAGACTTTTGTTAATTTAAAATTGACTTCAGATTAGGATCAGCCCCAGTGCTTTATAGTTCAGTTCTTCACATTTCATGTTTGTAATCCGAGTGGTATTTCATCACATTTAGAGTTTGCAATTAAAGGTGACACCGAGCTCACAAATGGTGTGCCATCTCTCTGAATGTTACTGTATCCAAGATGATGTGCTCTCTTTGTTGAGACTGGGTAGTATGACAGTCACAGTGCAATGCGCAAGGCCCTATGTCAAAACTTCACCTTCCACCTACCCCATATTGTAGTACAACTAGGCATCATTCTTTTATGGTGATGCAACTGTATGGAAAGTCAGTGGAGCGTCGGGCAAGATATGACATTTATCTCCAAAGTATGATGAGAGAGAGAGACAAGAGACGGAGATTGGAGGGCATAAGATATCAGTCGCTTTCTGTACCACCATCATAAGGTTCTGCTTCACTAAGGGATGCCAGTTGTACAAGGTTCCTACTGCTACGAGACCCCCCCACCTCTCCCCAGGACAAGCAATTTAGTGACAAACTCCAGTGTTGTAGGGGAGGGGTGTGTGAAAAGAGGGCAGCATTCCAACATTGGGAGGGGGGCTCGGGGTAAGGAGCAGAGGGGGTGGGAGTAGGCCAGCTGTTACTGAGCAACCCTAACGAGGCTTCCTATCAAGAAGGCCAGAGGAAGAACATTAGTGACACAGACAGGCACACACACACTCAAACACAAACACAGTAATTACCTTTACACCGGCTCCTGAGGCAGAGTCTGCCATGTTAAGATATTAATGCACCCCATAAATGAAATGCAACATTAAATTGGTCATCCTTTGTTTGTTGAAGCAGCTTTTTTAAGCAGGACTCTGTCAGATTCATAAACTATGGGGTAGTGCTAGGTAGAGCTATTTAAATGTCACATTTCCTATTCCTGCATGGACATTTTCTTTTACCAATGCATCCTATTTGAACTTCTGTCTTATGGCTAGGACTTGTTCAGGTACTGTGGGTGGGTTGTGGGTCGGAGGGAAACTAAATAGATTTTCTGCTTTAGGGCTGCTTTCATACTCCATTTACCTAGAGTGGTCTAAATTAGTCCTGAGTGCATAAGCATGTCATTCAAGCTTTCAGGAAACCGGCTGAACAAATGCTCGCAAAATACACACACACTCTTTCTTGCATATTCTTGCACATTCTCTCATTATCTCAGTATGCACACACATACAATCGCTCACACAGATACACACACACACACACACCACCACTCTGATACACTAACTACTTACATGTTCCTTGAAAGTCTATTAGTTGCTGAATAACAGTTTCTTAGAAACACATTTTATTGTCTGAAACCAAGTCGTTTTTCTCAGTTGACCTGATCAGTGACTTCATACTGACTTCATATTTCAACTCACCTATATTTAATAGGTAACCATGTTAATGTGGGGATATGTAGTCCCATCAAATAGAAGCCCCAGTGTGTTTGTAATCTCTCTCCTTTTTCGGACTCTCATTTCCCCTCAGTAATCCGGGTCAGTATTTTGTTAGCTAGCAGGGCACTATATTACGAGAGTGACTGAGGACTTAATGATGAAGCTCTCTAACCTCCGAACCCATTCAGGCTCTAAATCATTGGGACCCGTTCTGCTTACCCCCCCTACCCCACCCTTCCCCTTTCTTCCCAATATACCCCCCCAGTGATACTGCATTCCCGGGCTGGCCGGGCAGTGTCCCTGGACTGGAAGGCAATGTCACGCACCCCCATCGGTCTGAAACAACCGCAGGACGCAGGGGGGGGTGAGGGGGTCAGGGGTTCAAGTGCTCCCCGTGGGCCGATGCCTAGCGACCGTTACAGGAGCCCCCTTGCTGGCTAAGTCAGTAATTAATTTCTAACGAGAAAGGAATTGCCTGGCCTGGTACCAGCTTACCCATTCGCAGTGCTTGTAGCAACGTCCGCCTCAGTCTTCAGCCCTCTCAAACACACAGACTTCAAAGGGAAGAGGAGGACAGGCGCTCCCAGATCATCCTCTCTGCCGGTTGAGGAGTGTTCTGTTCTGAGGAGAAACATTCCTCACATGCTAGTCTGGCTTGGATTGTGAGTTTTATGGGCTGTTTTGATAGTTCCGCACATGCCTAACTCTGCTTGTAGACAGGGAGTGTATTCCCTTTGCGAACATCACCCCATAACGAAAGTTTGTGTGTGTCTGTGTGCTCGTCTTGGCGTACTTGTCAGTTTGTCTTTGTGTTTTTATTTCGCTCAAGTTTTGTCGTGCTGTTATCACAATGATGTACGTTTGCTGCTGTCCTAAACAGTGTGCCCTGTACTTTGTCAAATCAAATTTCATTTGTATATCCTTTGTCAAATCAAATTTCATTTGTATATCCTTTTTACAAGCAATGTCACAGAGAGCTTCACAAATGTCCATAGAGCTATACCTAACCTTAGACCCTAATTCAGGCGGCACTTCAGTAAAAAGATCCGAATGCCTGTTTTATGATACATTAATGAATGTCCCGGTTTTGGCCCGTTTTGGTCAGTGCAGCAGTGGCCTATGTTGATAAGATTTCCTGAGGGGAAACAATCGTGTGAAATGCAGGAAGCCATTAGGAAGACTGAGCCTCACGTCTCTCCACTCTGAGTAAACAGTGCCCGAGCCTCCCCTATTTAGCCACCGTGAATGAGCTGAGCTCCAGTCATAATAAAGACAGGAAATTAACTGTAGTAACAGGGGAAAGTAGGTGCTCATTGTGTTTTTGTGGACTGAGGAGGGTTTGCCACAATCTACAAATGGAACATGTTTGTGAAGGAGAGAAATTCAGAAACAGAATGTATTCATTTATTTATTTTTATTAGTATAATCATTTGTTATACTAGACTAACATGACTCTATGCTAAAAGACTTCCTGGCCATAGTTGAAAATACACATATCAGTGTCTACATACCAGAGGTCTCCAAACTAATGTTTCCTGTTATTCATGATACCTTACAGGAAGTCAGGAACAAAAGACAGGTCTCCTGTGTGCAGGTATAAACCGTGCAGAACAGGCTGCATTCCTCAGTACTGTACTGTTTACTATTTGCTCACCACACCTGGTGGCAACCTCATTTTTCTACTTGGTGTATGTGTGTTTGTGTGTCTGACTCATTGTCAATGCTGTTACATTAAATATCACCTTTGGGGTTTGAGTGAGGAAAGTTGTTCTGTCCTTGTAGTGCATTGCAGTGCATACCATTGAAGCTCTAATGCTGCAGGAAACTTGTTTCAGAACCCTGAGTTCTGCTTTGCATTTTAGAAGCAAGAAGATTAGAAGGTTTGAGTTTAACATGGCAGTGTTTCCCACACATAGACTAATTTGTGGCGGTGCGCCACAGAGTCAACACCGGCCGCCACACATTGCGTTTCGTGAAACAATTTTTTATTATCGCTATTTAGGTTAAAACACGCAGCGTATTCGTTCAGCTGCATTTCCTTTCCCCTGCTCTCCCTCCGTCTCTCTGTCACTCATCTTTCCCACATATGCACACAGTCACAACGTCAGCACACGTTAGCAACAATGCATACATATGCCGTTCTAGTAAGACCGACAGCGAGCCTTCAGCATTAGTGCCGTAGCTAAAAGTCGAGGAAAGTTGAGGCTACTTTTCGCTAGGTACCTTACTCACATTTACATTTAGTCATTTAGCAGACGCTCTTATCCAGAGCGAGTTACAGTACTCGAAGTTTCCCCTTCGTTCTTTTGGTGAGAAGTCTCAGGAGCTAGCTACTTACTCGGCGTCATGGAGCCGACCAGTTAAATAGTTGTTTAGCACTAGCGTTGCTACATGCATAATGCAGAAATGATATGTTAGTTGTTGTTAATTTGTGAAGGTGTGAATCATTTTGGATTAATATTTAATGTAACAAATTATTAACAAATTAACTGTGTAACGAATTATTAACGAAGGAATTATTACGACCCCCCCCCCCCCCCCGTCTGACAACCCCCACCCCTCCCCGCCACAATTAGATTTCTAATCTGTGGGAAACACTGCATGGTGTTAAACTTGGTGTGGTGTTAACTAAGCAGTGCCAGAGCTAACTAAATGCTATCAAATAGAGGATCTAAATTCTTAATCAAGTTGAATCCTCAAAGTAAAAGATTAGAAGACTCATAGTACTCGTGTAGGCTAAGTGTAATTGATATTCTTCCTGTTCTCCAGATTAAGTTAGCGGTAAAAAGATTAGCATTGAAGATTTTTACAGATTAAATCCAGGAATTCAGTCTGTCTCTCCAGTAGTCATCTGCTTTATTACCCTGAATGTCTGCTCTACCTGAGATTTACTAGCAATGAAGAGGAAACCAGGCCAGATGAAACGATTACTCTGGAACCCCCACCCCCTCACCCCCGCACAAGGAAATGAGATGCACACAGGGCATCGCCAGTCACCAGGACATCAGTCCTCTATCCAATAAATAGATTTTGGATCCTTCAGATGCAGCGTAGTCTTTCAGAGTGGAACTTAATCAAGATCTTAAATCAAATTCACTTGAGGTAAAGCTATTCTAATGCAATGGCTGCTCTTGACATGTGTTTTTTCCCCCACATCTCTGCAAATGGTGTCGCAGATAGGAATGTTAATATATAGATGAGGCAATGAGTTGTTTTGGGTTGTAGGTAATGGAGAATTTGCAGGAAGTCAGACTGGCCTTTTTCCTTTGTTCCATTGTAGCCAGCCCTCTGGCTAAACGCAGGCCATGTTCCACAGACGCATCACACTGTGCGCCGTTACAGATTCCACTACATCCCGTCATCCCTGGCAACTCATTTTGGAGTAGTTAAGTGATTTAGCATCTGTTTTTTATAGGGCCACAGTGAGCCACAATGTCCACCCCCCCACCGCCCATCTCTGTCTCTCCCTGTGGCGGCTAGGCTCCTATTTTGAATGTCAATCAGCCTTGAATGTATTGTCGCGAGGGCCTATGTTTATTTGAAGGGGGATGGAGTGGGAGGGAGGTGTGTGTGTGTGTGTGTGTGTGTGGGGGGGGGGGGGGTGCAGATGGGGGTTTGGTAGCTGGTAGTGTGTTTATATGGAATATTCGCCGTGACCGATGTGCGGCTCATTTGAGGCTCGTTGATGTGGCCCCAAAGGACACACGGCTTTAACTACAGCCCGAGGGCAAACCCTGCCTCCATTCTTTATACGCTTCTTCCCTCTAGACACCCCCTCACCCCCCACTGTACCTCAGAACACAGTCAGCACAATCAATAACAACCTCACCCCTTGCCTCTTCCCCCCATCTCCTTCTATTCTTGCTCATCTATATTGGCCTGTCACACCCTGCTTTCCATTCATCAACACTGCGTTTGAAGTCACTTCATCATTCTCTATCCAACGAGACCCCCCACCCCCACCCACCCCAAAAAACCTTCAGTTTGTGTAATTGTATTAGATTCTCCAAGGTGGCACTCTTATCCTCCCCCTCCACCCATCTTCCCCCATCAACTGCCACAAAGCCAAAGACCTGTTCTCAAGACCTTAACATCCGTATAGTGCTGTAAGCATCTTGACTCTAATGCAGTCCCTTATTTCCACATGCTATTGCTATAGTGACAGATCATTGGTCTCTCATTGGATCCACAAGGAGAAGGATCTCAGCGCTGGATTAAGCCAAGTTACCAGTTTAATACCACTGTCACTTGATGGTTCATGGCTCTAAAAGATGTATCCTCCACAATAAGAAGGTGGACTATGAGAAACAGATGTATAGAGAGAGGGAGGGAGGGGGGGGGGGGGAGTTGGAGGGATGGTGGGAACTGCATAGTGAGCGAGTCCCTCTTTGGCAATTACACACATGCTACAACCTTCAAGGCCACATAAGATCTCTTTCTCCCATCCAGCGAGCTGCCATTAATAATAAATGCAGCTCCCTCTCTCTCCATTTCGCCCTCTCTCGGCTCCCCCTCCCCCAGCCCTTCCAGTGGTCCCCTCTCCTCCCTCCATGCACCTGCCCATCCCCCTGTATTTCAGCTGTAAGACCGCCAGCTAGCAGACATGGCAGGTGTGCATCCCTCATCAAACAGACCACAGCCTGTAGCTCTCCAACACACTGCCAATCCAACCAGTAGCCACCTGCCTGTGGATTCAGTTGCATTAGCATACACGTTCTTTCTTATGGCTCCTATTTGATAGCCTGGCTGCCAGCCCAACTTCTCCCCGCCCCCAAAAAATATGGTCGGGAAGTTGGGTCTGGAGGGTCTCGTATTGGGGACCAACTACAGAAAACCAGAATCTGGGCGAACCAATTAAATTGCCAGGGCGGGCTTTATACGATGATGGACAGATGATCAACAGTAACGTAATCACCCACGTCACAAAAGAGCGCTTAAGTTGAATTCGTTTTGAACAAACATGGCCACCGCTGGAGATCTGGGATGTTATGATACTGCCATCGAGTCTGTTTTAGAAGACATCGACAGCACATTAATTTTGAAAGAGGAACAGAGAGACGCAATCAAGGCATTTGTCGATGGAAAATATGTTTTTGCCGTCCTTCCTACGGGATTCGGTAAAAGTTTAATTTATCAGCTGGCCCCGATGGAGTTGTAATCCTAAACGGAGAACTTCGTATATGCATTGCCCTTTATTGTTTTGCTCAAAAAGGTTGACCGTGTGAACAAGTACTCTCCCTACCCTTAAATTAATTTTACAACACAGGCAAAAATCGTTTGTATTCATTCTTCAAGCATACTTCAAGTCTGCTTGTAGTTTAGTTCTGTTGACAACAACTATGCGGTGCTTAACATACGTCACATACTCTGTTGCTCTGATTGGTTGTAGATCTATCCAATTGAGCGAAGAGGCATTTGTTTTCCAGGCTCGTTTGAAACACGCCCTGTAGTCAAAGCCCAACGGAGAGTTCTCAGACTCATATTCTGACTAGAATTATGAGTATGACAACGTCAGGCTACCTATTTGATGCTTGTTCCTTGAAATCACTGCTTAATCTTGGACATGAATGGTTTATAACTTTTCCATTTAGACTTTATATTATTCACCTAAATGGCTGTTTTCTTTGAATACGCTGAATGTACTAGTAGACCTCGAATAGACCTGGATTAGATCACCAAACAAAACCACAACATTGGTTTCCTTTTTTATTAAAATATTCTTTGTTGCTGGGTAGAGTGTGTACCATGTAGGTAAAGGCCTTAACACAGGAGCCCAGGTTTGATTCCAGCCTGAGCATTTCCTGCATGTCCTCCCTCTCTCTTTCTCCTTTACATTCCCTGTCTCTCCACTGTCACTATCACAATAAAGCTGAAGTAAGCAGATACAAATATCAAAAAAAAAGATAGCTTGGAGGTCAGCCGTGAAGACAAAGGGCTCTACACATGGTTTATCAGGAGGATCTGGACTTTGACGCGTGGGCTCAACTTTATTGTATTATTTTATTTTATTGTATATTTGATTTTAATTCTAAATCCACGTAGTATTGCTAGTTTATGTACCCTTAGTATAGTTAAACATCATGTTTAATTTTTTAAGATTCCTATATGTTTAAAGTATACACTTTCCTGCCAGAGCAAATTCCGTGTCTGTGCAAACTTTCATGGCGATTAAAACCCATTCTGATTCTGAAGACATGCACTGTGCTCCCCCTGTATTGACAACCTGGTCCTGATAGTTCACTACCTGTTTGAAACAGACATTCTCTTATCCCGGGTTTTATCACAAGGGAAACAGTCTTGAGAAGCTTAGATTTACTGAATTCAACTGGTCCTCAATACAGGCCATGGACAAGTTACCAACACCCACATTGAGCACATTATTGCACACTCTAGCAAAGGACGGTGGGTTCATAAGGTTAAATGTATCTGTGAAGGGAATTTATTCCTGACTAAATGCTTTTCAATCAAATTCAATTTTCAATGCAGTTTTAAGTCATGTTGTTCAACACAGCACTGATGCAATTTAAAGGTAGGATGACACTAGTGGGATCTGACAATGGGCAGCATACAAAGCATGCATGCATACCACCATTGCTCCAATAGAACTGGCAAGTCCCATTCACGGCCAGCAAAAAGCATTCTCATTTGAAAATGAAATATGATCTGACCTTTAGCCTAACTAAAGCCAACAGCATGGCTGCTAATCCAGATTGGGATGTGTGTGTAATGCTGCAAACAGAGTGTGTGCCTAATGCAAGCCCCCCAAAAATGTGTGCGTGTAAACATGACCACGGCGGTGTCAATGCTTAGTTGTTGCATCTATCGGTATTTGTTAGCTTTCTCTCTGGAGAGCAACCTCCTTTCTGTCCTCCAGGCCTCTCCTCTCTTCCTCCCTGGGGCGATCCGTCTTCCTGTCATCCTATTGATCCCTGGCTCTCATTAATATGGAGAAAAGACCATTGAGCCGGAGATGGGAGGGTTGCTGCTGTTTGACATTGAGGAGGTGTGTAAATAGAACAAGAATAATTTATCTGGCCATAATATATGGAGAAGCTTGGCTGTTTCCCCCCCCCCCTTTCTCGCAGCTAACCACAGGACACTTGTTTGATTACGGCTCACAAACATTAAAGTACCAGGCTATTAGTTTGTGATGTTACACTGTGTAAAAGAGAGTGGCTCTGTCTGTTTTTATATGTCTGCTGATCCGCGTCAGTTGTTTGACCTTAAACAACAGAAGCCTTTTAGAGGGCGATGCACCAGGCAGAAACAAGGGACTCACAACGCTCCGTTGTCCCCAGCCTCTCTTCCAAGTGCTAGTTTAGGATTGTACTTGAGCTCGCAAACATAAACAATCTTTCTGTTGAACTGTAAAACTCGAGCATACATTTGCTTGCTTATGCTAAGTCAGCCTAAGCAGAATATATGAATAGCATATCCTTACCTTACTATGTCTACCTGCCTCGGGGTGGAAGGACGCCCCTCCCTCTTTATAGAGGACATATTCTCAGAAATCCCCTAAATTGATTATGCCCATCTCAGGAAGCAGAGGTGGCTCGTGTCCCCCACTCTCTTCAGATGTTGGGTGTTTATTTGCATTCATATGGAGTCTGTTTTGCAACATATGCTCATGACGCAGTCATGGGATACCCAACAAATCTGTTTTTTTTTTTTTTATCCACGTGGCAGCTGAAAGCTTATTTGTTTTTAGACTTGATAAAAGTAGGAAATGATTGTCAGAATTTTGGCCTCAAGTGTAATACTGTAAAACAGACTCTGCTCTCTCCTCACCTTCTTTTTTATGTTCAAATAACCAGTGGCAAACATATATTTCAAACAAAGGTCCTCAGAATAATACTACTGTTGGCATGAATGAAGGCTGTTGAGAACAGATTTAAACTCCCGAAGAAGGCACCCCTCGCAAAGGAGCCATTTACCTAATTAGAAAGGCGTAGTGTCCGGATACATTTGTTTACCTGTTTTTTACCTTTGTGAAAATACTCACGTTCCCTTGTGCCACTGATATCCACCTTTTGTAAAACTTCTGCCCTTTGCCACTCCCAGTCCCCACCCCTCCTCTAATAATGTGTTAGTGAATCAGGCAGCATTGAGGAACTGTCCATTAATAAGCACTATGCTTAGTCAAGTGGCACAGGGAGCAGTGAGGGCAGTCTCACCCCTGAATCATTACGCCTCACCCACTGCCTACTGGCCACTCAGCGACAGGTCGCCATGGAGACACCCTTGTACAGGGCGAGCGGGAGGGAGAGAGAGAGACAGCGAGGCCGCCGCAGACGGCCATTAACTGCCTATTCTCCAGTAATTAGTGACTGTTTCAATGGCTTCCAGTAAGGGCCAAGGGAAAATGGACTATGGGCTTAAAAGATGCATGGAGAAATGGTGCCTCCCAACAAAAGAGACGCGGATAGGTTCGGTTCAGTTTCTAACTTTTCTGTGTCCTCTTGAATAATTGGGTCTGTCACCATTTAGATAAGGTGGCTCCGTGTAATTGGCTCTGTGCCAAGTGTAAATTGCCATTTCTGCATTCATTTGATGCATCTGAATGGGATATAGTGGGCCAATAGTCTGTATTCATGGCACATATATATATGAATTTTGCATACTTGTCACGCAAATCACCAAAGTTATAAAAGGTTGTCGCATAGTAGAAATGCAGCACTACAACCTTCTAAAATACTGGAAGGCCCAGTAACATCTATCCCCTTTGGACTCCCCTGTCCTCCCCCCGCTTTACACACACATGCACGCACACACACCACCATCCACAACCCTTCCCTCCTCTGTTCCAGCAGACTGAAGCCTGTGTATGCACACACACACACTCACACACACACACATCATTGGCACTGTTTAATAATGCATAATACTGTGACAGTGTTTCTGTACGTGTTTCCTAGCACATGCTAAGCCCTCTTGAATCAACACACCTTTATCACAGGTTTATGCACTTTAGAGACAAACTAGTTTCACGTGTCTGCGTAGAAAATAAAATGACAACAGGGCTGTGCCTTCTAACAATATGACAGAACTGAAATTAAGTCACATGGTGGCGGAAGAGAATGCATCCACTGGCAAACATATCTTTCTGAATAGATACAGGGAAGATGTCAGATAGCAATGCGTGTTCCATTTAGCCTTTCCAAAGATGTCATCCTTTTCCTCATCTCATGTCCAACTGTGTCTGCTCCATAACTTCCTCCCTTCCCGGCTCACCCAGTCAGTTTTGTCCACAGATGTTTTCTGTCTGACGCCTGCTCTTCCTGTCTTTCCACCTGCATCTATCTATTTCCTTCTGTTTCTCACACTCCGAAGACCTCTTCTGTCTTTCTCTTCTCCCCTGGTCTCTCTCGCTCCTCCTCTCTCTCTGTGTGTCTCTCTCTGCATTCCTACCTTATCTCTTCCTCTTCCTCTACACTTTTCTTTCATCCCTCCATCAGAGGGTATGACGATTGTGACGTGAACATTCCCGGTCAGGCTGGCCCTGGTGTTCATTGGGTGGCATGTAGGCTCTTATCAGCACCAGACAATGTCAAGCCTCAATTCATTTAGTAATTAAAGGAACCCCCCCCACGCCACTGGCATCACGCCGAGCAGAAGCAGAAAACGGGTGTTAGCATACCTCCGCTCACACACGGCCCCGCGCTGTTCCTGTGTACAGATGGATGGACACGCATGCGCACACCTGTCTCTCTCCTTCTCTCTCTGTTGCGCACACACACACACACACGTACGCAGGCCAGCGTGCTGGTGCAATCCTTCCGCTGACATCTATTTGCATTCTAATGACACCGATAAATCCCACCATGTAATGATCATGTGAACTTTCACCCGCCTCCCCCTTGCCTGGTCTGCTGGCCTCCACGCTCTGTCTGGTTGGAGATGCACTGCCAGGGTGGGAGGGAGGGAGGGAGGGGCCATAAAGGCTGAGAGGCAGGGCTCAGCACTAAGGCAGAGAAAGATGGAGGTAGAGAAACGCATATGAAGAGAGGGTAAGACTGAGGGGGGAAAAAATGGATGAATGGAAAAACAAAAGGCAGGGTTCCAAGAAAAAATGCTCGTGTGAGAGAGAAACAAAGAGAAAAGGAGCAAAAAGTGTGGCCGAAAGCAAGCAATCGAGGACAGGAAGTGGAGAGTGAGACAAGGTGTGAGAGACAAACTGAGCAGCAGGCTTAGAGAGGTGGACAGAAGAAAAACAAGGTGAGAGAAGGAGTAGGGATGGAAAAAAACACATACAACTGCCTTCCCCTCAATCCCATCTCCTCTCCCTCTCAGGGACGGTGTGGCCACACTGAAAGTGAACTGTAAAGCTGTGTGGCAAGACACGCCAGCTCATTTCCCGTTGAGAGAATGACGACTTCCCACCAGGCCCCCTTAGATTGGGTTCCTGCTCTCTTTCTTTCATTCTTTCTCTACCTCCAACTCCCTCTCTTTCACTCCCTCTCTCACCACAGTGATTTTTCGTCTTTGTGAAATGTAGCCCTCTCGAAGAAACCAGACTCCTTTTGAACCATTTCCTGTCTGATTTGGAAATAAAGTGGGGGAAAAAAGCGGTTGTAATGATAGACTATGGTGGAAAAGAATATATGCTTCACCACATCGCCGAAAGAGTTCAACTTTGGAGGCAGCGGTGAGAATTCATGGATTTCTGGGCCTATCTTTAAATGTGTTACTTTTGTGTTTTCACTTTTCTTTCGAGAAGGCATACACTCCCAGGAAAAGACGTTCCCTGAATTGTCTGCTGCCAAGTAGAACGTTTGGGGTTGCACCTGTGTGTGTACTGTCCATCGTGCACCCCCCTGTCTCCCCCCTACAGAGTTAGGGGGATTGGAAGAGAACCTTTCCATTAAGAGGAAACCCTGTTGTCTGGACCACGGCATGACCATAGCACCTCCCCCCCCACCCACAGTTTTCCTACCCTTTCCCTACACCCCGGTGCCTGCAGATCTGTCTTGGCACCGGTCACGACTCACCTTGTGCCGTCTGCTCAGTGTTGTGTGAGGATCTCCTCTCCCCCCACCTTCACTGGCCACCTCCAAGGCCCTGTCATTATCGGGATCTTCCCCACTGTCTTCCAGCTCTTTCATTCCCCCTCTCTCTCTGCGTCCTCCCCACCCTTGCCCAAGGGGCCCCATAAATATCATTTCATCCAGCGAAGCTGCTGACATGCAGCAAAGGGGCATGCAATAAATAATTAATTCCCCCTGTTCAGACCTCCCCCCCCCCCCCCCCCCCCCCCCCCCCCCCCTTGTTTAAGATATCAGAGTGTGTGTGGCTGGGAGTGTGGTGTGTGTGGAAGGGATGGCCGGTCAGTTGAGGCTACTCTGAAGAGCAAAGAACCCAGTGGACCCAGTCTTAGATCAGTCTGCTCCACTCTTTTACTCGCTACTCATACAGTGGTTGATTCCTGATGGCCATCATTGGCCCTAAAAGCCCCCAGTTTCAAACAGCCTCCTTTATGATTTATTGATGATGGCAGTCTGGGTTATTAATGCCAATCATCTCAGTCAGCATGTGCGGCTGAGATGACAGCCGAGCTTCCCAGCAAGAGGAGAGGGGCGGGGGAGGCGAGGTGTGCAAACACCATTACCCAGAGGGAACACAGAGGACTCTCCAATAGGTGTCGTCTATATCATTAGGTGCCACTAAAGTGTTCTGCTTTGGTGTTTGTGTGTTGGTACTGCTCATGTCAAAAGTGTGTATTTTTGGTGTGTGTGCACAGCTTCACCTTTGTGGCACTGCTGAGCAGCTAGGTATGAGCTCATTATCTAGTCCTGTGTGCAGCCCACAGGCCCTATCCTAGCGTCTACCCCAGCCCTTACGCCAGCCCCTACCCCAGCCCACACCAGCCCACACCAGCCCTAAACAAATCCCCAATAAGGTAATACACTCGATCAAATTAGATGGCCTATTGTTTGGATTATTATTTCTTTTTCAGGGCATTGATTTTCCATGAAAAGAGATGATGAGATGAAAATACATTCGCTTGAGAATGTCATGCTGCATCAAAATATGATTTGTCTCAATTCTGATAGGTTTGCTACTGGAAGGACAAAATCCCCTGTACAGGTTTTCTTCTTTATAATGGCATTATGTACATAGAGCACCGTATAAAACAGGTACAAACAATGTTAGTAAATGATACACATCTGTTAATATCTATACACACAAACACACACACAGTCTAACTGTGGGCTTTCTACCACTGGTTTTGGAAGCTAGATCCTCGTTGACACATCCATCTGGCGCCCAAACCAACCCCTTTAATCAGAAGTACCATTGTAAGAAAATGGTGGACTAACTGAGATAATGGAAGTGGCTGGAACAAAGCAGGGCCTCTAATATCTTGTCTCTCATGTTTAGGCGTTCCCCATCCCTAATGGATGGGAAAGTAGAAGGGATTTGATTACGCAAGGCAGCCCTCTTAATTGTATGTCCATGTACACACACAAGCATACACTTACCTCTTCTTGGTAGGGATCAGGAATGGATATATTATTTGCTCGTCATTACCATTAATAACTAACATGTTGTTGTGTTTTGTGACCATGTTGTTTGCTTATTTCTGCATTCAGACAACATTGTGTAAGCCATGTTTATATATATAGATGGATGAATGACGATTTTCCCTTTGGCTTGGTATTACAGGGTAATATGATCTGTACCTTAAGGGTTCATGTCTTGCTAATTATTTTAAGGCCTCAAACCTTTTCTGTTAGCTCTACATATTCAACATCTTCAGACCCTAACCCTGGGTCCTTGTTTACCCCTAACTTAGGAAGAGGCCGACAGAGCCTTTCTGAAATGCCTTTCCATGGATTCTTTTTTTGATCTAAAACTACTTCTGTCAATGATGGTGACAATTAAGAGTCGGTCATGTGTTTTAATAGCAAATTTGTGACTCATTGTTCAAAATTGTGCACCTGCTCCAAACTGGCCCTCAAACTGCTTTCGTGGAAAATGGGTACGAGACCTCACAGCCTAAGGCGAGTGTCTTCGAAGGATCAGTTTAACACCCAACAAAATTAACTTTCAACACTGTAGTAATATAATGTTCCCCTCCTGGAAGGTAGATAAATATAGGATGCTATTGAGGTGACCCTGTTACTATTAAAGGGGAACAAGAAACCAGCGTGTTGGCTCTCCCATCCCGTTATAGACCAGTTGCATACAGTGCCCTGTTGGCGTGGGCCTCATAAGTCAACTTCTTCTTTGTGCAGTTCTTTAACTCACTGACTTACTGCAAAAGATGTAACCTTTTCAATTTAGACCATTTATCACTCAATGCCGAAAATGAATCTTAGAGCAGCTAATTCATGTACCCTGGGTAAAGAGTAAGCAACAAAACAAACCTCTTATCAAGCTATACTTAACTGCCATTTGGGGAAAAAAGACCAGAACATATTCCGCCATCTTCCTCAGATGCAGTGTCAGTGCGCCTGGCTGGTTGGCTGGCTTTCTGACTGGCTTCCTCCAAATTGATGTCAGCATTAGCTTTGCAGTTTTGCCTTGGCCCCAAAAGCAGGGGAAATGAGTTCAGAGCGATGGCATGGTTCCTCTCTGTTCCCTCTCTCATCTTCTCCTGCACAGACGCTCCAGTGCTGGCTCCTGTAGGCTAGATTAACGCGGTTCCACAAACCCGCCTGTCTTAATCCTCAAAAAGGATTGTTCTAAACCCTGACGAGGTAATATGGCCTGAACGGATTGTATCGGGGCACAATCGAGGCGGTGTAATGCGACACTGCAAATCTGGCTTTATTGTATTAGCGCAATTAGCCTGTAGCCTTCAAAATGCCCAGCTTTAAATAATGGTACTGTAACCAAAACATGCCTTATCGATTCTGTTCATTCATTTCAGCCTTGACAAGTTCACAAATGTCAAGTATGAAGGATGTAGGTAGTAACTTTGAAATGCCTTTATGTACTTTATCCAGCTTGTCTTTTCTTGTATTTCATGTTGGTTAAGTGGTCTTGGTTTAGTTTATTTTTTTTCGCTGTCTGAGCCGTCAAGCTCTCTCGGTTTTTCCTACTAAGCGGCATCCCAAAGGTGTTCATTCTATTGGAGAAAATGGTCTCTTCTCTCTCTGACAACTGTAGCTTCTTCCATTTTCTTTTTGACTGTTACATTTTCAATGTGAAACCAGTGACCTGGGAAATGTACAAGTAAATAGGTTGATGTACAGACCATGAAATGTACATCTAATGATACACCATCTATTTACGTGTGATTACTGTCTGTTCTTTGGGGGGGAAATGTGGTCAGATTGATAGGAAATGAGACACATTGGCTGGTTATTGAATCAGCTAAACTTAGTGTAAGGGTAAGCACCTTTCAACATTGGAGCTGGCAGTCAGCGGAAGGCCCCAGGGCTCAGCATTCACAACACTCAAGTCATATTGATCGGCCTTCCTTCCGTCACACTAGTCAAACAATGTAACACCCCCACCACCACCACCACCACCTCCCTATGGTGTTATGAAACAATTAGGCTTTCGGTCATCGTTGTCATTATCACCAGCAGAACCATTGCATGACCCTTGGCCCTCATGTAGAATGATCGTCCCTCCCAGCAGACGTGACCACTCATGAGTCTGGCCGTCTCTCGAGGGAGCTACCTCAGACCAGCGGCTGGCCGTCCTGCCTGCCAGAGGGCTGCATGGAGACAAAGGAACCCTGTACAGAACCTGTGACATCCCCCCCCCCCCCCCCGCCCCCCACACACAATCCACCCCCAGACAACGCTGTGTCTACCTTGCTCTTGTATGCTCACCAGGAGGTTTGGGGGAGGAGAGGGGTTTAGGGCTGAATGGTGCAGACAGTGGGGGAAACGGTGCAGGAAATGAAATGCCTATCAGGAGGGGGGGGGGGGCCTTACAAACCCTCCTCCATTCCCAAGTGAATCCTCCATTCCAGCCGTCCTTCCCCCAGGCTCAAAGCCACTTCTGTCTGCGGTATCTCCTCATGTATCGACTGGGGCTCTCCAGGAGCTGTCTGCCTGCCTGTCCCCCGCTCCCCGTCAGATCACAGCTAGCTTTACCAAGGAGCTTTTATTACACAGGAATCTCCCCCATACCCCTCCCCAACCCACATCCCCAAGTACCCACTGTGGATATAGTCCACCTCTCTTTCTTCACTCGTTTATTTTTTTGTTACATTATTTCGGCTTCCTCCTTTCCCCTTTTCCCCCTTTTTTCTTTTCTCTCTCAAGATCCCTCCTTTGAGCACCCACACAATGACCAAAACAAACGCACTTCCTCCTGCGCCGACTCTGTCACGGTCGTTCGCCGCCGTTGTCAGGTTGTATATGGAACAACACTGCATCCCCTCTCCACGCTCGACAAAAGTGGGGGGCCTACGGAAGCCAGGGGCTGTGTTCTGGGGGATTAGCAGCCCACACTAGGCTGCTGCACCCATTGTGTGGGGTGTCACGGCAATGTAGCGTGCCCATGCCAAGATGGGTCCCATGTGGTACTGACGGGGCTGAATGCGTGCCATGTTTGACCCGCTTCCTGGGTAAAGGCCATTCAAAGCATGCAGGCACGCACCTACCAAGGTTCTGATTCCTTTGTCTCCCCTGCCCCTATATATCTGGACAGTGTCCAATTTCTGGGACTGTATACATCTACCCTTAGTTTGAGTTGTATACATGCATGCACAATGCCGACCTTGTGTGAATTTCCATGCATGAAACCTCTTTTGGTGGGAAAAAAATCGGTCTCTTCCATTGCTATACTGCTCACGGCACCCTGTTCTATGGTGTGTTCACCTGTTTACATGTATGTATTTGCGATTGTGCTTGTCTGTGTCTGTTTGTTCATCTGTGGTAGTGAGTGGTGCTGATGGGGAGCCGGATGGCTGTCAGAGCGACAGGCCCAGAGCGCACACACACCCTCGTAAAACATACGTCTTCTTCCGAGCGCTTGTCTTGAGCGCCGTGGTGTGTCGTCCTTCATCATCGCCTCTGATTATTCCCTGCTGAGGCATTTCCTGCACGCTGCAATCAGATCCTCGGCATTAGTCTCATCGGTACGAGCATTCAGGCGCACGCACACCGGGGCACATAGCTGTATTCACTGCAACTTCCCACGTCGACCGAGCACACGAGATCACATGCAAATAGTGACCGAGGTGGATAGCTGCACATGGACACGGGCACACACGCACATACACACAACTGCTTAATGACATGCAAATGAGTGTGCATATGGGGAGTACCAGACGCCAAGCCCACAGAAGGAGGGGGAGGGGAGGGGGGGGCTGCATAGACTTACCACAAAGCCCGGCAGACAAACAGATTTCATGGGGGGGGGGGGGGGGGGGGCGCAACACTGCGTATCAGAGGTGTCATGCCAAAATCGGATTTCGCACCAGTCGTCCCTTTGGCGGCAGGGACAACTCACAAGCGGGTGAGAGTGAGAAGGGGGGTGAGGTAAGGGGTGAGTGGGGGGGGGGCAGGGAGGTGCTACTACAGTATGTGACACCTGGTGCGCTTTCCACGGTTGACGTTGATATCATGTCAGACTAGCCTAGCGTCTGTTTCTATGTCAACGCTGAAAGATACAGCCCAGAGCAGGAGAGGTTTTTGGACCATCATGTTTCTTCTCCGGCAAATATAGACAGCCCAATGGGTTGAGCCCAACTTGTTTGGAAGGTTAAGTAGTTCCTTACTGGTTAAGTAAGGAAAATATTTTGGTTAGAGAAAGGGTTCCGCATGACACGCTGTTGTACTCTAATTTGGATAGATTCTATTATCATCACCAGTATGAAAATGGGAGGTTTGTGTCTTACTAGCATCCTCTGGATGGTGCTACAGCACATGGGTGCATCAGTGTTGTCTGAGCTTTTTTGCCTAAACTTCAGGACAATGCTTTGATTGAATACTGACCCTGAGGGGGAAGAAAAGCTCAATTTGATCTGTGAGCCATCACTATGCATGAATGACGGAAAGCTGGCAGCTCTGCTCTTCGGAGCGCTCAGCAGCTTGACCCACAGCACCAGTGGGCTAACACCTCAACAGTTTGCCTCTATATCCATGCAGCCTCCACCAAATACCATCACACTACATCCCCACAATCTCTGTTCAACCTACTGAGACACATAGCCATGCTCCTAGAGCCAGTGTGGTGGCAGGTTAATTCCAAGTGCGTGTCAATGCGCGTGTGTGCCACGACATTTGTACAACCTTCCCACAACCTTTGTGCAACCAACTGGGACCTGTCGTCATGGTCTCTGAACAAGTTGACAGGCTAAAGCGAGTCCAGTGACAGAGATAAAGACGTTTGCTTGTCTCCAGGCCCCAGCTGTTTACAAACGGTCTGCACTCTGTGGGCCTGGCCTTGTTTAGATATTCTTCCATCTTCTTTTTTTGTTTTTTTGTTAGCATAAGAAGAAAAAAGTACAGAGACATCCCATAGGGGCCCTTGCAGTCGAGTGGGGAGATTTGTCATGATCTGTGTCGTGTCAAAGTGTCTGTGTTTTGTGTTTGCGCGGTGCAGCCTGAGAAACTGAAGGAATAGGTTCCAGATCATTCTGAAAGCTCAGTGGGTTTCTGTAATCATGTCTTTTTTTTCAGTGAATCTGAGAACTCTCGTTTTGGTGATATTATTTGCTGAACATGATTTCCGCTGTATTCTACAGTAGTATTGAATGTGTGTGCAAGTGTGTTTGTGTGTGCAGCCATCCAGTAAAGTAGCAGTCACATTTTGAGCTCGTTGCATTGCCCATAGGAGCTACTGAAACAACATACATCACTGTGTGTGTATGTGTTTGTGTCGTGTAAATAAGATACATTTGTCTATTCAGGTCATTGTCAGTGAATTCACCAACTGTGTTTGCCAGCGTGTGCCTGCATGCTGCGTGTTTGAGGGGAAGTAAAGAAAAAAGTGAAGGAGACCGGGAAAGAATGGCTCAGCTTCCTATTCAAACCATCTCCCTCCAATTTATAGTTCTTGGAGACAGATCTGTCTAACAAGAGGCCTGTAATTAAACCAAAGGGGGAAAAAAAACTCCTTAAATGCCCTCCAGAGTTAGTTTTTTCTGCCCCTTTGGAAGGCTAGAAAAAAAAAGAAAAATAAGTTTTTCCATCTCCTCGTAGCACTCAGTCTCCTTCCTGAAACAAGAACAGCAGCAAACAAAGCAACGGAACAGAAACAAAGCAGTTGGAACAGAAAAAAAAACCTTCAGAGAAACCTTTACGGGGCTTTGAGGCTCCTTCCTCCCTTGTCGCTTCATCAACATGTTGGACGTGTGCTGCCCTACATATTACACACTGACACTGAGCTGCGTTGATTGATAAGGAATTACAGCCCGACCGCCTTTTTACATTTTGAATTTGACAGCTAATCGATGTAACGGCTATCAACAATCTCCCTCCTCACATAGGCCTTTGTTATACCGCACTAGATCTCCAGGGTAATGAATGTCTAATGACTCGGTGATTAATCAATGGTACGTTTCCACCTTCCTCTTTGTTTCTCTGGACCCTTTTATCTCTCCTATCTCTTCCTGTTGACCGTGTGCCACATTTCTGGGGGAGGTCTACCTCACTTGGGATTCGAGGAACAAGATGGTTGCTTTGTTTTTTTATAATCTCCCCCCCCGCCCCAGATATGCTGTAATATTCCGTCGGAAGCCTGCTGAGTCAAAGGATTTTTATCAGCATCCTGTGGGGAGAATAATCTCAAACCAGATAACCTCTCACAAGCTGCTCTCACATTACAGGGAGAGGGTTAAACATGCAGTCTCATGGCCTCCATGAATGGACTATCATGAAAACACCCTTTTATGGGTCATGTAGAGCTCTGAAGCCACGGAAACGTAAGACGTACTGTTCAAACACAGCTGAAACCCCCATGAATGATTTTGTCCGACGATCGTGTATCTTTGTTTTGTGTCAGTTGACAAAAAAATTATGTATTATGCTTATCTATGGCTTTCCTCCAAAATAGTGTTAAAACTGCACAAGCCTGTTTGCCAGCTTAATTTGATTAAAACATTTATGTTATTTCAGTAAAAAGGTAAGTAAATGGTTAAAGAGCCATTTTTAGAGCAGTCTTTTGTGTGTGTGCAGTTAGAGCTGTGTGTTGGAACTGTTATAGGACTAGCCCAGTGACTGGACTTGGCCAGCTGCCAGGAGCGTGCATGCCGCAGACAATACCCACCTGTGTTAGGAGGAGGAGGGGGAGGGGGTGGTGTGTGTGTGAGAGAGTGTGCGTGCACAGGGTAGTTATTTAGCACTCTAAAAAGCCTGCTGCAGCTCCCCTCCCTACATGTCAATCAGCAGGGTCCAGACTTTGTTTGGGGTCATTGTGCTCAACATTTTTAACCAGCCGCACGATAAAACTGAAACCGTAAAGGTAAGAATATTGAGGGGAAATAGTTGATGGTTTGGTAGCCTTCACCCCCCCCCCCCCCTCCCAAAAGAAGAATCCCCCCAGCCCTCCCCATTACAACTGTGTCGTGGGCAAAGAGGGAGGGGTGGGAGGGGGAGAGGTGTCCCTTGGGGTCCTAGCTCTCTGGTTACTCTGAAGAGGCTGTCATTGCCAGCGGGTCGCCATGGTAACGCTCGTTATTTGATTCCTACAACAATGCCCGATCCTCCACCCTCCTCCTCAAATCTATCACACTTGCATACAAATACAGTACTACGCATGCCTCACGCACACACCGACGTACGCAAACACCAATCATAAATCAATGGTAGATTAATCACATTAATGATTTGATTGATTACGTTTACCAACTAACAATTCATCAATTTGATCATTGGAACATCCTAAAAGATCCCCTGAGCACAGCAGTGACTATGGTGCTCCAGACTGGGGTTTGTCAAAACTGGACAACTGTTCAGAGGCAGGTTTTATTCAAACTTTTCTTGGGATAAAAATTCTGATCTATATTTTCTATGATGAGTGTTTTGCTATAAAATCTTATGATGTTTCAGTTTCACATAAATTCATTCACTTTTTGGACGCTCGCATACAAACACATGCCTCACAGCAAGAACATCCTGGGCTTGATTCTCTGATTGGGGCACTGTTCACTGTTCATCTTCTACGTGATAGGAGAACAATTGGAATTTTATTGGTGGACACGTGTGCTGCTCTGCTCTGCATGCACACACACACACACACCTACACACGCACACACACCCATACCTTTTATGTCTGATGTTCATGCTTATGGTCCAGTTTCAGTGTGTGCTCGTGTGTGCTTCTCTTGTTGGGCTTATTACACAAGGGTTGTACACTCTAACGGGGCTGTAATTGCACAGGCTTGATAACCCTCCCCTCTTCTGTAAATGTCCCTTGATGGATAGTCCTGCCAGAAGAAAAAAAACATTGAGAAAATGGCTGCCTCTGTTTTACAGATGGTGTGCGCTTAAGAGAAAAGCAAAGGTATGTGTTCAACGTGTGTGTCAAGGAGGAGCATGAGAGAAGCAGCAGCTCTATGATGGCTGTGTGTGACCCTGCCGCAGTGTGCTGGTCTGCTGAGGTTTGACAGTGTCAGGGGCTGGAGGGGACTGCAACAAGCGTTACACTGTTTGGCGTAGTCACCAGTATTCTCTCTGCACACAGAGAAGCTTAGGTGTTGGGTTAGGGTTAGGTGTTGCTGACATAGCTTTCTGTCATCTGTGTCTGAATAATAAGCCAGTCCAAAAGGGGGGGGGGGGGGGGGGTTAATAGACAGGAATGATTAGTGCATATTATTATTTAGAAGCAATTTGTTTCTCCCCACATGAGATGAAACCGAATGGGCACTGGTAATTTAGCCGACTGTCAGATCCATTTTTTGGGTGGGGGAGTCATTTTGAAATGTTTGTTGATGTGAATATCAATTTTGTGTACTATGAGTAAATTTAGAATCGGGAGAGAGGTATTTGTTGTTGGATGTCATTGGCTAAGCCAATGAGGGGTGCATGGTTTAAGATGGTCTTATATCCAGACCTCCTGTTCCGTCACCAATTGTCCCCCGTCACGTTCTACCTGGATAGATGACAGTTAACTGGCTTAAAGTCTGCCAGGCGACCACATATCCTGACACCTGAAGACTGCTCAACATAACAGAACTCTTCAAATGCCTTACTTCATTTTCAAAAAAAGTTTATAGTTTGATAGATCTTGACATTGAATTATTGCTGTTGAGCCTCAAAGTTTAATTTCCAGAGACTCACGCATTAGGTTCAAATATTTTACCCAAGTCGCTCCCTCATGTCTGTAAGATATGACGCTGTGTCTAGTCAGTGCTGAGGGCATATTGCCTATATCTTGGCCATTGTTTGATGGCCGGGAAGGGTCCCGTTAATATGATTAAGGGGGATTACGGAGTTGACTGCACATCAAAGAGCCAAGACCAATTATCGCCCCCCACCTTTCAACACTGCCGCTGCCCAAACCCTTGGAGGGCGAGAGGGCGGAGTGAGAAAGAGAGAGAGAGAGGGAGTGAGCGAGGGTGGGAATCTGGCCTCGTCTTGTCATGGCGAAACCCCATGACCTCAAAGCTAATAGATGGCGTCATTGCTCATTCTGGCCTTTTATGTACAGCGTGTGACAGTGCACAGTTAGAAGCTCTGCAGGCAGCTGGCACCAAAAATAGATTGCAGGCGTCAAAGCAAATTATTGCAGATCCAAAGCATGCAAAAACGGGTCTAATGACGGAAATGTAAAGTGCACTGAGGGAGATGAAAGAATAAGGACATTTAAAACAAATGTCACGTCTCCCGGTGTGTGTGTCTGGGTCTGTGTGTGTTTGAGAGGCAGTGATTGGATTTGTTTACCGGTTTGAATATTTTTGTCACTGCCAATTGTACGTGTGTGCTTGAGGGTTTTCCTGTGTTCATGCACTGAATTCACATGAGTGTGTCCACTGTGCGTGTGTGTATGTGTATGTGTCTGTGTCAACAGCGACCAATGTGGGCGTTGCTTTGTACTGCTCAGGCAGCCATTACCATAATCCCCATCAGAGCTGGGCCTGCCATTACCCCTTTGTGCCGTCTGCGCTCATGAGAGGAAACCAAATGGATAAGAAGAAAAAGTACCCACCACCGCCAAATTGCTCTGTCATAGTTTGACTTTTCTCTTGCATGCCAGAGACTGAACACTCAAACAAAGGTGCCCCCCCCCCCCCACCACTCAATCCTATCCAAGACAGCTGGAGTCTACCCAGATCCTTGTCAAGAGTCAAATGAAGCCATTCCAATCTTCCCCTGTGCCCTGGCATTCACTCACTCCTTTATGCTCACTGCGTGGTGTCCTGCCTACTTCTCTGCCCGCCCGCCTCTCACCAAACATATCCTTTGTTCAACCTCAATAGAATATTTCAACTTGCAAAGATGGCTCCATAACGGACAGGCTTTCATTTATGACATTGTGTGCATTGACTGTTTAAGGTGAGGTTTGTTTTCTTTTGACTTTCCTCAAAACTTCTCTCTATTACTCTTGATGCTGTTCCAGTGAGTTTATGGATCTCTGTGTCCTGGTATCATGGGAACGTTTGCTTAATGAGGGGTTTCATGAGTGCTACCGGAACTGAGCAAAAAACTCCAGCTGAGTCATGAGCTCAGACGAGACTAAGCCCACTAGTTCTGTGTGAGGTTGGCAGAACCAGTCAGGGTCCTAGAGGGTCCAAGAGGGGCCTAGAGGGGCTTCTCAAGGCCAGGCTCCCCTTACAGTCCAACCTTCCATACAGAAGACTATCCAAGCTCTCGTTGGAACCACTAATGCATCTTGTGGTTACATCATCAAGAGTGCACCGGAGTCTTTACCTGGCCATTATGAGAATCACGCTCTACTTTCAGAGGCAATTTCTCTGGGCAAAACTGCTTAACACATCAGTGTACTACAGTTTGGCACGTACACGTGGTTTTAATAATCAGTCAAGAGTGTATATTAATGTCCTCGACTATGTTACCATGACTGCTGTACATGTGCTTTATGTGGAGTAGTGTAATGGTGTACTTTGGCAATGCCATAACTATTGAGTTCTGAAGGTATATCAACACTCACTCACAATTCCCACAAATAAACATACAGCCAGCTACCTCAAGGCCCAACCTTCCAGATTAGGCTAACTAGGAGCTTGCAAAGCAAGCATGAATAATTAACCAAACACTCAGATGTAATGGAGAGGACAGCGGAGCTTTCTGGAAGGTACTCTGGCCAAGGAACCATTAAATATACAAACTGAGAATGTTTTTGAATTCTCTTGCATGCTCCATGTTTTGCTGTAATCAGTTGGTCGGATGAGTTGTTTGATGTAGATGGAGAGACTGTTGCAGGGATATAAATTGAGTAGCGTTGTGTTAATGTCTCTGTCATTCAACATCAGTGGAACTCCATCCTAAATTTAGCAGCGCTACATAGTTATCATGGTCACCCTTTGGTATGGCGCTTTTGTGTTCTGTGCCAGTATTCTTGTTAATGGCTAATCTGCATGACTGAAACAAATACGTCCCAATAGATGTGTTCTCTGTTTAACCTCTGTCAGATGCCACTGCATTAAATAGGCCCAATATCTCTCTGTCTCTCTCTTACTTACTCTTTCACTCACACACACACACACACACACACACACACACACACACACACACACACACACACACACACACACACACACAGAAGCTAGGCTACTTGTGTATTTATACATTCATGAGAGTGCTGCTGCAGCCCCCATGAAAACACACACACGAGGCGTATAAATAGGCTTGTGTGGAGGATTAGGTGGGTTCAGGGCCAGCATGCCCTTCTGGTTGCAGCTCTCAGCTGGGCTGGGTGGGGGGTGGGCTGGGCTGGGCTGGGTGGGGGGTGAGCTGGGCTGGGTGGGGGGTGAGCTGGGCTGGGTGGGGGGTGGGCTGGGCTGGGCTGGGCTGGGTGGGGGGTGAGCTGGGCTGGGTGGGGGGTGGGCTGGGCTGGGCTGGGCTGGGTAGAGGGTGAGCTGGGCTGGGTGGGGGGTGGGCTGGGTGGGCTGGGTGGAGGGTGAGCTGGGCTGGGTGGGGGGTGGGCTGGGTGGGCTGGGTGGAGGGTGAGCTGGGCTGGGTGGGGGGTGGGCTGGGTGGGCTGGGTGGAGGGTGAGCTGGGCTGGGTGGGGGGTGGGCTGGGTGGGCTGGGTGGAGGGTGAGCTGGACTGGGTGGGGGGTGGGCTGGGTGGGCTGGGTGGAGGGTGAGCTGGGCTGGGTGGAGGGTGAGCTGGGCTGGGTGGGGGGTGGGCTGGGTGGGCTGGGTGGGGGGTGAGCTGGGCTGGGTGGAGGGTGAGCTGGGCTGGGTGGAGGGTGAGCTGGGCTGGGTGGGGGGTGAGCTGGGCTGGGCTGGGCTGGGTGGGGGGTGAGCTGGGCTGGGCTGGGGGGTGGGCTGGGTGGGCTGGGTGGAGGGTGAGCTGGGCTGGGTGGGGGGTGGGCTAGGTGGGCTGGGTGGAGGGTGAGCTGGGCTGGGTGGGGGGTGGGCTGGGTGGGCTGGGTGGAGGGTGAGCTGGGCTGGGCTGGGCTGGGTGGGGGGTGAGCTGGGCTGGGCTGGGCTGGGTGGGGGGTGGGCTGGGCTGGGTGGGGGGTGGGCTGAGGGAGCCAAGGTCCTCAGGGGAGGGGGCTGCACTGCACACAAATCATTACCGCTCATCAGCTGCTGCCACTCAGCCACTTAGTTACTCACTTGCCCAGGAACCAGTTATGCAGAGACACACACACACAAGCCCACACACACCAGCATACAAGACTCATCATTATAAGGACCTCTCATTTGTTAAGCACATTTGTTAGGTTTATCAGTTGAGATAATTAGTACATTGGTAAACTTACAATGATGCAAGTTCTCTTTAACTCTTATTCCTGAAGTCCAATCCCCCCTTAATTTCTTACAGAACAGAGGAGTATAGACAGTGTGTTCAGTACATCCCATGATGCATCACAGGCGAAACTATACATATAATTCAATAAACCTCTAGATGGGCTATAGATTCCTGGAGCATGGCTGAACATTGCCTCAACAAAACAAAGGCCCTATCCACTAGCACTGATAAATTATGCATTACCTCTATTGCACACAGGCTATACATTGCATATTAAATACATAACCCTCTCATTGTTTATTGATGTACAGTTGATGCAAGTTTTCTAAGCTGGCCAAGACTTCTGCTCTGTGAGATGAATGTTGAGCTAATGGTGATGAAATGTCTGTGTGTTAGAGACTGGAAGGAAATGTTACCCGAGGCAGCAGGATTGGGAGATGAATCAGCAGACATCTAGCTTACCTTAACATCTCTGTAAACACACAGGCAAAGACCTGTGCAGACACACAGTTATACAAACACAGATGGACAGACACTCACACACGCACATGCTCACACACACGCACTGAGGGTCATAGCCAGCGGTCGTCTGTTTACACACCTCTAGAGGCAGATAAGGCAGGATTGCTGTCCTCTCTGATCCAATCTGCCAGAGAACGCGTCTCTGTTAAGTGCCGCCCTGTTCTACTTCCTGTGTTTTTGTTGTGTGAGCACCAGGGAGATGGTAGAGGAGAGATAGAGAAGGGGAGTAGGATGGCTGGATTCCCCTTTCACAGTGTGCAGCTACCACAGGCTATGGCTAAACACATAAACACATGCACAATTTAACTATGCTCATTGCATTTCTGGCAGCTAGAAGATAGTTCTCCCTTTAGCATATTATCTCCCCCTTTGACTGATGAAGGGGATGTATTTGTGATTCTGTAATTATTTTGTTGTGCCAATAGAGCTATTTTTAAACACACACACACATATCTACAAGCAAACACATACTTGTGCAACCTTGGCTCAGGGTATGCTTCATTTTTGTGAGATAAACTTCCTGTCGAAGGATACATAAAAAAAATAAAAGAAAAACACCAATAGCCTACTTTTTGTGACAGAATTTGTTTGAGTAACTGGTGACAGTGCAAGTTAAAGGATTGCTAGTAAATGTATGACACATGCCACCCACACACCTGCTCATACACACACACATCCTCTCCAGTACATTATTTTTCCCCTCTTTTCTGTAGTTGCACCATAATGCTCAACAACACATCATGGGTAGGCTACTCTATGCAGGAGAACAAAGGTACAACAATGGGGTAATGGAGGCAGGGGAAGGGAGCGTTGATGAGGGACTGTGGAGATAGTGTGTGGCTATAAATATGTGTAGTGTAGGGAATATGCTGGACTGGGTGGAAAAAAAAAACGAGCATTCCCGGGCATCCCAGTGGAACAGAGGTTCTGCTCCTGGCCTCTGGAACCTGAGAGAAAGAAGGGGAGTTGAGAGATAGCATCAGTGCAAATAGCTCCCGCTAATGACGCTGCGCTCCGCACCGATTCATGAGCCCTTATCTCTTCAGCCTGGCCTGACTTTTCCACACACACTCAACCTTGACGCTTCTACACATCCCGCATTCTAAAGACCTTTTGGAATGGGTTGCAAAAGATGCACTGTGTTTAATAGTTTCTCAGATGAAGAAAATGGCAGTATGGTTCATCAGGGGGTTCTGCAGAGTACACATTTAAGCAAAGGAAGAGGTTAAGCAAAGGCTTAACTTTTAGATGAAACAACACTCTTGACCTTTTTGCCCCAAACAAATAGATAATTGCTTTGCTCGCGAAGCAGATGATGAAATAATAGGTTGCAGTGCCATGGTAAGGCTGACTAGCCTAGTTTGTAACTCCAAACAGAACCTGTCTGTCTCAGTATTGTGAAGCCTCCCCCATGCTCATATGCCTCCCTGATGATGTCCGATAGCCTGACCTTGCCAGACCAATTTGCTAATGCTCAACAGTGCTCCTCTGTACAGTCACTAAATCAAACCTGCCCCATATTACATTAACAGTAGTGATTGGCCCGACACAATCCAGGCCGGGTGGAAATCTGTCTGAATGGAGAGACCCATCTGCCAGAGCAAATAAAACATTGCAGATTTGTCTGGTTGCCAGGCTAGTTGTTTAACTGTGCGCCTGATGCAAGTACTTAACCTTTCTAACCACACTTAGCCTTTATTACTGTACAGCCTTATTATAGCATCCCATACCACCTCTTGCTTCTATTACCACCATGTGTGTTTTGGCCAAAGTTATTTTTACTGTCTTTTTTGGGGGTTGAGAGAAATGAGCAAGTGAGCATCCGGTTTCAAGTAAATTGGTTATAGAGTCTCCCACCCCCGACTCCCAGCTCTTGCAAGCCTTTGATCTGTCTTGTGCTCCAGTGTTAAATGGTTTCCTTCAAATCACTGCAAACATGCAGCGACCCGCTGCTCCTCTATCAGAAGAAGGCTCCCAGGCCCCCCTTACTAGCTGCTGCCTCAGAATCCTCAAACACTGCCACTCAGAGGAACAAGTAGAGACAAACCGGACTCCCGAAATGTTGGTCTTCCCATTTTTTGTGTTCTGGTTTACATTAACTTCTAAGGCAGAAAGGCATCTTCTTTTCTGGTTTCATGAGAATAGTTGACTCACGGTGTACAGCCCCTTCGGTGAAGTGTCTGAGCGTTTAATCCCCGGGTTTTGACACTTGCTCACTAAATTAAATTAAATTCTACTTATTTCAATTGAACCATTTTTACAAACTAAAAGTTCATTAGCAACTTGAAAATATGAGGTTGAGCAAATCTGTCATAACTTGCAACTCATTTCCATATATATTCCACATTTGTCTCTCTCTCTCTCTCTCTCTCTCTCTCTCTCTCTCTCTCTCTCTCTCTCTCTCTCTCTCTCTCTCTCTCTCTCTCTCTCTCTCTCTCTCTCTCTCTCTCTCTCTGTCTCTGTCTGTCTGTCTGTCTGTCTGTCTGTCTGTCTGTCTCTCTCTGTCTCTCTCTGTCTCTCTCTGTCTCTCTCTGTCTCTCTCTGTCTCTCTCTCTGTGTGTGTGTGTTTGTATATAATTGTGAAAGGGCAAAGCTAAGAGACAGCAATATTGTATTTTATTAAAGAAATCCATTGGATATCTCATTACAATCTCATAATTTTTCTTTCTACTGAAGGAGGAAAAATCAAGACGAATGTCCGTTCCTTTCCCAGTCGATTATCTCATCTATTGTAGTTCTGAGGATGGGAACTATTGGATCGCTGCTCAATTTGCCCGGCATGTGGATCTCTTCCTGGCCTGACATGCTAATTCACATGCTTTGCCAGTATGTTCTGGAATTGTGAGTAATAATAATCGTGGCATCTAGTGGGAGGTTAAATAAGTCGGCATTTCATGCTGTTCTTCAGAACTATGTAATTAGAATATTTTACGTGTTCCACGTCCATATCCACGTTTTACTGATCTTTCATCACCTACTATTCCTATATTCATAAATTAAAGAGAGCCATCATTCATCAGCATCATCATCACTACCCGTCAGACACTGCTGTCCTCCAATCCCAACCCACCTGCTGAGGCAGCTCCCCTACTGTGCCTCCCCATAGCCTCGGAGCAACCCCTTTATTTATTAATCCAGTTTGTTTTATCATGCCAGGCCACCTTGGTTCAAATGACTTGCTGTCTGAGGTTGTGTCTGACTGTCTGTTTCATTCTCTGCCAGATTCTTGGATGAAACATCACTGCACGTGAGGAATAAGAATGCGATTGTTTCCACAGACTTTGTCTTGTGTGTTGTATGGGATGCTAATGCTAAGTGTCTGGGTTCTACTTCAGTTGTGTTAACGACTGCCTATATCGTTTTCATAGTAGTAGTTTCGCTGTGGTTTGTTACCATGTCTGACAGCTTCAGTTCCAGTGTTCACCTTTTAAAGGCCTTTCTTACTATGAAAGTGCTTCTAATTGCATATGAAGCCATAGTGTAGTGTTGGGCACATCATGTTTTCATTGACAATTGGAAAGGTTGAGGCAAAGTTAAAAGAAAATCAGTGCTTTTATGGGTTATGTGTTAAAACCCATCTTACAACCAATCTTAATAGCGTGCCTTTTTCTGTTACCTTTAAAACTGAGTGAGATTCCTGCACATTAAGTCTCCACTTGGTCTGTCTCTCACTTGGTTTGGGTGTGCTGTTGTTACAATGGCCCAGTCCTTCAGCACAGCCAAGCAGGCTTCATTTGATGGCTGAAAGAGAGGAGTACCGTGAGCCTCCATCAGAGTGGTTAATTACCTTGTCCAGTTGAGGGGAGAGGTGTCCATGTCCAATGAGTGGGACTCGCCGGTTTTAAATTACTAGGATACACCAGGGATTTGCTATCAGGTAGGGACAGAGATGCACTCTAATCCTGCCGACATCAGAGGTTGTTCTCTCTGTCTCTCTCTCGCTCTCTCTCTCTCTCTCGCTCTCTCTCTCTCTCTCTCTCTCTCTCTCTCTCTCGCTCTCTCTCAGTCTTGCTCTCTCCCTCACTAACATGCAATTTTCACATACCCCCCCCACCTCCCACACGTGTCTCGTTACCTAGTTTCCCATATTCTTGCCTTTACTCTCCCTTCCTTTGCTAACCCCCTTCCATCTTCTCTCGTGCTGTGGCCCCAGTCATCAAGTACGTTTCTGTCACCATCATTTCATTTAGTAGCTCTTTGGTGGGCTCCTCCCTATAGCTCGGGGGCAACTCTTGGTCCATGCACTAATAGTTATGTGCTTTCTTGTCCATCGTATAGTGCTCCTTTGCCCCCAGCTAAAGACACACAGATGTGAATGTGCAGTCCATGTTGTTTGTCTTCCCTGTGGTATATGTTGTCATGTCTGTAAATGGAGCACTTTGTTTCATTATCTTCCTACTGCTTCCCTGATTAAATTACAGAGGTCCGATGTGATATTGCGGGTCACCTACTGTATCCATTGGGGTGTCCATTTAGCTGCAGGGAGCTTCACTTTGCCATCCCCACTGCTTTTAGAGCTGTCTTGCAAATGCAGATGTTTAGAACAGCCATCTCTCCCCAGTGCCTTTTTATGTCAACCTATGTAGTTGCAACCCACCTCAGTCCTGTTTTTGTCTGGAAGGCCACAGGTTTAGGCTTAGCAGCTAGTCGACATGATGACGGAGCTTTGAATATTGGATTGTTTCCTTCTATAATCTGCCAGTTGAACCCTTTCCAACCCTGTTAAAGCCACCATGGCTGGGCATACCAATCATTTTGTCCAACCTTTTATGCCTTGGCTACCCAACGCCCACTCCTCCTCAACAGCTATCATAACATTTAGAGAACGTCTTCCACAACAAACGGGTTCCTACCGTATCTGAATCCTCCAAGCCTGGGAGGCACCCTGCTGAAGGGAAAGTCAGCCGGGTACACTGGCACCAGAGAACAACACTTGAATTAATTGAACAAGAAGAGAACTTGTTAGGGGTACCAATCTCATGACTCGGATTTTGGATTCTTGGGATCATGGTTAGATTCTTGATTCATCAAGCAAGTTGACATTTGATTTTGAATAAACCTTGTTTCAGTGCAGTAAATTGTTAAACGAAGTATTTAGTTTTTCTCTTAACATTCAAATGTAATTTGAATTGACTAACTAGCAAACCAATTAATTTGATAGGCAGCTGCGATTTTACACTACTAGCCAATCTAGCTATGTATTTAGGTTCTTACATTATTTTCAGTCAGTACTCATACCTTTCTTCTTCCCTCGAGTATCAGTTAGTTGTCCTCAGAATGTGTTGTAATAAACCATGGCAGATTTTAAAATTCACTGTGTCGTAGTGAATAGCTTGCCCTTATTCCTTCACCTCAAGCGCATCCATTCTGGCAGTCAAAGCATAAGACTGATTGTTATTAATAGGTCTTTCAATCTGCCAACGTTTTGAAAAGCCTTATGGATGATCAATAGACTTTTGATAGTGGTTGAAAGTAGATAGTAGTAGTAAATGTTGGCATTTCTACAGTATACATGTACAGTATATTTTACAGTAGAGCTACTCTTTTCCTGTAATGCAAGCCTCAAGCTTCAACTGCCAAGAGCATTGAAATATACCACACAAAATATATTCCTTGTTAGGGATTGTTTTCTAGTTCCCTTGATACAGTTTTTACTTAATTGTATATGAAGCCAGCTAGCTATTCTGTAAGCCAACCCATCCCCCACCTTAAGTTTTCTCTCCAGATCAGTTATTTCTCTGACGTGTTTCCTGATGACAGATGGTCTTGAAAACAAGTGGGATAGAGATGACTGAAAAGGTTGGACAGAGAGGGGGAGAGGGAGAAGGAGAGAGGGGGGGGAGAGGGGGAGAGAGAGCGGCTAACAGGGTGGAGGTGGCCAGACATGAAAGATTGAGAGAGAGTGAGAAGAATTTCCACTGCAAAAGACACTGACACGGTAGGCAGAGAGACAAAGAGACAAAAAGAGGAAGATGCTGTGATGGAAAGATGAAGACAAGAAGAAAGAAGCGCCTGTTTATTGTAGAAGAAGATTATCTGTGAATGTCTCCCTTTTACCTATGACAGGCATATTTCACATCTATATTCCACCAGACCCACTGTGGGAAATGTTGTTGCTGAGACTGTTGATTTTTGTGAAGGTCAGACTGCCCTGGACTCAATAGAGCAACACCAGGGGGGGTCGTCTTCCTTTATCAATTGAGGAAAGTACGGATGGATATTCACTCTATCCAAAAGGCCATGTGCTTGTGTGAGAATCTCACCCACTTAATACATTTGACTGAAAAATGTATTCTTCAAAGCCTTCAGTAGGCCTGTCAGTGTTCTCGTGTTTAGCTTGTGCAGCCTACAGATTTGCAGAGATTGATCACATTGAATTTGAATTTAATTGATCATAATATTTTACCCAAACATTTGACACTTTAGCACCGTATAACGATGCTCGCACGCACACACACACACACACACAAACACACACACACACACACACACACACACACACACACACACACACACACACACCCTGACTAAAATGTTGTCCCTGAAAGCATGTGTCTCACTGGCACAAATCTCCAAAATGTGTGCATTTGTCTTGCAATTTGTTCAAACGACAGTGTATTTCTCTTGCAGAGACAGTTTTTGATGGTGCAGTACCTATTTACATTGAACTTGTATTTATTGACCAGACCCTATCCAAGGTGACATACAAATAATAGGGCAGGTGACAGAGCCAGGATGAACACATGGCCTTCTCTGCCCGACTGGGTACTTTTCTTCACTCCATCCTATCTTGGATCCTAGTCACGTTGTGTGTGTTCTATGAAGAAACACTTCCTTTAACACAAATCATCTTAGATTGCTATAAGAAAAATACGAAGAAGCAACAGATAAGTTATTCATATTGGTGAAGAACTGAGTTTGTTTTATATGTTGTATTTGCATTTGCAAGCTACTTTCAAATTTTCTTCCTCCAACATTTGGGCTCATTAACCTTTAATGATCAAGAAAAAAATCTGTTGGTTTCATTGTAAACAGGATCTGGAAAGAGAAAAATGCTTATGCCACAAGTCTGGAGTTTTATAGAGATATTTGGGCTTTGTTTTTACTTTGTTGTTAGGACCCAAAGGAATTCCCCCCAAAAATTGTAACATGTTCTAATATCCTTACCTTGATGCCCTGGCTAAATATAGCACAATGTCGTCATTGCCAAAACACAGGAGAGATCTCGACATTTACAATAGGGTAGAAAAGTGGTTCTGGCATCCAAAATGTTGGCTGTCCTCTTGTAATGTCTGCACCACTGGCTCATACGTGAGGCAATTTTTAAATAGTTATTTCACAAATAGGAGCAGATGCTACAAACATGCCACTCATCTTCACCATCACTTTAAAATGACCCACAGCTCTTCATAGCCAGTGTTGAGATTAGGCCAATGCTCATTGGTGTCATATGGCAATGCACTGCAGTGTTCCTGCTCTGCCAGAGTGAGAGCTTGGCGAGGCTAGCCATGCTGCCGCTGTGATTGTCGAGTGGCAGCAGTTATCCCTCCTGTCCTCACATCATGCCCGGTGGTAGCAGCAGGGCTTTGGCTTGGAGATGAATGACTTTAGATGAGTGTGTCAGGCTGAGAAAGAAGGGCAACGGGGGGGGGGGGGGGGGGGGGGGGGGGAACCGCGGGGCAACATCCCCCTCCGCTTCCGGTGGCCTCCGCTCTGCTGACTGGGGATGTTGTGTCTGTGCCGGGAAGCTGACAGGGCACAGCTGACCTGTCTCTCTGAGGTCCTGCTGTTACACTCTGCAAAGGCGGCCATTTAGGTTCAAGGCCCCTCCCCTCCACCCCTTATCTCTCTCTGTTGGAAAGCATCCGATGATGGCCATTTTGGTGCAGAGAAATGCTTGAGGGCCTTTGAGCCTCCCAGCCTTCTTGGTCTGTTGGAGAACCAATAAAAAATGGCAATTTTGGCTCAGGGTACGTAGGGTTTGGGCTTAGGATGGCCCACATCCTTCCAACAGCAGCTAAAGACAGAGATGATTGAGCATGCGATGGTGTCCACGGCCCAACTCCCCTCACAGGAGCTCTACGCAGGTCTCTCTCCATCTGTCACACACACACACAGTCACACACACACTCCTGGTGAAACACAGGCTGTGGGTGTGTCACCGTTCTGGCCAAAATGGCCACCGTGGACCTTTAGATGGATTGATTTGAGTTCCAACCTTTGCTTCAGTACAAGCAGCACTGACCCATTCTTTGTTTGTTTCCAAAGTTACAATAAAAAAATGTCCAGTGCCATTAAATTTTGCACACAAAGAAAAGTAGTCATCACAAGCCATCGTGTTTCATCCTAACACTTTGGAACAAAAAAGCGTATCACAAAATATACTCTTTTACGACCATAGGTGAACAACACTCACTTCACCCTTCGATCGAAATCTTTCCGTTCTCATAGCTTACCTCATTTAATCTCTGTTCATCCCCACAGTTTGCCAGGACCTTTTTATCATATTCTAAACACAGCAATAAAGAGGCAGAGAGGATTTAGCCGAACGGCAGCCAACAACAACAGTAGCCTGCCAGTTGTGAGACTGGACTGGATTCAGGGTGCTGCTGAGGGCCTTGGGCTGACTTCTGTCAGGAGGCCTGAGGACACAACCTCATGACCGTGATCTAACCTTACGCTACTCTGCAAAGTTTAGCATGAGAATGGTTCAAAAAGAATGTCAGTGGTTGGCAACCGCAGACAGTGTACACGGTTCAAAAGGTGGCGAATGTGGGCCAGTGGTAAGATGCAAGGAATCTGTTGTTGCCTTTGCCGTACTGGGTTGGAATGTGGTTGTGTAGCCACTCCTAATGAATATCCATGCATTTCTTCCTGTTGTGGATCTCCTTTTTGGGATCTGGTCCCTTGAGAGAGAAATGACCTTCTAGAAGTTAAATAGTAGAAGGCCATAGTCCTCATCTCTCTGTCTCATTCTCTCTTCTGCTCTCGCTCTCACTCTCAGGAGACTTGACACATTCTTGGAACAGAGTGAGCATACATTAAACTACATTTAACATTCAGACATTTATTTTACTCTTCTTTTTGTTACATTATAAAAATTCCTGCAGACCCCCTCTATTTCTCTCACCCATCTCTGTGGAACTGATAATTGGTGTTATTTATCTAAACAATACCACCGTATGACTCTGGAGTTCAGCGTTTTTGAATTATGGATGAGGACAAATGCAAAGCAATTAGACTCATTTTTACTTTGGCTCCATCCCTGGCAGGGAGTTTGGCCATTAAGCAAAGAAAAATAAATTTCAACAAAATTCTATATCCTTCCCCTCCCTCTCCTCTCATCATAAAACCAACTTCTTATATTTGTCTGTCCCTGTCTATCAGCCAGTGTTCTCCATTGGGGTTACTTTGGCTTAGCTTTGGTAATGAAAAGCCATTTGGAAATCTCCAGAAGGGACTAGCGACGATCCATTTAGAAAAGTTGTGATGTGTTTTTCCTTGTATTATAATCTTGTATTTTTTACATCCCGTTCCTATTGTTTGTAGAGCTATAAAGGTCTCAAGCCTAGCTTCTCTTCTTTCGTTGTTCCTCAAGGTGTGGCGGAACCCTTCAGCCCGTTCTGGTTCTCGGTGGAGCCACAGGACACGCTTGCCATCCGGGGCGCTGCAGCTCTGCTCAACTGCTCTGCCCACAGCGAGGCAGCCACGCCGGCGCGGGTGGAGTGGAAGAAGGACGGCACCTTCTTGAGCCTGGCATCGGACGAGCGGCGGCGCGTGCTGCCTGACGGCTCGCTGCTCATCTCGGCGGTGGTGCACTCCAAGCACAACAAGCCAGATGAGGGCACCTACCAGTGCATGGCCACCATCGACAACCTGGGGACCATTGCCAGCCGCACGGCCCGTCTCTCTGTAGCAGGTGGGAAGACTCATGTTTGACATACTCGCATGCATTTTCCCCTGCTAGTTTCTTGTGTATGGTTATGGTCAAATGATTCCATAGCAGGTCAAAGTGTGGAATAAACAAAAAAAGAAATGCTTGCAAGGATTGGTAGTGTTTCTCTGTTCACTGTCACATGACTTGTATTTTGAAAGGTGGAAGGATTATAAGGTGCTTTGAGTCTGGTCTGAGCCCTGAAATTCAATTTGCAGCTGGAGGGAGGAGTGTAAAAACATGATCATGTTCTCCCCCTGCCCGGCTCTGTAGGGTAGAAAGAACCAGAGAACCTGGTCTCCCCTTAGCTTTAGGCCTGTTTGAGACAATAAAAGAATGAGTGGGTGTGTGAAAATCTGAAGTGTCTGAAGCCAAGTCCCACTCCTTGTCACCCTGACAGTTTGTCTTGTCATAACCTTTAAGAGAAGAACACTAATGAGACAGTGTGCTGCCAACTAGGGTGGCGGAAAGAAACTTTAAATAACTGGAGGTGAACGGTGTTATGATGAACTTGCAGGCTTGTAATACTTTGTGTATGCATTACATTTTTTAGCACTTTGTCGAGAAAAGTAGGTATTCCAAAATAAATAGAATGTTTGATCTTTTACCTGCCCCCAAGACAGTGGCCCACTACAATCATGCTTAGGAGTTTTAGCATAGCTGTAGCATAGCATTAGCTATTTAATTAATTCGGACATTGGTTATAAAGGACTGTGGTAGACAGTGGTAGCGTCAGACCTCAGGTTGTGTGCCGTCTACTGATATGGCCGTAAGTGGTGCAGATCCACACTGCTCCCCCGCCCCCATAACACTCTACTCCATCACATAGCGACCCAGGACTATCATCATGGGAAATCTACTGACCTCTTAGGTCACACCGGCAAATCAATATGGTCTTCCTCGGGATAGGACAGGCTTCACTGGACATGTGTGAGAGGAAAAGGGAGGAGAGTGAGAGAGTATTAGTGTGTGTGTGTGTCGACACATCCATCCTCTAGTGTGAGTGCACATGCATCATGTGTTTAGTGATAGTTAAGTGTGTTCCGGGGGGGTGAAGTGATGGGTTTTGAAAGTTTGCTCGTGTGGCAGCAATTGGAGCTTGAGAAGATTCACAGGTCAATTGCACATAGTAAATCTGCGTCGTTGAACCCTATGCATGTTTAATGTGTCCGGGAACCAGCTAAGAGATCAGATCGCACTATGAAACGATGAAACCGAGTCTGTGAAATCCTCCAGGGTGAACTATCAAACGATGTTAGATCAAATTCATTTCATCTGCCAATTTTATGTCTTTTTATGACTTGACGTCACTCTCATACACACACACACATGCACCTACGAGAACACCCTCTGAGACTAATTCCCACTCACACGGATGCATCCCACATGGAAGTGTTATCACCTGTCCAGTGTCCACACGTGTGCACAACCCCGCTCCACCGTCTTGAACGCATCCGCATGCAGCCACACATCCCTGTATGCGGGGCAATGATCCCTCTCTGGCTCGCTGGCAGGTGGACAATAAAAAGGTTAATTGCGACGTAGTGGGAACAGGCCATTACGCAGCAATTGGCCTGGAAACTGGAGCGATGGGCGGGGGGGGGTCGGGGGTGGTGGGGGTAATATCAGTGATTGATGTCCTAGAGACGTGTTCCTGATCCGTCCATAGGACAGTGTTTCCCACACATAGACTAATGTGTGGCGGTGCGCCACAGAATCAACACCGGCCGCCACATATTGCGTTTCGTAAAAAAACATTTTTTTTATCGCTATTTAGGTTAAAACACGCAGCGTATTCGTTCAGCTGCATTTCCTTTCCCCTGCTCTCCCTCCGTCTCTCTGTCACTCATGCGTCTTTCTCACATATGCACAGTCACAACGTCAGCACACGTTAGCAACAATGCATACATATGCCGTTCTAGTAAGACCGACAGCTAAATCAGCTAGCCTTCAGCATTAGTGCCGTAGCTATAAGTCGAGGAAAGTTGAGGCTACTTTTCGCTAGGTACCTTACTCACATTTACATTTAGTCATCTAGCAGACGCTCTTATCCAGAGCGACTTGCAGTACTCGAAGTTTCCCCTTCGGTCTTTTGGTGAGAAGTCTCAAGAGCTAGCTACTTACCCGGCGTCATGGAGCCGACCAGTTAAATAGTTGTTTAGCACTAGCGTTGCTACATGCATAATGCAGAAATGATATGTTAGTTGTTGTAAATTTTGTGAAGGTGTGAATCATTTTGGATTAATATTTAATGTAACAAATTATTAACAAATTAACTGTGTAACGAATTGTTAACGAAGGAATTATTACGACCCCCCCCCCCCCCCCCCGTTTGACAACCCCACCCCTCCCCGCCACAATTAGTTTTCTAATCTGTGGGAAACACTGTAGGAGGTGATCTTGCCCGCCTCCCCGCCCTGCACACCCTCCCCTGTCTCTTGTGCCTGCACTCGTGCTTTTACTGTGACCTTTTTCTCTCTTCCTTTCTGTGACACACTCGCCATCTCGCCTCCCTATACCCTGTCCCTCTCCTCCTTTCCCCCCCGCGGTCTCTCTCCCATCCCTCTGCTGTTTCTCTTCTCACCTCGCTCTTCTTCCTCCGCGTCCTGCCTCCTCCTTGTTCCTCTTCCCTTCCCCTCAATTCTTTTGGTTTTCCCCCTCCTCGTCTCCAGTCGTTTGATCATCTCTCTGCCTGTGCTGTTGCCCTCGCTTCCATCGAGCCTCCTCTCTCTCCCTCACCTCCACCTCTCCTCATTTCGTCTGATACCACCCTTCCTCTTCGCCGCTCCCTTGTCATCCGTCTGTCTCTCTTTCTCATTTCTTTCCTCTCTCTGTTCCATCTTTCTCCCATGTCTCTCCATCCCCTCCCTTCTTTTCAGCGTGTTTCGTGTGCACCCAACCACCCCCACACACACACACACACACAGGCACAGAAACAGCAGGGGGTGTGGCTTCTCCCGGCCGAGCAAGATCATATGTATTCAGTCGGTGTCCAAGAGAGAAGCAGAGGAAGGGGCGAGCGAGAGGATGACCGAGGGGGTGGAGAGGGGGGTCTGGAGGGTAGAGGACGAGAAGCGCGTAATGAGAATCTCACTCCTCCCTGTCTGCTCCCACTCTGCCCCCCCCTCACCCCCGATTCCCTCTGTTCTCTTCCTTTCTCCATCCCTTCCTCATTACTGTGTCTTGACATGAGTCGGCAAGAGGTGTGTGTGTGTCTCTCTGCCTCTCTTGTTTGTCGGTTTTCTGACCTGTGCTGTGCTAGTCTTACTTTCTCTCTCTCTCATACACAAAGCCTTCCAGACAACATATCCACAAAAAAGTCCCACCCCCTCCCCAACCACCAGCAGCAGTGTAGATTATCGTTGACTCTGTGCGTGTCAGAAATGTCACATTTAGCTCCACTCACACCTGTGATATATTCAGTGGGAAGCTTCTGAAGGATTTACTTCCTCTCCCTCTTGTACATGTGTATGCCTGGAGAGAGTCTTAAATCCCCTGTTTGATGTGCTGTATCTTGTTATTCTCATGTTATAGAGCTCAACACCCCGTAATGTTTAGGGTGGATAGAGCACCACTGTCCCTGTCTGTGTTTTCCCTCCTTCATAAAGATAGCCAGTTGCTTTCATTTGCCTTCATTTTATCAGGCGTGACAGATTACCCCAAAATAAGGAATGTGTAAATTTGTTATGTTACAGTAAGAGCTACATACAGGCATCGTGCTTTTAACATCTTTTCCGTTGTCGTGAACTACTCGCATGCCATTATCGGTTTCGATCATTTGCACTGTGTCCACTGTGTTTAAGTGTTTGATTTCTTGACGGGGTTTTCTCACTCCTGTATATCTAGGCTCTTTTAGGCTCTTCAGCTGCTCACCAACAGGCCTAATCCAGAGAGCCATCTGACTGCTGACCAGATGAAATGGTCAGGTATGTGTTTAGAGGTGTTGTCACCATTGGCAGTTTGCGGTAGTGTCTGCGTGTTGGACATTCTTGTTCCTGTTTTTTGTCACGGCGGTATTGTCACGGCTGTAGCAAGTGGAAATAGCGAAGGATGGGATGTGTGGAAACTGATTGGGGACATAGAGGCGTCTGTGTTCCCATTGGGTGGAGGTGTGAGGGGAGTGGTTAAATGGTGTCCAAGTTCCGTGAAAGTGGACACACACACACAGGCATGTCTACACACACACACACACACACAGACAAATGGATGATCCAGGGCTAAGACATGACTGTTATCTCAAAGCCCCGTCTGTTTCCAACTACACACTATGTGGGATGTAGCAGGATTGGCTGGCGACTTTCCAGATACACACACACACACACCCACACACCCATATTTCTACACACTCACCGCCGCCCCTCCCTCTCCTCTCATTCCAGCGGTGACCCGTCTCCTCGGTCTGAGCTGTACCCTGAGCTGTCTGGATCCCTCCCTCTCAATCAATCAGTGTTTCATTTCACACTCCCTATACCTCTCTCTCTCTCTCCCCTCTTTCTCCCTGCCTCTCTCACCACTCTATCTCCTTGCCTCTCTCTCCCCTCTATCTCCCTGCCTCTCTCTCCCCACTATCTCCCTTACTCTCTCTCTCCCCCTCCCCACGCACGTCACTTTACCATCCTCTACTCCCACATCTCGTCATTTTTCTTCAATCCCCCTCCTCCTCATTCTATCTCTCCTTCTTCCCCCCCCTTCCCTTCAGCCCTCACTCTTTTTACACAACCCCATTTCACAGCTGCACAGTGACCTGCGCCCGAGTCGTAAAACACAAACACTGCAAACAAACAGCCCTCTGTACAGGAGCAGGAGCTCACGTTTGAAACTGCAGCCTCCAAAGAAACAAATCAACCGTGTCATCCTTTACCTGTTTCTGAGGCTCCTTCAAGCCTTATCCCCTCGCTCCTCCCATCCATTGTTGCTTCGGAACAAAAATGCAGTTCGAAATGCTAGTGCTCCATATCCCCCAAAATGGACCCAGGTTTGATTTTTTTTTCCACTGGTTACGATCCAGCCCCAATCTGGACAACAGCTCCACTTGAAATGTGAAACCTTTATTAACGACTGTTGACATGTTGCGGCGTGACAGTCTCAGGGAGAAACCATGGGGGTCATCTTGGTGACGAATGGCCCTGAACCTGGAAGTGAGTTCAGGGTCAAAGTGATGTTTTATTACCTTGATTCTCATGTCACCAAGAGATGGGGAATGATCAGGGATAGGAGGGAGGGAAACTGAGATTGGATGAAATGGCGAGAGGGTGACAGGAGACATCAGGAAGTGATGGAGGAAAGGAGCCCTCTGCAGGGAGCCGTGGATTCCGCTAACAGACTCTATTTAGTTTTTGTTTACAAATGTATGAGATGAATGGTCCGGGTAGGAAACTTGACGGAGGGAGGGCTGTATCACTGCTCTCCAGGCAGCTGCTCCCCTTCACATGGGTTTTAATGACCCTGCCTGGGTGTTTACACATGCTGCTGTGTTTGTGTACGCGCATGCATGAGCAAATTATGTTTGTTAAAACATGGATGTGCATATGAACATGGGATGTACGTGCTTGAACATCCACTTCAGTGCGTGCGGACGTGTGTGCATTTGGCTGCCACAGTTTCGGTTCCTTTCGAGGGGGAGCTGCCTGGGTGGAACCAGAATCATGTCAAGTGTAACAGCCACATGGATGGATTTTCATTGTAAAAGGGCATTTTGCTGCTCTGTTTGCGAACACCTGTCATTGTCGCAAGTAATGGGATGGGGAGAGGGGAGGATGGGGGGGGTCTGTTTACATTAGGTTGCCACAGCAACCTCACAGGTGTTAGCGAGGGCTTGGAAGCCACTTGCACCTGCTCAGTAAGTGTTAATGCGGGGATGTGACCAGACTGGGTTTGCTAGTGTTTCCACTCTGCTCAATATAGCATCACTCTGCCTCTGTGACTTGAAACCTATCATATCAGTTTGCTTCTAGAATTCCCACTTGAAAACAAACGCTCCCAAATTCAAACAGACCTTCATAGAGTGACATAACCGTAGCCTTTGTGAGTGGTTTTTATGGTAATTGACCACACATCCCTCCCCCCAAGTACATAAACCACAGATGAGTCTGCCATTTGGGCAGAAGAAGACAAACTCTGTTTTTGGACTGTATTTTGCACTCAATGACTTCCCATGCTCTCGTGTCTCTTAAGACTCCCACCTCCCAACACACAGTGACACACATCATAATGCATAATGCATTGGCAGTGTAGCTACACATCAATGAAGACATCTGTCTACAAAGTACCTTAACAAAACCTGAGAGCTTCCTGTGTTTAACTCTCCCCCTTCCTCTGTAGACAAAGGTGGGAATTAAAATTTTACTTATGTGCACTGGGAATTTGCCATTGCCGGTATTTCACCTTCCATATGGGCTTCCATCTTGACATGTTAATCAGTTACTTAGTTAAACATAATACAGGCATACAGTAAGGAAGGGGCTTTCATGGTTTTAAGGTGTGTTCTTGGTTATGCAGCTTTGATTCATATATCAATGTATACCTAGTGTCTTCACTCCTTAACATTCAGTGAACAGTTGCTAAACTGTACGTCCTAGACTGCCACAAATACTGTACAAACATTTCTATACTGTTTGATTTTTGTCTTCTGTGGTTGTCTTTTATTAGCATCCTCAACAGTTGAGCTGGCTCCATTTCAATTAAATGATTTGGGATTCAGCGTTCAATTGAAATCGCATCCTTTTTCTTGACGTTAAGATGGAAGTGGAGTGGTGACAGCATAATGAATCATCCCCCCCCTCCCACATCTGCAGGGTACCAGCAGAGTACAGGGCGCTCCAACCCAGACGCTGTGCTCTAAGTGTTTCCTGTCACTCATCCATTTTGTCAGACACATCGTCACCCGTAGTCTCTTTGAAGCTCCCCTCCTCTTCCCCAGATGACTGCCACCAAAGCGCCCCTGCCCTCGCACCCAGGAATCCGACACTCTTCAAAGCCGTCGGCATAGACGTATTACTCACCATCCCATTGGCACACAGAACCGTTAAGTCAAGGATTCTGGGGCTTTTTTATTTGCCAGTCTTTGGGGAACTAAGTGAGAGCAGTGGGAAGGGAGTGTAAGGACCCCCTGGTTAGTCTAGTGCACCTCTTAAGAAGATTAGCATGGCAAAGCTTTCTGCAGGTGGTTACCAAGTTGAGATAACCAACACGAGAAGAGCCGTAGCCTGTTGTCAGTCACAGCTTGCACTGAAAAGTCTTTTTAAATGCCGTCAAGCAGATACAAACGCAGAGAGTGGTAGGAAAATACTATTTTCTGCCCCTTGCTGGTACTCGCTCTCCATTCTATCTCGCTCGCTTTCCGGACTCCAGTCAATCTGCATAAGAAAGGATGACTGACTGCACTTCGCTCCCATGCGGTTTGTTTACCTTCCCAAACCTTATTGAGATTCACAGTCCATGCTGCGTTTTCTAGCACAAGACTCGCTAGATAACAACGCATGGAAGGTCACGCCCAAGCCCAAGGCCTTCTTGTCTCTCTTCGATGTGACCCTTTCAGCTCCGATATGGCCAGCAGTGCACAAGCGTGGGTCAGGGTTGGCCAATGGAAACTTTGCTTTGTTCTTTCAAAGCCAAATCGGCCTTCATAGTGCATTTGAACCCTGATAGAATGTCAGTTTTGACTGTTGAAACCCTGCATGATTCATTTTGAGGCGGGAAGGGAGTGTGTGTTCAAACCCATCTCAATTATTCGATCAATGCATGCATGGACATTGAGAGGAAGGGAAGAGGAGGGAAAGTTCTTTTTCGGAACTCTTGGCAGAATTTGTAAGGCAGTTTTGGAGTTGGATGAGTGAGATTGGGATCGACACTGTTTTTTTTGTATGCATTAAACATTCTGTCAACAGTCGCCTGACTTACTGAGCATAGCTTTTGTTTTTGGGAGCACGGAAGTTTGACTTTCTTTGAACTTCCTTATAGCTTTTGTATTTTACTCCAATAATTACACTTTCTACTGTATACTTCTACCAATGATCTTTTATGTTATGTTTTATGTCGATTGAACCAGGGTTGCATTGGGCTGGTTTTGAAGAAACAGCAGAGACATGGGTGTTTCATTGTAGATTCTGCAGAGGGAGCCGAGCCTATGGCATGACAGAGCACACAGGGGAACGCATGAAAGCTGGAGAGATCTGGATTTCTTGGAGATTTCTATACTTTTTGACTGTGTGTTTTTATATATTATTTTACTCACTCCAGCTCCAGCTCCACATCCCTACAGGCATGGTATTTTGAGAGCCCTGTGATGTTATGTGTGTGTGTCGGAGGGGATGGGGGGGGGCACTCCACACCAGTGTAACATTTCTCCCACTCCCACACACAGGGCAGCTTGGAGTGGTCAGGGGCGACACCTCGAGCAGCATCCGCCCGGCTCCCTCCAGACCCACTCCAAGCTCTGGCGTCTCCTTCCAACTGAATACATTCCACTCCTTCCCCTTTCAAACACGTCCCTCCTTGTGAATAACATCCAAGCTTATTTAACATCTTTTAAGCCCACCAAACTCCCTTCGATTTACGCCAGCAGCGCGGGTCTTCGCGTGTTATGAGTAAGAGGTCGGCAGAGTTGTGTTTTGGTTTGTTAACATTTAGAGGCAAAAGCTTGTCCGTGTGCGATGTGTGGCTTTTAGTGCGAGTTGTCACTCATGATTTAAAAAAAGTGTGGAGGGTGGGGAAAGAGAGACAACAGATGTAAAGTAGAGTTATGAAATGAACAGAGGACGTGTTATCTGTGTTGAATGAAGTGCTCTTAAGGAGCTGTTAGAACCCGCTCTATCCTCCAGCTCCTCCCTCCCCCTCCTTATTTGATGTGCGGGGGCATTACATTTTGGGTGATAAAGAGCTTGTGAGTGAAAGAGATGGCATATGAAGGAAAGATGAGGAGAGAAGGCCACCGTTTGTTCTGAGGGAAGGGAGGACAGGGACGAGGACCAGAAAGTCTAGCGTTTGGAGGAGGCGGAGGCGTTAAGGACACGGCGGCGTTGGCTGTGCCTGTGGCCGTACGTGTGTGTCTGTGTCCCCGTTTCACTGGGGCTGCGCTGAACTCTGTGTGCGAGGGCCCCAGGGAGGGCCTCGGAATTCCTCTCCCCTCGCACGCTGTCTTTCGCCGCATCCTGATTGGAGCGGGCGGGCTGCAGAGGTGTCCAGCCCCCTGAGCCAAGGAGGAGGAGGACGGAGGGGTGGAAGGAGCAGAGGTGCTGAGTTGAGTGAGGGAGCTCAATTGTTGATGAGTTTTCCGGCTTCCCCTTTAAGAGCCCCCGCTGCTGGTGCTGATGGGCAGTGTTCTGTGGGTGCCAAACACACATCCTCTTCACCGCATGTTTTGTTCTCCTCTAAACAGGTTTGATGCTGGAATGACAACATCCCACACGCACTCCCAATATCCAACCATAAACACATTAGTACGACTGCACATAAGCCATCATATGAAATCACTTCCTGTTATTAGCGCCTGCAGAGCTTATCATGCACATACTGACATATCATGCGCAAAGCGGATTTGGGGCTTGATGTCCCTGTAAGTATTCTTCATGGATGAAACGCCTCGGCCATCATCCCATATTAAACTATCACCTCCGGTGCTTTGCGACACACATTTCTATTTCAAACTGCGTTTTCTTGTGATCTAAATCCTTCATTGTATTCCATTCACATGTCAATGCTGTTGTAGACCACCGCCACCAAGGCACCCTGGACTGTGTCCCACGTATGCATGAATAGGACTCTGAGAGTATTATAGTCTGCATGGGGCCCTTGATGACTGCCAGGGAGCCCATGTGTGGGGAGGTCCTTAACTGACAGTAATTGACCGACTCATCATGTTCCCTGAAAGAAGCAAATGATGATGAATGCCTCCTACCACCGGGAGTGACATCATCAGCAGGCGCCGCATCTGGGTCTCAGACTGACTGTTGGTATGAAACATCTGCTCCTCTGCGACCCGCCAAACACAGGAAGCAACGTGTGGAGTGTTGGCTGAGCGCTTGTCCAAGGTCGATGACATTTTACTAGAAATCCTTTGAGTTGTGAACATTCTCTCTTCACCTTGTGAGTAACCATCCAGATCCTTTGTATAGATGACCGTGGTCTTGCTTCTGTAACTGACAGGATAATCATGCATTTGAAAAGTTGGATCTCCTTAGAAACATCTTCAAGTGGGATTTGTGTGTGCACTGTATGCTTGTGTGGGTTTGAATGCAGGCAATGTTGATTGTGTGTGTGTCTGGTCTTCAAATATCATGATCGAATGCTACTGATGGCACAGTCAGGGCTAGTTTAGAGGCAACATGTCTTTAAGTATCACCGACACGCACAGTTTTCACCGTTTTGCTAGCAGAAACCCTCAAGCAACACCATCTACCTGGCATACGACTACCCTTTCCTCTACACTGCTCCAACACGTGTGGTGTTAATAAGATCTTACAACCCCCCCTCCCCTCTCCCCTTCCCCTCCCTTGCTCTCACATGTTAACATGCCCTCTCAATTCTCCATTAGTTTTTCCTGGCAAAGCTTGAGGATAAACAGGCCGACAGCTACAGATAGGCATCTGCAGATGTGCCGCCATTGGCCGATAAGAACAACAGTGGGGGGGTGGAGGGTTGAGGGTGGGGTGGGTCCTCTATCTATCTCCCCGTTGTCTCTCTCTCACACACACACACACTCAGCACCTGCTGACTAATGTTTGTTAGCACAGCGAGATAGACAAGTGAGGGAAAAAGGGGGTTGGCAGAGGAGGACAGGGAAAGAAAGACAGATGGAGGAAAGAGAGAGAGAGAGAGAGAGAGAGAGAGAGAGAGAGAGAGAGAGAGAGAGAGAGAGAGAGAGAGAGAGAGAGAGAGAGAGAGAGAGAGAGAGAGAGAGAGAGAGAGAGAGAGAGAGATGCATGCAGAGAAAGATATATCGTAGACGGTGAGAAAAGCAGGGAGGGGAACTACAAAGAGCGAGCTAGAGGGAGGGGGAAGGGGAGACTGAGAGAGGCGGAAGAAGGAGAGAGGGAACTGAAAGGCTAGTATTATCCCTCCGGGTCTTATCTATCTGTCCATCATCTGCAGGCCAGGGTGTGTTTCTCTCTCCTTTATCTGGATGCCCTGATGAGCCGGGGGGGGAAGTACTGATGAAGCAGCAGTGGCGTTCGCCAGACACAAGTCCAGAGAAGGCGCAGGTCTGCCATTGGTTGGCTTGGAGCATCCACGCCATCTCCAGTATTTGTAGGCTTTTGATTGACAGGTGCTTCTGACACACCTCAACTCCTCCTCGCCTCGCTGTAACATTGCGGGGAGCCTGCTCTGTTGAGCCTTTTCTCCACTCTCTCTCCATCCTCTCTTTTATCTCTTCCACCTCCTTTTTTCCCTCATAAATGAGACAGATATATGGAGGGATTCAAAGCTGATGTTTATAGCACATAAATCTGCACCGTTTGTAACAGAGCAACCTTCCCCCCCAGCCGGGGCCTTCCCATGGCAACGACCTTTGCAGAAGGTCGGCTGCAAATGGGCCAAGAATGAGCTAAGTTCCAAGGGATAAAATAAGACACTTTAACATGATTAAAGTGTGTGTGGGAGGGGGGGGGGGGGTTAATGCAATCAGCATTGTTTCAGATACAACTCAATTACCTCTAATGAAACAGACCTTTTCCTCGGTGGATCCTGGGGAAGCGTTAGCGTGGCTGGTGTCCAACCAGGAACCGCCAAGATGGTGGAAAACATGTGACCACACACACACACCTGCAGCTGTTGATGTCAAATACACCTAACCAAGGGAAAAACAAGTGCATGTGACACACACTGTCCCCTCCTACGCATGCCAGCCGCAATATACAGTTAAACAGGATCAAGATCCGCATTCTATAATTTCAGTGTTCAAATTTCAATAGTTTATTGAAACAAACACGTTTTTGTCTTTTTTTGATTGTGACACCCTGAAACACCCACAGATCAACCTGTCTGCGTGCAGATTAGAGAGGTTGGCACAGACACCCCTCACTGCACGTGTCTTTCTGAGATGGCTCTATTGCTGTGTTAACAGTTTTGGTTCACAAGCAGAAACAAAGGGCCTGTGGGAAACCTTTTCAGAGGCCATTTTGTTATAAAACCTCTTCCTGTGTGAGCCCAGAAGGACAAGCCCTAAACATGGATTCCCAATTGCTGCCTGTGGAGGCATCGAAATAGAAATCTATCTCTTCCGTCTCCCAGCATATGGTGAAAATCTGGCTTATCATTCACAAGGAAAAGGAAGAAGAGAATGTGTCTTACAACAGTATATTATGAATTCAGCTGTAGTTTATTTACATTACAAAAACAATGTCTCACTTCTGTTAGAACTTCTTACATGTCACCTCAGTATATTCCTCTCGTAGCATCTTGCATGGTTCCCAATCGGTGTGTGCTCCCAATTTTCTCCACCGCCCCAGGATGGTCACATCTGTGCCAACTGAGCAGTCATAATAATGCAACCCTCAAACCTTCGCTAGGTAGGTTTCATGAGGCTGGCTTCATTTTATCTGCATTTCTTTGTTTTTTCCATCCACATCTCAAGCCTTTAACTGAAATGCAAAATCCACTCATAGAGTCAACCAGTGCGATGGATGAAACATACTCTTCAACTACGCTGCATCGGGTAAAAAATACAAAATAAATACTGGGCTCAGTGAACATAAACACTTCTCTGAAGATTGAAAGTTTTTTTTGGTAAACAGGAGATGACTCCCTACCTCCGTCCTCTCTCTCTCTCTCTCTCTCTCTCTCTCTCTCTCTCTCTCTGTCTCTGTCTCTGTCTCTGTCTCTGTCTCTCTCTCTCTCTCTCTCTCTCATACACACGCACACACACAGCCTCGGTCGTATTCTAAACAGCAGCTGTGCCCAAGGGGAACTTGACCACCGCTAAGACAGCCCTCCTAAATGTTTACAAGTTCAACCTCAGCACAGCATCTGGACTGCACCTGAAGCAGTTTAGCGGCCAGGTTAAAAATATCTCTCCCCAGGCTGGGTGAGCTAACAGCTCTGTGAGACTCCATTGATTCCCAGCCGCCTGCTCACAAAAAAGGGGGCGTGCCCTGAGCCCCTGGAATGAGAAGACCTTTACACATAAAAGCAAGCGTTTGCTGTTCAAGTTGATCTAAAACTGAAATAGAGATTGATGGTGCGTTTTACATTGTTTGAATGAAAATTGAGTGATTGAAATAGTTCAGGATGTTGCATGGTGGTGTGGTGATTACTTTGAGACTGAGATGTATACACTTCCTGTGTGTAGGTGCGTGTCTGTGTGTGTATTTCTGTTGGTGATGCTAGAGTTGTAGTCTCAGTTTCAATGTATTTGCTTCAGACTAACACTGGCAGCAAGACCTGTCTCAGCCTTCCCTGTCATATCAACAACCCCCGGAGGCATTTTTACAGTCCAATAGATACAATAAGTACCTCTGACTGTGGCATCCACTCTTGCAAAGCACCACCCATCAATGTTTTGTCTTCAGCCCCCTTCTAAACACTATGTGCATGACCTCTAAAAAGCCATGTGCTTGCCTGTGTGCCTGTGAGAGAGATGGATGAGGGTGTGAGTGTGAGAGAGTGGATTGATGTCTGCTCTTTTAGACAATGTGACAGAAAATCGGACATTGTGTCAGATTCTGTTGGCAGTTTTTTTGAGTGCAAAAAACTCATAACCCTCTCAGGTCCTTCTGTCAAATATATATTTTTCGGAGTGGTCTCTTACAAGCCTGCATAAAAACGAAAAAACATTTTTTGTGGAGTATTTTTCAGCTTTGAAACAGATTTTCCTTATCAAGGGACCATTGACATAATGATCCACATTGACATAAAGAAACACTCTAGTAAGCAAGCTGTTGTCTACAACATTGCTGCAGTTGTAGCATACCTCAAAGATGTCTCCTGTAACAGAAGACAAATACGCAGTGACGACTCCACCGAACGACACATTTCCTCATTTCATCAGCTTGTCGAGTTTGACAGGCACAGTGGAGTATGACAAAGTGGCTGAATAGACATTTTATTCAATTCTGCCTCAGTAAACAATTAATATACTGTTTTGTCACTCAAAGCTCAAATAGGAATTTGGTCCTCCCCCCCCCTTCTTGAGAAGGAAATGAAGGGCTGACAAGACATGGTCTGGTCCAAGGCTCAGGATGTGGTGGCCTTTCCATCTAATGAATACAACAGATTTCCGTCACTACTCCACGGCCTCGTTGAAATACTCTTCCCTTTCCCCTCTTTGTTGATTTCCCTCCCGAGTACGAAATCGGATTGGTTTAAGGAAATCTGGTGTTTTGCCTTTGGCCCCCGAAGATCACTGGACAAATACATTGATGTAGTCAAACAGACTTTGCTTTCAAGACAGCTTGTATCCGTAGTGGCCAGGCAAGAACCTTCACAAACTTGCCATAAAGAATTCATTGTCCAGTGTTTGAGTCATGCAATATGCACAGCCTCTCAAGAAGCCTCTACCAACATGAACTTCACTGTGAACTGGGTCCTTTTCATCCAGGCCTTGTGTGCACATATACAAATATACCTACCTACAATACATACACGCACAAACATTCACAGCTTGCCTATCACACGTCAGTCCTTAAAAGTCCCCTAATTTATGCAGCGGGAAAACTGTTGGGGGACTACACAACGTGTTCGCCTTTGATTCGGTAACATGGTGGGGTTTGGGTTTGCATAACAAAGGGAATAAATGTTTGACAGCTGCCAAATTAGAACTGGAAGCATTTGTCTAGTGGTTATCTACGCATCTAAGGAAGCTGATATTTCTTTGTTTCCCTGCGAGCCTTAAACTTCCAGAGCTGTTTGATGTTCGCTGTCTCTGAGCTTCAGCCCTGCTGCCTATGGACACAGGCAAACACACAATCTCACAGAGGTACTTACTCACATCCAACAGAACTGACAAACGCACTCAGACACTCCCTCCTTTCCACCTTTGTGAATGGTCCCCAGTGTTTAAAGAACTGCCTGACTGAGAACCTCTTCAGAACTGTAAACCCACCATTTAGAGTCTGATTCAGTATACTCATTGTAAAGGTCCCAATCTGTAACATTTGCTAAAACCTTGGATCAAGTTCATTATAGCCAGCCGCTACCTTAAGGGAAACGTACAATGAAATGAGCTACACACTGTAGAAAGAAGGGAGCATTCCTTATTTTTATATCAAGTAAATGTAATGATACATGTGAAAATCACACCCACAGACACACACAGGGTATTAGACATTCTCATCATCTCTGCAATGAGGCTACTTATTCAATAGTCTATCGAGAAACGCTTCATCGATTTAGTCTTCGCACTCCCATAACTAACTCCTCGCATTGGACGGGGGAGTTATCGGCCTGTGTTTGGGCGCGTTCTTTTAAATAATGCCCACAGCAAGCTGAGCTTGGGTGCTGTCTGCTGTTCTGCCATTGATCAAGAGTCCGGTAGGTCTGGATGCAATTGCTCTGTCGATGTGCAGTGAGGGTGGTTTGTGTGCAGGAGGTATAATGCCAATGGTACTGGGCATTTGAAGAATATACAGGTTATGGATGCATGTGGAATTGATTCTAAAATCGATTGCTGGCCCCGTTGCCTCTTTGTCCTTGTTGATGTCTCACAGACTGTCCACTAACAATATTAAGATTTGTGTAAAAAAAGTGCTTCATCCTGCTTTGTGGTTGACTAAGCACCTACAACTAAGCAGAGAGAAGAGCATGAAGTTTTGATCAAATCTGTCCGACCTGTACCATAACCTCTTCAATTTTTTATGAAATATTATTATTAAATTGAATATTATTATAATATTTGTATTGCTCCAACCACACTGTGACACAATATTGCTATGGAATCTCATTTTCTCCAGTAATGCTCCGGACAAAGGAAGGATGTAACACTCGGTGAAACTCAAGCCAAGCGCCTTTGAAATCAAATCCTCATGTTTGTGGGATGTACTTGTAGCAACAGGGAGTCGGGACGCCAGCAGTTCTGCAATTAGAAATATTAATGTTTTGGGATCTAAGGGGATCCCAAAGCCTTATGTATATTGCAGTAAGCCCTTTTTCCTGATTCTGGACCTGTTTTTAATTAAAAAGTGTGGGATCCCCTCTGTGTGTGTGTCCAAGGTTAGAAATACCCCCTGCCTACTCATGAGTATCCGCCAACATCCAGATCCATTAATCTGAAAAGAGATTGGCAGATTCATTCAGATGATTCTTACGATTATCAGGTGATTACTTGCTGCCAAGCTATGCAGATTGTTAAAAGATCAGTGAATTTGCTGCACTAGTTGTCTGGCCGGTGTGGAGTTATTGTATTTCCTAGGAGAATGCAACAGTAAGGAAAAAAAAGCCTATCAATCCAGAACATTCCATTAGGCAAGAGGGGGAACAAAGTGCCCACCCAGTACATTACTGTGTGAATTGTGATTAATTGGAGTTGATGGTGTTCGCCTAGGAGCTCAGTGTTGGCCATCTATAATGTTTCCCCCACCCCAACCCACACTTCCCAGGTATCAGTAAAGTCCATTTAGGCCAGTGGGATCTGATGAGGCCAGCTTAAAGAACGTGAGAAAAAAAAGACAGTCAATGATGCTAGTTCAGGTCAGACAGTCCAAAGTGCTGACAGACCCAGAAACTTCCGCGCTCACTCTCTCTTCATTTGTAAAAGTTCACACTACTACTCTCCCTAAGCCAAAACTTTGGGTCAGTCTCAGCAGAACCTCTTTTCTTCCCATGTGGTTCTTCTACCTATGCGACTTGACAACATATCCAGGGTCCTCTCGACCAGCTGTTTTGCTTGAGGCATCCACATATGCCAGTCCTGCCATATATGTTCCACCCACATCTGGAGGCGGATTGCCTTACGGTCATTGTTCTCAAGGTTGTTCCTTTGAAATTTCATCCATGCATTGGCCGCCGTGATTTACGGTGGGCCGCAATGAGGTACTTAAGACCTGCACATTCCAACTGGCTAAAAGATAAGGAAATACTGAAGGCCAGTCATGTAGGTTACATGTGGCTTTATCAGATGGCACTGTAATATAAATGATGCATTGTGAAGCAGAGCCAAGAGGCTAGATCTGACTTAATATAACTGGAAAGGTGGGTGGAACATTTTTTTGGAATCGCAAACAGCAAACAGATGTGCAGCTTGAGTATACAATACGCTCCTGCGTCTTTGTTAGTGTGGGATTTGTCAGCGGTTGAAAATGTGTGGAAGTGTGTGTGTGTGTGTGTGTGTCTTCTGCGTTCCCTCACACAGAGCAGTCAGACATGGGGGAAGGCAAGTCTCTTGGGTCTTATCTGGAAGTGTGATTTACTCCAGAGCTGTCAGGTCTCTTAAACCGCGGGGGTGTCTCAAACCCCTGCCTGTACGCAAAAAAGACCAGCTCACAACTCAACAAGCCTTCAACACCATTTCCTGTGTACAGACAGAGAGTTCCACAGCAGCCTAACACATTCAACATTGCTCTTGCCACTTCACCGAGGAACGGCCAACCAAAACACTTTGAGGTCCCCTATCACAGCAACAAAGCATTCACTTATTCCCATTCAACAAAGTCCACAAATACATTGTGTGTAAAGTGGTTCTCCCTTTTAAAAGAAGAATCCTCGTTCACAAGCCTGCATGTTTGCACTTTATTTTTCAGAATGGAATCTTCCGTTTTGCTCCTCTGTGCCTGCTCGCAAAGTTGTCTCAGATCAATAGCTTCTAACACGGGAAATAATTATTATCCGAGATGAAAGTAGGAGAGAGAAACACAAACAGCCTGTGGATTTGGGTTTTTAATTAGTGTTGTGTATGTCTTCACTCTGTAGCAAATTAGCGTCCCTCAGAAAAGGAGCACTCGTTCTTTAAAATAGATTATTACATTGTGTTTGATTGTGTATGTATGTGTGTGTGTAGGACAGTATGCCTAGGTGACCCCCACCAATGAAGAGGATGTATAATATTGGACCGTATCATAACACTCCATCCCTCTGCTTCTCTCTCAGGTACGCCCCGCTTCGCCAGTCAGCCTGCGCCAGCCAGCGTGCGCCCGGGCGACAGCCAGGTACTGGCGTGCGACGTCAACGCAGACCTGGCACCCTTCGTGCGCTGGGAGCGGGAACGCGAGCAGCTTGACCTGGGCACGCGGCGGGTTCAGCTGCCCAGTGGGGCCCTGGTGATAAGCAACGCCTCCGAGGCAGATTCCGGACTGTACCGCTGCGTGGTGGAGAATGCAGGACCAGCCAAGACCAGCGAGGAGGCCCAGCTCCTGACACTGCCAGGTTAGAGGAAGGCTAGCTTTAGCTTGGCATAGCACAGTGGCCATCATTAGTACCTTCTCTCTGGTTTATTAGTTTGTTAGAGGCTGACATCACAGAGTTAGTTTGGCGAATTGCAATTGTGTGGACTCTAGGTAGAGTGCTCTTTGGGTTTGGTAAGAGGTAAACAAAAACATTGCCTGAAAAGCTTAAAATGATCAATGCTGTGAGTGAAACACCACTGAAGGGAGAATTTAATAAACGTATAGAACAAGAGATCTGTATAATCCATCTTCCTTGATTTAGCCTGCCCAAATGCGGAGACAAGCAATTCATTTTCTAAGATAGGATTGTTTAGTAATTTTATTGACGTTTTTATGAGTTCTGTTTCATCTTCTGCAAAGTGAGTTAGTTCGCAGAGTCGAATTGCACAGTATCATTGTTTCTCCAAATGTGTTTTATTTTATTTTTTTAAGTGGTCTCGATCCAACATGCTGCTCTTGAAACCCAGAGAAGCTTGTGCACAGTGTACACTCAGTAGCATTTTGTTAAACTACAAACATATGAACACATTTGAAAGAGAATATTTGAGGGAGAAGGAAAGGGACAGAGCAAGAAAAGAAAAACTCCCGGTGGGGTCATCAGAAAAAGCACAGTAATTCAATCGCAGCTCAATGCGGCTGAATTCCATTGTGTCAGAGCTTCACCTCCCCCCCACCTCACCAAACTTTATTTACTGGTGTTGTTAAGAGCTGGAGTCTGCCTGCACGGGAAAGATATTACAGGTTATAAATCGGCCTTCAACCAGACCCAGCTGGTGTCTGTCTATTCCACTACGTGTGGTAGAACAACTCTGAGATGTATGTTGACATAAACGCACACACAGCTAACTGATCTCTGCCATTTTGGTGAATGTTAGGTCACCAAGTAGCTTTGGTCTAGTTGGGTCTTTGAATGTACAATTTAAATTGACTTGATATGAGTCTAAACAGACTAGAGACTGAGAATATATTTCCTCTGGGTTTCCTGAAAAATAAATGTCACAGAGTCATCCCTGTTCTGTTACTTTTTAGCAGTGACCCCACATACCCTGTATGACACTGTGAGAACACAGTTCAAATACTAGAGAGAATTTACTTAAACCCTAGAGTTAACCCAGTTCAACCAATGCAGTGGCACACCATTTTTCATATTCCTGCCCTATGCCCTTAGAACAAGTCCCTGGTAAGAGGGTGGGCTTTTGAAGTCAATAATGATAAAATATGTTAAGCAGAAGGTCACCTCCTCCTCCTCTCTCTCTCACCCTCCCCAGAAACCGGAGAGGAAAGAAAGCTGGAGTTCCTGGTGCAACCGCTTCCTGTGACCAAATCAGTGGGGGAGAGTGTGCTGCTGCCATGCGTGGTGACAGGCTACCCAGCTCCCTACGTTCGATGGATGTTTGGCGACAAACTGGTTGAAGAAAGGTAAGGACGATGCGTCTTCACTAGCTCTCCTTCTTTTGTCTGCCTTACAAGCTTTTTGTGCACCAGAACAACATTGTGAGCTCAACAGTCTATTCAAAGATGGAGGCAAAAGACAACAGGGTGACCCTTCCCTGAACTCACACCAAAGTATAGTGGTGGATGTTGAAATCTTATGCTTCCACTCCCTGGAAAACCTTCTTCCAGTTCTCACGCACTCCAAACCGCTCTGAGACGGTTTGCCTTGTACTCCTTTGTATGCGGTGCCAGTGCCCCTGGAGAGTTGAGCACTTTTAAGTGGGGGAGCCCGTTCTGAGAGGTGTTAATACTACTCTCTCCCCCCGTCTACCACCTCCCCCTCAGCCGAGCCACAGTCCTGCCAGCTGTGTCACTTCAGCAGGATACGACGACAGGGGTGGGCAGAATGTGGGAGAAGTTCATAAATGAAGTTCTTTAAAGGCACCCGTGTTTGTGCCTTGCTCTTGGCTCGTTATCATATCCTTGGCAACCCCAAATCCCTGGGAGAGGAGCTGACTGGACCGGCCACTAAAAAGTGTCTTCTGACCAATTAGAGTAGACTGTTGTTTTCCAGCTCACGTATGGGCCTTTTAGCGTCCCCTCCCTTTATGTCTCCTCGAGTGATGCGTTTTTTAAGTTTAGAGGACATCACAAAACTACCAAGGCATACACTCATTTGTCTAAGTTTAGCAGTATAGGTTTCTTGCATTGCCCCTTCAAAATAACTAAATAATTCACCTTTGTGGCTGCAGTAGCCAACTGAATGTCGTGAATGTCAGACTGAATATAATTGTTCCCACCCACTCATGTCTGTAGGTCCCAACAAAATAAGTCATCTTCATATGGCGTTCTTCACGAAGATATGTAATTGTTAGACAAAACCCATTGCGGGCGGTAGGTTACTAACGGTATAGTTATCAAATTGGATGTATGATTACAATATGGACTATTCATTGCTTAGATTCCAAATGTCCTCTGGGCATTTAAAGGGGAGGGTGGTGGGGAGGGCTTACATTGGTAATTAGAATGTGCGGCAAAAGCAAAGAAACACACACGGGCCGAATACATTATCAAGGGAACCATCCGTGATACCGACAATTAAAATGAAGTACCAGTGGAGGTAGGCTCTCTGTCTCTGTCTCTCTCTCTCTGTCTCTCTCTGTCTCTCTCTGTCTCTCTCTGTCTCTCTCTGTCTCTCTCTCTCTCTTTCTCTCTCTCTCTCTATCCCTGTTTCTCCTTTAAAGTCTCCTTTCACTCTCAAGGGGAGAGGACTTGTCAGTTTGTAATTGGAACAGCGTTCATGGATAGGGGAGGGAAAAGGGTCAAATCTGTGAGAAGAATCGAATTGGTCTTTGGAACAATAGTCAGGCATATTTGGGGAACCTTAAAAGGACAAACCGTATTAGTGAGCCCATGAAAGAACGTTTGTGGAAATGTAACAGGGCAGAGGGTTGAGGCAAAGTGTGTCTGGGACAAAATTGCAGTGACTGTCATTTCTATCTTTATCTACATTTACATTTAGTCATTTAGCAGACGCTCTTATCTAGAGTGACTTACAGTATGTACAGGCACATTCCCCCGAGGCAAATAGGGTGAAGTGCCTTGCCTAAGGACACAACGTCAATTTACTTGACCGGGAATCAAACCTATTGTTAAACTCATTTTTATCTTCATGCTCTTTTAAAATGAACCACTCTGAGGTTGCTGTCTCTAAGCGACGTAGCGTCTTTGTTTGACGTAAAACACCTATTTTATTAGGAAGAGTCCTATCAGAGTGTGGAACTCTAAAATAGATTCAAGGATGCATTTTGCCACTTGTGGGAAACACAAACTTTCACCTTATAATCAAATATACTGATACATAGTTTGTTTATATTGTTTCATGTATTCCACAAGATTCCTCTATCACCATAGCAATTAGTGGTTGTGCTGTAGATAGTATTGTCCACAGTCTCAAATTAATTCCTTAGTATTGGCTACTCAAGCATGTATTCCTTTGAGATGGCATCTCTATCTGAGGTTGACTTAAAGGCAGTGTAGGTTGTTGTTTAGAAGTACTTTTTAAAAATACTTCCTGAAAAAAAACGTAACATCCTGATAGCAACCAATACATCTAAAGGTTTGATAGTGAAATGAAATAAATCTGAAATCTGTTGGACCGAATGCAATGATTGGACAGGCTATTTGTCTGGCTGCCTTCTGGCAGAAGTCAAGTGTGTTTTGGATCAGTGGCTTTTAAGGGAGGGGGTGGGAAATGTTGGTTTGAATCCTTTCAAACTGGAGATAAAATTGCTAGGTTCGCAAAACTTGCCTAGCCTCCCTTAAAGCTCAAACTAGGATGAGAAAGTTGAATATTTCAGCAATGGTTGTTAGTCTTTGGCTTTCGCAAAGCCTTGATACCAGGAGTCCGTTTTGCACATCAAATACAGTACAGCTTAATTTCCATGCAGAATACTATACCTATGCTGCCTTTGATGTTGTAGAGGATGAAAGATGTAGACAGAATAAAGGATGGAACAGAAAGGAAATCCGATAAAAGGGTTGGGTCCAGATGTTGCAGGTGCATGAGAAGTCAGAGGGTTGTCAGCTTTGTCTTAATGGTGTCTAACCAAAAGCCTGTCCAAACCATGGCATGAGGTTTTTTAATACCTACTTCCAAATGATTTCCAAATTAATAATACCCCACTGTTGTTGTTATCAAGTAAGGAGTCACTACAAAATGCATTCTGGAAATGCTAGCGTTTGGGACCCTTCAATGATGCATGTTTTTAGCCAACCAAATACTGCTTAGAAATTATTATTAGAATTTCATTTTTGTACTCATTTGTGGTCATTTATTTTGGGACTGTGTGTTGTGCACCTTTCCTGAGGAGATATCCCTAGACAGCCCCCTGGTGGCCTGGAAACAACCTCTTATAAGTTTAAAACTGGAGAACATGGCCGGTGTCACACTGCAAGTAAAATTTCCACAGTCTTTAGAAGAAACAAATACCCAAAGTAAATACATAAAACCGTTCGTTTATTCCACAGCAATGACAATAACTGTAGCGAGACACACATTGAATATAAATCCCGCGTCGATGGTTGCGACCGTCTCGCGTGCATAATCTTTTTTATTTCAACCCTCTGCAATTTGGTTCTTCACTTATAACTGTGGTCATTATGAAAGCAAGCACTGGCTTTTGTTCTTCTGCGAGTATCACTCTATCACCTAATAGAATTCTCCGGTAGTCAATAAAGCCGATGAATTATGTATAGCTAGAGGCGACGGGAAAATTGACATTGCATGTAAATCAAGATTCCGAAGTCTCAAAGCTGTCTCTTCTCTTTGTCTCACTCCCTCATTTGAATATGATAGCTTTTATTATATTTGCTTATGTATGAATAGGGTGCGGTGGGGGAAATGTGTTTGCAGTGGGACTATAATGGGGTAAGACTCTCCCTTCTTGGCTCACTGGCTTTGCTTGTATCTCTTTTTTTCCTCCTCTCCCCCTCTTTCTATTTTCCCTCTTTCGCCCACCCCTCCCTCTCCCATTGGCCTTGGAAAGTCCTTACATCTGGTTGGCAGGGAGCTGGCAGGAGCTATGTCTCAGTAGCGATGACTCCTGTAGTATACCCTCCTCCGACTCCTATCGCACCATCAGAGCCTTATATCCTCGGTGTGTTCCCCTCATTTCTGTCCTGACGCCATAACCCCCATTGAAATATCCATTTTATGGGCATCACCCTCCATCACGCTAAAGCAAATGACCACTCGCCAAGCGCTCTGGGAAACCATGACATCTTTAAGGGGCAACAAGCCTGATCAGGAGGCCTCGTACTAGCAGCCACGTGGTGACAAGGCTGTCCCCTTGTGCTGTTTGTTTGCCCCCCTGTCTTTTTAGGTATTCAGTAAGCTTCAGTAGATGTTCAGTAGGCTATTGCTGGCTGTACAAAAACTGTGTCCTTTGCGGTCCCAGCTACCCACTTATGTAATTGGGAACAATTGCTGATATCACTAGCCCTTGTGGATTACTCCCTGACCTAAATGACTACCTAACTGCAGCATCACCAAACGCTGATTGCTGCATAAATAGACCTAATGTTTAGACGGATCGCTTACACATTGTGTCGTTTTTCTTGTTGTCTATTTCCATTGTGGTTTGAAGGCCCACTGTTTTCCATTTGTTCCTTCTACCCCCTATGTGGCATGAACACATGCAGGAACAATATACATATCTTGTCTGGAAGTTTTCTGCAGAGTCTAAGACAGTAATCTTTTGGAGACACCACCCATCAGTATTAAGGGGCTAGGATTTCTTCTCACTTTTTTTTCCATTGTCAGTATTAAGAAGATTAATGGCATGTCCACCTTTTGCTAAGCTCATACATTTAGCTTCTCTGCCCCCCCACCCACGCACAAACACACTTACACACACACACAGAACAGAAATACACATTTTTGTTTTGTCTAACTGTGTGGAAAGCATCATGGTAGATGTAATGTTCCTGCATACACAAACACAAGATGGCCTGTTCAAGGGGCTTGAGGAGTTTGTAGAAATTAAAGATACTGAAGTAGAAGAAAATGGATGGATACTGTACAAGTATGAATTATGGTTGTACATGGAACCATTGGTAACATAATTGGAAATGCGTGGGAAGTGCATTGTTTAAACCAGGGGTGTCAAACTCATTTCGCATCGTGGGCCACATACGGCCTAGGGAGATGTCAAGTGGGCCGGACCATTAAAATTATACCATACTCTGCTATAAATAACCAAAATATCATGTCTTTCTTCTGTGTTATCTAGTTTAATTGATATAAAGACCATATCGTATAAACTCCGTCCAACCGCTTTAACACGTAATGATCTCTTCGGTGGTGTAGTTGGTTAAAGCATTGTACGGCCACATATTGTTAATGCGAATCTGGGATCCCAAGTTCGCGCCCCAGTCCAGTGAATCTCATACGATATCCTTTAACTTTTACTGTGAGAAAATGACATAATTCTAAAGGCCTACGGATGTATCACAACATTTTAATGTGTGAGCACTAATATCAGATCAAAATGAACACATGTAGCCTTAATTAAATATTGAATAACGTAGGGTAGTCTACCGTCGGAGACAACCACTACGCCTCATTCAGCCAGTTTAAACGGCTGCTAGATGACGCTGTTCATTTTCAAAGCGCCGATAGTTCGGCTCTTTGGGCCGGCACAATCCGGAAGAAACCACCAAAGCTTCACAAGGCATCGTTCGCCCATCCCTAGTAGAGACCAAGGTATTAATTGATACCGTCTGCTGTTTTCAGTCTGTCTCAGTGATGCGGCTTGTCTTCTACTCTGATGGAAAGAGTGCGCCCCTTAGCGGATAATCCATGAATTACAGCGAATTAAAAATATTAATTCCATGTCTTTTATGCATTTTTCCACTTTCAAATTATCCTGCGGGCCTGATCGAACCTCCTTGGGGGCCGGTTCCGGCCCGCGGGCCGTATGTTTGACACCCCTGGTTTAAACAATAGATACATTGGGTGGTTTCAAACTTGGCCTAACCTACTTGAAACACAATCATTACTCAAATATAACCAACCCCACAACTCTAGTCAGCCCCTTTTTAGCGAGTCTACTTCATCACTTGTCTATGCTTCTTTCCTCCGTGTCATGTAATGCATCAGTATGAAACTCTCCACCAAAACCCCAGTTTCTTGCGCCGCTGTTGGCATGATGGATGGTGACAGAGGCCCTAGCTCCAGAGTGACTTTCTCCATTTTGTCTGATCTGAGGGAACAGACAGGCATAGTTGTTTTCTGCCACCAAAGCAGAGAAACTCCTAGAAGTCTGTCGCTCAGGATTGCCACAACACACAATGGGCTCTCTTTCTCTGTCTAACACCTCCCCACGGCATCCGCTTTCCTCGTCTTGCCCTTGTCGACCTTTTACAGATACCGTGCCTGGGTGTGTGTCAACAGTCAAACCCCCCTTGTCTTCCATCGTTATGCCTCTGTACACTTGCACCCCCCGTGTTGCCACTAGCCTATGACTTTGTAATTGACCAATCCCAGTTTTACTTTCATCTATCCTTGGTGGTTGAGATGAATGTAAAAATAAAAGCAGAGGAAGGTGTATTTCTTTAGCCGGTTGAGATACACCTGGACCCTGGCTTTCTGTCTAGACACACACACACACACACACCAAAACAAAGACCCACACCCACACAAACACATATTGTTCAGAGCATTCTCAAAACCACTTATATGTGGATATTACAGTACGCATGCTGCGGTCTGTAAGCTTTTCTTTAATAAAAAGCTAATCAAACAATCAGGTTACCTTAGCAGGCTGTAGCTGGGGTGAATAAACTCAGGTATGTGCAAGTCATTACCATCTCTGTGCCCCTGAGGATAACCATTACAAGCCAAAGGAAAAAAAGTTTTTTTCACGGCTGACTCGTTTGACATGGCTTGCCAAGGCATCCTTATTTTGTTTCTTTGCCTCTTGTATTGATTCTTATTTGACTTACTATTGTATGTCTCCCACAAAGCTTCTCTCCAGACATGAAAACCCCTTACACAACATATTTGTTGTCATGTTGCAGCAAATCCATTTTTTCTTTTATTACTGTGTGCTCGCACAAGTTCCCCACCCAATATTACTATGAAAATGGTCCGTTCATGAGCTGCAAGGCTCTGAAATGAAAATAAGGTTTTCTTTTATCTCCTTTCTCCCTCCTGAAAAGTTTCCGAATTCAGGGCACTGGCTCAATTGTACCCCAGACAAGGAGAGGGAAGTTTTTCACTCTTGAGCAGAACACCTGGGCCTCACAGAAGCCACCATTCACCACTACACAGGAAGGCTTTCTGGCTGGCTGAGGGGTAAACTGTCAGGAGAGGGAAGAAAGAGGAGAGAAAGCAATGGAGTTGGAATGAATAGGGAGAAGTAGAAGGCAATGGGAAGCGTAGAAAAAGAGAGAGAAAGAGAGAGAGAGCTAAGGACTTGGAATGGGAGAGAGTAATAAAGTGTGAGAGGGAGAGAAAGCTAAAGGGTGGGATCAATGGAATTGGACAGACAGGGAGAGAGACAGAGTGAGAAAGTCTGGGTGAAAGATATAAGGTGGGAGACAGGGTCAGAAAGAGGTAGGCTGAGAGGAGTGGAGGTAAAGGTGGTGTGTGTGTGTGTGTTGGGGGGGGGGGGGGGGTATGGAGGGTATGGAAGGAAGGGGAGGGTGAGCAATAGTGACCCATGAAAGTGCACCACTCTCTTAATAAGGAATGTCTGTTGTGACCGTTATGATTCCCCTCGCCCCTGTCCCCCCCCTGGCTTAGAGCAAATCGCTTTCCTTGACACAGACAGCATCCATCAAACACAGATAAAAAATGCTGCACACCCATATGTGTGGGAAGAAAGTGTATCATCTTTTGTCTGTGTGGGTGCAATGCATGAGAGACTTCACCATGCCACTCACACACACACACAGCCACTCTGAAAAGTGTGACATGAACATCTTGAACAGTGCTCCATACCCTGTCAGTGGCCCCTGGTCCAGTTTGATTTGGTAGTAGGTTGTAACAATCTCATTCAGTCGACAGCCTGCTAATGTACTAAGTCAATTTTAGTCATGGTTCACACTTGTACAGCATTCTCATACCAAATAATTCTGTTTGAAATGTACAACACAGAACCTCTAACCACGCCCGTTTAAGAAAGCACAATGTCCCAATTAGCACCATTCACCAGACACCTCATCTGGAGGCCTGAACTCCAGGCTTGTGATAGCATTTCAGGAGTCCACCGCACTCACTTTAGCTTTCTCACACCGTCGCGAACGGATGAGAAGTGACAGTGTAAATTCCGAGTTAATTAAAAAGCTCTTTGTAGGTGAAGACTGTGTAATGCATTTTTAATTAGCGCCTCGCTCACCTGCCTCTCTTGGTGAAGTGTCGGCGCTAACGCGAGGACTACGGCGTATCTTTCTGAGGCAGGCGCCACCGGGACTCAGTAGGAAATTACAGTGAAACAACTATGGAAAGCACAAAAGATCATCTCCACGACAATGTAGCGGAGTTCCATTGCTTTGCTCGCACCCATTCAAACAAAATAAAGTAAAGCAAATTTACCTCACATACAGTTATCTTCTGCTTGAATGCCTAGGGCACTTTAGCTGTTGCAATTAGCATCTAAGATCTCATTCTGGAGATGTGTTTCAACACTGCGGTTGGGGGTTGTGGGGGGCGGCTGCGACATTTAGTATTACGAGAAAGAATATTGGCATTATTGATACATGCAGTGTAATACCTCCATCTATGAATAGACAGCCTCGCCGGTAAGGCGTATCACAGGGAAGGTGGCCTCTGAAACGGAGCCTCATTGATTTGTGTACTAGATGAACAGCGGCTGAAATGTTTTTATTACTACTGTTGTTTTTTTTCTTCTCAAAGCCCAATACTTGTGAGGTTAAGTAGTCCCCCGGTTCATAAAGAAAAGCAAACAGCGGCACGGTATTTGTGGTCCCTTGTGTAGCTTTAATTAAGCGGCCTTGGGAACCTGGGAAATTACAAAGACCTTCTTTATAAATGTGTTCAGCCTCATTTGTTTCCACAAGGTGGTGGGGAAATATGTTCTAGAATGTTCTGATTTTTTTTTTTGTCCCCTTTTCGTTAAGTATAGGAGAACTCTAGGTTCCATCTTGGTACAGGACATTGACCAGTTGGCATCATGTAAAGAGACTAACCAGTCTGAATGGCCAACAGACAACTTTTGGATTGCCTGTTGAAAAGCAAAACATTGACTGTTTTCGTTTTATCTTACATTTATGCATTTAGCAGACGCTTTTATCCAAAGCGATTTCCAAGAGAGAGTTTTACAAAAGTGCATATAGGTCACTAACAACGAGATAGCCCCAAACATTGCAGGTAGCCAAACATGAAGCATACATTGTGAAACCAAATAAGTCCCAAAGGGAAGAACAATAAGAGCATGTAGTTAGACAAGTTACAATTAAACAGCATGAACCTCAAAAGTGCAAGAGTGTACCTGTGGAAAAAGCAAGCAACAATTTTATATTTCACAGTGAGTACAATAATTACAGTTACAACAAACCAACAAGAGCAACAAGTCTCTTAGTAAGCGTCATTGTGATCGTGGAGAAAACTAACATCAGGTCCAGCCAATCATTCCTAAGTGCTGTTGTACTCTTGGAACAAGTGCTTCTTGAGCCTTTTCTTGAAGGTGGGGAGACCGTCAGTGTCTCTGATGGAGGTGGGGAGTTGATTCCACCATTGGGGGGCCAGACAGGAGAAGAGTTTGTGTTGGGACTGGGTGCTCTTGAGCGGTGGGACAACCAGACAGTTGTCAGAAGAAGACCGTAGGTGGCGGGTGGGGGTGTAAGGCTGGAGGAAAGCAGCTGGGTGGAATGCTCAGACAGGTATCTCCTGATCTTCCGGATGTTGTAGAGTGAATCTACACGACCAGGAGACTGCTGCATAAACAGGCAGGGCATACGTGTAGAAATGTACAGGCAAATATAATGACGTCAGGGAACATGCCCGGTCACTACAGCAGTGACCCTCTCCAGCCCCTCCACTCCAACATATAGACCCTTTCTGCCAAGCAGATGGACTCTGGCTAGGGGCTGTATGTTGCAAAAGCGCATGACAAAGATGGGGGAAAGGAAGAGGGCATGAATGGAATATTTGACATGTAAAGGGTTTCGACCCAGATGCCTGTGCAGTGTGCCTCTTGCTGTCTTCTCATCCTGAGCCCAGTTTTCAGGCTTTCTCTCCATCTCCTTCAGTTCAGTTCTCTCTCCCCTTCTCTTGGCTGTCTCTGTCTCTTCTTCCACAACAGCCCCTCTTCCTTTTGGCCCCTCCCCTTCCTTTCTCTGAACGTGTGTCTGACCTTCTCTACCTTTTGACCCTTTTAGAGTCGATGTCACAAATACGTCACAGCGTTAGCTGGAGGCAAAACAGCGAAAGGAACCAATACAAACCAGCACGGAGTCGGCTCCATAAGGACTAAAAGGATTAAAATGTCATCTTGGAGTACCGATTCCAATTTCAAATGTTATCGCCCTAACCCTAACCTGTCAAGATGTAGTTGCTTGTTTTGTTTACAGTGACCCAAGCCTGGTACATGGTAATCCTCTGGCCTTGGTGCTGGCTAGGCAGAATATCGAATCATACAACACTAAACTCATGTTAAATCTTTTTATTTCAAGTCTTGTAAGTGACCATTCAGCATACAGTTAATAGGCCTCTAAAGATCTATATGCCCTCAGTGTCTGGTGTCAGGTGTGTGTAGATGTTAGGCCAATCAAACCAGGTCGTCCATCCACATTGAGCGAGTGTGTACGCGTCAGCCAATCTGGTTCTGTCCGTTAAAGTTAACTTTGTCAAAAGATCTTGCAACAAATGAAGCGTCTTGTAGGTCACAAACAGTATGTCATATGGACTTTATTATTAACATCTTCTTCGCTTTTCTCTCTGTTCTCCACCAAGCAGTGAGGGGCGTTTGGAGGTGGTGGGTGGAGGCAGCCTGCAGATCCTCAACTTGACGCAGGAGGATGCTGGAGCCTACACCTGCATGGCCGACAACACCAACGACACCCTGGAGGCCCAGGCGGAGCTCACTGTGCAGGGTAGGACCCGGGACAGGCTGGGGTGAACACGCTCACACACGCCAGCAAACTGGGGCTCTCAAGACCAAGGTTATCCACAATCTCACATTAGCATGTGTTATTATGGCATAGACAGATGGAGAGAACAATTGATTAATTGATAATAAATTGATCGATACTTTCACACACACATATAATGATGGAGGTTTCCTGTAAATCTCTGTTGCTTCTGTCTTTCTGTCACTCCATCAGCTTTTCCTCTCTCACTCTCCAGTATTTCTTTAGAGAGGGACAGGCCACTTTGACAGTAGGACATTTATGCATTTAGCAGACACTTTTATCCAAAGCGACTTCCAAGAGAGAGCTTTACAAAACGGCATAGGTCACTGATCATAACAACGAGGTAGTCCCAAACATTGCAAGCAGCCAAAACATGAAGCATACATTGTGAAAAAAGTACGAATACTGCAGCTGGATCTTACACATGTTCATACACACAGATCCTCACACTATTGTCTGTGAACTCTCACTCACATCTGCACACACACACGCACATACACACACACACGCACATACACACACACACACACACACACACACACACTGAACATATTGATTCAACCAAGGCAGTATGTGTTCTCACAAAAATGCTCTCCTTTGCTCTACAGCTTGCTCTCATTTCCATTCCCAATAAAACTGACGATCCAGTTACATATTAACATATAGTTAGGTTTTGTGAAAACAGTGTAGTCATTTAGAAACTTGAAACTCCAGAAACATGATAGCCTTTACTATTGCTCAGATGTCACAGTATGTTAAAAAGTACATACAAAGAATGTGATTATTATAATATAAGCGTCTGAAGTTTCCCACCATGAGGTAACCTGGACCCGGGGTGAATACAGGGCTTACTAACATGACTGTTTTCTGCTCCTGCCACATATCCACACCCACACAAGCCAGCTCTCTCTCCCCCTCTCTCTCTCTCTCTCTCTCTCTCTCTCTCTCTCTCTCTCTCTCTCTCTCTCTCTCTCTCTCTCTCTCTCTCTCTCTCTCTCTCTCTCTCTCTCTCTCTCTCTCTCTCTCTCTCTCTCTCTCTCTCTCTCTCTCTCTCTCTCTCTCTCTCTCTCTCTCTCCCTCTCCATTCTCCATTCCCCAAGATCAATAGTCAGGCCTCTCTGCCAGGGAAGGAGAAGTGTGTATCAGATCTTTGGAGCGGTCTGCTCTATCAATTTCTCTCTTCTCTCTCCATCCCTGCTTTTCTTTTCTTCACACACACAATCCCCCCCCCCCCCCCCCCCCCCCCCCCGCCTGCCTCATGGCCACTTCTGCACCGTCTCTCCGTTTATTAGGGCTGGCAAGACAATGCATTAAGCTGGAGGATGCAGGTGGTTTTAATCATGGAGAACCTGTACGACTGTTCCAGTGCTGTGGGCCGGCCCCCGGCCCCCTACACACACTCACATATCTACTGGTTGAGATGTGTGATTGTGTGTCAGTATCTCTTTTAGTTGTTGCACATTATCTGTACAGTGTGTTTTTGTGGGCCTTTATCCAAATGTGTGTGCGCCCCTTATGAACAGGAAGGGCCTGTTTCCCATACAACTTTCACAGTCCCCGATGGAGTTGAGCATAGATTGGAGCTAGCTGTGTAAGTGTGCGTGTGCGTGCGTGCAATGTGTGGAAAGATAGCAGCTCTTACCGAATGAGGCAGGTGCTGTTTTCCCACCCAAGCGACAAAAATAGCAGTTGTAAATAGGAGAAAAGCAGAGGATGTGTGCGTTTGAATGTTTGATAAGGATATGAGTGTGAGCGTCCCTGCCGTGGACGAAAAGCTGGATATGTGGGTGTTCACTTTGAAACACATCGTCTTCCGGCTCTCTCCACCTAGTCTGTTTTGTTTTTTACCAGGTATAACCCAAGAGCAATGACGATCTTTCCAGGAGGTCTTTTTAAGTGTAGAACCTTATGAGGAAAAAAACTGTGGAAGTGCTTTCTCTCATCTGGTTTTGGAGTGCAGGTGTGTGTGTGTGTGTGCCTGGAGCATACATCAGTGTGATTAGTGTCACTCACTATCTCACCCATGTCTCTGTCACTCTCCCACCCCTGTCTCCCTCATTTAATGCTGTCTCATGTTAGAGTTGACGTTTTTGCACATTGTTAACCAGCCATGTTAGTTTTGGCCCTTGGCATGTCATGCCTTGGATTACATTTTGTTTTGTTCTTGAACCGCTCTGGGCTAAGTGGTTAAATAAAAGGGATTGGCAGGAAATTGTTTATGTTTTCAGGAAAGGAATATAGAATTACCGTACATTGTTTATAAGTCAAGTTTATTGAATTAGTGAATTTTAGGAATGTATGATAATTTGTCCAGTTTTTGCCCATGTTATAATGAAACCCCAACGTACTAAAAGCTTGGCAACAGTTTACATTAAGATTACATGAACCACCATGGAGCTTCACCAAACACCCTGGACATAGGCATTACTATATAAGCTAGAGTAACAACATTGTAGTAAGTAGGCTCTACTATATAGTTACACTTTATTACACATGAGGTAGGCTTTGTTGTAGTCTTGGTTGTCTGATTGGACCTTGTATCCAACTAACTTCTAACTTATTTATGTGGCCTTTGTGAAACCTAAAAGCATTAACGCAGTGCCAACAGGGGATGGTGGAGTCCTTTGCTTTGTTTTCAAACCCTGAAGCAGAAACATGTTAGAAGGGTCCCAACTGTTTAGTAGTTCATTGCCCTTGCAGTGACGTCTTTATTCTCTTTGAACAACAGAGTGCCCCCTAGAGGGTGGAAGATGATCTAGCAGTGTGCTTAATGCTCATCACTTACCATGGCATTACAGTGGTGGTCAGTCAGTAGCATGTAGTGGATCAGAAAGTGAGCTTTTGTAATGGGTATTATCCGGTCCTCTGGGAGAGGAACGCCATTCTGGAAACAACAAAAGGTAGTCAGAAGTGTCCCAAGACTGACAATGCCCTGATATAAAAGTTCAAACCGGACATCATGCTGCTATTGGCTCAACGTCTAGGGAGAACATTCTCAAACAAGCATCTTTTCACAACTGCTCCCATATTCTAAGCGTTTGTTTGGCGGGTGGGAGATTAAGAAGAAAACTGTTATCATGAGAGGAGCAGGGGCAGTAATTGGCCCAAGCCTGGCTTCGCTAGCCCGGGGGGAACACAGGCCGTCCGGGGTGCTAGGCCAATTGTTAACCTCATAAAGCTAGCTCGATGACAAATTACTCTGGTCAAAGCAATGAAAAGGAACTTTGTGTATTTTTGTGTTTGGGCTTTCTCTCTACTTTATCAAGTCTAGAATAATGGCAGCTGTAGGCCTAGATACTGTTTATTTTCTCTATTATATTGTTGATATTGCTAGTATTTTTTTATACAGTTCACTGTAATTAAGAGAAAATATGGGCCAACATTTGATGGCGCATTTGTTCTATTCATTTTTGCAATATTATGTTGCCTATATTAAGAGCTTCTTTTCTTGAGCCAGGAGGTTTTTTAAAGAAGTTATGAGGACTCTAATATTTAACAAATTGCATTAACCCAGTTCATATTTCCAAGTTTTATTGCTTTCCTAACCTACATCGCTTCCGCTTCATCACATATGTGCACAGCCAGCCCCAACCACAAAAACACTCAAAAGAATATCCTCTAGGAAAGCCATTGAGTTGTCTTGAGATGCTTGACCTTGACTTGTTCCTCCTAAATACTATACAGTGGAGTTGGAGGCTGGCAAAAAAGCTTATTTTACTAATCTACAAGCTGAAGATATCATTTGGTCCCCATGTGAGGATTGAGGCAGTCTCTCCCCCTCTCTCTCTCGTTGCCCCCCCCTCTCTCTCTTTCCCCCTATCTCACTTTTTTCCTCTCCCTCTCTTTCTGACTGGTAGCAAAAGAGGCTCTTACTTTGAACCAGCATCCATTTACTACTGTTCTGGGATCTAGAGACAAGTGTGTTTGTTGTCTGAGTGCCTCTCTGTGTTCGGCGCGGGACTGCGACTTTCTGAGAGTTTATAAGTATGTTATTAATGATTATGGACCTGGGCTGAAAAGGATTGAAGGAGGGAAAGAGATGGTTCTAGAATGGAGTGGAGTAGTCACTCCAAAGTTTTCCTTTTGGAGTTATCACACAGTTATTTGTCAGGCCTTATATTGATGTCCTGCTTCACTGGGGATACTGTAGCCACTCCCTAGTACAGTGGTTTCTACAGAGGCATTCATGTATATCAGTGTTCATGAACTCATATTCATGACATGCGTTTAAAAAGTGTGCCTGAACAGTACATGTTTGGAAACATTTACAGACTATTGACAAATGTCAATCTCAAATGCTTTTAAAGTTCCAATGTGCAACACTACTAGATTTTGTATCCGTTGCTGCATTTGTTGTGGAGTTCTCCACATCTAGTGGAGGCCTGAGAACTCGGGCTGAGGTTTAGCTACATACTGTGTGTGTGCGTGTGTGTGTCTACCCTCCACACAGAATGTGTGTAACTCCCTCTCTATGCGCAGACTGGAGACTATTCTAACAGAAATTATTTTTCTTCTATGTGAATACCAGTCCTCCTCTGCAAACTTTAACTAAACATCATAAATCCCTGTACGTAGACACATGCATACACCCACACCCACACCAGACTCCTCTGACAGTTCCCAGTCCCCCATAAGCTTTATTGGTATATTTAGCCATTTTTGTGCTCATTGCTCAGTCAAATAGGTTCCAAATGTCTGAACTCCATTTAGGGGAAATGGTGCATGTCAGCTCAGGGACGGCGAGTATTGAGGGAGAGAGAATGGACGGGAATGGATTATGGGAGGGATGGATGGAAGGAGTGAGGTAGAAAGTGTGTGTGTGTGTGGTGAGGGGGATGGTGAAGTTAAGTCTCTGCACAAAGATAACGAGCACCGCAGGGCCCCAGTCACCCATGGGGTCTGTCACCAGAAACCCCAGAAATCCTCACCAGGGGGGCCCTCTCTCTCTTTCTCTCTCTCTGTCTCTCTCACACACACACACACAGACTCACATTCATAAACATACAGCACAGAACCATAATCAGATGCTCAGCACCATCCTGTCAGACACTCACTCCCACTCCCACGCCAGCCACACAAACAAAGGAGCACAATTGAACACACCACATAACCCACTCCTTAGGAGTAGACCATGATGGACATTCCCTCAAAAACACACTGCCAGTCTAGATCTCCTGTTTCTTTGTTTCTCTTACTGTACCTTTCTCTCTGTGGCCGTTTCTCACTCTGTCTCTGTTTCGCTGTCTCTCTCACACACACACACACAGATATAAGGACAAAATCCTTCACATTTCTTTCAAACGTACTCACACGTGCACCCTTACCATAAACTGTCTGGAATAACACAGTGTACACTGCACACAGAGCCCGCGCTTGTCCTAGTTGGCAGAGACTGTGACATCCATACAGAGAGCTGGCAAGGGGAGCACACACAGGGAGTTGACAGACACACTTTCCAACACCATTAACATCCTCATTTACCGCACACAGCCACTGTCCCACGAGTCACTAGCCACAGCAGAACAGACAAAAGAGATCGGAAGCTGTAATTCACTTTGGACAAGCCCATCAGCTAAATGACCACGTTATCATGTTACAGAAATGGCCTCCGATTGCTGGGGCACTAGGAGCGACACCAGTCTTGCCCATAGAAGAGGCAGTAAACAAACCTTATATGCACTGAGCATATCCAGTGTCAGCATCCAGCCCCGCCCATTAACAGGAAGCTCATAGTTAGTTGCCGGAGAGCCACGAAGGCCGATAGACGCGCTTGACTTGCAGACAGCAGTGGGTTCATTCAGTCATCTGGATCCTGTCTTTATCAGAACAAGCAGACACACATGGAGAGACAAACTCTTATACCATTAGAGGCACACATGTACACACACACACATACATACTCTCCCCCCCCCCCCCCCCCCCCAACAACCAGTTTATTGCAAACGCGTGCGCATATACACAGACACACAGACACACACACACACACACACACACACACACACAGTTCTTCAATTACAGTCAAGAAGTGCATGCCAGGGCCCTGTGCTCTGTTTGACCTTGTTATTGGAGAGATTGATGATGTTCTTTATCTGGTCCCTAGATCAAATATCCATCCAGCTTCATTACTGAGCAGAGGGCAGAGTCTGTCCTCGGATGTTTAACCAAGACTGTACTTACATGCTTGTTATATTCACCTGTGGGGAAGTGGCGCGTTAGGAAATGAGAAACAAAGATTGTTTCAGGAGAAGTACAGTTGTTTTCTTCTGAGTTCATATTTCTCTAGATACTTTTTGTCATTTGTCATTTTCTGCTCGATTGGGTCGGTGATATTTTTCCGACCATTTTCTCTGTCTACAGAAAGGTTCACTGAACAGAAAAAGTTTTTTGAAAATGACCAATAAGTTTTTCTATAATGCGATTCATTTGCTGTTCCTGGGATTGAAACAGTCAGGACGTAAATGGCTGATTTGTTCTTCAGACAGAGATGGCATGATTGTGGTTTCACATGCCTGCTTTGATTTCAGAACTGCTGGATAAGAGTTCACGAGTCAGCATGCTCTGTTCCTCTCTACCAGATTGTGGGCTTTTACTGTTTTTCTGTTCGGTGATCTTCCATTCCTCACTGATCATTTCCATCACTTAGTTTGGTTCTTGAAGCATTCAGAATAGTTCTCTCTAACAGAACAGCCAAGTATAACTTTCTAATGAGAACATGGTTTAACTGCACAGTATGCAAAGATTCAGATATTTCTCAGTTAAATGAATCATATGTCAAAGGATGTTGTTTGGGTTCTAGAACAACTCCCATTATTGGTTTTACACAAAGCGTAAGAAAAACTACACACTCCACATTGCCAGTTTCCCCATGTTCCAGGTGCATCCATGAACGCGTGTCCCTTCTGTCCCCACAGTCCCCCCCCAGTTCCTGAAGCGGCCGGCCAACGTCTACGCCCGCGAGTCCATGGACATCATCTTCGAGTGTGAGGTCACAGGCTCGCCAGCTACCACTGTGAAGTGGGTGAAGAACGGAGATGCCGTCATACCCAGCGACTATTTCAAAATCATTGTACGTTCATACATTTTTTGAGAGAAACTTGAAGTAAGGTGTAATATGCTATAGATGGTGTTCTGACTCATCAATAAGAGACTTACTGCAAATGGACAGATTCAAAACAAGGTGTTGAGCAAGACACTCGACGGATTTAGCTTCTGCCGATCAGTCCTGCTCAGTCAATGACAGTATTCACCAACATTGCCTCCGTCCTTGTCCCTCCCTGTGTGACTGCAGGAGGAGCAGCACCTGCAGGTGCTGGGGCTGGTCAAATCAGACGAGGGCTTCTATCAGTGCCTGGCGGAAAACGAAGCGGGGAACGTGCAGTCCAGCGCCCAGCTGATCATCCTAGAACACGGTATGTTTGGAGGAGGAGCTGAGGGATTTGGGGGGTTTTGTTTTGATATAAACTATATAAATATAAACTAATTGCATTTTGCCTGTTTAAATATGTTTTTTTTGATTGCCCGAATGCACAGTCAATTCCACAGCTCCAAAGATCAAAGTAGGGATACTTTATGTGACACTATAATCCCCTACCCAAAGACAAAGTTGGCCCTGATGTTACTGAGGCTGTAGTTCAGTACAGTAAGCTGACAGTTTGAGAGCGCCGGTGTCCTGGATTTGAACTCTAGTCATGCTAATAGGAACCAACATTGGAACAACTTGTGTAGTGAACACTATTTGCATAGTGCGTCTTCACACTGAGAGACAGGAGCAGAACACCAAGTGCCTCATACAACAGCACAACAAAGCTATCATGTATAGTGACAATCAAAGAGCCTGAAAGAATCATGAAACAACTCGCAGACAGAGAGAAAGAGCAAGAATGAGAGAGCCAGAGACAGAAAGCAAGACGCTAAAATACATTTAGCAACCAAAAATAGACTCAAATGAAAGTAAACAATATTAAAGTTTAATATTCTTGTTATATATCGTGGTTATATTGTACACTTGAAAAGTTATGCTCTATACACTGTACCCAAAATACCATCAATCTATATGAAGACTTAATCATTATATATATATATTTAGATGGATTTATTTATTATGTACTTCATGTAGGCTACTAATGTGGCCAGATTTAATCAGCAAATCGTGCATATGGTCTTGAGAAGTGATGACAATGTGTATCTGTCAAAAGGAACACTATGTCTGTCTCTATTGAAGCTATTGATAAGAGACGGTTAAACCGCAGGTGTTTAGTGACCCAAATAACATGTTTTTTTCTTTGTGGGAAAGGGGGTGGGGGTGAAAATGAGGATAAATGAATCAGTGACACAGCTGTTCTTGCATCCTTTCCTGCCCAAAGCAGTACATTGGAGAGCACAGTCTTTCATCTCACGCAATCAAAGGGGACCTTTTTTTTTTTTCTTCAGTACATCTGTCGTTAGACGACTTTTTATTTTTACGTAATCCTGAGTGTATTTAATTGTGTCTGAGGAGTTAACGTCAAAAACTGATGCAATTGTGTATAAGTAACAAATATACACAAATTAATCTGCTTATTTACGCATTGACACTTGACATTTGAAAGGGAATTCTCAATTTTCTTTGACAGTGAGTTAGGATATGGTTGATCACAGATGGTGTTATTTTTTTCCCCATTCTAAATAACTAGTTGGTAGATGATCCATCACTGCTTCTGAATGTCAGTTTTATTTAAATTTATTTAAACGTACACTGGCACTTTAATAAATGCATACACTCCTGAATATATGAAAGTGTAATTCTGTGACTCAGTGTTGAGCAAGACAGTGGTAAAGCCTGCAGGAATAGCCTAAGTCACCTGTGAATACTGGGACAAGGAGCACTGGGCTGTGAGGTTCACAGTTGACTCACTCCCACACGAGTCTAATTGAAAGATGAGGTGTGTCTCTCTCTAGAGTCTCTCCTTTCCTCTCCTTTCTCCGGTGCTGTGGGTTTACACACAATGTGTAGAGTCCCAGAACCATCTTCCACCTCCCCCCCTGTGTTCTTTCTTTCTCACTTTCTTTCCCCCCCTGCTCTTGTTCACCCCAACACCCCTATTTTTCTCTCTTTCTCTTTCTCTCATGGGAATACACACACCACCTGAGCAGTTCCACTGAGCATCATGCTAAATGTGCTGTCCAGAGTGTTCCCACAGAGACAGACAGACAGACACACACACACACACACACTGACACAAACACACACACATCATCCCTAATATGTCCCCGCCCTTCTCTCCTTCACCTGTTGGGCTTGAGCTCACATTTCTGTCTCACAAATATGAAGAGATCTGCTACTGTATGCTAGCCTAGTCCTGGGAAAGACCAGGTAGAGACCGGCAAATCAAAAGGTATGTTCAACCAAAAGTCATATGTATTCGACATCTGCTGGGAATTATTATCATGTTTTAAATGTATTAGTGGCAGTAAATGCTGTTTAATAACACCACCAGATAGCTCGTCAAGTTAGGTCTGCTGTTTGAAGGGAGGACTTGTAAGGGGATGAAAGTTGCCATTTGAGAAGTGGACTGTTGTAAACATCCCCTCCCCCAAACCCCTAAAAGCAGACAACAACATGAATAAGAAACACATAGCAATGACCAGACGAGAGTACTTTTGTCAGTTCTTTCCTAAGCTTCTTTCAAAACTTGAACACACCAAACCTGACAAGCTCACTTTCCTGAAGCTTAAACAAGTCTGTGAATCCCAATATAGACCCCGAATTGCAGTCCAGGGCAATTTTGCTGACATTCCACAATCGTGTGCAATGTAGGTTAACTTAGTTGCAAACAGATGTGGCTCTGTGGAAAACAAAACTACTAAAAAGAGACCTTGAAGGACCTCATCACACAATAGAAGGCAGCCAGTTGATATCTATTAAACCTGCTACCCTTTCTCCTGAGGGTGTGATAAACTGCTTCTTATTGTTTTTCAATGTTTGCTTGGCATTATAGTCAGTTAAAGTATGTCATCAACACATACAACTATGTTTTGTAGTCCATTGCGACTAGATAGGATACTATAGGAATTATTTAGTGTTCCTTAAGTATGAAAAATCAGTTATATGGTTGGGATTTGTAGTCAGGATAGAGTAGCCTTCAATTTGCAAGCTTCTTATTTGCAATCTAAAACAGCTATATATCTTGTCACAATCATTGCCATAGCATAATTACTGTGGGAAGTTATAGTTTGGCATGTATCTATAACCAGGTATAATCTCTGTAGCTGATGCTAATTGCATCATTGTGAGAACTGTAATTGCTTTCCACCAAGAGGTAGCTGCATTACATTTGCTCCTCAGCCTTAAGCATTTTGCACCTGAAGCCATATTCAAAGCAATATGTTAATATCAGATAGTGTAGCTACTCTTACACAAAGGAAGAAACTGTACAAAGTAAACAAAAAGTGCAAAGTAAACCCAGGAAACGCTACAGCAAATGAAAAAGAAACTTCCTTACTACTTCAAGGATACGTTTTTGCTCATGGCTGCCACTGCATAGCAGGCACCAAATAGAAACTGCCATTTTATAAATGTTACAGTTTAGTTAGTGCCATTCTTTATACAGAATCTCAAAGGCAGGGCAAAGTTAATATGAGTCACTTGCTATTCTAGAGTATTGCAACCCTTCTGGACATTTTCTCTACTCTGTGATGGGCTATCGGTACAAAAAGAGAGCCAATTTGAAAATTTAGTCATCATTAAACTTTTGTGGTGACTATATCTTAAAATGTCACTGTTACTGTACAGTATGACTGTGTTTGTTTGGCCTCAGTGTGTCTTTTTTCTGCGTTTGTCCTCCACATTCATTCAAGAGTTATATATTTTTCTCTTTCTACTCTTTTAACTGGAAGCTGCAGCAGTCAGGTGTACTCTCCCTCTCTCTTTCCACTTTCTTTCTCTCTCTGTCCCCATCTGTCTCCTTTTCAGTCTCCATTTCTCTTCCTCTCTTTTTGTACCAAATGAATGCTCTGACATTGGGTCTTGGTGCCAAAGTTGTCTATTCAGTAGAGCTGGAGCAACTTTGTGTTGTGACCTCGATTGATAAAAATGATGACAAGCGAGTGACTGACATTCAGACTGGCTGAAAAGTCGACCTCAGGGGGCCCTCAAAAAACGTATTGTATCCAGAATAGCTTTTTGACTAAAAAGGAAACAAGTCATACTTTTCTTTTTTTAAGGGAGACTACTGCAACTCTGGCTGATGGACTGTATTCTTATGGTTGTTTTCACATCCGGAAGGGTTGTGAGCCCATCTTAGACCTGTAAGTTGATAAATGACACAAGGTGTCATGGTAACTCAGGTTGAGCGGGATACGTGTGTGTGTGTGTGTGAGGTGGGGGGGGTTCCACACAATCACGTTAGACTGGATCCTAGCAGGCCCAGAGGAAACACTGTGGCCAGAATGGGAGGCAGGCTGTGTTGCATAATGACCAGTAATCACCACCAACGTCCCTACCTCCCTTCACCTCCCCGTTTCCTCTCCGCCCACCTCCCTCACCACCACTGTGGTGTTTGTGTGTGCAGTGATAAGTTGAAATCAATGGCGGGTGGTGTGGAGGTAGTGGTATGGGGTCGGGGAAATTGATCGGGAAGAGCTGAAATCAGACCCTTTTCGATTTGTTGTTTTTTGTGTGCACCGATGAAAATGGTGTGCATCCGACCTCTGCAGACTGAGGCCTATCAGCATGGTGTGACCTACCTGCTGTTCCCCATATGCACCTTACCATCTTCAATATTTGTTTTCCACCGTTCCATTTGAAAATGTCACAAGAGTTGTTAGCTCGGCTCTTTCTTCATTTTGAATGCACGTCCATATCCCAAACAACTGCACCAGCTCTCATGTTCAGCATTTACTCCAGAGCGACTACTTTCCAGTTCATCATCGACGAACAATTAGTGGTTCTTTCAAGGTTGTTATCTGCTATTTACAGGCCTGTAGGTTGTGACGTTGGTAGTCTAAAACCTACTTCTCCCAATCTGCTCTGGGCCTGGGCCTGGGCACACCCTCGCACACAGACGCACACACAGACGCACATGCCATCCAGGATCCTGACTGCTGGTTTTGGACGTCAGCAGTCCCCGGAGTGTGCTATGAGGTGTTCAATTAAACAGCTGAATGGCGGGAAGCGCCACGCGACCTCAAAACAGGCCTCTTCCTCTATATGCCGTAGGTCACCTGACCCCCCCGCTAGACCTTTGCCCAGAAAGGGGTGGCACAGATCGTTTTCAGCTTCCTACATCCTGGCCAAGCCAAACCCCCCCCCCGCTCCCACCCTCCCCCGTGGCGTCACCCGTTCGCCCACTCCCTATACACAAACACGGAAAATATATTTTTGGACCCACACTCCAGCGGACCCCGCGGGGACCACATAGCATGATATCTGCTCCACTTTACAGCCCAAGCCAGGGAGTTGGCTAGCCAGTCACACAGACTACCCAGAAACCACAAGGGGCTACTCTTCCAGCTACACAAACATTCCATTTCACCTCTTCACCCCATCTTTGGGGGAGAATGCCTGTGTGACAAACACACAGTCGGTGGCAGAAGCTCCCGTGGAGACCACATGTGTGCACATGCTCACTCGAGCTCGCCATATTTACCTTTATTTAACTTATACACTAGCTGTGGCTCCCACACACCAACATCCCTTACTATTCACACAAATTGCCACGTTAAAGGGGGATTCGGCTTGTCGGACCTAAGTAATAGGAATATGGAAAACACGGTTGGAAGATTCAGGGAAGGATACAGCTCAAGCAAACAGACATCTCTCTTAGAGTCCATCCCTCACTTCGGGGTTTTTCACGCAAGCGGGCATGCACAGTTGATGGATGAGACCCTGATTTCCCATGAGTGAGCTCGTCGAAACATGAGAGAGCGATGTGGCCCAAACGGCGTATATCAAAAACATGGACAAACGCCTTCATTTGCATATCAGTCTTTCTCGCCACAGCTGGTGTTCATGTTCAAGAGCTAGGGGGAAGGGGGGAAAGAGGGCTGCTACAACACACATAATCAAATTACCCTCCAGTGGATAGCGAGTAGAATGCAAGCACATGCTCAAGAGCGTTCGCACGCTTGCTCGTACAGGCTGTTGATTAGGGATGGGTGCCCAACACCAGATTCAATTACCATTAAAGCTTGTTCTTATTTGTGTCTTATTTGTGTTATATATTTATATATACAACTTTGGAATTGTGTGTGGAGGTCCAGTGGGACTTAACTGGTCACTAGCATTTCATGTCTTCTGTCTGTGGTGGGAAACTTGTCCGACACTGAGGTTGTGACCGGGTGCAGAGCCTTTTGAGGGTTAGGCTGGGAGGTTATGTTGAGGATTTAGTTGGTGGTGGAGGAGATAAGGTTGTCCCAGTAATAAAAGGGGACTTACTCTTTGACCCTTGAGGGATGGGTTTATGTTGAGCTCTGCCAGGGGGCTTCCAGCTCTCTGGCAGGGGAGTGGCGAGATCTGAGCCCCCTCCACAGGGTGCCATCTCTCCTCCTCCACCAGATGATCCCTTATATTCGACCCCCCCATTATGATAGTATTACACATACATGACACAGATGATGCCCCCTTCATGGTCCATTGGGGGTCCTAATCCAACTTTACCATGCTGAGACCCCTACTTCAAATGAAAAACACACACACACACACTCTCACACACACTTCCCCCCCCCCCCCCCCCCGGCCCTCCTTCCCACCACCTCCCATGGAACATTAAGCCCCCCAGTACTGTCTGATGTGCTCCGCCTCTCGGCCCCCTTTAGTCCTTTATCTCCTCAGCCAGTTCCCCTAAACACACAAACACACACCACAGATATACACACTTAACCCCCTCAAAACCTTTCTGAAGCTTTTATCTAATTTTCAGTGCACCTATAATAGCGTTGGTTTCCACTTTCCGGTACCAGATTCTACACATAGAATGTAGAGCTATTTGGCTCATGGTCCGCTGTTCTTATTTGTGATGGTCAAGTGACAGTGAAAGCTGGCAGTGCAGCAGCTGCTTGTCTAATAGGATGTAAGACTCCATGCCACAGATACAATAGGGCTATCAAGCCCTGAATAGCGTCTTTCACTTGGTCTTGGTGTCCTACCAAAGCAGTGTTCCAGAAAATATATTTGTGACTGTTGATCAAGAAAAGTCAAAGTATTGCCTGAAAATACAACACTCTGTTTAGACACCACAGACTACTTTTTTTCTGTGTGTCTCCTTTGTGTGCTGAACTTACCCAGCTCAAGGATTTCATTCTGATTTCTCACCCTAACCCTGGCTGTCTTAAAGGCTGCCATTTTGTAAGAATACATTTGGAGTCACTCCACCCTTTGGGCAATGTGTCTTGTAGAGTCTGTCACACAGAATTGTATGCCTTTCCTACATGCCCATCTGAAACGACAAGTCCTCCTCCAGGGCCAGCTTTATAAGAGATGGGTTACTCTTGGCCCCAGCCAGGGACCAACGGTGTCCCCCAACGAAGGAGCAGCGTTGGGGCAACCGGACCTACACGGAAGCAAGGGACCCTGGAGATGTATCAAAAGAACAAACAACAGATGTTTTGATCTGCCTCTCTCCCCTCCCTCTGACTCTGTCTATCTATCTGCCTCTCTCGCCTCCCTCTGACTCTGTCTCTCTATTTGTCTCTCTCCCCTCCCTCTGACTCTGTCTCTCTATCTGTCTCTCTCACTCTCCCACCCTAGCATCATCCTCCAAACATCTGTCTCCCTTACAGACTTGCTATCTTTTATCAGAACATCAAGCGGGCTGCTCAGTAATGTCACAAGCTTTCGGAGTTCTCATTCTTCTGATTGTATCTCAAAAGACCAAGGGACAGAATGTGCCCTGTAGAACAGACATGTCACAATGTTTCCGCTGTGCTCTTGACAACCAAAGGGAGGCAATGGCGGCATGCTTTTGCACAGAAAATACATTTTGGCACAACCATAGAAGTATCATGAAGGACTCCCATTCATTGATATCATATACAAGTTGTACTGCATCTTGTATATGGGCCAACTGATTAGCCTTTCAAGTAACTTTCTTGACCTTCTCGAAGGAAATTTTTTATTTAAATCATCATCATGTCATCTTTGTTTCTCGCCCACTTCCTTCTGGCATTATCTTGTCTTCTGTCCTTCTTCTGACCATCTCTCATCCCTCTTTCGCTCCCCTAGATAAAAGCGCTTGTTCAGTAATAAGCCATTCACGTAACCGTGCGCTTCGACTCAACCCACTTACAATTACTGATGCGGATGCACAAATAAAGACTTCCATTTTGCCATTACATGAGTTTGGCGGAGACGTTGGGGTTTGTAAGGACGGTAGTTCAAGCAATGGATGATATAGTCATCAGTCCATGGGCAGAGAACCTTGGTTCATTTGTGATGTTAAGTGAGGTAAGCATCCTGTGCGCAGTGACGAGATGCAGGAAGACTTGATAGCGTCACAGTTTCCCACACTAGTGGACAAAGGATCATTTGATTCAGGCAGGTACTGTAGGGCACTCTGCACTCTGCAATGGAAAGTTGAATATTATTTCACTTGTTTGATCTATTTCTGGATCTCTGAGAAACGTGGTAGCTGGTGAAGAACTTGAATACATTTAATGCTGTCCTTAAGTTCCCCTTAAGATCATTTCACTGTGTTGGGAAAGTTCAAAAAAATGATCCATCATTATTAAGGTACACATTTTATCATGCATCTTGTCACTTCACAATTTTATATAAGCAGTTGCCAGAATCATTATGTAGATAGAGAATAGCTTTCCTCATTAGGCCCCAATGTCACCCATTCATTACCTATGTCACGCATCCTAATGATACAATTAATCCTCTATTAATAGCGCAGGCAGGTGAAGTCAGAGCCGGCCTTACTGTTACTGTCGACGGCCGCTGCTAGCCAGATGGATTGTGACAAAGGAGACAGAAATGCTCTCAGCACTAGTGTAGTGCCACTGACCAACATTTTGGTCACAGTGTAGTCCCTGTGCCCAGTGTGCCAACCGCTCGTCTGGCGTGGTGCCCAGTGCCGGCGGCCATCGGGCAGGAGGCAGCTTTTAACTCCCCCCTGTCTGGGGAGCAGCCAGTCTCCTCTCTTTTTATTCATTCATTCCTTCCGTGACACGGGCCAATTTGCCGGCGGCTCAGTCTGCCACAAAGGTGATCCCCATAGAAGAGCCTTAGAGTCCGGAACAACACGAGGAGAGGCAGGAGGAAGGGGTGGTATATGAAGGGAGGCAGGCAGAGAAAGGGAGGCAGAGGACGAGAGGGAGTTAGACTGTTCTGCACCTGGAGGAGGGGATCCCTCACTGAATTGCTCCTCCCAAGGTTTCCCCAGAAAAATCAAAAATATGTTTTTTCTAGAGTTTTTCCTTGTCTTCCTTGAGGGTTTAGGTTGGTTGAGGGACAGTTGTATGGGCGTATGTGAAGGCCTGATGTTCATGTGAAGTGAACGGGTCTTGTTATTTAAAGACAGAGGGATTTTCCTTCACTAGCTCCAAATGAAAAAAAATATTTGGCTTGGTGGAATGGCATTCCTGTATTTTGCCACTAACTTAGCTTCTATGTCTTCTACAGCCACTAACACTAACTGGTTTTTCAAATTGTCTCTCTGAGTGACTGTCTGTGTGACTGTCTGTGTGACTGTCTGTGTGACCATGTCCGTCTATGAGTGGGTATGGTACTGTAGCTGGTGTTATGAAACTTCATCAGCACTGAGTTTGTCTGTCTGTTGACACTTTTTGTAAATCTGGAAGATGGATTCATCTGTGTGTGTGTGGGCTTTTAGAAAGTGTCACCTAATCCTATGTTGCTCTATTCAATAATTCCAATATCCAAGGTCACAAGATTGCAGAGACGTAAACACCTCATATCTTCCAGCCACATTTCTAACCCGGGCCAACACACCATGCTCTCTCACAAGTCATTTCCTTTAACCTTGTTCGGTTAGGAAGTAGAAAGCGAACCTATCCCACATGTAGGTAGCTGACAAAACCTAACCAATAACATATTTTGCATTTCTGTATCTGGACTGTGGAATTTGACAAAGTGCATAAACATATCATGCACCATGTTGCACATAGGATAAACTGATTCTAGGATAGGTCTGGTTGTAGGGCTGTAAAATGATATAATTTCCTTATTTTATTAAGTAAAGAAATATAAAATTGATATTCATAGACAATGTTGAATTGTGTTATTTCTGTGATGCTGCTGCAACTCCTGCCTTCCCCTTAGACATGTTTGCCATAGATTCTGCATGTTAGTCTCCCATGTATTGTGCTTTTCTACGTGTTGAGTATCCCAGTTGTAGTTATAAGTGTTTTATTTGTGATTTCTTGTCATGCCGAAAAAGTCCTTTTTCGTTACGTTGTTGTTATTTTTTCTTCTGTTTCTTTTGTTTCTTTTGTTTTTTGTTTTGCTGTCATTTCCCATTCCCCCCAACCCCTCTCTATCTCTTCTTCTCTGTTCCTTTTGAACGCCCCCACGCTCCACTCTCCATCCTTCCATCTGTCTCCCTCTCTCCTCCCCTGTCTTTATAACTTCCTCCGCGCTGCCCCCCTCTCCACCCACCCACCCACCCACCACCACTTCAATACGTCTCCCCCCTTTCCTGCACCCAAAGACGTAGCCCTTCCCTCCCCTCTTCCCCCCTCACTGACTCCTGACACTACTGACCATGTAACGCCAGGCTCCGGAGGCGCTGCCGCCCCCGCCGGCCCCGCCCCCTCCGCCCCCCGAGACGTGGTGGCCTCCCTGGTCTCCACCCGCTTCATCAAGCTCACCTGGCGCCCGCCGGCCGAGCCGCACGGAGACGAGCTCACCTACTCTGTCTACTACAGCCAGGAGGGTACCAGCAGGTAAAAGCACTTCTACCCCCCAAAATATCCACCCCACTTGCAACTTTATTCAAGATCCCATCCAAGTCATTGAGAGTATAATGCTAGCACTAGCATGTGTTTACCACGCAGCATCTGCTGGTACCAATATGTGTTTCATGGACCGTGTTGGTTGCACGTTTCTCAGGGAGCGAATCTTGAACACCAGTCGACCAGGCGAGATGCAAGTGACCATCCAGAGTCTGATGCCTGATTCCAAGTACAAGTTCAGGGTGGTGGCGCACAACAGGAATGGTCTGGGGGAGACTTCAGCCGTGCTCAAGGTGGCCACCCAGGCTGAAGGTGAGGCAACGTACACACACACACACACGCCTACATAAATATTCATTTGCATATTCACACAAATAAGACACACCAAGGTAAATATCGGTACAGGTAAAATATTTATATGCATATACACTCTCAAATGTCTGAAACGCACACATGCAGACACACCTCCACGCACACACACACACCCCTGGCTGTCAGTGCATCAAGCCCCAGACCACCCCACTGCACCTCAGAGGGGCACAGTTCTCATCTGAGCTGTGGAAAACACATGAAACCAATGTTGTTTAGTTGCTTATATTTGTTCCTGTGTGTGTGTGGTGTGTGTCTGTGTGCTCTCACACAACCTCCCCCTGTGAACCACGGCTGAGGAGGGGATGTGGACAGAAATTGAATTCCTCTTCTTTTTCCCCTTCCTGCTATCCTTTCCAAAATAACTCAAAAGGGCACTCACTCACACATTCCTGTTTACTACTAGCACACACCATCTCTTATTAGGTGTTCTCTAACTGGAAACACAAATAATACATTTTGACGTAATTATTTCATCCCCTTCTATTTCTGTTTGTAAAATGGGATGATGAAAAGGTTTCCCCCGTACGCCCAGCGGAGGGGTGTGGCCCTTTCATTTATCTGTCTGTCTGCTCAGGCCTCAACTCAATCTCAATCTGTTTCTGGGTCAGTCTGCATTTCCCCACAATTGTCCTTGGTGCTTGGCGGGCACATACACACGTTAATGTGTTCCAGCGGGAGTCCTAACTACCTGCAGGGTTTAAAGAGTGGGCGGGCAGTGCGCTGCAGTATGTCTCTGTCAGTGTCTGAATGCTGTGCGGGTGTGTGCGTTAGTGTTATGAATGAGGGCTCTAACTGTTCACCTGCATCCAAATACCAGCCCTAGACTCATCGCTCAGCCCTATATCTCTTCCCCTCAGAGAGAGGGCCTTACACACTATGCACACACATAGAGACTGGACATGAGTGCACACAGGAATGAGCACACACACACCTACTTGACAAATGAGTCCTTTCAAACGCTGCCAGGCCCACCTGCAGCTTCGCTCTGTGCTCTCACTTACACACAGTACCACTACTGTTTTTTTACACACAAACACACACACACACACACGCACACACACACTCCTTCACCCTCAGAGACAGCAGGGCTACCTCTCCAGCGTACGTATGATGACCTCAGCACCTGCCACTGTACAAGTGTTGCTACACCTTGATGGTTGCCATCAGAGCCGCTAATTAAATGTAACCATTTATTCCCCTGAAGAGCAAAAAAGAAATGCTCCATGCACCCGCTCAACCCTTCCACCACTTTATTATTATTCTTTTTTGCCTGGCTCGCTCAGCTTATCCGAGGTAATGAAGTAAAATCTTCAAATAAATGTCCCCGTCAGTGATGCATGAGCGCATCGTTCCGAGTCCTGTGCGCGGCAACGGAATGCTGAAGGGAATTTGCGTGCTGTTAATGCGTGTCAGAGAATGCCACATGCATCTGGCTGTTCCTATGGGAAGACCCGGACGGCAAAATTCAAAAATGGCCACCGGATATGGCTCAAATGAACATGTTTACACCCATGTTCATTTTACACATGTTGACTTCCTCCTGCCTTCTTTTTCCATTTCACAGTTCAAGTCCCTGGCCCTGCCCCCAACCTACAGGTCGTATCAACCATGCCCTCATCCACCACATTGAGCTGGAACACGCCTCTCACGGGCAATGGAGAGATCCTTACCTACAAGCTCTACTACATGGACAAGGCCTCTGGCATTGAGCAGGTGAGATGTGAAAGCTTGTTATGTGTGTATCCATAAGTGTCTGTACCGTTTGTAAAATCTCAATGTTCTAATGAATATTAATGCAACTAGTGGATTTCGGTACCCCGCCTAAAATGTGGTTTGGGTTAGTGTGTGTGTGTGTGTGTGTGTATACAGGGATTCTACTCCTGTACTAGTATAATAGCAGTGGTATAGTATAGTATAGTATACACTAGCAAGATTTCAATGCACTACCCCATCCCAGTCATATCTATGCCGCCTGTGCCAATCAACAATTGTGAACCAGGAAATCTGTATAACCAGTGAGACTGTGTAACTAGTGAGACTGTGTAACCAGTTGGACTGGGTAACCAGTGAGACTGTGTGTGTAACCGGTTGGACTGTGTAACCAGTAGGACTGTGTAACCAGTTGGACCGGGTAACCAGTAGGACTGTGTAACCAGTGAGACTGTGTAACCAGTTGGACTGTGTAACCAGTGAGACTGTGTAACCAGTTGGGCTGTGTAACCAGTGAGACTGTGTAACCAGTTGGACCGTGTAACCAGTAGGACTGTGTAACCAGTTGGACCGGGTAACCAGTAGGACTGTGTAACCAGTGAGACTGTGTAACCAGTAGGACTGTGTAACCAGTTGGACCGGGTAGCCAGTGAGACTGGGCAACCTGGCATTAAAGAGCCTTTAATATTATAATGGTTGAAATGTCAAAGGCAATGATGTCTCAGTTCCCTGGAGGACACAGAGAAAAGGTGGGAGAGAGAGAGTTAGAGTAGAGAGATAAAAAACAAGGGAGAGAGGTGGAAGGTGGAGAGTAGCAGAGAAGGTGAGAGAATGAAAAAGGAGGGGAGATAGTGGGAGGAAGGACTGACGAGGAGGGAAGGGATGGAAGGACCTGACATTCTCCTCCCTGGTGTCTGACAGAGAGAGATGGAACAAAGGGGGAGAACAGAGTGCATGCTGACTACTGGCCTCCTAGAAGCCTCTCAATTATTTAAGGATATGGGAAATATTCAGGAAGTGATGTGTTGTCTATAGGGGGAAGCTGTCATATTCAGGGTACCTTACCTGGGACCAAAGGTGAATGTAGTTCCTTTGGTTGCTGATGAGATTTCCCACATGGACTTGACTTTTTTGTGTCACTTTAGCGATCAAGAGGTGAATGCCAGTCGCTTGATTCCAGTTGGTGTGTGTGTGTGTATGGAAAACCAATTATAATAATCATCTATTTATCTCTTACTCACTCAATCTCTCTCTCACTCTCACGCACGCACACTCACTCACTCTATATTTCTCTCTCTCTTTCTCTCTTTCTCTCTCTTTTTCTCTCTTTCTCTCTTTTTCTCTCTTTTTCTCTCTTTCTCTCTCTTTCTCTCTCTTTCTCTCTTTCTCTCACACACACACACACTCTCTCTTTCCCAGGACGTTGAAATTGGGACCCTGTCCTACACCATCACAGGCCTGAAAAAGTACACAGAATACAGTTTTCGGGTGGTGGCTTACAACAAGCACGGCCCGGGAGTGTCCACCAACGACGTGAGCGTCCGGACACTGTCTGATGGTGAGCAGAGAGACCAGACCAGGGCTGTGTCTGTGAATGCAGAGCCTAGTTTTACATGGCTAGTATTGGTATATTTGTTGCGATAAACACTGTGTACACTATTACACTCAGGGCTTTTTCAGTGTCAACCCTTTGATGAGACTTGACCTCTTTTCCGCTCTTTCCGCTCCTTACTCTCCAGTTCCCAGTGCGCCGCCTCAGAATCTCACTCTGGAGGTCCAGAACTCAAAGGTAAGGCCCTGCTTACAAGGAAGGCCTTGGTTAAAACCTCAAAGAGATTCAGTTTGTCACTTTCAATGTGTTGAATTGTCACTTCACAAAGGCGTTTCCAATACTACGAGGCCAGGTTGTTTCTTGGGTGTGATATTCTCTTCTATAGCCTGCCCTTGGACATCATACTTAGAATTTCAGAACACAGTGCTCTCCTGCTTCATTATTGTGCATGAACAGCATTTGGTACACACTTGCGCGTCATTGCCTGTGGCTTGAGCAGATTGTATAAACTTGAATCACATACTGGAGAAATCTGGCAACTCGCGAGCCAATTTTGGGGTAATCTAGCTTCAATTTGACCCGCTCTCTTTTTATCCACAAATCCCTCAGCATTCGCCTTCTCACCTTCTCTTGTGGTTTCCAAAAGTCAATCAAACACATGTGTTTTTGAGAAGGGAATGATGGGAGAGGGGCAGGAAATAAGACTAATGAGGTAAACCACAGTGTGTTATAAGAAAAAAGGAAATAAACTAATTGAACACACTTAGCGCCAATTTAATTTGCACTATTCCCTCGACTTGAGTGGTGAAGAGTGCGTGTATATGTGTGTGTGTGTTTCTCTCTCTCTCTCTCTCTCTCTCTCTCTCTCTCTCTCTCTCTCTCTCTCTCTCTCTCTCTCTCTCTCTCTCTCTCTCTCTCTCTCTCTCTCTCTCTCTCTCTCTCTCTCTCTCTGGGTGCGACAGTGTGGTAGCGTTAATTAACTTTTCTCACACGCCGAGAGTTAGCCACTGCCCCATCACACACACATACACCCCCCCCCCCACACACAGTGCACTGCAGGCCCGCCAACTGAGAACCTGCATTCATCTCTCTCTACCTCCTTAGCCCTGCAGGGACCCCCCACCCTCTGCACACACACACACACACCAGGACTCCTCAACTCATATTTATAATCTATGCATGTGTTTCCTCACACTCAGATAGTATCTATGACACACCATCCTCTACCGCAATGTGCATTTCTTGATTGCACAGTGCATCTGAATGGGCGTTGACCAGTATGACGCTAAGTCACATTAATATCCATTAACATCGTCTGCACACAGGTCGGTAGGTGTGACAATCGATCTCAGGTTACACTAGCACCTTTACAATTGGGTATGCCACATAGTAATTTAGAAAGGGTTCAAGGCACATCTCATACAGTAATGTAGGTAGTTAAAAGCTGAATGTTAACGGAGTTACAATAGTCTGTCTTTCGTCCTGAATGATGTTGGCCAACAGCAAGCGTGATGTCTTTCTTAAATGTTCCTGAAAGGTTTTCTGTGTTTGGTATCTTATCTGATCTCACATTGTGTCTCGAGGGTACCAGTGATTTTGTTATTTCCCTCTTTCATATTGTTTTTGGGTGTGTTTACTCCCCGCCTCCTTCCCAGAGCATCATGGTCCGGTGGCAGCCCCCACCCCCTGGCACCCAGAATGGGGAGATTACCGGCTACAAGATCCGTTACCGGAAAGGCTCCAGGAAGAGCGAAGCGGCTGAGACCACCAGAGGCACACAGCTCTCCCAGATCATCGAAGGTAATGACCCTTCACCCTGGGTTAGCCAAAACTACTGGAGCCAATGTACACGATCCTGGTAATCACCAGATATGAATATTCATAACAAAGCTGGGAAAGATGCAGACTTCCAAGTGTGTCCCAGTTAAGCAAGATAAGGGTAGTGTCTTTTTTTGTAACCAGAAATGGTGCCAAATGGTGCTTTTTTTGTAACCAGGTTGCAAATGTAGAAGAAACGACATTTGTATGTCTCTTTGCCGGAATATCGTTGATGCCTAGAGATCAGACAAACGTAGATTTTAGTCATGAAGTGTTAAAAAAAAGTATGTTTCTGATCCAGACTGTTTTCAAAATCCAACATAATTACTACTTCCTCCAAGGAGTCTCTCTCCATCTCTCTCTAAAGTCTCCATCCATCTCCAACTGTACAGTGGATTTTAGTCTCTCACCGGGGACTCTTAGCGATGGCGATGCATACTAAATTAGTAATCTCAGCAACTTTTTAGCGTGTGCGTGCAGGGGGGAGGGTCCAGTCTCAAACTGTGAGCCACTATCAAAGAGAATATGACTTAAAAGTCATTTTTGGTTTCATTCAGAGGGTGAAATGGAGGGGGCGTTTGTTGGTCTAAAGACATTTAGCTGGAATGTTGTAGCCTCCAGGGCTGCGCGTGGCTTTGCGGTTTTCCACACCCAGCCTTTGGGACGCCCTGGAGAGGATAGAGAGTGCGAGAGCAGACAGATGGATTAGCATTTAGCGTACAAACAGCAGCAAAATCCAACAGTTATGAGGAACTTGCATAGCAATCGGAAGCAGTGTTTTTTTTTTTAATGACAGCGGGTGTTCCCTCAATTTTTTATTCCGAAGTTGCAACCCACTCCCCATCCCCTTTGGCAACTAAGAAGTTGCCTTAAAAGATTGAAACAATGTCTACTACCGAGTGTGCAAAAAATCGAAATAAATCATCAGGGCAATTTTTTCTTTCCCCTCATGGACATTTCCTCTCCCAAAACATGCTGATCAATGACCAGAAAGTTGCGTCTCTATCTTCAAATTTATATCGAACCGAGGATAAAATATATTAGTCTGCCACGACAAGCACAGCCTCAGGACAGTTATGGATTTTTCCCTCACTAACACCCAAGAAATATCCAGCCCTCTTTCCCAAAAAATTGTGGCTTTAAATAACAATTATGTCGACAGCTGTCGTTGATGCTTGTCGTGTGAATAAAAAATAGTCCAGTAGTGTTTTAGTCGTGGAAATTTAATTCTGCCTGCTCTGGGCATCATAATGGTTCTGCTTTACATATCCAGAAGGCTAATAAGATTTTGCAATTGATGCCTTTTTCAGTATTTGTTGTTTTTTTGAGTATCGTATTTTTGAGGACAATAGTCCTTAGTCATTTTCACTATACAGTTCATCTCCTCCAGCCAACAGTTAGTGACAGTTGATATAATGTGTGTGTGTATGGTGTGCATGTGTGTGTCTCTTCAGGTCTGGAGCGAGGGACAGAGTACACTTTCAGAGTGTCGGCCATCACAGTAAACGGAACTGGACCTGCCACAGAGTGGACCACAGCTGAGACGTTTGAGAGCGACCTGGATGGTAAGGAGGAACTCTCCCTCTGCGCATCACTTCCTTCCCCTCAGACAGCCCTTTCAAGACCAGTTGCACTTTTAAAAGTAAAGTAAAGAGTTCTAAACTCAGGGAACTATATTGCTTTTGGCAATAAAATACCCTCAGTAGGGTGAATACTATTCTGCTGAGTTTTGTACTGGCCAAAGTTGGTTTACTGAATCCACAATGTTTTATTGTTTCCAGTTAAAACAACCTTAATTGGTGTCTGGGAGAATATGGTTTAAATGCCAGATGATAGTGCTTCAAGGACTGGCGTGCAGTGGGTGCTCTAATTAGTCTAAGGCACTTCAAGTTCTAGTTTTTTATTGTCAGGTGCATAGAACAACACAGACTGGGCACTGACATTTTTGGGACAAGCCAGCGCCAGCAACCTGGTATAACATAACATATAAGTACTAAGAACATTGACTACATCTATGATAAGATAAAATAGAATAGAGTGATACAATTATTATAAACCTCCTAAATATATAAAATAGTATGCAATAAACGATACAATATACTAGACCCCTAATACATATAATTACCTATACTAACCTTTTAGACCTAACTAACCTAAGACCTTAACTAGCTAATACTCTGACCCCCCCCCCCCCAAATCTAGAGTCTAGGGTGCCGGACATCCCCAGCTCCCTGCATGTGCGTCCGCTGGTGAACAGCATCGTGGTGAGCTGGACCCCGCCAGAGAACCAGGACATTGTGGTGCGTGGCTACACCATCGGCTACGGTATCGGCAGCCCCCATGCACAGACCATCAAGGTGGACTACAAGCAGCGTTACTACAGCATTGAGAACTTAGGTAGGTACTCCCTAGACACTTTTTCTTTTGAAGATAATCCCCATTTTGAGTGTTGCCTTGTGCCGGCTCCTGTGTGTTTGTACATGTGTGGAGTGCATGGGCAGTACTGTGGAGTAGATATGCTCACTGGGGAGGCTTTGGAGTCGTAACCCCTAATATGCTAATTAAACAGCGGGGGAAGGCAGAGTTGCTTAGTTTAAATATGTGCATAATTGTAGTTTCCCATCAAAATTACAATGAGAAAATAAATAATTGTGTTTAAATATTCACCCTGGCCAATAGAATGATTGTGAAAGGAGTCTCAAGAGCCTGGCCCTGGTTAGCTTGATAAATAAGTTCACACACTCTTTTTCTTGTGTGCTTTCTTTATCAACGTCTCTCTCCCCCTATCTTTCTTCTTCTCTACCTTCTTCTCTCTCTCCTTCCATGCATCAGACCCCAGCTCCCACTATGTGATAACCCTGAAGGCCTTCAACAACGTGGGGGAGGGCATCCCTGTGTACGAAAGCGCTATCACCAGGCCACAGTCAGGTAGAACACACAGGCATGCAGCCATGCACACACACACACACAAACTGCAGACACCTTTCATACTGTACTACTGCGTTCATGTCTACTTCATATGGCATTGGTAGGACTGATACCGTTTTTAAATGTAGAAGACATTGTTTGGTTCCGAAAATATCAATACCACAGCAATGGAACATCATCTCCAATACACATTTCTGTACCAAAGGCATTGCCTGTCACATTTTCAATACTGGGTCCCTGGTTTGATTTCTTCACTACAAGTATCAGGGTTTTCTATCCTTCTTTACTCAATGTGATAGATCTTTCAGCTTGGAATGGTCTTTCAATCAGGGCTCGTAAAATATCATACCAAACCTATTTTCCCTTGACAAGTGCCAGCTAACCTTTGGGTGTCAGCTGCACTTTGAGTATTCCTGAATATTCTATTTTAGATTTAGAGTGGAGCCCAATAACTTATCTTAGGAAGTGCTTCAAGCTGCGGCTTTCTTACATGTCTCTCAGCATCATTATATGTCAGTCTGACAGAGAGAGCATTGGCCATTGTTTAAAGTAACTTGAGAGTTGTCCTTTGTACTCAAGTCTCTAAATGCTGGGTAGATTAAGTGGAGATTTGTTCTAGTTTTACATCTATAGTTTTGCTTTTGAGTTCCTTGACTGGTACTCTTTGTAATGGATATATTTAGGTCAAACATTGCTAACAATAAAAGTGCTCAGCCCTTTCTTCTTCAGGATTATCTGGTTTTGTGTAGCGAGACCGCCGATATATAATTCCCGTGGATGGGCTTCCTGTTGACAATTAGAGTCAGACTTCAAGTTAGAACCCCCCCCCGTGTTCCATGCCCCCCTCCAATCTTTCCTGAGCCAGCCCCCCATCGCCATCCCCTGTCTGTCTGTGCTACACTATACCAGCATGCAGTCCTGTGAGGAGGGGACAGGATGTCGGAAGGCTGTGGATTGCGTCAAAATAGGCTGTACACACAACCCAAACTGCAACTGCGCTGTAGAACAACGCACAAATTGTCACACACCATCCCTCTCTCCTTCTCTCTCACACACACCCCCTGCTGTGGCTTTGGCAACCCCTTTTGTCAGATCAAGTATTTCTCTCTCCCAGCCAAACCAAAGCCCACCACGGTAGTTTGCTCCTTCCCCACCACTTTGTTCATTAGATGAGAAAGTTTGGATTCAAAAAGTCAAGTTGACCCAGATACAATTCTCCTTGAAAAGAAAATGGGAATGCTTGGAAAGTGAGCGACAGTTTATTTTTATTTTTATATATATATATTTTTGCTTCAATCACAAAAGTTAAAAAAGCTGATAGTGTATTGGTGGAATCTGCATCCAAGTGAGAGATCAGATGTCTAAGAAAGTGACAGTATTTTGTGCTTCAAACTTCTTGGTGCTGCTAAACCTGAGTACACAGTTAGTCCACAGACCTGAGGACTCATTCTCCATTCCCCTTTGACACACTGAGCTGGCAAAGCCTGGCAAAACCGTGCCAACCTGAAACCACTTTTCCCCCTTCTGCTACTGATTTCTTGGATTGTCTCAGTGTTCAACACACTTGTACTTACGGACACACATACACACACAGGCAGGCCAGCAAATAATGAGCCCGGTCCGGCATAATGATGTGTAAAACGGAGGGCTCGGCAATTGACCAGAACCTTTCTCTCATTACCGCTGGACCACGGTTGGAATCTGTAGAGCAGAGACGGTGGTCAGTTGGCGAGAAGTGTAGCGTAACCATGACTGAGCCTTCTTGAAGTATTTGCCCAGCAACGTGGCACCCCAAACCAGAAAATCACTTGTTCTTGCATTTCTCTCTCACAAACTCACACAGAAACACACACACACACACTGCAGAGTTTACACATTCTGCAATTGTGTGCTCATAGCCTTGAAGGCACCATGGATTTGTATTCAACTTGATTCTGTTGTAAATTACGTCAGCTGTATAACCACAGTGTCATACAACAAAAATGGAGAAGCTTGGGAAAAACAGAACAACTCAATAAGAAACTTCTGGATCAGAACACACAAACACAGAATGGCAAAGTTCAAGACCAAGCCAGCAAAACATTTATTGGTTGCGGGTTTTTTTATATAGGATATATGAAAGAAGCAATGTTGCCCACCTTTTTTTTTCCAACACACTCATGCAACAATGGGCACATCTAAGAGGATAAGGGCCTTCTGACACACTAACGACTCACCTTGTGAAGGTGCCGCCTGGGCTGCACTTCCCTGACCTTGTGCTCCCACCGTTTAAGTTAGTAAAAAAAACAAAAACATGTGCTTAGCGTGTCTTATTTGATGCTCCCATCCCTTACACACATTGTTGATGTGAAGCTATTTGCGTTGTGACAATGTGGCAAAAACATGATATGAGTTTCACATTGGGTGTTTTTCTTCCGTCCTACCAATGTTTTTGTATATGTATGTTTTGCCTTGAAAGACTGATAAATGATAGCAATGTTGGGGACTCTAGAAGCCCCATTTGAGCTGTATGTTGTCAGTTCCAATGAATCTAATATTGCTCTTGGCCAGTTTTTATTTTATTATAGAGCACAGCATTGGCTCCTAAAAGGGTGGTACTTGGAAATGTTTGTAGCAATAGAAGAACCCACTGGAAAAAAAATCATAATCTAGCAATTTTTTTTAATCAGAAATAATCATTTACAGTTCCGTTTTTGGTTTGTGTCCCTTTACATTCCAAATAAAAAAGATGGTGCTTATGAAGTATGAAGGGTTCAAACTTGAATTCACTCTAGTGACTATACTGCTGTGTACTCCTTCTTTCTAGTTTTCTCTAGTTATCTTTGGAATGGTTCACTGTCCTTGACTCTGTTTTACTAGTTGGGATGTAGAAAATCCCCAACCCTCTGTATAGATTCTCAGTCTATGTAGATCCAGTAATGTCTGATGTTTCTAATAGAATATTCTCTCTTTCTTTTCACCCTTCCCAATCCCATGCTCGTTGTACTCCTTTTTCCTCTCCTTCTCCCTCCCTTTTCCCTTCATACCAAACTCATTAACATAATCAATCTTACATTTGACCTGCATGTGCTTTCTCTCCGATGCCCCCCCCCCCCCCTTTAATACCATTCGCATTATTGTTTTGTCCGTTCAACCTCATACCTGTGTTAACTGCTCGCAGAACCCATAGACCCTGACGTTGATTTGATTGAATTCTTCCATCCTCCATACACGCCAGTACCAGACCCTACCCCCATGCTGCCCCCCGTCGGTGTTCAGGCCTCTGTCCTGAGCCACGACACCATCAAGGTCACCTGGGCCGACAACTCACTGCCCAAGAACCAGAAGATCACTGACGCCCGCTACTACACCGTGCGCTGGAAGACCAACATCCCAGCCAACACCAAGATGAAGGTATGGTGTCCAAGTGAACTGCTTTTCCCCCTGCTTACTGAACAGTAGCTGTCTAGGGACTGGGTTGGTAAGCGCTGGTACATTCTATAATGACACTATCAAGACACTTAATTTAGGAGGGTAAAGACACATCTGAATGTGTGGAATATACTGTAGGTGTGGTGTTTATGTATAAATACTTCCCTTTGATTATAAACTAATTGGATACAAAAAATACTGTTAAAATCCCAGGTTTACAAGATAAGAGACAAGCACAGTGAGGCTAACCCTAAAATAGGGTGTGTGAGACAGATTTAGTGTTGATTTAGCCAGCTCTAGCCCAATTAAGATCATTACCTATCTCCAAGTACAAGATTGATGTTTCTGTGTATTTGTTGTGCATGCATGTGTGAGCACGTGTGTATGTGCACACACCAGTGAGCAGAGCCCATATAAAAGACTGCATTTGATCATAAATTATTCAACAAGGACAAGACAAACTGAGAGCTGGGGGAAGGAAAGGGGAAACCTGACAGTGCATTTTGAATATGCTCAATTCTCACACACCAGTCTGATCTATCAAACAACCGCTTCATATAGCGGTCACACAACCTTCTGTTAGTCAATAGTCTCACATTGCCACTAAAGTCTCCAATGGGCTATAAAAGGCTGCATTGTTTTATTCCTTTGATACAGCTTGGACGCTTGACCACAGGCAAACTATTAATCTTATGTTTATTTTAGATTTGTATTTTATTTGTTATTCTTCATATGTCATTGTGTGGCATTGTGTGATTAGCTTCTTAACTCCAGGAAGTTAAACGCTAGCGTGATACAAACCTAACCGTCTGAAGGATTTGCAGGGATTTCCACAATTTACTGGACTCGATCAACCCTGTGGTTTGTTTGCCGTGTTCCAGTCCGACATCGTTGTTTTTCACCTTGTTTATTCATTGGGTTTACCATCGTGTCCAGGGTGGATAGAGAATAGACTAGACAAACCTTTGTATTATTAAAGAGACAGGCAGCTTTCCACTGAGCTGGATCCACCAAGAGGACCAATGCCCTCTCTCTGACATCCACTAGCATGTAGCTGGACCATCTTTGCAGCAGGTACTATGCCAATCTGCATGCATTTTGCTCGGGGGCTGCCATAGTAAATTAGAGCTGAGATTAGAGGATATCATAAAGAAGATTAGTAAAGAAATACAGCTTCAGAAGGTTCCGGGTTTCAGACTGTAATGTTGTCATTGAGAGGGTATTAAATGGCTCAAATGGCTATTTATTTAATATCTAATCCCAAAGAATCCAGAGATGGCGCCATCTGTTGTGCCTGAAGTAGGGCCACTGTATGAAAACTCAATGGCTTTGTGTCATTAGAGGGGCGTGATGAAAAGGGCTCAGCTTTGGTGTAAAGACGCTGGTTTTCTGAGTCTCTGGTACTACCTAGTGGGCGTGAAGTGTACTGCCTTGTCATGAACATGAGTGAAGTGACAAAATAACGAAAATAAATGATGTATTCATTTAGCAAACGCTTACTCTCAAAGCAATGTACTAGGGGAATTTGAACCTGCAGCCTCTTAATATGCAATGGCATGCTCAACCACTGAGATACAGTCTCCCTATCCAGGTGTCTGATACGTTTATGTGTGCGTCTTTGTAGACTGCCAACACCACCAACCTGAGCCACATGGTAACCGGGCTGAAGCCCAACACTCTGTACGAGTTCTCCGTCATGGTGACCAAGGGCAGGAGGACCAGCACCTGGAGCATGACCGCTCAGGGGACCACATTTGAGACTAGTATGACCGACACACACTCTCTCTCTCACACACACACACACACGTAATAAGCACTTGGAACAGTACATACACTCCAGAACAATAACCATGTGTTCACACTCAAATTTCCTCAGCACAAACAAGCAGAAACACCAACACATCATTACTATAACAGTCCTTTTCTATTATTTCCGCCCCCTGAAGTGAAGCACACCTAATAAATAAGGATTGGTTTTCGTCCAACAGTACCCAGCTCCTCCCCTAAAGATGTGACGGTAGTGAGCAAAGAGACTAAGCCGAGGACCATCATCGTAAACTGGCAACCACCCTCGGAGGCCAACGGCAAAATCACGGGTGAGCCACACGCTCTTTCACTTGCATCTCCCTCCTCAGTGCTACACACACACACACACATGTATATAAACATACCTGGTATTTTGGATTGTCATCCATAAAAATATTTTCTTAAGCTTAAGGCTGTGGGACAGACGGACGTAATTTGAAATGGAAATTTGATATTTTGAATTCTCCAAACGGAAAGATAGAAAAGCTTATCAGTTGTCTAAGCCCCCAATTCCCCCGCCCCCTCTCCTTCTGTCTCTCTCCCACTCTCCCCCTTTCTCTCTCCCTCTCCCTTTGAGCCTACCGTCCCCCCCCTCCCCATTCCGACTGTATGATAACTCCATCTCACATCACCCCCCTCCAGGCTACATTATCTACTACAGCACTGATGTGAACGCAGAGGTGCACGACTGGGTGATCGAGCCGGTGGTGGGGAACCGTCTGACCCACCAGATCCAGGAGCTTACGCTGGACACCACCTACTACTTCAAGATCCAGGCGCGGAACTCCAAGGGCATGGGCCCCATGTCGGAGGCGGTGCACTTCCGCACGCCCAAGAGTAAGTCTGCTGTACTCCGAGGAGGGGTAGGGAATAGTGACAATGCAGAAACTGTATGGGTGACCGTAGCCAGTAGTTTTATGACATTTTCTCTCTGTAGTTGAGTGTTAAAATGAATTTGCAAGTGAGAAACCTCCTCTCTGATTTGGGCAGCCTTTCTATAGACGCTTTTCTTGTCATAATACTACTTGGGGTGAACTCTCAGGGCTATCTCCTGTGACCTCCCTCCCGCTGATCTGGATCCTTCTCTCTCTCTATCTCTCCTGTTTCCTTCTGCTCCTCTACCACACCTCCTCTCTGCCTCTCCTCAGTGTTTGGTTCCACACTCTCTCCCCATCCATCCTCGCTCCAACCCTTCTCCCACTATCTCTCTCGCCTTCCTCTAACCAGTGTCCTTTGTATTTTCTTTCCCTCCTCCCTGGCTACTGTCTCCTTTGGCCTGTTTAGCTGAATCTTCTGACAAAATGGCTAATGACCAAGGTAAACCTCCCTCCCTCTTTCTTTCACTCTTACTTACTTCCGAATGGTGGCTATGGCAGTTCTTTTGTTATATTCTTACGTTTTTCTTTCCTCTGATCCCAAGTCCTCTGCGAGACAAATGTTGGGATGTTACATGCAAAACTCTTTTACAGGTATAGCGATGACAAACCAATGTCATAGAATGCATATGTAATGCATATGAAATATGTAGAAGCCTGACTGTCTGCTGAACGAACAGTCCCATGTTTCAAACACGCAAATGCTAAATACTAGAAATGTTACAAATGTAATATTACATTTACATTTTTCATGTGATAGCCATTCATTAGGACCAAGCGAATGTGTTTTAATGTCTGGTTTCCGTATATTAACTGTTACTCCAATTTTTAAATCTCCAATCTTGGTCCCTTGTAGTAAGGAACTGATGTGTATATCATCAATGCACAGCAAAGTTTGAAAACGCCAAAATTGTTCCTGTCTACTCCTTCTCAGCCTCTAATTTGCCAATAAAACCAGGCAGCAACCAACCACCTCCAAACCATGGCCCTGGTTCTCCAGTTGGTAATGTCCTCTCTTCTTAAGGTCTTTACTGTCAGCTCTAAGGTCTTGAACACAATAGGGAGATGTGTACAAGTGGAGTTTGTACAAATCTTGATATATACATACACACAGACACACACACAGACACCAGCTTTCCAGTGGTGTAGTAGGTTCACTGTGGCTCTTCTGTGTCTCTGTGTAGGTAACCCAGGGATGACCGGCAGTGGGGACAACCATATCTTGGTCATCGTCATCATCATCTCTGTTGGAGCGTTCACCATTATCGTGGTGGTGGTTGGGGCCTTCCTCTGCACACGGCGCACCACCTCACACCAGAAAAAGTGAGCACATGCTGCCATCACAAACGGCTCGCTTGATTCCTCAGATGAACATTTTCTTCCCTCTTTCTGTCTTTTTCATTACTCATTTCCATGACTTGTTTTCAATAAATGTTCTCTCCCTGACACATACTAACACACGTGACTGACTTTGACAACATTGTTTTCCCACCCCCTACAGAAAGCGGGCGGCGTCCAAGTCATCCAACGGCTCCCACAAGTACAAGGGCAACTCCAAGGACCTGAAGCCGCCTGACTTGTGGATCCACCACGAGAGGCTGGAGCTCAAACCTATGGACAAGTCACCAGAACCCAACCCGGTGATGACCGACACCCCCATTCCACGCACCTCCCAGGACATCACCCCAGCAGAGGCCAGCCTGGAGAAGCCCATGCTGCAGCAGAGACGCAACTCCTACCGTGGTGAGCCTCCCCAACACGGAGGGTCCAGCTTCAGAGGCTGGGAGGCCAACAGGCTAGGAGATTCACAGGCATGATTTGATGGGGTGTTACCATCAAGACAACAGGAAAACTGACCAACAAATTTACACCATCAAAAATAGTGGAGATAGTTTATAGACTTTTTTGACTCTTTAATGTGAAGAGTAATAACGTAGTAGTTCACTAATGTAAAAGTAAATGTAACAACAAATGGAAGTAGCAGAGGATTGAGTGATTTGTCTAAGTTGCTTATTTTAATGAACTGTGTGGTTTATTAGCCTAGTCATACATCGGTTCAGCCCAAATCTCATTCTCATGCCAAACATTCCTGCTTGTCATGCATTTCACTAACTGCTGGTGTTTCCCCCTCAACAACTGTGCTTCAAAAGGATTAACTGTAGTCACAAACTAATAGGACAACACCTTACTATTTTGTGATTGAATTACATCTTTAATAGCCTGAGAAGTCAAGGGAGATATGTGGGCACTTGTCTTTCTCTCATTGGATGGTTTCTGCCATGACTTCTAGGACACGAATCAGAGGACAGTATGTCTACGTTGTCAGGGCGACGGGGGATGAGGCCTAAAATGATGATGCCCTTTGATGCACAGCCCCCTCAGCGTAAGTGTGTGTGTGTGTGTGCACGAGCAAGCAAGCATGTTAGTGAGAGAGCCTGTGTTTGTGTGTTTGAGAGACAAGGTTGGTTTCTCTTACAGGTCAACACTAAAGAGTGAATACAATATCCACAAAGATTTTACTTCTACGAAGAAGCACATGAATTGCTAGTACTCACGGTTATGTAAACAAAAGCCTGGCCTTGACATGCATGAGTCTGATGCCTGCATGAATGGATGGCCTGAATGGATATGTCCTCCTTAAACTTGCAGGATTAATAAAGTGCTGTTGGGGAACTCAATATCAGTGTTTAAGTAGCGACATTCACTCATTTGAAGTGTGAAATTACTTTATGTTTTTGGCATTTTTGCCAGGATAAGACCAAAGTATTTTCTTTTATGGAAGTCTTAAGGCAGTACATTTTAGTAGAGTTGTTCTTTTGTAATCTAATTATTTGAGTTAATGACTTTGGAAAGCCTTAGATACAATATCTGATATGTGCATATCAGTGCAATTAAAGATCATTCATTCAGAAGCCTTCCGTCGGTGTGGCTGGTTAAACGTCTTGTCCTGTGTGTGTGTGTGTCAATTCACAGCCGTGATTAGCGCTCACCCTATCCATTCCCTTGATAACCATCACCACCATTATCACACGGGCAGCCTGGCATCCCCGACGCGCAGCTACCTCCAACACCAACAGAGCAGTGCCCACCTGCGCCCGCACGCATGTGCCACGCCCATCTCCTATCTAGACAGGGTGGACTCCACAGGTGAGACGCTCACCCGCAGGATGGCTGGGCAGATGACAGGACAAGGCCCATCTGCCGAGCCCACCTGTTAACAACTCATTCTGCTCCGGTCTCTGCCTTCATTCATTCATTCACGACTTCATTCATTTCTTCACTCACTCATTTTAGTCAGTCTTGTTTGTAGAAAAGTTGCGGAAAGGATTTGTTGTGGACAACCCTTGCTTCCTTCCTCCATTTTCATGTACAGTGCCCTCCAAAAGTATTGGAACAGTGAGGCGAATTCCTTTATTTTTGCTGTAGACTGAAAACATTTGGGCTTGACATCAAATAATGAACGTGAGACCAGAGATCAACGTTTCAGCTTTTATTTCCAGGTATTTACATCAGGATCTGATGCACAACTAAGAAAATATCACATTTTGTTTGAATCCACCCATTTGTCATGTGAGCAAAAGTATTGGAACAGATATACTTAAAACATATTTAAGTGAATAAGACTTAATATTTAGTTGCAAATCCTTTGCTTTCAATAACTGCAGCAAGTCTGTGACCCATTGACGTCACCAAACTTTTGCATTCTTCCTTTTTGATGCTTTCCCAGGCTTTCACTGCAGCCTCTTTCAGTTGTTGTTTGTTTTGTGGGGTTCCTCCCTTCAGTCTCCTCTTAAGCAGGTAAAATGCATGCTCTATAGGGTTTAAGTCTGGAGATTGACTTGGCCAGTCTAATACCTTCCATTTCTTGCCCCTGATGAACTCCTTTGTTGTTTTGGCAGTGTGTTTTGGGTCGTTATCTTGCTGCATGATGAAGGCTCTGCCAATCAGTTTGGTTGCATCTTTCCTTAAATTGGCAGACAAAATGTTTCTGTAGACTTCCGAGTTCATTTTGCTGCTGCCATCATGTGTTACATCCTCAATGAAGATTAATGAGCCCGTCCTAGAAGAAGCCATGCAAGCCCAAGCCATGACATTACCTCCACCGTGTTTCACAGATGAGCTTGTGTGTTTGGGATCATGAGCAGTTCCTTTCTTTCTCCAAACTTTAGCCTTTCCATCACTTTGGTAAAAGTTAATCTTTGTCTCATCAGTCCATAAAACTTTGTCCCAGAATTTTTGAGGTTCATCTCTGTACTTTTTGGCAAATTCCAGCCTGGCCTTCCTATTCTTCTTGCTAATGAGTGGTTTGCATCTTCTGGTGTAGCCCTTGTACTTTTGTTCATGAAGTCTTCTGCGAACAGTAGATAGTGATTCCTTCACTCCTGCCATCTGGAGGTTGTTGCTGATCTCACTAACAGTTGTTTTAGGGTCTTTCTTTACAGCTCTCACAATGTTTCTGTCATCAACTGCTGATGTTTTCCTTGGTCTACCTGTTCGACGTCTGTTACTTAGTACACCAGTAGTTTTTTTCTTCTTCAGGACATTCCAAATGGTTGTACTGGCTATGGCCAATGTTTCTGCAATGGCTCTGATTGATTTTCCATCTTCTCTAAGACTCACAATTGCTTGTTTTTCACCCAAAGACAGCGCTCCGGTTTTCATGTTGTTTTCACCTCTGAATACAGTCTGCATAGACAAAACCTATCTTACCCAATCTGAACCTGAGTGTAGACATTCAGTGGTATTTATTGATTGAATAATGTATGTAATAGGACACACCTGGGCAACAAAACACACCTGTCAGTCATATGTTCCAATACTTTTGCTCACGTGACAAATGGGTGGGTTCGAACAAAAAGGTGATATTTTCTAATTTGTGCATCAGATCCTGATGTAAATACCTGGAAATAAAAGCTGAAACGTTGATCTCTGGTTTCACATTCATCGTTTGATGTCAAGCCCAAATGTTTTCAGTCTACAGCAAAAATAAAGGAATTGGCCTCACTGTTCCAATACTTTTGGAGGGCACTGTATATATGTTTCAGCTCCTCTAACCTGTAGTTTCTTCCAGCTTATTTCTGTTTTGTGTGTCCTTATCCACTCACTGTCCTCTTAAAGTGCTCTCTTAGAGGAAATGAAATGTGCAATGCTGCACGCTCCCCGGGATTAAAGATAGTGAGTGTGTGAGGACTCAAATGAATGCAGTCTCTGTAGTTTGATTTTAGTTTGATTTCCCCCTCCTACCACATTCTGACTGTTGGCATGAAGTTGGTACTGCTTACCAACACAAAAAAATGGTTATTGAAGAGACTGACTCTGTCATATGTTATGTACATCCAATACATATAATGGATGTTAACCCTTGTTTCCACCTTTGTGAATATGAACAAAAATGGTTTGGCAGAAGAAATATGAAGGATGTTACAAGTCTATCCAAGTTTATTCAAATCCGAAAGGATTCAAACAGGCTTCGGTTATCACATCCATTTGTCTCACCCCCCTCCCTCCCTCCGTCCTCTCCCCGTCCTCCTCCTCCTCTCCTCCCCTCCAGAGTCAGTCAGGAACACCCCGAGCGTGGAGCCCGTTATTACCTCATCACAGCCATCCTGCGCGTCCGAGCACGCCGACCCGGACAGCAGCTACCACGGCTCCACTGCCACCGATGAGGAGCCTAGCTTTGCCAGCAACCTGCCCACGGCCCACGTGCGCCCCACACACCCGCTCAAAAGCTTTGCCGTGCCTGCCATCCCCGCCATCACCTTTGAGTCGCCTGCCCTGCCCAGCACACCACTGCTCGCCCAGGCTGGTGAGGAGCACATACCAGTCAGGGACTCAGTTCCACAGACGCTAGCTCAAACTGCTAGCTACGATGTATCCAAGTTAGTCAAAGGTAGAAGACTGGAATCTTGTAAGTGATAAAGGTCCTCATTCTGACTGTGTGGTTTTTGCAGGGCCCTCCTCTCACCCCCACGTGGTGAAGACGGCCTCCATTGGCACACTGGGTAGAACACGCAACCCCATGCCAGTCACGGTTCCCAGTGCCCCAGATGTGCCAGAGACCAGCAAGATGTTGGAAGACGTTGACAGTGTGAGTATAGCACCTTTTATAGTCTTCACTAGATTTGAAGTAGCTTTATCAGGAACTGTGTCAAGGTATTTGTCACAAACATGTAGGAACTTGCAAATATTCACTTAAACAGTTGAAGTTAGTTATATTAAAGACAATTAATTTCATTCACATTTCATGCACATGCCATATATTCCTTTGTAAACACTTAAATGCTTCAGTTATTGAATTTTAAACTCATTCTTGTCTCCTTTCTCTCTTCATTCTTTTTCAACTTGTTGCCTCATTCTCTCACCATTTTATGTTGGTGTTGTTGGCTGCTTTGGAAATAATTTGATTGAAATCCCTTTAATGGCTTGATTAATTAATTAACCTCTTTAAACCTCATCATTTGAATGATTTTGGGCACTGTTTTCCCTAATCCATGTCTGGCTACTGAATGTGTTGACATTGGCTTCATTTGTTTTATGTGTCCTTTGGTTACCGCTTTTGTTCTTGCAACGCAGTGTCATTGACCTTCCCTTAACGCCCCCCCCCCCCCCATCATCCCATCTTGTGTCACCTCTTGGCCATGTTTCTAAGAACCACCCTAACTGACCCTAACCCTGTCCTCTCCTCCCCCAGGTGCTTGCCTCCCTTGCCCCTTGCCCCTCCCCCGCCCCCCGCAGTAACCCTGTTCCTCTCCCCCAGAGCTACGAACCCGATGAGCTGACGGAGGAGATGGCCCACCTAGAGGGCTTGATGAAGGACCTGAATGCCATAACCACAACCTAAACACACATACACCTGCACACACACAGCTGCAACACAGGCAGACAAACATTGCACACACCCTGATGAACACACTAAATGAATATAAGTTACATGCACACAGGCAGAAGAAATACACACTCACGTAAATCCCCTCGGCATTCTGGGAGCCAGAAGCCCACGGACAAAAAATGGCTGACGCTCATGGTTCTCACACCCCTTGCAGAGAAACATTAAAAAAATACTCCTGACTAAACCTTTCAAACTTTGCCTCACCTTGCTCAGTCTCAGGAAGGAGATGGCCATTTTAAGAGGAAAAAAACAAGATGCTTCAACCTTTTTATGAAGTAACATTCTCAGAGACGATAATCTAACATTGGTCGCTTTCAGCTGGATGATTGTGAATTTTTCTCAGCAAAAAAATGAAAAGGTTTGTGTTGCCGTAGTTTTTACGGCAATTATTATTATCTTTCTTTTTTTCCCAAGACAAAAGGAAAACTCCAAAATATGCCGGTATTGATGTTGGTGCTCGTAAGGCACAGTCTACACACAGTGTTTGTTTGATTAGTGTCATTTCTTTGTGCATTTCCGTATCTATTGCCCTGTTTCAGTGAAGTGAACATTGGATAACAGTCCTCTCTCTGTCTCCATAAAACGGTCATTTTTATAGCTATCATTTTGATCCAATTATGTCTTTCTCTCCCCGTGCTCTGTCATATATTGTGCCATGTCTTTAATTATTTTTCTAATATGTCTTATGTATAATAATTTTTTACATGCATATCCTAGTAGATATGTACACATGTTGTTTTTTTAACTGCATAATTTTGTCTATTCCTTTTGGTTTCATTGTTATTTGGGATGAGTGACAAATGAACTCTCAAAGCTCTTTTTCAATATCAACAAGGAAGATGCCTTGTGCGTGGCTACAGTACATTTGAATGAATTCTTGCATTCTTCTCTGGCATTCTGTTGTACATTAAACTGTTCAGTCTGTTTATTTTTTGTGGGAGCTCTGTTTAAAAAGCCTTACTGCTGTGTTCAGGCGTCGACTTGGTCCTCCTGCGAAGTTGTTTGAGTTACACTGTGACAATTCTGCCGAGTCCCCTCCTACAAACCAGTTTTGCCTGTGTGAGGCTTGTAGCTTGGTGCTGATTTTTCACCTGTTTGTTGGATATTAAATCCTAGCAGCATATGTACTGGCCACTCGGCTAGTCGATTTCTCACTCCAAACCTCACATTCTACCCAGTTGACCATTCATGGCAGTTGAATCCTGATAAATTGTCTGATATTCTATGAAATGTGTGTCTTGTTTTCAAGAGAGCCAATATTTGGTCGAAGAGGTTTTCTTTGTTAAATGAGGTTTTATCAATAATGGATAAGTGGTTTAACATTACCTGAGGTCTCTTTCAGACACTACATGCTGTATAGGCTCTTTTTAAATGTTACATACAAAGATGTTGGCCTTTTGAATAGAACTCCCTGAATCCGTTTTTTTTTTACTTGTAGTTTGTTTTGTATGAAGAAAGAGAGAAACGTGTTCTTTACACAATTACAATGTAAAAAGAAAAAAATTAAAATATGTTGATGTAAGAAACTAGTTTTTCATCTACCCTCTTACCCAAAGAAATTTGTCATTGCAATCATAGTTGTTTGCTCTACTTTTGTGAATACCATGTTTCTCATAATGTACATCCTCATGAATGTCAATATAACTGTAAGAGATTTTAAACTATGGATTCAAAAGGAACAAGAAAAATGTTGGGCAAAGAGGAGAAAATGACCAGGACTATTCATTGGGAAATAACCTATTAAGTTGTAGACAGTCAAACCTGTATTGCACTTTTTCAATTTTTGGAAAAATACATTTCTTACATATTTTGTGTTTTAAATAGAAAGCTATGTTTGTGTAACGTAGTGTCCTAGGTTAGCAGCAGGCAGCTCGTCTTGTTTTTATGTTCATTTTGCTTCTGAGATAATATGAATTTGAGCGGCGGGGGTTTTACTGTGCTGCTGATGAGGAATTCTGTTGTTGCTTGTTTCTGTACAGAGATCTCTTTTTGCTTTCTGTAGAAAATTCTGTGGCTTTTTAAAAAAAATCTAAAAAGTTTGGAAAAAAATAAGATCTTTTTTTTTATTTTTTATTGGTGCTCCTATACTTTGTGTATACAAACTATTATTAATACTAACAAAGTTCATGTTTCTACTTGTCTGTTTTGTCATGGAATGTATTTTTATAGTTTTGTAGAAGAAGTCCATATACAACACTGACATACATTTTATGAACCAATCTTCAAATCATCCAAATAACTAGTAAGCTAGTTCTTAGGGTTAGAAACTAGTATCTCAGTGCTTACAAAAGGTGGGTTTAATACACATGAACTTCCCAGTTACTCAAGTAGATTGGCACCCGTTCCCCAAATTAAATTCCTAATAATATGTATCCCTGTGTTTTTGGAAACTAATTTTATAACACTATTACATGTATCTATTTATCATAACAAAAACCATTATAGGGAAATACATTTATCTTCCAAAAACAGTGGGATACAGATTCTTAGAACTTAATTTGGGGTGGCTTTTTTCTTTTTCATGAGGCCATCTGCTGCTGTCAAAACATACTATTTGTCATTAGTATTGAAGGATTCATACATACTGTTTTCCATCATTTCTAAAGCAGTACATTTATTACCATAGTAACCGTAAATATTCCCAGTCTTACTGCTATTTTTTAGCTCCTGCTCTACTAAGCAAAGACGTTTGATATCAATCCATTAATCCTCCATCTAATTTGGTGCACAGTACAGCATCAATTTGTGACTTATATTCATAGAAATTCATGTTTATTAAAGCCCTACAGACTTATGATTTAAACTGTTGTCATGTCTGGGCCTACTTTGAGGCACCAGGCACCATAGGCATCTAACACAGTCGTCTTCAACCCTGCTCCAACACACCTGGGGGTCCCTGAGGACCAGGGTTGAAGACCACTGGAAATGCAATTAAAAAATAATGCCAACATTTGCTAGGAATTGATGCATTAAAAAAAATTCCGCCCAACTTCACGTCAAAATGTTTCAACAACAGTATCCCAACGATTAACTTCACAATATATAGCTGCCCGCCGCTTGCTCTATAGCCTACTGCCTGGATTTTAAAAACTCCTTACAAATAAGGTAGGGTAACTGGCCAGTTAATGCAACCCTTGTCCCGGGCAGCAACCTATGTCTATGGCTGTGATATTTCACCCACAGATGGCGCTCAACGTCTTAACGAACCATTTTGTCAACTTCTGATGACGCATAAATATAATAAACATGTCTGCCAGTTCAGAGAGAAATCCATCTTCGTTCTCTGGAGTCGATGATCAAGGCCCGCTTTCCGAAATGGGAGATGGTGACAGTGATGACGGAGAGGACATTTTTATTTGCAATGTGAGTGACAACGAGACTTAATTCAATTGCTCTTGAAGCGTGCTAGGCTTGCACACCATGTTAGTATTAGCAAGATACTGTAACAACATTATTGCTGGTGGCTAATTGCTTAGCATAGCTAGCTTAAGCCTCTGTCTTAAATAACCTATTCTTAGAAATGTGTATTTGTTTTAGTTAATAATACACAAACTGCACAGGTGTTCGCATCACGAACATTTTGATTTTTCACCATGTCATTTCCTATTATATGTCATTAGAAGCAACCACCGCTTAGTTAGCTACCAAAACGTAAGCTAACACACTTGGCCAGCAGCATCTCCATCTAGCTAAGTAAGTACCAAGTCAGTTGATAGCCTTAACATCTATAGTAGTTTTGAAATGCATTACACCAAGGCTATTGGGCTTGGATTCTGGTAGCGACCTTACTTCACTGATAACCCAAACTCAGAGCCGCAATTCCACTTACTGAAACCGAGGTAGGCTACGTGTTTCAGGTCCTACTCAAGAAAGTAACCACACGAAACGTTTGTCTTGAATTGTTGGATAATTTTATCAATCTATTAGGTCCATTGCACAACTACCAAATGCCCTGATTTGAGTAATCAATGTAACTTTTCTGCTGAAGACACGCACTCACTCAGGTTTATCTTAATCTTGGAGACAAAGGCACATCCACATGTATCGTCTTGTTCTGTAGAAAAACCCTATGGAATCAAGAATAGAGCCTCCTCGATCAAACATTGAGGAACCGCTGGATATTTTCAGTGGAGAGGACGACTGCACCACTGCTCTCAACTCCAGCACAATCACTAAATCCAATGGTGTCCACTCTGATGATGAGAATGATCTCTTTGCAGGCAAGCTATGTTTTTGTTTTGACACATGCTATACACTTTAGCTCTTCAACTCTTGGAAATTTGATTCCATTATTTTACACCTCCACTATTGGGCTATACAAATATTATATACACACATTAACTTGGAGTCATTGTATCCCCAAAGCTCTGTTTTTGGCTGAACAGTGCGAGATCTGCCCTTTTCCTTTCTATAGAGGCCTCAGTGGAGCTCAGCATGGAGCACCCCAGTAACAATACAAGGAAAGACCTGTCCAAGCCCTCTGCAGCTCCGCCTGTGTCCTCGGTTTCCTCCAGCACACTAGCAACACACTCCAATGCCATGGAGCAGGTAAGATGGGTAAAGAAATTGTCCTATGAGTTTGTTACAGTGCACTTGTTAAGGCATTTGTGTGTTAGTTTCAACTTTGCATCAAATGTTTAGGTAGGCGCCAGTAAACCATGTTAATTTAGTCCTTAAATACACATCAGTACAGTAAAATTGTAAACATGTGAGCTCTGATCGGTTGTATTTTATGCAGCTGGAAGAGGAAGAGGCTATTGACAGCTTTGACGTGGACATTGCTGTCACCAACCCAGAGAAAGTTGGTGAGTGTCGCTCAATGACATCCAGTGTACATCACCATTCACATTCATAATAGTGTGCATGTAATGAAGGCAAGTCTTCCTTTTAAAGCCGTGCTCAGGTGTGTTTAGGATCCCAATGTTTGAGGAGCAGGCAGCAGTAAAAGTCAAAACATCACACTTACTAGTTATATAGTGGTGAAAACTATATGGTGGACAATGTTTTTGCCATGTCTGTCTGAGGACTCTGACTCTGTAATTTGACTGTGGTTTGTCCTTGTAGGAGATGGCATGAATGCATACATGGCCTACAAAGTATCCACTCGGGTATGTCGACGCTACAGTATTGAATCCCAGCTTTACATATTATTTGTGCCATATTCCTTGTGTAGAGGATTGTACTTTCTCCAGGCTTTTCCTAACAATGTTTTAGAGAAGTGTACTCCAGGCTTTTCCTAACAATGTTTTAGAGAAGTGTCATCTTTCTTTCTTCCCTTCTCTGAGTTTGTGGTTATTTCTCTTGCTCTCTCCCTCTCTCCCCCTCTATCTCTTTCTCCCCCTATATCTATCTCTGCCTCAGACATCACTACCGATGTTCAGGAGCAGGGCTTTCTCAGTAAGAAGGCGTTTCAGTGACTTCCTGGGTTTGTATGAGAAGCTCTCGGCGAAGCAGTCACTGAATGGTTGCATTATCCCACCCCCCCCAGAGAAGAGTGTTGTAGGTGTGTTCATCACTTCTTGGCAATGTGAACAAAACATTTTATAATCAACCTTGTTTATATAATTATGTGGAATGTGAGTCTGTGTTGCAACATATGTTTCTTTAACTGCACAGGGATGACCAAAGTGAAGGTGGGCAAGGAGGACCCATCTTCTGCAGAGTTTGTTGAGAGGAGAAGAGCGGCCTTAGAGAGGTGAGGTCTTGTGGCATTAACAGGTCCAACGACAGATGTTATTGAAAATTGTTTTGGATTCCAATAACCATTTATAATTGTGTAGTGTCTTTGACAAGAAATTGGTACTTGGATTACTCTTAAACTGTGGTAAAAATCTGTAGCATTCATTCAACAGTGTCTTAAGTCATGAAATATGACTCAACGACTGGTTGTCGTGTGTGCATACAGGTACCTCCAGAGAGTGGTCTCTCATCCGTCCCTGTTACAAGACCCCGATGTCCGTGAGTTCCTGGAGAGAGATGAGGTATGGTGCTCCACTTTCTTACAAACTGAAAGAATATAAGCCTCTGTATTTTAGAGTTATATTTATAAAATGTGAGTTCAACAAAACATATGGTTATCTTTTAGTTCACAAGAGACCAAATATTTTGCAACATAATTAAGAATGAATTGCATTGCTCATATGAACGATCTTAAAGATAACCACAATTATTATAAACTGTTTCAGCCCCCTAATTTTTGTGTGTGTTTCAGCTGCCGAGAGCAGTGAGCACACAAGCTCTTAGTGGAGCTGGCTTTATGAAGATGATCAACAAGGCTTCAGATGCCATGAACAAGATGACTATCAAGATAAATGAGTCAGACACTGTAAGTCATTCTTTCAAATGTAGGTGGAATGGAACAGCTGACTTGCCTATGTTTGTTGTTGTTTTACAAATGATGCTTTGTTTCAGTGGTTTGAGGACAAACTCCAGGAAGTGGAGAATGAAGAGCAGCAGCTTAGGAAGCTCCATGCAGTGGTGGAGTCACTGGTCAACCACAGGAAGGGTGAGACTCAAACACATGAATTAACACACTGTTATTAGAGAATACCCTGACAGTTTAGCTGTAAACTTACTGTACACTATTGATATTTGTTTATATAAAACACCATCAAATCAATATTTACAATTTTAAGTAACCAGGACTATGGTATCAGATTTTAAAAAACAATTCCACAGTGAAATGACATTGGGCACAGTGCAAGCTCCTGTAGTTTACATTCATTTGGCAAATGACAAATAAAGTTTGTTAAATATTTCTCAATTAAATTTTTGGATATGGTCTTGTCAGAGCTGTGTGGAAACACTGCTGTGTTTGCCAAGAGCATGGCCATGCTGGGTAACTCTGAGGACCACACGGCTCTGTCCCGAGCCCTCTCCCAGCTGGCCGAGGTTGAGGACAAGATGGAGCAACTGCACCAGGAGCAGGCTTCCAGCGACTTTTTCATCTTTGCCGAGATGCTCGCCGACTACATACGCCTACTAGGAGCCGTCAGGGTACGCATTCACTATTTTGCACATCTGTTTAGAATTTAGGTAGGGCTACTGATGCCTCTCTTAGGAAGTAACAAGTTTGTGTTACCCCACCCCAAACACTAGCCCAACTTTACCAGCTGCAAGTTACTGAACTATAATGGCTAAACTGTAGCCTAGTCAAAGCAGTTTTAGGCAGTTAAAGCTTGTTTTCTTATGAATCAGTGACATGTCATAGTCTTCCCATGGTCTTTGATAAGTACATTAGTTTCTAAAGTGTCCACTTATGTACATGTAATGACTAGTGGACAGCATTAAGCAGCACTCCATCTGTGTGCCTAAAATGTGTTGACACTTTCAGTGTCGTGCAGCTAAATCTAACAGCTCGATGACAGTCATTGTGTTTTCCCACAGGGTTCTTTTGACCAGCGGATGAAGGTGTGGCAGCGCTGGCAAGACGCTCAGAGTACTTTGCAGAAGAAGAGGGAGGTGGAGGCCAAACTGTTGTGGGCCAACAAGCCTGACAGACTCCAGCAGGCTAAAGAGGAGATCACAGAGGTGAGTAGGGCCATGCTTGAAATAACAATTAAATCTAGTCTAAATGTGTTTTTATGACCTACCTGTGGAACTGTAGAACACACACAAATTATACTTCATATAAGTATAACTATGACTCTAAACTATAATCTGCCAGGCCAGGTTTAACACATATATTTTGTATTTCTTAGATGTCTTGACTCTGTGAAACAGTATTTAGTGCCATCTTAAAATGGCAGAAGTCTGGATGTTGCCTGTTAAGAAACAGGGAATCTGTCTTTGTCCTGCTATCTGCTCATTTAGAATTAAATGCCTGACAACTGCTTTTCTTTAAACCTCTAGAGCTTATCCCTTATTTCCCTTGTCTGTCCACAGTGGGAAGCAAGAGTTACTCAGTACGAGAGGGATTTTGACAGAATTGGCATCACCGTGCGCAAGGAAGTTGTCAGGTTTGAGGTATGGTGTATGTGTACTATATACTGAAACATTTTAAATAATTTTGACTGCTTGTTCTAATCTAAAAATGTATACCAACAGAAGGAGAAGTCGAAAGACTTCAAAAGCCAGATATTGAAATACTTGGAGTCTCTGTTACAGTCTCAGCAAAGGGTAATTTTAATGTTTTCTTGTTTTGTCTGACATTGTTTTGCATAAAAACTGTCTTATTGACATGTTCACTATTTGTTGCAGCTTATAAAGTTCTGGGAAGCATTCCTGCCTGAAGCTAAGGCAATTGCATGATAAAAGAGAAGAGAACAAGACCCCAACAGCCTTTGAACACTTTACCTCCTTATTGGGAACCGAGAAAAACTATTGCCACTGAGAAAGCTGCAGTCCATCCATGTATTTCAAACCTTTTGTGTTTTCTCTCTAGCTTGTCTATGTCTGCACAACATTAATATGAAATGTATTCACACCAATAGATTTGACTTTGCATATGTTCATAGTTACTTAATTTGTTTTGTCACATTTAGATAGAAAACATCATAGATTAATTTGGCAGTAAAGCTTGTTGGCGGTGGTCTCAGTGGTGTTTGATATTTCTTTTGTGTTCTTTGCTCAGACATCAAGTTAATTGATTTTGATTTGAGATGTTCCGGTACTTCCCTAGAATATTGTGTATTGTTTACAGTAGAAGATGCACTATTTCATAGCATTCCTATTGATTGTCCTACGGCTAATCATTTATGAAAGTTTCAGCATAGCTCAAATGGTCTAAATGTATTTGGAGTTTTGGAGAGGCTGCTCGTTGTAGGAAATACCACTTTGCAGGTGTACAGCCTTGAGATGGTTAAATGTTGGTATTAGCCTTGAAAATTATGTCAAAGTTGATATGGATTTCAAAATCAAATGTTATTCCTTGTGAGATCCAGTTTGGTCATTATGTACATGTTCATGTTTTGGGGTATAAGCAACCACTGTTGTATGAGTGAATTGTTGCTACAAATGTTCTATAACTAACTGCACCTGTGAACTCTGTCCTTAAAATGTATGTTTCAAAACCAATTTGTCTGAATGTGTACTTGAGACAAGTGTACATTCATTGTAAATTGGTATACCTTTCATGGCAATTTTGATAAAACTTTAAAAAGCATAGTGATCTTTATCCCTTAAGTTTGTTATTCGGCATTTATACAAGTCGTTTTCACATCTCGTCATTTTCTTCCGTAAAAACATGCTTTATTTTTGTAATTACTTGCATATTAAAATATTCCTGAAAGTGCTTTTAGATGGAAATAATAAATATGATTGATACAGAAACTGCTAGTTTTATTGTTGCCATGTCCCTTTGCTCTGAGCTTACTGATGGGTAAGAAGTAGTTAAAGCTGACAAATGTGTGGCAACCAGTGGCTATTGGGATTATATCCATTTGTCATACAATGGGGACTGTGTTCGGGGTCCATTTTCTCGCATAACCTACTATTGATTGAGATAAGTGGGAGGGGCTGGGCTACTTTGATTTGGGTCGATATATGATGCATTTTGTGTGGCAATTTTAGTGTGAAGGAACTTAATTTAAAATAAGTGTGTATAAATAGGACACATTTATTGCCAAGACATCGGTAATTAATGTGTTTTATGCTTCCCATGCTATTCGGAAGTTTTTGTCTAAAGCGGGCGTGTCGATGTTTTTACTTCCGGAATACACAGCCTTTCACGAGCGTCCATGAAAGAAAAAGAATGAAAGGGTTGCTATAGTGTCCCTTGGCATAACATCGCCCCAATAATATCTGGGGATACATTACGAGTCCCTACTGGCACTCAAGATTCATTTTAAGGCTGTGGACGCTGTAGTCGATCCAACTTTTATTTTCATCGAAAGTAGGTAATGTTTATTTTTTTGCCGTCCTTGTTGGGCTAGCTTTGTTCCGGCGTAGCTGCCTAATTTGTAATTTCCTCGTTCCACCCGCGTTTGTACAGTACTTAGCTAGACTAGCTCTAGCTTGCTAGCGAATAGTACCCTGTCTGGTAGTTAAAGTACTGTAGGTAGATTGTTTAGTGAGAGATTATTCGCTTGTTAAACCTGCTGGCTAGCAAGATATTAATTCAAAGTCATTTTTGAGCGGTATTGTATCTAAACATTAATGCAAGAGAGGGTGATTGAGTACTACTGACTAGCTTGGCTTCAGTAGCTGGCTGTCCTTTCGAGCGTTTGAGATGTGATTGCATCGGGTTTGTATATTTTTAAGTGCCCTGTCTGTCTGACATGTTTGCCAACGTTATTAGCTATATACTAGTAAAGTTAGCTAGCTTGTCTGTGGCACATGTGTGTACATTAGTGTCTGCTGGTTAATTGATTGTATACTTACTTATACAGAGGTACTCTGGTTGGCTAAAACAGCTAGCACTTGCGTTAGCACACACAACTATGAATTATACTACTAGCAATCTGGCTTGTCAGACAAGCATATGAAAAGGCTTTTGTCTGCTTGCACACGTTTTACAATAGCTAGCTAGTAAGCTAATTTAGCTGATTGTTTTACAACGTTGATTCACTTTAGTGGTGTGCAGATTAACCGTTGTTGCAAGTACAGTACCCTCCCCAGCATCAATGTACATATTTTGAAAGTGTATTGTCTGTACCAGATTACAAGATTAGACTAATCATAGACTGATCTCAGAGTAGGCATGAAAAAGTATATGACGCATGAAGGGTACATAGCTAGCATAGTTTATCTTAAACATTGCTGACTACTATTACATGGAGAATCATTTGTTCCGATCGGGTAGAGGGGGACGTAGATTGAGGTAGGCTCTTCAAGTTGTGTTTAGCCTCAGGTCTTGGTGTGGGTGGTATAGTCCTGTTTACATGACCATCGGTGTACCGTTTGGGTAGGCTGGTTAAGTCATAATATGGTTGATCAAAGGAGTTTGGACCCAATTTGGTATTTTCTTTTCTCATCAGAGTGTAGTTCAATGGAAATACGGAAGTAGTCACAGATTGACCTTGACCCCCAAATAGCATGTTGAAAGATTCAAACGAATGTTTGTGGAGGGACTGCATTGTTAACAGAAAATAAACTACATTATACTAAGGGTTAGTCCCTTCCCCCAAGCTTCAGCTACACGTTGTCCTTCACCTGGACAGGACAACGGCCACACCCACCATGTTCTAACAGTCAGCACTGGTGACAAACGTTTGTTGTTTTTAACATGGAGACTGCTTGGGGTGGGTGATCCTGAGATCAGTTTACTTTCAGACCTGCAAAAGTAACCTACTGGCATTCAGATTAGAGATCAATTTTAATTTAAAATATACAGGCGTGTTTTAAATTGTAACAAGAGACACACATTCTACAAAATATTGACAAATAGAATAACCTTTGTATGGAATGCAATTTACTGCGTACATTTACAGACCTCAGTTTGTTCATGCCCGATGACCTGTGGAGTCTGGCCACACTTTTCTGGAAGTTCATTGGGATGAGATGTTGATAGAAAACGACATGCTAATGGCAGATATTCATATTTAATTAACTCTCCCTTTGCCATTGTGCATGTTTGGGATTGCAGGGCTAACCTGAACGTTCTCCTAAATGCACAACAGAAGTTGGCAGGCGAAATATCACTATTTGTCAGGGATTTTAAGTGAAAGCAAAGGGCCAAAGACATTTCCTTGCATGTCGCTTAAGCAAAATCAGGCTGTGAAGAGAAACAGCTGCTAGCTGTCACTGCCACAGTGGGAATCCTGCTGTATGGCATGGCCCCCTTCCAGGCTGATATTTCAGTTGAAGGTTAATCGCTCTACTTAGAAGCACTGTGTCTATAATCATGGAAGACCATCAGTCTAGCCCTATTCACATTGGATCGTTGAATTATCATGAACACTCCAACTGTAGTGCGTTTTCACCAGTTTGGGGAATATTTGTGAGGTCTACACTCAGCCCTTACATTCTTTTCAGCTGTTTTGGGTCAGACAGGATACAATGAGGTTCTTTTCCTTCATGATAAACCATTTAGAATATACATATTTGTACACAATTGTAAGGCTTGAATATGAAAGTTATTTAAAAAAAATCTAATGTTTATCATTAACACTCCAGAATGGAGGCATATTCTTTTAATAAAATGTAGAAAAGCTAAAAAAGTCTAGCCTATTATGGAAAGGCTGCATAAGTAGAACCTCAGTGGGTAGACTACAAAATGCCAACCAACCACTAGTAACCACTAAGTACCTGAAAAGCCTGGGAAGTGTTAACAGATGAGATTGACTTGGTGGAACAAGAAAAGTGTGCGGACAAGAGGAAATTGGAGTGATGGAACACGTCAACTCACTTCTGAAATAGTGTTGTGGCTTGGGCATGCAGTGCTGACATTAGAACTGGCTCTTCTTTGATATGGCTGCTGCTGTGCTGCAGCAGAATGAATTCTGGACTGGGTAAAAACAAGACATTGTGTTAGTTCAACCATCAAGTGTTTAGTAGCCAAACATTAGAATATTGTCTGCTTGCCAAAGGAATCATGCAATATGAATTCAATTTAATGTTCATCGTCCTAGATTCAGAATTGGTGTCAGTGGGATTTTGTACTTTATACAGTCTAGATATAGATAGCCTATCTTTATCCATATATCTCAAGTGTCTACCTTGAGTTTTGTTTTCAATTTGACTTCTTCTAAAACTGGAGTAGGCCTACGCCGTTTCGCTCTGGTGTGTTCAAGCATGTTGGATACTCCCAGACAGTACACAATCAGTACTGCTCATGTAGCATGAGGTATGCCTGTACATGGACAAGACAAGTGTTAAGAAGTGTGATCAGGGACAGCAATACAGATTGAGACCTTCCCTAGTAAATGGGGCAGATGTGGTATAGTGACACTCTGGTTTAGTCAAATATTTCCTAGAAAACACATGGCCGGCTAGCTTGTGCAGTGACATTTTAATTTGGTGCTCTACTACATTGGTAAGGCAAAACTCTTTTAGGCAGGCAATCATGTAAATGTGTGAGGAAGCAGAATTGAAAGCAGCAATGGTGTCATTGATCTCATCAGAAAAATAAAAAGCATGCTTGATTAGGATGAGTACACCAGTAATAATAACAACAACCTTGCGCAATATTAAGCATGGTGGTCTCATCCAGTTGACAATCATTGTTACGGCTGGGGAGTTGGGGAGTTGTCTGTGCAGCCAGCTCTCCCTGCCTGATTTGTAGTCATACACTGTCCCTGGGTTTATGTAATGAGAACACTGCAGAGTTGCCCTTGAGAGTGAACTGGCTGTCTTTGATGCTGAGATTTGTGCAGAGGATAGGATTCAGTAACTAAACACGGGTCACTGGGGAAGACAGGCCCACACACAAACATGACTTTAGCAGTAGCCTCGCACAGTTGACCAAACCTGGGGTTCCTTTTTATCTTAAATTGTTAAGATGATCCTATTTAGTTTCTCAGCGTTGTAAGTAGTCTATAGATTGTGACTTTAAAATCAACACTCAAGTTGTGTACACAATTAGCTACATTTCCATGTTGCCCGTCTAACCATGGTTACTGTTTTCTAGGACCTGCCCAGTAAGTTTTGGCAAAGTTTATCACAGTTTTGGTAGAATGAGTAGCCAAAAGGTGACCCTGTCTGACAAAATTGAGGGTGTTCAAAATGATCTCTGCTTCTGTGGTAGTTGCCTTTATGATCTGCTCTAATGCAAATAACCTACATGAAAAACTGAAAAGGGTCATAGGGAGATTATAACTCGCCTCGCCACTCAAATTGTAAAAGATGGTTTGTCATTTGCCTGGTTTAGCATGTAATGCATATATAATAATTTCTGTTGTAGCCTCAGTGCCAACAATAACACAAATTGGTCTGAATCCCTTCTGTGCCTTCTTTCTCCAGATCTTCTCCACTGTGCCAGCCAAATGTCTAGGCCAGAGACTTGCCTGCACCTCGCATGGTAGAGGTGCCAGGGAGGAGCGGAGAGGTGCTGGCAGACAACGTGTAGTGTGGCCTGCCATCGTCCCATGAGCGTGGTCGTGCCAGGCCTGCGCTGCCAGTAACTGGGGCTGTGGTGAGCACAGCTCACAGCTTTCTCTGGACCCTCCCCAGCTGCCAGCCTCTGTGGTGCCCGTGCCATGGACCATCCAAGAGAGAAGGAGGGGGAGCGGCCGGCCAGGAGCAGCAAGGTGGCGCAGCGCAGTGGCCACTCTTCACGGCCCTCCAGCTCCTCTACTTCCTCTGGGGTTCTCATGGTGGGGCCCAACTTCCGTGTGGGCAAGAAGATTGGCTGTGGAAACTTTGGCGAGCTGAAGCTTGGTAAGAATGTGCTCTGAAGTCCATCTTTATTTATTTGTTGGTACCTCTTAAGATGCCTGAAGTCACTGGACAAGATAAGTGCTCTTGAAACATCTTGAACTTTTTATTTAATTTAAATTAGTTTATTTCACAGATAAGCACACACAAGCCAAATGTACATGCTCCACTGAATAGGATGACCCATGTGGGTTAAAAGTCAATATTCACACTATTATTTGGCCTCTGGTTTTACTCTGACCAGCAATGCCCTGACCAGCAATCCCATGTTTCTGGAGGATGCTAATCTATACTGCACCTATAATCAATGGCTTCTGTTGACTGGAATACTATAGCCATAGGCAAGCCTGTTTTGTAGGATTAAGCCCGTTGTGGTCTGAACTCAGACATGATGTAAATCACTCTCCATTCTCTCAACCTGTAAATATGCACACACGCATGCTCTTCATACTCTTCTCTCTCCACACTCATCCACTTGAGGTTGCACCTAAGTGCCCCCGAGTAATACACGGCTCACTCTCTTTTTCCATTGTTTTTTTGTGCTGCCATTACACAGTTTTGGGGGATGCTGGTGAATCTAATAGTTTGATGTCACCACCATTGTTATTTAAATAGCAGAACCTGGGTGATTAATGTTCATAATATGTGCATTTTTTCTTCTTTTCGCAGGTAAAAACCTCTACACCAATGAGTATGTCGCTATCAAACTGGTAAGTGTTGTTGTTGGTGCGATGCATGGCAAGGCCTTGCATCTCTCAAATGTAATAGAAATCTATCTGTTTGTCCTCGTCATGTCGCATATAAAACTTGATCAATGAAGCAGTTGCCTGTGCCTAACGTATTTGATACACTGCATGATGTGTCCTTCGTCATTTATTAATAATTAAGCAAAGGCTTGGGAAGGCATTCAGCTTGCCCTCTTTCACACTTCCGATGGCACACTGCTTTGAATCAGGCTACCTGTTTGAAACAGATAACTATTTTGTAATTGTTGCCTGTCAACATTGCAAGCCTTCTTCATACCCCTGAAAGGACCCAGTTGTTGGCGACAGTTGATGCCAAGGCATGATATTTCACCCTGAAATGGCTTTATGTCAGATGATTCAACTCAGAGGAAAGGTGCTTTTTTAAACATGAACTACTGTAGGAATTGTTCTTCACTGTAGGTGAAAGAGTAGCTAACTGCAAATTCATTTTTTCACAGCTGAGCCTATACGCTTTTGTTGTAAAAGTTTTTTGTAAAGGGTGTTTTAGTAGTAAATATCTTGTTTACATTCTTCAAAAAAGCAACTTGTGGTGAAAGTGTTCTGTTTAAACTATCCTTCTCCTTCCACCACTTGATATAAATGAGCATCTCTTGCAAAAGAGGTAAAAAGTATTTGTAAAGTCTTTGTAAAAGAGGTAAGATTATATACATTAGCCTTATAAAGTGCAAATGTTTAAATATTGTAGACCATTTTGTAAGACAAGTATGACAGGTAAAGATTATAAGCTTTATTATGTACATTTATAACTGGTTCTAACCATGTCTCATATCAACATGAGACATGCAGCAACTGGTGAGTCCCATTAAAAGCTTGACTAACATTTCTACACAGTAACAAACCTGAATCTCTATCCTGTATACTCGCACAGTGGTTGCTATGCAAGGGTGTTCGGAACCTGGAGATAAATAGGAGAGTGGAAATGCCAGCTTAGGTGTGCCTCTCAAAGCAGTGGTGCTGGAAATGAGTCATGCCATTATAATAGCTCTCCAGACAGCTATAAAGTACCAAACCATCAAAATATGAAATACTCAGAACAAGCATTGAAGAATACATATAAAACATGGAAAAACCTCATATAGCACAGTGTTGGTCAAGTCCAAAATAGGTCAGTTTGATTCTCAACCTTGCATTGGAAAGTGGAGTGTGGAGTGGCTTTTTTAATTTAAGCTCTTTTGTTCTCCCTATTATACAGGAACCAGTTAAATCAAGGGCTCCACAGTTGCATTTGGAGTATCGGTTCTACAAAACTTTGGGAAGTACAGGTAAGGTCACGTGCCAAATCAGCTTGATGTTCCTCTGGTGAGGCATTCCAATGACTCAACAGTTTTGGTAGATCAGCTAAAAAGATAACTTCATTTCCACAACAAGTGATAATCACACAAAACAGTCACTGACCTTTACCTGGGGGGATTTGCATTAATGCATGGGCATTTTAACATGATACCATACATTTAGGATTATAGAACTATAATTTCCTGGTAATGGGATTTTCATTTTGCATTCCCAACTACATTTCCTAAGTACAATGTCTGAATTTCTGCTCTAAGTGCTGTTTTTATTGTTCTAGTTGTCATGACCGTCAGTCATGTGGGAAAGGTTGCTTTATATACTTTGTTATCCCAAATGTGTCACAACTCTGAGAATTGTGTTTTCCAAAAAGGATATGCAGTGTATTTTGCAACTAGCATGGTGATATATTGCACTGACTACATATATGTTAAGTATATACTATACACTTCGCTTCAAAGGACAGCTTTAAAGATGGTTCCCCTAAATATTTATAGATCACATTTGTTTGATTCACAGAACCTTGAGCAACCTCATGATAAGTTTGATCTTTTAATATATTTACCTAACCCCTTGTCTTTTGAGAGTAGCCCTATTTGTCATCCGGTTTTATTTACAGCCTACTTGCATGTTCCAACAGCCACTGTCAGACATTGAGCTTTAAGGGGCACACTGCATTATTCTTCCAGAGTACAATTAAAGGAAATGGGTTGAAACGCATGATATACAACACATAAAAAAATAATCAGATCTTTTAATAGCTGCCCCTAAAATAAAATATATACAAAAAAACCTGTGAACACACTGTATTTGTTGGATACGCTGTTAACCTAAGCCAAGGTCACCCACTCTTAGAATCTATCTTCAGACTCCTACTAGCCGGCTATGAAGGCCAGCATACAAGCCAACATCCATGGCAACTGAAAAAGACATTCTCATTAGTTCATATAATCCCTCTCAGTAATAGTAGCTGGGCACACTTTATTGCACTTGAAAGTGTGGCTGTGAATATTGTTTCAAATACTGTTTGCTTTTCTGGACAACAAGACATTTTCTGTAGTTTAGCCGCTTTTTTTGGTTCCGATCGCCACTCTAGTCAGACAAAGAACAAACAGGGTCTACTGGTTTGCAAAGACAAGGTTGGAAAAGGCTAACTGTGCGGAAACTCATTAATTATTTAGAGAGTGGGACTGCCTCTCTAAGCACTAACCTGCTTCTCCGCTCCAGATGGGCGTATAGTGACCCCATTCCTGCTCAGCTGTGCACTGTGCCTGTAGTTTTTGACAGTTGGAAGACAGTGTTTGTGCAAAGTTGAGTGCATCTTGGCGCAAATTTGTCAGTTTACAGTTTAACAGGCTATTGGGGACTAAAGCTCAATTGATAAGTGAAGTGCTTAGTTTTGTTTTCCGGTTATTTCAGGAATAAATAAGTACATGATTTAACACAGTTTGTTTTGATGAAGGAACCCTTAAGAAGTCTGAGTCAGTGTTCATATGGTAGCATGAGCATGCTGGTGTGTTAATAAGATAATCCTTTATTTGTCCCGCAGTGGGGAAATTGCCGTTTGCAACAGCAGCAGGGTACAGAACAGCACTCAGACTACAATTTAAATATATCAAATAGACAAGATACAGGGAGTCATACAAAAGATGAAGATGACGATCTAAGGGTATAATATAATAATAAATAAAGTAAGTGAGAGTTAAGTGTGGTGGCTGCCACTATGAATAAATAATGAGTGACATACAGCCAAGTTATTGCACTTAATAACTATAGCACGTAATATTATTGCATGTATTGCACATAAAAGTGGTTATGGACATGGTTCAGCTGCATGTTTATGAAATATCTTTATAAAATAAAGATGTCAAAGATTTAGGGAAGTTTTATCACGTCATGTGCAAGCTCTTGAGCTGGCAGCAGACTCAGCCTTGAAATGGAACACCAGCTCTGATGAGTCACAACACGGCTCTCAAGTGTTCTCAGGCCGGGAGGTGCTTAATGGTACAAACAGGTGACCTTTTACCTGTTTGTGATTCAATGGAGGTTAAGTCATTGAGATTTAGAGAGTCCTCTCCTGTTCTTCAGTTAAAGGCGTAGGCCTTATTGTTTACTGACGTCACTGTGTAAAACATCTTACAACATGCAAACCGCGTACTCAGAGGTGTTGCTCATCGGGAGAACATGATATTTGTAAATACCCTTAGTTAGTTATAATGGTTAATTATATGATTTAGGATTTGTGAGAAAGCCAGTCAAAATGGGTGTTCTTAAAAACAGCCTCGACAAGCACACACTTGTGGCCCTTTACTCCAAGAGCCCTTCTGGATAATGAATGTGCTCCATGTAAGCAGATGTTGGCACTGGAATGATTGCCTTGAAGATTAATGAAGTAGGCTTACTGACTGGTGTAATTTAGATGAATAGAAGTACAGTGGAACACTTCTGTCATCCTCCAAGAAAGCTGCTGACTTTGCTGCATCCCTTTGCAGTGTCTTTTTTAATCTCTTAATTTTTGAAGCAAGTAATTTTCATTCCTTTAGGTCTTTTACCCCCTCAGGAGATCTGCTTTAAGGTTCTAGTGTGAAAAAATAATGTAAGTTATTGCCCTAGCTGTTTAGTGTGCACAGTGAGGTGAACCATCGTACATCAGATGGTGTCCCATTTGTTTAGAGAGAAAAGAGAAATACATCAAGCCCTTGGATTTCAGTCCTCATAGTCCTATTTGTTGATTTGCTTATCATGTCACAGAAGAATAACTGTACGTCTTACCCCTATACTCTATATCCTCAGATTTTTGTGAAGAGACTTGCGAAGAGAACTCGACTTCCTGGTCGAGTTCTTCTTATACTTGCCGTGTAGATTACAACCTAGTAAACTCTTCGCTTTTCAAGCTGGCTTAATAACTAGGTTTTTATGATTCTAACTTCCCTCTCCTGTTCCATTGCAGCGGAAGGCCTGCCCCAGGTGTTTTACTTTGGGCCCTGTGGAAAGTACAACGCCATGGTGTTGGAGCTGCTAGGCCCCAGTCTGGAAGACTTGTTTGACCTCTGTGACAGGACCTTCTCACTAAAGACTGTCCTGATGATAGCTATTCAGCTGGTAAGTTTTCCCTACGGCTGCATTTGCCAATGAAATGAAGAATGCGTACAAATGTGTCTAATTTGCATTACTGTAAAAGCCGACCGCATTATGTGGTTGAACTCAAAAGGTCTCAAGATTGATCAACAACGAAATGTAACAATTTTTGTTGACTAGCCAAATACAACTACCACTTTTTACAACTTATAGACTGTTTGGCTGCCGGCCAGGCTGGTTGTTGGCATGTTTGGGAGCTGTTTGTGGTACTGACTGGTCCTGTTGCTCCTTAGATCTCTCGGATGGAGTATGTGCACTCAAAGAATCTCATCTACAGAGATGTAAAGCCTGAAAACTTTCTCATCGGACGGCAAGGAAACAAAAAGGATCACATAATCCACATTATTGACTTTGGCCTGGCCAAAGAATACATTGACCCAGAAACCAAAAAACACATTCCATATCGGGAGCACAAGAGCTTGACCGGCACAGCCCGATACATGTCCATTAACACACATTTGGGTAAAGGTAAGGGTGGATTAAAAAAAATGATTTAATTGTTTTATGTACATTTCACCACCGGCCCTAATGAACACCGAACTTTCTGTTGCCAGTGTTTGGTCAAATTAATCATGCAAGTTAGTCTTAGTTAATCACATTAAAAGTGTATGCTGATGTAATAGCTGCAGCTCAGTTCAACTGCCACAGTCCTTCCAACTTAAAACTGAACACAACTGTAGCAATTATACCATAAGTACAAATAATAACTTGGCGAAGTTATGTTATTAAGAAAAGTGTGATCATTTAATATGAGACATGAATTTGTGTTCTTATGAATGACTGGCAGCATGTATAGTAACTCTCTTTTTTTTCTTTTAAGAGCAAAGTCGTCGAGATGACCTTGAAGCGTTAGGTCACATGTTCATGTATTTCCTCCGAGGGAGTTTACCGTGGCAAGGTCTCAAGGTATGCTGCACTAACTGGCCCACTGGGACTGCCATTTAGTTGTCATTTAGAAATCCCTTCTCTCATTGTATTGGGTTTACCTGGCAGGCTGACACGCTGAAAGAACGCTATCAGAAGATCGGAGACACAAAAAGAAACACACCCGTAGAAGTTCTCTGTGAGAGCTTCCCAGGTAAATATTATTGAAGTGTCTGTAAAAGTTGTCACAATTGTTTTTTTTAATTCTGAACTGTATAAACTGTATCCATCATACACGTATACGCGCCTGTGTGTTGCACCTGCTGTTACAGAGGAGATGGCCACCTATTTGCGCTACGTTAGGCGGTTGGACTTCTTTGAGAAGCCTGATTATGAATACCTGAGGACTCTGTTCACTGAGCTCTTTGAGAGAAAAGGCTACACCTTCGATTACACCTATGACTGGGTCGGCAGGCAAATCGTAAGTATCTTGAGATGATGATTATATTTCGAGCTAACAACATGAGAACAACCCTCAAGGATACGTGTTTTTGATTGTCCTTGTCTGCAGCCCACACCTGTAGGGTCTGTCCATATAGACTCTGCAGCCTCCGCCATCACGAGAGAGAGCCATCCGCACAGAGATCGGCCTTCCCAGCACCAACCCATGAGAAATCCGGTATGTTCTAGTGCCCTTTCCCTTGGAGAGATGCTCATGCCAGTCAGATCATGTCAAGAGGAGAGAGAACGTTAGGTTACTAGTGAAAGCTCAGGAATCCAAGTATTCGAGAAACGAAAGGTTTGACAGGAACCCCCACTGCTTACTCCACAATGCTTAACAAACTTCCTCACTCAATACCACAAAGGGTTGTCCTCATGGAGGTGGGGTGTACGGTTTGCCGTCTGCGTACGGAAGTAAGAAGTTATTCAACTTCTTCCCCAGCCTAACTGTTAAACTGTGGACAATTAAATTGGGGGTTTACCCAACTGCTTTGAAAAGCAATGCATGCATGACTGCAACGCTGGCTTCACATGCATAATTGTGAGATGATGTGTATGAAAAGAGCCAGATGTCTACATCTGAAATTGCAGAGATGTTTTTTTCTTTTTTTGCAAGCTATGCCATCCCCCGGAGATTAAATGAATGTGCATCCTTTATTTGCCAATTCTTAGTTTTGCACCTTTCATATTCTCATTCTTGGAGGGATAACCTTAAGTCAACCATTGCACCTTCTTCTTTTTCCTTTCATTCTAAATCCTTGGTTTATAAAAAAAAGTCCAAAGTGAACAGTCTTGGGGTCTGGCTGCATTTGATTTAGTGTACTTCCAGCAGCAAGTAGAAAAACTGAATAGAACTGAGTCAGTCCTCAAACCTCTGCAACAGTTGAATATTGTCTTGTCTAGTTCCTTTAATTCTCTCCACCCGTCAAATACAGTCTTATGTTTATTTATTAATTAGCAGGTCTTGGGATGGCAAGGTGGTCTGAGGGGGGGGGTGGTGAACATAACAGAATTCCAGCTACAATGGGAAAGCTAAAACTATTACTAAAGCTATTGCCCAATTAATTTTATGATGTGGCACACTCTTACTTTTGTTGATAAGTTCAAATTCAAAAGGTCTAACTCAAGAAGCATTCCAATATTGTCTTCATTAGACAGTTTTCCTCCAAAAACCTTTTGGTTAAACATCTCCCAGTTAGCCTCTGGCACAACCCTCAGTCCATCACTGATCCAGTTCGCAGGCTTTGCTTTATCTCTTATTCACTCTTTTGTTTTTCTGTTTCCCTTTTCCTTTTGTCATGCCGCTTTGCACAACATTTGGTCTTGCGCACCCCCCCCACCCACCCACACACACACACACCAATCACCCACTGGCCACCCTCGTTCCTACACCACTGACCCACCCGAGCAGACGGCAGCCACAGACCGGCGGGGAGCATGGGAAGTGCAGCCCAGTCGGCAGACTAATTCCTCCTACCTGACGTCCCACCTGGCGGCGGACAGGCACGGTGGCTCAGTGCAGGTACACCTTTGTGCTCCGTCCTCTCAAGCCAACACCGTCGTGCCTCCCCCAGCTCTCTCTCTTTTATTGTCCCTCTCTCTCTCTCTTCCTCATTCACGGGGTCACCTCCACTTGCACGTCAAGGGAACGGACTGTGGAGAGTGACAACGTAAAGAGTGTGTGTGTGTGTCGTGTGTTCATGTCTCATTGGTAACACAAATTTTGGCCTTTGGTCTCCTTGCTTGCTTTTGGAGGATGGGAGCAGCCTGTCATTTTTTAACAGCTTGTCTTATACTACTGTTGTGGTAGTATGAGGTGATAGCAATGCTGGCTGCATGGCTAGTGGGCAGGTTGACTTGGCTTAGTGGCAGTGCATGCTTTTAAGCAAAAGGGCAGTGGTCAAATTATCAAAAGGCCACTTCGTTAATGACGGGATGCAATGTTCAGTTGCCCCTGATAAAGCGTGTAAGAACAACCCTGTGCATTTTAGGAGGTGCATTGTTATAAGGAAGGATACAGGTACAATATAAAAATAGAAACACAATTTCTTCAGTGTTCTGTGATACCAAAACACAGGTAATACAATAGTATGTTCTTGGTAACCATTTTATTTAGTTTGTCTGAATAGGTTCTACTCTCCCATACCTTTTGGGTTATGTTTTTACATCTCTGGAATCGCTTATCCGAATTAATGAATTTTTTTTGTGCCACAGGTGGTCAGCTCAACCAATGGGGAGCTGAATGCAGATGATCCACTGGCAGCCCACTCAAGTGCACCAATCACAGCCCAGGCAGAGGTGGAGGTGGTGGATGAGGCCAAGTACATATGACCTTTTGTTCCAAATTGCTCTCCCTCTTCTCTCTCTGAAGTCTTCTTCCTTCTTCTGATTAGTTTATCTATTACTGTACCTTAGCACCTCCTTGCATTTTCTTCATCTTTATTTATTGGTCTCTGTATCTCTGTCTCTACCTGTATGTCTGTAAGTGTGACAATCCCCAGCCCTCTTCCTGCACTCTTGTCTAATCTTTTCTGCTTCCTGATTGTGTGCTCTCTGAACCCAACTGTTACCTGTTACTTTCACTGTGCTGGGGTTGGCTCGGTGAGGATGGACGAGTAGAGCTACTCTATTTTTGTATTTTTTTCAGTCAGTGCCATTATAGATGCACACAATATTGAAATGTCCGATTACAATGATGAACTGTAATACGACATTTATGCCACCTGGATATCAATTATTGAATTATTCTTAAGTGTATTATAAACAAAGTTTGTAGAATTCCATTTCAAATGAAGCACCCCGCCATTAGACATAAAACGCAGTATTTACCTGTTTCCATTGACTGTCTCTCTCACATTCATCTTTAGATCTAAACTAGACTTACACACTCTTTTCTCTGCACTAGTCAGAAATTCATTGAGTTGGCCTATTTCGTCTTCCTTTACTTGCTTGTTTGATATAATGATTAACATGCTTGCTGTCGGCCCTTTGACAACACTCTCAAAGAGCTGGTGTTTGATGCAAGTGCTCAGCGAGACTGAAAGCAAGCTAGGCAGCTGACAGCATTCAATTAACATGGGACTAGAGAGAGGTGCACAAAACTGGGTTTCCATAGCAATGTGAAGAAGAAAAACACAATTTTCCGCCCCTCTAACACATCCACTTGATGCCTGGACATCCGTTTAGTCATTTGTTAAACCGAGCTGACGAAGAGTGCAAGCCATGATATTTGTGAGGTTTATGTCAAAAGGATCCTTTTTATTTCCCTCCTTTTACTGTTGTTCAACTCTCCACTGGTTGCAGTAATGATAGCATTCCCTAATGAAACCCTAAAATTTGCAGTGGGTGAAGATTCAATAATCTATGAATGATGTGTTTCCACCAAACATTGAAACAACTGCATATTACTCCTTCAAAGCCTGTGCTTTTGATGTGACCCCTTAGCCTGCGTGTGTGCGTGGCATGAAGTCTGTCCCATCGTCCTGAGCCTTGCCTTGTATTAGCCTAATTTCTCTTTTCTCTTTACGCTCTCTTCTCTTCTTTGTAGCTGCGTGAAAATGCTCAACCTGTGGTGAGTCCCTCTCTCCTAGTCCACATCATACCCATGGGACAGGAAGTGGACCAGCCTAAACAGGACCCAGTATTGTTGTATAAAGAGACTTCATTAGTGCACTCTGCATTGATGTCAAATTTGGATTTGTAGGACCATATATAACCATTCAGATGTTTCCTACTCGTTCCTACCTGAACTAGAGTTCTAATAATCTTGAATATATTAAATCTTGAATATTTGTTATTATATGATTTTGGACTATGGCATGAAATGTATGCCTTTAACAGACTTGAGGCACTGTACAATTTGGGAAAACATACATGGTGGGGGGTTATGATTGGATCGTGATATTTGGGAAATAAATATGTCTCAGTACTCTAAGGTTATAATGAAAACATCTTTTGTATACCAAAATCAAGTTCAGGTTTCTCTGGGACTGTCCATTTATGCCGACAGCCTTTTGCTTCGTTAGTTGAGTTTTAGTCCCAAAATGTTAACATTGCATGGCTTCAAATTTGCAATTGACATCAATTTTGTAGTTTCCGTACACTTGCTGTAGGCAAATCGTGCTATTAGCTAGAGCTCCATAGCTCTGTCTCTGTCACTGTCCTTTGTGTTGGTCTCTGACAGCTCACTTGTCACTGAATGTTTTAGTAGTCAACCACTTTGGCCCAAAGTGTCCTGTGCTCTCTGTCTCCACTTCTCATGTTCTCTCCATAAACCTGTATGTGTATAACACTTATTCTTGACTTTAAATGCCTTCTGTAAGCTTGTAGACATAAGATTAGTCTTGCTAACCCAGTATTAAATGTTCTTTATTGTCAGCAATTATGATTAACCTAATTATCTTTGAACCTGTTTCCAGCTAGGCATTAACTCTGGTATACTGCCATAGTAGTGCTTTTTTTTTTACTTAATTGCCTTAGTTCCTCACAGACTGTTCTTTTGATTGTCCCTGTACATTTTAAAGCACTGAAGAATATGACCAGCCTTGCTTGACATCTTGTTCTTTTTTATTCTTTGTCTTTAAGTCAACTAGCTCTACCCTTATAAGTTTTGTTACACTTTGTGTTAAGCTTCCCTGTTTCTCTTTATTTGTAGGTGCTGCTGCTTTTTCAAGCGAAAACGGAAGAAGAACACACCGAGGCACAAATGATGCTGATGATGGCCTGTGTCATCCGTGTTTCTTGGTCAGCCGATTGTGATTCCAGTAATCAATGAAGTCCGGTTTCAGACAACAACAAAAAACAAAGAAGAGAATGATGCTCCAGAAGATCTTACATGAAAATCATTCTTTGGGGGAGGGGGGTGTTACCTTTTGCTCTGAGAATCGAGATGTGCTTTGAATAAAAGTGAGAATTTATTTTACTTTTTATTTTTTAACTCCTTCCGCAGTGCTTGGGAGTATTAGGCAGACTCAGTTGACGGGAGTTGGGATCCTGTACATTGGGATTCAACAGAGAACGAAGGGCATTTCAAAAAGGCACTTGGGCAGCATTTGCACTTCTCTATTAGCTGCCCCCTCCCCCCTCCGTTTTTTAAGGATTCTCCATGGAAGTAGAAGCAAAGAGAGAAGACTCGGGCGCCTCTCAAACATCGCACTGTACCATGTCATCCCAGCTTTCTTCACATCCCAGCATCCCTCACTCCTGCTCTGGCCCATGTAGAGGGCGGCTGCCTCTGTTTCCCAGCGTTTCCCCTCTAGAGCTCTGCACAGCGTTCTTTTGTGTGACGGAATGTATACCTGTAAACTGTTAGAAGGAGCCAGGATCAGAAAGGCTTCACTTCTCCAACACGGTGATGTGAACCTAATGCAGGACTAAATGTCTTCAAGCACGCAGGGAAAACCTGTCTGCATCGCTCTGCTGATTTGGCCCTGCACTTCAGCCTGACTTCCTCCAAAGGGGTTGAGATGTGGCGGTGGGACAAGGAACACTGTGTAGTGCGCTCCAGAGATGTCCTTTTGTTTCCTGATAGTTTCTATTGCAAGCTGCTTGTTTTAAAGCACTCACCCCACACTGCACTCGCTTCAAAACACTACAGACTCCCACGTGGCTTTGGTCTGGTTGGCTTTGGGAGTTCTAAAGACCTGACGCTTGCTTGTTGGCTGAGAAATGGAAAGAGTTGCCATGTATGTCTTACTTCCAACCTTTATTCAAACACGTGCGTGTGCACACACTCATAATGATTGTATGAGCAGAAAGTTTAACAAAAGCATTACAAGAATCTGGCAGGTGCTTGGAAAGGGAGTTCTCTGATCAAGTGATGGTTGGCATTTAGTCATTAATTCCTTGTAAATATTTGACCAATAATATAAACCAATGAAAGCAATGGCCACATGATGGAAACCAGTGAGCGTTTCTCAGTAAAAGAGGATGCGATGGGATTCTGACTCTGAGACTAGATATGACGATGAGCTGGCGAACAGTAGAACATAAGCATTAGATCCCAGCTTTCTTCTGCTGTCCAATGCCTTAACCAAACTCCCAATCATAGGGCTGATAAAATCCGTATTTGCGTGTCAAGATAATTATATATTCTCTGACGTGTAGTTTTGTGGAATAATGCCAAATGCAATCTGGAGTTGGTAATAGTGAATGACCTAAAGACACCCCTGCCCCCCTGTCTGTCTCTCTTGATGCACCCCACTGTCACCCACCCCCATCAGAGTATAAGTATTAGCTGTGAGACCACCTCTACTGATGGGGAACAATCCTGGGAGAACTAGGTCCATCTTCTTGATTGTAATTTATTATGTTTTTTTTTTTTAGTTTTTAGTTCTTTTTCAGCAAATGTGAATTTGAAATGTGATAAACATACTTATTTTTCCATTCCAAATAGCCATGCTTCATGGGACCTGAGTGGACTAATAGCTAGACACTATATCTGCACTACGTTCTTTGAGCCCCTCCCTTCCCAAGGAGTCCTTGCCTTTCTTGCACTGTACTTACTTTTACTTTATTGTACACAGCCTTCTGTGATATGGAATACATTTATCCAAATAATAGGCTCTTCCTTTCTCTTTCTTTTCCTTTTCAAACCCGTCCGGTGCCATACGACTCTGACACACACAGAGACAAACTATACAGACGTCATCTCCTGGTGAGGTGTTTGAAATGGAGTGCCGCTTGTCATGTCAGACAGTGCAATTCTTGAGAGAACGTCAAGGGCCTTGACAGACCTGTGCTTGTACATGCATAATATTGTGTATTGTTTTCCTTTTGTTTTCTTTGAAATTTCCTTCCTTAAGTTATTGTGTGAGTACTTGAATTAGAAACTCTGTGGGACTTTTTTCTGTTATCTGCAGTATATGGTGTTTTCCATTGATGGCTTTTGAGGGAATTCTGTGAGAAGGCTTTTTAAATGACTGATCTTCATTCCTCTAAGATGCCTTAGTGCCTCTTGATTGAATGTTAGACGTATGGGCTAACATTGCTGTCAGGCTCATCACTCTGTTGGTTGTTTGCGCTAGCTGGTGAGAAGGACTAAGTGAGTAACAAGATATACCTGCAAGCTCACTGTCAGCTTTGGGCCATCACTTTAGCTACAGTTTTCCCAGGTGGGTTGTTTGAATGATCTTATGACCTTATCAGTCAATGGTGCCTACACTGCTGCCGATGGGGACATATGGTGTCCTGTAGTTATTGCGCTCAACATACATATTAGAAACTGTGTTGGTCTTTGCGGGTCACATCTTAGGTGCCACACCTGCTTATTTATGTACCACAAAAGCATGTGCCTGTGGGACATGTTATTATTTAGCTTTGATTCAATTGTTTAGTAACCAACTCTGTTCTGTCTGTAGAGCAGCAGTAAATTCTGTACCAAAACTATTGCTAAAGATACGGCCTCTAGGACTTCACTTCACTCTGAGTCCTTGGGTTCAGGTGAGGCATCTGGACAGAACATTGTGCCACCTGCTGCCCATTGTCCAACCCTCCATTGCATGGAGTGGCACTGCTGCTCGACAGTAATGTATTGAAAGTATAAAGTATTGTTGAGTATAGTAAGAGTAATTTCCAGACAATGGCCTTGAGTTCCCCAATGCCATTCCGATGACTACTACTCGCCTCAGCCTTTCCCTGTGCCGGGAAATGTGACTTGACCAGCTTTTTTCATTATTTCCTCCTCCTGTAAGAGTTGCAAGTGCCAGTTAGACAGTTCAAGAAAGAACAAGACTGTGGAAATACCTGAGAACAAGATGGACCGTTGTTTTCCCTTCATGCCACTTTTACCAAACCTCCATTTTCAGTTGACCATGTTGGATCTTGTTTTGAAGTAAAATGTGTGACTTTTGCCATGTTTCCATGTGGTGTATGCTAATTTGGGGTTTCTGTTTTAATTATATCGTGGCTATTCTCTCCCTTTTAATTCTGATCAGCATCTGAAAGACATGAATCTACTATGTGATATGTACAGTCTAGTTTATATGACAAGCTTGTCTAGACTGAGTAATATACTTAAGTTTGTATCTGCATGGCTTACCTGGAAATGACAGCAGCCTACCTAATGCAAGGCTAAATATAGTGGACCATGGACTACAGCAAAACTGACGGTTATTGTTTCCTGTTGAGTGTAGTGGGCCTGTATGTCCTCAGGAGGCTCTGTAAAAAGGCTTGATGTAATTTGATCAGTCATCACCACAGCACATTCCAATTTTAGTTCCCTCCTGTGTCGTTACTTACAGTAGTTCAATGCTTTGCCTCTCAATCCTCATTGCTTTTAATTCACTTCAATATATTGTGTAATTCATATTTGTTTTTCCTACGTGTCAAAACAGGCATGTAAATCTGAGCAAAGGAGAGGAATATGGAATGGCAAAGTAGTATGTAATTTGGTTCGTTTCTGGCACTTTTCTTCCCGTTTCTGTACTGTAGAATTGGATTCACTGTAAATTGTATCTGGGGAATATGCTTTGGGTGACAAATGACTGCAATATTGTGATGATTCTTTTGAAATTGTACAGACTTTCACCATTCTTGATTTTTTTTTTCTTCTGTTTTATTCAGTAAGTAATGTACTCATTTTTTTTTTTTTCAAACTGTGGAGAAACAGAATTGTACAGTACAACGAGAGTTTATTCCTCCCTTTTTGCTCGAGCAATTGTTTCAAAGCTATGGTTGAGAGAAATTTTACAGTTGTATTATGGGTATTGTGTTGAAATATGAATGTTACTTCAAAATGTGTTTGAATGGGTTAACCTAGTAAAGGGCTTCATGAGTGAAGGACCCACTATTTTGTTCTGTACAATTTTTTTGTTGCAGAAAGATAAAGGTTTTGACTTTTATCAGAAATGCCTATTTTCCCTGGGGAGCCATGTGAAACGTCTCACATGTAAACCGTACAAATTCACTTTTTAATCCCTCCAATTGTAAAAGGGAACTCCGGTTTGCAGCCTTTTTTATGTAAAATAAAACATCTCTTAACCTTTCCATTGAGCCTGTCTATTTTTGTCACATTACTGTCACACAGTTCACAATGTGGTTGAACGTTACATGGTCAAAAATGTACGTTTATTAATACCCAAGTTCTTGAAACACAATCCACAGAAACATTTAAGAGAATCTACCTTTCGTGTTGAATTACAATTTGTATTGCCTCACTGCGCAAGCTATATTGTTAGTGGTCAAAAAAGCTGTATTGTTACATAGAGGTACAAACTAACAACTTTCTATTGAAGTACACTTTCTATTGAAGTACACAACCTTTTAGTTTGTGCTAATAACCGTGTTTTCACAATAATGCCCAGTAGATGGCAGTCTTTAAGGAACGACTACATGTCAGCAAAGACCAATCTTCCGCCCACAACATCCTTAGTTCTCTTCCACTAGTCCGGGCCAACATGGTGGGTACTGAAAAAAAATGTTCTCTTCGGAATCCACCGCAATCCTACTCCATATCAGTTATTCGCACGTTTAGTTTCAAACATGTCAATTATAGGTGCAAATGCCCTTAAGTTCTATGACTATAGATTCATCATATTTTGCATTACACAGATTTTTACGTTTAACACACTAGCGCTGTTAGCCTTGGTGGGAAGCTTGTTCACCGAAAACCACGGAGTTGTGACTATTCGGTGTATCAAACCTAACTTCCCCCACAGTAGAAGGACTTTGACCATCAGCCAAAACTTGTCGACCCATGCAACATCTACCTGGCACCTGTTAAATACCTGCTGCAGTTTGTCCATCGAAGTTAATCAGCTTGTCAGGGCTAACAACTAGAATCACATTCCATAAGAAATAAGCAATTTAAAAAGTTCTCAAGTGCACTAGGTTTACAAATTGTAAGACCGACTTGAAGAGGAGCGTTACTTTCATTACAATCTGTATAGATAAATGACATGTTCTATGAAATGGAATGGTAATTACCATTGCTAGTAGATGCACATAACCCGCTTTTACTTTTTTTCCGTATTAAAAGTAAAATCACAGAACCATATGCCTATGACCTTACTGGTACTATTTAGCCCACTAGCTGTGTCATGAGTTCATACTTTGTTAAATCACGTTAGTAATCCAACATAAATGACAAGTCTTGTTAAGTTAGTACTGACTATCTGTCATTTGTTCTCAGGGTCGAGTCAGGACCAAGACGGTGAAAAAGGCCGCTAGAGTCATCATTGAAAAGTACTACACCCGACTTGGCAATGACTTCCACGTCAACAAGAGAGTTTGTGAAGAAATTGCTATCATCCCCAGCAAAGCACTGCGCAACAAGATTGCTGGGTGAGTTCAAAGTAATCACATGGTCCCAGTCTGAAGGTCGAAAAGGTTGAACAAATATTTGAGATTTCTTTTCAAAAATAGTTTTGCATCATTCATGAGTACTTGATGAGGATTCTACTAAACTCCACTGAACTCTATTGTACACTGCTCTGCTTTACTCTGTTTTTGGCTTTTCTGTTCTCCTCTACTCCCCCTGTGAACTTTTTTTTCCACACAGTGAGGGTGAATGGGAGTAGAAAACAAGTTTTGGAGGAAAAAAAGGGGGGAACCACTTTCCTCTGGCCTCCAGGGAAATGTGTTCTCCCTGTGTTCTCAGTGTAAAAGACAGGTGTATAGATGAAACTTGTTATACATAATGATCACCAGCATCACTGTATTGCTTAATAAATAGCCAGACCCAGACTGTAATATACAGGGGGGGACCACTTTCCTCAGGCCTCCAGGGAAATCTGTTCCCCTTGTGTTCTCAGTGTAAGACACTGGTGTATAGATGAAACTTGTACATTATAATCTGTGTGAAATAATGAATGAAAGATTTTAGTATAAAAAAAAAACACTGACTTGCCTATTTATCATACAGTTCAATAGTTTATTTGTGCCTGCAACAAAACGTAAGGTTGTTAAAAACAAAAATGCTTAACAATAAACTAAAATATAAACTACTATCCGAACAAGAAAATGCTCACGAAGAACTAGGCATTTGCAGTTCAAATTGGAATACCTTAGAAATTACAGTAGTGCTGCTACTACTGTAGGTTACATTAGACGGATTAGCACTAGTTGTTACAGACTTTGAAAACAGGGACTGACTAACCGTGCGTGTCCACTACAGCGGAGCGGCGCGGAGCGGCGCGGAGATCGGGCGTTGACGCTCGCGTACGCTCCCACAATGCCCTATCAGCCGACGCGCCGCTCCGCTGTAGTGGACACGCACGGTAATGATTGAGCAATACAAAGATTGAGCAAAACAACTATACTAGACGGGACGCTGTTCATTTGGAGCCCTGACAGCAACAGCTATGGAACACTGTAAAGGCAGAGCCCTGTACACTTAAGTGACTTCCAAACAATTCACATCCAATTTCAGAGTGTAATGTTGACACATTACCACGGAAATTATATAGTTGGACAATTATCACACAATCAGGTGGTACACAAGCTGTCATCTCTGTGACTTTCGTTGATATAACCTTCAACAACAAAAAAACAAATGTTTCATTTCTATGTTGTCGTTTGTCTCACTGTTCAGGTATGTAACTCATCTGATGAAGCGCATCCAGAGGGGCCCAGTCCGAGGCATCTCCATCAAGCTGCAGGAGGAGGAGAGGGAGAGGAGGGACAACTATGTGCCTGAGGTCAGTGAGCTCTCTCTAAAGGCCCAAAATACACCAACCCAAAAACCTGCCGACTGCTCAAGCCCTCAAGTTGGCCATTGAGCCAACGACATGAGACCCATGTGGTCTTATGTTTTTAGCCAAGTTGGCAACAGTGCTCTCATTAGGTCAAAATGATAATGACTATGATTAAATATGTCTCCACGGCCATCAGTTGGACCCCAACTGTTTTTTTTATGTAGGTCACAAGGTGTGTTTTGGGCTTAAAGACCACTCTTAGCCCAGTCTACTCAGAGGGTGGTTATAAGAAGTACAAATGGGGCAGTTGGGTATTGAAACTACCTTTCAATTGATTGTAGGCATGAACCAAGTCCCTGAGGAAATGTGTCACTCACATGTAGTTGTATAAAAATTTGTCTTGTTTTTGGTCTTGTCTAGGTCTCTGCTCTCGACCACGAGCTCATTGAAGTGGACCCAGACACAAAGGAAATGCTGAAGATGCTGGTGAGTTCTGAAGCAAAGCTTTTTGGTTAACGAAGAGTCATGTAGGAGTTTACATCAATTCCAAGCATAATACATTCTTTGTTGAAGATGTTTTCCTGGATGCCAGGATAAGTGTAATTTGTATTCAGCAATAATGACAAATAATCATGGCTGCTTTAAAGATAGCAAGCCTCGTGACACGAGTATGACTGTCATCGCCTCAGATGACCGTCAGGATGTCATTCTCTGGTCGTGGTAAGAGGATAAACATGTTCCTTGTTTCCTTTTCTAGGACTTTGGTGGATTGTCTAACCTTCAAGTCACCCAGCCAACCATCGGAATGAACTTCAAAACGCCCAGAGGAGTCTAGACACACAACATTTCTCTCTCAATAAAATGAATAAACCTATATGGGTGTCTGTGTGCTCTCTAACAAGTAAAGGTGCCATGCTGACTACCTACAACAACTAAAGTTAATGTAACCTAGAACAATACTAACTTTTCTATTAATTTTCCATCTATGACAGTCTCTGGGAAGCTGCGGTTATTTTAACACGTCTATTTTTAATCAGTAATTATGTTCAGGATTGGCTACACCTTTTCCCAAGAGCCATTTCCTTGTGGAAAAAATTCCTAACTCCTCCCAGATTAGGGTAGCAAAATATTTTTTTTTCTACTTTTCAACATAAATTATCCTGTAGTATCATTTGGAGGAAAGAAAATAATGCATCAAACTAATGCTTAATTTGACATAAAAATCTAAACTATAATATGAATATAAATCACATTGAAGGACAGCACACATACTTTATTGTTTCATGAAGTACTTTATTGAAAAAGCAACGTGCCAACGTTTTAGATTAATTCATCATTAGTCAATATTAAATTGAAAACTCTTTTACATAATGTCATCGTACAGTGAACAGGCCATTATCTGTCATCAGCTGTTTGCTCCTACTCATTGTGGCGCCATCTTGTGGTTAAATCAAAACAAATCAAGCCAGCCAAAAAAACAAACAGGAAAACTGCATAACTTCAAACAAATTGTATCAAGATTAAATAATTGATATTTAGCTTTATTAAAAAGTTTATCTACTGAAAGCAAACATACGCTTGTATAAAAACAACAGTTTTTTGTCTTTAATTCAGAAAACAGCGTTCTATATGAGCATATCAAGATAACAATAGTAACAACACACGACTACAAAAGGTTGTGTGTTGTCTAGTTCGCCGGCATTTATTTAAGTCTGACGATCAGCACGTGGATGCTCAAGTAGCCTACTTCTAATTTTGGAAAAAATGTTCCGTCTTTTTCCCCGATTCATGAAGGTCAAAACTACACTTAATAATTCGCATTTGCAAATTTGCCCTATATCAGCTGATTGACATAACTGTTATTATTGATTGACCAGCGATTGTCACGCCTTATTGGGATGAACTTGACCAATGCTTATCAAGGGAGCCAAATAAATGTCCTGGTGCATGTAACTCAGTCAGGCTAATCCATTTGCACTTCAGGGCCACCGTAGGAAATCTCATTGGCCAACCCTGTGCCCACCCCCAGCTTCCAAAATCGTCACTTATGTGCTGTAGGCCTAATTGAGCTCTATCCTAGTCACCTGGCGTTGTTAGCGCACATGTTGTCAATTTGAGTTAATTAACAACCGAATTCATAAATATTGTTTTCAGACGGAGGTTTTCTTATGTGTGAAATATTTGTAATTGACAAACTATGGCGTTTTCTCTGGTGAGTTGGCCAACAAAACAATGTTGTCAATTGTTACAAATAATAAGACAATTTGGATAGCTTATGTATCAAGGCTCCCAGTCGATTTGCTTAGCTAGCCAGTGGTCGACAACGTAAAGCTTCCATCTCTAACATTAACTTGAGGCATACTACATATGCCTAATGGTTAGTGTTTTGAAAGTAGTTTGAGTAGCCTATGCTGTAGACCTATTTATTTCATTGGCCTCAACAACAGTTTCAATCCTTACCTCATGGGTACTGTGAACATCTTTTGTAAAGCATGGCAATTTGTATTTGTCTCCAGAGAGACGAGAGAGCCCATGACCGTTGGGGCACTGAGGCTCCGGCCTTGTCTGCATGCAGTAACGCCGACATATTTCGTAGAATGAACACAATGTTGGGCAACGCGCTTGACTTGACCGGCGTATGTACCACACCAAATACTAAGGGAAAGCGAGACCTACTGACAGGTAAATTGTACATTACTGCTATCTAAAACTTCCATTGCAATGCAACAGATGGTTATGGACTTAATTCAGCCCTTTTGGCCAGATCATTATTATTCAAGTGCCGTCAGCTGATTTCATGCGGCACTGCTCATTCTGCAGCATTGCAGCACTTAAGGTTTCCGAAGACTGAAGTATTTGCCAAGGATAACCAAAGCAAGCAGTACATTTCATCCTGCTCTCCCCTTTGATTAGCTAATCTGAAGTTAAAATGTTGTCTTTGGAGAGACTAGAAATGTAGTTTGAAAAAATCTGTGACCTTAAGCATGATTAGATTTGCAGGTAGGCTACATCATTGGCCCAGTGTGACCTTTTAGTTCCAGTGTAGTTGTCAAATGTAAGATGGTAAACTAGCTTAAATAATGCATGTGACAGTTGGCTAAATTTAGATTGCACTTCATTTGAAGTCAATGTAATACTAATTTCTACTATCCCATCTACTACAGCAAAGGACATTAACAATAACCTAGAAATCCTGGTCCCACAGTAAAAATGTGTTTGAAAACAATGCAGTCTGGTATTGTAATGAAGTTTCATTGATGGCCTATGCACTGCCTTCCTCTGCCTTACCCAGAGTTGCTGAATCAGGGCTGTAGCTAGCAGTTGGAAGCTGGCCAGCGCTGAAGAGCGATGGGAGGAGCTGGCTCTGCAAATTGCCTAGCATCGTCTGACATATGACAAGTCAGCTGCTGCTGTAGTTGCGTGTGTCTAAATCAAAAGAACAAACCTTCCCTGATCTCCACTGAATCTAACCATTTTCCAGTCGCCTTTTTCATTTGCCTCCTGAGACTATTCTTTCTCCTCCCTCGGTGCCTTGCCTGCCCACCCTCCCTTGTTTGCCAGCTCGCTCACGAAACGAGATCCACAGTGACTGTCTGCCAGCGACATGAGGAAGGAGGGGCGTGTGGCTCTTTCAGCCAGCCAGGATCTGAGACAGGAATTTTTTCATTACACAGTTGTTAGTTAGAAAAACCGAAAGGGGGGGTGGCGGTCGGTGCGAGCTGGGGGAGGCTGCTAGCTGATGTCATTAGCAGGGGTGTGCAAGTGCATCAGCAGCCAGGTCACATGCTGCTAGGTGGGTCAGTGATGTGGACGGAGATGCATGGCAGTCGCACCGAGCACAGTCGCAGCAGGTTAGCCCCTCTGCCTACAGTGATAAGACTAAAGGAAGGGTGGTCGCTACTCTGGGACTTTTTGATCTATGATTTTATTTTTAAAGAAGCTATTTTGTCCACAACACCCTTTTCTCATCCCTAAGGGGTGAATGGAGACTACCAAACAACTATTTTTCTCTAATCATTCTCTCTCTGTCTGGTCTCTCCCCTCCGTGTCTCTGGCTGTCTCCATCCGCATTCAGACCGGCAGGAATCGGAGCTGGCTTCAGTGGGCAGCAGGATGCTCTTTCCTGGCAGTGGTGGCATTAGTGGCTCCCAGGAGGCTTCCTCAAGGGGCCTGCCCGACGTCAATGATCTGGGCCTCGGCCTCCAGTCCCTCAGCTTGTCAGGCTGGGAGCGTCCTTGGAGCAGCCACGATGCTGACACACACCCCACTGCCTCCACCCAGGCCCAACTCGGCTCTCCCTCCAGTAAGTGCTGTCCATAAACCAATTTTCTTTAAAGTCTTTATTTGACTGTGAAACAAGCTCTGGAAGTTAGATGTCGCTTATTTAATAAAGTGTGTAGTTGACTCTTGATCTATGACCTGTAATAGATGTTTGTTATACAGAGTTGCAATGTGGGCATGTGTCTGAGGCCTCTGGTCTGGACATTGTTGGAATATGTGAGCATGTGACTGGCGGTTCTCCTCATCCCCCTAGATTTAGAACTATGCGTATGAGGGCAAGCTGTCGCTGCTTTCCAGAGGATGATGTGGCACTTTTCCTTTGCTACATTTTTTTCTGGTGAACCATGTGGTGTTTTTGTATTAAATCTTTTAATGTTTGAGTTTTACTTCCTGTAGTTGTCAGACCTGTTGCAGCTCTCCAATGTATGATACATTTTGATGTGTAATTTATAACCAAAATGTACCACACCTAGCCCACTTGCTGACCCATTTTTGTTGTGCTGCTGCCGACTGATTGCATCACAGCACACCCCCACACCATCCAGACACTTCATTAGGAGTGTAGCTCGAAACTGGGCCTTCAAAGTGGGGCAGTCCTGTGTGCCATGGCTGCATGCAGCTAGGTTTCCTCAGCACCTGAGTCAGTGTACTGGGACCATTTCATAGTTGACATTTGGCAGGTCTGCTGACCATGTTTGTCAGAGAAGGCAATAGAGCTGACTGTCTTCAGGGTGCATGCTCTTGTTGCATAGGCCTTGTATGCTGCTAGTGGCTACTCCTTGAGTGCATTTATTTGTCATGTAACCCTCCAAGCACTTGGACATAGTTCAGTGTTTTGAGTACTGGGATGCTAACTGCAATGTTGATTTCCTTCCAAACATAAAGCCTACATGTGCTTTGTTAGCTGCAGTTGTTTTGTACTGTGCTTAGTGTAACCTTTTCTTAATGAATTTGGGCATGCCAAATCTCTTGGTACCAGAGGTATCTTGGATGAGGCAAGAAATGCATGTATGAAAATTTTTTTGGCTCTCTGGAGGGGAGGGAGAAGATTTCACTCTTGTAAGGCAATGTCATCGTCATTTTTCCACTTATTTGTGGTTGCTGTCTATTTAATGCTGTGTCATTGTTACAGTGCTGGGCATGCTGGGGAGTCCCCTAGGCAACATCCTGGGCAGGCCACTGGGCTACCCACCTGGCGAGCCCATGGGCACCGCGGCCGACTTCCTAGACAAGTTCCCTGGGATGGCACGCATGGGAGGCCGTCTGGACTCGCGCTCTTTCCTGGACTCGCGCTCTAGCAGCCCCGTGGACTCTGAGACCAGCGGCTTCAGCTCTGGCTCCGATCACCTCTCTGACCTACTGGTTAGTGGAGTTCATGTTTTGTCCTTCATGGGAATGAGCACGTTGGGCTTTTTATTCATTTATCTTGTACGCAATGCATCCATGAACAAGGAATCCTGGATAGATTTGTCAGTTAACAGTTGATAAGTCTTCCGAGGACTTAAATGGTCAATTGAATTTCAATATGTATAGACTAAATCTCTTATCGCCCACTCCCTGCACCAGTCCTCCCTGAGGATATCCCCTCCCCTCCCCTTCCTCATGTCCAACATGCAGAAGGACCCCCTGCGCCTTAACCTAAGCTCCCGTCTGGACCACCACCTCGACAATAGCGCTGGCTCCCCTCTCACCCCCCCATCCAGTGCCAGTCCTTCTTCAGGCACCCTGGCCCGCCGTTGGCCCGCCTCCTCACTGTGGCCCGGTCTGGACCTGCTGGACACACCCGATGACCCCTTCAGCATCGAGAGGGAGGCCCGTCTCCACAGACAAGCTGCAGGTAAAGGGCAAAGATTTGGAAGAGTGCATGTATGATCACCACTAGTAAGGACTACAATTGCCATCATATCCTACCAATTTCTTTAGGTCATCAGCAGATGGCATAAGGTTGATCATTTTTAATAAGTCTGATCAGAAATGTATCCCTTGTCAATGTAAATTACTGTCTTTTCAAAGAGTCACTATTTCCTGTTTAGTCTCCGTAAGACATTTTAACCAGTTGACCCCCCCCCCCCCCCCCCCCCCCCAGCGGTTAACGAGGCCACCTTCACCTGGAGTGGACAGCTTCCTCCACGGACTAACAAGAACCCTCTTTACTCCTGCAAAGTCTTCTTGGGAGGAGTGCCCTGGGACATCACTGAAGGTACCAAATGCAGTCCATTTTAAACCTTGAACCATATTCAAATCTCAGATTAAGATTACATTTTGATTTCAAGTGGTGGCTGATTACATTTTGATTTCAAATGGCTGTCTCCCCCTCCCCCTCCCAGCTGGCCTGATCAGCACATTCAGTGGTTATGGCCCTCTCAGTGTCGAGTGGCCGGGTAAGGATGGCAAGCACCCTCGCTGCCCTCCCAAAGGTAATATGCCTAAAGGTAAAAAACTGGCTGGTAGGATAACTACTTTATTCCTCAAGGGATTTAAGGTTGCACAGGGGTGAGCACAGCATGCTGGTGAGTTTATTTTGGCAGATCAGCAACTTTCCTTCCAATTAGCTTGGAGTATGCACAAAATGATTTTCAGACTTTTGAAGATGTAGCATTGTTGACTCAATATTCCACTCATGGTTGTCTTACCTGTGACAAGTCAACTTAGTCAAGAAATGACCGGTAGATGTTCTGAGAAGTGTTCATATATAATAACTCCTGTTCTACTGCATGATTCTTGCAGGCTATGTGTACCTGGTGTTTGAGAATGAGAAGTCAGTGCGTGGACTGCTTCAGGCCTGCTCTCAAGACCTGCTCCACCCAGAGGACAACGGAGAGTACTACTTTAAGATGTCCAGCCGCAGGATGCGCTGCAAGGATGCAAGTTTGCTTTAACTGTTCCTGTGATTTAACTGCCTTGACAATAGCTTGGAAGCTGAGCATGTTTCCCTAATCAGTGATTTGTTGATTATGCAGTGAATCTGGATGCATCATTGAGTATGTAAACAAAAGTGAATTCCCCCCAGCCTTGGTTCAAATTCCTGGGTTTGACTTGTCCAGTCATGAGGATAACAATATTGTAGTTAAATGTTTATTTTAAAACCAGTTTGACCCTTCATCTTCCCTTCGTCTAACTGGTTTCTTTGTTCACTACCACAGGTGCAGGTGATCCCTTGGGTGATCTCAGACAGCAACTTTGTGCGCTGCCCCTCCCAGCGCCTGGACCCTAGCAAGACTGTGTTTGTGGGGGCATTGCACGGCATGCTTAATGCTGAGGCCCTGGCCAGCATCATGAACGACCTTTTCGGAGGGGTCATGTATGCTGGTATTGACACGGACAAGCACAAGTACCCCATAGGTGACAGATTCTTGAAGGCTGGTGGAAACAAATGCAGTTAGCTGGCTCAATTATTTAAAGTCAGTCGATGCATCATACTTGTTGATTTGGGATGTTTCGTTTTGGTCTAGGTTCTAGTGCCTAGTCTAGTTTGCTTGCATGCCTGACTACACTACTTGACCTTTCACACCTAATTATTTTTGATACAGGGTCTGGCCGTGTCACCTTCAACAACCAGCGCAGCTACCTAAAGGCTGTGTGTGCTGCCTTTGTTGAGATCAAAACCCCCAAGTTCACAAAGAAGGTAAGGGGGGGAAGCCCAATTAATTCAACAAAATGTCCTGTAAATGTGTGACCGGGGCATCAATCTGAATGCATGTTTACTTGTGTTCGTGCGGCGTAATGGTGCTTCTTCCCCAGGTTCAGATTGACCCATATCTGGAGGACTCCATGTGCCAGGTGTGCAGCCGCCAGCCAGGACCCTTCTTTTGCAGAGACCAGGCAAGTTTTTACACTAGGTTTTTTTTTGTCTTTTCTGTTCCAACCATCAACTTGCTTCCAATAGTTTTTCAATAAGTGCCCATTCCCCAGGCCTGCTTCAAGTACTACTGCCGCTCCTGCTGGCACTGGCAGCACTCCATGGACATCCTGAGCAACCACCGGCCCTTGATGCGTAACCAGAAGAACCGGGACTCCAGCTAGAGTCCAGGAGTCCTTCTACAGCTAGGGGCCAGGAGTGAAAGCCCCACACCACACGGGGTGAGGCTGCCCACTGAGCAGAGCACGAGTCCCAGGGTCCTTCCCCCAACTCCCCGCACTGGAGAGAGGGGAGGGCACGACGGCACTCCACCAGAGCTGGGGATAAACACAAAGTTCACTTGCACTTGCTAAATTTTTGCTGTTTACTTGTTCACAATGGCACTATGCACAGTGACCTTGTTGGGATGGACAAGGGTGGCCCTCCCTCACACTTATGCAGTTGTCCCAGACTTGGTAAATTGATGGTTTCAGGCCAGGGTTCAAATGTAGATGAAAATGCCTTTTTTTTTTCCTTTTTGATTTGTTTTACATGTGTTGCATATTGATAGAGCAATCATGCAAGTCTCATTGCCGTTCATTGGCAGATGCCATACAGTGCCTTTAAATTGCTTTCCCCTTCCCTCACCCCAAGTTGGCTAACTGTTTTTTCCTGTGCAAGCCAACTGGTGTTTTTTACTTTAGAAGAGAGTTGGGCTTACTTTAACCAGTCGCATTGCAGACATTTTTACGCAGTTTTTTACTAATTTGTACACAAACGGTTTTAAGTCATGACATGGAAATTTTGAACTGAATTCCACCTGGCGGCTTTTTAATTAATTTTTCATCCATTAATTTTTTTCCTTCAACCCCATGCATTTGCTTTGGGGCTGTTGGCAACTTTTCAGTTTTTCATCCCCACCCTTCCCAACGTTCAATAATGAACGGGCACATATAGAAATGGTGTTGAAGCATTACTTTGCTTGTATTGTCAGTCCAGTTCTTAGACAATTGTACAACATTGCAGGACACCGCTCCTGCTTGGTTACCATCAAGTTCAAATCAATTTAATGGGTACCATTACCAAGACTGGTGCAGATGTTGACATTTTGATTGTACATAGTTTATTGTTGCACTTTTTAATTTGCACTTTAGAGGGGGTGGCAGTGGTTTTTAAATCACTTGATTTGTACATAAGTAGATGGACAGGTATGTCTTGGGCAGGTAAGCCAGGAACTTAACAGCTGCTTGTTTCCTGTTGTATGTAGAACTTCCACTTTGCTGATCAAACAATGTACCCAGAGCTTGAATAGACCTACCACAGAATTCCCCCTTTCTTACCCCATTGCCTACCTTGTTCCAGTTAGACAATTACATTGCGCTGTGTGCCAAAGACTTATTTTTTCCTCCAAGTTTCACATGCTGAGCCTTGTCTTTTAGCCCAGCTGCATTTTAGAGTTTTGAAAGTCTACCTCATTGTGGTCTGCCAAGTTTGCTGCTACTTAACGGATGTGGAATATGTTCAGATTGGGCACAATAAAGGTGTTAAAGCATTATTTCTACTGTTTCTTAATGGAATGCACGCTGACGGTTATGTGACAGAATACAAGAATCAACTTCATTGCCAAGTATGCCTACACATGTTAAGTACATGTTTGAAGTTTCATCTTTTTACTTTACACCTTGTGGGGTTTGAAATTACTGCTGTGCTCTACCTACATCCTTTTTTAGCTGAATTTAGTCCTGCTCAAGTACCATGGTAGCTACTCAAAGACTTGTGTCAAACATGACCCTTACTGCTTTGACATGCAATGTCAAGGGACATAATGGGTTACATTTAAAAACGTAATTTCATCCTTTTTAGACGGTATTACAGCTGTGCTTGCATGGCATGAATTTGTGCAAGCAGTTTGCATGACATGCAATATGTTTGGTACAAACTGGCTAAACCTTGAAATGTGCAAATATCTATTGATCTACTGCTGTCTTTAGAAGATGGCTTATCTGTCACAATGGGTGTGGACTATTTTCATAGATGTGCAGTGTTCCAGAACCACAATGAGGAAGTATTCATTCCTTCCTTGTCACAAACACTTTCAAACTGTCAGTTATTTGTCTTAGTAATACTAGTGGTTATATTCCGATAGTTGAACTTATGGCAATCTAAATAAAATTTAATGAGAATTTAAGTTTATTACACGGTTGAAGTTAAGCATGTAAAACACTCATATCTGCCATTCAAATAGAAGTCCGTTCGAAACATTTTCCTAGATAATTTGCATGGGTCATAAGTGTGACTGTAGATGACGCTAACAAGTGTTGTACTATAGCAGCCAGTAGACTCCTGTGGATACCGTATCTATTCTTTGAGTTAGAAGGCCTGCGATTGAGTCTCTTGTGCCATATTTCAAATGGCACTGATGCATATTTCATAACATGTTACCTAATAAATGGTTTGTCTAACCAAGTATTTTTACTTACTAATAACATTTGTGGAAGCATAATTTGCATGCGTATGATAATTTAGCCATGATTATCGTATTAATGTTGAAAAGAATATTCGCCCAAAGTAAAGATACTAAAACCAAAACTCAATACATACATTTCTCCACCTGATAAGATGTTACACACAGTGATAATCATCGATTAGCTCCACTTTGTTAGGAAAAGTACTCATGGAAAAGAACAGTCCTTCCTGGGAGTTGCACATTAGCGTCAGAGGCATTGTCTCTGAGCTTTGAAGGTGTTTACTCTCTGGACATTGTCTGTCTTGCTCAGCACAATGACTTGCAGTCCAATGACATGAGTTGTGCTGTTGTAGGCTTGGTACCGCTTGGTAATCATCGCCACTTGGTGAAAGGCTGCATGTAGGGGTAGGTATGTTGTGTTCCTTAGTTTTGCAAGTCAGACTAATGTCTTCTACTGGTGAGGAACTTGCAAAACTATTAGTACAAGGGTGGTAAGAGGAGTCTTCTTCAAAAGGAGACAATGTGGGATCTTGATTTGTACCAAGAAATATTGGAGGAAAGGTGACCTTAATTTCATTGGAATTATAACTACCGTCACAAGGAAGTGCATGCCCCATAGTTAACAAGGTTGGGGTTTCCATCACTGACTGGTTTCCACCACTGAAATGGTTGATTGGTTTTGAGTTGGGAACATTCATGTAGCTTTGTGACTTAGAAGGGTCAACTGAATTGACGGAAAGATTGGGAAAGAGACTGAAGAGTTCCGCTTGAATTTTTGCTATTTGTTTTTGCGCATTGCATGGTGTCGGATCATTCATTGGCGGCGGACATGTGAGAGCATAACTCTGGGAAGAAAAGTCATGGACTGCTTCACTTTCAGACTCATCCCTCTGACCACTCCCATCTTGAATAGCCCTGCATTGTAAAAAAACATGTACGTAAGCTTAACTGATCACAGACACTTTTGTTTTGCTATGGGAATGGGTAACTTACAATTGTTTTGCTCCTGTCCCATTCATCTTAAGAGAATCAATTGAGATGGAACACAATGGGGTCTTTGAAGGAGAAAATATCTATAAAGAAAAACATTAAATAAGTAAGGCCATCTGATGTCATATATTGTATTGGAAGACGGCCCAGAGACATTGAATTAGTACAACTATTCAAGCCTACCCAAGGCTCTTTAGAATCCATTTTCAAAAGGGCTGGATTAGGATATTTAGGAACTGTATCCCAGCACTTATTTTTGAGTCTGCAAGGAAAAATAAATGTCAGCATACAGAGCTAACAATCTGTTGAGGATGAGAGCACTGAAGGATAAATCGTTAAGAGCTTCACACTGTACATACATAATTATGATTAAGGATGTCACTTACCTGATAAAACACCAAAACAGGAAACATGTTAGACTGATGGCAACAATGGACAGAGCAACGATGACAATCTTGAATACATGAGACAAACCCACAGCTGGGAAAGTAACGGAAAGTCAGGTTAGTTGAACAAAATAGTTTATCTACTACCTAAATGGTGGTATCACCTTAAACGTACGGGTAGTAAAGTGCCACTCTTCGCTGCTATCACTGAAATGTTCGCTGAAATATGTCCTGATTATTAGAACATATTTTGTATTTGGCTCCAAGTTCCTCCCAAGTATCTCAAACAACGTAGATGTGGTATTTTCGGACACCTAAAAAAGGACATTACATTTTTATTAGAATTAGACTACACACCATCATACATGTAATGGAACATAATCATTCAACCTTACCCCATCTATATCGCCCATTTTTTTGTATGTCAATTCAGTCGTCAGTTGATCGGCAAAAGATTTTTCATAGTTTGTTTTCCATGTTACCCCGAAATCTCCATTTGGTGATTGTTTCACCTCTGTAATTGTAGGACGTTTGGGTTTAACTGCAGGAATAAAACAGAATGATTTTAAATGGAGCCAATAATATTCACATATGAAGGGAAGTAGTATGCACATGGAACATAATTGTCACTGAAAAGACTCACTGCTGTCACTGACGCGGATTGTGAAACTCTGATTCCTTAGAGTTGCTGTAAATATTTCACCGATTGCTATATATCGCATAGAAATGGAGCAACTGCATATGACATCGCTTGATCTCACTAGTTCCTTCAAAATGCAACGAGGCCTATAGGAGCTGTGAATAGTACACAAAAAGAACAACAGTAAAATGACAGACTATCAAGATAGGCTATTACTGTAGAAGATGATGACTGTATAACAAAACAGGCTTACTCGTTCAGATCAGATGGTTTTAATTCCAGGTTATATTCACTACAGTTGGACTTCACAGAAGAAAAATGGCAATCCATGGTTTTATCATAGTCATTGTAACATTGAAGATCCATCCCACCGACAAGTGTTGCTACAAATAATACATGATGTTATTGTATGTTCACTTTCATATGCTTATTACATTTTTACACTTGTTTCGCAATTAAACTTACCACAAGTCATGGATACAAGGATTTGCAAATACATTCTTACGAGATTTCAAACGCAGCGAAGTTGAAACTGAAATAGACAAATAGTTCATTTTTGCTAACTCTTTGCCAAAATTGTTAGAATGTTAATGACACAAAGGGTATGTAGCGTAGTCCTAGCACTACATGGTCGAAAGAACAATGTATGCGCTCACCTTCAACGTCAGTTTGAAGAGGAAGTAATTGTTATAATTCCTAACGCTTAACTGTGTTTAATCAGAGTAAATTGATTAATAAAGTCTGATTAAAGCTTTGAATGCTGGAATCGAGTCTGCTGATAGAACCTATTCAGTTACACGACTGTCAAATATCTGACGAAGATATTAAGTTGGTAAGTCAATCGCCGTAACTTTCTGTTCCTGGAATTCGCGTTCCTGGCAGCACGATGAGGACACACCTTTCGTGGGAAATGCGTCCCCTTTCCTTAGGAAAACATCAAGTTTGTTCTGGATTGTCATCTTTTTAGCTAATTTAGGTAGACTATGCTTTGTGGTTTTTTATGATGAATTTGTGAACAATTTAGGAATGTTAACACGATCTTCCTGTAATGTTGAGTAGCCTCTGTAGGCTATGTTTTAAAATAGTGTATGGCTACTGTTAGCCTAAAGCCTAGCTAAGGCGGGTACGCATTTCAACCAGTTCACGCTGACGTTTGTATTTCTCAGCTGACAAGTATAGTAAGGGTGACCAGACGTCCTCTTTTGTCCTCTTTTCGAGACCTAAAAAATGCGGCCGGCAGGGATTCATAAAATTGGCCGGGATTTTGCTTCGTCTGATATTTGTGTTTCTCTGGGTCTTTCACAAACTATTACGCACTTACAAGTCTTGGAAAGGGTAGGGGAGATGGAAGAGATGGGGGGGGATGGAAGTAACACTTTGTTTGAGCGTCAGTAATTCAGTGGTTGTTTGTGCTAGGTCTCTCAAACTTTGAGACATACTACCCATATCTGTCTTCTATAAATATAACTCACTTGGACATCTACTACGCAATCACAGATTATGTGAGTTAGTGCCAAATACAAAGAGTTCCATTGTTACAACCTACCCCACAACTGGGGTGAGTTGTAACACTAGCTGTGGATGGATGTAACAACGAGAGGTAATTTGCTAAATAAGGTCCACACTATAATTTATACAAGACATTACAGCTACTACGATAGCCTACATGGGGCTTCTACTTGAACCCTCCTCTCTTTGCTCCTGTGCGGCTTTAAAATATCTGTACAATGTGACGTGACAGATGGAATGGGCCTTGGCGACTGATGTCTCAGATTTTCCCTGCCTGACTTCAATTTCAGCCATTCTTAAAATGTCTGCAGGGACACCCCTGTCTGCCTTACTCTTCCACTGCCTAGGCATGCTAGAAAAAAGGTGAAAAGTACAAAAAGCATTTTGAGTCATAATAAGTGGATGGTTGTTGCTGAATGTGGATGAACTGTTACAACCACCCCCACAACAACCAGCCATTACATAGGTAACTGTTTAAGGTATGTGGGTTTGAAGTTAGAATGAATGCTAAGCATCAAATTAAACTAGAGAAACGGCTACTTTAGGTGATATCAATTGCAACCTTGCAACTTCAATAGAATGAACGCTAGGCAAAAAACTATCTTGATATAAAAAAAAAACTTTCTTACCTGAAAATCAGTTTTTGGGTTGTAAAATTCACAGCGTTGCTTACAGAGACATGCCACTTTTAATGTGAGATTGAAAAGGAAATGGGAGTCTATGATATTGATGACATCACCGTAGTTCTTTTCTTTTTGGTCAAACTGACAGTGTTACAACAAACCCCTTGTTACTTTCATCCCCTGTCACACTTACTTTCCACCTTCTTGCGCGAGCTCTGACTGTAGAGAGAACTGTCTTTTTGATCAGATAGTGCGGCATGCAATACACGGCCAATACAGAGGAAGTGTCCTCTTTTTCACAAACTCAAATTTGGTCACCCGAACTATAGTTGCTTAAAGCAACATATTTACCGGCTGCATCACAGGCACTGCACGGTTTCTGTAACTTGATTATTCGGGCCTGCTCCTCGATAACACCTACCATATATTCCTATAGCATATACCAGATATTCTTACCACTTACCATATAGCGAGCCGCAAATGTGCCTAGCTTACTACAGGAACAATGTTCTTCCGAATTTTGCCTCCTCTGTCGGTTGTTGGTGTCTTATTTACGATAATGCAATATAGAAAATACAATACTTTTTACAGGCAGCACTGCATAGCATTGCGCTATGATTCCATAAGTCTGTGTGTCACCGACATCTTACTAAGCTCCTTCATTATGGGCACTGTGCACTAGTTTCTACAAATGTCTGCTACAGTAGGCTATGCAGTGCTGTAACACATCTTCACAACACATTACAGTACAAACAGTAAAAGTGAAAATGTGACTGATGTTTAATCTCTTGCAATCTTCCACTTTCAATAATGTTTTAATATGACACTGACATTCATGGAGAAAAAAATCTTTGAGAAAACAAAAACACAAAAGCGCTATTAACATTGATAATCCAAACTTTATGAGATAATGTACATGGTCTACTTCAACAGCACATGCAATAATTGCTTGTTTGTTGCTGGCAATGCTTAAATCTAAGCATATCCTTTAAAAAAGGCTATTTGTTGTGGTGCAAAGCATGTCTGCAGAAAGGAGTCATCCGTCCTTTAAAGGTTTTTAACCCTGAACTGAGCTTAAGCCTCTTAAAGTTAGTGATGCCACAATGTTGTTAGACTTGAGTTACTTGACTATTCACAAACAAAATTCAAGTTTGTATTTCTTCAATGTTAAAGTGCATCATATTGTTTATTGTTTAGTTTACTTTCCAAGAATGAAGATGCTGCACGGGGAGATAAGAAATAATAAAAAAAGGTCAGGAATTTCCAAAATCTCCATATTTCTTCAATGTAGATCTTCTCCAGAAAAATATGTAAATATCGAAAATTATTGGTGAATATTTTCAGCGTAGCTCATATCATTGCTTCTTCCTTCATTCTTTCTCATACTTATTTTCAGACTAGACGGTACAGTTGCCCAACATGTCAGCCATCAGCTGACATACCACCTTGAGGTTTTTATGTCTTTCAAAATAAAATGTATAAAAGTTAAATACATCTAAAGCTAATGAAACAGCTCAAACCATTTTGTCTGATGGAAAGCCAAACCCTGTATTCTTTTAATTATCTAGGAATGAGTAGTCAAGCCACATCTGGCTCCATCTTTCATCTATAATGTCAACATTTTAGCTTTCCTGTAAGTTATCGAAGGATAGCAGACGTTAATAGAGTATTAGGAAGTGAATGGCAGGACAGGTAAGGGCCCAGTAGTCTTAACAGTACATGGCTGTAGGTGTGACAGTGATGACTCATTCGGTCATGGGTCATTCCAGGGGAGTGTATAAAAGACGGGCCATCCATTCCAGTCTACTGAACAGATTTTGGCCTGGCAGTCTTGTGGACTGCCTGTTGTCTGGACTGCACCACCGTTGCTTGAGGAGTCGAGAGGGACAGTCCCTGAGTGTTGGATCCCCTGTATAGGTGTATGTATTCTGACCCCAATCCAACATTATCGTTCCTCAGCCACCTTCCTGTTGGCCTGCTCCTGCTCTTCCTTATCCTTCCTCTTTTGCCTCCGGAAAAAGCCAAGCTTGGCAGGAATAAAAAAAGCAAATTATTCTAAAATACCATTGGTGACATCCGGTTGGTAAAATTATTTTACAGTTTCCAAAAAGGCAATGGCACTAAGAAAATGACATGACATTACCTTTTATTTAAGAGTGAGATTGTCTTACCTTCCATAGACCTAGACTTAACAGGGCTAGAAGCAAGAGTCCTCCCAATGAACTCCCTATTACAATCCAAGTTGGGATTCTATAGTCCTCCTCTTTTCTAATCTCAAGGATTATCTGTAAGAATAACATACAAAACAAGAAAAGCTACCTTCATTTGAACCTGAAAAGGTACCCTTCTAACAGTGGATGTCAAATTACATGGATCTTAATAGGCTATTTCAGATGCCAGGGAAAAAAATGAATATTGCAGTTAAAATCTTTAGAAATCTGAGATCAATTTGAACATTGGAGACATATCTGTACCATCACAGGATTTCTGATCAATTCAATTATGTGCTTTAATGCACTATGTTTTATGTGTGATATTATCAAATAGATCAAAGAAAATGGAATGTAAGGCTTGCTCATGTCTGGAGGTTTTTGTTGTCAACAGTCAGTTTAAGCTTTTTGGTAAACAGTAGACCTAGAGTTGGGTAGGATACTGAAATTCGGTTCCACTATGGAACCAGTTCCTACGCAACCGTTAGGAATTGGACCAAATTAGAACGCAAATACTTTCCCTCTGTCGCTCCCAAACGAACGTAAAAATATCACACTTTATCTGTAGTCCACCATTAGCTAGCTATCTTTTAGTGCATTTTAAAATGTCTAAAGCGAAGCGGTCAAAAGTGTGGCTGTATTTCAGAGACAAGGATTCCGACATCGCAAAATGCAAGAAATGTTTCAAAACGATTAGCCTACTTGCAAAAGACGGAAACATGTTGAATGTATTGAAACATGTGGCGACACACGGGATACTTCTTAAAGCAGATGGATGCACCGTGCTCGACAGCTTGTAGACATAAGTCCCTGGTCCAAGTGACAAGTTTATCTTTCCAGAGAAGGCAAATATGGTAATTTTTTGCAAAAGAACTGCTAAAGTTTGAAGCTGGTTAAGTTGGCATACCAACTCAACATTATGTTGTTGTTAGTCTCCTTTTTAATAGTGTAACTGTTATTGTTAAATTATTGTAGCCTAGTTGTGTGTTAGGTGACTTATGTGTACTTAAGTACTTTAAAACGTTAATATTTACAACAACAAAAAACTATAAAAGAGCTTTTATGTCATTTTTCAGTTTTTCAAGAATCGGTTTAGGAATCTGAATCTTTTTAAAAGTACCGGTTCGGTACTTTCGTAAAATAGGAATCGTGAAAATCCAAACGATACCCAACTTTAGTAAATAGTAAGATGTTGATCCTCTTGTGCTTAAATTTTTGCCACATTTAGGGCCTATTTTATACTGTACATGCCCTTGGACATAAACTTGTGAGTCCCCATCAGTTGTGAGTATTGTTCACTAGATGGCAGCACATCTGCATATTTGACCACAGGATTACAAACATTGCTGCTGGTCCTTTCGGTCCTTCAGCACCTTTCAGTAGTGTGTTGGAATATAAATCTTGGCTGCAAGACATTCAGCTCTCTTATTACATATTTTAAATGTACAACCAGCTTCCCAAATAACTCAACAAATGACATTGATGTAAGGGACCAATGTGCTCCCTTAGGATGAGTTACAGTGTGTCTGGTTGGTAGACCCCATGCTGGGCTACAGTGACATGGAATAAATGCCTTAATGACCATTATGATTTCTAGTGTGTACTGATGATGATGTGTATACAGTATTTATAACATATTTAGTTCACTCACATTTCGAACAGGGTTTTCTTCATGTAAAAACATAGGACTGGATGTGGGCAGCTCTATTGAGGCACTTGTCACTAGCTCCAGGATCTTGAACTTCAACTGGTGAAATCAGGAAGTCACGTGTGTGTCATTGACATACTGCTGTTAAGACATTTTGGGGGTTTGTGTGAGTGATTGAGTGTGTGATTGAGTGAGTGAGTGAGTGAGTGAGTGAGTGTGTGCATGCATGTGTGTGTGTGTGTGTGTTTGTTTTCATCATGATCTATGTGTGTTTTAATTATGTGTGTCATATACTCACAGCATGCAGGGCATCTATCCTCAGTGCCCCTTTGATTCTCACACTCACGTCCCTGTAGACAGCCATGTTGACAGTGCATTGGACAGGTAGAGTCAGGGTATTTGAGCTGTTCTGCATATAAAAAAACAAAAAAACATTGATTAAACCTTGTTTACAGAAAGGAAATATAGCCTATTGATTAACTTGAGTGTTTTGATTCATATATGATTCATATATAATATACATTTATTATAACCTAGTTATCATAATATTAAAAGATTATTGTGAAAACATTTATACATTAGATTATGTTTAACATGAGTAAACCGCCTAGGAAAGGCTATTCAAACCCCATCTAATCAAACCCAAAGTCCTTTCTCAAATCATACAGGAACACATTTTTAAGAATGTTTATAAAAAATCCAACAACACAACAGTGTATCTTACCAGGCGTGAGAAGCGAGACAGATCCTCAGGTGAGGCCCTGCTCTGTGCCAAGTGTTGAGGAGGGATACAGTGGCTACCATCTGTCTGAGATGGCGCATTAGTAGAAACCAATCAGAAACTAGAGATCCTCATTTATAAATGATGTAAAATGTTCTCAGGTACACCATAGCTCCTGCTTAAGGAGATGAAATAGGCATAGGTATCAGGGCACAACCTTTTACCTGGTCTATATGGAAGTCTGATATCTTCAAGAGCTGGTTCCCATTTGTAGTCATTTCAGGAATCTCAATATTCAACTGTAAGTCCTTCACCGGGAAAAAGCCTAGATTCTGGATCTGGGGGTGGGAGTTGTAGAAACAACTATTTGGCTTACTATAATGTATCACCCTTCAGTGCAATTCCATAGTAAGTAATGAAAGTTAATTAATAATGGAGTTAGACATTACCTGGAAAGTAAAGTTGAATGCAGGGCCCATGTCACCAGGTTTCTCAAGCGAGATGTCTGCTCTGATCTCATAGCGGGTGGGGTCTGAATCCCTTCAGGACAACCAAACAATACATCTTTGTGATTCTTTAACCAATTATTGTGCTTTGTGCTATGCATTACAACAACCATATTCCAAGTTAAAACCAATGTTCACCTTGAAGATATAATGCAGAACTGTGTTGTATCAGCCTGTAGTATAAATATTCTCATCATCATTTTTTAAATAATTTTCATAGCACTGCATGTCTCTTGGTGACTGTGTATCAAGTTGGGAACTACAAACCTTGTGAATAGGAGGTCAGCCTCATATTTTAGCGGGTGGTAAATGGTATTGAAATTGTTTTCTGAGCTCAGCTCCTCTCCATCGCTGCAGAAGAATACAGCCATTTTACAAATGCTAACTATTTGCATTTCCCATCATCACACCCAAAGAGAGAAAGCCAAAAGACCCTTGGCTAACTTAAAAAATATTTCCCTGACATGACATCTGAATATTTCAGTGTCACACTCAATGTGTGACTCAATGTGTCGCAGACCCACTTGGAAATCAGCACAAAAATGTCGAGGGTTAATACTTATTTAATATAAGAACTGGATTAATAACTGGTGTTCATACCTGCTGGCATCCAGAATGACCCGTAGATGGTCCAGAAATACCGAGCGGCTGAATTCAAACTCCAGACGAAAAGATACCTGCAGGGTGGACAAAATAAGGAGACATGCTATCATTTACAACAAGAAAGATCATTTAATTGATTATATAATAATGAATGTACTAATAATCAAATTTCTACTTAAACGATAAAGAGTGAGATTTATGAGCTTTATTTTTTATTTAGCACTGCTTTCAAAAATAAGCACTCAAGCACTGCTTTCAAAAATTAGCACTGAATATTAATGTCAGCAGTCACATGACCAGCTACAGGTATCCAGACCTGGGTAGAAACCACTGCATCTTTAAAAAATCTTCATTCATAAACAGTTCCAAATGTGGCAGCTTCCAGCCATAATATGAAGATGTATTAGAGATTACCAGAGAAAAGCCAGCAATAACCTGCAGTAAGATCTTGGCCTCAGACCGAGGAAGCCTGAAGCACTGTTGGCACTATAGAAAGAACCAGGGTCATTTCCTTTAATAAAGACCAAGCCCTAAGCACATACATACAATTACTTAGAAGTGTGTATGGCCTCAGTTTAGTAACACTGCTACTACTGTGCCGTCAGTATTCAAAGCTTGAAACCACTGCAAGGTGAGCAAATAACTAGATTAGAAAGGCTGTCCCACTACCAATAGGTTAAAACTAACTGGAAAGGAGGGGCCTAAAACTATGACATGCAATTCCAGCTGAATGTATCATTTAACATCACTTATGACATGTACTGTATTTACTGATTTTCTGGACCAAAACAAATAGTGCATTTTGAAAGTATAGCAGAAGATCAAGGATCAGCAGTGCATTTAACAGTATTTCAGTAGTCAAGGAACGGTCTGTATTTACTAGCCACATCGCAAAGAAAACCACATCTCAGCTACCAGGCACCAAAAGCAGCGTATTAGAACAACAGATGATGTAGTGAATGTAGAACAGAGTAGAACTAAAGGTTGAATAAGACGAAGGGAAAAGCATCTGAGGAAAACAACACAACATAGAACAACACAGAAAAGGGGGGATGGAAGAAAGTGGAAGGAAAGGAGAACATTGTTTACAGTCCTCTAGTCTTAAAATGAACTTGTGATGGAAGCCGGCTGGAAGACAGGAATGTCTAACCAGATCTCTCTCCTCCCTCTTCATTTGCAATCTCAGTTTTGACAGGGCACAGATACCGTAAATACATAAACAATGTTACCCAGCATAAACCGGTCTGTTTTAGAAGTAATGTCCCCTTTAATGATCTACTGTTTTGTGCTCTTCTGTGTCTGGACTGGAGAAACGGGGGTTACTGTACTGGAAGAAAATACATCAATGGAGCAGTTTAGGTGCAGACTATTTAGGGACCTAACTGTTCTTGTTTCTCTCTGTGTTAATGTTCCAAGTTTGTAGCAGACAATTGCTAAACATCTACATACTTCTGTAAGCACATCACATGAGCACACGATACACATTGTGACCAGACCTGACAGTAACTCAAGTAGCCAATCTCCTTAGAGAAAGAAACATACTGAACAGTCTCCTCTTCATTTTAAACCTCTTAACAATCCTGTCAAATTGGCCTAAAATGCCAATTTGGGGGGGGGGGGGGGGGGGGAGGGGGGGCAAATTTAGAATGATTTCTAAATGTAATACATTGTTTTGGACAAAATACTTTACTTGGTTGGAACGTTTGACCTCTGGGACGAATCCAGACCATTTTTGTTGGGATGTTTTGCATAACTGGAAAAATGTGAGCCTTGTTAGGTGAAGTCTCTGTTTACTTTCAGTTTGTTTAGATGTTTGTGGTCAGACAAAGATGTTGATTGTACCTACTGTTGTATATTGTATGTAAACCAGTAAAAAAAATATTGGGCGGTGCGTTACATAGTTTAGTACAATCCTACGGCCCGCCGGCGGGAATAGGAATAGGGATACTATTCCCAGCATGCAGTGGGGCAGAGTCTCACCAAAAGCCAGATCCATGTGGTTTCTGGTGATTGTGAATGCTCCACAGCACCCACCAGGCACATTGCTGTACTGAAAGTCTTAACCCAGCACCACACACTTTAAGATACTTGGACATGGTTAGCCATAATTTCATGTCTGTGATCGAATAAACTGACCTGAGCCATTGCTCTCATAAAGGGTGCGCTAACATTGCAGGTCTTCTCATTTCTTAGTCTGTCCTCACTTCGGCACTCTATCTTGATGTCCGAATTGTCCTGAATCAAAAACAGAGAAAAAACACTTTTAGTAACACAATATACAGAAATAATATCTGAGTTTATAATTTGTTTAAAAAAGGACAATCCTAATTACTCTCATTTGATCCAGCCATAGTACAGTATTCACTCTTTTTTGCTGTTGTTGATCATTCGTAATTTAAGCACACAATGTGTCTTGTTGGATTCCCTCCAGCGTGATAATTGGGTTCTTAAGGACCTTACCTTGACTATGAGGCTGGAGAAGTGTAGGTTGAAAGTGTAGGTAATATTGAGACGGGTGCTGTAGGCATTCTCTCCTTTGTTCTCCAAACGAACGTCCACTGCCATCCTTCTTCTGAATCCTTCTATGACTCGCATCTCTCTTTCTCCTTTGCTCCGGCAAAACACACTCCTGGAGTGTGTAGCCTGTCCACAGAACTGGCTGTTTGTGAAATGAAAGCATAGTAGAGTTTACGTGTGTGTGTGTACACATGTGAGCCGTTATATGTAACATAGAGTAGACGTGGGCCTACGTTTGTGTGAGCAGGTCAGTGTTGCTCTGCAAGACCAAGTCTGGTGCACAGTGGTCATCCTCGTCACAACCATTCCAGAAGGGCAGCTAGAGAATGACGGATAAGATATTCAGATCTAAAGATTGAGGGATTTCTCAGACGAAAGGAACAAGGTAACTTGTAACTAGTAAAATAATCAAATGGACAACTGTATACATGACAGACCTTAACTCTTCAGAATTCTCTATTTCTGCTTAAATTTGACGCAACATAAGGGCATAATGGACACGCAGCTTCAGCAATTAATGTTAAATATTAAGACACCGGTATATGTCAAAATCTATGTAGAAGAACAATACAGAAAAACCTAAAGATTCAAAATGTCCCTGATACTGTACACACTGTATGAAATGTTTTGTATAAAGAATGCCTTTTTTCAAGCACTTCACATCTGTACAATACCTGATTGATATTTCGGATATATAAATTGATATTAAGTTAAAGCAAAGCAAGGAAGTGATACCTAGTATAGAAGAAAGGTTCTGAAGAAAAGGTCTGTCTTCTGGAACGGTGTAACTATCAGTTTAGGTTCTGCAGGTGATCCAAAGTTTACAGTAGGCTTATCCCAATATGTATCTCACCTCAGTGCTCACAGTTGTTGGCCATCCTTCATCCAGCATGGGTCCCTTGACAGGATCCTGTAGTCCCACATCCACAGTAAATAAAATGGGCCTTACATAGTCTGTGGTCTCCTGGCAAAACAAAACTCATTTTTAGAGCATGCTTTAAAAAATGCAGGTGGATTCATATTAATGGGTTTCTAATATTTTTTGCAGGCCCATGCAGCTGTTTCCACATCAACAAATCAGTAAATTCACTCTTTGTAGAATGAATGTTTCACGTTTCTTGTTGGAAATTCACAAATGGACTGTGACAAAATCATGCTGGTTGTGTGAATAATGAAATGCCCATTTATTCTATCTCTCTAAGTAAAAGAAACTAGGGAGGTGATAATACAACTGATAAGAGCGTCTGCTAAATGACTAAATGTAAAATGACTAAATGTAAAATGACTAAATGTAAATGTAACTGGGTTAATACAGCTAGCAATAGCTTTCCAATGAAATTACAGCTTTTTCCCCCTGTCTATTTTGTTGTTGTTTATGCCATGAAACAGGGAACAAGAAGTCAGTGCTAACCATGACATGAAAGTAGATGTGTTCACAGGTCTGTTCTCCAGCAAGTAAGGTCAGGTTTTGGGGCTGCATTTTGTCAGTGTCCATAATTGCTCTGGGTTTGAAGCGACGCTCACCAATGGAGGCATTGTACTTGATGACTATTAGAGGAAGTAAAAAAACAAGGCATCAGTGTTGTTATGCACTGTTCTAAAGTGGATTTGCAAACATCTCCCAGTTTTATAATTTAGTTGGCAACGATAGTGGTCATTTTTGGGGAAAAAATAGAGATGGTTCAATAATCATAAGAAGTATTTGAGCCACAATAAAAATATATGTACATATAATTGTGTCAGTCTTGCGCTCAGGACATTTCAATGAGTACTTGAAGTTGAGAGAGTTAAAAGACTAAATTCCCTCCAGTCCTTTGGGTTTGGAAGTAATTTAATTCCAGCCCGCACTGTTTTTAAGCAAGCAACAGTATTGCCTTGCGTGTCGGTAGCATAGATAATAGTAGGCCTACATGAAGCCAGAACTAATGCATACAACTTAGGTCTACCAGATAGCACAATTGTCCCCAAAAAGCCCCAAAATGCTCTACTCATCGTAAACCATGCAACATCATATTGTGGACCATGTGGACAATGTTAGACTAGGCCACATTTGCAACATCATGATAAAAGCTCAAACCTTTCGTAATCAATTGTGGCCAACATTTTGCATACAGTTTATACTAGCACATAATAAAAGTACTCTCCTCTGCCCTTTGTTTAGTAGAGCCTACCAAACTTTCAACCCCTGGTACATCTGATAAGCATTACTGGTCAGACGCGATAATGAGAGGAAAATGAAAAAAAACATGTTCCCTCCTAGATGTCCTAAACCAATGAGCCCCACCATCGACAAGATACCATAACTTTCTGTTTTCCCTCAGTCCTCTGTCATTGGAATCAGCGAGACCTGGTGTTAGGTTGTGGTTGGGCTGCTCTTGTTGTGCTAACATCTTAGCTCAGTGGTATACGGAACATAAGTTTCTCTGACTCATGGCAGAAGTATGGGATGCCAGGCTGGGATATCAATAACCATGTCCAGAGGCCATCTATACTCCAACTATACTCACGAGACAATGAATCATAATAATAGTTTTTTGTTTGGTTTATTTGTATGGTTTGTTTGATTTGTTACTACTGTCAAAAAAGCCTTTAGGTGCCTAACAAATAGAATTGCATTAATATATTCAGATCAGTTATCATAAGAGTTAATACTGCATCTCCAGTGTTCCAATTGGCAAGAACACTGACATCTGAAGGATGATCTGCCACTTATTGCAAGGAAACATTTCCTTTGGCTCTTTTGGGACAAGTTATGTTGCCTCCCACCCCCTCTTTCGCTGGCTAACAAGTACATTGGATGATCCAGGGCCTATGATCAGAGAACTAGGAGTAATTGAACTATTTATAACTAACGTTTCATTCAAACCTTTTTTGGCATAAATGTTGCAGACGTTGATAAAGAATTCACCATGGATGGGATTGTCTGGTAAATTAAGGAGCTTTTCTCTTTCTCATAGAGACTGGAATCTGTTCAATATTCAGTTCTAAAATCAAATAGAAGAAAAAACGTCCTTTGTAATAAGACTTTGTGGCTTGCTATTAAAGTCTGTGAAATGAAAACCATTTTATTGTTATAGTTCTCAAGACTATAACCCCATCCAAGGAAGCTTGGGGAAAAAGAAGACATTCTACACAGCAGGAGTTTCCTTTATCATATTCTTACCTAAAGCTTTTTTCAAGAATATTATACAAAATGGACATTTTGATTTCACTTCTTGCCAGATCAATACATTTTCCAGACGGGAATGAGGCGAACAAATAAACCAGTTTCAGACTATTGAAATATGTGTTATGTAAACATCTGCTCACTTACAAACGTCCTCTTCTGGAGGAATGGCTGTCCTGGCCGTGACATTCAGACACACGATAGCGGACATGCAGGTGACATCCCGGCCCCCTCTGCGACAGTCTTTTACAAAAATGTTTATCTTGCTTGGTTCAAACCTGATGCTCGCGTGAATACGGACAACCGTACGTGACCTGTGGATAGAGACATTGCATCATCAATTTGAATACCCATTTTTAAATACCACGCTCATGAGAATCCTTTGGAAAGATTTTAGATATTAAATTACATGTGTATAACAAGTTTACAATGAGATTTTATAGGTAAATGTGTTGTTAGGGAGAAGCAACTAGACATGATATACTGTAGTGATGACACAGGGATGCCATACTTACCAGAGAAGCACTGCTGCACCCAGTGAGCCCACTGCCAGGTCCACCAGGCCATCATCATTCATGTCCATCTTACCATGGATACTAAGGCCAAAGTACTGCAAGCCAGGAAGCAAGTCTACTGCAGCTATCCTCTGAGAAGATCAGAGAGAGGGGGAGGAATTGGGTGGAGAACAGAGAAACAAGCATTTTCTTTCTGGGAACAACCACAATCTTTTCATTGGGAGTTATTTAGGGACTCTTATTTAGATATCTACAAACATCTCAGTTTCTTTCACACAACTGTTGTCTTACACGGCATGCTTATTTATTTATATTCTCCATTAGTGCCAGTACAAAATAGCTGTATTTAGATTATTTCATGTTCTGTCTTTTCATATTATTATTTCTGAGAATCTTTTTTGCTGGAATATAATGCTTTTCCACAGTACTGTTTATCAAATTTAAATTCCAATCAGCCATATTCAGCAAAGCTAGACAGCTTATCCAGTAGGCCAATCCTAGACACAACACATACATCTGCTGTACCTGTTTGTATTTGCGCAGTATTCTGTTGTGCTGACTGAAGAAGACATATATGGCTCCGCGGTGGTTGTCCTCTAGCGGCGCTCCCACTACCAAGTCATTGAAACCGTCCCCATTCAAGTCAGGGACTGGGGCTATTGAGGAGCCAAAGCGGGCATTCTGCCCCCCGTTCTGTATCTCAAGTGCTCCTTCTAAGATGAAGCGATTCTGAGGTGGATTGACAGGAAGAGATATGACAAACAGTGATAAATATTTGGTATAATAACAAATCCTTTACAGTCAATATTCCATATTTGATCAAATTCTTTGATGTTTTATTTTTATGCGAATTGTCTTGGTACAGTGTCTGTGTACACTAATGTTTCCTCAATGGCAGGATGTATACTGGTCTCCGTCTCTGTTGCTAAAATAGCCTCAAAAACACTTGGTGCTGTCTCTCATGGATATAACTTTGCACTTTTATAACACAGCTGGAAAAATGTTGGGGGGAAATATGTTGAGTGATATGAATGATAGAGGCACAAATAATTGTTGTGTGGTAAAGTAAACACGTTAAACAACATAAATAATTGACTGTGTAGTACAATTGTCTAAACACTACATAGTGAAATAATAACAAACTAGACACAGATATGCATAAACATAAGCAAAATATCACATGGCCCAAAGGAAATCCATTAAAACAGCCATGAGCCATGAACCAGCTCCAAGTCTCCCACCTCCATGCTGCATAGAGATCCAAGCTCTATAGCCCTCAGGGATAGCTGAGTCATCCAGTCAATACACTAATCCCTTCCTCAAAAGACCAGTTATCCATTTATTTACATGACCCATAATGAACCTCAGAGAGATTGCTGTCTTAACCTCACTCCCCATATTTCAAGTGACTTTTATTTATTATTACAATTACTTCCAAGTTCATTATGGAAAGGTTTTATATGGTCATTCGGGATCTTTTTTTCAGGTCAAACAGAACAAAAATAACTTACAAATAAGCAATAAATCAGGTAAAAAAACCTCGTTTGCATTGTTAAATTTTGTTTCAGGAAAATGTCCTAAAAATGTGATACTGTAAACATTAGTGATAGAGGATTTTTTCATAAGCCACATCATCAAAGGCAAAAATCGCTTTTGAACACTCAATGGGACATTTCTGCCAAAAAAAAGACTTTTCTATTCTTTTTCAAATTCTTTTTCTTCTTCAAAGTTAGGTGAAAAATCATGTGTAAAATATGCATTTAAATTAAATTCAATCTCATTCCTCAACATTCTGGCTGAAGAGGCTAGTACTTAAGCCCGTCCATTAACATGCATTTCTTTACTCGTTATGCAGTCCCGTTAGAAATTATAATAGATAGATAACAAGATGAAGTGTGAGACAACTTGTTTTTCCAGGCATCCTAAAGGAAAAGGAGGAAAGATTGAATTGGGTAATAATTAGAACGCTACTCAGTTACCGTGTGTGTGTGAGAGAGTGTGTTCGTGTGTGAGGATAGAGAGAGAGAGGGAGACAGAAAATTGGGTATTCTCTAGTTTGAGTATTCAGAGCGGGCAACTTAATTAGAAACGTGGTGGTGTGTGGAAAGGTGGGATGAGACCAATCATGAAATTGAGCAAGACACAGAATACCATACATTGTTGCAAATAATGTAATTGAGAAGCTCAGTGGTAGAACAACATTTGATCCATGTGAAATGTAAGGCTGTGTAACCAAGGGGGTTAGGTCAACACTAACTGTTAGTAGATGGTTGCTAGCTTCGATGAGTGCTGGTTCACCAAGCTAAAGTCTGGGTTCTAACTTCACAACAAAATAACAGTTTCTATGTTCCAGAGAATTGATCAAACTTCTTGGCCCTGTTATTTCATTTAGTCCAGGGACCTTAAAGACCAATTCTCATTCAGCTTGAAGATAGAGTTGGCGTAGTGGTGTGTTGGCTCGTAATAACCAGAAATGCTGAGGAATTTCTCTGCAGCTATATCCGCCTATTAAACAAGTACCTTTTCCTCTCTCAATGACTGGATAGTTATTACCTTAGAAGGAGAGAATGCTTTCCAACTGAGTTTTGTGCACTTGCCACCTAATAAAGCATGCGTGCTATCAAAGGTAGGGTTTTTATTTGACCTGTATGACAGGAGGTGTCAAAAACCTCAGCACCAGTGGGTCACATTAGGTTTCTAAAGACAGGTGAGTCTGGTTTAGGATGGTGTGTGCCACAATGTGCAGGCATGGTCAGGGTTGGGTCTGAAATTCTCTGATTAGATGCATCTGTTTGTATACAAGTTCTGACCCCAAGTAGTGTGGAATAGGAATCGGGCAGCATTTTACAGTATGTTGAAGAATTTGTTGCTCTGTAACGAAAGGCTGGATATTGTGGACAGTACCTGTGTGTGGTCACACTTGTCTACCCACCAGTTCCGTGACTCTGTAGATGTACACCTTGCCCTTCTCCAGTCCTCCACTGAAAAACATGGGTGCTGCCACCAGGAGGTTGTCGGTCACTCCGTCTCCATCTATGTCCACTGGGGCTATCTCACTGCCATAGTACGAGCCAATCTGAAACCCAGCAACAACCACACATCATCCTTTGTTCATTTATTCATTCTTGGGATGCACCAATCGCAACGCAGATGTCCATATTTTTGGGAGTTGAGTTAACCTATTGAACTATTGTTCCCACCCATTATCTACTTATGTGGAAAAGTTCTAAATCTTCCAAGGGGATTTTTCTCTGTCAGTTGATTTTAGGTGGTACTAACATTCAAATAAGCATATCTTCAATTATGTATGATACATGATTTGGAAGCTTACTATCTGCACTTTAACTATCTGTAGAAAACAGAAAAATGTACTTGACCTGCATGTAGACCAAAATACCAGCACCTTTCAGCAATGTCTCGGCTGCCCTAATAACAATGTTATTGTAGTAATGTACACCCAAAGTAGTACCATCGGTATTGACTATCAGCAAAACTGTTGGTATTGACATTCCTTCCATGTTTCCCGGTTATGAAAAAGAGCCCTTTATAGGCACAGAAAAACGTTCATAGTGGTTATGCTGCTCTAGTGTTTCTTGTCCATTGGGAGGAAATTAGGAGACAGGTCTGTGATGGATGGCACTATTAAACAACTTCAGGACACAGAAGTGAAGGAGTGACACACTCATAAAACAACAAGAGAATAAAAGTGTTTGTGCTTTGCCTGTGTGTAAATGTGAACTTCCTCACCTGTTGTCCCTTTAGAGCGTGTAGAATAGTAAGCTCGCCAGTGTTTTTGAGGGTGAAGATGATAACCTTTCCCGTGTGGTTGAACCGTGGTGCCCCGGCCACAAACAGACGACCGTTCCTGGCCGACACCACTGACGTCACTGTGTAACCTGGTGACACAAACAGTACACACTGTTATATGAGAACAATTATAATAATATATATTATTTAATATAATAATAATACCTCATACAGATTCTACTGTTTCAAAGTCACTTGGTTCAGACGTCTGAATGCATTAAAATTGTTACGGTTAACACTGCCATCCCTGCAATGCTGTTTTTAGGTTAAAGGTCTCAAAGTTATCAAAACCCATTAGTGTCCCAATGGGTGTTTTTACTCTCTGTCTTACTTTCTTTTACCCTCCGGGAACTTTTTCTAAACTGCCTTGTGGAGCACAAGGCCTGTTTCTTATGTAGCCTACTATGAGACAATTAAACCTGTTTATACAATGTGAGGTCAAACCCACTTGTTTGTGCTGTATCAAATGGACTAAATAAAGGGTTAGAGTAGCAGTGGGGATTGTGTGTTTCCTTGTGTAAGTTCATTTAACTTGGTCAACGATGCAATTTTGTGTTTACATAGACTACATAGAGTGATCCATGCCTCCGTGTTTGGGTTTGTTCCTGCCATTTTCGTGTGTGTGTGTGTGTGTGTCTTTCAGCGTAAATGCATGCTAGACCCTCTGGTTCAAATTTACATTCATTGCATGAGAGTTCTAAAACAAAGTTGAATGGCAGCTATTGAGTCCCTGAGCAATAGCCCTGGCCTGTGCCTGCCCAGTCTATCAGACCTCAGTAACACAAGGAGCTAATTGCTGATTTGCTACCTCAGGTATAGATTTAGCCTGTCTTGCCCATGTTTCTTTTCATCTCCATCTTACTGCTCTCTTTCTCCTCGCTCTCTGTCTCCATCCTCTCTTCAATCTCACCGTCTCTCTCCCTGGCGCTTTCTCTCTATGAGCCTGTCCAGACCCATGCCTTCTTTGCATAACGCTAATGAGAATGGAAAGCCTTCAGTTGGTAGGCAGTGAAGTGCAGCATAGACAAGCGAGCCATGACCCTGATGGAGAAAGCAGAGGCTTGTGGAGGTGCTTGCGGGCGCTGGGGAGGGGGGAAGGGGGGGAGCAACTGTGCAGTGGAGCCCTTTATTGAGTCAAGGCTGCAGCTAGGATCCATGGTGCTAAAACACAGGGCTTTTAGAGTTCCTGATACACATCCCTCCCGAGAAAGAGAGATGGAGAGAGAGGTGGACAAGTGGGATGTGGAAAGAAAGCATACTGTGGTACGTAGGATAGGCTATAGGAATATGGACGCTCAAGCAGAGACGGAATAAGGCTGACAAAAATGAAACACAAAATAGAGGGATGGGATGGAGATGGAGAGGAACAGAGAGGTATATGTCACTTCCTCACTCACCTAGGTAGGCACCGTGGTTTTTGAGCTCCTCAGGGAACTCCTGTGCATAGGAGGACTTTGGTGGGATGACTTTTCCCTGTCGGGTCTCTTTCAGTACTGCCCCATTCCAGTCATAGGCCCCCACGGCACCCACTAGTATCCCATCCTGTAGGGATACGGAGTTCACAGCCAAAATGAGAGGATCTCTAGCTGTACAAAGACAGTCATTTGAAATATGACATCTACACAAAAGAGTCTCCCTCTTTCTCTCTCTCTGTCACTCGCAAACTCTACACTCCTCACAGGATATGTGTTCAGAAACCAGATCCTGAAATGTGTACGCGTTAAGACGTGATGGCCTTTTACTAGTTTGGCCAACAATAATTGTAACAATAAATTAGTAGAAACTAAATTTGCCTAAACCACAATCATTATGTTTTCCTTCCTTCTACTCCCAAATATATTTTAAATCCATTGGAGAGATAGAGTGGATCATAAATCAAGCCTCTCTAGACTATCCCCATTATTTGGCTTTAACTCTTGTGCTGCCTTCGGGTCATTATGACCCACTTTTTGCACCACGACGGAGGGTCACAATGACCCAAAGGCAGCATAAGGGACATACAGTACACATTCCCATGGGTGCTTCATATGAAAACTTTCACTATTGCGAGCCAGCTCACGGAGGCACTAATAATGCACAAATCATGTCAGAATGTTGCTACAAACAGAGAGAGATGCTAAAGATATTCAACCTCCCTTGTTGACATTAAGTTCCTCTGAACAGGTCAGTGATGTCAGTGCAAAGCTTCCCCTAGCCTAATCCTGTCCTCACATAAAATAGTGAGGTTGTAAACAACTCCAAACTTCAGTGTACAAACTGTACATCGCAACACAAGAGACCGCTTACAGATATGCACATGGAACAGTCTGCTCACCGAGTAAATTACTGGCCAATCTGGCCTCTGTTGGTATGTTATGGGGAACACGGTTGCTATGGCAATTGAACCCCAAAACAGCAATGCACTCCTTAAGTGACTGAACCATTTTTAATGCCAGTTTACAAAAGGACATGGCTCCACTGCCCTATGAACTGGTCTTTTTTCAGGCTGTAATTATGATGGAGCTAGCCAGCTTCTTGGTAAAATAACACCCGTGCTCAAGAGAGGGTTTTGAGGGAATAATATTCAACTAATAGCCTAGTTTACAAATGAGAGACATACATGAACAAATTGTGTAGACATCCTTATACTGGTAAAAGCTATTATTGATTGTTTGACTTTCACACTACTGAAATGTTAACCAATTAAAAACAAATAAACCATATATTATACAGTGCCAAATAAAAATTATTCCATGATCCACAATCTAACCTACATACCTTTCAGGATTACTGAATAAAATAAAACAAAAAAAAGCAGTGGCCTACATGGGAGACAGCAATGTCTGGATATGTATAACATAAGCACAAGTTGACACACCTGACATTGGACAAAAATGTCTGCTCTTTGGGAAATTTTTCTTTTATAAGACTCAAACCTCTTTCCAAGAAGTTATCCTACTCTCAACACTCAGGTTGCCTTCATCCCTGGGATCCAACCTTCTGGAGTGTGGAATTTCCAACCATCCAAGTCACCAAGCTGCATCTTTGTTTTCTTAAGAGGATATATTTATCGTGCAGAGTGGGACTGGAAAATCAAAGCTATTACATCAGCAGAACAGTAACTAGGGAAAAAAGAAAATAAATGAAGATCTGTCCAGGTACAGTAGAAAATGTGAGTTGGACCGACACTCACCAATATGTCTTTCCAGCTGTGTCAATCCTGAAGCCAACAAACCTGCTGTTATCAGCATGCAACCGAAAGCTCAAGAAGAAAAGGGCCACATTAACTTTCCATTTTCTTGTGCTGCAGTAACAACCTCTAACTCAACTTTGTGTCAAGCTTTCACTATTATGTCACCCTTGGGGAAAAGTGGAGTCATCTTTGGGACTGACTAAATGGAAAAATACTCCTCTGTCAGACGGTCCTAAGTTACAAAATATTCAACCTGTAAGGCCACACACATACACGCACAAAAGGTGGGACAACGTGGGGAATATAGGTGACTCACCTCCACAATGTGGGAGGAGAAGCCAGCCTGTGACATCTGGAGACCAAACGCTGTCCCGTTTTTACTGGTTCCTGTGAAGACACAACATTAATGTCACTGAGGACAATGTCTTGACTGTTTGCCAAGACAGCTTTGAAGTTTGAAAGTTAGTGCCCATAAGACTTTTTTAAATGATGGTGTTATATTGTATTGGAATCTTTAAGAACACATGTCAGGATTTCTTGGGGTCAGTAGCATTTTACTTTACCTTCCAAACTGAAGATTCTGTCTCCTAGTGCATCCACGATATCCTTTAGAGCAGACTCGTCCGTTACATTAAAGAAATGCTTGTCATCTGGGTCACTGGCAATGTATTTGATTTCATTCAGGAAAGCCTCTGGATTGATCCCACGGCGATTGTAGTAGCCTAGGACCTAGACATCAGGCCAAGTCATCTGTTATGGTGTGGAACATTTTGTATGTGGATTGTTCCAAATCCACTTGCCACACTTAAGGAAGCCTTCAAAAGCTCACGTGTGTCCAATAATAGATTGCAAGTGGTCCCACTAAAGTGGGTTGTGCTCTAGGAAACCTTTAAACTAAATGTTGACTTGGGTTGGAGCTGTCTGAGAGACAACATTTTTAGTTTGGACTGCATTGGACCTCTCTCTGAGTTCACATGAATAGATGAACTGTTTCTTAAAACTTTTTATTATTTTTAATATATGTGTCAGATGTACATTGAAATTATTATTATTATTTGTCCAAGTAAAAATGAATGAAGTTCTCTAAAAACTTAAAAAAGGAGAGGGAGACTTACAGCAATGGCGTAGCGGGTGATGCCATCCTTCTCGCTGTCCTCAATAGCTTGTTGGAGGTCAGGACTATCATGTGACTCGCCGTCTGTGATCACTATCATGACTTTCTTTGCACCTCGTCGACCACCTCGCTTGAATGCCTGTGATCTGTGGAAAACAAATATTTTCTCATAAATATACACATCTAAATAATTTCCTTACATAATACAATTATTATGTTGGGAAATGAGGTGAATCCAACCGTGCCACATTGATGCCGAGGGCCGTGTTGGTCTCCTCTCCGCCACGCTGGTCGATGCTGCGGGCTCTCTTTACCACTTCCTCCACTGATTTGTAGTCACTCAGTTGGAATTCATGAACCACCTTCTCGCCATACTGAACCACTCCAACCTAAGCAAAGACAAGTTACAAGAAATAGCACATTACAAAAACGATATATTGTTTCTCATAATTTGCTAAACTAGTGCACTTAACAAGTACTGCAATGTGAAACAAATCTTTGTTAACACTAGTGGATGACTTCTCTCTCTCTCTAACACACCTGTATCTGGCCTGGTCCAATGTAAAACTTCTGTAGAATGTTGATAAGAAAGGCCTGCACTTCATACCAGGGATAGATAGAATTTGACCCATCCAGAACTATGACTATGTCCATAAAGGTTTCACACCCTGCAAACAAATTAAACAAAAGTTAGAATTTAGTTCAAAAGGTTTCAGGAAAACTATCATATCACAAAACAAATACTGGTTGACTTCATGAAAAAAGGAAAGGGTGGTGCTTTAGTCTTACTCTGAAATGCAGGAGAAATGGTCCGTGAGAATTTGAAGCTAGAGTTGACTCTGGAGCATATGCCAGTGCTGTAGTATGAGCTACCACATTCATAGGACCACAGAGGTCCACAGGCCTACATAAGTAAAGAAAATGCAAATATTTGCCTAAATGGAACAGAAACAATCTGATGATAAAGGGTTTAGTGCAAAATTATTCTCAATTTCAAAGTTTATTGTTTCTTATGCATCTTTCTTGCCCTTGACAACTAATCTATGTTAGAATTAGCACACATTATTAATTACATTATTAACACACATTTTCACTAGTCTTATGCATGCTTCAATTGGTAGCATTTGGAAAAACATTTCTCCAACAGTTACCACAAAACTGTTGTCTTTAGGGTTTGATGTGAGAGTCATTCCCAGTCTCATTTTGTCCTTACGTTCAGCAACATTAGTCAGAGATATCCTTCCTTGAGAAAAGAAAAACAATGACAAAGTAAAGGTGTTTTTCACACTTTCTAACGATTTTATACAATACTATGTTTCAGTTACGCATAATACTTTCATCCAACCGTTCCTATTGTAAACCATAACCCAGTTATAATAGTTTTTCACAAGCTTCAAAACTTATGTATACCATTTTTTCTTCTTAAGGTGTTGGTTAGACTTGTGTATGGATGAAGTCTAGATGAAGTCTTAACAATTTCCCTCTGAGGGATCAATAAAGTATATCTAATCTAAAGTCTACACCTCTCTGTTGCATGGCATGCATCTAAGTACATGCACATGCAATTTCCAGTTAGCTGCATTTACTGTGACCATTGAGTATAAACACCTGCCCTGAGAGATTAAACAGTGTGAGGGGTTAAAAACTTCCTCCCCCATCTGGGAACTAGGTTTGTTTCTGCAGTCTAGCCAGGCGTAGGAATGTCTAAATCCTTCAATATCTGCCAGCAAGTTTACACGTCTTTCTGCGTCTATCTACCCAACACGACACAGATGTGTGTGTGGTATGACGGAACATGTGGTCAGGTGCCAGGGAAGACACAGATGTGGAAGTGTACATAAACTGTACTATAAGGAATGAACGGCATCAGCCATAGTCTCCCTGGGACACACGTGGCACAGATGCACAAATACACACGTACAGAAGACGTCGGTAAATGGTATTTGGTTAATAGAAAAGTCAGTTTAAATTCTAAGACTGATAACTTTGGTCTTCTTGAAGCACTGGGTGGACTCAAAATTACACTTCTGTTTGTGTTCCATTGGTTCCAGGCATTTAAGAGACAAGTTACAGGGTGTGAAATACATTTGCGTATGCATACGTAGGCAAGTACATAGCTACAAAAACCACACACATACAGTTATGTTTGACAGTCTGACTTGTTGAACAAAATGGCACAGCAGTAAGAGAAGGCCCAGTAACTATTGTACCTAGGTTGAGTTTGGTGCAGCCGCTGGTGTTGGTGCGTTTACCCAGTGGGCATTTGTAAACATCCCCTGTCTGGTGTGGACCATTGGTTTCATAGGGGGCACCCACCAATAACCTGTTAAACAAAAACAGCAAACACAAGTTACACTTAACAGTGCTTCCATAATTCCAATACCTACATTTTTTCACATTAATGTATAGGCATAAATATAAATTGGTAAAACATTCAAACAATTAATATATATATATCCATATAAATATGTTAGTGAAGTATTCAACAGCTTTGCTGTGAGACATAAATGGAATAGAGGGGTACAATGAAGATATTATGGCTTCGATGTGCATTGAAAACTGGGAGACCTTTTATATAGAGATGAGTGCCTTCTTAAATTATGTCCAATCGCAAAATGTTTTACTCCAGACAATGACTTTCTTGGAACAACTCAATTATGATCAATGTGATCAAATATTTGGGTGTTATCTTTCATTCAGCACTAACATTTGACAAACAAATGTATTCTGTTGTCAAAGGTAGTTTCTTTCATTTAAGGACTATTGCAAAACTAACATCTTTCCTCTCTTTCAAGGACTTCAAGGAAATTGTTATTCATGCACTTATATCGTCTCAAATTGATTCTTGTAATTCTCTGTATTATGGCATTTGTCACTCATCGTTATCACGCCTGCAGCCTGACCAGAATGCGGCTGCTAGAATGTTGACTGGCACCAGGAAGAGGGACCATATCTCCCCGATATTGGCCTTACTTCACTGGTTGCCAGTCAAATGTAGAATTTATTTTAAGGTGTTGTTACTTGTTTTTAAAGCTTTACATGGATTGGCTCCATTGTATATCTCAGATCTTCTTATGTTGTATTACACTTCCAGTCCCCTTAGATCATCAAACCAGTTCAATTTAGCCATTCCACAGACTCGGATGAAAACAAAAGGTGATCATGGCTTTTCAGCTGTAGCCCCTGATATATGTATATCTCAGATCTTCTTATGTTGTATTACACTTCCAGTCCCCTTAGATCATCAAACCAGTTCAATTTAGCCATTCCACAGACTCGGATGAAAACAAAAGGTGATCATGGCTTTTCAGCTGTAGCCCCTGCTCTGTGGAATAAACAGCACATTTTTATCCGGCCATCCCCCATCACCGAGACATTTAAGTCTCGTCTTAAAATATATTTTTATTCTTTGGCTTTCAAGTCAGTTTAGAGTCACTCGTGCTTATTGTAATTGTGTTGTTTGTTTGTTGTTCCTACTTATTGTTGTTTTGCCCTATTTGATGATTTTGTACAGCACTTTGGTCGGCATTGGCTGTTTTTAAATGTGCTTTATAAATAAACTGACTTGACTTGAATGTAAGGGAAAGTAATAAATGTCTATTTTAAACTTTATCTGTAACACAACAAAATATGGAAGCAGTGAGGGATTACTCTGAGAATTCACAGAAATTCAGTGGAGTTGGCATTGAAACACATAAGCTACTGTGTATAAAGGTCTTTCTAGTCTGTGTCCCTAAGAGAGTATGGCCATGTCTGAAAATGTCTCTCCTGACCCTAGATCAACATGCAGTTAAACACACTGGCCCACAAACCCTGGGACTATTCTCACATTGATCTTTATGGGGAAACACACACACACAATGGAGGGAGATGAAAGTTATAGACTGGAAATATGGGTCACCCAGCACGTGCATGAGAAGGAAAGACACAAAGTGTGACTGAATAAGCTCAGAGGGACTGAACATCGTCACATGTACAGAACTGCAGGTCACTTAGGGCAGCAGAGCGCTTACTCAATCAAATTAAAGACCCACCCTGGAGGAATATCATAAACTGCTACCGGGTCAACCATGGCAATTTTGGGGGGGTGACGTAGACCCTGTAAGAGATGTTTCTCCTCTCACTATGGGTAAAGTTCTTTTTAGAAGCAGGTCAGTGTGGTCTCATAAATGTCAGCTGAAAGGTTTTAGATGACTTCATGTAGTGGAGAATGTAAAATGCTGAGTGTTTACCTAAGGGCTGTCTTGAATGGATAAAGGCCTCAAAGGAAGGTTGTAATCCTGAAGTACTGTATCTTTGATAAAAGGTCTCTTTGTTTTGTGAGTAGAAACAGGAACAGCAGCCAAGCTATTTATGTAAGAGTGTGTGAAAACTATTTTGTCAGTCAGGAATATCCATTTGCGTGTAGAGCTTTATCTTGTGATGTTTCTCTGTATATGAGACATTGTAAGTGTTGCATAAGGGCCGCATCAGCGTTCTCATGCCTTCGCAAACCTACTTAAGCTTTCTTCTTTTTTGGGGGGGTTACTCAAAAATGCTTGGTCAAAGTTTTCAACTAAATAAATTATCTCTACCCCCCGCTGGAGTCATTCCATATGTATTTATTCACTCTTAAACCGATAAAAGCTTAGCACTAAGGTTAACAAGAAGCATAGGCAAACATGCAGTCAAACTCAGGTGGATAATAACACACAGCAGGAACAATTCACTCTTTTCCATGGTGCCCCAAGGGAAAGATACTCGACACCAGTCTATAACAAAACCAGACCACCACCAACACGCCTAGAACTCAAAGGTCAACCATGTCAACCTCCAAACTTCAAAATATGTCTCAATCCTGCCCACTGTTTGAGTAGGTAACATTTGGGGGGCAATTAAGATAAGTGGACAATTGCTACATAATGTTTATGTAAGCAAACATGACACTTGACATTAACATTCAGCTATATCTGAAGTTGTAACACTTTATGTAACACTTTTAATTGGTCTTTATAAGCTTGCATTACACCTTTATGAAACTAATAATTACAACATTATGGATACAAATACAGTCTACAGTCTACTGTCTACCTATCTATCACCTCCCCTTCACCTCTCATTTGAAACATTGTTGATTCCTTTTGATGCCATTTTTGCATTTTGATACATGGTAAAAAACTACTATTCTAACAGTTTGAAATTACCTTGAAATAATGTGTTGTAAAGTTATTTCTTACATTTTCGATATACTTAAATCCTAAAGGGATAATGTGGACCAAGGAGAAGAGATGAAAGAGCAGTGCTATTCTTTAGTCTGCAGTATGACAGACTCAGACGCAAGTAATGATGGGATTGCATCTCACGCTAGCTGTCCAGTTGTCAAAGGACTGGAAATCATTTTCACCTCAGGAGCTCCAACAGTGCTCATATTTTCACTGCTATTAATAGCATGATTATTACTGAAGTTATTGCTGTCGTTTGGCACTTGAATACTGTAGGAAAAGTTCAGACCAGGACACGGTTACCTTGGTGAAAGGGGCCATTGTTAGAATTGCCTTGGACTTCTGCTTTTGAGGCTCATCAACAAAATCTGTTTAAATAATCACTGTCGGAATCATCAGGGGCAATTGCTAGCCATGTAGCATTATTGTGGACAAGGTAATGACGTCGAAAGAAATAACATGACCCAAACTGGATGCCCGTTTTCTCCCACAGATAGGAATGTGGGATTTTGGGTTTGTAGAAGTGCCAACACAGAGACCTAGCCATCGTTAATGTGCTAATGTCTTTCACATTCGGAAGGAGTGAGACACATGGGTTGTGAAACCACATCTCTGCCCAATACACATGCCCTTTCATCACATTCCAGCCACAAATATTGATAGGATATGTATTCTATGGATTCATTTGACCAAACCCAAGAGATGTGTAGCAACTGGTCCTGTTTCATCAGAGCTAAAGAAGGAAAACTCTGAAGTAGGTATAGCTCTAATCTTTCAGCATGGCAAAGACTGACCACAAAGGGAAAACGAGACTCATGCTTTGAAAGTACATATTAAAGGGGTTTAACACGTGACAACACTAACTGATTATTCTTGTTTTTACAGCTATAGCACAAACAGTGCTACCTTTCCTTCCCTGCACAGTGGCCTGCTCAATGAAAACATAGGCTCTAATGACGGGGGACTGTATTTCAGACCAACGGTGGTGAAACTTCTCAGATTCCCCAAGTCTTTAAGTGGTCCACACCTTGTGACCAAGCTAGGGTTTAAAGGGTAAATCCCATCTGGACAGACCCAGCATCATTGCTGGAAAGCAAACAACAGGAAAAGAGAGTGGGAGGTAGCAGAGGCCTGGAAGATAGATGCTGGGCCTTGCATCTCACTAGTACTTGGATTTTAGGCTTATTGTCACGTGAGAATATTGTGGCCTCTCGTGGACCCCCAGAAAGAGTCCAATCTGGCAGACTGTTTAACCCTTGTGTTCTCTTCAGGTCACAACAACCCAGCGTTGTGCTGCGACAACTTGCTTCACTTTATTTTTGTATGAGGTAAAGTTGTCGCAACACGTGGGGGGGTCACAATGACTGAAGGGTCACAATGACTTGAAGATAACACAAGGGTTAAGAAACCATATCATCTTGGAGAGGCATGTGGGACTATTGCACATTCTTGAAAATCGCAACATTTCCCCAACTTAGCAGGTCAACAGCTTCTTCCTTGGAAAGACTCTCAACTTTCTGTGATTTGGACCTACTTACTACTGTCATGTCAAGATATTCTATATTCTTTATAAAAAAGTCTGCAACACGTGGAGATTTTTTGTCGTAGCCCTATTTGTCTATGAATATGAAAATGCCAGGCATAACAGTGTTCTCTTTTGTCATCAGATAATCACATCAATGATCAGCAAGATGTGTGGAGACAGTGTCAAAATACAAACAAGTGACGACATTAATATGTCCACAGAGCAACATCTCAAACATATAAATTATGCTTATGACTTCCACAGAGCAATACATCACATTACATTTAGTCTACACTTTGTTCCACTGGCATTTGTGTCTGGTAAGAGGATTGCAGACATATAAAAGGTGATGCACATTCATATGAGCTAATGTACGGTATGAGTATGGCAAGATCAGGTGATGTTATTTTTAAAAGTTGGTCATTAAATGTAATCTGAACTCAGCCTTATGCATCTCTTTCCAGACAAGGTCATGAAAATGCTCGTTTATTTTCAAGAGCCTGAGCTATGATCGCATTCCAATCCAAATACCAAGCTGAACATTTGAAAAATCAGACAGTTCATTGTAGAACTGGAAAAGTTGACAGAGCTACGGTATTTGGCACACATGCTTATGGGCACTGTCAGTAATCGTCACAATTAAAATTCCTTAAAAAAAAGTCTAACGTCAACGTCCTTTATGGTGAGCTATCATGCTACATTTCATGTTATTTGGGAAATAGTGCATAATAAAAAGCTTGTAATTAAACAAGAAACTTTGAATGACACTTAAAAATTTATCCTTAAGCTTGGATGAATGCACTTATTTTGACAATTGTAAACCTAAAACTGGAATGTAAACCTAAACTGAGTCTGTCTTCAATAAAGGTTTTTATAAACAATATAACTCAACAACATGCTGGGCAAGTGGGACTCTGCCATTTTCTTGGAATCTTGCTTATTCTTAACAAATCATGGTCATGATCATAGGCACCATTGGAGTCTGACAGCATACCACACGAAAGCATAAGAAAGTGTGTGTAAGTGTGGACACATACACACACAACTACACAGTGCGACAACCTCACCTTCGAGGTCACCTGAGGTTCCCTGACACTTGATGAGTGCACTTTAATCCACAGGAGAGCTATCCTGCACTTCAAAGCCATATTTTGACGACTAAAAAAACAAAAAGTCATCACCCTTTCTTTTGGAGGCCCTTTAAATTCTTGGCGTCACAGACAGATTCATCACAACTAAAAAAATACAAATGTGACATACCCTGAGTTCGAAAACACGGCAGCAGGCCCAACCTCATTGCACAATGCTTGCTGCGTTAACAGGGGTCTTCTTCCCACATCACAGACCTGGTGCTGAGTTCAGGTCTCTGTGATTGATATCGGGGGCAGTGAAGCGGGTGTTGGGGTCTCTGACTGAACGCTGGTCAGTGCAACCACAGTCGCAGTGGGGGGAAAAGATTCCTAACTCGCACGCAACACTGATAAATATAACCAGAACCTGCTCTCTTCTACTTGACTTGCATATTTAAAGAAGGAAAATAGGTTTCATTTCTCATGAGTAGCCAATAGTATAATGCTTGGCTTTGTAATACACAGGAATATATGTTGTTTAGGAGACAAACAAAAATAATACACATTTCTAAAATAGTTTCATATAGTTCTTTAACTGCAAATAAACTCTTTTGCAAAGGGTAAGACCATTTTGGCAAGCTACAGTACTGTCACTTCAATGCAACTTCAAGAACTTCTTCTGGAATCTTTGCTTTGCCCTTACTGCTGGGATATGGAGTACAGCACATCACACTCCCCTCGGCTCCCTGGACTCCTTGGCTCAGTAAACCACAGCTGAGTAGTGTTGCTATTTCCCCCCCACCTCTTTCCTTCTCTTCTCTCACCACCATCAAACACTCTTCCACTATGCTCCTGAAACTCACAAACTATTCTTCAGAGGGGCAAGAGTGGGGGCTGTCATAGCCTGGGTGGGTTTCATGCAGCAGTAGTAAGAAAATGTACCATTATGTGTCAATGAATTAACAAGTCATGAAGAATTATTTGTTTATTACTATGTAACTAGTACTAAAAACCTACACTTACAGGGGAACAAAGGTCTCTCATGTCAACATTCCTAAAGAAACAAACTCTTTATATCTTTTATATTTTTATACCTTGTCAATGGCAAAGTTGTGGTTGGCTCAGTTGTGCTCAATAGATAAGTTCCCCAAGATAGGATTAAGTAAAGCTGTCAAACATGTTAAATAAAACTAAATGTTTATTGTATAGTGCATTGTGGCCGTAAGTAGGCGTGGCACATCATACCATGGTTATGATGAACTCCCCTTTGTCTAATCAGTGACATGCTTTCACACACATGCACACACAGGGATGCATGTTCTTCTAGTAGTTTAGGCCTACTTCACTTATCTTAAATCACAAAGCTACCGTATGTCATTTAGTCAATAGGCAGCTCCTGATTGCCAATTACTAATTGCAATCAGTCTCCCCAAAGGCCTGTCTTGACTCCAAACTACTTCCTAATCAAATACTGTCATGGTCATAAGCACATGCGATTGGACACAGACGAACATACACAAAAAGCTAGTCGGTACAGTTAAGTTGCCAAGAATAGTAACCAAATACCACAGTACATTTATCTCAATATGGGGCTTTATCCACATATTGTATAACCTATATTATTAGCTTCATTACAATACCATCTCTATACTGTACACTGGTCCCTTTGTATTAGTTAGACTATACCTAGTAGTGCTCAAGTCATATGTTACTTTCATGTGAAAACAATTCACCCTGAGGAAAATGGTGGAAAGTGATAGATGGCAGGTAGTTTATTTGTCAGTGTGACCGTGAGGGGGTTTCCTGTTATGTGTGTCAGTACATCAAGGTTGCTCTGAGCAGTTAATGTACTTCAGTGGAGGAGATAGGAAAGAAAGCGGATAATGCAAGTGATTGTGACATTTCCTACGACTTTCCTACGAATGCGCAGAGAAACTAATTAACTATTCCCTCACTGACACACACACTTGTATCATACATTTGTAACATACACACATAAACAGACACCCACCAAGACAAGCACACTACAGGCACTTAAAACAGAAGCCCGAGACACACACAAGCCCCTTTTCAAAACTTCCTTTACCATTTTAATGATTGCCAGATGCTAAAGGAATATCACTAGACGGAGAGAGTCTTCAGGCTGTTTGTGACTGATTAATGTAAGAATCAGGTGAGCTCATGCAATTGCACTTTTCAGACACTATTGATACCTTTCGGGAACTATGTAAAATATGACACAAAATCTAGAAAACTACTCTTCTCCCAAACTGATTTATATAGCAGTAATATTTCAAATTACTAAAGTAAACAGTCTTTGTTCTACTCATCTTTTAAAAAGCTGCGTAAGTTTAGTTTGGGAGAATATGAATAGAATATTGGTGAGACACACACATGCACACACACATTCACAGGGGGAAGTGGGGCTGGAACTGGGCATTGGTCCAAAACGGCCCTAGCCAGCGCAAGTACTGAGGATGCCAGCAATGAATCCCGTCACCACAGTGCCAATTGGCCTAATAATAGTGTGAATAACGAGTCTGCTATGAGGCAACATGATGAAATGTCCAGATCAGGATCATTTTCTATTGGAAGCACAAATGATGACAGGCAACATTCCATACAGTGGGAGAAGTACAGTAGTGTGTCATCTTTTCTGATAAAACTATTACAATGCACATCTTTGCCAGCAAGACAGACGGTAAGAATGTCTCAGAGGATATCTGTCTCAGACTCTGAATCTAACCGGTTATCAGCAGGTAAAAACTAAGATTTTGTCATTTTGCTAGATTTGAATTTAAATAACTATCGTTTTAAACAAAAACTTTAAATAAACATTTGACAATGAAGGCCTCTTACCACTTCTGCCCCCCAGCAAAATGCTGCTGAACTGTATATCCAAATTGTGCCTGTTTAGAACCTTTGATGATCCTGGGGTTCTTGGTGTCAATGGTGAAACCGTCAAGGAGCCCTGGAAACACACACAGTAAGGCAAACACAGGCAGTTAAAAGCATGCTTGAACAGTAACTTACAGTACATTGACGTTTTTTTAGCTTGTGTCCTGAAGTGCAGTGGAAAGATTTCACAGTGGTTAAACGACTATGCTGGCCAAGTTACACAAACCAGAGTCAGATTTGGGAATTTATTCTGAAATAAGTTTGAGCACATCTCAGTACCGTAACCGTAACAAATCAGTATCTCAGCTGTGATTTCCTGGGTGGCAGCCAATTCCACGCAGCATCGACAGCTAGCCTAGAGAACCTCATGAGGGTAGGCCTCTGCTATGCAAAGGGTGTACATTGGAAATTCGTCTCGAAGAGCAACCATACCTCTGTAGATTTTTTTTCGATAGAGAAAACCTCACATTTTATCTGGAATATCTAGGTCTTGACACCTGCCCTCCAGTGTCTCTAAGAACAACAAACACAGCCTTGGAGGTCTCATGACGACACGCCAAGATGATAATCGTCTTCATCCCTCTCATCCCAGTGTAGAGCCCCTGGCATAACGTGTCTTTCTGATCTCCAGCTTCACTATAAACACAAGTCTTAGCCCTGAGGTATTAAGACAGTTAACCCCATGAGGTGCTCATACGTATAAACAGCAGAGCTGTCTGTCAAGAACATTGCTATGTCAAGGGAAAGGGGGATGATTCACTGTATTGAAGCACTGTGGACATGTAGGATAGTAGTGCATACACTGGAATGCGTTTGTTGACTGGACGTTAAGTTGCATTTGTTAAGACTACTCATACTAGATGTAGAGGCCTCATAGCACTGAAAGCCTTCCACACAAACATTTTGGACTGTTATGTTATTGTAACTGCATAGCATTGAGGACTGACCATTTCTGTGACACACAACAGTCTAGCATTCAAGTCTAAATCTTCACAATATACAGTAGCATTTGAAACGATAATACTGTTCACACATTTAATTTTTCTGTCAGCGAGCTTGGAACTGTAAATATAAAGTGTTGAGCTGAGAAACATCAATAATGGTGAGCCAGGTGCCTGTCAAACTGTTTATTTCTGATTGAACTGGAGCAAAGCTCTGTTAAGCACTGTGGTGAAATCTTGATTAGAGCATGTGGGAACTATGATTTGTGGACAAGCCTACTTCATCAAGGGAAACAAGAAATCAAAGGCAGCAAACACAACTATGGGAACTGATCAAAGCACGACCAGATTTTCTATGGTGTAGTTTCACTCTCCTTACATCCTCTGGACAATTTAACCATATGAGGAAAAAACTAATTCTTCTGGTTTAGATTAAAACATCTTTTTAGATTTGTCTTGCTGTCACCAAGTTACCCAAAAATGTCCACGATTTGGTGAGGGGATGGAAGGGATGAGATCTTCCTCTTGGCTTATGATTGCGAGAGAACATTTAATTCTCAGTCGGACTTGCTTTTGATCCATTTCACCACTCATCTATCATCTCCTAAATCTTTAGAAGAATATAACCTCCCTTTCTGTGTCTTGGTTGTGAAAAACTGTAAATGACTGATGTCAGCTACTGTGGGCTTAGTGTTTGGATTTCCATTGGTGCTGAGGCCTGCAAATTAAGAGAACATATTATGTTGCAACTAAATTGTGGCCAAAAATAAACAGGAATTGTATGACAGAAAATGAGCACACCTCCTAAAACTGCAAATAAAGAAGTAAAAATGGAAAGAATGAGTGAGACAACTTTAAAATGTCATTGTACTATTTAACAGAGACTTTTCAGAGAAAATGAACTTCTAGGAAAGTGTTGTTGGGGCCCTTCGGGTGAGCTGTAGTGCTGTTATCTTTTATAGGTCACGCAAACATGGACAATGGGTCTACCTTTTCTACGTGTAGCTCATATCCACAAAGCACAGAGAAAAAGTTCAACTAGGTCGACACTCAGGCATTACAAGAATTGTGTATCCAAATGATTTGGGGTCAGTATGGGGTCAGATTTGTTGTGAGTTAACCCTCTTTTCTTCTTTTTTTTTACCTTTACTCTTGATGCACGACTGTGCTCAACCTATGATATTCACCTCTTTGTGTCATCAATTGTGTCTGGAGAATGAGAATTCGTCATTGAACTGCTCCTCCAAAGGTTTCTTCAATTATTTTTCGATTAGTGTTCCTGGGAGTTTTTGTGTCTTCCTTGTGGGTTTAGATTGGTTATGGTGCAGTTCCATGGGCCTTCTGTGATGTTGCTTGTAAAAAGTGCTATACAAGTACAATTTGATTTTAATATTATTTGATACACTGTACTTGAGTGCCTGCATTTGTGGTAGTTTACTGCACGTTATTTAAAGAAACTGCCCAATGTGTTATTTTCCCACCTGCCAAGTGTTTAGTTGGTGGGTTTTGGCCAGTACAGGACCATGCATTATGCAATCATCACTCAAGACAAACTAAACAACTTGCCTCAGAATGAAACCTCAGAAATAGTTTGCCACCTTGAATGAATGTTGAATGAATGAATGTTGTAAACTATTCTATTCTTGTCATGAAAACCTTTGTTCATGACAGCCATGTTATGCATACCATCTAAATATTGACACATTCCCCTTATTGCTCATTTCCTGTTGCCTAAACGGTTCACATGTCCAGCTGGTCTTTGATCTTGTCTCCATATATCCTCCTCTGGAAATCTGTTTGTGAAGAACCACACACGCTTGGCCTAAAATAATTTGGCTCAAATAATCACTTGTAAGAACAATAAGTCAACAAGTAGATTAATTAACATGGAACCAAAATTTTAAGGAAACGAACGAATGGTGCTGAAGAGCTTTCATTCTTCGGGGGAGGGGATTCTGGAAATCTTTCCCATATGTGTTTGCCTCATTTTTTTCTAACCAGCCGGCATCAGCACACGCAAAGAATCATGACATTGCTAGCTGGGGCATTGATAACTATCACGCTCATTCTAGAAGCAAACAGCTTCAGAGAAAAACAGCTTTGCTGTGCTATGACCAAGAGACAAAGAGTGAGAAAAATTAAAGCGAGTGAAACAGAAAGAGAGAGAGAGAGAGAGAGAGAAAGAGAGAGAAAATCAGAGTGATGAAGCTCCAGTTTCCATTTCAAACCCCTAATGTGGCAGAGCAATTTAATATTCCCAGTAATATCAGCAGCTCCTTAAGCCAACGGGAGTCTTGCTGGGTTTCCTGTGTACAGGTTCTCTTGCCAAGATAAATAAACCTCAGGCCGGTGGCTGCTGGTGCTCTGCGACCCACGCCGGGCTGCCGCTGCTTTTGGCCCAGTACCAGGCTGCAGGAGCTTCACCACAGCCTTGGAGTGGACCAGAGACACACTCCCTCAGCCAGGGGATGGATGTTAGCTGGAGTGGTTCCTCACAAAGGACATTATGGAACTTATCACTAGTCACAAGAGCTTAAAGGCATAACACGAGTTCAAGGCTTTTGAGTCTGGGTTGGACTGACTCACTTTACTCTTGTAGCTTCTATAGGCTTCTATTCATTTTTTTGTGCGTTGTCTACTGTAGGCTCCTCTGTAATATCAGTAGATGAAACCAGTGGATTGCAAAAGTTGCCATCGACTGAACAGTCCACAGCTGTTTGTGCAACAGTATGTGAACAATTTCTTCTTTATCCCCACGCATGGCCTCTGCGTATTTCACTGTGTGTCCTTATATATCTCTCTCAGGACTGCAACGTGAGAGAGAGAGACAGAGAGAGAGAGGAAGAGAGAGAGCAGCACTAAATCTAACACTAACGAGCATGGCTGTTACCCGTAACTAAGATTATGGGCTAATGAGATTGACTGTTAAATAAATCCACATGGACATGAAGGCATCTGTCAACCACCTCCTTGCAATCAAAACCAAACTTTATGGGGGTATACCTGTAAGTGGTGGATTAATCCACATCCCAAGAAATTGGAGACTTAATGGTGTAAAGGAATTCACATCATAGCTTTTAGTTGAGGTTTGCAACTTGAATGAAAATATGGAGCTTAGACCTGTATTGGCCTGTATCTTTGGAAAGCTTATCTGAGCCTTGTTGAAAGATCCTTCACAATGGGTGAAGCTGCTCTAGGCCAAGGTAAATGTGTAGGACACACAGGGTATCTGGCACAAGATGTGACCCTCACACAGTCTTCAGCACTGCTAAACAAGCTGTCTGACTTTACAGCCAACAAAAATCTCTCCCAGGCTTCTTCACAAATCCACCATGACTCTGCTTGAGTCAATTCCAACCAAGGTTCGTGCCAATCTGTTCTATGGTGAGTTGTCCAACAGCTGTATTGTTTGGAAGATAGTGGACAGGGTCTACAGTAAATTCTGGTTGAATTATGACAGCAAGTTATAATAATATGTTGAATTACTTTTTTAAGAACAAATAGATAAGATGAATGGATTTACTCCTTCCTTCCTTTTCATAGGTTGCATATTGTCTTGTGTGCCTGTCTATAGTTTTCTTCGCCTTTCAGTTGAGAGACTTTCTCAATGTCTAGAAGTCTGACCCATTTACGTTTTTATGTTTTCTTTTTCTGTTCAGTCAAAAGACATTTTCAATGTCTGAAAGTATGACCCATTTACCCAAAATTTTCCCACTGCCTTGGGTCGATACTCTTCCCAAGGCATAACATTGTCATACCTACAACATACAGGAGCTACATCAATAGTATTAACTGAGGGTCCAACAATGACCTCCTCCTTGGTCTTAAGCCACTTTCTAAATTGGCCAACTAAGTAGACTTAATTTATGTTCAACGGGTCATTCCCCCATCTTCTGTAATACTGCCTGTGTCCACTTTGTTCCAAGAACTAATTCCAATATCAAGGCAAATATTTACTGCAGGCATTTCCTCTACTCCACCCGTAAGATAAGTGCAATATCATCAAACTTTGTCCATACAATTCATGAACTTTCCACATGAAGGTTTGTAAACACATAAACTGCACACAAGCAAAGACTCAACCAAAGAGATGTCATTATAAGAAGACATTATAGGAACTGAATTACTTTCACAGAAAAAAATAATTATTGTAAATAAAATATAAATGCAGCTAATTTCTCTCTCTCAATATATCAGTTCAATGTGTTGCTGCAATTGTAATTTCACTAGTAATTGACCCCAGTACTGGCTGCGCACCAACACTTCCAGACACTGGAAACACTAAACACTTTGATTCTGAACAAAACGCATCACCTTTCATTTGAAGGTACACGCTTGCCTTTATTAAGAGACAGAGAAACTTCTGTTACCCCGAGGAAATGCCTCCTCCTACATCCCACACGGAGCAGACTCAGGATCTCTCACACACAAGACGGGGTGTAGATGTGAAACTTAGATGTCAGATTATTATTTACAGTTCATGCTCTGCTTAAAATACATCATTCCATTTCCTCCCTTTACCAGTTCCCGTACAACAAAAACAAGAACATTTAAAGTTTAAGACTTCTTTCTTTCATCTATTCAAATATAGATTTTCGATATTTTTTTAAATAGCATTCCATACAATGTAGCACTTTAGAACACGGTGGTGCCACAAACTCTTCCTGAATTTCTCAGAGGTGGACTAGATAAAAGTTAGTAATAGTAGAACAAACACACAAACATACTGTCTAAAGAGGCAAAGTGTTGTATGCACACACAGAGATACACACTCAGGTATATACACACACACACTTACCTGGCAGCTGGCTCCCGATCCAGAGCAGCAGGAAGCAGCAGTACTCCATGTGTCAGGATGTGTGTGTGTATGTGTGTGTGTGTGTGTGTGTGTTGGGTGGGCTGAGGCAGACAGACCCAGCAGCGTGCGCTGTTAAAGATCCAGCTCTGATTGACTCCACTCCCAGTCCAAACTCTCACTATATCTGGGCAAAGTAGGAGGGGACTGTTCCAGTAGAGAAAGGAGGTTCACATAGAGACAGCAGATGACAGTCTACTCTCACTCACTAACTCATCCTCTGTACTCTGCAATGTAGACAGTGACGTATACAGAGGAAACACAATGGAAACACACTAGTGTACACTAAATGTGCTAATCTTAAATTGCTTTTCCACCCCAGCCCTGTACATAATGCCAAAACATTAAGTATATAATCACAGTACTGTAATGTATTTCACTTATTGTACTATTCGTTTTTACTGTAGCTACACACAATCAGCAGACATACAAGATATATTTTGTAAAGCAAAAGGTTTGTGAGTGCCTTGATTTCCTATGTGCAGAGTGCAACTATCAAGTCAATTACATTTACATTGATTCTCAATAGGGTTGCTAACACTCAACAAGCTAATGTTTTCTTTTATACATTAATCCCTGTTGCTACTTAGCCACATCTCTTAAAAGAAACTTATTTCTTGTAGCGCTGAAGCTGAGTGGTTAACACACATGGTATCATCATGTGGTGACCACACACTAACCAGTGTATTCATATGAAATGCAAATGTAGTTTTTTTTTGTTACCTCCTACCATGCTAGTTCAAACATCCATTCCCTAACTCTGATGATCTGCCTTAACGAGACTTTGCGATTGGTTCAGTAATGAATGTATCGTTAAGAGGAAATAATTAGCATATATATATAATTGATCAACATAATACAGAGAAGAGCATGGCACAAATAAGATCCATTACAAAAGAGCAATGCAAAAAGTATTTTGGGGAACTTTTATTCACGAAATGATACACTAATACATGAGCGTGAGCTATTCCTTTTTTTTACTCCGTCATGATGAGTTTCACAGGCACATCAGCTTCTCTGAAAGTCAGGTTCCAATGTACTCCTCAGACCCTGGTCCCTCAGCCACGGTCTGGCTGACTGAGCGAGAGGACTGGCCACCATAGCAAAGCTGTCAGTGAAAGAAATGTAAAAAAAAAACTATTAAAGGCTTGGGTTCATTAAAAGATGCTTAAAAGCTCATTGGCTTTGCTCTCTCATCAGCCCTTAGTACTCATAACGGCTTGCCTCCTTATGCCTTCTTTCTGGAATTGGGAGGGAATTTAATTTTAACTACTGCTGGTTTCCACTGTATGTGCACGCATTGTTGACATGTGAATCAACAGAATTGCCTAATAATACACTGACTTCCGCAATACCATGACGTATGAGTTTACAAATCTGCTGTTTAAATATATTCCAGCATGCGGACATTTGATGCTTAGGGACTTCATCCAATACATCTGATGCTTAGGGCCAAGTTCATCCAATACATCTGAACAGAAACTGTGATTTAGTCAAGTTTTGCTTTAGAGTGTCCCTGCCAAATGTTCCATATTCACAAAGCTATGAGTATTATACATTTAGATGGAGAGAAATATATAGCATATTCAAATGTTAAATAGATACAGGAATGACATGTTCTGGTTTTATAACAACAAATTGTGTTTTAGAGAGTAGTTAACTTAATGAATCATTTGCTAAGACATTCATGGAGAGCAACACTAATGACTTCACCAGCTCAGCTGAGGAACGCATTTCAAGATGCTGACTTCCCCAAGCAGACCAACTAACCTACTTTAAGGGGAGGAACCATAAAATCAGCATGTGAAGTCCAGTGTCCCTCGGAACAAAATATTCACAAATTGGAAAGACAACAATGGGGGTTGGTTACCGTTACAACACAGCATAAAGTAAGTGGCCTCCATAATTGTTGTCGCTACAAACTCAGAACTGAAGAGTCTTCACTGTCAGTGTAGAAGACAACATCGCAAGACAAACAATAAATCATAATGTTAAACCTAGGGGGGGGGGGGTTCTTACCCACAATTCTGCTCTGCTAACCAAAATTGCTATGTAGATATGCAAGTTACTTTTAGGAAAGGGGAATACAAAAATATATATATCAGGGGGGAGCTTACAGTGGTGTGACAAGTTAACTTGTTCACTACCTCTTGAGTATAAAGGCAAAGAATCCAGAAGGTTAGGGTTATGTATAAATGTATCATTCTTGTCCTTACAGTTTACAAGTAATGGATGCAACACTTCACCTTCTTGGTGGCGGCTTGACACCAAACAGCAACTGCAAGTAATTACCTCAATCACAACTGTATTATCTTCTGGTGTGGTATGTAGTTGTCCAGGGTGGGGAAAGCAGCCGCACGTCTTCTGGGATAAGAAGAAAAGCAACTAAAGCTGGCAAATCCCAGTCACACTATCCATTACAGGTCATAATGTCGTCAAGTTTGGGGCCTCAACTGCTGGAGCTAGTGAGAGTCCTGAGGAAGGGCTAAAAGCATGTGCAAGATCATGCGTGTGACTGGACTGAAAGGGCAACCTGAAATGTACTGCATATTTCAATTAACAATGTCATGGACACTGCCAATTTAACACTGGTGTTTTGGCCCCATAGTCTGAGGTCAATATCTTGAGGTTTGTTTCACTTATCCATAATGTTTGCCACAGGGTAGGTGGAGCTTGTTTTCCTTTCTGCTGTTTTGAGAGGAGGTATTGGAAGAATTATCTACAAATATATATATATTTTGTAATAAATGTGCCAGTTTCTAAATACCAATTACATTTTCTTGTCATTATGGGGTATTTAATGTAAATGTATGATGGAAAATGTTATTAGAGTAAGGCTGTGATGTAACATAATTTCAAAACATTTAAGGGTCTCAATACTTTCCAAATAAAACAGGGTAACACAGTATAAGTGGATGTTCAGATAAAAATAGAGCAACACAGTCAAAGACACTGAGGAATTGGGGGGAAACAACTGTAACTGGCACCAATGCAGTTTTTTTTCTGTCCATGCTCCTATTTTGTATTTACTGTAGCTTCTGAAAATTTTGACATTGAATATAAATTCATTAATCTCTGAGGACCTTTCTCAGCATTTTTTTTATTTGACGTATAAAACATGGACTTTCCAATAATCACTGAGGGGTCCTGCATGGAGGTCCAATGTAATGAAAGACTCAAAGAGGGAAAGAATTGTCATAGGGGCAATAAAAAAGAAGCAAAGCAATATCAGCAAGACTTCACAGCAAGAATACTCTGCCAAGATACAAGACTGCCCTTCCTCATCTTTATGCAAACTCACTGTTCAGCTCTGTTTAGTTTGTATGTACATTTAATGTGGTCTCTCACAACAACAAAAGGCATATGTTAATTGATACAATATTGAAAGTGGTAACCCGCGTATCAAGCACTAATCCAAAAACTTGCTATATAGTGAAAAGGGCCTTTTAAAATTATTAGAGAGAAGGGAAGACATTTCCAAGTCTGAGTTTGTGAGTCACTCTAACTTTTCCAGATATCTGGCAGTAGTTCTTGAAGACTAAATGTGCCAGTAGCAATACAGGAAGATCTGTGGAAACTGAAGTCACACGCCACTAAATGGACAATGGAATTCAATTCGTACCGCACAAGGCTTGCAGATTCTGAATTCCTCTTTCAGCAGGTAAGACACTGAACACCTCAAACTTTAAAATGACTTCCACCTACAGGGTGATTAGTTTTCACGGTCAAATCATTGTTGACCTTCAATTCTACAATACAAACACATATATTGTATCGTCAGAAAAAAATGTTTGTAACCTTCAAATTTTAACTAATCCCTGCAATCTGCAAACCTGAACGCTCGCTGCATCTCTGAGTTAGAAGCTTCCTTTCCAAACTCCCACATACGGTCAATGATGTGCAACACATCTCACATTCCTTGCTTCAGCCAACCAATTCATAATACAATCCTGTTAGGTCATAGTTAGAGTCCTGCGGTCGAAAGTCAACTTCTGCCTCCATTATGTCTTCATCTTCTGGAAACACAGACTCCCATTTCAATGAGCTTGCTTCAGCATTCATTTGAAGGCAGATGGAAAACATGTATGTGGAGATTTTTTCTTTTCTTCTGGCTCTAGATGGAAAACCACAGTTTCTGCATGCATGATTTTGTTATGCAAGTCAGCTCATGCTGATTTACGTTTTGGTAGATGTCTCAAACACCAAGCAAAGTACTAGATAAGGCCATAAGTAGGTAATGCAATAGATCTTTGATGGATAATTTCTAAAGGAAAGCTTGTGCTTGTGCTATTTTTGGTTGTTATTGGCTTGGTAGGTTGCTTGGGAGTTAATGGACCTTTTGTTTTTCTTCAATCTGGTCGTTCTTGAGAGAATATTTACAAGTTACTGAAAAAAGGTGTCTCTTTAAGTGGATTATGTTTTCTTTAGGTGTCTGTACAGTGTTGTGAACCAACACAACACTGTACAGTGCACTACTGCTTTGTCGTTAAATGTCATATCGTGAACAAATTGTATGGTAGTATGTAAATTGCAAAGATTGGAGACATTACAACATAGTTTCAAATTTTGTTCTCAATTTTAAGATAATGTGTTCAGGAATCACGCACATGTTTAAATGCTGACAGGTGCATTATTATCATATTGCAAGGTGTCTTCATATAATACTGTTGTATAAGAAGCATACATTTTGTGAGGGTAGCATTCCCATACCATTTACTGAAGTTTGAGAAAAGATTGTTAAATAAGATTGATAGTGATTGTCCTTCGGAAACTATGATGATATCTATGTTACGTAAAGTCTTGTTTGGGTGATATCATGACATAAGGGTGGATGATAAAAAAGGTAGATAATGACCCTTTGTAACTTTGTAATGACTTTCTTGATTTCCAAACCTCAGCTATGGCAAATACGTCAGTCAGCAAGTAAAAATAATCACATAATTAACGTCGCAGACTTGGACAAAAAATCGAATGACTCGTTTTCCTGATTCCCCCAAAATAAGCATAAATTGGAAAGAACACACTGTCACCTTCACAGAAATGAGTTGAAATATTACTGACTGGTGCCTCACTTTCATTCTGCCAAACAGCTGTTTTCCAGTAATGCACTTGTTTAACTGGAAATACCTATTCAGTCTTCCTTACTTTCCTATGGTTCATACTGTTCAGTAACTTAGAAATAAGGCCTAATTCCATTGGTCAATTCTGGAAGTGCTGAGGGTCCTTGCATGCTCAGTGTCTTTCGTCTGTCAGTAGTAGCTGAATACACCCCTCGTGGTCCCTGACAGCCAAAACATTGATCCAGTTCACTATTTAGGAGCTTTGGTCCTTTGGTCCTTTAATGCTTTCTGCTGAAAGTGCATGTCAATGTATATTCTGTACACTACAATGTGTATACGTCATGTTGAGTTACTTCCTGGTCTGATTTCTGGAATTATTTTCGTGTTTGAAATGTGGTAGAGCCAACCATTCAAGTGCATCAATAACCAGATACCTACATCAATGTTAAATCCTTCACTTTAAAACACATCATGTCATCTACGGTAATCACTTGTATACATTGGCTTGCGTCAGGAAAGATACTTTTTAATTTGTGTCAAAAAGCTTAAAACCTTTCCTCCTTTCTCATCTGCATCGACAATTGGATGCACCCCACAATTCATTCTAGTGAGCTAAAATGAACACCGGCTGTATGTGGCATCATACATTTAACACAAGAGTTTGTAGACAGAGAGACCTTGAGTGGTCATCCCTTATTCGGCTTTAGTCAGCTGGTTTTGATAAAAGCCACCCTGAATCCTCATTCTGTGGGGAGGGAATCCTAAATCATTATCTCTACATTTCAAACATATGAAAGACTAAAGTCAGAGCTAGCTAAGCACACTGCTCCTGTGCTGCGGAAAATACAAAAAGGTGAGCCTTGGTCTTCAACCAGTATTCAGGTGAACAGAGAAGGAATAAAGAATGGGAACAGAAAACAGAATGAAATGAGAACAGTCACCATATTGAAATGATTCACAGAAGCTTTACCAAATCCGTTTGTCCGTCTTGAAGATTACATTCTGTACTAAAGGAGCTCTCAATGGTTTGATGGTTGTGAAAGGTCTATGACAGTACACTGACCCTTGACATTTCAAGCTTCCCGAATGGAAGAAAGGTTTCTGCAATCATTTGCTTTTGCAGCATTATCGGTTGCCAATATAAAGGTTCCATTCAGGTTGCAGAGCATTCCAGTTCTTTTATGTAGCACTAGAGCCTTAGCCTGTTAGTGTTAAGCCCAGAAGTAAGAGGCCTTGGGGAGGCCCGTGAGCTGTGTAAGCAGGGCAAAAGCCACCCTAATTTAAGAAAGAACACCAGACTCAGAACCTTATTTAACACTAGGCTCCCACTCTCCCTTTGAGGTGAAGCGATAGACAGCCCACACAGAGACTTTTCCATACTCTTTTGACTTTTCAGAATTGACAGAGAACATATGCAAGATGGACGCCTTGGATGGTTGATGCTTGAGGGGTAATGATTTATCAGGGTGAAAGGAGCTAATCTAGGATTTTGTCTTAATGTCCTGATTTGATTTAAATATAGCTGGAACCCATGGTTTCCTTTACTTAAACTCTATGCATAAAAAAAAATCTGTTTTCATGTCTTTAACTGCTGCCACATGTGCCTGTGTGCTGTCATTTACTGCATGTGGATTGTTTTCCAGACTCTGACTGTGTGCATGTGTGTGTGTTTGTATCTGTGTTTGATGTGTGACTGTGTGTTTCTGTCTGTCTTTCTGTCTGTCAGTCTGTCTCTATCATAATTCTTCTCAGGATCTGTCTTCTCTGTGCAGCTGTCGGGTATTCTCTGACAGACCACAATGACCATGAATAACCTCACCTGTCCTTATATCATTGGAGATGATATCACAACTCACAAATCAAATTTCCAAGGCTTTATTGGGGTACAAAAAACTGTGACAAGGTCACCAAAAGTCATGACTTGTGGAGGGGGGGATGCCATGTGTGGAATGGTACTGTGCACTAAATGTTTCACTATGGAGCTCATCTAACCTGTCTGGGTCATGAAGAACAGTCTCACAGGGGGCTGTTTCCTAGGGAAGGCAATCATAAATCAGCTTTGCTTGTGACAGGCAGGTGAAATAATAAGACTGCAGAGATATGTTGCTGGTAGGAAAAGGTGGCAATGGGGAAACAGTTCTGATAGTTAGAGTCAGAGAAAGAGAGAGATAAAGAGATAGAGGATACTGGACGAATGCTTTCCTGAGTTGAGCAACATTTGTAATTCTCTACTAAACTATTCTTTGTCTGTCTTACCCATATAAAACACGTACACACAAACACACATTGGAAAATCAAGCCAGTCCTGCAGTGAAAAAACATTATGAAACCCACTCCCCTCATAAGCCCACATCCATTTCTCCTCGGCCTCAGCTCAGACTAGCCCCCCTCCCGACTCCCCTCTTCCCCTGCCGATAGAGGAAGCGGTTTGTGTGCAGACTGTGGCTGACTGGAACATTGTGCCGGGTGCATGGGAAGCGGTAATTTGAGCCGTGGCATATTAAAAGTTCCACTTGAGTAACGGTTTCTGTGAGGAGGGATCTTGCGGTGGTCCGGTGTCGGAAGAACTGATGGGAAGCCTATCGAGAGAGTGAGAGTGAAAAAGACAGTGATAGAAAGAGAGCAGCGTGAAGCGTGTGTTAACTCTATTAAGTAAGGTAGGAGAGTAGGACACCACCTGTGTGTGGGTGGGTTGCACTGCACTAGTAGTATAGTACAATACTATAATAGTATTAAAACGTTGAGTAATTTTATTATAATAATGAATGAAAACTGCATATCATCTGCAAAAAGTTCCCATCCCACATAGTTATATTTCCAAGATGGTAAAATGTAGGTAATGTACTTATAATATACTCCAATGTATAACATTTGATCCAATTTTACAGTTAGTCAATAAACATTAAACAATGCTTAGACTTCTCCATACATACCATCAGACCATAGTGTCACGCTTTGATTCACAGAGCATCAAACCATGCCAATTAACCACTCTAAAAGATGCAGTCCCGTCCTTCTTTGCAGTCATCTGGCATCATTGTTCTAAAAAGCAAGTGAAAATCCCTCGGTTATCAGTCCAGTCTGAACTTCAAATGTCTCCTTATCAGCCTGGGTCCTGTCTTATCATTTTTAATGAGAACAGTCTGTAAAGAGCACTCAAGCCAAGAGTAATTTCTCTGACCTCAGTAAAAGGGCATCCAGCATAAACTAGATTAAATATAAATAAATATAATGGTCACTCTTTGATGTCTACAGTTTGTTACACATATGCAAAAAAAGTTGAGAAGGACAATTGTGAGTGAGGAACAATAGGGTAAAATTTGCAGTGGCCTCTTAAATTTTACCCTTCTGTTCCTTACTCAAAATTGAGTTACTGTTGATAAAACTGCATTAAATATCTCAGAGAATTAAAACCCTGGGATAAAACTATCTGACAAAGTAGGTATAAATATTAGGTTTGATGTTATAACACATGCAATAACTAAAGATGTTACATAGTGTTTTCTAAATGTGTGATTTGTTTGATTGCATTTGCATTCATAAACAATCTGTTTATTAATCTTATCTTTGACAGTAATTAATCTTTGGAGTTCATGTAGAACTGATCTGTAACCCTTTGACTCTCCTTGCACATTCAGAGGTGAAACTGATCAAGTGCAAAAATCAATCTCCAATCATAGCATAGCCGAAGCTTTGAAACATTATTTGTTCCAATAGGTTGAGTAATGGCATTTAGACAATGTACAATTTGTAGAGACCTCTTTTAGTTCATAAGCATAAAAATCCCAACAAACAAAGCCATGATTGTAAATAGCTGTAAAGAGGTCAAATTCAACACTAACAACTTGTCATCTTGTATGTAAAACCACAAGAGGGCAGCATACCATAACACACATCTTGGCATTCTTAATGCAGTAAGTATTTCTGAGGTGAGAAAAGTGCATTTAAACATGGTTTCACTATGTTTGGGGAGAATAGACAAAATCACATTAGACAATGTGGCATGGCAAAAAATCACATCAAGGTCAGGTTTATTCTGTTGAAAGGCAACTATTTTGAAAATGTATTAAATAAAAGGGTCACACATTACAAATGTTTATTTTAATTTTTTGGGGGGGTCACACATTCTGACGGCCTCTGTGGTACTGGTTCTGTGATGGCTCCAAATCAGAAAATATGGTTCCAGATTAGTGTGAAGGGATGACATAACTACCCCAAACCATCATTTGAAGATTTAACTCCTTTGGGAAGCAGTTACGGTGAAAAGAGACAACATTTTTTACAAATTGTATCAGTGTCCATGACAACTCAATTTTCTATATTATTCCCCACTTTAGAATATTTGATATTATTCCCCACTATCTGACATCAGAGAGGAAAAACAAACATTGCAGGTATTCTGTCTGTACTATGAAGAAACCTTTATATTCCCTTGTTGACCTGCCTGAATTAAAATGTGTCTATTTACATCAACTAGATGACTGTGACCTCAATAGAGGAGACTAATCAGCTGATCTATCAAATTACCAATCAGGGTTTTTGTATCAACTAATTAAATGTTTGTACAGGGTTGAATTCCAAGGGGTCACACTCTGCAATGCTGTGTGTACAGTACACAATCTCATGTACTACATCACCAAATCAACAAATTGACCTCTAGCTTCTTTAAAACTGCCTTAGCTTGACATTTGCTTGACTATTTCAGAGTATAGCATTTAGATTCCAGTGGACAGTCAAATGGGCTGAACCTCCGTGGTTAGATGACCAAGACATCATTGTGATCTCTCATGAGATACTGTTGTCCTTTGGCAATTTGCGACTTTAGGAAATGCCATTGTTCCAAAGAGGAAATGCTGGTCAAGGATTTGACACTTGTCCCTGAGTGAGACGTCCTGTTTAAATATTATTGCCTGTGATGGGGTCACATTGAAACAATAGCTGGGTACAGAAATTACATACAGACACACAGCTAAATGATGGTTATTGAGATTGAATTATGGCATGTTTATGGCATTTATTAATGTGATGATTTTGGATTAAAGTGGTCTGTAGCTGTGTTCCTTTAGGATCCAAACAGTGACTGTATGTGTCTACCTGTCTGTGCCCCCATCTCTCTCTTTATCTCTCTATCTTTGTATATCCACCTCTCTCTATCTTATTAACACACACACAGACTCACAAAAACACATGAGCCGACTTGTAGCCCCATGGCACACACAGACTGGGCACCAGACTGCGACACTGTGCCCAACTGCCACCATCCCTCCCTCCCTCCCTCCCCTCCCTCCCTCCCTCCCTCCCTCCCTCCCCCTCCTTCCCTCCCTCCCTCCCTCCCTCCCTCCCTCCCTCGCTTTTCTGTCTGCAGTCCTCCCCTGTCCTACACAGAAGCGCTATCCCTCCATTACTCCGCCCAGCCCTGCCTGTGCATCAATAAGCTCTATAAGCCCCGCCAGTAATCAGATTGACAGAGAGAGACAGGATGAGGGTAGGGGAAGAGAGAAATAGAGCAGCGGAGGGACAGACTGTGTGTGTCTGCTGTGTGTGGGAGGGAGGGAGGAGGGATATCCATGCGGAGCTGTTGTAGTAACCATGCACTCCTATTACTTCACTGCAGCACTCAGCAACAGCAGCAACAGCAAGCACCAGCAGCCCCAGAAGCTAGACGCCCATGCTACTTAGTACTTAGTGAGCCAGACACAGTAGTCTGCCTGTCTCCTCTCTCTCTCTCTCTCTCTCTCTTCTCTCTCTCTCTCTCTCTCTCTCTCTCTCCTCTCTCTCTCTCCTCTCTCCTCTCTCTCCCTCTCTCTGATTCTCTCTCCGTCTCTCTCTGTCTCTCTCTCTCTCTCTCCTCTCTCTCTCTCTCTCTCCTCTCTCTCTCTCTCTCTCTCTCTCTCTCTCTGTGTCTCTCTGTGTCTCTCTGTGTCTCTCTCTCTCTTTCCCTGTGTGTGCTCAGCAGTGCTCCACTCCCCTGCTCCTCCTCTTCCCCTCTCGTCACTCCTGCGGCGTAAGCACTCTCTACTTGAAGGGGACACCGGCCTGCTCCTCACCCACTTGCCTCTGCATGACTGTCACAAAGGTGAGCACGTTTTTGATGGGGTGATGTGGTCATTATTGTGACTCATGTTGAGTTAACTGTCATGGTTGGACAGGAGATGGAGGGCAGATTCGAGTGTGTGTGTGATGTGTGTGTGCACAACTCTGTATACCGTGAGGTCGGACATTTAGTCCTGCAGTTGCAATGCAGGGCAGGATAAGATTGAGACGATAGTTTATTTGGGGCTAGTGCTACCTAGCTAGCCTGTATGGTGCAATGTACAGTACTCAAGACCATATAAAGTCAATGTGGTGGCTGTGTGCTGTGTGTGTGTGTGGAGTGTGAGAGAGAGAGAGAGAGAGAGAGAGGAGAGAGAGAGAGAGAGAGAGAGAGAGAGAGAGAGAGAGAGAGAGAGAGGAGAGAGAGAGAGAGAGAGAAGAGAGAGAAGAGAGAGAGAGAGAGAGAGAGAGAGAGAGAGAGAGAGAGAGAGAGAGAGAGAGAGAGAGAGAGAGAGAGAGAGAGAGAGCAGCACTAAATCTAACACTAAGAGAGAGAGAGAGGAGTGTGTAAGCAAAAAAGGGGGAATGGCAAATGAAGGACACAACTTTCACACTGCTGGAGGTGATAGAGTTCTCCTCTGTATGGCAGCGTGCAGCACAAACAGCCACTTGGGACAGTGGTAGCCATTGGATGTGCTTGTGTGTGTACATGCAAGTGCATACATTTCTGCAGTGACTGTTTTAATTCAGGCACTGTGGTTCACCTTGCATGTTAATCATTAAACTGTGCAGGGAAGATGGTGCATTATTTGTGAGATAGAAAGTAGGAGAAAGCAGATAGGATAAACTCAGCGATTAAATGCACTAATCCAAGGATGACCGTGCTGGGAGAGAATTAATTCCAGTATCAAAGTATTCAAAGTATTGATTCTATAATGCAATGTCTATGTGTGTTTAAGTGTTATCTGCAAATAGGCAAAAATGCATTAACGAAGAACTTGACTATTTAACACACACTTGTTTATGTTCATGTGATGTGTGTGTCTTTTTGGTGGGGCTAGAGTCAGTAACAGGTTAAATCTTCTTAATCAGTTAAAGGAACAGACAGACAGAGAGAGAGAGAGAGAGAGAGAGAGAGAGAGAGAGAGAGGGGGGGGTGGGGTGGGGGGGGGTGGGAGAGAGTAAGCAAGCGGATAGAAATAGAGAGGCTTAGAGAAATTAGCACAGCAATTCAGGACTTTGCTGAGAATTAACCTTGATCAAAATAGATCACTTACTGTAGAAAGTGGACAATTGGCTATTTACACGCACACCACGCAGAGAGAGAGAGACAGAGAGAGAAAGAGAGAGAGAGAGAGAGAGAGAGAGAGATACTTCTTCCTATGTTACAAGAGTTTTTGGATAATGACATTAGCATGAGTGGTCTCTATGGCAGTATGTATGAGTGTGTGGGTGCTGTGTGGGAAGTTGTTCTCCATGGTGAGAGTGGTGGGATGAGAGGTCAGTGTTTTCAAGGTAGCCAAGAGGCAGAGGAAGGATCAGGTCAAAGTCAAGCACTTAGACCTTTTAAAATATCAATACAATACAAACACTGCAGAGAACACTACAGATTGCTATAGGATACGTTTTGCCATGTGCGATAAATAATACAGCTGTAACTTGCTCTATTTTTCTACCAGGTACTATTTGTCTACAACCTATGTAGATGTAAGCATACTACTGAGTAAAAATACAGCAGTCCTAAAATTCTATCATTGTCATCTTAAACAACACTGAACCGATGACCGAGCTCTCTCAAAACATAGGTACTTCTATTGAAGGTTGATTGTTACATTTTATTTTATTTTTTATACTAAAAGGGGACACTTTTATAACACTTTTTACTCTTTGCAAGGGGTGCCAAATAATAATAAATAATTATAATAAATTGTATTTGTAATGCACCTTTCTTGCACTCAAAGGATTACAGTACAGCAAATGTTCTATTTTATACCAATGATTCTGGAGATGACTCTGTGAAGGGGGGAGGAAAGTTAGATATTGGTTGGAGAAAAACAGAATGAGTAGGTGGTAAAGAATGGATAGATGAGCTGAGGTGAGAACAAGGGGTTCTGTGGGTGGGGGGAGGACTGAGGCGGAGGATGTAGAAGAGAGAGGATGTAGAAGAGAGAGGGTGCATGAGAAACAGAGTAAAGGTGAAGCAATGTGTGTACGTGTGTGTGGGAGGGGGGGGTGCACTGACGGTAAGACAGTATGTTTATGGTTCTGCCTAGTGACAGAGGGTGTGTGAGTTCTGTGTGTGTGTAACCTTGGGGGATGCGGGACGAGGGCTAACATGCCGATGGAGCTAAACTGCCCAGAAGCCCATGGAGACAGCCCTTAAGTGACATGTGCGGAGTGTAAGTGTGATACTGTGTGCTGAGAAACCCTGCCATGGTCCACTTGCATGCACACAGACACATACTGTACATCAGCATACACAAAGTCAATGAATTCCTTTGCACCATCTTCCCACACAAGCACACACATGCATGCTCACATTACAATAAATGTTAAATACACACTCAGAATATTATGTTCTGTTAGGCCTTGGCAGAGTCACAATTGAAGAGGAGAGGCCAATGGACTGATGGAAAGAGAGACCAATTGTAAAGGAAGGATAGAACAAGTTCATTTCGGCAAAAGGAAGAATTTGTAGTTGACAACAGTACCATTTTATTGAAACTCAGTATTTTAGACAAAACCAAAATGACAGGTAAAGAAACACAGTTGTGCAAAACTGAGTAACAGGATCACCTGTGAGGGGTTAATGTGTGGAAAGGGCACAGTCCTCAAAATGTACTGCACCAACAGCACCTGGGGGCAGATGAGCAAGGACATGCAGGGGAACTATGATTGGAGATAAAATGATGGAAACATTTGAAAGGAAGGAAAAACTTAATAGAAAACGTTTCCAATATTTGGTCTTTCTGACCCTGCTCCTGGTGAGTATCTATGTGGTAGGTTTTTGCTCCAACCCTTGTCATAACTGACCCGGAAGGGAGGGGAGTGGAGGATGGGTGGACTAGGGGACAATGGCAGGAAGATTGGCAGATTGGTTGAGTACTGTTCCCCAGGGTACACTGCACCATGAAAGATTCATGTTTTTGTTGTGAAGTCAAGATAACCTCTCCACAGGATATAGCCTATACAGAGCTAGAAGACTTCAAGGATCAAACAGGGATGATATGGCTAGACAAGTTTTATATTTTATATCTAAACAGGTAAGCATAACAAAATAAGTCAGATATGTAATGCAGGCTAGCAAGACCAAGATGCGTAGTGCACCAAACTGTCTTCCGTACCAGAAACTACACCACACTGGTAGATGCAAATGATGTGTAAGTAGGTGGGTGGTATGTTCCTGACAGGATAGGGTATCTGTAGTACGGAATATTGGAACATTTAATTCAATAGACTTAATTTGCATACAGTTTATGGACAGGTGTGTGTAGGTGGAACAAATCCTGGGTGCACTGCAAAGTGTAACATTTAAGTGCCTTTTCTATGTGTCTGTCTGAGAATCCTGAACTAGGTCTCACACAGTAACAACCATATTCAGCTGCTATTGAAAGAACTGTAGGAGAGCCTTGCAGCTCACAGCTGATCCCGGGATTACAAATAAACGTTGAAAATTAGACGTTTTCTGGAAAAAAACAGCATTGCCCCCACATCTACAAAGGGCAATAAACTATGGGCTCTCCGTCGATTTTGGCCCTAAAATGTCCACCACCTCCCCTTCCCCCACCCCAAACCTCCCATCACTGTTTCCGACTTGGCTTCTGAATACATGTTGGGTCCATGGGAGTCACATAAAGGCACCCGAAGGAGCGCTCAGCACAGAAAACCAACCCCTTTCAGAGGTTGAGGTCATGTGGTCTAGTCTCCCAGCTGACCAGTGAACTCTGAGGTTCCGTGGGGACTGTTGCTTGGTGGGTGGTGTGAGCTGGGATGTGATGAGAGGCATGAAGCTCTGTTTGAAATTCAAAACAGAATCCAAGCTTGGATATCTTTATCAAATGAATAAGCATTCAGATGGTCTGGGCAGCCCTAAAGGCAGCCAGTAGAAATGAGACAGAGCATTTGTCAAAGATTTTGAATACCCCCTTCATTCCAATGTTTGTTTGTTGTACAGAGTAACCATGAAAATCGTTCACTTGTGGAAGGATACTTGCAGACACAGCTGCGTTCCAGGATTTGAAAGCAGGGAGGGGAGAGGGGGAAAGAGCGAGTGAGGTGTGGGGTCACTGCGCCAGAGATATCTTATTGTTCCTCCAAACACCAGTGAAACCCACCAAACCAACACTCAAGGGAGTTTGTGTAGATGGTGACAACAATTGTTTATGTCCCAGCGATTTATGGAAGGGACACACACACTCAAAGCTCTTGTGTGTTAAGTGAGGATGTGCATACAGATGCTTTCAAAGACACACACACGCAAATACATATATGCTAAATTGGCCTTGCTAATGATAGCTTTGCCCTAAACTAAACCGATATAACCCATAATAGCATTCAAGCATTGTCTTCATGAAACTTGTGCTTGCAATTGAGTGTCTGCAAACAGTACAATTTAGAAGAGATACAAATGGTGATCTGATGTGAAGCTCACACGTGGTTAGGGAAGGGCTGAAAAGGATGTTCAGAGTGTTTATAGCAAACCTTCCATAAGTTGCAATGTTTAGGTCAGCCTCAGTTACATAACAAAAAGTTATCATAAAAAATGTACGCTCACTGGAAAATGGTGTGTTAATGAACAAAGAAAACTGATTAATGATAGTGCTGTTGTGTGTGTGTACATAGGAGTGTGAACCTTTGCAACCAGCAGCTTTACCACAAACACAAACTGAATGGCGGCTGCAGCCCCACTCTTTGCTGAGGACTGCCTTCCCACCAACCATAAATCTTAATTGAGCCTGATTCAGAATACTGGCCATTTGTCAAGCTTAGTGTCTGCTTACACACACTGCAAGCACTTTATGCTGGCGGTTGAGCCACTAGCCTAGCAACCAAAGGCTACCCACCAATATCCAAGCAATGTGCAAACTGCAGAGACTGATAACCATCATGAAAGCAAATAAAGGTTTTTATTTTGCATCGTTTCTGCGATGGGAAGTAAAGTAAAGGGATAAAGAGAAAGACAAAGAGAGAAAATGAAGGAAAGAGTGAGGAAAATAGTTAAAGAGTGGTAAAGGAAAGGAAGGGAATAAAGCTAAAGAAATGCATTCACTGCGGGATAACATTCAGATCAGATGAGCTCATGGCTTGTCTGAAAGCTACCTCATTCTTTCTCTGTGTGTGTGTGTGTGTGTGTGTGTGTGTGTGTGTGTGTGTGTGTGTATGTGTGTGTGTGTGTGTGTGTGTGTGTGTGCTGGCACGCTTGTGTGGGAGAGAAAGAGAATGTGAAAGAGACTGTCCAGACAGATTTTATATTCTGTTGTAAAAATCTGTTCAGCACAGTATATTTCAATATTCCACCACAGAGTAGGCTTTTTCCCATATGAATGTGTGAGGTTACACTTCTGCATCATATATTTGTTTACTAATAAATTGAGCAGGAATGGTGCCCACCAAAATTATTCCAATTGAGCTAAATGGACAATAAAAAGTTTCAAACATAAAGGGAAGCACTTCTCTCTTTTTCAAAAGATTGCAGTTCTTTGTGATCATTTTGTAATGCCCAATGGAACCTGCTTTGGGAAAAAGGGAGTGTGTCATTTATAAATATCCCTGTGTGGAAAAGAAGTACTGAGGAGAAAGTGGCAGCTTTACGACCATCCCATTTCCCATCCAGCTGAGATTCCAGGCTCATCCTGGGATGAGGAGTGAGCGTGTGTATGTGTGTGTGTTTGTGTCTGTATCTGTGTCTGTATCTGTCCAACACTGTCTCTACAGACCACCAATAAGCATCTACAGTACAGTGTTGCGCTGTTTGCTTGTGTCTCCTCAGGTGGTTCCCTCACTCTCTTCTACATCTCTTTTTTTATCCCCACATTGTGTGATTTGCTTTTCTTTCTTGCATCCCACTCTATCTCCTTACTCTTTTATCTCTCCGTCCATCTCTGTCTCACGGGTCCGTAACAGTCTCCATCCTTCCCTTTCATGTCTTTGTTTGTCACTGTCTTTAACTCAGCCTTTTCTCAGTCCTTCATAATCTGTCTCTGTATCTCTAATCCTCTACAATTCAATCAATTTCATTCTCTCTCTTTCTCTTTACCTTGGTTCCTTATTTCTCTCACTCCATGGATCCTAAAGCTCCAGTCAATCATCATTATAAATCCAGTGATCGAGGATGCCCTCTACCAGGGCGGTTCCACTAAGTTACAAATGGAAGACTGTAGTCTATGGACCACTATTGAGTAGATTTAGGATGTGGCTTGTTTTGAGATATCAGCCACTTTATGAAGATGATTTACTTGAAAGCATGTCACAGATGAGCAGGTAAATACACAACCTTACATTGCCCTGTCATATAAACATACAATATCAAGCTGCCTTTTGAAATGTGCCATATTTCACAAGTTATCGTAGAGGACTTGCCAAAACACTTGGAGCTTGATGGAAAATAATGAGCTGCGTTTGTTAGCATCTTCCAAAAAGTATCTACTGCAGCCAGGCAAAAGCTCTGATTTTATTACAACCAGAACTGTTGTTTCAGTATCTAACTTTGGTATCTTCACTATTGCTGATGATGACATCCAAATGGAAAAAATGAGAGTAAGCATCTGCTAAACTCATCTGGATGGTTTATATACCCTTTTTGGGGGGGAATCTTTTTCCACCTTCATTTATTGATTGGAATCTGGTGGAATGACACAATTCCCAGTTCCGGGATATATTCTGAGAGTGATACATCTGAAAGCTGTTCTCTGGGAAAATGCTAAATCTTGCATTAAGTGAGGAATAAAGCCAACTGGACTCTTTATGAAAGAGATGGAGGAAGACAGATTCAGGCTTTTATTGAGGCCATTATTTAGAGCTTTGATTCACGGGTTCTTTGTTATTCAACCAGGTTGGCTCCCCAATTGTTTTGTAAGGTTTACTGGTCATGGGATCGATTGTGTTACTGCAGTCCAGTATTGTGCAGTTTTTGAAACCGGCTATTTGGTAACTGGGGCTGGAGATGAGCGTGCGCTGTAGAGAAAGCGGTGAGGAGTGGGTTGTCTACAGAGAGAGTGATACATAACAGCCACATCTCCCATCCATCGAGGAAGACACAGGGGATCATAGTCTGCAGTGAAAATGGTTATCATCTTCAAACATTCATTGTCAGATTGTGTTTAAATAATGAAAGCGTTTTACTTGAAGAAATGCAACACAATACCACAGCACTTGGACAATGTTTGGACGCATTCATTTTGTGGTAATGGGATGTGAAAGACATACGTGGAATATGTTGTATCCTACCCCCCTTTTCTCATTAATGACATTATATTACTTTCGTATTCCAAAGGCTTCCTATTAATTTCTGCCATCTGGCTTCCCAACACTATGCCTAGCGTGACACAGTCGCGATGCCTGTCACAAAACATGGCGCAAAGACAGTAGAAGGCAAAAAAAGGTGAAAAGAGTATACATAATCATGCCTTATTTACATATGAATGGCCCAGCTTCTGGAGTAAACAACAGTATTTCCTCTGCTTTGACTGAAAATAAATTTTCAATCCAAGTACTTTTTCTCATATGCCAAAAAGATTAAAAAGATTATTCATTTATGTTATCTGTGTAATTTGATATGAAGATTAAGAGAAATTGCAAACAAAGCCCCAGCGTTTGGGCAAACACTTTGGATGGGTGTATGATGGTTATGTGAGGACACAAGCATTTTTACTGTTGTATACTTTATGCAAAGAGAAGTACAGAGTTTCACTGAGTGAGGACAGCCAGGAGCTGCCAGCTAAGAGGCAGCTGGGACTGCATTCCAGCTCAGTGCTTCTTGTCCCTGGGAGCAGCAAGTTAGAGGTTTCATTGGGTGTGCATCTGTGCCGGGTAACTTAATTACTTAAGGGGAGAGGGATGGAGAGGAGAGGGTAAAATAGGCAATATAGATGATGGATATTGAGTAATAGGCTAGGATGATATACGATGATATATAGATTTATGAAGATTTGAAAAGAGAAATGTAGAGCTAGAGAAGAGGACAGATTGAGAGAGAGAATGAAAGGAAGATGGAGGTATGGAGACCACCAGATTCTCACATACAATGCATAGTCCCAGTTAGTAACTTTTTCTCCCTCCCCTGAAGAACAAGTAGATAAGAAAGGACATGTGTCATGAAACCAACCCCTACAAGTAATCACTAGTTGACACTGTACACTGGGTTTTCAAACTTCACACAAGACGATTTTCCCCCTGTGGGACCAGTTCCATCTTTGTCACTTTAAATATGTGGTGTTCCCTAGGGAAAAATGTTAGGGGCCAGGAGTTTGTAGATTGGCAGCAGTACTGTAGGGTGAAAACAGATGTTTTGAACCGATTCAGATTTGTCAGTGTGTTAATGTGGATGGCATTCTATGGATTTTCATTTTAAACTGAAAGTTGAGGTGAAATAGTTATTAAATCTGATTGTTGATGCAAAATGTTACCTTTGCAGAAGATCATTGAGAGTAAACTATTTTTTATAGCTAGTATTGGGTGGAGATTTCTGGGTGGAAAGCCATTTTTTATGTTACCAAGTTATCTAACTTATTCCACCATCTTGGGAACATGTGTTGGCCCAAATATTCAAAATTCATCCAGATTAGTTTTATCACTTTTAAAACTTAACATAGGATTCGACCTGTCTGCTTGCCAGACCTACGCTGTCAAGCCCTGAGGTCTGGACAGACTGCTAGCCAGGTGCTACTTTGCTGACACAGATCCCTGTTTTTTTGTGTGTCTACATCCTGCCTGCCTCTTGTCAACTAAGGTAGGACAATACACAAGTAATCCTACTGACAAAGAGAGACAGAGCTGGGAACCTGAACTTGACGAATAAGGGTATGATTTCACCCCGTCAGGGGAAAAAAATATTTTGGGGTTGCGGTTGGGGGAAATGCTGAGGGAAGGAGCTTAGCGGTTGCACAAAAGCACTTTGTCATACTGTACACATACTCAGTAAACTAATTGTCTGTTGGTAACCTGCACGTTGTGACCATTCAAGGTCACAATTTGTAATGAGCCCAACAATGGGCTAGTATCAATCCTCATTTGCCCATATAACATGCCTGCTGCATTTAAGTCTGTTTAAAGACAGTCATGCTGAGACAGAAATGAATAAGAACACATATAGCCAATAAACATAAAGTTTATTCACTCTAATAATATTTATTCAATACATAATTAATGAATGAATTGGCTGTCTGCTATCTGCTACTCTGCTAGTGTATTTACTACGTAGGAACAGCAGTCTCACCAGAGTCATGTATGGAAGAAAAATAGAAACTAGTACCTACATTAGTTTAACACCCAGTTATGTGTGCAGCTGTTGGACCTCTTTAAGGCAAAACAATTCATGCAGGAGGTGGTATAAATAAAAATTTTCAATCACCATGGTAGCTTAGTTGGATTGTGATCTGGATGCAATCTCCTAACTGAGGCGAACAAGAAAACATGATACCATGCATACACAAACAGTAGATGCTGCCATTGATCCACATTACTTCCACTTTAGCCTCACTCTCTAGACCTTCAGCCTGATTAGACACCCCTTAAACTTTTTGCTTTCTAAGAAAATGGTTAAGGTTCGTTTAATGCAAATCTCAGTACCTGATGCGATAACTCCCCTACTAGCGTGTAAGCCAACACAGCTCAGGAAACACCTTGTGTATCGAGGATATTCTAAATACTGCAAAGACAAAGGTCAAATGGGAGAGTAGTCCACAGTGAATTTCAATGAATGTCCTAAACTTAAACATTCCTACCTCAAGAGAGTAGTAAGGAAAAAACAGATATTTGACCTTGAAATTATAGGACTCTGTATATTTGTGAAATACAATGGCATTCAATCAATAAAGAAGATCAATTTAACAGCCTGGAAACATGTTCATAATGAGTGACCCACAATAAACCAACCACACTATGTAGCTAATCATGGTTGCTGATAATTTTCCATTTACTTTGACTGGGAAAATGTATGTTGATAACAACGTCTTGCAAAATGTTAATATAGTGCACCCAGTCACATTCTCAATATTATCTCAATGTGTCACCACATACCACCCAAACATTGTTTGAAATAACCCTGAAGGTGCTTGCCAAATGAACACACAAAGAGCTAGTATTAGCATACTAACCATGTGGTTTGTTTTGGGTAAAGAATGCTCGCCTGACCGACTGAGGTCATTTAAAATAGGTCAAATTCATGGTGCACCAATCTTTACATGCCCTGTGTCAGTTCAAATGAGGCATTACAAGTATACAATACGAGGAGGGGACAGCTGTTCATGGATTTTTGGCGCACAATGATGACATGCGTGAGTGTGCATGGACGCATGTGTGTTTGTGATAAACCTCCCATCCCCATAATAAAGCAGCTTCTCAGCAGTTTAACTCAGACTGACAACACTTAGGAAATACATCCGCTCTGTCGCTCTACCAAGCTGGTAAGAAACCACCTTAAGCATTTGCTGCTGTGTGTTGGAACCTTACCTTAGTTGGAAAACCTATTAAGAGTCTCTTTTTCACACCCCCTATAATTAACTAAACAGTAACATCTGGAGTTCAAGACGTACTAGCTCTGTTGTTAAAAAACAAGCGATTGTCCACCTAGTTGGTAGCTGGTAGTGGGTGTGTCATAATTGACACAATCTGTTCCCCTCTCTCTCTCACTTTATATTTGCCTTTATTTACTTGTAGGCTATCATAAAAACTAATCACAAGCCCAGATCTTTTTTATATAGAAGGCTTAACAAAGATCTTGGCATAAGCTAAACTATTTGTCTGATCACTTTGTCTGTTTGTAGTGTAACTGGCTTCTTACAGTTTGAAAGCAAGTGTTTTGGTACTGTAGAGGGGACATTGGTAGACTGCCAGAGGACAGTGGGAGTCGGCCTAAAGAGATCAAAGGAAACAGACTGAACAGCCTAATATGACGTTGATTTATGTGATGTCGCTACTGAAGTAAAGAAATTGTAGGAGGTAACTGTGTTAGGATATACAGCTGACCATAAATAAGCCTGTTTCATCAAGGCTGATTTGCTGTGAGCTGTTGTTCGTTGGTGCATTGCTGGTGTATGTCTGTCTGTCCAGGGTGGTTGGGTGTGTGTACTAAGATAACATTTAGGGTGGTGTATTTGCAAGATTGGTTCAAAGGGGATTGATTTATTGACCAATTGATCCCATGTATACTACTTTGAAAAACTCTGGAAGCTTGGTTTCAGAAAACCCTGAAATCCGTATTCAGAAGATGGCGGTACAGTAACAGTACAATCCCCGTGGTCAAGCCCAGAAAGAGAGTCCGAAGCTGGGCTCAAGTCTGTGGTGTCTGAGGCCCCCTTCCTTCCTTATTTCCTGTATCTCCCCTCTTTTCTTTCTCCAGCTCTTGCAAAAACCTAACAGCCATGCTTGGCCATTGACACAGACAGTCAAGAATGTCTGGCACATGAAAATCCCAACTACACTTTCCTTGAGAACCTAAAGTCACCTCCAATTTGGAAATAGGATCCTTTTGTTCCAGGTCTGTAACAGAGAAGAGTGACAATGGAATATGTGAACTATCCCACTGACTAGCTTTTGAGATAAGAGGATGAATAAGGAAACTGCTAAGAGTTGTTGAAATTTACAGGACGATCACTTCACTTAACGGATATTAAGTGATGTTTGAAGTCCAACCTTTTTCAGGACCTGTTTAAGTCATTGATTCATTTAAATGAGAAAATGAATTAATGAAACTATGAAATGTAAAAATGTACTTAAAAACCATGACAGGGTGAAAAATCACTTGTTGATTTGATTAAACTTGCCCTATGCTTTTACAAAAGAATAGGGAGGTTGGTTTTACCACCAGGATGGATATAAACAATGTGGACCTTCCCCCTCTCCCGTGCCAGATGATGGTGCCATCTGTGAGGCTTTAGCTATTTGAGCCAGTGGCCACAGGGATTTCATTTCATACCAGGTGATCCCTGGTACTTACAGTAGACTGCATCATGGTTGGCAATGTGTTGACAAGTGAGAGGAGGAAATCTCAATGTTAGCAGCTTGCTTCTTGTGGTCCATAAATAAGCCCTGTATCCTTGCAGGCACTGTTTACCATAGTACAATTAGCACTGTAAAGCCTCAAATTATTACACAGTATTTGTCCAATGTCCCTTGAAAACTCCAATCTTTCTGTCTGTAAGACGGAGGTCACAGCAGTTAATTGACAGAGAGGAGAAAAGCTGAGTCACAGTCCAGTGGCATCTGTCATTTAAGGTTGCCTGCCTTCTCCCCACATGCACATTGTCCATCCTCCTCCAGCGCTTTACCCTACCTTTATATAGTCCATCTGTTTCTGTCTCCCTCCCCCCCCTTTTTTCTCCTTCCCCATACTCTGAACACTAATGACCTCAGCCGACCATGCAGGGAAGAAAAACAACTCCCTCAGGTCAACTCTTATTCAATCAGATAAACAACAGGACCAGGCCTGAATCGGCATCAACGGAAGCTACTACAAATCTGTGTGCTTGAGCTGGTTGTATGTGTGCGGAGGCGGTACGTGAGTATGAATACACGTCTTTGCGAGGTAGATGAGGGAGTGTACAGTATATTTGAATATGAATGTGTGTAAAGGCAGTAGACAGCATGTGCTTGTGCATACACGTGAAAAGTGGGAGGCCCTTGTTTATGTTTTAGAACCAGGGATTGTCATCACAGTTCTGTCCTTCACCCTGTCACACTCTGTTCCACTCTTATGAAGACTTTGTTCCTCAATCTTGGCTCCTTTGATTTCAGTGAAGCCTATCCAAACAAAAGTGTACTATCTACAAGGAGATTTTGTTTTGGTGATCTGAAAGGTTTTCTTTTTCATCTCATGTTGCAGTTTATCTTATCTTCTTCTGGACTACAGACAGATGTGTTTGTGTCTGTCTGTCACAGTTTCGACCAAGCCTTCTGTAGCTTGTCTGTGGTGTGGTGTGGTTGTGATGAGACTCCACTGTTTTGCTTTTATTGTCTCCCTTAATTTCCTTTATACCGTTCGCTCTCTCTTCCTTCTTCTTTCTCTCTCTTCTTCCTTCTTCTATTTCTCTTTCCTTCTGTCTCACTCTTTCTACTTTTCCCCTTTTCTCTTTAACTCTCTCTATGCCCTTGATATTGTGATGATACCATTTGTTCCCTTGCTCTCTCTCTCGGTTTCTCTTTTTTGTCTTTCCCTTTCTATGTGTCTCTCATACATGCAGAGAGACAGAAACATGTGTCCCATCCAGATCACCTATTCTAAAACTCCTTTTCTTTCTTTCTCTCTCTGTTTCTTCCCTCCCCCTGTCATTGCAGCCCATCTCAGTATGCTCCAAAAAGCAGGAGGCAGGAAATCCTGTGAGACACAGACAGGCACATAGGGCATTATTAATTTAGACCATTCCCCTGGCTTTTTGGATGACTGACCTGATATGTGCTTCCGACAAAATGGGTCTACTTTGCGTGTAACTGGAGGGAAGGAAAGAACGAGAGGAAGAGATATGTAAAAGACACATATGAGTGGAGAATGTTGTGTATTTAAATTTGTTTTTATGTGGATACACGTGACCATCTTTTTTACTTCTGTACTTCATAGAAACAGTCCTTATCACAATTCACGACTCTACAAATAGCATTGTATCTTGCAAATGTCCCTAAGTAAATATCAAATGCGGAATAATACTCAAAGAACTAGCTATATTTGCCCTCTGAGATCGAGAACACATACCTGGACACTCTTAACTCAATCCTGCCTGCACCATTAGCTGTTTAAGTGCTTTACTGTCCTTTCCCCTTTGTGTCTTACTGTGTGTGTGTGTGTGTGTGTGTGTGTGTGTGTGTGTTTCTGTGTGGGCTGTCTGGGCTGTCTGCCTGAGAGCAGCCATTACTAGACCTTCTCCAGCTCCTGTCATTATCGCTGAATCACATCCTGCCATAACATACTTGGCCCTTTAGCCACACACAAACACAGACAGTATGTACAAACACACCCGTTGCACTGACAACATCTCCAAAAACCTGCCTCCTCTGTAACCAGGAAAAGCTTAGTGAGAACTGCCCCTATGTGCATTGACATCCTTTTACAAACAATTTGTACTGTGATATATTTAGTGTATAACAAGAAGATATGCAGTTCTGCTGTTATGAAAGCTATTGTTGTCTTACGTGGAAGGCATTCATCACAGTATCAGCTGGGCATCAGAGACCAGGAAGAATCCCACCGGGAGTGTATTATACATGCCACATGTGGAGGTCCAGGAAGATATTTATTTGGGTCCCAACAAAACACTTAAAACAGTCTAGAGCAACCAAATTAGGGAAACCCCAAACAGGAAAAGATGTACCAAAGTACCACAGTCTAGTACCACACAGCCACCGCTCGCTCATCCAGGCCCAGGCTCCAACTCAGCATCCTAAGAAGCAGCCCCTTATACCTTGACAACCAGTTTAATTAACGCAATCTATATTATAACATGAGCAAAATAAACATCCAAAATGAACTCCATAAATTATTATTTCCAAGATGTAACTGAAGGGTATTGAGTACATACATTACTCTGTAAAATGTAGCTTTTCACCCCCCCCCCCCCCCATCCTCCTCCTCCTCATCTTTTATAGCTGCACAAAGTCATTCTTGCAGTGACACTCAAGGCCCAATAAAGAATATTTTCCTGGATTTTGCTTCTTTGTGGTCTACACAGAGAGAAGCACGTGGGGTATCCAAAAGAACCAGTGGGGTATTTATATTTGCCAAATTGACAGAAATACAGTATCACGTCATTGAATGTCAATGAATGATATCAATGAATATCAAGCCCAGGGAACTGTTAATAGCCACTAGCAGCCTCACAAATACAAGGCACAGTGAGTGACTGTCGCCCCATGGTTTCCCTTTCAGCCATTTTTCCAGTTTCCGCTGGTCCAGCTTCCTCACAATTGTCATAAGAATTTGCATATTGGAATCAGTTGGGGTTTGAATAATTTTTGTTTCTTGATTTTCAAAGATGAATGCTGTCAATTTTTCAGGAAGTGGTTGAGTGTGCACTTGGGCTTGAACAGACAATGTGGCATTGACTGTTGCTGGGTGATACTTGAGAAGTCGTCTGCATACTGTATATTTTGATTTAAGAATAATGTGACACTTGTCAGGCCTTTGGACACCAATGCTCTTTGGTTCTTGAATGGCTCACAGCAGATACTGTTACTTTTGTGCTTTGAAAATAGAATCTCTCTATCTGGCAGTGACTTAGATCCACTGCATTATGATGAGAGAAATAAGAGGTCAAAAAGAAAAGAGAGAAGAGCGAGAGAAAGACAGAGGGGGGAAAGCAGACATAGGCTGTAAAAGATCAACAGTGACTGCAGGCAAGGTGTGGAAAACTCAATAAACACAGTACAGACGGCTCTCTGGAGTGCTCTGCCCTAGAGCCTGTTACACATACATAGATACACAAGCCCAATCACACAGTCACACACAATCACACATAAACACAGCTCCCTCCTTACAAGAAGAAGAGCAGACACAAGCCTTACTCTCCACCTTCAGGGTTTCTGAATACAGCTACACTGGGCCGTTCACCTAAGGCCTTCCGATCCATTTTTCCTTATAAACCTCACAGAGGAATCAAACATAAAATACCCGACAGTGCAGGATTGCCTTGGAGTCCAGATTTGACACAATACCTGCTCCAGTATAGCATAACCTTTCTGATAGACATTTTCATCACAAAGTCAACCTTCTGGGACCATTGAGCACAGGGCTTTTTTATTGGACATGGGTCCAATGCTTTCATTTAGTGTTCAAAACAATCACAAAAAGGTTTTAGGCCTTTAAATAAATATTGCATATGTGGAGGTGGATGTTGTTTTTGTGTTTAAAAATGCACTATTTGTCTGTCAATGATGGGAAAAGCACTAAAGTTGTTCCTGTTCACAATCCATTGTTGAGTAGCAACGTGAAATCACATGGGTTTGTCATTGGAAAGAGATTAATCTGTTCAGGCAAGAGGTGTGATCTGATATTTATAGTTTCAAATTACAGTGGCACAATGGTAAAATAAGAGCAACCACTACTAATTGATCTTGGTCTAAATTAAGTGTTTGCTAAATTCCAGGCATCTTCTAGACATGGTGATAGTAAAGGATAAGAATGATGAATGGAGTTAGTAATGAGTAAAGACCAACCAATTAAATGATGCATGGACAGTCTACAAATGAGATGAAAACCTTTCTGGATATTTGCAATCAAGATGGAAGAATGCTACAAATGAAATATCCTGGATATAATTCTGTAGTTTCACTATTAAACACAGCAGTTGTAGGTCATACTTTTTCTTGCTGTATTGACTTGGTCCAATTGCTGATTGTTGTGAAACCATGCAGTTTAGGAGTAATTTTTTTATAAAGAACTCCTCATGGAGGAGGGAGGAAGAGTGGTGAAGCCTTAGGCAGAAGAAGAGTGGAGGGAGGATGAGAGGCGGAGAGATGGAGGGAACTGCAGGGGGCTCTGGGTATCTGCCAGGAGGGTCTTGTGATTCTGAGGCGGTGGTGTGTGTGTGTGTGTGTGTGTGTGTGTGTGTGTGTGTGTGTGTGTGTGTGTGTGTGTGTGTGGAAGAGGGGGGGGGGGGCGAGGTCACAGGGGCTTCTGTGTCCAAATGGACTTAACATTTTGAACTGGCATTTGGGGCTGAACAGAGGAAGCACACAAATTCCCAAAAACTTACTCTAACTGTAAACATAAACATGTCACACACACAAATGCATACAGTACAAATTCAGAAGACAAAACAGTATGTCCTGCTTGACAGTTAACAGTTTACAGTATAAAGACTCCACCTAGTTGAAACAGAACATGGGGACATTTAATTCAATTACTTTGCTTGACTTGGTTTGCTTTGGCCTTTGTTCTCCCAAAACCAGCACAGATGATGCACTGATATTATAATGCCTGGTGCATTGTTTTCAGTCTGGCACATAAACAACCAGAAAACTACTGAGAAGGCTCTCTCACCAAATCTCTTTCTGCAGCAAGGCAGTAACAGCAAGATTGCACTCCCTTACCTGACCCTAGACTTTAACACCAAAGTGTGTATCCTGAATTGTCAGCTTAGTATTGCTGATGTGCTAATCAGGCACATTTAACATAATGAATGTTGACTAAAATGTGAACAATTTGTTGGAACCAATTCCCTAGTTCTCTACACACGTTTTCTTACAGTGCACAGATTAAATATTGACTGACCGGTCGAGATAATACGTCTTTGGCACAAACTCCATCAGAAGGAAACCACTGGACATACAGGATGAGGACCAGACTCCAGGATACAAGTGCTGTCTGATGATGGAGGAAAAATGTGTTTTGTTTGGTCAAATCTGTATAAGACCAAACAAGAGTTGTTGAGACTGAGAGAGAGAGAGAGAGAGAGAGAGAGAGAGAGAGAGAGAGAGAGAGAGAGAGAGAGAGAGAGAGAGAGAGAGAGAGAGAGAGATGGTTTAGCCCAGGCCACAGCAATAAGATTGCCTTGAAGGCTAGAGGACAATACTTTAACTCCAGCAGAGCTGTTTTCATCTGGACTGGTGTACAGTAGGGCTGGAGGGCGGGAGGGGTAGCCGACGTCAGTGGGAAAAGAAGAGGAGGACTTGAGGGAAGTGGGGGCAGAGGGGAGGGGATGAGAGTGAAAAAAGAGAGAGAGAGAGACAGAGAGGAATGCAAGCCAGCAGACTCAGTGAATATGCAGAGAGAAGCTGAGAGATACTGGCAGCTCTCTGAGGGAGGCTGTTAGTAACCTGAGAAGGGCTTGACCAACAGTGGCTAAATTGTGTCATCACACTGTATAAACAACACTAAGGTAAGATCATGCTTTCACTAGAGGGATAACTATCCAGTGTGTTTGCATGGGAGAGCTGCTCTGATATGGATGGTATGTGCTCAGGGGACCTTGTCTTGTCCTTACAACTCTTCCAAAGTGATAAAGTAAAGTATGTTGTGGCTAAGGCTTAAAATGTGTGAAAGATGGCTTAGCAGCCAGGGAGCTAGCATCTAGGGAGCTAGCATCAAGCCAGCAGGACATCAGATGCTAGCCTTCCCTCTGTCAGGGGGAACTGCTGGATTTATGGGGTTGTAGTGCTGCTTGCCTAGATAGAAGAAGAGATGTGTACCATAGAATGTCCTTCGGACTGAAGTTTGAAAAGGCTTCTGGATAGGAGAGACTGGAACAAAGCTTTGAGTTTAACTGAGGGACTGCTCCACTAGGCTACTGACAGTGTTCCATGTACACTTGCGCACACACACACACACACACACATATGGACATACAGTTCCTCCATGTCACAAGCCTGTAACAAATGAATGGGTGTCCTTGTAGAGAGGGCTCAGTTTAATGCCAGGGTGTCTTTCTCTAACTGCACCCTACGGCCCCTCTTAGCTACCCCTCTGTTCCATATTCAACAGGCCATCTGAATGCTCTAACTTCCAGGATGGGTTCAGAGCAATGTGTTTACTCACCCATCTACTCTCTTGATGTTAGGGATGTTAGGGGATGTTTGGGAAGTTATAATGGCAAAATCATTGGGCTGAATGGGTAAAACATTGTGCATAAATTTAAGTAAATCTTTGCTACAGGTACTAAAACATAAAGTGTACAATACACTCAAATCTCCAAACAGATAGCTTATCTGTGCTTCTTGTGCTTATAGTATATCTGATATAGGGTGAAGGTTGTATCTGTCAGCTGAGAAGCTTTTATAGTGCTGTGATGGCTCTCTGTGAATGTAGTGGAATGTACTAGATCAATACTGCATGACTCCACCCCATTTAGTGAAAGTGTAAAGTAGAACAGAGTAGAGTTGCCATGATCGGTATTACCAACATACATCTTAGTGTACTAGATCTTGGTAAGGACTAGCATATCCTTGATTTGCCCCATAAAGACCTGGCTACATACAGTACTCTGAGCTGGCCATGTTTGTGCCAATGGTACTGCATGCCAGACCAATCAACGGTATTGGAGTCCAGATCAGACAACAGGAAGAGGCCATTGGCATCTGGGTCTCAGAATGTCTGTGGTAGCATACACACTACCCATTACTGTCCTCCCTTCTAACAATGGTGGATTGAGGTTGGGGTGATGTCATCTCACCACATAGCCAATGATCGAAAAAGCGTTGTGCATTCCCTAGCTCAAGCACTCAATCTTGAATGAAAAAGTCTCTCATTGGTTTCGTTCAAGAGACCCATGATATAGAGTTGGACATTTTCCCACCCCAATTCCAATGTTTAGCATGAAGTGAAAAAGACAAAGACTTAAAAGGATGTAACTGTAAAATGGCAGTTTCAAGCTACTTGTTTTGCATCCAGTTCCTCAATTATGGTCTGGTTTAGTGTGACCTTGGAGATTTCTATCTCATGCCACAAACCAGGAATTCAATCAATACATTCTTGTGGGGAACATCAAACAAAATGAGCAGCTTGAATCACAGCAAGTTTTGTGACAGAGTTAACCACTTCCTCCCTCTGTAGAATGAGTGGAACCCTTTTAAATAGGGTTGATTCACTGATTTACAAGAATGTTGGCACCTAACCAACTAACAGTATCAAGGACTGGACATGTTAACTGTATTTGTTACAGATGAGTCATTTTACTGGAACCACCTACTTGTGATTTCAGACAAAAAAATTATAATAGCTTGCATTGCCAACTTGAAAACTCTGAAACAAAAATCAGTACAGCACATCCAGTTTTTTTTATAGTTGACAGCGCAGAAGTTTCACTCCTGTGACTAACATGAGATGTGATTCCCCACCTCCTCTATTTGAATGTAATATCTTGCAAGTACAGGTCAAGTTCTCTATGATTATGAGGGTGTTGGCACTAGAATGTATTATCCAAAGGAAGTTCATGGACTAGACAGATGAACTGTGCATTAATTGTATAGTAGTACATTTATTCCTGTTTTTGGTACAAGCAGTTTAAGACCAATCTCATTCAAACAGGATGATTCTCAAAGATTTATGTCTGGATTGATACATGTTCGAATGAAAATACAGTGTTTGTTGATTGCTGAACCATAGCTTTGTCCCATGAGGGGTTGGCAGTGAGAACTGGGTGTCAGCAATGCTGATTCCAGTTTTTCTTACCAATGTTGATATCCCCCAATCACAATCTTACCTAATGTAATATGACGTAATGTTTCCCACCACAGATGAATAACTTCATCATCTTGAAAGGCTTAATGCCAGCCTTGCAGTTTCTTCTGCATAATGTCTTGAATGCCTGTCTGTTAACCTTCTTTTAGGGTATACTGTGACACTATACTGCCTCTTTCTGTGTTAAGGTACTGGGAAAAGATTGAACAAAGGTTCAACATTTAAATCAAAACGTAATTTTATGTTCTCCCCTCACCAGATGTCATGGCGTCCAACATACCGGAGCTCCAAGTTTCGGAACGTTTATGGCAAGGTTGCCAATCGGGAGCACTGCTTCGACGGCATTCCCATCACCAAGAACGTCCATGACAACCACTTCTGCGCCGTCAATGCCAAGTTCCTGGCTATTGTCACGGAGAGCTCTGGCGGAGGGTCCTTCATCATTATCCCTGTCTCTCAGGTAATCAGCGTAGCAGGTTCACTGTTCAGATGTTGGCTCTTTGGGTATGAACCGTGTGAAATACAGTGTGTTTTATGATAGTGAGTAGCCTAATACATTCAATAATACACTTTTTACACTCAAAGGCGCTGTACAAACACATTCCACTGCAACGTTTTAGTTTGATCATTACGCAAAATTCACATAGCTATTTCCTTTATATTTCACAATATGATAGGCCCCCTACAACTGTCATGGTCTTCTATACATGATCTAATGCAATATCAAGTAACTGAAACAGTAAATCATCAGTCATTACTGGGATGATGCTGTTTTTAAATTAAACATGGCACTCTCCTTTCTATGGTGAACAATTCCAATCTGCTCTTTCAGAGCCAGAAACTTTGAGCCAACGTTGTAACAATGCTTAATTGCTACTTGGAGCTACTTGCACATAAATACCTCAGAAGGGCATGGCTGTAATGGAAAATCTGTACCGTTCTCACACCGTCCTAGTATGGACTTTTTAAGGAAAATGCTTTAAGATCTCCAGAGGAATCTGCTTTGAATAAATCCTTATAAATATTTGTAACAGTCATAGATACTTGTAGATGACAACAACTGGCAAGAACACTTTTGGAAGGTAATTAGACCTTTGCTTTTTCCCCCCAAAATGTGGATGATGGCACAAAATCTACAGAAAATAACCTATAATGACAAACATTTGTAGATTTTTAATGGAAATGAAAATGAGTAACTAAAGTCAGGGTTCTTATTCTTTGCTACAATACTCAAAATTCAAAAACTCCTATAAAGTTATATTTTATGTATTTAAACATCAACTTCATAATTATGATGTATTGTGTGTGAATAATGTGGAAAATATGAAGAGGTCTGGATACTTTCCAGTGGCAGCGTGTAAATAATTATAGACTTATGTTAATTTCATTGTTTTATTGAAGAATCTTTCTTGTGTGGCTAATTGATTGACCTTTCATATATAGTAATTATTTTAACATATAAACTGTTGTTAAGCCAGTGTGAACAGATCTTATCATAATGTCTAAGTTTAAACAAAACAAGGTACACTTTCCCTTTAAGAAAGATATTGCCCATAAGGTGCCTCAACTGCTCTTGGCTGCAAAGCCGTTTATCCCGAGCACCAGCCAAATCAAACTATTACAAGGGAGCTGGCTGCACTAAGCTGAGCAGCCTTCCCACTGTGCCCAGCCCCACCCTCAGTCTTCAGAGTGTCTGAGCTATGCTTTTGACTTGTGGACAAAGCCAGGATTCACCCATCAAAGAGCTAGAAAGCGGCATCAGCTTTATTCTAGTAACTAAAGTTAATCTTTATGAAAGTATCTTTAAACTATGATTGTAAATGACCTTACCAAGTGCAAGATTTTGAGTATGGGTGTGTAGCAAAGGGGGATGTTTTATTGTTAGTTTTGTCCTTACGCTTAGATGTGAGCTTAACCTTCCAACATGAGGCCCTCTTACAGGGAGCTGACACCCAAAGGATCTATGGTTACATATCTACATCACACTCACTCACATACACACATGGTCATTTGCATTCATATTTCAAAGATACTTTCATCCAAAGCACCTTCGTTCACTATAATAAAGCTGATTTGGCCTTCTAACTCATAGAGTAGGCCAAGTGAAACAAGTCAGACCTCAGGCATAAAACAGTCGTCCTTGAGATGAGAAAGATCAGGAAAGACTTCCATTTTAAACTTCATAGTTTTTCTATCAGAAATGCTGATTTTGAAACAGATGAGAGTTGAAAGTGACAAAATCTTCTGAGAAATCCCAGTGGTATAGACAGTAAATAATGAACCTGGGAAACACTGTGCTAATTAAGGAAAAGCTGTTAGCAGAGAAATGGGTGGCCCAAGAAAATGGAAAAGGACTGCTGGGAATTGTCTTCTTAAATTTAGAACAGCCATGAATTAAAGGGGGCAGATGTGGCACAAATACAACAGTCATGTGTGCATCAAATGAAATATGAAGCCCACTTCAATGTGAAAATTGAATTTTCTCATTGTGGTGAAGTAGTACATGTGCAAAATGTGCAGTTATGAAATTTGACTCATGGGAAAAGTCATGAGTCAATTCTACTCTTCCTCTCGTCCTTGTAATTCCTTTGCCCAGCTCCTTCACTCTGCTTCCTGTCCATGGACACACTACATTACCCAGTATGCATTGCTTTGTCCTTGTCACGGTTTAAAAACGCACAAAAGGAATCCATCTGTCGCCTTTACATCAATGATGCTTTTGTCTGGGCTATCCATAAGTAATAAGCCCTACTGTGTGACTTTGAGCTGTCTTATTATATTGATGTCAGTTATGGGCTTCTTTCCCAGACCCCGACATTGAAGAGCCATGAAAAGGAAGCCCATCTTTCACAAGTGAAGGAATAGGAAATGTATTGCGCAATCTGAGAGGCATTGCATATTTTCTTTTCACTAGGCTTTCTGCTTATGTCTATCGTTTACCGTCCCCACTCCCTGCCTCACACACCGTCCCCACCCCCTGCCTCACACACCGTCCCCACTCCCTGCCTCACACAACATCCCCACCCCCTGCCTCACACACCGTCCCCACTCCTTGCCTCACACAACATCCCCACCCCCTGCCTCACACACCGTCCCCATCCCCTGCCTCACACACCGTCCCCATCCCCTGCCTCACACACCGTTCCCACCCCATGCCTCACACAACATCCCCACCCCCTGCCTCACACAAGCAGACTGTGGTAGATTGATTTCCTTATAGAAGCGTGTTCAGGGGTTCTCTTGCTGTTCTGCTTAGTTGACAACTGTAAGACCAGGAGTAAACACATTCCTTTTAAGCTACAGAGGCAGAAAGATGGCAGACATACTTTAGTCCAAGTTATGATAAAATGGTGCAACTGAACTGAGAGTATATCATCCACTAGGAGGTGAAAGACTCACAGCGGTGCCAAGTGGCACCAAAATAGATCCGGAAGGTCTTAAGCCCCTTATCATGGTCAAGTGTATTCCTGTCAGTTTCGACTGCTTGGGTGCAGTGTAAGGGTGCAGTGTAAGGGTGCAGTGTAAGGGTGCAGTGTAAGGGTGAAGTGAGTGTGCATGCTGTAGAGGGAAATGCAATCACTGTGTTACCACTTAGTCATGTACTATTATAATCCTTTCTGTCTCCCTCTTCCCTCCCCATCTCATTCTCTCTCTTCTGTTGTCTGACCTTCACTCCCCATTCTCTCTCACTTTTTCAGGCTGAATCACTCACACAGACACATACAGCAGTAAGGGTAGTGTGCTAATAAGCAGGTGAATCGGGCTAGTAATCAGAAGTTTGCCGGTTGTGTCCTTGGGTAAGGCACTTCACCCTACTTGCCTCGGGGCAATGTCCCTGTACTTACTGTAAGTCGCTCTGGATAAGAGCGCCGAATAAATGCAAGCAGGCTTTTTCCAGGTTGATTAAAGCCACACCATGTCCAACAGCATGTCCTCACACATTGTGGAAGCCATGTCATTGCTCCAGACTAAATTGATGCTGGTGTTTATCACACTGCCATGGTATAAGCTTGCTTATATAAAGAGGTGTCTCAGTGTGAGGGCAGCAGGAGGACCCCAAACACAATGAGAGACAGGTAGTTAGGATCACAAAAACCAAAATGTATTTATTGTGTCAAAAAAACGGTAGCAAGCAGGGTATACTCACATGACAAGGACTAACTTAAGAAGGGGCCATATATACACACAAGACCAAACTAGACACAGGTGAAACAAATGAAAATGTAAACCTGATGTAAACACTTAACAAGACACAGGAGCAGCTAATGACAGAACACAGGGAAACACTAGGGCAGGGAAAACCCAGAACTTATGCTGGGGACACACTACGATTTTTTTTATCTTATAAGATTTTCAAACTGTGAGAGACCACAAACATGAGAATTTAGCTGTTTTGCTCCTACAGTGTGTGGTCACTCTTAACACACCTCACACCAAGGGTCACACCAAGGGAACGTCTGATAAAATTATTTGCGGAACATCAACATAATCGGGAGATATGTTACCTAGGATTGTCGGAAGGGCCAAAATCGGCCCAATTATCCTGAGGTGTGTCCCCAGCATTAGGCTAGGGCTCAACCTGTATCCAAAGTATTGTAAAGCAGAAGTTGAAATCTGACAGAGGAAGAATCTATGTTCTAGAAGTGACTACAGAGGAATTCCAAGACATTTAAATGGACAAACATGACTGCGTAAATCCCTTTGCTTAATAGATTGAAAACTTCTGTCTGGGAATCTACCACAGAGACTTGTGTTTTTCCTGAATATTGTCTTTGACTGATTTTGTGTCCAACCCAAATCCAACCATGGTCCTGTGTTGGTTAATTGCTCACTTTCAGAAAGTGCAATCTTCACAAGCATCAAGCCTTCACAAGATTCACTTTGGTATTTTCTTTAACAGTTTGTATCATTAATTTTTTTTGTTTAATCAGATGTGTTCCACTCAATCTCCCGACTGAGTTCTTAAAGTACCGACATCAATTAGCCCGCTGTGTCTGTTTCTCTGCATCTATAGCTGCCGGGGGAAATCAGAGTGGAATATGGGTCTCTCATAAGATTAAAATGAATGCCATGCCAGTGCTCATTTGTAATATACTACTTTATGTCTGTCTAAAGGTGTTCATTTTAATCTTGAATCTTCTTAGAAGGATGTTACAAAAGGAATTGATGAGATAGGGCTTCCGACATGACAGGGGTCTAAGAAAGGGCTTGTTGGGATGATTTCACTTGAAGCAGTTGAGCAGCCTACATTCAAGTTCACTGCAAACCTGGGAGCACTTTGGGACACATGTCAACATGCCTACATGCTTGAGTGTATTCACCCCCCCCCCGTCCTACACACATGTACATGCACACACACAAACACAAGATTAACTCGTACACATGGGCGCAAGCATAGATAAGAATGTACAGTGTGTAAACCATTAAGCACCAGTCAGTGTTTCGACAGGGCATGACCCCCAGTTATTTGCCAACTCTCAAAGGAGCTAAGAAATAGGTCAGTGGATTGAAGTTATATCAAACATTTATGACATCATCCCCAACATTGAGAGGTCTCCAACCAGACAAAGACACAGCGCCACACTGTGGACACTCTGCTGTACTCAACTACTGAAATACAACTATTTTTTATTTTGGCTTACTGGATTGTATGAATAACAGTGAAAAACTTGTTTTTGTTGACAGGTAAATAGAAATCTTTGCTCATACACAAGATTTTCTTTCAGGCCGGCCGCATTGAACCTCACCACCCCAAAGTATGTGGACACCAAGGCAACGTTCTGGACATCAAATGGAATCCCTTCTTTGAGAACATCATTGCATCCTGCTCTGAGGATGCCTCTGTAAGTGACAGTTTGAAAACAAAACATCCAGTTAGGAGTAGTCTTGTTACAAAACTATTAACTATTCTATTAATTATTTTGCATATGTCGACGACGACGACGGGACACACCTGTGACTGTGTGTGTAGGTACTGACAATGTTCAAATGAATTCTAAAAGCCATAACAGCAATAAAACAGCAAGATGTCTGAATGAATTAAATCTTATCAAGAGGGTGGTGGTTTAAGGAGTGTCGCTGTGTAATTGAGTCTTAAGGCAGTTGTCAAAGGTTGTGTATGTGTGCTACTGTGCTTGTGTATGAATATTTATTTTTGCATATGTGTGCATGTGCATGACTGTCTGTGTGTATGTGTATTTGTGTGAATGTGTGTGTGTCGGTGGATGTGAACGAACATGCGTGCACCCCAGGTGCGGGTATGGGAGATCCCCGAGGGTGGTCTGCGGAGGAACATGACGGAGGCGGTCATGGAGCTGTATGGTCACAGCCGCCGCGTGGGCCTCATAGAGTGGCACCCCACCAGCAGCGGCATTCTCTTTAGTGCTGGCTACGACTACAAGGTATCGTCTGCCAAGGCTGTCCCGCAACACACAAAAAACACACACAGATACAGTAACGCTCAGCATAATATTACAAGCTTTAGGATTAGGGAGCAAAGCATGTGTTTGTCTTGTGTTACGTATATTGAGGCATTGTTATAGATGTTGCTCTTGCCTATTTGCTTGACTTGAACATTTAACTAAGGATTGATTGAAAAGAAAGACTGGCAGTAAAATCTGTTGTTTATCATTAACCTAAATGCATCCCATATTGTTTTCTGTATTATATCCTTTTAGAAGAACTAAACTTTAGGTACTGCTGTTAGAGAAATATGGGACCCTTACATAAGAGTATAACATGTCATCTTAGTGCCACCTCACCCTGATCTCTCTCTCTCTCCTCGTCTGTGTGTCTCAAAACAGATCCTCATCTGGAACCTGGAGATTGGGGAGGCTGTGAAGATGATTGACTGCCACACGGACGTAATCCTCAACATGTCCTTCAACACGGATGGCAGCCTGCTCGCCACCAGCTGCAAGGACAAGAAGCTGCGCGTCATTGAACCACGCTCGGGAAGGGTCCTGCAGGTGAGAGGGGACAAGGGGGTCTACTAGTCATGAGGAGGGCCTAGGTCAGTTTACATACAAGGCTGTCTGGACTCAAAGCTGTCATATGATTCCAAACATGCCATTTGACCACATAAAAACTAAAACCACAAATGCAAACTAGGACATGTTGGATATACAGTATATATGCACAATTTCAGGTACACCTAATACATGCATAAAAGCATGCATACATGCATCTGAGCAAACACTGTAGCACTGAGTCCTAAACAAATCGACAGATAGATAGATCTATAAAAATAGATGAACTCTTCACATAATTTAACTGCTTCTATAGGTCTTTCTAAGGTATCCTGTTAAGTAGAACTAAACGTAGTGTGCTCCCTATGCTCCATTTACCAGCATGCCCAGTGTAAGAACCACCGGGTGAACAGAGTGGTGTTTCTGGGCAACATGAAGCGCTTGCTGACGACAGGTGTGTCCCGCTGGAACACGAGACAGATTGCACTCTGGGATCAGGTGAGCCCCAGGGTCTGCACAGATGGGCTAAATCTATCTAAGGAGTGTGTGTGTGTGTGTGTGGGGGGGGGGGGGTAGAGAAGGTGTATAGAAGAAAAGGAGTATCTGTGGAGAGGTGTGGGGGTCTGCAGATGATATGATGAGTGTGTGTAAGAGGATGGTATGTGTGTTGGGAGTGTGGGGAAGCTTCGAAGAAGTGTGTGTGTTTTGTTGTTGTCCTTAAGCAGTGTGTTTGTGTTTTTCTGTTTTCTCAGGAGGATCTGTCCATGCCCATGGTGGAGGAAGAGATCGACGGTCTCTCAGGACTGCTGTTCCCTTTTTATGACTCAGACACACATATGTTGTACCTGGCAGGGAAGGTTAGTGCAGCCCTGAAGTCACCAATCATTATCTATTTAGGACTCTTTGGGCTGTTTTCTCAGTCATCTTTCCTATTAAGTAGATACTGAATCACATATTACAATTTGTGCTGTTAATCACATTATCAATTTGATACAGTTTCACCAAACATTTGCCAATTGTAATACCAAGACTTAACAATAACGAAACTTTACAAAACCGATATCTGTCTAGTTTGTACAGTTTACCTGTTTTATTTGACCCTATCAGGTTGAAAACTAACAGCAATTTTATTTGTTAACGCACTCTTGTCTATTCGCAGGGGGACGGCAACATCCGCTATTATGAGATCACCTCAGAGAAGCCCTTCTTGCAATATCTGATGGAGTTTCGCTCCCCAGCCCCACAGAAAGGCCTTGGTGAAAATGCTTATTTGACACATAAAAGATATATAAGATAACACTTATCAAAACACTCATTCAAATGATATTGGCCCTGGTCTGATGTTAGAGTGTGCTTTAAGTAAAGCAGACTATAAGTGTCGGACAACAAAGATCTGAAGTATGTCTATAAAGATATGTTGTGAATCTGGGACACAGAGATGAATGTAATGATAATGATCCAACTAATTAGTAAGGTGGGACAATGCTGTATATTTGTGGAGGAAAAATGTGCTACTTGGTTGTTAACCAAAACAACCTGAATCTAACAACTTAAAACGTCTTCCCAGACCCTATATGTCCCATGTTCACATATGACTCCTTTATTTGACGCATATGGTACTGTGACCCTCTTCTTCCTGCTACAGGAGTGATGCCCAAACATGGGCTGGACGTGGCAGCCTGCGAGGTCTTCCGCTTCTACAAGTTGGTGACCCTCAAGGGTCTGATTGAGCCAATTTCCATGATTGTACCAAGAAGGGTCAGTGAGTACAGCCATGGCCAAGTATTGCAAGTATTGGCAGTAACATTAATACGTTTTTGCAGTCTGGTTTAATAATCCAATCAGAAGGATAGTGATTTCACCTAACTAGTACTCATTCACACTTTCCCATGTGTCCAAAACTGTGAAATGTAGGTTTTTGTGCTAACGTTTCATTGGCCATTTCTTTGGCTTTTATTAAAAAAATGAATCAGATCACTGTACAATAATGTAGACATAACAATGTGTAGCAACACCACAACAACTGAAGCAGCAAACTTTGTGAAACACAAAAATTGTCCCTGCCAACACTTTTGGCCATGTGTGTGTTTTTGCTTGTTGCTCGAAACAATGGAATAAGTCCTTTTGAGCATAGCAACTTCTGATTGCTCAAATTGTTTTTTTGACATTAAATGATTATGGTCTCCAGATTTCCAACTCAAAACCTTCATTAATAAAACGTGTTAGTCTCATTGTGACTTTGTTCCGGTGCTGCAGTCCGAGACCTACCAGGAGGACATCTATCCAATGACAGCAGGGACACAACCGGCCCTGACTGCCAGCGAATGGCTAAGTGGCATTGACAAAGGTAAAGAGCTGATGACACACCTCCTGTACCACCATATATGTGTCTCTTTTCCCTACATCAGTAAATAATGGAATACATAGCACATTCTTATTTTGTGATAGTTGAGTTTGATAAGGAATTTGTTTGAATGCATTAAAAATGATTGCTGGAGTACATGGGTTTGGGTTTTAATTTCTCATGAAGACTTGTTCTGTATTGTGTGTGTGTGTGTGTGTGTGTGCAGACCCAGTGCTGATGTCTTTGAAGGAGGGTTACAGTAGACCCAACCAGCTTGTGTTTAAAGCCCCGGTGAAGGACAAGAAGAGCGTAGTGGTCAACGGCATCGACCTCCTGGAGAACGTGCCACCGAGGACAGAGAATGAGGTGGGTGGATTAGTACACACACACACACACACACTGTAGATCTGAAAGACTGACAGATAGAACTACGCCCATCAATTTGCCTATCAGAGAGGATGGTGGAACTCCTAACATTTTGCCTAAACCTATATTGTTCTGTTTAGATGCTAATAAAGTGTCTACGGAAGATGGAGTAAGCCCCCCCCCCCCCAACCACTCAGTTATGAATGTCATAATCCAAAATCACTACCCCTTTAAACAAAAAATTATAAGTAGATACTGTCTCATATTCACTGCACACTTTTAAAATACATTTTAAAATAACAAATAATGAAAAAAACATACAATTTGACCAAATGTCTTTTTCTTTCCGTGACACTAAACCCCCATCTCTCCTTCCTCTTGTCTGAGCAGCTCCTGCGCATGTTCTTCCGTCAGCAGGAGGAGCTCCGGCGGCTGAAAGAAGAGCTCACACAGAAGGACGTTAAAATACGCCAGCTGGAGCTGGAGCTCAACAACCTGAGAAATGTCTGTCCTAACAACATTTGACCTCCAACATTCAACCCCCCTCTCCCCTGAACTGGCCCATTGGAGCCCACGCAACAATCGCCATGTTGAGCCCCTCCACACACACATTCTCATGATGCATCATGCCACCAATTGTTGTGACAGAAGATGCACTGTAATAATCGTCACATAATGTTGTAATTCATAAAATGTAAAGATGTAATGATGATGGTTCTTTATTGGTTAGGATAATGCTACAATGATGCTCAAATTTGTGGATTATTTGACTGTAGAATTGTGAAAATTTGATCAGTAATGTGAGGATTGATTGCTGATAATGCCATTGTCTGTTCACGTTCTTTCATTATGATTAATTACTACCAGATTTTGTGGTGGTTACTGTAGTTTCACTCTTTCACTGTTGAGCCCCTTCATTGCACCGTCCAGGGGGGTACTCCCCCCTCACCCTGTCAACGTGGCAAAGCCTTGGTCATCATCATTGTGAAAAATGCCACCTACCCCTAACAAAGATAAGAGAACTCTGGGAAACATGACTGACGCTTCCCCTTCCCCCTTCTTTTCCCTAAAGCCTTAGAGACTACTGCACACCACCTCAAAGCAAACTACAACATCTCAAGTCACCGAAATGGTAGACGAAACAAATAGCTTGCACCCAATGGATGAGCCAAACTCCATGGGTTTTACAGGGACATTAATGAGATGCATAGCAGGACTGTTTCTTTTTGCTCTCTGAATGTGTTCGCTGTGCAAAGCTGAATTTCTCTCTCAGACTGGTTTACAGCAACCCAAATGTAGTCTTACTGGCAGTTTGCCAATTTCAACATTTTTAAGTAGACATTTAAAAAATGCTATCATTATTTATTTGCCTGATATATTTTTCATTTTTAGCTAACTATGTAGATTTGGTTATTTCATTGTGAATTTGTTGATAATGACTGAGGTAATGACTGGATAGCTGGATAACTGGATAGTGATTTTAGTGATCTAAAAATTAGCACAGAAGTGTATCAATCAATGGCTTGGTTTCTTGTGGGGAAAAAAAGATTGCTTAGAATGTGATTTGAGTCTGTGCCTAACAAAAGAAGAAACTGAATAATTAATTCAACTATCATTTACCGTAATGTTACAAGTTATCAACAATGTTAAACTATGTTTTCATTAGCAGTCTGTAAGTTACATTACAGTATGGTTGTCATAACCATTTTCATATTTTGAAAGTAGTTGCCTGTGTATGAAAAAGACATGCATATATGACTATGGAGATCATTCCCTGAACCTTCCATGTGAGGTAAATAACCCAAAATATGAATGATAGCAAGGATTACTTAAATAATTTCCAAATGGAATGCAGTGAGAAAAGAAAATGATGTTGGGTGTGTTTAATTACTGAGAAGGCATATGTTTTTCTTACAGCCATATAGTTTGGCTAAGATTAAGGTGAAGGTCAAATGTGATGTTGGACTATACACAAGTGACTGGTTTGGAAAGGTGAGGCAGTAAATTGGAAGATGGTTAGAAGGGTGAATAAAACATCCCAACCTCAGCTCGGTTCAATGTAACATATTTAAGTGCCAGCCTTATCCTTCACTTGAGTTTCTTGTTTGGCATGTCTTGGACTGATTGAAAGGGACAAATCTGCTAATAACAATAACAGCTGTGTGCAATTTCAGTATTTCCTTTTCTGCTTACCTTCAATGTATTTTGGATTAAGCAGGGAGTGTTGATCAGTGGAATTTGTCTGGTAAGGTTTAGCACTACATTTTTATGATCTTTCTCCATGATGTTAAGAAATGTATAAACTAGATGGGACAATATTTTAGTTTCCTTAGCATCCTATTAATATACCTACAGTATAGATGGTGTAATGTGTGTGGTTGTTGCCAACTAATGGTCAATCAATGCACTTTCACTGGGTGTTAGAAGTGTCACAGACACCTTTTTAGAAAATTAAATTTTTGGATCGGGGAAGAGTGTTTGGTGCAAGTTTAAAATTAATTTAACTTCTATTAATTAATTACAGAAAAGCCATTAGTTTTATTGAGAAGAATTTACATCTAGCATGTCAGCTATGCTACAAGCGAGCTATAATGTAGCTGGGTAAAATGTTTGCATACAATCACAAACTGTGGTCAATTAATCAAATGCAAATTCAGCAAACTATTTGATATAAATGTAATTGACCATCTGACAATTCTGAGAAAACATAATGGTAGGCCCATTTTACCATTAACTGATGTTGAGACGAAATCTGAAAATATACAATTTATTAATTGTGTACCAAACAAAGTTACTTCGAATAATTTGTTAATCGTAGTTGTATTTTACTAATCATTTCAAGTGTGTACCTGCCAGATCTGCAAAAAAAACTAGGATGCTTGTCAAGTATCTATACAAGAATCATGTCTTTAATGAAGTTAGGCCTACAGCAGGTCAAAACATTGATCATCTAAAAGTGTAAATGTCTATCAAAGAGAATAGAAAACAATAGATTTGGTCATTATTTACAAAGAACACAATTCCCGAGGAAGATTATTTCCACAAGGGCAGACATTATTTGCTATGCTTTAAAATGACCTGTTGCAGTCATGCTGTTAGCTTGAAGCAGACATGATAATAGCCCTACAAATCACACAAACAAACACATGTACAAACCAGTAATAATTATATCCAGTAGGCAACTTTCAAACATATTTAGACATGCAACGTAGAAAGTTTTAGGTAATTTTTCTGAATATGCAAGTTGTTGAACATTTTTAAATACCTTTTTAAGGATTTGTTAAAAGTGAGAACACAATTGGTTACATATAGGCCTGATATTTGACATTACGAAATGTCCTCTACTGTCCAGCTAGTAGCATGTAAATGACAGTAGGGGACTTAAAGGTAAAAAAACAAACCCCAATAATAATTTAAAAAGTAGAGTAATAAACAAACACAAATCAATTAGTTCAAGGGGATTTAAAACACAAAGTTAAAACAGTCGGGTCACAATGGATCCTCTTGATTTATTTAGTCATCTTCATCCCCCTCTCCTTCCTCGTCCAATTCCCTTTTCCTCTTTAGACCTTGTTCCTCTTCTAGAAAAGAAAATGTGAGCAATGCTCAGAACAAGGACATGCAATAATTTGTTGTTTACTTGCCACCTATCCTAGTCTTCAATCCATGTTAAGTCTTTGCCCCTTTAACCTGTAACTGATTCTATCTTACTCACCTACATCATCCTCATCCTCATCATCATCATTTAACTCTTCCTCCTGAAAAAAACATGGTATGATTAACATGGCTCGAGTGGCACACAACATGCAAGTGTAACAACATACAGTAACAAGTGTCATTTAATAATCCTTGCAAGTGTTAAGTGTAAACAGTCGTTGAACTACACGCTGCAAAACAAGTCCTACTGAAACAAGCACTTTCTCTAGGTCAAAAAGAAACACGCAATTGAACCATCATCAATCATTAAGACTCCCCCTTTCTGATTTCTAACCTCTCCACTAACGTCGTCTTCCTCCTCGTCTTCTTCCTCCTCTCCTTCCTCCTCGTCCTCATCCCCTGGCACAGCCTCTTCATCATGCTCCTCTACCTCTGAAGGTGAAATCAAAGTTTTTTCAGTGCTGCCGTTTCAAGTGACGCAAACAATGAGAATCACAGTATAAAAGGCAACATAGACAACAGTAATATTTTTCATAACTTTGTCTAAACATACCATCCTCGTCCTCATCATCATCCAGACCCTTTTCGTATGCCTCTGCGTCAGAGTCTGGTGCTTCCTTGTCATTCTTGTCATAGCCATCTAGATATGTCAACTGCGGGAGTAACTTGAAGACGTTGTCTCTGTAGTCATTGAGGTTTGTCACCTCACAGTTGAACAAGTCTAAGCTTTTGAGTGTCTCAAGTTTTTTCTGTGAAAGGAAAGAAACAGGGTGACCAGCTGTTTAACTCTTCAATTGTAAGTCTACCATTTATTCGATATAGCATCAGCTTACCAAAGGTTCTATTGTGCTGAGGTCTTTGATTTTGTTGCCACTGAGGTTGAGGTGTGTAAGATTTGGGCATTTTTCTGCAAACGCTTCAAGGCCACCCGAAATCCTATTATCACTGAGTTCAAGCTATGTAAAAAAATGCCAACCAACCAATGAGAACAGATAAAGATATGCATCAACATAATATCCATAATGCTTGCATAATATAAAACCAACCTTTTTCAGTTTACTTAGTTTTGGCAAATTTACCACCGATGTCAGCCCAACATTAATTGTACTTAGAAATTCCAAATCTTTAAATTCTTCCGTGAGGCCCTCTAGTTTGCCTTCATTTGAACGGCAGTTGTCCAGGACTAACTCTTTTACCTAAAAAGAAAGAAAAACACAATTGCTCACTTCTGTAGTCTTGAAGCTATAATGAAATACTGTGTTAAGTTTTTAAAGCAGTCCATAAATAAAAAGTAGGCATATCCTTTATTCCTAGTCGAGTTTCTGTAATTTAGCTGGAGTTTTCTGCCTGGTTTCTTAAGGACTAATAAAATATGCATATGACACTGTAGGAGCCATAGCTATCCATGATAAGATGTATTTTGTGTAGTGCAGAAGGCATATGCCCCCAAGGACTGGGGATGGCTATCAAACCATTCTAGTACATATCCGTGTCATTCTCTACAGTTGCATAACTACAAAAATAGTAAGCTCAAATCGTGTTTCATTGGCAACGTCAAAGAATCACAATTAGCCAAATCCTCTAACTTTGATCTTAGAACAGTGAAACCGTTTTGGCATGCTAATACCTATCGTGTGCTGGGTCAGTTACAGAGTAGGAGGGGCAGCAAAGCCGATACAAACTGAGCTAGTAGGCAATTGTTCATGGTTGCTTCAGCTATTCTTGATGTGGATTGGATTCATATCAACTGTTTGTTAAACGGAAACTATTGGTCACCTGTGTTCCAAAGTAAACTATAATTCTTGGGTGAAATATTGTCTTTGTTTCTCAGTAAGATGGCGGCTTGCCCTAGATCTCGAAAACTAGAACACGACTCGGAATTGGCTGTGATGAGCGTAGCTGTACAATGGAGATCTATAATTTTTTTGACTTTGATTAACCAAGCCACAGATAGTCGTTAATTGACCAAATAAAAGGCACGAGGCAGACTGATGCAGTACGTACATGCAGAATATTTAGATTGGCAAATAAAAATCTGATACTGTAGGCTATATAGTATGACATATCGCGTAGCCTACCATATCATTACAAAACATTTTGAAAACTACTCTAAATCACCTATCAATGCACGACATTCTTATTATTTTACATTTCGGTTACAATGGGCTGTGTACGGATTTAGCATGTAACTACCTAACAAGATGACAAAGTGTAATTTTCCAAGAATGCTGAGAACCACAACTCATAAAACACGGAACAATTACAGTAGATGAGCACTACAGTAGGCAACTGCGTACAGACAGTGCAGAAAATCAAGGAATATTTAATTTATCTAATAAAAATGATCCCATGCCAGATGAGAGCGTGACAAAAATGTTTTTGTTTTATTTAAACACTACTACAGGCATCTGGTGCATTCTCACAAACTTCACAAACAAGCATGATGTAAACCATTTAAAGTTGACTTGCAACTCAATGACGACAGTAAGCTGACGTCTCTTGCTAGAGAGATGTAACACAGCTGCAGTAATTTTTGTAGCATTAACATAGGCTCAACTTTGTGACACCGTGCAACATCACAGGGAAGATAACAAATAGGAAGAACATATAAAAACAATTTTGACATCGATGTTATAGCTTACATCAGATGGCGTACGATTCCGCAGTTCAAGATAAATTCTTTTCTTCATGTCCATTTTGGCCAACTATATTCCACTGATTGACAATCCCCGTAAAATAGTTTTGTATTTTAGTGCAAATGCAACCACTTGAACAGAATACTGTTGTTCATTCAAACATGATCTTCTCTGTAGGCGGGAATATGTTTTAGGATTGTCGTCACTACCGACCAATTACAGCCGCCAAGTAAAGAGGCTGAGAATTTACACAGGTTCATCTACCAATAAAATGCGATTAGAAAATTGGGTGGGGTTTCCTGGATAAAGTATATTTAGTTGTTTGTTAGATGAAAGAGGCTGTTTAGATTATTATTCACAACGTTAACTAACCAGATGTAATTAAAGCCTATGAGTAGGCCATACATTTTCATTATAAGCAACCACAAGCCTATCAGAACTGTAACAGGATGATACATAATTTTGCAAAATAAAATGCAGGTTATGTAATAAAGTAGGCTAATAGTTTCTCTACACTATAAATGTAGCCACAATAGCGTAACTGGCCAATCGCCTGCTTCAGCAACTCCTGGGATCATTTAAAACATAAGCAAATAACTATTTGGCCACGAAAATACATTCTTACAACTTTCTTCCGACTACCGGTTCATATGTATTATGGAGAGATAGGCTACGCAGGAGCGACATGCATCATAACCCAGTATGTGGAAAAAGCAGTGTCAGGTCACATCTTGTGTATAAACCTATATGTCATGACGGGGGAGGGGGAGGGAGGATGATCACCTGACTACAATTCTTCGGCGCCATCTTGCACCTAAAACAATGATATGAAATGCATTTTATGGATGAACAAAACGAACAAAAAATCATGATTAGCCTACCTATAATTGATGCCACTCTGTAAGGACTCCGGCACTGCTTTAACTGCATGGAAAGCGTAGACCGATTGCATGTTGCTTGAGAACCAACTTGTTTGTTTCCTTGATTTCATAGAAATCTGTCGCATTTTATGGCAAATGCATTTCAGGTAATTTCGTGAGCCTCTCATATGATAAGATTCTTCATTTTTTCTCCAGGATATACTATCCATAACGTGCCTGCGAGATAATGTGAAACCATTTTGAACATTGCTTATCGCACTAGCGAGAGCCATATTTCCGTTGGGTGTGTCTCTCACTCACTCCTGCCCTCGTTCTTCCTTCTTGTACTGCATAGTGCGTGCTTCGGTGCGTAGATTTCGTTTTTCACGTTGCTTGATTTGACGCCTGCTACCAACCATCGTACCGAACGAAACAGAACCCACTTTCAAATCGTTTGCGATTAAGATCTCTACTGTTATTAGTCTTACAAATGTAGAATCATTCAGAATGATCTATTTTTATTAAATGTAGTTTGAAACGACAAAAATCCAATGGGGAAATATTCTCTCCTTTTACCGTTTTAACTTTTCAAAATGGTAGTTTCCCATTCTGGAGGCCCACCCGAACTATGGGTAGTCAGATGTGATCCTGTTTTTAGGTCCGTGTGTTTTATAGTCCCTTTAAATCCCTGACAGTGTAATTCACATTTACAGTATTGTACTCACAGGAATTGCCACATTTACTATACCAGTGCCATCTAGTGTTGAATAGCCTGTATTTGCTCGTCTTTTTTCTACTGTAGTCAAAACCATGTGAATTGTCAGTAGTTCATTGGAGGCAGGTAACATGAAAAGGAAATGTGGAAGTATAGCCTAAATTAGATTACAAACCGCACAATTATTACAGCATGGACAAAGATATAGGACACTGGGAATTACTGCAAATTGCCACCTTGATGATATCTAAATAAAATATGAGGCAATTGTTCCATTGCTTGTGACCTACCAGTGAGTGAATTTAGGCTATTAATGTTAATTGTGTTGAATATGAAAAGGGAAAAGTTGTATATGTTCAAAGGGAAAGGGATTGTCTTTTTTTATCCACTAGATGGAACCCTAGTGACGGTATAAATCATGTAAGCTAGAAAACAATATCATTAATATTGTAAAATAAATAGATAGCAGTAAAAATAGACAAACCACAAGGGGGTTGTATTTATTTAGAAAAGGAAAATGGTAAACATCTCCCTCACTTTGTTGAGCATATCCTTTTATCAATAGATTTTACTTTCAGGGCCTCTGTATGTTCACTATGTATTTTTTATTCTTTCAGAAGTAGTATTTGAATTGTGCAATATTTTAAGGTTAAGATGTTGCTTAAATGAAGCGGGGGCTTTTATTCACAATAATGGATTAAATCTTGCTAATCTTACCTGATGCCTCATGTCGCTTTTGTGTTTAAAAAAAATTAATAAGATACGCTAAGCAAAACTCCTGAGGTAGCAACAATAGAAATGCTTAATGCAGACTGAACTCAGATGATCTGAATCCTATGTAACCTACCAATTGTTCTATCGGATAAAATCCTCTCACCTGTCTTCATGCTGACTTAATAAGTTACTGTTTGAGCCGTAATTTGGATATTTGGTGATTTCAGCCAAGGTCTCGTCAAATTCATCTCTGGATATTTGCCAGCCATGGGAAGACTCAAAAGGTCTTAGACACATCATGGTGTGTTTCTCTTCCTGTGATTACATTACATAGATGATGAGAATTGTGAAATCCATTAGGACATGGTTTGGATTTGATTGCCCAGCCAAGACAAACTATTAGTTGCTTTCAAATTGTTGTTTAGGTATGATTAGGCTCAGTTAACCACAGTAATAAACAAACATTCAATTTATATTCTAAATGTATGTTTATTAAGGCCTAGGAGTAAGCTTAATTACTGTCTGGAAAACTAGCCCTAAACCACAAAGTAACCTTGCAAAAAAAATTCAACTTGTTTGCATGTCTGACAAATATGGGAGCCTTAGTGGAAGTATGCACTGCTCACTGGTAACTGAGTAGCTTTCCATTCATTATTCATGTTGATTGATTCTGTCAGTTTTGAGGACAGCACCTTGTAATTCAACACCCGTGGAGGAGAGAGCATAGTAAATGCAGCCTATTCTTCTCAAACTTTGCATTGAAGAGCCTATTAATTCATCTCATACAACTAACGTGCAATGAACACAAGACTATTCAAGGAACCACACAGGAGAGACAAATCAGTTTTGTTCCATGAATAGTGCATGAACTGCAGCAGATAAATAAGATGCACAGTTCTAACCAGTATTTCTATGGTTAGTGCTAAAGAATGGTCTGTATTTTACCAGATTAAGCTACTTCCAGAATAAACCAAACAGAAAATTCCTGTCATTTGAATGGTTATGTATAGGCCTTTCTCAGAAAATGTTTGTGTAGCCATACTCTTTATCACAATTGGCAATATTGATGGATACTGTCGTTGATGTTGTCACTATATTGAAGGGAAGCACATTTTGTTTCACATTCTGGATCACATGTTGAGCCAGCATCAAAGTTATTCATTACAATTCACTGTAAGGTGTCCTGAAACATCAGTCAAGTTGTATGAAGTTATAGCGTAATCTTTTGAACTCCAGCATGATGTACAGTATATGTAGATGCAGGCGTCTCCATTCTGTTCAACTAGGGCAGTCAGATGTTGTCTTCTTTCTTCTCTCCTCCTCTTCTGCCTTTTTAACTAGTTGTGTTTGTTTTTCTCCATTGCAGTCTCTTTCCCAACCTTTACTTGTATGTGGTCTCCTGATGACTCCCATGAATGGTATATATCAATATTCTGAATGTGAGTGATTATTTGACTGTCCATAAGATCCTTAGCTCAAGATCCTCAATTCAATTGAGGATCTTGAGCTAAGATTGATTGTATTGAAAAATTGGAAGCAAGTACACCAACTGTAATGTGGAGACTACAGTATGAAATTGGTAGCATTTTGCATACTTGAAACTATTCCAAATCTTTCACATTGTAAAGTTTTATGATTTGGTTCAAAGCTTTATTGTTGGCACGTTTACTCCTTAGATTTTACTCTTTCTCCACTTCCCTCCCTTTATACTTTCATTTATATGAAATGCGAATGAAAGAAGGTTGTTGGGTTAACCAGCATTACAATTATATGGTTTTAAAGCGACTTTCTTGATTTACATGGCTTCCCCCTGTGTAATATTTCCATGGACCTTCCTAATTTGCATAATCTTCATTATCCTGTGAAACAGGTCTACTTCTCGAAAGGACCTTTTTTTTTTACTCCTCATCAAACCTGGATATACACACTAAAAGATTGTTACTTTACGTACAGATTTTGAAGCATCAAAACTTGGGCTAAGATGATAGTAGCGTGGCATTGTACGAAGATAATTATCGCGACTCAGAGAAAAGCAAATTCTACCCGAGGCCATGTCTGTTTTTTAATAGATGTGGCCTCACATTCATTTTTTACTGCACCTTGTTTAGCTGCAGAGAAAATCTCATACAGAAACACAGGCCCCAAATTACATAGTAAAGCACTTTCTCATCTGCCAGAATCCTCTTTGACACACAGACTTCAACTCATCACCTCCTGTTTGCCTGTGAGACAAAGAAGGTGCATTTGTATGGGAGAGACAAAGGTTTTTTTCTTCTTCTAATTTTCCTTCTCTGCGGTATGAAAATGGAAAAGGAGAAAAGACACCACTAGCAGTCCTCTGAGAGTACCTACCCCTCTTGGCAGGCACTCAGGCACGCAGGGAGGGATTCCAGACCAAGGGAGAGCAAAGGATGACTGATCTGAAATGGAGGACTGATGTTTTGATGAGCTGTGTGCGGAGCAAAAACCCTAGCCCCTGGTATCTAGATCATTTGTAGACTAATGGTGAGGGCGCATTCTGTGTTAGGATGCAGCGAATGTGAACACCCACTCACTTCCTTGCCTCTCAAATGGATATTCTGGCATAACATCATCCAGGAGCAGGGCAGCAGAATGCTCAATCCACAGAGCAGCACACTGAGTTTCCAGATGTCAATGCAAGATTAGTGATGGATTGTGGCTTCAAATAAGCCGTGCTCAGTCCACTCAAATGATGTTCTGAAAGCACAGGAGCTCAAGATAGAGATGAGTATGCTCATAAGAAAAATAGGAGAGGTGTAGCCACTGCTTAAGAAATAGAAATGAATTTTCCACGCTCATCCACAGAACTGCGATCAACTGAACCTTCTTTAGTCCCGACCCCAAAATAAGCACTCAACAACCCCATAACCTCTCTGGAATGTCATGAAATGTTCAGTCGTGAAAGAAACAACACTGCACTGTGTTCAAGACCAAAGCAACTTAGCCTGTATTCCAACCTCTCGTCTGTTTTGCATATATGGAAAGTGAGAGCACACAATCAACTCTAAGTCAGTTTCAGAAATTACATGAAACTAAAATGAGTCTATTGTTGAGCATCTTTATGACTAGTTTTTGCTTCACCAGGCTTACCATTTTAGCTCTCCGTGTCATGTTAATGAGGACCTCCATGGTAAACACAACCTGTCAGAGAGAAGTGGGAGGTGCTGTAAATATTTATAAAGGCTATGCGCCGTTGCACTTGCTACTACAATGCTCAGCTTCCACTACATTAACAAACCCTGTGAGTGTAGCTCATTAATCTTTTATGACCTTGGAGAGTGAGATCAAAAACAACAGAGGGTAACAGTACGAGCATACTGCAACTCTAGAATCAATCAGCTGTCTAGCCCTACCATGCCCAATACCAACAGTCAATCTGCATCATCCAGCGGCTTCCGGGGAAATGGGAAGACTTGAAATAGCAGAGATTGCAAAAATACAAGATAGTGAAAGTAAATTTATGAAAATGTTGTATCTAGGCAGGCAGAAATAAGAGATTATTGATGGAAAAGATGATCCAGATACACTTGTATGCATTTGTCCGCTTTCTTATGTTATGGTCAGATGCATGAGATAGTTTTGGTCCTCCAAAAAGTAATGTAGAAATGTGCTTAGACTGGACATAAGATGTTTGTCTGGAACACATCTAGCTTGGGGGATGAATGAGAAGGATGGGTGAGGGAGTGGCCTTTCCTGAATGCAGTATGGTCAAAGTATGTCTCTCACCTGTAGTGTCTGATGGAGGCCATTTGAGAATTAAAATTAAATGTCAAGTTGAAGGACAAGGCATCAGTCATAAGGCATATTCAGGAGCACTTACAGTTGTTATACAACAATTTTGCAATCATACAGAGTGATTGCAAATCATAGTAACATGCAAAGTCACCTTGATGAGCTTGTGGGCACACTGAATGAGATTGAATAATGAACACTTTTGTATGAAGGAATCCTAGGACAAATAAAGCCCTTTTGAAAGATGCGTTCTTGAACTCAGGTGAGATTTTAATATAATATACTGTACAATAAAGTATTTCTAGTACAAATATACTGTATTTGTCTACAATGGCCAAAAGTATTTTTATATTTCAAGCATCATCTATAAAGCCCTTTAGGAAATGAAAGTACAGGGTTGGGCCAACTACATCCCAAAACACCGGTAGTTCTTTCATGAAATTAGCATTAATTCACTTCACCCTCTTATCGTATAAGAACACAAGATACCAATAGAAGACTAATGTGGGTCTAACAGCTCAATCTAGTCCAAAATAAATGTGCATTCCAAGGATAAAAGTGACATATTCTGTTTTTTACAATGTTTTTTGCAGAAACATAGGAATAGGATTATAACATCAAAAAGAAGCAAATCCTCATTGAAGGGAGAAAGGTCTCCGTTTTAAGATAAGTTTTCAGATTGATTTAGAGACCCCTGAGTTTGCACTGAATGTCTTCATCCAAACTGATCTCTTTCTTCTCTTTATCTCTCCCTTTTTCCATTCATTCAAGGTTTTTATATAAAAGGTTAATATCAGATGGCTCCAGTGCATTAAAGTGATGCGACTCTCCCTCTTTCTCCACAGTGAAAATGAGAAACCATCACAGAATACAAATAACCAGAGATCAAATGAACTTTGGGGGTTTGAGTGGGTTATCTCTCCCAGTCAGTCAGCATCAGGCCAAGCCTTGTAATAGAAACCCACAGAGTATAATGTATCCTCCCAGTCACTCATATGGCACACAAATAAACATGCACACACCATGATGACCACAGCATCAATCAAAATGACCAGATCCAAAGCTGTTTTCTCCAACTTGTACTTTCAATGTAGTTGACAATGCCAAAATATGTATTGTACAGCCCAGGATGACTAAATGACTAAATAGATTAGTTTACCACTTTTTATTTATCCCTCTGTAGAAAAGGCTACATTGTATTAAGTAGAATGACCTGACTGACCATTTGTGTTAAGTCCAGTTTGTTTTTGCAAAGGATGTATAACCTTGTTTTGATAATAAACCAAGAGAATCCCTGCATCCGGCCATTGCCATTGCATCCTACTGCACATGACTGTAGTTATTTCGTAATATGCTGTTGGCAGTGTAGTTTATAGAATGCCAGATAAGTAATAAAACTCTGACTGGTACTTGAAGCTCAGGTCACACTGCTCTTCAAAGCCCATACTATCTGCCATGATTTTGAGCTTAGCATGAGTAGGAGATGGGAGCGTCGAGCTGCTCAGGTGTGGGAGTGTTTCATCAGCCTCTGAACACAAGAGACAGAGCGAGAAAACACTAAGCTTATTAATTTTCATAAGATGCTCCATGTTCCTGGAAGAGGGGAGCAAGGCCAAGGACGCCGTCTGCCAGGAAATGTGATTAGTTGCTGAAATGCCCTCTGTAGTTTTAACAACCTTTCCCCTGTGTCCTCTCCAAAAACCCAATAGCCTGCTTGATTCTCTTCCTGTATTCCCTTTCCCATGCTCAAACAGCGTGAAGGTACAGGGTACATAATAATTTGTACCTGTTGTCTTTGTTTTTACCTGTTCCCATTCCTCTCACAATAAGCTGTCAGTGAACATTTCCAATATCTTAACACTTAATAACATTCATCAATATTTATGTAGACATTTGTCATCAACAAACAAAACTGTATAAAATGTCACAAACACAGTACCACAACACAAACTCTTGTTAATTTGATCCTTTGAAAAATAATCAGGTTGCAGCATTCTGCATGTGTTGTCACAGAATACTGATAAACTGATCCACCTGTATCCTCTCCACAATCAGAGAAAAGTACTGTACACAATGTGGCCCAAATTATGTGGACACCTAACCATCATGCCTATATGTGTTTGTTAAACATCCAATTCCAACCATGGGCATTAATGTGTCTGAATCACCCAATAAACAGCCAACTCAATAATTAGTGGGGATGTCCACATGCCACTGGCCATCAAGTTTAGATAAAGGAAATTACATTGATCACAACTAAAAGTCATGCCATACACTGGGGTTGAGGTCATCAATCTGCAAGCAAGTATGGGTGCTGAGTAAAAATCTTCATTGCAGGTCAAGAATCCTTTCAACAGGAGGGATGAAAAGATTGATGCTTAATACTCACAAACCAAGTGAATAATGCATGTAGGTGATCGAAGAAGCAAGACCAAAAGCCTAGCAGGGCAACACGGTGTATTGTGATCTGAGGGACATTAGAAAAAGTCAAAACCTCCACCACTTCTCAGACACGTTATTTAGAACACACACATAAAATAAGCTTTACATTTATAAGTGGCTGCTATCAGAAAATTAGAGGCACACTGTCACGACGTGAGGTGGGGTTGGACCCAAATGCAGGGGAGTACCGAGGCATAGCGAGGAACACAGGTTTAATTCTCAAAACGGGAAACAGACAGGGTACACGCAGGGACAAAGGGTAATGCTAAGACAAAGATTGGACACAAAGCAGGAACCTAAATACACAGAAACAAACAAGACACAGGTGAACACAATGAAACTAACGACAACTGAACGAGACAGGTGACGACAATGACAGGGAAACACTAGGGCAGGGCAAAACCAAAAATAGGGGGGCACGGCTGTGGCCGTGACACACACATGCTTGTTTAGTTTGCTAGTGACAGTATCTGCCATTACAGCAATACTTTCACAGAAAACAACTGTGATTAAGGGCATTGTTAATCATGGCATCGATTGTTGCTCCACTTTTATATATTCCTTTGTGTATGCCATTAAAACAAAACATTTGCCCGATATCTGACAGAATACCTTGAAAGTAGACTGTGTAACTTAGATTAGATTTTTTGTTGTTCAAATCCTAATAAAAAAATCCATTATCTTAATCATAGCTTGAGGCCAAAAAAACAGAAATGGGCCTATACATACACACTGAAATGATCAAGTGTCTCTGATTATCAGCAAACAATTATGCCATTGTTTAGTGCTAGGATTCCTGCATTTTTACCTTGAATGAACATATTTGTAAGTGTACCATGTGGCATTTAAAATGTCTTTAAGTACTAAAGGTAGGCTACATCTCAATACTGTGTAGGCTAATGCTTGTGAATTGGGAGTCCAAGCCTTTCAATTATTCACAAATAGAACCCACATGGACTTTTTGTAAATGTTAAATGTAAAATAACTGGATTATAAAAAGCTTAGTAGAAGTTGGAAGAGGTTACATTTCACTGAAATAACTGGAGCAATAAATAAGTCAAACAAAATGTGTTTTTTGTGTTATTCTAAATCATATTATTTAATTCCCAAAGTGATGTTTTCTCCATGTTTTATACGTGTATTATGCAGGTTTAAATGGACAGTTATACCAACCAATTATGTGCACGACAATGGTGAGCTTGCAAAGACAAAAACGGACTTTAATGCACAATCGTGGCACCTTGCGTCAATCTACTAAATAGCAGACAAAAGCTTAGATTTCATTGGACCTTGCCGTTTCCATTGACGTATTTCATTGGTTCATAAAAAACTCCACCTTCTCGTGCTGTCTCGCGGTGTCTGTGTCTTAGCAGGAGTGAGAACCTGACGCTTGATCCACTGCGCTCACAAATGTTCCTGTGCTGTATCAAGAGAGGTAGGGAAGTCTTGAGAAGAGAAGCACTGAGGGAGCAGCTAGCTTCCTAGTCTCCCTTGTTTTTTTTTAAGCAAGTCACTTCTGGATATTTAGTACGGTATCTGAAGAAGAAATATTGAGCTCTGGCGTCGGTAAGTCACACGTCTTTCTGTCTTCTCTTTTTTGTTGCCCTCATCGCCCATGAAGGGCTAGCTAATATAACGCTATATATATATGTATACAATCCAATACTAAATGAACTAACACAGCTAACGTAAGTTTGTCTTAGATTTACGAGCCTGGTGGTTAGCTAGATGCGTGATGTGGATATTATTATAATATACCAAGCTATGGTAAGAAAAGATACCTTTTGATTCAGACGTGATTTGCAACTTCAAAGCTGTGACTGTGAGCAGCTAGCATGTATGCTAGCTGAGTGTCTAGCTAGCTAACACAATGTTGTATTTGCTGGATGCAGCGATTCAGAGTGCCTGGCTGTTGGCAAAGTATTGACCTTACTGTTCATAATTTCAGTTGCGTACAAAATCCATACAAAGCGTTTACTACCCTTTCGTACATGTATGTCTCAATTGCCATCCTGTGTGATTCACAAGTGTAACGCCGGGGCTCTTGAACACTCCGTCTGGTCAACCAAGTAGTCTGATCTGAACTTCTGTGGTCTGTAGTTAGCCTGCAAGGTTATAACTATCAAGCTTAGTCTGTCTAGCAAGGTTTTCTTTGATCTACTAATATCAACGAGAAGCTGTAGTCCTGATGTTTTGGACCAGGTTGAAGCTAACTTTGAGTTTTTTTCTGGTCTTAACAACCTATCTCAGCTGAAGCATATCCCTCCACGTTAATTAAAGCTGTCTTCAACTGTCTAGTGAACTTTGCGTCTCAATGTATTACACGTTTTTGTTGGCCTGGTTTGACTAGTCTATGCCTGAAACTACACTATGTTCTGGTATTGTTGCTGCCTAATTCTATCTTTAATTAAACTTGACATGTTTCAAAGCCATTTACCAACGCCTCCAACTTAAATCATTGTTGTGACAAGTTCAGAGAACTTTTAGATTTAATGTAGAGACACATCAGTCATTCAAACTATTCTATAAGACCATACAACAATGCCTGTCGTAAACTTGTGAATATAACCAAATAGTTAAATATAATATATACATATTAGGTTTTGGGTTGGGGTGTGCACTGTCTCCTTTGCAGCAGTTATCCTCCTTTGCAAACCTTTGAAATGTCAATGTCGGTCAGTGCATGTCTGCAAGGTGGTTATTTGACTCAAAAGTGCTCCCGACAGCTTTCTGCTACACAGATTGAATTTGGTTTGCTGGACATCTGCTACCCAGCTCCAGATTTCTTATGGAGATTTCCACACAGGCCATGGTTATAGTAAGGTCTGATGCCGCTTGCCTCATCAAGAGTCAGCTTGTTACATATTTTACTATGGTGTCAATTTGCCAATTCCTTTTGTGGTTTTTCTTCTTCCATATAATTTCTACAGCCAAGCATCTTATCAAATATTGAAGTCAAAGACTTTTCTCCTGAACTTTGCTTTACCTGTCAAGGCGTTCATTGTGTCATTAGTTGCCTGTATTGCATTATAATTCATACCTCGTTCCCAGTCTTGGTGCACTCTCTGATTTGACGAATGCAGCCTCAAAGTAAGTTGATTCGACTGTAATCTTTTGTTCTGCTGAGAGTGGGCTGATATTTACGATGCCTTCTTCCTATGTGGCTCTGATTGTGCTTTGTGAAGCACAATCAGTGTGATGTAACTTGTGTGATGCTGACCTGTATTAATGGCACTATGGCTTGAAGGCAGAGCTTATTGCAGATAGAGGATACAGCTGTTTTCCAGACTGAGTAGAGTTATCCTCCTCAGCTCCAGTCAGCTAGAATATAGCCTTGCCTTTTTTTTATGGCTTTCAGTAGCACCTTTGCAAAGTTAATTTGCCATTTACGAACATTGTTTCAACATGTCTTTAATGAAGGCCTATGGTACAATGGTTAAGTCATTGAAAAAACTGAAATGTTTAGCTTAGATGGGGCATATGTGAATTGACTTGTGAATTCCAAACCAATCAGTAGTTTTGTTATGTTGGACCAATGTGTGGGATTTTTGACAATGATGTATAGTATCCCTTTCTTATTTTTAAATAGCAAATTATTAAAAAGGCAATGCTCTTTCTGTATGTAAAAGTCTTGTAGTTGGGGCAGTTTGGATATAACCCAAAAGGCAATTTTATGTCAGACATTCTAATACCTTCACGTAACAAAAAACAATGCTTTGCTTGCTCTTGAGTTTTGAAATATGCCTATGCCAGGTGTAAAAGTAAGAACCCCACTTTCATACTGAAAATATGTTTTCTGTCATTGTTAACCCTCCCTTGAAGACTATCTTTAAATCCTAGTGATTGGATGTACGACAGTTGTTGGCTTGAATCATCTCTAGCGGTTTGTTGGAAGGTCTTGATTGGTCGGTTTAGGTGGCAGCATGGATTAGCCCATCAGAGGTAGAATGTTAAGCACCAGGCAGATGGCCACTCTACTGCATCTCATTCCCTGCAGGAGTTGACCAGGAAATCCCTAGATTAGATTTATGTACTCTCAGGATTTGCCAATTTAGTGGAGGTCTTTAACCTGTCACCATTTGCTTGTTTGCACATTTTGTACTCAAACATTGCAATGGGGTTTCTGTACATTTTACAGGATGTAGATATTTTATTATGATATTATTATAATTTACATTTACATTTATTCATTTAGCAGACGCTTTTATCCAAAGTGACTTCCAAGATAGAGCTTTACAAAAGTGCATAGGTCACTGATCATACAACGAGATGGCCTCATAAACATTGCGGGTAGCCAAAATATGAAGCATACATTATGAAAAACCAAATAAATGCCAATGGGAAGAACCCATAAGAGCATGCAGTTAAACAAGTTACAATTAAACAACATGAACCTCAAAAGTGCAAGAGTGTACCTGTAGAAAAGCAAGCTGTAATAATATAATAATAATGTTACATATCACTTGTAATTAGTTAGTAACCTGTGTTAGGCTATGTGTAGATGTGAAATTTCTCTTGTTTAAAAATGTCATAGGATATAGTTTGATATTTTTTTTCTCTTGGTGCCCTTTTTTATTGAAAGGCAAGTATTCCCTTATCTTTTGGAATGGGTCGCCATAGCCAAATGGATGTTAATAATTTAGATCTACGGAATTAGCCTACCCTGGGGTAATTGCCATGTTAAACTTGAGGATGAAGCAGTATCTTGGCTCATGAAATGTTGTCTGTGCTGTACCACAGGGTCAGAAAAAGCAGTATTTTCAGTGTTGAAATGCTTTTTGAATCGTTTTTGTATGGAAATGTCAGATGGCTGAGCGGTTAGGGAATCGGGCTATTAATCAGAAGGTTGCCAGTTTGATTCCTGGTTGTGCAAAATGAAGTTGTGTCCTTGGGCAAAGCAGTTCTACCTACTTGCCTCGGGGGAATGTCCCTGTACTTACTGTAAGTCGCTCTGGATAAAAGCGTCTGCTAAATGTAAAAAAAATAAATAAATAAATAAAGAAGTAAAGTAAGATGTAACCTCAGTGATCTCCTCATTAGAAAAGCTCTCTGGCTGAACTCTACAAAAGATACATTAGCATCAGCATCCCCGGGAACTAATGACAACAAGACCAACTGTTTGTCTTCATGTAATGGTGAAGTAATCTGCATATCCTTTTTAGGAGGCAGAACTTTACTTTATACTCTCCAGTATTAACTTTAGTTAGACTAAATCATTAGGGGCAGTATCAATGCCTAGCAAGTGCTTTAAATAAGATGTGTATGAAATTTCCAAGGACTAATACACTGGAAGGGGCTGGGGGAATGTTCCCTTGAAAGTTTCCATCCAGAGCAGCAAAGAGGCGTTGGAGAGTGAACTGGCCTCTCTTAGTGGCTGCTAGGTATTTTTTAATTTAGTTTTTACTGCAGTTGTTTTAATGAGCAATTTTTTTGAAGTCATGTTACACCTAAGATATTATATTAAAAGTATTAACTTTAGTGCTGCACAGCTTAGTTTTTTCAAATAACTTGGTGCCTCCGGACCATTGTACGACACCGTTCTGTGCCTGTGTTTTGGTCTTCGGCGGCCTTGTTGGTGCGGTCAGCCTAAATGCATCTGCTTGTCTGCTCCAGCGCTTTAGCGGCTTGAGTCGGCTCATCACATGTATTTCTGTCCTACATTGTCTGTGATGCAGAGTGGAGTGCTAAGCCAGAGCCTCCTATGGAGCCTAGTAATAATAGGCTCATGTTGGAAAGGTGACCCCATTTTGGCACCTAGGCTGGACACTTCCTAAAGCCCTGCACCCATCCAGGGGTTAAGTTGCTCTGGTCATTTGGAATGCTGTGATGGCTTGGATGACTGTTCAGCTGGCACTAATGTACTTTTTAATTTTGGTTTCGCTGTAGTTGGCCACCAGCCGCGCAGATTGTAGTGATGCTAAGGCAAACAAGGAATCTTCTGTTGCTTTCAAAAAAAACACAAAGAAACCATAAAACGCCAGAGACAGAAGATTGATGTAACCGCAAAGCTCTTGTATTTAATATGTTACTGATATAGGCGAGTTTAAATGGGGAAGAGATATTGGGTTGGCTAAGATTTTCTTTCTTTTTTTTGCCAGTCCTGGGCTGTTAGCATGTCAGGTCACAATTTTGGGTGAAAATGAAATTTTCAGTGTGGTCATCTAATAATGAAATATCCAGTAGATCCACTGGGTTTGCCTGGTGCTGTTTCTTCTGGCTGAACCAGATTGTCACTCAGATAGACAGCAGTGCCCGAAGCCAATAGTTGTAGGTTTTGGTTCTTAAGGCCTGAGTTTGAGGAGACATGATGAGCGGTTTGCAACAACCTAACACCTAGTGGAAACCCTGGAGGAGACACTGGCAGGGGTTGTACACCTTTTGTGTTGTGAATGCACTTAGAATGCAGATTCATTTGCAAGATTCTTTGATTGGTGTTTCCACAAATGCATCTAACTTGTAGTTTTACAAGGCTACATACATTGCTTTATGGGTAGTTAAATTTACTAACTCATTTTCATAAATCCCTTGCAGTAATAAGAGAAGTTAATAACTGTCAAATAAGCCTCTCAACTAAAAAGTTTTCAACATTTTTATTTTTTATTTTTGTTTATTTTTTTAAACTTGCCTAAAAGACTGCTGACAAGTAGTCCTCAACACTGCTAGCTATGAGACGAGAGTATGTGCTATACTACCGAAAAGGCATTGATTGCCAGGTGTCTTTTTCCTTATTACAATTACAGTAAGAACAGCTTGTTATGGAGAGCGTTAAACACTGTTCTGTCTTTGGGGTGTTCTGGAGTCTCAGTGGGACTGTAATTTGCTGGAGCCCCCCTTGGGCCATAGCTGACCATGGCCCAGTTCACAGACACAAGCCAGACAGCAGTAATGCTCTCAGACCAGGGGCATCCTAATCCCCAGACACCCCCACCCCCTCTCCCAAAAAATACCAAGCCCCATCAGCCCCTACAACAAAAGGATCCCTTGCACCAAGACAAACAGATATGGAATTGTACTCTCTTTCCCATATTCACTGTGCACCAGATCCACATGGAATAGACTTGGGCTTTTACAAGTATGTGTCTGCCCTACCTTTAGGGCCAGACTCCAAGCACAAAGCCAGGCATTTTTTGTAACAGCCAGAATGTCCAGACAGGCTTTCTCACAAGGACTGCTGAACCCTTGGGATTCAGCTGCTCTGGTTGGCTGGACTGCTGGTACTCTGTGGCTTGATGCTCTCCCTGCTGTCCTGTGCTCTGCCTTGCCAGCTCTTGGCACCAAAGGTGGCAAAGCCCCCCCCCCCCCTTCCCCCAACACACACACACACACCAAGACTGATACATTCTGGAGCCTGCCTATGGAGCTTCAGTAATGCAGTCAGAGCCAAAATGGTTCTTTCTGTCCTCTTAACTACGCTTAGCCCAGGTCCTCAAGTGGAGGCTTTTCAACATGCTGATTTAAGCGGAGAGGCGCCACTATGTCCAAGTTTCTTGTAAAACTGGGATTGATTTGGCCTTTGTGTCATACAGTGTCCAAGTGTTTTTTCTCTTCATTTTTGCTTTGTTCTGACATCCAATTCTATTGAGTTGTTCAAACAAATCCTAATGGGATGGGATTGGGTGGAGCTGGCACTGGTTTGTCCTTTTCACCCTTGATATTGTTGCAGTTTGCAACTGCCAATGGGTGGAGTTTTCTTGTTCTCTGTTCTGGTCTTCAGATAGAAGTTGACGCTTGATGACTTGCAGAGAAGAGAGAGGGGAACCTCGCCAAAAGCAACCATGGCAACAAGTGTCCATCTTCAGTTTTTTTATGCAGCCTATTTAGTCAGATGTTCAGTCTAGTAATTTAACACGCGACAACTTGAATGTCTCCTCTTCTTTTCCCAGTCCTTTGTAGGCCAGAGTTTTCTGTCCTCTGTATAGAAACGGGGAGCTGTGCTTCCATAGAATGCACATTCTTGTTCTCATATATCCTGCTTTTGTACGGGCTTGAGTGTGCCACGTCCAATTTTCTTCAATACTGTGACAGTGCTGGCATTCTATATCAGCAGTATAAAAACAAGAGATATCTTTTGACTTAAAGTAGTATGCAATAGTATTTTGAATGCTTAGAATGATGCCAAGCTGACTGAGCAGTAGGCTACTTTGACTCACTTTCTGTGCCAACATCAGATGCAAAGTATCCTTGTGTACATAAAATGTATTCATGTTTGCCCCACACCAAATCGAACCATGGCAAGTCTCACTTTCAAATAGAATATGCTGCTTTTCCATCAACACAAGGTATTGCTGCATATCAAGGACACTTTCTTGCTTAGTTTTAGTGACATGTAACGGCCCTTGGAATCTTACAAGCTGCAAACAGCAGGTTGTTAGTGTCGATACCTGGACCCAGTCAGACATCCAGAAGCAATGTGGCCCATCTGATTCTTGTGTATGTATCATATGAATGTCACCATCCTCCACAGTTCACACCAACAGAGAGGCTTGTGGTCTTTAACCGCCCACTGTTGAGCAGCCAAGGCTTACGTCCTGGACTGCCATTAGGATCTGGAGATTGAAGGCAGATACTTAACAATTGCATTTTTTTGGCTAAACCTTAATTGAAATGGTTCACTTGTGCCCACTATTTAAATGTAGTAGCAGCATTTAGACTATTGGTGCTTAATGCTTAATCTCAATTATTGGCCATATGTTTATTGAATTTACTTCATTAATAAGATGGTGTTGCCGTTATTCTGTTTGTAAACACCTTGATGTTTCTTCTAAGTGAATAAGCATTGTGGCATAAAGAACTTGAGTAATAGAAAGGAAGATGGTAGTTAGGCCTAGGGTTTAAAACAGCTTCAGAAGTATGATAAATGATGCATCTTTTATACAGTGGATGACTGTGGGGCTCTCCACACGTGAACGCAGTGTAATGAAATGTCCCTGGGCTGCCATTTGCTGCTTCGCCTCGAGCCGCCCACTTACCCGTTCGTGCTGAAATTGCGTCTTGCTAAATCCTTCTAACGGCTGTCTTTCTCAGACCAGTGCATGGAGATGCCTCCCTCCCATATTTGGAAACGAGGTGTCTATGGCTGTCATCTCGCACAGCAAAAAAGCCATTCCTTATCACCCCCTCTTGCCAGAATGCCTCTCCAACGACATTCACACTTCATTAGGCTTGTAAATGAAGTTTCCCCCGCCATTTGAGGAAGAAGGGCTCCGTTGTCCCTGGAGACCTTGAAAAGTCTGTGGTTTGGGGAGTATTAATCTGGAAGGTGTCCCAACAGGCTGCACTTATTGCCGCTTCTCCATCATCAGCCCTCGCTTCAACACTTCTTTGCAGCCTCTCAATAGCACATTGCCCCGACAGCCTTTGTGCTTCTCAGGGCTCCCCAGACTGATGAAGCACTGAGGGGTCAAGAGAGTCCCAGTTTGTTATTGACTGAACACAGAGCACAGGGAGCTGGAAACAGACCAGGCCTCTGGCTCCTTTCTGCTTGTCTTTTGTAGTGTCGTGCAGGGTAGTGTAGACTGCACCGTCTGAGACGTTCAACCTTATGATCTGTGAAGACTGAAATTGACTGTATTGAGCATTTGAAAATATATTGCCTGCTCGAAACTCACATGCGCACACACACACACCCTACACGTGACGGTGAGGTGTTTTAACACATGTACACGCCACACAGTCTCACAGATACACATTCGTACACACATACAAAAACAAATGTTACATAATTCAGAATGTTCTGATCTCTTCAGTTTCACAGTCTTCCACTTTGTTGACCCCGTGCAGACCCTGTTACCATCATGTCGTCATCATCAGACTTCATCGACATGTGCTGGAGAGCAACGGAAAGGATGAGAACTTGTTCCTCCCTAAATGGGTCCTACAATCCAAAGAAACCCCATGGGAAATGTTTCTTTAAATTAAAAATACTTACTTTCTATTTTAAACATAAATGGAATGTAAAAGTGATGATGAATGCAGCAATATATAATATCTATATATTTTAGAGCCAAGTGGTACACTGGCAGGAAACTGCCCCTTCTTCCTTCCTTCCTTACACTACCGCAAGCCTCGCCCCTCAAACACTATTCCCTGACATACAATGGCATTAGCTGTGTTCCTTTACTTTGATGTGAAGAAACACATTGGCAAGCTGGTGCTTTGGAAACGGCCTTGAAAACATGAATTGCTCCACACCGCTGCTGCTGCTACAGGACTACAAGATTAACGTGCTTTCAAACATGGCTGGACAGCAATGAAGGGCAATAAAGGTCTTTTGAATACAGGTTTCCCTGGAATCGAGACACCTTTTGATGCTTAAAGCTTTGTATGCGTTATTGTAAGTCCTTATTTAGGTTCTTATGGTAAGTGGGCTTCAAAGGTGAAGCAGAGTCGTCGGTGAAATCACAATCAACCCCTCGTCATCTACCTGCCGAGCTCTTTCAGACTCTCCTCAGGAGTGACAGGATGTTCACTGCACCACTCCTAAGCCTTAGTGAGATGTTCTGCCATGAGGGATGCAGCCTCTGAGCTCCCACGCCTCCACCTCCTCTCACATGGACACAGCCTCTCAGAGGCCCTCTAAGAGGATTGCTCATGGTGGTGGTCAGTGCCAGGTAGAGGAGGTCAGGCCTGGGTGAGCTTGAAAAGAGCCTTAGAAAGGCCAGCATGCTGGCAGAGTTCTGAGAGTGCTTCTGCAGGCTAGGAGGAGGCTTCAGAAGTCAAAGAGGAAAGAGGGAGAATGAAAGCTGTTTTGTGATGATTTATTGACTCCCAGCTTCCTCCTTTTTGATCATTCCATTTCCTCCCATGAATATGTATATGGCTCAGTTTTCAGTACTTCATATCTGGATATTAATTGCTTGTAATCCTTCGTTTTGGAAGCATGCTGCTGGAATTTATCGAGCTTTAGAAGCGATATGCTAGAAATCCTGGCACATGCATTTTCTGGACAGTTTTCAATTGTGGAAATTGGTATTTTTGTGCTTATATGCTGTCTTATATCAACAGTTCATCCTGTTTTGAATAATGACTGTTGGTGCCACTCTTGATAAAACTGTGGCATAGCCTACTCATTTAAAAACGATTATGTGCTAAGAGCCATTCTTTTTACCTCTCTCCTCTTTATGGATGTTGCTTATTTCTGAATATGCTATAATCCTCGGGATTGCTGACAACACAGGAACAAGGAGTAAACATGCATTTTCTGTTGAACTCCACGTGTAAAGCTGCAGCTCCGTAACTCAGTGGTCTCTGCTCTGTGTACTCTGGGCTCCTTCCCTCCTTCCTATATTCTCCTCTAGTTCTTCTCCCCTCCAATTCCACACAGTTTTGTTAACGCTGCACTGCTCCTTGCTCACACTGGTGCAGAAGACTCTGCAAACAGCACTGTTCAAAGAAAGTCTGGACAGGGATGACAAATGTTGGGGCCGTGCCGTCTCTCTGGATGACTTGAATGTCTTGGTATCCCTCTCTTTCTGTTACTCCCACTCCCTCTCCATCTGGACTACGAGGGTGGAAATGCGATGGCACTGCCAAATTGCAAGAATCTGTAGGTGTTCATTGGCATAAAAAATGTCACTTAGCAGAACTCACACAGCGCTTGGTCATTTCTCAGACAATAGGGTTACTTTAATGGAAGGGCAAGGGGTAATTTGTTGGTTTCACATCATTGCCTGCCTCTGCGAGGAGTTGTTAGAGCTGAAAATGATAATTTTATGTCTTGGATTGTGGAATTTGAGAAATATCAACTATTCAGTCGCTTGCTTAGGAATTCTGTGTAAGACTGAAGTATTCGCTTTTTATGCCATTATTCTCTCAAGAGTGTCATGAGAGGTTCCAGGATGACCATGTAAACCAGGCTATAACTGAAGATTTGCCTTTTTGAACCTGTTTCTTTGCATACAACCTTTCTTCTTAGTCAACACAATTTCAGCAATTTTTCTGGTCAGTTGTCATTGTGAGTGTTGACATATGGAATTCCTAAGTGTAGCCTAGTAAATTACGCTTTTCACTCACAAGGATCTCATGACACCTGAAGTCTGCTCAGTTATTTTTGTAGGCAAAATTGTCACCATAGTGAGGATAACTTCCCCCAAAGGGGGAATGCTATTTTTGGAGAGTATTACAAGAAAGAGATTGTTGCTAAATTCCATTTGTCTGAAGTGCCATAACTAATTATCCCAAAGCAAGTGTTGCGCTGATTGAATCAACATGTTTGCTTAGTCTTTCAGTAGGAAGGAAACCACTGTGTGCATTCATGTTTCAAATTCCATTTAAAGGGAAGTGGTCTTGCTCCTCCATCTCTGCTGCATACAGCACCAGTGATCTAATCATTTCATTAGGCTGCTGACCTTCGAGTTTCCCCAGAGAGAGAGTGGGAGAGGGCCTTTTCTCCCACACACAGATCATTGAAGAGGCATAACACTTTCTCAGCTCCCCCCCCCCCCCCCCCCCCCCCCCGTCTTTTAAGGCAAAATGTCTTCATCCACTGATTAATTCTTCCCTTCCTAGAGCTGCCCCTGTCCTCCTCGGTCAGAACCCCTCCCTCCTCACCATCTCTTTTTCTTCTCCTGTCTGGATCACTGTTTACGCTAATATCCTACTGCTATTGTCATGGCGGTTTTGATGCTATAAGCCAGATAGTGGCAGGTCTAACTCAACATTCTTGTGTTATTTCTTTACTTTGTGGAAATGAATAGGAGGAAGGTGATGGGTGGTTGCTTGGTTCAACACTGATGTTTCATGAGGGACATCATAGTACTGGTGAATTAAACACGTCTTAAATGGCATTTGTGACAAACCTGCATAATATGGTCCGTTTGTGTGGTATTCAACATGCTGTGGCATGATGGAGCTTTATAGATGGTGTCGACAGTACACTGCTGTCATTGAATGAAAAATTCCATTCTGTGCACATTCTAGAGATCGCTGTCAGACAGTCGGCTCCGCCCTCAGATCGAGAATGATGAATGTTCTGAAAACCTTCACTATGCGTTGCGCCTTCGTGCTGCCTCACAGTTCTTTTATAAGAAGTACGGAATGGGGGGGGGGGGGGGGGGGGGGGGGGGGGGGGGGGGGGGTCATTGTTGTACCGTTATGAAGCCATCAGAGGAGGTAGTCAGAGCTACAAGTGTAAAAGTGAGATCCAGCAGGGTAACACACTAAACTCCAACGCTGTGCTCATGCTATCATCACACATGGAGCTGCATTATGCTGCCTTTGTTTGGTTCAGTGTAAACAAACAAAGCTGTCATAAAGAGGGGTATTTGTTAACGGCAGTTGAACGGGATATCTGTATATAAAGGGTGACTCGTGCTTACTATGTAGTTTTCTCTAGTAGTCCCTTTGTTTCTTACCCTGTCTGACTCTCTCCCTCTTTTGCTCTCTTTTACTCTCTTTCGACTTGTCGATCTCTGTTGCACTTTCCCTCCCTTAGTCTTGCTTTCTATCCCATTGACAGTCCCTTTTAGCCCTGAATTGCAATAAGCCTTGAAAATTGAAATTGACAAAGCCTAGTTTTTGACCGCAGAATATTCTCTTATTCTTTCAGATAAGATAATAATTCCCCTTATTTTCAGTAGCCTTTTTTCTCAGTGTGCTCTGTCATTTCAGCAAGCCCCTTTCTTCAGATTGAGTGATATTGTCAAAGATTTATAAAGCTTCTTTCCACTTAAACTGTCTCATACAAAATGCTGTTTTGATTTTCCATCCTCTCTGGCTGATTATATTCCGAAATTGTCGGTGGCCTTCTTGTATAAACAAGGTACTGAGGATGTGAGGCTTGTCTTTATGTGGAAGAGACCGCTGGGGACTGCCCTCTCCTTTTCAGCCATGACACAGAGGTCTGGAGGAAGCCCCCCACACTCACCACCACCTCCCCCTGCCTTTGTCTTCTTGTCTGAGCACATTTGGGATGGTTGCAGCACCGTGGCAATGTGCACTTTTGCAAATAGTGAGCAATACTGCCTTTCTTTGGACATTGAAAGGTAGATGTGTGTATCTTACTACTGTTGTGGTGGTGCGTAAAGGTAATTCTTATTATAGCCACGCTATAGGCCCACACTATAGTATTATTTGAGCTTTCTGGCTTTCGTTTACAAGATGAAGCTCAGTCATCTTCTGAGAGCCGACACTGACAGGCTCTGGGGCTATTTATGCAGCTTCCAAAACTCATCTAAAACTTGAATTTGCTCTCATCTCAGCGTGCCTCGGCTAGCTCCCCTCTGCCTCCCCTGCCTCTCCCTCCCCTGCCTCTGCCTCTCCCCCTTCTGCCTCTCCCCCTTCTGCCTCTCCCCCTCTGCCTCCCCTCGTGTCTCTTTGCAGACTGAGTCCAGCCGAAGGCTCACAGGGAAACTTTGGTCTGGGCTCCCCTGCCTTGTCGTTCAGCACCTCCCAGCCTCTTGAAGGCTCCTCTGATCCTGTTGTTATTGCCTTACCATGCCATTAGGGTTGAAAATATAATTAGATCTGTGTTCAAATTGGCAGGATGGTTTGTGGTTGTTCAGTGCATTTGTGGGAACAGTCCCAATGCAGCTATGTTTATAGGGAGCACAGAAACAGATGGAGAGGAACCCTGAAATGTATGCAAAACCAATGGAACTTACTGACTATATTCCTGAGAGCTTGTGACAGCCACAACACGTCTCCCAGCATGTGACGCAGTCCCACTGAAGCCCCCTTTGTTCACTAAATCCACTGTGAAGATTACCCTCATGTTTGAGAGTTGGAGATGGTGGAGAAATCGGGGAATGCAGGGGGATGTGAATCGCTCCAACTGGCTGTTTTGAGTCTACAGTGTTTTGGTGGGCATCTGTTTTTCTTTCAGGGTCATGTAAAAAAAGGTTATCTGGGGTTTACCTCTATGTGATCTTAGAAACCGTTAAAAGAAGTTCCAACTCTTAAGTGTTGATAAAGTGCTTTCTTGCACACTTATGTCTGTCTGCATATTTCAGACCAACTAGACGATTGCTTCCCATGGCTATATTTGTCAGTCTACATAGAGATGTTACTCAGACCCTCACATTTTTGTGAGGAGTGCCTTTTGACAGACCGCTATAAATCAGGAATGAGCAGGATTCCATTTCCTTTTCAAGTGTGCATGTATTATTTATCTTTCAATATTTTATGCAGAATGGAAATTAGCTTGGAAAGAGCCACTTTCTTTTCCATCTTTATTGATGTGCCAGGTTCAATTGTATAGTGGCAGAGCAGCTACATGCAGTCAGCTTAGTATTGTAGCTCTCTCCTCTAAAATTCAGCTTTGTTGTCATCGTCTTTGATGTTTTTCACTTGAACTAGCTTGTGATTTTCTTCCTGTACAGTTCATTAGCGTTGGCCTAGCATACAGATATGTCAGAAAAGTAGTCTTATTTGTTTTCCAGAGAGAGACAGGCTGATCTAAATGTATTTGCATGGTAGTCACGCATCTAAACATAAAGTAGAATATGGAATACTTCAACTGGATTCTCCCTTTTAAATGAGGAGGCTGTGATGTTGCGGTTCTTTCTAGAAGCTTCAGATGGCATTCCCTCGTGCTCGCCTCCTCCTGAGAATGACAGCCCGAGCAGTAGCTGTGAAACGTGTCATGAAACGACAGCATTCAGGCAGGACTACTGAACCTGCAAAATATGACTGACTGCTGTCAGCCAAACTCAGTCTATGACTGTTGTTTCTCTCCGTCTCATGTCTTTTACAGCAGCTTGCGATCTTTGCTCACCTGGCACCCAAGAGTCTACACTCTGAATCCAACCATAAATGTTGCATAGCCTTCCGAAAGTATCATTGGAAAATGTGTGCATGTGAGTTTGAGAGAGTCACAGTATGTGCATATTATTCATATGAAGGAGAGAGAGATTTTAAAGAAAGCGCTTAGTCCATGGCAGTAAGTAGACATCTCCCTAGCAACTTGGCCCCTCCCCTACTCACTGACTTGGGTTTCTTGGACACTGCTGTCATCAGATGGTCAGTGAAGCCATTTACCATATTAATGTCAGCAACTTGATTGTTCAATGATCGGCCAGCCATGGACTTTCAGAGAATGGATGGGACCTTGAATGCCAAGCAGACCCCTGTTATATTTCCTCTCTCCCTTCATCACTCCCTGGGTGCAAAGTTTGACAAATGACTCCTTGTGTCATAGAGTTATGCTTGTCTGATTGTCAGACAGTACGGCATAAGCACCTGTACCATGAAGGTGAAGGACATTGTTCATACTGTTCAAACGTCCCTCTAGCCAGTAGTTTTGTCTCATCTCTACTTTAGCATTGAGATTTAGACGGGAAATAGCATACTGCCAAGAAAAATACCAATGCTCTCTGCACCAAAACAGCCTGTGTGAAGCTTGTTGGTGCTTGTCTTACAAGAATTTGTAGCAGTAGTATGGCACAGGAGGTGTTTGACACTAACCTTCAATGCCAGATTGCAGAGATAATAGTTTTTTTTACCTGACAAGAATATATATTTTTGGAGTGCAATAGAAGTGTAGTAGTCATGACTTACAAAGCCTCTTTATTGAAGCCAAGCATCAAGTTATCTCTAGGCACCATTCATTGAGTGTGATTTGCGAGTCGACCAATACTTGTACAGTCTCCTGTTGTGTCAGTCCTTGCTCCAGCCTAGTCTGACGACATGATCAATAGTAATAGATCAAACGCAATCAAATATTAGCCTACAATGTGCAGCAGTTTTACAACCAAGATCTTATGGCAGTCTGTCAAACGAACATACTATCTCATAGACATTATGGAGCCACAAATCCTGCCACGTCCCCCACATCAACCCCACACCTGCCTGCTCCACCCCATCACATTCTTGGCTGAGTACACTGCCTTTGTTCTTGAAACACCCTCTGCACTATGTTGGTAAAACTGCAGTGCCTTCCACACGCAGCTTTGTGTGTTTATAGCAGTTACTATAAACTTTCTACCACCTGGTTTAAGTGCTTTGTCAATAAGGTCCATTTTACAAAAGATCGATAGGCTCCCCTTGTGCTGTGATTTAATACTGTCTTTAATTTTACGGCCCTTTCCACTGGTACTGCTGCAGTTATAGGATGGAGATTAATTGTGGGGTAAAGTACTTGTCACTTTCTTCACATTCCCAATGATGGATTGGTAGCACAATAATGACCAAGCTGTTTGGGCGACAGTAAATTCATCATGGTTGCAATTACAAATATGTATTTGTTTCTTTAGCACCATTTATGGTCCATTGCAAGACTGTAAGTCATTGCCTATTGACTTAAGAATATAATGTACAACTTGTCAAAAAGTGTTACAGCAGTAGTTTTGTTTTCATCTGAAAAATGGGCACTTGAAGTCTGATCAATCAAAAAGTACTTCAGGAAACATTTAGCCTGACTCGATTTATTGCTTAGTGCACAGTGGTTTATTTGAAGGTTGTATGACAAATCTTATAGAAAAAGTAGAAGAAAAAAAAACATATTCAAGATTCAACATGTTTCAATTAGTTACTCAATTAGTTTCACGACAGTTGAAAATGATAGCAAGACAATCGTTTTCGTTTGAGATGGAAATCTATTAACAACCAATTTTGACTCACAAATGATTGACAATTAATGTAGGATAATACTTGTACTGGCAAAGGTGCAATCCAAAAAGGTTGGTGATATTTCAAAACATTATCTGGGAACAGGTGGACCATTCTCTCAGCGTACTTTCTGAGGAGACTGAAATATTTTAAAGCCGGCCATGAAGTCCCCCACCTGTTCTACTGCTTCACCTTCCAGAGGATCATACAATACTGCAGCACTGTATGGTACAACAATGAAATGGTACAGGCAGGAGCCAGGGTGACGAGTCTGCTGAAAATGGCCTCCATGAGTAGATCCATAATCCAAGGCTTCCAAGATAGCCATCCCCTCCCTCCACTCTGCTAGCCCACCATCAGGCAGGCGCGTCACACTCCCACGGTGGTTGAAGAGGATGAAGAACTCATTCATTCTATCAGCCTTGTAAACAGACACAGGGGAAGAGACACAAATAGGTGGAGCTGGATGATTATTTGCTTTCTATTGGTAATGGTAACAGTATAGCATGGTATTTTAAGGGTGTATATTTGTGTGTAATACGTGCATTATACATTCTGGGTATAAAATCTTACGTTATGTCCTTTTCTTAAATGCACTTGTGTGCTTTGAAATGTTTCCGTGAATTAGATAATAAAGGAATCTGATATAATCTAAATGGGTTTATCAAAGTATGTTTATTGTAATTTGCATATCATTACGCTTTTAAGAGCCTCCAGTTTGTGTTACGAAAATAACATTCTTTCTGATTCATCACAGCATATCTATACAGTCTCTGTTGTTGAGGCTGTCAAAATAATCTACAATGAGACTTCTGTGTTGAGGCAGCACAGATTGAGCTTTTGACTGATGCTTTGATGCACTGACTTCTACATGGAGGCAAACGTTACAAATAATGGGAGAGGATATGAATATCAATGAACTAGGCTAAGTCTGTCTGACTTTCACTGTCTTTCATGTGGAGCTGTTGTATGGATACATCTGGATGACCTTTTTGTTCTCTTTCTTCAAGCAGATACTGTACCACTTGAACAATGTTTATTAAAAAAGTGTTTTGTACTTAACGCTGTTCAAAGCTTCTGGGAAGAAAACGGCCTAGATTTTCATTGCCCGTATTGATCAAAGGAAGATACCAGGCCATGTTTTAGTTAATACCTCGTTTAATAGTTTGATAAAACATAATGGCAACATTTTGATAGTGTATCTTCTTCTTGATTTCCTTGTTTCCTCTGGAAGTTTCTGTTCTCACTCAGCCATAATAATGGCGGGCATTGAAAGACACTGCTCAAGGTTGGAAACTCCTCATGTTCCCTGGCAGTGGTCCTTAGTACTTGGATCTCAAGCTCCCACAGAGCTTTTATCTAAAACAAATGTATCCTTGGTAATTGTTTCCCTTGCTTGTTAGGTCATTATCCTCCTGTATTTTGGCCACCTTAAATACGTTAAATCTGATTTTTTGCTCTGTCTTAGAACAGTGTTAAGCCTTGTTTGGTAGGAAACAGAACTGTTCAGAAGTCAAACTTGTATCATTTTCTTGTTATTACAGGTTGGGAAGCGACTGCCAGAGGAGGAGATATCTGGATGAAGTAGTGCTGGAGAGGGTCAGTGGTCATGGTGACTGCTCAGTCTGGCGTTTTTTGGTGAATGGCCTAGGGTAAGGAACTCTGTAGGAACTCTTTAGGAAAGCTCCCAAAGAATTGTATAAAGGGTCACCCACATCTTCCTTAATTAATTTAAGCATAGGTGAGACAGATGTCCCAAAGCCTTTCGGCTAGACTGATATTATTAGCTTGAATCAAACTCATGTTTGGAAGTCTCCCTGGAGGCGAGAGACTTTTGCCTCAAGGGTCAAAGCCACAAGGGGTTTCTGTAAAAATCAGGGCGTAACTTTTTGGATCACCTGTTTTATTGAAAAGACTTGCTTTTGAGGTGACGTGTCACATGTTAGCAGGGTAGAGGTCTCTATTCCCACTATGCGATTATGATTTTACCTCCTTAATCCTCATTATAAAATGTTCCCATGCCCTTCCTCATGATATTTCATTTTCATATTTTTTTCTATTTCTACTGTGCAGCAAGGGCTACATATTGACATGCACTGCCTGTAAATGATGCGCAAAGGTCACCATAGCATCGAAAGTTTTTTTTTTTTTTTTCTCGTCTTATTTCCTCTTGATTAGGAGCGTTGGTAATCCCCCTCTAGGCCTCAAATATCGCAAAGCTTTTTGGTAATAACCTGCTTAATCCTTCGATGGCCAACGAATTGCATGAAGGCCTTACTTCAAAGCAAATTCTTTCATTTTCTGGCACTAGGATATAAACAATGTTGTGCAGCAATAATGCAAATTTACATTGTCGACCATATTCACATACTTTTCAGAATGGCATTTGTAATTCATTTTTTAAGCACAAAATGTTAATGTCACTCTCTCTTGACACAACAAACATTTTATGCATTTACTTAGTTTTGAATATTATTCAGCATTTAGAATTAATACCTTCTGAAGTTATTGCAGACATTTTGAACAAATATCTTATTTAAAGTCGAGGCTCAATTGAGTTGAATCTCTGACAGTTGTTTAGTTAATTTTGGGGAATCAAGCATTCTAATTTTGAATATGGTCAACATGTAAATGTTTGATATTTGTTTTAAAGAATTAGACCATATGTGAAAGTATGACATCCACACGGCTGTGAGCAATCAGAGAGGCCAGCACGTCAACACCCATTAATGATTAACAAGGTGGAGTCCAGCAGGGTAATTTGGTATTGAGCTGCTGGAAGTCATGCTACTCCCCTGAGAAGCCTGATGACATGGTAAAAGGACCCACATGCTCACAGACACACAAACTTATGGAGGAAAACTGACTCCATGATCCCACCAATAGGAGGGAAGCCACACGCACATGATGGAGGAAGAGAAGGAATCTCCTTGGGGATATTATGTATTGTATATTGTGCATTGTCAGAAAAAAATATGTACATATGTAGGGCTGGGCAATATGGGTAAAAAATTATCGATATAGATATTTATATTTCCATTCGATAACGATAATTGGACGATAGACTACAGATCCGTAGTAGTTGCAAAATAAGTCTCTTCCTCGACTTTTTCCCTACACTCAGCAAAAAGTTTAGGCAGAGCGGTGTGAGAGAAATGTTTGCGGCAGGGGAGCACGTACCTGGGGTCAAGTAACTTAGCTTTTTAAAACCTTTCTTTTTATCAATACCTAGCCGCAAACTCACACTTTCCGCATGTTCCAACGAGTGATTTTCCTTCAGGTGGTTAAAAAGGTTTGTCGACTTGGGTTTGTTTACTACACAATTTGCACTGAACATTGCTCTGCTCTTTGTCGGATTTCAAAAAGCCAAACCACTTCCAAATAACTGAAGAAGCCAAACTCTTATCAATAATTTCTTAATTGGAAGTTGCTCCCTCGCCATGGCTATCGCTGGCACTGTTATCGGCAATAAGACAAATTTTCCGTGGTTAACATTACCTACTCCACTTGAGGTGCTCAGTATATTTGTGAGCGTAGGCTACCATTTCCCTGCAATTTCCTTCTGCATCACAGAAATTAACTGCTGTTCCTAATTATTCTCTATTGACATTATCGATATTATTGAAAATGAATTAATGTTACGATAAGTTTATTGAGGAAAGTCATTACTTCGATAAATCGATTTAAAAAAATTCGCCCAGCCCTAATTATATGTATTGCTTGCAATGACCCAAATCAAACTCCTTGTTTGTTAACATACTTGGCCAATACAGCTCATTTTAATGAATACATTTAATCAGTTTGCCCATCTGGTACAAGCCTCAAAATGTGCACAACAGCCAGTGCTTCAGCTTTCCTGCTAAAGTTATTTGCATTCACAATTTTAAAACATGACATGTTTTACAGGTGGTAGTAGAGAAGGTAGTATTTTGCAACTAACCTTGTGCTGTTTCACCTCAGTAGTACCATTACAATATATTTGGAAACACTTTACACAAGCATTCATGACACCTTCTATAAAACCATTCGCACATTCAAAACAAAATTATAACACTGTGAGAATAACATTATAACATTATTTCACTGTGTTTTTTGTGCAGTGGTGAATTGCCTCATCAAGGCATTGGCCACTGGTAAGGTAGTGGTGTTTTAATATAATCAGATAATGTTGCTAGCTTCTTCCCTCACCCTGTAGCTCCAATCAGCTCTGAGATGCAACTGGCTGTTACTCTGTATTCATATACTCTGTCATAGATCTGATGACTCATAATGGCGTGTGTGGGGTCTTACCATTGACTGTAAAAGGAATGGTCGGCATGACGGCACGTTAGGAATTATTTGTCTTTTTTCCCCAAAAAGTTTAATTTGATTTCACCCACATTCTTATTTGAAAATGGACAGAAATTAGGGTTCTTACACTCACACACATCTACCAGGGCCCTCAGGTACTGATTATGATTTACAGCTGTCATAAGCTCCCATCTGAATTCACCTGGAAAGCTCTGAAAATGTCAGGAATTTAGTTGGGATGGAACACCTGCGTGCAAACCCCAGACTGCTGCTCTGATACCTCCCCAAGGGCATATTGCAGTCACCGTGGTGTTATCGCAATGATGGCTGCTTGTGTGTTTTATAGCAGGGGAATAAAAACAACTCTATCTGCACATCCCCAGAGCTGCTGCTGCAGGGCACTGCCATGCTATCAAGGGTTTATTTGGCACTGAGAATTTGGAAGAGATAAGCAGATGTCTTGGACAGTCATGCACTTGTTAAAGGTAACATTTCATAATAAGCACTTGTTTTGTTTTCAAGTGGTTAATTTTAAGAAACCTTAAAAGCATGGATACAAGGAAGTTAAAGAAGCCCATTGGGACAGTAATAATTACGACCTAATGATTGAATGGGAAAATGATTTTTCAACATTCCAGGATGTGGAGTGACAACCACAATGTTTCACTAATCAAAACAGGAAGAAACACCCCTGCATTGTTTTCTCATGTAGATTGATGACCTATTATTCTATAATTTATAACAAACAAGCCTAATAGTAGTAACATAACCACAAATATATTTTATTCTCTGCACATGGATAAAAAAGAAGTACATATTTTCATCCACTTCCGTTTTTGATATCGTTATAGTCGAAAAGACCTTACCAGCTGCGTTCTTAACATCATGTTCAAGTCAATGGGGTGGAATTGGATCCACCTGAGTCATGGCGTGATCTCTGTAGATGAGAGGGAAGCGTTCCTGCTTCCAGAGTCTGTCTGAAATGTTAGCAATGCTCTGCAGCTGCTGTAAGCATTAACCCAGTGGACAAACGGCTGTCATTGAAGCTTGGATTATGACTGATGCTTGACCAAAGAAGATGTGAATGATAGGACCTCAGAGACCTCCCCTCCTCATGACCTCAGTGTTCTGCGTTTGCAGTACTCAGAAATTCCTTCAATGTCACAACTTGTGCTTACTAAACTTACTTTAACAGAGGAAACATGTTAACATGTCTTAAATCCCAATGTTCAATGTTTATTTCTTCAAATGGTTGCTCTTCAGGAGTCGGTTTATGCCGCTACATTATGTTCCACACATCAATGCATTGGTTTTCAGGCAAGGTTCTTTTTTCCTCCATGTTGACTTTCAAGTGTTGGCAAGGCTATCATGCACCTGCTTCTCTTTGCTGTGACATGGGTGTTTCAAGGCACGTCTGATATTTCATCCTTCCGGTCACCCACCAGACCACACCATCCTGGCTAGGTTCGTTCAAATTATATCTGACATCATAATATGGTCTCACATCCAACCCCCTTGAAATGAACAAAGGCTACATCCGCATGCTCGCAGCTGCCCTCATGTCTTCAACATCGGGTGCCAGTGTTATAAAAAAAATCAAGAAAAAAAACAACTCTTTATGAGTGAGTTGAATGGTTCTGACAACCATAAGGCAACCAGTGTGAAAGCATGTTGGCTCAGAGACTATTAAACCTGAAAGGAGGCTTTCACAGCCTCCACTGGCCACAATGCCTGGGCCAGTTTGTCCCCCCCTCTTCACCCCTGGACTGATGGTTATTATCAGGGCCTCTCCTCTCAATGTGGCCTCTGTGCTTCAAGGATCCATGGTGCCAGAACTGGGGTGAAGGCCGAGGACAGTGGATGCAACCCCCAAGAGAACCTCAGGGCTGAGCCAGTAAAGGCGTATGGCAAACAGATCCGCCCTTAGCTCCAGGTATTTCATGCTCAGCAGCATTTCAATCAAGTCCTTCCTCCATTCTGTGCCTCTTCCCTCCCCCTCAGTCCCTTGGGAAGGCCATGTATCACAAGGATGCAGACGAGGAGTGGGCGTTAACCTGGCTGGATCACAACGAGCGACTGATGAATAGCCTACTGAGAGGAGCGTTTAATCGTTCTGGCCGGCTGAAGATGGATGATAGTCCCACATCGTTGTTTCTCATATCAAGTACTTCTCAGCATTGGAAGTTGGACATAGCAAAGAGTTCTTCAGTTGATACTTTCCTATTTTACTTTCTCTCCCTTCAAACGGTGATTGTTATTAGTTTTCACTCAAAAGCCTTCTCCCTTCATATCTTACCTGTCGTGTCTATTTAGTCTTGGCATTTCATTTCAGTTTTTTTGTTTTGTTTTTTAAGTTTAAGTCTGTAGTGCAACTCATAGTTATTGCAACAGGGATTACATCTCCAGCACTGTTCTAGTTTGGGTTGATCCTCTAAGGATTACACCGAGGACCAGCCGTGTCTATTGCACATAAGGAGATTTGAGATTGTAAAAACATGAATACACCAAATCTACACAGTCTGGGTCACTAATGCTGTTGTTTTGTCACTAGTAAGTTGCCAGCAAGTAAAATAGTAATGTCATGGATTGACAGAGTGAGATAGTTCATATGTAGTTACAATGCCAAGTGAAACGGGTTGATGGAAATGTAATCTCTCAGAAATAACAATGATTTTAACTGTTCAATCACAAAAGATACAAAACATTTGTAGGTTAATGGATAATTATACTTAATGGTATAATAGTGTACAGTTGATTAATAATCTGTATGGCCCAAATAAGAATGTGAGGCACTATAGCTCATGCTGGTTCCTAGTTTAATTAACTCCTTGTTCATGACATTTGGCCCTAGTAATGTACCTGCTGGAGACCTGAGTTCTGCCAGCAACGAGCATCTGTAAAAAGATCCAATTATTTATAGTCAGGCTCCTGACGAGACAGCCCTGCTTATCTTTCACTGTGCAGCCCCAGGCCTTCCTCATTGCGTTCGTAACATTGTCTGAGCTCCCGCCAGCCCGATCTTTCATCTGCTCACAATGCTGACATTTCCCCAAATATCAATGATACTTTTTTTTATAAAGCAATATTTCACAACACCGAGGGATCTGCCGGAGTTGATTTCTCACAAGAGGCACTACTTTAAGTCTGGAACTGCAACTGTGCAGAGTTTACTGCTGCCTTCCAATAGTTTGGGAAATAGGGGGATGACTGCAAAGGAAATACTGACAGTGCATTTAAAGGTCCTGGGGTCTAAAGAGTTAACACCGTGCCTTTCTTTTTTGACCCATTATTAATGAATATTTAATTGTTTAAATGAGGACGTTCTGAATGGCTCAAAAACCTTACTTGCTCTCCTTTCTAAACAACATGACAACTTTGCTTTATCTTTTTATAAAGGCCACCATCATTTAATTTAGAATTGCCGTTGCTATGGCATTGTTTGGATTTTGGAACAAATGCACATTCATTGAGCTGACCTTTTAGCGGGGCAGGCTTAAACAGAGACTTTGAAATTAACTTGGAGGAAGACTGATTATTTTTCATTGAAACTCGTGAGGGTTCTGGTTCATTGTTATTGCTGTATCTGTAACCCCTACAGCAGTGAGCTCATATTGGTGAGGAGGAGATAGATGCAACTGTTTACATTTTGATTTATTATTGGTCAATGAAAATGCTAGAGGAACATGGCCGATTTTAGCTATAAACTCATTGGCATTGGGAATTTGTCTAAACCTTTTTCTGGAACCTCCACAGTTATGAAATATGCACTTAGTGGTCTAAGACACAATTGTGGTAACCAAGTTTTTCTGGAGTTATGACTTTCCAGAAAGGAGGGGCCTGTTTGCACAGCAGAGAGCTCATCTCTAGACACTTCTCGATACGCTCAGCACAATGCTGAAGGCTTCAAAGCTGATGTTGTTTTTCACGTATTTTCCCCTACTGACCCTTTTACAGAAGCTCACCTCACATTTTCAAAGCAGTTTAACCGACATTGTGTAAAGAATATTATTTGATATCAAGCTAGACAAAGCTTCACACCTTCCTGTCATTGCATAGAACAGTGGGCAAGGGACTTAATGAGCAGCGCTTCTCTCTTGCTTTGTTGTTGACAGATCATATTGATACAATGCAGTACTTGACTCGAGTCTCAGATATTAGGATTTGCATCCTCTTGTCACATGGCCTTCCTCCTTGAAGTGGATCTGGCAGGTTTTGACAGGTTGAAAGGGAATACCAACCTTTGCAGACCTTTCACTGCTTTGGGGGTAATGAAGTAAAGGAAGCCATTTTAGACCATTGACACTGCTGGTGGATGTCTTCAGGGGACTGTATGGAACTTTAGTGTTTGACTGCCCTGTTTTTAAAACCCACACCCCTGTTTTCAATTAAGCCCATGGATGACAGGCTGCATATTTGTGACAGATGTTAAGCCTTCACGGCTCTCTGTCTGTAGAACACTTAACTACCACTCGACACTATCCAACTGTGTTTTGTACCTTTTTTTCCCAGCACCAATCAAATCCATTTGAGAAGTGTTGGGTTCCATTATGGCGGCAATTTATGTAACTTTTTCTAACAAACCTCTGTGTTTTTTCTAAAGGCTTGCTGTGACCATGCGTTGCCTGGCAGCCCGGGTCAACTACAAGACCCTGATCGTCATCTGCGCCCTTTTTACCCTTATCACTGTGCTGCTGTGGAATCGCTGCTCCAGCGACACCGCTCTGCACTTCCTGCCCCGGGCTCCCCCGGTGCCACCCAGCCCCAAGGGCGGAGATGCCAGCATCAGCAGCCAGCAGCAACAGCCTCCGCAGCCTCCTGAACCACCGCCCGTAGTGGGTGGGATCAAGTACGAAGAGATTGACTGTTTGATCAATGACGATGTTACGATCAAGGGTCGAAAAGAAGGTGGGGATGTGTACTTTCCCTTCAGTTGGATGGAGAAGTACTTTGAGGTGTACGGGAAGGTGGTGCAGTATGACGGCTATGACCGCTTTGAGTTCCAGCACAGCTACTCAAAAGTGTACGCCCAGCGTGAGCCTTACCACCCTGACGGAGTGTTCATGTCCTTCGAGGGTTACAACGTGGAGGTGCGCGACCGCGTCAAGTGTATCAGTGGAGTGGAAGGTAAGTCTATCTTGTTCCAGTCTATAAGAGAATCTGTTTCCTTCAAATTTGGATATTTTAAAATGTGAGGTTTGAAATGCAAGAGTCAAAACCTGCATAAAAGTCAGGTTTGCAGAACCTGTCATTGAATATACCTTGTAAATAAAAAGAGTAGTATGCCTTTATTGAGAGTAGTAACGCCCATCTCCTTTGTGTCCTCATAAACCAAGCTTGGGTTCACAGGGTGAGCTGTGTTGGCCGTCTTCATGCCAGGCACGTCAGAGCAGCAGCACTTATGATAATGGCGTTGCGAGTAGTCCAGAGAACTCATCTTTAACATGAACGCACCGTGTCCATTAATAGTCATTTAGCTCCGCAGTTAGAGGAAGACTTTTTTAGAAAAGCCTTTGAAGCAACCCATCCCTGGCTCTAGTGAGTAATGCACTACCAATTCACTTGCATTAAGCAAATTAAAATGGAATTGATTGAGCCGATTACAAAACCTGATTGCAGTGACCGACAAACTTAATGGAGCGCCCCCTTTTTTCTTGTACTGATGCCGTACAGCATTCAGTTTCAAGCGGCAGATATCCTGGCTGCGAATTGACTGTGGGTGTGGGTGGTTGGGAAGGTTGAAATATCTTTGAATCACTTATCAGTTTCAGCGTGTCATTGTGGTGTTTCTCTCATGTATTTCAGGAGCACGGCGTGTAGCTAAGAAAATGCTAAGAGGCTGCCTCATTCTTGTCATTACTATCCTTACACTCTTCCTGTCCTGTCCTTATCATCCTTTTTCGGGGGGAGATTGCCCCCGATGATAGCCTTGAGTTTTTGTTCGACTGTTTTTGTGTGACTACCGAAACTGTTTCAGATAAATACCCCCGCCCCATATATTCTCTCAGTCTACATTTGCCAGAAGACATGAACATGTTGCCAAGTGTGGAAGAGAGTACATCTCGCTCTCTCCTCCCTTTGGCTTTCTTCTCCTTTAATCCTTATTATCTCTCCTCCCTCCCACTCTTCTTACTTATCTCTGTTTCTTGTTAATTCTAAAACATTTTTTTTTCTTTTTATATTTAAGATGTTTATTGTATGTACCTTTCTGCCACAGAAAATTCCTTGTTTGTGTGTACTTACATGGCAAATAAAGCCCATTCTGATCCTGATATTTAATGCCTCTACTCCTGAGATTTCTGAGATTCAGTGTTGACTCATTGACAGGACATGCCAGTGCAATGTCTGTTATATGAAAGCAGCACGTCTACTCATTAGAACTACAGATGGTTTTGTTTGACATTACACTTCTATCTTTGCCTATCCATCATTTTCCTATGCAGTGGATAAAACCAGCTACACTAAAGGGTAATGTAACCCAACTAACCGCTTGATAACAACTTGCATGATTTATGACAGATGAGATTGTTTCATTTATAAGATTTAAACAAGTGTTTAACTACCCCCATGTTTATTTGGACCAAATAGACTAATAAACCACTTGTTGTCATCGGGAAGTACACAATTAATCAGTTGAGAAATCAGTTCCAGTGGCACGCTGCTAAATGAAGAGCAATCTTGAACACTTCATTCCATCTGTGCCAATGTGATTTGAGTCTTGATTAACAAGACGGAACATATTTACAGAAGCTTACAAGACACACATCACCTGTGCTGCAGCCCAAATGCAATTAGACTTGGTTTATTACAAACCCAATCATGTTTGATTTGGTCGCAAGCCAATTAGTTATGGACAGTGATCTCAGCTTCCAGAGATTTTCAGCATTTTGATACAAAGTGATTCGCTAGTCATGCAAGAGGCTCTGTCCTCCCTAGGAAAGCCTGTCTCCAAGGGTTTCCCATAATAAGTGTGAAAGGTGATTACCATGACATTACCTGGGGGCTGCTTTTAAAGATGATGACTAGAGGTAATCGATAACCCATTTTAAAAGCCTTCCTGCTCAAACTGTGTTGTCATCAATGCTGTACCTTGTTTGGGCCTAGTTGGGAAAGTCACCTCAAATACTTCATAGGAATGGCCTATTAGATATTAATTATCCTTGTTGAACTGTGGTATCTTTTCTGCATTCTAATTCAATGTATTAAAATCCCAATGAACCAAATACCAAAACTTTACAAATCTCTCTACCCAGAATTAGGGTTTCTCACTATGGTATGCTCTTAAATACCCGCTTCAACTTTTGAGTGAACTTTTCAAGACTTTTCCAAAGCTTCAGGTACTTAAATGTTCTAGACACCGCTGTCTTCGATTTTGAAAGCGGTCTTTGTCAAGAGGAATAAAATTCGCACAAACAATTTGTATTAGAGGTTATTTAAGGAAAAGTCAAAGCTTTGTATACTAGTTCTCTCATTTGTTTATCCTTTGAGCTTTTTCCCATAGCTGAAGCACACTGCACTTTTGTAACCTGCTGGGAGGTAAGTGAGGCTACCTTTGCACCAGCAGTGTTCTGCTCCACAGGTATCATAAGGGCAGAAAATGGGTCGGCCAGGAATTGAGCCGATTTTGTTTTAACTCAAGTGTGGAGCTGTAGGGAGTCTAGTTATTATCAGAAGGCTATTTTCCACCTACAAGTCTACAGGCACACACTCACTCTCAATCTCACACTCACAATGTGTCACACATCCCCATGGGCCATTAATGAAGGCCAAAGCTCCTTGCTTTTGAGCACCCTTCACACAATCCCACACGTTTGCCTGGAACTTCTGCTTCTCTCTAAGGGAGAAAATGGCACTCCATTAATTAGGCCGTCACAGCCCTGTCCAATAACTCACACAAGGTTTGGGGGAGTGTTGCTTCCAAAAGTGCTTGATTGTCAATGGGAAAAGTATTTTGCCTTGTCCAAACCAATGCATTAAACATGCAGTGGTGTAGCCTTTCATCTGTACCCCCTGCCTAAATACTCATGAGGGGCAAACCCCCCTTCTTCTGAAACCAGAGGAACTCAAGAATTCAGGATTTGCTGTAGAAAAGAGATAGCTGTAACACTTATATAGAACTGTAAATAACAGAACCATTATATGATGATAGACGGCACCATCTTCTCTACAATTTCATGTTCAAATGTAAGATGGTGGGAAACAAGGGCTTCATTGCTTCAAGGTGTGTGCGTCAGAGGCAAAGGAATATTGTCTGAGATTAATTTAATGGACCTCTGATCTGAGATTATTTTTTGCTTTCCATAATTAGCAGAGGAGAGCTAATCTTCTTAACCCAGTGGACTGTAATCTTCTTAACCCAGTGGAACCTTCTCTTTACTCTGTTTCTCTTTGGCTATCTGTACAATTCCAGGCCACATTGTCCCCTTCTCCTTAAAACACACACACGGTACACAGTACTCCTCCACATCTCCAACCACCACCTAACTGCACACACACACACACACACACACACACACACACACACAGATAAGGCTCTCCATCCAGTAGACACCTATGGATGTGTGTAAGGAGGGGAAGAGAAAGAGTTGGAACTCTGAATTGAATCTAGGCCAGACATTGTCTCCCTAAGACTTAATTGAACTCCTGAAGCGGGTGGAGAGTATAGCTGCAATCCCCTCATCGCCTCTGCACTCTATGCCACACAACCACAGAGTACACCCCAGTAACCCACTTAAATACATCCCAGCCCAGCGCACTTCACCCACAGCTTGGTGTAAGTGGGCCCACTGCAGTACTAAACAAAGCCAGAAAGGAGACAGAGAGAAAGAAGAGAGATGTACTGTATAGGGTGGGATGTTGGATTGATCTTATGGCGCAAGGCCTACTTCTGTAGGCTAAATACCCACTTTTATAGTATACAGACTTAGTTGTGAAGGTTGGAGATCTAAGCGCTTTAGGCTGAAAAACAAAGTTAACTGAAATACATTTGATTGATTTAGTGCCTAAAGAAGGTCATCCAGCAAACAGACTGTTGAATATTCCTTTCTGTGGGCTGAAGAAAGCCTACTTTTAATAGCTACTTTTTATTATATTTCCTAAAGTCAGGTGGCTGAGCGGTTAGGGAATCGGGCTAGTAATCTGAAGGTCGCTAGTTCGATTCCCGTCCGAGCCAAATGACATTGTGTCCTTGGGCAAGGCACTTCACCCTACTTGCCTCGGGGGACTGTCCCTGTACTTACTGTAAGTCGCTCTGGATAAGATGACTAAGTCTGCTAAATGACTAAATGTAAAGTTAGATGTAGGTTGTCCAGTTCTGAAGCTATGTCCAGTTTGGAAGGTTAAATAGTTTGTGGTTGAGTTGATACCTTACTGACTCAATTTCAAGAGCACCAAAGTTCGAGTCCATGAATGGATGATGGAGGGGAATATAACTGTCAAGTCTTTTTTAGGACAAGAAGGCAAACAGATCTCAGTCTTTTTCAAAGAGGCTTTAACAATATAATTCCTTTGAGAGGCACTGAACAGTGTTATTCCAAATGACTTTTCTTGGAGCATAGTTCCATTTTCTCAGCATAAACCACACCCTGTCCTCCATCTTTATATAGGCTATGCACCCTTCTAACATAAGAAGTGTTATGTGATTACAATATGGCTGATGTTGAGTTAGTTCTAAATCTAAAACAAGTCCTCACTTGTCTTAGGTTTGCACACATATAAATAATGAAGTGGAACAAGTATTGAATTCACACTGCTGGAATGCATCCTTTCTCCACTGTCATTTTGTTTATGTACTCCTACTATCTAATATTAATTAATGCCCTTCTCCTCATATGTTGGGGCCAGTATGGGCTAGCTGGATCTGCTAGGTAGCTAATGGGATTGTCATGGTAAGTGGGCTCTGCAGACACTGCCACCAGCTCTTTAGGTAAACTATCTGTTCATGGCGCAGACGCCTGGCACTGGGCTATTTCTGGGACTGGATGTTGATGACTAGCCCCCGGTGTTGTAGGAAATGGCTTGAATTTCAGCGCAGGGTCTTCCATCTCAGCTCGCCGGCGGTAGCTTGTGATTGCTTACCAGTTTTTTTTATGTCTTTTTAGGGAGGAGGGGTATCAGTCTTTTGTTTCTGAAATAGGCCAATATGTCGTTGGCACTTTGTCTCACCCTTTTTGCGTCTGGCTGAGGTTTCAGTTTCTATCTTTGTCTCACTGTTTCTTAGCTTTTTCTATCACTCTCTCTGTCTCCAGGTCTCTCGTCTGGATCCTTTTCTGTTTTTTTGGGATCTTACGCTTTTAGCTCTGTGTTTACCCATCTCTCTTTCTGTGTCTGATTTCATCCTTCCGGCTATGAGTCTGTCTTATTTGTTAAATCCTTTTACTCATGTCAGTCTCAGTTCACTGCTCTCCATCACCACGTTCCTAATTTCATACAAGCTTTGATAAGGAGACAAAGTGGCCTCACGACAAGCAGACAAGTTACCAGTGACTCAGTGTTTCCAAAACTAACTGCTGCCAAACTAACAAGTGATTTTTAAGTGATATAACCATCTCGCAAATCAGCAATTGAGTATTTACAACAAATGGCAAATACTGAGCCCTTTTGTAAGAGGCAACGTTCTAACTGCTCACATTGATTGTGGCACCATAAACCAAACCTTATTACAATTGAGTCAGCTTTAATGGTACAGGCATGCCTTTTAGATGTCAGTACAAATGGAAACAGCCACGGGTATTTCAATGTACAAAAGTGATCTTGTTTCCTCTCTCAGCATGGGTGCTGTACCCACACAGTGCTCCAAACACTGTTCATTAACCATACATTAAGAAGGGCAATGGCACAGCTGGGCACCATGACGGATATAATGCAGTTGTTGCTTTCTGGCTCCTGGCAAAACAGTATTTCTTATCCGAGCTGAAGTTGGAAAAACGTTCTCCAGTTTTCCCTCTTTCTCTCTCTTCCCCTCATTTCCCTCTCTTATTTCTCCTTTGATCTCCCTCCCCTCTTCCTAGGTGTGCCCCTCTCCACCCAGTGGGGCCCCCAGGGCTACTTCTACGCCATCCAGATTGCCCAGTACGGTCTGAGCCACTACAGCAAGAACCTGACGGAGCGCCCCCCCCACGTGGAGGTGTACGACACGGCCGAAGAGAGGGACAGCCGGCCGGCCGGCCCAGGCTCCTGGAGTGTGTCCAAGGGCTGCAGCCTGACGCGAGTCCATGACAAGGGGCGGGCCACCTCCGTACGACAGTTCAGCGCGCCAGGTGGGATATCAGTGCCACTCCTAGGGAGTTGGTTTACCATGCAAGCAATCTGATTGCATTCATCAGCAACGTTACCCTTTTGTCTTTGTTTCATTCAACCCCAAAAAATCCCACCTTTTTCTTTATTTTGCTTTAACACCCTAGCACCAGTTTAGTCTACACTGGGAGAAGTTCTGTCCAAAGGCTTTGACGCTACCACCCACTTCCTTCTCGATCCAACACACGATCATTTCGGCTGCATTTTCCCTCCATTACTCTGACCAATTTCTTTCTCTCTTAAGTTCATCTCAGTCCTTTTTCTTTGAAAGTCTGATCTTTTCACACCTCTCCCATTCTACTCCATTTTATTGCAATCTCAATTGAATTCCACCAATTCTCAAAAGGGCCCCAGCCGTTTTTCCGGTTCATATTTCAACGCTCTCACTTTTTCACCGGACATTCCTTTTCTTTCCACTTTACTCAAGCCCTATTCTGATTGCTGCCATCTTCATCCCCATCCCTTATTTTTCTGTCTTCCCTCTCTGTGACCCCGCTGGAATGTCCTCTGTTCTACCTGTATGACACCATTCACATGACTCTCCTACCTTCTTTCAGTTTCTCACTTTCGTCATCTTGCACGTTTCTGTTGCTCTCTTTCTCAGATCCAAGCCTGTCTCTCTCTCTCTCTTTCATATTTTTAATCTCTTGCAGTCCATGTCTTCGCCATTCTTCTTATCTCTGCTTGGTTTTAAATGCCCCCAGAGCATCTGTCAAGAGGATCAGTCCCTTAGACAGTATACACACAGCCTGCATACACCCAGCACATGCATATGGACAAATACATATAATATATACTGCAACCCTCACAGAGACTTAATGTATGCCCCACACAAACACACATGCAAACAACAGACGAACAAACGACAATGACTAAACTTTTTGTCTCTGAATTTCCAATTACTGTGTGGCGCCTTGTTTCTTGGCGCCAGTGCCCCATTGGGCGGCTGTTACAGCAGTAATGTGGTTTGTGTGTGAGCCAGATCGATGCCTATTAGTATTTGCTGGGGCTGTTCTATGAGGAGACAGTGGAGTAATTGCTGTCACCATCTAAAGCCCTGCTTAGGCACGAACACAGTGCTTTGTGTCTGTCTCTGTTTGTCTGTGTTTCTGTAAGCATTTGTTGTGTGTGTGTGTGTGTGTGTGTGTGTGCGTGCGCCTGTGTGTCTTTTATAGAGCGCCAGAGTGTGTGCATGTGCGTCATTGTGTGTTTGTGCGTGAATCAATGTGTGTATCAATGAGTGTTTATGCATGACACACTTTCTCCCGCTTGCTTGTGTGTATTGAGTCAGTGCTCCACTTGCACAGTGAGTGTGTTGTCCCCATGTCATTTATTAGCGTGTTGACACTACCCCGATAGCTGGGTGTCATCTCGGCCTCACAGAGGAGAGGAGATCTCGTCTGTATTCGTGGCCATAAGTTATTGATGGTTGAGTAATCACATGGCCACAGTACAAATCCACTTAGTCTGCCGATTGCCTTAAGTAATGGATTTATGAGTGCATTAAAGAGCCGTAGCAACCGGGGCCTGCCAGACTGTCTGTCTCTTTCTCTCTCTCTCTCTCTTTGTTATATCCCTTTATTTCTTTCTTTCTCGCTCTCTCTTGTTTTATCTCTCTCTAACTGTGTCTCTCCGTTTTTCTCCTGCGCATACTGGCTCTCTGGAGTGCTTTGCGTGCACCAGTGGACTAAGTAGGGGGTGAGACTGACACAGGTCTGGGAGCTGTCAGGGCCTGTACAGTTGGGAATTAATTCAAAGAATGCCTTGTAGTCGGCAAAGCGTTGCTAACGAGGTGTGTGTGTGTGTGTGTGTGTGTGGGGGGGGGGGTTTATGATGTGTTTTTTTGAGGGGGTGTAAGCTTGTATATTTGACATAAGCAATAATATGTAATATATGTGTCGGCCAATGGAAGAGTTACTGCAGCCAGCCAAAGCGTGTTTCATGTCCACAGCATTGAGGTGGTTCTGTACAGTGTGATGGTCTACTGGATTTCTTCTTTCTTTATACGTCTTCTCTTCCTCAGTGTTGTCCCCCAACCCTATTCCCTCAACTCCCACACTAGTGTTTCTCTAATTAGGCCCAGTGTGCAGTGACATATCTGACCTGGGCTCCCTCAGGAGCCCCCGTCATCTCTCCCAGCTATGAAGCTCTGCACCATCCTGAGAGAGAGAGAGAGAGAGAGAGAGACCACAGAGAGACAAGGGAGAGCTACAGAGGGAATTAAGTGATGGTCTTTAGTTAGTCGAATACGAGTTCAGTACAATCCTGCAAAAAATATGCCAAGTATTGTTCTTAGTGGGTGTTCTTGTTGGGTGCGTCTGTGTAATCAAGCATATTAGTAAGATACAAAAATGCATTTGAAATAATTGAATCTAAAATGGAACATTTAAAAGCAGTTTCATGCTTTCATGTTGGTGGCTGGAAGATATGATAGTCTAACATTATTCCTCATATTTAGTTGCTTGAAGTAAAAAAAAAAATGTGGATGCCTCAGGGAGATGAGCCTGATGTTTTTCAACGAATGAGTCATCAGTTAGGATCAGAATCATTTCCAATTGTGTGGCTAAATTAATGTAATATCTAATTTGTGGGAAGAAAACAATAAAGATTTTTAGATACCCATTCAATCTTTGAAACCATTAACCATATGTCTCCAACACCATATTTTTGCAATTCCTTTGAAAATTCTACAGAAAACTCTGACGGCATCTCGCTCCCATTGGGCAACTCCAAGGACTTTATCATCTCCTTCGACCTGAAGTTTACCTCCAACGGCAGCGTGTCAGTGGTCCTGGAGACCACGGAGAAGGGCGCGCCCTTCGTCATCCACTACATCACCACCAGTCAGCTCATTGCCTTCAAGGACCGTGACATTACCTACGGCATCGGGCCACGTGGCGCTTGGACCACAGTGACCCGCGACCTGCTTACTGACCTTCGAAAGGGAGTGGGTCTGTCCAATACTAAGGCTGTTAAGGCCACCAAGGTATGTGGACCTGTTACTATCCCTGGAGCATTGAATTCTGGTTCATGTAGTTGCATTTTATCTTTTGTGTTTAATTGATTAACAGGTTCTTAATGAAAAATCTTTGTCCTTCAAGTATCAAAAACCAAATTAAGAGTAAACATTGTCGATAAGGTACAAAAATGTATTGGTCTTCCAGTTACTATACTTGCAATGTAAGAAAGTCTCGAACGGAACATACAGTGCCCTCCAAAAGTATTGGAACAGTGAGGCGAATTCCTTTATTTTTGCTGTAGACTGAAAACATTTGGGCTTGACATCAAATAATGAACGTGAGACCAGAGATCAACGTTTCAGCTTTTATTTCCAGGTATTTACATCAGGATCTGATGCACAACTAAGAAAATATCACATTTTGTTTGAATCCACCCATTTGTCATGTGATCAAAAGTATTGGAACAGATATACTTAAAACATATTTAAGTGAATAAGACTTAATATTTAGTTGCAAATCCTTTGCTTTCAATAACTGCAGCAAGTCTGTGACCCATTGACGTCACCAAACTTTTGCATTCTTCCTTTTTGATGCTTTCCCAGGCTTTCACTGCAGCCTCTTTCAGTTGTTGTTTGTTTTGTGGGGTTCCTCCCTTCAGTCTCCTCTTAAGCAGGTAAAATGCATGCTCTATAGGGTTTAAGTCTGGAGATTGACTTGGCCAGTCTAATACCTTCCATTTCTTGCCCCTGATGAACTCCTTTGTTGTTTTGGCAGTGTGTTTTGGGTCGTTATCTTGCTGCATGATGAAGGCTCTGCCAATCAGTTTGGTTGCATCTTTCCTTAAATTGGCAGACAAAATGTTTCTGTAGACTTCCGAGTTCATTTTGCTGCTGCCATCATGTGTTACATCCTCAATGAAGATTAATGAGCCCGTCCCAGAAGAAGCCATGCAAGCCCAAGCCATGACATTACCTCCACCGTGTTTCACAGATGAGCTTGTGTGTTTGGGATCATGAGCAGTTCCTTTCTTTCTCCAAACTTTAGCCTTTCCATCACTTTGGTAAAAGTTAATCTTTGTCTCATCAGTCCATAAAACTTTGTCCCAGAATTTTTGAGGTTCATCTCTGTACTTTTTGGCAAATTCCAGCCTGGCCTTCCTATTCTTCTTGCTAATGAGTGGTTTGCATCTTCTGGTGTAGCCCTTGTACTTTTGTTCATGAAGTCTTCTGCGAACAGTAGATAGTGATACCTTCACTCCTGCCATCTGGAGGTTGTTGCTGATCTCACTAACAGTTGTTTTAGGGTCTTTCTTTACAGCTCTCACAATGTTTCTGTCATCAACTGCTGATGTTTTCCTTGGTCTACCTGTTCGACGTCTGTTACTTAGTACACCAGTAGTTTTCTTCTTCTTCAGGACATTCCAAATGGTTGTACTGGCTATGGCCAATGTTTCTGCAATGGCTCTGATTGATTTTCCATCTTCTCTAAGACTCACAATTGCTTGTTTTTCACCCAAAGACAGCGCTCTGGTTTTCATGTTGTTTTCACCTCTGAATACAGTCTGCATAGACAAAACCTATCTTACCCAATCTGAACCTGAGTGTAGACATTCAGTGGTATTTATTGATTGAATAATGTATGTAATAGGACACACCTGGGCAACAAAACACACCTGTCAGTCACATGTTCCAATACTTTTGCTCACGTGACAAATGGGTGGGTTCGAACAAAAAGGTGATATTTTCTAATTTGTGCATCAGATCCTGATGTAAATACCTGGAAATAAAAGCTGAAACGTTGATCTCTGGTTTCACATTCATCGTTTGATGTCAAGCCCAAATGTTTTCAGTCTACAGCAAAAATAAAGGAATTGGCCTCACTGTTCCAATACTTTTGGAGGGCACTGTACATTTGGCAGTTTTCCTCCCTCTGTGTATAGATAATGCCCAGGCGTGTGGTGCGTATGGTGCTTCGTGGGCGCGGTGCCATTGACAACATCACCATCTCCACAACGGCGCACACTGCTGCCTTCTTTGCTGCCAGTGACTGGCTGGTGCGTAACCAGGACGAGCGCGGCGGTTGGCCCATCATGGTCACCCGCAAGCTGGGCGAGGGCTTCCGCCCGCTGGAGCCCGGCTGGTACTCGGCCATGGCCCAGGGCCAGGCCATGTCCACACTGGTCAGAGCATACCTGCTAACCAAGGACCCGTCATACCTCAACGCCGCCCTCAAGGCAGTAGGACCCTACAAAATGCCCTCTGAGCAGCACGGAGTCAAAGCCGTCTTCATGAACAAATACGACTGGTACGAGGAGTACCCCACCACGCCCAGCTCCTTCGTCCTCAACGGCTTCATCTACTCCCTCCTTGGACTCTACGACTTGGCCGAGACAGCGGGCGACAAGTTGGGGCGTGAGGCAGGACAGCTGTTCAGCCGGGGCATGGAGTCTCTGAAAGCGATGCTGCCCCTCTATGACACAGGCTCGGGGAGCATATATGACCTGCGGCACTACATGTTGGGCACAGCACCTAACCTGGCGCGCTGGGACTACCACACCACGCACATTAACCAGCTGCAGCTGCTGGCGTCGGTGGACAATGCGCCCATCTTCAGGGACGTGGTGAAGCGCTGGAAGAGCTACCTAAAAGGAGGTCGCGCCAAGCACAATTAGGGGAAACCCCCTACCCCCTTGACTCCTAGATTGAATCAAATGCTTGACTTGGGGACGTGAGGGCAGGGGAGTTTTATCACTTCATGGGGGTATCTTGTATGTAACTCGTCTACATGGGTTTGTGGGTGACCTCCTAAGATTGGGCAGAGAGGGCGAGGATTGTGTTCAGTCAATTGCAGTCTCCGATGCAGAGAACTTTCTCTTGCGGTAGTTTGTTTTTGCAGCTTTGCTGCGCTTCTCTTTTCTGAGCTAGTGGTTGTAATTAAGTACAGCCGTAGCTTCAGGGAGTGTTTGTGTATGTAGAGCAGAAATTGGTTCAAAACAACTATTCTAAACAATGTTAAGAAAGAAGAATGGAGGGGATTTTATTCAACCGCTTCTTACATTTCTATTACAAGTCTCTCCTCCAAGTGTATTTTTTTACAGTCGTTCCTGTGTTTTGAATAGCTTACAAGAGACAGTACTGTAAATAATAGATTAAGTGTGATATAAATTATTTGGAGGAGAGACTTAACCAAAAAGAAAAAAAGTTTTTCAAATTTATTACATATTTATAACTTGCGCGTTCAGAATTGTACTTCTCCAAACTATTTTGTAAACCCCCACTTAATTACATCTACCAAGGTCTTCCTGGCAACTCAAGATTCCTCACTTATAATAGCTTCCTTGTGTGGGAAATCACACCAACCCCCGCTCCCCCCCCCCCCCCCACACACACACACACACACGCTCACACACACACACTATACCAACTATAACATTGGGGGAAATGAAAATCGGACTCGAGCTCAGGCCACCCTCTGACCTCATATCCGAGCAGGTCATTAACAGTCCACTCCTCCCTACTTCCTCGTCACAGGCTCACCCCTCATGAACCCCTGTCGACAGGAGCGTGCGGCCTGAACGCTTCACAGGCCTCAGCAGGGCAGCACTCGGGTCCGCATGATTGCGGTGAGACCAGGCTGTGTTCCAGCTGAGCGATGAAGAGGCAGCTGCAGCATTCCCTGAAGCCTGGCCACAATATGGCCTCCATGATGATCCAGGTGATCCAGCACCATCGTTCATATACTGCCGTGGAGACGCTGGGTGAAGACTAGCTGGGGGAGTAAGTTAGCTTTTGAAAAAGCAAGCTAGCCTTTTCATTGAGGTAGCAGAGGGCTGACATTTACTCGCAGCCTGGAGTGAGTTAGCCCTTCCGTTTTGCATATCACTGTCGCCAGTAAATAGGGCCGAGAGTCTGAGAAGCAGTGGGAGTTGATCAGTTACTCTTCGTCATTTATAGTCCTCTTCTTTTTGTGTCTTAATCCGTGACTGGAAAGAAAGGGAATCCATAGTGAAGTTCTTCCTCTGGCAGATCTAAATACGAGTCATCCCAGTTCCATCATTCTCTGTGCACTCGTCTCGATGAGTGGTGGAGTTAGCCGATTGGGCCCGACCACGTTGTTCACCAACATCTTTCAGTTTCTTAACAAGAACGTCTTTCTGAATGCTGCCTTAATTCTTGACCCGCAAACTCATTCAAAGAGACACTTGCTAAGGGGGGTTGTAATGACAGGAAATCTGTGGGCTCACTTAATCCCCAAGATGGCCTGTTGACAGGTGAATGAGAGAAAAGAGTTGCAGAGCCACCTCCAAATTCAGTCAGTTAAAAGGTTGGAGAGCCACAGCATCAACCTGTGAGTCAGCGCACTCCGGCTATCTCCCTGCTAAACAAACAGTCTGTGGGACTAGCTGAGGGGGGGCCTACTGCCCCAGGCAGGGTTTGATGATGATTTGAAGGTTTAGTAGTTGTACTGGGTATTTAGCATTGCCCTCGAGTTTATGTCGAGTGAGGATTTACAAATATGCTTGGTTCAAGGAAGCACTTTTTTGTTTTTGTTTCCCAAATGTTTGTCAATCAGTCTCATCAATGGCACACCAAACAGGGAAGTACACAATTGTTTCATTGATGTGTGATGTGTTCAGACACTACCATCTACCCATATACATTTGAAGTTGATTTCCAATGAGGTCTGTGAAATCACTGGTAGTCAAGGTGCAACTGGTCAAAATAAATTCACTTAACTTTTCTTTAAAAAATATATTTTATTGATCACACAATTTATTTTGATCACACATCTTCTGTGATGCTCTTCCTGTTTAATACCTGAGGTGGAGGCAGATGATTGGCTATTAAGATATTCAACTTTGAAGCTTCTATTTCTATCGGTTAGAAGGGACGTACTGCATTATAATCCCATTCTTGTTTTCTTTGCTCCTCCAAGGTTGGTCATTTCATAATGTCATTTCTGCTCATGAATATGATTATGCATAGTTCCTACTAAGTATGGAGTAACACATCTATAAACGGAACTTGCATAGTTACCAATTGAGAGTGTATTGTAAAGAGAGCTTCATTTTCATGCATACCAAAGCTTTTAATTAAATTCAAGGTCATTTTCAATGGTGTTTTTGTTGTATTTTATGAATATATTTGTGCTAATGTCCATGATGCATTTGTTTAGAGCAAACATAGATGCTCAACATGTCCGTAGACGGCATACAGGAAAGCTTAAATGAGCGTGTTGGTCTGCCTTCCCTCTGTCAGGCGACAGAAACTTTAACTGCCTTTTTGACAAATGTTTGTTTTTGAAATGACAAGTTAAGTAGGTCTAGCAAAGAGAAAATATGTAAACTCAGCTGTCTAAGGGGATGTGTGCAACATTACAACTAGCGTTTAGATTTCTATTTCAAAGGGAAAAATAGGATCATACCTTTGTACCCCGCTTGAGGGTTGAGGGTTTTTACAAACTTTATTTTAATGTTTAAATTATGGAATCATTCAGCTAGGGTAAGCTTTTGTTATTTTGGATAGAGAGTAAAGCACAGAAGCACAATTGCATCAGTTGTTTTTATGTTTTAGTTTCTTGTGGACAATGTGCAACGCCTTCCTCTTGAACGCTGCTATTGTTGTTAACTGTGTAACAAGATGATTTTTGGAAGATCTGTTTTACTTTATTTTCTCCTTACATCTTGTTTTCCCCCACCCCCACTATCCTGTAAATTGGCATGTGCAGATCTGGTCACATGACTTATGCAATAAAATGTTACTGGGTCCTATTGCCGTGGGATACCCAGAGAGCGGTTGGACAGACTTTGCAATCCAAGCACAATGTGCACATGCTACCATTTTTGTATGCATAAGAAAGTGTTTATATATATATATATACATATATATATATACAGAGAGAGAGAAAGAAAGTAAATCTTTGTGCTTAAAATTGCTTTCTAAAGTTGTAAAATAAAGGTTTTTTTCTTAAGTCAAAGTACAATGGCCTCTTTCTGCAAGCATAGAGAAGTATAGTAGAGAAACTTTATTGTTCACTTTCAAGTAGAGACATAAAAATCAGTATGGCCTACTTGTATAATTTTTAGGCACTAATGTGGACTTCTGCCTCCCTCCCCTCTACCTACTTTTCTCTTTGGCACAATCCATTTAGTTAGGTCGATGTATTTTCAACATATGACGCATTCAAATTGTTGGGGGGGCTTTAGATTATATATTATTATATTATATCTACATCCATTTTTAGGGCTTTAAACAATTTGAGATTTTATTTGGGGTGTCATTTTCAGAGTCATGTACACAAAATATTATATTTCTTTCAAAATTGCAGTGTTAACACTATTACCATATCAATTTGATTCAATTAAAATAGACACATTGTGTCTCATAAACAATTACTTTCTTTACACACAAAACATCCAGTCTTAATTCATTCCTTTTTTGACATTTTCAAGCAAAAAGTTAACCACACATGCACATAATCACACAATCTCTCCCCCCGTCTGCAGCCTCCCTCCCATCCAACACTAATAATATGAAGTCTCCCTCTGACGGGGCCTTTGTCTCCCTCCTTCCCTCAAACGAGGCCAAGCCCAGACTCCAGGCCTTTGTGTCTTTATTGGCTCTCTTCGGTGCCATTCTCCTCGTCCCTTAGTGCCTTTCAGATGTCATTGAGACTATTGTGATACCATTAGAGGAATTTATGAAGCTTCAGAGCCAGGAGGCAGAGGCCTTAGAACGCCTCATATTATGGTGAATCTGATCAGATTAGCTCAGGGTTGAACCCACCATCATTGAGTTTGGGATCCAGTGGGAAAAGTGCATTTGGGATGGAGGCTTGGGTCCATGAAAGGTGACTGTGTGGATGAATGGAGTTTACAGAAAGATGAAGATGGAGAAGGTCAATACCACTGTAGCTTTATTGGAGGCCATTTTGGGAGATGTCACTCTAATTTTTCAGACTCAAATGATTTACAATTAATTGTGTCTTTAAATGTTTTTCCTTTTATATGGGATGTTTCAGACAGAACTATTTGTGCAAAAACTAAGACTTGTGGATGATCCATTTTGGTTTGCTTAATAAATAATTGGGAGAAGATTGGACTGAATATGGTTGTCTTATGATCCCTTGTCTCAAATCTGCCATTCTCTGCTCCAAAGGAAATGTTTTGTATCTAGAACTTCATTCAGTCTAAAAGCAAGCTGTTATTTTCTCTCTTGACCCCCTTAAACAAACACAAGAAAAACAACAATCTCTCCATGTTATTTACAGATGTTGATGTCCTAAACCAGAAACGTAATTGCGTAACATAATTTAATTTGTTAACATGACAAGTGAGAGGGATGGTAAAGTGAAAAGGTGATAATAAAGGGAGTGGGAGAGAGAGCACCCTAAGATGCCTATCTATCATGAATAATGTATCAGGGCTGCCAGAGACCTGGAGCGTCTGCCACTAACCCCTCACTCAGAAACACACTCCCAGAACCCTGGCAACATAGCCAGGAGGGTACCGGGGGGATACTGGAGGACCTTTAAACAGCAGCTTGTCATCAGCCCAACCCTCAACTCTCAGCCCCTTACCCACTTACCTGTGGTCACATTGGCACCAATGGTATTACAGTCAACCCTATTCCATAACATTTGGCAGGCACTCATTCAAAGCAATAGGCATCAAGTTCATAATGTATCTAAAGACATTAGGATCTCTTGGGCATTGAACTCGTTGACCTCAGAACTGCGGTGCATACATCAAAGTGAGCCGTTCCCAGCTACCTCCAGAGGCTTTCATAATGAATGCTGTGTAAGAAGCTACTTTGAGGTTATGCTGATGTTACACAAATACTGGTGAGAGCGCTTTTTGCTTGCAGGATAAGGTGGGGGACCTTGGGTATTTTCTTATTAACAGTCAGAGCAAACTACAGTATGCACAACGCTTTCCCTCTGTAAGTGGCTATGGTGGTTCTCAATTGATTGGGTTGGAGTTAATCTCTAATTACCCATTAGTTGTACACTAAATTGTACACTAAACATGCTTGCAAACCTTTTACTGATTTAGCGTCCTCTTAAGACCTTATTGAAAGTTTTCTGGGACAAGCACAAAGATTTATTAAAATGTGTAATCGGCTAGTCAAGTAAGAATCTCAAATAAACCTAAAACTTTAAAGCTATGACTCTAATTCAACATTTTACCACCCAAAAAATCTTTACCCATTTTCACACATGAACATTCTATAATGGACACCACTGAAAAGTTGTATTTTTTTTTAAGGAAAACACTGACATCTTGTGATAAAAAGTGGTATTGTATAGAAATGTGAAGGCAAATTTGATATACGTCTCTGACTGCAAAATTTAACAAAATGTAATTTTCCATTTTTTGTTTTATCAATGTCCTTTTTTCATTGTATTTGAAAAGGATCACAACTACAACTAATAGGATGGAAGGTAAACCTGCACCCTGGTCTGAAGTCCCGAGCCCAAAAGCAAGGTTTCCTTGTTCCAAAGCCTTTCTCATTCCTTTCCAAGGATCTTGCTGTACTTTGTCATATATGCAATTTAGACATTTCCTTTGATCCACTCTAGTCTCCCAGACCCTGCCACTGCAAAACATACCCACAATGCTGCCACCACCATGTTTAACTATAGGGATGCTATATCAGCCAGGGGACATCATTGCCTGGATTCCCCCAGATGTGGTGCTTGGATATCCGACCAAATCCTTACATTTTGGTTTCATCAGACATATAATCTTGTTTGACTGTGATGATTTTGGCAAACTCCATGCAGTCTGTCATGTGCCTTTAAGTGAGGAGGGGCTCTCCTCAGGCCACTGTGTTCTAATATTGAACTTAATAGAAAGAGTATTCAAATCTAGAAGAGTTGAAATGGAGAAGGGTTCGTTCATACAGCTCTGTAGGGAGACCTGCCACTGTTTCTCCGTATCTACTCTTTTTTCTAAACCCTGACATTACAACCAAAAGGTACAATTACCCACAATCAATCTATGAGTAAGGAGAGTACAGTTTTACTGACACATACAGACTTCAACAATACGTTTTTTTGCCACATCTTTGTACCATTTGCACTTCAGTTCCATTTCTTTTACTTATTGTATTTGACAGCACACACTATGTTTATTGTTGCCCACAATGTGCTTTTCTGGTTATCCACCTATTCAAAATGGGATATACATTGTTGGTTTATTTATGGGTCTAGGCAGGGTTTAAAAAATTAAACTCCAGTCTTGAAAGATTGAACTCTGGTTTGCAGATTGACATATTAACACAAAGTACTGTCACACAGCCAAGGCAAGCAAAACAAGTAGCAATGAGCAAAGCATAAGCCACATGAGGCCCAACATGTATCAGGTTCAGTATCTAGAAGTGCATCCAGGCCCAGTTTTAAATCTGTTCATGGACATTGCTGCAAAGCAAAGGGCAGGGTGTCCTTTTCATTCATACTTTTTTTGGCCACTATACATACTACAGAGACCAGAGATTTGGATGGCTTTGGATTGTCTTTGTTGACCTTTGCCTTGAGTTAATCTGCACGTATTTGTAGTCTCTGAGATTATAAATTAACAGTACATTCTGTGCAAGACAAACATAAAAAAATACCTAACCTAACTCAACATAACTTTGTTTGTTGCATTTAACATATTCGTATTGTGTACAGTGTGTCCACTTTAGAGTCTGTGACCAAATAATTTGATATAAACCATTTACAAGCCACACAGTCTTTTTCATGAAATTATTTTACGTTTTTTTATAGAACAAATACAAAGCACACAAAAAATCTTATTGAATGTTAAAGCCTGAATTTGTGTCCCCATTACAATTTTTCTATAGTCAAAGGAATTGCATTTATTGTCTTAAGAATTTGGACAAACTCAATGTTTACTCAGCTACCTAACTTCTTCTCTCTGGGTGTGACACAGATTTTTTCTAGGGTTGAATGAAGGGAATGAGAGAATAGAATGATAGAAATGTAATTTTTAACTACCAGTGCAATTCACACCCTTAATGCACTGTAATCCCTGTTTTGTTTGTGTTCAAGAGTAGCATGTTCATGATAAACCACTTGTAGCTCTTGTGTGTCAACTGTCTGTGAGCTAAAAATGTGATTCTGCTTACAACAATTGATGTCACTTGCAGCTGCCTGGTGAATCTGACTGTGATTTCACACCCAAAACCTGCTTGACTTGCTGAGTTTGTTACGCGCAAAGTCTCGCATAATCTCTGTATGTGTAAGAGTGAGTGAGAGAGAGAGAGAGAGAGGGAGGGAGGGAGGGAGGGAGGGAGGGGGGGAGGGAGGGAGGGGGAGGGAGAGGGAGAGAGGGAGAGAGGGAGAGAGGGAGAGAGGGAGAGAGAGGGAGAGAGAGGAGAGAGAGAGAGAGAGAGAGGAGAGAGAGAGAGAGAGAGAGAGAGAGAGAGAGAGAGAGAGAGAGAGAGAGAGAGAGAGAGAGAGAGAGAGAGAGAGAGAGAGAGAGAGACACAGACACAGACACAGACACAGACACAGACACAGACACAGACACAGGTGAACTGGATATTCTGGATGGGTGGTAGGCTAGATGGGAGGGACCTACTGCAATACAGCAACAACAACTTCATAAAGAGTGGAGCTTCTTCCAAGCCACTTCATTGAGACAGTCAAAACCCCAGCTCTGTCTTCCCTGAAACCATGCTCAGCCTGATCAAACTACCCCGAGTCTTCACCATCAACCAAGTACCCAAAGTAAGTTTACTCATTGCTCACTGGAGCTAATATGTAATTTCTACTGACACTTCTCAGGTTTTTCGTTTCGTTGGACGAATGAATAGTGGGCTCAAGTTGGTTGTTGACTTAAGTACAAACATTATTAAAGACTCACCAGGGGAAGAATTTATTTGAAAGGTGATTTTGTAAATTGCTCTCATATTTTATTAGACTGCAATCCAATGTTTTCCATCTAAATTGGAATGAAATTGTAAAGGGAATGTACAATTATTTGAATAAAATGGAGTTGATTGTTTCTAGGTGTTCCATGAGGACAGCATCATCTCTGGCTATCGCCACCCACGCAGCTCGGCAACTGATTGCATCCTGAGCCTCTTCCAGCTGACCAATGAGACGCTCAACATATGGACCCACTTCCTTCCTACCTGGTATAGTCAAAATATATACGTTGTCACACTTTTCAATTTTTACATTCTCTGCTTTCAAATATTTGTACAAATAATTTTAAATATCAATAACATGACTAGGTCCTTGCTTTAAAAAAATGGCATAGACTGTTTCAAAATGACATTATCACAGATAAGAAACAACTTACCTCACAGCGGGGTACGTTCACACACATCAAGGGTAAAGTTTGACTTGAGTCAAGCTTTTAAGGGATCCGCAGAAAGGCCTATTCACATTGTAATTGATATATGTGACGGCGAGGGAATATTTGCATTCATTTAACAGAACAAAGTTTTGTCCAAATGTTTGTGTATCTAATGTTCGTGTTTGGCAAATGCTAGGTCTGTTGAAGCACAGTATATTAAGTGAAATATGAACTGTCTTTACAGATATCTTGATTGTTCTAGTATCATCTTGGTTTAATACAAACCAGGTTTCTGGTTCAGAATACAAACAAACAAACAAAACAATTACTCAGTCATAGCCAAGCCCACATACCTCTAGCATTCCAACGCATCCATCAATGACAAAAATGTTGACAGCGATTTAAGATGAACATTTTAACGAGGAACTTTAGCATATTAATAGAAACAAATATATCTTACTGCAGAGATATCTAAAAAAGCCTGAATACACATTCTGCAATGTTTTTTATAGTGTCTCAAAGACATACAACCATCTAAAACAAGCCTACAGGCATTTTAAAAATCATACCTGAAAGCTGTCTAGCATGGTGCACGCCCTACTGTCAACAGAGAATCCTGATCTTACCCGAAACTGCAAACCCTCCACACCTAACATCCACAGAAATTCGAACAACATCAGCACCTGTTGCAGCTTTCTTTGTGGTCAGCATCTCATATGGTACAAATGTCAACGTGGTGTCAATACTTTTCTCTCAGATATGACTTCGTTGAGAGAGAACAGATATATAGTATCAGCTATGTAAACAAATGTGACCGAAAAGAACCAGTCCTAGGTCTTTTTAGCAACCATGGTGCCCATGTTTGTTGATGATGGCAGAAAGAAGGTGAGGAGGTGTATGATGAGACTGGGGCCTTGGTGCTAGTGGGAACTGCTCCCCATAGACCTGCCTCACTTCCCCCACAGTTGACATGGTCTGCTGTGGCTGCCTTATATTCCACAGAGGCTTTCTGTGTGTCTGTGTGAGTGTGTGAGTGTGAGTACCTGCCTTTTTGTCCATGTGTGTGTGTTTGAACATGTGTGTGTGCATGTGTTTATGCGTGTTTCCATGTGTGTGGACTGGGGTCTGGTGAGGAACTCAGGGCTACAAGTCAACGTTAATGAGCTCTGCTTACATCTCTCAAATGAGTTGACACAAATAATCAACAACTGGGTGCAGTGATGGAGAGAAGCACAAATAAGGTTCATTTGTTAATGAGGTGTGGAGAGACATGGAAAGCCAGCTCGTTACCTATATAAATGTGTGTTTAAGGGCCAAGCCCCAGCCACTGTGATAAGGTGACTTCACTTATTGTGTGCCCTGTAGTACACTCTTATATAACTCCACAGTCGGTGACTGAAGAGACATGTAGTGGTCTTTTAGAACAACACAACCAAGCCAGTTTGTTTTACTTCTCAAATTTTGAAATGACTTGCCTTGCACAATAAGGAGCCATTATCCTGCTGCTACACTATCAGGGATTTGGTGTGCAGAGAGTTGTGAGTCAGATTAGCTTGAATACTGCCAGAGAGGCATGCATCCCACAATTGCACCCAGATGTAGTTTGGCATTTATCAATTGGCATTCTGTGGCATTTTTGCTACCTGCTGTAGCATTATGTACCATGTAATGGGACACAAAACATCTGAGTAACATACATATGCCAATGTTAGTGTCACACCGGGATGAGCTACTGTATACTTAGGTGTAACAGCGACTCCTGTGTGTCTTGTTGGTAGGTACTTCCTGGGGAAGTTGCTGATGGTGCTTTTGATGCAGGACGTGTGGGAGGACTCGTTCACCTGGCCCCTCCTGGTCTTCCTGGTGTCGTGCTGTGTGTACCCGCTAGCGTCCAGCTGCGCTCACACCTTCAGCTCTATGTCCACACGTGCCCGCCATGTCTGCTTTTTTTTCGACTATGGAGCACTGAGTTTGTACAGTCTAGGTGAGTGGACAGAAACTAGCAGATGTAACATTTATAACCATCAGCTAATATCTTATGCATCTCTCGTTTTGTGTTCGAATTCAATAGTTTCATATTTCAGAAACTTGTCAAGTTTGATTTGGGAATTGATCACCAAACACTTCTTTAAAATAACATACTTATATGGTAAGGGGTAAAAATGGCCAGTACATTTAAAGACACTTCCAGAAGATTTCCTGAAAATTCCTTCATCAATTGTGGACCTCAAAAGCAAAGTATGTTAAAGATGTACTACAATATCTTTTCTAACAGTGAATGGACATTTTAGTTATAAAATAGGCTTTGAAAGGTAATTTGAGAGTGGCACATTTCTAGGGAATCAGTCTGAAGAAGAACTAAATGATGTGTGTGCTTCCATCACATGAGTAGTTCACTTGTACATTACATGGACACCCATGTTTCACACCTCAAACTCCACTATAAGTGTGAGTGTGATAAGGGCACTTGACTAATTCACCAGTTGATATGGATGTCTGCATAGGTGTGCATTTTGGACATATACGTGTAGCATGTTTTTGCTGGTGTGTTCTGTAACAGAGGTGTTCTTGTGTGTGCTAAATATGTGTTTTCATTTGTATCACACACATCTTTGTTTCGTCACAGGTTCTGCCGTCACCTACTCTGCCTATGTCATCCCTGATAAGTGGGTGAAAAGCACATTCCACCAATACTTCCTTTTCTTCGCTGTCATTAACACTGTTGTCTGCACTTGCTTAGCCTGTTATTCAAGGTAAGGATACTTTTTGGGGGAAAGAGTGTTAATACAATTTATTTGTCACTTGTGTGGGTTTGGGGGATGTATGGAAATAAATAAACTAAGGATGTAATATATTTATTGAGTCTATGACACACAAATGTGGAAAGACTGTATATAAGGTTTTCCAACGTGTCTATGTTACATCAAGCCTCATATACTAGTGTTTTGGTATGGCTGTCTGAATATGCAAGTCTCACTCTTCGCTTCTCTCTCTCTAAGGCTTGGCCTGACATTTTTACAAAGTAACCATGACAGCGTAAAAAGGTAAACTTGTGTTTGTGCTTTCCAAAAATTGCCTTTGAAACTAACAACATTGAGTTAAAAATATCCTTCTTCTAGATATTTCCCTAACTTTCCCAATTTCCCAGATCAAAACATGACTGTGACCACCACCATCTTTGTAGTGTACATTTGAGTAAACCACAAACCGGGAATTCATTCAATACTGTGGCTGTTAGCTGGACAAAGAAAAAACAACCTGGCGTGCATTGCATGTTGTTAGTAACATGTTGCTAGCAACAAAAAGTCTATACTCCTAACCAAAGAGGGAGTTGACTGAATTCACACTTATTGTAGGCTGATATTTATTTGAGTGACACTCAGATGAAAATCTAGTTTTGCTAATCAGAGTCTGTAGATGGCTCAGCAGGTGCAATTGTGTGAAGGTTGTGTGACAGGTCAGGAATGTGTGTGAGTGAGTGATTCAACTTAAGGTAATGCAGTATGCAGGGGACCATAACAATATGTGTAACTTGTATATTAGTGAAACAGGGTGTAACCTGGTGTTGTCATCTCAGCCTTAAAATTGATTGAAATATCTGTGGAATGCGGAACTTGATCCAAGTGCTGTGTCAAACATAAAATCTCACAATATTTTTCAAGTTTGACAGGTACCATGCCACACATAATTCTACTGATTTAAAATCTGTTTTGCTGGTGTCTACGATTTATTGTATACCTGTATTTTCCTAATTAGATAGATAATTATTAAATTGTCTGTGTTCCAGATTCACAGAAAGTCCAAAGTTTGGAAAAGGTTTTCGTATTATTGCCTTTGCCTACCCCTACATGTTTGACAACATTCCACTCTTTTACAGGGTAGGTCTTCTAGATCATCTTTTATATCATATCATACTTTGTTCAACAGCGCAAACCTTAATCCTACAAATCAATAAAAGTTTACTTTATTTGGACTGTCTAATATAGCCCACTACATTTTTCATTAAGTGTGCCAAAGTAGGATTCTATATAAAATTATTCTGCATTAAAGTTGTAGTGAGCAGCTACATGCTTGCCACAAACCTATGAGTTTAGTAGTACCCAAAGCTAATTCATTTACATTTATTTGCCAGCAGATCTTTTTGTGTACAGGTGAAAGCTGCACAACCAATGACACCAATCCTCTGCATTTACGTCACATTGCTCTAGCCTTCCTTACTGCCTTTCTCTTTGCCACACATCTACCAGAGCGCCTGGCCCCTGGCAGTTTTGATTACATAGGTGAGCACAGTCACCTTGCACTATGGAGAACATTGGCAACACAGCATCCTCCACATTTGTTCATCCACATAATTCATCTTTGCTGTGAGCCATTGATTGTTTCTGTCTGCATTGCCACATTCTTCCCTCCACTGTACTGCAGCTGAACTAACCACTGTCCTATTGTGCCCTCTAAAGGCCACAGCCACCAATTGTTTCATGTGTGTGGCATTATTGGCACCCACTTCCAGATGGAGGCGATTGAGCAGGACATGATGGCGAGACGGGACTGGCTCCTCACACACTCCCTGCCCATCACCTTCGCTAACACGATGGGAGCGGCACTGATGTGTGTAGTTCTTAGTCTTCTAATCATTTTCCTCTTCAGTCTACCTCTGTGGTCATCTGCACAAGGGAGAAAGATATGTGATAATGACATGAAGTCATGTTGCCACTCCTAACTTTAACAATTGACTTTTAAAGGGTTAAAGGGTTATTCTTTTCCATCTTCAAAAGCCCTTGTCATTTTAGAATAGGCTGTCATGGGTGGACTTTGGGTGAGCTATGGGGGCTGTGAACCTCCATGGCTTGACACAGCATGGAGTCTTTTTTCATAGGAGTTGAGTTGTTACTTTACAATGGACTGGTGATCCATCCACAGTTCATAATCCATAGGCATTTTAAACAGTTCCACAAAGGACAATGGCACAGTTTACATTGAAAAAATAGTGCCAAAAGAAGAGGATCCAACCTGAGGGAACATCCATATGTTCTACACATATTCTGACAAGAGCTACAGCTATTAAATTGCTGATGAATGATGAAGGATAAAACATTGTAGCAGATTTACTCAATGATGGGTACACACAGGCTTTTCTTTCCTCAGTTTTGTTGTGTACCATGAAGAGAACATGTGGCTGGAAAACAGATACTTTAAAGTGGGTGATAAATGCAAAATATGTCCTTTGACAGGAAATATGTATTACCACATGTGTATTCTGTATGTATATTCCGTTTATTTATGAAACCAAATGTATTGTGCAATTACAAACCGTGGATCTCACACTACATGGGGAGACTGAATTGGGAGCATTGTCATGGACTGCTGTCTTTGTATTTAATAGCTTGTGTATATGTATAAAATAAAAATATTTAATTTGCATGAAAGGTACCCATTTAATACAGATATTTATTAAGTATTTTTGTACAATAAATATGATAAAAGAAACGTTTTGTTTTATAAACAAACAACAATAGCCTATGCTTAATTTGTGTTGAACTATTAGTTCACATTCAAAGAGGAACATTTACTTTAACAATTTAGGCCCTACGTATTCCTTAATTATTGTAGTCTGGGTCATCAATATCTTAACTTTGAATTAATCTCCTTTGGGCTGATATGGCTAATATTAGTCTACCATTATAAACTCCTGACATGAGCGTAGGTTATAGATTAAATCTAGGCCTATGAACCAACATTAGGATTATACAGTTACATTTAAGATTTTGAGAGAATTCTGTGGAAAAATTAGCTAACAGATCTCAAGTGCTCCCCTGGAGTCTACACAGTAAATTGGGGCGGGACGTCAACGTTTTGTCAGAGATTTTATTGGTTTAAAGACAAAACCGGAAACAGACGTTTTACGAGAGGGAATTTTCAAATATAGAAGGGCCGCTCAGCCGAGTTCAGTTCACTGTCTGGTAACATAAACAACACAATATAGCTGCCCTACACAATGCAGAGACCAACGTGAGTATAAATATATGTATTTGTTTCATAGTTTACAATTACTGAATCCTTATACACTGAAAGGATTGTTGCATGCTCGACAGTTACCTGATTGATGACGTAGCATGCCACTTGCATTCAACAACAACGCTACTGTACCGTGTAGCTAGCATTAATATTAGTCTTAGCAGTAGCAGAAGCGAGTGGCTTTTATTGAAATGTCGTCTCTGGAGAAATTGTATTGCAATAATGAATTGCTTGCCATCATTTATACGTAACATTTGATAATTTAAATTTGATAAAATATCTACAGATTAGATATGCTAAACGTTCAGTACAGTAGTTAGCTAGCAAGCTAGAGCTTGATTTGTTTAATTACTTGGAATGCAGTCACAGCTGATATGATCTCCTAGCACCTGCTTGGTATATTTTAATAAACTCTTGGTGTTGTGTGTAGCTGGCCAGCAATTATCAACCTATCCATTATACTTGCTATTGCTGTACTCTCAATCCATTTCTTTACTTGACAGAAAAGGAAAAACTCCTCGGAGGCCAGTCCCAAAGAAAACGTCAAACACACAGAAAGACCCGGTTGGAGTAAGTTGGCTGCCATGCTAACTACCCTTTCCAAATAAGACTGAACACCACCTACCATGTCAAACATTAGATACTACATTAATTTGTGGGGTGCATTTTCTCTGTGTTTAGGTGTACTGTCGTATACGTCCATTGGGAGCAGAGGATGAGGAGTGTTCTATAGAAATGATTAGCAGCTCTACTATTCAGCTGCATGCTCCTGATGGCCTTAAAGCTAACCGCAATGGAGAATACAAAGAGGTAAGAGTGTAAAATACATCTAACAACATGTTTGCCTGGGATGGAAGACAAATTGGCTAAGAAATTGCAGTACACATTTCTCTTTTGGCTTTCAGACTCAATACTCGTTCAAGAAGGTTTTTGGAATCCAGACAACCCAAAACGAGTTGTTTAAAGATATTGCCAAACCACTAGTGGAGGATCTCATTCATTGTAAAAATGGTAGGTGAGCGAAAACAACCCATTTGTAAAAGCGCCAAAGTACACTTCGCTATTTGTTTGGTTGCGATACTACTGAAGAGTTTTCCTCTGTTGCTATTAGGTCTGCTGTTCACATATGGTGTCACAGGAAGTGGAAAGACCTTTACCATGACCGGATCACCTGGAGAAGGTGGACTCCTCCCTCGCTCACTGGACATGCTTTTCAACAGCATCAGCCCTTTTCAGGCTAAGAGATATGTAAGAAACAAGAGTTCTAATACAATCTGCACTTGAATAGTATGGGTTTAGTGTATTCACGTCTTCATAAGAAGGAACCTGTAATAGGATTGTTTAGAACGGTGAACATTTTCTGTTTTTCAGGTCTTCAGGACAGATGACAAGAATGGGATGGAGATCCAGAACCAAGTTGATGCACTTCTTGAGAGGCAGAAGAGAGAGAGTCAACTGTCTGTGCCGAAGACTCCTTCCTCAAAGTATGTATTTCTTGAACCACGTCAAATACAAATAAATGAATCTGGCAACACCTTTTTCATATTTCTCAGTTCATGTTCTGTAATGTAAAGATCAGGTTATTAAGGAATGTTATTGTTTTATTCTTTCTACTAGTTATTGCTCACTAAAATACTTTGGTGTGTCTTTACCTGTTAAAGTGGACTACCATTGTCTAAATAATCTCTTTTAGACAAAAACCAGACCCAGAGTGTGCAGACATGATAGACCCAGAGGAGGCCTGCAGGTCTGAGGGAGTGGATGAGGACAGCTGTTACAGTGTGTTTGTGTCCTACATTGAAATATACAACAACTACATTTATGATCTACTGGAGGAGGTGCCCTATGACCCTATTAGACCCAAGTAAGTCAAATGCTCTTTTCCATAATTCCAATTTAGCTATGATGGGCTTCGTTGAAGGTATTTCAATAGAATGACCCTGTTAAGTGGCGATTTGAGTCTGCTACAGTAAATTCTTGCGTGGTCCTTTTCTTTGATGAGCATATTTGTCTGTGTGACCGTCACTGTGAAAGTGGAGGTGAATTATTGTAGTTTTTTTCCGTAGTGCATGTCGGTCTTCATTTCTTGGAGGTCTAGGCCTTTGTGCTATACATCAGAGATTTACATGTTTTGTTTTCATTAGGTGGCTGGGTGGAGGCACACCTGTGCGGAACACTGAGTTTGTGTATGTTACCAGTGTATACAATATGCCCCCCTTACTCCTCCCTCTTCTCGCTAGTAACTGGGTAGTACATGTAGTCTCATGTTTTCCTGTCATCCCTTCCCCATACCCTCCTAATCAAACTCCCTGCTTATGGCATGAGTTGTAGTAAGGAGACTTTCGTCCCCATTGCCTTCTCATTAGAGGTAGTTGCTTTGGGGCTTGTGTGAGCAGTGTGATTGGCTCTGCGTGGTTTGTCTTTGACACAAATCAGGCTCAAGCTTCCCGGAATGGCTCAAACTTGTGCGTCCTGCCTCTGATTAATGCTGTATATACTGTAAATGACATGCAGACTCATCTCTACCCGTTTAGTTGATTTCATTCACTGTCATTGCAGTTTAGTTGGATTCATCTTGGTTGGCCATCATTATGAACAATTGGTGCTTGATTTGAGTCTTTCTATGCCTAACCTTTCTATCTTGTATCAGACCACCACAGTCTAAGATTCTTCGTGAGGATCAGAATCACAACATGTATGTGGCTGGATGTACAGAGGTGGAGGTGAAGTCCACTGAAGAAGCCTTTGAAGTGTTTTGGCGGGGTGAGTGAAACATTTACTCTGGAGAAGGCCATCGTTTACGATCTTTGATTACCTGATTTACATGTCTGTGCTTGGATCCAGGTCAAAAGAAAAGGAGGATAGCAAACACTCAGCTGAACCGCGAGTCGAGTCGGTCCCACAGTGTGTTCATAGTCAAACTAGCCCAGGCGCCGTTGGATGCGGACGGGGACTACATTCTACAGGTAAGAAACAACCTTGATATTGGTGTTAGTGTTAATATAAGTGAAGTCTCTCCATGTAGGCACCTGAATCTATATCATGCTTTGAGAATCATGCAGATATTGCCTGCCCAGTCAAGAGTGCTTATTAGCTTGGTTTCAAAGGGCAAAATATACAGAGCACCCTTTTGAAGCAAACTCCTGCTGTGTAAAGGGGCTAATAATGATACGGTTACTCATTAAAGAAAAAAGCTGAGCAATTTATATGAATCGATCGTGTGTTTGTTTTATAGGATAAAAACCAGGTGACTGTGAGCCAGCTGTGTTTGGTGGACCTGGCTGGGAGCGAGCGCACCAGTAGGACCAGAGCAGAGGGCAGCCGCCTCAGAGAAGCAGGTGACGTCCGGAACCAAGACCACTCTGATATTCCCAGGATTTTTCTTTTGTTTCCATGTGACCAGTACTAAGTTTGTACATGCCGGGTGTCTTCCCCAGGCAACATAAACCAGTCCCTGATGACGCTGCGCACATGTATGGAGGTTCTACGAGAGAACCAGATGTGTGGGACAAACAAGGTCTGTAAAATTTCTTTCAGTTTCACTTTATGTATTTGTTTTTAAGAACCTCCCCAGTGTACTTGTAGTGACGATGTAACTTATTTTCTGTTGCAGATGGTACCTTACAGAGACTCCAAGGTAACTCATTTGTTCAAGAACTACTTTGACGGTGAAGGCAAAGTCAGAATGGTGGTGTGTGTCAACCCAAAAGCTGATGATTATGAAGAAACTGTGGTATGTTTTGTGGACCATTTTTTCTCCTTCTTTTATTTGGTCAGATACTTAGTTATTGAAACTTTAGACACTGATAAAATGTGTTGGGATGTATGTGAGCAATAATGTTAGACTAGCACGCAATCAACAATCATTTATGGACATTTTGTGCATGCGTGTAAGCACGTCCTACCCATCCTTACCTCTGTGTTCACAGCTGGTGATGCGCTTTGCGGAGATGACCCAGGAGGTGGAGGTGGCCCGGCCTGTGGACCGGCCCATCTGCAGCCTGGCGGCGGGCCGCAGACACAGGAACCAGGCCTCCAGGGATGAGCTGACCCAGCACCTGGAGGAACATGGGGGACCCAGCAACATCGGTATTGCACACAATTTATATCTGACTGTGAAATTTGAATATTAACTATGTTTTATATAACATTCCAACGATCACTGAAAACCTGGAAATAAAATGTCCAGGCCTTGAAAAGTCAGGGTTTCCCGCAGCACTTTTTAGTTAAGGCGGCCGCCTAAGCAACACAGGCCTGTCCCCTAACTATGTCGTTTTTAATAGCGACGTCTGCCGTTGTCCTGTTTTCTCCCTTCCATTCCAAACCGTGACCAACACCTGTCTCCCTTCTCTGCAGAACGCATTGCCCACTCCTCCGGCAAACCCCACCCTACCACCTTAACTAACACATTTTCTGTGGGAAACCCTGAAAGTCGAGGCAATTGTTTTTATGAAACAACTTTTAATTTGCACACAGATATATTAACAAACCCCCTTGCCCCCCAGAAGAATAGAACAGAAAGAATAAACCTGTCATGTTCTCCTTCCGCTTTGGCTAAGATGACCCAGGGCTATTGAACCACCTCCTGGACAGTCTTCCACCATTGCCCTCCATTGATGTGGTGGACCCCACAGACGAACACACCATGCCCCGCCTCATCGAGGCGCTGGAGAGGAGACACCGCATCCGCCAGATGATGACCGAGCAGTACTCCAAGACTGGTGAAGAACCATGCATGCATGCATCACACATCCATGACCTGAAGGAGGGACAGGGAACTGGACACGGACAACCATTTGTCATTGCCAGCTGCTATCAAGATGAGGAAATTCGGCACTTGCATAAACATTCACATTTATACCAAGTTAGGTTTAATAACAAACCTCTCTTCCACAGCCAACAAACTCAAATCCATGCTGCTGGAGTTTGATGGCAACCTCATGTCCAAGGATAACTTTATCCAAGACCAGAGGGTGAAGCTGGGGGAGAAAGAAAAAGTCATCTCTAACCAGAAGACTGAGATTGAACGTCTGGAGAAAAAATCTAAAATGCTGGAATACAAGGTACCTAAAGCAGTAGTGAGGTTTTATAGACTTATATTGCGTATGTCTGAACAGTCGATTTACTTAAAGCTTGATTAGATAAATTATTTTAGGCAGGTTCAACAGGTTCACTTGACGTGATGTCATGGAAATCGTGGCATTAACTAATCCTTTTCATCCTCAGATTGACATCCTCCAGAAAACCACCAACATCTACGAGGAGGACAAGCGCTCCTTGAAACAGGAGCTGGAGAGCCGGGAGCAGAAGCTGAACAGGGAGCTGTCAGAGAGGAGGCGCATGGAGCAGCGCATGCAGGGCATGGTCACCGACACCAAGCACAAGTGGGAGAAGGAGTGTGTAAGTAGCACCTCAATACCTGGGACGATTGGCTTAGCTGGTTTGAAGGGAGATGGTGTTTTGTGCAACACTTATCTGGTATGAGCACTTTTACAAGTGATGGAACTGGGAGTTTATTGAGATATTGTGGTTTTTTTTTTTCATTTTGCTCAATTGTGATTTAAAGAGTTTTTTTCTTGAATAGTTGGGTCTATAATGGCAAATGAACTGCATTTTAATGGCACTTTTAATGGCACCTCACGGTACATTCAAAGTGCCACAGCTCACAGTGATGGTAATCAGTCACTTGAGCTAATAATAATGTCTTGTTTTGGCCTTCTGCCTACCTCAGGATAGGCGGGTAAACGCCAAGCAGATGGAGTTGCAGAATAAGCTGTGGGTGAAGGACGAGAAGCTCAAGCAGCTCAAGGCCATCGTGACGGAGAGCAACGCCCCAGAGAGACCTGAGAAGCCCCAAAGGCCCTCCCGGGAGAGAGACCGTGCAGCTCCACAGAAGAGGCCTGCCTCGCCAACGCCCCTACCTGTGAGTGACCTCCCTCCTCGCCCCTCGCCCTGTAATGCATCGCATGTCCAAGGTCTATGTGTCCCTCCATTCCAAGCAAATGTGATATCCCAGCGCCACATTTGTCAGTTTTTGGCTGATTTTCAAAATCACACAACGTTACGGCTCTTGTCTATTTTTACAAGCTTTGCATGTACCACATTTGACAGCTTGAGACTTCAACTTGCAGCTTCAATGTCCTACCCCCCCTCGCCATCCCTTACAGGACTCCAGCAAAACGCCCTCCCGCCACCAACACCAGGCAAAGGTCAAAGCAGTTCAGGGCCACCCCCTCCCTTCTTCTTCCACCTCGATTATTGTGTCTGTAGCATCCTGCATCTCTGATTGGGAGCAGAAGATCCCTCTAGAGGCCAGGCAGGGTAGGGAACCCCCCGGGACCCACAGGAACAGTAACTGGACCCCCTACGCCAGCAGCAGTGTGGGCCGCAGGTGCGGCCAGCGCTGGGCCCCCGCCTCTGAGACCCCCTCCTACAAGCTAGACCTAGAGTCAGGCTCAAGGGTCAGTCTATGTGCATGTGATTAGATCTTCTTCATTTGTAGAACTGCATCCGTAGATGTTCAGTAGATCGATCTGATGTGTTTTTATGTGTGCGTCTGTAGATGCCTAACAAATAGATGCAGGATCTGCATAGATCTGCAGTAGCTTTTCCAGATATGCTTGTAGAGTTTGCCTTTTTCCCTTGATCGTGTGTGGCCTGCTGTAGAAAACTCCTTAGGATTTCCTTTAGTTGTAGAACTTGCAGTCTTCCCGTCATTGTGGGTTCATATTAGTGGGTAGCTGCTCCATCTATGAGCTCACTGCAACCTTTGGAACCTGCAACCTTTTGGAAAATGTTTCTGCTTCCTACTAATTCTCTGCTTCCCCTCATTGTTTTACCACTCATTTGTCAACACTGACCAAATCCCCATTTCAGCCTTCAATTTCCAAATGCTGTTGCCTGTGTCAGAGATGGACACTACTTTTGGGTTATGAGCATTCTCAAAACAGTGATTGTTACAGCCTATAAAAATGGGGCATTACTGGGAGAGGTACCAAGGTACCATACCAAAAACATGCAATCTTTCTGGCAATTCAGGTGTAGACATACTGACTGGTACTACCACAATAGACTGACTGATAAATGGCTGTTGAATATCGGTTGACAGATCATTTTTTTTCTTTTGTTTCCAATATCAAACTAAAACCCTTAATTTAAAAAAAAATGCTCAGAACTGTGGTCTTTCAGTAGTGCCGATAATTCAACACTGCACTAACCCTGCCTCATTAACTGAAGAGCTCCTATAACTAACCCCAAAACTCCGCCGCCATTTGTCAATAATTTCCTGGTTTGTTGTCTCTTTTACCGTGCGACCGGGAATTTCACCACAGACGGCGACGCCAGTTCGCCCCCTTCACCGTCGCTCGCACTCAGCGGGTGGGGAGAGATGGGTAGACCACAAACCACCCTCTAATTTGGATTTAGGCACTGTCATGCAGCCAATCATACCCAATGCAATCAAGGTGTCGGCCGCCAGCGAGAAAGCTCTTTCTAAATGCCACAAGTATGTGCTAACACACCAGGAGCTTGCCTCCGATGGGGAGATTGAGACCAAGCTGATCAAGGTAAAGACTGATTGCTGCTTCCGATTTGGGCGCCTATACAATTCTGATTGCTCTTTTTCTTCGACACTGCCGTCAACTTCAGTTGGTTTAGTTTAGAATGTATTAGCATCAATTACCATCTGTCGCGTAACGCGTTTTCAATTGGTTCCTCCAAATCACTGTAACGATGCTAAAGATGCATTAATTGTTGAGCAGTGATGCTTTTTAGAAGTTACAGCTGTGATTAGTTTCAAACAGAAATGAAAGCTGCCTTCTTGGCCTCCGTTAGTGTGGATTTATCAAGACATGGTTCGATAACTAAAGTTCTCTCCTCCAGTTGGAACTGAAGGGACTGCTCTCATTGCAGTGCGTAGGATCGAGTTGCCCATGTTTTTGGTCAATCACCATTGGAAATACTGTCATAGTCTGACATGTCTGCGTATGTTTGAGGGAGCATTCGAGCGCTGGTGTGAAGAAGCGTCTTCTCCTAAAGGTTGTGTGAATCCTCAGGGTGACGTGTTCAGAACGAGAAGCGGAGGCCAGGCTGTGCAGTTCACAGACATTGAAACGCTGACACAGGAGTTCCCATCCACCTCAAGGTACTGCCTTCTGTAGTTCAAAATGAAAAGTATTCTTTCAACATGTATTATATGTACATCGTTTTCCATTGGCCTTTCATGAACAATGTTTGGTTGATGTAAATCATTAACGATTTCAGTGTTTTGGATGGTGTGAGGTCAGTATTTCATGCCATGTCCTTAATGGCATAAAATTGCCATTCGATAACTTGCATCTAGTCTTAAAGACATCTGAGAGGCTTTGTGCTGAACAGTTAGGTGTAACGTCACAGCTCTATGTAAAGTACAGTTCTGTCAAAGTTGTGATCAAATGAAGTGTTGGTCATCACGTACTTGGAAAGTTAACATGGACGATATTCTGATGTAGTCGTAAGAGAAGATCCGGATCAGGGGATGGCCACAGACAGGCAGAGGACCACAGGAGAATGGAGTGGGATGACACTGAGAACGAGGTAAGGTGCAACTCCACAAACAAGAAAAACATGAACACTTGAGTTGTGTGGGACAAAACATGGTAGTTACTTTCATTTTTTGAAAGCCATTGACAGTTTTGGATGCAACCATATTTGAAAAACTCATTCTTTTTTAGGCTCCAGTTGCAAGCACAAGCTCGGCCTACGGCTATCAAAAGTAAGCTCAGCAACTACACGCCTCATTTTAAAAATGAATTTGGTGAATTTGTTTGTATAATAAAAATCCAATATTTCATAGACATTTGGATGTAAAATATGTTGAATATGAACTGGTATCTTGGACCTAATTCCTACTCTATTTATTTTTCATCCAAAACAGACGCCGAAAGCCCTAGGACTTGGAAGGAATGATGAAACAATTTTTTTAAATGGAGGATTACTTTTGTGCATTGGACCAATGACTTGACCTTTGGTCTAAACTGCACCTTTTTACATTTTTGGACGTTGGGCCTTATATTATATTTGATCATGATTGTTCCTGTAAGTGACATTTGTAATTTAGCAACATTGGAATTATGTTCATATGTCCGCATGAACAGAGGGTTAGCATACTAGTCCTCAATGTAGAATCAACATGAACTTTTATCACCCCCTGCACACACACATATGCAAACATAGATTATTTAACAATAAGTTTAGTTGCTTTTTTCCTGAAAGCTCGTTCTTTGATCTTCATGCTTAGTTCATACAATGTGTGTGCGCTTGCCGTTGTGTGTGTGTGTGTACATGACTGGCAAGTGAGATTCATTACTTTTATTAACATAAGAAAATGTTTTTGGTTGTATATAATGGCTTGTACTATTTTTTTCCCCCTCTGTACTCTAGTTATGTAATAGCATTTGTTAAAGTAAATCAATTCAAACTCAAAGTGAATGATTGTTTTGTCTGCCATTTGAGATGTCTTGGAGTTCTTTCAATGTTGTTTTTAAACGCAACACCTTCCCAAAAAGAAAAATAACATTTTAAGAGCATTATCTTGGGGTGACCTTGTCAATGATGACAGCCCTCTGACCCGCCCGTAAAAGAGCAGATATAGTTTGACTGGTGTCCCTGGCGGAAGCCAGCAACACGTTTCTCCTATTTGCCTTAAGTACAGAAACATTTAAGACTACACTAGCCAATCGTGATGCTACAGTGTGTTGAGCTGTCACTAAAGTCTTGTGAACTGAGCAGCACTGACCATCATCGCTCATTGGTCATGTCAATTTCTTCAGTATGTTGCCAAATCAAATGTATTTGTATAGCCCTTTTTACACAAAAGCATGTCACAGAGGGCTTCACATGCGCCCATAGAACTGCCCCTCAACCAACCTAAACCCTCAAGGAAGACAAATCCATTGTTCGGCTTTATAGACCTATAGAAAAGGTAGTGTTGGGATGTCCTGGCTAGCACTGTGTATTCGTTTTAAGAAGAATTTCTGATGTATGTTCTGTCAACATCCACTATGAATAGCAGAGATAAAAGAGACTATTCCTGCAGGTTTTCCTTTTGGTTGTCAGAAATGCTGTATATGAGCTAGATTCCTTATAGTAGTGTCTAGTATACAAACGCTACCCACATATTAAGATAAATAGATTGGATGTATTGTAGTGACATCAGTTTCATTACAGAAGTGAAAAGATCAAATCCAAAATATAAGAAACAGAGAGAATCCGTGCTACAAACTTGAATAACAGCAGGTGGCAGCAGATACCTTTTCAATGTGACTTGGGGACATGATTGGGATTTAACAGTGGAACTCTTTGAGGTGTGCATCAGAAGCAGTTTGACTCAAGGCCACAAAACCTAGTTTTGATTCTCAAACAATTTTCTCAACCAAGATGAACTATGAGGCATGAATGTGTGGATTGTTCATCATTCCTACTGTTTGTAAGCTGTTTCAATTGAACATGGCAAATGTGCAGTAGGGTTGTGTGTAAAGTTTGAATTTTCTATGAATATTTTATTGGGATTTGGAACTCTAGCTAATACTAAATGTTGACAAAGGCATAACCGTAGAAATCCAGAGTCAGCCTCCTTCCAAATCTGCCAGTGAGTGACACGTAATGTTGGACGTGTACGCCTGACAGAACCTGCAGTGTGTCCATGGAAGCATGACCCCTAAGCTGTCAGACATGGATATTGACTTTTGGACAGACCACATTTCCCAGGTTCCTCTGCTGCTTGACTGGATTTATTTCCCAGTGAATGCTTGGGCAGCCATGATAGCGAGGTCAAAGCAATGCTGAATTGCTCTTCTGCTTGGCTGGGGCCCTGTCATTGTCTTCCCCAGCCCTAAACTGCAGCATTATCACTTTGCGTTCAATGAAGCGAGAGGGAAATGAAAGTTAATAGGCGATGTGCACTTAGCACATCGACTTTGGAATATGATTTCCTCGCTGGAGCGGAGAATGGCCGATCAAATTCCCCGTCATGGCCTTCATATTCAGTTTTGACACAAGGTCTGTACAATACGCTCAACAGGGGCCATTATCACAAACAAGACTTATAACCAAAGGCTTTGTCCTGTCCTGCATATATCCCTTCTAAACATGTTTTTTCTTTTACATCTACAACTAGTCTGGCGTTTACAGATAGTTCTTTGATGTAAAGTTTGTTGATTCATTTCTATTTCATAGACATCGTCAGATGTACCATAAACTCGTCAGATGTACCTAAACTGTGCTGTAGGTGCTTTCACAATATGATCTTTTTGATAACCAAGCATGGTTAGTAAGTAAGACTTTATTTATATAGGACATTTCATACAAGAATTGTAGCTCAAGGTGCTTTATATAAAATCAATAGAAACAATAATTATGATTAAAAGTGATACATTTTATTTTTGTATTTACTGTACATACAAAAATAAAATGTATCACTTTTAATCACAATTAAAAGTGTACACTTTTACACCAAGTGTACACCAATAATGTACACACTTGTTCCGGGAGTACAACGGCACTTAGGAATGCTTGGCTAGACCTGTTGTTAGGTTCCTCCAGGATCACAATGACTCTTATTGAGTGACTTGTTGCTCTTGTAGGTTAGTCATAACGAAGTTAAGTCTTGTACTCGCTGTGAAATATTTTACTATTGATTGTTCTTCCACAGGTACAGTCCTGCACTTTTTTGTGGTTCATGTTGTTTTAATTTGTAAACTTGTATGACTGCATGCTCTTATGGGTCTTCCCTTTTGGCACTTGTTTAGTTTTTCACAATGTATGCTTCATGTTATGGCTACTTGCAATGTTTGGGACTACCTTGTTGTTATGATCAGTGACCTATGCTCTTTTGTAAAGCTCTCTCTTGGAAGTCGCTTTGGATAAAAGCGTCTGCTAAATGCATAAATGTAACGTAAATGTAATGTCTCAAATCCCTGTTTTCCTTAATATTACACGACCAGTGGCTGCTGGATCTCAACCCAGCATGCTGTTTAGTCGCCTTTTAACAGCTAAGATATTTTATGATTGTAGGAAATAAGTAAAGCATCCCTGCAAATACTCTACTACGATATATCTGTAAACCAGTATTACACAAAGTATTCTGGTATGACTCATTCCGTATGTCCAACCTGACTTCTAGTTGGCCAGGTTTGAATGGGCTTAGCCTGAGGAGAGGCGATGGGGAGGGGCGATGGGGGCATAGCTGTCAGTTGTCTTCCAGCTCTAACAGTCCAGTGTTTCCAGGCCTGCCTGTAAAAATATTGACCCTTGTGCTGTTTAACCAGGCAGCCTTTAAGCACTGCTGGAGCAAATATCACATGGCTCTGTGGTTTTTCTAAATGGCTCCTTTTACTCAAACACTTGCTAATGGCTGCTTAAATACCCTCTTATCCGCCATGTACCTGGTGTTTGCATGGGAACAGTGTATCAAAGCTGCCATCATATCGTCTTACGGCGGGCCCGGAACTGAAGAACAAGAGCTCTGGGTGTGTCCGCCATGTTATTTATTTACCCCCAGGTATTTTCACTTCAGTTTGTGTGTATGTGTCTGAGAAAACAAATATACAGTTCAGTAAAGCTTTTATGAGTTGTTCTTCATGCACAGACCTACCTTTTCATGACAGTGAACTATCACTTTGACCTTAAGCTCTGAAGCTTTTGACAGTACTATTTGTATGTTTCATAAATTTAGGACTTTTGACAAGTTTAAATCCTTGAGGAGCATTTTTCATATGGAAAGTTACCTCTTCTCATATGATTGGATGCATTTCAGTTCCTGGAAAAATCTGTCTTTCAATATTTTCAGATCAGTACTGTGATTGGACTCAGTTGTTGTTCCAGAAGCACTGTGTGTTCTGCAGCATTTCCATTTAGCAACACAGTCTCTCTTTCTCTCCTTCCCCTTTCGTTTAAGGTAAACAAGGCTTCTCTGAAGTTGACTTTCCTCCTGTGTTCATTGTTCCCTAGATCTTCATCCTTGTTGACCCTGTGTAAACGTCCTTAACAATGGCTAACTACAAAGGGTCTCTTGTGTACACACACACACGCATGCACAAACCAGACCATTATTAAATAATATTTTTCCAACAAATGTTCCATAGCCATTAAAACACATGTATAGGTTTAATAAAAACCATGGTTTGCTTTGAAAACAAAATGTTGATGCTCCTCGAGTTTTTCCCAGTCAATTTAGATATCTGTATTATTCTATTAGATTTTTTTACAGTGTCCAAAAGGTAAATAGATCATAAAGATAAAACCTTGCACAATAAATACAAGATCAACCATATAACAGAAGCTACAACATGTGCCTTGAGAACAGTCGTAAGCAGTGCAAAGAGCAAGTGCCATGTCATCCACACAGTGTTGGAGGTACATGGAAGGAACTGACCCTCTGCCAGAGGCATTTTCAGTTCTTTCTTTGTCGGAACCATGAGTGGGAGATGTCAAGGGAGTTCACCGTTGGAGTGTCTTGTTTTTATAGCACCTTGTTGTACCTACTCACTCAAACACACACACATTCCATGTAGGGGAAAGGGTTTCCCAAGGTTTTACAGCTATTACTTTTGGCACTGAAATGTTTTTTCAAATGTAGCCAGTTTTGCGGTTTATATCCTTTTTAGGGATGTCTATACTGTATGTAAATAATGTTAGATTATTATTTGTCTTGTTTGTAGCTGTCTTGTGTGTAAATGTGTGTTGACCTATGAAAATTAATGAGTTAGGATGATACGGGTCTGATCCATGCCAATATGTTTGGACAGCGATAGGCAGTAGTAGCCAATAATCAAAGATTTTGAAAAGTAAAATGCACTCACTGATGACTGGCAGTGTCCATTTTGAAAAATGGCTTCTATGATTCAGTAGATGCGTGTTTGAGTATAGCAAATATTCAACTAAAATATATAATACACTTGTCGGTGCACTGCATCCAAGCCTTTTAGAGGCAGGTTACAAAAGTCAACATATTTCCTTCTCTCCCACATCAAATACTTAGCTATTAATGTTAAGACAAGGGGAAGAAAAACATAAAAATACATAAACATTTGATGAACTCCTGTCTGTGTGAATGGTAGTCAGTCATGTGACAAGCACATCTTTGTCACAATGTGTGACTTGAAGCCAGGGCCTCAAGGTCAATACAGAGTGTGTTTCTGAGTCTCTGCATGCATTTGTTTACGTACAAATGTGTGAGTGGGACTTTGTGATCATTCAAAGGCTTCCACTATTTGACCTTTCAAATCTTTCACATGGCGCCAGAGGTAAATGCCGAACTTCCAGCAAGCACTGAAATGCTTAGCACAGGAGACTTGTTTTAAACTTGTTTTGCCTTAGTCAGGCTTTCTGTTGACCCAGCTAAAAGGGTTCCCCCCCACCCCACCCTCAAACAAACACACACATAATGTAAGAGTGTGTGTACTTAGTTTAAACACACATTAATAACAACTGTAACGCCACTCTTTGTGGAGTGCTTTTACAGGTACAACATTGACCTTAGCATTTAATCTCGCTGCACAAATCATCCACTATGTGCTATGCAAACAAATCTTTTGTCCCTGTTGTTCAACTTCCCCTCTCAAACACCTGTCCTTTGAGAAAACCCACAAGGACAAAGCCTGGACTAGTTTACTACCTCACACGTATTCAAATGTCCACAAACTTGCCATTGCATTATGTCTCCATACCTAATCAAAGTGTCGGCTTTCCCCCCCCCACACACACACACCATTTCCCATGGTTTAATAATCTAGTGACATTGAACAATTCTAACCGAGTACAACACCTTTTATAAGATGGTTGTACTTAACAAATTGGCAAAGTAAGCATGTGTAGTATATAAATACATTTTGGTTAGTTTGTTCAGTCAGTCATATTCATGATTTCCTCAGAACCCCTCAACTGCTCTGTCTACTCATTAACCACTGGCTGTCTAGCCTGTGATCTCAGCCGCAGCCATAAGATGTCAGTGTCCTCGATTGCTCTCTCACTGCTCTCCTCCCTCATCCCTTGTTCCTCCACTGTCGCTGCGATAGAAAACAGATGGAGACCTTTACTGCAGGCGAGAGCCAAATGGAGCCAATTCTTGTGACATTGTCTGCAGTTAAATCGGTTTATTAAAACACCCCAACCCCACCCTTCAAAGGATGTGTGTTTGCATGTGGGTGTTGCATGTGTTTGTGTCTGTGAGATGTGAGGGAATAAGTATTTGTTGGTTAATTGCAGGTTATTTAAGCTAACATTCTAACCTACTAGTAATGTGAACCATAATTGAGTCAATTAGGTTGACATGCACACCACATCTTTGTTTTCTGCCACTTGGGTGCAGTGGGTGGTAGCAAACCAGAAAAGACCAATGAGAAAGCTTGAGGTTTAATTGTAAGGGGTGAAGCCAGCAGATAGCATGGTTTTCATGGGTGGTGCACTGTGAACATGGCTGCAATGAAGATTTGTGTTGTTTGGTAAAGATACTTTTTCTATCATGAAAGGACCTACCCCACATGTCAGACTGATTCCATTTGTTTTCAGAAAACTGTAAACCCGGCACTATTTTTGGCCCTGTCTCAGACTCTCCCTTAGTGCTGCACAATGTACGATACTCTAGTCCCTGTTTTATAACAGACCTCTGTCTCTCCTTACATTCGGTCTTAGACAAATCCTCTCTCTCCTTCATCCTCACTCCCTGACTTCCAAGTCTGTGCACTCCAGTTGTATCTGAACAGAATATAAATGACATTATTATGTAATATTCAATCTGTCACCATAGCATACTCCATTCTGCAGGAAGTCCCTCCATATGCTTTCGGACGCAACTTGCACACCCACCCTCCCTTACCTCTTTACAGAGAATATTAAAGAGTTATTAAATTAATCTGTGCTCGTCAGTGCGTGTTATTACAGCACAGAGATTTGCGGGACGAGCATAGCTGTAAGGCTGCGGTTAAGCTGATTTATTAATGGGTGCCAGAAATCGCCAAATAAACCTGATAACCTGTTTTATTTTGCACAAGTGAACACTTACCGGCCGTCAAATCCTCTTAGCCCCCCCGCCCCCCTTCCTGATCCACTTCCTCTCACTCATTTCTTGCAACATAACTGCATAACTGAATTGAATAACTTTCTGATCATCTGAGACTCTTAGTAATAATCCTGAGTTATTGTTCAGAAGCACATGGGTGACATGAACTAACTTGAGGGATTCATTTTTTAACACAATCCTGTTGCTTGGGCTAGGCATAGAACATGTAGGAAATACCAAGTTTGAGTGACAGGGCACACTTCGACAGGTGAAGGTGTGTGTTTGTGTATAGTGTGTGCTTACCGATTTTGTTGTGTGTGTGTTCTCTCCCTCACAGGATCAGTGGTGTTAGCACTGATACAAGCGCAGCATTCAAACCTCATTTACCAAAGTATACACCAGCAGTGTAAACATTTAATCCTGCATGAGATTTTCAAGCTCCTTTGGGTCAACAATTTAGATGCCTTTTTTGTGTGTGGATGTGTGTGTGTGGGAGGGGGGCTCTAAACAAAGTCTGCTTTCAATTACTCAAGCAAAATTGTTTTACAGGGTCCATGCATGATTAAATATGCATTATGTTAAACTAGGCACTTTCTTTGTATATAAATCCATATTAGATTTGGCTCGTGGGCTGCCTCAAGCCACATAAGATGGATTCCTGGTGAAGAAAAAAAAGCCCTAGGCTCCTTAGCAGCTCTTTTTGCTGGGGTTTGTTTGTTTTTGTTCTGATGTAAATGACAACTTGTTGATATTTTTCATCCCCCCCCCCTAAACCATACACACATGGATCCTTTCAGTGAGGGAAAATGTCAGAATTTGTGTGGGCATGGGAAAACTAAACAAGTGTGTTGACCAGCCCAGCGACAGGGGAGCCACATTGATCCCTCAGAAACACTGGCCAAATACTCTGCATCAGGGGTATGTGTGTTTGTGTTAGGAAGAGGTATGTGTGTGTGGGAATAGGTATGTATGTGTTAGAGTAGACACCCTTCCTTTTCAAATAGGGCCAGCTTCCCTGAAAATATTGACCCAATATTTTTTCTTTCCAAGCAAAATTCAACTCTTGATTTAAGATTTAAGATCATGGCCTTCTGGATAAAAAAAAAAATACTGAGTGCATTTGTCGGTGCTGCTTAGCGTGAGCCAGTGTTTATTTATTTTTTATACTGCAGGAGGGGCTTTTGGGATTGTTTTGTCATATAAGTTATGCGTTGTACGTTTTGTGCTGGACATCATGAGAACTCTCACTACTGATGAGTAAAAGGCAAACTCAAAGCAGCTGTGTTCTGTGGCTCTGCAGCATGCTTCTACAGAGACTGAAAAGGGGTTATCATTCTCCCACCGCCAAGTAATGCATTATATAATTTGCTACTGCGGTTTTGTGAGTTGTTAAAAAAATAAAGTGATGGCAACCTTGGCCAGCAGTTGTAGAAGGCACTGTGATCATTTAGGAGTTTGGCTAGCTCTCTTAAGGGGGTGAGGAATGCATATCATTCCTGATTAGATCGGACAGGCCCAGACCACTGAGAAGAGATCCCAATACTCTACAGAATAACAACTGGACAGCAGAACACAGCTGCTTTCTATGTCAGTGCAAGCTATTTCAAGCCCGAGGACTACCGCACTGCCATCATGGGTGGGCAAGATATACAGAGAAAGTGTGTTGTGTTTGTAATAGAACACGTTTGGTGTCCAACAGCTAAATTAAAGAGGAGGTTTCCTAATGCCATACTCCCAAGCCAGCATGACCTCTTTAAGGTCAACAGACTTAACAAACACACCAGACCTGTGTGCCACTTGCCGAACTGTCACTATGGCAACATGTCATATGGATACAAAGTGACTGTGTGTGTGTGGTACTCTGCTTCTGCTTGCCTTCTAACCAGGAGAGTACTGTATGCAGATCATATCTAAGTCTTATAATTCAAGAATATGCCCTACCGTGTTCAACCACTTCCCATTCTTTGTTTGTCATCCATCTTACCTTTGCTGTCACATGGCCGTCTTTCATTCTGCTAGTCCAATAGCACCTTCGACCCATCAAATCACCCTCATAACAAGACAATACGGGAACCTTCAGGGAAGTGACATTGGATTGGGAAATGGAGAACAATGGAGGTACATGAGCTTTTACATTATGGGAATTAATCTAATCGCACTGACGAGCGGGTTATGTTAATGGGGCTTGTACAGTCAATTATGTTAATTGCTCCATTTACAGAACTGAATGGTTCAGATGCAAGCACTGGAACTAGAAGGATGAGCTCAATCAATCCCCATCATGCAATTGTTGATAGACTCGCTAACAGGTGACGTGGTGGCCATGAGAACAATTGCAGGCCAGTGGAACAGTCAAGATGTAACAATATAGTGAATTGTAAGTTGATCGGTGAGCTATCAGAGTAGATGCACACAGGACTTATGAGGGTCAATTAAGTGAAAATAAATGTTATTGGTGTAATACTTACTAAGCGCCAAGGCCGTAATCATAATTCATATTGGGGGGAACACATCTGTCCCCCCCAATGTTGACTCCATGGCTACGGCCTTGCTAAGCTGGCTTTTTTTGTATAAAACTACAATTCCCAAACCAAGGTTATGACATGGGCTTGACTTCAGCTTCACCTATCAAACAGCTGAAGCCACATATCCACAAAAAGCTATGTTCTCATTTTTCCAGAACTCCCCCAATATTTTATATCCTTCACTGCGTCCTGAGGGATCCTATTTGGTTGGGGTGGCACCGGTGTCGTCAAATCGACAAATCACAGTATCTGATAGATTATTCTCACCTGCCCCCTCAGTCGGACGTGTTGTCACAGATCAAGCATTGGAACCCAATCTCCAGCGACACCCACGCCTTCTGATGTGGAAAAGCCTCAGTACGGGGCTGTCCATGCATGACTGAGCCTTCGACCATGCCAGGCATCAGCACAGCAGGGGGGCCAATTCTCCGGGACCCACAAACACATCTTGAACCAAGTACACCATGACACAGTTTGAGAAACACATTCGCACGACAACACAGCCCTGCAGGATACGTTCAAGACCTCCAACCTACTGTCAGATATTTTAGAAGAGAAAGATAGATGATTGGCCTGAGGGAGGAACAAAATCTCTCCTTTTTTTTCTTTTTTTTTGTATCCATGACCGCATCCCTCCCATATTTAGGCCCTTTTGTTTTTCCTTTCAAGCACCCCCCAACTTTCTAGTGCCCCATGCCCCCCCCCCCCCCCCCCATCACCCTTTTCATTCACTACTGTGGCTCTATTTCTATTTAAAATTGCTGGAGAGTGACTAACATGGGGCCCTGTGGAGAAGGTCAAGGACTGACGGCCATTAAACTCACTTGTCTGAGATATCGAGTGCTCTGGTTTTGACCGTGTAGTGTTTGATGAGCCGCACTGCAATATAATCACTTGCTCTCAACAGCATGGAGGCCCCTGTGGATGGGGCCCCTCGTACATTATAGGTGTTATAAAACATCTAAGATTTAAAGAAGCCTGTCAAGGAGAGATGGATAGGGTTCTCTTTGGCTGAGAGAGAGTGATAAGAGGATGAGGGAGAGTCAAATAGGGAGATTGAAATCTAATTTTGGGCCACCTGTCATAGAAAAGCACTTTGTTATCTGAAGCTTTGGCCTCCTGTGTACTAATTATACTATTCATGAATGACGGATAGTGACCTGAGCTTGTATTAGTGATGGAAGACAAACCAAGGATCTTTTGGGGGAAGGGGGGGTACAATCAGTTTCCATTACCCTTTTAAAGTCTAAGCTAAATATCCAAATGCGGTTAATGTTGTTAATTTAGTGCAGCCAATAATCACATTACCCATACGCTGAGCACAAGACATTTCTATAAATAAGCAATCAGCACAGGAGCAAATTTAATTCTGTGCTTCATAATTTACCTTGGGTGGAAAACTAATTCAAGTCTATTAAATCATTAAATGTGTGCAGGTAAAACTTGATTATGCTTAAAAAAAAATCAAATTCTGAGTTCCGGAGAGGTAAGGCAATACCGGCCTTTATAGAAGCTAATGCAGGTCTCTATTTGAGCTGTTAAACTGGGGTGCGCACATCAATGCAATTAAACTGGCAGGAATACTGACTTTCTGCTTGAATTCACAATGTTAATTAGTGGGTTGGGATTTTTTGAAATAAATTATTGCTCTGCCTTATCTTGCGCTTTGGATGAGCAACTCTTATAAAGACTTGAGCCTTTCTCTGTGTCTTCTATCTTGGACGACAGGTGGGGTGGACTTGCAAAATAATTCCAATAAGTGTAAAGCTAATGAGTTCCACAGAGCAGCAACACATAGTATCTTACCGTTTAAAATGCAAATTGCTGCAAGCATATACAGAGTAAATATTCACATTTAAACTTGCAAAATACTTACTTCTTCTAAATTTGTATTTAGCGTGTGGCAACATTACTATGAATATCATAACTAATATTGCTAATTATTAATACATTAATTAAATCAGAGCAGCACCAGTCCAAATTGACACTATATTGGAGAAAACTAACCTTAATATTACTGCTACTGTAAGTTAAGGACAATATTATCTTTAAAGCAATACTTACAATAGCTTGAATAAATGAAAATAAATGGCAAAGGGTAGAGCAGATTTAGTTGACCCATTAATCAAAAATAAATACAATTCAAATACAAAGTATGTTGATTGCCTTTTGTTGTCTCCAATCATTTTAGGTGTCTTTAGTAATTAGAGTTTCAAGTTTAATATCTGGTTGTTGTAGGCTAATGTGTGAATCATAATTTTCCATTAGTCTTTTGGACGCTTTTTTTGTGGGTTTTCTTTTGTTTACTTGACTGGAAATGTAACTTTTAAATGGTTAAGTGATGGAAAGGAAGGACTGTTGGAAGCCGCATTTCAAACCGCTTCACAGCCAGCCATGACATGTGATGCATTGCCATGAAGGCCAGTGGCAAAGGTGCAAAAACCTGCTCCCTTTAAGATCAACTGAGGTCACAGCCGCTCAGCCGGCATCGTCCGTGACCTTTGGAGCCGCCGCAAGCGACCCACTATCATCTATCAGCATCTAAGCATCTAAACTTTCCCCTTGCTCGGTCAGATGCATGCAGGAGAGCGGCCGCTGACATTAAAACTCAATTAGCGGGGCCACTTTCTAAATAATACATTAGCAAAATGCATTAGCCCCACACTGCCTGACGCCCAGAGCGCAGCCTTCGTACTCCATTTCAATATGTCAAAGCTACGACTAACCTAAGAGTTAATGTGCTCAATACTCAGAGATATTGAAATACAGATGAGCTTTTGGCAATTAGAGTGCTACCATTCAGTGAGACGACATTTTAGGGGAGTTTGTGTCTCGTGCTCTTCTGCAATGTTTATCAGTAAGCAGGGAGGAGTATAGCATGAGGGCATAAACGTATCACATTCTATTGTCTCTGCTGTCATGTAACAAGGGTAGATGGGGAAGGCATGAATGGTGCATCTTTTCCACCTATTCTTCATCAGTCAAATTTTATTCAGAACTTGGATGGCTAACTTGAAGCAGGGGCTACACCGTCACAGCACAGACATTGTAAATAGATTACAGTAGACCTTTGCCCTGAGTTACACATAGAAGCTTTGTGTGCACACAGTGATGAAACGTGCAAATCTGGCTATGTTTTGCAAGCAGGTTCCATCGTCATCTCAGCACCACGCCATGCTTGTCTGGCTTTAAAGTATGCAAGCCCCGTGAAACAGTTTGTTACAACACACCTCCTGTCTGGCACACCTCCTGACATATTAGTGTAGGGAGGATGGTTGTTGTAGTTTTTCCTTCTCTAGCAGTCCTTCATGAGTCGATCATGAGCTATAAAATATACAAATACATTTGCAAGCAATTGTTTTAAAGCCAGTTCCTCATCAACACTGGTAAAGCTTTTTCCCCTGAAAGTGCCAGCCTTTGCCAAGAACAATGAAGCTCGGTGGTTTTGCTTCCACAGAATATTGGAAAGCATTGTTGTGGGATAAACACTCTCAGCCAAAGAGAGTTGGATGTTTTCCTCATGTTCCTGGCAAGGCCTTGACTATCTGCAGCTGCCAGTGGTGCAGTTTGCTAAGGCCTTGTGAATCCCTGCCTATTCTTTTTTTCTGGCTGTGGTTGTCTTTGTGATGACAATGTGTTGGTACTGATTTCTTCATCCACCCACTGTCATTAAGGGCCCAGTGTGGCTGATCTTATAAATCCCAACTCTTCTCCACTTGAGTGATAGGCTTTAACTAACCTGTTGAAAGATGTACAGCTACTATAAAAACTACCAGGGGTATCATGGGCAGAAATGTCACCTGCTTGTTCTGAATTTGTCAGTTATCATAAGATATAGTGCCTTTACCCAGAACACTCAAGATTACTACCAATGGTTGATTTTAAATGCCATAGGCAAATGATTAGGATATAACCCTTACTCCAATACAACTCAAAGTAGCAGGGAAATGCAGACTATGCAGTATGGTGAAAAGGATGGAAAACATTACTACTACTCTCTTCCATCCAGGTCATTCTATGATGTTGAAAGAGGCATGTTTGGGCAAAAGCAGAGATGCAATTCAGCAACTCAATGTCACGACGTGAGGTGGGGTTGGACCCAAATGCAGGGGAGTACCGAGGAACACAGGTTTAATTCTCAAAACGGGAAACAGACAGGGTACACGCAGGGACAAAGGGTAATGCTAAGACAAAGACTGGACACAAAGCAGGAACCTAAATACACAGAAACAAACAAGACACAGGTGAACACAATGAAACTAACGACAACTGAACGAGACAGGTGACGACAATGACAGGGAAACACTAGGGCAGGGCAAAACCAAAAACAATAGGGGGGCACGGCTGTGGCCGTGACAGTACCCCCCTCTCAAGGGACGTCACCCGACGACCCACAAGGCAGGGCAGGGGGTCAGGGCAGGTCCGGGGGACGACCTGGAGGCAGGGCAGAGGGTCGGGGCAGGTCCGGGGGGCGGCCCGGAGGCAGGGCAGAGGGTCGGGGCAGGTCCGGGGGGCGACCCGGAGGCAGGGCAGAGGGTAGAGGCAGGTCCGGGGGGCGGCCCGGACGCCGGAGCACGGGCACGGGGGCACCTGGGAGCGCGGACGAGGAGGCGCATGGGAGCGCGGACGAGGAGGCGCATGGGAGCGCGGACGAGGAGGCGCCTGGGAGCGCGGGCACCGGGGCGCATGGGAGCGCGGACGAGGGCACCGGGGCGCATGGGAGCGCGGGCACCGGGGCGCGGGCACGCGGGCACCGCGGAGGAGGAGGCCAGAAGTCCTCGGGCGGAGGAGGCGGCGACCAGGAGTCCTCGGGCGGAGGAGGAGGCGGCCAGGAGTCCTCGGGCGGAGGAGGAGGCGGCCAGGAGTCCTCGGGCGGAGGAGGCCAGAAGTCCTCGGATGGCCTGGCACTGGGCGGCACAACCTCGGGGCGAGGCAGGGGCTCAGGGCAGGAACGAGGCTGGGGCACAGGGCAGGAACAAGGCTGGGGCACAGGGCAGGAACAAGGCTGGGGCACAGGGCAGGAACAAGGCTGGGGCACCGGGCAGGAACGAGGCTGGGGTACAGGGTAGGAACGAGGCTGGGGCACCGGGCAGGAACGAGGCTGGGGTACAGGGCAGGAACGAGGCTGGGGTACTGGGCAGGAACGAGGCTGGGGTACTGGGCAGGAACGAGGCTGGGCTACAGGACAGGAACGAGGCTGGGGCACAGGGCAGGAACGAGGCTGGGGCACAGGGAAGGAACGAGGCTGGGGCACAGGGAAGGAACGGGGCAGGGGTACAGGGCAGGAACGGGGCTGGGTTCTGGCGGTAGGCGGCCGACTCTCCCTGGCAGGAACAGCCTTGGTGGTCTGGGTGCTGGGCGGCGCAACCTTCTTCGTCCGGGCGCAGGGCGGCACAACCTCAGGATGAGGCAGGGGCACAGGGCAGGATCGAGGCAGGGGCCCAGGGCAGGACCGAGGCTGGAGTCGGGGTTCCGGCTGGAACCAGGACTTGGGGTGGGCCTTGAGCTGCAGGCTTCGGGGTCCACCAAAGGCCAGGCGGGTCCCTAGGAAAGGGTTGGGTGAACTCTCTGCTGGGTCCCATCTTGGTCTTAGCATTCTGTCACGACGTGAGGTGGGGTTGGACCCAAATGCAGGGGAGTACCGAGGCATAGCGAGGAACACAGGTTTAATTCTCAAAACGGGAAACAGACAGGGTACACGCAGGGACAAAGGGTAATGCTAAGACAAAGACTGGACACAAAGCAGGAACCTAAATACACAGAAACAAACAAGACACAGGTGAACACAATGAAACTAACGACAACTGAACGAGACAGGTGACGACAATGACAGGGAAACACTAGGGCAGGGCAAAACCAAAAACAATAGGGGGGCACGGCTGTGGCCGTGACACTCAACCAGCTTGCAGCCATTTCCCCAGCCCTTTCTTACAAAACAAACAAACAGCAATACACTTAATGCGATTCAATGAGTTGAAGCTTCCTCCAGCTGCGACCTTGCTAATTGTTTTGACATGTAGAAACCTGGCTAGTGTAGTTTAGCTTAGTCTTGCCTAGCTCAAAAGATTAATTTTCCTATCCACCTACTTAGTGCATTGTAGCTTGCTGAAGTGACAACGCAACTGCAACGTTGACTTGCTGCAATTTGTTTGGTTGTGAGCTTAGCTTAGTCACACATAAATTTCAATCTTAGTTTTTTCCTCTACTTTTGTATTTAAGTATGTGAGAGCCAATGTGACTTTTATCACAAAATAAGTCAGTCATTTATCTAATCGTAATGGAAAATAATCATATAGTTTTGTTTAGTCAATGATAAAATTCCCGCTGAAGTGTGTTGGTTCTAAGCTCCTTTATGGTTGGTTTATGATTGGGCTGCAGACACAGGGTAGGACAGGAGGGAGGGTCAGTCGGATGGTCCCATATTAACAGGAAATGCATGATTTACTTTAGTGTGATTTGGCACAACATTATCTTGACAGTAGGAGTGACAATGTCAATGGCCCTTTGATTGCTCTGCTGTCAATAGTGCCCTGGCATACTTTATGAGCCTTTCTCGGAAGATACAGTAGATAGTGTGCATGTTTTTAATGGTATCCAAAATATAATTATACTGATATTATAATCAGTCTGCTTCCCCTTCCATTCATTTTTGAGATTATACCTGTTGTGCAGGTGTCCGCTCAGTGTCAAATATGTGGGGGGAATGCTAAGTCTGTGGCCAACGTCTTCCAACAGAACAGAGCCAAATACAAGCCTGAGCCATGCGGTGGAAATTCCTTTTAAAATGACTTCCAGGAAACAGTCACAAGATTATGCGCAGACTACCCTTTGCACTTATGAACTGTACCGTGTTGTTAAAGGTGTGTAAGTGGCTGATTCTGAATGTGTATTGGTATGTATGTGTAAGCATGTATAGAATATACAGTGTGTCTTGTGATAAGAGAGACTTGGCTAGGCTACATTAGAAAAATCCTTCACTGGGAGCTTCAGTTATGTCAGACTATTTTAAAAGCGACTATTGAGACAGATGTGGCAGCTGTGGCATGCTCTGTGAAGTCGATATTGAAAATTAATGACCTTCCAGGCAACCATACATGCCTCAATATGTGTCGCACTGCTTTGCAAAAAAAGAAAAAGAACACGGCAAGACTTTCAATGCTGCAGACACATTTTGAGGCCCCAGCTGTTAACACATGAGATTATTAAGCACTGAGTCCATCTAAGATTGAGAGAGTAAGAGTGAGCCGAGGGGCCGAGGGCAGATGGATAATTGGCCCACAAGTCAGGGTTTGGCACCACGGGAGCGATGGAGTGTGCTGTGTTTGGAGCGAGAGGATGAAAATGAAGAAATGGAATGAATCAAATACTGTAGCTAGGTTACTCAGAAACATAGTAATCATATTGCTGTTGCCTATCAGAATGAGCAGCAATTGGTCGGTCTCTGCAAGTATTACACTTTACAACTATATTTTGGGGATTGTTGCAGCATATTGCAAACCCTGCTATGACTTATTACATAAACAGATTTTTCAGAAGATTTCAAGTTACATTTTGGTTCTTGAATCAGCAGCTGCTTCTTGGCAGACTTGTCAGATGCTACTTTTCCAAATGAGGTGAAAGTATTACATGATTGATTTGTGGGCTAGAAGAGAAATGCTTCTGTTTATCAAATTGAAATGTTTTTTGTTGTTGTAATTATTATTAATATTATTGTAATTTGACAGTCTTTTAGACTACCAGCAAACCGTCCATCCAGCATGGAAAGCTCTGAGCTGGAGGTTTTTGTTCTACTTCAGTTCTGTATAGACAGAGATTCTACAAACATGTTCTAAAATGGTCTGGACACATTTGTTGGTACCCCTTAGAATGATGAAAAATAATTGGATTATAGTGATTTTTTCCAAACCAATTTATTTAGCTTTAGTTAGTATCAAATATGTCTCCAATCTTGTAATCCACCATTCAGCCTATTTAAATTGAGGAAAGCCTTCACTGTGCCGTTTGGTACCCTTGTTCGCACCACACTGAACATGGACCAGAGAAAGCAATAGTTGTCTGAGGGGATCACAAAAAAACAACAGACCAACAGAGCAACTTGATGTTCCTGTGACAACAGTTGCAAATATGACTAATTTCAAGGCCACCATTATTATTATTTACAGTATAACGTTGTAAATCAAAAGCAAATTCAAATTAAATATGTAATTCCATTACATTTGCAAGAAATAATGGTGAATGCTAATGACATTTAATTACAACAAATTTGGGCACAGCTGTATAAGCAGTGGTGTATGCATATATGTTATAAGTAAGTGCATGCCCTTCATTTGTGAATTTGATAATTTTTTTTCTTTCCCATTAAGGGGAACCCAATTATCAGTTTTTATGTCCACAATGTTTGTTTTTATACCTGCTCAGCTGCTTTGACCTGATGGGGAGGATATCTTACCAGTTACATTCCTATTCCTATCTTTATCCCAGGTCTGTCCTCTGCCCCTGATCATCTCCCTCAGAGTCTCCACAGGCCTCCTGTCTCACCCCTGTACAACTCAGATCAATACCTACATTGAAAGGTCCTGTTGAGATTGCCAGACTGCCATATACTTTGAAGTTGTTTGCACAGGAAACTACGTTTGCTAAGCTAACACCACCAAGGAACCTTTCCCACTACCCATGTTTGACCAACATTACCTTTGTTTGCCGAAACACCTTGTACATTCTAATGGAGAGCAGACTGCTTCCTCCAGCCCCTCCTTCCACTGTGCCCTTTCTCCTTTTTCTTCCCTCCAGCAATTAAATCCATAAACGAATCAATGCGGCCGATGACTTTCACTGATCTGATAGGCGGTGGCAGTGTCCTGCCAAAGCTAATATTTATCTAACACTTAGTTGGATTTAGCCTTACTGGAAACACTGAGGAGCGGGGTGGCACTGTCACACTGAAAGCGTAAGAAAAGGGACACTAATAAAGGTTGCCTTTTACATGGTGCCAAGTGCGAGCAAATGGGATAACTGCATCCGGAGATGTTGCGGTGATAGCTTTTATGCCGTTGAGTCATTAACATTTACACAGACCTTCAGGTCCTTTGAGAAAAATGTGAAAAGGGCTGGGGCATGTCTGGTCCAGTGATGAGTCTTTGGCCAATTTTAAATGAGATGTCTGATTGACATTTACCTCTGTTAAAGGAGAGGAACTGTTGGAGGACCGGAAGTTCATTCCTGTTGTTCATGTTGTCATTGCCTCTGGTAGGGCATGTAAACAGAACCAGTTGAGAGGTCAAAGGCATAGTGGTTGAATTGTTACCGGTAAAAAATTATTATAATCTGGGTCAATTGTGGATCTATGAAGTTTACCTGGCTCTAGTATCTTCAGTAAACTTTATCCATGGCAGGAACAGATTTGTTATTAACTTTGATCTTACCTATTCTTTAAAAGTTTGATCATAAACAATATATGAAATTGGAGAATATTGTATTGGCTGGACGACACAGAGGCTGGATTTCCACATATTTAAGGAGGGGTCATATTAATGTGTATCGCACACCTTGACCCTGGCATGATCCTGCATTGTTTAAGTTCAGACTTTGTAACCTATTGAATTTGCAAACAGTCTGACCACCCAAGCTAAAACAACTGTTGGCTGACTTGACACAAGACTAGGAGAGGAACACAACCAGAAGATGGCAGTACTGCCTATCAGAGAGAGTCAATCTCACACAAACACACAGGGTCGTTCTTTTATACACCTATGTACACCCTTACTGACCCACTACTGCCTCTCTCACTGCTCTCTTTATTACTCCCTCTGTCTCCACTCACTCACTCACTCACTCAAACTCTGCCACACACACACACCATTCTCAACATCTTCCTTGGCACATGACCAATTGAGCAGGTTAGTTTTATGACTTACTCAGAGGTAATGACCCCTACAGAGTACACACTGTCTTGGTCAATGTTGTGTAGTAGTGCAGTAGACAGACACTGATTAACCACATTGTACACTTTTATGACCTGTTTAGTAATGACAATCTTGCCAAACCCAGGAACATTAAACCCACCTGCTAACGAGCTGGCAAGCTATTATGGATTGTAAACAGTTATATAAGGACAAACTCACATTCAGGGTTATGGTTTACTGTCACAAAGCTATTCCTCTTACATCAAAGTATTTCCAAATACAGTTGGAACAGATAACAGATTCATATCTGTTATACGACATAGACAAAGAGCAAAGATGAGAAGACCAAGGGAACATAATGACTTATTATCAGAGTCCCTGTCAACTGGGTTATAAAATCTCCACATTTCTGGTCACAGTTGACTGTATGAATCCAGCTCACCTACTACTTGCTCACAGACTAATGTCGTCATCAGATGGCATCATATTTTTCCCTCCTAAAATCCTTTCTGTATGTTGGCCTTATCCTAAAGGGAACTGACCTGATAGGTCCAGTCAGGGCTGTGTTCTTTCACTGTTGTTCTAATGCTAGTTAAACATTATTTTGAATGGCCAAACTCAATAGTGGCAGTGTTAGGTCTGCAAAGTCAATATTGGCACAGTACACAGTGCAGGAGGGGTTGCTATGTGTGTAACGGTAGCTGTGAGCTAAGTGTCCTCTCTCTGTCAACTCTGACCACACCAAACTCGGCAACAACAAAGTTGCCTAGGGGTGAAAAAAAAAAGAGAAAGAAAAAAAACAAAGGCAATGGAATTTGGTCTTGCTATGACCTCAGGCACTTCCTTGTTTGAGAAAACAAGAAAGACATTCCTTTTTTCATTACTGGCTTTTTTCATGTTGTGGTTATTGTTAGCTGCAACATTCTTCTCATTATCTCTGTGTTATGTCTACACTGCCCCAGCTCTTGTTGAGATACACCAGCCCAGCTGGATTTGATTCCAACAAGAACCAATGTACATCACTTACCTTACATGGGTGCTGTTGTTGAGTGATTCCTTAAGAAAAGAACTCAAAGAGAATACCAGCTTGAACACAAACACCATTTGAGGTCAATTTATTGCTTAACAACTTTTCATAGAAATCCCATGTTTACATTAGCTCATGAACTTCGTGGTTCTTGGTTGTGCTTCCATGCATCTGTTGAGGTTTTGTGGAAAGGTTCAATGACTGCTGGGCTGGATGACCAAGTCAAGGACAGAGCTTGTCGTCATTGATAGACCAGGATTTATGTACCAAGGGGAAATACAATGTCCAAACTACAAATACCTTTGTTTACTCATCTCGGTAGGAAGAAGTTGGTTTTGCAGAAGAGTCAAATAAGTTACTCAAACAAACCTGTTGGAGGGGGTTGAAGGTGTACAACTAGCAGAGCTGAAGTAAGCTGCTGCAAACATGTTTCTGGAAACTCTTACCTCAGAAGTGGACTAGAAAAGCAACATTGTGAACTCTCCAAAGCCATGCCATCTTCCTGTTTGTTCTGGGTTCAGACACAAAGTACACATGCAAGTGATTGGCCAATCATCAAATTAAGAAATTAGTCTGCAATCTTTCATTTCAGCTCATAAAATGGTACCAACACGTCATATGTTGTTTATATTTGGACTTTCTCTCTGTTGTAAATCTGCACACTGGGAAGACTGTCCCAGGTACTTTGCATCCTACAGTACCCGCACGCTGCTGTGGAAGCATTTAGCTGTTGCAGCCGCCAGCCTCGAAGGCTTCACCTGTCACCCTGAAAAGTGTGTGGGAGCTGGGGAGCTCCATCTCTAACCTCTGGGTTGTGCTGACAATCTGCTATGCCCCTGATCAGCATGTCCAGTAAGTCTGCTGAAAGAAATGTCATTATTGGATTAGAATGACTAAAAACATAGTCTGTGTATATGTGTGCATTTGTGAGTGAGCCCACATCTGTGTACCTAAGAGTATGCACATTTGTATGCCCGCGCCTAGGACTACAAGCGCAGTGTTTTGTGTGGGTTTGTGTGTGTGTGTGTGAGGGGGGGTAAGTGTGTGCCAGACGTCAAGGTGCAGCACAGGGCTGATTCACATGCGGGCCCACAATGTAGGGCTGAGGCATGAAGATAATTGCTACTGTGAGGAGTGGATCCACCAAACCTCCGTTTCCCGTCTCCTGATGCCAGGACCAAGCTGTCAGTCAGACAGGACCCCTGATTCAGACCACAGTCTTTTTCTTTCCCTGTGTGGAGGCATACTCACACGAGTGCACACATGCACATAGCTGTATCAGAAACACACAGGTGGCTATAGACATTGCATATACAGTTCAGACGCATACACACACCACGCTTAAACGTTACGGAGATACACAAAACTAGAACACACATACTCTTCCTCCTGTGTTCTTGTCTTTACTCTTTTCCAATAACCCCCCCGCCCTTCCTCTTTTGCTTTCTAATCTCACTTCACACCTGCTCCTTCTGACACACCACGTTTTCCCCTTGAGAGCAGAGAGCCGTGCTGAAGTGAAGGGCTTGGCGTGGGAGGTTGGAATGGGTGAGACAGACCAAGACCTTTCTTTTACCTCCTCATTGGTCTGTTCTGGTTTAAGGAGTATATCCGTCCTCCTAGGCACATTGTGGAACCAATAGGGTCACTGAACAGACAACTTTGCACAACTACTGTTGTGATAGTCTTTTACTGGTCTCTAAAATCAGGAAAAACACAGGTCAGTGCTGTTAATCGATGGCAGACACGACTGAGTCACCTTTAACCGTGCACTGTACCTGCTCATTTGTTTTTTTTGGGGGGGGGGGGGGGGGGTTGAAAACTGCCTAGTTGACAGGTACATGATGTTACTGTGTTAACTACACTGTAATGGTTTGTTATCTCTTAGGGACTGCATAAAGGGCCTCCTGTTTGAATAAATGAACTGTGCCTTACTGTATTGATGAAAGGGCATAATTAATGGTAATATTATTACGACTTTTTAAACTGTAATTTATACTGGATGGGGCAATCCCATTTTGGCAATGGTATTTGTTTTCCTCCTTTTGGGAGAAAGGTTGGTTTCATATGCGTTGATGTTCTTGGATCTTATTAGTAGTTCACGCAGGAAGTCCATGGGTAATTGCGTCTACCACCTATGTTTTTGTTCCAGCGTGCCCCCACTGTAACCAAGCACTCACTCTCAATAAACCTATTCTCCCTTAAGACCAACATATTTCATATATGGTGTTACTCTCAGCAGGTCTGTACACTTATCAACTTGTTTTCTTTGGACTGTAACACTGGAGTTTTAGGTTTGACAAGCAAAACCATATGTCCATCTCTGCAAACTGAGAATATATCTTTATATTTTTTGCTTCTAGACTAAGCACACAAGGACACATTTGTCCTTTTAATAACCTTTGGAATTTTCAGCAAATTTGTATCTGGACACTACCCAACCTTGACCTCTTCCACACCTGTTGTCTCACATTTCTTGGGACTACAGAGCAAGGGGTGAAATGTTTTTTGTAAATTTTTCTAAAGTAAAAAACCATTAAAAAATACATCTCAGTTCTACATAAGGGCTCCAACCGTAAAATTACCATCTCATTAATAATGCACAATTTTGTATTGCCTTCTAATAGACATTTCCTGACAGAATTAACCTCTCCATAAACATTGTCCTGTTCATTCCATTGGGCCAAGTTGTTCACCCTAAATATTAAATTAAGTGTGTAAGCATTTATCTTTTCTATGAATCAGATTTTAACGATGTATCATTACTACATTTTTCCAAAATTGGCATTAGGAAAACATTTGCTGAATCCTTTGTATACAAGACATGCATGTTTTGTCCCTTTGCTAAACCTGTCATATTGCCACCCATAAAAACAAATTTTCTTCCACTCCAATTATACTTTTTTTACCTAGCAGGTGTCAGAAATGGAAAATAGTCCCCTTTCCCTCAGCCTTCAGGCTTCCCTTTAGTCAGAAGTCATAGCTGTTAGTGTACTGGCTTGCCTTTCAGCCATCCCTGAAGAGGAGGTTTTCCACCCAGCCTGCCTTTCTTTGACAGGGTAAGATTTGTTTGGCTTTGGGAGATAAAGATAGGAGCCTACAGTTCTCCAATCTCCCCTATTTGACAGGTTTCTAACAGCCTGCTTTAGCCCCAGCACCACAAGACATGGAGCCAAACAGCAACACTGGTTTAAATCTTCTGTGCTGAAACCACATTCATAGCAGATCTGGCCACAGTCTGTTAATTGACTGTCTACTGAAATAAATTTGTTTTGAATGCATGCACAGGGCCGAGTGCCATCTGTTTTGTTGGCTCATACCGTACCTTGTTATGGATATAAAAAAGTCCAAATGGTTCACTACATTTGGAAGTGGCTGTTCCACCGCAGTTGGACCGTAGTCCAGACTATTTTAGAACGGGTCCTTTCTACAGCAAAATTCTGATTAAGGTTGTCATATGTGGCGACTCAAACCCTTCTGATTGTTATGTCATTGTTAGACTAATCAGTATTTGGCCAGGGGATTGGCTAGTTCCAGGGGACATGCCCCAGTTGTGGGCCTGGCAGCTGTGTGTGCCTGGAGGACTGAATGACAGGAGAGTTGCGGTCGTCCAGATGACTCCGAGGATTATAGGTAATCCCTCTCGTAAAACCACTGACAAGGACTGTTTGGAAGAGAGAGAAAGAGAGTGAGGACTAGCAAGAGCCAGATATTGATTTGTCACTGTAATGATATCCTCTTCTGGGTGGTGGGGAAAGAGAGAGAGCTGTAGTAAAGTGTGAACTAAGGTGCAGCCCTGACTTTATTTTTTAGAAGTGTATTAGAAAAGACAGAAAGACATGGGATAACCAGATTTTTTTTGAGGGTATGTAAAAGTTAGATAGTAGAAAATAGTATGTGCAAAGGTACTAAGTTATGTCATTGTGAGCGTTTGGTTCCTATGTTTTGGATAACATGCACACAGTTAGTGTACACATCTCTACAATCAGCCAGTTTATTAGCCAACAAAAGTAAACCAGTCATATGACAACTAAATCAATATACCACACACACACACACAAATACAATGTAGAGGCCTGACACAGAAAAACATCTCACCCGCCAACACTTTGTAGAGAGTTACAATAAGTGAGCGAGTGAGAGGAGAGAGGGGGGGGGGGAAGTTGGATGACATCAGGGCCATTAATTATGCAGTGCTGGCACGCCATGAAAGTGGTTTTGCCGAAGTCCCCCGACTGGTGGTGGATAAAAGACGGATGATGATTAGTTAAGTCATGGCAGAACCCGGACCATGCATTAGAGATGAGCCTAACCCTGCTCCCCACTTCAGCCTGTCAGTCATTACTTCTCTCCCTTTCTCCCACCCCTACTGTGAAGTGAACACCAGTGACCCCCGTCATTCCTTAGACATCTTACACATCGAGCGATGTAACTGTCAACATTGACCTTATTATCACAGGCTGTGCATGAGCTAAAGGAATCCATATTTTGTACCGGAAGTCTGTATACTGTAGTGGGATTGAGAAGGCATGGGGAGGTCTGAAAGGGTAAGAGAAGGTAGGGGGAGGGCTGCATTGGTGTGTATTTTTAGATCGGAAAATGGATGTGTTCCATATGTGGGTTTGTGGAGAAGCATTTATATGTGTGTATTTGGAGGGTGGCGTGAAGTGAGTTTGTGTTTTTGATGTGTGAAACATAGACAAAGAGAAAGCGAGGTGGCAAGATCAGACAGGGTTAGTCAGATGAAATGGTAGATCTCATACCACACTGATGATGCGGCTGCTCCAGCTGGGCTGGCTATCCTGTCGCCACTGTGCTAACCACACATTACACAAACTGGGGGGCCCCTCATCCTTCCAACTCTCTTCCTCTTCCCTCCTCTTTTTCCCTCCCCCTCCCTTTCCTCTTCTCGGAGGTAAGACCTTTCATGACTTTCTCACTTTTTTCTTATAATGGCCACTCTATTTACATGCATGTTTGCATCTGAGTTTAATAGATAAAGAGAAAGTGTGTGCACTTGTGTTTCTTCAACACAATGGCACAAATATCTATCACACATAGCATTGGATTTGTTTATGCCATCGCAGGTGTTTTTTGGTTTTATCACACCATAAGCATACAACCAGAAGTAATGCCAGCACTGACTACATTTGTGCACATTGTTCTTCTAATGTTAGTCACGTCAATTGCACTTTGTCAATTGCTGGTTGGGTTTGTGTTATCAAGATAAGGTCCACTATGATAGACTGACTGATATTTTAGGGAGAGTAAATGTGAATCACCAATTATCCAGAGAGGGTCTTAATGGAAGAGAGGACTGTCAGAATATTTACTTATTTCTACATATGTGGTGAGATTTATAACTACAGTAATGACAAACAAACCATTTGTTGTACTATCATCATTGCCTGCCTAAAGATCTAGCCTGCTTTTTCTCCCACCATTCAAACCACATTAAGCATTTGGCACTTCATCATGACTTGGAAATCCATCAAACTCTGGCTCTCAACACTGACAGTAATCTGGCAAACCCATGACTGCAACATTGATTTATTCAGTCTTTAATTGGGCAAAGAGATAATGATTGTGTGAGAAATATGTAAGGCATATGCAGTGCGGTAGGCTTTAAAAGTAATTGCATAGTTCAGCAATACACCTTAACCCCAAGCCAACGTTTAATGCAATTGGTATGCTTTGTGCATAGTTGTGAATTCAGAAATATGTTGTTGCTTGTATAGTTGTACACATTACCAAACAGGATGTGACATCTGTCACTCCCAAGTAACCCAGCCGTTGTGTGACTAGTCTGAACAGGTGTTCACTTCCTCAAGGCCCTGGCAGATAGCTGGATGTATTGGTTTATAGACAGGGGTGAAATAAGTTCATTTTTATTTCTTGTTTTTTATGGCATGCTTTTGGCTGTTCTGAAATCCCTATGCAGACTTCCACCAGAGGGCATGCCTCTGCTCGGCCATTGTTCTCCCGACTGCCTACCAGGGTTGTCCTACACACAAACATGCAGCTTTTCAACTGAAGCCTTAAGGGAAGACTCTTGCTGAATATTATTTCTCCAGTGACAGCTTAAAGGGATCCAGGAAGCCTCTGATTTAAATGAAAGTTGTAAAATCACGTTGGAGGAGTTAAGGTATTAAAGTGTAACGCTCTAAGTGGTAGTCAAAACTCATTGGTTCAAGGACACTGTTTGTGCATGTACAGGTATTCTCTCTCTCTCACACACAAACACACACACACACACACTTTCTGGACCTGTCCCAGGTTGCACACACACATTTTTTCATCATACTAGAACACCACTCAAGTAGGAGATGTTAAGCTCTGTCTATATGCCACACACACACATAGACACACTCCACTGCCACTAACGCCACACACACCCCAAACTACTGATAACAACAAGTGCTAGGAAGCAGAAATGGAATGTGCACTGTTGTTGACTGATGCTGGGTTCAGATTTATTTTCAGAGAAGCCCTCTGGTAAGATCCCAAGGTTCACTTCATACACACACAGATTGCCATCGGTGGTTGCTCCTTTCCCCTTATGTTATGTTTTCGATCATTTAATGAGAGTTTGTTTTGTGGTGGTAGGCAGTGATTGCCAAAACAGGGCCTGGACCCCTATCTGATGAATACATTTCAGCCCACACACTACTAGCAAATTGCCAGTGGGGCAAAACGTACATAGAAATATAAAAGTAGAGTAGAACTACTGAATCAAACTGACACCATACTGCTTAAAAGGTTTGAAGTATTGGTTTCGGTGGGATATTGGTCATGCCCACGTGGTAGCACGTTTACTGTATCAATCCAAATATTGACCGAGGTAGCACCTCGGTCAATATTTGGATTGATACAGTAAAAACAAATGCACATACTAGTGTACCAGCACTGTTATGTCCCTGTTATGACCCACTGACAGAATGATGTCAGACAGTATGACGGCCATGATTGTTATGATGGAATCTTTTCCTTCTGTTTCTGCAGTGCTGATCTATCTGAACCAAGGTAACATCAGGCATCCTAGATTCTATGTTGATAGCTCTGTATCCAAACGATCCTCGCTACGTGCCCAGGCTGTGCTTTGCCAGCATAAGTGCCTTTTCTAGACAAACATGTTTGTGTATCAGGTCTTTAACCTTGCACTAAAAGTGTACCAGTATTGATGTTCCGAGGGCATGCACTTATGTGGGCGCGTTCAGGTTTTGGTCTATTGAAATTCCTTTGAAAACACAGGGTTAAGAAAGAGGAAACAAAATATGTGGATGCCAGAGAGGTTGTAATTATGGAAACAAACTTCTTTATCTACTAAACCTAGTTTTTCCAGAGAACAGGACACTTGTTTGATTTTGTCTGCAAGTGAATACTGTTGACTGGTATTAAAATTAGTATGAAAATAGTACTATAACATCACGTGAAACAATTACTCACTACTATAGTGAAATTGATAAGACTGCTTGCAAAACCCCAGGAATGTGGACAAGCTTAACCTCATTTTGCATTTCAGCTGCAGGCATTGTTTTATGTGAACTTCTGACAGTCGTTCTAAGTAATCAGATCTAGGCATACAGTACATCAGTTATGTATGAGTAAGTGTAATGCGTGAGCCTCTTCAAAGGAACATTTACCATACCAAAAGACCACAATAAAGTCTCACCACAAATCATTGTAAATTAAGAGTATGAAACCCTTCTCGATAATTGACAATTCAGATATTTAAGCAAACCCTCTGTATAGAAACTCCTTTAGAAAGATGCACACACATATCTCAGCTCCAGTACCTTCTAGCCTCCTGACACATGCCTTGCATGCTAATTTCAACTATCACTAAAGGGTACATTCTGCAAAATGCTGCATTTCATAAGATACTTCTTTGCGTCCGCCATTATCTTAACAAGTTCTCTGGTAGCTGTATAGCTCTGTACTACAGTATGTAGGGGGAGTTGCTAGCTGGACAGTTAGTGGCCAGGGGTCATTAATAACTAGAGGGCCGAGCTGACAGTTGCTGATTGGAATGAGGAGCCCCTGTAAAGGAGACAGCGACAAATTTCCCTGACAGCCTAGGCATCTATTACTGAGGCAGCTGCCAAAACAGCAGTAATCAGACCTGGGAGTGAAAGAGGGGGCTGAAGTTCTCCTGGTCTTCCTGGTCTCTGCACACTTTACTGAAAACATACACAAACGTACACAAAAATGCACAAAAAGTGAAGAAAACACAGCCACAAATGGCTGACTTCACATTTCCAAGCCATGAAAGGCTACTGCAGGATATTATGACTCACACGCACACACAAGCTGGGAATTCAGTTGGCATCACACAATAACAACCTTGTAGGGCCATGTTCAAAGAGCCTGTGAAGGATTTCCTTTGCTGGATGAGGCCTAAGCTAACTTGGTTTCCAGCTGTACACAGACTTAGGGTCGAGACACCAACTAATGTTGTTAGTGGAATGTCAATGCTGTCAGTGTGGAGCATGGAGAGTTTCCTCACAAGGGTCTGTGTGTATATGGTGTCCCCTTTTGCGTGTATGTGTGTGTTGACAGGGGTCTCTGAGGACTCGCACTGTTTGCACTGAGACTAAATACCAAATTCTGTGCTTAATTTACAAAACCTTTGCCACCTCTATGGGGTACATAAACTAGGGCATATTCTGACACAAACTGATGCCAGAGCAGGAACTTTCCGTATTGGTTCCTGCTTTTTGCAGGACACAATTTGTTCCTGTGGTGGACACGCAGTGAGTTCTGAGGTAAGTTGGTGAATATTTCTTCTGCTTTTCCATTCCCATACTCCCCAATCTATCCTCCTCTTGTTTTCTGATGTAATGATCAGATGCCAGCTTCTGACAGCATTTTTTGGGTCACTTAATTTAGGGCTGGAGGACAAATTCCGTGGGTCCTAAAAACAGATGTGACAGGCTCATTAAAATGAGTGATCCTCACACCCTGCTCTCCCCTACCACTGTACCCAGACATAAACTGTCTTCTCTGGGACAGCAAGACAACCAAAATTGCCTGGATGGGTCTGGTATATTGGGTAACATTGCACCACATAACTGGCTGACGGCAGTTCCAGATTCATCTCTGATGAGCTTTTCATTTTTTCAGGGGGGTTGGAGAATCTGATCTCTCTGCAATGGGAAGGGTGCATGCATGACACCACTGCAATGCAAGCACACAGAGGTACATACAGAACATACATACATGAGAGTATAGGAGAGTACATGTATGTACCATAAGCACATTTCCCTCTGCACCACACAATAAATACCAGTACATAATGCATGTTAACGTGTTCTCAAACATACGTATTTATAAACTGACACTGTTCACTCATATCTTCACACATAATGATAAACAAACACATACACACTCTCATTCCATCACACACGGTTATTCTATTCATTTGCAAACATGTACACAAAGGTAGTACATGTTTCCATCCAACAAAAACAGGGTTTGGACAGAACCTCAAACTCAATTTAAGTGCACTAGTCCTTTACTCCATAAACCAGGACATAAGTTACATAGCGTTCTGTCTTTACTACCAGCCTCTGATACTTGACTGCTATAAAACTTGACAGGTTTATGTTCCCACTGTGAGTAGGATCCTGTCAGAGATCATCCTGCAGTATTACTCTACTGATTCCCTAAACAGCAACAGACAACTGAAAAAGATCATTCAGAACATTACAATATTCAATTATGAATAGTGGTGGCTATAGACTATTGCTGAATTGTCAAATTGTTCCGAATGTATTGCCAGTTGGCTTACTGATTTGTCTTCGAATTTACTTCTCCTGTACATCTTTCAATGTGCATTCAAACAGTATTGCTCAAGAAAGACTAAAAGGCCATACACAAGAACACAAAACGGATAGAACCCTGGCAGAAAATACAAAAACGTGATATCTTTCAAGAGGTTTAACATTCAGTTTCCTGTGACTAGCCTCTGTCAAATCCCTCCTGAAAGGCAAAGCATTTCCACCCTGGCACCTTGGTCCTTCTTTGAATTGTAAATCTGTTGGCAACAGGAGCTGTGGGCTGCTCCAAAATTACCTATTCTGTTGGAAGGTCTGCCAGTATCTATCAGGGAGCAGAGCTTCCTCTGAGGGCTTCCACACTACACTACTGTCTCCTGCAATACCGCCTGATCAATGGCCACCAGCAAGAAGGACCATCCAATCCTAGGGAAAGAGAGTCATTCTATTAGATGTAGAGCCTTTGGAAAGTTGTCTGAGCCTTTCCCTTTTTTGACATTTGTTTTATAGCATAAAAAGTACACAAACATTTTGATTGAAAAAAAGACATACTAAATATCTCTTCGTGACAGCTTGAAACTTGGGACCTTATCCTTAACAATGGCAAACTTATCTTTATAGCCAAAGTCAGGGGTTTCTGTCAAGACCTGATGCATTTTGTGTTCAGTGCTCTTGGTGTGCCTTCCATATTTGTAAGTCACACAGAGGGAAAGGAGCTTCTTTCTATAAAAGATGACACTGCAGATCTGTAAACTGTGAGACACACCGTAGAATCAGAGGTATGAAAGAGAACGTGTCTTCCCTTCATACAACAGGTACCTAGCCTGAAGTTGTCATATTCACAATTCTAGTCAGAATATGAGTCTGATAACTCTCTGTTGGGCTGTGAGTATAGGTCGTGTTTCAACTGAACTTGTAAAACAAATGCCTCTTCGCTCAATTGGATAGACCTACAACCAATCAGAGCCATGTAATATGTTGTCTGTTGAAAACAAATTCAACCCAAGCGCTCTTTGTTGACATGGTTGATTACGTTACTGTTGATCATCTGTCCATCATCGTATAAAGCCCGCCCTGACAATTTCATTGGTCCGAACAGCTCCTGTTCGGGTATAGTTTTTCCGCAACCGAGCTACTCCAGACCCAACTTCCCGACCAAATTTTTTGTGGGTGGGGCTTAATTGGGCTGGCAGCCAGGCTAACAGGTACCTGTTGTCTATCTCCAAATCTGATTTGGAGCTGGTTTACAGCTCAGCCAGGTGTTAATTCAATATGTTCCGTTGATGGCTGTCTGGCCAATCTAGAAGGGGCCCTGGGTCAATTGCCACTTGAGCAGGGAATCTGAGTTCCTCTGCAGAGATGAGTGAACATGCCAGAGAGACTTCCATCTGTGCAGCACTCAATCAGCCTTTATATATAGATAATATTACAGTGGAAAATGCACATTTCACACACAGAAAAAAAAAATCTATGATTTTCTATGGTTGTAGTTCACAAAAATTCCCTATCCAATCTGACAGAGCTAGAGAACCTACAATGAAGACTGGAAGAAATTGCCCAAATCCATGACCCTGACTATATTAAAAGTAAGTTCCCATAGATTGTTAATATGATGTAAGCAGGTTTACCATTGATGAATCACGTCCAAACCATCATCAGATCATCACCAAGGGTCATGTCCACATTTTGTGAGAAAACTATTTGCATATAGACCATTATCTTGTCCAATAATAACTATGTGTGAGTTCAAAATGTGCACCCACAAACCTTTTTCACTATTATTTTGGAGCAAGCATCAGATGACATACAAATGTATATTATCTGTAGGAGGGTTATGAGCAAAGAGAGAAGTAGAGCTTTAACAAGTGTAAACATTTGGCCATATCTTCAATATGGGCATACATTGACTTATTTATTGACACTGTCAATATTTCTCTCGTATCTCCACAATTAACGACATGTTTCAGTTTGGCTCAAGTTTTTTAATGAGACGGGCTCGGCAGTCAGAAAGGCTATTATGAGAGGGGAGCTTAGAAGCATAGGGGTGATAATGTGTGGGTAGTTGTTCGATGGAAAGAGTTTGCGTGTGGGAGAATGTGTGTATGTGTGAGTGTTATTTTTGATACCAGGTAAATGACACAAGCCCTGGTATGCAATCTCTCCTGTCAAACAGATGGCCGATATCTGTGTTTGGCTGTCGGCGGTGTCATAGCTAGCGGGGGTGACAATGGCGTCAAGGCCATGTGTAAGGGAGGAGGAGGAGGGGGTTGCTGGAAGCTAAACTAGCGTGAAACTGCCTTCCGTCACGGATTACCAAGGCAGTGCTTTTCATTACCTGCCTTTCATAACTGGAAATTTATGGCAACAGGAGGTGTCAGGGAGGCGACGGACACATGCGACCCATTTGCCGCCAAGAGTGAATGGCAAAGCAAGGTTGAAAAAGAATGACAGAGAGAGAGAGATAAGGAGAGCGCAAATGATGCAGAGAAAGTGATTGGCGTTGGAAAATGTCTGCCAGAATATGTTATGTTAATGGTCATTTCACAGTAGCATGAATTTCAGCAATTGTGATGACTGGCTGTGGGATAGTTCTGTTAAGGGTTTCATCGAGGGTGTACGAGTTGCAGAGTTCATCGATTGGGAAATAGTTCAGCAAGTTTATTTTGGAACTTGGTGATTCTTACTGGTTAACAAACATTAGCATGCCATGTCTGTGAAAGAATATGTTCATCATTTAGCGAGTTAAAACATAAGACATTCCTTCTGTACCGCTCTACTGCACCGCTCTACTGCATACACACTCATGCATATATAGATACAGGCGCACACACACACCCATGCATATGTAGATACAGGCGCACACACACACATACTCCCCCACAACTCTCACCACAGACACTGAAAACTCAAAGGGGATGAAACGGAACAGCATGCAGAGAAATGAAATTCAAACATGCTCTTTGGTTCCGCGGGTGTTTCCTAGCTGTTGCGCAGGTTCCTGTGTTAACTTTGGTGTCAATGCAGTCAAAGGCAATGCATAATGAACAGAGATTTAACCTGGATAGATGCACACACAGACCACACACACCAAGTTCCAAAGGCAAGCACTCTTAACACAGACTGCTGTTCAAATACACTCAATGCACTCAAATACCCTGCCAGTCTCTACATTTCCTAAAGCAGTGAGGTTTTTATGAAGTCATTCAATCGAATCTGTGATTAGCAATTAGAGTGATGGCAGTGGAGAAAAAGACGTTCGTCATAGGAGAGTTTCAATAGGGAGATGTATACTTGTGTCTTCATCCTGTGTTGCTGTTGTCCCTTCCCCTGTGGCTCGCTTCATTTTCTTCTGATGTAGACCATGATTATACACCGGTACAGCAGATCTAGAAATCGCAGGTTAAAATCCCCCCCCTGTACTTTATGTCGCTTTATATAAAAGTATCTGCTAAATGAATACATTGTCATTATTTTAATTATTGAATGTGACAAGAAGAAAACATTGGCCTGACCCACATTTTAGACATAGTGTTTGAACTTGGTTGGGATTTTAGACCACAGAAAGTGCAACAGACTGACTCCGGATACTTCTAGATCAAAACAACCCTGTCCTCCATTTCTTCCTCCTTCCCACACGGTTGCCAGACTGTGCAAAGTGTGTGTGTATGTGTGTGTAGCTGTATTTCCAATCAGAGAAGGCGAGGACAGCCCAGTGCTCTACCCTTGGAGGCAGCCATCTGTCAGCTGATGCTCCGTCGCCACGGCAATCAGAATGCTCCGCGGTGTGCCCAATCTGTTCCGCCACAGGTAGAGCTGTGGGAGGGCGCCCGTCACACACGTCCCCTCTCTCATTCTCAATTTTTCTCCCTCCCCTCAACCTTTTCCCATCTCTTACTCGCTCTCATCTTGAGTTCTTTGCATCCCTCCCCACAAATTGCTCTGCACATCTCTCTCGCCCTTGCCTTTCTCTCGCTCCCTTTCCCCAACTCATTATCATTCTCAGTTGTCACACGTTGAACTTCACTGCGTAGGCCTAATTCACCTTTATCATGGTATCATTCCGTGCAGATCTGGAATCTTTAACAATCCGACCTGCAAACCATCAACTTTTTTTAAATTCTAATTGTTTGAACAGTAAATTGCTTTCAAGTACTGTTCAATTGGATTTACAACAAAATAAAATAGATTGTCAGAAAGTATATATGAACCCTCTTCTGGTAGCTGTAGCACTGCAGAACTCCAAAGTCATGTTGGAAAAGGGTATTGTGATTGCTTCTAAAAGACACAGAAGGACATAAATAAGCCAACCCCCCCACCCCACCCCAGGTTGGACCCCATTCCTTGGATGTTATCATCTTGAAGGGCAGCATGCTAAATGTGACACATCAGCGAACACTGCAACCATGCCAAATGTGCCATGCTGTGCCAAGCATGGCTCTCGATCCCCTTTTGTTGGCATTCGGCCCTGCAGTTAATCTGATCAGAGCCATTCTAATGGGGAAATGCTGCCTTCTCCTCCTCCAGACCAACGAGTTATTCAGCCATGGGGCCGAGCTGGCCACGGAGGCTGTGGACACTGGAGGTGATATCTAGAGCCCATATCCTCTGATGAACCACTGAATAAACCTTTGGGGCATGCCAGTTTGGTTTTGGCCATCTCAGTAGGCAGTCAGGATGAAATCCAAAAGCTGTTTTCTGACATGCAGGATATAACTGGGGTCCGAGAGTGCTAGTGTTAAGCCTATAGATGCTTATTCAGGTGTTATACTGATAATATAAATAAGAATTATTGGTCAGGTGGTACACATGTTGGAATGCAGTATGTCCACAAATGTCCAATACTTAGTCATACAATATTGGCCTATAGAATAGCAAACCAAGACTCCTAACACTTTGCCGTGGGGAAAACAAGACTGTTGTTATCCTTCTGTGTTGTCTGATCACAACAATCCATCAGTTAGTGTTTTCCATAGCAGGAAGAGTAGACTGCTAATGCAGTATTTTAAATGTGCAAATTGGCCAGGAACAGAGAAATCAATGTGTACCCTGAACACAACAAATAGATCTCAGAAAGATTGATGTGATGCACTTACATTTGGTACCTTGCCCTAAATCTTTCAAATTTTCGGACAAAGCCATTTGTTAACATCCCAGCGCTCATGGTGAGAAGTTTGTGGTGGTTTTATACTTTTCGTTTTTTTTTACCTGACAGCTCAACATTTTCCAAATTTCTCCAAGGTCTGAGAGTTACATATTACATAATGTTTGGAATAATGACTCACATTCTGCAAAATCACAATCATCTTCTTTGAATGCCATTATTCCCGCTAATGTCTTGAGCATTTACGCAAATCGATTTGGAAAGGGCAAGGTGCCAGATAAGAAAACATGCATAAAAATGTAGATGAAAAACTGGCCATTAAAACACCAGTTACAATCACGCATGCAGTCTTTTCTCTTTTTGACAATCTATTCACAATGCCCTTATGAATCTCATTTTAGGAATAAAAGAGGTCTGCTTTTCACTGACACCCAATGAGGTGACTCATGTACTCTGAAAAAAAGAAAATGAGTGCGCTTCTCCTGCTCAATTTAACTAAAATGTTTGAAATCTCACTCCTATTGTTTAAACTGAGCACATAAAAACACGATTCCTTTTCTGTTCTGGACCCTAACGTGCACGTCACCAGGTGGTGCTCGGAGCAGGTACTCCATGTCACCAGCAACCTGTGGTTGTTGATGGTGTTCACCCAACTATACTGTTAGAAAATGAGCGTCATAATGCACCTCCAGCTCGTCGGTCAGTTGAAAAAGTCACATTCTTATTACTGTGTATTTTTCCAAACCTACACAGGGTGGTCTTGGTAGGCCTGTCACATGATTATCAGCTACAGTGGTGGAGCTGTGAACTCCTGGGCTCTGATTAGTTTGACTCCTGAGAGTCTGAGTCCTGTGACCATTTTGACCTTGAATATTCGAGTCAAACGCACTCGTACATACAGATTGCTTTGAAATTCACCACAGTAGAAATGTACAAAAGTCTGAATGTTGTGTAAGAGTCCTCCTTTGACCACCTCTTGAGAATCATTTATTCATCTTTACGCTGCATTGATTTGTATTCTTTGAAGCACATGTTACACCACACACATTCAAGCAAATACAAATAGGTCAAAAAGTGTTATACATGTATGCAACTTCAGTCATGGGATTCAAAGACACACACAAACACAAAAAAAATCACCCCAGATTAGCAGGACAATCTCAACTACACAGATTTACCATAACTTGTACTGTTTGTCATTCTTACCTTGAACATGAAACAACATAATGTAGTCATCCCTTATTTCCACCTACAGTATACATTATTGATAAATACTGTACTGTTTAAAAACAATTATACAGTTATTATTTTATAACCTTACACATGCAGTTTATTGCATTCTTGTATTATTATGTGTTTTTTTAGATTAGACATGCCAAAGCAATAACATGTTGTCCTGTCTTCCATTTGAAATGTGCTTTATTGTCTGTAAATGAAATTCACCCAGATTGGTAAAAGCCTGGAGGTTGGGCCCATGACCATAATCCAGGCCGCTACCATCTGACATTCATTTGAATCCAGAGGAATGAAACATACTGGATGCTGAACATGGTTCTTTCCTCTCTGTTAGGAAAGTTGGTTAACTCTTTTCTTTGTTGTTTTTTTCCAGCCCTTGGTGTGAACAACTTCAACATTGTTGCCAGTCATGTACTATCTACAATTTACTTCTGGAATGAAACAAGACTGCCACAGTAAGTAAAAATGGAATGGAAAACCGCTGACAAGGTGCTCATTGATCTATCCCTTGAGCTACATTATTTGTTTGCTGCCACTAAAACACAAGCTTAGAGGGTTAATTATCAGAGCATCATTAGTGGGCGAACAAGGAGAATGAGAAGTGCTTATCAGCACATGAGGTACCCTTTAGAGTAATTGAAGAAGTGCTGCTGTAGTGGGTTCTGATTGGGGTTAGCATTCCACGCTAGCTCAATTAGCATGGTGAAGGGTAGGACTGAAGGTTAGAGGATGGCTCACCCTTTTGGCAATGTTTGTTTACAACCATCATTTTCAAAGAGATCCCATTAACTACCATAGCAACTAATGGATATGCCACAAAAGCAATTACTCGCAGGGTTGAGGATAGTGATGTTGAGAAGAGCATGTTGTGTATAAAAGCTCTCACTGTAGTCAAGAGGAATCCTTGAAATATGTTCTTATGGACGGGTTTTGGGCTGTTAGCTCAGAATTGTTACTGAAAGCCTGGTGGACTTTGAAACCCTTTGAAACAAATCACATTCACAGTTTATTGCTGTCAGGATTGGGGTGGAAGGAATCTTCCAGATCTTACTCCAACACGGCTATGAACATGTGCAAGATAATATGCAGTGGACGGTATGACATTGCACTATTTATTGGAGGGCCTCCTGGGGAACGTTGACCAATTGTGATTCTTGGCCACTGTTCACAGACTCTGTCAATGTGTGGCAGTGATTTGTTGGTAGAAGGAACACACTTGGGGTTGTATATACAATAAGTATAAACTCTAGTGCTAAGTATCTAATAAATTAAAATAACAAGTAGCATGAACTAAACCAGAACTGCACCAGTCAACAACACATCAAGGTTTCTCTATGTATGCTTTCTATTTCTACTTCTGGTGTAGAAATCCTTCTATTCAGATTGATTATAGGAGTGACTCGAACCAGCACAATATTTTTACGGTCTAGGACTTCTGTAAATGTTGTGACTGTACATACAAGGTTTGTTATACAACAAATATATACAGCTCTCTGTCCTATTCTGAATGCTTGATTTAATTATACAGTAGAACAAATAAGTATTTCTCTGTGCTGTGCTGACATGAAGATTGAAGAAGATACTAATGGCAGCTGTCACTGACAGCTGTTCAGCGTACAGACAAACAAGTATATTGTGTAGCCTGTTTTTCTACCGCCATCTATTCCTGGTGAGAAATGTAATCAAAGAAGATCTGAGACTTCAAACAATTCAGTAAGCTTATCTTGATACACCATTGCCTCCCTGTATGGCCGTTTACTCATGGCACATCTCAAACATGTCAAGTTTACTCAAGTCCAAGAGGAGGCTCCACACGTGGTTCTGATGCTGTGAGAAGGCCCAGGGGCAATTACCTGTACTGTGGTTCTGGGCTAAATAGCTGCTGACTGAAATATATCAGACATTCAGGAAAAGACAAACACACCTCAGTTATAACCTACTTCTAAGCCCATATCCGAGGAATATCAGTAGGTTGACATGACATGAACTGTAGACATCAACATTCTGCAGTGTACACTGGTGTATCGACAGCTTGGCCCTGTGCATTTTGCCAGTGTCTCAATCATTGACTTGCGTCATTGGCTTGAGACTCCGATCCTCTATAGTTTGACAGGCACAATACTTGGGCTGGAAATACAACAATCAAAATGTAGCCCATGGAAAGTGATGAGAGAATGCAGACACACTGGCAGCTTGACTGTTTGTGGCAGTGAACACAGTAATCTCAGTTACTATTTAAGGTTGTATTGCCAGTTTTGTTTCTGGAGGCTGCTATTAAATATGCATACTCTAAATGTTTCTAGTCATGATGTGGTAGGTACACTTAACAATAGACTGATGAGGTGTTATCCTTGTCTTAGGATTGTTACCTAACATTCTTCAACTGTGAGTCACTGAGAGTTTAGAAAGAGGAAATTTAAGTGGACATGTTTATACACAATTTAAAAAAGCAAAATCATATCCCTTGTCAAGATGGAAATCAGCATTCAAATTAATGTTGGTGACAGTTAAATTCCAAACCAGATCTATAATCACTCTAATATAATGGAAACAAGACTGTTAAATTGTTCAACCACCAACACAGGTTCATGTTTGCATGCCTTTGACATCACTCACCTCCTGTTACTCTGACCCCGGTATCCAACCACCAAAGCCTGAGCCCTTGTCTTGTAACCAGACACCCTGTAGATCCACCACTATGTTAGGAACTGTGCCAACAACACACCTGCTAATTCCAGCAGGGCCCCTGGGAGCCTGTTGACCTCTCTGGTAGGCTATCAGGGATCAGACACACCACGTTAGAACGGCCCCTTTTCCTAGAACCTTTTAAAGGTTGGCACGCTCATGTCTTCGCACCTTCACACCTTGGGCAAAGGCCGGGAACTCTTGTATGTGTTTCGTGAGCATTTAAGTCAAGCACATATTACAACTTTTCTTACGGTAAAGGGTGCAGCTTATTTCATAATTTAAAGAGGGCACAGAACATGAGAATCAATTGGGTGTTTGTATGTGCTTTTAGCTTTTGGACATTAGCCCCATGGGCCTAATGGTAATGCCATTGATTATCATCCCGTGTGTGTTGAGCACAAATATGTCTGTGCATTGCTCTGTACATACTGTATAAATAGTATATGCTAGTACATTAGAGTGTGTGTGGCACTGTGATCATGACTGGTGGTCTAAACTCGTAGGCCTTGTAAACCGGCACTTGCCGTATCCAAACCCTATAATTAAGATCTCACTGGAAGTGACAGTGCAAATAGGAGACATGAGGCACACACCCTGCCTCCCAACCCACCCCTCTCCCCCCCAACTCAGCTGTTTCCTCCTTCTCCCTCTCCTCGCCTGTAGCTGTCACAAGACGGGACCGTGGGGAGCCTGCCGCCGGTATTTATAGCGCAATTGTGCACTGAGTGATAGATGTCACCTTCACGCCATGGCCTCTGGGGCGCTGCACCAAGCACCCTACCTACTCCACTAACAAGCTGTAAAGTGCTGCAGAAGAGCAGTGTGTTGGTGTGTATTTTAGGAAGAGGAGTTCAGGGAGGATGAGAGGAGAAAATATATAACAACAAACAACAGCGAGTTAAATCAACAGTGTTACTTCTTAACTACCTTGCTGGCTGACTTGTTGACTGACTTGCTTACTGTCTGGTTTGCGTCTTGCCGCAAGCTAATTAAAAACAACAGCAGCAGACCCAGAGCACGTTTTCTGATCCTCGTCTCCCGCAGAGAGCTGCGCTTTAAGATGAAGCAATTATAGAGAAGGTGTGTGTGTGTCGGCGGTGGGGGATGTTGGTGCTTGCGTCGCTCGGTGGGACTCATAGTGGTTGGTTAGACTTGGTCAGCCTCTGACGTCTAACACACACATTCACACAGTACGACAGCAACTCTCTAACACTCAGGTGCACATACTGACATGGTCACTGCTGCCAAGCTTGGACCAGAATGAACCTCCCTCAATGCAATTCTCTGCCATTTGCAGGTATCTGATTTAATAGGTGTATTTTGTATCTATCAACAAAGCAGCAATAATTGAATTACATTTTAATCTTAATATCAGTTTGAAATTTGGGGACATGCTTTGTGTGCTCATCTATATAAACTGACAAGTGTGTATGTATTTGTGTGAGGGATCATGGCAGTCTCCCCGCAATATGATAAAATATCCATAGAACTTCTGAAATGGAAACCCTGTTCATTCTAAATGTGTTGACATTTCTTCCAGCCCTGTTATATGACACCAGTCCTGGCTCTGTGCTTTGGAAAAGGGGGTTGGAGAGGAGTATGTGGTGCTTGCCTGCACAGCATCTGAAAATACACACCAGCTAGATGATGGTGGTGAATAGTACAGTGAAGAAGACACTACAACCACAGACATACTAACCTTAAAGACCACATTCACTGACTGTTGAGATCATCTTCTTTTACTGTCGTCATTTCCTCCAAACCACAAGACGGCTCGGCTGATAGTTTTGCTTGAGTCAGAAATTGGGCTCCTGGATTTGTCAGGAAAAAAGATGAAGGAAAACTAAAATAGCTAATATGGTTACTTGTCCATGTACTGACACACCGAGTACATCTGAGCTCTTCCCGAATGAATCATTAATGATCTCGCTAAGGTTACTCATAAGGCCAGTTGGAGATGAACAGTAAGTCCCTGGGCAGTAGGACTGATTATCCAGCCTTAGTGTGTGTGTGTGTGTGTGTGTGTGTGAATGTGCACATGTATTTGTGTGTGTGTGTGTGTGTGCGTCAAAGCGGGGCAGCAGTCTCTTCTACCACTGGGCCCTGCCTTGAGATGAGTTGTCAGGGCTTGCTGTGTGTGTGTGTTTGTGTGTGTGCATGCGTGCAAGTGCGCGTGTGGCTGAGAGACAGGTCCATGGTCAGACACAGTGGACATGCTATCTTCCTGCTGACAAGCCTCCAGTCTCAGCTGCTCCAGGGCTCCGCTGTCATGCGGGGTGTGAGCAGAGTGATATCGGGTCAGAGTGCAGGCGAGGGTGGTGTTGGGAATATGGGGAGGTGACAACAGGACTCTGCTGAGAGTCCTGTTGAGAGTGCCGAGCACGCCCCCCCCCCCATCCACCTCCCTCCACCACCACCACCACCCCTTCTCTGTAATACAGATTTCAGCGTCTCCTCACCCGCCCCTCTCACCACCCCCTGTGTGTTCCTCCCCCCACATGCCACCCCTCAGTGCCTGCTCGTTCTCTTCCGATCCCTGGTAGAGTCGAGGCCTCTGGGGAGAGACCTGCACCACCAGGTCTGGGGCAAGCCTACCACCAGGCGCCACATAACTCAGCTGTGTTTGCTTGGATTCAATTTGCATTGTCAGATATGTTTGGGTGGGAGGGGGGAGCTAGAAGAGGGACACAAACACAAAACATTTGCAAGTCTAAATATAACCCAGCCCTAGCAAGCAAACATGATTTGGTTTACCTCGTTTATTACCCCCCATGTACCGCACTTTAAAATGCTTGAAAGTGTCTACACAAGCATATTTAACATGGCTGACATCCTTGCGAATGCTGATTTTAGAGATTTTGTAGTGGAGGTCTCCTTGAGTGGAGTCCTTAATAACCTTCCTACTTTGCTGCTCTCATTAAACCCTTGTATAAGATTGCCCTAGCCTGGAGGGCTGCCACATCTTCTATTGAGGAAGTCTTTAATTAGTGGACGGTTAATTGTTGGCCCTCTTATGAATACACCCACCGGGCTGTACTCACCCCAATACTTTTTACAGCACGTTGCTGTAAAAGAAATCACTCCTTGTAGATGCCTTCCACATGCTGAATAGGAATAGGCAATACAGTATGGTTACCTTGTCTACAGTGTGTAATTAACCTTCAACCAACACTGGGTGCTGGTCACAAGACAACACACCACACCAACCAACCCACCCAACCAACCATAACCACGCACACACACACTCTCGCACACAAACACACACACATAACTTTCCCAGAAATCTGCTTACGTCCATCAAGATTCCAAAAAGCAGCTGAAAGGAATGAACACCCTTGACACACACCACTTTCCTCCCGCCCGTATATACACGCTCACACACACACATACACCTCAACACACAGGGGTTGGGTCGTGTTTGCCCTGGAGTGTGAAAATACGATCTGAAGGCCCTTTAATAACTGCCTCTTAACATTGGACCAGCTAGAGGCTTTCCACCGATGCCTGGCCTCCCCTACCTAAAACCACCTCATTAGCAGCTGGGGACTCAATATTTGCAGCCCAGTTTAACACCATTTAGATTTACACTTACTAGACTGCTGGCCTACCAAATCAGTGCTCTTTGGCCTGGGTCACTTCTATGCTTGGCTTTTTTTGACTTGCTATTCATATGGTATGTAACAAGTCATAAACTGCCCCCCCCCCCCCCCCCCCCCCCTCCCTCCGGCCTATTTTGAGCAGAGTGGGGTTTGCGTGAGTGCGTGTGGGTGGGTGGTTTGTGTGGGTACCTACGTGGGGGTATCTGTGTGCTGCAGTGTGGAATCAAGGTCAGCCTGTTGTGTGTGTGTGTGCAATGAGGAGCTACAAACTGAAATCCTGACCCTTCCCCTCTCACTGTGAAAGTGCAGCTCAAGTGTAATGAAGATCTTGGGCCTGATGTCACTCCAGACACCCGGGCTGGAGTAATGAGGCATGCTGGGAAGCCTTTTGGCTTCACTCAAACACTCTAGAAAAGCTCCTTGGCTCCTATCTCTTTGCACTCATCCCACTCCCGGTCTGATAAATCTCCACTTGTCCTGGCCTGACACGTAATGTCTGTATCTTACTCTTTCATTCATGCTAGTCATGACTTCTGTTGTGTAGCCTCAGTTATTTGATTTGCTATGAAATCACAAGTTGTAAGTAGCTGCTTAACTATGTACTATGAACAATTTCCTCATACATTACCTAAGGATTGAACACCAAACAACCCAAATGGCAAGACTTTTTTGCCTCGTTCTAACATGTCAATAGTTGCCTATTTTGCCAACACAAATATATAATGTGCATGTACAAATCTTACACCAACCAGATTAGCAAAGTTCAGTTCACAAACTTGCAACAGTTTGACCCAGTTAATATCACAACAAAATTAAATGCATCGTGAGCAAAACATTACAGATATGCATTATTCATATAGGCTATCAGAGACATATGGGGTTGAAGGAGAACTCAGAAATTAACACAGTCATATAGGAACTGGGCAGGTGGCGCTTCAGAGGAGGCAAGTACAAAGATAAAACAATCTTGGTGTCAACATCCTGATTTGATTGGCCGCTCACGCATATGCCTTTAAAGTCCACAGGGAGCCTTCGGGGAGGCGCTGGTGATGCACTTGGCCAACCAAGCGAAGGAGGTGCCAGGTTAGCTCTGCAGGCTAATTTGTAGTGAGTGCTAGCTGGGCACAACCGGATGGCAGGACGGATGATCAGATCCCCCCCTACCCCCAGGCCCTCGGATGTCCATCGCATGCCAACTATTCTGTTGCCTTTGTTGTGGGTGCCAGCATGGCCCAGACTAGCAGAGGAGGAGCAATCACACACACGGGGGGAGGAGGGGGAGGGAGGAGCAAGAATAGAGAAAAGGTGTAAGTACACACTGCCTTATCGATGGTCTAACAAACCGTCAGTCATCAACACACTAGCCGCTGGTTAGTTTCCTGTTCTAGTATCACAGCATCTTGGTAGCTTCTGCAATGTTGAGATATGATTTTTGAGACAGATGAGATCTGTCATCTACTGAAGAATGTACATTCACTTTGAACTGGTACACAGATACACCATTGGAGTTTATCACAAAAACAAAGCAAGCTCTTCATTTTCTTACTAGTGGGCTTGTTAAAAAATGGCAAATACGATTCACTTATAGGGGCTGTGAGCTTGCTTGAGCTAGCTTTCAAAGCGCAAGTGCCCTTGATTCAGTGTACCACAGTACTACACAAGAAGGAACCATGCCTTAAAAAACACTTTCCCACAAATTCCTTTCCCTCAATACCTTATTACCCAAATCCCATAAAAGCCTTAATTTGTCACCAGTAACATCCTTTAGCCGTGGTTTTACATTCTGTAGTGAGGGAGCCTGTCTGTAAAAGCCTACAATGTCAGTGTATCTATTCAGTGTGAGAAAAATTCAGCCGCGCATTAGAGTGCAGTTGAAGAGCCCTAGAGAACGCTACATTGGCGGCAAAGCTCTCCTCTTTTCTCCTCTCCTCTCCCCTCTCTTCCACTCACTGACTCTCTTTCCCGCTCACCCCCTGCCCGCATTAACACTCCAGCCATTCAGACTGTGATTAGAGAAGCTCTCAGCTGCCAGAGTTTGCAATCATTTGACCATAATGAATTCCAATCACTCCCTCCTTCCATACTCGGCTCCCACTCTTGCTTGTGACAGGACATAAGGAGAAGGGGATGGAGAGAGAGAGAGTGGAGACATGCAATAATGAACCACTGAGAGAAGATTGGGAGGGCTGAAAGAAGTTGTTCATGGAAGTAGGAAATGGAAATGTTTCTGTACAAGTTAACACAGAAAGATAAAATAAATGGAGAGTAGATAAAGGGGAAGAGAAGATGAAACAGGTAGAAATATAGATGGATGCTGTAGTGAATGCATAAATAGATGGACAAAGTTAGATATTATCCTTGAATAACTAGCTTAAAATCAGTGTTTGGTCCTGAAAGCTTATTCTTATCATACATTTCACGAACTGTATGTAGAAGACCTTGGCAGTAGTCAAATGATCCTTCATCAGTCCCAATGTCGCTGCTGATGATGTCCACTGAAGTCCCCATCAACAAACCCTTGATTGGAATTAGGCAAATGACAGTTCTGTGGATAGGTACAGATATGTGTTATAGTGTGAAATCATGTTGGCTGGTTTGTGTTACATTTGCTGGAGGCAGCAACTCAAGTGACCGTTGTTAGATATTTCTCACTAAAATGTAATAATATAACAGAAGGCCGCTGTGTAGCTCTAGTTCTGTATTTCCATCCATCTCGTACCTGTTCTCCCCATGTTTGGCAAGCTGGTACAGACCCCACTCTCTGCTAAAGATAATAATCCCTTAATAACACACATATCAGGCATCTCATCTAACACTGACATCTCCATTTGTTGGCTGTGACTCCAGCAGCATTGTGGCTGTGACCTTTCCCTGGCGCAGCGCCGATGCACCCTGTCATCCACCACCCACCAGCCTCCTGACATAACTCTATCCTGACTGGTCGAGTTGCCTCGAGAACAGAAAACACAATTTTCGTAAAGGAGACTGGCTGTCATATGCTACAATTAAAGACTCCACTTTGCCTCCATATTAACCTTCACCAGCTTAAGAATGACGGACAGACGAAAGCTAATGACAATTACAAAAAAAATACACTTCAGCATCACAACCTGATTTCGAAGCTTTCCTCCTCAGGATCATAGCCACTCGAAGAAAATTGTTATGTTGAATATAATAAAAGAAATGAGCCAAGGAGAGAATAAATGGAAGAACAGAAAGAATAAAAGAAAATAAAGCAATGCCCGCATGCTTCTTTGACTCACTGGTAAGAATAAGTACAGCAAATGTCTGATAATCTGGATTTCGCCGTGAGTGCTGCGAAGAGTTCCACAGCCTATCCAGAGGGTTCTGACAGTGTGTAAAGGCGCTGATCTTCTTTAGCAGCGCTAGCTGGTGCCATATCTCTGCAAATCAAGTCTGATCCAATGTGAAGGAAGGATGTCGTAATACTGAGACAGACATGGCCTACACATGACCCTTGCAAAAGCTTACACACACACACTCTCATACAGTTGACATGTCCAAACACACACACATATGCATGCAGGCATACACAAACAAATAAGCATTATCTTAAACACACACACCACAATCCTAATTATGGTATTTCCTGGGTATTATCCCTGGGGAATAGGGGGGTTCTTTTGCAACTGTATGAGGTAGAACCAGTTTAAATTGTTTGCCTGTCTGGAAAATAGTCTGGCACAGAACAGCCTCAGTAGCCCTAACAAGGGCTCCAGGCAGCCTGTGAACTTAAAGAGTAGCTTTGAGGGACTGATGCTTGGCTGACTGTTCACACACAAACAGACTCACACACACACACTCCCACCCACACACTCCCACACACACACTCCCACACACAGACTCACACACTCGTGGCTGGGCCAGCCAGTCTCCGGAGGGAGATTTGAAAGGCAGCGGGCCGTGAGCTTCCTAGTCTCTCCGGGGAAGGTGACGGAGCATCAAGCTGTGTGTGTGATTTCTGACTCTGGCTGACAGTGCAACCCACATCCTCAGGGATCCCTGGTAGAGAAGGTGACTGGGAGCCGCCGATGACACACACACACACACACACACACATACAGGCTAACCGCTACGGCACATACATGCATATGGTTCATGTGATGAACATGTAATATAATATAATACTGTACAGTGCCATGCAGTACAAACAGGGCAACCAAGCATATGTCCAGGTGTCCTTTTCCAGCCTAGATTTTGTTTTTCACAAGTTCAAGATGTATATCTATATAGATGTAATAATAATATATAGATTATATTTATAGACTTTGTATGTATATATATATATATATATATAATTGTATAGTATTATATCTATAAGGTATATTGTCTAATTGGATGGCTTATTTGGAGGTAAACTAAATGACTCGCAAGTCGCCACAAGATGGCGCTCACAACTGTTCTGCCCCCTTCACCCCCTTGTCCGCATCCATCCACCACCCCACCCCCCTTGCACACAACACACCCACTGTGCACTTGTTTACCACTGCCTGGGGATGTCAAGTAGCACACAAGATTGAGTGACTGGCCTCACAAAGACTCCTCTCATGGATGAAGAACATTCTCCCCAACACACACACACACATTCACAAAAAGAGACAGACACACGAGGCCCTTGTCTGTCATCCCCCCCTCCCCCCCTCCCACTGATCATCACAACAAAAGCCAAAATGGCTACCGTTGGCCTGAAAGAAGGAAGGCTCATCTTACACTGTCTTTGAGTCTTAGCCTTACTTGAAGGAGGTGCCACTGTAGTACATAACCCTACCTACCCATGGCTGTCCAAGGGGCCACAGCCTCTCAGACTCTGTCACCACACTATGGTAAAGTCCTACCCCTGGCATCCTGCCCACCCACCAGTCTGACATCCGGTGAGCCCCCCACTCATGTGGTCAGAAGCAGACCTCATGTCCACCATGCTGGACCACACAGGCACATGTTTGTTGCTACGATTCAAACAGATTGATGTGCTCCTTAACGGGACAGTGTACCAGAGACCCCCAGCCCACAGTCGTCCTGTCTATCTGTCTCCAGTCTCTATTTCTCTCTATTCCTCCCACTATTTATTTCTCTCACCCCCTTCCCTCGCATTAAAACACATACTCACCCTTTCCTTTCTTCACACCTAACATACAGAATGCACACAGACACACTTGGTATGTCAAATCAAATGGGGCCCAGACAGAAATAAGAAGTGAACTCGTTGACAGTTAACACTGCCCCTACAGTAATACCTCCTCCTCACCGTCTCACTATAGCACATCAAATACACACGCGCATACATTCATTCTCTCACTCACACACACAGACACATTAGGTAAGTATTATGTACGTTTTTTTCGGTTTCTGTCACTAAGGTAAGTCAGAGGACATGTCTTGTGGTGATTGTGATTGAAGTTGACGTTGTGTTTGCATGCTAAACTGGATGATATAGGGGTTTGAAACAAACAATATAGTGTTGTAACTGCCCGTGGAATATTTATTGTGAGTGTGTGTGTGTAATGTAGCATATACACTGCAGTAATTGTAAGGGAATGTGGGTTTGAGTGTCCGTGTCTATGTGTGTCTGTCGATCTTGTGCACAGTTGCTTCTGTGTTCATTTCTTAATGTGCGCATGTCTGTGTGAGTGTGGGTGCATTATAGTTCATATATGGTTCTGTTTGGGTATGTTAGTGTGTACGCAAGTGTGAGAAAGTGACTAATTCCTCCTCTCAATGGTGGCTGCGCTGCCAGGTTCATTACCCTCTTAACGACAGGCTGATGGAGGTGGACTAAGTGGCCCTCCTTCTTTCCCTCCATCTCCACCTTTCATCTCTGCACCACTCCACGCATCCCTTTGATTGCCATCTTGCTGTCGCCGCACTGCAACCAGTAATGAGGGCAGCAGTGAGAGTAGGGAGAAAGTTGTTTGGAAGAGGAAAAGAGAAATTGAGGGAGAGGAGAAAGAGGGAGCAAAGCAAGAAGATTGGGTCTGTTTACCGTTGTCTTTTGAATCTGTTTTTTCTATTTTACCGTTTTCTCACCCTCTCTCTCTCTTTCACGTCTGGGTTGGACTGGTTTGGTTTTGTGTTTTACAGTTTTCATTACTGGTTGCCTGTCGCGTCCCCTCTCTTTCCCTCTCGCTCCCTCCAACTCTCATCAGTGTATCCATTAGGGCTGGAGGGACAGTCGCCTCACAATCAAAGGTAGAAACACAGACATTATCTCTTTTCATCTCTTTAAACCTCTAGTCTACCTTGATAGCACTCCACCCAGGTCCATGACACACGGTGCTTTGGCCAACATGTTTAAAAGTGGGGTTCAGTGCCACCAGCCAAACCAAGTGTCTGCTTTTTATTTTTAAATGTTATATTCTAAGAGCGTGCTGGCTCACACTGAAGTGGGGCACAATGTGAAACGTGTTGTGTCCGTCTCACCTTGACCCAGCTGTAACAGTGTCTGTCAAAAGATCCCAAGGTTGAATTAGGTTTAAAAAACAACAACATTTGAATTGGGTTGTGTTACTTACTTATTATTGTTGCAGGAAGTTTACAACTGCAGCTGCCGAGATCTCGCAACCCTCTTGTTTGGAAACAAGCCTGTTCTCCTTCGTACCTACAAACACACACACACACACACCTCTCTTTGCCAGACCAGAAGGGTAGCATTCATGGGGTTGCCTGTAATGATGGCTAATTTGAGGCCTTCTGGCCAAGCTACACTCATTTCATTCAGTTTTTATCTCTTATACACAAACCTACACACACACACCCCTGTCTACAGTGCATACCACACACAAGTATAAAAGTGCATGTCCACACCCAGACATAGTTGTTTGTGAGCACTGACCACACACAAATTCACTCACTGTCTCTCTCTATTCATCTTTGTCTGAAATGTCCCTCCTCCACCATGCTACCTCTCCTCCCCTCCATCCCTTTCTCTCCAGATCTTCCCAACCCTTTCACCAATCCATTAGTGAGGGCATTCAAGGCTCTTGTAGCCAAGCATATTCTCTCCCATTTTCCCCAGCCACCCACATCATCAGGCTTCATTTGTTTGCCCCAAAGCAAATGTTTTTAATTCAATCACTGCAATCCATATGTTGCCCCTGCCCCCCAGCACCACCACACACATGCCACCCTGCCTCTCTCTTTCATTTTCTCTTTTGCTTCCGATCCTCTGGAAAAGTGAGAGCGAGTAAGGAGGGAGAAAGAGATAGAACCACCCCCACAGGAGCATGGCTGCCAAGCCTCGATAAGAGCAGCCATGCATCCTGGTACCCCTGTCACCTCCCCAGCCAGCCAGCCAGCCCACTCACACACCCACACACACGCTTTCTCTCACACACACACACACACACACACACTCTCAAACACACCCACAATCACACCCACTCACACACACTGACACACTCTCTCACGCACACGCACACACTCAGACACATACACACATGCATATTTCAGCCAAGATAGTAAGACATGTTTATACAACTTAATCTGTGTAACAATTAAATGGCAGACCTGGAGACAGAGAAGAGATAGAAAGGAGTTATAAAAGAGAGGGAGAGATAGAAAGAAGTTGAGTGAAAGCAAGTGAGAGAGGGAGATAGAAAGAACTGGAGTGAATGGAAGAGAGAGAGAGAAACGAAGCAGCGCAGGAAAATGGAAGCGAAACACAGTGGCTGTTGCTGCCCTTCATTTCCCCGGCCCAGAAAGAGCTGCAGCAGTAGCTATTAATGTTTCACAGCACATCTGTGTCTTGCCACCACCATCGCCGCCTCCATTCTCCCTGCTGCAGGGAGACAGAGCGGTTTGTGGGGTCGATCTCTTGGTGTGTGTTTGAGTGGTGATTGCGGGGTTAGGTTAACCATGCATGACACATTGTCAGAGAGCCCTTCCTCACCCCTCATCTCCCTTGACTCTCTTTCTCTCTCTGCTGCTCCACTGCTTCTCCAACTCAATCCCTTGTGCAATGTGTTTTTATGAATTAATAAAAGGACATTTGGTGGAGGGAGGTAAAGTAGGCAGGGGGGATAAGCAAGCTAGGAAAGGAGAGAAAGAAGAGAGGGAAGAAGAAGAGTGAGAGAGGAAGGGCAATGCAAAAGACAATTTACAGTAGTTTAATGAGCACTGTGGGACCAAAAGAATATTCTCCTGCTAGTCACTGAGTCAGCCAGCCCGTCAGGCCTCTCCATAGAACCCCCCTCCCCGCCACACACACACACGCAAACACACACACACACAAACTCCCACACCCACCTCCCTTGCTGAGCGCCTGCCACAGATGACTATCATTACCCAGATAAATACATCTGGCCTCTCTGCTCCCCACCTCTCCCCTCCACTTCCCTCCCCTCCCTCCTCCACCTGTTCCATTCCTTCTTTGCTCTTCTCTTTGCCTCTTCTTCCCCTCCCTCATCCCCCCCTCCCCTTTCCATTTATTCAGTCTGACTGCTGCCCTTTCCCTCTATCCCCCTATTCCTCTATGCAGTCACTTAGTCTACCTGCAGCACACACACACAAACACACACAAAGACACAATTGAGCTTGAATAGCAGAATATAACTCATACTGCTTCAAGGCAGCTCAATGTAGTACAGTGTGCTGATTTCCGGAGCACTGAGCCATGGAACTGGGGCTGGGTATGCCTCTATGAAATTCACCTGCCCCGTCAAATGGGCAATTATTTCAGCTCAAACACATTTGAATTGGGCTGCGGGACAAGATAATTATAGAGGTCAGCGCTTGTGGATGAGTCTGCCACACACTCTCTCCCTCGCCTGCTTCCCTCTCGCTCCATCTGTCTGTCCTCCCTCGCTCCCACTCTCTCTCTCTCTCTGAGACTCTCACAGAATCAGTTATTTTTCCTTCTTTACTCCATTTCCCTCCCTTCATTCCAGTCTCTATCTCTCTCTGCCCCACCCCTCTCTCTCTCGCTCTCGTTCTCTCTCTCGCTCTCTCTCTCACACTCTCTCTGTCTCCCACTTTCTCTCTCCAGGGCTCGCTTCACAGATGAGTCCTCCCAGTTACAACGCGCTCATTGATTTAAGAACCGCCACAAGCATTGATTTGAAACGCCTCTGGTCCCAGGTGTAGAGAAAGTCATTTTGGCTCGCTAGACCGCTAATGACATGATGAAATGCAGCGAGGCTGCCACAGCCTACTGCCATGCTAACCAGTGTAGCCAGACCCTAATGGCGCACACACACACAACACATTCACATACACACGCATACAAGCAAAGGTGCGTGTGCACACGTGTATACTTGCACGATAACTGATGCACTAATCTCACACGTAAAACACGAGCCTATGCAGTACTCATGAGCTTGTGTCTTTACAGGCTGGGTGGGTGCAATAACAGCTAGTGGCATGATGAGGGATTTGAGAAAAGTTGTTCATAAATAACAGCACTAAACCCGATGTAAAAAAGAAATTACACAAAAATGTATAAGTAATGCCACACTTTAAGACTGACATAAACATAATTGCAGTCACAGCTGGCAGTAATGCTGCTAGACCGACCCACCCCTCTTGCTGCTTCAGAATATCAGTTTATCTATGTAAAGTTATGCAGTACATGTTCTAGGACATGGTCGATATTAACTTTCCATAATTCTTTGCAGGCTAATCTATTCAGTGACAATTGTCTGTTAGCAATGCAACTGGTTTGTGATTTGAATCATTTGAGAACCATCCTTGTGGGCCTCCTAGGAGACGTTCATTTTAAGGCTTCATGAGGTGCAATTTATTCCCAGTGGAACCGCAGGGATGCTCAACATCATAGTAGCATTTTCCAAAATGGCTCGGAGCAGACAGATCAGACAGTCCATTAGCTGGTAGGTCGATGTGTCTCCTCTTCAAACACGCTTGGATCAATGCGGACAGCGTCCGTTTCCCTAGTAACCTGGAGCAAGAGAGAGGGGGTTAGTGAGAGGCTCTGTGGTTGGCCCATCACTTCCCTGTCTCCTCCCCACGGGGGACAATGTCATCTCAAGGTAAAACTCATTCCAACTTCCATCAGTCGCCAGGGTGGGTGGCATCCCATAATGATCACACAGTGCCCATCCGCTCAACTCAGCTCAATTTAGGCGGCAGTGGACTGGAATAGACGACGGACACCATATTGACTCGATGTCTTCGGCACAGCGTGTGCGCCCGCATGAACGTGCGACTGGCTTTATATCAGTGATGGACTGAATCTGCATTTCATGCCAGTGTGCAGGTATTTACAGAAATAACCGCTACGCAAATCTCCCTGCCTCAGTCCCTCACACAAAAACACAACCAGAGAACACAACGTACAGTATGGCTCTCACGTCCCGTCCCCCAAACACACACACACAACGGTCTGAGCAATACCCATGTGCAGAACTGGATGAAAAGATGGGCAACACAGGAACTGCCTCAGACATGCAGGGGAAACTCAAGGGAGAAGCACACACACATGCTCCCATGAGGAACCGTTTTGGCGTCGGCGTCTGCCCAGTAGTGTTTGCGTGTGGGGGGTTTTTCTACTCCACCTTGCAGAGTGGTGACCCTGCCTGACAAGGTCATAACGTAACAGGGATTCAAATGTGATAGCATCGTTGATGAGGGCCTCCCTTCTCATCGTAATGACAACTTGACGGCATGACGGGCGTGAGGACCCTACTTAACTCTGGCCTCCTCTCACTCTCTCTCTCGTAATAAGACACTTAACACAGGTACTGTTTCCCGCCCTCCTGCTCATCCTCACCCACTCTCCTCTCCTCCCTCTCCATCTCCCTCTGCTTGACTCTCCCCCACTGCAGGTTGATACAGGGATGTAGCCGGTGGGTAGAGAGATAGATGAGAGGGAGAAAGACATGAGATGATAAAGGGAGTGAGGAAGGGAGGGAGCCAGCACAATACAAAAGAAAGGTAGACGAAGGCGAGTCAGGCCGAGTGTGATAGAGAACTGGGAGGAACACATGAGAGCTGGGTGGGGGAATGAGGAAGGGAGAGACTGAAGTTGTCAGTATAGATAACTGTCATTTGGAGAAGGGAGGATGCCGTCAGAGGCACCTGCTTCATGCCCAGTCTGGCTGTCTACCAAGATTAACTAGCTTACTAGCAGAAGCCACTGCTAAAACAGTAGAGTTTGTATATTTCTCTCGATTTATGTTGTAGAACTGTTTTGCATTCAGTGAGTCCTTTGACATGCCTTTGTTGAAGACAAATATTTTCCACTGCGTTATTTCAGCATACAGCATCGTAGAATTCATCTCCTCAGGCACACATACAAAATACAACAATGTCCCAGCTTTCTAGCAAGCTACCTGCTGCCACTGTAGCGTAGCACTTCCAATTAATTTGCATGCCTTGATGCTGTCAACGAGGATAATTGTTTGTCATTGCTGCTCGTCTGGAAATTGAGATGCGGTGTAGGCCTGTCACCTCCAATCCCATGCTGCCAGAACATGGCCGCCACCCCCCTCCGTCACATTAGTCCTACTCATGGTTTATTCAATGTATACTCATGCTAGTGAGGAAACTCTCACACACACACAGTCTCCTGAAAGAGAACAGACTTCTGGGAGTAAACGGCACACATGCAAACAGAACCTCTGACAATACTCGTTCAAGCTTTCCAAAAAGCACAAAAATTCTTTAGGACGCGGTGACCTTGAACCCAACTATCCAACATCTTCTCAGTTGCATTAAAATCCCTGACCATGAAATGGGAAGGAAATGGGAGTTGAGCAGGAAGGCTAGATGAGCTGAGGAGACGGAGGGGATGTGAGGAAATAAGAAGGATCAAGTGGAAGCCAAGCTGTGTTGTGGAGGATGGAAATGAATGTTTTTGAGTCCTAAGTAGTAATAAAAACACTTAGAATCATTATACCTGGGCATTACGGCCCATTCTCCCCCCTGCCCTGAGCGTGCATCCTGGTCTGCTCAATGTGCTTACTGTGTATAGAGCACCAAATGCTTCTTGCATAACTGTTTCCTATTAATACTGTCTCTCTCTGTAGGCGTTGGCTGCAAGGAGCTCATATGGGACATCTTGTATCTTTGCATGATGTGGGGGAGATGTGTTTCTCTGTGTATTTTCTTTGGTGTGTGTGTGTGTGGGGGGGGAGAGATCTAAATATGTGTGCGTTCTCTGTTATGTTGTCAGAACATGTTGTCTTCAAGGTGAGCTGGAGGTAGTATGCAGTAAATACACAGAGAAGAATGCCAGTAATGTCTGTTAAGATTATTTTTATTCACTGCAGCAGTAAACAGTAAGGTCATAGCCAACCTGAATAGAAATCAACAAAAAACCTGTATAATTGCATTTTGTTGTGTACATGTCTTGCCACAGGTGTCTTTGAAACACAGTAATTTAACAATTGTAGTAGCATCACCACAAACATGATTTCTATCCAGTGGCATCTTAAACAACAAATAGTTTCTCCAATGTTTTCATCTTCAGTGACTGTAATCCACAATGCCGGTTTTGAATTGACACAACAAACAAGGATTACTGTAAAATAGAGTTGAGCTGCACAATTGTCTAGATTCAACGCTAAGAACGACACCTCACAGCACATAAAAACAATTTCTGTACAAAAAATCTGTGAAATACAGAAAGAAGTGAGTGAGGCCCTTGTGTATGCCTTTAAAGTTTTGTGTCCTCTGTCTAATGCTTCAGAGATTGTGTCTACGCTTTACACTTGGTGTCCTCAAACATGAAAACAAGCCTTGGTACACTACCCCTCCAAATCCCTTCTAAATATTCATAATCTCTTTTGTTACGCAAACTCTCTATAGTTCTCAGAGTGTTTGCTCATTTGCTCCAATAATCTTTAATTCCTCTCATGATGGCAGGATTTGTTTTTTAATAAAAAGCCTTGGGGAAATGGAGGGGGAAAGTAAAAAGGGGACAAACTACACCAAAAACACAGCACATATGATTAGCACAGTGTAATCACTTATTCTGTATCACTGAGCAGTGACTGTGATGACAAGTTTTTGTCTCTGTGAAGTGAAAGTATCGGTAATCTAATTGTTTCAGAGGGTTGCTAGGTCAAAAGTCTTTTACGACCTCTCTTGTTACCAAAATTGAGAGCGCATCATTTACTTATGGTTACAGCAGACCTATGGTAGTGCTGTTGACCATAAATGAGCTGGGCCTGGTTATGCGTGTATCACCACAGAAGGTCTAAATTGGAATGGAAACAACAGTAAAGTCAAATGCACCGAAAGAAAGTGTGAAAATCAACAAGAGAGACATAAACAAAGGTAATGACCTCACTCATCCATCCAAAAAGAGAAGATCAGGTTGAGGTCATGAGAAACTGTGGTGAAGAAGCTCTGAGGAGGGACAACCTAGCCAGGACAAAAACGACACCAAGCCAAGGGGCAGAACCGTGGTGAATGGCAGTGGCAGTGAAGGTGGGCGGGCTTTGGTAGAAGGTTGCAAATGAAAACCCCAGATAAAGGAAGTTCCCTAAGCCCTTGTAATCAGTCAGGGAACAGGCCAACCAGAGTTTGTTTCCTTGCGTAAGCCCCAGGGGTGATTGGGGGTCCAAAGTAAGACCTGTGTCAGCCTCCTCGAGTGGCCCTGCCAAACCAGGCCCACATCAAAGTAACAGTTAGCGGTTAGCCTCTCTGCCTATTTACTCCAATGTACCAGGGATTAGCATTAGCATAATTTCGTTTTTTTATTCAGATGCTTAGCAGGAGTTTGAAGGATGACAGTAAAAAAAAGAATTACGAGTCTTGTGAGTCTTGTTATGCCCTCACTCCTAGTATCCATTTCCAGACCCTCCCCAACATCACTAAGCACCTACACACCAAGATATTGAATACAAACATTGACTCACACATCAAACCCTGTATCACCTGTATCCCAGTGTCCAGGGTCACAACCTCCAGCACCACTCCCACCCCCAACCAGCCCAGTTAATAACAGGGAACCCTACTGCCTCTTTGTAGTTCCTCCCCCAACCCATTCACCAGGCCTGGGGTTAAGGAGACAGACTGTCACTGGCTTTAATTTGATGGTTACCTTTGGTGAGCCCCATCAGGGCTCTTTGGTAAAGGGTTCTTATTGGTGAAAATGGAGACTGGAGAGAGGAAGGAGGGTCTCAGTGGTTTCTTGGAAACACCAGCTGTTTCTGCCTTGGTTCTTGTTGGCTGCGGGTCACTGTGTGTGTGATACTTAGAGAAGGCTTTGGGACAGTGTATGGGGATGTTTGTGTGTTTGAGGGAAGGTACTCTCATATGCATGTGTGTGTGGTCATGTTCTTGATGCATATACATTTCTGTGTGAGAGCCTGTCGTAGATAGCTGGGTAAATCTTTTATTGTCACCTGTCTGCTTTACTGCCCTGCTAAATGCCTGACATAACCCTTCTTTATGCACTCCTCTGATTGGTTAAATATTTCAACTGTATAAACTTGCTTCCTCTTTCTCCTCACAGGGCACAGGGTGCATTCATTAATGTTTAAACATGGCTGAAGGCCAACGGGATTATTCGTTGACAACGGAGCCTGAAATTTGCATGTCAGCACACGGCACACAAAATGGTAGTGGGTGGAGGGTTATGGTCAGGGCCCAGACATTGGTTGTAGGCACCATCTCACACATGCAAATGAGGTGGTCACCTCTACCTGTTGGTGATTTGCATAGATTCAGGGAAGCTTCTACACATGGATAGATATGGATGATCTGTACATCAACTGTACAGTTCTATAATCAACATATTAAATGAAACTGTAGGCCTGTTTAACCCCTCAATACGACTCTCACAACCTGAGGTGGTTTGGTAGCATCCCCAAACACTCTGAGCCAGGCCAAACCCAGAACATAGAGAACAAAAAGGGGCAAAAACGAACGCAGCCAGATTAAAATCTTTGACATCATGCTTGGCCTTTGATCATAAAGTCTTGATGAACTGTGAAGTCACTTGGTTTTGGATGTCTCACTGTAATAAGGCGTTTGTCCTGTAGTGTGCCTTGTGTGCACCATATCGTGTAAAACCGTTAAAATCCAACTTAGCCCTTTGTAGTAGCAGAGGTAGTGTGTGTGTGTGTGTTTATCTGCATCTTCCTTCCTGCTTCCCTTGCTGCCAGCTGCCTGCCTGCCCTCCCGCCTCACTGTACAGGTCTGCCAGCGGCAGAATCAAGCAGGAGTGGGATAAGATCAATATATTAGTCTGGATGGCATGGCTCATGTCTAAATAGTAGTAGGAGGGAGATCTTTGTGTCTCAATCATTAAGCTGTGTGCGTGTGTGTGTGTGTGTGTGTGTGTGTGTGTGTGTGTGTGTGTGTGTGTGTGTGCACTTGTGCGTGCACGTGTGCGTGCCTGCAAAAGAGAGATTTGTGGATGCAGTGCAGAACAGGCATGTTTAAGTCTTATCTGCTTCCTCAGCTCTCTCTGGTGGGGAGTAATTGAGTGCTTAGAGTTATGGATGAACTAATTAGCGCATTTAAACCGTAAACTCATTAGTACCAGGGAGAGAACCCCCATGCTGGGGATTTCTCCTATGTGCTTACTTTTACATCTTGGGCTACAGTGAGAAGATCTGGGGTCTGGAGAGTTGGTCTGTAGAGCTTCATTAGCATTAACCATGGGAGTGAATAACAGACGAATGATGTAGATGAGACGAGAAAGGTTCACATACAGTTTGCAATGACGCTTGCAAACAGACCTATTCACTCATCCCCTTACACTTTCATCATGAAGGGAACAAAACATTTGAAGAACACCCAAAACACTCAAATTAAACTGCAATTGGAGCCGAAATGCGTTAGCGTTGTAATACCACCTCAACACATTTAGTTATTTATAGCTGTTTCCAAATTGTCTTTTTCTATAATAATGCGACAGTATTTTGAATATTGTGTTCAATTGAGGTTTGGATCGAAAATATCACATCACTGACACAGCCACAACTCAACAGGGTTATGCAGCTGAATGATTAATTCAAATCATTCCTTTACGTGAAAGTCCAACATGTATTCAGTTGTGCGTGTGATTTTTGAATGAAATACACTTGTGTTTTATGCAGATTATATACAGCTATTGCCATCTTTACCTTTTTAGTCTCATTGAATCTACTTGTGCAGGTGCATAATGTTCCCTGTCCTTTGAACTGATTCTGTACATTTGGTTCCTATTTGATGAAGGCCCTTGTATCTTATGTTGGGAGGTTTGACCACAAGTGCTTGTTTTTCATGATAAAGGTTGGGAATGTAAATACTGTAGTATTGGAATTGCAGTGTTACCATATAAACTCAGTCAATTCTATGTGAGTGATTCCTGAAAGGTGATGTCACAAGATCTTTAGATTTAGTCTCCAATCCGTATGGCCCACCCCTGCCAATGAGAGCACACACCCACAGACTGACTGGCCTGGCATAAGGGTCATGATTGTATTGCCAGGGCACGGCGGCAGCCAACCAAACAAGGCCTGTTCCCAGACTGGGGCAACCTGGGGCCCTTTGGCTCGGCTTGGCATGTCCTCCATGCCAATTTGGGCTCGTCCATGCCACACCTATACACCACAGCTTATGTGGCTGCTCAGAATGCCATGCTGAGAGAGGACCATTAGGCCAGAGAAATGAGTAGACTGTGCCAGCTCTGAGGGGATTGTTTGTGGGCCATCTGAGCAGCTTGCCCCTGTACCCCTCTCCCTCTTTCTTTTCTCTCTCCGACTCACTCTATCTCTCTGGATTTGCACCTTTTAATGAGCACTTAATGTGTCTGACAAATTTACAGGGCATTTAAAAATGACCCAGTCAGCCTGTCTGCACAACTGCTATAAAGGAGAATAGGAGGAAGATGAGGAGGAGGAGATGGGGAGGAGAAAAAAGTGTCTAGTTTCATCTTCTTGCCGACCGAGGCAATAAACTCTCTTGATTTATATCTGAGCCTGGAAGCTGGGGAAGAGGAGCTGTGTTTGTATCTTAGTGTGTGTACATGTGTACGTGTGTGTGTGTGTGTGTCATCCCTGACACAAATAACTCATATCCAACACCTTAGTCACAACACCAGAGGTTTCCTGTAATTGAGCACATTCATTTAATTGCTGGCAGTTTGCCAGACTCTTCTTACCAACCCTCCCCCCGCCCCCTTTTTTTTTCCTCTGACATTTTAACATAACATTTATGGACGATTGATTTAATACCCATTATCAAACCCATCATTGTAATCGCATCTCTTATTAAGCTTAATTAAAGCAATCTAATAGACAAGTCAGTGGCAGCCATGTTGAATGGCCTACAGCCTCTCTGTCTCCATCTGTCTATCTCTCTAGAATGCCTCCTTCACTCTACTCGCACCTCGACAGCCAATCATGGATAATTCTCTCCAAAACCCTTGCCTTGCGTTAATAAGGTTCAGAAGAGCCTAATTAAGATAACATAGCAATCCAGTGTCAAAGTGGGCTCTTTTTTGCCTTTCAATTACAGCACCCTTGAGGTGCTGTCCTCCATCTTGGCAAAACACGGACAACTGACAAACCAGTCGCTCCCCGCTGAGCTTATATACAGTAGATATAACATACATATTCATTCATTTTGGGGGATTTTTTGTTTAGACTTTTTTTTCAAAAGTCATTGATAGAGGTTCCCTTCAATGAGTGCTCAGTAGGCGGGTCGTCTTTCCATCAACATGCATCATTCATAGTCTTAAGCACATGGTAGTGTTGTAGATGCAGCTGCAGAAGGTGTGTCTGTGTGTCTGTGACGGATGGTTTGTAGGGTCATTGCCAAAATGGAGGTGCCACATGGCAGCACCAGATGTGCTGGTTTCATATGTGCATAGCTCATCAAAAACACAACCGGTGCAACCCTTGGGCCCCTGCCATCCGGGAGTGCCAGCCAACCCATCTGCCTTCTGCCCACCAAGCCCAGTGCATTATGGGTGCTGGATGTTTATTTGTCAAAGGTAGGAGGAGGGTGGGACAAGAATGACACCTTTGCCAAGGTCAGGCACATGTCTTGTATTTTAAACAGATATAGTTAGTAAAGTTGACTGCCCACTTATTTGCTTGTATATTTTCCTTTGACAAGAGATGTCCAATGTGTGTACATAATTCCAGTCATGCAAATGCATCCACTGGGTTTTAACAACAAAGCAATTACCGGTGCCAGTGCTAGGCTTCCTTCCCTTCCTCACCACCATCCCTGTACCCTCTCTATAGCTACTTTTGGGCTTTTATTCTGTTCATGTCGCTCATTATGAAGAAAGACTGCAGTCTATTTGTTATTGTGGCGTGTTGTCTGGCATACACAGCAGTACACTGTGGCTGTTAGCTACACTTGATTGACCGCACCAATAACTGCTTTTTATTATCGCTGGTGGCCAATGCCACCACAATATTATAATAATTATTTGGGCCTCAACTGTAATGACTTCTGCAGCTTGTTTAAAATGTGGATTTCGGGTGGCTGATTTAGGGTTTATAAAGGAAGGTATGCTTCTTCAACTGACAATAAATCACAATGACAAAAAATATATCACGTGGTTGTGACTAAGGTGGTTATACATGTGAGTATGCATCCCTGTGCACACTCACTTACTTACAAAACTTTCACTAGTCCATCCTAACCAACAACTACCAGCCAGTGCTAGTGTAGTTATTGCCACTAATGCCATCATTCAGTGATTATCCACTCAGTAAACCCTACTGCTCCTTCAAACATGAGAGACAGTACACCAGGGGGTCTCCTCCCCTGAGGACCCACCTTAGCTAGCTAATCTGTGCCTGCCTGAAACGCTTCAGTGGCACACCTGAGGTTGCTGTACAGGTGTGCACAGTTTCTTCCAACCTCACATGGCATGATGCTTTCCTGCAGCTGGTGAAACTGAGGCGGAGAAAGTCACGGTCTTCAATTATATAACATTCTGGCTTAGTCCAGGAAGGCTTAGCCTGCTCTGGCCTGGTCTAAGCAGCCCTGCTCTCACTGTTAGTAGGATGGGGTCTGGATTGTGTCAGTCCTAGCTGAGTCTGTTTACAATGGCTGGGGTTTCACTTAGTGGTAAGGGTCCATGGTTTATTTATACAGCTTGCATGCGCCACTCTGCGGAGAGAGGACTTGCTTCTGTTGGCCCGCTCCTGTAAGGCCTCTGGGGATCTGGGTCTGGACTCGGTCAGCAATGATGGAGCGGAGGCTGAGGGCAGAGAGGGGCAAAGAAAAGGAGAGGAAGGGAGAGTGTATTTACAGTGTCAGGTGCACTAATTCACCTGTTTACTCAGTCACTGGAGCAGAAAAAATAAGAGAACAGGGACAGAATGAACAGATGATGGTTTCTCCAATACGAAACATGGGGAGTCTCTGAACAGGTGACTGCCAAGTGAGGATGTTTGTGGCTGGCCACCTACAGCATAAGGAGGAGCTTTGTGGCTGTGGTCAGGGGCCTCAGCTATTTGACAATGTTGGGAATGGAACATGGTATAGTAGCACAAAAAGGGATGCCAAATAAGCACAAAAGAGGTGAGAAAAACTCGAGCATCCTAGAGGGCAAACCACCATAATGTTGTTTTAATGAGATCACGGTCATTATACCTCCACTTTCCACTTAAATGCTTCAATTTATCCACAACCTAAAACAAATGGGAACAATCATTAGCCTATTCCAGGTGGACACCTAAGCACATCAATCACACATGACTAGCTTGAGGGGGAGGGGAGGGTATTTAGTCCATAAATATATGATGGTGTTGCCTGTTCTTATCATAACCTCTGCACTAAGAGGCTGTGAGTGGTGTATTACCTGGGTTTTCAACGCCAGACTAACGGGAAGCCACAGAGCATGGCTAAGCCATTAGCAATGACTGCGTATTAATCCTGCCCTGTTTTGCATTGTCAATGCCCCCGTGTTTGAACAATGCTGTTGTCTTCCCTGTTTGCTCATTTAGGAACAAACATTTGCCCGCACGCTGCAAGCAGGCTCTCCCAGGAAGTGTTATTAATAGGATAATTAAGCAGCTGGTAATGAGCTGGATTACGGGTAATTATGACAAGATTTGTTTTGGCATTTTGTCTGCGAGGAGCCGGTGAAGTGTTAAAGTGTACCTAGGACTTCATTACGATGCTATGTGTGCACCTGAGCGCACAGTTACGGGGTACGGGGCAGTGGTGGGGGGCAAGGGGTAGGGTTGGAGGGGTAAACGTGTGTGGGAACACGGATAACAGGGCCCAGGGCACTGTCGTTAGGTGCTTCCTTGAGGGCTTCAGACAGGATATTGCTTGCCAGTCTGAACCTGGGACACTGCCATCTACTGAGTATGCCCGTGCTTAGCACTGATAGATCAGTTTAAGTAACTTTCTTGTGATGTCTGTTTGTCATGTTCAAGTAGAGTTGGACTAACTGAAGTGGACCTAGTGGACTGGACATTGCCAAGATACAGCTGCTTTAGTTTATATGTGGTCTTGACATGAAATGATGTGAAACATTTTGACAATCTAAGATAGATAACGATGGTTAAAGCAGCAATGGGTAACATTATAAAATACATTTCAAAATGGGTGACTGTGCCCCCAATTTTTGTCTGAAATGTCATGCTTTCCTCCAGCTTCAGTTTGATTGACAGTGGTTTACAAAATAAACCAAGGAGGAAGGCCTGCCTTGCCAAAGGCGATTGTATGGAACAGAATTGCTTGAATATAATTGGCTGGAAAGTAGCGGCTTCTCCAAAAATTTGAAATTGCACTGGCACTGAGCTGTGTGTGGTGCAAAACACCTCTCAGAGGGCCTCAATAACTTACACAGCATGGACAGTGGACAGAACGTATTCAAACTTTTTTCACTTGAAACATTTATATTATATTATTAGCTATTGTACCTTTTGATGTTTTAAATTAATGGTTAATAGATCACCTGTAAAGCAGATTGATACATCCACAATTAAAAGTTAAACTTGACATACGCGCTCATGGAACACCTCTTGTGACTTTTTGATCATATAATAATAACAATAATAATAACATATTCATAATTAATAATATAATCATAATGATTGCTATCAGATTGTATAAACATTTACTTAGCACTTTGTTCAATGTGAATTGTTGATTCATGCAACTCTGGGATATGATTTTGTGTGTCGATCTGTTGTTGTTGCCATTATGTAACACCTAAACAAATTATTAGCATCCATCTGCCTGGCAATAAAAGTTTTCTTCTGATGAAGGACAGTCAGGGTGATGGACCAAAAGAGACGAGGGGAGAGATTGAAAGGCGCTTTGTGCTGGTATTTATTAGTAGTAACATAGCAAGATATTCATATTTTGTATTAGAATCCTAGCATAGAGCCTTCTGATATTTCACTCCCTTTTGCTATCTCTAAGTTTTGGTGGCTTAATGTTATCTGTGTAAACAAGTCATTTGGCGGAGATTAAATTGAAATCATCTCACCATCCGACACGATTAACCCAATCTGGATATGGGTGTGTTAGGACGGATTTCCGTCAAGAAAACAAACAGGCTCTCAGGGCATTATGGGAGCAGATTTGCTTCACAGCTGCTCATGTTCCCTACTGTGCTACGAAATAGATCTGCTTTGTTGTTCACGGAACATCCCAAGCTATCAAAGGAAAAGTACCCTTAAAATGGATTTGTTGAGTGCTTTGGCATGGCTAGAAGAAATTCTTTCTCCAAAGACTTCACTAATAAGCATCTGAACACTAAAGCAGAAAAATATGGCATTAAAATACTGCAAGGGAAATAACACATCAGTACGTATGGAAAATGATGGATTTCACCATTCTGAAAAATGATCCATGACAGCATGCTGACAGTGAATCGTCAATCAATTTTATTGGGAGTTGAAAGTGTCTAATTCTGCAAAGCACTTTAAGCTTAAAAATATGCCATCGTAAATGAAAAAGAATCCAAATGCATTTGCTGGTAAGGCCTAGATGACACACACACACATCCTCCATTAAAGCACTCTGTTCGCTGCTGCAGCTCTCGATAAGACAGCTAAGTCAGGGATTTAAAGCTTTGGCTTATCGTCATCTTCACACCGTGGTCTCTTTCTCAGCAAAGTGCAGCAAGCAAGCAGGCCATAAATCTGCTGCATGTGGACTGTAAGTAGAAGAGGGGAAGGATGGATAGTGTTGGGAGGCAGATGAGAATAAATACATCCATCTGAAAACCTGTCATTCCAAACACAGGTGGATTTACATCCAAGAGAAATCAAAGGCTACCAGTAAAACCTAGCTTTCTGCTGAGCTATTTAGGAACAAACTGACTGAATGTGTGTGTGTGTACATGCCTGTACACCTACTGTTCAAATACAAGTTCACACATACTGTACTACACAGAAAAGCATAACACATTTACTGCGTATACATTCAGAGACTCCGACACACACTGTACAACGATCTGACACACGAATACTCACAGTCACATACACACAAAAATACTCACAGTCACACACACAGACACGCGCGCGCGCACACACACACAGACAGACAAACAGAGACTCTATTTTCCAACTGGACTTTTCATTTACATGAAAAATCAAAGGATGATATTATTGAGAAAGAAAATGTCCTGCTAAAGTTGGACCCTCGTCTCCCAAATAAAATAGCTTTTATTCTTCGCAACATGTGTTCCTAAAGAATAAGGCCCTGTAATCTTGCAAGGGCTTAATAAAACTGTGTGGAGTGCAGAGTACAACAGAATATCTGGAACGAGTCTCACTTGGCTCCGCTATACCCAACAACTTTAATCCTGTTTATTAAATTATAAAAAACCTTAAAGGATAAAGAATATTGAGTTGAGGATTTAACGATTCAGGGTACACTCCCCCCCTCAATCTCATAGCTAGTTATTTGATAGCACTGAATCATGCTCAAGGATGGTGACAGCAAGCAATTGTGACAGAGAAAAAACCCACTCCCCAAAACACAAACCTGCACTGCGTTTGGTATCAGAATTCCTCCTCTTGATACTGAAGTGTCACAAATCTAAATAATTTCTGTTGGTGAAATCAAAGTAGACAATATCTCATTTATAAAGACAGAGACGTGGGCACACTTCCACAAAACATAATTAGAAATCCTTGTTTCTTACTAAATTATAAATAATATAGATATATGACTAATCTACTAATTATAATATAGATATTCAAACCTATTATACACCTTCATAATTATGTAAATATTTCTGCCACATGGTGGAATGCAGGACTGTCTGTAGACTTCTCCTAATGTACCAGCTGCTCATTACACAAAATCTTAGTTACAGAACTCTAAGCATTAGCATTATTAGCATTCCTCATGTTATCCAGGGATAAGCTCAACTCAACACACGTCATCTTCTCAACTAAAGTAATGGTCTTAATGTGTGAACCGAATCATGAGGTTGTTTACGTCTTCCCCTGACCCCTGTCGAGACATTTAGGATGATTTAAATCTCAGGACTAGGTTTAAGTAGATTAGCACTAGCAAGAGTTGATGGTTAAGAGAGTCTGGCCATGTGGACTTGTGAACAACCTTGTCACCAAGTAATTCTGAGCAATATAATTGGTGGGTTTAATCTAATGTGACATACCATGTGAATTACACCATGTTTTAACCAGGTTAGGATTGCTTCATGTATGGTTTAATACTAAAATGTGTTTTTACATACCATTTTATTGGCCTTGATTGCATAAAAACAGCAGTGCCTATTTGTTGGCTCATTCAATTTCAGGTGAAAATCTGAAAGAAATGTGAATCCCACACAAACCCTGGACACACTGAGACACATTCTGTACACAAAACATTTCACCAATTCTGTAAAACCTAGATTGTGTACAGTAGCAGGACCAGGTCTATGGTATGTTGAAGGTTATTGTTTATATATAGTATGTACATTCCCCAGCAATGCACCCGACATTACCTCCCAGCCTGTCACACCAATATACTGTCGGTGCATATCAAAGTCACATTTACATTCCAGCCTACATGTATCTGACAGTGAACAAGACAGCCCGAGAGCAACCGCGTGTGGAGCTCAGAGATTTACCACGCTGAGCTGAACAGACAATAAGAAAAGGTAATCCTCCAAGATGATTCACTCACTCGCTTGCAAAAAAAAAATAGACAGGCGAGAGGGAGCCTGGAAACGAGAACATTGGGGAGAGAAAGGGGATCGCCTAAGTGCTTCACAACAGGGGGTTTGATGTAAGAGTGAGCTGATTAACTAGAGGATGTGGCGAAGACTTCTGTTTTGGAGCTTGCCATATGTAGGTGTTTAAGGAGTCTCATCACACACACATGCACACACTCACACACACACACGCACACATGCACACACGCACACACAGACTGATGGACACACTTGTTCACACAAGCTCTACCATCTTTCTCCATCTCTCTCTCACACACACACAAACTAAGGATTAAGAATGCAGTAGCTAGACAGTTTAATTCTTTATTATTTCTCCAAATGCTCTGCTTTCTGAGTTGTCATCTTATTATTTTGGTGTATATTAAGTCCTGGTTTGGTGTAGATGGGCTTAGCTTTTTATCAAGTTCTTTATCAAAGTGGTTTGAGATATGCCAATGATATCCTTACCTTGATCTGGGACAGAGAACATCTCATCTGTTTCACACGCCAACACAAACTGTTGTAACACTACTTGCTCTCACACATTGCCAGGGGCAGTCACATAGGCATTCACATTTGCAATTGCTTTGTGGCAAGTGTGCCTCAGTTTCCCCTAGTTTTCAGAACAGTATTTTCCCTACTATGGCAAAGGCATCAACACACACAACAGACATGCTCAAGCTCAGAGAAGCTGTCAGAGCAACACTGGTCAAGTACTGGCTCACCTTTGACTTTGTGTGTGTGTGTGTACATCATTTTGTACATGCTTGTGTGTTTCTCAGTGTGTGTATAGTATGCACATGTGTGCATCTCAACAGCATACAGTCTTAGCTCTAACATGTTGACAGGATAGGGGTGGGCTGAGGAGGGGCACTGAAGCAAAACCAAAACAACAGCAGCACACAGGCAGACAGACCATTCAGTGGAAAAAATACAATTGAAATTGAGTAAAATTCAGGCATGTGTTTGCACCAGTACTCCCTACCAGACCACCTCCCCTTTATTCAAATGTAGTTCAGACCTCCCCTTTGTTTCACTGATAAGCCATGTTGAGAGCATTAGAATAGCAAATCAACACGCAGCACAAACGTGCCATTGTTTTTACTTCTCTACTCCTATCTCACTTCCCACACAGTCTAAACGGTCTCTCTGATCTTTGCATCACAATCACACCATCTCTCGTTCTCTCTCCTCTCATTCTCACAGTCCCCTCCCTATCTCTTTGTGTCAATGTGATGTTTTACAACCCTTTCTGGGTAAATGTGAGGGTTTGTTACAGTCCTTGGCAACTTCTGTGTTTTAATACTAAGGAGGGTTGTTGAATGTTTCCTGTTTGTAATAACGTTTCTCTTTATCTTCTAAATATCTACCTCTTATGAGACTAAATAATAGGTGGACTAACCTAAATATGTGCATCGTATTAATACATTAATTTAAATATACATTTATACAAGGTGATTATGTTTTAGACATTACCAGCTGTAACATGGACATTCCCTTATGACAATGGCCAGTAGTGTGTTTGTTTAGTGGAAAAGAGAATGCAAAATCAAAAGGTGCTGGTGAATTGCATTTGCATAGATAGCGGTTGACAGAGTGGTGTCTGTAAACTGCCACTAAACAGCATGGGAGATCTGACACTGTTACAGGTACAGACTGGCTAGCACGAGCTAATGCTCATTCACACACACACACACACTTCCCTTTACACACTCACTGTATTTGTCACACACACAAACCTCATTTATCACTTGCACACAGATACACACCTCTCTGTCTTCCAGTCCCTGCCAGCCCTCCCCTCATCATACCCAATCGTTCCCCTCTGGTTTCCATGGTTGCCAACTGCTCCCTCAGGGGCACATCAATCATAGCTAAATTACCCCCCCCCCTCCCCCTCTCTCTCTCTCATGTGGCTGCCATTTCATAATAACATCATCCAAGCTACCACACAGAGGCCACTGTGTAAGGCATGGACAGTTATCAAGGAAGCATTCAGATGTTGCAACAAGTTTGATGGACGGTTGTCAGTAGTGATATCAAGTATTTATTAAAATGATTTTAAATTAGTGGGTTCGGAGGAGTATTTTTCTTTGGAAATGCTGAATGACAGTTGCTTACATGTTAATGAGAGACTGTGGATTTGTTTGAAAAGCAAGTGGGTCAGAGTGACTTTTTATTAGCCAGTTTGAAGAGGACATTGTGGTATCAAGAGAGGTTTTACCAGTAAGCGGGGTGTAGGGCAGTGCATCACAACAGGACAGAGCAGGCAAAAGTGCTTTCAAACAAAGAATCCGGTTTATTCACTAACAAAAAAAGTATTTCATGAAGCAAACAATAGTTTTTCAAAGGCAAAGCATAGGCTTCACAAAGTTGCTCCTAACTTGAATCCTACCAACGGTAGTTGCAAAATCAAAGTCCCTCGACGTCGAACGAAGTTTGTGCCACATACGATGCCCTGTGCTTGGAGTGTGGGTCAACTCCTTTGTTCTCGCTCTATCCCACATCTAAGCTTTGGCGTTAATCAGAGGGCTGAGGCATTTGCACCGTACATTCTGAGGGATGTAGTTTTCCCGGCAGCCCACTCCCGGAGAGGAACATAACGCCCCTCTACCACACGTACTCTCGTGATTCACAACATTCAGAAGCCAGTGCAGGTGGATGAGGTCATTATCTCTGTCTGAAAAAGATGGTTTTGTTCAAATGGAGACACTAACACACACACACACACATACATGCGCACACACACACTGAGTTGTAAAAAATATTAACATTTAATCTCCTGGCAGACCAACCTTGGTGTGATACACATGCTTATGTAAAATATATAGTCTTTCATGTTTTTTGCAATAGTGCCCAACAGTCTGTTGCTGCATTGTTGTGAGACATTTTCAATCCAAGGAAAGCCATTCCACAGCAATCACAGTTAATATCCACATCACCAAATGAACTAGTTTCACCCTAACTCAAATTGCACTTGCCGCAGGAAGCACATGAATATGTCAGGACTTGCTGTTAACTTTTTAGCATTCGCCCGAACTCTCCCAATCTACATGTTGTTCAAGCACCAAATTCTCAAATAGCTAAACTCTTCAGCATTTAAATTTCTCTCAGATCCACTCAAACACAATAAACTATTTACTTTCCGAGACTCAATTCAACAACTCATCCTTGTTTCAGCTATATCGTCACTTCACATGCCATTTTACCAGCTAGACAGTTTTGCAGTCAGATTATAATCCTCAAACCAAGGGGCCTGCTTTAGAGGAGATTTCAGAATCCTGCTCACCAGGTCCAGACCATCATCCCAGATTGTGAAGGGTCACAATCCAGGATTACCTCAGGGGTTCTGGGTTCTAGATACAGGCAGCCCGCTGTTGCAACAGTGCTGAGCTACAGGAGATGAAGGGTGGGGCCTTAATAGTGGGCCAGCAACAAACTGTTCTAAATAATTATGTGGATTGTGTATTGTGTATAATAATTCTGATATATATTTTGCATCCACACCTGTACACTCTTGTGCCCAAAGAGCTAAAAGTAGTCAATGTGTTTGAGATCTGATAGTTTCAGGATTTTGTTTATTCTAAAGATTACTCCCAATGGCAAATCCAAAATATCCGTACCACGACAGTATTGTCTGGTATTTAATTTAACAAGTGGGTGCTCAGAGAGTGAAACAATTGATCAGAAATATTTGATCTATTTGGTTCATTTGATTTGTTTTTTTAAATGTATATTGTATTTGGATGATGAAACCCAAGCTATACTGTAAATAATGAAAAAACACTTACAAAGGAGGTGTTGTAGAAAAAAACATCACACTGTTGGTATTATGAAGAGGGATAATGATTATGGATTATATGATTGAAAATGAACCTCTTAATCACTTTTTACTTTTATATGCTATATCACTGAAAACCAGATGCAAAGCTGTTGACTGAATAGTATTGCCACTAATATGTGGAAGATATTAAGCCCAAAGTGCAAATCTGGATATTTAAGGGGCTAAGGGCGATTGAAGACTGTGCGTATATGGTTCTTCCATAGAAAACTACGAGGCCCAGATATCATGGACTACAAGACACAGATATCATGGGACAGATTTACGACCCTACGCCCAGGAATCTAGTGCAGCTGGTCTTCAAAGCCAGAGCAAGCCTAAAAAATAGGAGCGTTTTCTATGTAACTGTAATCTGAAGCCCCTAGGGTAAGAGACCAATAGTGTGAGAAATGCATAATGCATCTGTGACAAACAGTATTGTACCAATTGCAAAATTACAGAACTGATAAGGTTTTGATATATAAGAGGAATCTCCAGAGAAACATTCCAGTCTGCTCCTGGGAACCCACTCTGTTTGTTGGAATCTCTGTCACTCAGACCTCGTTGAGTTTCAGTGCTGTCTCACACTTTGAGAATTGGTTGAAGACATGGCTAATGCATCTTGGGTCAGCTGACTAAACTATTTCAACCTTGTATACTGTAAACAGTTTATCAGATGTTAATGGGCTGCGGAGCAAACAGGTTCCTGTTCAGGGATCTGGCCAGAATGGTTTTCAACCCAAAGTCTTTGTTTGTGCAGCAACAGTGGATTGCCCTTTCTCCCCAGATTACTCTCTGCTGTGGGGATATACATGGACAGGCTGAGAGACAGGTCAACACAGATTAGTACTGAAAACAGGGATGGAGGGAAGTGGAGAGAGAAAAAGAGAAATGGGTGAGAAAGTAAGACTTGCTTTTGTTATAGACACAAACACACAGGGCAGTATTCTGGATTGTCACATAATTATTTTATCAGAACTGATCTCACAACTAATATTCTTGGCATGATCACCACAGAAACGATCAATAATGTTAGATGGACATGTCAATTTAGGGTCTTGGTTAAGAAGGTAAATGTGACTTCATAACTGAATCAGGTCAAGTGCTATTAACAAGCAAGTACACTCGAAGAGAAAGCAATTGGAGTTCAATCTCTACAGGTGTGTGCTTTAAAAGCATATGATGCAAAAAAACACTTATAATGTATTACATATATACACACAAATCTGTATTGCCCTTTTTAAAGGCGATGTTTCAAAATGCTTCACTGTTAGCCACAGATGAACTAAGTAACTAATCTAAACCCTCAAAAGAAAACTAAAAACAAACAACTCACAGGAGAGATCATAAAGTAACCTCAGGGGGAGGTGCTGCGATGGACTAGACACTTCAGCTCTCTGTTGTTAAGGGATTTCAACTAGCCCTTCTGGGCCCCTGACACAATGTTAACCATGGCAATGGCTGTCACACTATGGTCCAATAACTGCACTGTTTTGGTCACATTGACAAGCACAGGCAATACAAAATATATATAATATAAAATATACAAAGGTGCAAAATCATATAAAAACATACATTCTGGGTGAATATTGCAGTTACACTGGTCTCCTGTCCAGAGCAGTGCAGCATATGATTGCATAAACCAGGCTTCAAATGAATACCCTAAAGACTGATACCCATAGTCTGTTTGGTTTTCCATTAACCCCCCTTGATTAAAGCTAGACATTACACATTTGAATTTTGATCAATTTTACTTGAACTCAGGGAAACAGGAATCTATGTACTCAACAGTTCATCCAAACAGCAATAATGTTAGCTTAGACACAGACTCACCTACACACACACACACACACACACACACACTGCACTGGTCTGCCAGTGTTGACAGCTTGCTCCACCTCTCCTCACCTCCTCATCTCTATTGAAGGCTAATCTGAGGCTAAAGCTTTAGCAGTCCCACTCGTCCTAGCATAACCCCGCCCCCAACTCGCATTACTAATATTCCCGACTTCTCAGACACAGCAAAGCTTGTCCAATTGACCCCCACCCCCACCTCCCTACTGCCTCTAATCCCTCAATATAATTACAGCTACCCCCTTCAGACAGCAGGCAGTTGGTCAATCTCCAAGCAATGATAGGGAGAGAGGGAATAAAGGAGTCAGACGAAAATCAGATTAGGCCTTAGCTTCATCAAATGTTGCCTTATCTGATCTTGAAGAATGGTTAAAGACTGCTATGACATATGCACACACATAGAAACACACAAGCATGCACATAGAGACATGAATGCACAAACAGCCATACTAGTAAGTAAGCACCTTACCATAGTCCCTCCTCTCACACTCTGACACACAGGCGTAGTGCACTAAGGTGAAAGCGCTTTTAAGAAAATCCTGAGATTTTCTGAGAAAATTGAGAAATTAACACCCCTTCACCAATCATTTACAGTGACGTTAACAACTGTGATTGACCTCTAACGGATGCAAATCAAAACCTTTTCACAGCCCACCATTCAACCACCCATTTACCCCCCCCCCAACCCAACCCACCCCTCCCAACCCCCCAATCAACCACCTATCCATCCCTGAACACTCTGGAGGGAACAGGAAAAAAGGCCACTTAAATAAACAGAAGGGAACAAATGAGGTCTGTGACGGCTCGACAGACACTGCCTCCCTCCGCCTCAATCAGCCAAGAGCCACGGCTGCCTGACTGAATGCCCGTCCTTTGTGGCCAGTTGAATAGGGGCTAAATATCCCTTGAAATCAGAGCTTGGCGGCTCTCTGGTTGTCAGATATACTCAGAAGCCTAAGCATCTTTCACATGTAAATAAGTTACTTGGTTTGGACTTTTTTCTTTTTGTGGTTGCAGTGGCATAAGGACCTCATATCATGGGTCACTGGATGGGTAAGGGTGAAATGGGGCATTATTCTGTCTTATCATCTTTCAGTCACTTTTCCGGGGCCCTAATTGTCATCAGGGTTTCTTTATGCAGCGTGGACCAGTTCCTTTCAGCTTGTTAGTTTTAGTCTGTGGGATTTTAAGGGAAAAATCTAGATGGTGTCCCTTAACATAGTGTTTGACGTGGTGGAGAAAGGGCTTAGTTTAGAGGAGGGAGTGCTGCAATACACCCTAAGAAAATGTACGTAGTGTGTGTGTGTGCAACATTATCTTTGTTCCTGGACGACCACTGGAACACACAGACATGGTTGATGGGGCCCCATGTGCACTGACACGATTCTCCCTTGGATTCAACCTTGGAAGCTTGTCACACATGCACAAACACATACACACCACGTCCTCCCCCACCCGCCCTCTCATCCTCCCCTCCTATCACAATGCCATAGATTAAAATGCCAATGAAAGTGTCCTCGAACAAAGAGTGAGGGAGAAATGGAGCAATAGAGGGATAGCGGTAAGCTGGGAGAGTGAGGGAATGAGAAAGCAAGAGATACAAAAAATGAAGAAAGAGGTAAAGAGTGGACGTTTTTCAGAAAGAAAAGAAAGAGCGCTTCCTGACAAAAAGCTTCTAATAATTTGTAGCCACCATACCTTTCCAGGAGGGATGGAATACAGCCTTTTAATTGCTCACAAAACGTGTGGTGCCCTGTTAGACCAAAATCAAGGACCCTTCACTGACTTAGGTTGCAATAACCCAGAGCAACAATCATTGGAAGCAAAGTGACAAAACACCACTTCACCATGGATAATCATTACAAAAACAGCACAACGTGAATAAAATTGCATGTTCAAGCGGGGTGGGGGTGAAAAAGGAAATAGAAGAACAGAAACCAAGACATCAATTTTCTATTCAAGTGTCCTTGAATCAAGTGTACTTGAATAGAATAGAAAGAAAGAGAACAATTTTTTGTTATGTTGTTCCAGCAGTTTTCTATTATGTAGGGGGATATACAGGGGTGTGTGAGGAAGCCCATAGTATCCTGAGGTTGGTACTTTGAAAAAGGTAGGCTGTACAATTTGCGTCAGCAAAGAATCCTTCACTACCTCTCAACGATTTACCCTTGGAATTGTCAGAACATTGACTTTTGTGTCCTAGAGTCTCTGGGGCCAATTACCTGGGTCTGTAGTAATGGTTCTCTGGCTTTAATCTCAACGTTGAGAGATTGAGTGCACAATGGCTAAGGTTTTACACTCCTCAACAGCTTTATCTAGAAATAAATCGTTAGTTTTTCTTCCAACAAGGCATCTACAGACTACAAAGTGTTTGACTCAGATCCAAGGCAAACAGCCATTATGTTTCTGAATACATTTTTTTGAAAATAAGAGAATTAGCACTTTCACCATCAGCGGAGGTCATTGTGCAGTTGTCTTGGCCAAAGAAGATTGGTATTTTTTTGAACAACAGACGAGCATTCAGAGAACGTCTCAAGAAAAGTTGGACATAACAGTCTTGACTTAAATACTTCACTTTCCCATGGTTTATAACATACAACCATGTGTCAGTAGCCTTAGAAATCTATATTCTTTATTCTGGGAGATGAAAATGAAATTGCCACTCAATATTGGTATGTCATGTAGAGCCGTTGTCAACATGGCCTCAAGGTACACCGCACAAAAGGCATATTGTGAACAAGAGGAACATTAAAGAGTGGGATTTCAACCTTGCGGCTCAAGCTACAACTAATACACTGTCATGAAGTACATTTAACAACAATTTCCAAGTAAATGGGGTGCACTGCAGCAATGGTTGGAACACAGGATGACAGTTGGGTACCTCTTGACTTCACAACAGTGAAGCCCGACTGATCCGGGGATCTCAGCTAGGATTGAGGCCTGCCTCACAGACATCTCCGCCTGGATGACCGAGCACCACCTCCAGCTGAACCTCGCCAAAACAGAACTTCTCATCATCCCGGCTAAACCCTCCATCTCCCACGATCTGTCAATCACCCTGGGATCTGCGACGGTGACCCCTTCATCCTCTGCCAGGAACCTTGGGGTTACCATGGATGACGAGCTCTCCCTCACGGCCCACATTGCCGCAGTCTCCCAGACTTGTAGATTTACCCTCTACAACATCCGGAGGATCAGGAGATACCTGTCTGAGCACTCCACCCAGCTGCTAGTCCAAGCACTGGTCCTCTCCAAGTTGGACTACTGCAACTTGCTGCTCGCTGGTCTCCCAGCATGTGCAACCCGCCCTCTTCAGAGGATTCAGAACGCAGCGGCCTGCCTGGTCTACAATCTACCCAGACGCTCCAATGTTACCCCACTCCTCATCTCTCTCCACTGGCTACCCATCAACGCCCGTATCAGATTCAAGACCCTGGTACTGACCTTCCGAGCAGTGAACGGGACTGCACCCGACTACATCAAGTCTCTCCTGCAACCTTACACCCCCACCCGTCACCTACGTTCTTCTTCAGACAACCGCCTGGTGGTCCCACCGCTCAAGACCGCCCGATCCCAACACAAGCTCTTCTCCTGCCTGGCCCCCCAATGGTGGAACCACATCCCACCTCCATCAGGGACACCGACTGTCTCCCCACCTTCAAGAAAAGGCTCAAGAGGCACTTGTTCCGGGAGTACAACGGCACTTAGGAATGCTTGGCTGGACCTGATGTTAGTTTCCTCCAGGATCACAATGACTCTTATAGAGTGACTTGTTGCTCTTGTAGGTTAGTTATAACAAAGGTAAGTCTTGTACTCGCTGTGAAATATTTTACTGTTGATTGTTCTTCTACAGGTACAGTCCTGCACTTTTTGTGGTTCACTTTTTGTGGTTCATGTTGTTTTAATTTGTAACTTGTATAACTGCTTATGGGTCTTCCCTTTTGGCACTTGTTTAGTTTTTTCACAATGTATGCTTCATGTTTTGGCTACTTGCAATGTTTGGGACTACCTTGTTGTTATGATCAGTGACCTATGCTCTTTTGTAAAGCTCTCTCTTGGAAGTCGCTTTGGATAAAAGCGTCTGCTAAATGCATAAAATGTAAATTTAGTATAAAAGGAAATTATGTCTCATGTTCACAATGTCACTAATAGTGGTCAACATTATCATTTCATGGTCTCCATGACCCTAAAGAATAACCTTTTGTCTGTTACATCTAAAAGTGTGTTTGAGAGGGTGACGTGCATCGATTATTCCAATCTGTTTCTTATACTACATGAGTGAGTGTACATCTGTATGTGTCAATGAGTGAGTGTGAAGGTAAAACTTTTGAGTTCAAAGTGCTTTTCCCCAAGTCCATCCCAAGAAGCAATTAGTGCATGTCTGCCAGATTCTCTACCCTCAGGACTTTCCCAATGGGCCAGCAAGAACAGGGTTCTTCTTACAATCGCGAGTACACATACACACACACAGACACACAGAGGCCTAATTGAGTGTAAAAAACACCCTGGAAACGTGTGTCTCATTAGCCAGCATCCAGGGCATTGCAGTGGATGAGACCATTTTCCTCTCTAACCACTTTGATAATACTGACAGGCTCATGCAAATGAACAGCATGAATACAAAGGCCATATATGTTTTCTATTGACTATCATCCAGTCTTATACTATTGGTGTGTTTTCACTCCACTGCTCCACCTATTTAAATTCTGTGCGTGGGCCTGTGTGTGTGCCTTTGTGTCTAACAGTACTATTTCCCAGTCCACAAATCCATAAATGATGCACCAAAAGCAAAAAGCTATTTAAATATTTTGGTTTATTTCCATGACTGATATCAATATATAATTGTACAAGAGTTGAATGGCAGATCTGAATGCATTTGCTCTCATTTGCATATCATACCAGGGAAATGAGTCTGACAATAGATACACATTGGAACAAGATGAAAATCAGCAGACTTTTCATCCAGTCATACTTGCGGTGTTTCCATCTCTGTGCACATTGTGTTTACACAGTCAAATATGGGAGATTTTCAGGTACCGAGAATACTCTCAAAGAGCCTGTGACACAACTCCCAGGTGAAATGCCATGTAAGGCCAACCGAGTAGCAAGACTTACACATTTAGAATAATAAATCTATTTGGCAGAGCAATGGTTTACTTGTATACGGTGTGACCGTCAGTAGCTGACATAGGAACTGTGATAACAACATATGAATGAATAGCTGGCGGAGGACTATGGCTGTCCAGAGAATATAACAAAAAATACCCTCTTCCTTGAGAATACTTTTTACATTTGGTGAAATGCTTGTTGCATCTTTAGAAACTCCTGAATGTCAAGGATAAGAGAAATTCAGCTGTATCATAGGTGAAAAACATATTGTTACAGTCATGTTCATGGTAGAGATGACAAATATTAGATCATGGGATTCATAGAAAACCACCATGAAAAATGAATTTCCGTTGCATTTCTTATGGCAAAATTAAATATCAATATCTGATTTGAGACATTTGAGACTACTTCATTACACATTCCTATAAGAACATAAATTCTCCTCTCATTGTATCTGATCTGAGATCAGACTCTAGTAGAATTATGGTTAATCCAACACTATTTGTCACTGCTTGCAAAGAGACAATATTGCTTTATTAGCCTAGCGACGGTGGATTAGCCTTGCAGCTGGATTTGTGTACAGAGAATTCATGCCTATGCCACAGCTCATTTCCACAACAACCAGCATATTTACACAATGGCCATATTAGCTTTTCAGCTAGCTAGCTGGCCTTTCTCTGTGGGGGTTGGTACTTAGCTATTGAATATCCAGGGATAATTCGGTTTGGGCTGGAGACAATGTGCGAAATGACCATGGATTAGCACATGGCTCTATTTGGGGGCAGTGTGAATGCTAGTTTGGGTTTGGAGAGGGTGTCATGATGTAGAGGTGGTGATTAAATTCAAGGTTGTGGGTTTTGAATTTGGAGCTGATTTGCATATGATAATGTACTGTGTATTTGTAGCGCCTCCATTTGCGTACCCATACACACACATTCCACTTTTTCCAGGGGTGGGCAGTAACAGAAAAAGCACTAATTTCAATAGATTAGCAGTGATGCTCCACAAATCAGCCAAGCCTCTTTCTTTAAAACAGGGTCTCTCTGGTGTCCCCCCCCCCCTTTGTCTCTCTGTCTCTCTCTCACTCTCTCTCTGTAAGAGCACCCTTTGTGTTTGGGGACAGGAGAAGGACACTGGCAGGCGGACTGCTGTCAGGCCACATACAGTTTTTTCAGGGCACAGGCAGTACTTTTGACATGTGTCCACAGACATTAGCTCTGATTGGCAACTCATCCCCTTTCTCTAACATCCTCTTTCTTTCCTCCTCTAATTCTACCTCCCGCCCCCCGCCTTCTCTCTCCTTCCTTCTCTCTCTCAATACCCTGCCTGCCCTGGTTGTCTCCTCTCCTCACAGAGGTAATCGTGTGTGAGACAGGCTGAGACTGAGGGTCTGTGTGTGTGCATGTGTGTGTTCAACTGTATACAGGGAGGAAGGAACACACTGCTTTGTGCTGGCTTCCATAGGCCAGACTGTTCCTGGAATAGACTAGTGTCTTTTTTGCTGTGTGACAATTTGTCCACATCAACTTATTTTCAGAGTGGTTAAATTGCACGTGTGAATGCTATAATGCTTCAGGGTGGAATGATAGTACGCAAAAATCTTTATTGATGGGACTAATTATACATTAGTAATGTGTGTTTGTCAAAATAAACAAGTGCATGCATACAGGATGAGACAGTTTATGCGTGTATGTACAGACATTGTGACATTATTACCCCATGCTGTAGTCATGCAGAAAGCATACTGCTTTGCTGCATACAAGTAATGCCGAACAGGCATGTAACTAACGCCCCAGTGTGTGAATGTGTGTTTGTGAGTTCATGCATGGCCAACCCCATATCACAATATGTGTCTAAGTGAGTGTATGAACTCATGCATGGACAACACATGGCCGACTCCAGAGCGTATGTGTGAGCAGCGGGGTGTGTTTGCTTACGGGTGCAAATGCATTCCCAAAAGCTGTGCTTGTGATTCTACATCTACCACCAACATGCAACTCTACGATGGCACCGTTATGCCGTATTGACAACACGGTACATTTCCATTCTCTTATTTGTCAATCCACCTTGATGTCCCCAGTAGTTACTGAAAATTGTCAATACAAAATGGCCTCCATCTTGGCTTTCCAGTCAGTATTTCGAAGCGAACGGACACCAGAACACTGGTGTCGTGGTGTCTGATGCCTTGTTACAACTTCACAGGGGGCCATGGCTTCCCCTCCCACCCACCCTCCTTGTATTCACTGCTGAGGTCCTTGGTGAACGCGGTCAACCTGATTTGCCTGTCACATTAACCATTCATCTTGCTGCCGTGACCTGCATGCATGCAAGCAAGCTGTTTCAGCCCAGTGTTTCTTCCCTTCCCAGCCAGCTGGTGTTTTACTCCCTCATCGTCTCTTTCTTTCAACTCTGTCTTCTTATCCTTCATTCCATCCTACCGCATTCCATCTCCATCCATCCTAAAGATTTGCGTTGTGTAATGATGAGGATGGGATGTGAAATTAATTTTGCTTGGTAAGTGTCGGAAGTTAAATCCATGGAATTGAACAATGGGGAAATGATTTAGATCCATCTACACATACTGTAAATCATTATGATAAATTCCCAACCTGACATCACTTCATCATGTATAAGTATCTCCACACCTTAACAAGCCATAAACAACCAAGCCAACAACCATATTAAATAAATATTATCTCATTCTCAGGAGTTATTGTGTGAGTGCATGTTTGTGCAGTTGGATCCTCAAAAGTGCTGTTTAAGATGCCTGTGCCAGGTAGTAGGGGAAGGTGCAAGACGTAGACATTATGGAGAGGGGGAGCCAAGACTTTGGGGATTGGCCTCCCGCCCCTAGACACAATGTGGAAAACACACACACACAAATTACAACATCTGCTCCATAGCAGACGGTACACAACACGGGAGCAAGTTGTGTACACACGAGCATTCTGTTTTGTTTGCTTAAATGATGACTGTGTGTGTAGTGTTTAAACAATAGGGAGTTCCAGCTTTGACATATCAATGGTCACAAAGGCCAAACAAACAGACTAAAGGCTTTCTGAGCTGAATCCCCTTAAACACACACACACCCACACACACACACATCAACACACCACTACGTGGGGGGTGGGGGTCCAATAAGCCACACAGGTCTCCAGTGTCATCAGACGGGGTTTCAACACAGCAGTGACCCCCATCTGTTCACATCCCCCTCCACGCTCTGACACACGTGACAGGGAGCGTTACTGTCATCATCATTACCGTTCCAATCATTGTCACCAGATGGTCTATATGCGTGCATGCATATGTAATATTCCGGCATACACACTTTGCCCATGCTGATACACTTTTGACATTCATCACGTGTTACACATTGCACACCGAGTAGGATTTTATCTGCTCATTATTTTGTACATTTTGAATTCTGCTTTCGCTCTCAGTATTAAAGGGACAACTGAGAATTCCACTTCACCACTCAGTCACACACACCTCAGGTTGTCGTGAAAGCATTTCTATATCCCACTAACCGTAATTAGCAATGAGGGCTCCATCATCACAGCTCAATTTGATCGAGAAGGAAGGAGAGAAGTTGATAATCATGTTAAATTAGTACTCCTTCACATTTAATCAGAGTCCCTTAATGACTTATTTGTAGCAATTATTTGCTTTGCTGAACCCATTAGCCCCCTTCTCTATTCAGCTCCAGAATGATGGTAGTATCCATCTCAAACGTCTCCCAACTGTGCCCACAATGTCAAGATCAAAAGATTGTCATTCCATTGTCTGATCTGATTACAAGTCCAGTATTTGTTGGATGTTGTGAATTTGTATTGTCTCTGGGTTGTGTTTGGAAGATCTACTCTAATGCATTTGTATAGATATTGTTATTAATGATCTGTGTGACAAAGTGTAGGACTTTGGCTGCTGCAGCTTGACCGTCTTATTATGTGTAATAGAAGTGGGGTTGTTTTTTCCTTCCAATGAGTCTGACCTATGACCTTGTGTAGGCTACTGGGACAGTATGGGAAGGCCTTCAAATTTGGTCCTGTGCCAGCCTTGTCTATTAATATCAATTTCTAAAGTAAATGCAATTATTAGATAAATGAGGCACTTAAGCTCATTAATTAGAGTGGAAATATCCATGTCTTTGTTTGGTGTTTCGGCTTGTTGCGGTAGCCTCTGTGATTAGCTTGCTATGCTAAATAGTTATTAAGATGATTTCTTGATTGATTTGAGTGGCATGCTGGGCCATAACAACACAGCCATAGTCTAGTGTGTACAGCTGCATGTTTTGGTGTGTGTAATCATACTCCCTCTGGGTCGGCGAACTTGATGTGATGCTCTAAGTTAGACAACACTGACACAAGTTCCAAGAAGTCTATGCATTCACAGTCTCATTCAGATAGTAACTAGTGGTCAATTGTGTTGGTAGAAAGTAACACTGTTGCTTCTGAATGCCTATGGAAAGGCTTCATCGGGGCGAATCGTGTGTGGGACGATGAAGCACTCAGATGGGAGCGGTGAGAAGGAGTGCTACTATCATCTGGACTATTACTGAGAGAAAATGGTCATAGATATCAAGAAAGAGGAAGGGATATGATAATAGAGGAAGGGAAGAGTGACATTCAGTTGCAAAGAAAGAAGGCAAAGAATGCTTCATTTCAACTTCCCTCTAACCCACTCTCCAGCCTGCCTCTCTCCAGCCTTCTTCTCTCTCTGTCTAATTTGGGACCCTGTTTTAAAGTGGCCACTTGTGTTTCCTGGGGCCTGATGAAAGCCAATCATCTCAAGGGTAGGTCAGAAAATGGAGAGATGGTGCGATGATAGGGGGAATATGGAGGGAGGCAGGTTGGAGAAGTGATAGGGGAGTATGGAGGGATATAGGGAAAAAATGAAGGGAGGTTGAAAGAGTACAAAGGTGGAATGAGGATGGAGAAATAAAACAAAACATAGTGGAATGATGGAGAGTTTGGAAAATACAGAATTGTTATCGGTATACCACTCTGACACCAAAGAGATCCATCTCTTTAGGCAACATTCTCTCTCTCTGTCTCTTCCGCTCTCCTTTGCTAGCTCACGTAAAACTTTTGTCCTCCTTCAACCACCAGCAAGAGAATCCCCCCCCCCCTCCACCTTTTCATTCATTCACTCTCTAGATATCCAGCGATGCCACCCTCGTCTTTCGCACAACCCCCTTCTCTGATTTATTTTCACTCTTTCTGTTTCTCCCCAAGCTTAGTTCTTCAAAGCCTGGGTACTTAGGAACTGCCTACTTGAGTGACAAGAAGAGAGTCAGGTTGACAGAGGACTAGAGGGGGAAGGAGGCTGAGAGAGGACTAGAGGGGGATCGAGAGGGAGGTTGAAAGGAAGACGCCGTTCCAATATATAGGGGAAGTGGAGGTAGAGAGGGAGAAAGGTGGTGAAAGATATTGTGGGGAGTGCAGAAAAAAAGTATTACTGGAGAGAGAAAGACTGCAAAGAAGGTAGACGGCTCAGCCCTTAATCTTCCGAGCCAGTGGTCTTGCGTGAGGGGGCAGAGGATGTTTCAGGACTGGAGCAGAATGGAAGGTCTTTTCCTTTTGAGCTGACAGACTGAGAGGTGAGGAGATGAGGAAGCCGCAACAAAAACGTAGAGGAGGGAGGGGCAGAGCTGCCATTATATTTTCTTCACCATAACATGGAGGCACCAAGATACATTAGACTGAGAGACAGCAAAAGCAACAAACACCCTGATAGCTGGAAAGAAGATGGGTGAAATATGACAGTCTTTGGTGGCAGAAAAACATCACAAACGCATCTGAAAAGTCTACTATATCAGTTTATATTAGATGTATGGCAAGGTAGTAGCTCATTGTTTTAAAAGGTGTTGTTTTTACTCCCAAAGATTGAAGAACATAATTCTCCATGAAAATAACTTTAGCCCTTCGCAATGTTTTTAATTAGTGGAATTTGTGAACACAGAGATTTTGATTTGTGATGCAGTTTATGGGTCTGGTACCAACAGTACCAGTAAGTTTTAAACTTAAGAATCAACTGTTTTATGAATGTGTATCTTAACATTATCATAATGGCAGTTCTCCATAGGATTTTGGCCTAATCCATTCCAATTTCTCCAAGAATATTTCAAGCCAAATTGTGCAGCAACATTCTTGCATTACAATAAGCTAAATCCAGCCACTTCAAACTGACTAACTTGCCTCAGTTTTCTTTAATGGGTCACCGGTGAGCTGGATGTAGCCTGAAGACTTCTGTCTGGAGCCTCTTACTACTCATTTACTGGTGTGTGTGCCTGCGAATGGGAGTTATGTAGTGATGGAGACAACCACATTGCCCATAACATGCATTATGTGGCTACATGAACACACAGTATGTTGGCATCATATGCTCTGGCAAGACTCCATGTCTGTCCTCTTTCCCCTCTCTCTCACACACCCACGATCTGGCAGCCAGCACCCCCGCAAAAGTGCAAATGAAATCAGCGGCCACCTGTGGTGGAAACCTCGCACCGAAAGAAGGAATGGAGGTGGTGGAGAGAGAGAGAGACAAAAAACACCAGCAGATGGATCCACAGCTAGGTGACTCAATTGAGTATAGTGTTACATGAAAGGAGAGAACTCGTCCAGCACTACCACATAATTCATACTTTCATACATACAGTAGTCTTGTTAGAAAAGCGAACCTCTAAGAGTTCAGAGTCACTACTGACACATTAGGTCTGAGGCGTTCATGAGGATCAGACAAGGCCTGCATCATAGCTGGAGCCTGGGGTGGTGTTAGTTAAGATAGCAGCATGACTGGTCTGGTTATAGGGGAGAAGGTGGAGATTCTGTGTGTGACAGTATGTTTGGACAGAGGGTTGGCAACACACTCCTGATCCCAAGGTATGTGTCTCATATCCCACCATTAGTCATTTCAAGAGGCAAAGGCTTGTCTGGACAGCAGCCCATAGACTCACACACCCTTTTCACTCACACACATGAATTATACAATTTCTTATTCACCATTATGAGGAAATTCATGTTTGTATCATCATAACCTATTACTGAAATGGAAACTCAACAATAGTACTTCAAACCCACTCAGTCTTTCTATAAAAAAAAAAGTTTTATTGAATTATTAACAACTATACATTATGTTCAGTGCTGACACAGTTTTGCTACATACTTTGGTGTGAATTGGAGATTCTCTCATCCCACCCCTTGTTTTGACTGAAAAGGAAAGGCAGGAAGGGTGCTGGAGATTTGAGAACTGCGTGAACTCCAGCCTTGAACTGAACATTGCGTGTTACGCTGATGATGTGACCACAACACCAGGCCACACCATATAGTAAAAAAGTGTGTTGTGTTACATTTGATTTAGCCTATTGCTCCCACATGCCCCCAAATGTTTATCACAGGCACTGAATAATGTTTGAGCAACCGGTTAGCGGCCCAAGCGGTTCAATAGTTAACTCCCTCTCAAGCCATTTCAGGATCTCCATCATAAGATAATGATAAGCAATAAGATAAGTATGTTAGTCTATGATCAAGATAATTTAATATCAAGAGCACTCAATATCTCATTCAAATTGTGTCAGGCTGACCAAAAAAGCCTGTCATACAGTCAACACCTGAGTTCCAACTGTGTGGAACTTTAAGTCCAATTATAGAAATGACGTCCAGAAACAGACTTCTTCAGTAATCCAAAATTTACGAGACGGCATAAAAGGGCACAGACAAGTAGTAAACTTTTTTTTTTTTTGATTTACAACTCCCCTTCTTGCAGTCCATCATGGCATCCTCGGAAAGACTTCTCCAGGAGTATCCCGTTTGGCAGGAGGTACTCACTTCGTCCTCCGAAAAAGAGTCCCCAAACTGACTTTTTCCCGTTACAATATCCATAAAATGTTACATTTGCAACTTTTCTTTCTCTTTATTCCGAAAGATGTCGCAATTACCATAAAAGGTCAACTCTGCAGAATGTGAAAAGCAAAAAAACCAAACATTTGGATCGAAATTGCAAAAATATACAACAGACATCCCTAGTCTTTTCTCCTGTTAATGTCAGGCATGAAGGAAAGGTGAAAGAAAATCCATCACAAGTACACCAGGACAAAAAATATATATATTTATAATATATATTTATAAAATGTTTTTATTTACTCCAATATGTACACTTTTCACAAGTCATCCAGGGAGCAACAGTTTCAGATGAAGCACCGCTCCATCTTGTCACGTTACGGACACATTTTCATTGCAGTGTAAAAATTAAAAAAATATGCTTAACCAAGCCCAGCAACAGACCCAAATTTAGGAAGGACACAAAAGAACAGCGGGGGCAGATTCAGCCTGAATCAAAGTGACAAAATCGCAATAGCCAGGGTTGACTAATCCAGGGCAGGGTAAAATGACTCAGCATCCGACCATTGTTTATAGTAGTAGAAGTAGTAGTCCAATCCTGGGTAGTCTATACAGGGGGGAGGGGGGGGACCGAATGAAGGCTTAGTCAGGAGGAGACACAGGAGGGCTCGCAGCTCCCTTGTCTGGTCATTAGAAGTGCTCAAGCTGAACTATTCCTGCAGGCTGTCTAGTTAGTAGATGACCTCGTAGACGGTGGCCTTCTTGTCTCCAGAGCCCGTCACTATATACTTGTCATCTGCTGAGATGTCGCAGCTCAGGACAGAAGAGGACTCTTTTGACTGCAGAGATAAAGGAGAGGAAATAAAGTGTCAGATACCTCAGTTCCGTAGTTTCTCCATTGCTCCTTCAAGCTAATCCCATCATCTGGAATATGTGAAAGATGAAAGCCAGATAGTGCTAATGCATATTTCTGTTATTTCTCCCATATCGCTTGAGAAACATCAATACTTCATTTTAAACCAATTCCAACAGCAAACCCCTACCAAACATTTCCCTATCTGCCTTTCCTAAAATTGTTTGTGTGTATGCCCTTTTGAAACCAAACACATTGGGAGCACACACACACACTTTCCACTTACTGCCCGGGTGAGTAGAGGAGATATTGATTGACTTTACCTGGAATATGCTGGCGCCGTAGGGAGTCCTCCAGGCATTGAGGAGGTTGTCCTTGCCCGTGCTCACAAACCATTTACCTTTTGACACATGAAATGAGAGAAGGACCGTGAGGAATCAGTGGACATGGTGTGAAAAGGAAAGACAGGGTCATGGCCATCCTTACGGGATTGGTCTGCCCCGTTGGATTTCAGCTAAAACTACATACCTACAAGGGTGCAATTGAAATTTACTTCAAAGTCTTACCACAGTAGGCAAACTTGAGGGAGAGGACGCAACTCTCGTGGAGGTGCAGCTGGTACTTGTCAGGCTTGGTGTGGTGGAGCACCTCCACATTGCTGCTCTCCATGCCCACTGCCAGCCACTCACCAGTGGGACAGTAACCTAGCGAAAAGATCTTAGAGGTGGAGAAGAAAAGGAAGAAGATGGATGTCAGTCTGCTTGGGGGTAAGATGTAATCATGAAAAGATTGTGTGTGTGTGTACCTGGGAGGTGAAGTCGTGCTGCTGCAGCTGCCGGCCCTCCCGGAGGTCCCAGGAGCGCACAGTGTTGTCCAGCCCACCAGTCCACAGCTTGGTGCCGTCGTGGGAGATATCAATGCAGCTGGCGCCATCTGTGTGGCCCTGGAACTGCCTAAACCCCCACCATGGAGACATAGGTTAGTCATGCCTGGTGAGAATCTGGAAAGTGCATGAAATCTACGCACAACTGAGTTATGCCCAATGTACTACCCCTGATACATTAGACGTATTTATTTCAGCATCACAGATATAGAAATCACCCTCAAGATTAGCTGTAGCAAGATTGAGCTCCTCAAGCAAAACACGTCATCAGGGCAACATTAACATGATCCTCAGACCCCCCCCCCCCCCCCCCCTCTTGCTGATGCGCTTGCTCACCTAACCAGCGTCTGGTTGTGCAGGTCCCACACAGCGATGTTGCCGTCGGAGCAGCAGGAGAAGCAGACCTTGGCGTCGGGGCTGATGGCCAGGGCGTAGCAGGCCGGGGCAGAGGAGGTGAGCTCTGCCTTGATGCGTGGCGTCTGGGAGGCCAGGTCCCAGATGGTCAGCGTGCTGGCCTCACCGCCCACGATGAGGGTGCGACCATCCGGCAGTAGCTTGCAGGAGCGGATATAATTGTCACGATTCTGGAACAGACACAAAAAAGAAAATGATTTAGCTGTGCTTCACAGTCAGCGAGTTGACAATCATCATGACAGAGTTTCTTTTAAGCAAAAAAATAGTCTCTTGTTGGAGACTAGAGAGGCTTTCCCTGACAAAGTGAGTGGTTTGAATGCAGCTTCCTCAGAGTGTGAAGGGAGGCTTGTTCTTAAGGAAGGAGGAAAGACAGACCAGGCCTGGCCTTGGTCCATGACTGAGATTGTGTATGAGAGATCAATAGTGCTGTCGGGCCGCTCTCAGTTGAATTAAACATCACTCTGATGGCTATATAAGATCAAAACACCAGCACTCTTCCAGTCTAGGTCTCTCCTAGTCTGCCATTAGGAAGCATGGCAGGAGCAGCTTGACAGTATAAAATGTCACGAGTGACATTTTATATCAAAAACTAAGCAAATGACTAACAGTCAGCAGTGTTTCCCCTAGGATTTTTTTTTGCAGTGGGGGCAGGTCAGGTCATTTGCAAGAACTATAGACTAATACAATAACAGGCTTAAATGAACTGACAACATAAGTTATGCGCATGCGCAATCTCAACTGCGCTGTGAAGCGCGTCTGTGCTATTCTCCGACATGCGCTCTAACAATCACGGCTGATAGACGGCCTAAAATTGTGTACAGCTCTAATTCTGATACCGTGGCGGCAGAAATTTAACCATGGCGGGCCGCCACAGTAAAATCAACATAGGGGAAACACTGGTCAGTATAATGGCGGGAGAGGGTGGGCTAGAAGAAGATTGTTCTTCAGGGATTTTTTCCCATTGGGATTAGTTCGATCCAGCGGTCAAACTGATTTATTTATTTGGCAAACTCCTCTCCACACAGAAATGGTTTAGAATTAAAGTAGGGCATGGAGGTGGATGTGGGGTTCAAATGAGCCCACTGAGTGCTTGAAAAACTCTCAATGAGGTTAATAAATGTATAGTGATAGATGGTATGTCTTAGCCAATCAACACTTCAATGTCTCAAAGAGGTTACATATATTGTAAACACAAATATCCGAAGTAGCCCTGGTGCAATATAACCAACTGACAACTATATTTCTCCAATGTCGTACAAAGCCAATGAGCAAATTATTAGCCATCTCTAGGTGATAAAGCCAATAAAACAGTCATAAAACAGAGTTCATTGGGTTCACTTCATTAGGTTGTAATAGCAGCTGTGTATGAAGGCTCCCTACCAGACAGTCCAGCTGAGACACAGGGCTCTTGCTGCCTGGCTGACTGATGTCCCAGATCTTGACGCAGCCCTTGCCGCCAGTGTAGACATGGCGTGTGGGGTTACTGATGGTGACGGCACACACCACCTCGCCATGGCTCAGCGTGTTGATCTGGCGGGCGTGCCGGGGGATACCCGGTCCAATCAGCGCGTCTGGTGGAAAGGGCACCGGCTGCATCTGACCATCCGCGCTCACGTGAAAAGAATAAGCCCTGCGAGAAATGGAGAGGTGAACAACCAGAACCCACATGGATGATGCAGTAGGCATGTCCCTTTTAATCAGAGAGCCACATGTAAACACCTATGAATCACAACTCACGGTTTTCCTCCAGAGATGGATGTGAGGCTGGCTGGCAGGCCCGGGGCTCTCATGTGAGGGTGAGGATCAAAGCCCGCCTGAGGAAACATGGAGGACCTGCCGTTAGCATGTCGAGTAACAAACGGCTTAAAGCTGAGCTGCGTGGCTATGCTAAACTAGGTTTGGCTATCATTTAAATTCAGAACACATTTGGCGTCTTCATAACATGGCAGTGGATCATGTAAATGTATTCAAAAGGTTCAGATTCCCTTGCTTTGTTTGTAGTGTCAGCATAATGGCAATGGAAAGTGGCTTTACATAAAGCAACAACATCGCACTTGCTAATGCAAATGAGAGCCTAAAACATGTTCAAACACACTGGGACTGTGCGTTTTTTCTCTCCCTTCCAGCCATCTTGCTAACCAACATCAAAGCCATATAAATACGAAATATTGAATGAGTGAATTATTGAAATCGGAAATAAATGCTAGCTGCAAGTAATATAACATGCAAGTATTTTAGCCATGAGCAGAGTTAATTAATTCACTAGCACTAGCACACAGTTGACAACAGTACGCAACAAATACTTGCAAGGAACAGATAGGGGGGAGGAAACAAATAGAAAGATGTATTATGTGACGGAGCAGTTTCATGTTCATGTACATTTGGATCTGTCTATGTATCTGCACATAGTGATCCCTCTTTACAGCCAAGAGGGGAGGGTATGCTGGGTAGCCTAATGTTTCTTTCGGGGGCTGTACCATGGGCCCGCGCCCGTAAGCGGCCGCGGCTGCTGCGCTCATCTGGGGGGAGATGTGGAGGCCAGCGTAGACACCCGGGCTGGTCAGGGAGCCGTTCATCTCATGGTGGCCCATCATTGCGAAGGGCGTGGCATAGGAGCCGGCGATCAAAGGGGTGCGCAGGGCGGGAGCAGCTGGAGGGAGAGGGAAGAAATGAGGAATCTGGGATGGAAAACGTATTTTCTCCCAAACACTTGAGGCAACACTCAGTCTTGAGGACATGTTCATTTCATTCAAATGATATCTTCTCCAACATATTTAGAGTATTGGTACATGTGTGTGTACTTACTCAGTGCCTCCATGCCTGGGGGTTTCCCCATTATTGGCCGAAGCCCTGGAGTGGTGCTGGTACCCGGCGTGGGGACATCGTTCCTGGGCGTGGGCGTGTTGGACTTCAGGCCCGGTGTTGACGATTTATCATTCTGGGAGACACACACCAAAAATAAAACAGAGGAAGTGATGCAGAAGTAGTGAAAGAGGGAAACTGACTCAGAAGTGAGGCTAAATTCTAACTATCAGGATGCAAGGAGGGTGGGTCAAATCCAGTGTGACAATTTGAGTGGCGAGCTCAAGGTAATCCAATCTAACACTGACACTTCATTACAGCCTGCGGGGCCCTGGCTGGTACATAAACCTCTCTTTCTCTGAGCCAAAATCCGCTAACCCCATCACAGGGCTGGAACTGGAAAGCAAGATGGCCGCCCCGGTGGCATTTATCCCTCATTTTCTAGCATTTAATCCCAGGGCGCCTCCAGGACCTCGAGACAGAGCCGGGTCCAGTTAAGCATGTTGACATATCTGGCCAAGAGATGGGGCATAAATCTGGCATGGGATTGTGGAAAGTCAAGGGAAGGAGGGAGATACAGAACGAATGGATGGGGGGAGGAAGTGAAGGAAGGCAGGTTAGAAATTGAGGCAAGATTGTGAGGACAGGCCAGAGAGCAGGGAAAAACTGCAGCCTTACGTGGCTTTCTCCCTGAATTTGATGCTTAAAGCGACCTAGGCAAAAAAGGAGGGAAGGAGTGGAGTGACAAATCCCTCTAGTTAGGTCTGTAGTTAAGCACAGCGACATATCAGCCAGATAGGGTTGAGCCTGTCTGGGGGCAGCAAGACAGGATGGAAGGAGAGAGATGACAGGATGAAGACAAAGATGGTGGGGGGGTTGGGGGGGAACACTGGTGGGCAGGAGCAATCTCCCTGTCATAGCCCCTGGTTTATTTACAGCACTGGCTGGGAAAGCAATTGACATTTATTTCGTAACTCATAAAAAGAGATTGAGAGAAGCGGGACAGGGTTATGGATCTTCAGTGCCCCCCTCTGCTTCCCACTAGCTTCTAACCCCCTTTCAGCAGTCAACAGCAAAAAATCCCATGTATTAGTCCTTCAAACACACACACCCACTTTCCTAAGGAACCCCCCTCCCCCTTTTGCCTGTCAATTTTCTCCCTTCAAAGCTTCACCCACACCCAATAGAGCACCAACTAGCCTGCACACACACGTCATCTCCAGTCCTACCAGACACTTACGTGGGCATGGTCCTTGGCTTTGGAGGAGGGTGTGCTCCCAGAGGAGGCCACAGAGGCGGGGCTGTTGGGCGTGTCCTTTTTCAGGGTCCGCGATTTGTCAAGGCCATTCTCTGGGGGGGAGTGGGCAGGGCTGGCTCTAGGTGTGGCAGGGTCCTAAAGAGGGAGGAGTGAGTGAGTGTGAGTGAGTGAGTGAGTGAGTGAGTGAGTGAGTGAGTGAGTGAGTGAGTGAGTGAGTGAGTGAGTGAGAGAGAGAGAGAGAGAGAGAGAGAGAGAGAGAGAGAGAGAGAGAGAGAGAGAGCACATGCAACATATAGGTCAAACAAGCCAGGGCCATGTGCCAATGTATTTATTTTGTATAACATGTTTGAATTCTACCACTGTCATTTGCTTCAGCGTTCCTTTTAAAAGGTGGTGTTTATTTGGTGGTGTTTACTCAGACAAAAGTGTTTGTTCAAAATGCTAAACAAATCACTTGCAAAACAAAAGGTTTACACATGGTTCACACACACCCAGTGTCTCAGTGGTTGAGACATAACAGGTGTGGCGGGTGTAAATCGGTTCTGTCAGTTCTCATTGCACAACAAAAGCAGCGTTCATTCACTGCACAATGTTCAGATTGTGGCTCCACAGCTTTAACGACAAATCTCACACATGCACTTTCACACAGAGAAATGCACACATCCTCATAGACTAGACAAACTCACTCACACACAGTTGCTCTCACCTCATTGGATACATCCACGACCAGGTCGTCACTCTTGTCCCCGTCACTGTCCTATAGAAACAGACAGTTGATTTAGTCTGTGTGTGCGCGCCCCCAACTGTTTAACTGTGTGTGTACAATGCGAGTGTGTGTAGTACAGGTCTGTGTGAACACTTAGGTAAGTGCACGGTGTGTTTGTGTGTGTGTGTGTCTACCACTCACGTATCGGCTCATGCTGTCCTTCTCCTCCACCTTGCGTTTCTTGGAGTCCATGCTGTAGTCGGAGGAGCCCCGGTGCTTCTCGCTGGCCGCCCGCAGGCTGTCTGACGGCGACACCGAGTTATTCTGCAACAACACACACAGAACGGTTGGTGAGGCCAACAGTTTGACTGAACCCTTTCACACAATTGTGGACGATCCCACTATTATGATTTGGGTTATCTGCATAATGATCGCAGTATTATTTTAAAGTAACATCATTTGATGGAGTACTCCAGATTGCGTGGGTAAGCCTATAAAATGGCTGTGTAGATTTCTCAGGCAGCCTTGCACCTATCCCGTCATTTCAGATCTTGATTTGTCTCAAGAAAAAAAAACGACCCAGTAAAGTGAATCCAACATGGGGCTTAGTGCAGTGAGCGCCATGCCCTTTTTTCGGAGATGGAAGAGCCAGCTTAGAGCAGACATGCCCTGCAAATCTTGAGGCGGGTGAAATAGTCACAATATTGACTAAGGATCAAACTGGCCCAGGGAGGGGAGAGAGGGTGTGTTGGACAGGGCAGGGATTCTAGGAAGACCTCTCAGTCGCCAAGGCAATGGAGCGATGAAACAGCCGGGGCAGCTGAGCAAATTGTGAGAGACAATCTGAACACACACACACACACACACAAGTTCAAACACATACACAGATCTGGACTGTCCAAACCAACCTTGGAGGACAATAAAAACACGCTTCAAAAATCACCATGATGTCTGATACACTCTGCGTGAAAGTAAAAAGCTAAGGCGGCCCAAATCTATTTTCAAGCCACACACTTAAATGGTTGGAGCAGACACAAACAATCTCACAAAAACAATGGCAAACAGAAATATACAGATGGTAACCTAGCGAGTGTATGTCCTGATTTATTTTCCTTCCTCATATAACACACACACACACAAGAAAAGAACACAAGCTAACAAGCTAACCCTTTCTCAAAGGCTGTTGTGGTTGAACGGACGACTGCCAAGGAGTTTGTGAGTGTGTGTTCTGACCCCACACAGGTTGGCACACTGCCAGGACAACCCTGTGGTTCTACATAAACAAAGGGCCTGAGAGTGACTGAACGACAAAAAAAAAGAATGAGTGACAAGAGAGAGTAAATGAAAATCTGAGAGAGGGGGCACAGAGGGAGAGGGGGCAAGTAGCAAAACAACCGGATGAAAAAGAAAGAGATGGGTGATACAAAAGGTGCCTACAGAGGGGGAAGGGGTGAAAGAGAAACAGCAAGAGAGAAGAAACAGAGAAAGAGAGGAAAGGAACCTGGCATCTAATGAGAGCCCAGCAGAGTTCCCCACTTCTGGGTATGCCTGGACGGGTTGGCAGATTGGCATCTCTTCAGAGCCAGGCAGTGGAGCTTTAGGCTGGGCAGAGCCAGCCTGATAGTCCCTGAGGCCAGAGCTGGTGTGTTTGTGTGCGCGTGTGCGCATGCGTGCCAAGACCAATGCTTTCAACCTGTTTGACAGCCCTGTGCTTTCATTGGCAGGAGAAAGAGAGAGGGAGTGGCCCGTCTCAACCCTTTGCCTCTTGAAAGAAACCACTTGGCTGAGAGCGAGGGAGAGTATTAGGAAGTGCAAATAAACGGGAAGGAAGAAAAACGAGACAGAAGGATGAACTTAAGATCTGGAATAGGGAAGCGGAGGATGTGGTTGGGTCAGGTTGAGCGAGCATATTCTCCTCAGTGTGTCCTCCTCTTGTGGAATGCTAGTCTTCCTAACTCTTGAAGCCAAACCGGACCTCCCCTTTTTCTTTCTTTCCCTCCCTCAATCGGGCTCTAAATATATACATTAATGTTGCCTTTGTCTACAAAAAAACGCCCAGCCTGTCTAATCCTGTGACCTTTTATGGCGTGCTTACCAGCGACTCAATAACCTGCGCTCGCCTCAGACGGCCCCTATCAGGTGACCCGAGACAAGCAGGGGTGGAGTGAAGGTTGGCTGGGCCTAGTTAGTGCTAGTGCTGCTAACCGCTAGGTTACTTTGGGGGTGTGGGGCGGAGGGTTCAGTTCCCTTCAGACATGACTGCACCCATTCAGGCTGGCCAGTCAATGGGAACTCAATCGGACAGAGCCGTGCCCCTCGCTACCCCCACCCCCTTCTCCCAACACCACCACACACCCCTCGCCTACGGGCTATCAGAGAGATTTAAGCCAGTCTAATAAACAGGAGCTTTAACAATGCAGGGAGCAGGGGCGATTTTCTCTCTGCGTCCATAAATATGTAGTGGAAAGGGGGCAGAGAGAGGGGATAGAGATGAAAAAAGAGATATAAAAGAGGCGTAGAGAACATGGGCTGAATGCACAAGGAAACAAAAAATTGTTATTTACTTAAAAGGTAAAGATGGAAAAACTAAATGCATGTTATAAGATAAGGAGTGATTGAAATAGTAGAAGAAAAGACAGGGCTACAGTAAATCCTTTAAGATGGAAGGAAAGAATAAGTATTTTTTAATTGTGATGAAATGAGAGATACTAATCCACACCCTGTGGTTCAAGTCATTATCCACCAGGATTAGACGCCACCAGCTTAAATCAAGACTTCATTTTCCATTCATCGGTTGATTTCAAGGAGGCTTAACGCTGAAGAAAAAAAAATACTGTGCTTTTGACTCACCGAGTGCAAATCGCTAACAAGGGATCTGAGCTCAAAGTCTATGCAAAATGTGCCTAATCATCAAACAGATCCAAAACCAATGTCAAGTTATGTGTTGCTGGGAAAAGAAGGGAGGTTGACAGATGTCAGGTGGCAACTTACCGTGCTTGACTCCCGCTCTGTCACCAGAGGAATATCCAGGAGGGAGGGAACGGATGATGGGCCATGGGAGAGAAAAGACAAAACAGATGATTAGGAAGCTTGTTAAATATCTCATTTAAAAGCAGAAATTCACTCTGATGTATTCGATTTTTCATAAGTTCACTCTGCATATTATGGAACATAAAGAGACATATCATATAAGCCACTATACATTATGTCCACTGTAAAGACACAGTGGTGGCAGTTGTGAACAAGAATATCCCTTTATGCAGAATCAACATGACATTACCATTATGTGGCATAACCAAAATGGCCACCACACAATATGCCATTCTCACCTCTGTGCTCCAGGTCGTGGTGGTTCTTCTCATCTTTCACAGGGAGGTGGGCCTGGCTGCCCAGGGCGCCTAGTGCCAACAGGCCTGCGCCCGCTCCTGGTACTGGGGGAATGCCCGGGGGCTGGAGACCCGATGGGTGGGGTGGCAGCTGAATGGGAGGGCCGTGGGCAGCGTGAGAGAGGTGCTGTGCCTGGAGCTGCTGCTGCTGTTTGGAGAAAACAACAGTGGGTTGGCTGGGAAAAGGATCCAGGACCGGCTAATATTGGGCTTCAGAACTTTCGGGGAGTTATTATTTAGCTCAGTGCAACATTGTGAATAACTGTTATTCATCTGTACTGATATCAGAAGCATTCTACACATGTATTCAAGATGTAATGTCTAATGAGGAATGTATGTCAACTGTCACACTTGCACCCCTTTGACTACAGCAATACAAACTTCCTAAAACTAAAACATGTATGTTCAAAAGGCACAAACGACACCAACTCAGAAGCAGTATCATGACTTTCATGCAGAATTCTCTTTTTTAACTACTACACATTAATAATTAGTAAAGCAACCACAACAAAACTCACTTTGGTTAAAGGCCTCTTGTAAAATGCTCCCCACATTTATATGCTATTCTAAAGGCGCATGAAAATCATTCAACACCCTGACAATGCAACGCAGCACCCAGCCCCCACATACCCACACAAACACACACACTCAGCCCTCCCAGGAGCCTGTCAGTGTCTGAGAGACTATGGAGGGAGTCAAATGGCCTCCAGCCAAAAGGGAAGCAAGTGCTTTAAAACAAGGTTAAATAACACTTAGCACATCCATCAACTGCCACCCTACTCCACAATCCCCCCAAAATCCATCTCCTCTGTGCTAGCATTGCCTTTGTCCATTTTGTCCAATCAGGAAAGCAGACATGTAAGGTGCATAGGGCTTAGGCCTTAAAGAACCAGAGTTAATTTAACTTTGCCATTAAGGACAAGCCTATTACCTAGTATTGCTCATTAGCTTGAGCCAGGGAAATAAAATCATATAACAAACACAACCAACATGGACAAGGGGTCGTTAATCAATATTATACTGGTCTTCTGTGAAGTAAAGGCCCATTTGTGTGATGGAAGGGAAAAAATAATTACCCAAATGTGACTGCAGTGAAGTGAAAGCAATAAGGAAGAATAGGGAGAGTACAGAAATGAGAGAGATGGGGGGGGGGGGGGGTATAGATAGAGCATGGATGTCCCTGTTGAGCATGCCTAATGAGGAAGCATGCAGAGAACATCAAGAAGCCTCATTAACAAGCCGAGGGGAGAGGGGGGGGGCTAACGAAAAAAGAACAAAATAAATGACTTCTAATGCAATATTCCTGGATTTTCTCTTTGCCATTTATCTTTTTATATTTGTGTAAATGTCTACCAAAGCTTGTGGCCCCTTGCTGTGGGAGCCACAGAAAACAGGCCATTAAAGCGAACTAAGCTCCCACACATCATTACTGTCAGGTGGAACTAACATCCTAGTACACTACACTAGCAAAGCTCACTGGCAGACAACCAAACAAACATGGCAACAACTGACTGGGATGCAACCTAATTCTTTTAACCTTTCTTCCTCTCTTTTTCTTGATTGGCTTTGACTGAACGTTCAGACCTCATCAAAGTCCAGCCTCTTAACCCCCAAAAATGGGGTTGCCCGTTTTGAGTGTCATTCATTGCATGCTTTCACTCCAACTGTACTATATCATCTCTTGTTGCAAAGCCCTTGGCATGCTTTAGTAGGCAGCAGTTATAACACATGTCAACACATCCACACATCTTTACATTCCCACCCTCTCCCAAACACTGACCATCAAGGCTGGGTAGACAGCATGTTGCTGCTGATGAGTTAAAGAGAGGAAGGTAAGAAAAAGCCCAACGTAGCTCAACAGGTACTACCACAGGTACTGATATAGCTAGGCTATTAGTGAAAGTCATGCTAGCTAGGCTAAACACATAATTATGATAGGATAACCACTTTGCTGCTAATGCTAAGCTAAAACATGTAGGCTACTACTAATGCTAAACAATAAGTACTGTACCCAAATGGCAGCAGATGACAGAGTGAAATGTACTCACTCAGTCAACACTTATTGGATAGAAATGAGACCTACAAAAACGAAAGAGGACCTGTAATGGCTGTAAATAACGTTAACGCGGCAAACAAATCAATACTGTTACTTTGTCTTCTGTAAGGCCCCTACGCAGTAGGGAGGCAAATGGCAGTCAGTGAATAGTATTATAAATTTAAAACAGAAATTCAAAATGGACATCGAGCACATGTCTGAGGAAGACCAATAACAGACACTAATGTTTAACAAGAACACGAGTTTACTGTGTTAGATAAGTAACGTTCCAGCAGTCTGTTAACCATTATCTAAGCAGGAACCATGTGCTGAAACCTAGTCACTGTGACTCATAGGCTGGACATAGTGAGTGAGTAACTTTACGCCATATTCCAGAGCATCCCATTGCATCCTATGACGGCCTTACAGGGTTTGTACATTCAAGATACCATTTTGGGTGTGTTCTAAATAAATTAAGTCAAAATCCATAACGCGTTTATCACATCGCACAATAAAGAGATTGATTTAGTGCATAGTCTCAATGGGATTGGGCTCTGGTTTTTATCACCATATATAAACTTGCTTTTGGAGATTTATCATACTTAGCCATTGTGGAAAGCCCCCAGTGTAAATACAGTCCAGTATACTGACTGGCAGTGCCATTAACATCGCTGGTCTCAGTTAGTATTTAGTATTTATTGGTCAATGATAACCTCTGTCTGAAGGACAGATTAGCAGGTTGTAGATATCCCTAGATAAGACTGATTAGGTCTCCAGGAACACCTGGAAACAGCTGAGGGGGCTTTGGGACTTGGGACAGAGGTCAAGGTGTGTGTGTCTGTGTGTGAGAGAGAGTGAGTGAGTCAGTGTTTTTGCTGTAGTAATACTGTGCTTACTGCCTGCCATCAGGCACAGTCAGTACTTTTCTTGGTGTTCTTGTTTGGGTGTTTTATGTGTCCCTTTTATTTTAGGGGTGTGTGTGTGTCAAATTCCCCACACTCATCCATCTCTTCTGTTATAACTACAGCAGAAGGATGCCAAATACTGACTGTCTCAGATTATCATTGGATAATAACCCCCCCTGGCCTTGGCCTTCCTCCACCGATCCCCCTGGCAGCCATCTCTCCATCCCTCTCTCCCTGTCTGCCCTCACCCTCTCTCCCTTACAGAGGAGATGCATAGGGATTGATCTCCTGCCCTTGCTCCCGCCAACAAATAAAACCTTGTTTTCATAGTGTGTGTGTGTGTGTACACAGCCTGCCTGCCAGACGCTCATCAACATCTTGACAAAACACACCTCTCTAGGTGTGTAGTGTTTGTGTGTGTGTCCACGCCATGAGCAAGCTCACTGGCCCATCCCTTTCTTAATGTGTGACCAGTACACACACATAATGAGTATAGACAAGGCCACATATCTTATGCTTTTCTCATATTTGTCATGATATGTGGATCAGCGGCAGTAGTTTTAGTCTACGTGCTGTAGCACCTTATACAATTAAAGTTAGGTGTAATCGGAGCGAAAAAGCCAATGTTCTGATAATGGCCTGATGGACTTGGGATTTAGCCTGGTCCTAACCAGACCCTCGTACATTTCATTTGTACAGAGGGTCTGGGATGTCTCGATTGACAAACGTTAACTTCCTTGAAGGCGGGTCCTCTGTTGAAGTTTAAAACTATTGGATCCGCCCAGAGCCACACTGATTTGCCATAACCAATCGCAAGCGTTCGCCTTAGCCAACTCCTTCACCACTACTGTAACGGAGCTAGCTGCCGTAGCTGGAAAATCAAACTTTTCCCGAACCCTGTGGGGAGGAGGGCCACAACATAATGGCCATCACCATCACCAAAACTCAGCAAGGAATGTTCTTGCTCCGGCTTTAACCTATATTCGGCAGCATTGCCACAACGGCAGAATAGTTTCGCTCGCATCTTTCTCCGCCGCCATTACTGAACTACTCAAACAAGTGCACGACATTAACGTCATCGTTCTCAGCCACTCCCTCTGTTCGCTGATTGGACCTACAAAAAATTTGTTTCTGGAAACTGACTTCAGAACCGACATCCCAGACCTAGTACAGAAGCAAAATCCAAATTCAGCGGAAGTACGTAGGAGGGCAGAGCCAGGCTACTTGGGATTAACCCTTCTGTCTACAACCACTTTGTTCATAACATCCATTTCAGGCCCTCTTAAAGACTGGATGTTTACCACTTTCAATGTCACATCAATAATGATGATCAAAATATTCAGCAACACTTTACATTAGGACACATTATGTACCATGTGACTACATAGCAATTTCTACATACCTACAATGTTTACTATGTAATAAAATGGAAATATGTATTACCGGTCAAGATGGTTATAAAAGTGTAAGCAGGCACAGTATGGGGTAGGAGTAAGGGTGTCAAGTGGAAAAGCCCTCCCTGAAAAGGCCAATCTCTGTCCCACCAAGTTTTACTTGTGTCATAACTTACTGCTAAATCGTAAACAAGTGTACCTACACAGCACTTCCTATAACTAGAACGTTGCTCTTATAGGTATTCCTAATCACATGGTAGTTATTGTAATCTTAATGTCAAATGTAAAAAAAAAAAAAAAAACATTTTAAAGTAGATAAATCCTATCAATAATGCATCACATACTCAAATCACAAACTCAAATCATAAAGACCATCACTGGCAAGGGCAAATCTGCACACGGGATGGGGTAAGCGACACAAGAACAGATGAGTTTTTAGAAAACATAACTTTGATATGAGTGTATGCTATAGTTTAAAGAAGGAACAATGGAACCTCAAACATAATTATGCCTATTTACCGTTTCCCGCGGCATGGTGTATAGATATGATACGTAGGACTACAGACTAGCACTATTAAGTGCCTACCCCCAGCTTTAGAGCTTGCAGGTCTACATTCTATGAGGGGTAGTCTGACAACCTCCCACTGTGCGTGCAGGTTTGCCCCTGGCCTGAGGTCAGATGGAGGTAGAAGAGGGGTATACACACGGTGAGGGGCAGATTTGGAAGTCCACGTACCCCGATGATGGCATTCAACTCGGTCATAGTCACCTGCTTGGCACGCTCAACAGCCTGGGCCACCTGCTGTTGGTGCTGAGGGAACACAAACAAACACAATGAATGTAGCAGAGAGTAGAGGCGGGTGTGTACACTTGTTTACAATACTCTGCACTGTAGAAGATTGTGTATTTGAGTTTAATTTTACAGTTGATATTCTTGGATATAGTAATGATATCAGTTTAGCTGTGCTGGCCAGACAGAACTCTGACCAGCAGTCTTACAAAGTTGTTCCAAACACTCACCTCTTGTGACAAGAAAGGCATGATCTGGGCGAGTATCGCATTAAGCCGCTTTGCAATCTCAGTCTGATAGGGAAAAAAAGAGAGACCGATAATCCTTTTAGATTTCCAGATGCAGATTTGTCTCTCAAGGTGTCCTTGTAAAATCGCTGTTACCAGACAGTGTATTCATCTCACCGCCAACGTAAACACAACAGGGTGTCATTCACTCAACAACATGCACATCCAACTCACACTTAAACACCTGAATGTTTCAAATGGTAATGACCCCCCCTCCAGTCTGTATGGAGGCCCATCCATTTCCAAGCTAAATGGGCACCACCTAAAGACAAACCAAATTTGGTCCCTCCTCCCCATCCCTGATATCCATTAGGCTCCCCCCCTGATTTCATTAGGAGACTGAAATATGCTAATAGCAGCTGGGCAGAAGAAGCCAAATGAGGGTAATTCTTCACAATTAGCACCAAGATAGAGAGGGAGACAGAGACAGGATGGCTGGCTGACTACTAGTATCCATCATGAACATCATTTGTATCGAGTGGATGGAGCGATTTTAGCAGAAGACTAAGATGATCCATCCCAGGCAGGATACCTAGACAGACCATCCCAGGACAAGAGGGACAATGAGAGAGAAGAGGACAACAACAAAAAAAGAATAACAAATACATGAATAAATAAGGATGTGAGGAGAAGAGAGCTCCCTCTCGTGATCTGACACTAAGGTCATCTGATTTGACTGTCCTGGGGGTGAGAAGTACTTAATGTATGTGAGTGTGTATGGTGGGTGCAAATATGGCCCTACAGGTGTACATTGGGGGAGGGGAGGTTTAACCTGTTGGCACTTTTTTTTTCTTTGGTTTGGCAATAACCTTGTTTGAGAGTGAGTGTTCTGAGTAATGGTGGTGTGGCTAGTAGCCTTTTGCATTCCTCTGGTTTTAGTCAAGTTTCAAAAGACAAGGGAGAACATTTGAATGGAAAGGGAAAAAATAGACAAGACCTCTGATCTTGCTTGTGTCATAATATGAATACACAAACCTTTCCAAACAAAATTAACAAAAAATACATCTGCAAATCGTGAAAATCCGCAAAAATCATCAAAAACATTTATTATGTTATTGGGATAATATATGAAACTTATTGGATCATAGAACCAAGAAGCCAAATCTGTCTCCTCCATCACCTCTTCCCTCCTTTCCTAACCTATCCACCCTGTGATTCTTTTCCATCCACATAACCCCTACCCTATTTCCTTGTGGTCACTCCCCCCTCTCCCCCCCCCATGCCTCATTCCAGAGCCCCTTTCCCCGTGTTGCCTGGGCAACAGTGGCAGGCCCTATCTGGGGCTGATCATTATGTAAATTGGGTCTGGGATTGACCATAACTGCCTGTAAAATCATATTAGGCGCACAGAGGCAGGTCATTAAATTGAATTTTGGGCCTGTCGATCAGATCGGCCCAGGAAATTTATGGGGGATTAAAAGGGGGGTACATGGGAGCGAGGCTGCTTGGCTCCATGTCTAGACATGGTGGGAGGGTGGGTTTGAGGCGGCGCACACACACACATCCCCCACTTGTTATTTGTTTAGGAAGTTTTGAACAGTTGGCTTTGAATTCCCTGTTAATCCATTGACCACTCCAATCTTCACATTCAAAATCAGTCAGTCAGTTATTTTGCCATGACACTAAATGCTACTCCCGCTCCTATCAACAGGTCTTGGAGAGGGTTTAAAGCCATGCATGAAATCCAGGTGGGTTTCTCAGTGTGTTTGGGGCCAGGAGACCTGCCCCCGGCAGGAGTAGCATATACACACCACTCGCTCTTCACGGCTGGTCGGCTTTGTCTGTGAAAGGCGAGCTGGAACGCCAGGTGCTCGGACAGCCGAGACTTTGACCCTTTCCCAGAGGTTGCATTCGGTGGTCCCCAGGGCTTCCCTGAAAACTTTGGCTTGCTAGTGGGACTGAATGAATGACTTCACAGGAAAAGAGCATCAACTTTTTGCCCCAAAAGTGTATGTATCAAGCTCTACTGTAATCTTGCAACGTCACGACAAGTGACAAAGACTTATTTTGGAAACAGTCAAACCTTTCACACGTTAAAAAGTGGAATAGGAACCAAAAGTGTGAAAGAGCACCTGAACGGCTCTCAGTTTACAATGTAAGCGTCCCTAGTAGGAGACCTGATGACAACGCGGTGGCAGAAAGGGCGCCTTTAGCCTCTGCTAGCCACCGCGGCTAAAAATAGGGTTGTTGTCGCTTAAAGCCAATGAAAACAGAGCCCTTGAGCTGTCTGAGGCTTTTCACCGGGCCTCCATAATTACAGAGTACTCAGAGCTGCTGAGCGCTCGCTTGGAGAGGCCCTCTATGCCACAGCCCCGTCAGTGGCAAGTGTTGAAAGCCATTTGGCTGTTTGTCGCTGTGGGCATTAGCATACTGGGAAGTGGAGGTAAGGAGGGAGGTGGGACTGATGAGGATTCAATTGGCGGGAAAACAAGGCATTGATGGCGTGGGGGTCAGAGGTTTTGGCGGTCCTGGGCTTTGGCTGCTCTGATGCCCACCCTCTACCCCTTTCCCATCGTTGCCCAGAGACCTGGTGTTAATACTGGGGGAGCAGAAGCTCACACCTCCTGAGTGAGGGGGGCAGAGGAAACATCTGTTTAGCATGAAAAAGCATACACACTCTGTATTTGCAGGAAGTGCTCAGATATTTTGACACAAAGAGGAGTCAAAAACCTGCTCTTGTTTATTGAAGCCAAATCTTGCCAGTAACCATCAACTCAGATCTGCTACCTGGCATCTCTGCTGACAACCTAATTGTGCAGATCCAGGAATAAAGTAGCCTATTTATTCATACGAATTCACCTAGTCTATGGATCTGTGCAGGGTAAAGACCAGAACCTTCTAATGGTCTGGGTCACACTACCAGGCCCTGACAGGCAGCACACATATGTGCATGCACACACACACCTCCCTTCTCTAGCAAGTAAAGAACCCCTTGTCATTAAAAAATCCCTCTCCAATTCCATTAAGGCAGGATAGGACCCAGAAAATATTTTTCTTTCATTATTCTGAAACCAGACAGTCTTTTCTTCCATAGCTCTGCATCAGGCACCAAAGAGCACTAAATGCTTGAGAGAACACACATTTTCAACAATGCTATAATTGTATTGTACTCTTCAATCTGATAATTCTTGGCTATTAATGAAGTTTCACAACCACTGGTAACCACTCTACACCCCTTGTAGCTAGACTGGGGAATGTGTGTTCACCCAGTAAGTTTGTTTTGGCTTACTGACAAGTCAACCATCATCACCTTGGCAAACAATTCCTGGAATCCTGTATAAATTATTCATTTGAACAAGCCTCCCCCATCTCTCTCTTACACACATACCCTCACACACCTCTCTCCTTCCATCTATATCTGCTCACCCACCCCCCACTCCCCCACCACCAGGACGGACACAGACAGGACTTCCCTTAATAAGCACTCTGAGCTTCGGAAAACCTAGTTTATTGACTGGCAGAGGAAGGAAATGAGCAAACATACACAAAAAAAATGGCTGTCTTATGATGAGAAAGGCCCAGGTTCTCAATGAACTGGACCCAAACTGGCTGAGACACAACTGGATTAATGAAGAGCAAAAAAAATTAAAGAAAACGCACATAACTGGAGAGAGAGAAAAAAAAAACAGCTGTACACTTGCACACACAGGGCACGTTACAGGAGAAGCCTAATGAGCTGCGCTAATTAAAATCATTTATTGACAGCGAGCGAGGGTGATTACCTCCGCCTGATGCTCCAGCATAATACAAGACGCTGTCAAAACAAATCACCCCCCTGGCTTCCATAGAGCCCTGTGCTCTGCTACCAGCCGCACGGAGGGTGCTAAGGTGGAGCTGGGAGTGTGTAAAAGACAATGCATGGGGAAGGGGGGGTAAGCTATCTGATCAGTGGTGGCAAGGGATATGCAGCATTGTACATATCCACACACATCTGTCAAAGTGTGTTTGTTAGCGCACTATTAACACCTGCACTACATAGCTTCTACACAGCTCCACTCAAATCTCAAAGGAAATGAGCATGGAGGTTTGGATAGGGAGGGGGGGGGGGGGGGTGTTGATGGATAGCCATGTTTTCTCCTTTACAAACTAAATCCCTCTAGCTGGGAAATAATATGCCTGCCTGCATCCAATAATCCGACCCCCTTCCCTCCTCTTTATCCCTTCCTCCTAGCCTCCCTTCCCCCCTTTCCTCCTCAGCAGCCCGAGATAATAGGGAGAGTCGAGGGCTTGTCTGTTTACCCCTCGCTGATGTCATCACAAACACTAGGCTGGAGGGATGAAGGGGAAGGAGTGGGATCATGCATTATTCAGATGGCTCACTCCACTCCGTGGGGCTTATTGATAAACAAAAGGCAAAGCTTGGGACCCAGCCAGTCGATTAACCTGTTCTCCTTCCCTTCTCCTTCCTTCCCTCCCACCCCCCACACCGTACTCTGTACACCCGATAAAAGGTGAAAGAATCCCTTACTGTGGGAAGTGGAGATGCTAGTTTGGATGTACACACATTCGCAAAATCACACTCAGCACCGCACACAGTCCTCATCTAGTAAATCGGGCAGTCGCTATTCCAATTCTCTATCTACCAACAGATGCCATTAACCTTGCAGGACCCCCCTGAGAGTGAGAATCATAAGGCCAGCCAGTCCTCACCAACACACACTACCCCCCCCATCGTTCATGCACACCCATGAATCACCATCACACCACTAACGACATGCAGGCTTTCATTCTCATCACGTAGTCAGAGAGGGGGTAAAGGGGGGTTGAGGGGAAGTGGGAAAGAAAGATGTAGAAATGAGGAAGCATGAAAGAGGGGGTGAGATGGCCTCTCTCTGTGCCTCTCGCCAAGTCAGAACATGATTAGCCAGAAGAAATTGCTGTGACCGTATCCCTGTATACAGATGTGTTATCAAAATGGCTTCTTTGGTAGAACAGGTGGGATGATGTGAACTCTTGACAGGCCCTCTCATTAGCCTATCAATACTAACCTATCAATACTGATTAACACATCCTGCAAGGCCTGGTGGTTGTGCAAAAGTGTTAGCCTAGTAAACTAGCGGCATCTTATTTCAGGAATGTATACACGCACGGCTCAGACAGGTCAGGTGTTTGTGCGCGCGCACACATTCCCTCAGACTCCCTGCCAAAGACTTCACTTTAATCTTATCAAAGCAGCCCCATCAAGCTGCCTGCTCTGCACACTATTTAGCCTGTCAGCGTTTTCATAGACAGGAGGGAGTCGCATGTGTGTGTGTGTGTGTGTGTGTGTGTGTGTGTGTGTGTGTGTAAGGCATTTAGGGATGTGGTTATAGACTAAGGTCAGACGTGTGTTTGAAAGAAAGCCTTCTCTTGAACAAACACAAAAGGTCCTTCCTACTGCTATCCAGTCCTAACCTAAAGACAGACACATGTACGCACGTGAATGCACACACAAACACAGACACACAGGTCAAACACACGTCATTCACAAAGGAGCCCCAAGGCCATTGATGACAACCCCAGTCCCAAAACCTTGCTTTGAAAAAGAACATTTAGAAATATTTGCTTTTAAGTACATACCTGTTTATGCATCTCAATGTTAAGCCCATAGGACATCTCGTAGTACTATTAAAAAAAGAACAAATATGACATGTTAATTCAGCATATGAACAGTGAGAGGAATATGCCAATTTGATGTAAAAAAAACTTTGGTTTTTCATCCTCCCTAGTTCTTTCATGACTTGCTATATGTCAGAGATGTCAAGTTCACAGGGGCAGGCTGTCTCAGCTGGAATGTTACTGATGGACACAATCTTCTACTCTGCTCTTTAGTTCTCCTTCATTCATCACCTCTCATCCAGTTTTTCCTCCCTCTTTCAGTTGAAAATGTCGTTAAAATGACTTTGCACAAATAAAATGTGTCTGCATGTATGTGAAGATATGAAACTCTTTAGGTAAGTATGGAAAGTATTGGGCTAGCATAGGCACAGACAGGAAACATGACTTGAGAGTTGGGGGACAGAAAGGTAGGACCTCACATAAGACTTCTATTAAAATGCTAACACTGTCAGTATGACAACAATGTGCAGTGCTTTTCAAAACAAGAGACAATTGCCCCTTGCCCCTCCCCTTTCTTCAACACTGTTAGATTGAGGTGTAAAGTAAACATGTACACTTAAAATACTTTGTACTGGCAAGTCAATTTAGATAAATTATGTTAAATAAATATTTCACACCATGTAGTGTATTTACGAACCTGTCGTGGGACCATGTTAAGTGTGTGTGTGTTCTATACCCGCCCCACTTCACTCTAAATAAAGCAGGGAGGAGCCAGAGAGCACTGCAGCTCAGCCCAGGAGAGGAAAATCAGCCCTAAATAATACGATTCACACACAAAGCCAGCAGCTCAGTCATTAACCCCTAGGGGGTCAGGGGAAGGGTGTGTGTAAGGGGGAAGGGTGGGGGTCGTAAATTTGGCACTGAAGCCATCCTCCCTTCTCAATAATGTGGGCCTCATCACACCGTGCAATTAACTAGCCATTTGCTGGAGTCCTACATCACACACCATTTTCTCCAATCACCTTGTTAGTCAGACTTGTCCTCATCTAATCACTTGCACCAAGTTGACCATCTTGAGTGGAGTTTAACATTGCAACAGCTAACACTGCTAAATCTGCTATTGTGCTTAAGCACAAAGATGAGACTAGTTATGGGGGTCCGATGGCTGAGCGGTTAGGGAGTCAGGCTATTAATCGGACAGTTGCCAGTTCGATTCCCGTCCATGCCAAATTTTGCCGAATCATGTGTCCTTGGGCAAGGCACTTCACCTTACGTTCCTCTGGGAGAATGTCCCTGTACTTACTGTAAGTCGCTCTGGATAAAAGTGTCTGCTAAATGACTAAATGTTATGAAGCGTGAAGGTTGTGTTCTCACCATGACATAGTGACGCTGCATCTCCGTCTTCTCATTGGCCAATTTGTCATATTCCACTTTCAAACTGGGAGAGATTATTTTACATTGTTTTTCATTTCAATAATTACACACTTTCCAAACATGCCAAGATGCTCTTAATAGGTTATCAGAATGTGTGTGTCAATGGAACCTGCATACAGCAGGTGTTATGGACAAAGCAGACATCCATATGTATCACCACACACATTCACACGGTATGGACTAATTGTTTACCCTGGAAAAAAACTAGTGCTAGAGTAGTGCACTTGTCATTACCTGTGGTATTGAGCTTGAAGGAACTGAAACTCGTCTTTGATCCTGTCGCATGACTCTGCCACGGTAAACTTGAATCCAGGCTGCCCCGGTTGATGAGGTGCCTAGGAACAAAGATCCAAATAAGACTATGACAAAACGGCACTACCACCACACCCATAACTAAATCTGTGGCATATCTAGAATAACATCCCTAACAATACGACATCTCGTTTTCTATTGTTGCCGTTTCATGTTAAAAGGATTTTCGCTCTAGTTGAAAGTTGGTTTGTCAGCTACGTTGCCCAAGCTTTCGTTCCCTTGAGCCCTTCCTGGTGGCTGCTTTCATAATTGTTGGGAGAACCCATTATCACTCTGAGCGCGCTGACAGAAGCGGATCATTGCATGCATCCTAAAAAGAACACGTTGGAGGGGGTCACAACATGCGCTTGGAAGAATTCCATGCATGTACCGCAATTATTACAACATCCGCTTGCTTATACGGAAACTACTCTGATAATTGAGAGTAATGTATGACAGGGGAGATCATTTTCTTACAGCATGTCTATACTGCTCGGGTTGTAATATGTTACCACAATTCCGAAGAAGTGAATAGCCTAGGTGTTTTCAGTTTCTATCCAGTCGAAACCTTTTGTCAATTGCTTGCATCATCTCCAGTTCAGTCGACATGGGAACCATAAATAGTAGGTTAAGGTGCAGGAGATCGCGAGCTCCTTGCTGACAAGCTAATTACTCTAAAAGCGGTTCATTAGCATACGACTTACAAACACCATTATAACAAGTGCTTCATCTTACCGGATGCCGGCCCTGTGGATACATGTTGTGTGTATCCTTTTTCAGTGGGAAATGGGGGGGGGGCGGGGGACGGGGGGTGTGGGGGGTTGAGTAATCCGAGTGTAGTAGCGGTTGTCCGCCACCCCTCCCTGTACAACCCAAGCAGTCAGACAAAGCCTAGTCCACGGCGATGGAGAGTGCACGTCGACCCAATCCCTGGATCTCTCTCGGTTTTAGTTGGTTGCTTGCTTCTTATGCTGTACCATCACAAACAAAGAGGAACTGATATTAGCGCTGGGTACTCGCTTGTAATTGCACAGAATAAGGCATAAAACATCTGTAGCACACACTACCATCATAGTTGACTGTCTTTCCAAAAATAAGGCCTACTTGGTAATTTAATCATAACAATAAACTGAGGAAGGAACTTGGACATCCACGTAGAACGTGCCTATTCAATAGTATTGGCTAATCTAACTTCAAAGTTGATACATTTATGATTTTATATTTCACTGCATATGTAACGTTTTTCAATGGCAGGCTATCATGACTGTGAAATAGAATCGCTTTGTTGCGAAAGTCTGTCAGCAGAATCAGCAATAATAAATAAATAAAAAAACACTGCGGCTCTCAGCGTAGCAGCCCACGAGCCACACCACCAGTCTTGTTAGACTGGTGCTCTTCATGTCTTCTGCTTTTACCTTTGTCTCGGTTGATTCCACTCTCTTCACAACGACGACAGTATTTTCTCAAATGCTCATATCGGCTCGTGACCTTCCTCCACGAAAGAAGATATAGGCCTAGTCGAAAAAGCATTCGCTGTTTACATGGAATCCATCTCCCAGACGAGTCCTTAGAAACTCTTATGATCTAGAGGCACCGCTCGCAACCTGCCTAGAGAAAACCTCCCCGATCGGACGTCGGGAACCCGTCGATTACGACGAGTTGTTAGCCGCTTAAAACTTCCAAGAAAGCGTTCCTTCTGTCGAGCAATAGTCGATTAATTTCCCAGTAAGTCCAGAAACAATACTTTCAGTTAGGAGGTTAAACGCACAAAGGTTTGATGTTGTAAAAGGTACCAATTGCTTTCATTCGATTCACCCAGTTCCTCCACCACTTGCTGTACCACACACAGACTGTGTACTGACACGAGGACTCAACTGCCGCGAGAGGGCTCCTCATACGCCAATCGGATTCTCCGAAGGAGCATGGTAACTTCGTCCAATCGGAGAGAGTTTTCCCCACGTGGGGTACAAAATACACTTGTGCTGCGATTGGACAGGGATACATGACCTCATATGTTCGCCATTTTGGATCTGAACTATCGTTCAACAAACAACTTTTAATAAACAATGTACTCACACCGATACTTACATGATATTGTTAAATTAATCATTTAAATATAATCAGAGGTTAGGCTTTACAAAAAATAATCTTTCTGGCCGGACGGCAATACAAATCTGTTTTAGAGGTATAAAATACTTGGAAAATTCCCATCTTTGTGAGCAAATTCCCTTAAATTTGTATTGCTCAATTTTCAGCATAGGTTCAGAGCCTACACATAATGCCCTCAGCAACTACATTATTAATTTTACTCTTAAATGAATGTAGCTCTGTCATTCGATGATGTTAGTCATACAATATGCAATAAAAATCAATAAACACAATAAACACAAATTCCATATAACCAGGCACATTGATCATCAAGAGGATTTAATTCAAAACATTTTTTAAAGAGTCCTCAAGCATCAACAACCTTTCATATCTGCAACTGAAGGTACACTGTCTGCGCCTGAGGAAATCAGCCTATCACGTGTTGCTCACTGTACCGTGCCCCACGTGGGGCTTGTATTTTTTTTCCACCGCTAGATATCCAATAGTAATGCAACTGGGTTACCCTCTCGCTTACAATTGGTCCAGTGTAGTAGAGACTGTCAGTCAGTATCCCACTGTTGTCAATCAATACCACGAGGGGCTCAGCGCTGACAAATGCCTGTGCTTCTCTCCCTCCTGCCTGCGAATAGTGCCTAGAATGGCTGCTTAATTAGCTTCGAATGGCTTTTCCTTCCAGCTCAAACAATCTGTCACTACCATGTGGTAAAAGAGCCTTGCATAAAACAAAAGGAGGAAGAAAAAAAGCTATCAGGGGCTAAATATCAGTTTGATTCCCCCCTCCTCCAAGAATACATTTGTATTACCACAAAACAAAGCATTTACCTCGCTTAAACATTGTCTCATTGCAGCCAACTGTTTGTATAAATTAGCATTTTTCTCTTTTGCGTTTTTAGTCAGATTTTTCCAGACTGTTTAAGATTAAAGTATATTTTGCAGCCTCTTAAAATATATAATCCTGTTTAAAAATTAGATTATGTTCTCCATGGCTTAATAGTATGTACACTTTACAAGCAAGTTAGCATTGAAAACATAAATAATTTACCATCCAAGAGCAGTATATCTTTTAAATGTCCATGAATCAATTTATTGCAGTCATTAATGCAGTGTAAGACTTTTCAAATATACAGCAACATACTTCATTCTGACTTAGTTACAATGTCTTGATTTTAAAAGTATTTTCATTGTTTGATGAATGGAACTAATCCTCAATTTTAAACAATCGAAAATCTGTGCCCATATAATTACACATTCTTGCGATAAACGCTCAAAATAAAAAACGTTGCATTAATTGGACACCTTTACATGTTTACAGAGAGGTCTGCAGGGTCATTTGCTCAAGGGAAGGGCAAAATACCCCTCCTTATTGACCATCTAGTTGTAAACTTTGGACTGGCCCAGATGGGATGGTTGATGGCTCGGACAGAAAACACCCGGTAATGCTATAGTGCTGAGAAACTAGGCCAAAGGGCTACCGGTCGATCAATTGACCCTACTGTGTGCATAGAATATATGAAATTAATGTAATAATCCTACTGAATGAACCACACTTAACCAATAATAGTCACTATGGTTGGGACATAATCTGTTGCTTACACACAAAAACTATGGGTCACTATGGGTTCCTCTTTAAAAAATATTTTATTGAGCTTCCATCCACTCATGAAACAGTGTAAAAATTATAATAATAGAAGAGCTCATGATGGACGGCTAACACTAACACATTCTGCAACAAATAATTTTAAGGTCGTAAGGTTGTGGGTCATTGCTAGAGAAATGAGTCAAGGTTTTCATAGTGCTGGTTTTCGCTGGCAGTCAGTGTGTGGGTCCAGGGTCAGGATATGGTCATCTGGGATCTGTGTGCTGGCAACGTCAATATGATGAGAGCTCGAGACACATCCAAGCAATACACACACACACATCCACACACACACGCACACACACATCCACACACACATCCCTCTCAATAGAAAGTGGGCTGGATTAGCAGGCAACAAAGGACTGGGCTTCACCTCTGGGATAAGGGGAGCCCCCACCCCTGTAGACCTCTACACTGTTTATTTACCCTGGAACCCCAGACACTGTGAAGCTCCTACCCCGAGGCACTACACACACACTGGGGCTATTTGCAGAGGTGGATTTAATTCTTTGCAAAGCAACGATCAGTTCTATTCACCCCCATCCCTGAGTTACCATTGAATTCCCACAACCCTATACCTGGGCCCCCACACAGCAGTCCCAAAATAAATATAACAGATGTCTATTTTCAATGGTTCTAGTGGCCGCTAAAGACGTGAATCCCATTTGTTCTGCTTGCGGAATTACGCTCTCTACTCAAACAAACCCCTGCTACCCCAAACCACAGTCTTGCAGCCAACCAAACTAAATCCAGTCACTACTGGAATCCCTGAATTGGTGCATTCCTGAAACAAGATTTTTTGTAATCTATTTTGAAATACCTTACCTTAAACAATAAAGAGGCACAAGGCTAATACAGAAACCTTTTTAGTGATATATTGTACTGAACAGAGTAAGCATTTTGTGAGAGCTTTGGTGTATCTTCAGTATCCTTTCTCAGTTTAGTTTGCATCACATACTTTTTTCCTCCCCTACACAGGAACAAATGGAAAAGAATGGCGAATAACAATTTTGAATCCACTGACTGTGTTCATCCATGTATCTATCCCTCCATACATCCATCCTTCCATCGCTATTCACTATCCCTCTGTCTGTCCAACTGGCCAGGCAAAAAACGAGGGCCTTATTCCGTTGCGGGTGGTTTGTCATTTGCAGCGTTGTGGAGCACCCGCTGTCTCTGGATTATTGACATGCTTTCCTAGCCAGGCTCAAGCCCTGAAAGGAGACGCATTCCTGGCCACAATGGGCCCACTGTGCGGCGCAGGGGCCGGTGTGTTGTCAGGGGAATGAAAGGGGGGAGGGGGGTGGCATTTGAATTGGGGCCGCTGAGTGTATCACAGTGACTCGTCAGCCTGTAATCAATGCAAACAGGATGAAAGGGTTTTATCACAAGGGACTAATGCAGATATGAACTGTGTCGCTGTACCAAAAAAAGAACCAGGGAGTGAGAGTGGAAAAAAGAATGATGGAGCCTTTTTTGGCAGGTGCTCCAAAGTGTTTATGCCATGTGGTCTTCATTTTGTCATCACTAGTGGTCCCTCAGTCACAGGGAATAACTCGGCCATGTGGTCAATAACAGTTTATTCAGATTTTTATAGATCACTTTAAACAGAGAAAAGACTGCATTTGCAATATTTTGCTACTCCCCCAAAAATGAACAAGAAAGGTGTCAGTTGTTCAGGAATTCCCAATGTGAGAATCCTATCTGGGGCTGACGGATTTGCTCTAATCCGCCAATGAAAGTGAGCCCGTCATCTCCGCAGAAACCTGTGGCGTGTAAACATTTTGAAAACACAGCTGCCTATCAGGCCAATTCGTTAAGGCACTAAAGGTAAACAAGGGGAAGAAAGGAGACAAGAGGATCCTGAAAACCTCCCCTCAGAATGAGCTCTTCCCCTCGTCGTTAGGGGAATCAATAGCAGAGGCGGCTGCCCTGGGTTTAGATGGGGCCAAGTGCTTGACATCACAAACACAAACAATCAGAAGAAGAGGGAGAGTGGGCAGTTGTACGTCTGATGCTATTTCTTACCTAGATAATATACTTTTGAGATAACAACATACTACTCTAGGTGGGGGACATGTCTTGAATTATAAGATGTTTATGATCATGAAAACAGAAAAGTATTCAACTACAGTTTGAAAACATGTAAACTTCACACAAGTCCTTCTATTTTCTTATAGTGGATTAGCCTTGGGCGGACAACAATTGGAAATTAGTAAACTTAATGGTGGCCACCATAGTTTTGTGGATTTTTGTTTGTTTTGAAATATTGCCAGTTATTAATATTAACAATATTCACACAGGTGCCACCACTACCATTAGTAGTAAGTATATGACTGCTTGTAGTGGGACTCTGTTCACAAGCCAGCGGCATGCCTAGTCTCTCTTAGAGGGCCGGTGTTATTTTTGGTGATTACGATCCAAGTGGCCAGGCTTTAAAAGCAGGTCAACAAAGTGGCCCTCTCCTGTCCTCCAGCTGGAGTGTGGAGGGGAGCCAGGGCCAAGCTGGAGCACCTCATCACCTAGCCGTGGAACGATATCCAAGTACTCCTCTCGCTTTCGCCACCAGCGTCACAGTGCGGGGCTGGTGTGAGGCAGGGGTGTGTGTGTTGGATGGGGGACGGGGGCACGGGAGCATCTCCACACCCACTTTAGGATGAGGGCGTACTTGACACCTACACACCTTCTTTGGGATGAGGGCATTTTGCCAGCCATTTGAGCAATAAAAGAAAGAATAATTGAATTAGTATAATACCTATTTGACAATCTATTGGAGAATAAAAAATAACAACTTGTCTAATGGCATTACCACTTAATTTGATGCCTTTGACCCTATAAAAAAAAAAAAAACAGAAAAAGGACAAACCTTCCTCCCAGCTCCTGCCTCTCTCTCATGTACACCTTGCCTCGCCCCACCTCCTTGGTTCACCTGAACCCTTACCGTTTTTCCACTTGCGTTGTAAACACTCAAAGCAGCCCTGCTCAATTTGCCCCACCCCCAGGGACTAATGTTACCTAGCAGACATCCCAATAACACCCCCACTGTTATACCTAACAATCCCTACACCTGTTGAACAAGACTTACTGTTCCACTCTCCATCTCTCCCTCTCTCTCCACACAATCTCTCAGATGTGAAAGACATGATGTGATCCCCCCTTTCAATATGTTTAATAACCCCCCCGGCGTGAACCCCAGCAGGTGTTGCTTCTCCCTCCCAGACGTGTCATTGTGAAGTCAAGCAGTGGTGAGAAGAGCTTAACTCCGGCCTCAGGGATCAATTAGGCCTCAATGCGACGCAAACAGGTTAGCTTAGCCCCATTGACAGCCCCCGGCGACACAGCAGAGAGCACAACAAAAGCAGAGGAGGCCGGAGTTTCATTGACAGTGGCTAAACACAGACTTGGAGTAGTGAGCGGATAACTTGTGAGGAGTGGATGATAAAGTGTGCCTGATGGAATGGGCATGGCAAAACACACACACACACACACACACACACACACACTGGCAGACACACACTGGCACACCAATGGTCTGATTAATGGGTACACTTACAAATACATTAGATGAATGGCCACATGGATAAACAAGCACCTGCATTACAGTATCTTGCGTACATGCAAACCTGGCTGTGGTATTCAAACACGCGGGGTAGGCTTTGAATAACCGATGTCTTACTACATGTAGGTGGTAGAGAATTATAGTGAGTGAGTTTTCTTAGGCAATCTAATTGATTGTAATTTTGCTGGGTATTTCAAAGCAACATGACATATTGCTGGCATTCTGTCTGTCTCTGTCTCTCCGTATCTTTACAGCAGTCACTCTACAGGTCACAAGAGAACTGAGTTCATTATAGCTCCAAGCAAGGTTTCCAAGGGAACAGGCCCCAGTATCAGTCCCCTGAGTCCACGAGCTAGAGAATGAAGATGAGCTGTGTGTGTGTTGTGTGTCTAGTGTGCGTTTTTGTGAGTGAGCGTGTGTGTGTTGCTGTGTTTGTGTGCCTGAATGTTTGTCCCTTTGATGTGTGTCCTTGTGGCTTTGTCTGTGTGTGATGAATCAGAGGGGCACAGACCATGGAGTCAAACAACTGGTCCAGATAGTTCACTTGTCATCAGGTAATGCCTGAATTTACTGTGGGCCCTACAGCTCTAGGAGAATGCTATTTTTATTGTGAAGGAATTATTAATTGAGACGAGTCATTATAAAATAGATTTCATTTTGCTCCATAGACTTAGACCTGATCATGTAGTATACATACAAGCATACTAAACTAGCGGTCTGCCCAAGTCAATAGCAAGTGCAAGAGCAGCAAACTGCCTTCACCTCCTATCCTCCGTCCTGTCACTAACATTTCATTGACTTTTTGTTTCACACTCGCAGATACACACACACACACACACATAACCAGCCACTCATGTTGATACCTTCAAGCTGTCCTCTTAAAAGCTATGCTGTTGTCAGTGGTTTTTCGCTCCCTCCCACCCTTTCCCAACATGTTGACTTCATTGAGTGCTGCAAACCTGCTATCAGGTCTTTTTTCTCCACCTTCCTTACTTCGCGGTTCATTTCTCGCTGGTCTGGAGAGCTGCCCAAAGCCCATCAATCTCTCTCCCCACGTGGCAGAAATATCACAGCCACAACCCTGCCTAAGCCCCTCACTTGCATGGCAGCCCACTTAACATGTTGGACAGGCAACTGTGTGTGTGTGGGCACCTTTGAAGAAAGGAAGACACTTGGACTGTCACTGGCCTGCCATTCCAGAGCCTCATCACTCTGCAGTCTGGTCCATCATGTCATAAAAAGCCTAGATAAAGTTAAGCTCTTAATTAACTCTGGGCTCAGTGTGCGTTTGAGCATGTGTGTGGGTGCATGTGTACGTGTGTGCATGTGTACGTGTGTGCATGTGTGCGTGTGTGCATGTGTGTGGAGGTGCGTGTATGTGTGGGGGTGCATGTGTGTGGGGGTGCAGGTGTGCAGACAATTCATGCACCCATAAAGGTGTTTGCCTGTGCTGCCACCATGCTGATACCCTGCGCCAATGCACCTCTGTCCAACATGTTTGGGCATGTCTCCAAACTGGCATGGGGACAGTTCAACTGGGTGGCCCATGGAAACTGGCCACAGTGACATGGCCACTGTTGACCTGAAATAGTGACACAGGAAGTGATTTGAAGACTGAAAGTGGGTGAGTGATACGGAAGTCAGGTGCCTGATGAATTCAGAACGGGTGAAAGGCACCGGCCACTTCTCTGTACTGTAGCAGCCCAGCATGTGGACAGCTGACAAGCTTGTTTGGGGTTTAGTGGGGTTACATCGCATTATCCCAGAGCGTGGTGAGAAGAAACAGAAACCAGTCAGCTGTTCCACCGAGAAGCACTGGATGACTTTCAGCGGAGAAACACTTTAGGATTTGTTACAATGTTTTAGGACATTTTCTTGACACATTTGTCAACGTTTGTGTATTTGCGAACAGTCAACAAGGCATCTCCTTGGAGTCTGAGCCACGATTTGGTACCAACTGCTTACCCTGAACACCTATTTTGAAAATATTCATTGAATAATGGTTGAAGGAGCTTTCCTTTTCAGTCCCATGCTACCCTCTCCCAGTGAGAGTACTGGTACTTTGACCCCACCAGAGCAGAGGGTCTTACTTGGTCCTGGCAAGCACTCGTATGGGGATCTTTCCTTGTTCATGTTGGAGAAACAGATCTTACTTCTGTACACATTTGTGTGGACATACATGATTCTTTGTTGTGCATAAACAAGAATAAAAAAACACACACCAGTGCAATTTATTGTTCTCAACAGACAGATATACATACCGATAGACAAACAGATAAAGATGCAAAAGCAGATAGTTTATTCAATATGTATGCATGCATACATGTCATTACTGCATTACCATGATCCAGTGATTGCACCATGCTTACAAGGATTTGAAAGGGTTCTGGAGGACTAGCTCTGTAATGTAACAAGGAAGGTCAACTTGATCATATGTGCTGTCTATGTACATCAAAATTTTCGCACTCACTCACGAGATGGACCGATGTAACGCTGACTCCAAGGTTGCCCCATACCTCAAAAATAAATACAAGTTTATATGAATCATGAGTAACACACTGTCTCTCTCATCTCCATTTTCCAGGTCTAATGACCCCCCGGAGCAGTGTGGTCTTTGTAGAACTGTAGTCATGGGTCCTAACAAGCAGGCTAGAGCACAGTCGTGTAGGATAGCCCACTGAGTTAACATATGTTTCTTCTCTACGTTCAGTTCAAGCTAAATAATTATGCGAAAAGGCTTTCAGTTCAATCAGGAGAACCCAGGCTCTGGAGTCTATGGAGAGGTTGTTGCCAGGGGGTCCTCACTGAGATTACAATTAAAGCGTTGCAGGCAGAGTCAAGGACGCCCTCTTCAAGCCTTTCTCTCATTAATAGGGATTTGGGGAGGACCCGGCCTCCTCAGCAGCATGAGGTTCAAGTGGTTGTCAGTGAATGACAGAGCTACTCCACGGGCCACTCCATCGCCCCCGGTTGAGAGGATGAGTTTGTGACAAAACGTGATCAACAGCCCTCTAGGGTCACAACAAAGAGGTTCCACACATATATGAGTGTCCACTTAGAGACAAAAACACACACACACACACACACACACATTTTCTTTCTTTGTTACATGCACACACACATTTGCTCTCTAACATCTCTACCACACAGACACTTGCCCATACACTAGTACACTCTCACTTCAGTCCAGGATTGAAGGGTCTCTCCCGGCTGTGGAGCCAGACCAGCCTCCCACACACACACGCTCTAGTAGAGAGAGCACACTCAGAACACCCCCTCCCTTCTGGCCCACTGTTAATAGGCATCACAGCCATTAGCAGTTAAGACAACTTACTATATCTAAAACATTTCAAAATATAAAATTTGGCATATGCTTAGCCATATCTATATGAGGAATTCTAAAAAAGAATCGAAGAAGTAGAAGAAGAATTGCCACATTGACCTTAGCACACAATGCAGATGGTTATTAAAAAACCAAAGTCATTCTGTATCCTACAGGCTCTTTGGCTGCGTCCAATGAAATAAAAGTTTTTTTTGTTGCTTTAGACTGTGCTAAACTTGAGCTGAGCACAGACTCCAAGCACTATTATTCTGGTGCTCTTGCTTTGAAAGACAGAAGACTAAGGGACCTTGTGACGATGTGAAGAAAAAAGTGGTCAATTCATTCAACAGGAAAAGGTCTCCACTAGTGATGTTTTCAGGCAACAGCCCAGTTGAGGCTTGCTAAGATGATTTCTTTTCAGTGTCTGTCAGACAAGAGAATGAAAGCAAGTGAGAAAGAGTGGGAAATTACAGAGTGTGAAGGGGCAAGAGAGTGAGAGAAAATAGATGTTTAAGACTACTTCCACATTTTCGAACAGGGGCCCACTAAGGTTTACCTTGAGGTCATCTCTTGAAACTTGATAGAATAGTCTCCATTTAGTGATGACATACTAATTGAGCTGCACCCTCAGAGTATCCAGATTGCTGTTCTTTCACCTCAGGGGAGGAAGTTGCCCCACCCATTGCCATTTCTGAATTGAGTGTAATAGTAGAAAAAAATCCATTTTTATGTGAAACATTAATTCTTCCACACTTTTCTTGAGTAATGTTTACACCAATGAACACTGGGTTTTCAAGGAAAATTGTGTTCCTTTATATCCTCAGTAGAACCCTAGAACTACATATACCATACCAAGGCCGTAATCATAATACATATTGGGGGGGGCACATCCCCCCCCAATACTCAAATCTGGTCAAAATGTCCCCCCCAACAACAGGCAACCACCAACACTGCCCAAAATTATCATAAAAATGTAATTTGTCCCCCCCAATGTTGACTCCATGGCTACGGCCTTGTACTATACGGAGGAAGGAGAGATGGAAGAAGGAGAGATGGAAGAAGGAGCACATCTCTTACACACTGTACTTCCACCTATAGTAAAAGTACAAAAACATATCCACCTGTCTCTAGAGATTCTACTATGACTAATTCTGGAATTTTTATTCTGAGATCTACACCAAAAAATCTTCCTTCTCCTGTTTGCAACTTCTTCCTTTACACAGTGAGAAGACAGAGTGAAGACCCTCTGGGCACAAATTCACTTCACACAATGCTTCCGGCTGACATGAATTAATTGTGTCTGACACGAAGAGCTTTGCTAAAAATAATGCCCTACCCTCCGTTACCAGTTATGAATTGCTTTAGAGACGGCATCTTCTGTTAGCAAACGCTAAGATTAACAGGGAAGGGAAGTGAGATGAGGAGAGGACTAAAACCAGAGAAGAACATCCTGAATATATCAGATACAAGACTGTCAGATTTCGATGGCTGAACATGAAAAGCCGCAGGCTGCATTCCCAGAAGTCTTTGCTCTCGCCCACAGACCTCCTTCAGTCTATCGTTCTCAGGTCCAAAGGTAACAACAGGGTGTAAGTCTGCTTTCCCTGCTCGATAAATATTGACATGTGTAGGACCCCACTTGGCCGGGATCATTCCCAGATGTATGTTCTGCCAATTCCTGATTGATGACTCATTGATTGCAGTGTGGCCCCGTTCTATTTAACCTCATTAGGCATCCGGCATTCTGGCTATGATTACCTGGTTTCAGGATTACAAAGTTTCAGTTTGGCAAGGTCTGGGGCTGTAAACATCTCACCATACTCTGAGATCGACAGAGACTGAATATGTATTAATTCATATATTAATACAAAATATATTAATTAATCAACAAAAAATAATACAATTTATATAGAGGGAGTCATGTGTCACATTTCTCTATGGCAATAATTTCTCAATTGAATTAACTTTTAATGTTCTCATTATAATCTACAACTGTACAAATGTGCCAGTGACTCCCTCCCCAGTTATTATAAAAAGCCCCGATGGCAAACTGGAAACAATTTGTTATGTATTTAGTGCCTGGCCAATAAGATTAAATAGTGCAGAGATTCACTTGAGAAAGTTCACAGCAAAAAATTCAAAGTTATTGACATCCCTTTGTTTAACATTAACAGACAGCTGCTGTCGCCTGAATTCTGATTAAATCTCTTGGACGATCTTAAATGACATCAACTTTTAAAAAGCTTGGTACCTGGCCAGAACTAATAAACACACACAGAAATCATTATTGGCCATCTGTGGCCCACATTTTCAGCAGAGTTTGGGAAAGCCAAAAGTATCTGGGAGATTTTCCTTGAGTTGTACAATACGGTGGGAAATGGAAACATTGGGTGAAAAAGTGCAGGCGCAATATGGACGCTTTTTTGCAAGATAATTTTGCTTAGAAGCAGGAGTTGACAAGGTTAACAAGCCAATAGAGTCCACACAGTTTTGGTTCGCGACTCCTGGTCTTCAAAAACAGCATCACGCCTCAGATCTTGGCCCAGAGACAAGGGAGGACTGAAGATAATCTGACGTGCAATTGATTACATTTGCAGCTAAGCTACAGCGCGCCAGAAAAGGAAATGATGTCATGAAAGTTTACTCGGTGTGGTTTCATAAATCATTACTCTCGAAATGGTTGAGATCACGTTTTACTGGAACGGCAATGATCGAGGAAGGCCAAACATCACGTTTGGGAAACATAAACCTTATACACAACCAGGAATTCATATTGGGGTCTGTGCTGAATCTTGTAAGTGATTGTGCAGTAATAGGCAATTTATGAGGTCCAAAGAATGTGTGTGTGATGAGAAAACAATCACTATGAGAAGCAGCACCCGGCATTAGGCTCCCGAGGATTGAGACAGTGTGGGTTGCTAGCTTCCACTCGGGTGTCCTTAGACAAGGCTATAATTTGGTCTCCTTTGAGAGCCACTTAGCCCCGTTGCCAAGGCTGAGTTTGAGGCTCCCCCCAGCCACCCCTGCAGAGATCTTAATAAGATCGGCGCAGGTGTCGCCACGGTTACCTAGCAGCTGTCTGGAGACTCAGACAAAACGAAAGAGGGCTTAGTGGATCAGAGCATCTGCAGGCTAGCTCATATATCAGGCACAGATCTCTCTTCTAAGACCACAAATAGGTAGGTACTGTATTTCCAAATGTTTTTATTACATAGATTGAACTACTGTAGGTCATGTAAGATACAGTAAATGAGCTGCAAAAAAATATGGGTGGATGTTGTATCACCAACATACAATATACCACATCAATGTTTATGGGGTTATTTATTAATAATTCTTGGCCATTTACTAATTTCCAATATACAAATATCTACCATAAAACAAGGGTCATAAGGGTTCTGAAACATGGATGGAAAAATGCTTCTAGTACACCTACGTCTCTCTGTGATGTTTGAGCATTCAAGTCATTGGCTCTCCACAAGCACACAATCTAAGTCATTGGCTCTCCACAAGCACACGATCCAAGTATATTGTCAATCCTTTTTTTAAGACTATTGATTTATTTCCCCCCTTTGATGTGTGTTCATGGTCAAATCTGGAGGTCAACTATTGATCATGGCTTTAATAAGACCCTTCAGACTGTCTTTAGAGCATTTCACTGCACTTCTCATATCCAACACTTTGCTCCCCTTATCCAGTCATAGGCTCAGACCCAAAACCCATAAGGCACATTTAATATGGATGTATTTCCTTCTATTGAGTATATTGTGCTGACAGCATTGTATGAAACATAGTATGCATAACATAGATATCTTCCCTATTATTCATTTTACATTAAAAATAACAATGAGCAGCATGAGTGTTCAACATAGGGCAATCAGATACTGAGAAGGTGGCTTATGCATACTGTAGTTGCCATTAGATTGACTTATAATAGTAAAATAAGTGAATGAATGTCAGTGGGAGTCCTTGGCCTTGTTGAAGAGGCCAGTAGCAGATGGAAAGAAACTGTTCTTATGGCGTGAGGTTTTGGTCCTGATGGACCGCAGCCTTCTGCCAGAGGGGAGTTGCTGGAACAGGGAGTGACCAGGGTGGGAGGGGTCGGCCACAATCTTCCTCGCTCGCCTCAGGGTCCTCGAGGTGTGCAGGTCCTCCAGGGTAGGTAGATTGCAGCTGATCACCCTCTCAGCAGTGCGGATGATATGCTGCAGCCTGCTCTTGTCCTTGGCAGTGATAGCAGCGTACCAGATGGTGATGGAAGAGGTGAGGATGGACTCAATGATGGCTGTGTAGAAGTGCACCATCATTGTCTTTGGCAGGTTGAATTTCTTCAGCTGCTGTAGGAGGTACATCCTCTGTTGTGCTTTTTTGGTGAGGGAGCTGATGTTCTGTTCCCACTTGAGGTCCTGGTTGAGGATGGTGCCCAGGAAGCGGAAGGACTCCACAGTGTTGACTGGGGAGTCACACAGGGTGATGGGGGTGAGTGGGGCTGTATTCTTCCGGAAGTCCACAACCATCTCAACTGTCTTAAGAGCATTGAGCTCTAAGGTTGTTCTGGCTACACCAGGTCACCAGGTTGTCAGCTTCCCACCTGTAATCAGACTCGTCCCCACCAGAGATGAGCCCAATGAGGGTGGTGTCGTCCGCAAACTTCAGGGGTTTGACGGACGGATGACTAGAGGTGCAGCTGTTGGTGTACAGGGAGAAGAGCAGAGGAGAAAGGACGCAGCCCTGAGGAGATCTGGTGCTGATGGACCGGGAGTCAGAGACTTGTGAGAGAGTCACTTGAGAGTCAGAGAAACAGAAACAAAACAAATCTGTACTTGGAATAGGGTTGATTACACAGTATATCATTTAGTTTACCTTTAGGTGACAGCTGTGCTATGTTCAGTCAAGCTGAAGAATGATACGAATACATCACAACTATTCCATGGCCATCTTTGTTTCATAGAATTATCGAATCTATGCAAAAATGTGTGAAGCTGCTTTCATCAGAGTGTGTCAATAATCCACAGTGCAAAGTTCATCAGAAATGTAAAAACTTCTCTAGTGTTTACCTTTCAGAGAAAATTCTTTACGAGCTCCAAGAAAATAGTGCCAATCAGGACAACATAAATGGGTCTTTGCTTTCACCCAACTAATCTCCCTATCCCTCTAAAGGAGTGTGTGGTACAGCACTTTTACTGATGAGTCTGATGTGATATGTCATCCTCTCTGTCATCTCCTCCCTCCCTCCAGACTCCATCACTCGTCTGACCAGGGAGAATGGTGTGACAGTGATGTGATGGGGCTTGCTGACTGTCAAGATGGATCGCTACTCTGAGAGCCTCTCTATCGCTCTCACACACACACAGACACACACACACCCTTGACCATATAAAAAGGTACACGCATACACAGCTGGGTCCAGTGAACTCCCAGGCCTGCCAGTCTTAGGTCTTTCAATCTGACATGGGGTTCCAGGAGAGGAAGCAGACCAGGGCCAGCCTCCACATCTTTACAGCCTCTCTGAGCTCACCTACAGCATGTAGTAGCTATCTCAGACTACTACAAAAGTCAGCACACAAGTCCTTTCATGAGTTTATATACAGTAAACACATGCACTTCTGCTCCCACAATTCATATCTCCCACACCCTCAAACTGCCAACCATTCCAATACAAATACACACAACACATCATGTCCTTCGAGATATTACTCAATTCCCTCATATTAGCCACCCCTCCTACCCACACACACTCAATGTGCCCCCATTAATGATCAGAGTAAATCCCTGTCACTCATCCCCCTCCCTCCCCACAGGACAACGTGTCAGCCAGAGATCTAAAAACACATTTTGAGCTCTGCTGAACAATCGACTGGCCGTGGGCACTGCTGCTTGTCCCTGTCCTCCTCAACCCCGGCTACAGTCTGAGAGGTCAGCCAGAAAGATAAATCCATACTCTTCATCCATGGCAGACTAAAAGACAACTGTTGTTTTCTTGCAATGTTCTTACTGGTTTCAGGCTCTTATGTGCTCTTTTGACCCATTTCTTTTAGGGCCTCTCCATTGTTATTTTAGCGGATGAGTGTTTTTCCATATGCAAGATGTGTGGACAATGTGTGTGAGTGGGTGGGGTGGGGATCAGATGTCTGAGAGGTTAGGGAGTCGGGCTATTAATCAGAAGGTTGCCGGTTCAATTCCCAGCTGTGCCAAATGACGTTGTGTCCTTGGTCAAGGCACTTCACCCTACTTGCCTCGGGGAGAATGTCCCTATACTTACTGTAAGTCGCTCTGGATAAGAGCGTCTTCTAAATTACTAAATGTAAATGTGTTTGCAAGAAGCATATTGTACGTGTACTTAAGTGGACCAGTTGTATGTGAGCAATGTAAGCTTAGTGATTACATGTATTGTACTAATTTGGGATAACCAAATGAGACCAGGATATGATTGTAGTTTAATTGAGGACGGTTGACTGGTGGTTGTATGTCAAATCGGTATTTCCGATAGTATTTATCATAACTGAGCTTAACTCTGGCCATAAGATTCTGTGTAGTGCTTTATGTATATTTAAATGTATGTCTTGTTAATAACAGTATAACATTTTGATGATATTACTGTAAACATCATTCTTAAATCCAAATCACCTAGTTACCATTGATAACACATTAAAGAAGAGTTGTCCAATCCCTTAAGTGCAATTGTATCCTATTTAGTTACATTTATAATGAACTGGTGACATTTATAAGTAAAGTCGTATTTATGGAGACAGAGAATAGCACATAATACACACACACACACACTCAACACACAACAAACACGTTCACGACACACAGGAAGTGGTAGGAGGTCAACACAGTACTGAAACTGTTTATGGTACAACACCAAAACTGCGTCACAGACAAGGTTGTGTCAAAACAGTCTTGGAATACCTCAGAGACCACACTGCAGTGTGTGTATGCTAACGTGTCTGCAGTTTGCAGTGTGGGAAAGTTAGACAGTGGCTCACAGTTCCTTGTTTTTGTTTTATTGTAAAAGAATAAGAGTGTTGTTAGCGGGGGGGGGGGGGGTTGGGGTTCTTTATCTTGCATCTTATTCTATGGATTTTTTTGTTGTTGACTTTGCCAGTATTTAAAGTGTTGTGTGCGCATGTGAGTGGTGTCTCTGAATGTAACCCTCTGTATGTGTGACACAGCAAGCAAGTGAGAGGAGGTGCAGACAGTCAGCTAATGAGCTGCTCCGTGTGTGTAAGAGAGAGAGAGTGTGAGCATGTGTGTATGAGAGCGAAAGAAAGCTCAGTGCTGACAGCAACTAACACCCCACCCCCTCCACCCACCCACACCCACATTCTATCAAGGGAGAGAGGAGGTGGGGAGAGAGGAGTCCCAGAGTGAGAAGAGTAATTAGACTCCCATTCATTAGCACACAGGGCTCTGAGGAGGAGGATAAGCAGCAGGTGTTTGAGCGTGTGTGTGTGTGTGTGTGTGTGTGTGTGTGTGTGTGTGTGTGTGTGTGTGTGTGTGTGTGAGAATAAACACATGCAACAACGCATGTGAGTACAGTGTGATCATTGACCTTAGTGTGCGAGCTAGGCATGCATTTGCTACAGGAAGCTCACTCTGGCAGGTGTGAACGCTTCACACTACACTCCCACATACAGAGGAGGCTTTAGAGCTGGTTAGATATTCAGTGTCAACAAAGGCTTTGAGTGCCTGTTTTGAAACATGTCACCCCAAACAGTATAGGTGAATTTTGGGGGTCTGGAAATCAAAAATATTCATATGGGTTATTTTGGGGTGGCATCCAGGTCATTAGGTGTGCAGTAATGTGCGTTTAAAAAGGCCTGAAAGAAATGTATCTTGTATGTGGTTTAGTTTAGGGTTGTTATTGTGAGGTGCAGATTTCAATTATATTGTTTTAGTTTTAGTAAAGCCATAGTCTCATTGTACAAATAGTTTGTATTTTACACCACACCCTTGCATTTTATTAAGCAAACATTTTTATCCAAAGCTCCAGACAAATAGTGCCCACAGAATCAACCAACCTTGGTTTATCATTCATTATATCACTGAAGTGTTAAGGCCTAGTTTTGCTACTATAAATGTTTGTGCTATAAAACACAGAACAGTTCCTGTAATATGTGTAAGAAGGTATCATTCTTATAGGATACCATACATTTGCTCTCTAATATGTTTCGTGATTAAGCTCTGGGGCCCAAAACAAATGAGAATAGTGATGTAACATGTTGCCCAATGGGAGTTCTTTCATGTTCCGTATAATGAGATCCCACTGGCTTACAGTCTCCTTAAGGATTCAAAGCCAATGATTGGTGACATTACTGGATTATTTATGAGGTCAGTAGGTTTAAACAATTGCCTGTGGCACAATTGGTAGGTGGCCTACTTTTGAGGTCAGTGGAACACCTGTAGGAAAGGGCCCACCCAGGTGCCTGCCCGAGGACAGAACATATTTTCCTGTGAGAACATGTGACCTAAATGAGAGGGATCCTAGTCAGATCATAATTCCAAAGCAGGCAGTGTGTGAGAGAGACAGAAGGAGGGAGAGTGTGTGTCTGCTGTCTACAAAACCACAGTTCTGTTCCATGCTGTAATTTACCTCTCCCCCAAAACCACTGCTGATATTGTGACCTAGCTAGCTAGCTGGCTGGCTGGCTGGCTCAGAAACCAGTGTTGGCTAGGCCTTACAGACGAGGTTACACCAACCCCATGACTGTTTGTTTACATTGCAGCTTGAACCGACCATTAAAACAGAGCCCTCATTCAAAGCACAAAAACAGACGCTTGACATGTTTGAGGGCTGTAATTGTAGCTTTCATGTGATGTTTTTATTTTCCCTCCAACCTCACTGGATAAACTCGAGAAACCACTTACATTGGGGCTAAGGCTGCCAAACCAGGAAGAGAATTAGGCAACACGCAGTCAAAAGGATACAAAAAGTTACTTTTTTTTGTCTCTTCACTTGTAATGCTAACTCTAGCTGGAAATGATGTATTTTACTTTGACCTATCCTTGGCCTTAACTGTGTTGGCTATGCTGCATTATACAGCTAGTATGTTACTTGATCTTGATATCTCCATAAGCTACAAGAAGTATTATACTATGACTTTGTTAATGGTATTGGAAACATGTTGCTTTTCCCTTTCTGCTCTGATTTCAATAGCTGTGTCATTATGGAAAAAGTTGGCTTTAGTCTCCTACAGATAACATTTTATAATGTAAGTGGATCGAGGCAGAGCTTTCCTATCCAGTTCTTTCCAGTGGTGGTTGTACGAAAAAGTATAGTAGCTCCTGTCCCATACCCTCACAGGGTGAAGCTACATAGTTCACTGTCAGCAGTTTGCTTTGAAACACAGATACCTCAGGGAGACATCTCCATTCATTTATATTTCAGAAATCCAAAAACCACACCAACATGTGTTTTTGTTTTACTTGAAGGATGAACAACCATAAAAGAAGAAATAAATGGATTGAGTTAGTGAGAGTGATCCAGTAACTCGGGATGTGGCGTGTGAGTCCTGGGGTCTCCACTGGGTTTCACAGAGCTCAGTCCATCCCCCTCCAGGTGCCTGGATGGCACAAGGGTAGAGGGGGAGATGGGGACAGGTAGACACACGTGTGGGGCTGGTATCACGTGGTTGTATCTTAGTTATACTTATACTGGATGTAAACAAAAAGACAGATACTGTTCTCATCCTTCAAAAGGTATGCCAGCACAAAACATAAACCGCCCCACACTCAGACAAAACCATGTATTGAAATTAGCAACACATGGACACACAAAAGCTCATTAAGACATGCACCATGTTGCATCAATCTGAAATAAGCAACTACAGTCATGCAAGAGTAGGAGCCAACTCTAATGATTATGATCATCTATGGAAGACTGATAAAGAAAATAAACTGTGGGTAGACAATAAGCAAGTAAGAAAAAATCAGAAAGTAAACTTGGAGACAAAAAATAGAACAATTGTGAGACTCCTATTTTGTGTGTATACGGCATTTTGCAAATGCCAAGTTTGAACCATGCAGGCAAGGGGCTTCTCATCATGGTGAGTCAGGGTAATTAGTTAACGGTTAAAGCGAGCCCCAATGAGACATTCAGATATGCTCTAGGGCAATCATTAAAGGCCTGTTGTCATTGCTGACTCTACTTGTGTCAGAGGCTGGCTGACACCTGAACGACAGGTATTTTGAATATGTTGGGAAAGGATCGTAATATCCTATCTGCAGGTCATCTTCAATTCTTTGGAAATGACATCAGATATTGGTATAGAAAAGCTTTTGTTAAGAGTTTTAAAGTAAGTTATTCAGTAGGCGATGATTTCACTCGATTCCAGCCTTTCCCATGGATCTGACCTTAAAGCTCAGCTACCCTAACCGGCTCCGCCTCCTTGTGGAGTACCATACGCTGACAAGACAGACAGGGAGTGCCTTCCACAGCAGACTATGTGTGTGTGTGTGTGTGTGTGTGTGTGTGTGTGTGTGTGTGTGTGTGTGCGTGCGTGAGCATATGCACTGCAGTGGTATATAAACGGTGAGCTGTCAAAACTGCAGGGTAATTTCTGAGGGATAAATATATGTTGCCATTGAGCTGGCCCTGCCAGGTCATTGTGGTGGGTGTATTATGTATGAGCGAACCACTCTCGTATGGTGGTGGTGTGTTAGCCACAAGCAACAGACATTCACACCCATAATCTTAAATTAGTTTGACGTTTTCCTATAAGTATATTTTTTGTTTTAAGAATTGTGAGTTAGCACAAGACGGCAAACTTAGCCTTCCAGGCTTAACGTCTTGTCTGCGGTGAGGTAAGCTGGTTGGAGAGGAGGACGACCAAGAAAAGCAACAGAATGGTATCCCACATGGACCACATCTAAAGTAGTCATCCCTTTACATCAATCCATCCTTCCTCTGCTGGTCCCAGTCTTGTGACCATCCCACCCAGGGACCAGGCACCAGGGCCTGGGGGGGTGTGCACCACAGGATGGGACCACAGGCCGGGCTTAGCTGGCTGCTCCAGCTTCCATGATAGACCCACACAAGGCCTCATTACAGACTTTGGAGCCAGAGGTTAGACCGCACTGTGTGTGTATGCATGTGTGTGTGTGTGTGTGTGTGTGTGCGAGTGCATGCTTACTTAAGAAATTAAATAAAAAGGGAAGTTTGGGGGTTAAAGGAGTGTTCATATTACATTATTGACTTCTGCTCTATGGATCAAGAATAAGAGTAAATGCATCGATTTATCACTTTGAGCATGAGAAGCAAAATGTAGATTTCTTGAACGTTATAAATGCTAGGACAGCGGCAATCTGTGCTAGTAACTTTTATTGACAGCACCTCTCAAAAAGAAAAAATAATGGGGAAGAAACAATACACACTATCTGTATTACTTGTAAGATTATAGCGTCACTGAGTTTGTATGTGATCTATAATGGCGCCATGGGGGATATTGGATGTGTGTTTGGTTTGATGATTGCATGAGTGCGTGTTTAGACACCTGTGTGTGTGTGTGTGTGGTATCCTAAGCACATCACCCATCTTTCTGCGCTGTCAGTCATTGTAAAGTGAATAGGGGAGGCCTGTGGCAAGCCACTGATTTCACCCCCCCCTTCTTTCTCTCACCGAAGCTGTCCCTGGCCTCCTGTGATTTATGAGTTCATCTAAGCCTATCTCCAGGCCTTTCAGATAGCTATACCTCTCCCCCCCCCCGTTCCCTCCTCTTCACTCTATCTCTTTCTCTATCGCTCTCTTACTCCACCTGCCTCCTCAATTTTCTTTCTAAATTCTCATTTCTCTTCTATAGTACATCCTTTTATCTGGTCTCTCCTCCCCCTCCCTCTCCTGTTCTGTTCCTCTCTGCCCATATTTGAGATAAAATGCTTTTTATATTCTCTCTGTCTTCCCCTTTTTTACCATCTCCCTTCCCTTCTCCCCCAGATGCATTACTTTCTTCTCTGTTCCTCCTTCTCTCCTTCCCTCCCCCGTTTCTTCTCTCTTTCCCCTCACTCCCAGAGGAGCAGTAATGGGATGATGGAGCAGGAGTGTGTGGGCAGCAGTCAGGAGGCTCCAGTGCAGTGGAGGCCCTCTCGCCATCCCAGCCCCCTGGCCATTCATCTCCATAAGCACACATTGACTGGAAAGCAATAGCAGCCCAGACTCTTTAGGACTACTCACATAAGCGTGCGCACACACACACACACACACACACACACACACACACTTAGACTCTTTGGTATATTCACATGCGCACACTCACATGTACGACACACGACCAGATTTAGACGTAAGTAAACCATTGCAAACGCTGCTATGATTCAAACATGAAAAAAACACAGGCCTTTTCTACCCAACATATACGGATTGGAATCCAGAACGCTCACATAGCGCATCCCTCCAGCCCATCCATCGACCCTTCACCACGGCCTTCGTCAGAAAAACGAAGCCATTCATCACATCAAAAGCCAAGCAAATAACCGGCAAGAAGATAGGTAGAAGCACACGAGAGGAAGGACTGGGAGAGTTGAAAGCAGGAGAGTCCAGAGTACCGCAAAAGCACTAAATCACCTAATTATTGGTTTTATGTGCGAGGCTCATGTGAAAATAATTGCTAATGTTCCCAGAGTAACCAGTGGAAACGGAGGTAATAGACCAATTTATAAATTCAGATAGCAATTCATGGAAAACATCCAGCCCATCTCCTCTCCGCTGTTTTATGGCAGCTCGTAAAAAGTCGAGGAGCATCACAGGCGCACTGGTTGCAGCGAGGAGCACAAGCATGGTCGTCAGCCATTGTCGTTGTAGTCATTTCTTTGTTATTTCCTCGTGTTTGTTATCCTAATGGGGGAGGGATGAGAGAGAGGAAGAAAAGTGGTCGAGATGCGTTCATGACCAATCATTCCTCTTCTGCTCCTAAAGCTTCACCACAGCTTTTGTCTACTGGAGACCAACGAAAGGATGTAGGATGTAGCAACATTTGATTGCAGATAAAAACTCTTGTTGTGCAGGTTATAAAAATGTTAATATAGTTGGAGGTGTCAACCTAATATTAATAATAATAATATTTCCCCTACAAGAAACACTGTCAAAGAATGGTTCAAATGTATTAGTGTTGACAAACGAGCAGGTAGATGAAGATCTTTAGATTTTTGAGTGTAGTGCATTTCAAAAAGCTGTTGTTGTAGCTTTGAAGGCTAACACCGCAAACAGATAAAGAAATGAAGTCGCTTGAGTGAGTCCTTTTAGTTGCATTTTCAAACAAACTAGTTTCAACCATAACCTCAACTCTCAACTCCTCCGCAGTGCATCTTGACACACACTTTCCATACCACTTGTGCACTTCCTTCACAGGGCTGCATAGTAGGTCATGGTTTAGCAATTGTGTAGGGAAGGCCCAGTTAGTTTATGCAGCATTTCTGTGCAGTGCGTGTCTTGCTAACCTTCCATATCCCCCGTCCTTTTTTTCTCTTGTCCTCCCCTTTCTTCTTGTTGGCATTAGCAGTACTTGTGACCTGCTTCTGTGGTTTTTACACCTCCCCTGCAGACCAACACCAACTCCCTGCTCATCATCTCCTCTGTGAGAGTGTGAACTTGCCTGGCTCCAGACGGGGCGTTTACTTTTTTCTCTTCCTGTCAAACCTCACTGACTCGTGTCATGTGCCCTGGTTAACTGTGCAAAAGGCAACCTACACTTTAAACAATGTGAGTGCTCTGCGTAGTGTGTACAAAAACAAAACTTGCCCAAACTGTTTTGACACACAAACACTTGATAACCATGGTGTCAATTAGTATGTGGGTGTTACCCTACATACGTTTGTGTCGTGTGAGTGAGTGAATGAGTGAGCGTACGTGGGTTTGGAGATGGAGAAAATAATTGTGTCCACGATTTGTCTTATCTGCCACCTTGAAATTCTGCCACCATTGCACAGACATAGATAGAAGATCTGACACTGAACAGGGTGCAAGGGAGTTGGCATGGCATATGTTGGAACAGTGAGATGTTAGTGGGTGTTTGTGTGTGTGGAGGGGGGTGTTTGTTTAGGTATTGTGTGTTGGTCTAGTATTGAGCACACATTGTACATCATTAGAAAACACTTTTTTAGTTGATGTCAATGTCAAATACCATAGCAAGGACAATACACCATATAATCTAACCATAAAGGCAGGAATCTCTGTCTGAATGTGTCTAATGTATTGCTTAGGATTCAAGTACATGCAAAGCATGTAAAGTTGTTAGGATGAGGATTTCACGTTTGTGAGAAATAAATGTAAGTTTACACACATTTGCAGCCGTGTTGAGCTGCACCAAGCAATGGAGCCATGAAGCCAACGTGGCACAGCACTAACATGCACCACTGACAGAGGCTGCAATAGTAGCTAGCTACTTATAATAGTAGTACATGCAAAGTTTGTGTGTGACTGTTGAATACCTTCAGTAGGGAAAAAAAGTAGTGCACTCCAACGCACGTTACACAAGGCACCTTCTCTGGTATCTACGTGTGCACATCCTGTTCAGATGGAGGCTCGGAGAAAACACAAAGCCGCAATTGCATGCAACACTACCACACACCTTTCTGCTGTGTAGCTACTGCTACAACAGTAGCGGAGACACAGGTAAAGATTAGCGGCAAGTTGCTAAATCTACTGTTTACCTCATTTGTATTTCCTTTAAAGCAATTCAAACCTGTCGATAAACTCTCCAAACTAAATGTTATTCCAATGTTTAAGGTTTGGAAGGGAAAGAGGATCTTCTAAAGGTTTTAGAGGGCCGGAAGCCAAGTCGGGGGTTTTGACTAGCTGCTACTTGTGGTTTTTGGTTTGTGGGCTTTCTCTCGAGATAGGCCTACATCGTTTCTCTTTCCTAGTCAGTATGTTGTTCAAAGCCACAACTGGGTCTGTGAGATAACAAGAGACACGTTGAAAGGGGAATGGCCCTTAAAATAGTTACGTGGCTGTGTGTGTGTGTGTGTGTGGTATACAGTACCAAATAATGCATTTGTGTATGCCTGTGTTAAATGGTCATGTATGTATGTAATTACATTTTTTCACACGTGTTTGTGTACGTGTGTTTTGGAGCACTTTGTTAAGTGTACATCTGTGTGCGAGTGTGTGTAAGTTCCACTTCCTGTCTTATCAGAGTACACTGAAAAACCAATGTGTGTGCACATTTATGTTGCCCATTCAATCGGTATAAAAAAGGAACTGGGCTTGTTATCTTCATTAGTGCTGCTTCTCCTAGGACTACACCACATCTCCTTTTACAAAACATAGTCTCTCCACACAAAAACAAAGGTGGTCAGATACAAAGACTGCATTCTAAAAGTGAACTGGAGTGCACATGACAACTTCTGCAGTACCGCTGAAAATGTGTATTTTACTGTCTTAGTGACATTCTTCCAGGCATAGCCACTGAGCCAACGTACTGCTGTGTATGAAGCTTCATCTACACTTCACATCCAATTCACCTCCTTATTCTGTGACCCAGTTCTCATGGTATTCTCAACTACAACCATGAAAAACAGTAGACAGTGGGACGGGACAAGAAGGACCACATGGTCACATTTTTATAGCAGTGCTTGAACAAATCCAGACTGATACTAAACGTACAGTTCTGTGTTAGTGCTGTCTGACCCTTGCTCTCTAGCTGTCTGTGATCTGAAACCATTTGAGGAACTACGACATGATGTCAGTGTGTTTCTATAGGGGCTGAAGAAAGAACATCTCCCAGACAGCATGTCTGACTCATTTATTAAGTCAATTTATCACCTCACTGCACATAGCACAAAATCACCAGTCAATTTTACTATTTACCTGTCATATTTCACTATCCTGTTCTATATTTTACATTGTATATCATTGTGTAAAAAAATAAAAACACAAAAAATTTTTCTACTTTTATAGTTACGATTCTGATGTTTATCGTATTCCACAGTTAATTCCTTTGTGTTAACTCTAAAGGCGAATAAAGCTCATTCTGATTCTAGGTTTCTACATGATGTAGTAAGGAGAACCACAATATATGTATGTGTAAATTCCTACTGTGATAGATTCGATGTATCAAATCACAAGACGGTAAATTAATGCTGAGAATTTTATGTAGTAAATGTTGAATACATTGTGAAAGGTGGATGTGGGTACATTTCATTAAAATGTGAGTCATTTAGCAGACACTTATCCAAAGCAACCTACAGGTGGTGGGGGATTGAACCCTGTGACCTCTTAATCTGTAGTTAAATGCTCTTCCATTGAACCACACCCATCACAGTCGTGTACAGCTTTGACCTTTATGTACATAATACATTTGCATACATCATCCAGAGTAAACTGGAACTGCCAGTAAAAGCATGTAAAGCTGGTCTTCCAGATGCCAACATGATGAAATCCCCTATTAAGGGAAGCAAGGAGTCAAATGTGCACTGGAGGGGATGAGAGTAAACCCAAGTCCTAAAGGGATCCCGCTCTCACTCCCTCTCATCCACCTTACCTTCTATTTCTATGGCTACACTTTGCAAGTCCTTCTGCCTCTCTTTTCCGCGCTCGCTTTCTTCTTCTCCCTTGTTCCCCCCTTGTTCCCCCCTCTTCCTACCTCTCTGTTCCTCTCATCATTATTTGTTCCCCCCTTTCCCCCACTGTCAAACCCTCATTCCCTCAGATACCTTCCCTACCTACAGGGGCCACATCTGCCAGTTCCAGACGATTCAGGCAGGGAGATAATCTGGCTAATCTCTGTCATCCCAGCGGCTATCATGGTACTCTATAACCTCTTAATCCCTCTAATTCCTTAAAACTCTGCAGTCAGTACCACTGACAGACACATCAGGATTCTTATCGCCAGGCTAAAGCTGCAGGCACTGTGTGTGTGTATGTGCATGTGTGTGTGTTTGAGTTTGTTAGAGAGTGTGTACATATGTCTGTGTATATAACCCACACATCTTAGCCACTCTCTTTAATCAAGAATTACACCTGGGGGTCAGATTGACCTGCAGCTTAAACCTCAGGTCTTCACAAACTTTCAGTAACCCATAAACACTGTCTCAATGAAAAAAGGAACACATTTTTCCCCATTATGGTTTTTGTTGTCGACCTCCAATTAAAAACCAATGTGATCAATTCAAAAGCATTGTGTATTATTTAGACAAGAGGGAGGGGTTGTAGGATTAAATGGCCGGATAAAAAGAACAGTTGAATAGCAGCTGGCAAAGCGTGATCAATAAACACTCTGGTGTAACAGTAGACAGCGGAAAAAAAGCCATTAGCACTGCAAAACTCCATCTTGGCTAGCCGACAGTTTATCACATAATCAATACCGGCGTCAAAGCAGCTGGGAGGAGAAGGGGAGATCATACATCATCTAAATTGAAAAGCGTGGAATTTTATATACTAATTACACCGCTCAGTGATAGGGCTTAGTATAATTCAGTTGCCCCTCGAAAAATGAAAAGCACAGAATTTACAGGTCTGCTAACAGTGCAGTGTGTTGTTTAGCTACACCTTATTGGCCATGCCCTTTGAACTACGGGAAAAGTAGTCACACAGGGGAAGAGGGGGAGGTGATGTGTGAGGGATTACTGTTATTCTGCCTAGCTCATCTCCCTGGGGGCTGTGGGGATAGGGCAGGAGGGATGGAGTGTGTGTTTGTGTGCAGAGGGCTATTGATCGGGGCTAGACTATTATCAAACAGGATGCGGTTTATCATGCTGGCTTCTCTGTAGTGGAGCCAGCAGACCTAGCTAATGGTGCGTGGTCTTCTGCCCATGCACCTGTTTTTTTTCTTTCTCTCCCTCTCTCTCTGTTTCTCCCTCCCTCTCTCTCGCTCTACCTCTCTATCCCTTTGTTGTCTTTCAGGACACCTCACTAATCATCGATCACCTGTCTCTCTCCATCCCTTTCTCTCTCTCGGCACTTGTTCTTGTCCCCCTCTCCCCATTCCAGCTCAGCATGTCTGGGGGGACAGATTTAAGATGACCAATGAGTGACACTGTCAAGGGAGTACCATAGGGGCAGGAAGGGGGAAAGGAGGGGGATGTTGCTGGAATCATTTCCCCAGTCTTGGGCTCTCTCCATGGTGAATAATGGTACGTGTAGGTGCCCCACCAAGCAGCAGTGAGGGGCTACTCCTGAGGGAGAGACAGCTCATCAAGCTACCTCTTTCTGGGGAGGTAGCCAAGTGGAGTGTGACAAATCTCCATTTACCATCAGCCGCTCCCACACACGGGGGCAGGGGTAAAATTAGAAACTCCGCCGCTGCGGCTCCCCACTGCTAATTCCATTTCGCACAAATTAATAAGTGTTTTCTGCCCTCCCTCCTCCGCCCCTCTCTGTTTCTCCCCCTCTACTCTCCTTGACAAAACACATTATCTTGAAAAAAAAATTTGCTCATACACTCATAATGAGGCATTGTTAGGCAAGTCCCAAGCCGGTTCCATCATTGTTTACGGAATAAATGCTTGATTATCAGCTTCGAAAAAAACAACACCATTCGTTAGCTGCCTGGCAAGATACAACTTGTTTTTGTTGTTCTTCAGATTTTTTTATCTCCCCATCACACTTATTATCTTTTTGGTTTAATGTCATCATCATCACTGACTCTTATTTGATAAGAAAAAACACTCCTGGTAATTGGGTGATTCATTTTCAGAAATGACCCATTGTGAATTGAAACAATGTGCTGGTAAATGCAAATTGTTCATATGGTATTGAGCTGGGCTGATGGCCTAATAGCTAGTGAACCTGTAGCTAATTCTAACTGGCTAGCAGATCGACTATTGACAGTGGAGTCAAGTAGTTGAGATGGGCTTGTCCTCCCTGAGAGCACCGCGATTAGCAGGACTTCATGCAACGAAAACATCACAGATCAATAGGACACAGACGAGAATCAATAGCCTGCTCTTATGGGGCTCCATGCCTTTCATCTGGCTGGCCTCTAGTGGTCTTTTTATAGCCAGGCAACATTGTTAGTTTACTATTAACTGCAGTCATAAAACATGCATTACTGGTCTGTCACAGGAGTGATGTGTTAATGCAAGTTACTAATGAATATGAATGCTGCAGCTGTAAAATGTAGTTCTGTTTCATTAAATTCCTTTATACTTCAGTGGGTTTGGAAAGGTTACTCACAATGAAATGTAAATCAATAGTATCCTAGGGGAGAAAGCACACTGTTCATACTGAAACTGACTGCTACTGTATGGGCAGGAAAACAGATTCACAACTCTACATGACCTGAATATGCAAATACTGTATATTTTATGGGGTTTCAAGCATGATCTTCCTTCCTACAACGATACTATGTGACCATAGTCATGTGTATCAACATAACCAAGTATAATCATATTTCTGTGTGGTTTTTATGGACTACACTGCATTAGTCCTGCATTGTAGTTTCTCAAAATGAATTGGATGTCATTGATATCATATTGTTTATCATTTATAATATACTATTTAATCTGTTAGACAACTTGTCTAATTTTAAAACCATAGCCTTCAAGATGGAAGCTAGCAGCTGAAAACACAATACAAAAACACAATCAGGTGCATGAAGTGAAATATAAAGCTGCAACAGATAACATTATCAAATTATTTCAAATATGAGAAACAGCGACCCCAATTTTTGTCTGAACTTCCGTGCTTTCCTCCAGCAGTTTGAATGACAGTGGTTTCACAAAAAAGGCCAAGAAGGAAGGCCCGCCTCGCCTAAGGCGATTGTCTTGAACAGGATTGCTGGAACATAACTGGCTGGAAAGTAGCAGCCCTAAAATAGAAAGTAGTAATTGATATTTCACTTGTACTGAGCTGTTTGTATTGCCAGACAACTCACAGAGGACCTCATTAGCTTATACAACATGTTTGTAGAAGACAAAAGGTTTCTTTTTCTACTGAACAAAAAATCTTACCCATTGTATCTTTTAAAGTAGCTGTGGTAAGAATTACCTATAGAGATCCAACGCAGTCCATAATGATGACCTACAGCCGCCATGGTTGACCTCTCACAAACCCATGACATTCTCCAGTTGAGCATCAACTTCCAGAAGAGAAACTAGTCAGTCACAGGTGCTTTAATTATTCAGGAATAAATATTAGAGCTCACAGAGCCATTTGTAAACAATCCCCTGGGCCCAGCCAGTTATTAAAGATGGAAATTATATATTCATAACACAGGATATTGCAGCTTGTTTATTCATAGTCAGTTCCATTTTTCAGGGGTATTTTGTCGGAAGACTTCCAAACCATCTACCTTGCTCTGCCCCAGGCCATATGAAAAGGTAGAGGGAAAAAAACTTGGGTTAGCTAAATTGAAAGAGCAGTTTTTCTATTATTTTCCGGTTCGAACACGACCAGTCTATTTCCTTGTTTGCGTGTGCCTGGACTTCAAAATGAGGGATGTCTCCCCAGTTCTCTGTGCGCCTGGGTGTTTTTTATTGTCATGGGACATAACGTGGCGAGCGAAAGCTAGGCAATAGCAATGCATAAAAGAGTCAGGGGCTGCCAAGGACAGTGTGAATCTGAACAACATGATGAATGTTTGTGTCTGTGTCTAATCATCTTTTGTAAAGACTATAACCAATACACAAGCATATCAAATATCTTGGGGTGATTTACTCTTCTTATTTTGTGTCGCCTAATGACATAGTCAATTTATCATATAATTTATGATAAATAAATCATCATTTAGCATATAATTGCTTTGTCCTTACAAAGCAGCATGTTTACATCTGTATCGACCAGAATGTCCTTCTCAGACCTCACTTCTTCTACTGCAATACAGCCTGGGCCATCCTCCAGATTCATTCTATCATTCAAACGTCAAAGCAAATGAGCTGCAGCAAAAGCTTTATACAAGTCAATGACCGGAACTTCCAATGAGCCAAAAAGACACTTGTACATTTAACAAAAAATCTAAAAGGTCATCAGGTTGAGAGGCAGGACACCCCAGTGGGTCTTAATCTCCCTCATCTAACGATAAAGGCAGGAATCTCTGTGTGTCTCTGTGAGTGTGTGTCTGTGGCTTGAGCATCTCAAATTGATATTCAGGAGGTGTATTGCTCTGTAACCAAGGATGTGCAGTGTCGAGTGTTTTTTGGACAAGCAGTTTGCGAGTAAGTAAATATAAGCACGTTCGCCACCATGTTGAGCTACACTAAGCAATGGAGCTTGGATCCCTCCTATATGGTATACTGTACACCCGCATGGGAAACGGGTACTGCACTGGTCCTTAAACGTTTCTATTTTGGATGCACATGGAACTGCTGGAAAGCCATTACCTCCCTCAACACAAACACAGCATTTGCCATCAGCCCAAGGGCAAAGACTCCTGGCAGTGTACCCATAGTTTGTGCACACACACACACACACTGAAACGTACACATAAAATAAAAGAGCCCACTGCTGGCACCTGCCATTTAGAAGCTCAGATAGGCATCTAATGTAACCTCACCCTGCTCTAAGAGCGAGGATGTTTACAAGGTCAGTCCTGCTGCCCACACTTGCCTCCCTTGTTCAGGCTTCCTCCCTGTGGACAAATCAAAGTCATGATGTACAGCCGCAGTGTCCTGTTCCACAGAGCTGACATACAGTCATTGTCCTCCCTCACCACTTAATAGAGACAGCGTGCACATTCTAGTCCACGACATCTGAGTAACTGCACAAACCCTCCTAAATGACTGGACAATGTTTACAGCCAGTTGTTTCTCACAATGTTCTGAGGAAGAGATTTGTTGTCGATTGGGTAGTTCACAGCTGACTGCACCACGTCCAGCTGAGTGACCCCTTAGGCCAACAAACTGTCTGAATTTATGAGGCAAAGCATTCAGTCTGGTGTACAATCTGGAATGAGCTGGAATTTAACATAGTGAATACAGAAACAATATGACAGTGGATTCATAGCTATGGAATACTTTAGGAAATTGGAGTTTGAAGTACTATAGGAACTACATGTCTCTTATCTCAGCACCACATGCATCTTCATGGACATAGTTTACTGCCTCTGAAACACAGGACTAAATTAGCTGGTTTTGTATGGTATCTTTAGTTAGTGCAGCGTCAAAGGAAAATAAAACCAAAGCCTAACTCATCCTCTAAAGCAATTAAGATCCAAATGTGCCAATCATTCTGCCTCGCCAATGAAAAATCTGTTAGCAGTTATTAAATTGTTAGCCTATATCGCTTTCGAGTTCAGCAGGGATTACCACGTTTTTGTTTGTTTTGCAGATTTAGCTGTTTAGCGTTGCCTGCATACTCTATTGCCAGATGTTCTTGATTAACAAAGAAAATTGACACACTTTATTACATTATCCAAACACAGAGGCCCGTCGGGGGTAAACAAGAATTAAATAATTTTATGGGCTGCTATAATTGTTGATGCAGTTTTGCTAATTTATACTACATTTTAGCACAAGAGCTATTTGTTCAAGAATATTTTTTGCAACTGACAATCTAGCCTTGTTAAATTAAGCCATTTCTTTGACAGGTTTTGAGATGCTCCACACAGCCTACTTTTATGTGCCTTGGCTTGGCTTCTTTGGAAGTTTGCCAGTAACGAAAAGCACCCAGTGCCTTTAGAGGCAGGTTTTGATTAAATAGGTGATTCCACTGGAGCCTAATGAAGACAAATGAAAATGGAATCGTCTTCAAATGAGTAGGGGCGCAAAATTACAAATTACAACAGAGAAAGGGCAAACAACACATTTCCAATACAAAAATAAATCCTTATCCACAGGTCAGTTATTTAAATAGCTTAACAGATAAACAATGACAGTGGTACATCTGGAATGTTTCACTTGCAGGTAAATTGACTCCCAGCTAACTGACAGGTCTTCCGTCACAGGCTTGCTATCTGGTGTTTACTCGACACAGAGTCGTTTAAACGTCATATTTGTATATTTTCTCAATGTTGTATGAGCCTTGGAGACGTCATGATCAGACATCATATAGCTTTTTTTTAGATATCTTAAAGTCTTTAAAGACATTATATTGATGAACTCTGATATTATATTTGCATCCTTTTTAGACACTATGACGCCGTCTTTTACCAACGTTGTGTCATAGTTGAATTTTGGTTGAATATGAAAGTCCTAGACGACCTTCTTTAGCGGTAATATACGTTACGCTGGTGTTTCATTCTGAACACCAACCAGGTGGGCTTGGAAGCGGTCTAGTATGCACCTTGTGCCATGTCCCTTAACATCTCCTTTGTTTTCATTCGTCCCAGTTAGATGTGACAACAACACTCCAACATGATTAGAGCAAGATTCTCTCTGATATAGTTCTAAATGTTTGATAGTGTTTGCTTGAAAGCAGATGCAACAAGTGCATAATTATTGCCATAATTAAGCTGCCAAAACATTGGGCCTGATGCACGAGCACCTTTGAAACAGTGAGTGCACAATTCATTGGCATCTGCTGTAAGCTTATTAATCATCTAACAAGCAATTAGCAAGCTGTTACCATTCTCTGGCTGGTATGTAAATACATTTCTGGGTTAATTTCTTCCTATGATAATAAAGGAATAAGTATTCAAATTAGCTGTGCCACTATGTAAATGATCTATCCTATTAATTGCAGAGCACCATTTCAACTTGGACAGGGCAAATGTGTATGTGCTACTGTATGTATTATGTGTTTAAGAAGGGAAATGGAACTGGTGGTCGCCCTCACACTGAATGTGGTAATTTATGAGGTGTCCTGGTGGCATCCGCCCACCCACCCCTTCTGTCAGATAGATAAAAGCTACAGAAGCTTGGATCTGAATGAAAAGAATGGAGTATCCAAAAGTAGAGTACAGCAGCATTGTATAGGCAAAAGACTTTGTGTGGTTGTGTGTGTGTGTGTTAATGAGCCAACTGGCTATATAACTTATGAACAAGACATAAACACACAAACCAAGCCCCATAAACAACTTAGTCAGTTAGCTCACAAGCTTGTGATGAATAGCAAAAAGATACCCTTTCCATTAGCAAATTACCCCTTGCCACTGTCCCAGCCTTGGGCAGAACACATGTCCCGTTGCTACACCACGCTAACAGGATACTGAGCCATGCTAAGGGGATTTTCCGGCGGAGGCAGCTAATGCTGAATTCAATACACAACATGGCTAATGACACCCAGGTCCACATCCATCATGGCTCCCATTCATAAAGCCAGTTCCAGTGCCAGTGCACAGCCCCCCCTCGGTCTTGTGTGCTAATCTATGCAATGCAGGCGCAGAGAAGCCATTACGCCTCTGAATACACAATGAGGCTCAAAGCTCCACTCCACACCAGAGGGGAGGATGGGATGTGGTGGGGATGGGGAAAAGAAAGGCAATATAATTGAAGCCAGGAAGCAGATTGTGATCTATTGACACACATCCAGGGTCCACGCGCTTGCTTTTGTAGCCAATGGCTGCCACTTCGGACATTTGGGAGGCAGAGGAAACTTCACATGGATGGATTTCACCCAGCCGTGATGGTGATATGAATCTCTGCACTTCTTCCACTGGCATACAGTATGTCTCCTGTTCCTGCATGAAATAAATGCACCAAGCCAGTGCTAATCATCCATGTGACAGGAGGAAACAGAGCGCTGCGCCGAAACTGTACGCTGCGTTACTCCAGAGCAGATCTCCATAAAGAGTTCTCCGCTGCGCCCACGTGGATGAGTGGTCATACTGTGCACACATCACTGCTCGCTGATAAAAGCAACTTACACACGTGCTTGGATGCACACACACACACACACATTTATGTACACAAACTGTGAAAATCCTTGTCTTAGCTATGTACACACATTCCATCTACACCATGTAAAGACGCTCTCACAAACGCACACAGACAATCACACAATCACACAAGCTCAAACAAACATACCCCGTCTGCGGGGCACAGCCAATTTGATTATGACAGAAAAAGTCACATGCCAGATGGTTTCACCGTTTAAATGCTCCCAAATGCAGCCGTTTCTTAACATTTTAGGAAGTGCAGGCCTAATCATCAGCAACACAAGGCCCTTGTATATTTAAATATGCGTGACTACAGAGTGGTTTATGTTCCCCACATGTACCACGGGCATCCTTTTGAGCTTACAGATTTATCAACGCTCGGATACACAGGGAGGGGATGGGAGATAGTGTGGTAGGAACTCAATGCAGCACGACTGATCTTAAAAGCAGGCCCATGTCTGAAGTCATTGCCGTTGTTCTCTCAGGCTCTGGTGATTTAAAGGGACACACTTAACAGGGCTCCAGAACCCAAGAGCCTGGAAGGGATCGTCATGTTGCATTAAGAATTAAGACATGGAGATGAATGTTAGGATGGGGGGAGCTGATACACAGATGTTTTGAACAGCCATTGTTCAGATCTAGTCTTTTGATTTGCTCATTAAAAACCCAATGCGGAAGAAGTCAGAACGACCTGCTACCTACTGTTCCACTTGTAGGCTTGCAATGACTCCTGTCATTATTGCTAATTATGCCCTGAAGAAAGAAAAATAAAAGAACTTCCGGAGAGAGAAAATGTATGCTGTGTCTTGTTGAGTGATAGAGTTGCATGGGTGTTGACCCAGAGTATCTTCTAAAAGTTGTCCCTGACTCCACTCTCGTTACACACTGCAGTCCCTCGCCCTCTTATATACCTTCCAATCAAGCATGATGAAGCTGAAAGTGAGTATCACATGGCAATGAGTACAGTTGAACCTGTTCCCCTTGTTGATGATAACAAACACTGTACTTGCTGTCAATGAAGAGGAAATTCCTCAGGCGTCAACATACTGCTATTCCTTTGTTAAAGCTGCTTTTGGGTAAATAACCAGAACGACTCATCACTTGATTGGCTCCCGTTTACAACAGACACAGACAGGGACAGTAACATCCGCCTTCCCAATCTACCCATCCACTGCGTAATCAATTCACATGTGAGTAATGCTGTCCCCATTAAATTCAACCAAATTCAGTGGGAGAGTGGAGTGTCATCTACTGTGGGAAAGTACTGCTTAATATAGCGCCAGGGGCTCAAAGGAGTGCTTACCAGAGCACAATCCACTAAAATCAATAGTAACAGTCAGGCTATATTGTTTCAAATGAGGGGAAAGTGTGGCTACGATAAAAAGCACTCGATACCACTGTCTGTGCTTGTGAGACGCTGAGTCAGGGAGACAGGGCTAAGTAATACTGTGCGGGGGGGGATGGAAAGAGGTATGGAGGAAGGCAGCAGGCCAGGGACGATGGGGGAGATAGATGCTGCACTTTCCACAGTGATAATACTTTTCCTGGACAGAAGGTGGAGAGAAGATCCCATGGAGGTCAGAAGAGAATAGTACAAATATTTGATAGAGAATAAAAGGCAAGAGGAGGGGATCGTGTAATATGCAATATGGGAGACCTGTGTGTTGACTATGGTCAAAAACGTAATTTAAAATGTAAATACATTTACTATCTTCCATCACCATCCGGGTTGGCAATAACAGATAATATTGTAAATGCAAAAAAATATATAGAACTGAACATTGTTTAGTTTCATCCAGCATGCCTTTCTGCTTTTTCACAAAAAAAAACTTTTAACACTGTTTACGATTGTGTACACAAGTTAAGGTCCAGGACCCCTGAAACTCAGTTTTGCCCCAATAAACTGGGATGTCATCGCTGAGCACCACCAGAGGGCAAGACCCACTGTGTTAGTGTACTGGGCTCCACATACCTCAGCAGCAACAAAGGGGAGCAGGATGAAGAGTGGGATCCCATAATAAAACAGAGCCGGATGGAGGCGTGTGAAGTTACATTCCCTTCATTCTGGACCTGATATTTGTTGAGTGTAGACGACTCTTCAAAGGACTAGCTACATTCCTGCAGGCATCCCAGAACTGAAGCTGCTTTGCCCTTGCTCACACCAACACCACAATCCAGAAAGATCAGGGAACGTGTGTGTGTGCGTGTGTGTATATGTGTGTTTGAGAAAGATAATATTCATTTACTTGTGCAGTCATTTTTCATAAGCAGATAATAATAACAACATGATTACAACACTACAATATCTTTGTTGGTTACTGTGATTTAACAATATTGTCTTGTGTAACATACATGATCTGCCCAATACTACCTTCACAGTATTTTCTAAATAAAGGGATCAGATTTACATCACGCTATCAATGAAGATAATATTCCCTCTGCTGAGGTGTTAAGTGGAAATTCACTATGGCATCATTGCTGTCATATCATAGCTGTCATCTATGCATTTTGCACTTAATGGGACAAAAGGTGATTCTTAAATTAATCCCTGGTGTCTAGGAATGAGTCACATTCCAGATATTTAAGTTATCTTGTAATGTTTTATGAACATGAATAAACAGCTAGGAGATGAGCCATACAGGCTGAAAATGTTTCAATTACGTCCTTTTAACTGTCCGTCATTTGATAATGTCTGCATTTCAAGTTTGAGTAAGTGTTTTTAACTATAATCAAATGTGACAAAGCATTGAAAATATAAACAGTCTGTTTATTTTCTTTTGAAAAACTCTCTTTGTCATACCAAGTCAGCTATCAGAGCCAGTTTAGTGATATGTGCAAAGAGGATTGCAAGCATTCTGTTAGTTGCTAATGTAGCTGCTTGGTTTCCCTCAGAGCCCCACTTTCATAAGGCTACTGAATTAGCTCAAAATTAGTTATGGAATTAGCATGCAGTGCCACCATTAAGCCCAGGCTGTTCTGTGTCACAGGCAGATCAGCGCTATACTAGCTCATGTTAATTAGCTTAGCACTGAGCCTGTCTGATGTATGTTAAGCAGCAGAGGGTTGTGACTGATACAGAAATCTGGTCTTATCAAAAACATGCTCAAACCGCCTCACCATCGTTTGGCAGAGTCATGCTGAAGATGGATTATTCAGGGGACTTGCTTTAAACTTAACAATAAAGTCACCAGCGAACTGGCTGAAGCTATGCAAATGTGCACAGTTTGAATACTCATTGTGTTTGGCCTACCATGTACTGGTGTAATAACATTAGAGTAGGCCTGTGTGATACACATTATACATGTGCTATATAAGGTACCATGTCCTCCTCTTGGCCAACGAAGCATTCCTAAAGATAGGGCTGCTGGAGCTCTTTAAGATCCCCTCATTTCTAGTCTGTAAAGATCCATGTCCGTTGTCAAGTCTGTTAAAGACACGAGATTTAAAAAGTGGCAAGGCAACCTAGTTTATTTAGCAAGGTTTTTTTTGGGGGCTACCAAGTGATGTTCAGCACCAGTAACAAGTTATTTGATGGAGATGATGCACACCGGTATGGATGAGGAGCGAGGGAGAAAAAAACACTTTGCTTGATCTTCTCCGCCGACAGGCTGCCAAACATCTTTTTGGGGCTCAAATTAGTATTACAGAGGCACGCCCCAATCCCAATACTCCCTGTCGGGTCAGAGGAATCAAAGCAGCACACATCTAAGGAATATCAGATAGGGATTCAAAGATTAGCGCCCACGGGTTGTATAGCCAATTAAAAAAGGCAAAGCTCTGCTACTCTCGAAGGACACACCACTGATGAGTCATTGGCTTCAGGTGATCAATAGCTGCATTCACATACACTGGTGGACTGGGGGGGTTCCGAATTTTATACAAAAACATAGGCTACTTCACAGAGTGTAGGATAAATTATTGAACTTTTGGGGGAGCGAGCAGTAGATAACTGGGAGTGAAAGCAAAAGACGAGGCAGCAAAACAGTAAGCGACATGTCTTGTCTGTCTGGAAGTCTAGGTCTGTCTGTCCTACATGTCCGGCCTTCAAAGCCGAGAGAGACATGATTGAGACCTAAGCCTGGTGTTGTGGTGTCATTTATGGTCAGAGGACTGGTTCTCTCCCAATCTGCAGATTGATAATAATGATTAAAATCCAGAACTCAACTGAATTTTGTCACTCCGTTTATGATGAGACGGACAAAACACATCATCACAATGTAGAGGGAGACACTAATCATCCAGATAATGCATGCGCTAGTTCACAGCACATATGTTAAAACAATTTGATTTATTCAGTAGGGGCCTACTTTGAAGATGAGTCTGTCCCTACTTCCTTGTTTCCTACACACACGGAACAGACTAACTAGGCTTTTTCTCCTAAATTCTCTATAGTGCTTTCTTGTGGTTACACAGCATTCTGTGGTATATTTGGGGTGTTGTACCCATTACTTTGTCAATGAACACCCATTTTGTGATGATGCTTTGCAGCATAGTTTAAGTGACTGTGATTAGCTTGCCACATCTGAAAACCACAAGCCATCACTAAGGTCAGTTGAGAGCTATGACCCACCTGTCCACCCCCAGTCCCCTGCTGTGGTGAGTGAATCTCTCTTCAGGGGCAAGTCTGACAATAATGTTCTGAGGTCATTCCCCTACACCCACTCCTGAGCATGTTGGCCAAAGAAAATTAGCCTGTGTCTCCATAGAACTGACTCATGACTCCAAGGGCTACCTGTATTCCTTCACAGAGGATTGTTTATGACCTCACATTGCAGAGATGGTTTGAAAGCAGAGCCATTTTTATGCACAGCTAGACATGTCTCAAGGCTAAAAGGATTAAGGGAGATAGATGCTACCTTATTTACAGTGAATCATGTTTTTTTGTTGACATTCTTTTTAGGGAAAGCTACCCATTATTTCCGTCTGAATAATTGACTTTCCCCATCTTGTTCAAATTTCCGAGAGGCTTTGGTGGTTTGTTTTGCAAGCCAAATCCATCGTCTGCACTGCAAATTAGCCTTTCAGAGGTGTGCCTCACCTTCTGTTCATGATTCATGACACACTAGTCAGTTCCTTTTTCCCCTTTCTACTTCTATCCGCCAGTTATAACCTTCAACTAACCTTTAAACTGATGTGAATAATTTAAATTGTATTTTCATATCAACGGAGGGGAGTCAAGCCATGCAATTATCTTTTATCTGTATACATTGCTGTCAGAGCAAAGCCTAATAAAGTTTCCCCAAGGGGGACAAAGTGAGAAAGAGAGAAATGGAATGGGGGGAGGGGGGGGAGGACAAAGAGCAAGGAGGTGGAGGGGAGGACAAAGAGCAAGGAGGTGGATGGGAGGACAAAGAGCAAGGAGGTGGAGGGGAGGACAAAGAGCAAGGAGGTGGAGGGCAGAGAGAGCGAAAAGAAAGCCTGCATGGGAGTAAAGAAAACATGGAGGCCTTAGATGCTATCTGAGGACATTAATGCGGCAATGAATTATTTAGTAATGACTATGAGGCCTGTCATAAGAAAACACTGCTTACATCTACGCTGTGTTTGGGGGTGGGTGGGATGGGCAGGAAGTGGTGTGGAGCACAGTGCGTGTGGAAAGAAGACACTAAAGATAAACATGACAAATTGGCAGATCATCTGTTCAATTAGGATGAGCAGTGACACAGTTACCAGGGCCCAGGCCAGAGGCACGAGGGGGTAATGCCTCATTTGCAAGACAATGATTTAAAGCTGTGCCACGGAGGAGAGCATTCCTAAAAAAAAAAAGGGGGATGAGAAGAGAAAAAAGGAAAACAGGAAATTCCCCCTGGTACTCATTAAAATTGACGGTGCTGCTGTACACAGCCCCGCCCCCGTCGCCCCCACCTACTACCACAACACACACACTTTTCCACGCCATGTTGCCTTAGCGCTTGCCTCTGTGGACCATCCATGATCATTTTGATTAATTCATAAAGAACGATGCCTCCTTGATTGAGACAGAGTGATGAGGGACGGGGGCGGGGGGTGGATTCAACAACACCGGAGACAAAGGAAACAGCACAGGCAGGAATGACATGAAGGAAAGGAGAGTGTTTATAAGACAGCAAGAGCTGAGGAATGAAGGAAGAGAAAGAAGAGATACACACACCCACACACACCCCTGCGACCCTCAGAATGTACTATAGGAGCTGAAGCCAGGTTCTTTGCCCAGTGAGCCACTCTGGTCTGACATCTGCATCTGCTTACTGTTGTTCTCTTGACATTCCTGCAGAGTTAGCCAGGCTCGCTGCTCCCAGGGCAGGACTCACCGGGCCTCGGATCAGATCTCTCACACAAGCCTCCCAAACCCCCTCGGTAAGACCACTTGGGGGAGAGATGTAATATTGAAAAGCCTGCTGCCATTTGAAGTCATTGACAGAAACGCTCAAAGCAGGCCCAAGCAATACAGCCCTCATTTCCTCCCTGATACATCAAGCAGCCGCACGCTGCTTAGGTCTGGAACGAAGGGGTTGGTTGCCATCAGGCCTGTGTGTGTGACATGTGTGTCTAACCTCACACGGCCTGTCTCTATAGAAAGACAGGAAATATGGGAGAATGAAAAGGACATACTGTAGGTGAAAGTTAAATAAGGTCATGTTGTAGTTGGATGCTGTCCAAGTTCGTTCAAGGCTATTCCGTGCCAAAGCACTATTCTTGGAAACCTCTTTTAGTCTCCCTGTACTGCCAGCAGACTCGCTGGAAAGGTGAACAGGACACCCATACAGAAATGATCGTAATGGAGAGCCTGAAGCAGCCATTGATTAGGTATTTGACGCGTTATGGATTTAACCCAACAAGGGGGTTATTGGCATATACAGTATTTACCGTTTGTGATTCAAATGATAAACATTGTAGTGGGGCAAATATTTCAATAGTTGTACTTTTACGTTCATCAACACCTATTTGTTTCTGAGCTGCAAATGTTGACATTTTCCAGCTCAATGTATTTAAGGCGATGCCTTAACCTTAAAGAACCTTCTTGTTTTGTCTTCCTCTGACCCACACTTCGCTTATTAGGTGTTTCGCTGCCTTTGAATTACAAATACTAATTGGCCAGCGGCCTTAGAGCAGTGTTTCTCCCCAGAGTCCTGCTGAGAAGACTGGTTAGGGATGAAGCTACTAATGATGTGCCGAGTTTGAAAACATACTAATCAGCACAAACTCCTGTGTTTCCAGAGGAAATGTCTCCTCTTCCAAAACATCTACAGTTTCTTAGAAAAGCACTTTCAAACAATTAAACAGGAAAATATATAAATATCATTAAGACATATTCAGCCTAATTAAATTTGGAAGAGTTAGCAATGTGTGCAAGAAGGAAAGAAATACAGGAAAGTCATGCACTCATTTTTATCATTCTTGAGAGGCACTATGGCAGGATAGGTAAAATAAACCAGTCAGGATTTTTGTTCTAATTATAACAGTTACTTTTATGATAATACAGGGCCTGATTTGCATAGCATATGTGCTGTGACTCTACCATTAGCGAGAAATGCAAAATTGCCCTTGAAAACTCCCTTCCCCAATAAAGTTGTCAGAAGGCAGTTCTCCCTGCAGCATTTGTTGTGTTCTTTTTCTCCTCTTCTCACTTCTCTTTTTCCAGCTCCCATCAGCCCCTTTTTTTCTTTCCATAATTCTGATCTCTCACACAACTGTAGAGCCCTGACTTCCTCCGAATCTTCTTGAAATCTTTCTCTTAAAATGTGTTCTTCCCTCTCTGTTGGCAGTATTTTGATCTTCCTTGCAGACTTGTGCTACACCTTGATTTCCCAGCCTGCCTCTTTCTGAGGTGAGAGCAAGGACAGGTTCTGTTCTCTGCTGCAGGCTCCCTACCCTCAGGTCATGCCCAACTGCACCCTCACACAAACCACCAACAGTGCACTCACACAGACACACACTTTTACACACGCAATCATTAACCATATCAAATACCAGCTCATACAGTCCTAACCTATCACAGCACACTCAGACAATTTGTACAAGAAAGAAACATGTCATGTGAATGCCCCAAGGCACTATTGGCATTAACTATCTGGTATGCAGGTGCGCTGTTGAAAATCTAATTTGTGTTGGAGCATGTCAAAATGAATGGTTACATGACATGAATCCTTAACAATGCAATAAAGTAAAAAAATAAATGATAAGATTTAATAAGTAGAAAGACAAACGTATAATATATATAAAAGTAGTATATAAAAAAAAGAGAAATTCACACGTCTCCCCCCCCCCAAAAAAAAATCTTCAAATAGGTACAAACATATGGTATTTTTTTAACCATGATGTGTTATGGAGAATAGACTCAAACACATAGAGAAGCATCCTGGGACTAGAAACATCAGACCTCCCACACTTTATTAACACACAAAAACATAAAGTAGAGGGTTGGGTGGGGATTGAGTTGAATCAGAACCATCAGCGGCCACCACCGAAAGAGAAGAGGGAGGGCAAGATGGAGAGACAGACTGATGTATAGTTTGATCATGCATTTTGATCTTGAGGCCTGGGAGGTGGGTAGTAAACTCAGAGCACACTACAGTCCCCTGAGACTTCTCACTTATCCCACCCTTCCTCCTCCCTCCCCCTCCCCTCCCCCCTCCTGTCCTCTGCCTGTACAAGGCTAGTTAGATAAGAACCAAGTAAACAAAACTGGCTGATTGATATTTAACAAGCTCCCACCGTGATCTCAGACCCCTCCCTTTCTTTTTCTTTTATTGACCCTTTGTGTCCTCACCTCCACACGAACACACTGACCTCCACACACATGCACACGTACTCTACAGGGACCATAGTGTAGAAAGGGGGGGGGGGGGGGGGGGGGGGAATCCATTTCACACTTGAGGCAGCCACATTATGTCTCAAATGGGCCACACATAGAGGAGCACACTGCCTAAACTGCTTCTCCACCTCCCCCCAAACCCTCCCACCTCATTTCGAGGTTTTTAACGAGCCGAGATCTGCACCGTTCACGCTTTTACTCTTTAGCCCCTCCTCTCTTTTTCTCTGTGTCATTAAAAGGTGAAGTAGCAAAAGCTTAGCAGTGAGATTTATTTTTCACAAACCCCACTCCTGTGTGCCTTGGGCCTGCAGTGAGTTAGCGGTTCGCCTCAAATGTGTTCATAATTCAAATGAGAACTCTTTCTGTCACAACAAAGAGTAATGCATTATTCAACAAGATGTCTTACCGTCCACAAACAGACAAACAGAGCGATATTCTTCCGGGTGCTAAGGCAAACAGTTAACACGACAATCAAAATGGAAGTCATTAATTAGGTAATTAGAGGGGGAAATAAATGGGAAAGTATCACAACAAGGAAGCAGCCGTTGTTGCGTGTTAATAAGTTTACATGTGTTCCAGTCATTAGCCACACATCATTAGCAAAGGATGATGTTATACATTGTATTGCTTTTGAAACCGTGGTGTGTGTCTTAACAAAACAATATTGCTTTTGGAATAATATGAGGTACTGGAAAATGTATTCACAAGACTGAAAATGTTGTCTACAGTATTGAAAAGGAAATTAATGATACGTTTTTTGGACCACAGCTTGTTTCAGGCTAGCTTTGTCAAGACACATTTTAGCAATGTCAATTAAGGCCATGAAAATGAATTAAACCCAGCCTGTGTTCATTCTAATCTAGTACATAATCCTACATAATCCCTGAGGCCCCAGAGTCCCTGTTCTGTATGCATGGACAGCCTTCAGTCTACTGATTAAGTCTTAGTTAATCCCTGGTGGCATAGATCAACCCCTGTGATGCTCTGACTATTGGTGAAAGTCCCACACCATTAAAGACAACAGGGACTGATGATCAAGCTCCATAGTGACAGGTCAGGTTATCACCTCTAGTTTACATTAGTTAAGGGGCATCACTAATTGTTTTTTCTTTCAGTCGATGGGAATCAATGAACAAAACTGGGTGAGCTTTATTACTATATAGCTACTAAATATATAAGTATTTTATATTGAAAATAAGTAAACAAATGGATATTCAAAGTCAGACTAGGTGGATGCATGTCAGTGTCAGACCCAGTGGGACTTGTGTGTGTAAGAGAAAGAAAGTAGAGAAGAGGGGATGTTTTAACACCTGACCTGAGTTACCCACCTCCCTGACTGTTTTAATTTAGACTTGTGTTTCTTTGTTCCTCTGCTGGACTGAGGCACAGGGGGGGGGGGGGGGGTCAGTCCCTTCACTCACACACCACCTGAATACACACACAGTATACATGTATTGCACACATGAATATTGCACTCACACACTCACACATGCACATCACCCCCCCCCCCACACACACACACACACACACAGCACAAAAAAGGCGTAAGAAGCCCAGGGAAACAAGAGACGCTTGTTAGGAACAGACATAGGTTTAGATTTTAAAGCGCTCGTGTCAGATTCTGGCAGATAAAAAAGGGCTCTATTACTAATGAATGAACACACGATGAAAAAGAAAAAAATTCTCTTCAAATCTGCTTGTGTTACGTGAATCTTTTATGCAAATGGAATTTCAAATGAGGTGAAGCTATCTTCAGAGACCTTGACTGTTTTCCACAGCCCTCTATTAAAATGTATGCGTTTGCTGATTTATAAATCTTATTAATAGCTCTGCGCCGAGTGGGGGAAGCAAAAGTGATGAAACAGCTTCACTTCCCTTTCTCTCTCGATCCCTCGCTCCCTCCCTCCCTCCACTGGTCCAGCAGGTCCCCTCTCGCCGACTTTCTCTCTCTTTCTTCTCACTTCCTTCCTTCCCTCCGTCCCTCCCTCCCTCCCTCCCATCGTCTCTTTCCCTCCACTAGTGTCTCTTAGTGATTTTATAATTGGGCTAGGCTCATTGTTATTCAAAACCCTGTAGAACCAATTAGTGCAGGACCTTCCGACCCTTGGTTGCTATGTAATGGCGGTAACTAAAGACAGTAAGTGAGGCAGCCGAGAGCAAAGGTCTGAATTTCTTTTAGTTCCTGATTAATAATTCTGTCAGGCCTATCACAGACATTAAAGAAAATCACTGGTTTAAAAGCCTTAGCTTTTTTTTTACGCTTTGCACGTTTACGTTGTTCTCCCCATGCCTCTCTATAAACCTTTAATGACAGTTGGGTCGCTAACTCCCTTCTCTCTTGTTGGATAAATGTCAATTTAACAGGATAATACGATTTAAAGGTTTAAGGGGGGTGGCAAGTGACCCGTTACACTGAGAGGATGCATGGCTGCAGTGGCTGATGGTTAGGAGAAAGACACGTGGGGGCATCTTGAAAGACACGTTGTGAGGGCATCTTGGGGGGGACTGTCTGCATTGCATGTCAGCATTTGAACTTTTTGTAAGTTTCATACTCTCTCTGGCAAGTGAAACTGTAGATTGGTTGTAGAACACTGAACAGGTTGTAGAACACTGAACAGGTTCAATTCATTTCACATAGCAATCCTTTCTTTGGCTGTTGTTTGACTGCACCATTACTCAGAGTTGCTATCCTAGATAGCGGAAATGGTGCAGGTAGACGTTTGTTTAGTATCACACAGACAGAAATGGTTTGGAACCAATTGAATGTACAGGTAATTTAAGGAACTTCTAAATTATAAAAGAGACTGCACTCACATCAAATACTTGGATTGTGACATACTTTTAAAAAGCCATGAAAACCAAATTAAGAACCCCTGGGATCCAGTTGGTATCATTCAGATTGCTCCGAGCACCTGAATATGGCATCAACTGGATGTGTGCTTTAAACTGCAGAAGTAATTGGACCCAGTGCCATATGGAAAATAATGTTTTTTTACCGCCACTGGCATAAAAACGCCATGATTGACATCTGAAGCATGGCCTGCCGAGGCAATAATCTCACTGTAATAAGAATTCATGAGGCCTGTTTGGTTGATTTCCTCCTCTTGGGCTTATGCGTGTGTACTTGGTGGTGTGTGTCTGTGTGTGAGCAACGAGAGAGAGGGAGAGAGCAGGGCTGTGTGTAAGCAACGAGACAGAGATCTAACAAAATCACACTGCATCTTATTTTCATCTCTCGCTGTCTGAGAAAGAAGAAGAAAAAAAAAAAAGTGAAAGGGAGGGGCTTATAAAAAAAGTCTCTCTTTTTAGCACTTCAGCCAACAGATGGATGAAATGACAAGGAACTGATGACAAATGGGAAAACAGCCCTCCAGCCACTCTCATTAGCTTTACTAATAATGAACTTTGAGACCTTTCACTATATGCAATGTGCTATCCTTTTAGCTTTGGCTACCAAGTTTTACTCATTATGCTAAGCCATCTATGGAAGTCGTATTGGTCTGATCTTTGTAAGGGTTCCCCTGTCCAATGTACAGTATTATTTGTAGGATTGTTTGCAACTGCATACTGTCTGGATTAGTTTAATTACCAAACCATAGAAAAGATTAAATACACTAAATCCAATCAGAGTCCAAAGCCTGCTGATAATAGTACAATTTTAACTAATTTAGTGTAAAATCAATGCGACCAGCGAGCGAAAGAAATGCCAAGGCTCCCTTGAATGGCTTTTGGAGGAATGGATGTACCAACATTGGACCGCTTCGCCATATGTGAACTGCAGGTCTGACAATAATGTAAAGCAATCTGTCTGTTCCACACCGAAGCATATCCCAGCTTTTCTCTCTCAATATTGTCAGATATCCACACTTATTAAACTGACAAATCTCTTTCATTAAACTCTGTCTGAGTAAGATAGGATCACAGTGTAATCTCCTTGCCTCGTCCTTAGATGGGGGGTGGGGGTAAATAGTTTCATGATGGTTCATCTTTGCAGACATCAAAGCACCTCCTCCTCACTATTGGTCTCGCTTTTATTGTATCCAGTCTAGCATCCGACAAAGAGATCAAAATCGACATTCCCTTTTGTCCTTTACAGCAATAACTGCAACTGACTTTTGCCTTGTGGCTGGCCCCCAGTTTGTTTTCTTGTACCATTATCCACCCTGTTTAAACATCTTGCTTGATTTAAATTTTAATCCATGGGAAGAGAGGATGGGAGGATGGAGGAGCAATTTGTACCCGGCATGGGAAATGAGAGACTTGAGTCTTCCAGCTTTTCATTGTTCCACTGGATCCAATGATGCTGTGGTTGTGTTCATGGGAACAAGAGGATGGTAGAGGGATACATTCAGACATGCAGTGACTGCAGACTCCAGAGAGAGACGTCTCAGAGAGAATGATGGTCAGACTGCTGTTCTTTCCAGTGGTTAAACTACCCATAGGCCAGCCACACAATAAACAACTGCACCACATAAACTCAGCATCCTCAGAGAGGTTCAACTTAATAGTGCACCCACTATAGTTATAGTTCACTCAGGTGCTAGCTTCACCAACACACTTCACCAATACCACAAGAGCCCAGGATTGCCAACAGGTATGTGTTACATGTCACATCCAGCCCAGGAAACATGATGACATTGCATAAGAACAAGGCGGTTCCACCAAATATGTTCAACCCAGAGGAAAGAGGAAGGGTTTGTGTCCTGACCCTTACTTGGAGATTGTTACTATCTGGGTGTTTTTAGGAGACGTCAGTGGGCTGGTCGCTTTGTGAAAGGGGAAATGGAGCTGTTGCAATGAGGTAGGTTGCGCTTCAGTCTCGCACCGAAATGACACACAGTAAGAATGTGGGGGCAGGGAAGACATTATGAAGCCCTTTCCAAATGTAAAAAGCATTGAGATTGCGAGAGAGTGCACATGAATGACTGTGTTAGTGAGTAAAACTAAAATGTAGTATCTAGATATGTTTGATAAGTGTCATGTTTTCAGTGTTTGTAAGGGGATACAGTATACATATCCTCCTATGTGTACTGATGTGACTCATACTGTGTGTACTCACTCAAGATCAAATATGCAAACCATAACTGATGTTTCAGTGAAAGTACATGTCATGTTTGAACTGTCAGTTGCAAGCCATCAGATTGTATTTAAATAGGGCCACGTCAACATGACATACAGTCTAGAATTTTTTCATTTAAAACCTTCCATTGCTTGTGTCGCAATGGTGTCGCACTACGTATTTCTCTTTTAAGCAATAGAACTGTGAAATAAGCCTGTAATACAACACCACAACTTGACAGGCTCATTAAACCCTTCAAACCACATCCAACTTAATTACCTCCTTGCTAGGGTGTGATGTTTGCATCTGTGAATTTAACATGTATATCCGTTTCCCGACCGCAGAGCTGTGGGGCTTGGACAGGTCTTAAGAATTCCACCCTGCACTCTTCGCTTCTGGAAGGTTCCCTGAAACAAGGCCCAGAGCCTGCCCTACAACACTGGGCCACTTCTGCAGCTCAACATAAATCCTTAACGACAAACTCTATAAACTTCTTTGGGCTTGAATATTTATGGTTGCCTGTGGTTTCCCAGAGTGTTGTTTTCTGTCTGGGGCTCAACCCAAAAAGATACCACAAAAACTGATCTGTAGGGCCTCTTATCTGTAGGGGCCCTGCCACACTGCGGGTGGTCTGCACCTCTCCAGATTGAACCAAATGTCCAAAACTGGCAGGAAGTAACATTCCAGATATATCTAGACACAATCTAAACCTTACAGCTGCTTTGGCTTCCACCACAATGGATGATGCATGACCCCTCGATTCATCCTTTGGCCCACACACTTTCATGCCCAGATGAAACAAAGTCCAAAGGCAATCACTTTTGTCCACATCCTCTCATTCCTGATGGCATGCCCTTTGGGATACAAGAGTCTTTACATGATGTCCAGAAAGTTAGCTGTAAATACAAGGCTTTTTTTAGCTCACTGTCAAAATTAAGTAACAGTTGTACTTGATGACTGCTCTGCATTCTGCTTTGGAGTCAAGAGGGATATTAACACATATTCTAGATGAGGTAGTACAATTGACGCTTCCATCCAAGTCTTTGCTAGATTCGCTAGCTGTTAAAGAGCTGTGACCTCAGTGAAAACACTCAACAGTAGTACTTCATAAGCCTCTCACCGCCCCTTCAGTCTGGTAATTACTCACATTTACCATTTTTAATATTGGTAACTCTCCCCTTTTCTAAGATTCATAAGTAAGAGCCCTTAGGGGAAAATTTAAAATCTTGGAAGCCTTCCAAGACCCCACTGAAAAGAGTTGAAATAATTTCCCTCTGGAGTTTGTAAATGTATTACAGCAGTCTGACTACGTGGACTAACACATCGTTTAGTTCCTTCAGGATGGGGAATGGGGTTGTTCATAACAGTAATGATAGACTGAAATGTGGAGACTGATCTGTCAATCAGCAACTTGATACTCAACGAAATCCTGGAGAGCAAGCAGAGTGACAGATCAGTCTAATTAACAGGTTATCTGGATTTCAATTGAGCAACTATAATGTATATTGAAAGTTATATTTGTGTGATTGAATTACAAGAGAGGTGATGAAAACAAATAAAGTTATTAAAAAAGGTTTCCCTGGACTTCATTATGTAAATAGTGGTCCAAGATTGTTGAGAAAGGACAATATTTTAGAATGACCATTGGGCAATTAGAAAGAACTGCTGGACTAAGCATGTGGTTTCTCTTCTATCCCCAGCCACAGAGTCCAACTCCCATACCCCAAATCATTTCAGAACAATCATTTCAGAACACCACCATCAAAGATCACTTAATTGTGTTATCCTTTGCTAGGTCCATGTTTTCTGACAGCATTGAAAACCATCCATTACTCAAAGAAACATCAATTGAAATTGTAAAACGAAATACATTACATTTAGTCATTTAGCAGACGCTCTTATCCAGAGCGACTTACAGTAAGTACAGGGACATTCCCCCCGAGGCAAGTAGGGTGAAGTGCCTTGCCCAAGGACACAATGTCATTTGGCACGGTGGGGAATCGATCCGGCAACCTTCTGATTACTAACCCGACTCCCTCACCGCTCAGCCATCTGACTCCCATATACAATACAAATTTAAATACAAATTTACAATTTCAAATGTATCACCCAGAAATCTCCCCCTTTCATAAAATGCACATTCACAATCTCTGATGCAAACTGTATCAGAGAATTGGGGGACAACATCAAGTTTAGCTTTTAGTCTCTGGTCTATGCCCAGGATATGAAGTCAACTTGTCATTGCAAAATTATATGACGCCAAGTTACAGTAGTTAACCTTAGGCATTTATAATGTTGAACCAAGGCTCATTTATTGCATGAGTGAAATAATCTCTACAAAAGTGGTTAAACTGATGACAGGCCAGATTTATGATCTTTGTAAAACAGCCAACATAACTGCTCCTGCACGCATCATGAAAACGTATCAGAAAACTGATTTTACATCATATGATGCAATACGTCAGCAAAGCCTGTCACCAATACTTTAAATTAAACAGTACAAGTTATGCCCAAACTACTATGTTTATTGTGTAGCTTCCTCTATCAACCTTTCTTTCATTTTCAAAATTGTGAATTTACACAAGTGTTAATCAGTGATAAAAAAAACATGAAAAGTAGGTTTTTCTTTGAAATACAGCTCCATCTGAGCCAACAATTTTCAGAATCAATGTATGGAGATCAAACATTAGCAATGTTTTTGCATTGCTTCCGTCTTTATCTGTTTAGAGCTGATAATAATCTGACAAAAATTTTCAGTTACATCAATTACAGCATCACAGAGAGCAAGTGGGAAGACAATTTAGGTTGTCATGACACTGCACAGAGGAGCTTTTTACTGACTACTATGATTTTTACTGACTACTATGATTCTTCTCCAAAACAAAACAATATTATATCCTTTGATCTTCAACGTAAAAGAAGTGGCTTCTCAAGCACATACTTTAACTATTCCTGTGGGAATTGAATAAAACTAAGAACCTGGATCAAAGATATGTCTGGCTTTATCTAGGTTGGAAAAACCAACACAGAGATTGTGATCTGAGTACATGAAACAATATGAACCAGTGAACTAATGTAGCTGGTTTGTTTGTGGCTACTTACACATTGGGTCATGTTGGATTATACCTTCCAAAAGGCATCTCCACAGACACACCCTAATCATATATCATATTTACAACATTTGGATGCTTAAATCCACTAGGCTTGATGCTATGGATTTTCTGCAATGATTTGAGCAGATGTTGGCCGGGCAGGTGTCTGCGAAAATATTGATAAAGGGACATTGGAGTGGTTTACTCTATCTGCTGGTTGCCAGTGCCGACATCACATCGGCCAACTGTCAGTCAGCCTCATCAGCCAATTTGGTGATGTTCCATTTCATCGGAATCAGTGGCCAAGCCAAGGTTTTTGCGTTTCGATTTTCAATAGCTCATCTTGCACTTTAACTCATCAAGAGTTATGAAGGGAACTGATTGTAACTTCTTGTCAATCTTGAACCCATTCAAGTGTCTTAGGAGAAACATCTCTTGGTTATAAAGTAGGCTAGTATGAATCAACATAATAGGTATACAGAGTACAAAGAAATAGGGAAACGTAATATGCAGTGAGATGGTGAGAGAAAGAGTGGATAGTGAGGGAGGATAGTGAAAAAGCAAAAGAGATCCTTCAATTTGTGATTGATTGTAATCACTCAATTAGTCTCATGCAGGAAAAACTAATTATGTCTTCATGCATTTCTCATGATGCTGTCTTTAATTGCTACCCAAGACAAACAGGTTGACATCAGGCTTGGACCCTTCTCAGTGCACATGGGGAGGGGGGGGGGGGCAACAGAATCTAGCCAGGTGTATGATAAGAGACAGAGTCCTCAAAACAACAAACAGGGGAAAGGGATGTGAAAAAGGAAAGAAAGGATGGAGGAAGGGAATTCAGTGATGAGTTTGTGTGCTTTTTTACTGAACCTTGACTGTGTTTACGAGCGTGAAACTGCCGGAACACAATAGAGCAGAGGCGGCAGCCTGGTGTCTCCTTCCCCTTCCGTCTGTCACTGATGGTCCAAAAAGAGGGTCCAATTGGAGAGGTTGCTGGCATCCTTCCAAGGCATTCAAAGTGTGCAAAGAGCACTAAATTATAATCAGAGCAATACGTAGTCATCATGGTTAATATTACCATACAATACACAGGAATTGGTTAGTTCCTCACCACATTACGAAATATTAACAGGCCAAACTGAGCACACCATTATTAGCACTACAGCTATAAAAAGGTTTATATAATAGGACGACTTGGTTTAATTATATCAGTCAAGTCTTTGTCTTCTTCTATAGTATATTATACTTCATTAGTATAGGGTTATGGTTAGTTCATACATCTCACCTAGGGTGCCAAATGTGCTAGGACCGGCACTGCCTGGGACAGAACCCGCCACCTCCGACTCCTCAAGTGCGGCCACAACCAGCTACATCAAAGAAAAGCTAACGATATGCTGTCGCGGGTGGCCTGTATACATGAGTTTAACGGATCTACACCGGCTACATTTGCTATTGCGCAAAGGATTGTGTGTCAGAAGTCAGAAAAGGGTGTTAATTTGCAACCTGAAAAATGCCACTGAATAATAATAATAATTCGTTTTTTATAGCGCTTTTCTAATACTCAAAGTCGCTTCACATGTATGAGGACAAGCAAAACAAGACAACAGTGTTGTCTTGCTTCTACCAGGTGTTTCTGTGTGACAGTGAAAATAAAATGTTCTGACTCTACAGTGTATAGAATACTAGTCTACAGTGTATAGAATAGTAGTAGGCCTTATCTGAGACACAGGGCTAATCTGCCCTGGCGTTATTCCTGGCCTGGCTAACTCCTCATGCAGTTTTAGCAAAAGTCAAAGGTCTCTATTCTTGCCAGAGCTGGAACAAGGGGCATGTTTAAAACTGCCAATTTAACCTTTGGTCTCTTTCCTGCCCCAGAGATGTACTCAACACTATGTTGGGGTGCATCTGTCTGATAATAGGCAATTGGCAGTCAATTTATGGATATCTGTGTCTCCAGGAGATGATTGGAGCATGGAAAACAAAATGACAGATTTCAAAGGATCAGAATTTTGAGGTTCTCATATTTTCAGACTGCACATGATTCATTCGCATTACTAAATGAGAGCGTTGTGCAACAATGATGAAATTCCTCAAAAGCCCAGTTTTGTTAGCCTACAGCGTTGCTGGCAGATGAGTTTCATATGTCTTTCACCATCCTGATCAAAAAGCATCTCTGCATGAGGAGAACTGAACCAGCACTGTTTAGTGCATCATGAAACTGAAGGCCTTTAAGTAGTCAAAATTCCAATGTGATACAAGTCTGCCCTCTGCAGGGTCGGGGGATAATTACAGATGCATTGCAATTTTCGAATTGTCACTAAGTCAAGCACTCTTCTTGACTTTATAGTTAGTCCTGCCCACAGAGATACATACGCATACATAAGTAATAATGTATGCACATATACAAATTGGTATACATATCCCATTGGGCAACAAAAGCCACAATCAAACCCAATGTAGATAGTATGCTGCCTCAAACTGAAATTATGCATGTGTAACGACCCAGATTATAAGGAGGGGCTATATTACTAACACATTTTAAGAAAATATATTGCAGTAGCTAATGAGGCAGCACATAGTAAATATGTAGTGGGATGTGTTGTTAAGATAATTACGGTACAGATCAGGAATATGAAGACCTGAATTTACTAGGACAGTGATCAATGGGATGTTAAAGCAAATTCCATATTTGGAGAAAAAAAGGGTTGCAAACAAAAATTTGGTATGAGAGGAGGTTTGGAACTACTTTGTAAACGGAGGTGAATACTAAAAGCCATTGTTCAACATTATTTTAGAAAATTATAGATTGGAAATCATGTATAGGCACAGGACCTAGGTTTGCAATTGATGTTGTATTGAAAGAGCTTTTTAAGATTCTGTTCACACTATAGGCTAACCCACTAGAGGCAGCCCCACTACAAGCAGCCCCACTAGAGGCAGCCCCACTACAAGCAGCCCCACTAGAGGCAGCCCCACTACAAGCAGCCCCACTAGAGGCAGCCCCAATTCAGTTGAGAATGTGTATTTGCACATCACTGGATGCAGCGTCCACCTATGGGCTTTGACCCCAGGCCAGCTTGAATATTTGTTGTGAGGATGATTTATAAATATTTCTCTTTGGTCCAGCTCATGGCAAGGTATGAAAGGTCTAAATCAACCTCCTCTGAAGTACGGACATGAAAGCCTGGTCTCTTGGCCCAACACACATTCACACAGGTGCACACACACATACCAAAATCTCTCATTCACACATGCGCAGACGCACGTCTGTAGCAAATCAAAACCAAACGGTAATCAGGTGAACGGAGGGCACTTCTCCAGGGAATTCTTTGGTGGGGAATTTATAGAAAGCACAAATGAGGGCACATTTGCATTCCAGCTCAAAGATACAAAAGTGCAATCACAGGCCGACAGGGCCTGAGATCAGAGCACCTCAAATGCTTGAAAAACTCAGCGATTAAAGTGGACATTTCAGGCCGTTTTAAGGCAACATTGGAAGGTGTTAATGCCAAATGGAGCAAGAAGAAAGGAAGGGTAATTTAATTAGGTTTCTGCATACTTAACTGAAGGATTACACCTTCACACGCATGAACATCAAAGTAGAGTTGGGATTAAAGTGTGAAGCCTTTCGCTCTGAAACTCAATAGGCCCAATAACATTTTGTATTTTCATTTTGAGCTGTCATTTCTTTGCTATTTGCGATGATGATCTATCTATCTAGCATTGAACAAAGCCACCTACAGTGCCATACTACGACATTTTTGTTGATAAACACTTCACTCTACTGTATCTGTTAACTAATGAACCAATACATTTTTCTGTAGTAGCATTACAATGTATAATTGATACATGAAAAGGCTTATTAATAAGTATTACGCCATGTTAAGCCTAAATATCCTACATTTTAATTTACACTTGCACTCATAGGCAGAAGCCCAAAAGCTGGTTTATGCAACATTGAAAGCATATGGGCAGGTCATTCATAAGTGCTCTTAATTACATGAGAGGACTGCTAAAGACTACCAAATGTGGTCGTTTTTTAGGAGAAAATAACAAAACTAATACAGATGTAGCTTTTAGTTTTACAACAACACTGAAATCAGATTTTGAATGTCTGGATGAATGGCTGATTGACTATAAGGGTAGGGACCAAGAAACGAGCGTCACTGCTTTGTTTAAAATGTTCTGCTCACTTAGAGGCTTAACAAGCAAACAATAAAGGCTTCTACAAGGAGAGGGTTGGCCTTTTTTCCCCCAAACAAAATATTGGGTTTACAAACAATGCATTTCATTGTGCTTTCCATGTGTTGAAACTGAAATTCATTATATCCTCAATTAAGTGAACTAAACAATGATGATCATTATACTCTACAAATTCACAGGTGGTAGCCGATACTTATTAGTGCACTATAAAATAGTACAAATGGAATACACTAGTGTTAAATTGATAACACTTACAACTGTCTCATGATTAATACATGTATAATTTAATAAATCCACTGAAAGAAAGAACAGAAAAGACTAGGGAGGTGCTACAACTGGCTGCCACTAGCAGAGCATTGCCCTCCAAGAAGTGGTACATAAAGTCCAAGGATACAATTCTCCTAAAAAACACGTTTATCCAACTTGTCATTCCACAACCCAAACACAGTAGTCTTAGCAACAAGCCTCATCTGGCTAGTCAACTACCCAAATTCAGTGTCGGTAAGGATATTTACATGTATGCATTTAGCAGACGCTTTTATCCAAAGCAACTTCCAAAAGAGACCTTTACAAAAGTGCATAGGTCACTGATCATAACAACGAGATAGCCCCAAACATTGCGGATAGCCAAAACATGAAGCATACAATGTGAAAACTCCCAAAGGGAAGAACCATAAGAGCATGTAGTTGAACAAGTTACAATTAAACAATGTAACTATTGAAAGCAGTTTGGCCTCAACAATGTTTCCAAGCCATTTTAGGCCCAACTACACACTTTTTGTTGTGTCAAGTCACTGGCAGACGTGAACATGATAATGTAAAAAATGTATGTGATGACTTAAGATGTAATGTTGGAGTGAGAAAAAGGGAGAATGATATTTAGAGACTCATCCTATTTGTTTTCGGTGTAAGAGGCAATACACTGAACTGGGTGGATTAACCAACATTAGTGGTTAACCAAGTGCTAATGAGACAAAAAGAACACAGAACTCAGATAAAACCGCTTAGCGTACAGCTGTACAAAATGTCCTCACTTCAATGAAGGACTACTTAGGCTGCTAAACCCCACATGTAATTACCTGAAGAATGTTGCTGGACCTGTTTCTAATCTGTGTAGTCTGTGTAGTGTGTGTGTCAAATTGTGAACCCAACTCCCTTCTGATGTAGACCTATTTAAGCAGTTCTTAAGCACACATGTATTCTGCTACATGGACTTCCACACCTTTGATATGGCCCATCAAATTTCTGGGGACACTAAATTGATCACAGGCCCTGCTGTAGGCTTGGCAAGTATGAGAAAAGATTGTCCCCCTAATCCAGGTTTGACGGTCTGGAACTTTGACTCCTCTTATTACCCCCCCCCCCCTCCCTCTTCTGTGATCCCTCGCAGCCATGGCATAAATCCTGGGAAGGGAGCATGCTCCTTTGTCTCTTATTTCCCTCCCATTTGAGGTGCAGGTCAACTCGGGATCAGAGATATGGTACTGCTGGAGGGAGGGAGGGAAGGAAGGAGAGACAGAGAGAGGGCTGGATGAGAGAGAGCGTAGGGGGAAATGAGAAAAAAGGGAAGAGAAAAAAAAACAAGAGAATGAGCTAGAACAGGAGGGGAAAGTGAGACATGCTGAAGCCATCCAACTCAAATCAGCACCATGTGTCCTCCAGAGCCTTGTTATCCCATAAATGAACTTTATTGAGGCAACAAAGTGTTTTAAAACTCTGCAAAAACATTAAAGAAGCAGCCTGCTGCCTCAGTCGCCACAGTCAACTAGGGGCCAGAGGGAACTTGGTCCTCTGGAAAGGCTAATGAAGAGGGGGAGGCCCATGGTGTACACTAGCTCCACCGTAGTGCCTGCTGGCCAGTTAGTGGGCAGGCTAGGTAATGGCCTATTAGTGACTGAGATTAGGTTGCCAATCTCAGAGAGGAAACAGAGGTGGCAGCCTGGGTCCTTGCCATTGACATGACCCAGAGAAGGGGGGGGGGGGGGTGTTAAGAATGTTGCTCAGGAGAAAGGGGGGAGATGGAGAAAGATCGTGCGAGAGAGCTAGTATGTCGAGGGGGGCTAAGAGGGAGACATTTTCACTGTGTTTCACAGAGGGCAGGGCTACTCTAAATGCTCGTCAGAGTGATGATAGAGAGTTTGAGAACAAATAAGGTGGGCGGATGAGTCTTCAAGTTAACATGTCTCTGTGTGTGGAACCCCCCACCCCAATACACAGTTGTTGCATTGCATGTGCTGTGTTCCTTCAGAGAGTGATGAATGATGAAGAGGCGGTGGGGCAACTAGAGGGCATCTGGTTCTGATTAGGGGCCTGGAAATAAGATTAAAAGGAAATCTCCCAACAGATTGAACTGTGTTTGCCATAGTTGCTGAGAACAGCTAAAGTGCAAATAAGTCATAAAACATGGCAGAAGGAGAGGACAGGGGCTGCCATGGAGACCTGGCTTTTAGATCTTAAAGCAATCTTGTCCAGAGGGAGCCTTGGATCAATTAAAAGGTGCTTGTGTGTGTGTATGTGTATGTGTATGTGCGCGCGGGGGCTGCTTGCATGTTAAGGTCTTAATAAAAGCCTTTCCTAAAACTACATCAATATGTTCCTTAAGCCGCCCTAAGAGACACAGCTGGAACAGATAATGAAAGCACAGTCTTTGAATGTTGTCTGACACAGACAAAATGATGCAGGAGTTAACTTTGGGAACATACTTTTAGCAAGAATACAACCACCAGGTGAGCATTCCACCTTCCGAACACCACCTTTGGCCCAAAAAGCTATTTTTTGGACCAGTTCCTCAGTAGTAGAAGTAATACATCAATGACTCTGGGCTCAAAAGGTGTCGTCAACTTGACAGTGTAAAAGTGCCTCAAGAATTCCTTACTAAGCTCTGAAGAACCTTTTGAATAAAAAGGACCAACGACTTGGATATATAAAAGGAGTGTCAGAGGCCCTTGCTCTCATTCTTTGGTTGTTCCCAAAATTATTAACCAGAGTAGCCTATGGCAAGATATATTAAAATATGTATTTATGGCCTTTGATGCAGGGGCGGATCTACCGGGGTGGCATGGGGTTGCTGCCACCCCAGTTGGCAGCTTTAGAAAAGTTGTGGCTCAGACATCCTGCTCCAGCACACCTGATTCAAATGAATGGGTCGTTATCAATTTCTGTGGAAGCCGTGTAATGACCATTCATTTGAATCAGGTGTGCTGGAGCAGGGAAACATCTAAAACATGCAGGACAGGGGCTCTCGAGGACCAGGACTGAACACCCCTGTGCTAGGAGATATCTAGCTACTTAAAATGGCAAGACAGCTGCAGAAGCACCACAGACAAAAGGCCAGGATGATAACATATGTTGACATACGTTTAGTTAGTCCCAGGCTGTGATATTAACACTCTGTATTTTTGTACGCCTTTCCAATGGTTAGCTCCTGCGATTCCCACACATTGGTAGTGTAGTAGTTAGAGCTAGCTTTGCTGTAAAATGTACTTACTGGTCCGGAGGTCAGGTCAGGTACAGGATCAAGACGGCAATTCCATGTGAGGAAAATGTTACAGTCATTATGCCTGCTAGGCTGTGCTCTTCTGTAGCAGATAATTCAGTTCTCCAAAGCACATCACATTTACATTTAGTCATTTAACAGACGCTCACATGATGTTACCAGCTGTGTTAATTAGCCAGTTTGCTAATTAGTCAGCTTTGTTTTACCTGCATTTGCGCTGTTGAGCTAGGGTTGTGATGGAACTGATCTAAGCAATTTACACGAGAGGTATGTATGAAATGATGATCTTAAGTCCTGAGCAATCGATGCCGTTCATGAACGATTGGAGAGGATAAACGGCAGGCGTTTTTCCCTCCTTACAGCGCGGATTGCCAGTCACATGACCCCATAGTCTTCAGACAGGGACGTTTTTATTAACACATGACGATCACTTTTAGTAAACTTGTTAGACAGTTTTCCATAAATTCATTTCAAGGTTATTTATGTTTTTGGGGGCACCTTTACAGTTTGCAGAGGGTAGCCTACTATTTGAATCGCAATTCCAGATACTGCCTGACAACTTTGTCAGATATAGATAGGACAATTTTTACATAGGATTGCCCAATTTCAGTTTTGATGGAACTGTTTGAACTATGAGGCTGCCACATAGGCTTAGTGTAAGAGGGAATGGTGAAAGGCAAGGAAATGACAACACAACCCTGTTCAGAACCCTACATTTAACTCTTAGTTTTTTGAAGTGTAATTGAGCAGCAACAAATGTATGTTTTTTTTATCTATGCCATCTTTATAAATAAGAAGTATGCATACTTATTATACAGACCCACCTGCAACCAACGCAAGCACACCTCACAATTTCCCCAGAAATTGTACCCTCTCATTTGTAATGCTAATATCAATTACATTTGACTTTACTTTGACCATTCTTGCTCTAATTTAACCCATATAGTCAAATAACTGCAATTCCATCATTGTTGGATAATGTTAATATCCTGTCCAGTCCTGTCCCTCTTCAATTAGATCAAGGGGCGTAGTTTTGATTGCTTGGCCAATATATAAACAAGAAAGAAACCACAGTTTTCTAGGTTAGGCACTTTTAATGAAGTTTGCATCACTAACTGACAAACAAAAGAAATCCCTTGCAAAAAGAAAAAAAACAAACAAAAACTGTTGAACAGATGGTGTACAGTAGACACTAGTTTCTGGATTTCAATTGGTAAACTCTGTTAATGGAGAAAAACACATTTAATTAATGAAGGATAGCATTCCAATAAGGCGGTTAAATCCACTTCAAAAAGACCCATTTTAGAAGTCATTTTTATCATGATAATTGTGGAATTCTATAGAGTTTTTAGTCATAGTATCAAAATGATTTATACATTAGCTAAATTAAAGAAGCATTATTCAAGTCTTTCAAATTGTTTCAAAGAGTTAAGCCTAAAAAGTTCTAGATAAATTAGGGAGATTATCTCTGTCACATAATGGCATCTGAAATGTTACCCTGAACAAGTATATGTTGTGCCGTTCTACTCCAGACCTGCTGAATATCATCATTATCCTTACCACGTGTTTTAGTAATCAAAGAAGTACAAAGCCATGAAAAAATATATCAGTGTAAAGAGACTTGCTCAACTTGCACAAAATCGCTACAAAATCACAACGAACCACAACAAGTCAAAAAGAGCTAGTTCAGGGGAACACATCTGCGGTCCTCAGATATCCGTCCTTTTTTCTTCCTATCCTTTTGCTTCTGGGGGGGATGCGAAACTGCTATCAACATGTTTCTATTAGCCAAACATATCAGACTCACACTCACACCATCTGAATTCTATTGCATTTCTATGCAAATCTTTCTTTCTTTTACACAACCAGCTTCCAGGTGGTATGTCCTCTGGAACAACCAGTGACACTGACTGGAGCACATAATACATTGGAACCCTAAATAATAAATGTCATTGGGAAGAGTGAAATCCAATTTTGGCATTTGGGCTCCCTGCAAGATCCACAGTTGCATACCCTTAAGCTAGTTATCCATCAAAACATATTAAACTTGGCCTGCCAAGTCTTGCCACTAGAGGACACTCTTAGTCCAGCAACATTACGCTCCACTTCAAACTGTAAAACACAGCAATTTGACTTCGATATTACCCCCAAATACATGGGCCCTTTCCAAAACTAGCCTTTAGTTTTCTACATATTTTTCAAAGAAACTGAATAGGCATAGTTTTGATGTTATAAATCCCTTCAGCCCATATTATATAGGGCATAAGGGGCCTGTCACTGTTATGCTTACCACTGTTGTGATCTTTATCTGAGGGAAGATTATACGGGTTGTTTCTGGAAATGGACCAGCATTGCTAGTTAAGCACACACCATGACTCAAATTCAACATCATCCCCCTTATCAATCCTCATGTCTACCATACTCATATGTTTCATGTTAAGGATTTGAATCCTTGTTCTACACACAGGTCTTTCAGTCAGAACACCCAGCCACAAGCCTGGCGTGAGAGTATGTATTGTGTGCCAAAGAACCCAAACTGAGGAGCCCTGCTCCCAAGTAACCTTATGCTTTGGTGTGACCGGAAAAGCTTTACAGAAAGGTGGGAAATGGGAACAGTAGTCTTAGCTCATATAAGTTGTCCACTTTGCAAGCTTTTCATGAGTGCCTAATCTATAGCGACCCAAATATGACAAAACTAGGTAAAACCCTTTCACATTGTGTCAACTAAATGCAGTACAGTGGTGCATTGCAATCATTTCCTCAAAAAAATGCTGTGCCTGAAAGGCCCACATAGTTTATAATCCTGCAATTATGTGCACGCCATGACAGTATTATATATCATTCTGAAGGTAGATAGCTAAGCTAGCATAGAAAAAGAATTATCTTTAGTCTACAGTTATTTGACATCTGTAGCGTTTTGTGCAGACTGTATTTATCCTTCAATGGTGCTAGATTCAACTTATGTTTACATTATCAGTCTATTTTATCATCTGTACATCCACAATGTTTGGTCTCAGTCCTATTGATATGTGAATATCAATGTAGGGAGGACGTTACTGCAGATTAAAATATGAATCTGACACACACGCACGTGCCCAGAGTGGTGCAGCCAGGGAACTCTGTTACCAAGGTGATTGGTGGATTTGAGTCAATTGGTAAAATGTTGTTATTTTTGACAGCAGGAAGAGGTGGTGGGAGGTAGGGAGGTTAGGGTTGTAGAAATGATCATTTTGGTGATAGTTAGCACACAAACTCTTGTCTCATTCTGATGATTTGCAGTAAGGCAGCTTGGACATCTTCATCCATGTGTCCCTAGGAAGGGAGAGAAACACAAGGGTTAGTGTGTCCAGTACTGTTGCTCACAGTTGTGGCTGTTCTTGAGCTGTACAGGGTGACACCTGCTTTCGTTTTCAACAATTCACAGATGAATAATGGGTTTTATTTGAATTATTAGACAAAAAGGATGACAAAATATGAACAATGGCCAAACATTTGATTATTGTACCTGTGCTGCACTGAGAAGATGAGTTCGATAAATTGAAACTACATCTCTGTGCTGCCTCTCAGCATCCTGTAAGGAGGAAAAGAGAGAGAGCGAGAGGGATTTAATATTTTATAACACCAAGCCTTGTAATAAACAGTGGTCAAGACATCAAATGGCCTCATTCTGTCTCCATTTCAACACATATCTTTTACATAAGAGGAGAGGAGAGCTGACTTTCATTTATGGTTTGGACAAAAATGTGGATTCCATGCAGGGCTCGAGAAATGATGTTTTCGTAATCTAAAAAATACAAAATTACCTTCTTTTTTTTGTGAGATAAAATGAGGGGTTCACATAGGTTCAAATACCCAGTCCAATGTCCTGTCTAAGAAAGTAGCTTGCAGTGTCTTCAGCTAACTGTTTTACCATGTGAGAAATAACTTATTTGTGGTGTGGTTTAATGTCAGGGTATCTGAGCATAAAATAATAATATCCTTGTATATGAAAGAACATGCTGCAATTATGTTAATACTGTATGTTAAAGAGTTTCAACATATAAGAAAAGTGTGAAACATTGCACATTACACTGACTGCATAGAAAAAGTATTCTTTTTTCAATAATTGAATACAAAATGTTTTGGAGTGTGTACTTACAGCCAGCTGCTGCTGCAGGGTCTTGATCTGGGCTTGGAGTGTGTCAATGAGCTGTGTCTGTCTCTTGTTGGGTGCATTTCCAGCATAAGCTAGCTGGGACAGACCATTTAGGGCTTGCTTCAATCGTTCAATGTCTGTCAGCAGCTCTGTGATCTGACGTGCACATACATAAAACACAGCTGTTGTGTTGGTAACACAAACACTTTGTATATCAATTCAAAGACTTAACCTACCTACCAAGCTAGCAGACATTAAAATGTTCCAATGATTGATAAGACTAGAGAACAACTAAAAGATTCACCAAAACAAGGAATTCCTGTACAATCCTCACGTACACATTTGAATGTGCTCATTCTAAACCTCCTACCTTCATGTCTTTGATCTCCGTCTGCTCAGCTGAAGTCCTTATCCTCGTCTGCAGGTCCTCGATGGTGCCGAGTGACCCGTTGTATCTCTCCTTCAACTCCTTGATTTCCTTCTCAATGGCCTGACTTTTCTCCTGTAGGGCCTCTGTCTCCATCCTGGCCCTGCCCTCACCCTCCTGGGCTTGGCCCACCTGGCACTGAAACTCAGTGCACTGGTTTGCCAGCCCCGATAGCTTGTTGCCCATCTCAGCCAACTCCTCCTCCAGCCGCTGCTTTTCAGCTCTCAGTTGGCTCACTTGGTATTCCTTTCCTCTCAGCTCTTCCAGAGCCTGGTTAGCTCGGAGGAGCTCCGACTGCAGGGCCGACACATCTTCTGTCCTCTGAGCACTACTCTCCTCTTCCTCCTGGAGGGCCTGGCGATACTTCACCACCTCAGCTTCTAGGCCTGCTAGGGCCTGGGCGTGTTGCTGGAGGAGGAGGGCGTGGTCTCCAGAGCGGGCCTGAAGCTCTTTCTCTAAGGCGCAGGCCCTCTGGGACTCCTCGTGTTGCGCCTCCTTGCTTTTATGGCACTCGGCCTGGGCCTGTTGGATGGTGTCCCGCAAGACCTGGTGTTCAGTCTCAAACCTTTCCAACTTGGCTAACTCAGACTCTATACGCTGCTGGAGGTTCTGGATCTCCATTTTGCAGAGGGCATTCTGCTCTTCCAGTTCAGCTCTTTGAACAGTCACCTCTTTGTACTGTTGCTCCATATCCATCAGCTTCAGGGTCAGTTCTTCAATTTTACAATTGTACTTTTCCTCTACTTCCTTGTGCTTTTCGCTAGGGATGAAGCCAGTTTTCAGTCTATCCTGAACAGACTCCATTTCCAACTTCAGTTGGTCTTTTTCCTGTTTGTTGCGCTCTGCCCCAGACTTTTCACAGTTGTACTTCTCTTGCATCTCAGACAGCTTTGTCGTCAAGTCCTTAATTTTGGCATTGTACGAGTTTTCTTTTTCTTCTACGACTGTCAGTGGGATGAACTTTGACTGGATAGCTTCTTGTATGGTGTCCAGCTCTTTCTTCTGAGCTTCCATTTCGTGGTTTAGTTTGATTGTTTCTTCATGAGCAGACTCATACCTTGCTGTTGCAGTTTTGACTTGGTTCTCCAATTTGACAATAGCATTGCTCAACTCCCACTTCATGGTTTCATGGTCCTTAAGGCTAATATATTCCTTTTCGATCCCCACTTGAATTACTTCCAGCTTTACTTTCAACTTGGCACTATCCTCTTTCACATTCCTCAACTCTTCCTCACTTTCTTTGTCCTTCTTCTTTAACTTAGAGATTTCGGCCTTGGCCTTCTCCAAACCAGTGTTCAGCTCTGACTTTATTTGCTTATGCTCCTTTTTGCATACATCTTCTCCTTCCAGGTTCTGTTTCAGAATCACATTCTCAGCCACAACCTGGCCTAGCTCTCTCTCTTGGTTTTCACACTTCTTTTGAAGAACTTCCAGCTCCTTCAACAACTCATCGTTGCGAGATGTCAGGACATCCAGCTCTCCCTGGATTTTATGTGAGGCAACATTAGCGCTCTGAAGATTGGTGACATTTTTGTTCAGAGATACCCTTTCCGTTTGAAGCCTTTGGATCTGCGCTTCTGCATTACCCGTCTTCTCCGTGGCTTCCACAAGTTTATCCTCCAGTTCCTCCATGGCCCGTGACAGTGCCATCTTGGCCTCCTCATGGGCCTTGACGGAAACAAAGTCAACCTCCAGCCTGCTGTTGAGCTCATCCAGCTGCTCCCGGAGCATCTCCCTTTCCTCCTCACTCTCCTCCACCTCACAGATCAACGCTTGGCTCTTAGCGGTCACGTCAGCCAGGCGCCTCTTCAACGAGGCATTCTGTTCCTCCAGACCTGCCCTCACCCTCTCGTGCTCCTGCGTGGGAACTGTCCCCCTCCCGTCAGGGGGAGACTGCAGTTTGTCCATTTCCCTGTGGAGATCAGCCACCTCCTCCAGAACGCGGTCATAGTCCTCCCTGAGCTCTGCCAACTGACGCTCCTTTTCATCCACGGCATTGGAGAGCAGGTTCTTCATGTTGTCGAATTTCTCGGCCGGCACCACAGCAGCCAACATGCGTCCCTGTGCCTCCTTCATGTGTGCCTCCATTTCTAGCAGTGCTTCGGCCAGCTCGTCCCGCTCCTCACGCAGGGCGCCTAGATCCTGACCCAACCGCTCCGCCTCAGCAGCAAGCTGGCCCTCACTGCTCTTGTACTCTTCCAAGGCTTTCTCGCTTTGCTTGAGGTGATTGCGGACCCGGCCCACCTCGGCCGAGGCACCTTCATACTTTGCCTTGACGTCCTGGAGCTGGGCACGAAGCTCCTCGGCTGCCTGGCCTCCCAGGTGCTCCTTGACTGCCACTACATGCGCCTGCAGTTGCTTGACCTTTGACTCTGAGTCCAGCATCCTCTTTTGGACATCACCCAATGCTTCTTCCAAGTCCTGGACTTGTCTGTCAGCCTGGCGTTGGACAGTGTCCCGGCTTTGGGCTAGCTCCTGGCACTCCTGGTTCTTGCGAGACAACATAACTTGCAGCCTGGCGGTCTCATTCTCCAATGACTGCTGCTGCTTCCTCATCGCCTCAAGCTCGCCCTGGAAGGAGTCAACCTCGCGGGCCGGGTCCCAGCCTACAGATGGCCGGCCCAGTTCCAGAGGGCGTGATTGGGAATGTGATGGGCCAGCAGGCTGGAGTATCTATATTAGGGAAAGATACATTACGAAAATGTCAAGCCATAGTGGAAGTAAACTCATTCTTGTATTAAATAGTTTAAACTAATAAGACATTTCATATAAAGCAGGTGAGGGCGAAAAAAAGTCTCAATTTGTTTGAGGACAGTCTGCTAGACTGCCACCAATGTTATAATAACACAGCTTAGCTTTCGAAGTCAGTTCTACTGAGAACAAGTTCAGAATACCAAGAGGATAAAATGTTATCTACCTCAATTTAAAAAATTGAGCCCTGACAGTGAAACATTCCTTGCAGCTACTCAAGTAAATAAATCATAAATCTCTATTTTGCTGTGGGGCAGTGAGCAAAAAAAGGTTCTAGATGAGAATTTCAGGAGCTTATTAAGCAGTCAGAGATTCTGCCATAAGCTTTCCACTGCTGACATAGACTGACTATACTGCATCATCAGGATAGCAACAGGACAGCGACAGGACAGAGACAGGACAGAGACAGGACAGCGACAGGACAGGACAGAGACAGGACAGAGAGTATTCGTCATTTGCAGACTACAGATTATTGGAAAGAAAGAAAGGATCACACTTGATGTGTATTTTTCTTTCCAAAGATTTTAGACAAAGCTATATTATAGTGCTTTCAAGTAATTTAACTAGTTCTGATATAGAAGGGGGGGGATTTATTTTACCTAAAGGTAACACTAATCTCCATAGCATAGCCCTCATGTCAAACGTTGAGCCAATACATGTCATTAACACCGTCAGGCTTACTTGTGCTGAATCCAAGCTGTGCGACTGTTTTACCAAGATGTTGTCTTTTCCTGAAAGAGAAAATGAGAAGATGGAGAAGGAAGCAAAATGCATCATTAGAAGGACCACTCATCAAACCAAAATACCCCCCACAATCAATTATGATAAGATGTATTTTAAGGGAATAAACAGACTTACCTTTGATAACTGACTGGCCGGAGTAGTCTCCCTGTAAACATACAAACATTGTATTAATATTCACTTGACCTTAAGAAGCACTAAGCATGAGCCACTCAAACACACAGCATTAAGCAGGTTGATTGGGACATTGTTGTGGAAACATCACACTGTTGTAATTATGGAGATGGGTAATGATTATGGATTTATATGATTGAAAATTAACCTCTTAATCACTTTTTTTACTTGTATATGCTATATTACTGAAACCAGATGCTAAGCTGTTGACTGATGAGTATTACCACTAATATGAAGAAGATATTAAGCCCAATTTGTGAAAATAATTAGGCACAGACTTTGGGAAATCAGCTAATTATAAATGAATATCCAGAAACTCCTGGGGAGGTATTTGTCACTTACCAGTGTGCTTCTTAGTTGGACCTTGACTGTCTCCATGCCTCGGGCACCCTCCTCCCTCTCTTTGGCACTCAGCAATAGCTTCAGATGTTCCCTCTGATCATCAGGAATATGTTAAAAGTCATATATAGCACAAACAGCTTTGCAGACAGTAAACTTAAAATATGGAGGGCAGGATATTCAAAATCTAATGACATTGTTTAGGTGTGTGTTCCATGATACATTTCAGAACCCATCTATCCATCATCACCCCCATCTCTCCATCATCACCCCCATCTCTCCACTCTTCCTCACCTCCTTATGAATGTCCTCCACCGTCAGCTTTTCCTGAGGAAGAATGAAAGGATCAAGCAATACATTCCCCAGAGGGGTTTCACAAACAACAACATTCAGCTACATTATCAATGACACCCACGGATCCATGCAAATAGAAATTAATATAAAAGTAACCGCACAAAATTATTCGTACTTTGCATTTGGCACAAAAGGATCCACTGCATGCGCAATTTTATTTCAAAAGCTATGCTCCTGTGAAAATGTTTGTGTCTATGGGTGTCTCAAGTGTGGGGGTTGTGACCATTCAATCATGCATATGGACGGACGCCTGGAGCATTGCCTTGTATGTTTTGTACATTGCATTTGAGCAGTGTTGTGCATTGCATTGTGTGTGCAGTAACTTTTGATTATGACTTTCAGAATATATATATGAACAGGACCAGCGGCCTAAAGTAACCCTAGTGTTGGATATTGGTATAGACCTGCGTAAGCTGCTGCTGAAGGATGTTGACCTTGTCCAGTAGGGCTCTCTGCTCCTGGTGAAATCTCCTCAAAGTCTCCTGCTGATTCTCATTCTGCCTCTCCAAATCCTATGGCACAACGACAACAACAAACAGAATACAGTAGCTATAGCTCCTGTCAGCCAGGCAAACAGATTTACAGGCAATAAAGCGTGCGTTTCATTACTCAAACCCAAACTCTACACACAGTCAAACAAGCATGCTGGCAAAACCTACTAATTCATCTGATTAAACTATAATGAACAACCATGAGGTTATCCCCAATCCCCAAAGGTGGCGATAGAGACATTCAAAACACTAAAAGACATGGCAGTTTAAATGTCCCAGCTCAGACTAATAGATTTCCACACATGCCTAAAGAGAGAATCAAGTCTTGCCAGTGCTAAATGCAAGATAAGATCATTCACCACATGACAGGGTTTAGATTGTGTGCAGAGACAGTAAGCACTCACTTGACAAATCAGATCCTTCATGTTAGCTTCAGACTCTGCAGTTATCTCCACTGACTGCTGTGAAAAGATGTGATCCATTTTCATACTACTCTCTAAAGGATCTTTCACACACAATCCTCCTTTAGGATAGTGTGTAGAAAAGTGTTACTTTTAAACGAGATAAACAGAGGTGGGGAGACTATGGAGATAATACCAATCTAGGTGACCTCTCAAAACCATAAGGCGGACTACCAACCACAAGAGTAATTTTAAGCTGCTGTTGAAGGAGATGCTTCTAAATGAACTGCTGTGAAGCACTATGCCACTAGATGGCACTAACATTCAACTGAATAATACATTTAAAAAGACATGCCTCAGACTATGCAAATAACAAGACCAACTTGATGTCTACAACTTTGGAAGAACAATCATTTGAGGCAGAGAAGGAAGACACTCATGAGGAAGTGATGCATACCGATATAATCACGAGCTAGCGCCAACAATCAAGTCTCATTATACACCCTGGCTTAATCTCGTGACAACCTGGTATTAGATTGATTAGAGTTCGAATCCATCAGCTACTCTGGTCACAAATTGTATATCTGGCTGGCAGGCGCTGGTAAAGGAGCAGCTTAGCGTTTACAGGGTCTGTAATAAACTAGGCTCCCAGAGTGGCTTTGGGTATTTTCAGCCGTCCAGCCCAAGGCGTATTACAGCGAAAGGTGGGCTGTTTATTTACCTGTCTCTTTTTCTGCTCCATCTTGGCTGCCTCTTTAACTGAAACAATAAAGAATAAGCAGATGGTGAATACTTGGTCCACTCTCTGAGATCTTGCTTCCAAAGAAGGGTTTCATAAGAGACGAGTTTTAGGTTAGATGATTCAAGTACAATTCCTACCCCCTTCTCCTTTCTTTCACCCACCCCCCCCCCCCACACACACACACCCACAAATGACCACAAGGGAATAGAGGAAAATTCAGGGTAGAAATGATAAACAAAGAACAGGTGTTTGTTTGGGAATTTGTATATGCCAGATAACAGCATCCTCTTTAAAGTCACATAACATGACTGTGTCTCTCTCTCACACACACACACACACACACACACACACACGCGCGCGCACACACATGCACACACACAGGGGAAAACATCTGACCTTTGGTGGCGCCATCGAGGTATGTCTTGACCAGTCTGACCAGCTCCGGGTTCTTGCTGAGGCGGGCGTAGTGGTAACCGTCATGACCCAAGGTGTCCACAGCTGTCACGTCTGCTCCACACTTCAGCAGGACTTCCACGGCATCCGTGCAGGCATACTCACAGCCCAGTATCAGAGCTGTCCTGGGGGTGAACACAGAACACACACACACGTCAATAAAATATGTGAGTTATATCTGAAACTTAAGATAAGTTAACATGCTTGGACAACCTCAATGGCTCTTCAATCAGAACTGTCCGAAATCATTTTGTCTGGTCACACTGCCCAAAAAGTGACATCACAGCTCATAGCCTCGAAGCGCACATATGTTTTAGTGAGTCTTACTTATTCTGTTTGTCGCGGACACCAATGTCCGCCCCACGTTCCAGCAGCAGTTGGCAGATCCGTGGATGACACATCTGGGTGGCCAGCACCAGAGGAGTCCGTCCATCCTAGAAAACACACACATCACAAACAAACAGCTATCACTACCAACCAATACTTCCCACTTCTGACTGGATAAAAAAAAAACAACAAAACAAAAAACAAAAAAAAACACACAAATTCTAATTGGGGTCTACTGACTACAAACACACTCGTAAGTGTACAAAGGTACACACTCATTACAGTGCAATTCAAATTCCTACAATGGAGGAACAAAACAGGATACAAATTACACAATCCATGCATATGGTGGGCGGCCGATGGTTTGCAATGAATTGGAAATCCATACTTACAAAATCACTGGCATTCACAGACACCCCGCTGTCACAGAGAAGCTTCACACTGGATGAGCATCCAGCCATGACTGTGGACAGGAACAGACTCATCATCACACACCAACTAGCACTGCACAATAACACTCATCAACGTAGGTTCTGATACATTGTAACAGAGGACAATGTGGGATTGAGGACTTGAGCTGACAAAGGGACCAATTAAAACTCTGATTGAAGACAGGTTAATAAAAAGGATGGGAGGATAGGTTTTACTTTACTGTGAGACGCCTAGGATTGGAGGATAAAACAGGAAAGAGGAGAGCATCAGTGTCTCACCCGCGTCATGCAAAGCCGTCCTCCCCTGTAGGTCCACATTGCCGACAGGACAGTTGTGCTACAAGACCACACAAAAACATTTACATGAAGAGCGAGAAAACAGGCATATCCCCCGTCACATCTTGGGACTGATTTCCTTGTGGAAATGGGTGCTTCCATCAAAGGCAACAGTGTCTAAGAGTTAGTTCAACTTCCTGCCGTCTAAGAGTTGAAGAATCTAGCACAACAGTTGGGTCACAACAGGATAGAGCGGGAGTTTGATACACCCTGATACACCCTCTAAGGTCCCGCCATGAGACTCCTTCAGTCAGCGCTGACACATCAATGCGGCCGCGTTGAAAGCTGCCATGAGAGCCTTGAAGACTCAATGCCAACAGGGACCTATCAGACTCGCTTGGCTTAGCCAGAGCTAAGTCTCATCATCTTTCCAGCTATTAAAAAACCTTCTGCTCTCTCTAGCAACAACGTCCCGAAATGAGTACATAGTGGTCATGTGACAGGGTGGTGTAATGTGTGTGTGTGCGTGTGTTTGTGTGTGCGGGGGCAAGGAAATCCTATACTCTGAGGGGTAGCTGATGGAAGAGGTGTGGGGGTTGAATTGGCAAGATTTTTCCAGCCTTGGCTGAGAAGCATAGAGTTGCTATGTCCAGCGTGATGACGGCATCCGAAAACGGACAGCGGGGTTGTCAACACCGCAGGCGCCATCCCCCTTTGCCCTGGCTGCCATCAGCGGCTCAAGTGAATGCCAGGGATACAATGGCACCATCAATTCAGAAATAACCATCAATGTAAACACATCAGTCCCCTCTTTATGCCCTTACAACTCAACAAACACGCCTACCATTGACCTATGTGGTTTTGGCCTCCCGGTGTGGATAAAGGATAGGCCCATTAAAAGCCACAGGGAACAACAAGAAATGACTCTACTGTAAGTGGGGCCTCAGTACTGTTAATCACTGTTGATGTAATTCTGAGTCAAAGCCATGTACAATAAGCTCTTTGAATTGAAACCATTTCTTAAGTGTGTAACTGAATAAGTGAAGAGGCCGCTGTGGTGTACCGTGTCACAGTACCTGCAGGAGCTTTTGGACACAGAGAGACTGTCCGTTTCTTGAGGCCAGGTGGAGAGCATTTTTACCTGCAAAAGACAGACCCACGGGTGAACAAGGGGATATTCATTGAAGGGACCTCTCACCTGTTTCTCTTATGTAAATATGGTCATTATTAGAACCTGACCCATACCAGATCTTTGGGGCCGATACATATGCACACAATTTACACACAAACACCTTTTTCTTCACATCTGTGGTCTCCAAAATGTGAGAATTTGGGCAAGACCTGTGACATGCAACCATTTCTCACTGTCACCTGTGGCGTCGGTGGCTGTGACATCAACGTTGTGTCCCAGGATGAGATTGAGACAGTCCAGGTGTCCTCTAGTAGCCGCCAAATGGAACCTGCAGAGTATCAGATACAGAGATGGTGTGAACGTCAAAACAAGACATCGGGTGAAGGAGGGTGGAAGGGTGAAATATGGAGCGAGGGAAGAGTGTAAAGTGATGCTGAGCCCTCTGGATAATGGCTAAGTCAGCATTCTTAAAGACTGGCGGGCTAGGACGCTAACCCCTGTGAGCACATGGCACTCAGCAGTACAAGTGGGTGAAATAATGAACAAGCACCCATGAGGTTTGGACGAGCTACACATCCCCATGCTAATCCTGAAGAGGATGATATGGCATCAATCTGTACAGAACAAGACCCACTGCCGTGTGAATCAACAAAGCCCCTGCTAGCTATACAGTCATTGTCACCTGATCGCAAAACCTGATGTAGTGACAACTCAAGTAGTTTTTTAGCTGCCTTTATACATGTAATCGACGCCCCCCCCCCAACAAAAAAACAGTCTCTACTTGGCACATTGCCCAGGAGCAGGGGCAAAAGTTTGTGTGTGTAAGCCAATACCACCAGAGGCACCAGAACCTATTTATGCATTAACTGCAAGAAAGCCTATAAGGAGCCAGACGGACTGTCACCTCACTGCAGGCGGTGTGCTATTAAAAGCAGTGTTGATGATGTCTAAGGATGAAGCTGGAGCAGGGCCTTGGTAATGACTGAAGGCCCCAGGCGAAAGGACAACCAACATTAGGAGAACCTTTGTATTGTCCAACCGGTTGTGGTCACAAGGTGACATTAACTTATGCGTGTTTGGTGACTCAGTCAGCAGTCTGTGGCTAGTTTTCTAATGGCTTTACGTCAGGCTTTACTAGGCAGCCTCATGCTAATAGCTAAAATACCTATTAGTCCAAATTAAGTAATTGGTTAGTCTGGGTTTCTCTGCTTGAGTTTACTCGGTTTGAACACAGGTCCAGTTACAGTTTACCCATTAACTGTCACTCTCCAACAACATACTTAATGAGTGGTTGCCTACTGGGTGCTATCAAAGGATCTAGTCACATACTGTAGGGGGCTTAAATTACATTTTACATTACATTTATGCATTTAGCAGACGCTTTTCTCCAAAGCGACTTCAAAGACAGAGTTTTACAAAAGTGCATAGGTCACTGATCATAACAACGAGATAGCCCCAAACATTGCGGATAGCCAAACATGAAGCATACATTGTGAAACCAAATAAGTCCCAAAGGGAAAAACAATAAGAGCATGTAGTTAGACAAGTTACAATTAAACAGCAAGAACCTCAAAAGGTGCTAGAGTTTACCGGTGGAAAAAGCAAGCAACAATAATATGTTTCACAATATATTAATATGTTAAATAAATTAAATCTTTGTCCTAAACTCTCATATGCAAATCATGTGGTTATTCACATCATTAGGATCTTTATTATCTGGCCAAAAGTGTGTGAGCATCCACTCAGTATATGGACACCAACTTATCAAACATCGCTTTCCAAAATAACTATTGTGGCCAATAGTATGTATTATACATGTTCCTACCCCCCCCCCCCCCCCATACAGTATACACTGTGGCCAATAGTATGTATTATACATGTTCCTACCCCCCTCCCCCATTGCCCAGGATTAGTTTAACATTTTAAGCAATAAAATATATATATTTATTTATTTATTTAAAATAACAATTTTTGGGTCTAGATACAAACCTTTCTGTACCTTTCTGTGTGTATATATATATATATACAGAAAGGTTTGTATCTAGACCCAAAAATTGTTATTGTAGATATCAGGTTTACAATGATTATCAGCTTAGGTTTACATTCCAGTGATGCTTGGCAGAGATTTTGAAATACAGATTGTGTGAGCAGAGTACAGTAATTAAAATAAAACATGACCTATGAGCAATCCCGGACTAACTATTCGAAGTCGAACTGACAGCCTTGGATGTCAGAAAATTAGCTATGCTGATAGAGATGGACAACCGGGCAAGGCAGAATCACTTGCTGATGTCACAAAATGGCCTGTCAGCCATTTGAAAGAACAATTAGATACAGGAGGCTCAACAAAGGAACTGTTCAGGGTCTGTCACTCTAATGAGGAAAGAAAAGTATAATTTATTAAAATGCCAATACAATGTGCTGCCATCTCCAGAATGGATAATTTTTGGGACAAAAGATTGAATTTCCCTTTTCCTTGTCGTTCTTCTTCAGTCAGTGATGAACCGCTCTGAAACTTGATTTAACACATGGATAGAAGTTCTTTAGCTGGGTGGTGATTAGACCGCAACAGTCCTCCACTAGCATTAGATATAAGGCCATCTGGGAGTTCTGCCAGTTCTTTAGTATGTCACTCAGTTCTGACATCCTATGGGTGCTATGATTAGAGGCTAAAGAGTCTGTAAGCAAATAGAAATATGAATAAAAAAAGTATTTATCACTACACACTGCAGTGCAGAAGGACATTTTTCAGAAGGCTATAGATGAAGTCAGTTCCTTGAATTCTGAGACCTTTGATGGTGGATATCAGTTGCTTTATTGTCAAGTCTGTCCTCCAAGTAACCTTGTATAGAACCCCAATCCCAGTCTTAAAATGAACTACGAAGACAAAACCAGAGGGCATTTGACTGCTGCAAATGGTGCAACAAACCAGGCTGGTCTAAAGTGTGATCATGTGACTACCGATTCGACTTCTGGTGGAAGGATCTATTGAGATGACTGGGATGAACAGTCAGTTTACCACACAAATGTATTTACTGTAAGTCACATTGGATAAAAATGTCTGCTAAATTACATATATAAATGTTACAGCTAGCTGATCTGTCACTATTCAGGCAGAGGCATGACACATTACGCTAAGCTTTTATGTTGTATTAGTTCTTTCCTGAGTGCTAATCCTTTATCAGCTATGACAACAAAATGAGCCGGTGTCCTCGCTAAGCTACCTCACCAATATCCGGGTGGGTGAATGAATATTTGGGGTAGCCCTCTGTCCTCAGCCTGATCTCTCAACAGAGCAGTTACAGGGCTCAATACATTATTTCAGGGAGGGGAGGATGTTTTGACTACACTATGCGAAAGACCAGTTGGGTCAAAACTGTACGTGTCAGCAAACATGAGGGTTGTTTCATATTTAAACAGAACTGTTTCATATTTGGCAGATCCCCTAACCAAAAGCAATAAAGATGACAAGTGTGCATCCTAAGTTGGGCCACTTGTCTTTAGCACAACAAGCTCTGTTTATAGGCGTGGTGTCTTTGACACACTTGGAAAGTCACTAGGACATTCTAACAGCCTATTATGAGACAAGCCCTTTTCTTACGTCAGAAAGACTGAGAAAAAAGTTTGTCCCTGTGTATGTGTAAGTTTGACACTGCCACAAGACAATTTCACACACTGATGAAAATACTCAGCGCTGCCGATCCTTGGTCTCATGTTCGCTTGCCAAAAGTCTCAACAAAGCCGAGGGTCCAAATTAACCTGAAACTCGAATCAGACACCAACTACCTCTGGTAGAGGTCTGGAGAATTCCGGCGTAACTTTTTATATAGATCTTAATGTGGTCTAGTGGCAGACATTGACAAAGGCTCCAAGGTTATCAATTGTGAGGTGGCATTCAAATAAACAACTTGCAAAAAAATAAAGGTAAACTAGGACATGCCAAGTTCATTCACTAACTGAATAAGATACTACTAATTTCATACTGCAAAAAAAGTATGGAGGTAATGTTTTTGGTTATATATTTGTTTGGAGCAGTTTCCTGTCTGGAGTGTGAACCTCAGTTGTCCTCTATGATCAAACCACATCGAGATAAGTCAAATATTTACCACAGGATTATGACCATACCTTTTATGTATGTGACCTTTATTCTGTGGCCATGAAAGCAGATTACATTTCACAACCTAAACTCAGAGGATGACGATTTGTAAAAGTCCACACATTCAAAAAGAAAGCCGAATGTGTGAAGCAAAAAGTGGAAGCAAGCATTTCTATACACCATATTATTTTTTATTAATCTTACCAAGGGAAATTCTCACTGCACTGGCAGCCAAATTTACTACCTTAAGCATAAGCTTGGTCATAACAAATATTTTCACTTAAATGTGATAGGTCATTGTTGCAGTGTATTCAATTACACCATAACCTAATAATGAGCCATCCAAACACTTGGAGCATTCATTGCAGTCTAGAAAGGAGACAGATGAGATACGCTGAGCATTTTCAAAGATGCTGAGCTCATTGAGATAAGGTCAATAGTTTATAGACAGTGTTGTGTGTTTAGCGATGAGTCTAAGCATGTGTGTATATGAGTAACTATGTGCACACTTATGCAAACTGTGTGGATATGTGCTCACTTGGCATATATATTAGGGTGTGATGGGCTGTATGTATGCGTATCTTACCACATGTGAATTGGTGCAAGTTTGTGTGTCTGCGTGCGAATGCTTGTTAAGTGTGCATGTACTTACGCCGAGCGGCCCTCCACATCTAGCTTGGATGGGATGATGCCCTTCTTGCTGAGTACGGCCGCCACCTTGTCCACCTCTCCCCTCTCCACCGCCTTCATCAAGCGGTCGTCATACTTGTTCCAGTCCGTGTTCTGAAAAAACGAGGTATGGAGAGTTATTCAAATAGATACACAAATATAAGTGTAAATACCATGAACACCCACTCCCAGCCTAACATACATTTAGTCGGAACAGTTACAACCAGTTTGCCATTAAACAAAGATGGACACGATTAGCCCACGTTTCACAACCACACATTCAGAATCCATTGAGACGTCTGTGAGTGGTGTGGAGGCTCAATAAAAATGAGATATACTCATTGCTTGTACCTACTGAGCATTTCAAAATGACTGTCAGATTAATAGAGCATGCTGCTAAACAGACATAAGACCTTTCTATTCAACAATAACGCATTTCAACAGAAAATAAAACAATTGGTCCAAGTTTTTTTTTTTTTTTTACATATGTATTTCTGTGTGTTGTACTGCAAAAAAAAAATCCCAACAGCACCATAACTTATTGTATTCAGTAAACAGTTGAATCAAAACTAGCAACCATTAGGCCCTAAGGCAAAAGAATGAGTGCCTACGCATTCCATAATTGTAGATTTTGGGACGTGGCTTTGCCTCCAAACAAAGGTTCTGAATAAGTCATGGTCACAAGTTATACTAAACACTTTGAGCGTCGGTGGAATACCTACAATGTACACGGATGTGCATTTCAGCCAGCGACTCATTTTGGGTGAGTGCAGCTGGTCTTTGCAGAAAGATGCTGCGAATGATGCCATGGTTCCGGTTTATAAGAATAAATTAATACAAAATCTAGAATGCTTGGGAAGGAGAACGAGGGGGTGTTCCTCTTTTCAAACGAGGGCTCCTCTAGCTTTCTCGTCTCGACTTTGAGGAGGTGGACAAGGAAAAGTTCCAGAAGACTTGTCTAAATGCACCCCAGCAGCTGACTGGTTCTGCCTGCCAGTTCATCACTGCACTGCAGTCTGAACAGGGGAGTTGAAGGAAAGAAAGAAAAGGCGTTAGTACAGGAGAGGTGGAGGTGAGAGAGCAGTGGGGCCAGCCCTGCCAGCCTTGGGACCAGCCCTGGCTGGCTACTGCAGCACCTCCCCTGAGGTCGTGTCAACTCAGCCTGGCTGCTTCTCCTCTACACGTTCAGTCCTCCCTCTTTACTCCTCTCTTCTTTTTCATTCACTTCCTTTCTTCTACTTTATATTCTTCTCTACACAGTTAGAGATCGGTGAAGGTTCTCTTTCTCTATCAACTCCTTCTCCTAGCGGCGCTACTCCCGGTGTGACTTCTCTGTATGCCTGCCTGCTACTAGCTCCACAGAACAGGGTGTTCCTCGGGCGTCGTCCTCTCTACCAAATGGCAAGGTCGCTCAACCCTCTGGGGTAAATATGTGAGCTCTCCCAGGTTTAAAATATCCCTGTGCCCCGGTAAACAGCGGCAGTGCAGACAGCCCCGCAGACTGGTTACCTCTTAAATGTTTGACCCCTTCAACCTTTCTCCAATGACTGATAGGAAGACAGGGGCTAAGAATACATTCTGTGCATGCCTGCACCGTGAGTAATAGTGTGGGTCTATCACGGATGCCCCCCCAAAAACAAAGCCAGCCAGAAAGGAACCATGTTGGTGTACACCCCTGTCTCCCTCCCGCATCTGAAAATATTGGCCTATGAAGAGAGGGGAGATTAAGGTTTGCACATTTGAACAGGTTATGGCACTGTCTAAAACAGAGCGATGTTGCAGCAAGCACAGGTGTTGATCCCTGCCTGCCACACGGTAGCAGGATAAGGTGTCAGCTTTTTTACAATTAGCTGTCTGGGAGTGCATTGCACCCGCCTCCCCTGTTTGAATGTACGTGGTGAATATCAAACTTAACTGTCTAGTTCTATTTCCAACCGAAGACGTCATGTTTTTTTTTTGCTGTTGAGGTGCAAAATAAAAGGGGGTATAGACTGAGGGATAGGAGGCTTGAGGGCTGTATTAGCTGGGTTGGTACTCAGGTTACGAGCTGCTGCCAGACTGGCGTTAACAGAAAGGCGTTGCAATTCCCCGACCATGCAAAAAAAAAAAAAAACTCACACAGCTTGAAGACAAAGGCACCCAACTGGGACCTGGCCGTACACACGGGGCATAGAAAATCAAAGAATATTTCCAGAAGGGCCTGTGTGATGTTTTTGGTTTTGATGCAGTTTATGGGACCAATTGGAATGTGAATCTCATCAGCGAGTAGATACACATTGGCTGTATCAATATATTTCATATTTAGACAGGAAAATAAGCAAATGAAAACAAACGTAAAAGATCTAGATTTCTGTATTGCTTTGATGCAGATTTGTACTTATCCACAAACACTTTCAAAATGTACACAAGCAATCATATTAGAGTTGGGATGCACAGCCAAGATTGGCTACACTTCTGCTCCCCCTCAGGGTCGCACTTGACACCGGTTCATGACGTCCATACCCACAGGCTAAATCTTATCCTGACACCTTGGTATCCTTGCCCTCTCTCTACTGCTAGACACACCTGACAGATTAAATCATTTGACAAAAATATCCGGTGACCTGCTCCAATGTCTGAGTGGTGAAAAATGAAAATTAGGCTGTTCATTCTGATTCTCCACACTTTTGGCAGTACCTGATTTGAAACTAGTAGACTCCGCTTGGTGCTTAGCAACAGTGATTTTCACATCTGTAATCTGACCGTGGTTTGGAGCAGATTTTTTTTTTTGCATTCAGAACACAATAGGCCTTGGTGTCATCTAACAATGTAAATTCAGATGAGAATTTATCACATTTCTGTTATCTTAACAATACTTTCTGATGTAAACAAGCAGCAAGTCAGTCAGGATTATTTATAGACAGAGAGAGGGTGTGGAGGGGGATATCGGAGCTCACAAGTTCTTCCACCTAGCAACTCTCTAAACGTCACCTCTCGACACAAATACAAAAATATCACCCTAGGCGGGGGGGGGAATGGGCCTCAAACTGAGGTGACCCATTATTCTTCTGTTGTGTTCACATATTGGCTTGTTACACAAACAGAACTGCATGTCAGTCTAAATATCTCACTGGAGTGGACGTGGTCCAACCAGCATCTGTGACTGCTGTAAGTGTAACCCATCAAGGACAGGCAGCAAAAGCTGTCATTGTGCTTTTCAAAAATAAGTGGGGACAAATGCAAAGAGTGGAGAAGGGGAGGGGGCATCCAGTAAAGAATTTACTCTGTAAAGTGTGGAGTTTACTATGTAACGCTGAAGGGAAAAGAGGATCATTCATGGCCATCATCTGTAATGGTGAGTGTAGGTGGTGGACTCAAACAGAAGGAGACAGGCAGGATAACAAGAACTTTACTTGAATAAAACAGGAACACAGCAGGATCCTCACGTAGACATAGCAGTAAATATGACTGACTGCAAAACCAGGACTTGAATACCATTATTTATAAATGTTTTCTCCTGTTCAGAGTTTTTCTGGGAGTTTTGCCTTGTCCTTCTTGAGGGTTTAGGTTTGTTGTGGGGCAGTTCTATGGGCGTATGTGAAGCCCTCTGTGACATGCTTGCGGGTAAAAAGGGCTATACAAATACATTTGATTTGATTTACAAAACCGAGTCCCAGGTGAAAGGACTCACACTAACGAGCAAACTGAATACTCAACAAGAAAAAGAAACAGGTGAAGGCAATCAGGCAGAGAAACACAAAGGCAGGGAAAACCATAATCTACACTAAACATGAAACACAGGCACAGCTGTGGCTGTGACAATTATCATGTTAATGGCATAAAATAAAATAAAAAATCAGAACATAATTAAGCCCTAATAATGGAGGTATTTAGCATTTAATTACCTTGACCCACACACAAACGGTTTATTACAAAGCACTGCGAATAACTATAAAATCAACACATGTACTTTGATATATTGGATTATGGTTGGATTTAATGCAATTTTAAGCTATACAACATTTATTGTGACAGTTATTTCACTAAATATATATTGAATTACTCAGTTCTGGTGAAGGGACATCTCAAGTGGAAAAGCCTGAGTAGTGCTCATGTTAGGGGAAGCAGCTGCAGCCCATTTTCTCTCAGACTTAACAGTAGATTGCTGATACTAGTCACCCATTTAGAAAATGGGAATTTAGTTTTGCAAGATTAAAACATGCATTAACTCATTTGGGGAGTTGTGAAATGGTGTAATAGCCTAAGCATTTAAAAGCTATGCAACACCCTTGGCATGGTCAGAAAGGGTTCAGTGTGGCTGAGAATTAATGCTCAAGCAACACAGCAAGACTGAAAGCATGGACTACGAATCTGTCATTACTGAGCTGCCAAATTGATGCTTTAATTAGCAAGTTGGCGACCAAGGGCCAAGTTTCCAGGGGTGGGGAGAGACACCTAAGTGGTGGAATGCAGCCGCCACTGCCTGCAGCTAAAGAAAGAGCCACTCTCACTGGGCAGAGAGCTGACTCCAAGGAGGGCAGGCTCAGACAGACACCCCCCACCCACCTTCCCCTCAGTGGTGAGTGACAGCCTGCAAGGCCCCTCCCACCATCCACTCAGTGGTGACAGCCTGTGAGGCCCCTCCCACCTTCCCCTCAGGTGCTGAGTGACAGCCTGCGAGGCCCCACCCCCACTAGACTTCGATCAGGAGAAAAGGAGGTGGGGAGTTGTAATCTTATTTTATTTGTAAACTGCAGACTACATTTTTGCCTGGGTACCTGCTTTATTCAACAATACTTATGTGTTGATTCCATTAGCAAAACCATTAAAAATGGTTGTTTCCAAGATATCTAGAACCCATTACAAGACTAACACATTAATACAGTCAACCACAACAACTTGACTTCAAAAAACAACCTTGAGAGCAAAAACTCAAAGACAACCTGAAATATTAGAAATATAAAAGGTTATTTTGAACAATAATCAGAGTGATTCTAGCTTGCTATTCTACACAGATACATTTACATTTAGTCATTTGGCAGACGCTCTTATCCAGAGCGACTTACAGTAAGTACAGGGACATTCCCCCGAGGCAAGTAGGGTGAAGTGCCTTGCCCAAGGACACAACATCATGTGGCGCGGCGGGGAATCGATCCGGCAACCTTCTGATTACTAGCCCGACTCCCTCACCGCTCAGCCATCTGACTCCCAGACAGATGGTGGGTGACTCATTATAGAACTGTCTGAAGATATTGAAGGATTCCGGAGGTCGATCAGTGAGTGAGAGCCCCTGAGGTAAACTGGAGATGCATCACTACATACATGGGCTTTACCAAGATGGGCTCTGAAGGCAGCGGCCAGCTGCATTTTAACATTCTTCTTTGGGATCTTTGACCCAGAGGGCAAGACTCATCCTTGCTATTTCTTCTCACTTCCGACTGACACTTCAGGTCGAGGGATCTGCTGTCTGCCCAATGGCCAACTGTCACATTGACCTTTTTGCCAAATGCATGACATCATAAAACAGATGTCCATGAAATAATGGAACCCATTTTCAGAAACCTCCATTTGAAGTTTTTTTTTTTTTTTTTTGAAGTACACATGATATTGACTTGGAAGTTACTTAGTTGAGCACACATACTGTACAGGTTTATTCTTGTAATTTACTAATGATGTGTCAACAATAAACAAACATATAGATTAGGGGGGTAGCAAAATAACTGAAATCAAGTCAGATTCAAGACAGTTTTTCCATCAACAGTTTCCAAGCTACATATCAAATCAGCCCTTATGTCTTGCAAATGCCTTTAGAAAGAACCCCTTTATAAATATGTTATCAACCTCAGCTAAGCATAGCTACATAATAAGCCATGACGGAGCTGACAAGGCGTTCATCTAGTCTGACTTGAAAAGAGCCCAGATAAATAACAAAAAGGGAGTAAGCTTCCAAATCAAGGACCTCACAATATTTTGCCAAGGACATCTTCAATTCCTATGCAGTTCTGTGACATTGATGCATGAAAGGGGCAAAGACATGATGAGGATGAAGGAGATGAGGAAGATAAGGATGAAGGGGATGCAGGTGGAAGATCACTAGGAATACAATGAGGAGGGTTGCCAAGAATGCTTTATTAGTACTGTATCGTCGCTTCCTGCTTGGCACTAATACAGCGGCTGACAAATAAATTAAATCTGTCAAGAAGTATGTCATTGTGTATTTACACATTTGGTAGTTGCAGATGCTGTAAAGCAAATTCCATTATTCTCTCATTCTTCTCAGTACATTATGTGTGAAATTAGTTGCTGAAAGCATGTGCAAAGCTCTAAAACTTTGTCGCACTGAAATGGGGAGTAAGACCGTTGAACAGTTTCTCTCCTGTTTTCAGCTCAGGTTTTGTATAGGCGGGCAAAATGGGTGGAGCTACAGCTCCTTCAGGCGACACACCCCCCCTAATTGAAAATACTTGTCTGTGTTTTTTTTGTTTTTTTTCATTTAAATTTGGATGGGTAGTTAAAAACACTTTCTTCTGTGGTGTGATGAACTAAAAAAATATTCCACTTTACAGCTTTAAGTGTACATATATATGCAAAATGTATAATAATTGTTTGCTAACTACTAGCATTATTAAGCAAAAAATAACACATTGATGCTTGCTTGTCTTTATTGTTTGCTCCTACGGATCTAAGTGCCTTAACAATTAAGTCACCAGCCACCAATGATCACAGCCCTAAACCAGCAACAGGGTCAGACAGCTGTAGCCCAAACAAGAAACATATTTAAAAAACAACAACTCTCCCACACCATGTAAACCAATTCCATGTAAGAATTCCACTGATGTTTTCTGTATCGGTGACTTGAGCTTTCTCCATAACCTACATATCAGAGCTGCAGACGTGTGGGGGCGTGGTCTCCATGCTTCAGGCTAGGGCATGAACACTACAACACAGGCTACAACATGAAGAGAGGAGTTGCTGAGGTCAACCAACGGGAGCCTACTTGAGAGTCATTTGTTTCTCATGCCCGCATTTGGTAGTGTTGAAATGACTGGCATGTTGGTGCTGAGGTACACACACGGGGCGACGATCATTGTTTTGCCAGGAGCTACATGTCACGGCATTTACACACCCAGGCACGCATGTGCTTTCTTCCACAAGAAAATAAAAACAGTATGTTGTTCAAGACCTGTGAAGTAAATAACATCTATGTAAAGATGTTCATTTTACGCCAGTTTTTTTTTAATGCTGATTAGTTTACTATAAAAATACCTCAACTATGTCAAATAAGACATCTTTCATAGAGGTGGAAAGAAAACTGGTATTGGTATAGAAACATTCCTCAGTAAGGAAGATGCTCAACAAGTATGGACTTGCTAAGACAGTCATTATTTCCTAAACTTGACAGATGCAGTCAACAGACCTTCTGAAAAAGTATTTCATGAAATATGTGATAAAACATGTTAACGATATGATGCCAGGCTACAGCATTTTGTTTATATCCAGAATACATTTTGGCGAACATATGAACATAAATAGTGCCGAGTATGCTTGGAGCAGGAACTAATGTCTGGATACTTCAGAGCCTTGGCCTGACCATGGTGTGTCTCCTTCTCCTCAACAGAGGGCAGCACTGTGTGAGTTACAACCAAATCCCAGCAAATACCAAAACAAGGGCCCCCTAACTGAAGAGAATGCAAGGATTGCTGTTAAGCATTCAATCCATGTTAGGGAATGAGCTCTCACCTTGAGAGTGTTGCTGAGAGCGAGTCTCTTTTTTCTGCAAATCAGCTTTGTCTGGTATCCTTTCCAGAGTTTGTCTGTCATCAGCAGAATGGTTTTTGTGCTCATGTGGCTCTGCATGCCTCCGCCCAATACATGTGTGTGTGTGCAGTGCTGATGTCAGCTGGAGCCCATAGATTAGCCCTGGTCCCCCTTGCCTCTGTAATGCCCCCAATAGTGGTAATCCCCACCTAACCCCCACCCAGCATACACAACCCTCCCCCCACATCCCTTCCCGTCTCTCCATCTATTCCCCCCCCGGGGTCTGAGCGTCACATCCCAACACAGGATGAGAAAGCAGTCTACTGGGGTATGACTTCATGGTCAGTCGGTGGAGCCAGACGTTAATCCTAAGAGGCACACTGTTTGGAGTATGGTTAAGCTGGGGGGTTCAACTTCGTGCTACTGTGCAGTCCAGTTGAGCGTGACCTCTACAACAAACCTCACTTGATTTTATCATGGTGGGTTTACTTTCCACTGCAGGCCAATGCTAACAACATGGCAAATAAAGCTGTTGTTTTTGCCTCTAATGAACATGAACATGGATAGGGGGAGTTGCTGTTATTCTAACAAATAGTTTTGACAGGAAAACCAACCAGCACGTACTGCATATTAACTAGTGTAGGCCAAACCAAATGTTTTGTTAAGAATCTTTAAACTGAAAATTAGAGCCTGTTATGCCCATGTAGTATTCTCTTATTATATGTGAAAAATTACTTTAAATTAACCAGTTCCCAAAGTCTAAACATTATACAATAAAGCATAATATCTATTACATGCCATTTGATACAATATAAGATATGATTTTGATAAATGATTCCTCATTTATGTTTAATTAATTCCTCTCCATTTTGTGGTAACTTTGTATGTATACTATATTCAATATACAAATCAAAGTAACAACACTGGAATGGAATGTGTTCCAGGTAAAGTAACCTAACGACAGTTAGGCCATTGCAATAAACCAGGGAGAAAATGATTTAGGACACCAATTTCAACCACTATTAAGAATTAAAATAACTTCAAAAGGTCAAGCTAGACAGATATTCTCACAGCACGCAGAACATCTTTCTAATTTTAGTTGTGCTAATGTAGGCTTAATGAGATCTAATGCACACAGTGGGGATGGTGGTTGTGAAGGAATCTTTGGTAAATGTAAAACAATATTTTCATAAAGTGAACATTTGGAATAAAACAAATGAGACCAAATAGCCTGTGTAGTGACTTACACAGGCCTACATAGATGATGGTTCGAGGCATCAGGATTTGTTTTTTTGTTTAAGGAGAACTGTGCATTCAGAATCTAAGCCTTTATCAGGAAAAAAAAACCTTCCCTAAACAGGACCTTCCAAAGACTGCTTCTGTTGGGACAACAATGTATCGATTCAATCCAAAGCCTCTTGAGGGGGGAAGGGGGCTGTTCTTGATAGCACTGTGTTCCAACACTGGCACAGAGAAAGAGGGTGAGTGAGAGGAGAAGAGAGAAAAAAAAACACAGAAACGGATAGACAATAGAGTTCCTGGGTTAATACAGTAGTTTCCTTGTCATATCATGTGGAAATAAAAAGGGGGAGAAGCTGGGGGATTTCCCATATGGAGAGACCGGACAGATATGAGGCATCATGCCAACCAGACCTCTGACCAGGAACAAACTGAGGCAAAGAAGGGCAAAGAACTGAGAACCACATACATTCCTGGATGTGAAAACAATGTATTTTATGGAGTCCTATAAACACCGGGAGAGGTTAACTCTGAACACAATTCATCAGATGCAACAGCAGGATAATCATGCCTGGTGAGTTTGGCATGTCAGCAAGCTTCACCTCCCCAATCATTGAAAAAGTGACCTGCATGTCTATGGGCTCCTCTGTCTCTTGCAGGGATCAGCCATTCAGCCAAGGCAGGACAGAGCTGTTAAACTTGATAGAAAGTCCTTCAAGAGTTTATAGCCACTGCCACATTCTGGCAAACTTCAGAATGAGCGTAACATTCCAGTGCGCATACTTGCATCCAGAGGTCCATACTTCAATATTCAAAACTTCAATAGTGAGCAACCCCAAAACCTTGTGAAATCCAATTTCCTCTACTTGTTTCTTCAATCTGTTTTCTGATACCCCGAGGGGATCCATTTTTTTTTAATGTCTGTTCCATACCTAGACAGAAAGGTTCATTTCCCAGGACAACCTTGAAACATTTGAGAGGTTTCTCTATCACTACAAAAGAACTGGCCCCGCCCACCACCCACCATCACCACCATCTTTCCCACTCACTGCTCTGTGTGCTGTAAAAAGATCCCACTTCAAGGGCAAGTCTTTTTCAGACATTTTGTCCATGGGGACCAGGAGAAGAGTGTGTTGCGGGGGGAGGCAGGGCAGGAGTGGAGGACGGGAAGGACAAGACTAAGGCAAGCAACAACAACAAAGCAAACAACAATATCAAAGAAAGAAAGCATGGACCTGTCACCGAAATCTTGCTTCCAGGAAAAGCCTCCTCCAAAAGGCCAAGACAGAATGTATTTCCCAAATTTAACTTTCTGTAGGTCCTAGATTTAGGCATGTGGTCCCTTTGGTTGTGGACCTATATTTAATACATTTGCATGGCATGTTATACTATCAAATGCAAGCATCAGTGCAAATAATATTTATATTGGTGGCAAATACTCTAACAATCATTATGAATATTCCTTGATTGTCCTTGAACTCGTTATTATGGTTAGATTAATGAACAAATTCTTCTGTCAGTTTGTTGAATTTATTAAATATATATATTAATAATAATTCTGGTATAATTTTAAATAATCGTATAATCAGGAAATTCCTCATTAATAATAATGAACTTACATAATAACAGAGACAATAATTAGGCTTGGATCCTCCAATATACTAAATTTAAATACATGACAGGAAAACTTGAAAGAGGTATTGAATTACATACCCTAACAGAGGTAAGAAATGACATTTCTTTGACTGTTTTCTATTCTGTCTAACGTAAGAAAAAGGAAGCAAGAAACAAGCTCGTCTGCCAAAATAATTTACAGCAGAGCCACAAAATTGAGCTCAATAGTCCCGACAAGAATGGGAACACATTTCCAAGAATTTCTGAAGAATTTAACCTGTGGTCTTTGGCAACTGATACTTGAAGCTTCATTGTTGCCTCACTACATCAGTATTGTTTGGTTTTGTCACATTTGTGTTGAAATTAGACTTCTAGAGATTTATGGAAGATCCAACTACTATACTGTGTAACTGCCTCAACCTTTTGCAACCAGATGAGTGAACACTTGAGCATCTAGACTACACCAGCAACCCTAAAATCATACATCAATTGTTATCCAGTTTTCAGCATACAGTCACACCTTACGCTATATCCTCATCTATGTCAAATTATAATATAGTGCTGCATATCATTACCTAATTCCTAATACCTATAGACCTCAAGTAATATCCGTAAAGTGTGCATTGGTCACCTTGGTTTGCTGGTTGTGAGTTGACACCTTGAAAACCCACAAAACCCATCTCCATGGAAAAATAAGCATATGGCTTAAAAACAAGCTTCCCTGTTCAGACAGCAAATGTCTACCTTCAAAATTGAATATCCTGAACAGCATATATACAAAAACGTAATATTGTTTGACCACCAACACAGCTGAGTGTGCCATTGTTAAGATGAACCAATGTCAAAAGTTCCGACAAAAATTGGGAGCGCGGTTTAAGCGAGGTTTCAATAAAGTACTCTTCAAACGTAAACTTCAATTGGAATTCAAGGCCAAAAGCAGCACAAAGACCAATTGCTTATAACAAAAAGTGTGGGCATTTGAGCATGGCTAGGCCTTACAAGCTGATCCACAGTTATACTCTGCATCATGTGCTTCCATGTGAAAACCTCATAGGAAACCTCGTGAAAATAACAGTTCTCTGTAAAAAATTGGAAACAACAAGATATTTAACAAAAATCTGAATAAAACAACATGCCTTGGGTGCCCAGGTAACCCACTGATAAGTGCGCGGAACATGTAGGCTGAGGCCTTACCGCAGTGGCCTGGGTTCAAATCCGGCCTTTGCCCTTTGCTGCTTGTCTTCTCTATGTATGTCTCTCTCTCTCTTTCCTGTCACACTTCACTTAGGCTAAAAATGAATGAAAAATGCAAAACTATATTTAAAGCACAATGCCTACCACATATTTGTTATGGTTTGTGTGTTGGCCAACAGGATTTTACAAAGTTGGAGAGTCTTGAATCTTACATCCAAAGCCCTCCAATTAATCACTGAGGGTCACACAGAAACAATTTCATTCTGTGGCCAATTGACCACATCCACTGGCACATATTAAATCAGATGTTTGCAATTCCTTTGAATGTTTGAGCTGTCTGCTTAACATTCGGGTTTCTTTTCAATGACAAATTCCATAACAATCTTGTAAAAATATGGTATCAAGCACATTACACTTAATAACCTGGACATTAAGTTCCAAGAACTAGTGTGAAATGTTTGGAAACCACCTAATGTTGACAGTAAGTAGTTTACCTCAGACAAGTTACAGTAGGTAACCCTAACGTAAGACCTTTTAGTCAAAACACAAGAGAATCTCTGTCAAATGGAGTGTAAACAGTAAGCCTACAGCTACCTTTGCCCCACAAACCTTAAATAAATCCTTAAAATCTTACCTTAGGCCCAGTACAAAAAGCAGTGTGTGTGAAGAAAAATACATTGCACAACTAGTGGAAGGTATCCTGAAGTGACTGTAGTCTGGATGGGATTCAACTATTGTTCTCATTCCAGACGCTCTTCTGATACTCACAGCTGCTAAATCACTAGCAACATTTCCCTCTTTCCATGTCTCATCATGAATATTGACTTCATATGACAAAAAACTGAAACTCAAAAGGTGTGGATGTGTTTCTTTTTGACCACAGCCAACACAATTGCATTTGCTTTGAAACTGATTTGTGCTTTTCAATTTGTTATGGGTGGAAAACTAACAGAAATTACGCATGTAAAACACTGAAGTCTGTCTTTCTTTTTCACCATTTCACATACCTTGTCTGGGGTAAATGTAATATAATGTTTTGAGCTGCAACATGTGACCATCAGTTGACATTGACACATAAGGCAATGTGCAACTGTCCCGTCCACATGTATCCCTCATGAAAACCTTGCTTAAATGCCAATCATGTTTTGCCTGCCTTGAGGCCATGAGTAACTGCCGACGGATTTGCACAATTTACCTACATTCAACAGTTTATATTTTCTGTTACTCCATCTCCAACATCTCATTCATGACTGAAACTTATACTTACAAGGCCTGAAGCAACTCAACTGCCATACAAAATAGCCACCATTATAGAATTCCCAAAACATACTTGTCTTTCTGGATTTGGCCCAAAACGTGTTAATGTGCCCTTATCATGGTAATTAGGCTACTAAAGGGATAAAGGGCTACTGCTGCACTTACTAGAATCGTAATAGTCACATCTAATGAAGGCACTTCGGACATTCAGCCCTATGTAAATAATAAGCTAGTCTGCTATGGGGGAGAATAGTTTGTGTGAGGACAACCTAATGTTAAGTTGTTGATTAGCAAAATCTAGGTAGTAAAGAGTCAGCATAAGAAAATAATCAGGAAACAAGATTCGGCCTACTTCTGCGCATTGATAAGTGAAGCATGCTCCTTCTTCATGGGACTGCTTATTCTGCACTGTTGAGTGCTCGGCACAGTTACATCACCGCCAACTGGATGTTGAGTCGAGCTTAAACTACGTAAAAAATGAAACTAATGGTCTACAATTGCCGACAACAATTACTTCCCGAAGTGGTACGACATTTTAATGTCTAACATTCCTGGGAATTAGTTGGGTTGGACCGAGTAGGTTTCATGACAGCTGTTTACAACATTGTTTTAAGACTTGTTATAGAGGCCATTAAACAATAGCCTTGGTGTAATATAATGTAAACTATGCTTAAGTTGAAAAGCTATTTTAATCGCATTTCCATCGCTTAGAAAGAAAATCAACTTACTGTGATGGTAACCTCGTGTTTTTTCAGTCGATACTTTAGACTCTTCATTGTGGCTTCTTGTTTGAGGATGTTATTGAACTTTAAAATCGAATCGCCGAGATTAATTCTACCTATCTAGGAGTGAAACGTTGTCTTAAGGCAATCAAATAAACTTAAATCTCTCCTGACCACTGGACGTCGATTTCACCTGACTCCTCACCAGTGGACCTGTTCAAAATTGACCTTTTCTAAGCCAATGAGACTCAAACATGCGCAACACTCTCTAGTTTTAAACCAATCCGCTCTGATGGGAGGAACTTCCTTGTTCGATGAGGCATCGGTACTTAGCAGTTGTAGGCTAGATATCCTGGGACAGTGCATAGGACAACCTGAGCGTGGTGACGTCAATCTTTACCTGAGGGTGGAAGGATCCGCCCAGAAATATATAAACTGGCGGGATAAGTCTATAGGCTACTGTAGGGCCTGTTTTGCTTGGCCTCATTCAATCATTTATACGTGTCATTTTAAATATGGTTTGACGTAATAAAAGGAGCCAATTCAAGACAAGCAAACAAATGTTATGAGGAATTGTTTAGACTGTGTATAGGCCTATGTACAATATTTAAACAAGTTTGAAGCTATCTGTAAGAATAAACATTTAAAACATGTCCGGTTCACATTAGAGGAGCATTTTCAATCGAAAGGAAAATAAATACAGGCCTGTCTAAAAGCAAAGGGGATAATGATAATTAAAATGAGGCACCGTTAACACCTAAATTGCCTTGTTATCGTTTTTACAAAACAGATGACAAGGTCAAAAACAATAGAGTAACTAAGTAGAAAAGGTTGCCCCCTTCTGGCCCTAAATGTGCAAATGGACAACTCCCTGCTACTTTGAAATGTCTTGCCATTTACAAATGTATCTTGCATAATAAGCATTGAATAAGCACAATTCTGTGTTACTTCCAAGATAAGGAAGCATACTATTTCAGAATTAAGATATCAAGGAATTAAACTAGTACTAAAATTAAAGGCTAGTGGCTGTACTATTATTTCACAATGCACACATGCAAGTACAAAATGAATCACAAAATAAGGAAAAGGACAACAATATCTTATCAGTATCAGCCAACTCGAAGGATTTACATTTTCTTGGGGACCCACAAAAGGTCATGATTACCCCTAGGTATCATAGTGGAAGTTATAACACCAAGCTACTAAAGCAAATTAGACAAGACAGCGTACCTTGTTTTTATTTATTTTTTCTTCAAATCCTCATTCGCATGCTGAAAATTAGCCTGTGCTACCTAGCAATGTTCCCTGGAGCCATAATATACTTGTGATGAAACAAGTATGAAAATGTGATTACAAAATGTGTGTTTAGAAACTAAACATATGATGCTATGAAGGGCTCACTAGTGCTGAAAATTAGCTTGCTGAAAATTAGCCTGTGCTACCTAGCAATGTTCCCTGGAGCCATAATATACTTGTGATGAAACAAGTATGAAAATGTGATTACAAAATGTGTGTTTAGAAACTAAACATATGATGCTATGAAGGGCTCACTAGTAAAAAAAAACAACATCAGTATCAGCACTACATAAAGTTCAATAATTGTCTTCATCTATTTTGATTGTGAGAAATTGAAATACATTATTATAACATTAAAAGTTCTCCTGTCACATGAACATAAACACTTAATAAATAATAACATGTATGACATACATTAGTCACCATATAATGAGTTTAGCACTACCTATATTAAGATTCTAGTTATACTGCTATGCATTCACATTCTCATTTATCTGTGTCTGGAGTGTAGCTCAGTTTTCATAGCAACAGTGTTGCCATGGATTCCTCATAGCATTGCCATAGGTTCACTATTAGTATTAGTAGATTGAACCGGTATGCATGGCCTTCCTACCAATATGACATCATTGTTGCACTTGGATGTTCAAAGAAAAAACCTTTGTACAGAAAACAGGTTAAATCAAGCAAATAACTAGAAAATAGAAACAATCTAGGGTCATATCATGGATCCCTGCTCTGTAATTACAGCCAGCAAATCTGGATGTAGTGGATGCCAGGATAACGCTACATACCAGAAGACAGAGTGCCTAATTTTTACACTGAGGTCATGTACAGTTGTACTCAATTTCAGTGTACAACAGTTTGATGGAGGAGGGGATAATGGTCAATTCCATATGAATGCATATAGTTGAAGAAGGGGATGTCCAACAAGCTCATATAGGTGTGACAGTCAGGAACCTACATACTTTGGACCATTTACTGTAAGTATGTAACTGTTCATAGGTTCATTGGTCATTCATTGGTCATTTTAGCAAACTAGTTTGTGGTCAATAATGACATGCAACAACATGAACATTTTCTGATGTCTTAAAATGTAATTCTATTTAACATAAATAGTGTTGTTTTTTCATTGTATTCAGTAAAGATATTTAAAATTCAAATGTCATTTGGTCAAGTAAAAACTTTCAGGTCAAGAAAGGTCATCAATATCAAGCGTATTTAAGGTATCTGGTCAATTTCTAATGGGCTAGGGTTATCAAAGACTCCATTAATAGAAAATATGACTTGGCACAAAATGTTATTTTCCATTGGTGAAATAGTGTAGAAATGTCTTTATTACAAAATGATGGCAAACAAACACAGAATAACATATCCACTAAAGATTTCATGCATGAGCATTGTTTTTCTGACAAATACTGGACCCAAACTGAAAAAAAAACAAAATATGAGTTTTAGATTCTTGCAAGCAATAAATGAGACTGATTCAATGGAATGCACATTAACATCAAAAAGCTGCTTGAGAAAACATGCCCATCCTGTTTGTTTCGTAATGACAGGACAAAAAAAGGAATGGCTGACAGCAACTCCAGCCTTAACTTGTTTTTCACAGGGTCACCTTTCAAAGCCAAAACTAACTCTTGGGACCTCTGGGAAGAAATTCAAGTGAAAAATGTAGTCCAACTTTCCACTCAAAAACATAAAAATAGTTATTGTACAAGTGGCCTGGGAGGCAGCAGTTTCGTAAGTGGAGGAACATCCTTTCAAAGCTTTTAGACGGCCTTGCGGTGGTATTCTGGGGGTGCCACCTCATAGTCGCTGGAACTAAAGAGAGTTGACGAGTTCTTCACAAGATACCTACAATGACATTCCACAAAACAACTTAATTATTATTGCTCTTTTATGTGAAATGAATGATGTGGTACAGCAATAATATGGAGGGAAGATATATCCAATTATTAAATATATAATAAAAAGCCAGGTTTCAGGCTTCACAACAGCTATCAGATCTGACTAATGACAGCTCTGATGCAGGCTTCATGTGGACACTTAATGAGGTTAGTCTTGATATATAATATCTGTGGCCATCAGATAAGGAGAAATTGGTCAACAGGAAAATACTAAACAATTTGCTATCTGCATGATTTAAAGCCCTACTAGTTACTGTTATACTTGTTCAGGGCATACTAACAGAATTTAGTTGGGGTTATTGCACATGCATACATCATTTTTGTTGCACCCTTATTTCAAAAGAAATGCATTGAGAAGCTCAGTGAAGGTACTTGTACTTCCATCTACTTCTTGGACAGACCTAAACATACTTAAGACAAGTTAAGTACCATTTCCATTAGCAGGCCTATTACTGCAACAGTGAGACGGTAGATTCTACATATAATTATTCCAAATGGTGCAAAGCCTAGCTTGACTCAACTAGTTGACATGCAATTGAGGAAAGATGTCTTACTTGAGAAAGTCCTGCAGGTAGTTGAGAAGCAGAGCCAGACTCTTCTCATCTAGAGGTGTGTAAGCCAGCATAGCTCCAATACGCACTGTACAATGAACACAAGTGCAATGTGCAACAGTAAGCATAGGGATTTTGAAAATTGACTTAAAATACCTTTGATCACCCGGACAGTATATGTAACAATACAAGGATTGTTTACAAAAAAACAACTCAACGTCTATTTATGGTCAACACTAAATTAGTAAAAGGCTGATTGGGTTCAGTACTGTAAATAATTTTGCACATTAACGCAATAGTTGAATTGGAAACTAGGATAATCCCTCCCAAGGTTTCTTCCATTTTTGAAGTGAGTTTTTCTGGGAGTTTTTCCTTGTCTTCCTTGAGGGTTAAGGTTTGTTGGGGGCAGTTCTATGGGCGCATGTGAAGCCCTCTGTGACATTGCTTGTAAAAAGGGGAATACAATACAATTAAATGTTGATTTGATAATCCAACAGTGGCCCTTTTGATTCTGATTCACAGGCTGACATGGAGCACCTATGTCAGAAACAATTCCACTATTATCATTATTTTCTGAAATGCTCATACATTGCCATGGGGATTCTGCTTCTTGCTGCATTCTGCAGTTTAAGTCTCTGAAAGAAGCATTTATAGCTCTGCAGCTTTCATAAACAGACTAATACCTTGGGGACCTTGGGGTGTCATTTGAGGGAGTGGTAAATGATAACGTTTTTGATTTCTGCTTCAACCCATGGACATAAAGCACTTAAGGGAGAATACTATGAAACACCTTACTCAAAGATACTTTAGGTTCAACAGCATCTAATTACTGAATGATGAACAATTGAAAGCTATTAGTGTCTCAAAATAATTATATGATTATCATAATCAAATCCAGAATGATTTGCACTAAAGAGTGATGGAGTTTTCATCACTGCTTATTTATATTTGATTTTAGACAAGCACATGCAAGGATACAAGGGGAAATTATTTAGAACTTTCTTCAGTGCAAACACGTATTACCTTTGGATTGTAAGATGTAAGACTGCAGTAAAGATTTTGTGGTCTGGATTTTTTTATAGGCATGGTGGTCTATATGCTTGTCTTTTGGGTGTCGATGTGTACAAGCTTTTGAGGGGGCCAAAGTGTGTTTTTGCTGTGTGTGTGTACAGGGTCAAGTACCAAAAAGTCGGAGCAGGTGCGGGGCTCCATACACCTGGGACATGGGGGCATCAGGATGGTTGGCCAGTATTTCGGCATACTGGGGCCTTTCAAACTTGTACAGTAGCTGAGTGCCCAGCATGACATTGAAGTACTCTCTGATCCCTGCCACCACCTCATTCACCGCATACTCCCTGAGCGAGGAGCAAGAGGTATACAATAAACATGATATTCAACTGAAGAGTTTTCACCTTGGAGTTTAAATTTCCTGTGAGCTTAAAGTGGCACTGCAGTGAGGCATTGTTCCACCACTTGCAGTGGACTGAAGAACTGCTTGGATTATACTCTGTAACTGTAGGTGCACTCTCCATGGTAAATTGCTTCCAATGAAAGCCTGTGCTAAGTGCCATTAATACATCAAATTGTTGGTGGGAATGAGGGTACTTCATAGTACCCTCATTCAAAGCTTTTAAGTAGATGTAGATGTACTTCACCACATTAAATTATGTGGAATATACTGTAGTGTCTAAAACCTGTTCTGCTACATTTCAGATGATAACTGCCTAAGAAACAAAGCCATATGATGGCATCAACCGTTTCATCTGAAGAATATCGGGTATCATGGCTGGTAAGGGGAACTATTTTAGCTTGAGTTCAGGAAATACAAGTTTTTCTTACTTGTTGTCTGACGTTCCTCTCGATTTTTTATAATTTGCATAGTCCTCCAAGACCGTTTCTACGTTCTTTTTAGCGGGCAGGTGAAAGAGCTGCAGGCAAAGCAAAATCATCAATTATTTAACACCAAGCTATATTACACACTGACAAACAAATGACAACAAAAAGATTGCTGTCTTCATTAATGCCCATGATTATGTAATGCGATGTCTGACAAGCTACAACCCTCAGGATGTATGTGATGATTGGTGGCTGATCCTTAGAAAATATTGACCTGTTTCTGCCTGGTGATGAGGTCCCAATCATCTACCAGCCAGGGCTTCAGTTCCTCTGGGATCTTCACCTTTACCTCCACACGATTGGTGAAAGTCTCCTCCTGGTAAAACAAAATGTCAAGGGAATCATAATTAGGTTACAGAAGGTAAAATCAGCCATAAAGAATTGAAAATGCAGCAAATGCCCACCCGCACCCTCCCAAACACACACAAAAATGCCTACACTTTCCACTGTAGGGTCGACGCGTGCCCTTTTCTTTCGTGGTGGTTGCGGCATTTCTCCAGTGCTGGTGCCTTCACCAGCCCCTGGTGCTAAAAAAGATGGAAACAAAGATGGTTGGAGTATACAGTATAATGCAGGTCCTAAAAAATGTATGCGATTTATTTGAAGTACTTTCAGATCTTCAGAAGGGGTTACGACCATGTGGCCACATTTGACTTACTCTTCGGTTTCGTTTTCTTCGCTTTCCTGGGGAGGAACAAAAGCATTTTAGAGGTCTTACCTTTTGTACATTTTATAACACCAACAGTCTCAAATAAAAAAGGAAGAACCCTGCCAAACTTACAGATCAACATGTTTTTGCTGCACAGCTGGTATCTTCTTGCTCGGTGCTACACCCCTCATCTTTCCTTCAACATAATGATCCCTAAAGGAGAGACAAACACAACATTAATTACATACAGGAGGGAAGCCCAGCCATAAACTATCAAATCCTACAATATGATTTTTTCATAAAGACTTGTGCTCTTTCATTTCAAATCGTCCATGCCATAGGCTGTTCCTTTTATCACTACAAGTATTGTTACTGATATGTTTAACTCAATTAAATAAATACAAATCTGCAATATTCTTTGGTGACCTTTGCAAGGCCTTCATAAGGCTCACAGGCAACAAGTAGCAAAATGTACAGTATGTGCCGTAATTATATTTCAAAATCAAGCAGAGGAAACAAACTAATTGCAATCACTTTTTATGTTCTCCCATCTTCGAGTCATCATCGGCATTTCTGAGGAGACATTGAAATTGACATATTGTATCTTATTTTTGAATTTACAGGCTGTGAATTGATGTTGATACAGTACATTTTTATAGAACTTTCACCAACCCCATATCTGTCAAGAAATATATATGGACTTACTGGTTGGCCTTTTGAAGCTCTTTTTGTTTCGCAAGGTTGCTGTCCACATATTTGAGCACTCTGCTTTCAGGAACCCATTCATCCCAGCTAAAACAAATTAAACCTTGTTGGTAACATCCATACATAAACTGTATTTGAGTTGTATCTGAGTTAATTTAATATGTGGCTTACTTTACAAGACAAGTGATCGGGGAAGGAGAGGAGACTTACTTTTTATTCCATCCGCTATAATGAATGAAATACTTTATCTGCTTGTCCTTGATATTGATTTTCACACACTGTTAAACGAAAATAAAACAAAGGCAAAGTTTATTGTTAACTGTAAATATAAAAATGTTTTTGTACAATAAATTCGTTTAAATGCTCTCAAATGGGTTAGGGTGAGCTTACCTTTGCTTCGTACAGCAATGGCCCATGAAAACACAGAACTCTTTCACCTAAAAAACAAGGACAAAAATGTAGAACAGATGAAGATGAATGATTAAAAGTGACAGGATTTACATTTACATTTAGTCATTTAGCAGACGCTCTTATCCAGAGCGACTTACAGTAAGTACAGGGACATTCCCCCCAAGGCAAGTAGGGTGAAATGCCTTGCCCAAGGACACAACGTCATAACCCTAACCGCTCAGCCATCTGACTCCATAGGATGATTATTAATGTTAGCGTGCACGGTTTCCCATCCTTTTTGTCGTTGTGTTTGTGCTACTGTACCACTCACCACAACACAGGGGGCAGAATGGCCGACCTTGCCAGCTTTTGTTTTGATAGCTAGTATGCAAGCAGGTTGTGTAGGTACTATCTAGCTCTAACTAGCAACACAGAATCTCGATCACGCAAGCTATGATTAATGCAAGCTATAATTGAATATAGATTTGCTTGTTATTAAACAGCTGTCTAAGGAGAATCACTCTGGCTCTGCTTTTTTCTAACTAGTACATTTAGACTGGCATCTTTGCAGGTTAGCATAGCTAGCTAGCTTTAATCTGGTTTAGCCACCACTAGCACCGTAAAACTATGGTTTTAGCTTGCTACAACAACAACAACAAAGACAAAACTGGGTTAAGTTGCTAGCTAGTATGTTACAGGTCATGTTTGATTCCGTTTCGTAAAAAAGCTTGCTTCCATTATTGCAGAGAGAAGCAGTTAACGACTGCCTCGCAAGCTAGCTGCTAATTCTTTGTCCTCTAGCAGGATGCAGGATCCAGGGCCAAAGCGGAAGAATCAATTACCCCATATTAAAACTCATAACAAATCAAACCCACCTTCTTGAAATTTAGGTTTAGGGTCTTGTTTTGGCGCCATTCACAGACTCAACTGTTCGGATCTCTGAATGATCAAATTCGTGCATTGCCAGTTTCCATTTCTTCCAGACACAACACAAGCGAGGGCGCGCCACCTTCGTCATTCGAGCGACGCATAGCTTTGCTGTGTGTCAGTCAGGTGACCAATAGGCCCTATGGCCATCGAACAACACAATGCAACAAGCTCCAACTGCACACGATTAAATTCATGATTAAATTCATAGTAGCCTACAGTGTTTGTAAAGTAAACTCAATGCATTCTTAGTCAACTGTACATGTCTGTTTCCACCCCACCCCCCAAATGAAGCAGACATCAGACAACAATTCCAGTAATGTGGGACACCTAAACTCCAGTGTGTGTTTTTCCCATATATGTCTAGTCCATATAACTTTTACTCTAGGTTTAGCATGGATGTCATATGTGATTGAAATCACAATATTTGGTTGGTGTGGTGTCACAGAAAGGGGGTAGGGCACTTGTCAATCAGGGAGATCCCATGAGAAAATGCATGCAAAACATTTCCCAGATTACCCGAATTCACTCTACGTCATGCAGACAGACATCACAAACTGGTCCAACTGTATTTTTAAAGCATGTATTTTCATATTTTACAGCTTGCACTGTGATGTCCTACATTACTACGTCGACATAGCTTATAGTTAGAATAATTGAATTGAATACAATTAAGCGACGCGTTGCACAGAAATACGTTACAGGCAATGTATGCATGTCATAATATGTTACATTCATGAGTTAACCTAAATAATATAAATACAACAATCACTCAGAACACTTTGCTCAATCCATGGGGCATGCATTTAGGCTACATATGTTCATGGATCGACAGTCAAAGTAGGCTATTCATGCTCATGTTACTAAAATCAATCAAATCATGTAGGATTAAATATGATTACAATACAATATTTGACAAACATTATTTTCTTGTTGTTTGCGTTATAGCCTAGGCTCACTTTGTGACATTTAGTATCAGCCGCGCGTCTGGCTCTGCGCCTGGTTTTCTATTTACCAGTGTGCGTTTTCCCCATTTTCACAGGTGCCTTAAAATGTTCTATCTCCGATAAATTAAGTCCTTCAATTTCTTCCTGAACTCTTTTCTCATAAGGCAATAAATAACAGGGTTAAGACAACTATTGGTGTGCGCTAGGCAGACTGTCACCGGGAAAACATAAGTGTGAACAATATAGTATGACTGATCCCAATTAACCACGTTAAATTTGACTAGCACACTCCAGAAAGTGATAGCATGATTAGGCATCCAGCAAAGAAAGAATGATAGAACAACAATTGAGACAGACTTAGTGACTTGAGATCTGCGTTTTGGATTGTTAGGTTTCATACTACGACAGCGGATGAATCGCAGAAGCATTATGTAGCTTATTGAGACGATGGCCATGGGTAATACAAAGGCAAATAGTATTTTCTGAACATGATACACTGCTAACCAATATTGTCCTCCGGGAAACTTTAAAAGACAGAGTTTTTCCCCTGTCACGTTCATCACCGTAGAAAATATGGAGGTAGGTGCAGTAGCAACTGTTGCTGATACCCAAATAACCACGCACACCCATTTGACAGAGCACGGGTTTAGTCTCTTACGGTTTTTTGAAGCGCAGGCGACAGACCAATATCGGGTCACACTCATTGCTGTCAAGAAAAAAACGCTTGCATACATGTTCATAACTGTGACGGAGAGAATGATTTTGCACATGGCGTCTCCAAACGGCCAGCTGAAGTCCAGAACTGTGTCCACTGCCCAGAACGGCAGCGTCAACACAAATTGGATGTCCGTCACCGCTAAATTGAGAACAAAAAAGTTGATTATGGATTTTTTTCTCTCTTGTTTAACTCTTATAAAGAAGAGCACGAGTAAATTGCCCACCAATCCCACAGCGCACACTACCGAGTAGATGATACAGATCAGGAACCTCAAAGCCGGACTGCCGTCCGCTGTCACGTCGATATCCTCCAGGTTACTGAAACGGTTATCCTCTGTCAATGACTTGTTCAACAAACAACTTCCATTGACTTCATTCATTGTTTCTGTGCTAAACTTTTAAGTCAAAAGTCCAAAAGTAACAAAATCTCTGCTACAAAACCTATTTGTTGGCTATCAATATCAATCCATTAACTTCGGGTCAATATCTTTCACTGCAAAATAACAGAAAATAAAGAACGACTTTCAAATTCCGCATTTTATATCAGCAGCTCGCGTAAATGTCCTGCCTCCTACGCCTAGGCTATTGGTGCCATCGTTTGATTGACAATAGAACTGCACTATATTCAACAAAGATTACATCCAAACCGCTCCCACGTAGCCTAATGCTTTTTTTCTCTTGCAATAAGTGATCACATGCTGTCTAGAAAAATAATACAACTATAAAAGATCATTAAAACATTAGGCCAACTTGTCATTTAATATCTTAATTATATTAAGAACGACTGTGCTCTGTAGTAGCCTATAAAACACGCAGAGCAACTTCGAAAGTGTTGATGTAGCCTATATTGGTGTATTAGTCAGTCCCTGTGCTACCCAAGTACCCATGGTTGTATAAATATATGCTCCCTCTATGGACGGCACTCTGAACAGCATCGCCGTCCATATGGACGGCTATGACGCCGTCCAAAATATATGCTCCCTCTATGGACGGCACTCTGAACAGCATCGCCGTCCGTCCATCCATGCAAAGATGATCAGCCATCGCCGTCAGTCTATGGACGTCCATAACGCAAAAAAAGATTTTGCTCCTACTGCATGGTTGGTTACTTGAACCAATTAAGCAATTGAATAGCCACAAATGTCTACACTGCCACCACGTGTACAGTTCACGCCATTACTAAAATGCTTTTTAATTTGCGTGTTCTTTAGTGCAACTTTTAATCAGATTAAAAGCAAAACATAACAAGTAAACTAAATGTGTTTTTTTTATTACATTTAGATTTCCCTACATGAACAGATAACATTCAATAAGTAAACAACGTCATCCAATGCAAGTAATAAATATTAACTCAGTACTTTATACAACTTGTCAGTGTATTGCCTGCGCTGACACGAACTGGCATTGGTCCTACAAGTATTTTCCTTGTCTAGAAAAGCCTTTTCTTTCTCTTACAAGGGAGACATGAAAACTGAATCTGTGAAGTTAAGGCAGTGAGTGAATACTAATCTGAGTTTAGATTAAGTTAGTTCATTTTTAAAGACTTTTAAAGTAGACTCCCTTTAAAGTAGACCAACACCATTTTCAATAAATTCTCTCATTTTTGGATACAAGACAGTAAAACATTCAATTTCCACTTTTGCACAATTCTTTTTTCTCCAAAATGGTTTAAATGTTTAGAAATTCAAACAAGACATTATAACATTTCCCTTTTTCTAACACAGAACAGTCATACTGTCTTAAATCATGAGCAGCAACATGTTCATTCACTTTTCAGGGGGTATTCAAATACATTGTTATGGTTACTCGTGACACCAGCTCTCCACTTAATCCTATTTGGGTTTGGGGGGGGGGGGGGTGTTATACCATGCATACAGTAAATAAAAAAGTTCTAATGGGGATACATTCAGCGAGGTCTTGCTCTTTGACAAAGTAAAGGTAAATAGGTATATTGTTGTGCAATTAATGTAGGACTTTTCTGAGACCAGTGAATACGTTCAAATAAATACGTTCATTTAAGCGATCCGTTTCTTTCAAATTGTAGGCTTACTGCAAACATTGTGTCCCATCATTGGTTGAGTACCAGGGACATTATGAAAAAGCCAGATAACTGTTGCAATACACATAAATATAAATTGATGTATGTGAATGATAAAAGCTACAATTGACAGTACAGCACTGTCCAAACACAACTAAATAAACGACAAACTTTGAAACGCTTTTTTTCTCTTTTACATATCCATGTGTATCAACAAAGTGTAAAAATATATTATATACATATATAAATTACAAAATAAATAAAAATACTGCACAACATGGTAAAATACAGCATATGGTCATGTAGAGAGCCAATATTCTAGAGCTGAAGTGTCAACTAAGAGTGTGTGTGTGTATGTGTGTGTCAGACAGAGACAAAGTTAGATGGAAAATGGCTGTTCTTTATCTATTATTTGCAGAGGGAGATGGGACTTCAGGGTGCTTTTGCATGAACAATAACAAAGCTGTATAGGAATACCTCTGTATTCTGTATTCATTGGTTAGTATGTACCATACACCCAATGGGGAAGGAGCAGAAAGCTACTTGGATACATCCTGCACATTGTGCTGGATTTCAAAAGATTGTGTCTACCTTTAAGGCCTTGGAGCAACGACAGGGAAAAATACTTTGGAAAGTCTTCAGTCATCCCCACATCTGAAGCAAACCCTGTGCTTTCTATTCTCAGTGCTGTACTGATACCTGACTCTCTGCAACCACATGTTACTGAAAAATGCTAAAATTCAAAACAGCTAACACAGCTGTTGTTTAACTTTGGCAAGAATGGTCCATGTTTATATAAGCAGCTGTCTGACATATAATGTTTCACTTTAAATTCATCAGAGAGACACAGAGAGTGAGAGAGATACAGAGAGAGAGAGAGAGAGAGAGAGAGAGAGGGAGAGGGGGGGGAGAGAAAACTTCCCGCCCTAGAAGCAACTGTCCTCATGGGATCCCTAACTTTATATTGTTCACCTCACATCACCAATGGTGGCAGTAGGGTAAATCTAGAGACAATCTAAAGACACCTAAACCTAACATGCGGGTCAAGTTGTTGTGTTCCGTTATTAAAAGGAAAGATATGTGAAGGGCTGTAAAACAAATGGGGTTCTTTATCATATCTTACTGCTACATCCAATATTGAAAATCAAGTCTCTCTTCCAAAGCTTATCTTCACCAATGGTAGTTAGATTATATTTGAACAGTCATTTAATTTCTGAAAAACTTGCACTAAAATAATTGGACAAGAGTTAAATTGGTGGCAGAGACTCAACAAAGAATTTGAAAATACTTGACTGAAAGCAATGTCACATTGTCCCATACAGATTAACCTGCACTGAGTTTCCATACGTAGTCAGTTTTTTTTGGCATTTTGCTAAAGCAGGGGTTAGCAAAATAAATAGAGACTGAAAAGGCTCAAAGTAAAAGTAGCCAAATTATAAGTTGTCCTGAAAAACTAAAAGAGCCTAAATATCAGAGGACAGATATTTTCAGAAAAAGGTTTACGGTCATTCAAGTTGAAATACTGATAAGACTAAGACAGCCTTTTAGTTCCTATTGAGATGGTTGAGGATTGAGAAGATGTATCTAAATCAATCAATCACACCCTCACGATCACACCTTAAACTTCCATTAACTTCTTCAGCTCTTTGAAAAAAAGGTTTAATCTATACACTTTCCCTGTCACATAACCTGAAGGCCCCGTGAATGCATTTAATAGTTTATACATTGTGTTAGATAAGTTATATGAATAATAAAAATAATAGGTACAGGAACAGATGTATAGAGATCCACTTTGGAGAGTAAATTTGTTCATTGGAACCATCCAAACTATCTTAAGGTCTTTTGGATCTACCTTTCCTTAGATGGAGGACAGTGTCAGGTTTGTGAATCACATTTGAGAGTAATAACACAGATGCAGAGAAAAGTAATATCATGGATGCGTGTGACAAGGATTACATTAGAAATGGAATCCGTTGAAAGGAAAATAAACATATAAAAAATGCTGTGATTTGCAAGCAATGAACATTTTATAATGCGGTGTAAACCAAAAAAAGCTTTGGCGTCCACTTCAAAATGTCCATTGAAGTAACTCTTTTGGACAGGAGAAAGTCTTTAGTTAATGTACAAAAGTAAAAGAGGAAAATAGATTTAGTTCTCTTTACACAACGTCAATTTTCATATAAAAATTCCTTTTTTCAGCTCGAGGCAGTTCTTGCCAAAATGGTACCAGTGTAGCACTTCAGTCATACTGAGTTCAGTGACCAAGCCACAGACCTCAGACAATTAATTGATTTGTGGCCAATCTAGCCACTTGGTGTTTGAAACAAACTGCAGAACTGTTTCCAGGTCAATCGGGGGTCAGGTAAAGGGTCCTCCACAACATTTACCCTGACAGCTCTTAAAGCTCATATCAGTCCAGCAGCTTAGTCACAAAAATAATCTCATGATCGCTGACCGCTGTTGTAGAACAGGTTGCTTCAGTCTACAGTGGTCAGTCAAGCGATATGACATCGGGCATGATGCCGTACATGGCTGTGGCCGCCACTTCGGAGCTGGTCCTGCCCATTACGCCAGAGTGTGTGTGCAAGTGTGTGCTGCTGCTGCTGTGGGGGAGCATGCTGTCTCTGAGGCTGCTTAGGGGGAGCGTGCTGTCTCTGAGGCTGCTTAGGGGGAGCGTGCTGTCTCTGAGGCTGCTGTGGGGGAGCATGCTGTCTCTGAGGCTGCTTAGGGGGAGCGTGCTGTCTCTGAGGCTGCTGTGGGGGAGCATGCTGTCTCTGAGGCTGCTTAGGGGGAGCGTGCTGTCTCTGAGGCTGCTGTGGGGGAGCGTGCTGTCTCTGAGGCTGCTGTGGGGGAGCGTGCTGTCTCTGTGGCTGCTGTGGGGGAGCGTGCTGTCTCTGTGGCTGCTGTGGGGGAGCGTGCTGTCTCTGAGGCTGCTGTGGGGGAGCGTGCTGTCTCTGAGGCTGCTGGAGGACACCAGGCTGCTGCTACTGCTGCTTGAGCTGCTGCTGCCATGAGTGACCAGGGGCACCGAGCTGGCGGAAGCGACGCTCGATTGGTCCAGGAACAGCTGTGAGGAGGAGGAGCCGAATGGCAGGAATCGGTTGAGGAGCAGCTCATGGTCATCTGATGCTGAGGCGGCCGCCGCTGCCGCCATCACCATGTTGTAATGCTACACATTCACACACACAAGGGAGAATAAATACAGTTGACAAGCCATTGCCTGTTGTCAGTAAGGGCGGTGGTCATACTGTACAGTTTGATACTAGATTTTGAATGGATGAAACATACTGTACCTGATTGTCACCTTGCAGGAAGGAGAAGAAATTCAGATCTGCTAAATCAAATACAAGATTAATTTGGTTCATGATTTCTATATGAGAATTGTTTTTAAACAAGATTGGAATGAGAGATATGGTGTGTTACCCGACAGGTCGTTGGGTGTGTAGTACTGCCGGTAGTCCTGGATGAGGGGTGGTACTGGAGGGATGTAGCTGCTGTCTACCGCCTGCATGCTGGGGGTACGGCTCACTGGGGATGCTTGGTGGTGCAGGTTCAACACTCTACACACATACACAAGAAAAAGAGGGAGGGGGGGGTTCAACATAGAGAGTAAGAAGATGTATAGGCAGAAGCGATGACATGCTATTTTTTTTCAACTCTTTTTTTTCTCCCATTGATCATCCTTAAGATTTGTGTTCAACTGATTGGAGTCCATCTGTGGTAAATGTATATGATTGGTGCTTGTGTGCTCAGCTGAAACAGGGAATTATTTCACAATGCCCTCTCGGGCCTCACCCATTGCTGATGGGGGGTGGCGAGGTGGGCGACAGGGATGGGCAGACCCTCTTGGGTGGGGGAGGCTGGTCTTCACTCTCCTCAGAGGAGGAGCTGTCCAGGGTCAGGTCAATCACCTCCACCTGCCTCCTGTGAGCACCGTCACTGGTGCTGTGGGACACCACACTGTGTTCTCCCCCGGCTGGAGTCCGACAAGAGCCTGAAGGGGGGGGGGGGGGAGTTAGAGAGAGCGTGTTTGTGTGTGTGAGAGAGAAAGAATTGTGTCCTCGCATGACAAAGGTGTGGTGGAGACCGCATGAGCGATTTACACACTCGCACGGCCACTTGTGGTGTTGAACTACCCGGCTGTTTCTCACCTTCCACACCGTTACATGGAGCTGAGGACACTTCTTGCACTTCCCTCTTTGACCTCATGGGGGCCCAGTTGCCATCCTCCTTAAACTGGATATCGTCACAGTCTATACAGGTGTTGAGAATCTCCATGAATAACCTGGGAGAGACATACAGATGAGCCCTTGTATTTTTTTTTTTAAAGCTGACCAATAGAGTTGGAGTATTGTTCGTCATGTTCAGAGTAACACTGCAGCTCTCACCCGTCGATGATGAGGTGCTGGTATGGGGCCTTCTTGTCACACACGGGACACACCCAGGTGGGCTTCTTCTCATTCATCTGGATGTAAAGAGTGGCGTCAAAGCACTGCAGGTGGGAGCACGTCAGCGCCCTGCATGGGATCGTTAGGCGCATCTTTCCCAGCTGCATACAAACACACACACACACACACAAACACACACAGTCGAGGTAAATTCATGGGATTAAGGAGACAAGTGGCCAGCTGCATTAAGCACAGAGGCAGAGGTTTGTGGATGGGTCGAATATACACTCTCTGAAACAAGATACACATGATAGGGGGTTCAAGGATGAACAAAGACGTGGAACAAGTGGAACCATGTGTGTTTTGTTTTACCGGGCAAAGTAACGACACACGTAGACTAGTGGTAGCGATCTCACTGTCTGGGTCTGCTGTCAACTTCTCTTTGACTGAAGGGGAGGAGAGAACACAACAACACACAGCACATTACAGATTTACCGAACGCAACCAACCCCTCTCAATGGCGCCTTTCTCCTCCTCCTCCTCCTTTCTCCACTTTTCATCTTCACCCTATAAACAACTCCCAGAGCAATTTCAGCATATAATGGAATCCTACACTTGCTGAAGAGTTGCTGAACCTGTAAACCAGACTGGAATCCTAGAAGCACAGCGCGCACAGACAAATGTGGTGGCTTCTGTATTTGGTAACCATCTGTCAGAGACGGTTTCCTTTGGCTAAATCCCTAGAAACACACTAAGCATGTAGCTTAGCACACTCCTTAGCATGCTCAGGTAGCACATCATGCTACATGTTCTTACTGAGGGCTCTGGAGTGGTCTGGGTTTCTGATTCCTTTGGAGCGTAGTCTCTGTAGCAGCACTGTGGACGTCTGCTGCTTGACCAGGTAGACCGCCATGGAGTAGCTCTGTGAACATCCCCAGCACATGAAACGCACACATGAAACATGACAAATATTTGCGGACACGCGTTTGTGCACATTTGAACATTACATTCTCAAATACTTTGCGCACGTACACACACAAGCCTATGCATTCAATCAAGATGAGACTTGTTAGAACGACTCTATTGTGCAAATATTGCGTAGCTGACATTTGTCCTCGGCAGGAAGTCCAGCTTGAGCACAGAATGCCACTGAGGATTGAGGTGTCTTTATTAGACCTCAGCCTCTTCTTACCCGGCCGATCTCAGCCGTCCATGATACCAGAATGGTGTTAGGGACCGTGGTGGACAATCGGACCAGTGAGGTGATGTTGATGGGCCGGCTGGGCCTTTTGGGCTCCACACCATTTTTGGTAGGAGGAAGATAGCCCTGGGAAGGGACATAGGGTGAGACAGAATGACAGAGATGTCAACATCTTTGAATGAAAGGGTGATGGAGGTTAAGGAAACACATGGTAGGGGTCAAGCGTTAGACATACAGAAGGACATGGGGATAGAGAAATCCAAAGGAAGAGCAGTGGGATGTCTTATCATCGTTGTATGAAAGGGTGAGAGAAGATTTTCTTTTTATAGATAGTCAGGAATCATCTCAGTAACAATAAAAGCAGGGACAGCCAGCACACAGTCAAAGATGACAGGCTCTCCAAGCCTAGTGGAGAGGTGCCATGCGTGTGTGCTGTGATCAGTAACAATGCTCATTTTGAGACTCAATATGTAGTCTTTAGTCCCAACAGTAACACTTAAGTAACAATGTTGTGACCCAGTTGGTGTGTTGTAGGTTGTAGACAGAGCTGGAGCACTTCCTACCGGGAGGTTACACGGCTTCCCGTTCACTTTCACACACAGGCTGGGTGGAAAGTGATCTTCCTGAGGACAACTAGTCTCTGACAGACAAAACCTGCATGACATAGATAATTGATCAATATTATTATTCCACACGAATGTTAGGCTACAGTAATGCTAACATGTCACATATTTGCCTGTTTTCAGAGCGGAGGGCTTTTACCTTAACTGTACTTGAACTGAGAAGTCACATTTGGTCCCCGAGTTGTCCCTAGGAAAATATTACATTTATTAGTAAATCAATTATTAATGATTTCAATCAGAAACACTGTTTATTGCTGTTTTTATGTTGTGAGCTTGTCATGCTTGATTGTACTGTATGCTATTACACTGAACCTGCAAGTGGTTTGATATTTTGGAAGCCTGGACTCACTTACATTGAGCTGCTGATCTGCTGGACTTGCTGTGGTGTTAATGCAAATGCAAAACACGTTTCCTGAAAACGCTGGCTGTTGTCCGATGCTGCAGAGAGGAAGGGAGGGAGAAAAAAGCAAGAGATGAGATTGAGAAAAAGTATTTGCGAAGGATAATACAGGGAAGAACATTATGTGAAATAATACAGACACTACGACTGAGAGAGTCCTCAACCAAAAGAGACTTTAGTGTGTCGGCCTCTACAGTCTCTTCTCTAAATAACAGGTGCACTATCCTAGGTATAGTGCTACACGAGTCTTTTAAGCTGCAAACAACATTTTTGTAGCTGCCTGCTGGCCCTTAAAATATCCCAGAGCAGCACAATCCAATATTTTCCAAGCATCAGAAAGATCTGGCTTAGCACACAGAGCGTGTGGAACTGCTAGGCCTGATTAAAACCAAAGAGTGAAACTGCATTAACATGCCGGACATGCATTTGGATATCATTAGCCACTGTGTAAGTTGTCAATGTACTGAAAACCAGCTTGATTGCCTTCCTTTTGATACACGTTGAAATTAAGGCTGGGGTTGTCTTCAAGTTTCTCCCCCTCTCTCCTGACTGCTTGGTTTGAATATGTTATTACTTCCTGTTTAGGTGAAGATGTGCTTGTGGAAGTGTGTGTGTTTGTGTGGAAGAGTACACCCCATGTAACTTGCATCATCACACATACAAATATTCCCTGATAGCCAAGATAACAAGCGGGGGGGGGGGTGCATTACTGATTAGGGGGCGTGATATTATAGCGTACTACACCTAATAAGCTCTGCATTAGCATAAGAGAAAAGGAAAATAACAAAAATCCTTAAGAGACGTTAGTACAGTTCCTAACAACCATAGATGTCCTCCTACCAGCCTCCTGAGTGCACGTTCTATAAATAGACCATTTCTTCCTCCCTCCCTCTCCTCCATTCTCTCCCTCATGCTGTCTTTTCCTTGTTCTTGTACTCTCCCCCCTCTCTCTCTCTCCAGCCATTCTCTTCCTTTCATGTTCTCTCTCCAGTTACGTACCCGCCCCCCCCCCCCTCCTGTGATTGCTCTCTCTTTCTCCACATCCCCCCTTCTGTTGCTTTACCACTCATCTCTCCTCTTGTATTCTCTCTCCCATTCCTGCTGCTTCTCACTCCAGCCTTGTCTTTCTCCCTCCTTTCTTTTGTTCTTGCTCCCTCTCACCCTCCTCCACTCTCCTCTCTTTCTGCTCTCTCTCTTTTTCCCTTCCCCCCTTCTAGTCTCCCTCTCTCTTCTCCCCCTTTCCATTTGTGCTCTCTCCTCTTCCAATCTCCCGATTACACTTCCCCTCCTTTTCTCTTCAGCATTAGATTAGTCCTTAGTACAGCCAATGGATGCAATGTGGACAGATACAATATGAGAAGGACCAGTATAGATCCCTGAGGGTTAACATTTCAAATACAATAAAACTGAGTCTGCTTTATCCATCTCAGTGACCTGTGAGTGTGTGTTTTGAGCAGTGTATTCGGTGCTGCTTGTGGGTTTTGTAGTTTGTAGCTGTGAGGAGTAGGAGTTGTGAAGTCTGTTTTCAGAGGTCATGACATGTTTCTGTGTGAAGTGGTTGGTGTATTAAGGCCCCTGCATAACTCAAATCCAGAAAAGAGTTGAGTTATGCACGGATAGGTTGGTTGTGTGTTTATTACAAAAGCGATAGTTGTGATATCAAGGATGGTAGTGAGCGTTGCGTGCAAGTTTATACTTTTGTAGGAGCTTGCATGTGCATAAGTTGCAAAGTGTGTGTGTGTATTTGCTAGTGATTTTTTTTGACTGGACATCATCTCTGCTATCATGGAGCAGTACAAACATTTTTCAGTTGATGAAAGCAAATCAACACTGAAAGTTGTGTAACACTGGAATACGCAATACCATAAAGTTTTATTGTAGCACTTTTAATGAGAGGTACTACTGAAAAGCCTGTTCATGTCCAAATATTTGCCACATTCTCTGGGCCCCTGGCTGAACACGATGTTGCCCATGTTATTTGGTGAGGCAGAGCTCCATCAGCAGCCATTTCATGTAACATTCTAACCCTTGAAAGGTTAGCCTAAACCCAGCTGACATTTTGAGTAGAGTATGTTAACATTCATTACGAAATGGGGACATTTCAAACAGTGGAGCCTGTGAATGCAGGGACCATCTGAAGAGACCTGTTTAGCTGAATCAAGCCTTAGTTGCATTCATCCACTTGCTAAATGGGAAGATTTCTCCAATCCTCAATTGGACATTACAAAGGGAGAAATTACTTCAGAAATTAAATTAAAACTTTTTTTCTCCTTTGATAATGTGACACACAAGATACCACAGCCTCCCCTCTCCCCCACAAATGTTGCATGTATAATTCCTCTGCTCTGAGCCCATATTCTGATTAAATCTGCTTCATAATGTATGCACACCACATTGATTTGCATAATGAATACAGAAGCTCACGTCTACGCCCGATGATGAAGCCAATGATAATTGCGAGATCTGTGTTCCAGAGACAAGAGGAGAAAGAGTTACCCCACGCCAGTGAAACTTTCTCTCTCAGACTCATTTTAATCAATCAGTGTATTTCCGAGGAGCAGGGGATAGGCTACTGTCTCTACTCTGAAGATAAGAGCAGAGGAGGGATGGAGACAGAGCGAGAACAAGAGCTGAGAGACAAACAATGTTCAAGTACAGCTTGAAAGAGAGAAGACCGAGTAAGGAGCCAAAATGGTGGAAAAAGAGAGCAGGGGGGTGGCAAGTAAGAGAGCTAATGATACACGAAGAGACACTGAGGGGAGGAGAGGAGAAGGGAGGGGAGGCCATAGATAAAATAACAGAGATTATAGAGAGTAAGATGCATGAGGCAGGGGAATCTTGCCAGCGCAAAATAAAAAATGAGTGAGTTGGAGGGATGGGTGTAGAGAGAGAGACTAGTAAGGTGGCGCAAGCACATATTTACTCACATAGGCCTACACAACTGTGTGAGCGAAAAGGTTGGACACAAAAAGAGAGGTTGAGATCGGACTGAACCCGACGACTCTCTCTCTCATAGAGAAAAAGAGGAGAGAGATAAAGAGAGAGAGAGCAAACTAGCATTGATCACCCTCCTTCATTAGAAAGTGTGGCTGTCCTATGGGGAGAAAGAGGGTCAGCTCTTCATAGCTACAAATAGTCTTTATCCTCCTGATAGGGGGGAAGACATCACATCCTCACATTCCATTATCTCACTCTCTGTAACTCTCTGTAACTCTCTCTCACTCTCTCTCACTCTCTCTCACTCACTCTCTCTAACCCTCTCTCACATTTTCCTCTCACCTCTCACCCTTTCCCTCGTCTTCTCCCATATCTGTCCCTGTTCAGTTCTGTGTAGAAACATGTATGTAGATGCATAATTTACATTAAAGTATGTATGAATGTGTGGCTCAGTAATTCTTTGTGGTATGTTTCTGTGTGTGTGTGTGGCCAAGACATTTAACTGATAAGTGCTTGCAGGCACAGGTGTATGCTTGCATGAATGTATCACTCTACATGCAAATTGTTTGTGAGCAAGAACGATGGGAGAGAAATAGAGTGAGAGATGTTTGTGTGTGTGTGCATCTGCACACTTGTGGTGAAGGTGATGTGTTTTACATGCAACACATTAATCCCAATCCCTTTGTACTCAATTAAAATGCTAATGTAGGAACATGGATACATTTCCATAGATTTGCACTTGAATTCCGTCGGTTCAAGGATTTTTATCAGACCACTTGTCCCAGTTGGATTTGTAATGCATACCTAAACAAACTAATATAATTGAGTGAAAGCCCCATTGCATAGATCTCAGGTCTTAAATTTGGAATTCAGCATAAGGCAAATTAATTGGATAATCAATAGATATGAATGAAGTTTGCTGCTTTGAGCCTTTGAGCAAAAATAAAACGTAAAATATATGCTTCAAATGCGAAGCATTTAGCAACTTAAGTGCTAAATGCAGTCTTGAGGTATCCCAGATCCCCACCTCCCCCCACACATGTGACTCCTCTCACCTATACTGGTGGGCTTAATCAGCTCATCCAGCATGTCGTAGAAGGGCAGCTTTTGCAGCTTGACGTCAGGGTGCACAGGGTGCAGCGTGGCTGCTGCTGCCGACCCCAGGTGGTGTCCTGACGCTGTGAGTGAGCTCAGCTCGTGCTTTCCAGGCCCCAGCAGAGATAGAGGCAGCAGCGCTGTCGGTGAGGGCGCCCCCGCGTGGCCCTCATATGCCAGCTGGGTGAGTCCAGCAGGAAGCACGGCGCCCCCTCCACTGACCAGCCCCCCAGAGGCCGGGTGGTGTGGTCCAGGCAGGGTCATCTCCGTGGGGGGGACCATTTTGGTGGGGAAGCGTCGGCGGTACAGCTCCTTGACCTTCATGCAGATGGCGGGGCTGCAGCCAGCCTTGAGCAGCTGCAGGGCCTTGGTGAGAAGCTCATGTTTGCGCCCGTGCTTGTTTCGCCCGGCATATCCCAGCAGAACCTGCAGCTCTGAGACACGGAGACTCATCACCATTTGCTGTGGCCGAGGAGAAGAGAGGGAGAGAGGGACCAAAAAAAGAGACAAGGGAAAGAGCTGGTCAACAAGAGTCTGGTCTAAATCATTCTTACCGCATTCGGAAATATGCCCCCAATTAACCACACATCAATACACACACACCTAGTTAGGCTATAGACAGACCGATATATGTTATTGGCACTAAACATTCAGCATCTGCATTAATGCTCTGAATCAATTAAAAACAACAAACTGTTTCACGTGGTAAATTATGGTTTGTGAAAAGCCTCAAAGGAAAGGAAATTCAAATGACCATCACCAGCCTATCGAGGCACAAACAAGTCCTTCAGTGATGTATGCATTTGAAGTACAGTAGACCACCATATCTAAAGTGCAGGTGTAACAGCTGTGTACTGGAATAAACCTTGATTGTGCATTGAGTTAGGGTTGTGGTGGTCAAAGAATATTCTTTCTTTCAAGGCTTTTCATAATGCATAATTCAAAGATTTTTTTCACAGTAGGTTTGTTCTATAATATCTTGCTAGAAACATATTACCAAAAACAACAGGACTATTGTCTAGAATCAACGTTCTCCCTCCAGGTGAAGAAATTATGTTTCACCGTCGAATTTCATTTTACTGCTGTTCTGACCTATGAGATTTCCACTCGCCTAACCCTGGAGAATGGAACCAAACAGAAAGGAGCTCCTATTCATTCCCGAGCTAATTGGATGCAAATGACACATTTTACCTCCAACAGCATCTCAAGACTATTAAGTGGCGTATTATTCCAGAAGGATTTTTTTTTTTAAATATTACATATATATACATACATATGAATACACTGATTGTCCTAAACATCTTTGTGTAGTGCATACTGAAGATTGTTGGCAGTTTCCGTTGACGTTCCAAAGACGGTGAAACTGTCTGTTGTAAATGTAAATCAAGCGATGTGCTCTTTGGCTTTAAAGCAGGCCATCTTCACATTGCAGATTATGCTATAAAATTAAAGACTATAAGAAGCTATAAGAGAGAGAAAGTGAGACAGACAGACAGTGCGAGAGACAGAGTGGTAAAAATACCCCAGAGAGAGAAAGAGGAAGAAAGACAAGAGCACCATGTCCAGAGAGAGAAAAGAGGTTTACGTGTGTAGTGAAATATGTAGTTAAGCGAGCTTTGGTGTGGTGTGTGTGTGGTGTGTGTTTGTGTGTGTGTTGGATAAGAAGTGACAGTACAGGCAGAAGCTGTGTGCTCTGTTATGGAAAATATTCAAGGCCTCCCCTCAGTAAAACAAAGATTATGCAGACAAGCACACACGCAAAAGAACATCAACCATGTATGCATACACACTCGCACGTTATGTAGCCTCGTTAATGCAATCAAATAGCAGAGGCACATGCTGGGAGATGTGTGCACATACACACACATCCACACATGCACACCTTTAATGGGAAGTCCATGTGAGGTGTGGTGTGACTTCATATAAGTTATCCCCTGACAGATGCCGGATAAACAACAGCTTAGCACACCTACTTGAACACTCCACACATGATCATAAACACAAAGAGAAACACACACATAGTATACAGATATAGGCCAACAAAACAAATGAGAGAGACAAACTGCACAGAAACTTTGGTCAGAGAAAAACTCAATGAATATCCCAACATGGGGCTCATCTTCATTGAATCTGTATGCTTGTACATATGCTTGTTAGTGTAACTGTATGCATTCATGTGTGTCTAGTCTGCAGTGACAGCTTGGCACAAGCCGTGCCTAGTAGTGTTAGCTCCACCCAACAGCCACAGTTTACAGTACAAACACTGAGTGGCAAGCTCTGTGCTTGCCACTTATGCTTATAAGTTAACATTGCCGTTTAAGAGTCTTTTCATATAGGCATGTTCTTTAGTGAGATAAGGGGAAAGAGAAAAGAGAAAAAAGGATTTGACAGAGAGAAAGAGAGGGAGAGAGATAGAAAAGAGGGGATGACAGGGGGGCTCAATCATGATACTAAATCACTAAACAGAGGCTTAGATTGTTATTAACACACACACACACACACACACATAGGATACTACATGCACTGATAGACAAGCACAACCAACTCTCACTAATCCACATTGGCCGGGTTTCCCAGATTCATTAAGAAGCTCTTAAAGCTAAGAGCTTCTTAGAAGCGTTCTAAGAGCACTCTAGAGCGTTTTTAGAACGTTCCTAAGAAGCTCTTAGCGTTAAGAGCTTCTTAACGAATCTGGGAAATCCGGCCATTAAGAGTACATACAATCATGTATACATACACACGCACACACCTGTTCCCAGTCCACTGCTCTGCAGCTACGGTAACCATGCAGATCAACAGCATAGTCATATTAAAAAGAGACAGGGAACAAAATTGAGTTTAAAGGTGTGAATCTGGACTGTGGCTGCTGGGTTTGGCAGAACAGTCCACTGTCTTTGAATGGGCCATTTCATCTTTCAGGAGAAGCACTGAGCTACATGACTGCAGTGTAGCAATAAACTCACATTTCATTATCAGGGGGAATAGGGACTCAGCAGCAAACAGGCCAGCAAACACACATACGATAGGACAAATGCACAATCCTCAAACACACACTCAAACACACGCACACAAATGCATTAGCTCCCACCTAGCGCATACAAAGCACACACACTCATACAATTACGACCCACTGGGGGCACACAGTGACACCCCATGCAAACGTTCAATGATTTTCATTTTTTGTGCTCTTTCCTGAAATGCTCACACTTTGGCACTCACACAGCAGGTGTTTACACACCAGAACAAAAGCCAGTCAAAATGTGTGCACCCGTTTACACACAAAACCATGTGATTAGACTTGTAAACACACGGAAATGCAATCACATGCACAAGGCGCATTTTAGAGAAACACTACACTGATATTCTGACCAAAGGAATGCCAAACTATCAGACTTATAAAGGCTGGGAGCTGACAGTGAGTGATTTTCAGAAGTGATATTTCACTGATATTATCTGACGGCTAAAAGGCTGATCAAAAAAAGAAGCAGAGGTATTTCCAATGAACGGCGACACACCCAAGAACAAGGCATATCATGGACAACTACATCAGCGACTGGAACATGTTCCATTACCATTGCTTCTAGTGAGACACTGTACCATGATTTTATAATGTGGCCAATGTATTTAAGCTTGCCCAATTCTTATGTGTTTTCATACTACAGGCCTGTTGGATTTCTCCATCCAGTCTCTACTTTGAATGCTGATATGTTAAACCCGACTATGGTTCTGTGGGAGCGACTTCACAGATAGAAGTGTGATACTATCTAACAATAATCATGTAGACGTCATGTCCTTCTCACAGAGGTTTTTCTGCACTTCTTGTTTCCAAAACTGAGGGCTTTTGACTCTTATCTAGGTAATCTAGAGCTTTGCTGTATTCTGCTGTCTAAATCCTGGATCACCTTTGCCCAAACTTTTTGGCTGGCTACCCCAAGGCTTGGAGGAGATTATCAAATCCACGCAAATACCAAACTCAGCAGTGCATCTGGTTTTGTTTTCTGTTTGTCATAACTGACTGACTTTGATGCAGGTCATCATGACTGAGAAAGAGATGAGGACATGAGAGGGAACATTCCTGTTCCCAGTGTTAAAGACAATTTAGACATGGATGTAGGGCACCCGAAGGTGTCTGGCAGAAGATCAGATATGCCACCTTACCATAGGCAAATACTGCTTTCTAAATCCTGGAGCTATCTTGGTTTCTAATAACTGGATGCAGGTAGTGAATCCCTACTACATTTTGCCTCCACCCTTTCCTCATGCATCTACAAGGAGGGAAGGGAAGAATATCTAAAAAAGTGGGCCAAAAAAGAGTTGAGGGAAAGGCAGAGACATTGAGCTGATGTAAAAAATGTCTTAAAATGATTATCATAGAGAAACATACTTTTTCATCTCTCCAAAGTCTTGTTGGGCCACTACAAGAGAAAGGCTTTAAATAAAAGAAAACAGAAGGTGCTTTCCAGAATTCTGTTTCTAACAATGTTTGCTGCAGAATTCTGTTTCTAACAAAGTTTGCTGCAGAATTATGTTTCTAACAATGTTTGCTGCAGAATTCTGTTTCTAACAAAGTTTGCTGCAGAATTCTGTTTCTAACAATGTTTGCTGCATAATTCTGTTTCTAACAATGTTTGCTGCAGACTGTGATAAACAATAACCTTATAAATCAATATGCCTGGTAGCAGTGAAAGGGTATTTTACAGTTAGTATATTTCTTTTCCGGGAAACAGAATATCAGGCTGACCGGTTTAAATTAATTCACACTGGCTAAGGCAATTGAAAATATCAGGAAATATTATTTAAGTAGTTCTTGGAGGCTGGATGGAGTAATGTCCCTCAGTTTGAGGTCACAGCAAAGGTGATTTGTGCAAATATTTCTCAGTTCTACTATTAGTCATCAACCTTCTTCTGATCTACATAGTTAATGAAAGAGTGAGAGCCACAACCTGGGTCTTGTTATTAAAATCTCACAGTAACACAAATCTTAAACCCAACTTCATAGAAGAGAAACAGGCAGTGTCTATAGAACTTTAACTGCAACAACACAGCTTAATAAAATAGTCTGAGATACAAGCCTAATAGAAGCCTTTAAGTGAAACCTCCAAAAGATTATGTAATCTTAAACCTATGCTCAAACCACCAGATTTACTTAAAGAAACCCAATCTGGCAATAGCCTTGACACTATAACACTATATTCTATAACTAGGTCTGATGTGTGTGGTTGTGTAATAGCTTAAGCTTAGGTGTAGAGAGGGTTGACTGAGAAGAGAAACTGCTGTGAGACCTGCAAATAGGTACTGGAACAGATGCCAGTTAGGAGAAAGTCTTCTGCATAGAGCTGATATAGTCCTGGCCCTTCATATTCAGCTGCCTGTCAAAAGACTCAAAACAGCAAACTCAAAACGTTCCTCTACCGCTCCTAGAATAACGGATAGCAAGGTTCATGACATAAAGACTTTGCTTTGCACGAACAACGAAGGGTACAGTGGCCTATTTATTGATGGTCCAGGGCACAGCGTTAATGAATGATGGCTTGTGCGGGAAAAGCTAACTTTTTGGTCAGGCAAGTAGAATGCCTGACCAAGTGGAAAATTGTCAAATTAGAAAAGTTCAGATTTTGTGATAAAAATGCTTTGCATAATACATTTCGCAATCAAATTGAATGTTCCTAGCTTTGAGGCATATTGTTATTACCACCTAGCAATTACTTTATTGGCAACACAAAATACCTAGCGACAGCACTGTTATCATCATCACCAAGCCTGTCAGGTGGGCTGCCCTGAACATTTCTTTCTACTGTCTTACACTTCTAATTTGACCTTTAGATCCAGACATGTTTTTGTAACCAATAAATATGACAAATAGGTAGGCTCATCCTCATTACCTAATTTGGTGATCAGGGCTCACAAAACCATTTATCTTATCTTAAATTTATTTATATTTATAGCTGCAGAGACAAACTTTTACTAAGGAATTGGGAGAAATCTTAAGCTAAAGGAAAGTATTTAGGGACGGAATGTTGGTTTCATATAAGTCCCAACAGAATTCAAAACTTGGCTACTCCATCTGTACAATCTGTTATCTCAACTTGCCCACTTTGCCGTCTTCTTTTTTGAGTCTGTCTGCACTGCTGTTCAAGAGATGAAAATAGTCATCATCCATGATGTCTCATACTTTCATAAAGTATAGACAGCTGCAGTGAAAATAACTAGCTAACTAGTAAAATAGCTAGGTGTTGAACAAGTGGATAACAAAAGTAGAGACCTGTCATTTAGGGATTAACCCTGCTACCAGCGCTATTAAGCCTCCACCTGTATGAGTAAGTCTCCAGTGCAGGGACTTTTTCCATAGACACAATGCTGCATCTGCAGACTCAAGTGCAATTTAAGATTTAAAAGACCCTTGACAGTGGATGAAGATCTTAATAAAGGAAAACTGTTTCCGTTGCTAAACCCCAGATAATATTGACACTTACTGTAGCTAAATGAAACTGGTAGTACTAATGGATCATATAAAGGGGTACAATTGTGGATCGATACACCACCAAGTAATCCCACACACCTACTGCATTATTCACAGAGCTGACTAGCTTGCTGAAGTTAAACGCAATAAAAAAACAAAATGTGTTGCATAGCTAGGATGACTTCTATATAGCTCTTTTGAATCCTCTGATAATAGTCAACAACAAAGCAGTTAGTGAACTTTTGGCCACTATACACCACCTTAGATAAGAAGGAAATCGACTCTGTAAATCGCACTGGCCTACGTATACATCACACATCTGTATCTGGGAGTCACTGGCAGTAGCCTTAGACACTGACTGTCTGTGTGATCTCACTTCTCCAAAACCCTTAATCTCCTAGAGGAGGACAGCAGGTTAGTGGGCAATCTCAGCATTAGGCCTAGCTGGCGAGCTGTTAGTGTGCGTTAGTGTGTGTGTGTGTGTGTGTGTGTGTGTGTGTGTGTGTGTGTGTGTGTGTGTGTGTGAGAGAGAGAGAGAGAGAGAAAGAGAGAGAGAGAAATATGCAGACAGAAAAGTAGGCTTGTCTGCATCATAACAAATGTGCATCAACATTTTGTTTAATGTACTATAAGAGACAGGAAGTACGGCATGCAATAACTTTGTGACTTAACACAGGACATGTGACAGAGAAAGTCTATCTCACTCCAGTGGGCAGGCAAACAAAAATTGTTTACTAAAGTACACAAGTACTAAAGTTAAATAAATGCATCACATGAAAAACCAAGGCATGCAAAAAAAAACTTGCGTGCAAATTTTGAGTTAACATGGGACAAGTCTTTGTCACCAAGAAATATGTTTAATTGGTATTAAACTATAAGATTTCTTCCATGACTCATGCCATTTGGACAGTCATTACAACATAATTACACCCATGACTCCATCTGACAGAAAACTCCACATGTTCTATAGTTAATAATAAATGACAATATAAATATAATAATACATTAATATGAATGACAATTTCTGCATTTTTTGTTTCTGACATAACTTCGGTAACAAACGAGCTTAAGATACTTCAATAACAGTGCATCTCTCTGTCTCTCAACTGTCCTATCCAAGTCCGACAGAACGGGCGCTAACTAATTAACCAATTTTTGCAACACTGTCAACTAGGTTTTTGTGCACAGATTCGTACAAATTACAGAGGGTTTGGAATAAATGATTGTTAGCATTATATATCTTGTTTGAAATAAATGTTATTTTGCTGCTGAGTATGAGGCAAATAGGCAGGTAGGCTACAGTAAGCTACAGTAGGAAAACGGTCTCAACAATAACATTAGGCTATGTCAGGCTTTCGCGCTCAAGGGTCATTAAAGTTCTACTTTTGTGTTCACAGAATGTAGAATTCTGACAAATTCCAAGGCGCGTTTCAAAAGAAGCGATGAAGACTTGTCATTGCATACAAATGCGTAATACCTTTACAATTCATAATGATTTTAAGCTGCGCTTTACCTTCAGTTCCGCACTCTCCGCCATCTTGCAATTCCTAGCGCAAGCGCGATGAGGAGCTGTCAGATGACTTACTTGCGCATACGCTGCGTAAGCGCGCGCGGCAGAATGGTTAACAGTTTTTCTTTTTTTGTTTCATTTCAAGATCAGTACCACGATCAAGTTGTACACGGCAACAACCAACAAACTACAAACAACACATAACAACACGACACAATCCAATCCAAGACTATCATTGCAATACAGCACAATAGTGAGCCAAGAAGGTTGGAAAAACATACACATTTGCAGCCTCCCGTGGAACTATACAGACTTCTCAAATAGTTATTTTATCTTATATTATCTATTTTCAAAAAAGTGTTCAAATGTAGGCTATGTGTGACGTTACTACAGACGCAAGTAAACACAATATGTCCCTAAACACAAACCATTGGTCGCACACACAAAGCCTCTAGTGACCAGTTTTGGAATCTTGGTGATGGGGAATTTAATGGCGTTTTCGTTGTTTGAATTAAGGGAAACATAGGCGCTATGGAAGAAAAAAAGAACAGAAGAAGTATTCACAATGATACATCAGATAACCTACTTTATGCTAAATTGGCCTGCAAAGTGTGAACTCAAACATTGCACATTTTGAATATAACCTTTAGGCAACATTCCTTTATTAGGTAGCTAGCATCTAGGAAGAGAGATAACTCATAATCCAAAATCTTGGAACTTCTTTAGAAAATGTGCTCACATTAGTAAAACTACACTGTAGTACATAAAAGTGTTGGAGGAAAGAAAAGCAAAAATATGGTATTTTTTGTCAGTTTTTAAAACATGTTCTTAATCTGTGATCACAAGTATATAATCTAACCAGTTTTCAATTGTTTGATCGTGAATAATGTTTTCTCCATTTGTTTCATTTCACTATACTTCAATACAATGTACTGTTGTGCTTTAAAACATTTTAAATGGAATCCGAATTAATGGTACCTTCTCAGAAATTGATATGGCTAACGGTTATAGTTAGCAGGTTATGGCAAAATATGTATGCCCACTAACATGGAATGATATTCTCCTGCAGACCACAGAAAGACCAAGAACACGGTGTAAAAGAAAAAGCACAGCAGAGGGCGCCCTTGTTTATCTAACCAACATTGGAGCTGGCTTGATGGACTGTGGTTGGGCGTCATCAAAACCATAATTTGGTTCTACCTTAACAAAATAGACATAATGCTTCCATAAGTTCAGTCTGAAATGACACATACAAATAACAAGATGGAAATGACTGGATGACATGGCTGTGGCTTGGGATGAACAATTAATCCTTTCACAATGGCATTTTTCTCAGACAAAGTGCTTTGCACACACATCCAGTATAAATACATTTGACTTATCAGGAAGGTTGTTATATCAACCAACTATTCATGTTTTAGCTGCATGAAAGGACAGGTACAGGTCAAGCTAACAAGGATCATTGTTAAAATGCCTCATAAATCATCATAGAGATACCATTAGCAATGCTGTCATATCTTGTGTCATGACATTTCCAAACAGGATTTGATAACCTCTCAAATATGTACATAAACCTTCATTACATAATTCACTTAACATATCGTTTCTGTTCTTGATTCTATTACATCAATTTGATCTGTTCTTGTTAGTACAAAAATAATCTGAAATCATTCTGTCCTAGGTTAATAGGACTGTGTCAATACACTTGATAAAGCGAAGGGAATTTCTTTATGAAGATAAAACCCACAGTCCAAATGGTTTTGGTCAGCTTTGAAAGGATGTTTTTGTCTATATTAACAGAATGTACTGAAGAGGCATGCATGCCCTTTTGCAAATAGGTGTGTTGATGTTTACATAACCATTTGTCAATTACCATTATATGCCATGTTCTCATTATGCACTTTCTCTCTCTGTCTATTTCTCTCTCTCTCTCCTTCCAATGATGAAAAATAAAATTGTGTGATGCAAATATAAATGTGTTTATGTGGGTATGATCATTAGTAACATACACAGAGGGACTGATAAGACCTAGATCTCAGTGTAAAATGTGTAACTGTTTATTGTGGAAATGCACAATACTCTTTAGTATACGAAGTAAATGGACCTTGATGGGGAGAGCACTTACAGTCAGAGACAATTAATATTCATCCTACATTACAGCGATTATGCGAACATCTCTCTCATTCTCTAGTATCTAGGGACACAGGGACATCTGAAGAGCATGTAATCAATATCTATTAGGCTTAATATAAGGAGAATTAGATTTCACCACCACACAATTCCCCTGACTGACTGTCAAATATCATAACTTAACTGGACATCAGATACTTGTTATGCAAACTGAAAGGGGTGCTGGAGAAGATGACAAATATCAAATATGAGATACAGCAACATGATTAAAAGTTGTTTTTGTTGGGTGTTATTATTCTTGCAGATGTGGGTCAAATAAATAAATAGATACTGAATAACATCTGAAAGGGTCTTGAGTCTGAGTATTGAGTAACCATTTGTCACAGGACAGATCTTTTTGCACTCAAAAAAGAACAGTTACGAAATATTTTTGTATTGGACCTGAACATGTTCCACCAATAGTAAAAACAGTATTTTTTTGTATAATGGGAATATATTCATGCAAGAGGCAAAGCAAAAGTGGCTTAATTGTTTTTATTATATTTTACATTGATTTCCAATATGGGTATATACAGTATATGGATCATAATGACTCTTGATGGGACACAGAAATACTTTGAGGGTAATATATTTTGTGGGTTATATTACTATCAATTTGATTTGAAATCTTAAATTGAAGATGCCACAATGTACAAACTTTACAAAGTAAAGTTGAGTCATTAAAATGGCAATTGAAATTATGTAGCTTCCTGGTTTCAGTATATAGCATTTATCTATGCAACTCTTGCCATGCACAATATTTATGTAAAAATTCTAAATAAAGACATAAGAGAAGAAATACATTAAATCAACAATGATTTAATTTCCTGGTAGGTACAAATTATGAGTCTGAACCTTTACACGCAACCATAAGTGTTGTCAAACACACAATTATATGTTGGAAAAAAAAAATCTATAATCATGATTTATGTGAGCATTTTGTACACGTAGACAATTGATTGATGAAACATTATACATTGAAATGTATACATTTTATGTATCAGATGTGGAGAGGAGCTAGTAAGTGCTGATACGCCGTTTCCATTCCACACAATACTCAAATTTCCAATACAGTTTCTTATTCAAGTAGAATTGTGTTCCAATGTGAAAAAATCCCAGTTCAAAGTGCTTGATATCAATAAAATACACTGCTTCATGTCTCGGAACAAATTATAAGAAATACAGAAAAACATGAATACAATATTAATAAATTAATAAATGTAAAAACACAATGTGATGAAATCATTATTAAATAATGGTAGCTGTATTTATCATGAAATATCACGATATACAAGTCATTGCACATTGCCACATATATTTTTCCAGGATACCTAGAGCAATTGGTTACAAAGAGACGCTCCAGGGACCTTTACAACTTGATTTCAACAGTGGATACATGTTAGGTACATATAATACCCCTGTTCAGGAGCATCTTCCATGACTCAAGAGTTCAACTGAATGGAGGCTCTTTATAGCTTCCATCCACTTCAATGTTGAAATCCAAACAGCCGGGTGTATACTAAGTCTGTAAGTTGTTGAACCTTGCAAGTGACAGAACTGGTAAGGGTGCACAGAAGAGCATGTTGTGAGTGCCCTCTTGAGGATGCCTTTCTTTTCAATGTTCACTTCTTTTTGGCTGTTCTAGGATCAGGTGTGGAATGTTGTGGCCCATTAGGGTGGCAGCAGAGGTGGTTTAAAGGTGCAGGCTCCAGTACAGTGGCGAGGGGTCAGCATCTTGCAGGAGAAATGGTGTAAGGCGTCGTGAGCTTCTGGGGAGAAAGCAAAGCCATCGTTTAGATCATTGGCAGGGGCAGAACAACTTCCAGCAGGATCAAACTGAAGGAAAAAATTAAAATGTAGTGGGTTGTGGTGAAGGATGAATACATTCAAGAAGCATATTAAAATAATACATTTAATCTATCTGCTATACTAAAAGTAAAATCCGGAAGGTGAAATTGTGTGCATATTTTGAGGTATGAGAAGTAACATCACAAAGGTGCTGTCATATTATAACCATAGAAATGGAATCAAACAGGGTAGAATAAAAAGTAGCACTTGCATATACGGTTGTCCATTTAAAAAAAATACTATATTGGCACTGTAAATCTATTTCCACCTCAAATTACCTTTTAGTTTCTGCTGTATTGCATAACGAGCCTTTCTTTCTTGATCCAACTCGCTGCACAAAGTGTCTAAGCATCAAAAAGGAAAAAGAAAAAAAGAAAGAAAAAAAACGCTGATTGAGCTACATGACAGCGGGTGGTTTGTAAAATATGTAATGGGAGGCGGTCATTTGTTTACCCCTAGGGCATTTAGAGTAACCCTTCAGTGTACTTGACCTTTGTGTTTACACAACAGCGTGTGTTAGCCTACTGTAACACTAGACCTCTCCGTCAAAGGGCGGCACAGGTTGTTGTCTGCATGTAACCGATACGACCGTAATGGTCTTTTCAATTTCCCAAAGCATAATTTAGAAGCAAAAAACTTTTAAATCAATCCCGCCGTGGTTTAATATTATTATTGTTGTTGGGTCAGCTATCCAGCCCCAAAATATAACATGTTTACTGTTGTACAAGTGACGGTTTGATGATTAGACTTCAGAACAGACTTGTCATTCGATTACAACCGAATTTATGCAAGTGTCACTTTTCGCTTTTAAGATTGGTTCGCTTAAAAAGAAAGGAAGTGTATACTATTTGGCCTACCTTGGTAAAAAACATGTCTGGTGAAATTAAATCACAATGGATTAATTCCATATATTCACATTCGTAGCCTAGATTATCGCAAATATTGATATTGCCAAATGGTAGCCTAAGGTATTTTTGTAATACTAATTTAAAAGACCGACCTCTAACAATCTGAAGCTGCTGGACCATCTCCTCTCTGTATGACAATTCTCGTTTCATTTGGTCCTGGAAATTATCTAAGGAAACAACAGAACTCAGAGTTAATAATATTCTGAGTGCACTCCATGCAAAAAACGTAGGCCAATACCTCCAATACCTTTTAAACTTTGAAATTCACGTTCCAGCTTTTTCCGCAGCTTCACTTGTTCCAGAAGTTGCTTTTGCAGTTCCTCTGCAAAACGAAGAAGTCATTAAGGTCTGCGAATCTAGCCCTATAGCTCTTCTCAATGTAAATCTAGCAAAGCATGTTTATAAATGCAGTTTATTTCCCAAAATGATATTTTTTATCTAGAGGGCTTGGACGGTTTGAACGCTAATAGTCATTTCTCCATACTGTTTCCCTAAGCAATGCTAAATAATTAGTAGCTTCCTTGCCTTGAGGGTAGAGACACGCACACCGCAGCGTTATGGCCTGGGGTCGTTAAAATATTATTAGGCTAGTCTCTAAACGATTTCTCGTTGTAATGAGTCTTACCACAGTGGTTAGCAAATGGAGAACAATTTAGAACATGTTCAAAATCTGTGAGGTAATCGGATGACCTGGACCAAATACGGTTTAATATATAAACTACTCTTTAATCGTCATTTCTTAACACTTTTTTTCTTGCTAAGAAAACAATATGCATTAGCCTACACAAATAACTAGCAAGAATGAAATATACATACACATTTAGGCTACTTTAAACTGTCAATTTCTTGAATGTTCAAAAGTGATAGGCTACAATCTCTGATCTTGAAAAACTCATGGCTCAAAAGGCAAGAACACACAAGTGACAAGCAGGAAGCTCCGAAATACAACTACGATTAATAAGGTGCTAGGCTCATTCAATTATATTGTTTCCATTTTTGGAGACTCATTGAATGGAACTTGATCAAATAACTTGGATAAGAAGCATGGAATTGAATGCTGTTTTATAATTCATAATAAAACGGTTGATCTTAAACTGTAAAATCATACCCTTGGCCATATTTCTCATGTCCTTCTCTTGGATTTTGCTGACATCACTGCACAACGGTCCATCACCTGTGACGCACTGAATCAGTCCCTCTACAGATACGTCCAAATGCACTGCCACAATAAAAGGTTCATGCAACTATTTATGGGCCTATCTGATAGAACATTTCTGCATTATAAACGTGCGTGTTTATTTTGCAATACTAATGCAGACAGACCGTTTTGACCAACAGTAGAATGACAGACACACACTCACATGGGCTCTCCTTTTGGTCTTGATATGTTTCCTCCAACATGCCATCTGGACTACCTACTCGTTTTTGTGGATCACACAAACGGTGGATTTCTAAAGGGTGCGGACATGGCTGATAGTTATCAAAAATAAAAAGCACCATAAAAATAATTCGTCATACAAAGATAATACCGTTCAATTCCCGCGGGCTGCTTGGAGGTTTTGATCCAAACGATTGGCCGTTCAAAGGCACGTCTTCGTCCTTTTCATGTGTGTACACCTGCGAAATTAACCAACCAATTATGGTCAATACAGCCCCCAATTATATGTAATCCACTTAATTTCCCAAGCAATTCTGTCGAATATCCACGTTTTCTAATTAGGGGTGTGATTGATAGGCCTATTCGTCTTTGGAGATACACTATTTTCTAAAAGAACTAGCCAATAGCACGAGAGAAAAAGCTCGCCAATTATCCAGAACAATAAAAGATAGACTATATGGGTGCGTTCCAAGTAGCCTATCAAAACAACATAAATCGATATTTATTCAGATACCTCCCAACAAGCCAATTGTTCAAGCATAATCTAAATATAGTGGTCGAGACTTTGATATCAGGTCGTCTCGATAATACTAAAAAAGGAAATACACGTAATAGCCTACTCAAAAGCCTAAATCACTGGCCAAAAGACAGTAAAGAAGCAAAATAAACAAAATAATCAGAACGCAGGGGCTTTTCAGAAAACCAAACATAAAATAAAATACTACATAGACCCGCAGTGAAAGAAAGCACATGCCCTAAAGCTCACGTAAATTACATTTAATTTGGTCACTGTGACTGATGGTAAGTTTGGAACTTGCAGTTGTCTGCAGTTTTCCTTCAATTGAACAGACCCACATAGCCTAAAACACACGATCACATTACAACAATATTGCCCTTGGCACTCACTTCATAATTTGGTGTGTGGTTACGCTCTAACACTCGCTCACTGCGTCTGTCGTCATCAGATGACCCTGTGTGTGAATCATCCTGTTTTGGTCTTGGACTGGAGACAGGCTCTTGACTCTCCTCGGGCCCAGAATGGGACGAGTTTAATACCCGGGGACTTTGACGGTCCTCCACTGAAAGCTGGAGCGAGTCTTCATCCTCCTGACCCCTGTTGGACTCCACATCCACATCGGGGTCGTCTGCACTGTCCACATCCGGCGATACGGATCTATAACTGGAACTTTCGCTTACGAAATCTGGGGATAAGTAACCGGATCGGATGCTGCTGTACGCGTCCCTGTTGCCGTACAACTTGGCAATGCTATCAGCATCTTTCACTACAGGCCTGAACGCGGAGATGTAGCCTATTTTCTGTGGCGCTGTGGGGAGAACTTCCTTTGACCGGGCCTCGTCCCCAGATTTATCTTCGTCGTTCCTGGCGGACTGGGAACTGGAACAGCGTTCGCTGTCGTTGAAGCTGTCCTTCGATGTGTTTGCGCACCGGTCACTTTGGTCCATAACCTCAAGCTCACTCTGCCGGACACTTAAAAGCTCATTGGACGGTTTTGGTTGTGACTGTTGGTATGGTGGTATTGGCAAACCACCTGCTGTAGGCCAAAACATGGGGAAAGAGGGATAGAGACTGTCCTTTGCGCCTGGCCAAAAGACGCCTGAGACATTGGTTTTATTCATTTCCCTTACTCCCTCGTCCTTCTTTTGACACAATCCAAATGCAGGGAATCCATAAGGGTGGGGGAATAGAGGTGGGGGGATTTTTTGAAGCATCCCAAAACTCTTACTTGGGACAGGGATAACTGGATAGTTCCGGACACTATTTGCCAGGCTTAAGTTGCTACCTCTGTCTTCGTCACAGCGCAACGTTTTTCTGGGGACATCGGGGGAACTTCTTTGGGGTACATTTCCGGAGGCCTGTGACTTTATAGACATGTCAGAGCCACTCATCGGTAGAGTCCTCTTACGACTGCCGCCGTTAAACATTGCCTTTACATCCTCCCACGCATGTGCAACATCGTCCGATGAATTTTTGTCAGTAAGTTTGAGATGACGTCTCCAAGAATTGAAGTTTGCTGCGTCTGGCTGGGTGTATTTGGACTCGGGAGTACGATGAGAATGGAATATGAATTTATTTGGGGAAAAATACATGTTACAATATGTGCATTTAATGCACTTCGCCCTCGAACTGTTATACCTGGCCGGTATGAAGTTACCTCTGCTTCCCCACGCGCATTCGTGAGAAACATCAAATGCAAAATTTTCAGGTAACTTTGGGGGGTTGTGAGCACCCAGAAAAGATTTACATAGCCTTTCGGCCTCGCGCTTGGTAATCATGCCACAGCGCCTCGAGGATATTGGCATTGCGCCCGCTCGCCTCAGGATCTCGAGTTGAACAGGCGTGCACTGGACGCAGGTGATTCCAAGGGCAACACGTCTGTTGTGAATTTCGTTGTAGCTGTAGTTCTTTAACAATGTATTGGAGATTTGTGCCAAGCAGAGTCTCTCCTGGCCATCTATAACCAAGGATACAATGGGCACGCCATACAAAGCAGTCTCGCTGACTTGATTTGGTTTCAGGTTGGGGTTAGTGAAGCTTTGCACGTCCTGCTTGCCAGTGGGGGAAGAGCTGGAGTCTCGACCCGCTGGTAGTTGACTCGGTGTCGACTCCATTCCTCGAAGTCTGAAAAGGAAGGTTTTTGAATTGAATTAAATTGACCATGTCACAGACATTTCCTTTGTAATCTGCATAGGCCTATTCCAATCAGGCCAAGATGCAATTAACAAATTATCATCGGTTGAGAATTATTGCACTGGCCGTAAAGAATTACGAAAACATTTAGGAAAATCTCACAATTGTTATTGTGGAGATTTTCTACAATATTATTAAGGCATTAGCTTTTCAACCATCATTACACACCAATGCACTGAATAACCTAACAATCCTATTCTATAAAGAGACTATAAAGACTACAAGGCCTGGCCTACATTTTTCTAGACATAGGCCTACATATTTTTTCGAATTAATGTAAGGACATGGGTTATTTAGGCATAATAAAAAGTTTATAATTGTTAATCAAAAACATATTTGATAACAATGGCAACTCTCACTTAAATTGACCCTGAGCGTGTTTGATGGTTATCCGTGTGCAATAGGAAAGCCTATAGCCTACTTAACTGTTTCGGACACGGGTTATCCATTAGTCTGTGGCTTGGACCTTCTTAATGTCTTTATCGGCTCAGGGGCGAGAGGGATTGAACTGCTCAAGCAGTAGCATAAGATCCTTACAGGCATAAGGGCTGGAGTAAAATACACACTGAGCTGCGTCAATGCGCTTACAACAGAGTCATACAATAAGCCGCTTTCTTGGTAATTACACAAGTTCAGTTGGACCTCTTTGATCAGTGAATAACAGACCAGCCCTAAATACACAAACGGCTTTTATAAATAGGCCGCTTGTCTATGATATAAAAGAACATGCAAATAGAAAATAATGTTGTTGGTTGAATCGGCAGACAACGACGGCACATCGGCACATGACGACGCGAAATTACACTTTCAGTGGCAAACACTTAAACAAGTCAATTTTTTGAAGTCTTAGCCTACCTTGCACTCAAGTCAATATTCCAAGGCAGCCTATAAATTGACAACTTTCCAGGGAAAAAATTAAGTAACTAAGCCTAAAGTCTGAATTCCACCCGAGAATGATGAGGCAAGGGATGCTGGACCAAGAGTACAAACGTGAAATGTCTCTCTTTCTGTCAGAGCAGAGAGTAGACTTCCATTCTCTTCGGCTCACGCGGGCTGAGTGGCAAACGAAGGGGTGTCCACATGGTAATCCTCGAGCGTTCGCCACTCCTCAACAGACAGCAGACGATCCTCGCTGGAAAAGTGACCGCTAAACTACTAAGGCACACCCACTTAGTTAACAATCGTTCTGATTAACCATTTGTTTCCGGGGCCAGGAAACAACAACCACTTAGTCCCTTGATATTATTTTTATTTAGGCTATATAGGCCTATATTAATGTAGGATACAGTCAACTTGAATGAACGACTGAGAGAATGAAGAAACCCAAATAAATGAGCGAGTTGCATTTTATAGGCCTAGGATATGAATTAGAACAAAATAAGAGGCAAACATTATTTAGCTACAATTAGCCTAAATAGCCAACCGTGAGAGCACAGTCAGTCTAGTTCCAGTATTAGCAAACAGAATATCAAATCGAGGGCAACAAAAAAGAATAGCCTATAATTAATCACGGTAGAAGACCATCTGTTTGACTTCTTGTGGAAACGCAAATTAATGTCAGCCCTTCTGGTAAAGACGCCATGAATTTTAAGGCTTGCTTTTGTTCGTATGTCAAATAAATCGACACGTTTTAGATCACACATTGTGCAGTCATCTCAAATTTGGCATTGAAACTAAACCGAATTCTAGATGAGTCGATATCCCGCCGCAGGCAACACAGGCCTACGCACTCCCTCCTTTCTCCCTCATTGCCAATGCGCCTACGACCTAAACTGTCAACAGATGAAGACATTTGTTGAGCACACAGAACAAAGGAGGAAGGCTAACTAAAAGAGTAGGGTAGGCTAACTAAAAGTTAGACTACTATCCTACTAGGCTAAAGGATCCTACTATAACCGCCACCCCCCTCCACCTAACGGTCAAGTCCCAAACTTCAGCTGTAACACTCCGTTCTTCTACATCCGTTGACCGCATAAGGCCTACGCCCTTCACTGCGAGGACTCGGTTTCCATCTCATTTACAGGTCTTTTAGATTTTTCAACTAATATTCTAAAATATTAATAGGCTACAGTGATAGGCTAGCTTATATGATAAAAAGAATGGGCTTTAGGTCCAAGTCTACAAAATATTTCCTAGGCTACAATTTGACCTGGCCGGCGTTGTCCGAAATGGATTAGGGTCTACTTAGCCTAACACAAAACATTTACATCCCCCAGGTGCACAGAGGGCCGCATTATGGCTATTCTACACCACAAGTTAGTGGCATAATCACCATGCATTGACAAAATATTAACGTGATAGGTTATTCCTCCCATTCGTAGGCTGAGTGGATAGCCTGCTTTATATATCCCGCTACTTCCATGTGTTTATCTTGAGACATGGCCTTCAAAAATATGTCACAAAAATATTCAGTAGGAGGCTATTGAATTTGCAAAGGAACAATAGCCATAGTCAAATTTAATTGAACTGTTTCAGCCTTATTTTGCAAGTTTATAAGTCAGGTCAGGTTTTTGTATAGGCTGCCTAGACAATATTAACGTCAGGATTAGTCAATCTATGACATCGAAAACTGAACTGTGCTTGTTCTGCGATGCTCCAACGTCGAAGTCTCAAATGTCTAGCAGTTCCATCAGCTTAGCTCCTTGCAATATTGATGGAGAAGGGGAACATGACTCCGATCTGGCTGCGACGTGTCCTCTTTCACAATCAAGATGCTTTTCTCCAGCCCAACAATAATTACAATTTCATACTGTAATTATTCCTCTCTTTTTAATTATTTAGAGGTTCAAATGAATGCCCCAATGTCACCGCTTATATTCCGCCGAAACGTGAGCTCACGTGGCTCACTACACTCTCATGAAGGCGGGAGTTCATCGCAGGTATAGAGTACAGCACGAGAGCAGCCCCTGCGAGCTTTTAATTAGACATTTCAGCGGTAATTTTAGGCGAGCTCTTTATTACCGTTGGATACACATCAATGATGTCTTTTTCAAAGAGTAAATTACCTGAGCCTCATTTATATGCATTCAATTGTTTAAACAAACCTGCGCTAAAATATTAATGTGTTCTGGGTTTAAGTCATTAGAATTCCAAACTCTCTGGAGGAGAACGTCTAAATAGAGTAGACTAGGCTATTTAATATGTAGACACATTGACAAGGCATATAGCCTAGAACTTGGGTCTAAAGGCTAACTTCAATGTCAACGTATTAGCCTAGGCTACAACAGAAAAAGCAGAAAGCATGAATGATACGCCTGTTTTATTTATCTTCATGATGTCAATACGCACAGTTGTTTTACAACAGGCCTACAGAAATAGCCTATTTTATAGCCTACGCAAAACATGCAGAACTTTCAACAATCTGCAATAGTATATAGGACCTATTCTGTTTTGGATTCTTGCGCATGTTTAGGCTACTGGTGATCACATGGTTCCGCATCTAGTGAACATAATTTCTTTAGTTTCAAACATAGTTTCAAGAAAAATAGCCAAGGTTCAGTTCGTTCGTCCAAGTCTTTATTCAATAGTCTCACGCTTATGATTCTGTTATGTTTCAGTCAAATAGCTTTAGCTGAATTAATTTTTGTCCAAAGAGCCTGCATAAAAAATATGTAGGCCTAAGCACCCTACTCTCAAGGCTACAGGCTGAGTTTGGTCAAGATGTCATATGAATCAAATGCGCCATATTCAGGACAAGTTTAATAACAGCAGCAATTTAGGCTGACTGTTTTATAATTAACAGTTTTATCAGCACCATATAAAATCATGACCCCCAATAAATTCAATTTTAGAGACCAATCAATCCTCTTCTTATGCTACATAGGCTATTGATCCTTCGCAGTGGCCGGTTCCCCTAAATGGGCTCTATTCGCCCGTTTTGTTTCCAGTGAAAAGAGCATTTCGATTCCACTTTTTATTGGGAAAAGATTGCTCCAAGAGAAACGCATTGGCTAGAAAATTAAACGGTGACATTTTAATTACTGGACATTGATAAAGGGATCCGGGTAATGGCTGTGTACAGGGCGGGCACTCATTGTCAGCCCTGGTGTGCTTATCAACTTGGACGGCTCTCTAAAAAGGTCACGCAGCATACAATACAAGCGTGCCTTTGTGGCAAATGGGAATATGAGTGGGCCCGGAACACTTTAAATGGAGACGCATCTTCAAACAATACGCGCTCAATGTCCCTGTGGAGATGTCTACGTTAAAATGAGATTGAATGTCCAAATTTTCATCCGAGACATCATTGCATATAGGTCACATTTTAACATAGCAATATCATCTTCAGCCTCATATTAATCTAATTTGTTTACGATTTACATCTGTTTTAATCATCCATTAGCTCTTATGCCTATCACTGTTTGTTGTTTAGAAAAATTATAAACTCAACTGAAGAGACACGTTTGCTATGGATGACAGTCAGTTACCACACACAATGAGAGTCTAGCCTTTGAGAAGATGAACATAAAAAAAGCCTGCGTTTCTATTGCGACTCTCCATTTTATACTGTTTTAGTGGAGAATAGGCTGAGTTGTGTTTGACTCTTAGATGAGTTTATAAAACACTTATGAAATAAACTATTTCAATACTGAAGCAATAAATACAAATATTTAAACAAAAAAGGAAAACTGAGTACACATATAAATAATTAATCTTAAACATGCATAAGATTCATTATTCACATCAGTCAGCTTCATGTTAAATAACTTATCAGGCATCTAATTTGTCTTATACAGTTTTCAGGGTCACATAAGAGGGTGCACAGATAAGTTGGTTGATACTTTTGTACAATTTGTGATTATAACAGAAAATATTAGGTCTTGAGTGAAGGGGGTGAGAACTTATTGGGAAAGAGTTTTATTGGTAGGCCTATCTGTATAAATTTTTCTCCCTTAAGGTAGTTTTATTGCATTTTCTTCCTTCATGAATATGATTGGGATGTACAGTACTGATTGAAGAACAAGTAACAAATAAAATAAATGTATTTAATAAAGGTCACTCATCACAGACAGTGTTGTTCTATGTACAACACTCAAGAATACATTTAAAAAAACTCTTTACCACAAATACTAGTTGACCTTATCAATTCAGTTTAAATGTGTGTGGGTTCTAAAGTGCCTTAAGATACAAAAACAATAATTTGACAACTAAATAATATGTGCAAATATGTTTTAATGACCTGTTGTTAAAGCATTCACAAGCACTACAAAGCCATTTGTTATTGGGAATTCTGTATATTCACAATACTATGAAAGTGTGGATTGCCCTGTTATGTTGAAACAGCCAAACAGTTTTAGTATTCGGTCAATAATGCTTAAAATTTCCAAAAAATAGAAGCTCCACCCACCCACCCCACGGGAACCTGAATTGGCAAAGACTTTGTCAATGAAATGTGAATTCAAAAAGACAAATATACCTCAAGGCTTTCAAAAACTGAATTGTATATATATAGCATTTTATATAGCATTAAGCTAGAACACCTGTTTCTCTATGCTTTGCCCTCTATTGCAACTCACATTATAGGGCCATTTCGCTGAGCATTTTTCACGAGGGCCAAGACTGAGACAGTTTTGACCAGGCTTTTGTTTCATATCTTGTTTAAGTGCATATCGTAGTCAACTTGTTTTAGATGGCAACCCCTCATATTGTCCACCACTAAAACACTTTACATTCACATTAATCCATAGTTGCATCCAATACTTATGATTACCCCCCACTGAGTCAAAGCATTTGATCAAACCATGACTGAACTAGGTGATTTTTACTACGCAGGTAAAATAAGAAACACTCACTATTCCCTAACAGCTCAATATCAGCTCAACTGATATTGTGATATTGTAACAACATATAACACATTAAGTAATTTCTGATTTGATACACACATATAGGTTTAGTTGGTATGGTATGGTGAAAATGCAGTTTTGAATGTTCATGAGTTATGAATGTATTTGAGCAAATCATGCTATGGAATCATTGCAGTTTGGTCTGTCAATCAAATATATTCCTTGACATCTTAAAAGTATGAATGTAAATTTGAACAAAACTATTTGTAGAGTTGTAAAAAAAGATTAAGCTGGAAATGGCAAAGAGAAGTTCAGACAATGCAACACAACTCTGTTGATGAGACCCTTGAGGTGCACTTAATGTAGTAATAACAATGTAAAGGAATATACAAATGTTTCCATTCAGCAGACTGCAGTTAGATAACTGCAGTTACACACAGGCACATTCATTAGAAAGTGACACAAAGTAAAGCCTAGTGATAAATCAAAATCATCCCTGGAATATAGCAAGTCAATGTAAAGCCATTTTTGCGCATTGGTCATTTTTTCCTGCTCATTACCATCACGGGTCAAAAGTTACAAACTGATTTACATACTGACCCCTTTTCCACCAATTTTGAACAGTTCTGAGCATTCAGACCAAAAATGTATTGGTTTGGAAGCCAAAAAGTTGGATCCAAGCTGGAACCAAATAATAGGAGGTTTTCCTTAACCTGAAATGCAAACCATGACAACATCAGTGGGCGTGTCATTCTACCGTCTGGAAAGAGGGGATGGAGAAGGCAACAACGGAGAAGTTAAGTGAGAAATCGAAAAAAGAGCATGCTGTGGTCTGCTGATAAAACCCAATGCTTGGTGATGATTTGGTCATCTCGGTCTCAGAGTTTCAGGAATAGCTAGAAAGCAGCATGAGACAGAGTAAGCTGTATGTCGAACTAGTCGAATATTTGGCCAAGACTGGGGTCACTTGAACTGCCACTTTTGATGACGCATCTTTTATTACAAACTCATAACTGGTTACGCTCATAACTGGTGGAAACACAGGCTGGTTTGCTAGATAGCACCAAGGTTCCAAGAGTCCTGAACGGAACCGGTTCAAGAATCAGAGCTAATTTGATGGACAAGGAACAAAACAGGCTCAATCCTAATATAACTCCCATTTCAAAGTCAGAGAGGAACCTGGAGAAACAAGCACAGAAAGTCATCTAGGCCGACTGAGTCAAGCGCTCAGTCAGTGCTGAGGGCTCAGATGAGGAGCTTCTATAAATTATCCTAGAAAGCTCTGCTCCATCTTCACAAGATGCACTTCTTCCTGGCCCACAAAAAATGCAAAATACATTATTCAAAGTATCACTGTCCAAATGAGCAGTCTATCCTTATTTGGGTTTGGCAGTGGGCTTTAAGAAGGTCCATAAGGATGAAAGCTAGGGTGGCTGTGGCATGATACACATAGCTCTTGCCTGCCTTGCAGGGAGAGGTAGCAACAGTGAAAGTAGGAGGGACGGTCACATGCGTCCCTGGGCCTGGGATCTCCTTTCCTCCAGGCAGCGACACACCCACATGGATACCACTTCTGCATTGCCATCGTTGTAGAGCATAATGAAGGAATGGTCCTACAAGAGAGAAAGAGAGAAATGGGACTATTCTTAACACATTTTATTGAGTTTGAGTTGGGTCTATATTCAGACCTGTATTATTTGTCTTATGAATTGCAAAGGGAACACACAAAGATTACATATTGTTTGCAGCATAAAGAAAATAATTATACAAATTAAAGGTAAATAAAAAAATTTCAACATCCAAATATATATCTAATACTACACTAGATAATGAAATACATTTTGAGCTGTAGATGGCAACAATGAATAACAAAACCTCTACTCTAAGTATAAGCAGGATATGTCTGTTCATGTCTACATTGACCAAGTATCTTTTGTAATCTCTTTCACAAATGCAACATCAGTGACAAGAGTCCTGATGCAGGCTGACCTCATATGTACAACGTGATCTGATCTGGAAAACCTTGCGACTGACCTGTCACAGAGGTCAGATTGGGGTCAAGAGGTGAATATGGACAAGGTTGTTACAGGAGATGGGTAGAGGGAGGCCGACCGCTAAATCCATTTGGGGTGTCGAGCGGTACAATTAGATAATGGACGACAAAGCAAGGCCTGTCGAAATGGACATGTCACACCTGGTTCAAGTGATTCCAGACTGTCACTAACAGGAACTAACACTGCGGCTCATTGTTTAAAAGGGAGGTCCAACATGGGGCCAACACAAAGCGGTTACAAGGACCTTGGTTTGGGGACAATTACTACTGCTGCATGGACACATTTTTGGATGAGTTACACCAGGTGAACATAGAGGGCATATAGGATGCTCGGAGCAGTTTAGTTACATACTGTATAATCCAAAACATAACATGTAAAGTATGAACTGTGTGGTTTTGATCAACTTCCGGTGTTCATGAGGGCATCAATACATTTTTACTTTGATGGTATTCCTCCACTCAATAAATCTAAATGCAGTGGGTGTATTCCACATTTACAGCCCTTAGATATTGCAGTAACTGTTAGTCCAGTCCATTCTACACCAATCCAGTCCGGCGTGGGGTCTAAAGTTCTGGAGGACTTGGCCAGCTAGGGCCATTAATCCTAGTGTCCTTCTAATGGGCATTTGGGGCTGACATAGTCTGAGGTTAATTACTCTCATATCAAAGAGTGAGTGTGTGTGAGAAAGAGAGAGAGAGATAGGGTGGAGTGGACGCTCCTGGGTGCCTCGATGTGCTAGATACCTATCTCATCAATCATTTCCCTGTTTTTACAGAGAGCGAGGGAGAGAGACAGAGAGAGGGTATGAAAGGAGAATGAGAGAGGGGAAGCAAAGTGATGCCTTTAATATTCAGCACTCAACCTCTGCTCTGGACCCTAACCTGAACAGACTGGCCATGTCTGGCTTGAATGAGGGGGCATCTGCTTATGGCATGCAATACCACTTAGATCCACTAACACATGCCGGCACTTTGTTCTTTTCAATAACTTGAAATATTTCTCTACGTGAGACATTCAAGTCCAAAGTTATTTAAAGAATCGAATTTGCTGCATTCCCACACACAAGCACACGTTGGCTATGACCTGCCATTAGTTAAAACATCTGCCATCATAATTAAGCTGAGACCCCAGAAGAAGTTATTAAGAGATGTTAAGTGGAAAAAATACTCTTTAGTTATATAATTGGAGGTGCTGCGGATTACCTTTTCACTGGTGAATGGATACGGGGAAGAAAAACGAATTCAAAAGTATGGTTACATTAATCACAGTCTTACCACATCAAAGTGGGAGAATCACCTGAATGCTCCATTCAAGTAAAACTAGCAAAACCCATGAGAAATTCCACCTTACTCTTTAATTGTTTGGAGTTCTTTGATAGGTTTTTTAATTGAAGATTAATTCATTTTAAATAACTATGTATGATTAATAAGCTCAAGAAAATTACAAGGAGTCTAAGGCAATTATAACAAGTGGCTGGTCATCACCTCATTAGATTGTGTTGGAAGAGCAAGGCTGACTAAGTGTGTGCTAGAGAGTGAGTCGGATAGACAGAGAGAGGGAAAGGTGTGGAGGTCAGTAGAATAACTAGGTCTTTGCAGATTTGCATGCTAATCACCAGCTCCCACTGGTAACTGACTGGCAGAAATGGGGAATGTGTGTTTTTGTGCGTGTGTGGGGCTATTTAAAGCTGACATTCTTTTGTGTAAAAGTAGGAGAGAAGTGATACATTACAGATAGGTAAATGACCATGGCTCCACTAATACTCATGACTTGCAGAAGTCAGCTAGCTCATTTGAACTGAATTTGGTTTACACTGTATCATAATGAGATTCAGTTAGAGCCACTTGACCCCACTTTCTTTAAAACAAAACTGAAATAAGAATTTTGTTTCAGCAAAAACACTTTTTTGTGGATGTAATTACTTTTGAGTTTGACGGGTGCTCTTTGAGTTAAGGTATCCCTTCCCAACTAGACATGTGTGTGTTCAATGGGTTGAAGCCTAATCAACTATAGACCTCAAATGGCAAGGATCTATCAATTTACTTGGCCTAGGGAAAAATGTGCTAAAAAGGGTCTGGTGTGATGGTGCTGACATCAAATGTATGGGCAGTGTTGAGTAAACCCGGTTGTGTTTCTGCAGAGACCATCCAACTAATGTGTAAACAAGTTGGTAAGACTGAAGACCTTTTAAAGCCCTGCATGAACACAGGTCCCAGTGGGGGAGTACAGAAACTCTCTGTCAGATTGGTGCAAGAGACGCAACGCTTTTCCTACTTCCTTCCATTTTATTGAGTCTTTGCAGGTGATTGCGATTTGATTGACAAGGGGTACACTCCTCCTGCCCCTATTCCCCAGCTGAGGGTCCCCATTGTCACCCAGCCTTTTAGCACTTCACTGCAGCCCCCACAATCACTCACCCCCCTCCCCCTTGTACTGCCAGATGAGACCCTTGCTCCATAACAAAAGGGACATAGTGTCCCAATCCCTCTCAAAGTTTGAAACAGCCCCCAAATCTGGGAAGGGCCTCTAGCATGCAAATAGAAAGACAGAGAGAGAGAGAGACGTAACCACAAAGAGGCAGATAGATAGATGGATAGATAGCCAAGTCATAAAATGCCTTGCCATATAGTGGCAGCTTCAAGGAAGGTTCTCTTAAGCTGGTTTGCCACTGACCCTGTACATTCACCTGAGAATGACAATAGTTTTTAGACTGCACAAAATTCACCGGAGGCACCTGTAGTTATGGTGCTGGGAGCTAGCCAATGGAAAGTCTGGTACAGAGCCTAAAAGGCGAGACAAGAGATGATAATACCCATTCAAGGATATGATATCCCTCGCATGAAATATGCATTGGTGAAGAAATAACACACTGTCACTTTCCTGACAGACGCAGGTTGTGCAATGTGTAAACCGCAGGTTCATTTGTTCCAACTTTCGAGTGACGTCGTCATGCCGTGTGTTTGCAAGACGAGCTGATATGCACACATAAGCTCTCCTGGGCGCACACGTGGACTTCCACGTAAGGTGATCCCTGCCATTCTTAATTAAGTCTGAGTACATTATAGGAGTTGATGAAGTTAGGGATCTAACAATTAACTCTCTAATTCTAATAAAATAACTTGGATTAAAGAGGTCAAAAAAATGCATCATGAACTCACACTACTGTATATAGTGTTATATAGTGTGAGTTTGCTATACAGAATGCTAACATATTTTTAAACTGCTATGCACTACCGTACAACACTGTATACCATCTACTTTCAAGCAAAAACCCACCCTAAAAACATCTAAATGTGTTCCCAAGTAGCCCTGAATGCAGGCAGTACGATAAACAGGCGATGCTAATGATGTCGATAAAACCTGTATCAAATAATCAGACAACGCTGGGAAAAGCTGATGAGCTGACTAGGACTGGGTATGAGAACCAGGGCCTCCTCACAAGGAGAGAACCTGCGCCCCTCTGTGTGTGTCTACGTCTTTTCATCCCTGGTCTTTCCTGGAGGAATAGGCCGTGAAGATAATAACTATTAGTGAACGCCGGCACTTTGCAATCCAGCTGTGGCGAGCGGCATTAACATAGAGATAGAATGGGTATAGACTGTTAATATGTATGCAGGGGCTGGGGGATTGGGGGGGTATGAAGGGAGAGGAGGAGGGGAGCGTGAGACAATCAGATGCTGGCGCCACAAAGGCACAAATCTGTGACCTCATCTTCCGACTCGTGGCGGGGGTGGGGTGGAGAGTGGGGGGAGAGGAGGAGTAGGGAAATGAAGGGCCTGCGGGAGGAGGGAGACCTAAAACATAGACAGAGTAAAAGAAAAGGATGTACAGAAAAAATGAGAGAAAGTGGGAAGGAGAAATCATTGTGGGGGGTGTTGCGGTGGAAAGAAAAGAGAAACGAATAGATATAAAATGAGAATGGGTATGAGAGCATGTGGAAAAGAAACAGAATGAGAGAAATGAAATGGTAGATACAAAAATGAAGCAGGAACAACATCAGATCAAGGTGATAGCTCAGTTAGGGTTTGGTCAACATTTCCATTCAGAATACCCACATTTGACTGCTTTTATCCGTTCCATTTCAAAAGTAATCCTTAAACCCTTTGGCACACACACAACTCACATCACAAATCCCTCCTTAAAGATAAAATACTATACAGATCTGTTGTCATTTTGTTACCGTTACACACCTATAAGTTTATTGAACATTTGGGATCCTTGTTTTTTTGTGCACGACTACAAATAATTTGGTATCTGACTGCTATGACATGGAAGAACTTGCTCTGGGTACCAGTGCATGAGCCAGGTAACTACCAGTGCATGAGCCAGGTAAGACGTTTCAGGCAAGGTCATTTTATTTATTTATTTTACAATAATGTATGTATACAAACTTAAGTCCAACAAACTTCCATACTTCAAATCATGGCGACAATTGCAAGGTTATATTAACTGATTTTAGGCTACGATTACACCAAACCAGGACCCCCCTGTAACTGCATTTATACCGTTTATAATTAAGTCATTCAGAATACAAAAAGATTTGGCCTCAGGCAAAAAAACCTTGGCTTAAAAAAAAAGATCTAGCTTACCATGAGGTTGTTGGGCGCAGGCCTCTCTTTAGGAAGTCTTCTCATGCTGCAAAGAGAGTGCAATCTAGTCAATTTGAATAGACCTTTTATATAAAGCATAAATAAAGTCATATTTCACTCAATTTGATTCATGTTCCCTAATGGTGTTAATGTGGTGTTTAAGAAGGTGACACATTCGCAAGGGATGCCTTGACTCCAGTGCTACTGTCTTATCACATACTGTACCTTGGTGTTCATTTCTGAATACGTATAATGTTCCATTCACATTAATGGTACAATTCATTTCAATAGGCTCAATTTGGTCTTAGATGGTTTTGTCACTTTATCTTTGGTTTAAACCATCCTGTGCATCCTATTGGCCCAGCACATTCAGTGGGAACCTAATAAGTAAACCCAGCACTGTCTGTTGTCACATGCAATTGGAAAAATATTATAATTACTGCTCTTGAGCTAGCACTACTCCTTAAAGACTGTTCTTTATGTATCCTAGGTAACTACCTCAAAGCTGTTTAGGTTCCTACATGATGTAAAGAAAGTCAGAATTCCACCCAAAATAAGTATTTTATTCACAGCACATCAAGTGAATTCCGTAAACCGTAACCTTTCCAATGTAGCTCACTACCCTTTGAAGTTGGACTCTAGATATACGTATAGTAATTCTCTCTCTCAAGCGGTGATTTAAAACCAAAATAACAATCAAGTGAACACATACTACAACTGTATCCAGTACTGGTTCTGATTCTGAGGTATGCAAATTATCATACATATTTAACGACTGAATAAGCAAGACAGACCTCGTAAACACGTAACGGTGTATTCTCCATTAAATGGGTCAAGAGTTTGGTCAAGCCCCAAATATTATGATAATCCTTCCGTTTAAAGAGGTAGCTCAGTGGTCAGAGTGTTTGACTGCACATCAAGAGTCCACATGTTCAAACCCCCCTACAGTACATTCCTTTGGGTAAAAGGACTGCTGAATGAAAATATTAGCATGCATATATATGCTGAAATTAATGGATTTGCAATAAAGTGCTTGATTTTGGAGTTACCATACTGTATGCACCAGTGCGTTGTTTGAAGTCAAAATGGGTGCAATTGGCACTGCTACAGTGCACTAACTAGAGTAGGTATATTAACCAACAGTGTCCCCACTAGGCCCACCTGAGTGGATGTGTGTGTTTCATCAGGCTGACCTACATAGGGGACTGTGAGGGATTAGCGTTTGGGACAAGGAGGAGTCCATCTGGAGCTAGCCGCGTTATTTTGTGATTTATCACAGTGAGCAGGGCCGTGGCCCTCTAAGAATAGCCCGAGAGGTGCCCATGCCAAGGCTGGGATGGGCACCAGTGTCTCTTTCATCCTGAGAGAAGGGGTTATCCTGTTTGGGTAAATAAGGCAAGGATCTGGGATAAACAACAGCTGGCAAGGGGGGCATATACACACAAACACACACAGTACACAAACACAGATTTACATGCTTGTGTATAGGTACACCACTGCACCAAAGTAGTGATGTTTTGCGTGAGTGTATATGGCCTCCAAAAGGCCAACAAACCAGGGACGACCACAGAGTAAATATTGTTAGTCATGCTGCTGAATAAACCAATCAGTCCAGGTAATAGGGGGACAGCCTTACCTTGTTATCCTCTCTGAGCCCACAGTCATTAGACCTGCAGCTCATTAACAATCTGAGGCTGCTGTACCAGACACACACAAGATACAGGCCTGATGTGGCCTTTTCTAACGCATTCAAACAACGCAGGCCCAATGCTGGGCACTAGATTCATTTTAAACACCTGAAACATTCAACCAAATGCAAGAGGCGCTTAGAAAAACTCTTGGTTTTGTATATTTATTTTCGTATTTTTTATGTTTCTGTTCAGTGAAGATGATAACATTTTCAGTTTAAGTGAATATGTTACCAACACAATATGTTAGTGTCTCTAAAAACATCCTGCCTTTATACCTTAAAAAAAAACACCAGTTTTCAGGACATGATCATTATATTATAATAAAAATGTAATCTATAGTACCTCCTCTTAATTGGGCTTAGTATGGATTGTAATGTAGGAGTGCGCTAGAAGAGAGACTCACCACTGTGTGATGAAGTGAACAAACTTCTCAGTGAACTGGCCCACAGGGAGAATAGGAGGGTCCTGGGAACAGGGGGAGAACAACAGGAAGGGGTAGTTAAAAAAAAAAAACAACACTTAAACCATTAAGGTAACATCAACTACCATGTAACTACATACCTGTAGTAACAGCATTCTAGATACATAAAAATGGTATAAAGTATGAGTGGTGTATGTTATTACAAAAGTGTAGGAAGGCACTGTATGAGGGAGGGGTGTAAGAGGTAAATTACAAAACACATGGTAATTCATGTAAAATACATGTTAATGTTAAATGTCCCAAAACTTGATACACATTACAAAATATATATTTTCTGAATACACTGCTAGACTTAATACACCTACCATCATAAACAAATATTCCTGCACACAGTTTACGGATATGTGCCCCAACAAAATCAAAATATTCCACAAAGAGGTGATGTCCACCAATTAAATCATGCAAACCACAGTCTTAATACAAGAGCCCCAAACCCTGAACCCCATTCAAAGCAGAGTTATTCAGACATATTCTTCAGAAAAAAGCAGACCTTGATGGGAAGGTTTTGGACAGAAGGGGAAATAACATTCTCTCGTTCTCTGTAAAAAGAATAATAAGAATAAGGATAGAAGTAGCATTCACCTACACCTGAGCCCCATCTATTGTCAACAGTACAGCAGATATATTCATCTCCGGTTTAAATATGAAGCGACAAATAGGGCAGCAAAGGCTATGGCCAAACAAATTAAAATATGTCTCGGTATGATGCAATCAATTGGTACTGCATGTGTTCACAGTGTATAGATGATTACGTTGTGATGTGTCTATAATTATTTCCTTCTATGAAGTATTCATCCCATGACATTTTATAACTGGGGAAAAAACATTTCCATGTTTTTTGAAGACCACAGGTTAAAAAAAGTCAAAGTCCAAATTGCACCATAGCATCTTATCTGTATCTATCATCTCTGTATAAGAAGGACAATTTTAATGACAAAGAGGACTCTCTCTCTCTCTCTCTCTCTGATATGCTCCTTTGTTGAGTTTTATTAGACAATGAATATAAAAAGACCAGTTCTGACTAGAATACTGGTACAGATCGCACTAATATAGTTTGTCAAATTAACTGAATAAAACTGGTGCACATAAGTGTTTCATATTCAATTCCAGTTTTCTTTCATCCCCGTCTTTTTTGATTGAGTTTAGGAAAATACGACTTAAGAAAGGACTGAGGAAAAAAGAGACTTTGAAGTATTTCTATATTGCACTGTACAGCCTTTTGTTTCGCTGTGACTACTGAATCTGTGTCCTTGGTTGCCAGCGTAGAAAATACAGACTAAGGGTCCAGTATAAAAGGTTTGTGTGTGGCTTGTCATATCTGAATGGCCACTGCATGTTAGGTGTGTGCGTGTGACAGGCCGGTCCCAGTCCCTACTGGCCATTCAGGGTCTATGAGCCATGTCATGTAGAACAGCTGTGCCAGAGAAACCCTGTATAACATGTTCCCTCCCTTTCATTTCTCCCTAGTTCCATTCTTTAACCCCCATTCTCTCACACACACTCATTCCCTTCAAAACCCGAGATGTGTCCATACCATGTGACTGCCTAAACTCAAGCACAACTCATTTGTTACTCTCACATTTTCAACCAATCACAACACAGCAACGTAAACGCTTATAAATTGTGGTGAGACAGTGCCCTTTAATAATGAGTCATACTGAGAAAAATCTAATTAGACTTTTTTTTTTTAATTAGAAAGGTAAAGTAATAGATTATGAAAAGGTGTGAGAGGAAGAAAGAAGGAGGGAGAGAGTCTAGCGCAAGGGTGGAGGGGATAGCACCTCTTTACATTTGGGTCCGCTGTTCTATCAAAAAACACCTCTGGGCAACTTTTCCTTTCTCGACCTGATCGCAGTGCCCTTGCTAAGTATGATACATGCACCTATTTAAATTAACAAAGGAATGGCTTCCCCTAATCTTGCTGTGCTTCCAAGTGCTGCCACTGCTTGGATGAGCAATATATCATTAGAAACACACACACGTACACACACACATATATACACACACACAGGCCCTCCAGCACCGCAGGCTACACGCCTCAGTGTACATGCCGTTTAGAGGGAGAGCACCAAGCAATTTCCACATGCTGAGCTGTGCTGTGTGACTGACACATACGCACACACACACACACCCAGACAGAAACATACTGTTTAAAATGAAGGATGGGGGGGGGGGGGGGGAACGAACATGCTACTGTAATATTGTTGGCGCCCACATGTGAAATGCAGACAAAGACTTGCATATACACACACAGACATGCACCCCTTCACACACGCTCATGCATCTATTCATGGCTCCAGCTGAGAGGGAGGCTGGGGCTTTGATGTAGACGGAGCGTCTGAGGCTGAGGTGAGTGTGATGATTAAAGCGTTGACCGGGCTGCTTTATACCTTTGACCGTAATTACCCTACCCCCCACTCCAACACACACACACACACCCATACACACTAAGAGCAGTAAATATACATGTCATTGGCATAAAGCAATTATCAGGTAAAATTTGATTAGTAATTACAGGCTAGGAAATGAAAGCAGGCTTCTTATTAGTGGAGGGCGTTGTTCAGCAAGTAGAGGAGAGGTAGACCGCGAGACTGGACAGTGGAAGCATGAAGGGGAGGGATCTAGGGCTTGTCTCGTTTCAGATCCAAATTCAAGATTCAAATTGCTTCGTTCATTGTTACATATGTCAGTGGAAAATGTCTCCCATGGCTACCAGATTCAAGATTTGGCATAGAGCAAATCAAGGCCAAATGTCCCCATCTGTACATCTCCTAGAGGTGAAATATCAATGTAGAAGAGGAATGGAGAGATTGAGAGAGAGAGAGAGAGACAGAGAGACAAAGACAGAGAGAGAGAGGAGGGAGGGACGGACTGACAGAGGAGGGACGGACTGACAGAGGAGGGACAAAAGCGAACCCAGTAAACGGGTTAGGTAGAAATGATGCACTCAGGGGTATACACACACACAAACATGCATTCATACACACTATTTATTCACCTTCTCACCTGAGCCCCACTTTTCACTTATTTATTATATCAATCCAATGTCAATGCGCCTGTGAGTGTGCGCACGCACACATGCAGAAAAACACTTCCAGCTCCACTAATATTAATGATCCACTTACGGATCACATGCATGCGCACACATGGATGCACCCAATAATACAGGCACACACACACAAGGTTTAGGATACAACTAATGATAGCCTTCCGACTGGATCTTGGTTAGATAAAAGGTTATCTTGATAACAGTCTATACTGCTGTATAACTTGTACTCTCATCTATGTCTAAATGGTACAGCTAAGCCCATTTCCAAATGTGGATCTACATGGTCCAATCCATGAGACGACCCTGTACAAACCAGTGCAGTCTGGCCAGGGCATGGCTATGTGATGAGTTTGGCCCTGCCCCTTTGTTTGAATTCTGGTTTTGTGACATGACAAACAAATGTTTGATGGGTCGGGCGTAGACGTGCGCACAAATGTAATCAAATATTACTTATTTGTTCTAATCCTCATGATGGATCTCAGAGATCGTTTGCAAATAAGACTTTCATATATATTCTCAGAAAAAAAGAAAGAAATTGCAAATCCCGCAGGGTGGGGCACAGACTTCCAAAGTAGCTGAAATGCATTTTTATTTTCATTAATCCATCAATCAATTGAATCCATCCAAACAATTGACTGGTCTGTGCAAAAAAGAATGCGAGTCTCATGTGAATGCTCCTTTGAGACTTTTAATATTCAGTGGATTCACCCGGCTGCCTCACCTGACGCCAGTGAGCCGCGGGTAGCCACTCACCAGAGAGAGTTCTCCCGCACCACGAAGGGCAGCGGGGAGAAAATAGTTTGAGTGATGCTTCCGTCCCCCTTGACTAATGGGCGGGCCAACCTGGGTCAACCTATTACAACTGCCAGCGTTTAATTATTAATTACGGCCCAATCTATACGACAGGAGAGAAAAAAGCGTGATGGCGGTATGTTTAATGTCTGGTTGGGCTGGGATGGGATAGACCCAGGTTAGGGGGTCAGGGATATGCTGGACACAGGTGGTATATTTTGCTGTTCTGTTTTCAGCATGTGTCAGCACAGCACTAAGGTGGCTTTGGAAAGGCATAGGAAAGCTTGGATAAGGAAAGGGTTGCTGCTTGTTGAATATACAATGGAAACCTACATGACAGAGTCTGTAAACAGTGAGTACAAGCTAAAAGGGCCCAGACTTACAACACCCACAGCTGTGTAGCAAAATATCAACGAAAATAATCGGTATAGAATGTGATAATTACCTAACATCAATTAGTCATCTTGAATGTCTGTCAAATCCTAACGCTACATTTCCCCTCCAAAAGATCTAGCTTGATGACAAGGTGGGCTAGTTACATGCCAAATATAAATATATGCACAAAGGTCTACAGAACACAATGATTTTACAATGCCTTTCTTGCCTTGATACTGCTGGCCCCATGCAAAGCAATGTCACTCACCATAATAATACTTGCAGTTGGGATTCAGAAAAATGTATCTCTGTGCGTGTGTGTGTGTGGAAGGAGGTATGTGGAGGTTTTGTGGGTGTCTCCTGATGAGAGTCAGAGGCCAAGGTTAATGCTACAAATTGGACAGCCTGGTACGTTTGGCAGTCCAGACTGGTCACGGTACATTATCTTTGTGAGTGCGTGTGTGTGAGTTGAGTGTGTAATGTATCTACAAACACACTTAATAAAAACATAACTATACGTGAAATGTCAAGTTTCTATGTGAACAGACACTTCATAACACATTTTACTTTCTAAAGTTTTACCCTTGACCAACTCTCAGCCATCTGCAGACTGACTACAAGGTACAAGCACACTATACACAGAGCAACACACAGTCACCTCAGAGCTACAGTCAAGTTGATGTGCGTGAGGGGGGGTAGTGAGGCAGAATGTTACAGATAGTTGTAGCCTTTTGACTACACAACATATAGCGTACCTTCGAAGGCAGCTATGGTGTGTGTGTGTACAGTAATGTGTGTTGGTGCATGTGGAACTGCCCGCGGCGGTTGTGTGGTGGAGAGAGAGGAGGGTTGAACGAGCGAGAGCTAAGCCGCCTGAGCAGCGTGCTTCATTAGGAAACAAAATATACGCTTTCCGGACCATTAGGATCGACTTTAGGAGCGAAGGCACATAAGACAAAGACTCACCTCATCAACGATGCATTGCAGTAACTGGAGTGGCTAGAATGGAGCGAGTGTTGGGGAGAGAGATAGAGAGCATTAGCCTATATGCCACATCTACAAGGTAGTACACTAGAATGATGCACACAATAAAAAGTTCTCCTTTTATCTGTTTAGATAAGACAGTGTGATTAGGCATAGATATAGATGTTTCTATTATTCTGTTATAGCATCTAATGCAATAAGGACAGTTAAAGTCTCCAGTATCATTCTGTCCCCAAGTGCAATGAGAGGGCAGGTTTTTCCAAAACCGGCAGCTAATTGAGAATAAAAGAAGCCTGGAGGGGATGAGGACGTTACTGGTGTTTCTTTAGATTGACAATTTATCTGTCCATTCCATTTCTATTGACTTCATAACATCTTACCATAAAAGATCCTTGGTTTTTCTGTATCTGCAAAGTGAAAGAAGGCAATATGTAATTAGCGTGACATGAATAAACAAAAGATGACTTTTTACAGCACATTATGATCACTGAGAGAAAATAATTGCATCCTTGGTGGCAATTTGCAGGCATTGCGTGGGAACACCATTTACATAATGAAAATACAGAGATGTTAACAGGTTTCATTTGATGGCCACAGTGCTGATGTTCCTGGATCTTCCCCCTCCGTTACCTCTAGGTTGGGTAAAGATGCAGGGAGGAAAGGGAGGTGTTTTTTAACCGGAAAGGACAGATTTTGTGAATAATGAGGCTTAATATTTCTTGGTTTCTGTCACAGGTATGGCGCTAAGAAGGATATATGAACGCTTTACACATCAAAGACCCCATAAACCTTGAATTGGATAGTCCCCTGCAGATCATGTGTAAATGCTCAAACTATTAACAAGTATTAATGAATGTCAGCAGCATATCTGCTGATGTGCAACAACTCATTAGGGTGAGGGTTGGAGTATAGTCATTGAACATAGTTATTTGAGCATTTATATAGCTCTTCATCTACAGGTAGACGTTCTTGGCGTCACCAAAAAGACTTTAAATGGAAAATCTTAATGTATCTCTTACATGGCCTCTTTGTAATTGGACTCCAACAGTATTTCAAAGAAGAATGCAATGCTGTGCAGCCATACTTACAGTACATACAATATAAATGTATAAACACCTTACCACTGAGTATTATAAAAGTGTTAACTTTTGATTCAAGGAAGTTATCAAAGGTATAGTGCATTCAAGTGCATGTCCTCAAGGGTAGAATGTTGTAAACTAATACTTCAGGGGCAAGTAGTTAACATTATCTTAAATGATCAGCATTGGCCAAACAAAACTAAGAAAAAACATACAAACTTTGAGCTTTACTTTTTACACACAACGGCTGCTTTTTTCTTTTACAGAATTGAAGATTCAAGGTCTTCTAGTAGGACTTAGTATCTGATTATTATTCAGTAAACGTGCTGCACATTTTGTCTAGGCTATTTGACAATGAATTAGAGCCCTCATTGATTAATTTGCTCAATTGGCTCTCACTGTAAATATCAAGAGACACTTCCATCACCTCCAAAGCCAGTACATCTGATTTAGATAACATTAGATGCAACTGAAAAACGATTGGAGTATTACTAAACTTCTGGAAAATAAAGATTTAAACAAAAAATGTACGCAGCATCAAGAGGTAGTTAAATATTGGACAGTTGAGTGTTTCTTTTGCAAAGGGTCATTTGGCCAGCATGAACTTGCTGAGGCTTCAAAAATCTGAATAGTTCTCCATTCAACGGCACCCTTGGACGCTTGCAGGCAGATCATCCAATTGACATATCACGATGCCCAAGTCTCTTGCTCCTGAGTATAGCTTACGTTTAATACGGTGATCACGACCTAATGAGACTATTACTTTTGAAAGCAGACTCAGGAGGATACAGATTGGCCATGGTTGACAAAGCAGAGTGAGTTTTCTTGCAGAGTGAGACAACAATCAAGATAAAGATTATAAAGGAGTCAAACTGTGATTTCCGTCTTCTTTAGAGCCAACCCAATAAACACTTCTGAATGATCAGTGCTGCAGAAAGATAGAGGGAACAGACTTTTTTGTCGGATTAACTCAAAGTTTCTCGATCCTCTTATTAAACAGATTCTCATGTGATCAAAGCATGTGCTACCACACAGCAGGGAAGGTACCTTCTGACTGATGGCAAGAGCAGTACCTTTCAATCACTGTGGAAATAACAAGTGCAGTTCGGCCTGCATTCCCCAAAACACTCCAATTCAAGACAAATACCTTTTTTTCTCAACTCAAAAACATTTGAATATAAAGAAGAGTTGGATACTCAGAACTTGTGATTTAAAAGCATATCCCCTCAAACAAATTCTACAATAACAACTTTTCATCTCATCAAATAACCAGTGCCTGTATGAATGAATGACTTTTGTGATCTAGAAAACTGGGTGGGTCTCGAAGTCTTTTCGGCTGCATGGAAAGATACCAGAAGGGAGTGATCCATGGCTCCATCGCTTAGAGCAGCTCAACATAGCAGCTAACATGTTTATATTTAATTCTCGCAAAACAACACAATAACTTCGAAATAACTTCACACTCAACATATCCTTGGGTCCTGAGTAATACACCTGTCAAATGTTTAGCCTACTTTATGCAGAGACCAAGTTCTCAAGATGATAGAGCCACAGACACAGATTCCTGTCTCCAGACTGTACTACCGACACAAATGCTTTAAGGATTTTAACCATTTGTGGCAACATTCTATTTAAATTCTTTCTCAGCGATCGGAATATATCTACCAGTAAGTTACAAATCTGCACACAACATTCAATTTGATACTTTTTGAAAATGGCAGCATGTAATGCAAAAATCAAATGACCCTGTGCCTGACCCTTGACCTATACTTATAGATGTTGAAGTAAAACAAGAGTACCACATTAAAATGATCACACACACTGTTCAAATATGTTTGAACTAACGTCAAGATTTTTTGTCTATAAAATAAAAAGCAAAATTTAAGTAAGAAAATGAAGGCAAAACAAAACAGCCGGAATACAAAAAATACGAAAAAAATAAAAGAAAAAAGAAGGCACATGAATCAATCAGGGGGGCAATGTGCCGGCGGCTGTATACACATTACATCAAGTCTGGTGTCTTCAAAGATTTTCAGAGCGAGCCGTGAAGGGAACTCCATTAACTCCTGACAAAGAATGCAAATGAATCGCAACATGGGGTGAAGGGGAAATAAAGAGACCGTCTCTAATCAATGACAAACACAGGATGAAAATGCTTCTGTGAGTGTGTGGTGTGTTCATCCAATGCCCCTCCTCTAGTTGTATCGCATCGTAAATACACAAATCTGCACACATAAGATCACACAGGGACACATTCAGGGCGGTGACCCCTTGGCTGAACAAAATGCCCCAAACGTATGCCTGTAGGCAAGCACATACACAGACAGCATTCTTAGACTTCACAACGGCAAGGGTGACAAGCGAAGTCCCACAAATGCAACAGCCCCTTCCAAAGTGAAGTACATCCAATTCACTTCCATACCCAGTGCCTTTACAATACCTTGCCACCACAGTTTTTATACAGTAAAGAGTTAGTGTGTGTGTGTGTGTGTGTGTGTGTGTGTATGTGGCGCTCTGCACAGCTGTGTGAGGCGTCTGTGTAAATGACAGCCTGGGCCTGAGGACGTCTGCCGGCTGCGCCTGGCTAGCTGAAGCCGGAGCACAGTGGCGCGTCTCTGCTACAGCCTGCAGGTGAACTGTCTACGACGCCATATGGAGCGGGGAAAATTAACAACGGGATGAGGAGGGTTGTGGCAGCAGGAGGTCCCTTTCTTCCCTTTCTCACTCTCGTTCCGTTTCTTTGCTCCCTTGCTTTCTCTGAGTACTGCAACTTGTGAGGGGGCTGGTGAGAGGGGTTCAGAGACATTAAGAGATAGGGGAAGAATAGAACGTGTTAAGAGGAATTTGTATGACGGCCAAGACAAGGATGGGGGACTGAGTGAATGGGAGTGTGGAAGCAGAGAAAGTGAGCAAGTGGTACAGAAGAAAGTAGAGAGTAAAAGAGTGTGTGAGACAGCGTGAGTGAGTAGCAGTTAAAAAATTATAATATATATACATATATTAAAGAGAGAAAAGAAGTAATAAATTAATGGGGTGTGAAAACATTAAACGCTCCACCACAACGCCCATGGCTTTATTTGCAAGCAGCACAAAATAAAGTTCCTCTAGCCCACTTCATATCTGTGGATATTTAGGCAAATGTATTAATGCTATTCTGGTTTACCTGTTTAATACTGGGGGACAATTATTGGATTTATAATTCATAACATTAATAGTACCTACATAATGTATTTAACAGTACAAAGATGTGCAGCACAATAATATGAAGATTCTTATGCACTAATCAAAAACTTTGTGGTTCACACCCTCAAAGAAAACTGACTGTTGTCATTGCAGAAACCCCACATTGGTCAACCCTGACCGAACATAACTATAGCCTAAGGCCAAGGTCACAATATGCTATTTTTCAGACCACCTCTGTCTCTTTTCTATGGGGGCGGCAGCTAGCAGCTAAAAGGTGGCTGCTCTGACAACGTCAGCCTTCTGCACAAAACGTTCAGATTTTTTCTTATTTTTTTTATTTTTTATTGTCAAATGCAACATAATACTAATAGAATTGTACAATAGCTTGCCTACACAATAAGGGCTAAGTACTTAGTGAAAGCACAATAAAACACAATTTTCTGTTTGCCCATGTCTTCCGGACCAGTAATTAACCAATATTTTTGTATTTATACATACAACCATTAGAGTTTAAACGGTATCCATTTATTGTTTAAGTAACATCTTAATTCTGTATTTAACTATTTTTTTGGTCATCTCCCTGAACAAGCCTTTAAGATCCGTTCTGATTGTTAAAAAACTTTCATGGTATGCACCTGAAACCATTCACTTTGTTTTCAACCCCTTTTCTTTGACATCATTCCATTCAGTAGCTGTGCGTTGTCCCTAATCCTCCTTGAGTGTATGACACTCCCTCTGAGTCATTGTGGGTAGCCTTGACTAACGTTCATTAGATTGGTTCACAGCATGCCTGGTGGGTCAATTAGCATAATGAAACAAAACGGACAATAATGTGAGCCCTGGACAGAGAACACTGTGTCTGACCCATTGGACTCCTTTAATCCTTGACGTGTGTGTGTACAAATGTGAACTTGACATTAATTATGAATTATTTTAGAGGCATTTCATAGATCTTTTGTTTGCGACCATGGTTATTCTTTTAAATTCTCAATGCCTACATATTGCATCAGATGGAATAGACAGTAGGTCCCTTTTGAAAGAACCAACTTCTAAAGAATTATCAAATTTTATTCCATTGAATCAAGGTGAAACACTCCCTCGATTTACATGCACCAATTTATATTTTTAATTAAAAAGACAGATTGAACACTTACAAACATGTTGAATGTTCTTAAAAAGGAAAATTTACTCCATTTGAGCCAAGGCCCAGAAGACCTTTCATAGATGGCAGGCATATGGGCAGGAAGTCAAATAAGGTAACCAAGTTCAGAATGTTAAGAGGGATTAGCTGCTTAAACCCTTTTTCAGAGCCCTAATTAAACAGCTGATGGGATTCAAAAGTCCACTTCTGTGGTCAGCAATTACATTTGAGAGGGATTGAGGAAATAAGTTAAGCAGGGTAATGGCTGAGCGGAGGCGAAGTGGACAGTGATATGGAAGCACAGTATGAAGCTCAACTGTTGCCATGTAGTTAAACAAGAGAAAAGTATAAGAAAATATTTCCCTGTCTGGAAGATGGTGGGGAAGGGGTGTGTGTGTGTGTGTGTGTGTGTGTGTATAAAATGGACATTGTCCTATTTGAAGGTCATGCTATTTCACACTCTAACATGTTAATTTTTTTATGCCTGCAATGTTAATGTTGCAGTGGTACAATTACAAAATAAACATGTGTAAATGGACTTGCCTGTGGATAAGGGAACGTGCCGAGAGCCAACTGTGGGGAGATAGAAAAGAACAGGCTTACAGAAAGTTTGCAACACGTTTATGGATAGACATTTTAATCAGCAGACTATTTGCAAAGCATTCACACTTCTCAGTATAAAGCTGTTATGTGGAGATTTGATATCTGACCTGAAATAACTTTTCATGGAATGTTTTATGTCTGCAATAAATGTTCCATAGAATTATTTAAACACACAGGAATATACCAATATTAGCATTTGGCTTTTTCAAGAGACTTTGTAGACAATGCCTTGGTAATGATTAACCCATGTCCTCACAATTTAATGCCAAAGGGGTAGGTGGACGTGTGTGTGTGGGTGACATGGGTTGATTAATCCAAAGGGTGATACCTCCGGCTCAGGCATGTGCACAATTAGCAAGATCACAGTATTGAAGAAGGGCTTAATGCCCCCCGCTAAAGACAAACCCTCTCAAAGAACAGCAGCTATTAGTTAATAACCCCCAGCCTCCATCCCACACACAGACATATACACACACACACTGCCCCTGCCACAAACTGGCTGAGCAAAGGGAAACAGAGAAGGAGATAGGATGGAGCACTTTGTCACATCTGGCAACTCCCATGGGGTATGCCAGTGTGGCATCTTTCATCTCAGTCAGATTTGCATTACCGTTTCCATCAAGTTATTAGGAAGTCACCAAACAACACATTTCAAACCTGTGAAGGTTATTAGGTCAACAGTGGGATTAAAGATGAATCCAAATTAAGTTACATTTGGCTCATGCTTACTTCAACAGATGGAAAGGGAAAATATATCAAGGATCACTTTGAACATTTTGACGTGCCTTTTTTCCTTGCATTGAACCATCTGTTATGGTTCAAATAGAGCCCATTTTCAACATCGACTGCTATGACTGAGGCAAGAGGGCTAAACCATTTGTCACCGTTGTAGAGGCGGTTGTGGGGGTCTGGACAGTAACAGAATCAATAGGGGTGTCAATGGGGGCAACAAAGCAGGCGTCTAATAGTGAAATAAAAAATGTATTCGAAAACATAGCTTGTCAGTGTTGTTCTCAATCAAAGTCCATGCCGACTGGGAGACAGTTACACATATGTGCACGCACACGCGCACACACACACATGCACACTCACACACCAAGCACACAACAATTTACAAAGGGTAAAATTCCATTTTAAATAAAATTGCAACGTCTCAAAATGATCCTGGACAGAATTCTGGGGCTTGGACAAGCCAGCATCAACAGTCTGCTATGCACCGGGAATGCATATATAGTGAACCTTGTAGCACAAGGAAATGTTCCCCTGAAGGGACGAAAATGTTTTGGATGTGGCCCTGTATGAGCAAAATAACGTACCTCCATGAATGAGATGCCCACACTCCACACATCTGAATGAATGCCATACTGCTCCCCTGATATCCTTTCAGGCTGTGTAGCAGGAAAAAATATTGGTATCACAGGCATTAGTGGGGGCAGTTAGTAGGCTAATACGACTGTATTGTTTTGATTAGCTCAGTGAAAAGTATATTGTCTTGAGATATTGTCGAGAGTATAGACTGAAATACTGAACCTATACTTGACAGTACTAGAACACATTTGAACAAGATTGTGTGAATACTTACAGCCATATAGGCATTTGTCCCAACGTACGTTTTGGCGATGGAGTTTACCAACTAAAAGGAAAAGATTTAGAGATTAATTAATGTGAGCTATAAACACAAAACTGTTCTTTGTCAACCTCTGTAACCAACCACTGTTTGACTGCATGTTCTGACTGACTTCACAACCATAGAACTACATTAGAATTTGCTAGAGTTGAAACAAATGGAGTGAGACTGCGAGTGAGCTCTTCAGCCATTCTCTCTGTCCAACGGCAAACGCTCCTCTTGAGTACCCTTCCTTGACTTACATACCCAAATGTATTCAAATGTCACGAGCGTTATTTTAGGCTCTGTTCATCAGGGACCGGAACAGGGACAGTGCAAGTGGGCATCAGAGTGTGTGTGTGTGTGTGAGAGAGACAGAGGGCACAATGGCAGATGTTATCAGTGACAGGAATAATGAGTGTGTATTCCCTTGAGGCCCCTAAATGTATATTGTGTGTGTGTGTGTGTATATATATATATATATATATATATATATGGAAAGCTCCTACATGAGCAAAGGGAAACCTCACCTTCTGACCACTGTGTAAGTGTGTGTGAGTGTGTCAGAGGGAAGGGTCAACACTGCCATTCATACACAGGGGTCAACATGGGCTTTCATCTCCAAGGATGGGGAGGTTGAAAATTAATTAAAAACAGGGCTTGGGGTGACACAATGGTGCCTGTTTTAGTGTGTGTGTCTATAAGCAGGCACACCCCCCCACCTCCCCCGTCAGAGGGGGGAGGAGGACTGGGCTCTTTTGAGGAAGGTTAAAGGGCCGTCCCTAGTGATGACATTACATACGCATACTCCAACTCCCATAGCACACACACAGTAGTCCTGGCTATTGTGTCATGTGTCATGTGCCCGCCACATCCATCAAATGCATATCAATGAAGCATTCTGTGCTCAAGTAGTAATTATAACAAGTGCATTTTGCCGCAGCAGCAGCGGCAGAGGAAAAATGGGACCTTGGAGCTAAGTTAATGTGAGACGTTGTCTCTGGGGGAGGGGGTTCTGGTGAAAACTAGAACTGATGTATAGAGATTGGCAGGTTGACTATTTTCACACGCAAAAACAACACATCCTTGTCATGGACAAGTCATTCACACACAAAATGATAGTACGCACAACCACCCATGCTGACATACGCACGGACGGATAAGCTAAAGGCATCCACGAGCACACACACAATACCTGGGTACTGACACCAAAGTCACAGAGCTTCACTTGTCCTTGGGTGTTCACCAACATATTTGAGGGTTTGACGTCTGCGGAGACAAAATGTGAGTAAGAAGTGCTGCCTCAGCATGCCACGGTGCAACAGTGAACGATGTCTCTTCCTCGGGCATTCCCCCTCCCATCGCAAGTTCATTTCAACCTTCCTCACCTCTGTGAAGTATCTTCAAGCTCCACAAATATGTCAAACCTTTAACGACCTGAAAAAAGAATGGGATTACACAATTATATTTAACTTAATTTCATCCCAAAAATCCTACCAAATATACCTACCTTAAACAGCAGTAGTGCTACAATTACGTATTATCTACAACATTCAGATGCTGAACGGGAAATGGGTCGATAGTTTCAACTTAAAAGTAATTTTAAACAACATGGGCACGTAAAAACGTACAAATGAAACCACATCAACTTGTCAAACAGCGTGCTTTTTCCCCTTACTCTACACTTCCAGAAGGTGCTCAAGGGCAATCATCAGTGTGCAGTTTCATGAGGAATCTAGGCCAGATCAAGTGTTCTGTGTGGGAGCAGAAGACAGCGCTCTAGAACTCCTGGCGTAGCTTGGCTGAGGGGCCACTCTCTCCCCAGACACCTCTCCCTGCGATAATTAACAAGTGTGACAGTAGCGGAGAGGAGAGCTGCAAATTACAACTAACGCTGACTAAATAGCTGTCAGTGTTTGATTACGGGGCAAGCGGGAGGGGGAGGGAAGAAGAGAAGGGGGATTAAGAGAGGGTAATGGGGGTCGAAAATGCACTGTTTTTTGAGCCCCTCAATCAAAGTATGAGACACTTGATCAGAGTAAGAGAAAGAAAGAGTGAGAAGAGGACAAAATATAAACATAAAAAAATTCTATCTATCCATCTTTTCTCTGTGATCCTTAAGAGAAGCTAATTACTTGATTCATACCTGCAGTTTGGCACCCAACAAATTACCCCACTCTAAACATGTTTGTTCTTTATTTTTCATTGTAAATGTTTGCATTCAATGCACGGTTCTGGGGTTAGCCTTATGGGTGTGCTTGTTCAGATTGATCATGGAATAATTACATGTCATGGCATAATACTAGCAGCAATGTATTTTTGAGGCATAGCCAGGTGGACAGACTAAGGCAAGCTAGTGACATCAGTCAATATCAAACAAAATGACACAATCACAATGCAAAAAATGACAGTTGCCTGGTGGTTTGTGACTGACTCACCGCCACAGCGATCCTCCCCAGGACCTGCTCTGGTATCCTCCTGTACACGTCCAGAGAACCACCTGAACACAGCCAGTGCATTAAATAACTTTGTTCATTTTGTTCATGTATTTGAATGGCTGCCTGCACGGGCCCACATTGCAAGCATTCATTCATTCATGCATTCAGCCATTTTCTAACCCCAGCATGGATGGGATGACTTGTAGTCCTAAAGGCAACCTGTGTAGGCACACAGTACAGCATGTGTACCACAGGAAAGACTCAGGGGGGGATTGTGATGGACGTGTGAAAAGGTCTCAGCCAACGGTGTGAGCCTGTTGAGAGGTTTGATGGAGCATACTGACAAGATGACCAATGTACTGGGCACGGTGAATCCCTGCACCCACACACACACTCACACACATACACTCTCTCATACATATATGCCCAATCTCAAGCAAACACACACTCTCTCTCACACACACACACACACACACACACACTCCCTCTCTGACACATGCACTCTCTCTCACACCAACATAAACACACATACACACACCCGTTTATCACACCCTTGTAGCTTTTAGCACGCACGCACGCTAACCAGTGGGCAGTGCTAAAACGCTCCCTCACTCTGTGGATGTAGAAATGGCTACAAGGCGCTGAGTTCCCTGAGGCTTACTACGGCTGGATGAGTTAATGTTCCATTCAGGCCACCATCCTTTGTCACTGATAAGGCCATATAGCAAATACTCACCATCCATAAACTCTGTGCATATGGATATCCTGTTTTCCAGGAAGAAGGCACTGTAGAAGGTTATGATGTAGGGGGAATCACACTGTCAGACAGAGAAAGAAAAAAGAAAAGTTGGAAATATAAATATTTATATTGATTGTTTATGTTAAGTTGTTAACCAATTGTGTCAGTAATAGTAGCCCTGTTTGTACATAATCACATATTGGTTTACTCCAAGTTTACAAGTATACCTCAGGCAGGGAAAGGAGAGGGACCACATGCATTTTGAGGGGGACCGTCAAGACAGTGTGTGACTGCCTAACAACTGTGTGTGTGCTCTAGTGCGAGTTTGTGTTATGTATATGTGTGTGTGTACCACAACTACTTCATTAGACTTTTAACTAAATATTCTGCTATATTTCTTCAAATAAATATTGTTGTGTTGATAAAGGACAAGCGAAAGTTTAAAGAAAGAAAAATCTAACTGACCTTGTAGAGAATCTCCAACTCCGACATGATCTGTTTCTGCAACTCTACTGTGATGTCCAGTGGAATGACCTATGATGACACAGACTTTCTATACTTGCAGGAAGTGAACACAAACACATACACCTCAGACAAAAAAAGCTATTAAAGAACCCCAGAACACTCCATTATAACTCTATCGCCTTAGCCTCTTAGCTATTAAGGAAGCACTTGTGAACTAATGAAGAAGACACACTCTTCAATCCCATTCAGTCTCACTGTACCTAGATGCACTTCAAAGTTCAAGACTCAAGTGAAATAGCCATATCCTCCTAATTACTACCAAGTCTAGGACAAAATAGTCAGCAGAACGACTCTAGGTAAATAGACATTCCATTGTTTATATTCTATATCTCTGTTGGTTCGTTGTAAATGAACGTAAAATGCTTAAAGAGTCTTATTTTCAATTTAAGACCTAGACCACTGTAATTGAAACAATCAACGTCAAGTATTAAGAGAGGGAGTGCTTGTTTTTAATAGAACTCTGGCAGTCATTTTACTTCAATTAACTTATTGGAAAAGGAATTTAAAAAACAACAGGGTTAATTGAACCGTTTTGTCTGTGGGTACAGTAAGGGTGCATTTGATACAGATGCCAAGGATTCTTATATAATCTCACTCCTGAGCATAGCAACTGCAGTTAGCATGCTAGCATTGGGGAATTTGCTTCGCTGGCATACCGCAACAAAATTGGTTGAAGGTTAATGCAAGTGGAGAATAGCTGCATGTAATGATCTTTATGTACCACTCCATTTTACTTACAATGCCAGGACACAAGACTTAGAAACTCACTAAATGAATTGATTGAAGAAGAAAGATACATTGAAAGACAGTTTAGGAGTTTGATAGGGAGCCTGGATGGAGCCCAGTTAAGACCAAAGATCCCAGGTGAAGATGCTTGGTCTAAGAAAGAAAAGAAAAAGGGTTCTCACCTTGACTGCCAAAACCCTTTTTCCAAGAAGGTGGTAGGCTCTGTCAAAGAGACAAATAACATCATACAGATCAAACAACCAATAATAGACAACAGAAAGACTCTCCAAATGCACATAATTAAATTCTAACATTATTTACCAAGCTAAGTCTGAAGAGTTCTCAAAGGTCAAAACCCAACACCAATTGATTTGTGCAGGACTGACGCTGTCTCCCAGACAGATCTCAGGTTGCAGGTAAACAAATGTCGAATGGGATGGGCACAATTATTTAATGATGAAACTCCTTAATGCTAGTCGTCGGCTCGAGTTACGGGCCACATGGGTCGGCTTACAGCGCCGGCAACAATGTCCCGACCTCTCAACATCCAATCGCTATTCTTCCCCAACAGCTGGCGAGAGGCTGGAGATGGGGCGGGATCGTGAGCACTGTACGTCAACAACAGCGCTGTGTTCACTAGCGTCCAGAGGGTAATCAGGATGTCTAGGATCTCACCTGTCAGCAGGTCTTTTCAGAGAGCACACCAGACCAGGGTGTGATTAATGCATCTTAGATGGGGGGTGGGGGAGGGGGGGGGGGGGGGTTGCACTCCTAGCCAGACACCTTTAAACTGGTCCGGCCATTTAATTAACAACCACCTGTTAGTGTCTCGTCTGGTAACTACCCGGAAAACATTGATGCTCGTCTGGCACAACGTATCATTTCTGCACGTACTGGGTTTAGTCTTTCACAAGACCCTTGGTTCAAAAGCAATGTCAGCACTTAATGTGAGTCTCTTGTTATATATGTTCCTTTGTTAAACTACTTGAAATGCTGACTTGAAATTAGGCTCAATTCACATTCTAGTTTTAATAACAAGAAATAAGAATTCCTTCAAGATAACATTCAGGTAAGCATGTGTCATTAAAAATACATGACTGTTTGGAGCCAAACCCCATCATTCAAAGTAAAGAGCTGTACTATTATTAAGGCCTGTGTCCTTATTAAGCCTGTGAGATGGGGTGACCCATAGTTTTAAGGTGCACATTCAAAATAACATCCTTGACCCCCTATCCCATCCTGCCCCCTCAGGCATACTCCCACCCTGCCCCCAACACACACACACACATTTATGAGTTATACTGACAGGCTTGTGTCAGGGGCAAGGTTACCCTACAAGCAACCACGCCCCTTCACTTCCCCCTGACATGACCCCAGTAAACGTGCCCCATTGCCTGGATCTTATTTACACTCCAGCTCCAGGGGTAATAAAAGCTTTGTCATGCAGTATTCATAGGCCCTCTCTGTGCATTTACAAAGTGTCCATGGGGTTGAATCTAGCGTAGCCCCCGGTCAGGGCTGAAGGCTTGGTTTACAGAGCCACGGATATGGCCCCTCTGGGTCACATGCCAAACACACGCTAAACGGCCTCCTTCTAAAGTTATAAAGAGTATCACACTGTCAACACAGACCCGAAAGAAAAGTGGAAAACACAAAAGTGAACGTGTTTGTTTGTTTTAGTTGTTTCAGTTGCATAAGATCACTTGGCAAGAAAAGTTAATTGAAGAGCTGAATGAGATTGGAGGAGAAAAAAGGGGATCACAGAAGCAAAGTTAAATAGTCATTAAATAGTCCTCAAAGTGATCAACTTCTAAATAGCTTGCACATTGGAAGGCCCGCTTTACAGCCCACGGCAAAGCCCCTTGTAACAGAGAACACTCCGACAGAAATATATCAGCTTTCCGCATCCAATCAATGGAAAGAAAAATCTATAGAGAAAATGGGCTGGGGATTTAAAAAGAGACCGCTGGTGTTTAAGTGGATGTCACTGCATGTAAATGTGCTTGTTGTAATTGCGACAGATTCATCAAGCGGGGAATGGCTGACTGTCCCTGTGCTGGTTATTTATGGGCAGCCATACTGGTGGAGAGCTTAGCGTCTCAGGGAGGGACAGGGACCAGTAGCTAGTGTAATAAAGAACAATGTCCAGAACATATGGCTCATGGGGTCAACAGGACACACTGGATAGCCAAGGTGTTGGCAACATCCAATTGCAATTAAATGGTTGTGGGTCATAAATGGTGTGAGAGGTTAAAAGGTGGGGAGCCTTTGCTAGTGCCATTTACACCAGATAAGCCTCATATAAGTCAAATTGGGGGAGGAAAATGTGAGGAAAGATAAAATGAGGATCCCTGTGATCCAGTTGGATAAATATTTCATTATGGTCCGTAAACAGGAGGAGGTACAGAAAAGGGATGACTTTGAGAACATGTGTGTGGTGCATATAGGTGATGCAGGTGTACATCATTGTGTTTGTGTATCTGAATACATAATGTATGTAGGGTATGCATGTCTAAGGGCTTTTGTATGTCAACGGGTTATCAACACAACATTCCTTGAAATATAATGACACTGCAACAAAATACCCAATGGCCAATAGAGAATCCAACTGAGAAAGCAATTTAAAGTAATACCCCAGGCACCTTATGCTTTGGGAGTGAAGCATGTATAAACACGAAATAAATAAACAACTCTGCATGTCTGATATTTGACATTAGCAAAAAAGTATTTAGACTAGAGGTGATGAAGGACGCATGGGGGTAAAAATGATGAACAAATATATACTTATATATTGCGAGTGGCTTATGACATGGGTTGTTTTACTCTAAGGACATGTACTTGTGTTCTAGATGTTAATACATCTGTATGTGCCTTGACTTTGCTGTCAGTCTATGGTCATGTTAACTTGGGGTTTTAAACACAAGCAAGGCTACAACATTCTAAAAACAAGGGGACAAACATGCAAACTACGGTTAACATCAGACAGCAGGGGGGTATTCCAGAAAGCAGGTTATGTGACATGCCCAGGTAAGTTAACTCCCCAGCTGACACCCAGCATTGTAGCAACATTGCTAGTAGGTTGCTGCGACATTCTGAATCAGCAGGTGGGTTAACTTACCTGGTTATAATGCATAACCTGCTTTCTGGAATACCCCCCAGGTCAACTGTTCTGAACCCACCAAACCCAGGGTTACGGGTCAAGTTTTTTTTTTAACATACAACAAAACCCTCCAAATATGAATATTATACCTTCTCACGTTTTCATAACATGCTACCAGTGAGACGAGTTCAGACAGCAATATATAAGTCTTGTGCAGTTATCCTTTTGGGTCAGTGTCAATGTTGAGGCGTCCTCGAGCCAGACACACTGGCCTGCCTGCACATCCCCATCTCTTCCCTAAACTTATGAACTGATTGGATAAGCTTAACTGATTGGATGAGCAGCTCTGTGCTTTAGCCTTGGCCTCCAAGTGCTGCAGGAATGTCAAGACTCTTAAAAATATAAAAACAAGTGATGGTCTATGAGCTCATTGGTTGCTCGGTCTTAGATGGGCCCTGACCCAGAATCTTGTAGATCACTTAAGTGGATTGGGCAGTAGACACTGTGTTCATCTTTTACATTAGTACACAAATGGCAAACGACTGTAAGTGGTTAATAAGTTGTAAGAAACGGTATTCTTAATGCAGCTTAGTTGTCCCCAAAAATGTATTCTAACTCCCAATTTGATAATGGAACCCAACCAAGGGGAACAGTTAATGTATGCAACAATATATTCCTTCCCTGTGTATTTAAATAATACATGAACAATTGAACAGGGAGAAAAATGTTATCAGCAGTTTTTTCTTTGGCCTCTTTTCTCCTGACATCACATATCCCAGTGCAGAAGGGTATGGATCTTCTGCTGTGCTCAATTGACAGAGAAGTTGTTGCGCTTGCAATATCGGCCTTCTTCAATCCAGCGGAAACATTTTTCCAGAGCTGAGAGGATAGTTGGCTGCTTATACCACTAACTGAGGAAGGTCGTTAATGAAACTACCTCGACGTGATAAAGCGGTAAAAGCGGTAAAAGCCATAAAGAAAAAAAAGAAAGAAAGAATGAAAAGTGGATTTGCTCCTTCAGAGATTTACCGTCAGCTCTAGGAAAGGTGACAGGCAGACAAACCACTCAGTCAAGTCAAGGTTAGACTGAGAAGTGATCAATACTTCGATCTCAATAAAATATTTCAATAGTAGTAGATGAAAGAAACAAAGCCAGTTAGGGTGGGGGGGCGATGTATTACATGGAGACCAAAGCACCATCCTTGTCACAACGTTGGTGCACATGTAGTTCATGAATACATCAGGTTACCCGTACAGAGTGAATCAAGTCTGGCATTCGTGCCAGTGTGTGTGGGTGGAGTCAGGTAACGTCAATAAAGTAAATGTACGCCATCACTTTCATAGCCCACCACTTAGATCGATATCCCATACAGGTGTTGGGATTGTAAAAATGGATCTACAAAAAAAGCAAGTGGAGGGGTACTCTGATGGATTAAAAATAGAGAGGAAAAAAGACAAGTATGTTTCCTAGTCTAAATTAACAAAAACATAGCATCTCAATGATAAAAACACAAAATGGGAATTATCAAGCACAGATACCAATACATGAAGCCATCACTCAGCATCACCCTTAACCATTAATTGGATACCCGCAGGCATTTTAAAAACAAGTTTTAATTTCACCGCATCTGCAAAGCATCCTGGCCAAGGCTAACACATAAAGAAAGACAACGGACACTCACTTGTACACTGTGCCTCCATTCCCCTGGCCAAGCTGCTCCTGGTACTGGATGTCTTGGGCATTTATCTGAAGACACACACACACAAGCACACGTTAACATGATATGGTTAACCCCTGAGAGAATAGAGGTATCAAGTAGAGGATGGCAAAGTCTAGGGAGAGATAAATGGGGGAGACAGAAAGAGAAAGAGACAAAGTATAGTGGGTTAGGGGAGGGAGAACCAAATGTTACTGGAGGCCATAAACAAGAAGGCAGGCGTTCAGGTCACCCCAAGTTCAGCAACAGAAAGGCCGCAGAGGTATTGCAAGACAGAAAGGGGGGTGGGGGGGGGAGTAGATCAATACAACATTTGCTGTCCAATTTATAAAGGACAAAGGCTGTTGGAGGACAGTGGGGAGGGAGGAAGAATGGAGAGTTTACTGGCGATCTGTTTGCTGTCGTTGTTCCATCCCATTCTGAAGCTGTCAGATGGGGGTAATATAGCCTGGACCCGGATGGGAGGGAGGGCTTCCTCAGGTCACATTGATGGTGTGTGGGTGGGTCTCTCTTTCTGCCTCTCACTCATCTATAAACATCTGTGTCCAAATCGTGTTCTTTCTTTTTTTTTGTGAGTTTAAGTTGACTTCAACATCATAGCACTAATTAATCTTATTATTCATTGGGTCAGAGCAAATAAAACATCTTCTAGATTACTCCAAATATATTCACTTATAAACCCTCACAAGTCAGATCAGCATAAACTATTGTCCAAGCAATACTGACAAAAGAAACATAAAGGACCTAATATAGACACACATCTCCAGACACATTAGACACTTGATCAATAACCTCCTTCATGAAACTCTTCCAAATCGGGACAGCTATTGGATACATATGTATATCCCATCACCTGTATAGATTTGCTTTGGTGGTGGTGTGGTGTTAGAGGTTAGAGGCTAACTGGCTAGCTAGCTTCTGGACAGAGGAATGTCGACAGACTGTGTGCTTGCTTTGTTCTTTAGCTGATACAAAGTCAATGTGTGGCTGTTAGGGTTTATTTTGGCCCTGACAGGGTGAAGGGGGAGCTTGTGGCTACACTGCCACCCCCCCTTCATTGATGGTTGAACAGGGTGAAGTAGTGGAAGGAAAGCTGGGGTGGAGAGGGGACAAGGGTGAAAGGAAAATGGGCAAGAGGAGGACAATTGCTCTATTAGTTGGAAGTGTTACAGGTGACATTGTGGAAGTGGCTGGCTTTAATGTCTCTACAACACTTTGTATGTGTGTGGGCACAAAAGCCTGGCATTATGAGTATGTGTGATAATGTGAAGGTATCCAGTATGTCACTGCTATTGTGTTTGTCTGCTTCTATATATTCTCTGTAATCTGGAAGACAGCTCACTTAAACTATGAATATCTATCCACTCAGAGGAGATAAAGATCTCAGCCAGGATGGCCGTAGGGATGGGGAAACAAGCAGAAAATCAATGACAACCCACTCACTAGTGAGGACATGTCACGTCCTGGTCAATAGGAGCTAACGAGCTTCACAGGGTGAACCCTGGAAGAACAGTGGCCAGTGGGGACAACTACTTCTTCCTAGGACACAGGACTCTGGGCAGCTACTTGTGCAGTTCACTGGACGAGAATCGACTACGTTTTATGTATTATAAATATGAATCATTAACAACTTCACATACATCTCCGAAATAAGACAAATAGAGTACCTGTCCATTTGTCAGGATCTTCTTCAGCTCCGCTGATGACTTCTTTAAGCTTGGAAATATGAAAACAGGAAATTCATATAATATCAAAAACCTTGCAATTTCACAGAAACATATTTACAAAGTCTACACACATCCATGAACCATTTCAACAAATCCTTACATTTATTTACTCAACAAACCATCTAAATATGAATCTATATACCAGCCCTGGGAAGGGTAGACTCGTTATTGCGGTTTTCTCACCTATTGTTAGGCATGGTGTCGACGGCCGCCCCAGAGTTGTTGGCTGGGTTGGGCCTGGTGTTTACCTGCAGCCAACCAGAAAGGAGACAGGCCGTCAATACTTAGAGACACACAGAAGAACGCCCTTCTCGCTAATGAACACAGTATACAGGATGGAACACAGGTTTTTGCTCCCAGATCAGCCTGGGGGTTAATTGGCTTTTGTGAAAGACCAAGAGGAACAGAAAGAGAAAGAAAGAGTGGAGCACGAGTGGAGAGAGTGAAAGAAATAGGGGGCAGAACAAGATACTGATACAGTGTAACAGAGGGAAAGGAATAAAGAAAAAGGAAAGTCAGGGGTAAAGTAGAAAGAGGGCTAAAGAGGTGAGACAGTAGACTGGCATTTTTTTATTAAACTGCACAAATGTTATATATCATCCTGTTTCAAAAAACTTTCCTTGTATTGATATTCTTAAAATAAATGCCTTATCTGAGGTCCATTCGTGTTCTCTCCACATCTGCCTTCATGCTGCAATATTACACCCTTATAAACCCAGACTGAACAATAGAAAAATCACAAACTGGCTGTCTAAAAATAATTTATTTAAATAAGGTCGGTGGGTCATAGCGTTGAGTCCAAGAAGATGGGGGGAATCTTTCTTTAATTAGTGCCCAGAAATACCTCATTTAAATGTATGGCATTGGTTCTCCTTACCAATGAATTTTAGATTAATACTGAAGCATAGAGAAGGATGTACCGAACGATTTAAAACACAATTTAAAAAAACTACATGTAAGAAATTGTTTTAGACTGCTGAATGGGTCAACAAACCCCTTGGTAGCTGGGGTAAAGAAGTGAGCAGGCTTGTTACTGAGTCGTCCAGAAAGAAAGAGAGGATGGTCTCAAGCCTGTTAACCTTCTGTAATTATCAGCAGGTTTCAATAGCTAACATATGCGCGACAAGAGGTAGGGTCTGGGGTTCAGCGTGTCTGTCAGGGGGTGGGTGCTGAGGAGATCACTTTAACAGCAACGCTTGACTTGGTTTGGTCTAACCCTGCTCCACCTTCTCATTCTCCACATCTACCTCCACCTCCAAATGGATGCTTGAAATAATGGGGTGCATGATGCTTTGGGGGCAGATTAGAAAATAATACCCTAGTCTTAGCCACCGATCCCAGTGTAACCAAATTAGTATTGGGAGCCAGGGGGCAGGGGTGGAGTGTGGGTGGGGGGGACTCCTCAACAGTCACCTAATGACATTTATAAATATAAAAAGGGAGAGAGGAAGGAAAGAGACTCAGTAAGTGAGTGAGAGGGAAAAAGAAAGGGCAAAAGCTTGACTTCAATTGACATTTCAATAAGTGGAACACTGCATTACAAATCCATTTGGCCAATTTCTTTTTTATCAACCGCTGAAACAATTATTGAGATGGTACCTTCAGGCCATGTATGTTCCTTATCCCGGGAGTCTTGCCGGCTGAAACAGTAATTGACTAAATTGTAGAACACATCACTAGGCCATTTACAAATGTGCTGAAACTGAATGGTTTTCATGTAAAAGAAAAGGGAAAAAAAGTGCTGTAAAATGAGATACTGAAATTAGCTACAGAGGATGAAATGATTGCAATGTGGCTTGGGAGACCAGAGAGAAGAGAAAGAGAGAGTACGACGTAAAAAGACAGACAGACAGAGACAGAGTTATGCATCAGAGACATATCTTTAAATGGGTGTCTGTTGAGCTCCAAGGTGTGGCCAATTGCATTTATACACTATAATTTTAATGAGGGATGTGCATTTGTAGAGACAGGAGCCTGGGGGTTTATACTGTCTATAGAGAGGGAAGAAGACACAGCAGGTATGGTCGGGGATCATTGTTATTGCCCAAGTGTCTCAGAGGAAAAGCTACAAGAAAAAAAATTTTTTTTTCATGAGCATTTTTAAAGCCTACAAGTGTATCTTCCCCACAACAAAAATACAGCCTTCAGATATCTTTACACTACAGCGACTTAAAATCATTGAACTGCAGTGAGTTTTGGAAATGTCAAGATTATTATTATATTTTTATTTAAAATAAAGTATATGTTAAAGGGATCTGTCAATTTTGATAGACTGCTTTTAGTGGTGGTGCTGATTTCTGTCACTCCAGGCCACCCACTGATTCTTACTCCTCCTCTTGCTCCTTCTGCTCCACCTCATTTTACTCCTCCTACCAGCTTGCAAGTGAACAACTTCATATAGTGGCAAACTCACTGAGCTCACAACCCAATATCAGTGTAACACAAAAAATTATAAAACATGGACTTGGTTTAAAAGATTAATAAGCCATGCACACATATAATACAATGCAAGCATGCATGATAATATAAGGAAAAGCACATTACATAGCTTTGTGTGCCAACTGTACCTCGAGGAAATATCTGGAGGGGCTCAGGCAGCAGGCCGTTCATTCGCTGTTCGTGCACTGTATTACAGTACTGGAAATAAGAAAACAACCAAATAAAAGAACCTGTGGTGCTGAGGACATGTTCAACAGCCTAGACCAGAGGTTTCAGTTGCACATTTCTAAATATCTTTCCTTGGGCTGCCTCCCTATGGAGGTTGACTATAAACAACAGCCAGCCACTGTTTCACCATGAGCATTTACCTAGAAGGGTGTTAAGACTGACAAAGCAACATCCAAACCCTCCTTTCAAAATGTACACATTGAAACCAACAGAAAAAGATCTAAATATATCTAATATGTAATGCCATCTTTTAGAAGCTATTTGAAATGACTACACACTTTCTGGTTATTACAGTATATCAGCAATGGGAAATAGGTACCTTTTCTGACAATGTAGACATTAAAATAGCATTGCTATCACGCCTAAACACTGTTTACCTAAAGTACAGGCCTAAAAGCTTTATATACAACATTGTTCTATCCCATAACCGTAACAGAAGACCTCAGTAGAATAATATCTCTAGTAAGAGAGGTTTGTACTGTAAACCTACAGTACACTTTGAAAGACAGTGACCTCACAGCTGATCTGTTTTCACACTAAACAAGAGCATGCTCTGTTCAAATCTGGTCTAGATGAGGACTGCAGTGCCCTAAGGGCAAGTTCTGGAAGGCTGTAGCATTAACCTCTCCACTGCAGGTCAGCACCTCACTCTCTCAAATACATAAACACACACACACAAAGTCTTTGATGGGCCTGCCAAAGGAACATTACAATTGACGTTTCAGTTAACAAAACCATCTGTTAAACAGTGTGTCTGTGTGTGTGTGTGTCTGTGTGCGTAAACCCCCACCCCACCCTCTTTGGAGACTTGAGATCTTTGTAAATTAACAAAGAGGCCTTGCCCCTGACAATCAGGTCCATTTCAAATCACAGAGGCAGATGGATAGGGGGGGGGGACGGTGGTCTGAATGTGTGTGTGTGCAAAAACCATGCCTCAGTCTTTTTTACTGGGTGGGTGACTGTGTTTGCAACAGTGTCTCTGTCTTTGTACAGTAGTTATCCCTCAGTCTTGATCCAGAAGTGTAGGGACTCACATACCTTATGTAAAGGCAGCACTGCTCCCTCATTGGCCAGCTTGGAATTAAAGTGGATCAGAATGGCTACCCAAGTGGCGCAGCTGTTATTAAAAAGCCTATTTATCACTGTCAAGCCGTCTTCAGGCCCTATCCCAAGCTCTGCCCTCCAGTGTTGTCACTAGGCCGCACAGGAACAATGGGGCTAACATGTGTGTGCTCAAATGAAAGACAGAGTGAAAATTGAGGCACAGACACACGAGCGTGCGCACACACACACACGAGCGTGCGCACACACACACACACGAGCGTGTGCACACACACACATTCGCCACACACACGTCTTTAATTTTCCACTTGGATAGCTTATTGATTAAGGCCGCAATTACCGTCTAATCTGTAAAAGGTGTATTAAAAGACATTCCCCTTTGTTGGCCAATAAGTAAAACAGTGTTAAAACCCAAATACCATCGCTCAGCCTAGGGGGACACAGGGGAGTGGAGAGGAGGAGAGTGGAGAGTGCCCAGGCTTTCGGGTGGCTCATCATCATTAGCAGACTAAGGGGAGCAGGAGAGCACAAGGCATAATTAGGCCCCTCCCTCCAGAGGGATGGAGAGCGAGGATGGGAATGGGGTAACGTGGTTCGCCTGTGTGACACGGGTCAGTCTTTAACTTTCAACTGGGGCACCTGTCTTTCAAGGTGCCAAGCAATGATAAGAGATGCCTGGAAGACTAGTCGGTCTCAGTGGACTCTGAGGCAGTTAATGTAAGAGGGTGGGTGCTGTGTTTTCCTTTCTTTTTTTTACCCAATAGTGTTTTATTTCTTCATTTGTAAATCAACACACAAAACTGGACAAAGGGTAGAAATGTACATAGTAACATAAATCAGCTAAGAAAGTTTGATCTTTTTGTCCCATGACCCCAGTTTAAGACATCTTAGCAGTGCCCCGCAACAAAGACACACTTCCTGTTTTACCAGCCTGGTAGGAACATCAGTGAAACCCAATGCTAACACAGTATCCAATGCTAACACAGTATCCAAAAACGAGAAGGCTAAGTAATAAAGATGGGCGCGCAAAAACAGGGGAGGAAATCGAGCCTGTGGCTATAACAGCATCATTGTAAGCTGATGGGGGGTAAAAGACATCCCCAGATGAAAGTAGATTTTGAACAATGTTGCTGCCCAGGGGGGCTGCTCTTTAATGAGGCAAAACTTTAAGTACTGAATAATAAATAATAAAAATTGACAGTTCATTTAGCTTTCGCCATACCTCGTGGAGAAACCCATTACAAGTCATTACTCTTAATGTCTGTTATGTGAACAGTAAGTATAGAAGATGCAAGGGGTTGGGAGGAGGAGGACAACTAAATATTTTCATGCAGTTGGGCAAGAATTGTTTCAGTCGTTTTTTGCTTGATAATTGTGATATTTATTTATGGTGTTGGACATCCATTTCAAATTATCTCTATATAAAGATAATGGTGGAAATCATTACTCTTGTAATAAATCCAGTGTTTACAGTTCAGAAATGTATTCTATATCATTGAAATGAAGTGTGTTCAATACACATTAAATTGTAAGAAGAGTACAGAATAAACTAATAGAACTATCGTCACTCATGGTTCATAATCTGCTTTAAAGTTCAGTACAAGAAAAGGACTAAGGGCTCAGAAAACCTTGTCATAATTGAATGTCCCCAAAAACTATTGTTGCACTGTGAGCCACAGTTCCATTCAAATGGTTTTATGTGTTTATGAACTTGCATGGGATCTGACTCTTGTCTTCTTGATAAATCCCTTGGAGGACTTGTGTGCTTTGTTATGTAAAATTTGAAAAGAATCAAGAAAGAGAACGGAAAAACAAATAGCCTGTTTCTAACTTGCATGGTCAGCAAGGTTCAATGCAAAAGTGTGTATACATTTTTGGGTTCTAGAACCCTTCACTTTTGCCTAGTAAATCTGTTTAGATTTAGAAAGCAATTGTATAGCTCTATGAAAAGACATATAGTAGCCTGACTTGTAGCATTGGTTAAATCATACAGATGTGTTGTATGAGGTTCAGTGTTATTCATAGGCCAACTGATTATTTGTGACATCCCTGAATGCAGTCCCATAATGTATTGTGATATTACTGGATTATGACCAAGGTGACATCAATATCTGGACGGCTGTCGGACTATAAAAAAACATGTTGCTGCATTTTGAGGTTGATGTAAGTGACCACTATATTAAAAAAAAAATACTCACATATGACAGCATGGCTTTGAGTTCTTCGTCAGTCCTTACAGTAATTCTGTCGCCTACCTCATCTTCATCTTAAAACACAAGGGTAAGATGTTAAGCCACACTCCCAGTTTTGAACATACTACCATTGATGCAAGCATATAAACAAATAGCTTACATCCTAGAAGATTTATGCAAAGCACTTGCAATTATATAATATACACGTGTATGACTCATGTATTATAGAATGGTTACACTTACAGATGGGTATTCAACTTACATTCAAAAGCTGTGACTGTGGCTTCTGGCATAACATCCCTGATAGCTACCTACAAAAGAGTTGTTGAACAGTTTTAACCGAAAACGTTAGACTAAAGTTGGTAAATTGAGATACTAGCTTGTATTTGTAAACCTTTATTAAGACAGTAGGATAGCTACTCTGCTAACTCATGCATGATGCAGAGACAGAGCAATGTTGTGAGCTAACTAGAACTAGTATGCACTCACCAACAAGTCATTAAAGCTCAAAAGTGAAGGACGATCCACAGAAGAGTCCATGTCCCCGACGGGTGTCTTTATACGGATCACGATTCCCTCGGTGTCCATGGCAGAAAAAATATTCATAACGAGTAATATCATAACAGGCAAATGTACAGTGGCATAATCTGTCTTGTCTAGCTGCTCGGCTAGCTAGTAATAGCCAGCTAGCCTGTTGAACAGTTAAGCTACCATCCTCGAATCTTAGCAGACATTAATTATCTGCCTGGTTTGGCTAGGACAACATGAATCTAGCTAGTTAGCTTGCTTGGTTAAATATCCCATCTCATTCCCATGATCAAGTGATACTGTAAGCGACTGTACATGGCAGGTCAAAGTTTTACGCGAGTTTCAATTTTCAATAAACTACAGACGAGTTAGAAGCATAGAGTTAGGTTAGAAGCTAGCGATAAACAAAAAGAAAGGAAACGCACCGGAAGTTTTTCATGGACAACCCGGATACTATACTTATAATTGAACGTTACCCGTGGCTAAAACCCAAAAGACTCCTGGTTCGTGTGTATCCCACGATTCATGGATTAAAGCATGTATCCGTGTGGACTACAATTTGCATAAATAGAAATGCAACTATTAACAAGCGATAAACTAGGTCAGCCGATGTTACACAAATGTACGTGTGCATTTTCTTAGCAAAGGGCCATCTACAAAAATGCTTTGACATTAGACACTGTTGGCAGGTTTGTAGTGGAATACCATATCATTGGAACTGAATTGTATCCAACGGTATCTTGGGCCAAGTATATAAACATTTGTTTAAGCCTAGCCGTTATCTGACAGCAGAATCCGGTCGCCTTCACCAGCCGCATCATTTGATGACTTCTATCTGGGTTTAACATTGGAACAACATATTGCTTTGGTTTCAGGGTTAAACGTAGGCCTATTGATCCGTGGGCAATCTCTTATTTTTTATATTATACAATCTGAATTTTCAGATTAAAGAGTGCTACTTCTATCCAGGGTCAGGTGACTATTCAGAAACATTTCAAAAGAAAAGTGGAATGTGATTTTTAATAAAGACATTCATTTGGTGTGCATTGTATTATTTATTTATCAAATGACAACTCGTATATCATTTGTAGTTGGCCGTCCTTACATATGTCCCTGTTAAAAGTGACCTTGTGTCGTGTAAACTTTATTTCATGGAATCTAAGAATGTCACAACAGAAGCCATTGAAAAAGCGAATTTCCATCCATGAAAAATATTTTCCCTCAAAAAGGTCACAACAAGATCAGTCCTCATAACATTAAATTATTTTGCATTAAATAAGATTTTACCTTCTCTTGCCCAAGATGAACTCAACAGTGGGATTTTACCCAAGATTAACTCAGCAGTCAGATTTTAAAGAAAGCATGTATTTGCATGCATAAAACTAAAACCACCTATGTTGATTAGGCTACTTCCTTATATAGTCAGGAAAATCTTATTCTGTATCTAGTTTGTCAAACGGTTCCTGATTGTAGACCCTTACAATTCATTAATCCCTGGGCAAAGTGAGTCTTATTTTACAGGACTGTTAGCAGCACTGATACCGTAGCCAGTTAACTTAAGTTATATGTAATGATAAACAGCCTTTTAGGCTTCTGTCCCCCCAGCAGCTTATAGACTTGCTTTAGCACACACACAAAAACGAGCAACAAGATCACTGTACCACACAAGCTTGGGGTTTGTTTCTTTACATCCCTGTACCTTAGAGTGCCCCAAGGTGAGGCCAGGCCATACAACTATTGGCAGCACAATCAATGGAAGGTACTATATTCATAGGTTCAGTAGGGCCTTATCTTTCACATGCACTGTAAATATGTCTCTTTTATGGGTTTTGACCATTTGTGCCCCATTTAATTTAACAAAAGAAAAAAGCTTAAATGTGCTTTGTAGAAAAGTGCACAGCATGCATGATGCTTCAGAGTATAAACCTACAGAGTGAGGACACAAATGATGTAGCTATTTTAACCAAAAGATAATCATTGACAGAGAAAAACAGGTGATCGTTGGGGGTAAATGTGTTTATTGTGTAAGGTAATGTTTAATGTGTTCATCCACATAAGTGTTGATTTTTTTTCTTCATTCACTGTTCTCACACACAAAAACCCACACTCTCTTTTTTTGTCTCTCTCACACACTTTAAGTTAAAGATAGTCTCACCTCAATTGTTCTCACAATCATTTAACCATCATCACACTGACCCAGTCTGAAACTGACCATCCATTAGAAGTAGGAAAAGGGGCTCATTGATTTCAATGTAACACCTCAAATTATTACTTTTCCTAATGGTTGGAGAGAGGTGAAAGGGGAAACCAAAGCCGACCTATCAGCCATCCTGATTAATGCCTCCACCAGCAGAGAAAGAATCTATGTGGCAGTTTGTCAACAACACCCCTCTTCTAGGACTTGGAAGTACTGTATAGGACCTTTTGCTTTAGGGGGAGCAAAGATGAAACCAAGTCAGCAATCCACATTATCAGAAATCAAACTCCTGACTTGGCTACGAGGAGAAAGCAAAGAGGGGAAGCCAGTATTTGCTGTCTGGTAATTAAAAACCATTTTATCAGTCCTCCTCTCTCTGGTCCCTTTTCCCTCTCTATTGATGAGCTGCTTAGCAGAGAGTGATCTCAATTTGACTAAACGTATGAGGTGTACTTATTTAACTTTATGCATGAACAAGGCAAACAAGTAAACACGACAGCATTGGCAACAGGATGCTCAATTTAGGATTGATTAATTGCGAAGGAGATTCACAAAGGGTGATTGACTGCACGGCTTGCTCCCGAATTTAATCTATAAACTATGAAACATGCTTAAAACATTTGTCTGTGTTTTTCCCCCCGAAATACTATGTTGAGGTGCTAGATGCACATTAAGGCATTTTTGTTCTCACTGCAACAAACCATGTACCAGTAACATATTACTGTAAAATATTCTGCAATTCATCACTGCATATAAAGGAAGAACTCATCTCAATCACTTTTCTTGGCCCAGCATCTCACCTAGAAACTCTGGGCTTCTGCATTCTCGTGATGTCCTTTCAGGGATATCCATTCTTTCATTCTTCATTTATGTCCAAAAAGTGTATGAGAACAGTCCAGTTGAAATAGAGTTGGTCTGTTCGGCCTTGAAGCCTATTCTTGTTTATTGATGCTGCCAAAGTCTTTGTTAGGATCGATACCATCCCTCTCTCTGCAGACCTTCAGAAAAAGCCCCAAATTGAGGTCAGCATACTAGGGGGTTTACTGCTTTTTAGCTGGAATTAATAATCTGTCCTACCGTGTATCAATTTCATGTTGTATGATGTACATTAGCGTGTACATTTTGATCAAAAACACAGAATAATAGTCAGTTATAGAGTTTAGAGAATTATGCTGTGTCCAACTTGAAGATGCAAAGAAATGGTGCTAGGGTTTCTTCAAACCTCAGTATAGCACAGTGCTGTTGTTTTTGTTTCAACACCATCCTGTTTTTCTTTCCAGATCCATCCCAGAGATCTGTCTGGCTATGTGCTGGATGCCTCAGCACACCAGCACTTGTTTCTAACAAAGAGGAAATATTGTGACAGTCTTGATCCACACATAACAGCCAAACGAGAATTGACAGATTGTGTCTTCCCATAGGGGTTACTGTTGAACCTTGACTTTGGTATACTTAAGGCTGAGCCAAACCATAAATTAAATGAATGTTGGCCTACCATTATTATTATATAATATAAGGAAACATAATTTACTATCTAAAACATTGGTTTTCTAAAATGAGGACAAAGTGTCAGTAACATATATGTCTTTTGATTTGTCTATAAATGTATAATTTAAGTATTAGGATGCCATTTCATAGGTCTGACATTACACAAAATTAATTTGTCAGATGCTTTTCCACATGAATGTACAAATACTAGCAGCAGATAATAAGGACCAGAAGTGATACGTTTTCAGTCTGAGTCTGAAGAGGTACGTCTGTAGACCTCCATCTTGTCTGGATTGAGTTTTAAGTGGTGGGAGGAACTCTGGAAAAAACCAAGCCAAGTGTTGTGTTGTGTTCTAGCTGGAAAGCAGAAGGGATCCCAGCACAGACACCTGTGTGTGTGTGTGTGTGGGGGGGGGGGGCACAACATTGAAACAGACTCTTTCCAGTAGACCTGGAAGGGCCTCTAAGTCAGGTGGGGCCTGAAACAGGAGAGATGGGATCCAGCATTACCCCTCTTCAGCAGCCTGATTCACTATAAATACAAATGCTAAAAATACTACTGCATTCATTAACAGATTCTTTAATGAATCCCTTTACTGATGACTTATCTAATGACTCCCATCACTAGTGTACCGCAAAAATCATCATGGAGACGACTCACAGCCACAGCTACTGTACTTTAAATGTGGGCAGGATGCTGAACAGTTCAGTACTTAATACAAACCAAAATGTATGCATGAAAAAAAATGGTGGTAGAAAAAGATCCACACAGGCCCAGACAGTAGTCAATTTTAGCACATATCGATTGCAGCAGTCTCTCCTTTTAATACAGTGAGAGAAACAAAGACAGAGGCATAAATAATGTGTGTGGTTGTGTGTGTGTGTGTGTGTGTGTGTGTGTGTGTGTGTGTGTGTGTGTGTGTGTGTGTGTGTGTGTGTGTGTGTGTGTGTGAGGGAATGAGAGAGGAAGGGGTTTGTATCTTTGTGCGTGTCTGTGTGGTGTGCCCTCAACGTGTGTGTGTGTGTGTGAGGGGGGGGGGTTAGGCAGACTCCAGAGGGCCATTTACCCAGTCTCTAAGAATCAAATCCACATCGCCTCATTGTCAACCATAACAAAGGCCAGTGAAATACAGGCTGTGTGTTCTTACATGGCCCAGCACAGCCCTCCAGTTTTTCATTAAAAGTCGCAATCTTGCAGCTGAGGTTCTGTTACACCGCAATATGCCAACAGAGTACAAGGGCAAACATAGGCTATTTGCGAATTGCTCCCAAGCTTCTAATACATCCCACAGATCAAACAAAAAAAATTGCATCCTCTGCAACAGGTTTAAATGCTAATGGATGTTGGGAGGCAGATAGATGAGGACACGTGTCTGTCTGCGGTCATGCTGCTGGAGTCTTTACCGTCAGAGCTCAGGGTTGACCTTGTATTTGGTTGCTTTTAATGCTCTGTGGTGTTTAAAGGCCCCATCTTCTGAAGATGGAACAAGGAAACAAATGAATGAATGAATGAATGCCATTAGAGGATATAATTACATAGGGTGAGGCAAGTTAACAGTATTGTAGTCCTGCTTAGGACTTACAATGATACATTTTATATGTAATTTAGTTTTTAAATACTATTACATTATCAGTTCACACACTTCAGTTCTTTGAAGTTACCCACGTTGATTCTCCAATGGTCAGCTATGCACTTCTCAATTATTTTCAGTTGGCTCTAACCTCTCAGTTAGTTCCAACGAGGTATGAAAACACTCCTTTTCATACTGTACCTGAAAAAATCACTTTATCCAAGGGCACCATATGCTGCACTCATCTGTACTTCTCGTGATATCTATGAAATTGACCTTTTAGGTTGTTATTTTAGAGATTTTATGATGTTGCTGCAATGTGTTTTGTAAACATGTTGTCTGCTAAATTAATAAATGTAAATGTATAAATTTAACTGTCATTAACATCATAACGACTGAATGTAGATTCATTATCAAGCATATGGCCATGTCTAAATGTATATATTAGCAATGTAGAATTTAATAGTAGCTTAAAAGCTTTTTTATGTGTAGGTTATTCATTGATCATTCAACACATTTGGTCCATGTTATACTACCCTCTAGTGGTGGAATGTGTAAGATAAACACATCATTTCATCAGCTTCGTAGAATTAAATTTATATCCGAACCCTGCATATCAGGAGTTGGTTCTGATGTCACAATGTGCGTTTCTGAATAATTGACCATTACACAAAACTGTGTAAAGTCTTACACCATAGTGTCATTATCATTAACAATCAAATGATGTTCTAACTGAACAAAAAACTGAACAAGTCGACAACATTCATTTCAATGTAATTGTGGTGAACCACATTTCACTTTGTGAGTAAAGACCATATGATGAGATTGTTTAATAAATACATGGACTGAATTAATCGGACTTAATTCAGATGGATTTAGATTCCAACACTTAATGTAGGCTACCAAGTAAATTGAGTTAGTTGTACATGCATGTGCATGTGTATGTGTCCAAACTCTACCACACTCCTCAATTGGTCTGTCAATGTGGTTTGGAAGGAAATGCCTTAATAACCCTAACCCTCAATAGTTTTTTTCTCAAATGCCGTTCAGTTTGACCATACAACCATCTTCCCACCTACATCCTCTAACCGGATCTTAAGTGTGACTGCTTTAATGGGAACTATGTTCATGTGTGTGTCTTAGGGGAGATGTTTTCAACCGCATCCCATTATATTAAAAGTATCAAACTGCTTTTGCATCTGTTCAATAATTAAAGAGACCCTGCAGTGGGATTTTTTTTCTGTCTATTAGCAATATTTACTGGATGTAATTACAAGAGTACATATGCATGTTATTCTCAATCTTAAATAAACAAAAAAATATTTAATCAACTTATATAAAAAATAAATGCTGAAACATTTTTATTCCTGTCAATATTTATCTTAATTGGATATGCTGATTTGATATTGTAAACAATTTGGCCAGCTTGTTTTTCTGCTTGTGTTTAAGGAACGTTCTTGTGTGTGTGAGAAAAAGGTAGATTGACACTACACATACAGTATGTCTGAAAGCTAGTGTTTGAATGTTCGGGAGTACTCTGGCAAGATAGTGAGTTTGAAAGGTAATTATCAGTGTGTCTGACAACCATGACTACATCCTCTTGGATGAAACCTACACACCAACACACAAATAGTGCAGAAACATACTTTTTCATCAAACATCCACATCAAAACACTTACAGTCCTCACTTACACAGAGACACATAATCCACACACACATAACCTTGTTATCCACCGAGTCGACGAATCATACGCAACCCAATCTATGTGCCAATCAATCAGATGCTAACTGGCAATCCCTTGGATCGATACAGCCCTTGTTCTTGGATGTGCAATGGCTCAATGGCACAATAGCCATGCCACTTACAGTAATTATGTTGTTAATTGCTGTGTTAAGCTTTCTTAGACTCTCTCCACTGATGGTAACTTGGGGTGGCTAGACATCCAACCATTTGCAGCTTGCTGAATTTAATCACAAATCTAACAGATTGTCATGGCTGTTCTACGGCTCTACGCAAACAAAACTGTTACTTTAGTGTTGCTAGCTTTTCATTTGCGTAGCTGGTAGTGGTCGCGCTTGGAATGACAGAAGTGGTGGGTTCGATTCCAGGTACTGGCGGACGTCAGCTAAGTGTATCACTGGCGGGGGCGTGGCCACATTTGTTACATAATCAATGTGAATTAAATGCACTGTAACAGGCTTGGCGCGGGTTGTAAATGTAAGGTATGCAACAAAACACAACTTACTGGCTTCATCTAGGCCAGAAACCTCAAGTACTCTGAGTACTCCTCCACTTTAGCCCTCTCACTTTCTGCCAAGGAAACCAGATTGCAAAAAAAGACATTCTGGACCTCTCTCTCTCTACAATCTCAAAGAAGCCTGGCAACAGTTCAAGCGTTTACGACAGTAAGTAACAGCACTGATATAACAAAAATCACAGTGCCCAACCACACATACAAAATACCCCCCCCCCCCTCCCCCCACTCTAGTCTTAACTGTGTCACAACATGAATTAGAGGGGGAGATAATAGCTAAGAGCTATTAGCTAGGAGCTATTGCCATGGCCTCACGGGCAGCGAGATGTGTGCCAAGTAAAAACAAAGAGGTGAAAACAACATGCTGGCGCTACGGCAAAGATTACCTCATAATTAGACAACACAAAGCTCTCCCCCTTTCTAGAAGCAAAATACGGTAATTATGGGCATGACAGAAAATCAAAGGATACTTTGTAAGCAAGAGAAAAAATTTACATTTTAGGCCCTGAAGCTGTATGTCCTGATTAGAAACATATTAAATCAATGCATCGCTTAAATACGCTCATATCTGAAGGGGCCTGTAATTGCGAGGGCAAAACTGGGTCTCGAGCAGGATGCAACATTACACCTCGTTGTAGTATTATGTAGCAAATATACCACCTCTTATAATTATGCGTTGCAGTTAGAGAAGGATTTTTTTTCAAAGGCGCATTTAGCATAATGAATATATTATGGTTCTATCAGATAACAGCACAGATACAAGCTTGTCCAAGATTTCTTGTTGAGGGACAGATCTACAAGTGTCCCTTGTGGTTACATGTCCCACATCAATAACATTTGCTGTCCTTTCCCCGGCAATTGTACAGTCTGAGATCTGGTTGGGTGGGATGATATTTCTTTAGACAAACTCAACATGTAGCATGCACAGTATTGTATACTCCAATAGCAATGTATTCTTTGTTTATACAAAATGTTTACATAATAATATTATTATTTGTGTTGAGATTCAACTTTATTATCATTTTGCATAGTAAGCCTACCAGTACATAGCTAATGAAATGCAGTTAGCATCTAACCAGAATTCCAAATAACTATTGCCTGTGAACAGATATACAGTGCGAACAAGTATAATAGCAAGAGGGAAGTGAAACAGTGCACTGATCAGATACAAAAGGTAACAAGTTGAGTACTGGAATGTGCAACAGGGCTGCCTAATGAAATGTGGAGCAGTAAACAGCTATACTGTACTGTTCAAGTACAGATTAAATAGTAAATGCAAAACAGTGTAGTGAAATTAACTGTAGGTGCTAGGATGTGCGAGAGTCTGAAGGTGTGATCTTGAGTCATAGCTGTGAAGTGGGGTGAAGTGGAAGGTTAGAGAATGTTTGAGTCCAAGGCTCTGCAGGTGGAGCTAAGGGAAAGCAGCTGTTCCTGGGCCTACTGCAGCAGAGGCTAACATCATGACTGATTTCATGTATTCATCCTACTTGTTTGAGTACCAGGCAAAACAGTCATCAAGGCTGAATGACACCTCCATAATCATTCTGACCAAGATTGTTGATGAAAAAGGCCCAAAGTAGCCTGTCACTCCTATCTAAGTGTATGTTTAACATAAGCGTCCTTTCTAGCCACCTGGGTCATAGCCCTTGCAGTTTCTGCTCCTGTTTAAATTGATGAAAGCTGTTCGTGGTTAAACAAACCAATCCCCTTACATCTTTACCATGCCTAGAATGGCCTACTAGGGAATACAACTAATTACTTCACATCTGTATTTATTTGATCCGCGTGGAATTGTGCCTTCTGTCAGAAGCACAGAGCTATTCCAGCTTCGGCTAACAGTGATCCATCTAACTGACACTCCTGGCACAGATTCTTTAGGCCTGAAGCGGCACGAAAATCTATATGGGAAACGCACGAAAGAAAAATAAGTTCTTCCCCTCAGCGAAAACGCCATGCATGAAACCCACTGGCATATTCAAAACACGAATATGCTGAAGTTTGCTGAATCAGAGCTATAGGGTGGATACAAGCTGTTCATGTAGGCCTAACAGTTAGACTGAGGAATGAGCTAACTGCCTTTCCGACAGTTGAACTGTGTAATTTAATCCTCGAAGGATTGCTGTCAAGAACTAATGTTGCCTCACAAGACCAGACCAGACCAGATTTTAGTGACCTACTCTCTGCCCTCTTGTCAATGCATTACAAGACGCATTGAGCTATAGGCATCGTCCAAATAAATAATTATTTGTCATGGGTTAAGCCATAATAAAGGATTGAATTAACAACTTGTGTTTTCCCAACCTCAAGGCATAAAGGTGATGCACTGTTGTTATAAGCATAGCCGACATGTAGGCTAATTATCGCATGTAATTAGGCCTACCGCAAATTAACATAAAGGCTTTAATTATTTGCACAAAACTCGGAAAAACGGAGCCCAACTTCTTAATTATTGTTGTTCACACAGCATTTCCCCTGCTCAGTTGCCCTAAGTGCAAATAAAGTCTTCCATCTGTTTGTAATTACATCTAAAGAATTTCAGTAAATTAGCTAATCATTTTGACTTCACATTTGATTAAAGCCGGTGCAGCAGTTTAGTTTATTTTCCCTGATAGGCTTTTAGGATTTTCATCAAAAAACTGACAAAACTGTGACAGTAGCCTACATTTTCAGTGGACCTCACAAATCTGGGGAGGAAATCGTTGTGCATAAAGTCAAATTCAAATTATTTGTAGGGATTTCCCTTCAGTGTAGGAAAAATGCATTAAATCGCACCAGCCATGCACTCTAAAAGCTAGTCTGCATAATGACTTCTATTAGCCTAATCTGGCGTTTGAAGCGAGATACTCTTTTATTTTTGCATTATCACTCTCATAATGTTGAGAAATCAGGGCCTAATTTCCCTGCCGCATCCAATTTGAAGAAGACAAGCAGGCCAACCCCCCGCTCGATAAAATGAGTTGAGATACATCGGGTAATGGCGATTGCTTATGGTCCTCGCGGCAATCAAGAGAACTAATGACGGGAGGACGATAGCGTTACTGCGGGACTCAATGGGTTTCCAGTCGGTTGCCAGATGTTGGAAATCAAGAAGTGCATTGATCAGTGACAAAATGCCCCCAACATAATATAATTTGCACTGTGATGGAAAAATAGGGCTTGATAATACCTTTCTCTCTTCAGCTTTGTGAGGAGCAATGCATAAATTATATTCATTAAATCAATTTTATACTTAGAAACATCTACCCTCAATTAATTCAATTAGCTTGCAACATGATGCTACTGGCAAGGGGTAGATTAGAGAGTGTAATTAACATCGAATGCATGTTTTTTTTTAAGGAACACACATACACTCACCCACAAACACACACACAGTGAGCACTAATTAAAAAGCTTGCTGAGAATCTATGGAATGCTTCAAACCTGACAGCTTTGACAGCTTTTCAGACTGACAACTGGCACATATTGCTCTCTAGTGAAACATTCTATTTTCCAAACTTAAGTACACACCCTTTTTGTGTATCAGAAAATGCACTCAATTGACTGGTAACCTATAACATCTTTATGAATTACTATCATACATCATAAATAGCAAGTGGGTTAAACTATGTCTGCAGTGGTATATTGTATGCATGTGTGTCTATAAGTAAGCATGGATGCATGACTGTGAATTGTGTGTGTGTGAGAGTGTGGTCTGTAAGCATGAATATGCACACGTCCGTATATATGTGTGTGTGGATGTGTGCGACAGCTGGCAAGCTGATGTCACCTTTACCCTTCAGAGGTAATTTTCCAGCTGCTGCTGCCAATTAGCCCCGAGGCATGTACATCTGAGCATGAGCACGAGCCAGATGATTTTCAAACACACACAAACATAGGATGCCACCAGTGTACGTACTCCAAGGCCATGTGACAGTGTCACACTTACATTAGCTTTGAAATATCAGGTATAGATACTGGGCCCTATACCTTACTTTACCGTTTTACTGTTTATGGTTAGTCTTTATGTAGGTGCACCCGACACCGTGCCTCCCTCTCGCAATGAGAAGACCAGTCTTCATATGTTTGGCTTGTTTCTTATATTTTTAAGTCTACTAATCCCAGTGGGTAGACACTATTTGTGAGTAGACACTATCCTTCCTAACAGGAGAAAACAAACACAAGAACTCCCCTATGCTCTGGGTGTCATTCAAGGTTCCAACTGTTCCAACAAAAAAACATGTTTGTTAACGATTTTACTTCATGGTTAATACTATATATGAGTATTCAACATAGCTCTGACCTCTTTATTAACATAAATATATCAACACGTTCAATCACATTCGCTGTGACTCTAAATCCGCATTTCTCACTGGAAACATCTTTCCATCTTTCTTCACGCAAGTCCATAGGCCTGCACACAAACCAACCTAAAACCCTCAAAGAAGACAAGAAAAAACTCCCAGGAAAGCTCAGAAACCGTGGGAGGAGCAATTCAGTGGGATCCTCTCCTCCAGAGATGGTCAGTGACACAGGTAGGTGCACTCCATAGTCTGAACACAATTGTGCAGGAGTGGAGATAAAAAAGAAAATGTGCAAATGGATGGTGAAACCCAGATATATAAAGATATATAGTACGGCCAGGTAGATGGACAGGAGTTGTGATGTCCATGTTGGTGATACAACCCAAACCAAGACAACATGCCACCACATCCACTGATAGCAACCACAAAGCTGGTGGCAGGACCTCACATGCTAAACACAAAATAAGCAATTAACCTCGGCATCACCTGATAATCATGAATTCAATATCTGCTGTATGATGATATGGCTCATCGCTCTCCTCTGTTCCGAATGCTTTTTTGGACAGAATAGCACAACATCTGGTGGTGAGAGATGGGGCCTGGCTCAACATGAGGGAAGAACAAGTGCCTGAAAGCTTCATTATGTCCCAGCTGTTGGCTTTTCTGTCTTATTCTGATTTTCTCTGCAACGACAACTTAACTGCCAAGAAGACCTTCGAAATGAGTTTATGTGAATTTTTGCATCTAATGCATTGGCGAGTTGCACAAGCAGAATAGTAATAAGATATAATAGCTGGCAAAGCTGTTGTAATCATTTGTTATGAGAACAATTGAAGTTGAAAAAAGGCAGATTACCTATATTTATGATATTTGCTGAGATTATCTGGATGTAGGGCGTTCACAGCAGTCATGGATCAGAGTTTGAATCAGAGCACCCTTTCTATAACCAAGAGATTCATTTTAATATCTAATAAATGCCAAACTAACATAAGGATAGATGTTAGCGTAACCCAACTTTTGTTTCCAACCCTATAGCCTATATGTCAGCATTACAGCATGTCAGGTCAAAATAACTTGTCGTTAAAAGGTCAAGGTATGAACCTGCTACTTTATGTTTTTCTTGAACCCACTGCTATCAGAAACAATAGTGCACACGCTCTCAGGTTGGCCGGCTTGTTGAAGTCAGATGTTATTAGTTTCAGGTCAGTGACTGGGATTTTTTCCACATCCCCAACACCTTTTCACAGAGGATATGGTCAAACATTAATCACAGCACTGACAGCCAGTAAATATGATGCATTTGCTCTATTTTTTTCCCAAGCCTTTTTTTTAACCTTTAAGTGGCCATGTTATTTTGGTCATTAGTTAGTTAAAGGTTTTATGTTTGAACCTACACAGAGAGAGATTCACTGTTCGCACTGGTTTAGTATCCTAATGCTGTTGGCTCTCTTTTTCTTGAAAACTCAAAAGTCAGTGTCAAACTGTCAATAACACCAAAAATTGGTTCTGGTTTGATCTCAACCATGTTGTATTTGTTTTTTTAAATAAGGACAATGTAAGGAGTCCACGTTTGCAAGTGCTATTAAAGTGAAAGCCCTACAATTGTGAAAGTGTGACAGCGTCATTGCTGGCATAGGCAACAGGGGAGGGCGAGTGTTGGCAGGCATACTAACAGTGAGCACTGTACGGACGGTGAGCGAATGGGCAGGGGGCCAGTGGGTGCCAGTCTAAGGGAATTGAGCGAATGTCTTTGTTGGCATGCGAGGCCAGGTAGGTTACCCGTTTCTGTCGGACAGCTGTGGGGTGCAACCACCCAGAGCATGACAAACTGGTCGGTGGCGGCTGGCGACTCCCAATAGCATCCGTCAACAACGCAGCGATGCCTCTCACCAACAGAACAAGTCTCTCACTAAAACAACGCTGGCTAAAATGTTAACTTCTGACTATGTTGGATACATTGTTGAGAATAACGGTACACTCTGTGAATGAAGGTGTGAGTGACGGTGTGTGTTATGTGTAGTCTGTTTTAGTGAAAGGCTCGTTTTAGTGAGACTTTGGGGATCAGATGGCTGAGCAGTTAGGGAGTCGGACTATTAATCAGACGGTTGTTGGTTCAATTCCCGGCCGTGCAAAATTACATTGTGTCCTTGGGCAAGGCATTTCACCCTACTTGCCTCGGGGGAATGTCTCTGTACTTACTGTAAGCGCTCTGGATAAGAGCGTCTGCTAAATGACTAAATGTAAATGTAAGAGGAATCGCAGCGACACATAATCAACCTCTTCCAACTACTGTTGAATTATGAGGATTTCTACACCTTTCGGAAAATAAAAGGCAAAAGAAAAACAAGTAGGCCTAGCAGTTTATTTTCCACACAACATTGATAGGGTAGGGCCAGTAAAAGACAACTGGGTCGGAAGGGTTAACTACAAGTTATGCTTGATCAACATGAAACGAATTGGGAAGATGGATTTGTTAACCAACACGGTCTTTGGGAGCGAAGGACTGACATTTGCGGTGAGACAGTCACTAGACAGACTGTCATTATCTAATCTGTCTCCTCCAACTTATCCAATCAGCCACCTGTATTTTTTTATTGCCTTTCCGCCTTTGAGAAATTGAGAAACTCGAGAAGTGTTTTCGTGTGTTTCATGAAAGGCTATGCCGAGCCTATGCCTAATAACGCGGCTGCAGCAACAATGGTACACAGCCAACAGATGGCGACGTTTCACTTAAAACTATAGCCTACAAAAAAATTCAACCTTTAAGTTTTTGTCCTGATAAAGGTATAATAATGTCGGAACCAGTCTAAACGGTCCAAAACGGTATAGTAGATATATTGTTAGACATTGTCATTTGAAGAGTCCCTAAACAAGTCAAGTCATAATCATTGTAATATGCGAGAAATATTATACAATTAAATGGGATTGAGAATATTATATTGTGGAGTGAGAAAAGTGGAGACGTGCTACGAGTTACAGTTTCAGTCACCTTTTTGGTGTCAACAATAGCTATGTAAAACATTCCTCATCTATGCAACCTTGAATGAACGTTGAATGCTGTCAGCGGCAGTGAACTCTTCATGTAGAATTGATGCACACTGACAAAATTAAACAATGAACCAAATGTCTTGTCTGTTTCTTTTTTCAATAAATATCTTTTAACCTTGAGAGATCTTTAAAACCAACTGATATGTCAAGATGGTCTAGTCTACAATGAATATATAAGTCTGGTAAAGGTGTCACAAGGGTCATGAAAAATGAATAGCTTGTTCTCCTTTGTGCCAGAGCAGACTGGAAAAGCTACTTCCAGAACAAGCTGTTCCCTATGACATAACCTTGTGATATGTGCCTTTTGTCAGCTTCTGCCAACTTGGATAAGAAATTACCCTCAAATTAGAGACAAGGCAACCCAAGGCAGTTTATCTAGGCACTCAGTGTGGTTGAAGACAAGCATCTACAGTTTGAATGTTATTGTTTTAGAAGCTCAACTTAAAATCGGTCTCAGTGACAGTGCCTTTCACCCAAACCACTTGGTTCTCACCATGTAACTCCATAGTTTCACACATCAATGATTCATAAAGCCACCAGTGTTGTTGATTTTCCTCCAGACCACATCATCAATATATAAAGGAGATGTGGAATTGTGGAGTAGTTCTTGAAGTTTACACTACCACTGGGGAGGAAGGACAGAGAAGCCCCACAGGGTGATTGAACCCTTTGTTCTGAATGCAGTAGGGGCGAGAACTAAGGAAACAAAGCAGTCAAGTGCTTGGTGATAGCAGATTACGGAGGCACTAAGCTTCCGAGAGCAACAGTGCATGCTGGTATGGTTTGATTAGCTATGCTGCAGGTCCATAATTAGTTATGTTTATTTATCTATGGTCAAAGGTAATGTCAGATAACTAGAGATTCGTCTAACACATTACCAGAGATGCTTATCTTCAACCATGGTGAGAGTTCCAAGATACTGTAAAATGCATTGGGTTGCCATGCTATTGGAGCTTGGGGGTAATTTATCATCCAAGTTAGTAACATTCTACATAATTAACAATATCTGTCTAATAGTTAATGGTAAGTAAAATAGTTTGCCAAGAACAGTATTGTTAAGTGCAAAAACAGACATACATAGTTTAACAGTAAAAACCCAAATTATTTCCATTCAACACTTGTCTTGTCCTGTGTAAAACATGTATGAAGTATGAAATAGTCATAAAATACCAATAACAAAAACAAATATCAATTTATTTGTTGACAGTTTCACAGACAAAAAAACAAGGGTATATCTTTATACAAATAAAACATCTAAAACAATTCAGAGCAAACAACAAATATGTGTAGTAACAGGAAAATAGAGAAAGAACAGAACAAGCACTATCAGTTGAAGAGCATCCAGAAGACATGAGTTCCCTACTGAGTAAATATACAGTGCCCTCCAAAAGTATTGGAACAGTGAGGCGAATTCCTTTATTTTTGCTGTAGACTGAAAACATTTGGGCTTGACATCAAATAATGAACGTGAGACCAGAGATCAACGTTTCAGCTTTTATTTCCAGGTATTTACATCAGGATCTGATGCACAACTAAGAAAATATCACATTTTGTTTGAATCCACCCATTTGTCATGTGATCAAAAGTATTGGAACAGATATACTTAAAACATATTTAAGTGAATAAGACTTAATATTTAGTTGCAAATCCTTTGCTTTCAATAACTGCAGCAAGTCTGTGACCCATTGACGTCACCAAACTTTTGCATTCTTCCTTTTTGATGCTTTCCCAGGCTTTCACTGCAGCCTCTTTCAGTTGTTGTTTGTTTTGTGGGGTTCCTCCCTTCAGTCTCCTCTTAAGCAGGTAAAATGCATGCTCTATAGGGTTTAAGTCTGGAGATTGACTTGGCCAGTCTAATACCTTCCATTTCTTGCCCCTGATGAACTCCTTTGTTGTTTTGGCAGTGTGTTTTGGGTCGTTATCTTGCTGCATGATGAAGGCTCTGCCAATCAGTTTGGTTGCATCTTTCCTTAAATTGGCAGACAAAATGTTTCTGTAGACTTCCGAGTTCATTTTGCTGCTGCCATCATGTGTTACATCCTCAATGAAGATTAATGAGCCCGTCCCAGAAGAAGCCATGCAAGCCCAAGCCATGACATTACCTCCACCGTGTTTCACAGATGAGCTTGTGTGTTTGGGATCATGAGCAGTTCCTTTCTTTCTCCAAACTTTAGCCTTTCCATCACTTTGGTAAAAGTTAATCTTTGTCTCATCAGTCCATAAAACTTTGTCCCAGAATTTTTGAGGTTCATCTCTGTACTTTTTGGCAAATTCCAGCCTGGCCTTCCTATTCTTCTTGCTAATGAGTGGTTTGCATCTTCTGGTGTAGCCCTTGTACTTTTGTTCATGAAGTCTTCTGCGAACAGTAGATAGTGATACCTTCACTCCTGCCATCTGGAGGTTGTTGCTGATCTCACTAACAGTTGTTTTAGGGTCTTTCTTTACAGCTCTTACAATGTTTCTGTCATCAACTGCTGATGTTTTCCTTGGTCTACCTGTTCGACGTCTGTTACTTAGTACACCAGTAGTTTTCTTCTTCTTCAGGACATTCCAAATGGTTGTACTGGCTATGGCCAATGTTTCTGCAATGGCTCTGATTGATTTTCCATTTTCTCTAAGACTCACAATTGCTTGTTTTTCACCCAAAGACAGCGCTCTGGTTTTCATGTTGTTTTCACCTCTGAATACAGTCTGCATAGACAAAACCTATCTTACCCAATCTGAACCTGAGTGTAGACATTCAGTGGTATTTATTGATTGAATAATGTATGTAATAGGACACACCTGGGCAACAAAACACACCTGTCAGTCACATGTTCCAATACTTTTGCTCACGTGACAAATGGGTGGGTTCGAACAAAAAGGTGATATTTTCTAATTTGTGCATCAGATCCTGATGTAAATACCTGGAAATAAAAGCTGAAACGTTGATCTCTGGTTTCACATTCATCGTTTGATGTCAAGCCCAAATGTTTTCAGTCTACAGCAAAAATAAAGGAATTGGCCTCACTGTTCCAATACTTTTGGAGGGCACTGTATTTGTTATGGCGTTTTTAATTGTCAATCATTTGACAAATGTTTACCCTTTTCGACAAGTTTAAACAGAGAAATCTAATCTCACATCAGTAGATACTACCTCATCTGAAATTGTTTAGGGACACTAGCTTTTTGACAATATTTGGCAAGAAGTGAAAAAGTGATGCACAATGGACAACCTTGGCTCATCTCCTGAAACTCTAGATTGTATATACTTTTTCAGCTATCTTTACACACCCTTTTTAGGTGTTGCATGTAAAAAGGTAGCACCATTGGGCTAGTAAAAGGTAAGACACTTGAGAATGCACATTTGATCTATTGCTAGCCATATTCCCTAGCACCTGCTTTCCTAAATGTGCCCAGTATGTACAGTACTGTTTTAGACATAGTGAGGAGCAATGCAAACACTCAACCCTAATTCCATTCAAGGAACAATTTATACAGTATGTTATATAGAGGGGCCTGTAATGTAAGCATGCAACCGTCATAGATCACACAGCATGTCAGCATCCATGATTTCCCTTCTTTTCTCCTTTTGCCCAAAATCATAAAGAGCATAAGGGGCATAAGTCATGAAGACACACGAACAAACACACAACTGCCTACACAAGCAGGTGCATACGCATAAACACAATTTCATCCCTACTCCTTAAAGAGGGCACATTATATAAGGTCCCAGAGACAGAGAAAACTTGGTTCTTTTGTGTATCTACAAATCCCAACCATTTCCGTTTCTAAAATAACCTCTGTTTTCCCCAAACACTTTACTTTCTGGTACAAAAATACAAGGACAGCATTCACAGACCCTGCCAGCAGTTTTTGTCTCAATTGCAATGCTGACAAGAATGCAAAAATGCACAAAAGATTAAAAAAATACTTGATAGCAAAACAGATCCAGTACAAAGAGAAAGCAGGCATTTGTTTATCATATAAAACATTGAGGTGGTCCAAAGAGGATCAAGTCAATGAGAAACCATAATAGACAAGGTCCCGAAGACCAACAAGGTTGAACACTTTAGAATGAGCATGCTTGTGCACTGCCATGGTCTATGCTAATGAATAGTTAAACATCTGGCTCTGTTAAATGTGGATGTAAATTGGGGAGGTCACAATAGTCACAAAGTCTAAACTTCTGTAAATTACACGTTAATGATTTATACCTGCTTCAGTAGCAAGGCAGAGGAACAATACTTTTTGCTTCACTAGATACTATCAAACAAATGAATGAATTGATCTGAAAACATAAAATGTAGGAAATTGGTAAACGGTTTTGAAAATACCATATGCAAATACAAAACTGCAGTCTGTACAGGCTTTTAGACTAGCCTCAAATTGCATAATTGTATGCATTGTTTACAAACAGGCCTTTATTTTTCTTTGTGTGGAAAGTTCACTTTGTCAACTAAGCTGGCTGCTGAGGTGCCATAATTATCAACATTTGTATTGTCATTTTAGAGGAATGATGTAATTGTGTGACGTGGCCCAATAATTCTCTGCTACATCTGCTAGCACCAACATATTCAGATCAGAGCTTTGCTTTTCTTCCATTTGGCACTGAATTGGAGTTTATGACATTCTTAGTCTAGCTATATAAGAGAGATTATTATTACAGTGTGATGATGGATTCACTTGGACACATGGCAATAAAACAAAAACATTCACTATATTCTCTTGCATTCACTGGAGTTTAACAAGTTATAAACTTACAATGATAACAACTGACTAGGAATTACGGTGTAACTGAGCAACAAGTGTTTCAATGTATAACCATCATAATCACTGGGAAGTCATTACAGACCTACATTTGTGTTTCCCCTTGTTCATTTTGTCATTCATAAACACAGATTCTAAAATCACTTACAGCAAAGCAACATTTCCATGTGGATGAACCGTAATACACTTACAAATCATACCCTGTTTTGAGAGACATCTGGACCAAGGTTCAAATCCACAAGTCCTAATCAACTAGGATCAGAGGAATGATCTGGAGGGCTGGGCTGTTTCCAACAAGATGGATTTGGCCAAACACTGACAGACTTCTCTGTTCTGAGGGATTGAGAGAATCCGCCCAAAGTACTGGTGACGAACCAACTAAGACTCGGCACCCAGTACAGTATATGCTACTTCAGGGGACTTGGGGGATAATTTGGAGGGCGCTTCATGAGTGATAATGTTGGAGGGTATGGCACACTAAGGGTTTAGCCACAATTGCTGAACTATTTGGGAATGGAGTGTTTAACTCTTATCAGGGGTAAATTAAATATTTTTTTATTGATAAAGGGGACTTACCATCAAGGGGGAAATACCACCAATCACGTTGATTTTTAAAGGTTACCTTTATCCTCTGTATTTGATAAAATGGCAACACATGCTCTGTATGGTAAAACATTGAATTTGAGGATAATATGGCGAAAGGAGCTCAACATTGAGCTTTAACAAGAAAACTGTCCTTAACATGAATTGGCCAGTAAGAGATATAAAGATGTGATGTAGGCTATTAGTTACAGAAATTATTTGATATTATTGGACTCCAGTCAGATTTAAAAAGCTTGGTCTAATTCAAGGCAATGAGTCCAGGAAATGTAAGAGTTCTCTGCATACTTTTCTACATCTGATGTGGGACTCTCCCATTGTTTTCCCCGTGTTGGACCCGAGTGGTTTGAGAAGCTGGATCAGCTGCCAAGCTCGGCAAAATTCTGCTTTCCGGGAGACAAATCTGTTCTACCAGCTGAATTTATGCCACAGTTTGGATTAGTCCTTGCAGGTTTCCTTAACGCAGTCAGGATTATACTAAGGAACTGGAAACATACAAGCATACCTAGTTATAGGAACTGGATTTACATACATACATACTGTACATACATACAAGGTTATGCTAGCTAAACTGAAGGATTCTGTGTCCAAATTTACTGAAATGTGGGGTAACTTGTTTAGAGAATGTTTTGGTTGGGATCATCAGACGGCAAGATGCAATAGAACCTTTCATGTGTTTAGAGGGGAGATTCTGTGACGTATCATGATGTTGTGTTGCTTGTGTTTTCAGTTTTTCTTTTCTGTCTGTGTTTGTGTAAATTGTTACCTGCAGACCATGTGGAAAGTATGTTTGTACTGTATTGTTGCAGCTGAACCACTTATTTCCTTGCACATTAAACGATCTCTATACTTTCATAAAGTTTTCTTTACACTGATTAAAAAAGGGACTTCTAGGGAGGGAATAAGAGCATTCTTGTGACAAAGATCCATTCAAATTTCAGTAGGAATATAAAACAGGTGCTTAAAGGACATACATACATTTCCCTCGTGCACTACAGAGGAGACATTTATAACCAACCTCAAATATGGACATTTTGAATAGATTCACACCTTTTAAGTGTGTTTCACATGTAATTTTGTGTGTGCTAAACAACCATGCCATCTGTAAATTTTTCGGAACCTCTACATTATTCATTACGTCCTACAACGAGAGTTTAAGGAAAGACAGAAAAATAATCTTCAAAAACACATTCTAGAATGTACTTGAAAAGAAATTCGACCACACACGCTATTGCAAGTTTGGCACTAGATGTAAAAAAAGTGTTTTTTGTACATAAAACACATAACAAATATGGACACATTATGGGAACAATACTTCAATGGTACTGTTTAATGCACTTACCCCTTTTCACCACCAGCGTATTAAAAAGGGCCTAGCAATAACGATGAGTTGTGTGTGTGAGGGACGGGGACGGGGGGGCATGAACGGGTGTCCTAGTTTGTGTATTGGCTTACTGATGGATGCTGTGATGTGGGGTTCAGAGGAAGGGCTGGGCTTTTACGACACGCTTGAGCAGCAGATGCTGGGGGAGCCCATCTGTGTGAGCACCTTGTCCAGCCACTGCAGGGGCCCGTTGAGGTGCAGCTCTATCCAGCAAGGGGTGCTGGTCACCGTCTGTCTCCTACAAGAGAGAATAAGAGAGAGTGACAGGCTTGCACAACCCCTCTCATTGCTGACGTGCCTGTCAGTATCACTGAGCTGGGCTGGGTAGAGGTTTTGACTGTACCCACAGCTGCACATTTGTTTCATAAGGAATGTAGGAAAAGGAAACAGGTATAGCAAAGAGAGTTCTCGTGAAGAAGTTGTGGGATATGTATTACATGTGTAACACAGAAATTGATTGACACCATGGCCCCAGGTCTCTCCCACCAAAGTGGTTTAAAAAAAAAAAAACAATCAGATCAACAGGAATTAAAGTAAACATCTGGCTAAATGTTGTTACCTGTACTCTGCTCCCCAGCCCTTGACGAAGCTCATGCGTATGGTGCACATGCGGGTCAGCTGGTAGACAGCCTCGAAACCCTGGTTGACCGATTGGGCCAAGAGAGCTGCAAACTCCTGGTTGTTGAAAATCTTCAGGTTGCAACCTGAGGAAAGCCATCACATGACAATTAGGCAACCATCAACGAGTAAGACCACAAGACAAGCATTCAATGACATGTGGGTACACACATCCGTACCAGGTGGGATCTTGCAGACGGTAGCGGGATGCCAGCCGTAGCGCTGGTTACAGTTGGGACTCTGGACAAATATTGCACTGTCGCTGAGACACTCTGCAAAAACCTCTCCTCCGATGTAGTACAAACGCACACCCCTGCCTGGAGGGACCATGGAAAACAACATCAGACAACAAACCAACAACTTTGTTTACATCGTAAATGCATTGTCAATCTTGGATACATCTTGCCAGGTTACACACCCATCACAGTGGCGTGCAATTACATACATACAATGACTTACAAAAGTAACAATGTGTGGCAAGGAAAATCATTCTGAATGTGACAGAGAACAGCATATTAACCTGACGGTGGTACAACGGCTAATGTAGTTACCAATGTGACGGCGTGTGAGTTCCACAGCGGCATTGCGGTTGACGTTAGATAACAGGCCGAGGCAGAAACGCTCTGAGTTGGATGGGTCTGTGAAGCCATCCACTGTCATGGAGGGCTGAGAGGCGTGGAAGGTCTCTCCCACACGCTGGTTGAGCTCGTAGTAGGAGATGGAGCACCAGAAGGCCGGCTCACAGTACGTCACGGCTGCAGGCTGCAGGTCTGCAGAGGGAAAAGGAGGCAAATAAACTTCATTTAACTGTACTGGTTTTACATTGTGTTTTGTAAAATCCAAATTGTCCTTCTAATGCAGTTTTTTTTATTTTATTAGAATATAATATATAATTATATTCTGTTTACATTTTAAAAGGAGTGATTTGAAGGAGGGAAAAGACGTGTAGAACAAGCAAAGGAATGTAATTTATGAAGATGTAGAAAAGCAAAAAATAATGATTAACGAAAATACATAGACAACCGAAGATTATTAATGTCCCTTTGTATTCGAATAAGACAAGACAAAAAATTGAGGACAAATTGCAAAGAAGAAGAAAAGCTGGGAAGACGGACAAAGGAAAATACGTTTATTAAGGAGAAATTAGAAACAGAAGTGTGGGGAACAAAAGAAAATGCAGACAACACATATGAGCTAAACACATCATTTCCCCAAAACACAAACCAGAAGTGTGGAAAACTCAACAGGTACAAGGAAGGCCAGAGACTTCCTGGTATCACACCATGTGTACCCTGGTTTACCACTACTCTTGGCGATCTCAGCATTGGTGTCAAATCTTGGAAGTACGTTTTCCCCAAACTGGGCCAGGGCTATGTGAAAAGTTCATTTGTTATTTCACCTGTAGCTTGACGGCTCAACCCCCCAGTGGTTTTCCGTTCCATTATAAGAAGAGAGGATGTTATTATTGATGTTGTATTGAGCTCACTGGTGTCCTAGCATGGAAGCAGTTCACACGGGAGGAGAGACAAAGACCATCTTTCATCACAGAGATTCTTCTGTTACAGTACGGAAGCACACTCCCATAGGACGGCTGGGGTGGAACACCCATCTGTTTGGTTGGTGCTCCTGTCGCACATACAGGCATAATACACACTTTTGCAGCCATTAATTGTCTCTTTCTCCATTTTGTGTACTCACACACAAACCCATACAATCACACATGATTTACCAAGGTTGCTGTGTGTGGGGGAGACAGGATTAGGTGACAGGTTGGGGGAGCCTGTGTCCATGCTGTGGTTCATCTGATGATCACTGGTCTCCCCATCCTCACTGAGATAGCCTGGCGGTGGTGTCTCTAAAACACACACACACATATACAAATGAACATAAACATGCACGTTCACAAAGACACAAAACATCAGTTTATAGAGAAGATGTTGCTGTTCCAATCTAACAGTTACCCTTTTTTACATACTCCAACTAATATTATGCACATAAACTAATTTTAAAATGCAATACGTTTACATTACTTTACATCATCTGAGCTGTATTCTGTCACCAGCTTCTCTGACCCTGATCTGGCTCTGGAGCATTTCACTTCTATTTGTAATCATTTGGTTGATAAACACACCCCTTTCAAAGGTCATAGGTTGCAAAATCGTTGAAAACCATAGTATATTAAAATATTAAGAATAACTTATTTGGCAGAGAAATCTGGCCTGGACTGAAACTGGGAAGACTGACTTGGAATAAAGGTTTTCCATGTCCTTAAGGAACAAAGTACTTCTGTACTTAAAAGTTGTATTTAAAAACCATAACCAACTGGGCATGAAATCTGTCTACTTTTGGTCTACAGTATGTATACTGTTCAAGCTTAACTGTATACACAAGCAGGGGCAGGTCTAACAGCATTAGCTGCTTGTGTGTGGTTGCTAGTGCGAGGGCACCTCTGCTTTTCACAAGCTGGATCTAAAGCCAGCAGGACAGCACAGACACCTAATGCCAGGCAGCACTAGCCCACTTTCTCGGGACAGTGCGTGTTTGCATTGGCTCAGCTCCAACCTCAGTATGAGTCAATCAAGAGATGAGATGGGTAAACTTTGGATTGCAATCCCTGAGGCCAGAAAGACCCTAATAAACTGCACAGTGTGTGTAGACAATTTTCCAGACACAGCTTAGTCAAAAACAAAGGTAATGCTAACTCCTGAGAGCTTCTGGCAGACTGTATCACAAAATCATTTATTCTCGTATTCTTCAGTCACAGTACAGTATACAAAGTAACAAGATTTTAAGAGTTTGTCTTGTCCAGTGTGAGCCTGGTACAAGCTTTTCATTTTATCTTACATTATGACTTTTATTGCCTGTGCGAGACCAGTATCAAAAACCAGGAAACTTCTCTCAAGTGACCCCACTTTGAACTCATCTGTGTTTGGTCTCTCCTGCTGTAAGGTAGTTTCTCTAATGTACTTTCGTCTGCTTTGATATCTCCTAACTATGTGACGACAGTTTCTCAATTTATGAGGAGAAAACCCGTGGAAAATTCTTAAAAACCTCTCCTTCTGGAACATTCTATTGTTACCCAAACAAAGAAAATATTTTCGCCAGACTATCTCACCTGGTATGTAGTTGCTTTGGGGCTCGATGCCGGCAGGAAAGTTAGTATTCTCTGGGATGGAGTGGCTGTAGTCGTCCAATGGTGGGTACTCATTTGGGATCTCCAAGTGTCGGGGCACAAGCACTGGAGGCAGTACTGCAGGGAGATACACATGCACGCACACACACCAGTATCTTGTTTACTTGCCCTGTCCATTAAGACACTCACAACAATGGCAATTCATTATAATGAAGTAACATGTAAATAGCAAGCTAGAATCTCGCCTTTTGGTGGATGGCATGCATGAACTTGTATGATTCCTGTGGGACATCATGTGCCTGCCCACCGACACACAAGAGGGGATGATGGTGAGAGATGACACGTAGCCGTTACCTGGTGTCTCCACTCGCTGGTAGTGGTAGGGGTTGACACACACCTCGTCCTTCTTCATGTGGAACGCGTACTCACAGAGCTCCACCGCCCGCAGCTCGTGGTGGGACTGCAAGTCTGGCCAGCGCCACAGGCGGCAGTAGATGACGTGGGGCAGCCCCTTCCTGTGGGACACCTGGAGACGGCCGTCCAGAGACCTGGAGAACAGGGGAATGAGAGAAAGGACACATGGGTAACCATTGGATAGGAACAGCAACAAGATGTAGCCCTGTGGCTGACTAATACAAGGGGAGTCACCCGAGGACATGAAGACGAGCCTAATTATCTCATTGTAGCGATCTGCCCTGAATCAACCTGATATTCCAAATAGACACTGGCAGCAGCTTTCCACATGTTTTCTCATTTTCATCTAGCTATCTCGAAATGGGGTGGGACAACTGTCAAGCTCTTCTACTCTCTAGTTAGCCGTCCCCTGAGGAGATGTGGCGTTTTAGGGTTTTACACAAACAAGTTCAAACAACATCAGATTCAACTGCTGTGCATGGGCTCCAATGAGTCCATTGTTGGAGAAAGATCTACAAACAAGATGGATAGAAAACGTGGCTGGATGAAACATCACCAAACCTGTCTTAGACCAGCCCTATTGACTGCTCTATGCTACTCTGGACCCAGACAATCACCAGTCTCTTCCAAGACGCTTCATGAGTATTTAAAGCAGCGGGTGTTCTATGTTAGGGCGAGGGGAGGACACGAGGACAGTCTGAACCTACATGCCCCCGTGGGCTTCACTCTGATGAGGTCTGTGTGTATTGTGTGTGATGAATGAGTGTCTGTGCATGCATTTTCATGAGAGACATGCTTCTAGAGTGTGTGCTCTTACGCATGTATGAGGAATGGAGAAGGCCATCTGGGTTCATCCAGCATGGCTGCCCGGGGCAAGGCCTCCAGGAATCCAGGGCAGACACACGACCCCCTTCAATATGGAGGGGGGAGGGGGGAGGCAAAGACAAAAAGTACGAAAGCTGACTAATGGTCTAACCAGGGCCAAACTTTAATGTTTATGATAACTTTCTAGCATGACCTCATAGATGATACATTTGTGGTAACAGCAACAGTAGTGGGGGCCAGAGGATCACAAAGGCAGGCTTGTTATCTGAGGGATGTACAAAATGTGTACAGGTGTGTGTGTGGGTGTGCGCGTGCGTTTTCCCCCGCAGACGGGATAGGCTGTGGCAAGGTGCTCTCTAATCTAACTCTTCCACCTTTGGAACCAAACAACCCACACCTTCCCTGAGGCCTCCATAGTATGCTACTTGGCAGCGCAGCACATTCCTTTGGTGGGACTGGCCGCGCCTTACATGCACACGTACTGAGGTTACATCTAAACATGAAGGAATGAGTTCCCAGGGCGATGGTACGCACTGGAGCTTCAACGCTGGAGATGGACAGGCTGGTAGAGTTATGTTTAGTTACTGTCTCGGGCCTCTGTCTGCAGAAACTGTACCATCCACACTGTCACTTGAGCATGCCCTTTCTGTGAGTCAGAGTGAGTCACTCTTAAACGCACACACGGTGACGACAACATAGAGAGACAGGCAGTGTCTTGCTACTGTCTCCATCTGCCAAAACTTTACATTCCACACACACTGGAGTGTTTTTCTTTCTTTCACACTTTTCCTGTCACACACACACGCATGCACACACACACGTACAATAGATTACATCAATGTACATCAGACGGTGCAGTATCTCCTTTTCTATCCAGATAATCAAACAATGACTGCAGTTCACCAGCCTGCTCCTTTTGAGCTGCGACAGACAGACGCAGTGTGGATCACATCACTGAAGGACAAACAATACTGTCTGGGGTGACTCAGAGCTTGAGATGCACTGTATGGCTGTTGTGACTGTGTACACTGAGACTGATGCAGGGTACTCAGATGTGTCTGCGTGCCTCCAGACAAATGGATAAATACACAATCTGTTCAAACGAGACACCTTGGAATAGGAACCACTGTGTTTGGGTGGTGGTCTCCATCATTACAGTGTGTGTGGTAGTACATGGAGCCAAAGAGGGCGCACCCACGGTTACAAAAACGGGTTTGCTCATTCATCACGCTGAAGCGTGTCAGGGAGAGACAGGGTGTTGCACATGCTTGCGAACCCATATGTGTCTGACTGTGTCAAGAATTCCACCTGCTATCTCCTAGACACAAGCACACACACAGACTTTCATTGATGTGCTCTTACTGTTGTTCTCTCCACTTGTCTGCGGTGAGAAAACAAAGCAGCTTTATCACTCTTATCAGCTCCCGTGTCTCTTCATGTGCTGCCCAGACTAACCAGAGCTGCTGCCAAACCAGGAAACCTCAGACACTGCTGTAGGCAAATGACTACTTTAACTATTTCACTTGCAGTGAGTCTTTGCTTCTTTCTCTTCCTCAAACTCCACATTTCCAAATCCTCTTTGTTTATTTCCTTACATACAACTTTCCTGTTTCATCTCAATGTATCTCTATCTCTCTATCTCTCTGTATTTTCCTTCTGTATCTTCTTTCCACGCTACATCCAGAAGACGTGTGTGGACAAGACAGACAATAGGGCCCTGGCACCAAGCCAGGACCTTCACACCTTCTCAAAGGCCTATCCAAGAAATAGGGAGAAGAGAGCAAAGGCAGAAAGAAGGGATGGGTAAAGGAAGGATGGGAAAAAGAGAAAGTTTGATCATGGGGGATGGAGTGCCCCTAGTTAGTTATGATAGGCCCGCTAGGTTTAGGAGTAGGGGCTGTGGGGTAGGGTGAGAGCAGGATATGTTGAAGACTGTTTCTGCTGATGCAACACCAATACTTCTACATTTCAAAGGCCAGTGTCCTGCTTCGCTACAGCAGCATCAGTTAGGGGCACTGATGGTTAGAGAAGCATTTGATGTGTTGGGGGCACTTCCACACAGAGGAAACCGCGGTGGTGGCTACTAGCAAACATGTTACTACAGTACTTACTAAATTCATGTCATCATTGACTTTGTGTTGATTGCCTGCTTTTGACTGCATAGCACGTAGGCTATCAACCTGTCTATTTAATAAAACTATCCCGCATAGAGCAGACACTTTATTCCAAAGCGACATTCAAGAGGGATTCGAACCCATGACTTCTTGATCAGCAGTAGAGTGCTCTACCACTGAGCTACACCCAGTTATGACTGCTAGATTTGCTATATCATGCAGGAAATTTACAGAAATTGCATTTGGCTCAAGTAACCTCTTTTGTTCGGCTACATTTGTAATATAATCTGTCGGATGCAGCAAGACAGAGGACTACCATTTGAAAATCTGACAATGATTGATTTGGATGCACACCATAGTGATAATGAACAATCCGATCACTGTCTGCCCACGCATACAACTACTATACCAGAGACCGCCCCAGATTAAGGCCAAGTTATATAACTTCGACTCCATTTGTGTTTTGAAATGCTGTGCACTGCACTAGCGAATGCAGAGCGACCCCAATATTCTGTATCAAGCAATCCAGATAATCGCATGCTCAATGTACGACCCATGCGAAACTAATGTGCTCAAAAGAAAACTTGGATTTGCGAGCTAGTAGTTTTCTAGGATTGACAACCAGGAAACTATATAAACAGGGGACCAACGGACCATAACTATGTTAAATGTGCACATACTAACCACCCTGACACAGCACATTTGTAAAACATTTAATGCAAAAAATATGCGTAACGAGCGGTGCTAGCACTGATGGTATGGCATAGTAGCCTATTCGAAGACATTACCTCGGTATGGTGATGCATTTCGTGTTGATATTCTGAGTAGTGATGGCTTTCTCCAATTCATCCAGTTGGCCCGTTTTCTTCAATTTCTTTACCAGACTCTTCACTGCTTTCTCACACCACTTTTCATCCTGACCATTTTGTTCTGCCTTTTTCCAACCCAAAAGCCTTTTCACAATGGGGGGAGTGAAAGGCAAAATTGACATTTTGATTACAGTAAAGTCCTATCAGTAACAAGTCCTTAGGTTTGCAAATATACACAGAAATCCTCTTGAAAAAACAAACCAAGTGGCAGATTACAGAGAGAGAAATTAGAAAGAACGCGCAGCTCTATAAACACGCAGATAAACTCAGACATTTAAAGTTTGATTGTTTAAATTTCGGCGCACTGTCTAGTTCGTTCGAGTTAAACGTGAGTAGTGCGTGTGTGTGCGTGTGTGAGAAGTGTGCATTGTCTAACAGTAATGGATTCAGTAACACTCCGCGGACAAAAATAGCTCTGTCTGAAGTGTCATTTGCTTTCTTATAGTTAGCGCACGACACAGTTCAACACGATTGATCCTTTTGGATTTTTTGGTTTAGTTTTTTTTACAACAAACTATTACAATAGTTTATAGTTATTTATTTAAATATGTGTTGTCAAGGACGTTGTTTGATGATTTGTCAAGAAAGTTTTTCCCAATTCAGAGTCATCCGCCGCATAAGGGATAAGCCCGAAGTCTTCAAAAAGTCTGCCTCAAATGCAAATACCCTCGCGAGGTAGGAACCAATTCAGACCGAGAAGAACTGTGAAAGCCCACAGACTGAGCAGCTGGTAAAAATCTGCTGTCTCTGCAAGGCACACTGTAGGCTACTACACATTTTGGGGGTAGGCTATATTAAGCGTCTTTCATCATATTATTGAATGAAAACAGTGCATTTTGTAAACGTAATGGTCGATGGAAAGTTATAAAGTAATAATAATATCACCTCACTCCCTAACATTGAGTTTACTGCATTTGTCTCAGAGCTGGTGTAAGGTTGTTTACTGGTGTTAGGACACAAACAAGCTTGTTACAAAACAGTCTGAAATTAAAGCTTTATGCAAAACATTTCATGCAATAACATACTATTATTGGATAAATGATAGATCATTTTTGCCTACTGACTTCAACAAAGCAATAGTCTAACTGTTTTTCAACTGTAAGTTGTTGACATGCCTGTTCTAAGAGTCTAGAGAACTTTCCAGTAAATGTTGTCTCAACAAACTCCAAACAGGGTGCAATGGGGAACTGGCAATCATTAGACTCATAGCACAGGCAAGATGTACATTCAGCTGCTGAGCCCACACACACACAGACAGTTTTGCATGCACAAACACGGATACATAAAGTTTTGGACTAACATCGAGGCACCTCACGTAATGAATAATGCTATGTGGCAAATGTTACATACTTTGGCACACAGGCAGGGGGGGCAGAGAGACCTGAGTGCACGAACCCTAGATGTAGGAGTACTGTAGCACAGCTGATATCCTCAAACAGAAAGGGATGGCAGGCCTGTAGTTTGATGCCTGTGAGTGCCTTTGTTCCTGGACTTCAAAAGGATTTATTCACTGCGGACGGTTTCGAATCTTGAGTGCCCTTTTTGCAAACACTTGAAAAAGTAGTAAACTCTTTCATTGCACATCACCGTTTGTCCAGTTGGAAGGGATCTTGAATTCAATTGAAAATGGAGAAATGTCATTAGTAAATGTTCATAGGTGTAAAATAATATCCATTGAGCGGCATGAAAATATGTAGCTTGCTGCCGTCCACATGGTCAAGTTAACAGAATAATTGTAGCTACTGTATTTCAATCTCTTTCTTTTTTGTCTGAACTTTTCAAAGGATAGAAGGGACTGTAAATCTGTATCCCCCAAGCAGCACAAACCTTTGATCCATCCACCAGTTGACAGTTAGCATCCTACAATAGTAACTTCAACCCACAGTTACTTTGGTCCCTGTACGCACACTGGCATATTGACCAGTGTTCACTATTCATCCTTTGCACACTGCACAACTTAAACTAAAAATATAGCAGTCTTTCAGCATGACAGTTCCTTTCCCTTTAATCTATTTCAGTAAGACAGCAATGTATATTTTTACATCAGCTGGGAGCTTTGACAGTTTCCACCTTTTATTCTTGCAGACGAGAAGTATAACAAACATTTTTTCAAAGAGGTGGTCTCCAGCTGAGTTGCAGTCTCAGTCTCATTTTTATTTAATTCATGAGTAACAAATAGTCTGAGCAAAGAATGCATTCACATGTAATTTTGTCAATTAGAATTTGAAAGTTGGTCTCTTTAACAGTATTATCTAATAAGTTTGTTGAATGAATCTTCTTGTTTAATATAAAGTAGAAAAAACCACACTCTCAGGCTTGATCTTCTTGTTTAATATCATCTGAATAACTTGTAGACTAAATTAAGCTCACGCAAAACTGATACATTCGTAATTTGTACCCATGAAGTTACTGTGGCTGTAGCTAGAGACAACACAACATGATCTACAGCACTTGCTTCGTGTCCCAGCTCATGTAATAATAATAATACTTAATATCACAAATCTACTCCACTGAAACCCATCTGTTTACATGAAATACAATTGGAATTGTGTACTCAGAACAAATGACAATTAGCTCAGTCTAATAAACTATGCTGAAGTCAGTGGCAGAGTAAAAGCTGACCCTTGCTATGTGTGTGTGAATAAATGTGTCTGTGTGTTTTCGAATTTACCTGATAGACACCAATGGTTAAATTTCAATACATTTAATAACCAAACTGTTGACAGCCGCTGTTTGGTAATATTTTCACGAATCTCCTTGGCAATACTATGAGAGCCATCAATCTCAGCTGCCCTGACAGCTCCCAGTCAGAGAAAGCACATAGTGTACTGAAAGTCCAACCCCTATTTCTTTGGGCAGTGGTATTTGACAACTTTAGTAGGGAACTTGTCAGGTCATACTTCCTGGATAACAAATCATTGGAAACCCTACTTTTTGCGCAAGCTAGTACTAATTGCCACACTAACAACAGGAAGAGTTATTTTCTTTTTGGGAATGGATAAGATAACAGGAGACAAACTATTTGTCTTTGTTGGGAGCAAAAAGAGGATAACAGCACTCAATATAGAACATGCTTAAACATACAGTCCTGAATAGCACCATTCAAAGTAATACAGAAGACTGTATTCATTTTTTCACGATTTGTATTTTTGTCACACAATTTAGACCGGTGAACCGTTCTGTTAGGGCATTGTCACTCTTGACAAATCGCCACACTGGCACAATGTGACATGTTTGTGTTCTCTCAAACTGCAATGTGTCAGACATGATGAGGGCCCACTCAGCTAAGCAAAGTCTGCTGAAGTGACTGTTCCTTTGTACTGGTGTGATTTCTGGGTGATACAAAGTTCACTTTAGTCAGACCTCATACATTTACAAATGTATGAGGTCAAATGGGGAGAAATACAGCGAGTTGATTACTTTGAGTCACATCTGGGTTCTCCCAGCTTCAGTAGGAGTGTGTATAGTCATGCTGATCATCCTCTCACAACCATGCTATCTCCTTAATGACTCACACTGAATTACTGCTTCCTGTTTTTAGGCATAAAGTATACAGAACTGCAGACTGGATAACTGTGAACTCAGTATGATGTCCTTCTGTCATTCTCTGGCTACTCATGACTAACAGCAAGATGATGAGTCATGACTTGGATGTTTCCATACTCATTAAGGTTGGTTCAAAAACGTAAATGTTGAGATTAAACGGTGTGTTTATGACACACAATAATTGTACTACATATTTTAAGGGGGAAAGTATGAGGCCAATTGTGATGATGTATGAATTAAATAAAAAGCAACAATTTAATTAGAGCGATAACCTAATTGTGCCCTTTGCTGTTACACATTGTTTTAATATAATGGCTGGAAAATAGTCTCATAAAGTTTCCATACCATTTAGTCTAACCTGATACCGTCAATAGGTTTTCAAATTATTTGTTTTACAGATAGCATATCCGGTTGAAAGAGTGGATTCTCAATGATCCTGTTTTGAGCGTCAGTGTTAAGAAATGCTGCAGAAGGATAGTTATGTGGTGCCTTCACGTGGCGAAACCTTGTCACTGCAACCACCTCTACAACATTATTTCAATACAATGTTTTGATTAGATTGCAATGCTACCAGAAGCATGAAATATTTAATGATGAAAAAGGTGTCAGTCTACTTACATTAAGAGAACATATGCATGACACTGAAAAACTTCAAAGCAAAATGAATATATTTTTCTGCTCTTCAACTATACCTGGTAAGCCTAGGGTTCATTGTCATTCAATTACAAGTAGTTGATGACGATTACATTATAGATGTAGAAGTAGTTTATGTTGAGCATAATATTGACCAAAAACACTCCACCTTCACCTACACTGTGAAATATACTCAAACCATGAACATAATTGCTGTTCTTGTCTTTCATTTGCATTTATATGATCTAGACATGCCAATTTAAGATATTTTATGCACAGACAATCCAGCATTTGGTCACAGCCCATTAAATCTCTGTAGTTGATATGCAAATAATATCCTTGGGCTACTATTGTATTCCCCTACTTGCAAAATGAGAGAGAAGAACATTGTTATTGTTGCTGTTATCATGATCATATTCCATAGGCTGTTAATGTTGTCGTTAAATGTTTCCACAATGTGTTATCAACAAATCCCTGTTATTACTTTTTGGATGAAAAATTGGTTCTTCATGGAATAAAATGTAACCTTTAAGAAAGATTTTGAGATGAAGTGTGTAAAAGCTTATCTTTTTAACAGCTCTCACTCGGGAAGTTGCGAGTTGGGTTATTGTGGGAACATTGTGGTAAAACCAATTCTGGCCCAGATGTGAGCTATTTAACATTAGGATGCTAATAACATCCACAGTACACAGACTTTATCCTAAAGCAGTGACTTATTCTGAGGTCCTCTGTATAGGCTTCATTAAAGATGATTCCAGGGGTAGTGGAATGTAAACACAGTTCCTATTGAAACTGGAATCAACATGTTAATGTTAGCAAGGGTAGAAGGACTGGGGTATAAAATATGACGGTTATTAAATCAATTTATGTGGATTTCCACCCCAGTGTATGTGCAGCCAGGGAACACAATTTATAGAGAGGGAGAGATACCCAGGAGACAAGATGATTTGGCATAGTTATAGTTTAAGCCACAAGGTGGCAGTAGAAGGTTTGTCTGAGTCTTAATATGGAACGACCATAGCTGATCACATATTCAAACACCAAAGACTGTCCTTCTACATGCCTTGGTTATTTTTGTGAAGTTACACATTATGTGTAATACAAGTATAGATATTTAAGTAAAGGAAATATATGTTTTTTATGATATGCTGATATTTTAAATGTAGTGGGCTGATGCTAAATTCAAAGAAACAACTCTTGGAGAAATCTTATTCACACTTTTCAGCTATGCATAATCATTTGGTAGACTTTGACAAGGCACAAACAGCACTACCTAAATGCTGCCAAGTGAGTGAGAGGAAAGGGGAGCCATTTTGGGAAGACATGCCCCTGAATCTCCTGTTACATCTATGAAGCGATGTCCTACTGAAGAAGGGGAGGGTGGGCAGCGTGTGAGTGTTCTTCTGTATATGTATTTGAGTGTGTGCGTGCAATGAGCACTGCCATTTGTGTCCATGTGCGTGTGCGTGTGTGAGAGAGAGTAATCAATCTTGTAACCAACTCTGATAACATCTACATATTCATCAACATAAAACATTACTATTGTTTCCTTCCAGTGTCTTTAATCTTACAAATTCTAACATTCAGCACGTATCCCGTCTTTATCGTGACCATCCTCATGTTATGTAGTTTTGAGTCCTGAATCCATTGTCTTTTGTCAGGCCTTCTTACCTTTCCCGCATTAATTAGTTCTGTGTGGACAGGCAGAAGAGAGTGATCTCCTGTGTTCAGGATCAGGTTTAGAGATTGAGGGCAATGTATGTGTGTGTGCATGTGTGTGCATTCACAGAGGTGTGTGTTCCTCTCTGTTTGTGTACACATATGGTACATGTTTGTATATGTGTGTGTATGTGCATGTGTGTATGTGCGCTCTTTCTCAGGGCAAGCTTTTTTGGCTGAGGCCAGTGAAAGCAAAGCCCATGACAGAATGTCTGGCTGTGTGTCGATGGCCAGGCAGCCAACCAGCCAGCCAGCCAGTGGAGCCAGACCGTCTGGCTGCCTGCCTGCCTGCCGCCAGTGCTGCTTTAGAACTGCAGAGAACATCCCAGGCCCTCAGGGAGGAAAGGAGAGGGGGAAGGAGGAGGAAAGGGAGGGGGATTGCACTACTGCACTCCATCGCTCCATATCTATTTCTCAGATACAGTACTGACATCCCAGAAGTCAACACAGTTGCTTCTTCTTTTCTTCTTTCTTCCCCTCTTTTACTGTGCAACACTTCTAGCATGTCTCCACTTTCCTATACAAACATTTCCCTAATATCACTGTTTCTTTTCATTGTATTATTGTATTTCCATTGTATTGCTCAATACCTCCTATTGCAATTTTAAAAGTGGCTGTGGCTGTTTTCATTTTTAGATCTGAGTTATCTGAAATTACACATAGTAATTACTTATAGTAGTGGAAACACTATCCCTCATCTTTGCAGGAAGTCCATCTGACGGACGAGATGGAGACTGGGAAGGTAGACAGGAAGTATGAGTCTTCTTCCCAGTACAAGGAGATTTAAAAACATTTTAGCGTGTGTAGCAGAAAAGCATTAGCCTCAGCCAAAACAATGTGGAAGTTTGGAAACTAGAGTGAGATGACAGCCTTTCCTGCATCAATTTAGAGTCACTAAATAGACAACATTACAGATCCTAAAGAAAAGTCGGACTGATATTGGGTTCCTAAAAGAAAAGGGCTTACAAACTACTACCCTAAATGAATATAATTATGTAGTATGGTTATACAAGTTGAATCTGGATACAAGGGGAAAAAACCTTGTAGGAGAGGAGGTTTTGCAAGGTTTGTAAAGCCACTTCAGTCAGAGCTCAGCCGATGTTCAACACACTGTGCCTTTGGAAGTCCCAAGAAGCTCCTATCTAAGGAATCCCAACGTTGCTGTCATGTGCTTCTCTTTTCTTTAAATTTTTACTAAACAAAACAAGGTCGGAGATGCATAACAAGATTGAGAACAAGATGGTGGATTTCCAGAGCCCACTCCCCTCTCATTACCACACATCTCTACCAAACCCCTAAATCTCCCTCAGATATGCTAACCACAGGACCGACATGTTTGGCTTGGAAAGAGAATGGTAAAAGAAATATTTTGTACGTAGGGAATTTTGAGGTGTTGCACAATGGGAAAACCCTGGGCTTTCTTACTGGTGTTTTTCTCAATTCTAAGCCGTGAAAGGCAGACATGTAATGTACTGTTCTAAACTCAACGGCATGCATTCTCCCTCATTTAAGTTTATTTACTGCTTCCATCATGTCAAGCTGTAAAGCAGACAGTGGAAACGCCATTGTCATTATATGTGAAATCACAGAACGTTTACGATTCTGTGGAGAATTTGCCATGTTCAGTAACCACCTGAAATTCAATATGAATAATAATAATACTGCTAACCAAAATTAAAGGCAAAACAACATGGGAAAGTATTTTTTATGTCTGAGTAACGTGGCTCTGTTTAATTTTTCTCACAGCCACTGTGACTATAATCAAGTCATTTACTTTTCAAACTAAATCTAATTACAACTCTCAGCAGGCCGCCGAAATTGCAGTGAAAACGGACCCCCCCCCCTCCCACACACAAAATGTCTCACCTTTAGAGACTGCAAAAAGCAGACATGTCTTTACCCCAAAGCCATAACTTCTTGTCCACTGGATGCTTATATTGCTATTCCATTCAACTTTTATGGCTTTTAATCTCTCCCCGAATATGAGAACCTTCTTAAATACGGTGCTCAAAGCACAGAATTTTCTCTTTTAGGAGCCGGTTTTGAGCCCATGTACTCATGGTGGTTTGTTGTGTAATCTCTCAGCTATGTGTTTCTCACCACAATCATAACAATGTGCAGTTTGTTTCCAATGGTATCAGACCCGAATCACTGGGTTGTTCTCTTTAATTCCACTATTTGGACAGAAACGGATTAAAAAGTAAGATGTCGGCATATCTGCGTTTACTAGCTAAGAGCTTAAATAACTTAAAAAAACATTGATTTGTCTCAAATTAAAAGTAAAAATGTTCCTCAGTGGTCACCAAAACTAACTTGAAGAAGCCAAATAATGTAAAAGGCTTTGACCTTGAAGCAGTGGAACAACGATAATTTTCATTGAAGAATATTTATAGTGAGTTCTAATTTCACAGACGTTTAACAATGAGAAATCTTCAGTGCTAAACTTAAGATTCTGAATAAATAAATGAAGCACAAACTGTAAGGATGTTCTTATAAATTGTGTATGTAAACCACAAAACCTATGCTTAACAAATAACATTATATGCATACTTTATTGTCAATGTGCAAATGGCATTGTTTTTGCAAGGAATTGACAAAATCTGAAAAAAGGTTCTTATTTTTGCAGTACACATACTTTCCTTTGACATGACTTCATGACTTATGAAACTCTATAATGCATATATAGAATCCAAAGTGCATAATCCTTTTTATTTAGTCTATATACACATTAATACATAAATAATTACATTGAAAAAATTACTCAGTATTTACAAGCATAATATATTTCATATAATATATAAAACTTTATATTAAATCTAGGTAGATTATATTTGGGATAGTGGTTGAGATAGCTGTCTGGGAGTCAGATCTGATTGAGCTGGTGTGCACAAGAGCACAGTTGTCTGTGTATCTATATATATGTGTGTACATGTGTTCTTTCATAAGTGTGTATTTACTGTGTGTGAGAGCCTGTATGAGTAAGTGTATGGGTGTATGTACGGTTTGGCTGTGCATGTGGGTGTATAAGTGTGTGCCTGTGTCAATGTCCATATGATTGTGCGCTATCTATGTTTGCTGAGTAACACCTCCAGCCAGCAGGGGCAGGAGGTGATAAACTGTCTGGAATAGCAGGGGCCCCAGCCCTTTGCAAAGCTAATTCGGACACTGAGCGGGTCGTAGGGCCCTTCCTGGAGCTCCGGTTCTATGCCGTGCTTCAGGATCCAGCTGGACCTCTCATAATCAAATACTTTGAGGGAGAAGCCTGGCATCACCCTCTTCACCATAAGACCTCTGGAGCTAGGTAGGTCCAGTGTGGGTGAGTGAGCAAACACAGGGTGCTGGCTGCGGTTGTACACCCACACGCCATCCGGCTCCTGGCTCAGGACGATGCCATAGCCGATCTTGCTGCGTGTCCGCTGGACACAACTGCCCCTGCTGCTGTCGCCACTGCTGCCGTGACTACGGCTTCGGTGATTGTTGTCATGGTAAGAATTGCCATTGAGCTGGCCCAGGCAGAGGCCCGTGCCTTGAGGTAGGTCATAGAAGATGCTGAGGGAGGAGTCATGGGCAGGGTACAGACGGCCCACACGGGTCCGTTGCTCCCAGTAGGCCACGCTGCACCAGTGGAAGCGCTGGCTGTCAGAGGTCGAAGAGTCAAGGGAGGTACCGGTGTCTGTGAGAGAGAGAGAGAAAGAGAGAGAGAGAGAGAGAGAGAGAGAGAGAGAGAGAGAGAGAGAGAGGGTTATTGTTCTAAACAGCCGTTTTTGTATCAACAAACTTGGTTGATGTGAATTAAAGTCTGGAGAAAGTACAGAGAGTAGGGAAGTTCCTGTCCTGCGTCTAGCTACATGAAAACAATGAAAATGTTAACCAGGTTAAGAACTTCCCCCAAACAGATCTATTTTGTCCACACAGACTGAAAGAATATGCATTCATATGAATAAGTGCTGAAGTGTAACTAAGTTTGTGAGCCCCGTTAGAAAGACTGTCTTTCTTTGTAGACGGAGAACACGACCAGATCAGTGCAAAAAAAAACCTGAAGCTGTCAGAAAACCATCATGTCAGGATAATAACACCCCACCCCCCACCCTACATTCCAGATTGGTGAGCCAGCACGGACTACCCCTTTACTCCCCCCATCACCACACCTCCTTCATCCCTTTATCTAACGGCAGAGTGGAAAAGAGAGGGAAAATGAGAAAGAAAGAAACTTGGTAGTGGTGGGGGAGGGGGTATACAGCATTCAGCTCCCAGACAACCTAGCACAAGCCTGCAAACCCCTGACCCTTCAGCCCTCGTGCTATCAGCTCGCATTAACTCCCACACAGAGTGATGCCATTATTTTGCTCCAGAGACTCTATTGACACAGAGGATTTCAAGTCCTATGTGTCTGTGGTCCCATTTCTTTTATACTGCTGTCCATCAGCCCCCCCCCCCCCTCCCTCTCGGTCTGAGGCCCAAATGGCTGCTCTTTCCATATTAACATCCTGCTTTCAGGTAAATTTTGAGTTGATCTTGTGGATAAGAGTGGGGAAGATAAGAGTTTAGCATATGTGTAGGTATATGGGGAGCTACAGAGACATACACAAACTTGACACAAAGTGCAATAGCATTTAGCTCAATAACACAAATGGGGGTCCTGTGTGGGAACTGATGATCCACACTTGACATCCTCAAGTCCAGCATCCCTAGTCCCAGGTCAAAAGCGTACTTCTTCTCTCAGACATACATGAGTCATTAGTGAATTCCAGGCTGGCAGCTCCTAGTCTGGACTGTTTTTTCCTTCCTGTACGAAAGCACAGAGTGGGATACTTGGCTAGCGAGCTCAGACATACACCATTTGGATGTTTTTACAGGCTCCACTTCCCTGTAGTAACGCTGCACAAACATGTCTAAGAGAAACTACAAAATATGACACTATGGGAGAAAAATCCCAGTCCAATGGACTTTATTCACCAAGACTATAGCAAAAAGGTTGTGTGTGACATTGTCAATGTCACTCTGTAGATGTGCTTGCTCCTGGACATAAGGCTGTAAATAGTATTCCGTTAATGAATAAAACTACTGTAGTTTAATGAATACAAGACACTGACAAGAAAGATAGGAGTAAAGAGATTGTATGTATTTACGAACCCAAACCCTATAAATGTATCTAAATCATTGTTGAATCACTCAATCACACCTTACAGGGTCTTTAATGCCTAAAATTAGGAACAAAACAGGAATGCACTGGTGAACAATTAACGGTGTCTAGAATCAATAACACAAAGTTCTAGTTGCAGCCCCTCTTTGTTGGAAGCACTCAAGTTCAGAACTCCGACACACAGATTCCTGCTGGCTCTCCACAGACTCAACCACCCCAAAAAACTGTTTTTATTTTATTTTAAAATTCAGAATTGAAGGCTTAATTTTTGTTCCTCTATTCCTAACTTTGATAACAGGAGTAAAAAGTCTATTTTTCCCTCAGCCAGCACAGAGGGGGTAACATGTATAGAAGAGAGGGTTGGGAAAGAGAGATATGGAGTGAAACAGAAAGACCTAGGAAGACATGGTAAAAAGTCTGTTTGAGTGAGAAACCCTGCCAACCTTAGCCATTGAAGCAAAACAAGTGGGAGAAGGAAACATTATGGAAATGAAAGAGGGAGAAAAAAGAGAGCTGTGTCTCTTATCCTGTGCCAAGGATTAAATTCTCCTCCAGTTATTAGACTCTTCCACTGTTGCTGACAGAGAGGAGGAGTGGGAAAGAGTGTATGTATGTGTGTGTGTGTGTGTATGTGGGGGGGGGGGGGGGGGGGGGGGGGGGGGGGGAATCAAGGCACTAATACAGATGGGACAAATCCCAGACCTTTCTGTTATTTATGATAAATGAGGAGGGGAGGCAGACTAAGAGATCTGCCTGTTAAAGTTTTGTTACCCCCCTAAAGAGCCCCCAAGAAGACATATAGCCTTGAACTACAGTGTACCTCTCCCGTCCATTTCTCTCTCAGTGGTACTGAGAGCCACTGTTGTTTGAGACTATTACTATTATTATAGGAAAACTTCCATCTAAAAGGCCACATTTAGGTTGGCGTCTGAGCTATCTCTCCCATTAGGAGACTGTTATCACTCAGACATGCACCAAACTGCACAGCAAAGTAAACCACAGCAGCCCTGCGCTGACTGACTGCCTGTCTGTGGCCCTGGGAATATGTGTCTGCCAGTGGGCATTGTGTACTTGTGTAACTGTTTGGAGGTCTGTCAATTCCTCTCAACTTACTGCAATATCTCAGACATTTTCAAGAGCACAACTGTCAAGTATGCAATCCATTCACTGGAAGGACACCTTTCTTTATTCCCTTTTTTCCCTGAGAATAAACAATTCATCATCATAAACAACCATCCAATGTATTCCTCCAAAGCATTCTTTGAATTAGAAGGTATCTGTTTGAGGTGGTAAATTCCCAAGAGTATGGGGTTTCAAATTGATCACTTTAAAGAATGACGCTCACTGAAAGCTCTTCATGTCACAGTAAGTTACTCTGAAAGCTGTACATATCTTTTTACATCATGCTCCAAAGGGGGATTGTCGTGGAGAGTCCTCTATCTGCAAATTACACCCTACCTATCGATCTGTCCAGAGTATAAGATTTTCTTTCTGTCAGAAAGATTCAAATCCATCACAACACTTGCCAAATAAACCGTTTGACGAACACACACAAATGTGCACACAGGCATTCAAGAAAACACCCCCTCAGACACACACACATACAAAGTGCTCTTCTGAGCACAAACCAAGCAAACAGCACTTTGTTCAAACAAACCAACCAACTCCTAAGAGTCCTGGGAAATGCACGTGACAACTTCCAGAATTCGTGTTGCCGTACTCTGTCAACATTTGCAAATATTTTTTATGGTCAACAGCATGGCGAGATTCCATTAGACCAAATTGCAAGTTGGCAAATATTCTGAAGGTACTGTCATGAGTGAGGCAGAATGTTGTTTAAAGCCTCTACACATTAGTCGTTTCCAATCTACACTTGCTTGGTTGACTGTATTTTAGGCTTTGAATCCAAGTGATGATGTTAAGATGAGACACTAGTCAGTGAAGTGATGGGTAGTCATCTAGGTAACCAACATAAAGCACATAGGATTTCAGAAAGAGATTAATGAATTACGTAAAACAGCCAATTACACTTGTTGACACATTTATACATGTATGAATACTTTCATGCAAGTAATAAATTGCTCATATTGATTACATCTATTCCAGAGTAGTTCTAAGAGAGGGAGAGAGAGAGAGACAAACTAAGCAACAACATACCAATATGTGATTAAAGGAAAGGGATGTGAGACACATACAAATTGAGTAAGTTAAAGCAACACAGCGTGGCAAAAGAAGACTTCCATTTAATGTCCAGTGACCACATAATTCCTCGAATTATCAACTTCCTTAGCCAGCGCTGGCATGGATGGTGGTCTGTGTCTAGCAAGGTCACTTAGCAAACTCATCACTGTCGATTCTGATTACATTTACCTTAAGTGCCTGTAGACACTGGACAGTGAGGGGTTTGTGTACATTGCTGTGCTTTTCATAGCTCTGAACAATGTTCTTTTTTTAAGAAACACCTTATAAATGTGACCATCAACTGGTCTTTGTCAAATGGTTCATTTGAAGCAATCAACACAATGTAATAGGTAACAAGTAGGTTATTTGAATGACAATAAAACCACACACACCTCTCACCTTGTTACGGTGAGCTGTATTTCTCTGTCATACATTATGGTCAGAAAGACATGCCACACAAACGTTCAGCATGTGCTGTTACATAGTACATCTGATACAGGATGCCAAAACAATTTGTAATTGCAGTATGCCAACCAGTTATCAAGCTATTCGGACCCACAACTATCTGCACAGCAGAAAGGGTGTTAACCATGGAGACAGCAGCAGATTGTTAGGAACCTATTTTTGTTTTTTGGTTTAGGACACAATGATTCGACAAAGTAGTGTTGTTGCATTTTGAAGGATGCATTTTATTTATACTGCCTGCAGAACATACTAAAATTAAGACGTAAAAGTATGCAGTCTGAAATGAGGCAACACTCAACCATGGTAAAACTGGTTCCATTTTCTTAGATCAATACAAACAATAAGAAATTAGGAAATAGCATTTACTTCTAGTTATTCAGTAAGAGAAACTGCCAGGCCACCTTAGATTCGAGCCTCTAGGTACTAGACAGGAGTTAACCATGTCTAACTCTCACCTGCCTGGCACCCCAGTGGTGGAATCAACTCCCCACCTCCATCAGAGACACTGACTGTCTCTCCACCTTCAAGAGAAGGCTCAAGACGCACTTGTTCCAGTTTGCTGAACCCAACGCTAGTTTCCTCAAGGTTCACAATGACTCTTGCTTAGACTGTTGCTCTTGTTGGTTAGTGGTAGCTGATTTAAACTGTTGTATTCTTTTTTTAGTTAATCCTATTTTTATTGCTTTCCTACAGGTACACCTGCACTTAGAGATTAATGTTGTGTAATTTTAACTTGTTTAACTACATGCTCTTATGGTTTCTTCCCTTTAGCACTATTTTTTGGTTGTTCACAATATGTACTTCTTGTTTTTGACTACCCGCAATGCTGTGGGGCTATCTTGTTGTTATTATCAGTGACCTATGCACTTTGTGAAGCTCTCTCTTGGAAGTCGCTTTGGATAAAAGCGTCTGCTAAATGAATAAATGTAAATGTAAATGTAAACTCACGCTCAGCTTGAAGTGAAAAAAATAAGATGAGATGATGGAAAATATTTGAGGAAATGGCAAGAGCTTAATGGGCCAGTGCTTGATGTTGAATTCCATAGTCTAATGTGTCTCATTGAGTCAAAAAACCAAGTACTGTACACATGCCAGGAAAAAAGTCCATGACTTCAGGTCAACAAGAGGACCTGCTGAGAAAAAAACTACAAAAGGTGTAGTCAAATACTAAGTGCTACAATGTTTTTACCTTTTTTATGAGTTTTTTTTTTAAGTTTCTCTACTGTAGTTACTGCATTACCTCTTTAATGTACTGTTGGTGTTCTTTTCAAACACATATCCCCTGTCCAATCCACTCTTCTCTTGCTCCTTCTCCCCTCTCTCTCTCTCTCTCTCTCTCTTTCTCTCTTTCACACACACACACACTCACTCTCTTTCACACACACACAAACACACACACACACACACACACACAACCTGGTGCCTTGTCCTACTTCCCAGCATTTCTCTGCTGTACCCCCTCAGTCAAAAGGGTCGATTCATGGGTTGACATCGCTCCGAGTGCAGACAGGACTTGGGAGCAGAATGTTTGGCCAATAACTTGATCTGCTTACAGTAAAGAAACAAGCCACCAAAAAATTATTACAGAGGGAAAATAAGAAGTGGCCTCCTATCCTAACCTCAAGTATCCACTGCAACTAATATATGGTGTCAAATAAATAGATAAAAACAAAGAACAAAGTATTGTAAGGTGTTGGGCAAGAGCAGATTCACTTCCATTTACTGGTGTATTTCTTACAGACCTTAATACATGTCCTGATCAAGAATTGAGGTCAACTAGGCCTGCTCATCTTTGTATACATGCCACAGAGCATGATAGGATGGGTATTGCTTATGCAATTGTAATATGTAGTAGTATGGAGCCATCTGCACTCATTTTTTGATTTGTTTATTCAAGTTTTTCCTTGCAGTCTTACATTATGTGGCTTAATTACAATGGGATTTTAGGTATCTTTCAGACATTTTTTAAGTAGTCAAAGTTTCTTTAACACAGTTGAAAGTGTGCATACTTTGTACACTTTGAGCTTCAAATGAACACTTTGGCCAATCTTCCCTGACCTTCCTACAGCTGGCCACAACCTTGAATGAAAAAAGTTTGAGTGAGCTTTTCAACTGAAGTTCCACAGATGATGTGGTTGATAGTGGTTTGTGTTTAGAGTATGTCCCAGTGAAACCCCTATGTGAGTCTTTCAAGACCGATCTTATCTCTCTATCCTTAGTTAGATGGAAATTCCAGACTGTCTCTTACACACACACAACCCGTCTTTCCCATGAGGGTTAACTTAACGACAAACAGGCCAGTGACACCGTGTTTACTGTGAGTTACAGGTCTAGACTGAGATAGCAGGGCCCTCCTAAGAGTTTCCAGCTGACATTTCCATTTCCAAAAAAAGGTTGATTGCCGTGATTTGGAGGGGAATGTAAACTGATCAAATGATAAAAGGACACAGGCTAAAGGTAGGTAAGGACCACACCCTGTCATTATCCTTTCAAAGCTAAATAGTTGCTTTATTTTTTTCAAAAGAATAAGAAACAAAAAGGAAGGCTACCCTCAGAAGTCTAGCATGACAAATGGCATAATGCTGCTGTTTATATGGTAAAAACATGTGTATTTGCAGCAAACACCAAATCTTTTTCAGTGTTAATGTTCTTTAAACTGCACAAAAGTTGCCTTGACTAAATGATTTTAAAAGCTATACACTGTAGTATTTTTGTTTGACTGTGGATTATAATATCTAGCTTTTATCTTGTTGCTGCCTTATCTTAAAAGCCAGATCCTCCTGTCTAACAGACATGCATACGACACAGCTTTGTCTGGGTATGCTGCGGTGCAAGTAACAACTTTTCTACAAGAATCAAGGACACAACGTGTATATAAAAATGGCAATGCCAGATTGTGCCATTTGCAGGGCTCCACAATTCTAGTAGCAGAGGACCACACACACACACACCACCTCTGGTAAACTAATCTGTCTACTTAAACTTTACCTGCCCAACATTGGGAGTGGCTCTCTCTTCCGAACTCTGGGTTACTAGTTCTGTATAAAAGCTATATCTTAAACGTATCTGGAAAACATGGCATGAATCATCAACACTCATGATAAATGTATAAAGTCTGTAGAGAACATTGTAATGGGACCTAATCGACCCGCAACAAACAATGTGCGTCGTTTCTTGTCTTTTGGGTCTCCCATAAACAAACAATGCATGCACTGAGGATGTCTTTCAACACACCACAAGCAGAGAAGGCGAGTTTGATCGAGTGGGCCTGTGGTCTCTCTCAACACTACAAGGACCCCCCAGCGTAAACAAACAGGGCTCAAGTTTCAACCAGAGGGGACTGCTTTTGTACAACCCCACCACTCCCCAAAACCACACCCCCTAAAAAAAGCTTTAACCAGAGCGTCTCTGCTCTCCCCCCCAAAAATGCTAACCCCCTTCCACTGCTCAATTACCAAGAGGTATGGAGGGATTTGAAGGAAGAGAGGGGGAGTGAGGGGGATGGGTACGGGGAGAGGGAGTGGAGCTCTTAGAGGGATTTTGTTGCATTTTCATCTGAGCAAAATATTTTACTGTTGAAAACAGAGAGAGAGGGAGACAGAGAGAGAGAGAGAGAGAGAGAGAGAGAGAGAGAGAGAGAGAGAGAGAGAGAGAGAGAGAGAGAGAGAGAGAGAGAGAGAGAGAGAGAGAGAGAGAGAGAGAGAGAGGGAGAGCCTCGCTACATTGCTAAATTACTGTGGCATCAAGTGTCAGGGTGCCCTGGGTATTACATTGAAGACTAGCTCCTGTAATGTCAGTTGGAAGCATGTAGTTACATTTGATATATGCTTACTATTTGGAAAAAAGAAAACATACTGTAACTACTGTGGCTACTGCACACATGAGTGAAATTAAAGCAAGACTTGGACATGATATAACAGTTGGTTTGAAGCTAGTTTGTCTGACCAACAAATGTGCTTGTTCTGTCTTTAATGGCAAGCCATTTAGAAGCATGAATTGCTCCTCAAAATGATAGGGGATTAAACCAGTATCACTGAACTCCCTGAACTAAACTACAGCATGGCTAATCCACCTCCTCATGAAGGTAAAAATTGGTCACTTATCCGTTCATAAAAAGCAGTACTGCAAATTTACTACTAATGTTTACAACCTTATAACAAACAACCACTGACATGACACTCCTGAAACTTAAAGATTATTGTATCTTTACTCAATGGACAAATTGCTTGTTCATCACTCCATGATCAATTGGACACACCTAAACTATCATCTTTGCCAGTGCACAAAATGTTACACACCAGTATAGGTCACACAATGTAGCACTGTGTGACCAATGCCGGTCACACAACATTCTCAGCCAGCTTTTGAATCCATACCTTAGTTTGGACATTATCAAATTAAACTTTCTGGGCTGTAATCTTTGAGCACCACAAACTCACTTGTGAAGTCTCTTGGTGTGACTGGGGGGGGGTGACTGGGGGCCACAGCTTCAGTGTAAAACAGTGTTGAATCTGACAGATCAAAGAAAGATTCATTTGAAAGGTTAGGGAATAATAGTAAAGATTTAACACCCGAGTTAGCATTATGTACAGTAAGATGCTCACCACCTATTGTGTTGGAACCCACTGGTATAGGGCAGAATTCTTTGATACTCACCAAGTGGCCTGTGCTCATTTGAGTAAGATAGCTGGGAGTATGGAGGTGGAGGGGAGTCTGAAATACAATAAATGTACAGAAACAGATCATAAACGTCATAGCCAAAACATTGTTTTGGCACCATATAGGTTTATGCATACTTTGCAACCATGCAAACATTGACAGGTGGTATTTTTCATACTTTAAAATATTTTTGTCTTAATGGTTCAAGCTCTGAACAAATGGTTTATGTGTTGTGCCTGTGTGTGTTGTTGAAATGTTTATTTTATCAGGAGAAATACATTAGAAATGAATAAATAAGAAAACTGCGGAGAATAAAGCTGATAAAAAGGCTGCGGGTTCTTTAAGAGCCAAGGCAGTAATTGCCGGAGTACTCAGTCAGTAAGATACCAAGCTAGCCAGTCTGGCGCCAGCGGTATGCAAACTGTATATTATCGCCACTCCTTCACCTAAATAGCAAGAGGGGGACCTCCTAAGCTAGAAAAAAAGAGCCTTTTAAAGCTCAACTTGAGAGCAATCTTCCAACGGATAACATCCAAGAAAAGCTTATCCTCATACTTGAACGTTGAAATGAGACGTTATGAGTGAAGGAAAATCAAAAGTTTCTCCCTTTCTGCAATGTATGAGTGTGCATATGTGTAAAAGAAAAAGAGAGAGAGAGAGAGAGAGAAAGAGAGAGAGAAAGAGAGAGAGAGAGAAATATGCCGACAGAGAAGTGGGCTTGTCTGTATCATAAAAATGCGCATCATCATTAACATTTTGATGAATTTACTAAAGACAGTTTAGGAATGGCCTTTATGGTCCAACTAATGATTGATCATATGTAGGCTATCATGAATAAATTGATCGAAGCAAATCTGGCGTACTTGAAGTCTCATCAATACACGCAAAGTGCGTAAAGCAGTAGATAGGCCTGTGGACAATGTTAATACATTTATACACTGGATTCGCTAGACGTAGATCCGCTGTCTTTGAATACATGGCAGTGTCTTTAGATGTGTGTGAATATAGGCTAATTAACAAAATATATAAAGTTTGGAAGCCATCAGGCTACATCTTTTTTCTTACCTGGCCCACACAAGCGACTGTAGTGATAAGGATTGCAGCAAACCGTTGCGCTTTCTGACATTCCAAAGCTTTGACAGTAAAATAACGCTTTTAGTCGGGCCGTGCGAGGTAAATCGGTCCATCGATACAGTTTACAAAGGAGGAACTGAGGGGATATAGGATGACCACTTAATCGCAGCTCCATCTGCGGCACCAAGACACATTCACTGGGCATCCCACCTTTGGACTCAACAGCCTCCAATAACACATCCAGCAGTTTTTCCCTTAGTCTTTTCAAAAACGCATAAGTAACGTTCTTGACTTCTTGTTCGCTCACCGGGCATGAGTTAGTTTCTACTTGGTCTTGGATCCGGCTCCTCGGTCTCGGGTCTCTTTCTCGAAACAAACAGCAAGACATCGTTTTGCTGTCATTCTCGTGTTCCTGAGCTCCGCGATGCTCGGGCACACACATGACACTCCGACCATTGTCTGAATTGCCCACCGCGAGGTTTCCGCTGCACGCTTCGCCTAAAGTTCCTTGAGACAGATCTGATCTGGTTATCGACCAGAGCCCCGTTTTCGGAATCTTTTCAGGGTTACTGCCGCACGAACAGTCCCGACTCCCCTTGCTTCGTTTGCTTCCATCTTCCCCGTCTCTATCAGTGATCAAACGGCTTCTCCAGAGTCGCCGTATAAGACCTGAGCGTTTAGACCTGAACATACGACAACTTAGACAGTTTTGGATGTGTCGTATTGTTCCTGCGCTGGCTTGCGGAAATTCCACATCGATTTATGCTCCTCGTACAACATCAAGGTTTTGTAAACTGCGCGCACGGCATGCGCAGCGAGGGGGCAATACATTTATGACCAAACTGCAACATTAAAACGTAAACGTTGCATTTAAAAAAGGCCAAACGAGTACACTGACAAGATCAAAGTGGGATATAATCAAAAACGAATTACCGGCTGTAGTCTGATCATGTTCAAGTCAATTAGGCTAAAACGTTGATCCGTTCTTGTGAAGCAGCCTACATAACCCCCTAATAAACGGCGTAGACTAGAACAAACGCACAGCCGTTTTCCTTCTTTTAATGGACCTTTGAACACTTTAGACAATTTGACTTAAAATCCACAGCACGTAATAGCCTATGAGTTGCTTCAACCGGAGTAATCCATATAGGCTAATCCTGGCCACAATCAAATTTCAATGTTTGATTCCACTGTGTGAATATAATTCTTTACCAATCCCACAATAAAAGCCTCAGTCAAAATTATTGTCTGAGCTCTGATCGCGACGTAAGGGCAGAGGCACAGCTCATATTCCGTTATGAGAAGTTGCTTTAAAGTAAACTCGAATTTCTTCACTCTGTTTCGATGCTATTCTTTTTCGGATACACACTCGCTCGTGCACACACGGGGCCCCAAGGAAAGCTCTGGAGCCATTGGTTGATTCCCATCATGTGCCAGTCTAGACACTTTGGCGGCTGTGAGCGGCAGTGATTGTTGCGCAAACACGGTTTCAAGTTTCTTAACTCTTAAAGGCACATCATCCTTTTATCTTTCGAATTCGGAACCGACTCCATCCAATTCACACGCCCGATGTTCAAGTCACACCAGCCAATCTCACAATACTGGACCCTAAATAGGCATTCATTATAGCTTTTTCCATTCTCTGGCAAACACATACCGTTTGAGAATCCAAAGCAGCCTGTAAATTGGAAAAACAACAAAAACTATGTTTAGGCCTACCACCATCAGTGGATGGTTACCAACCCATCAGTAGATTGCTTTACTATAATATCTCTGAGTTAAGGCTAGCGGTGGGAGAGACAGGGTGTCCGGCACCAGATCACCTCCTAAAATAAGTGCCCCCTCCTGCCTGCCTGTGTCTGCATATGTCTGTCTGCCTACCTGCCAACTTGCCAACCTGCTTGTGTCTCTGTCTGTCTTTGTTTGTCTGTCTCTGGATCTGTCTCTGTCTGTCTCTGTCTGTCTCTGTCTGTCTCTGTCTGTCTCTGTCTGTCTCTGTCTGTCTCTGTCTGTCCACTATAGGGCCCTGGGATTCCCACGGTCCACCAGCAGAGAGGAGGCAGGCGTGTTTCAGGAATAACATGTTATCAGCTCCATTGCCTTCTCTCTTATAGTCTGGAGACATGGCAGACAGTGTTTTCCAACAAGGCAGCAGGATGTACTCACAGTGTCACACACACACATGGACATAAAAAAGCATGCACACGCTAACCTCCCTGACTGGACCCCCCCCCCCCCCTCAAACCTGCACAGAAGCATCCACTTCTACCGTGGCTAGACACAGATCCCCTCTTATGACCACAGGCTGGGGTTCTGGAGATAATGTCAACTCGGACCACAGGAAATCCGCCACCCATCACCTCTTATCTCAATTTGAGGTATTTGTCTTTGCAGAGATAGCCTGCCAAACAGGAGACACTTTAGCCAGCTAGTGTGTTTGTATGCTTTGAAGTCTGGTCAGTGTCAGTCCTCAAGGTCAAAGTTAAAAGTAGAATACCACATCCTCAATGCAGTGATGTGGATGACACACATGGGTACTAATAGCACCAGCTTTAGGGATACTTGGGTGTCTTTCTTTAGTGCTTAGAGCCCAGAGGATTTCATTATAGGACTTCTGCTTCTCACTCAGATGAAAAGCAATTCTCATTGTAATTCTTGCATAATTCAATGATTACAATTGTGATTATCAGGCCCATGTTAGGCATGCCAGTCATTCAGATCAAACATCAAAATGTAACATTTCCTCAGGTCTGCCTGAAGGCAAAACGTATCTACCCTCTAGACCTTGACCATATTGCCTACACTTCAGCTTTACATCAAGAGAACACTTCGCCCCTGTCAGCCTTGCAGCTCCAGCTGACGCAGTGAAGAGAGTAGGCAAGAAAGAGACGTTCATCTCCACAATTGTCATTTTCTAGGACCTCATTCTTGTAAGTTTGTTTGCTGTCGGAATATGCGTCTATTTAGACTTCCATCGTAGGGAATGGTTTCTACGAATGCGAATGAGGAAGGAAACAAAACCCAAACAAAGGAAGAGGAAAATAACCTTTTGATGGAGTCTGTTCCTGGCTGTTTGCAAAGTTGCACGATATCATGCGTAGCCGTTAGGCTAGGAGTTGTGGAAGTCTGACAGTTAAGGCTGAGCAAAAGGTTGTAGGCTTGTCTGTGTGTGCATGTGTGTGTGTGCATGTGTGCTTTTCTTGTGTGTGTGTGTGTGTGTGTGTGTCTGTGTGTGGGTGTGTGTGTTTATAGTGGTAGTGAGAGTGCTGATAAAGATTTGGTCCAGGCTCCAAGTAAAGCTGTGGGACAATACAACACAGGAACTGAGCTCCCGGAGTCAGGAGGTCAGTAGATCTGCTGTCAAAATGGCCTCTGCTCTTACCATTCTCTGCCTTCCCCAAAGTCTGTGTATGTATATCATTGAGTGTGAATGGTAAGGTAAGTATATTTTTTCAGATCTGAACTAACCCCCAATGATTATAGCTGTCTCTGCCTCATCAGAAACCCAAATATGACCTAGACCATGAGTTATAGTAACATCTGAGTGAGTGGATCTTCATGGAGGTCTTCAGACAGAGGATAAAGCGTCCCACAGGAACCTTTTCTGTCACTATCCTCATGCGTGCCAAGAACCTACAACACCTATTCTGCTCTAGCAACAAAGACATTGTTTCCAACAGAACACACCACTTATCAGGAAGTAGAGCAAAAGAGGAGGCAGTTGTTACAACCCTGGCCTCATGGTTTATGTAATAAATAATCACATTTTGAGAAATCCAATAAAGCAATAAAAAGGAAGGAAAATCTAATAAGGTATTAGAAAACGATTAGGATTATACATTAGACATATGCATTATAAGCAATGAGGCTTGGTTGTACAATATCAGCATTGTACAAAATGAACGATTAGGGGTATGAGACAACACAGCAAAATATAATTATGTGGATAAAATTGATTATTGTATTTCTTCAGGCCACATTAATCATTGACTCTGAACCAATATATCATTACCCTGGTAATCAATTTCTACCATCTACAATCTCTGGCCCTTCAGCACAAAATAGATTTGAGAGTATTGGTACTTTAACACATGAGATATATCTGTTTCCTTTATGGCAAACACATTTGCACAAACAGGGACAGAGACACTGGAGGGCCAGTTTAGTCACAGATTAGGAGGTGGGCGGTGAGGCACAGAGTATAGTGATGTAAAATGGAGGTGACAATCCCAGAGGAGGCTGAGAAGTTTACCACCAAGTTTGACTCTGAATTTCCTTTCAGACCCTCAGCAACTCAAAGACACCCCCCTTCCCCCCACCCTCAAACACACATGGTACTGTGAAAGCGGGGGTCTTCAACAGCTTCCTTTTAAGGTGATGGCGTGAGGGCAAGCTATGCCCATTGACCTCTTTATGAAGCCGTTACCACAGGAGAAGCTGAAATGTCTTGTGATGCCTCTCATGATAGTGAGGCCGGAGCTGAGGTTTTACAGGGAACAGGGAAGTGTTTAGCAGAGACTGGGGAGTGTGTGTGTGTGTGTGTGTGTGTGTGTGGGAGGGGGGATTTACACAATTGTCTGCATTTTGGTGCACATAACCTTTTTTGTGCTTTCTCAGCAGGCATGGAGCCTAGCACCCCGAATACCAAGTGTTGTGCATGTTTGACATATTTTTCATAGGCTTTTAACATTTGTCCAAACCCAAGCCCTTCCCAAGAGGATGGAATGGAAGGCATTAGAGAAGCCAAGACTGACTAACTTTTCCCTACCCCCTCAGCGCAGTAAAAGTCCTATCCTGTTCACAGCGTGGGCTGGACGTTCCAAGGAACATGCTTTATATCACAAGTAATTGCTTGTGATTCTCCCTCTCGCTTCAAAGGCGGGGTGCACTGTGGTTCAAGGGTCAAAGGCTAGACCGTTGTCCAAACGCCCCCAAATTTCCTGTTTCTGAGTCTCCCTTGAAACAGGAAGAAGGATCTAAGGCGAAGACCATGTGCTCTGTTGGGCTGAGGAGACAAGCTCTGCATGTCCTTCTGCTTTCTAGCTGGCTAAATGTAAGACTTTCTGTCTTTTCGATTGTCTAGCACATCCTTAATCTTGGCTAGCACTGTAGTCCACATTAACATCAAGGCATTAACTGATAATACATGCAGGCAATGAAGAATAATTTTAGTACAATTGTCACATCCCCATTTACATACTAGAACTGGTTGTTCTCTAATTGAATCAAAGGCTCAAGTACACATACATTCTGCACCTGAATAAGGTCAAATCTGAATGTAACTTCTGTTAACTTTACACATAAAATCTCTGGCTTGTAGTTGTGTGGCTGGCTGAGCCCAGAGGGACAGAGAAAGAAGGAAGTAAAGTGCAAATGGCCCCAGAGCAACATGGTCCCCCTCAAAGCCCACATCTGGGATTGGCTCTGACAACTGAATACTGTGTTGCTCTAATTTAGGTAACTTTGTTTACAACCCTGTAATAGAGTCAGTCTGGGACTGAGGGGCTGGCGTGACGGGAGATGTGGAGGGTTTGGACCAGCCAATAAGCTTGTTGATGTGAAAAAGCACATCAGAACGTTTTTGTGTCAAAGGACAATGTCTTTGTCAACAGTTTTATGTTGAGTTTATTTAGAAAAGTATTTTGTGAAGTAGGAGGGCTGTAAAGTAACTTTTGTGTAGCATTTGTTGGTAGGGTTTGAGTTTATTTTCCACTTAGGATAACAAAAAACAAGACCTAAAGTTTTCTGCCAAGGTTCAAAAGTATTGAACTATAAACCCGTGAAAGTTTGAGGGCACTCTCTGTGTTGAGCAGTACTTACACTTCAGTGATACAACGCTTACAGTAACAAAATGGAAACATGTAATTATATTGAGAAAAAAGCTTTGGTTTGGACAGGCAACTTTTCTACATTGGGTACAACAGCTGGAGAATCAATACTTCTATTTTCACATATCCCAAGTCAGAGTTCAATCCCAGTTTTATTAGCCGGTAGGGAATATGCTGACCAAAAATATAAAATTGTCCATACCCATTTAACCTGAACGTATTTGATCATTATTACATGTTTTTATCTCTACAAAGAATGAACTCTGTTTGTTGTTACTTTTGGTTGGATATGTAGGAGAGTAGTCTGCTCTCAATGCAGTAGTCTGCACAATAATAATTCTTGTAGAAAACGTAAACACAGGATTTCCCACTGATGCACTGTAAATTCATAAATTATCAGGAAAATTATACATTTTTAAAAGCACCTGAAACTGTTCAAAGCAGCAATATTGAGGTTGGGACAGAAAAACAAGGTTACAAAGATGATATTGTGTTAAATATTGGGGTGGCCCAACAACTTGTTGGTGCCCCACTGAAGGCTGAATTCAGTGTCACCACCAACAACAGCAGCACTACAGACCTACACAGGGAAAAAACATTAGAGGGCGCTATTTACCCACTTCCCCAAGGTAGTAGCAGTGTGGAGGATCAGGTGTGTTGCATTTTACTTATCACCATCATTGAAAACAGCAGTGTTGTAAAGCAGGGAACTGACAAGTGGGTGTGTGCCCTGGGCCTAGGGAGTGTAGCTGTCCACTCTTTTCTGGGGGGAAGGAGAGTATGTAGCATGTAGCAAATTGACACATAATGTATGTGTATGAAAACAAATACCAGGAGAACAAAATGAACACACAATGCATGATACATTTGTAAACTGCTGTCGTGCTTTGTCTAGTCTGGAGTAAATAGCTGCTATAATTTCTGTAAACCACCAGATGTCACTGTGCTCTGCTTTATCAATGCCCTGAAACTTTGGCTTCTTTCTGACACAATCAGGATGAAACGCCCAAAACTTTTAAAAGGGAGCCAGGGATGGTTTGGAACTTTAATCCTGTCCCTCCACTTACTCTCTTTCTGTCTCTTCCTGTCTTTCATCATCTCTCACAGTTCCTCATGCTGAGTTATCTTTATCTTTCCCTGTTTTCCTTTCATGTTTCTCTCCAAAACCCTTCCAAATCTCTCTCTCTCCCTTTCTTCCTCTCCCTTCCCCATTTCATGTCTCTCTCTTTATCTGTATCTGAGGCACATCGTGTCCAGCTCAGAGCTTCAAATTGAAGAGGATCGTGTTTGGCCGAGCCAAGATCAGCCATCTGTGAAGATTTCCCTGGATAAGTGTGTGTGCATGTGCATGTGCGTGTAGGTGTGCATGTGTATGTGAGAGCATGTGTCTCTCTATTGGCTTGTAGAGCATATGCAGCTGTGTGTATAAGAGAGTGAGCAGGTGTGTGTGTGTGTGTGAGAGAGAGAGTTGTTGAAGTCAATCGTTTCTATTTGGTTAACTGTGGCAGTGCTCTGTGTTAGACAAGCCAATGGGAACAGGACTGTGGCCAGACTACAATACTTATAATTTGCTCTCAAGTCACACAAACCAACTAGCCTAACCAAAATCTTTACCACCTGATCCTTCACCTTCTTTTCCACCACTTGCATCATCCTCCCCCTACATCCTTTACATTTTTCTCTTCCTGCTTTCCCAACTCCACCCTTTCACTGATCGTCTCCTCCACCATCCTCCACATTCTTCTCTAAATTCGTCTCCTCCACCATCCCCATCTCACTCGCCATCCACCACCTTCTCCTCTTTCTCCACTTCCACCTTCTCACCCAACCTCTCACCCACCCTTTCCTTGACCTCCTCCACCACTTTAAGGGGTTGACAGATACAGACAGCCATGACACACAACTGAAAAAACAGAATGTGTTTGCGTGTCGAGGGTTAAGGAAAGGAACCCGTTTTCAGACAGGTGAATGGGATGTAGAGAGAATAAAACGAGCCAACTCTGCACTCGCTCTTCCTCCTTCATGGCTGGATGAAGAGACAGGCTCAGTAGATTGTGTGGCGCTTCAACTAAGCAGCGTTCACAAACGCCCCCATTCATCATCCTCTGCTGCCTTGTTTCTCTGTGTCATGAAGGAGCCATACTTGCCTGCTTCGCCCAGACACCATGGCAGCACTCTAACCAGACATCTCCTCTGCAGTTCGAGCGAGAGCAGAGGGAGACCACTGCAGGAAAGAGAGGAAACAATAACAAGAGAAATTGAATAGATGTTTAATCTGGCCTCGTCTCCACATACAGTGAATTAGAGGCCAAATGCAATTAGAGAGTCTTTATGAGAGGGTAAGAGATCAGTCCCTACACATTGGGTCTGGGAAATGTACACACACACACACACACAGGCAGAATCAAACTCACACACGATCTGATTACACATGTTGATCTCTATCTCTCTCTTTTTTCATTCTCTCTCTCTTTTCTCTTTCGCTCTGTCTTTGTGCAGCGTTGGAGTGTGATCATCAGATAGAGGAAAGCAAAGCCTGTAAATATAATAACAGGCTAATTTGCTTTTCTAAGTGGGTGGAAGATATTTTGTGCATTGTAAGTCCAATGTGCTGCAACTGTAACAAACTAATTCTCATGTATTTCTTTGGAACAGAGAGCTAAAGTGTTGATTATCCAGGAGAGTCTCTCAGTCTAACAGATCAGCTTGGAAATCAGCTCACTGTCCTGATTATTCATAAATCCTAAGTTAAGGTTGTTCAGTGTTATTGCAGTGTAATTGGTCAATGTTATTAGTGTAACATTACAGTGTGGTATGTCAGTGCTACTGCAGTGTGCCAAGCTTCTCTGTCGCTAATTAAATTAGGATAATCCTGATAAGGTTGGGTAAAGGGAATGTACTACACTGACTGTAGATCAGAGCCACGATGAAGGTTATGATAGTTACGATAGACCACCCTCGGTTTCCTTTCCCCCTTCCTCTTCCTCATCCCTCTGGCCTGCTAGTCCTGCCCTCTCATCATACATTCCTCTTTGAAGTTAATGAGACAAAACTATCAGCCGTCGCGCTTTTGATTAGAAAATGGACAGAATGATTACATTTTTAATTGAAGCTGTCATTTTCAATTAAGATATGATGTCCTTGAGAGGCCCTGCTCATCCCTCCCCGCTTTACTCTGTCAATTCTCCAGATGCTCAATCGTTCTGCTAAGTAACTCCCTCATCTCTCTCCTTCTCTTTGTGTTTGAAGACCTCTCCACTGGAGCACAGACAGGGCTTCTCTCTCCTCTAGCTCACTCCTGCTGACACCCCCTGACACTCTTTCCTCTACACAATGTTCTTTCTGCAGTCCTCAGTTTTTAGCTATCGCTCCCTCAACCCCTTCACCTCATTTCCCAATTCATCCTCCACTGCCTCCCTCTCCTCTCCTGCACTGCTTACCTCTCCTCTCCTTTCCGTGCCTGCCCCCCTCTCCTCTTCTGCACTGCTTACCTCTCCTCTCCTTTCCATGCCTGCCCCCCTCTCCTCCCCTGCCTCCCCCTCCCCTCTTACCCTGCCTCCCTCTCCTCATCACTCAAAAATGGTTAACCTGAAAACAACTAACTCACAGCCACAGAACTTAAGTTACAGGTCTAAAAATATGAGACAAAAAGTCTGACTACTGACAGCACAACAAATGATAGAGAATGTATGGGCTGTATTTTCAGCCTTCTCTGTCCTCCCCCTCTTCTCCCCATCTCCCTTCCCCTGCCAGACCTGTTTGGAGTGGGTGGCTGTTCTCTTCTCTGCATGGTTTTCTGGCACGAAGGCTTTTCAGGGTAGCCAGGGCCATTCTCTGCCAGGACAAAGGCACTTTCTCATTAATTCTTATCAGAGTTCATCCTGCATCCAAATGCAAAGGGCTCCAGAATGCTCAGAGTGCAATAATGAGAGGACAGGAGATGAAGACCGATAGGGGTGAGAGATAAAGAGAGACCCATAATGTACATATAGGAAGAAGGGAGGGATAGATTGGTTTCATGATTGAGGTTGTGGCTAGCTCATTTACTGTCATCTCCCTCTAAACAAAATCAGTCTATTTTCACAGTATTCAGTGTTCTGTGTGTTTTTCCCCATAATATCAAAATGTGTACCCTAACCCAGAGTTGTTTTCTTCACTGCTTGTGTTATTTAAATAGTTATCAAACTCTATTACTCTTTGCTTAAAAGTGTTATCAAACTGTATGACTTTGCTTCTGAGAGGTATGTAACTCCATAACCCTATACCTAGTCTGGAGGAATTAAAAAACTGAATATGTTCTATTCCAAAGGACTCAAATCAATTAGTTACATTTGAGGGGTTGTATATTTGAGTGTGTGTGCATGTGTATTACTGAGTGTGTAATATTGCTTCAGTGAGTTGAATAGATAACATTTTCTGCTGGCCCCTTGTCCTGGCCTGAATGGGGAGTTTAGGGACTTCCATGCTCACAGATGATGGTCATTGTCATCTTTCCCTTTCCCACTATGGCTGGATAAATTGCAATCTTTTTTTGTATAATGGCATGGCTGAGATGGATGGGGACAGGAATATGGCTGTCATTACCATGACAAAGAAAACTAATTCTGCTGGCACAACCTCCATTCAGAGCCCCATACAGAATCATCTTATCAGGGGCACCATGACACCAGCAGGCAGCTCTCCTAACACTTTCTCTGGGAGAACCTGCACAGGGTCTGGAGGTAGCACACTCTAACACTGGCATGTCATTGTCTTTTGTGGCGTTATGTGGGAATTATTACATAAAATAGGGGTGGGGTTTTAATTCCATCTATGGCTAGATGGGAACGGTTAGGGTTTGGTTTTGGGGACTGTTTCTCAACATCACTACGGAGTTGGGTGTGTGGGCACAGGAGCTAGTCAGTTCTGTAGTGTAATAAGGATTGGGTGTGGGTTCAATTTAGACATAAGGTAAGAGAGAGGGTAGGGGTAGGAGAGAGGGTAAAGTTTCAGCTCGTAACTCTCTCTGTTCAGCTCCCTTCCCTCTATCCCATCCCCTAAATCTTTTTTTCTGATCTTGTTCCTCTGTAATTGCTGTTAGGATTGGGAAGGGTAGGATCAACCACAGAAGCCTGATGAGCAGTCAGGATGCTGAGCCCACCCAGCACAGTGTGCTTGTTGGGGGCTTTAAATCACTGTTTACTGACAAGGTCAGTATGACTCTCTCACTAAATGACAACAGGTGTGTTTCAACGTTAGTATGCAGATATAAGTGTCTAGTGTGTGCGTGTGTGTATGTGTGTGTGTGTGTGTGTGTGTGTGTGTGGGTGTGTGTGGGTGTTGGTGTTTAAAGATGTCCTGGCTTGCCTAGTAGGACACACCATGTTCACTTTTTAATGATCAAATGAAATATCTATGCAAGGCTCTCTTTTGTGAGCAGGGATATTAAACTCCCACCACCTGCATGTCTGCACACTGAACACACTGAACACACGGAACACAGCTGAGCAAAGCATTATTAAATACAATTTCTGAGCCCAGAAAGCCAATTAGCACAGAGACACAGTACTTCCCAAAACAGGCTTTCCTTCCAAAATATTTATTTTTTAACAATTCTTTTTGGATTAAATTAAAAATCCAACAATCTATCTTGTGTTCTTTCACGAAATATAAATAAATATTTCTGGATAAATGTAAGAGAACTTTGGCTGAACAATACAGTTAAATTTGATGTGATGCCATTTGATTCTCTTTCATCAATCATAAGGATGTTTATCATGTCTCCAGTCTGTCCCTTCAGTCTGTCCCTTCTTTCCCCATAGTACCTCTTCAGCTCACATAATCAACTCTCAGGTGTATTTGTGGTTGTGTGGGGCAAATGTTACATCAGTATGTGGCAGTATACAGTGCATCAGTCTGTGTGTGTATTCTGTATGTGATGTGACCTCAACTTCAGTTGATGCTCTGGTCTCATACACTGGCTCACAACTTCCATGTCCATATGCACTCAGCTCTGGGCTGTGATTAAGTTACCCTCCTCCACCCAGTCTGCCCAGGCACACTCACCCACATCCTCTCCTACATTCTGCCTGTAGCTCTCTCTTGTTGGCAGCTCAGCCTTGCCTGGGTACAGTGTGTCAGCCTTTGCCAAGCTTCTGTTATTGAGAGGAAACCAGCTGCACACTCAAAGACCCCCTCTCCCCTTTCCCCCCGTAGAAAATGGAATTATCCAATCCTGTCCACCCCTGCTGAATTTTGAGACATGGTACATCCCTGTTGGTGCTGCTCTCAGTACGTTGTCATTGCCTCAGTAGTACCACAGTCCTCAGCATAATCACTGCCTGCACGCCTCCACCAAGCAGAGGGAGGAGAGGAGACTCCCACAGAGCAGATACGAGGCAAAGAGAAGGTGACATCCCATCATTTCCTGGTCTCCAGGCTGCCCTTGTCGTGAGGCGTTCCTGATATGACCCTGTTTAAGAGTGAGCACCGCAGTCAACGATGTGAGTATGTCGGGGTTTACCCTCCTCTGTGTGTGCGTGCGTGTGTCTGTGTGTGTGTGCGTGTGTGTGTGTGTGTGTGTGTGTGTGTGTGTGTAGTGTGTGAAACACCTTTCCATGTCTCTGTTTATTTCACTATTTCACATTCTGACATTTCATCTGTTTGTGCCCCCTTGTCCTTCTCCTCCTTATTAACCCCCCGTTCATCTCTTACCCCTTGGTTTACCCATCTATTCAAATAAATAGACGGTGGGTGAGAGAGAATTGAAGAAGAGATGGAGAGAGAGAGAGAGAGAGAGAGAGAGAGAGAGAGAGAGAGAGAGAGAGAGAGAGAGAGGGTAATAGGTTCTAAACCAAGGTGAAGGGAGCTGTAATGTTTACTCTTAGAGTGCAGCTGAGCTCATACACAACACACACACACAACACACAAACACGTGTGGTCACAAAAGGAAGATAAAAGAGCAATTGAGCATGTACAACTGTGTCTTTTGTAGCATACTGTAGATCTCAGTGTTTGTGTCTGTTAGGATCCACTACTACACCAGTAGAATCTACTACTACACCAGAATAGAATCTACAACTACACTATAACTGGACCTACAACCGAACCAGGAAAGCTAGTTTTTTTCTAGATTAGTATTATTTTCACCTCCCAGCTGAGCCCTCTTACCCAGCTTCCCTGATGCGAGGAAGAGAGGACCGAAGGGACAAAGAGAGGAAGAGTAAGGGAAATAGTATGGAGAGCCCTCACAACCATCTGAGACACAAACACTATCCCACGCACGCACACATTTACACAATCACACAGAATCGCACACACTAGAGGGGCACTTTTACAGCATCATCTGACAAATGACCCATTCAGACACTGCAGGGTTCCAGTCTGGATTGAGATGTTTGCTCCTGTGTGTGTTGGTGTCAGCTTGTCTGTTTGTTGTTCTGGTGTGTATGTGTGTTGGTGAGTGTGATTGTGTGTATTTGTCTTTGCAGTTGACAGGGCTTCTTGCCAATACACATGCTGTGCTGGATACCCCACAATTAATCTGCTATTGTCCCAAAATACTGAAATGTCACTCCAGTCTGTCAGCCTGGAGCACAAACACTTCCAGTCTACATCCACCTTGAGAATTGTTGTTAGAATGGATTCTAACGCACGGTATTCTGTGTGTTTGGGTCTCAGACATGAGCATGAGTGGCGAACTGAAGACAGGATGTTACAGGACATCGAGCAAGAGACCCAGCAACACTCTCTATGGGTGAGTCTGTACCTGTGTGTGTGTGTGTGTGTGTGTGTGTGTGTGTGTGTGTGTGTGTGTGTGTGTGTGTGTGTGTGTGGATCAGCCCTGGTTTAAGACTGCCTTGACTGGGGGGGCACTGAGAAATGTTGGTTGGGCAGGAGTCTTTTTCTTCACTGATTGAGTATGTGTTGTGTAGGGCTCTACTAAGTCTAGTATTGCCTAATACATATATTGGTTTATTATCATTTATTATATGTTTATACTGGTATATTTTAAGTTATTTATGTTGCCAACCATTCAGGCAGATTGTTCTCGCAGTTGGGGTGAGGATGCAACACATGTGGGGTGCAGAGGTGCTGGCAGCCACGAGTAGTGTGCTGGAGCTGGGAGGGAGGCCCAGGGTGAGGGGGAAAGTGCAGCAGAGGAGAGGAGGGGATGCCATGCATCAGTCCAATAGTGTGCTGTCATTTGTTTTCATTACTTGAGGGGGCTGATGAAGTGTGTGTGTGTGTGTGGGGGGGGGGGGGGGGGTGTTAATAATAGACCAGACCCATCTGTCATACCCTAGAGGGCCTGGAGGGGCACACAGGGGGATGGAGGCATGAGGGGTGTGTACCCTCTGGCTGTGTACGAACATGGGGGGTACTGCAGCTGATAGCCTTCAGTAAAACATGCAGTTATACATTGTAGTTGTGTGAGGAGTTAGTCAAGCGGAAGAGGAGGAGGGTTGGGGGAACAGTATGTGAGTGTGTGTGTGTGTAGGGGATGCCTATGGGTCTGGGTGTATCCATCAGTGTGTATATCATCTAGCCAGATTACTTTGTCTCTCCTCTCACCGCTCAGCTACTGATGGAGTCATCACCTCCCCTACTGCTGCCACACACATACACACACGCAAGAAAACACACGCACAAACAAATACATACATACACGCACACAGAAGCACATGCACACAACAACAACAAAACACACCAACAGGTTTGGTGATAAGACACAGTGGGAGGAAGATCATGGATCAACAAGGACAGTAGAATAGGACTGATGGGATGGCACATGAAAGAAGAGTGTTGATGGAAATAGTTGTAGGGAGAGAGAGAGAGAGAGAGAGAGAGAGAGAGAGAGAGAGAGAGAGAGAGAGAGAGAGAGAGAGAGAGAGAGAGAGAGAGAGAGAGAGAGAGAGAGAGAGAGAGAGAGAGAGATGAAGAGAAAGAACATGAGGACTGATGTAGAGTTGGAAAGACTGGGAAGAAAGGAAGGGAGAGAAAGAGAGAGCTGTGGTGTGTGCCGTTTGCCCCTTAGCGTGAACAATCCATCTCAAATTGATCTCCCATCTCACCCCAGCAGGGCTTTCTGAATCAATCTCAAATTGATCTCTGTGCCAGAGGTCGGAAAACTAGCAGCAGAGCTTATCAGAAATATAGTGGTACTGGGCGGACCTGACAAGGAAACTTATCACACTGCACAACAGGAAATAGGCTCTGAAGCCTGAGGGCAGCCAGGGAGACTAGACTGCTGCCTGGTCAACACTGAGACACACACACATACACACATACACACAACACACACACACGTCTTGTCAAGGTATTTGTGGAAAACATACCGTATATGTGTGGCATATGTTTTGAACACTGACTTACTGTATAATAATAGCCCTTCATACCATGTGCAACATTCTTCTGTCTGAAACACTACCTAGATCAATCCATTATAATGCATGTGTGTCAGTTGAAAGATCCATAATAATGTGCTTGTGTCACAGAAATAAGATTGGACACCTAGAGCTCTTTGTAACTGATTAAATCTGTCGTGTAACTGGCTGTGTTAACGGCTAGAGGAATGTTTATCAATAAAGGCCTGAGTTCACGGTCCACTCTGCTCCACGAAACACAGACACACATCCCAGGCACACAGTCTAACCTTAAACCGTAGCTAACTGTTACACAGTCTAAACACTCAGTTAAACACACAGTATGCATATGAGTAAACACAGTCTGAACCCTGGTGAGCACGTGGTCTTAACACAGATGAACACATTCTGAACATGGCTAAAAACAGTCCTGAACACACAGGAGGGTGAAGGACAGAGGGAGGAGAGAGAGGGAAGAAGGCTGTGTTTTGAGCGTGTTCAGTCAGCAAAGACCATTCTCTGCAAAACAACCTGTCAGCACAGAGCTGAGTACAGTGTGTGTGTGTGGGTGGGTGTGTGTGTGTGTGTGTGTGTGTGTGTGTGGAGGGAGCGTGGGATCCCAGTAATGTTGGCCCAGGTAGAAGTTTCCTCCTGTGAGGATTACAGACTACAGTGTGAGGTCAACAGCAAATGTCAGGCCTGTAAGTCACAGCTAAACCCAGACAGCTTCCAAAGGACAATGACAGCTTCTTTGCCCTCTCAGTCCTCCACTACACAGCTCTGGTACTGCTGTTCATCTCACAGGGAAGATCTGTGCGTCCATTTTTTGATGACAAATAATTCCCAAGTTCAGTACCACACTGGGTTTCCTTTCTGTTACAGCACAGAGTCCGATCCTTTACTGCTGTCGGATGCTGCAAATGAGAGCTAACCTTGATAATGAGTCCTTCACCTCTCTGAAATTGTCATTAACCTCCCCTGATCCTAGGCTCTAATCAACACAACTCTAACAGCCCATCAGCCCCTCCTGGACAGCCTCCCTTCCAGCCTCCCTCCCAGCCTTCCTCCCAGCCTCACACGCTCCCTCACCTCAAGAAAAATGAACCTACACAGACAAACAGCGATGTGCAGAGTTCTGGAGCACACACACAAACACACAACCACACGTCTACACACACACAACCACACAGTACATTCAAAACATACAAACATATTTGCCTTTAGGTTATTCATTGTCAGTGTTTGGGATAAACAGACTACTTTGTTTGTGCACATCTGTTTCACAAAGTGATTAATCCAATTTTTCATCCTATCCGACCACCTGCAGATATTCCATTAATGCAGAAAACAGGAGTGTTATTCATCTCTCCTCCTGCCAGAAGCCTAAGTGAGTGATTACAGTAAGAGCCTTTGGTTTCTAATCACAATCAACACCTGTAACTAGGGTTGATTTGAAAGGCAGATTATGTTTATCTGGGGTTCAAACCTGCCAGGGTGTGTGTTAATCAGAGCGAGTCTGATCTCTGAAACTGGTCTGGAAGGCCTGAAGGCTCCCCTTCCCAGAATCTTACCACTACCTTCCAGAACCTCACAACATTCCAGAACCTCACCACTACCCTCCAGAACCTCACAACATTCCAGAATCTTACCATTTAGACATAACCTCTGCAAATGTGAAAATGGTCTGGTGTTGGTCTGTGTGTGAATCTGCTTTTGTGTGTGTGTGTGTGTGCCTGTCTGTCTGTGTGTGTGTCTGTGCACACATGCTCTCTCGCACACAAATCCTGTCTGTGAGAGCAACCAGGTGAGATGATTTATAGCTTGCTAATGGTTTACTTGAATATTGCGAATTATGAAAAGAAAGTAATTAGCCTACAGTGACCTTGCTTTCCATCACACACACACACACACATGCATGCAAACACACACACAAAGCACACATCCAACACCAGAAACACACACCATTTATACACAGTATAAGTAACTGCATGTGCCTTGAGTGTGTAAGACTTGTGTGTGAAGGAGGTGTGTATGAGGTGAATGTGTGTGACATGAGTGTGTATGAGGTGATTGTGTGTGAGGTGTACATATTGGTACATCACAGATCATGAGTCAGTCAGCTGCAGGTGTCAGAAGGTGGATCTGATATGCCACCATTGTTCTCTGGCCTGCTCTTCCACTAGATTAAAGAGGAGGTATATATCCAGTATTACCACTCAAACACTTTCTCTCAATTTATCACTTAAAGTCACACATACAACACAAAACACAAGCACGCAAGCCCATGCACACGTTCTCTGACAGATTGGCTCCGCAGTAAATGAGCTGGAACATTCAGGAACACACATAGTATGTGTCCCGTAGTCACTGGTGCAGAGCGCAGGACAATTATTATGGATTCCTCACCTTGCTGTTGCACCACTAATCCAATGTCTTCTTTCTAACTGACTGCAGACCATGGATGGCATAGTCTTTTCAGTTGGCTGAACTGCAGTTTAATGCTCACACATGCACACACACCTAAGGTGTGAAATAATCTCTCTCACTCTTATTTCCAGAAGAATGCTCGCTCAGAGAATATAAACACGGAATGTGTATTTTTAGCAGTTCTAGGTTAATATTATTCCTCATGGTTTCGCATCCACTCATATGTTAACGTGTTTTTTACGCATCATACAAACACAGCCAATTAGACAAACAAGGAACGCTTGGCATAATATTGCACATTGACATGTCTTGCATGTCATTTACAGGGATCAAAGTGCAAGTGTTTTATAAGGGATGAAAACGTCCTGCAACTCTAGCAAACATGTGAGCAGAACATAACCCTAACCCTCCCTCTCCACCCTTCCCCTTCCTTCGTCTCCACACCCTCTCCTCCTGCAGGTCTGAGTACGATCTAGACTATGACTCCTACCAGGAGGACTACTATGACAGGTAAGTCAGCTGGTAACAACTATAGTACTGCTGTTGTGTCGGTAAGATCAGTGTGTCAGTGTGTCAGTGCACAGGGAGGAGGAGACTCAAACACACCCTTCTCTTTCCCTCCTCTCCCCCTCTTCTTTTCATCCAGTCTCCCTACCTCAGAAACACTTCATTTAGAGTCATGCTTTGAAAGCAAGGGAGAAGTACACCCACACAAGTATTTTCCCTATTCTGCTCTCTCTTTCACACACACACACACACACACACACATACACACACATGCATAAGTACATAAAAACACACACACGTATTTGTGCGTTATAGCTTTAGAGTTTATTCTCTCATCTTTATTCTGCCAGTGTGGCATTTTTCTCTCTAAATTTAGGGAAAAAATACTTATCACTCTGACTTTCAATTTGCTTTGAACACGGTGCATGATTTTACCCTGCAATGCTGACAAGCTTCAGCTTTGTAGACAGCTTGGTGAGTGTGTGTGCGTGCATGTGTGTGAATGTGTGTGTGTATGTGTGTGTCAGTTTGTATGTGGAAATGTGAGAGAAAGTGCATCTCCACACACAGATTGAAGCTCCAGCAGAAACAAAGCCTCTCTTGTACTGTAATCCTCACTCTCACCCACAGACTACACTGTAATCCACACACTGGTTTGTAATCCTCACACACAACATTACTACCTGTTAGACTAGGTACCTCACTACCACTACGGCTAACTTAGTTTTCCTGTCCTCTAGTACATTGACCAGCCTGTCCAAGTGTCCAGTCTGTGTGTGTATGTGTGTGTGTGTGTGTGTGTGTGTGTGTGTGTGTGTGTGCATGTGCGTGCGTGCGAGTGTGGAATGCACTTTCTCCTTTCCCCATCTCCCCTGCACTGCCAGAGAGATTTTGACTGGTGCTGACAGAACCAATTATATTATGTTCAGCTATAGATAGGGAAATTGATTGTTGGTTTGGTACAGGAGACGGTGAGTGGAGAGTCTGACAAATTAAACTTGTCTACCTGGCAAATAACATGACATATACCTTCAGTCCCTTCCAACTATCGACCATAATAGAACAATTCAACAGTATACTGTGGTCTGGATGTATTATGCGTTCAGAGGTCCCAAATCATCAATCAAACAAGAGAGGTCTCACAGACGTCTGACAAGTGCTCATTTGAAGCAAAAGCAGAGGGAGCAGACGGAGGGAGGAGGTTGTCACAACCCCCTCATAAAAATGGGGACACAAGGTGTCACCAAAACAAACCATCACCAGTCTGCTCATCACCGCACCACTCTGAACCACCTCCCACCACCCTCAGATACCATGGTATCCATGGAAGCAGATTCCAAAGGGAGAGGGAGACAAGAGCAGTAGGGACAATAGTCAACAGGCCTTTAGGGGTGTGGAGGGGTCTGCCTCAACATGAGTCCCACCTTTTCTCAGGTGCAAATTTAAATCAAAGGCCTGTAACAATATACTGTATACCAATGCATTGTCTGTAACATGGGGGTGCTGACACATTTTATTCTACCTGAAACATCTAAAATGTTTGTGGCCTCCACAGAGTATATGACTACCAGCGTGTTCCAGCCTCAATGCCTCCCCTGGGACAGGGCCCCAGTGAGGCTAAGCGGCCCCGATCTTCATCCACCTCCTCTAGGCACAGGCACAGCCGAGACAGGCCCCTGTCCAAGAGTTTCAGAGCTCACAACACAGGCTCCATTAGGGCCAAGTGTAAGTACCCCTCCACACACATACAAACACTTATATTACAAGCCTACCTCCATCATAGCTCATGTTTAGCAGCCAATCAAGGCTCTTTATTAGCAACCATATTAGAGACTGAAGAACCTATAGCAGATGTTGATGTTTATTTACAAGACCTCATCACCCCTAGTTTCTAGCCCCCTGCTACACACTCTTAACTCCCTCCCTCCCTCCCCCTCTCCGTCTCATCCTCCTCCAACTGCCCGTCCTTTTTTCCATCTCATACCTGCTCCCCTTCCCCATCCCCCTTCTCCTCTCGCTCCTTTTCTCCATCTCCACCCCCTCAGTGAAGATGAATGAGCTGCAGGTGATAAAGAAGGAGCTGACGCTGATAAAGACCCAGATAGATGGGCTGCTGCACAGCCTGGACAGGATGGACTCACAGAACAGGGACCACACCGGTGAGCCGGTTAATCAACCGTCTGAATGTCGCGCTTGAACACACAGTGCAGGCTGTGCGGGGCAAGTCTAGACCGAAGAGTTTCTGCTGCCATCTTGTGGTCTTTTGGACAGTTTTTTTTTTGTTCCTGTCTTCCCAGATGACATATTCTGTGTGCTTATAATGTATGTATGCGTGCATGTGTGTTTTAGGGTCTCCCTTGAGAGAGGACAGTCTAGCGGGATCCCCGTATCCCCCCTCAGCCAGCAGCCCCAGCTCCCTCTCCCTCTCTCCCTCCTCCCCCCGGAGCCCCCGCCACCGTGCCCAGAGAGAGAGCCCTGAACTGGGGGAGGCCAGTGACGATTATCACCACACGGTAATTTCGTGTTTGGGCAGTCTAGTCTCAGAACCTCTCCATGAGTGAAACTGTGTGTAGAATCTCCTGACTGTGTGTAGGAGTGGAACTTTCTATGTCTGTCTGTTTGAGTTTCAACTGGTGTCACTTTAATTTTGACTGCATATTTTAAACACATCAACAAAAGAGCACACTCAAGCCTGCCTCCTAGCTTCCCAGAAAAAAATGACATGAACAGGTCATTCCAGAGATACGTCTTTCCTCTCATCTGCAGTTGCACCATGCTGTTGCTAGAACAGTAATGTCTGTATGCCCGCCTGTCCATCCGTCTGTCTGCCTATCTATCTATGTGACATGTCTGTCTGTTTGTGACAGATAAACAAGCAGAGCTCTGGTCCTGAGGATGAGATGTGAGGAAGGACACCGAGCAGGGGGAGTCTCTGATGTGGAGGAAGACAGCAGCTGTCTTGTATTATTTTAGACCACATGAACTCCTTTGCTAGCTAGCGTTTTTGTAGGCCTACGATGTATCCTGGGTACCTGTGAAATATGCACACAGACAGAAATCTACACATCAACACATACCTACTGTGTTCACCTGGACCGTCTGAAGACACACTGACCACTCAGTCTCAGTTGTTTCTTTGTCTCCAATCTCTTCTCTCTCTTCCTCCTATGTCCTCCCTCTTTTTCTCCTTGGCAGACATCAGCTCCTTTTTTCAAGCATTAGATCCTCTGTTCATACAAAATGAAAGAGAGAAAGAGCAGGAGAGATTAAGAGCTTATGTGCTGAAGGTAATTATCATAGAAAATGAACTTGTTGATATTCTTGATTAGTGTTGTATTCTACACTCGTCAAAAGCGAGAGATAACATTGGCCGATTTTTAAAGAAGGCCAACAATTGTGTAAAATTTTTACTCTTCAAAATAAACAAATGCAAAGGTTAAAACACACATACCTTGCCTTCCACACTCCCTTTGTCCCATCTCTTCTTAAATGTGTCTGGTGGAATGTCTGTCACCAAGGAGACGCCTGGACACCTCTGTAATATTGTGCTTTAATGTCTTTCTTTTCTGTTTTTGGTATGTTTTCTATCCTGCATTTTATTTTAGGGGGATGTATTTCATTCTTTGAAAGAGCCAAGATAAAAGTCTTGAAATGTTTTATTAAAATGCTAGTGGTGTCAAATGTTTGTTAGTTTTCTTCGGTCTTCATACATACATAAGCTGAGTGAATGAGTGGAAGAATTCCCTTTATCACACTAGAAAGGGTATTTTCATTTTGATCATGAACACCTCTAAAGTGTTTAATCTTGATGCCATTATATGTGTGTGTGTGTGTGTATACAGTGTGCATATATACAGTGTGTGTATAGTGTGTATATATACAGTGTGTGTAACACCATGAGTAACAGAAAACAAATTTAAAAACCTTTAAACAAAAAAAAACTAAGAATGTAATATGTAATATATCAAATGTATTACATAGCATTACAAAACAACATCAATTGTGACTAGAGGAACAGACTTGTAAAATCTAGTGGGACAATGTGCACCGTCTGTTATATTTGCTCGTCCTTAAACATTAACAGCGGAGTGTAGCAGATCAATGTTTCCTTGACAAAAAGGTGCACGTGAAGCCCCACTGATGGCAGTCTTTGATAATAATACAGTCATACGGCAAACCTCGTGAGGTAGCTTGTGCAATTTTCACGGGTAAATTCGACATATGAACTATTAAATGATAGCCCTTTGCTGTTGAAGACTGAATAGACTAACTAGAAAAACTGGTTTGGCTCGACACCGAACTAACACGCATGTGTGCTAACAGACTACGACACATACGGAGTCATCTTTTGACTGCAAACAAGGTAAGATTATTCGATAAAAGGTTCTCACGACACTTAAATATTTAGCAGTGGTGTGGAAGAGGAAAGCTTTCTGTCGCTAGGTCAAGTAGTTTTTTGATTGTCAAGAATTTACATTGTTGGGTTGGGATCTCCTTGGTCTATCAAGAGGGCGGAAAATGCACTTCATTATTATTGTCAGCCACAAGGTGGGGATACAAAACACCACTTTTCATATCGGATGATCTAAATAAACTATGAATGAAATAGTTATGCACAATATGCAGTTCTTGTTTGTAGCCTTGTTCTCTGTATGCTGCAGTGTGCAGAGATGGCTGGCCCAGTCAGTCCTCTAACCACCCATGTACTGAACACTGGTAGGGGTGTCCCTGGCTCCCACATGGCTCTCAGTCTGCATCTACTAGACCCCAACACTGCTACGTGGACCCTCCTCATGACAGGGTCAGCACAGAGCTCCACTAATCTATGTTATCCATTGTTATTATTAGAGGCTAGCAAAAAGCAATGTTACATCTGTAGAAGGCTTAACTGGAGCTCAGATAAGTTAAAGTTCTCGAACACCTTCCACTTTCTTCTGTGACCAAATTATTTCTCCTAGGACCACCAATGAAGATGGCCGCTGCCCTGGGCTCATCACCAAAGAGACTTTCACTCCCGGGGTATACAAGATGCGCTTTGAGACAGGACAGTACTGGGAGAGCCTAGGGGAGGCATGCTTCTATCCATTTGTTGAAGTGAGCAGATTAGTTTATCGATTACTGTGTAACTTCTTCTTTGGTTGGCATAAATAGATAATGGCATCATACCGTCTTTATTCCTCCATAGATAACTTTCACCATAACTGACTCAAGCCAGAAGTTCCACATCCCTCTGCTTCTCAGCCGTTTCTCCTACAGCACCTATAGAGGGAGCTAAAGAAAAGCTATGGGGACCTGAACTACTTAACTGGAGGTCCTATAGGTTGAATGGTCAGGAAAGAGTTAACTTTGGCAGGTGTGTGCACACACAGAGGAAAGAAACATATTATGTCTGCACCATTTATTGGGTTCACAACTGAAATTACAATAAAAAGGATACACCACATGTGTTAAAGAAATGTGATCATTTTTAAATTTGTGTTGTTATTGTATTTTATCACCCCAAATTATATTATTTTTCTACTACGTTTAATGTAGGCTATTCAGAACAATCATTTTGCTCTGACTGCTTTCACTGGCTGCTGTGGTGAATGTATGCGTGCATCGATTACACTAGCCTGTAGCAAGGCCCTTCCCCTAACGAAACGGGCTCCATAACGCAAGTATAATAAAGTGGTAGATTTTCTTTATTCTAAACGGACGCGTTTTTGACTCAATCTCACAATGGCAGATGACGAACTGGACGCAATTCGGAGGCAACGTATGACCGAACTGCAGGCGAAACATGGGGTAAGGGAGTGAACACGAGGGATGAAAAGGCATATTTTCGACCATAAAAGGAAAGGCTCATCTCATCCTGTCACTGTAGAAGCCACTAGCTAAAGTGACCCAGTATTTGCTAATGGTTATGAATGTGAAAGATAGTTTCACTAGCTGGATATCATTCCAGTACAACTTGGTTTGAATTCAATACTGAAAATTCCTTCTAGTTTGTAAACTAGCTATTGTAGGTATCCCTACTATAGTAGGTGACTGCTAGTAGGGAACGTTAGCTTGTTTACTAGCTAGCTAGCTCCCAATGCTTGAGTTAGGATGAGAAGCCCAATCTTCAAGCTTCATTCTTGTAGCACTAATTCCATTTGAGTTCAGCTTCAGTAGTCCAGACGTCTTCGAATGACTGGTGTCATGTGTTCAAGCAGATGTTTACCTCCTGAAGTAACATGGATAAGTAACGATAGCCAACTTAGGCTACCTTAAAACTAAAAACTACCCTGCGTGATTTATTTTCTTACTTGCCCGCTGCAATCTCCTTCTGCCCCATTGAACATTGATAGTTATTTGTCTACAACTGGACTAGGTCAGATTAAATTGATATGATAAATAGGGCCTAGAGATTCAGCAGATGTCTTTAAAATGATAATAGATTGTTCTTTCAGGCACTAGCTTGGAACCCTGTGGATTGTCCGGTAAGCAGAGTGCAGTTAGTGGGGTGCTGATGACAGTTGCAGACTGCGTGTGTGTCTCAGTCAGTGCTGGATGTAGGGCTACAGTTTGCCTGATTGCATATCAAAATAAGCTTTCTGTTTAATTAAAGTGTGCATTTAACCTCAAAGCAAGTGCTTGCGATGTGTCCCACTAAGACTAAGTGGAAGTCCAGCCTCATACAAATTTGTCCCCCCTCACAGGACTCTTCAAATGACCAACAAGGACAGCAGGAGGCCAAGCAGAGGTCAGTCATTTACCTTCTAAGTCAACACAACACCAACACACTTGACTCAATCCAACAGTAACACACCTGACTCAACATACCAACCCATCCAAAAAACTTTGAATGCTCATTATCAGAGCCAGTCTGTTTAAGCCTATGGATATTCATGATGTGAAGCTGAACCTTAACTAATGTACCACAGTTCAAAATGAGGTGATGAGGATGAAGTTCAGAAGATTGTGGCCTGTGACAAATTTGGTTTTAGGTGAAACTGGTTATTTTAATGTGTGCTCATGCTGTGTCGTGACCTCCTGTTCTGATCCTCCTCTCAGAGACTCAGAGATGAGGAACTCCATTCTGGCTCAGGTTTTGGACCAGTCCGCCCGCGCTAGATGTAAGTATTTTTGCAGTCTCCACCTCGCTGTCAGAAATACTAGTAGGAACTTTTGCCTTCTCACATCCATTTTCTTGCAGTGAATAATCTGGCGTTGGTGAAGCCAGACAAAGCCAAAGCCGTTGAGAACTACCTCATACAGATGGCCCGCTTCGGTCAGCTAGGAGGAAAGGTGGGACATTTTGTATATAGATGTTGTATAAGGCTGTAGGAGTACCTTGTGTACGTTCATGGGCCTATATTGTATAAGTCTATGCAGTGCATGGCTCTGTCAACAGTCTCATTGGTTGTCTCAGTTGTCTATTCTTCTTGATATTGAACATTCCTTCCCTTTGTTTAGATTACAGACACAGGTTTAATTGAAATCCTAGAAAAGGTCAGCCAGCAAACAGAGAAAAAGACAACTGTCAAAGTAAGTGACAATCTATAATTCATGCCTCCATCTGCTTAGTAAGGCCTGTCTCACTGCTTGTCAGTCAGCCTGTCTCACTGCTTCTGTCAGTCAGCCTGTCTCACTGATTCTGTCTCTTAGTTCAACAGACGGAAGGTCATGGACTCGGATGACGAGGATGATGACTGATGTGCGGAGGGCGGGACTATAGACAGGATTGTAGGGCTCTGTTGGTAGCAGACCATCTTTTGGCCCCACACGGGAGGTGCACATTGGGATGCCTCATCCAACCCTGCGTGGATCTGGAACTCACAATACTCTCCCCATAGAGATAAAATGTTTCAAAACAAAGAAGCAAACCTTATTTATCTCTTTCTATTTTCAATTTCTCAATATCTCAATTTTCACCACTGTTATTTTGTTTTTCTTGCAAGAAAGGATATTGTTTCAAATGTACCCGATTTGAAGACTGTTCCGTGAATATTGTATGTGTGCTATTCAACGCTAGCATGACACATAACTGGACACCTTGGTATATTCATGTTTTGTTTTGCCGATATCTATTCAACAGTTTACATGAATAAACAAATATAAAGCCTTAAACTGATTGCCCATTTTACGCTATCAACTTTATTCCCAAAAATTAAGAATCTTTAAAGAGTGATTTATACAACTACTTTTACATAGCTTTCGATGGACTAGATTGGAAAATAATTAAATATATACCTCTGACTGGATTGGGTTCAACTCATCTGACCAATGACTGTGTTTTTGTGCTGGACATGTGTACATAGCATTGGTGGCACATCAACTTCATATTTAGGATGTAGTTCTAGGTTAGGTTGCGTTTACAAAATTCTTCACAGTTATGAGTGTATATAATACATGGCCTTTCTGGTGAGGCACTTGCTGAGGGAAGTGTAGTGTGTATGAATTTCATTCTGATCAGAATGTCAGGAACCACTAACCATTCTTATGACTTTAAAACATGGTTCTTACTAAAATAGTTACATTTTAGATTTAGATTTGGTACGGTCATTACAGGACCACAACAAATCCTATACAAACTGGCATACAGTCATACATATAGTACAAATGATGAGTACAAAACCCATTTTAAAAGTATGTGTTCTATGTTGAATGGCTTACATTACTGGAAAGGAGTGTATAAATAAACGAAACAGTCATAGGTTACTGTGGCTGTATGTTAAACTTAGAATACGTTCCTTCAAACAGCATGTCTCTGTGGAAATAAATATGTCAGTTTGATCAATCGAATTAAATCAATAAATCCACGGATGAAGCATGACTGATTCGGCTGTGCACTGCGTCTGCGATTACCAATGAGGTTCCACCCACCTGGCCTTATTTTCACACGACCGTGGTCCGATTACTCAGTCACAGGTTTTGTATATAGAGGACTGCCTGGAGGGTGGAGTTGAGCGAAATTTAAAACCACATACAGAGGAATGTATTTTTGTTATTGAAAAGTATACATGCCTTCAAGAATAAACCCCATAAAAGAGCAACATTATCCGTTTCAAATTGTTAACATATTTGATATACGGTACAGGGAATTTTAAATGGTTCAGTTTTCTACCCCGCCCCGTTTAATACGCGGCTGTCCATATTTACCAAAAGTGTTTACCCAGTGTCTGCCCTTCTCGAGTGACGAACGAGTAATGGTTTCTATTGGTTGTGCCTTTACCCATGTGCCCTCTTCCACCAATAGAAATACGCGGTTAGGAAGCGCAATGATAGGCGGGACATAACTCTAAAAGCTCAAAATACGATAAGCACACTTTTGGAGAAGTTATTTAGGACTTCGTTGTTTTCAAAGTGTATTAGTGTTGTAGAATAATAATTGCCTCTACCATGCCTGAGGACAAGGCACTGGGTTTCAGCATGGTAACATGCAGCGCTCCTGTAAACATTGCCGTCATTAAATACTGTAAGTATTATCTTATATTGTCCAGTTACCCACTGCTAGCTAGCAAGTGGCAATTGTTGAAAAACGCTGCATACTAAACTTTCCTTGATTCTTTCCCCAACATTTTAACTAGCGTTTGTCTGACATGGAGTAAGCACTGGATGCAAGATTATACATATGTATGTGAACTTGTAACATTGCAACGTCCTGCACAACCATCTATCATAAGAAGGCAGTCTATTTCACTGTATTCACATCTGACTTGCTGTTATTGTATAATAGGGGGGAAGAGAGATGAGGAACTAATTCTCCCTATCAATTCATCGTTGAGTGTGACACTGCACCAAGACCAGGTACTGATTAAACTCTGTAGCTACACTTCAGAGTATGTGTGTGTTTTGAGTATGGATGGCCATGACCTGACACCTCCGTTCATCATATTTAGCTCAAAACCACCACAACAGTGGCCTGCAGCAGGTCATTTGAGGAGGATTGCATCTGGCTGAATGGCCGGGAGGAGGACATCACCCAGCCTAGGCTCCAGTCCTGCCTCAGAGAGGGTGAGTCAGTCCTGCCTCAGAGGGGGTGAGGAAATCCTGCCTCAGAGGTTGAGGTGGTCCTGTGGGAAGGTCAGACAGGAGTGTAAAGGAAGGCAGGACTAGAAGAGAAAGGTTAGACAGAAGGACAGCACCACTATTATGTCACATAAACTAACACCCCTTGTGTTCTTCCAACTCAGTTCGGCGCTTAGCAAGGAAGAGGCACAGTGATGGAGATCCTGCCGGGTTGTCCCACAAGTTCCATATCTGCTCCGTCAACAACTTCCCCACTGCAGCTGGACTAGCCTCCTCTGCCGCTGGTTATGCCTGCCTAGGTGTGTGTGTGTGTGTGTGTACTTACAGTGTGTGGGCCTCATTCTGATGGATTCTGCCTATGTCACCACCTTACATCCCTGGCTGTCTCTGCCGTCTCCCTGATTCCCTCCCTGCAGTGTATACTCTGGCGAGGGTGCTGGGGGTGGAGGGGGAGCTGTCGGTGGTGGCACGGCAGGGCTCGGGGAGCGCCTGCAGGAGCATGTATGGAGGCTTCGTCCAGTGGACCATGGGATATAGGAAGGACGGCAAGGATAGTATTGCCCAGCAGGTTGCGCCAGAGACCAATTGGCCTGAGCTCAGGGTGCTGGTGCTTGTGGTAGGTCTTTGTTATGTGTATTTGTTTAATACATTTGTAGTTAACATACACTAACAGAGTACCTGAAATTGAAACATTTTTCCACTATACACTAACATATCATCATCAAATGTGCATACATGTCAACGCTTCAGATTTATTTGATTGGTGTCGTCCATACTGACATTACTAAGGTATTTTGGGTGTGCAAGGAACTATTACATCACCAATTTACATACTTGTGTTTTTATACATTGTATTGCAAGGTATCTTTTTTTGAACTTTCATCCCATCTTGTATAAATAAAATATTTATTGAATTAAGCCAGATCTGACCCTCAGGTCAGTGCTGAGCGGAAGCATGTGGGCAGCACCTCTGGAATGCAGACCAGTGTTGAGACAAGCAGTCTGCTGAAGGTACAAACACAAATACACATTCACATACAGGAACAGGCATGCTAACTATACACATATATTCACACACATACAAGCACACACAATATGTATACATTGAATGGCCGTGTGCAATATGGTGAGGCTGCATGCTGGTCTCTGTCAGCACCGGGCAGAGTGTGTGGTACCAGGCCGGATGGAGCAGATGATCAGAGCCGTGAGGAAGAGGGACTTTGCCACGTTTGCTGAGCTGACCATGAAGGATAGCAACCAGTTCCATGCCACCTGCCTGGACACATACCCTCCTGTCTTCTACCTGAACGATGTATCTCGCCGCATAATCAACTTGGTGCACCGCTATAACCGTCACTGTGGGGAAACCAGGGTGAGCGTCACAGGGTCTCTGCTTCTTCCTCACCTCCCCCTGTCAGATTCACTGAACAGGTTTCACTTTCAAGTAGTTGCTGCTAATCTTAAAGTGTGAAATGGAGATGTGAAACTACAAAGGAGATATTTACAAGAATTCACAGGGGACAGAACATGTGTTGAGAAACTTGGTGACATTTGACTACCTTTTTTCTCATCTAGTATACCCATTACAGCTAACCTGTCTCCCCTCCTCCAGGTAGCATATTCGTTTGATGCAGGTCCAAACGCTGTCATCTTCACCCTTCAGGAGCATACAGCTGAGTTTTTCCAAGTAGTGCGTACGTTCTTCCCTCCAGAGACCAATGGAGAACAGTGAGTGTCTTTTATTTAACACAGCCAGCATGCATACTCTCCACTTTAGCACACACAGTTAGCATGAATTGTCTCCATCCTAGCATACACAGGTAGTCTCCTCATGCAGGCTCACTCCACATCAAAATGGTTCATTATGCTATTGTTATGCACAGACTGCAGTATTTTTGTATTTGGTGTTGCTAGCGCTGGTGGTATTTGTACTGTGTTGGTGTGACTGTATCTGGGTTCTCTGCAGGTTCCTCAAAGGTCTTCCCATTGCTGGGGTAACTCTGTCTGAAGAGCTAAGAGAGGCCATTGGTATGGAACCTTTAGTGAAGGGAATCAGCTACATCATCAGCACCAAGGTACACACACACTTCTTGATCCCTTACGTCACAATTTAAAAGATGGTATATCTTTGTTAAGGGCCTTGTTAAGTGGTGGTACATACATATGTTTCACCTGGTAATGAGTGGCCCTACTCTCAGGCTGGCCCTGGACCCTGTGTGCTGGAAGACCCCACCCAGCATCTGCTCTGCCCTGATGGACTGCCTAAGAAGAACGTCTGATATTTGAATTCCTACTTTCGACCGAAGGAGACGCATCAATTTCAGTCTTGCTTTAGGCTAAGATTTAGAGGGAGGCCCTGGAGATTCTCCTCTACTGCATTGCTAGTTGAAGCTAAAGCAGAGTTAATTAGAGAAAATGTTTGTTCTTTCATAGGTTTTATTGTTTATATTTTGTATATATACAAAATATAAGTGTTATATTTTGTATATAAAAAAAATAAATTGACATTTTATGAAATTATATTCTAGTCTTTTGTGCACTTCTTTTTCTATATTTCAATAGAAAAAATATTTCTAAATATTCTATATTTTCGGTTTAGAATGAAGAGTGTTGTCTGCAAAACAGTTTTTATTTAATTTAATAATAAAAAAATGATCACTGTAAGAAATACATGTGTGGTGTTTTATGAATAGCTAAATAACTTTTGAAAAAATTATTGTAGCTGAATTGAATGGGTCGTTTGACATTTTGAATCTTCTGCGAATAGGGTAGGCTACTTCATGGTTAAATGAATTTGAGACTCCTCCTTGTCTTCTGTCAGTTCGGAAGTGACTTAACTTTGGACGACTCTGAAACACACTGTACGTGTTCTCTTGTAATCGAATGTGACAAAATAGACGAGGCTTTTGCGGCGGTCAGAGGTTCTGTTTGTCCTGTTCCAAACATGGGGAAGATAGAATGGGCAATGTGGGCTAATGAACAAGCTTTAGCAGCAGGATTGAGTGAGTATCAAGAAACTTTTTTATCTGTTTACATGCTTTAGGAACGTTATATATGAGTAATTCAGCATGAATTAACAAATTGTTCACCATTGTAATGCTAAGTTCGTATTGTTCTTTTGTACATCGAGATACAAAATGAATGGTCAAAACATGTCACTTAAAAAACAATGTAATTGTTTGGAAATCACAGCGAGGTATTTCGTTATTCTATTTCATACTTTGTTTGTGACATACAAAAAAACTTTTTTGAATTGCGTGGTAATTACAACTTCCCTGTTTCAGTTCTTCTTACCGGTGGCATTGTCGGGACGGCCGGTCAGTTCAGGGACTGGCAGTTCGCAGCTTATGGAATGTATCCTTTACGTTTTTAGCTATGGGTTTATTATACGAGTAGCCTGAACCAAATCCAAACCCATTCTCACAATTTTTCAAGAGAAAACAAATATACGAACAAAAGAAAGTAAACTGCACAGAATCTTAATCTTGAACCTTATTTGAAAAGCAATTAATACATCGAAGCACACCTGGTTTCAAGAATAACATGTTCGTGCTGCTCGTAGGGCTACTGTAGGGTTTGCGGCACCAAGTATGGTAGCTGAAGCTGACTTAACTGATGCTCAGAGCTGCTGGAGTGTTCGTCTGTCTGCTTGAGTATCCAAGAGGCAAGAGGAACAAAGGCACTAGTGTGGAGAGGACGTGAGTGCCCCCTACACCTTACACCCTAGACCTAACCCCATCACAACATCTCTGACATCTCATTTTGTCATCACTGGTTATTGATTAGTTAAACCCAATCGTGTCTCTGAAAGAATATGTTGAGTTCCTTGTCTATGTTTTTTTAGGGGCCAACATTGCTTCACTATCTGTGTGAAATCCTTTGGGCCTTTGACCAGAAACTACTATGTTCGAGCGTTTCTACATGCAGCGTGAGTACGCCTCTGTATCAGTTCTGCTGTGTAACAAAAACACTGCCTCCTCCTGTGCATGTGACCGGTTAGACCATTTCTGGGTTTTGTTCATATAGTGCTTTATCATTCCTCTACAAACCTTTATTGTTTAGCTTTCACATCATGTAACTATCTCTCTCTCTCTTTCCTTCACACTTCCTCTTTCACCCACAGCATCTGTGTTCCTGGAGGATTCATGTTAGCCACTGTCTTAGGCTGTGTGTGCCTTGGCATTGCAAGCCTCATCTACTTGGGAGTATGTACTACCTAACCTCCATTTGTATGTACATGTATAAAGATCTAAATGAATATATTGTATTGTACTGGGGTTGCACCTCCTACGCTCACTGTTGGCTATTGGGTCAGATTTGTTGGGTAAGACTTTGCTGAAAGGCATGTACACATACAAGGAAGTGGCTTCGAGAAAATGTTTGCTGCTGGTTTCTGGTTATGAACACATCTTAGAATCAGGCAGTATCTCAGGTATTTTCCTGTATTTCGCAACAGAACAACACAAAGTATGAATTCATACTGTTGGCTAAACTTCTGCATGGCATTTTTATATGGCTGAGTGGGGTGGTACTGGTCGGGGTGATGACTGGAAGTGTTTTGGACATGGCATAATGCCTCTTTCTATTGTATATCAGTAGAGGTAGGGAGGAGTTGTTTTGTCCAAATCTGATCAGTGACTTGTGTGTTCTGCAGGCTGCTGTTCGAGGGGAGCAGTGGGAGCCAATCATGCCTCGGCAGCAGCAGAGCAGGCAGCCCGTTGGAGAGAGCATCAAGCAGCCTCCGCAGAACCCACCCCCGCGCCCACCTCAAGATATGCGCCGGAAGAGAGCGGAGGACATAGAGGGAGCAGCCTATGCCAACCCTGTCCCTGTTACTGAGTAGCTTATGTCCCCTGAGCTACAGCCTTTCTATATACAACCATGGTATACGATAGACACCAGATTACTCATCTTCTTAGTGCTGCTACCATATGTCTCCAACCTGCTTTTCTTTTACTAGTTTAGTTTAGTCAGATCTCTGTTGTAAAAAGGACTGATTTGACCAGCATCTGGTAGTGTTGTCCCTAAAGCTGTAACCCTTTGTACCTGCACCACGGTGGGCATGTTTTAATCTTTTGTACCAAGGTACTTGTGCAGTCTATACCTCTAACGGTGTGTCACACTATTTATCACTGTGTTCAAAAGCCCTGATGAATCTAAAACTCCTGGACAGACTTGAGAGTTTATATTGTTGATTTGTTTAGGCCTGTGAGTACCACCTACTGTGTCTATGTAACTTTCAATGCTTTTAAATGAAAAATTAAATATTTTAATACATTCTTCATCCTTCAATTTAAAGGGTGTACTCTGGACACAGCTTGACTGACTTGTTTTCAGGAAGAATAGAGAACTGTCCTTTTCACAAAGAGTGAACCGTGAGTGGTTAAACAGCATGTTCGCCACTCATTGCAGCACACAAGAATTTCCCTCAGTTTCTCATGTTAAAAACACAGACACACCTGTACTCATGGACAAACACGTACACACTTGAACAGGGCTGTAGTTAGCAGGAACTGTAACCCAGAGCTTTACGTAGCAGAAACACAAACACAACTCAACTTTTTTGTTTGTTTGTCATTTAGCAGATGTTCTTATCCAGAGCGACTTACAGTAAGTACAGGGACATTCTCCCCGAGGCAAGTAAGGTAAAGTGTCTTGCCCAGGGACACAACGTCATTGATAGCCCATTTCCCTAACCGCTCCCTAACCACTCAGCCATCTGACCCCCATAACCCAGTGCTGTAGTTAACTCTCTTTGGGTTTAATACATAATCGGTAGAAGACTGACTCATCTGTTACAGTTGTAATAGGATCCTATTGTTCAATGCACATTCCTCAGTCATCACTGCTGACTTTTTCCACAGCATGAATAGTGGGCTTGTCAATAACCAGCAGGTGTATTATGCTTAACATGTCCACTGATGTGCAGCGAGATACTGTTGTCTTCCAAACCATTTAACTGAGTTGGATATATAGACATACAAATAAAAGAGCACAGCAAAACATTGGATTATTGGATAGTTTGTTGATAAGATTGTTTCATTTTATTCAACCTGTCAGTAGTACTACCTCAATAAACAATAATCAGAATACATCTCATGCTCCTATGTGTTTGACTTATTTCATACATGTATTTTTATAAGCTATGTTTACTGTGGGTGTCCGAGGCATAAAGGTTCTGGGTTTGACAGACCCAATGTTGTAATCAGTGATGCATCACTGCCCCCTTCTGCACAGTGGATACCGATCATTGAGGTGAAGTTCACCTAAAACTGATTTTCTGTTTATTGACATCCTTCTGCAAAATCTGAGCTGGACAGCTATACTGTGCACACTGTGGTTAATTTATATAAAGACAATAGGATAAACATTGTACCATATTTATGCTATATGCACTACACTTGTCCAAATGGAGTATCCGTAGCCAAATCCGTGACTTCACTTCCCTAAAACGTAGCCGTTTCCTTTTAAGCAGCCAATAACATTAGTCTTTGCTTGTTGAAGAATGAGCATGTTGTTTATGGCAGGAGTTGTACCACTCTAACCACTGCACCTCTTAGTGAATTTTATCCCCGAGAAAATGTCGAGCCGTGCTCTGCGGAGGCTGAAAGGGAAACAAAGGGGCCAAGAAGCCTTAGACATGGGTAGTCTTGTTCCCGGTGAGGAACAGGCTGCTGAGGTTGAGGAGGAGGAAGGCGACTCTGCGCTGCAACCTATCAGCAAAAGCAGCAACCAAAAAGCCAAGAAAAACAAGAGTCAGAAGAACCTTAGCAATATTTATGAGCTGGTAAAATATCTAGATAGCGCATTAGCTAGTTGACCATATGTTGACAACGGTTACAGTCTTGATTAACACTGTACATATGTCTTGCATTCCTTAATGATGTAGCGTTAGATACAAGTTAACATTCGCTAGCTAGCATTGGGTTTAGTGTGGACTTTGTAGGTTAAGTGTTACAGCTATCAAGCTACCATCTAGCTATACAAACAATAACACTTCTATTTGTATTCAAGGTACACCTGATGGTGCATGTCATCTAGTGTTCATCTCAGATTTACCTTGTGTCTGTGCCTGTTATTTACAGATATGTGAAGCTGAGAACGAGGTAGAGAAAGAGGACACTAATGCAGTGAAGCCTGAAGAGAAAAGCGAGGAGGGCAGGGAGAAGAGTGACAGCGGAGATACGGAGAAGAGGATTCCACAAGCTGAGACGGGGGCAGTCAAGGTGATGAGAGCATCGTAGAGCAAGGCTCTGCTTAAATTGTGTGAAAATTCTGCCTTCATCCCTACTCTGACATGACAGGATTGTACATGGGCTACTTTACATAGTTAACTATTACCAATCTAATCATGTTTGGTCACTGGTAAGGGCCTGCTCCAGACTAGAGGAGCATGTGTGGTTTGTCTAACCTAGAGTGCAGCTACAAAGGTGCTGGTGTGATGTGATCTTTCTTCTGACATTCAGTCTCCAGCTGTAGACAAAGTGAAAAAGAAGAAGAAAAAGAAGAAGAAGAAAAACACTTCAGGAGACACACAGGTAAAGCAGTGAAGTAACAAGTGTTATTACTTAGTTTATATGTTATCCTTCTTATTGCATTAGGTGTCAGCTACATCAGGTGTGCTCACATATTGATTTAACCATTTATTGCAATGGAAATAGGTTTGTCTTTGGCGGTGTGGTTAAGTCTAAGGGGGAACTCCCTGCCTTGGAGCATAGCCAGCATAGCACATAAAAAAGTACATACAATAACAAGGCAGGGAATATAAGATACAAGATCCCCCAGTGGCCAGGAATCATTTCGAACTGAAAGTAGACTTTTTAACAAGTCAAAAGGCTTTATAAAGGATTAACATCTTGTAATGACAATACAGAAGACAGTATGGAAGAGCTCGGGTTGGTGAACGGAGGCAGCAGTTACAAAATACCTAGTACATAGCAACGCATGATATGTGAGCAAGTGTGTCTGGGTCTGTGAAATCATGCAGCATGCAAGTCCTCTGAAGGGCAAGGCATGGACCTTCAACCAGCACACCTGCAGTTGATTGCCTGGGTGACATCAGCTGATGACGCGACACGCTGCCCAAGTGCCATGCCAGAACTAGCTCCGCCAGTGTGTATTTGCGGGCGTAGAGCTGCCTGGCTGTCGAGTGACTTTAGTGTGTCCCCAGGAGGAGGCAGCAGAGGACATCGATGCCCTCCTGGAGAGTATGGAGCAGCTGGGCAGCCTGACCCTCCAGAGCGATGGCTGCGGAGCGGCAGGAAGCAGGCCGGTTCTACATGTGGAGCACAGGTCAGGGAGGGGGTCACACTGAATCACTCGGAATTGTCATTGAATTGTTTGCTTTGGGTTAAGATGCTGTCTCTAGGTTTAGTCTGCTTCTACTGAGCATAAACTGTTCCTGAGTTTAGTCTGTGTGTGCTTCAGGAACCTGAATCCAGAGACTGAACTGAAAAGGTACTTCGGAGCACGAGCAGTTCTGGGGGACCAGAGGTAAAAGGTTTCACTTTTCAGTATCAGCATTGTCCAGTATTAGCATTGTGTGTTTTTGGTACATCAAAATCTTTCTGTTCTCTTTTCTAACCGTAGTGCTTTGATGGTTCTTTTTTGTTAGACCTCGTCAAAGACAGAGGCAGTTCCATCGCAGCACCTGGATGACCATTCCTAAAGACACCTGGCCGCGCTTTAGCCGTCCAGGTAGGTCACCCCAAGTACGCCCTGATAATGTGTAAGTGTTTTTGCTGTGACAAAGAGAATGCTAAGATTTGCACAAAAACATGGCTACTTTGCTTTTACAATCATATATGCTGACTTGTTACTAGTTATTACTTGTTAAGTAATATGTCAAGAAAGTGTGATTTACTGATGTTCAAACCAGATGTGTTCAGTATACTTATTTTCCTGTAGCTAGATTAACATCTATCCTAATGTGATGGGAAATGTAAGGCTAACCCAGACTGAACAACATTATACAGAACGTGTCAGTAGAGGTCATCTAGCAGGGACCCAGTCAGCCTCCGTGATCCATTTCAAATGAATGGTGTTGAAACACATTCACTTTTTGCTTTCTATCTTTGGGCGACAGTTACATTAATAGGGTCCTGGGTGGCGCCTCTGTGTTGTTGCTAGAAGGCAACACTGTTCCTGCCTAAACACAGAGTTCTGACTCCCATTTCCAACAGGGGGCTCTGGGACGCTGGGATAACACTGCTTAGATGAACACATACTATCATTGTTGTTAGCCTGAAACCAGGTTGGCAGACATGGCTTTTCTAATCACAACAGAGGCCACATTCAGTCTCTATCGAGGCCATGACGTCATATCGAGAGCAGTCCAATCAGCACATATCATGAATCAAATGCAGTAAGACTCATCTATGGTTGGACAGACTCAATGGCACCATTGATGTACGCCTTTAACCCCCTGCTTACCATAGTGCCAGGACTGGGCACTGGGCATCACTCAATATAAGAATGGAGTTGGACTGGCTTGGTTGAGGTAGTAGACTGGCTTGGTGGAGGTTGCCGACTGGCTTGGTGGAAGTTCCTGACTGGTTTGAAAGCTTGCTTCCCCAGAAATCCCCTTGTCTGATCCCTTGTGTGGCCTTGTTCCTGTCTGGCCTGGCATATCTTGCCACAGGTATCTCCATGACTCTGTTGGAGAGCAGGGCTGGACTTCAGTTCTTCACCCTGGAACACAGCCGGGATTACCAGCAGGTTCAGTTCAAGTTCATGGATGCTGTGGAGTCCATGGATCCCAACAACATAGTGGTGAGGAAGCACTGGCAGATCCAGCAGTAGATCATAATAATGTATCATAGTGTCATAGCGACGTACAGTACAGGGGGGATTTGAACCTGCAACCTCTTGATCTGCTGTAAAGTGTGTTAGCCTCTGAACTATACTCTGCCTTGTAGATCTCTGAACAGACCCTGGGAGTCCTGTAATACCCTCAGGTCTTTATGTCAGATATGTGTGAGATGTGTTTGCCTGTGTTCGAGGACTGTGTGGAGACTCAGGGTGTGTTCTTCTCCAGGCCCTGCTGCAGATGAACCCCTACCACATCGACTCTCTGCTGCAGCTGTCTGATGTGAGCCGCATCCAGGAGGACCAGGAGATGGCCAGGGACCTCATAGGTGAGCAGCACCACCAGGTACCCTAACCTTCATAGGTAAGGAGCAGAACAGCCAGTACAGTATCAGGGAATCTGATTGGTTTGTGAGGCTACAATCCCAGGGCATGTTTAGAGGTCTAGTCTCAACTAATGCACAGCACACGCTTCTCCAGAGTAGCACATATTCTACCTGTGAGACATTCAGGAGATGGTTTGACGGAGCCAATGAAAGCCTGACTGCTTGGTGAAGACAGCGAACCAGTTGTGCAACCGCGTGTACGCTTTCTTTATAGACTGATAGTGTTGTGTAACTTTGTGTGTTTGTGTGTTTCAGAGAGGGCTCTGTACAGCTTTGAGTGTGCATTCCACCCTTTGTTCAGCTTGACCTCAGGGACCTGCAGACTGAGCTACCAAAGATCAGAGAACAGGTCACACGCACGCACACACACACACACACACCAGATGTTAAGGGATAAAGCCCTAACACAATGTTCATACATGTACACTTCAGGCTGTTAAGTTGTCCATTCATATACAGTCGTGGCCATAAGTTTTGGCAACGACAAATGTAGTTTTTTGCTAAGTTTGCTGGTTCAGTATTTGAGGAAAATGTTTTCACATGTTTCTATAGAATACTGGAATACAATAAGGCACATTTCATATATATGTTTTAAGCTTTTTTGGGGCAAACATGTTCAATATATGCAAATAGTCCCCTCTTTTACAGCAGTCAATCTGCTCCTAAAATCCAATCAGAATTTTAGTGATTTCACCTGGCTAGAACGAGTTCACACTTTCCCCTGTGCTGATGATATTACTTACTGAAATTATGTTAGCAGTCATTTTATGCCAAAGCCCAGCAAGCTTTGCAAACACAAACTGTATGTTGCTCCCAATACTTTTAGCCACGGCTGTAGACTGTAATTAGGTACTTGAGGCATAAGGATGACGTTAGCATGAAATGCAATTATTATATGGCAGTGACAGTATGATCGTTCTGATTGGCTAATGGGTAGTCATGCCAGCCGCGTATTGACCTCATCGCCGGTCTGCGGTCTGATACGTAAGGGATAATGTGTAGAACGCCGGTCATTATTGGGAAAATAAGCCCCGACAGGGCGAACAGCACCCCGACGCGAAGCGGAGGGGTGTAGCTTCGCTCTGAAGTCATCTTCAAAATGAGCGATATTGAGGAGTAAGCTGAGTTTTACTATCCAGACGATACTGAAGACATCAACAGCGACGAAGATATTGTTGACTTTCTAAAAGAGTTGTTATTTGTGTGTCGGCTTTGCCGTATCAACCTCGTTATCGCTCGGTCGATACGTTAGAGCCTCACTTTGATATTTCCCGGCATTACCTCAATCTTGGACAGTAAGTAGTTAGTATTTCACCAACAGATTGCACTTGTCTCAACATTTTTCGTGTGTCTTTTTAGAGCGTTGTATTTGACTCTGTACAAGCACATGATGTTTCTGGAGAGGAGGGGCTGCCCTCGGACTGCCCTCGAGTATTGCCGCCTCCTTCTCAGGTACGGGGGGGGGGAGGAGGAGTCAGGAGGACCCGAGGCATAATGGGTCAGACTAGGGGTTCTCAGAGAGCATGTCTGTGTGTGACATTTTAGGGGCTCAGGATAGTGTTCGATGGCTTTGTCTGCTTTTCCCTGTGTGCCAGTCTGGACCCGGACGGTGACCCACTCTGTATGCTGCTGCTCATAGACTTCCTGTCACTGCGCTCAAGAGAATACCACTTCCTGCTTCGCCTTTATCAGGAGTGGGAGGTGAGACAGTTTCACGCACGTGTGTCTGTCTGTACAGATTTGTATGCTTGTGAGTTGAAGGGTAACCTGCTTCCTGTCTGTGTGTGTGTATCTCTCTGTGTGTGTGTGTGCGCGTGCACGTGTTTCAGGTGCACAGGAATTTGTCCCAGCTCCCCAACTTTGCGTTTTCTGTGGCACTCTGCCACTTCCAGCTGAGTCAGCAGGAGGGGGCGGAGCCTCAGGAGAGAGACACACACAGAGACAAGGCTGACCAGCTGCTGCAGTATGCACTCATCATGTTCCCTGGAGGTTAGACACACTCACTCACACACACACACACACACAGGCATGCATGTAGGTATGGATGCACACATGCTCATTCACACACCTATGCGCTCGCGGGCAGAAAACAACACACAAATTGAGTCATGAACGCATCCACCTCCCATAGTGATCACACGCACAGAGAACTAGCGGCTGGAGTAAATGATCGTGGCCCCGATTGCTCTCTGATCCTGGTATTAAACATGCGGACTCACTTAGTGACTGTGTCAATCCATTGTGTGTGTGTGTGTTCCTCAGCGCTGATGCCTCTGCTGGACCTGTGCACAGTGCAGCCAGATGCAGCTGTATCGTCTCATGCCTTCTTCGGCCATAGGAGTCAGCTGGGGTACAACATCCTGACTCACACTGCAGTATCTCTCTCTCTCTCTGGAAGTGCTCCTCTCTTTATAGTCTCTCTCCACTGTCTTTCTCTCTTTGGTCTCATTCTATAGTCTCTCTCTCTCTCCAGCTTCCTTGCAGTCTCTTTGTTTGCAATTTCCTTTTTTGTTTGCAAATTCCTTTTGAAGTCCTTTTATCTCCGTTTCTCTCTCTCTGCAGTCTCTCTCTGCGTCTCTTTTACAGTACTTTCTCAGACAGATATTCAAGCATGCATTGACATTCTAGCCATGGAGTATCCGTTTATCATAGCAGTGTATGCATTACTTCTAACCCTATACATCACAGTATGGTAGGCATTAAGAACCACTACTTTTTTTCCTGCCTGTCTTTGTTGTCGTCTCCCTCCAGACAGCCCCCAGCCCTGGCAGAGCTGGTGGGTCTGTACGTGGGGCGGAGCCACATGCTGTGGCGTGAGGGCGGGGTGCTGTTGTGGCTGGAGCAGAATGTGGCGCAGGTGCTGCTCAGAGTGGACAGCGATGAACCTCTGGTAGAGGACTGCCTCAACAAGTAGGGACCTGCTAACTATTAGTAAACAGCTCTGTGTACAGGTGTGTGTATGTGTGTGTGTGTGTGTGTAAACCCTGTCAAATTAGAATCAACTGACCCATTTGGATTTCCAAGGGCAGACATTAGTTGGTATGGCGGAATGTTCACTCTGAAATTGAAAGTGTCTGTTAATGTTTCTTCCTTGGAGGGAGCGGCAATAAGTAGCACATTGTTAGGGAGTGGCGTTGAAATGGTCCTCTGAAGTGTGATTAGAAGGTCTTAATCTCATGACATTCTGCCCCTCCCTCCAGGAGGAAGGAGAGGTACCAGAGTCCTTCCCGCAACATCCATCGCCATGTCATCCTGTCTGAGATCAAGGAGGCCACCTCTGCCCTTCCCCTGGTGAGGTGCACTCTGCTAACACACAAACCTCTGCCCTTCCCCTGGTGAGGTGCACTCTGCTAACACACAAACCTCTGCCCTTCCCCTGGTGAGGTGCACTCTGCTAACACACAAACCTCTGCCCTTCGCCTGGTGAGGTGCACACTGAACCCTGTCGCCTCATTATTAAGAAAGTACTTTTTTCCACAATAACATGTTTTGGATAACATAGTCATTTAGAATGTTGCGGTGTGTATTCATAAAACCTTTGTCATTTATCTGTGGTAGTTAAGAACGTAGTGTTGTGTATTCACAGGATGTGACCACTCAACCGATAATGGGGTTTGACCCACTCCCCCCTTTGGACTCCTTGGTGTCATATTCCCGACCAGAGAGGTACATTTCTTAAGCTGTGGTAACCCACCCAGTCCTTGAGGATCTCTTAGCGGCCTCTCCCCACCCACCCACATTAAACACTTTGACATGCTCAGTAGAGGTCAATGAGGTTCCTGTCCTCCTGCAGTTCTCCTCTCTGCAAGAACATGTGCATGACATGATTCTGCCGGGCGTTTGCTCTCAGTCATGTGATGCTGTTTGCGGTGAGAGTGGGGGGGCAGGAGGGGACATGATGAATACAGTTCTGTTGACAAATACAGACTGAAATGAGGCATCAGCTGAAGAATGTTCTGGAGCTGGAACCCAGGGTTAAAGAGTAAAAGGGATGATTACATAAGTGCATGAGTACTGAGGGTGGTTACATGAGTACTGAGGGTGGTTACATGAGTACTGAGGGTGATTACATGAGTACTGAGGGTGGTTACATGAGTACTGAGGGTGGTTACATGAGTACTGAGGGTGGTTACATGAATACTGAGGGTGGTTACATGAATACTGAGGGTGGTTACATGAATACTGAGGGTGGTTACATGAATACTGAGGGTGGTTACATGAATACTGAGGGTGGTTACATGAGTACTGAGGGTGGTTACATAAATACTGAGCGTGGTTACATGAATACTGAGGGTGGTTACATGAGTAAGGGTAGTTGTTTTTGCGGTCCTCTGTTTGCTCAGGCGCTTGTCAAGGCAATGCCTCTGAACAGGCCCTCTCTATCTCTATCTGAACTCCGCCTTTCTGACTCCACATGGCCCCTGAAGGCTATTCTACTAAAGATAGAGGATGTATTAATGATAATTGCTCTTTTTTTTACCATCTAATTTTGTCTCTTGTGGATAGTTTAGCTAAAAATAAACTGCAACTATATCGTCTGTGCAGTGTAGGGAATTTGAGAGACAAAAGCCTGTGGCTAGAAGTTTTGTCCCTGGCCCTCATCACTGGCAGTGACATCATCTCCTACCAGAACCGCAGGTTACTGTGGAGACGGCGGGCTCTGTGATCTTTGGTCACTTCTATGTGTGTCTATCATTCACTGTCTCTCTTTCTCACTGTCTGTCTCTCACTGTCTGCCTCTCTTTCTCCCTCTCTCTTTATTTGTCTCTCATATAGACCAAGTGTGGGTGCTTCTAATGAGAGTACCTTGTCACTGTTCTTCCGCTCTCTGCTGCCCAACTTCAACCTACAGGTGAGTAGCTATAATCTTCTGTGAAAATACATTGTGTCATTGATGAGCCGAGTGTGCTGGGATGCAGACGTACCTCCTTGTGTCCCTCTCTAATCCTGGTCCCTTTCAAAAGGGTGACAAATGTGGAACATTAGAGCTGTAAAGGCATATGACCTCCCCACACTCTGTAAAAATAGACGGACGATGTCAACCCCTTCTCAGAAGGCTCAACAATGGCAACATTCATAGAGCAGAGATGCTGCCAGGGCTACGGCCGGCTTGGCTCCTTTGCCATAGTGATAAATTACCAAACTGCCCCACTGAGTAAGAGCGCATGGTCGCTGGAGCAAAGAAATTAGACTATCAAACAAATTTTGGGGCAAATTGGTGACCAGAGAGTTCTACCAAAAAAGTTATTTTGACCGGAGGTTAAAACTAATATCCTGTGATCCTCTTGAGACTTTGACAGGATCATCCATAAGCCTGATGGCATAGGAAATGTCTACATCTAAAAAGCATGAATTAATTTCTAAGTAATGACATACAGCTACATCTATTACCTGAAGTGAAATAAGAGTTTTGCACACCTCCTTTTTTAGATGTCATTCATGGGTTAGACCAGAATGAACCCTGACCACTGACAGCTGAACCTAACTAACCTTAACCCTGACCACAGCTGATACCCCAACTAACCATTAACCTGACCACAGATGTGACCCTATCTAATCATTAACTTGACCACAGGTGAAACCCTAACTAACCCTTTACTTGACCACAGGTGAGACCAGAGTTTACATTTATATTTAGTCATTTAGCAGACACCCTTATCCAGAGGGACTTACAGTAAGTACAGGGACATTCCCCCGAGACAAGTAGGGTGAAGTGCCTTGCCCAAGGACACAACGTCATTTGGTGTGGCCGGGAATCGAACTGACGACCTTCAGATTACTAGCCCGATTCCCTAACTGCTCAGGTGGCTCTAACCCTGACCTCTGCGAGACCAAAGTCCAGCAGTAGGTCCGATTGATATGGGTGTGCAACTCAAATCTGTATGTGAAACTCACCAAAGGCCTCGTAATGCCAACCATCATGACCTTGGTACTGAAATGAAATAGATGTAGAAATGCAGTTGGGATGGCAGAGATGCTGTTAGGATGTGGAGTAGATGCTGACTACCTAGCATTTTTGGTGTTGTTCTTTGTGTCAGGTTAACACAGTTAGCTCCTGGATCTATGAACACGGCTCTCAGTGACACGCATCAATGTTTGTGTTATTCTTAAAACACTGACAACACTTTGTCATATGATTTTAATTGGATTACATAAATCCAAGTTAATCTCAACACCTAGTTATCAAACAGGCTGCGCTTGTGTGCAGACACAAGTGAATGATTTATGTTAAATGGATATGTGACACTAAAAGAGGAAGTTTAGGTTTGGGGCGAGACAGGCAAGACTAACTGTGTTTTACAGTGGATCACCACACACTCCAACCTTTCAATTTGGTGTTGTCATGGAGATGACATGCAGCTCTTTGTTTCCACAGGGCGGCCAGAGACCGGAGGACGACCTGGAAGTGGCTCGCGCAGGGCGGGAGCTTAACCAGGAAGTAAACCGTCTGATGGTGGCCATGAGAGACATGCTGGCCAACATCCAGTTCCAGGAGCCACCCAGAGAGGACAACCCTGACAGGGATGAGGAAGAATGGGACTGAGATGGGGGGAAGAAAGGAAGGTGCATGAACTAGAAGGGGGGGGGATAAGGATGAAGAACATGGAAGGAGAGCAGAGAAAACAAGTAGGATGCAACACCTGAGACGGTTACCATAAGAACAGATCAAGATCATGTTCTGGTGGATGAACAACATGCTAATAATAATAATAATAATAGATCCTAATGAGGGTCTGGCTCATTTCTCTAATTATAACATTCTGAAGTGCACCCTGGTCCTACACTCTCTCCCTTTCTCCTCCCTCTCTTCTCCCTCATCCCTCCCTTTCTCCTCCCTCTCTTCTCCCTCATCCCTCCCTTTCTTCTCAGTTTGATAGAATGCTACTTGATGAAAACATCTGATTGCTTATCAGGAATATAACATGGGCTTTTTGTGAAAATGTTAATATTTAAACCTAGGTTTGATCATGAGAGAAATCAATTTGCTGTTTCAAAAATGGATGGGCTCCTGTAGTGTTGTCCTAACAGCCAAGTGACGGTCAACTGCAATGCTCGAGAGATGAATTCTGATAAAAGTCAGAACTGCTCAATAAAGTATCACATGATCATAACACATGGTTTAAAAACAGGAAGTCATTGATGTTCATATTGTTTCACAGTAAACTTTAAATGATTTTAATATGATTTGGCTTATCGGAAGAATTTATTCTTCTTAGAAGTTGTCCTCCTCACTGATTAGAAAATAAATGTTCCTAATGTTTCAATACGTTTATTGGAAGCGTATAATCAATTCTGTGCAGTCCACTTAACTTCTTTAAAGCATTTTTTGTTTCATGGAACATTAATAAACAAGGCCTTCAGTATACTTTCTGCTCATGTAGAGATGGTAGAATCCTTCATATTAATACCGTAATGTTTGAAGTTGTATTACTGAGAACTGGATACTTCAGTACTTACTACTTGGAGGCAAGGAGATGGCCTCGTCCTTGGATGTTGTGGCAGAGGAACATGTCTCATGACATTCATTTGCGTAGCTGAATAGTTCCCATTCACATATACACATTTGAAATGTCTGTGGATCTGCAGTAGGAGGCATACATGTATGAAATGCTATGAAATATAAGGATCTTTCCTGTACTATACACTCATCAGAGCTACAGATGGTAAGTCGCCGTACGGGGCTGGTACTAAACACTCTGTGTTGCAGAGGCCACATGACGGTGCCGCCCAAAGGGTCCTTCCTGCTGCTCAACCAGCCCCTTGTTCCTGTCTACCTGTGGCTGCAAGCTAGTCATGAGGAGCCATCATGTGAGGTGTCCCCTCCACTGCACTGACACCCCTCCCCCGAGGCAGCACAGGCCACACCCCCCTTCCAGAAACACAGATTGGGCTCAGTATAGACACCAGGGAAAGCCAGAGAAACATTCACTGTAAAGTCGTCTGAAGTGATAAAGAATGTGTGTGAGTGTTCAGGTGTGTTTATCATGGCTAGCATGTACAGTATGTAGTGTATGAGTGTGGAAGTGGTTATGGTGCAGATATCTCTCTGGCCTGTGTATTGTTTACAAGTGGACTGTGTCTTCCAGTTCATGGAGGAGGACTTTCCATATGGACGTAATGATGTAACAGTCTCATAATTACAGTGTAAAGCCTCATTTTTAAGACATTGCTTTGAGGATTGCTGTTAAAATGGGCTCACTGCTGTCATTAGAGGGTTAATGGCCACTGCCGGCCCGGGACACCTTGTATTCCTGTTGCTGTGTGTGTGTGAGAGTGTCTTTGTGAGTGAGCTTAAGCATTACAATACACAAACCGATCATATGCTTATCTTGCTCATGGGCGCCTTGCCACATAGACTCAATAACAAGAGTAATGCTGCATTTGAAAAACACACACAAACTGACCTTTCTTGACTTCCCTGGTCCAGGAAGTTGCAGTCCAAGAGATACTCATCTAGATTTCATTTCCATGAGTTAATGAGCTTGATTTGCTGCATGCAGCATACACTGCACTCTCAGGAGGGGTAAGAGCATTTTGTCAACGTCATTACTCAGTTATGAGGCCTTTCAGGCAGTGGCTGGAGCTGCTTTACGTAAAAAGGTTGAAGTCCAGGTCAATTACCCTAAAGAAAGACATTGTGCACTGTCACTTGTGCAAAGAGATGTTATTTGGCTTTCTGCTGATATGAGGTATGAGATTAAAAGATTGTGGGTATGACTGAACATGTGTGCTTGTTTGTCAGGCTGATATTTCTGTCCTCTCTCTTATTCACACATAGGCAATTGGTGTGATTGTAAGATGTCTAATTTGCTAGCCACATGTGTGAGTGATTGAGGCATGCAAGGGTCTCTGCAATACTTGAGCCAGGGCTGGGGTTTAGCCTGGTAGGTGGGGTCAGAAAAGGCTAGGGGGTTACATACACTAGATCAGTAATTATCTACATCATTATAAATACGTTATTTTATAGGATTATTTCAATTTGTGTTTTGTTCTATGATTATTAAAAGGCAAAAGCAGTTGTATTTGCTCTATTTCTATTCAGATATCTATGGTTATGAAGAGAGGGACGTTAACAGCTGGATGGCTGACAAGAGTTATAGGGAAGTTTCATAAATGATTGGGTTAGCACTTTGCTCGACAGCGAAAAATCTTTCGTGCGTTGTTGCTTAACTGACGTCTAAAGTGAACAGATGACCAGTAGTTCTAAGAGACTGAGGGGCTTAACACGCGCATTCAATTGACCCAAATGCTCCTCCATTAGACAACTTTTGGAAAGACCATCCTCGATTCCGGGTAAACGTATCCATATCTAACTGAGGCAGTTGCTCAGTTAAGGATGTGTCCTTTTGTATCCAGGTCAAGTAATCTTCATAATTTAACGCTGTTCTGGAACCGTGTTGTGGTAAAAATCGGCTGGCGCCAGAGGCATGAGAGTGAGAACAAGCCATCTAACAACCTGATGTACCGCAGATTTACGGTAGCTCTATCCCAGCAATGCAAGCAACCCCTCTCATCTTGCCACAGAATCTGAAATATTCAAAGGACATTGATCGTTTATCAGGCTGCATAAATACGACTGGTTTGGGCCAATTGTAAATCATGCGTGCAATCTGAACACACTGATACCAAATTGTGGGCGCTCAGTGATTTTTTTAAGCCCTTGATCTGTGCGCAACGTGCGTAAAGTGACAATTACTGGACTGGTCATGACAAATAGGGATGGGCAAGTCTATTGCAAAGTTATCATCTCATAGTTCTGAAAGTGTTGTTGAAGGCTACCTCTTAGGCTTTTTTAAAGGTGAAATCGGCCTACCATTTTTAATTCTGCACTTCACTCAGTTAGGCTACTTTAATGACAATGAATGATAAAGATCTCAAAACAGTTTAGAGCTTAAACCACAATGGTGTTAAATATTTCAGATGCGGGATCATGCGTTATTCCGTTTATGTCTGTCAGTATCATGCGGTTGCCTTCCGCACGAGAAAGGAGGAGTTCGAGAAGCGTAACAGCCTTTAAGGAACACACTGTCAGCGCGCGGGACAAACATTTACTGACCGTAGACCAACCGGATCTCCAAATGTTTGATTTTCCCCGCTCGCAATTGGGTATCGATGGGCGGCACTCCAAGGAATAACATCTTCCCATCAGTAGAGCTGCTGTGCAGCATGCGCACCTTTGCCAAGCACAGTTTGACAGAACAATTTCGATTTTAGGATGAAGAGAACTGGCATGGATGATTATTTGACCGCATCCGATATTTTGGCTCAACACTGAAGTGGGATTAAAAAGAGATATGCATCAGTGGTCAATACAAGTTTTATACGTGTCGTGCAAATACAAGAAACTATTTTTCAGGACAGCGTAAAGGTGCGTCAATGTGAATTCATAGTAAATGTCATCTTCTTTCTTTCTCATCTTTCGTCTTCAATCAACCTTTTAATCTTGATAGGCTATAGGCTTTTTTGTTCCGTGGGCAATACTCGGCATGTATCTTCTTGAATTAAAGCTTGACAACTTTTACTCAAAACTTTACTTCTCATAGGCCTACCCGTTGACTCCTTTATTTGATTTATTTTGTGTCAATCTTAAAGTTTATTTGGAGACAAGAATATGCTCAAACTATATGGACCATACTACCGCAGAACCCCAATACACCTTCACCATGCAGACGGAATGAAACGGTAGTCTGCTGAAAGACAAAGTTTTTAGCGTAATTATTCTTAATTGGGGGTTAACCCTTTAACCTTTCCCCGCCGGTTAATATTCACGGTCAGGATTAAAGTTGGTGCCTTTTAACTAGACCACAGAGTGCATTTCATGATAGCCAAATGTCCATACCCCTCAGCGTAAGCGTGGTGATGGTCAAGTCACCCATTGTTTTAAATAAGAAAGACTCAAGTTCCTCGTGTTGTTTGTTGTAGGACCGACTGCAGCTGTGTGCGAGAGGCGGACATGAACTGTACTTCTCAGCAGCACAGTTTTGTCATGCACCATATGGAGCTGAGTCCACTCACCATGTACATGGACGACAACGCGACCCACAACGCCAGCAAAGGGGAGCATAACGCCACTGGTTGCGTGCAGATTCGAATCCCGCAGGAGCTGTTCCTAACGCTGGGCCTCATTAGTCTGGTTGAAAACATTCTGGTGGTGCTGGCTATCATAAAAAATCGCAACCTGCACTCACCCATGTACTACTTTATCTGCTGTCTGGCCGTCTCTGACATGCTGGTGAGCGTCAGTAATGTGGTGGAGACGCTGTTCATGCTCCTGAACGAGCAGGGGTTAATGCAGGTGACCCAAGATATGCTGAGACACCTGGACAATGTCATTGACATCATGATTTGCAGCTCCGTGGTGTCTTCGCTGTCTTTCCTGTGCACCATCGCTGCGGATAGATACATCACCATCTTCTACGCTCTACGCTACCACAGCATCATGACCACGCAGCGCGCCGTGGTCATTATCGTCCTGGTGTGGATGGCCAGCATCACCTCCAGCACGTTATTCATTGTCTACCACACCGACAAAGCCGTAATTGTTTGCCTGGTGACGTTCTTTTTCATCACGCTCGTGTTCACTGCCGTGCTCTACTTGCACATGTTCATCCTGGCACACGTGCACTCGCGGCGCATCATGGCCTTTCACAAGAGCCGCCGCCAGGCCACGAGCATGAAGGGAGCCATCACGCTCACCATATTGCTTGGGGTCTTCATCCTCTGCTGGGGCCCTTTCTTCCTCCACCTCATCCTAATACTCACCTGTCCCAAGACGCCATTCTGCACCTGTTTTTTCAGCCACTTTAACCTTTTCCTCATCCTCATCATCTGTAATTCGATCATCGATCCTCTCATCTATGCCTATCGGAGCCAGGAGCTGCGAAAAACGCTCAAAGAACTGCTCATCTGCTCATGGTGCTGGCGCTTCAGTATGTGACAGCGGGCCCGATGTTCACACTTGAATCCAAACTCCAACCCTGGCATCGAGCTGACGGAGATGGTTAATAATGAAAGGAGATGAGAGAGTTGGGGGAGTGGAGGGGTGGCCTTTTCAAAGCGTTGTTGTGATGCCAATGGTGAAAACGTGTCTGGCCTCAAACGGTCGAGTCGCATTTCTGTGTTGACCTACCGGGAAGGAATTCAGGATAGCGGGACATTGCAGTTTGTGCATGTTACGCTTAAAGGATCGTAGCTTTTCTATGGCTGCGGTGCTGGGCCTAAAACTTTAAGACACAGTAGGCCTATCAATTAAAACGATCTCATTATAATGATCGTATCCGTCCAACTGCCAAGCGGAGCTCTTTTTATGAATATCCTAATGTACGTTTGACTGCCACGGGTCCAGTTTTCTCAGGGAGCGAAAAGACTGACTTTTATTGATATGTTGGAAAACATGGTTGGTAGGCCTAATTCATTAAGTTTGTAAATAATATGGAGATCGATTGAAGGCTAAACGCAAGATGATGTTGGAAAAAGGATGTCGTTCAGTATTTTAATGTAGCAAAGGCCTTCGTGTCATGCTATGCTGCATATGGCTCAAGAAGATTTTTTTCAGTCATTCAAATTTGAGTAATTTGGTCAGTCGTAGGCTACGTCCTACAGGAGTGTTTGGAATTCTAAAGGACATTTGCAAAAGAACCCCTTTTCAGTGTGTACTGTTTTTATTTATTTGTGTGTTCACATGTCTCATTTGTATGTAGGCTTAAAGGCCTAGTCAAAATACGAATAATATTTTCACGGTTAACGTTCTCATGTGATGGGCTATGGACGGACTTTGAAATATGATTTTATTTAGAATAATCAATATAAGCATATGGAAAATACAATTTAAACACAACAAATGTATTATAGATGAAAAAACTAAAGTGAATTGTTCCAATTTAAGTTGTATTTGATCATCATCCATTTGCTTCTATTTTCACAGCCTGTACTATTAAAACATTTAACCTAATACATTAAGAAGTCACTTTGTTCTGATGTAAAGATCAGTAAATCCTCAAATTGATCTCAATGTGTGAAGCTACTGTAACTGAACTGTGCTCGTTTAGGATTACAGTTAAACAAAATCTCACCCTACACATGTATATCATTTCAGATATTGGCTATACTGTATATTCTAATGTCTCCATCTCTTGTCAATTTTATTTGGCAAATAAAGTATGCATGAATAATTAAATTAAAATGTAATGTAAGAAATAAGCATGGTTTGTGTCATTTAATTTGTGTATAAGCCTGAAAGTGAGTTTGTTCATGGCAAATGGTTTTGGCATTTACTTACTATCAAAATGTTCATCATCAAATCACAGAATCACTTGTATGATTAAAAAACTTGGTAACAGCACCTGATTATACAATATACATATTGTTGTCCAAATTCCATGGGGACAACTTTAGTTCTGGTCTCCAATGTGACATGGGTTGTTCAGAATTCCATGATGACAAGGTCAGTTTTGGTCTCCAATATGGATTAGTTGTGGTTTTCATGGTGACAGGGTTAGTTCTGGTCTCCAAGGTGAGACAGGCATAGTTATAATTTAAGACTTCAAGATAAGGAGGTCACAGCAGAACCAAACTTTGTATCGTTGCCGTGAAACACCTGGGCTGGAGCCAGACAGCCACATGGTCCTTCATGTGGCTGTCTTCTTCAAACACAAGATCTATTCAACTATCTCAACTCAGCTTTTAATAGACAGGATCTGGGTTCTGAACAGATGGGGGAAATAGCATGTCTCCAAGGCAAGTTAATTAAGTTACATGATTTTACGATTCTCTTTGTCAAATCAAAGCTCTTAACATGATTCCTTATTGGCCAGAACCGTTTTAAACAGTCCAGTTCCTTCCCCTCAGGGTGAGCGGAGCAGCATGTCTATCACTAAGCTGCTGCACCAGGTTGGTAACCCCCACACTGTCACACATGCTATTAAGGGACATGATGTAGCTACCCAAAGGGATGTAAAGGGTGAGATGATAAGATGATGTTGCTGATGTCAGAAGTGATTAACCCAAATGAGGCCTTATGACATCCGCTGTAGATATTATTAATGTTTAGACCTGTGGTTCTGACCCTGCTGGGCTGTGGGGGCGGGGGTTAGGGTGAGAGGCTGTGGGGGCGGGGGTTAGGGTGAGAGGCTGTGGGGGCGGGGGTTAGGGTTAGAGGCTGTGGGGGTGGGGGTTAGGGTTAGAGGCTGTGTACATCACAAGCTGCTGAGCCCGACTGACCCTGGAAGAACAGCACTAAACATGTTCTTTTGCTCATTGCCTCTGCTGAACTTACCGCTGACCCTTTCCACACACACACACACACACACAGACACCTATCAAAAACAGAGAAGTCTTTGTCTCTGTAATGAATGTAAGCCGTAAACATCTATGTCCCATTCTGTTGGTTTGCTCTGGTTGAGAAGACACAGGCATACATTGACACACACTTATTAACACACACACACACACTATTCATCCACACATGGATTCAAGCACTTAGAACCCAGAGGGTGCAGATACAGGAAGGTACACCACAGGATAGGATGTCAATATTGGCAACACATCCTGTGGAAAATCCACCATCCAGCTTTTTCTGCATGATAACTTACACTGTAGACCGTCTAGAATTTAGAAAATTGGTCATTATCTGTTTATGTCTTTTCCTCCCCTTCATGTGATCATGATGCACAGCTTGTCTGTTCATGGATTGTCCAATTCCTTAGGCCTATCTGAAAGGCCAATGTATGGGAGCAGCACTGAGTCTTGACCAGGTCATGTAGGCTACTGAACTCAGGCAAGGACTAGTTAATTCATTTAAAGAATTATATATATATATATATATTTGTCAATGCACAAGAAGACCCGGGTGCCATATAAAGACAACACCGGAAGGTATATGAAGGATTCTTTAGGAGAGATGATCAGTGTTGTTACGTGAGTGGCACGATAGATGGTGCTACAGTAACCTACAACAATAATACCACAGCGGTGACAGAGACAGACCAGGCAAAGGGAAAAATGGTGGAATCTTTCCTGTGATGCTGATAACTGTTACAACTACATAAGCAAGCGGGCAAGTGTTGAGGAGGATAGCAACAACTTGATATCTTGGGGGAAACCCGCGTGTTCAAAGAGTGCTGCTAGCCTGTGCGTATGATATCCAAATAATCTTGGTGTGAGCTTGACAATGGGGTGAGCTTGTCTTGTTTACTGACTGTTTCTAGCTAGCAAGCTACATAGCCAACGTTGCTAACGCATTGTAGCAAGCAGACGAAAGATAGATCCGTCTGACTAGCTAGCTAGAGCAAACGTTCTGAGTTGTCGTGCTGTCCTTGACAGTATTGGTGCCATCAAATTGCTCAAATTTGCTCAACATTTGGAGACAGCACAGCAGTGTCACTTCATCTGACTGCAGCATCGTCTTGGCTAGGCTAGCTCCACTGCTCTACTGTTCGTGATGTACTGTAGTGTACTATTGCTACCAATGTCCAGTGTTAAGTTTTAAGTAATTATATAATTTTATACAGTATGGAATACATCCATTCGTGTAAGACGTGTGCATGGTTGTCCCCGTGATTGCAACTGCATGTGTTATTTACTACACCAGGCGCTGCTGGTGAGATGGAATATAATGAGAGACTTGCCCACTTTCGCCAAGGCCGCCTTAACCCTTTTGACAGGGGCGAGGAGGAAGGCCATCCAGAGGAAAATACCCTTCCACGGCATGGTGAGTGTTTACATTCCGTTAATCCTCTGAGACTTTTACCAAGTCCTGAGTCTGTGCTTGGGTGCGGTGATAGAGTGGAGACAGTGAGTCCTGTGCTGGTGTAGCAGTGGTCGGAGACGGGACCATTCAATGTGTTGACGTAGAATGTCTTACTTCCTCTAATGTTAGGGCCACCGGTTTCAGGAACTGGTTGTGAAAGTGATCCAAGACAGAGTAAAGTTAGACTTGTTAGTAGAGCAACTCTCAGGAACAGTGCGCTTGTGTTTAATGCTGCGCTTAAACGGGCCTCTCCGGTTTCTCCGGTCAGCCTGTCCCTAATTTTCTTCATCATGATTTACTCTGAGATCTATGCAGGTAACTTTTCAACTGTACAACCTCTTATTGACTGTCATTTAATCAGACAGCAAACTGCTCCCAGTCTGTTGCTTTTTGGAAATAGACTCATGAGGGTTGTTTATAGGGCTAATGGTCAAGGTTCGTTTAGTAAGTTATGTTGTAATTATGGAAGACAAGTAATGTTGACATGTCTGTCAGCTGATGTTCAATGTACAGATCTGGATCATGTGACTGTTACTAGTTGTAGTCTGAAGGCCATCCTTAGCCACTCTGTAATTCATTTGTTGGCTAATAACTTCACAGGCAGTTTCTTATTGCAATGGTGTGTCTTGACTGAGTCTGTGAGAGAGGGAGGGGGATGAGGGAGAGGAGACTACGTTTTAACTCAGCCATTCGTCCTCAGAAGTGAGAGCCGAGCTGTTCTCTGAGACCAGGACCCAGAGTGTGGACCGGGCCATGGACCTGGGCCTGACTGAGGACCACTTCTCCAGACCTGTGGTCAGTATGGACAGACACACACACGCACACAGTCCTTACCTTAGTCCCTCTGTATAAACACCTATTCAATGTAATTTTGTGTGTGGTTGTTCATGTTGTTGTTGTTGTGTGTGTCCATGCAGGACTCTTTTGTGGCTTCAGACATTGAGCAGCTGCAGATGGCAATTGAGGAGTGTAAGAGGCTGATCCTGGAGCTGCCAGAGAACTCAGAGAGACAGAAGGATACCGTGGTCAAACTGATTCACCTGCGGCTCAAACTGCAGGAGCTCAAGGTGGGAAATGTGTGTTTGTGTGGGGGGGGGGGGGGGCCTCAGCCCTCAGCCCTCAGCCCTCAAAACAGACAAGCTGCACTCAAAGAGATGCTGTTAATTAAACAGAAAGGAAAGCTTTCGCTTCTCACTCAGCAGTGTGTGGCCTCTGCTTTAATGAAGAGGCACCCTGAATCATTTACTACCTCATAGCCGCTGGGGCTGGCACTTCTAGCCATAAAACAACATGTGAAACTGCTGCGTGGTTGTCTGACGTGGTTAATATTCTGTCACAGTGCCACACAGTCTCTGAGCCATCATTAAGGGAAGTCTGAAGCTTTAAAAAAATTCTTTAACTGTATTCTGATTGGCTCTGCTCCAGGACCCTGACGAGGACGAGCCAAATCTGAGGGTCCTATTGGAGCACCGCTTCTCCAAGGAGAAGAGCAAGAGTGTGAAACAGACCTGTGACAAGTGCAGTGCCATCATCTGGGGCCTGATCCAAACATGGTACACCTGCACAGGTGAGACACATACACACACTTGATGCATACCTCACGGAGGTCGGGTCACATGCTTAGTCTGACTGCTTGTCTCTGGCTGGAGGAGGTCTCGGGCTGGGGAGTTGAGTACAGTACTAACATCCCTTTCCCATCTCTCCCACTTTCAGGCTGTTACTACCGTTGCCATAGCAAGTGTATGAACCTGATCACCAAGCCATGTGTGAGGTCAAAGGTTAGCCACCAGTCAGAGTATGAGCTGAGCATCTGTCCTGAGGTGGGGCTGGACCGGCAAGACTACCGCTGTGCTGAATGCCGCACGCCTGTGTCTCTGAGTGAGTACGGACACACTACACTGGAAAACAGCAGTAGTATGACTTCCTCCTTTCATGCTCTCACTTTCCAGAGTGTTCAAAGCCCTAGTATATTAAACAATGTATCGCTTCTACTAAAAGTAGTTGTACAGGGTGACGGTTTAGGAGAGGAGCTTTAACAGCAGACTGCTGTGTGTCTGTGTGCCTGCAGGGGGTGTGCCCAGCGAGGCCAGGCAGTGTGACTATACAGGACAGTACTACTGCAGCACCTGCCACTGGAGTGACACGGCCATCATCCCGGCCCGCGTCATCCACAACTGGGAGTTTGAACCCCACAAGGTACACGGAAAACACAGCTACTGTTATACTGCTATATTACCTGCGTTTGTTGGTCCTGGGGGGTAACTAAGTCACCCACTACAGCTAGAGTAGTGTTACCTGTGTGTGTGTGTGTGTGTGTGTGTGTGTGTACATCAAGGTTTTACTTGTGTGTGTTCTCTGAGCAGGTGTGCCGTGCCTCCCTGCGTTACCTGGCCTTGATGCTGCCACGCCCGGTTCTCCGGCTGAAGGAGATCAACCCCCTACTCTTCAACTTTGTGGAGGAGCTGGTGGAGATCAGGGTGGGTGACCGGCCCCCTGCCTCCCAGCCCGGGCAGCTCCAATCCGAGTGTCTGCCATATTAGCAAGAATACTGTGTCACATGTGGTCTTGCCTTCTCATCTCATGGTGAGAAAGCAAAACATTATCGGCACTTGTCCTTGTCTCAGTGTCCGTGTTGTCCCCTGTGTGTTCCACTGCAGAAGCTACGTCAGGACATCCTGCTGATGAAGCCCTACTTCCTGACCTGTAAGGAGGCCATGGAGGCACGTCTCCTGCTGCAGGTCAGAACCGTCAGCCATGTACATGATGTTCTCAGGGATCACAGCGCCCCCCTGTGTTCTGTAACAGACAAACAAGACGAGGCAGAGGGCACAGCTGCAAGTGGCCTACATTCTGCTCAGAGAGTTAGTACTTGTTGACCTACATTTACAGTATATGTAATGGAAACCTGACACAGCAGCTGAACTATAAATATTAGTTGGGGAGTGTGGTATGTGATGCTGAGGTGGTGTTACCTCAGAGCAAGTTACACAACATTGGGGCAGGAACTTGGACACAGCAGGGAATCATCAGTAGTGCTTCGTCATGCTAAATGAAGATCTTTTTCAGCTGGGTCATAATCGATCAAACACGTCCTTAATTTGTACTGAATGCACAATTGTGAGTGTATCTAAACCTTGCCCTAACGATGAGCACAGTCTGACTCAGCCAATTCTTACCCCCCCCAGCTGCAAGAGCGACAGCACTTTGTGGAGAACGATGACATGTACTCTCTTCAGGACCTTATTGATATCTACAGCGGCAGACTCAGCATCTCCCTCACAGAGATCCACACCACCTTCGCCAAGCACATTAAGTTAGACTGTGAGGTGAGTCTACATGCAAAACACTGCGGTGACACTTTTCATCAAAGTAGTTCATACTGGGGAACAGTAAGGTTGTCTACCACCTAACACTCGTGTGTGTGTGTGTGTGTGTGTGTGTGCGCACGTGTGTGTGCGTGTGTCCAGAGGTGTCAGGCTAAAGGCTTTGTGTGTGAGCTGTGTAAGGAAGGAGACATCTTGTTCCCCTTCGACAGCCACACGTCTGTGTGCCATGACTGCTCTGCTGTGTTCCACAGGTCAGTCTGCTACTCTTCTCCCTGTATTTGACATGAGATACAGTCTTTTTAAATGGTTAAACTAGCCCTAACTATCTAATCAGGTCTATCCAGGGTCACACCTATTGTCTTCTTTTGTAGGGACTGTTACTATGACAATTCCACCACCTGTCCAAGGTGTGCCCGGGTGACAGAGCGCCAGCAGGATGAGCCCTCGGATGGGAAGGCAGTGTAACCATGACAAAACAACTGTCACTGTGACTGGTAGAGGATGTAGCTCTTTGCCTGATGTTGCATACCACACTATTAAGACTTTTCAACGTTTATTGTTTTTAATACATAGCCTTGGAAAGCATTCTCCTGTACTGATCTTGGTTAGTGTCATTTTCTGGTCTCCATGTTGTGAGGATGTTTGTTCAAGTCAGGTCTAACATGGAGGCTGTTTATGTAACCTGGTGATACTTTGGCTGCACAGTTGGACACACAAGATTAGCCTCAATACTACTTAAGATGTACTCTAACCATTGTGAATTTGTATCCTACTTAAAAACAGCAACTTAATTTGAAATTGGTTAAACAAAACTGCCATTCACTTCAAGGCCTTAACTGATATGAGGTGTAAGCCTGTATTTATTGGCAGATATATGACCCCCTTACTGCTATACAGATCACAAACAACTATGACACTGAAGTTGATCTGTCCCTAGCTGAGGTTCTGGAGACAGGCTGCAGGGTCTGTCTCAGGGGCTGCACTGCTGCAGCACTGCACTGGACCAGGTGTGACAGCTGGACCACGTGTAATAGCTGGACCAAGTGTGACAACTGATTAGTTTAATGTGAGCGATAAGGTGCTCGTGATGCACTGGTAAATCTTTATTATTTGTTGTTTTTTTAAGTTTTAAGTTTAAATATTGTGTTGTATGTGTGTACCTTATATGGTCAGAAATATTACGATGTTATTATCAAATATAACATAAGTGGATGTTCTTAGTAGCTTGTTTTAAAATGGATCATATTCTTTGAAGAGATGAAGACTGATTACCTCTGGACACATTATTAAGTAAGACTATAATTATTTGTTTTAAAATAATAAATATTGGCTGTGTTTTCTTTCAGCATGAATTTAAAGTATTTGTTGTCATTGTTATTGTAATCAAATATTATTACCATTGAGTCAAAATGATGATCAGCAGCGTGCGCTGGTACATCTGCATTAAATCAATTTTAGTTAACCATGACCCTCATACATATGATGTATAAAAGATGAAAATAGCCTGCTGTTTCTTGTAGGTTAAAATCTAATTATCTGTCGATAATAATAGACTTATGTTAGGCTTAGCATGAATAAAGTGTTTCTAAACAGAGCGAGTCGGTCGTGTTTCTAACCCGCTTTAGGGCTTGTTACGATTGCCATGTCTTTCTGCAATTCCAATATAAGTATTACATGATCCAAGGTAAGAGTCTAGTGTTTGAAGCGCAGAAGCCAAATAAAATGTAGCAAGCGTCACTTGTTATTGCAAATATTGACCAATCGCTAAACAGCAGGATGGTCTAACTCAAATCCGTCAGTGGCTTTAAAAAAGGCAGAAATAAAGCATAATGTTATCTAATTTGAATAAGCACACATTCTAAGCCGTTTTCCGCTCTTTTGTATCAGTTTCAGAATAACGTATTTAAGAAAAGTTAGACAACATTAAAATAGGCTGACACTATTGACGCGTTTTACGTCAGGCTCCTCGCGGATTGGTTCCTTCGATTTGGACTCGGAAGTGTTGAGACTGCACTTCCAGCTGTAGGGTGTTGAGGCTTGGGTAACTACCCTCAACAGCAGCAAGGAGCTGCACCTGTGGCTGCCCAGAAACAGTTCCCATGATGGCTCTCCTTTCAGTTTCCGTTGGGCCCTTGAGGAGTGGAGCACAGGCTTGGGGCAGAAGCTGCTGCAACATTTCTGCAGCCTTTCGTTACACTGGCTCTTCGGCACGGGTAAGGATCCTTTTGTTCGGAGGTTTGTTGCTTTGTTAACTTGCATGTGGATTTTAAAGAAAAAAATGCATCGTCAGTTACAGTTATTATCACTACATAAAGTGTATCAACAAAAACATGTAACTATCTGTGCAACAATGGCATTATTTGGTTTTGAAGCATTGTGCCATAGCGTGCAGTGAGACAGTTCTGTTGTTTCCTCAACTTGCCGAGGAGAGTACACAATGTTCCGAAAGCACCAAAAGGATAGACACAGGACTCGTAATGGGAGTAGATTGGTGTCAGCAAGCAACTTCAAATACATTTAAAGTAATGGTTCGGATTGTTTGTTTCTGCTCGAACAACAACAGCAAGTTTGAGAAGGTTATTGTCATTCATTCATCGCATAATAGGCCAGGGAGGGGGCGTGGCAGTTGATTGTTATTTGCAGTATTTTTCACAGGCGCATGTCTGAATGTTAGATTTCCAGTTGTTCACGTCTAGGCAATCTTCTGTGTATATCCTTTCATTACTCTTTTAGAACTCTAACCTAATCCGTATGACATCGATGGGATTAAATCAAGGCACTTTCACTCGATTATTAAGCTCCAACAAACCACCAAGAGGTAATTACCTGAATTAATTGCTACATTATTAAATATATTTCATACACTGGTTATTTGTGTAGTTAGTTAATACTTGCGTGTCTGTAGTATTAATGTAAAGTTTTGTCGTTTGAGGATTTGAGAAGTTTTTCCCTAAGAGTGAGGAGACACTGGAGGAGGAAAAGTCAGCCAAGGAAGGGAAAGGTGAGGAAGGAGGATGGGAGACAAGGAGGGGGCGGGAAGATGGGAGATCATGACCTCCAGTAGCTTGTCTGTCCTGCTATCTGGTTTGGATTACAGATCAAAGGACTCAATGGCTTTTTTGAAGATGGTCCTTCTTTACATTTCCACTGGCACTTGCCACTTTGTTCAGATGGAAAGACCACAGAGCTGGAGTCTCAGGGGTGTGGTGGAGGAGGAACCAATGGAGGAGGTGACGACGGGAAGAGAGGAGGAGAGAAAGAGGAGTCGGACTGGTGGAGACGCTTCCAGGTTGGTATCTTCTGAGACTCATAGACATTTCTGGCCTGAAGTATCTGAATACTTATTTTCTGAATCATCTTAGACAGTCATCAGTAATGTTTCATGTTCTGCAGGACATAGTTTATCAGAGGGTAAGGGGTAGGGGCCTGCAGGCACTGGGCTGTTATGTAACAGAGAGAGGAAAGTAACATTGTTTTAAGCCTATTAATAAGTGCTCCAGTTTATGGGGACAGAAGGTCGAACTAACAGTAGTTCAAGCTGCTAATGGGGACTGATTACCAATAGGAGAGCTAACCAGACGGAGGCCTGTCCTGGCTGACTGTGTGTGTGTTTGTGTGTGTCTATCTATCTGTAGTCTACAACACCAGTCTGTCCCTCTCCTAATGCTTTTCTCTCTGAACCTGATAGGCCCAGATCCCGTGGGATGAGAGGACTCTGCGGAACATTGCTATTGGTGCAGCTGGCATGACATCAGCATTCCTGTATTTCTACTTTCGGGACACAGGGAAGGAAATCTCATGGAAGGAGTTTGTGAATCTGTACCTGGCCAGAGGACTGGTGAGAGGCCCTGCAAGAACCGTGCAGGCTAGACTCTTAAATTCATGTTAGATTCAAAAAGAGATTACGTTTAATCTCCCTCTTCTTTGCTTCGTTAAAAAAGCTCTACAGCTGTTCAGTCATGTTGATGTTTGAAACAGCTGTAGTTGATGTATGTCTGTGTGTGTGTGCAGGTGGAACGTCTAGAGGTCATCAACAAACAATACGTTAGGGTATTCCCAGCTCATGGAGTTCACACTTCAGATGTGGTACGTACCAACAACAGGAAGCAGAGTTACCCAAAAACGTTATTAGTAAAGCATGCCAAGCTGGCCCCATCCCAACATCCTGTGTCTCTGTAGAGCTACCTATGGTTCAACATCGGCAGTGTGGAAACATTTGAGCGTAACCTGGAGCAGGCGCAGCAAGAGCTGGGTGTGTCTCCGACACACAGAGTCCCTGTGGTGTACGGCTCAGAGAGTGACGGGTGAGACTCGGGCTGGGGCAGACCACCCTGACTGGTGATTGACCTCATGCTGCTAATGTGACCTCCGTTCTCTTTCTCCTGATAGAACATCAATGATGAGCATCCTCCCAACCCTGCTGCTGGTTGGCTTCCTGCTTTTCACCGTGCGTCGAGGACCTATGACAGGAGGTGGTGGAGGAGGTGGGAGGAGCAACCCTTTCAGTATGAGCGAATCCAAAGCCAAGATCATAAAGGATAACATCAACGTGAGGTTTAAGGATGTGGCGGGCTGTGAAGAGGCAAAACTGGAGATCCTGGAGTTTGTCAACTTTCTGAAGAACCCACGTCAGTATCAGGAACTAGGCGCCAAGATTCCCAAGGTAACCGTTGCCAAGGATACTTTACATGATACCCAGCCAGTGTAAGGCTTTTGATGTGTGTAGTGTTAACTCTGTTCCTGTTGGTGTTGTGTTCTCCAGGGGGCAGTGCTCTCAGGACCTCCAGGCACAGGGAAGACCTTGCTGGCCAAGGCAACAGCAGGAGAGGCTAATGTCCCCTTCATTACCGTCAATGGCTCCGAGTTCCAAGAGATGTTTGTTGGTGTAGGCCCAGCCAGGGTTAGTACCGGGAGGGGGAGGGGACATCCTGAGTTTGTTTTTTCCCCTGCACAACTAAATATTTATATTGAACTTCTTAACTAATCTCCATGGGAACCAAGTAACTGTCTGGCTTGGTCTGTGTGTAAAATTTGACCAGACTTGCAGCACCAAGTGTATTCATCCGAGTGTGCATCTCTGTCCTTTTCCAGGTTAGGGACATGTTTGCCCTGGCGCGTAAGAACGCCCCCTGCATACTGTTCATCGATGAGATTGATGCAGTGGGCAGGAAGAGAGGCAGAAACAACTTTGGAGGCCAAAGTGAGCAGGAGAACACCCTCAACCAGCTGCTCGTGGAGTTGGATGGTAGGGCCCCTCACATCAAACCCGTGCCCCTGGATCAGCCCCCAGGCCCCCCTCCCCCACAGTATTGGGTGGCAGGCAGCCATGAGTTGCATAAATCCTGCTGCTTCCTGTCTCCATGTTGAGTGTGTTTGTGTCTGCAGGATTCAACACCAGCACCAACGTGGTGGTCCTAGCTGGAACCAACCGGCCTGACATTCTGGACCCAGCGCTTATGAGACCAGGACGGTTTGACAGACAGATTTACATAGGTATACATGTGCACAGAATCTCATGCAGTTTAGGGTTTAAGAGGCGTTATGATTAAAAGGTATCAGATTTATTTGGCCAGTGGACAGCTTTGTTCTGCTGGTGTTGTAATATGTTATGTCACTGCAAAGGACTTGTGCAAAGCTGTGTGTTTGCTTATGTAACCAGGGGTATAATCAGAGTTTAGAAACATGCCACTCCCTTCCCCCTCTCTAATGTTAATAAACATTGCTCTTCCTCCTTCATCCTCTCTCCCCCCTACTCTTTCCCACTCTCAGGTCCTCCAGACATTAAGGGACGGGCATCCATATTCAAAGTGCACCTTCGACCCCTTAAGCTGGACTCCTTGATAGACCTGAAGGCTCTGGCCAGAAAACTAGCTTCTCTGACACCAGGTTTCACAGGCAAGCAGGACCTTGTGGTTGTGTGTGCATCTTCTGCAATAGTCTAACTAGGACCTCCATGTTCTGGGCCGTATTACATGACAGTGTGTGTGTATGTGTTTGTGTCTTAGGGGCTGACATTGCCAATGTGTGTAACGAAGCAGCGTTAATAGCAGCCCGCTACCTCCACCAGTCTATCAGCACCGTGCACTTTGAGCAGGCTATCGAGAGAGTCATTGGAGGTAACCATAGTAGGGCAGGCTGCGCCCTATAATAGTGTCATGCAACCATCCAGTCCGTCCAATAAATCAAATGCATATGAGAGTCAGGTTGCTGATGCCCCCCATCCCCTCCAGGCCTGGAGAAGAGGACCCAGGTCCTGCAGCCTGCTGAAAAGACCACGGTGGCGTACCACGAGGCGGGCCACGCTGTGGTGGGCTGGCTCCTGGAGCATGCAGACCCTCTGCTCAAGGTGAAGGCTCCTTACTGCTTCATTCCCAATGTTCCCATAGTAATCCTGAGCAAGCATTTCAGTCTGACACCTTTGTATGCATGTGTGTGTGTGTCAGGTGTCTATCATCCCCAGAGGAAAGGGGTTGGGCTATGCTCAGTACCTCCCCAGGGAGCAGTACCTGTTCACCAAGGAGCAGCTGTATGACAGGATGTGCATGATGTTAGGAGGCCGCGTGGCAGAGCAGGTCTTCTTTGGCCGCATCACCACCGGTGCCCAGGATGACCTCAGGAAGGTCACCCAGTCTGCCTACGCGCAGGTACCCTACCTAAACCCTGCCTCACTCTCTGCACGCTTTCTTCTTGTTCGAATATTACTAATACGAATTATTCTCACCCCCCCTCCCTCTGTCCGTCTCTGTCAGGTGGTCCAGTTTGGGATGAGTGAAGCGATCGGTCAGGTATCGTTTGAGCGCAGTCAGCAGGGCGCCATGGTAACAGAGAAGCCATACAGCGAGCCCACCGCACAGCTGATTGACCAGGAGGTGCGCTCGCTCATCAACGCCGCCTTCCAGCGCACACATGACCTTGTCACAACCCAAAGAGAGATGGTTGACAAGGTGGGTGAAGGGAGGTGTTACCAGTTCTAACTTTGGTCCGACTCTTTCTGGTGTTCCAGTCCTTAACCTAGGTGTGTATTTCAGGTGGGGAGGCGCCTGTTGGAGAAGGAGATCCTGACAAAGGCCGACATGTTGGAGCTGCTGGGGCCGCGGCCTTTTGAGGAGAAATCCACGTATGAGGAGTTTGTGGAGGGCACAGGGGCCCTGGACGAGGACATCTCCCTGCCTCTGGGCCTAAAGGACTGGAACAAGGGCCATGGGAGCAGGGACACCTCCAAGGGGCAGCAGAAACAGGCTCTCTACCTGTAGACTCATTCCTGATCCCAGTAGGGCCCATGAACAGTAGGTCTGGCATGACCGATATTGAGATGTGAAGTTTTTTTTATATATCTTGAGTGGGCTTGCTGAAACAGAAGCTCCCAGATGGTGCTTTAGGGACAACAGAGTCATGAAGTCTCCATGTCTGTGAGGATTGTCTCACCACCGTGTCTCCGTCTGACCCTGCCCGGACCAGCCCCTGCATACAGACAGCTGTTCTATCTGACAGGCTCTGAATACAAATCAGATCGTCCTTCATGCAGGTTTATAGGGGCAGAAACACTTTAACCTTCTGCTTATCAATTGCTTAAAGGTTGTAATGTACACAGAAAAGTTTGCACTATTGAGATATTGTATAGGGGTACTTAGAGATTATATACCATTCAGTTTGACTTTGTTTTTTTTAGAATATTTCAATATTAACCACAGCACAGTATGAAAGTCTATTCCTCTACCATTCCACATCTGTACCTCTTATCCTGTTCTTTACCTCTGGACTGTTACTTTCAGAAGCTACACTAAATTTGATTTACTCAGGGCTTAAGCCAAATTCAATACCTCTTCTTACCCTACCTTTACAGAGGCTGAACTCATCAGAGCACTGCCGTGTGTACAGCTAAGATACCACGTAAGGTGTGTTTGTGTAACTATGCCAAGACTGCTGGTCTCCCACACAACCACAATGACAAAATCCGGTCATTCAAAGGACATGGAGATATATAAGTCACCGTGGTGGTGTGGATTAAGCTTGAAAGTGCCCCTGCACACTTAGGGGGAGACCCTGTAGAAGGACAGGGGCTCTGCAGTTGTCCAACTGCTTTAAAGACGGGAGATCAGCAGGTTGTGAAAACACAGTTGTTGTTGTTGTTGTTGTTGGAGGTTTAAAACCAGACATGTTTCAAACACCATCATCACTCAAACTGTGTTCTTGTTGGATTGTTGTGTTTATGTTCAGTATACACAGATACATAAATGTACAAGGAGTGACAGAAAACAGCAGGTATTTTCTCTGTGAAAGTGGTATGTTCCAGTGTAACCCCTGCCTTTCTTACTGATGATTGGTGCTCAAAACTACCATGACTGTTCTCTCTGTATTTGATGTAGAGGAGACTACTCAGATATGGTAGGGGTGTTTTCATAGAAAACAAATTTGTCAATAAAACATGACCTTTTGTCCCAATTTTCTTCCCTGTTTATTGTATTTCAGCACTACACCCACAGAATCAGATAACAGATCCTCTGGTTCTAGAGCTGTGGTCTTCAACCCTGTTCCTGAAGTTTTTTTTATCTGACACTGATCTAGCACACCTAGTTCCAATAATGTATGAATTCATAACTATCCAGTTGGTCGGCTGGAGACCTCTGTTGTAGGGCCTGTGTCTGTGGCCTGTCTCTGAATTCTAGTGCTGTGCCCCCAGGCTGGTATGTGGAATGCCAGCCTCAGCAACTCTACACATCAATGAGTTCATAGAGGTTGTATCCCCTGCTGTAAATTGCAAGTACATTTGTTTATTTGCGTACACTATTACCTACATAATTTCTCTTACGAATGTGTGAACATTTGGATATTTGTCGGTGTGTTTGCGTCCTGTGTACTCTGAGCTCCAGACCAGTCTGGAGTCTTTCACTACATGTGAAATACAATATGTTTTGACTCTTTATTTTCATCCAGCACCTTAGTTCCAGGTCAAAATGAGATCCACAGTGTGAGATAAAATAAGATAATATACTTTCAACACACTCAGGATGAATGACAGTAATATAGAGAATTTGGGGAAAGTAAAGCGATGGACAGAGGTGGAGAATAATCCCTCAGATATTACAGGAAGTTGTTCCTGGCAGCAGGTGGCGTCATCATTCAGTGTCTGTCAGTCTGCCAACTCTGAGATTGACACCTTGCTTGCTGTAACTCAGCAGTGAACCCTGACCCTCATCTCAGTCACTGCATTGCATATGGAGAGGGTGCTCCCATCAAACACCATGGTCTTTTGCGGGAGATACTGATGCACGTATTCAGTTCACCCTGCACATGAAAAGAAAAAATACCCTGATATTCACTCCCCCCCCCAAAAAAAGCCTAGTAATCCTGACTGTGTGAAGTGGCCCATTGCAAAGAAAACATGCTAAATATACGTTTGCATGTATGCAACAGCAACCCCCTCATGATCAGTTCTAACGTCCCCAGCATCCCCAACACCATGGCTGTCTACATCAGGGAGGGGCAGCTGCAGTCTCTGCCTGTGGGGGGTGGATGGTTCCGGTCTCTGACAGCTTGGTGTTTATGGTTCTGCTCTCTTTGCCTGCTCTGTGCGGATGGCTGGACTTCTCCCTCTGGGGCCCTGGCCGGGCCCTCAGGACTGCTTCGGCCTGTCCAGCTTCATGAAGGGCTCTGTGGTGTCTGAGTCGCTGTGGTGCTTCCTCTCGCGGTGTGGCTCTACCTTGCTGCAGCGTGTCCACGAGGGTGAACGCATGTATCCTGCTCTGGGCAGGGAGGGCTGGTTGGGGCCTAAGGGAAGGAGGGAAGGGTTACAATACAGGTATATAGTACACACAATACATGGATGTATATGAAATACTTCACCCATAAACAGTACTTGCATGCAAGAGTTAGGACACTTTCAGTCCATTCTAGAACTCTCCAGTCCAGTGTAAAACACTTGATCTTCATCTCTATTTACTGTAAGGTAATGCCATCAGAGTGATGTGTGTGTGAAAGATAATGCTAAAAATGGTGACAATGAGTTGGCAGTTCTTTCCATCTCTCCTCCATCTCACACCTTTTTTCTGCTTCTGTCTCTCGCTCTGACATCTACCCCGCTAAATCTCACGCTTCCCTCAGTCTGCACCCCCTCACTCTCATGCTAATAATATCAACAGGAGGGGGACCGCATCAGCCTGAGCAGAGTGGAAGTCACACAGTACCAAGATCACTACTGTCCACAACTGTCCTGCCTTATAAAGCACTCTACTGAACACCTCACAACGCACTACCACTATTTTCCACCCGATGGTAAGGGGGGGGGGTGGAGGGAGGGAGGGAGGGAGGGAGGGAGGGAGGGAGGGAGGGAGGGAGGGAGGGAGGGAGGGAGGGAGGGAGGGAGGGAGGGAGGGAGGAGAGTTTAACTGCCCTGCATTTAGCTGAGGGATTATATAATGAAATGACCAGCATTTAGACTGAACTCCCTGACTTATCCTCAGTCATCCTCACCCCTGAGGAGTGAGGAAGAAGGAGGTGGTGGGATGGAGTCAGGAGTGTGATTGGACAGAGGGTGTTGGCTGCTGTCATCCTGCTCCACCGGGCTGTCATGAATAAAACATCTTCCTGCCTCCCAAGGCTTGAGGAGGGTGTGTCTGTGGGCCTGAAGATGCAAATGCTTCAGAACAGAAATAATGATACGTAGAATAATGATAAGAATAAAATGAGGCAATTATGAGAGGTGCAACCCTAAATTATACATCTGAAACATCTTCATGTCTTCTGTCTGCCTGCCAGCCAGTCTAGATCTAGGACACTCCCATTGCATCTAATTAATCTTCTTTGTGTCTTAAAGAAGTGTGTCTTCTGCTGTCTTTCTATGAAACAAACAGAAGTTAACTGGAAATGTTTATAACCCTCAGCTACACAGATTATGTAATCATTTTGTAATATTTAATTATTAATATTTCTTAATTATCTAGATTTTTTACTGACATTGTGACAGTAAAATAGTACACACACACACATGGAAACATAGACACATAAACTAAAGCTTTAGCTTCTGATATAATATGTTTAAATGGTACAAATGGCAGCAAAGTTATTATGTAGGAGACTCTTGGGTCTCCCCAGTTAAGGAGAATAACAACGAGGGCTATAGTCTGCCCACTTAGAGAGAACGACAAGGCTGACTACAGCCTATTCAGCTCGGGAGAATAACAAGACCCACTACAGTGTGCCCTGCTGTCCTACCATTTCCAGTCAGTCTGGATAAATCAGAATCTGTTCTAGATGACGTTCCACCGCACAGACTACATGAAACCCCCCAAGTCACCTGCTGGAGACTCATTGTGGTTCTCCTCATCAGAGTCAGCAAACACCTCAGCCAGCTCCTGGTCAGACATGTCTGTGAGCTCCGTCAGGTCCAGCAGGTCAAAGTGCACCTCCAGGGACGACACGCTGCTCAGCGGCTCTGCAAGGTCAGAGTTAGGACACGTTGAGAGCTTTGTCTCCATGGTGTCCCCAAGGTGTTTCCATGGTGTCTCCATGCTTGGTTTGCTAATTAGTTGAGTGTATTTCTGTTCACGCTGAGAATTATGCAGACCAACAACAGTGTTTAGATGTGATAAACATTGGCATTGCAGACAAGGAAGCAGTGTGTGTTGTTTAGGAGTAAAGAAGTAGTAGGAGGAATTCCTCCTCCTACTACTTCTTTGGTTGGAGGGGAAAAAGACGAGAGAAGGAGAAGAGGATGAGTAGGGGAGAAAAGCAGGAGGACAGAAGGAGGAGAGGAGGAAGTGAGAGATCAGGGGTGAACAGTTCTGCTTGAGGTTTTGCCCCAAAGCAGGAAGCTGTTTTCCTTCATTATTCTGTCTTCCTGTAAGAAAAGGGGGGGGGGGGGGGGGGTAAAGGAGCTGTGTCACGAACATGGCTACTCTCAATCCATTCCCCTTTGTATTTATCTCAGAGCCTTTCTGTTTTTCTTTCCTCTTCTCTCACATGTCGCTCTCCATCCCCATCTTTCTCCTTGAATAATTGATCAGCTACACAGTTTGCCTCCTGGCAGGGGTCATGGGTGAGAGAGAGACAGAGAGAGAGAGAGAGAGAGAGAGGGAGAGAGAGAGAGAGAGAGAGAGAGAGAGGGGAGAGAGAGAGAGAGAGAGAGAGAGAGAGAGAGAGGGGAGGGAGAGGGAGAGGGAGAGGGAGAGGGAGAGGGAGAGGGAGAGGGAGAGGGAGAGGGAGAGGGAGAGGGAGAGGGAGAGGGAGAGGGAGAGGGAGAGGGAGAGGGAGAGGGAAAACCTCCCTGCCTCCCTCTCAGGTCTGTTGGAGGAAATATAGAGCAGACACGCCGGCTGTGGACCAAAGGGAATGGAGCACCTGCAGGGATACTGTGGGCTACTGTCTGACTTACTGTGTGCACATTTGAAAGGAAATGATGACAGTAGAACCTGTCTTATTTGTTGTCTGGTGACCTTTCTTCTCTCTGTTCATACCAGAGAGCAGCAGAATCCTTTTGTACAGGACCTCCACAACAGCGGCCATGTTGGATCTCCGATCCACAGACTCAACATTCATCCCACCCACCCCAAGTCTGGATAATTGGATAACCTCATTTATCTGGTAGTAAGAACCGGGCTCCATACTCACGTCGTCTCTCTGTGACATGCAGTAGGCTAGCGCCATGAGCTGACAGGCTGGCCTCTTCCTCACCGGCTGTCAGAGAGAACAGCTCCTTGGACAGCAGCTGTCCTGAGTTGGAGGGCTTCAGCAGTTTCTGGATGTCTGTATTGGGCTCTGTAGACAGACACAAGAAAAAAAGGCTTGAGAGACTAAAATGACAACTCTGATCACTTTATCCGGTCATGTTCCTCCTCCACACTTGCTTCAAGTTTATTTTACTGTCAAGCACATTTGCATTGTTTAGAATATTGACTGTAACTGTTCTTGATGCTATTTTAAGATATATGGCTTTTCCTCTGCCCAGCTGTCCTGTGCTGTTCTTTGTGCCCAGAAAAGACAGCTTGTGTTCTAGTAACAGAGGCTTTACTGTTTCACAGCGACTCACAAGACTGCTCCACAGTGATGACTTCAGAAAAAATCTTTCAGCAGAGACAGGCAGGCAGAGAGACAGGTAGACAGAGAGACAGGCAGGCAGAGATACAAGCAGATAGAGACACAGGCAAAAATAGACAGGCAGGCAGGCAGGTAGAGAGACAGTGACGCCTCTGTGTTTGTCTGCTTGGCCAGACTAAAATCCAATCTAGTTATCTTAGAAACATCTGTTCTGGACAAAACGTTTTTCTGAAAGAAATTGCACTCTGGGAGATGCTGTGTTGCTTCATCCGCAAGTCAGCTGACACACCAGGACAGATTCTGTGACACACACACATACACACGCACACATTAACATACCAACGCATGCACATATTTGGAGACGTATACATATACACACACATGCACACAGATAGTTTTCTCTCTAGCTATCAAATATGTCACATGGGCAATGTTTCACCTCAGTGACTGCAGCAACAAAAGCCCCCCCCCTCCATGTGTCACAGGAATGGATGGTGTGTGTGTGTGTGTCTGTGTTTTAGTGTCACATGCAGGGTGTTGTGTAACAAAGAAAGAAGCAGACTAAACATGATGGATTATGATGGCGTTGTGGATGCCTGCCTTGCCGTTGGTTATTGATTTCTTCCTGCATAGTAAACATGGCTCCTGTTTCTGCTCTAATGAGGACCTGCTCGCTGTTCCATCATCACTCACTTCCACTGGCTGCAGCTCTATGATGGAATCACACACTGCCACTATTCAAACATCACACATCTGCCAAAACACCAACTCATCTTGCGCAGTCACACATAACTACTGTGAAGCTGTACTAGAGCAAGGGCAAGAGCTGGAACCCTAACCCAGCACAGCGTCCTAACCACACCCCTGCACGACCCAGATCAGTGTCCTAACCACACCTTGATCCAGTCCAGATCAGTGTCCTAACCACACCTTGATCCAGTCCAGATCAGTGTCCTAACCACACCTTGATACAGTCCAGATCAGTGTCCTGGTTCTGTGTGACAGACAAGCTGGTCATTGTTTCACGCTCCTCCTCAGTGTGCTGACTGAGCAGAAGGGTCTGTTTGTGAGCGTGCATGTGTGAACACTCACAATTATATTCACTTGTCTACATTTCTAAACCTGCAACTGGTTCATCCTGCATGTGAGGCCTTTTCAACAGTCTCTCTATTGCTACACTCTACAGACTGTACTGCTATAGACAATGGTACCAGTAGAACAGAGATAGTACTGCTACAAACCATGGTACCAATTGAACAAAGACAGTACTGTTAAACTATGGTCCCAGTAGAACAGACACAGTACACTATGGTATCAGAAGTGTTACTATGGTTACTTACCTGGGCTCCCGGCCCCTCCTTGAGCTTCCATGCAGTCGAGCTGAAAGTCCTGTGTTGTCTACTACCCCCGCATGGGAAAAAGATACACAGAGAGAAGGAGAGAGAGAGTGTTCTCTATCTCAGCAGGATGACCCTGCTCATCCTCATTTGTATCGTCCTCCACCGCTCCTCTCTTCCTGTCTGCCAGGTGCTGTCCTCCTCCTGCTCAGCACTCAGACACATCACCCCGCCACACGCATGCAGCCGAGGAAACCAAGGAAAGGAGAAGGCATTCTGCTGCCGCTCGCACAGGGAGGGGGGAGGCAGGGGATGGAGGCGGTGAGAGGAGGGAGGGAGGCAGGGGAGGGAGGGGGTGGTAGGCGGGCAGGAGGGAGGGGGCGAGGGGAGGGAGGGAGGGGGCGAGGGAGGGAGGGGGCGAGAGGAGGGAGGGAGAGGAACAGAGGCTGATCACACCACAGATTGCAGAGCCACTTTGTTCTCTAAGCACTGCATTGTGAATAGAGAATACAGAGAGATCCAGAGAGAGATGCGGGGAGAAAGAGAGGGAAAGAGGCAGAAAGAGAGGTGGACAGAAATGGAGAGGGCAGATAGAGAAGGGGAGGCACAGCGATAGATCCAGATGGAAAAAGTGACAGATGGAGAGAAGGAAGGATAGAGGCAGAGAGAAAGGGAGAGGGGACGATAAACACAGAGGTGGGGAGAAAATGGAATGAGGGAGAGAGCAAGCACAGTGAGCTGGCAGTCTGCCCAGACTGAGGACATTGGGGGGCTGGATGGAGAGGGGGCTGGGTACACAGTAGAGGAATCAGTAGGTGTGTGTCAGGGGAATTTCTTATGAATTGAAAAACAGCCCTAAGCATCCTTGTTTAAATAGCTCAGTGCAGAGTAACAGGGAATAAACACAATAGGCCAGAACAGTCTCGTAAATGAAACAATTTAAGTGTTAACATTTTGGGTAAAAGCAAGCTCATGCTCCATGGGATGTGGAGGTCGGATAGCAGCAGCATAGTGGCTAGCCCTGTTTTAGTTGCAATGCTTCCTTGCTTCCTCATTGTAGGTAGACACCGCCATCTAGTGGACATGTTGCTATACTACTTTCCAGTGCAGATTTCTCTGTAGTCTACAGTTAAATCTCCTGACCATATCATAAGGTGTTAATATATCAATTAAATGCATATGTATCTGAAAGGAAAACAACAGCCCAGATTACAGTTGTAGGGTTTATTGTTTGCTCAGAGGAAATGATACAACCGTAAAACAGGATGTTTACTGATGCAATGAGCATAAAACCAGAACATGTTGACTGAAAGCCCATTTTAAATCAACATGAGTAGAGAGAGAACATACTGTAGACATCTACACATTCTCTCACTTACAATCAGAATGACACAAAAAGATGAGGAACTTGGAGATCCGAACTACATTTGATACTAGTACAGTATGTAGAAGCTCTAAAGCGGGGCAGGAAGTAGGGAGTAACAATGCCTACACAGGTAGAACCCAACTTAATAGATGTCAGCTGAATAATATTGATCTAGACTACAAAGATTTGAACCTGTACCCGACCTGTCACTGACGCACCAGAGGACTAAAGCTGCGTCACTCTTTGTGCTTGTAGAATCTCTATTGCTACTGGCCTCTTTACGTCCTAAATGGGCTGAAATGAATCTGAAATGCAACCCATCTTTAACATAAATAACAACCCTGCCCCCTTCCCCATCTACCAAAACACACCCACCTATCCCTCCCCAACACACACACTGGTGGAACCATATCTCATGCAGCTGGTTTGAAAAGGAAGCATTCATCTAGGACATTAATTAAACAGATCATTAATAAACTTCATATATAATAAATAAGCCGAAACATACACCCGAGCACAACCTGACACAGTGGTCTGGTCAGGGGGGGTGTAACCGTTAAACAACGGGGGGTGGGGGGGTTGAATTGAAGCCATGATCAAACCACATCAACAGTCACACAGAATGAGGGATGGTGGATGTGTGTGGGGGAGAGGAGGAATGCAGAAAGCTCCACTATTGTTGTTGTTCTGATTGTATTCATGTCCAGTGCCACAGTGCCCCTTGCTCTCCCAGCATGCCCCTCTCTCTACTTGGTGACGGCGTGGATTCCCTGCGCCAGGTATCCCACGTTGCCCGAGGTGACGCCCGCCATGGAGATGCGTCCGTCCTTGGTCATGTACACGGAGAACTCCTTAGTAAGGCGCTCCACCTGCAAAAACCGCACATGATCACCATGGAGACTGCCTGTTCAAACTCACACACTGATGTCTACTGTATTTCATTTATATATATGTGTGTGTGTGTACCTGCTCGGGTTTCAGTCCTGTGAAGCAGAACATGCCAATCTGGTCGATGACGTGCTGCCAGTTGCAGGTGGAGCCTTCCTTCTGCAGGTTAGCCACCAACTGCTCCCTCATCTTGATGATGCGGTTAGCCATGCCATGGACCTCCCCCAACCTGGGGACGAAGAAGCACCTCAGCCTGCTGGCTGTGTGTGTGTGTGTGTGTGTGTGTGTGTGTGTGTGTGTGTGTGTGTGTGTGTGTGTAGTAGTGCTTACCAGATGGTGTAGAGCTCTGGTGTGTTGAGGATGGTGGTAGCGATCCTGGCTCCATTCATGGGTGGGTTGGAATAGATGGGCCGGATCAGAATCTTCAGCTGTGACTCCACCCTCTTGGCCTCTTCGGCATCAGCACACACCACTGTGAACCCTCCCACACGCTCACCTGACACCCAAACCAACACACACGTGAGACAACCTTCTTTGATTTGATCATTTACCACAATTAGCAGATCCTCATGTTAGGTTTAGACAGCTGGCTGACCGTAAAGGCCCATGTTCTTGGCGAAGGACTGGGACAGGATGATGTTGTGGCCCTGCTCGATGAAGTAGCGCACAGCCCAGGCGTCACGGTCGATGTCCCCGCTGGCGAAGCCCTGGTAGGCCATGTCAAAGAACACCAGCAGGTTCCTTTTCTGAGAGGGTGGAGAGGAGGATGGAGATAGGAGGAGGGTTAACGGAGAGAGAAGAGGGGGAGAAAGCGAAAGGGGAGTAAGTAGCACCAGATGTACATTCTGGTACTCGGACAGCATCAGCACAGTCAGTCACCACGGTAATTAGAGCCCTTACCTTGACCAGGTCAGAGATCTCCTTCCACTGCTCAGGGCGGGGGTCCACGCCGGTGGGGTTGTGGGCGCAGGCGTGCAGCATGATCACACTCTTCTCTGGGATTTTCTGATCAGGAAGGAGAGAGCACTGTTACACCCCAGGAAGTCGCCACTTCCAGACACTCAAAACATCCGTGCTACCGGCATAGTCTCTGTCCACCCTCCCTCCACCCCGTCTCTTACAGAGATGTCGTCCAGAGCGCCTTTGAAGTCGAAGCCGCAGGTTGCGGGGTCGTAGTAGCGGTAGGCCTTCAGCTGCATGCCAGCATCTCTGAAGATGGGGGTGTGGTTCCCCCAGGAGGGCTTGGGCAGGTACACGTCACGCGCCTCCGTGTGGAAGCGGGACTGGAAACAAAGAGACAGGAGACCATCAGATCAAAGGACACCTTTGTGATTCAAACAAATTACTTCCTGTTTCCTTCGGTGGGTCCTTACCAGAAAGTTTGCTCCAATACGCAAAGATCCAGTTCCTGAGATAGTCTGGACGGTGATGTTCTGGAGAAGAGAGGAGATGATACTGAGATGACAGAAACCTGCTACGGAATTCACGTCTCCCCCCCCCCCCCCCCTTCACGTCTCACTTACCCTGCCACTCTTCAGGACCTCACTGTCGGCCCCCAGGGCCAGCTGGGCACAGGACTTGGTGAAATCTGCCAGCCCCCCGATGCCCAGGTACTCTTTATCCAACTGCTTCGCAGCAATCAAAGCCTCCGCCTATAGGGGGGTGGGGGGTGGATAGAGAGCAAGAGGGAGGAAGAAAGTGAGACATTGCATCACATGCTATCCCCATTTAACACATGTATGGGGATATGCCCAGATGTTTCAGTGCTGTGCAGGACAGCTCAGGATGACAGTGCAAAAATGCACCAATCACAAACCATAGAATGAAACTCCCCCAAATGTCTGTGGAGACAAGACTAAACTAAGGTGTTCTCCCTTTACTGTACTCTGATACAATGTAACTATACAGCGATGTTGATGCTGGAGGGTTTTTCAGGACCTTCCTGTTACAGCTACTCACAATGACTTGGAGGATTGAATAAAACATGAATGTTATTGAAACTAAATGCGTGTTTGTACCTTGCGGACACAGCTGAGCACGAACGGCTTGCCCTGGTCATCTCTGTAGGCCCCCACTCCCAGGTTCATCTTCTTGGGGTTGGAGTCCCTCTTGTAGGCCTCAGACACCCCCAGGATGGGATCAGGGGGGCCCATCTGCACTCCCCCCCACCATGAGCTGCAGCCACAGCACAACAGAGCACAGGTTAGCTACTGATGAGGTAGGAGGACTGACCACACCACTAGAGGGCACCAGCCCTGAGAGGACCCACAGTGGTGGGGATCATGGACTGTGGCTAATCAATGACTATGGACCCTGATCCTTAAGGCAAACACAGACAAACGCTCTCTCGCATGTTGGTGTCATCAGAGGTAAGGTATCCAAGGTGGCTGACCCAGGGGCTGAGGGGGGGCAGACTGAGCCCGAGAAGTCAGAATAACAACCATCCAACTGAAACTCTGACTAGGGCCATGGTAAGGAGAGCAGCTAACAGACAGAGAGACAGTGTGCAAATCAAAGTACATTCCTTCTCTCTGGCTCTGGTCTTTTTCTGTTGTCAACTTAACCCAGGTCATTAGTGTTCAGTGGAGCTCAGTTCAGCCCTGATTAACCATTATCGCACCTCTTACTGTAATGCCACAGCTTAACTGCTCATGTGAGCATAGCATCATTAACTCCACAGTCCTCATTAAAGAAATGCGCACCTGCACGTGTGCGCACACCCCAATTAATCGCCAAAATAAATGAGGATCTCTGAAGAATTTCTACTCAGTCAAATTTAAGTTATTTTTAAGTTCTAAAAGTTCAGGTTTAAGTTCTAAAATTGTACTGCTAAACTGTATGCTGCTCTTTAAATAAGGCCAATAATACTCTACATAATGAGAACTGGAATTCTACTTGCAACCATCCAGAAGTGTCTTCTGGGTGAAAACCCAGAGGAATAAGAGCAGAGGTTCAGTTACAGAGCTTAAACCCTCATCTGGTGCCAGCAGAGTGAACACACAAACTTACACCATTCTTTGTCCGAGGGTCATGCAAAGCTTCTAAGCTAGCAGTCCTGCTTTTCCATCCTGAGGCCAATTGAGCCCAGTGCCCCCGGACAGGTTTGTGCATGTGTACACACACACACACACACGTTGTGTTGGGACTATAGTGTCTCTGATTAAAAGGCCAGAGTTACACAGTGTCAGGAAGATCCTCTCAGGTTACTTGTACTCCTCAACACTGAAGCAGGCAGCTAAAGTTAGATCTGGAAGCTTTGTAAAGGGTAGTCACCACTGCAGCAGTCAGTCAACTGATACCTTATTAGCCCTTCACCAAGCCCAACCCTAATACTAGCTCCCTTGACTACCCTAGTTTACCTCTACCCCCACAGCCTTGCCTTATGCAGGTCAGCTACATGAGGGTTAGGGTTAGTCTGGATCAGAGCAAGGATATGGGATGGGATATGGGACAGATTATGTTATAGTCTAGATATTGGTAACAGATAAATATGCTGTTATATCATTCAGATAAAAACTTATCTGTGAAGGGACCTTTAGAGATGGTTTATAATGCTACCATGGCAAAAATGCGGGACCTTTGAGCGTGTCGCGGCCAGGCACCAGGATGACGGCCCAGTCTGAGAGTGCAGGCCTTGGCATCATCCTGGATATGGCTGAACTCTATGCCTATTCTTAAAACTAAATGTAACTTTTAGAAAACATTTTGATGAATTCCTATAGACATTTGAAAAGTAGGCCTAAATACAGGATATTTACTGCGAATCTGATGCGAGATTACCGACCAAGATCAGACCGGTTCCGCCACCCCCTTTAACTGGATCTGACCGTTGAGTTTATGAGACAGGATTTTACAAATAAATAAGTGGCCTTAGAATACTGCGGGTAGTTCGCGTCGACTATGGAGAACATTATTAAAACAGAACTGTGCAATTGAGAAAATCCAATACACAGTCTATATATTGTACTACACACAAGCAGCCGAGACAGCGGGGTTTGCCCTCCAAGTAAAAAGCGAAAGGGCAGCGGCTACCGTCATCAAGTCTGATGGAACCGGGTACGTTTAACCAATCAGCGATCAGAGGCGCGAACAAGATAGCCAATAATCAAGCTGGAATTCACTCAACTACGGAATGCCGTAGAGATCAAACAAGCCAAATGCTTGTGGTCCTGGAGACTTAAATACATACTCAAACATTATGAGGCCGGCTCAGAAAGTGCTTAGATTTAACAGTGCTTTCATAAAGATTTGCATCCCATTCTTAGGTCACTGAACTGACTAGACAGTTGTAGAACATTTTAGGATGAGAGTAATAATTCCATAAGAATATGGTTAGCCTCAATAACTTTGACTGTTTGTTAAGCATACTGTATATCTAGCTGCCTCGCATTTTTTTGTCTGCATCCAAGCATGTACCTTTGAAGATGTATGATTACAGCGAGTCGTGACAAACTGATTCGAGGAATAGGATTCATGATTAGGGTGTCACATGGTACTGCTGCCAAATAAGAAGCTCAAATTAAATTCAGAACAGAATTTCACAAACTCAAACTGCAGCTAAAATGTATCACAATTTACATCCAGAACCGACTTTCATTTGACCCCTGGGTTGACAACGATGTGGTCGGACAACCTGTAAGCTAACTGGCTAAGGTTAGTTGCAAAAACTAACGTCGGGTTCAGCTACAGTAGTGGCTAGCTAGCAGGCTAGCTGACTTGCTCAATGTCAAACGAATACCGTCTCATATCACGACAACGAAGAGCATTAGATGAATTACCTGTTACGGCTGGGGAGAACGCCCAAGGATGGGGAAATACTCCCAATACCACAGATCACCTTACTGGATTTCAACAGGGCCATGGTTATACCGACAGCGGGGTGTGCAGAGTGACCGTTGTGAGCGTTGACATAGAGGGGAGGGAGGGACAAGGTGAGCGTGAACGCACCCCTACGTCATTACGTCAGAGAGAAAGCGCACGTGCTAAACGGAACGGAGGTTATAAATGAAAATGTGAACAAAACCTTTTGTGCTGTAAATGCACTTGACAACCTTTGTATTTCCATTATGATTTCTGTTGCAATTGTTCTACAGATTTTTCTAATTTCCCGGAATTTGTGCTCAACATGTGCTCTGCGTCCGTGGCGTTCCACTAGAAAGTGTTTATACAAAATGATATGACATATATATAATTCAAAGTAAACTGTCACATCAACTCAATCTGTTTGCATTCGCATCCTTTTGTAGATTTTTTGATTGAAAGAGAAATGTCCACTTGAGGGCGCCATTGTTCTTTGACGTTTGTCCGCCTGTCAGCCGTGCATCGCCAAGTACAGGAGAGAGCCCGCCAAGAAACTGAACAGGTGAGTGAACGTGTCTACACATTAGTGTTCAGAATGGGTCGTTTTTGTGTAGTATTAGATTTGCAAGTGGGGAAGGTGGGAAAGAGAACCCATTGATGTAGGAGTCAGGCTATCAGCCTTGATTACCACATCTTGGAGACGAGATAGGTAAATAGAAACCATGCAGTTCCTGAAAGGCCCTCATTGATCGGCCTGTACTAACCACTGATCACTTCATTTCCAGTAAATGTATGTGTTTTGTTGGTAACGTTTTTTGTCTGCATTCTTTTGAGCACAAAGATGCAGTTTCTCCCCATCTCTGCAACGAGTTTTGATTCTGCTTTCATCTGGTTCCCCAGGGAGCCATGAAGGAACCTCTGCAGACAGAACTTGGAAGTCCATGAAACAGCTTCCAGCTGGCACATGACAACAGTCTCTACTGGCACCGGAACATAATGTGTGTGTATCTGTTTGTGTGTGTGTGTGTGTGTGGGGGGGGGGGTGGAGTTGTTTTCTTTTCCAGAAAGAAAGGCCATATTTTCATTTTCATTCTCATGGATGCATGAACATGCTTGTGCGGTTGTATGTGTGCAAGTGTGTGTGTGTATGTGTGTGTCCGAGTAGGGAATTGTTTGTTGTATTAGTTTTACAGTAGTTACGGTGGCTAGCAAGCAAGATGCACCCATTAAAATTAATGTAGAATTGGTTCAATCAGCTCCTTACTGTGGGCTCTTAGTAGAATATCAGCAGGACCATGTCCTCTACATTCTCTGGGAGACCAGAATTGATGAATACCAAGAGAGTGACAGAGAGAGTGAGGTGTGTGGGGGGGGGGGGGGGGTGTAAAGAGAGATAGTGGCAGAGAGAGGGAGGGGGGTAAAGAGAGAGAGTGGCTGAGAGAGTGAGGTGGAGAGAGGGAGGGGGGGAAAGAGAGATAGTGACAAAGAGAGAGTGAGGTGGAGAAGGGGATAAAGAGAGAGGGGCAGAGAAAGGAACAGAGGGAGATGGTACTGACTGTAATGCTGACTGACACATAAAAGCCTCCACTGATTTAGGGTTTCCCTGAGCACCATGTCAAACAGGCTTCTATATAACCTTTGGTACTATATGTATGTGTGTGTGTGTGTGAGAGAGAGAGTGAGAGAGAAAGAAAGAGTGAGAGAAAATGTAACAAGGCAATGTACAAAATAGACTTCATATGTAGCACGCCTTAAAGCATTCAATTATTATATGTGGTGCGTAAACGTAGGGTCACCATCATCCTATAGGTGTGGTTTGAACCTCCCTTGAGATGCTCTTTCCATCTCTCTCTCTCTTTCTGTGTTTTCTCTCTCTTTACATAGATCTCCCTCTTGCACCAGTAACTCCTGAAGGGGCTAAGATTCTGTCCCAGTGGTCCCTAACCACAATGTAATTAAACTGGAACAGGCCACTGTGGACATGACAGGCCTCCCAGCTTGTACAACTGCATCTGAAAGATAGATGGCATTTAACACTTCTTATAACCTCTGTCTTCTGTAAACCATACATAAAGGATGCATGGGATTGTAAATATTTTTTTTTCCACTTTAAAAACATAAGCCAAGCACCAATTAAAGACAAATTATGGCAAAATGCCACTGCATTATTTTATTGTGTGTTGAGGATCAGTGTGGATGCATTTATCAGACTATATGTCTGTCTATGTCCTCTTTTTCACACTGTCACTGTCATATTCGTAAAATTATGTCTTTCTCATTTTATGGAATTACAGAGATACATTTCCTGGCAGAATAATTGGATTAGAGACAGAAACAATAGAGGTAAAGTCTGACGAGTGTTTCTGCCTGTTCCAGCGTTTGGCAGAGTGGGATTAGGAGCTCGCAGGGAGAGTGCTGAGCAGGAGAGGAAGCTGGTCCTAAACCCTGCAGGATTTACAGCAGCTGCTTGTGCCATGTCCACAACACGCCGATAACATTCCTGAAAAGCCTAAACAGGCATTCTTATCCAGACACCACACACCACAGAGACGCAGTGATGGCAGAGAAGGGAGATGTAGTGCGTGCGTTTGTCTTGATTGAGTTTATTTATGGATATGCTGTGGGAGTGAAACCTGTGAGTCTGTCCTGCCTCAACACTGAGCCTCTACTTCCTCAACACTTTGAGCCTCTACTGCCTCAACACTGTGAGTCTGTCCTGCCTCAACACCATGAGCCTCTACTGCCTCAACACTGAGAGTCTGTCCTGCCTCAACATTGTGAGTTTGTCCTGCTTCACACTGTGAGTCTCTACTGCCTCAACACTGTGAAAGCCTATAGGGTCCCTTGTGTGTGTGCTACTGTGTGAGTGTGTGTGCGGCTGTGTGTGTGTAGGGGGGGGGGGGTAATCAGAGCGGACTTAACTCTATTTTCCTCTTGGTTCTGTGCAGTTGTCAGCAGTTAGCAGCTTCAGGCTCAAAGCTGTGTGTGTGTGTGTGTGTGTGTGGGGGGGGGGGGTTGTGCTTTCAAAAACGAGTGAGTTTAATTAAAGATGAAACCTCTGATTATTAATTGATGGAAGTCAGACTGTTCCATCCAACTGAATGTGGGGGTGGCCACTCCCTCCTGCCATGGAAACCCAAAGAGCTTACTATTATACACAAAATGATTCAGTTGCACTATAAAGCACAATGTAACTGACCCAAACCCTGTTTTAAGGGCAGCCCTCTACTAACCCACTTCTAACCCCAACCGTCTACTAACCCTAACCTTTTCCTACCACTCAACTAACCCCAACATTCTATTAACCCATTACTTGGTGGAGCTGGTAAACAGGAGCCATTAGATAGAATACACATGCTTGGAACATCTCTGCTGTCTTCTCAGAAACCATTTTTTAAATAGCTTTATTCTTGCTCTCTTAAACTTAACAGTTGGCCATCATAGAAACACTGAAGACCCATTCTGAGATGGAGGTTTGGCCTTATAACTTCAGAACTAGTGCCCTGGGAGAAGGGGGAGAGAGAGAGAGAGGAAAACAGGCAGAGTTGATTCTGAGCAATGTTTATTTATTCCCTTTATAATATTTTTTGAAGAACAGTACAAGCCTAAAACCAATCGTTAACAAGATAACAATGAATACAAGGAGCAAGAAGGAATAGCAAGAAACAGAGAGGAAGGGAGTGAGGAGAAGGAGAATCAAAGAGATACAGAGAGAGTGAGAAGACAGGTAGAGAGAGGAGAGGGAGAAGACAGAGAGTGACAAAATGATTTGGAAAACAAAAAGAATAGAATTAATGGGGATAGAGGCATGTATTAGCATTCGCATTCAGATAAACAAACCTATTCTTTCTCCTATTCCCATTAGCCATGGCTAAGTCGGACAGGAGCAACATGGAGGGTTACAAAACAAGCTGCAGATAATAACAACATGACCAGGGAGCCCCACACTGCAGGGGTGGGTTGTACATGCACCTGGGGACAGGGTCGGGGGTCATCATGGTAGCAGTGGGGGCGTGCCCGGAAGTCAGAGTTTAAAGGTCACACGAGGGGCTCGCGGCAGAGGACGATCTCCAGCTCAGTGCGGTAGAGCTTTCCCCCGTCTGAAAGGGCCATGATGCTCTTCTTGTACCCCACCAGACCAGTGGAGTCCAGCTCCTACACACACACAGTATATACACACGTACATACACACACACACACACACACACACACACACACACACATACATACAAACACACACACACTCAGTGATATTGCAACCATAGTGAATCCAACAGTGATAAGTGAAAGAAAGACAAGGTCCAGAGAGCTCGGAAGTTCAAAACAAGTGTGATGACGGTGCTCTTTGATAGGGAACACACAAGTTCAAAAAAAGAAAAACTCTCTCTCACTCTTCTCGTAAAAAGTTTAAAAGCCTTTGTTCAGAAGGCTATTTCATGGTGAAATTCTAAAAACATAGTTTACTATATAGTACTAGTACACGTTACAATACTGCAGAGCTGGGTTCCAATCCATGATCACTGGAACTTGTATGGAGGCAGCTCACCATCTTCTTCTTGTCGTGCAGGTCCTTCAGCAAAGCATCCAGCTCCTGTTCATCGATGTAGCCGTTCCCATCCTAAGAAAAGAACATCAGGTAAGATATTGCCTCGGGGCCGTGGCCATAGCAACAACACTCACAGGTGTGTACCTGCAGAATCTCCCAGAGCAGGTGAGCGTTTGCATAAAGTTGTTATGAAAACTAACCATCTCGCTCACCCACACAAGCAAACACAACCCTCCCCCACCCTCTCACTCCCCCCACCGGCCCCAACCGCTCTCAGGCTCAATCAAACGGTCCCAGACTCACCTTGTCATAGAAGGTAAAGATGGTATTAAACTGCTCGGCTGTGAGCTTGATACCCTGAGTGCAAAAGAAGAGAGGGAGAGAAGAGAGAATGAAGACAAGTGAGGGAGAGGGGAGAGGGCAGAGAGAAGAGTGAGTAGAGAGGAAGAAAGGAGGGAGAGAAACAGAAGAACAAAGTGTCAAAAATCACAGATGATAAGCATTTCTAGAGTCTATCAGGAAGACCCTCCCTCTCCAGGACCAATGTTAATCTATGTGTAGATTATGATAACTGGGATTGAGGTTGATCTAATCCTCACTAGATGCCCTAATTCCATGTCAGAGAGGATTGGGTATCTGGACATCTTTTGTTTTTCACAACAGACCTCCAACCCCCCCAACATAAACACAAACACACATGGCAGAGTGCAGAGAGCATGCAGCTGCAATCCAACCCTAAAGAAGCTTGTATTTCTCCATATGCCAGTCTGAGAATCTAATCTTCTTATAAAACCATAGGTAGGGATCTGCTCAATGACCTGATAACCTCTACTGTACAGGGATAACTCTAACAACCTCATGACCTCTACTGTGCAGGGATAACTTTAATAACCTCATAACTACTACTGTACAGGAATATAGGAATTGCCTAACACGCCCTAGCCCTGCTCTTCCTCTTTACCAACCTCATAACTTGTGGGAGTAATTGGTGAGGTATTTATTTGAATGTGTGTGTATGAGAGAGAGAGAGTGTGTGCGCGTGTGTGTGTGTGTGTGTGAGAAAGTGAGAGTGTGTGTTTGTGTACGTGTGTGTGTGTGTGTGTGTGTGCTGTCTTCACTTCCCTTCTCCTGTCTCACCTGGAATTTGAGCAAGAAGTTTTCCTGGACAGGCAGCAGTCTGAAACAAAACAAAGTAAAGTCTCTTCAGACTGAGAAACACACACACACAAACACACCAAGTGAGCTGTCTCAGACATATACACTCACCTGGCCATCTCAGAGAGGCCCAGTTTACCATCTCCATTAAGATCAAACATCCTCAGCTGCACAGAGAGAAACAAGATGGTCAAGATTGTCTGTCTGTCCATCTGCCTCTCTGTCTGCAGAAGGTTGGCTACTCACAATGGTCTGTGTGTACTCATCGAGCTTCTTGTCATCGTAATGTCTGTTGGCCTTTTTCAACAGGTCTGACAGGAAGCCCTGAGGAAGACACATCCTGTCACATAACCTCTTACTCTTTATCCTGAAGTTAAAGGTAAATTCTTAGTGCATACAATGTCTATCTTAATTGTATCAACACAGGGTGATATTAGAAATGTGTTGTTTACCTTTAGCTCGTTGGCCTCTATGTATCCACTACGGTCTGTGTCATACCTCCTCCATGCCTGTGGAGGAGCCAGAGAAAGATTACAACACACTGCAGCTGTGATTCTAAGTGACTGTGTGCTGTGGTGCCTTCTAAGACCCCCCCCCCCCCCCCCCCCCTCAGAAAGGGATTTTTTATTATCGAGTTAAATAAAAAGTATGTAATCTGTGTTTTAATCCAGCAGCGGTCCCATCTCCAGAGCATTATCAAAGATAAATGCTTCACCCCCCACCCACATTCTACTGCAGTGAGGTTGCAACCCATTCATAATATATGTCAATCTGAGAATAGCTCAGTGCCCCCCAACGCTGGGGAACCCTACACACTGCACTTTGCCCCTCCTCTCTCTCTAGTATTTTCTTTAAATGAGAACATTCTCCAGGCATAGACACTACACACACAACACACGTATTCACACACACACTTACCGCCATGAACTCTGTGCTGGATCCAACATACTGCCGGAAACAAAGCAGGAAGTTCTCCTCTGTGGGAAGTATCTGAGCAAGCTGGAGAGGAGAGAAAGGGATGAGGGATGGAGTCATTTGTACACATCAACAACTAAATAATTGTAAAAAATGATACCAGTGGCTATTATATTTACATTTACATTTAGTCGTTTATCAGACACTCTTATCCAGAGCGACTTACAGTAAGTACAGGGACATTCCCCGCGAGGCAAGGTCATTGCGCAGCCAGGCATTGAACCGGCAACCTTCTGAGTATTAGCCCAATTCCCTAACCGCTCAGCCATCTGACTCCCCGCAGCACTTTATAGCTTGTAAGATATAAGTTCATAATAAACATCTGATTTCTGACTTACTTCTGACATCTCAATTCTCCCATCTGCATTCTTGTCAAATTTAGACATGAAGTCCTTCATCTTTTCTCTGAATGCAGCATTTTTCGGATCCTGTCACACAACATAGATACGCACACACAGACATGTACACGGGAACATATTCAGTAACTGAAACAGGTCAAACAGTCCCCACGCCTGCTGCTCCCCTCACAGGTCAAACAGTCCCCACGCCTGCTGCTCCCCTCACAGGTCAAACAGTCCCCACGCCTGCTGCTCCCCTCACAGGTCAAACAGTCCCCACGCCTGCTGCTCCCCTCACAGGTCAAACAGTCCCCACGCCTGCTGCTCCCCTCACAGGTCAAACAGTCCCCACGCCTGCTGCTCCCCTCACAGGTCAAACAGTCCCCACGCCTGCTGCTCCCCTCACAGGTCAAACAGTCCCCACGCCTGCTGCTCCCCTCACAGGTCAAACAGTCCCCACGCCTGCTGCTCCCCTCACAGGTCAAACAGTCCCCACGCCTGCTGCTCCCCTCACAGGTCAAACAGTCCCCACGCCTGCTGCTCCCCTCACAGGTCAAACAGTCCCCACGCCTGCTGCTCCCCTCACAGGTCAAACAGTCCCCACGCCTGCTGCTCCCCTCACAGGTCAAACAGTCCCCACGCCTGCTGCTCCCCTCACAGGTCAAACAGTCCCCACGCCTGCTGCTCCCCTCACAGGTCAAACAGTCCCCACGCCTGCTGCTCCCCTCACAGGTCAAACAGTCCCCACGCCTGCTGCTCCCCTCACAGGTCAAACAGTCCCCACGCCTGCTGCTCCCCTCACAGGTCAAACAGTCCCCACGCCTGCTGCTCCCCTCACAGGTCAAACAGTCCCCACGCCTGCTGCTCCCCTCACAGGTCAAACAGTCCCCACGCCTGCTGCTCCCCTCACAGGTCAAACAGTCCCCACGCCTGCTGCTCCCCTCACAGGTCAAACAGTCCCCACGCCTGCTGCTCCCCTCACAGGTCAAACAGTCCCCACGCCTGCTGCTCCCCTCACAGGTCAAACAGTCCCCACGCCTGCTGCTCCCCTCACAGGTCAAACAGTCCCCACGCCTGCTGCTCCCCTCACAGGTCAAACAGTCCCCACGCCTGCTGCTCCCCTCACAGGTCAAACAGTCCCCACGCCTGCTGCTCCCCTCACAGGTCAAACACTCACCACGTCGCATCCTCTCCTAGCAACCTCCAGCTCCTGGAAGAAGTTCTCCAATTCCTTACCCTCGATGTAGCCATTTCCTGTGGGAGGTCAGAACATCAAAGGTCAGTGCAGGAAGATATAACAAAGAGACGTAATCCTGTTCATACCCAGGCCATTCAAAACATTCTGTATGGTGTAATCGTCAGCACACTCAGTCATGTCTGTGTTGAATTGTGTCTATATCGTCTTCCTGTATTGTATCTCTGAATTGTCTCATTGAATTGTCTGTCTGTCTTGATATCTACGATTGATATCTATGTTTAAGCCTGATATGTCTATCTGGCTAAAACAGTGACAGCGTGTCAGGGATGCAATACCACAAGCACGCGTGCTGTGCAGGACATGGTTATCCTTGTAGATCAGTCGGGGAGTGTGGGAGTCCCCTGGTGAGGATCCCCATTAATAGATCTGACTGGATCCCCTCAAGGGGTCTGCTTGATGCTGATTGCAGCATTATAGACTCTCTTCATCTCAGTTCACACAGCTTGGTCGTCACATGACTAGGGATTATGTCATACCACAAGCCACAACCCAACGGCACATGAAACACATCTTGGTTTGGTCAACACTCTGGACCAAGAGGAAGGGCTGCTCACCATTGTCACCATCATAGGTCTGATTTGCTACTGTATGAATGTGTTAGCTCGTTTTTACAGTAGTATGAACATGTTGACTGAGCCTGAGGAGTGTTTTATGCCCATGAACATCCAACCCTCATCTCCTCTCCTCCAAGCCTCTTCCTGTCTCCCTCTTCACTCCTCCTCCAAGCTTTTTTCTCTCCTTTCCACCTAGCCACACGCTTTCCTCTCGGCCTTCTCCTCTCAGCCTCCTCCTCCCCCACTCTTCTCCTAGCCACTTCATCTCTCCTCTCCTCCTCACCGCTGCATGCTCCCTGGACAGCAGATATGTCTTTCCCATTCCTGATCTGATTGTCCTCACCCCTCCTCCTACCACACCCTCCCTTCCCTTGTTTTCTTTCCAGCTCTACTAACTCTCCCCTCCCTCTGCTGCTTCATTTTCCTGGTGTATTTGATAGGTAAATCACCATCTGGGCTTTGCCTGTTTGAGATGTAAGCAAATCACTGCAAAGCTTTGAGTATGTAAACTAAGCAGCCCAGATTGAGGTATGCGTGTGGTGTGTGAGCTACCTTTTCCTAAAGATGATGATTTTAAGGTAATTTATGGGAACCAGCTGTAGACATTTGAATCCATAACTCCCTATGAAAAGGTATTCTTATCTGATCGCTTTTCATACAATCACACTTATTCAATGCACACGGCAGTACAATCATCATTGACCCTAAATAAATCATGGATTCTTGAAATGCAAACACACTTTGCAAGCTGTTGTCCAATTTTTCAACATTTATGAGATTATAAACCACAGATTGACGGCGGATTACTCTGGCTACATAGGCTCCAGTTATCAGATACACTGCCTTCCTCAAATCCTGTGACCATGTCAGGCTGTAGCTTCTATTGATGACATCGCTATACTAGTGAGCACAGATGGTGGTTAGTCCCTCACTGGCCTCACGCAACGTCCCTCAAAAGCTTTAAATGCATTCACGTATTCATAGAATGAGGGGTGAAGGTGACCCATTTTCCCTACACGCACACGTAAACTTTGTTATCCTTTTTGCACGGATGACCAAAGATAATTTGTGTGTGTGTATGATACTTCCCATGCAGATCCATGACATAAGGTGCTTTTTGGCGGAGAAGGTACCAATTATTTTACTCTTAATTGGAGGTACGTTGCATTTCTCATTGGTACTTGCATTTGGTTTCGGGGGCCTGTGTCCACCGGGGAATTTAAATTTGATGACAACTCGGAAAATCCTCGCGCCAGTTCAGGTGTGACCGTTGATGTGCCCACTGAGACGCTTTAGAGTGCTACATCTCCACTAGAGCGGAACATTGTTAAACCACAATGTGTCACGGACGCTGCTCACGTATTCCATGTACGCAAGTTTGGGCCTCTGATAATGGTGTCATGTGTATGCTAAATCACTGTTGAATTGGTTCAAAAACTCACTTGGAAGAAGGGTGATATTATTTTTGATAATGAATGATTATTAAAAACTGTCACTTAACATGTTTTATGAGTAATAAATGCAAATGTGTTAGACAAGACTCGCTATGTTATCCTGGGGGTAGTGTGCATGCAGCAGGCGGCACCAGTGGGGACGGAAGACGCAGATGTGCTCTGGCGCACAATGAGGCGCGTAGCGCCAGTGGCAGGTTCCTCAGCCGTATTCTGGTGCAGGGAGGGCGTAACCCCCACCCCCCCCCCCCCCCACCCCCCCACCCCACCCCCCACCGACCGCCTACCGCCTCCCTTCAAGCCCGCTCCCCTAGTTTCATCCAACTCCTCAACCGGACACAACAAGCTCGCGTGTACAGAGAGCTCGGTGTTGACACTGTCAATTCATTCAGGAAACACACAGATTCGGTTGCCGTACGGAGTCGATATATGACAGGCACATATACGTTACACGCTGTATTAAAGCTACACACATGCACGCGCTGATACACGCACAGTTAAACGTTCAACAATGGATGATATTGCTAAATAGCATGTTACAGTTCACAGTTTACAATTCTCCCTGTGTATTTTAATGCTTTATGCAGAGAAAAATAAAACAACGCAAGTCATGTAGAGATCCGTCTTTGTGCGCCCCCGTTCTGATAGGGGCACTTCTTCTTAAGTGCGTCCCATGCTAGGACTCTTGCGTTTCACCGGTAAAACGCACGGCGGAACCCAAATGGATAAGATAAATAGTTTGTTAACTCATATGACCGTCAAACAATCGTACATGCAAAAACGCTTGTACTCACGTCTTTTGGGTTTTGAAAGAATTGCTGACTTTACTAAAGTAACTAAAGTAACACCACAGTCACTGAAAAAAGCATATAACTACTATTGTTTAGGAAACTTCAGATGTAAAACGACATTTAAATACTTCCACCTGATCACTCTTTCTAGTACCCAACAGCAAGCTTTAATGTAAGGATGCAGTTATAAAACTTGCCCACAATATACTAAACAAATACACCTTCTCAGACTTTGCAATACTTGCTTTCTTGCCCCTATTACACCAGCACCCAGTCTACCGCTAATGAGCCTAATGTTCCTGCTCCTGCCCGTGCCCTGCACCTGTTCTGACCCTCCAGCACTGACCGTCAGCGTCAAAATGTTTCCAGATGTCGAGGAACTGCTCGGCGGTGAGCTCGGCCAGGTGAAGATGAGAAGCCATCCTTCCGTATTGTTCTGCTTTTTTTCGTGGTGCAAGCAAATCCTGTGTTAACTTTGTCCCCGTCGGATCCACAAGCTCTCTAAACTGCCAGGCGCTCGTGCCCAGCTGGGGTTTTTAAACTCTCCACACACCTCCCCCCAAGCGCCCCCACCCTCCCCCCATTCATCTTGCAGTTCTCCTGCTGTCCTTTAGGTGACATAGCAGCAGCAATATAAAATTGCTAAAACACGTTTCTCGAAACCTTCACCAATTTTCTAAAAACTTCAAAAACAAATCTTTAAACTACATTCACAAAACCCATGACTCTTCTCCAAAACATTATGTAATCTTTTCTCAAAAATATGTAACAAAGCTTTCAGATCATAAACACAGCTAAAAATGTAAACAGAGTATACTCTGTATACTCAGAATATATTCATTTGACACTACATCCCACGTTGAGAACTCCATGTCCGGGGCATACAGTTACAGACATGTATTATAGTATTTTAAAATGAAATACAAATTGTAATCACCACTTACAGTCAATATACTATGCACTGAAAGCACTGCAAGATATACAGTATTGAATGTCCGTATGTTGTATACACTCGGCCTACTGTAACCCTAAAACAAACAAAAACAAGGGGTTAGTAAGTAGTAGGGTTACAGTAAGACTCTCAAAAATAGTCTAAAGGAAAGTAAAAGAAAGATTCATTCTGCCTCAGCATCAAGTCTTTGTGCTGGGCCTGGCCTGCTGACTACATCCATCACAGGCATCGTTGTGAACATGTAACGGTGAACCCTGCTGCATCTGCATGTATGAAATTCCATGAAATGTCTTCATGGAATCCAATTCAAATATTCTCACCGTATATAAATAGAAGTGGTTTAGTAAGTGAAGCATAATGATAGACTTCTGCAGTATTTGTATGCACTCCTGATTGACATTATATAAACTACGGTAGTGGAGTACAGTGAACACTGACTTGCATATGGATATCGTAGATCTTTGACCTTTTCTGAGTTGCGCTCAAAGGATACTCTGTAGACTTGCTTCATTACTGTTGCGTTGGCAAGGGAAATGGTAAGAAGGCTTATTGAGTCTATCAGAGTCAGTTTTGAAGGACCACATCAACGTCATTAGAAACAAGTGTGAACAGTTTTGAGTCGGTGTGCATAAACTATATCCACTGTGTTGTAGTTGCATCCAACTTTTGCTGGCTGTGTTAACCTTTTGCAACACAAGGGCATCATAGTGCAACATTTATTTTAGCGAAGGAGAATGTTATTCGAGTTTTGCAGAATATTGAACCTGAGTCTACCTGAACATGTTAAAGGTTTTGCTCAGAGCTACCCTGCCTTCCTTCAGGCAGGTTGACATCAGCAGCTCTTTGGGGTAAAAACGGTTAGTCTTATTCTACTTCCTGAGCATAACAAAACATCAAAGACTACAGTTTGTTCCATCAAACAGGACACAGTTCGTCAGATTGACAGGAACACACAAACCTACTGTGAATATGTGTGTGTTCCATTAAAGAGAGAAGCTATCAGAGTCCCTAGAGCCCTAGGAAATTCTGTTTCTCACTATTGATCATCATGGTCATGAGTATCAAGTATACCCTTAAGTCAGATGAAGCCACCTTTCTCTCCATTCCTCCCTCCTCCCTCCCTTCCTATATGCCTTCCTTCCCCTCTCTCCATCTCTCTTCCCCTGTCAGAGCCATGTACAGTGGTATCTCCTCTGACAGTACCAAGCCTCCATTCAGCTGAACCCTAATCCTGCTGTAGGCTTTGTGGTAGCAGGGGAACCCCATACTTCCCCCTCCTTTTCCTATCTCCCTCTCTCTCTCTCTCTCTCTCTCTCTCTCTCTCTCTCTCTCTCTCTCTCTCTCTCTCTCTCTCTCTCTCTCTCTCTCTCTCTCTCTCTCTCTCTCTCTCTCTCTCTCTCTCTCTCTCTCTCTCTCTCTCTCTGTCATCCTCGTTCTCTTGTTCTTTCTCTCTCTATTTCCTTCTCTCTCTCCGTATCTCAGCTCACTATGTTTGAGGCTCAAGTAACATTTATCAAGCCTGAAGGTGTGTGTGCATGATGTGTGTGTTGGGGGGGGGGGTGTATGGTGTGTGTGTATGGTTTGTGTATTCATTTCTGTGTGTGTGCATTGTGTGTCAGTTTGTGTGTGTGCATGGTGTGTTTGTGTGTGAGAAAGAATGGAATGGCAAAACAGGCTCATGAGAAAATTGTTTTATCTCAACTGCTCTGGTTGATTAGTGCGAAATAAAAAGAGGAAGCAAGAAATTGAGAACTGAGGGAGGGGATGTGTGTTTGTGTTGAAGCAAAGGGGGTGGGGACAACTCTCCCTGATGTAAAAGGAGTCTTTCCAAGCCAGTTATTTTTTACTAGATCTGCAGTAAGTAGGGTGGGGGGAGTGGGAGAGAGAGAGAGAGAGAGAGAGAGAGAGGGGGAGAGAGAGAGAGAGAGAGTGTGTTGGACAGATATTTGCAGGAACCCCCATAGTGAATCTATAGTGTATGAATAATAATTACAGACAGTGTATTTATAGAAGTATTTCCCTTCTCCTCTAAGAGCTGTCTGTCGTTAGCGTGGGAAGAAGAGACGGAATGAATAATACAAAGAGATAGAAAGAGGGAGAGAGGAAGGGGGTGAAAGAGGAACCGATGTGGATATTGAAAGAGACTAAGGTGTGCAGTAGTTAGTCCCAAATCACACACACACACACACACAATCCCATCAACTCTCTTCACTCAAGCAGTCATCAAGTCAATAGAAAACCCATTCCATTTAGTAGTGGTTCTCTGCTGAGGTATTATTTTGGATACCATTCTCAACGCAAGCTCAAATGAATTTAATTTGGTTAATGCCATATGATAAGCAACTTATACTAGATATGACTTGCTGCAATATGATTTGGAAAGGAGATGACATTAACATAATGATGTACATTAATACAATGTTTCAACATGTAAGGGTACATGTGTGGGGAAAGGGGGGTGGGGCAGGGGAGCAGGGCAGGTGTTTAACAGGCTTTTCAGACGGTTTCTGATTTAATTTCTGAAATGGATTGAAAACCCCCTTGGTTCTATCTCACACAGGGCTCTTTAAAGCTTGTCATTGTGTGTGCTTGTGCGTGCGTACGTATGTGTATTTATAATCTCATCTCAAACTCTCCCTCTATGTTAAATAATCTCTTACTTTCCTCTCCTAGTCCCTCTAAACATCTCTCCTGTTTCCTTCTTTCCTCTCCTAGTCCTCTAAACATCTCTCCTTCTTCCTTCTTTCCTCTCCTAGTCCTCTAAACATCTCTCCTGCTGCCTTCCTTCTTGAGTAACGCAGTGCAGCAGCAGCAGACTGGGAGGATAGTGTTAGTGTGAGTTAAAGTGACAGAGAGCTTCATCACCATAATGAGTCGTCTATACAGGCATCAGCAGAAGCATGCCATCTATCTGCCCAGATAGCCACCCTGCCACTCTGGGCCAGACAGTGACTCTGCACAATCCCAGACCTGGTTTACAGAGCTTGGCCAGGGCCTCAAGAGGGCCAGTAGAACATTAGAACTCTCCATAGAATCTGAGGCTGATGTATAGGATTATCTGTAATTTAGGTAGTTTTAGTATTAGGGTAAGTATAGTCGATTATTTATTGCTATCTGTATATTTAGGAAGTCTCACTTACTTAAGCTCAGCATAGATGTAAATTATGTTCCATGTACTTATATGTTATGTTATGCCAGGTGCTTGCGTTGTCTTCTCTTAAGAATTTCAGTGCCCAGTCTAACCTTGTGTTGTTCTGTGTACCTGACAACTAAAAGACTTGAACTTGACTTGAACTAGGAGAGGAGTTCACACACACATAGACACACAAACACACACACCAGAGAGGAGATAGTTGCAAAGAAAACACATGCAGACCAGGTAGTGGTGAGTGTGTAAAGAGTCTGGTGAGTTCCGTAGAAGGCCCACACCCTATGAGTGGTAAAATGCCCCCTCCTCCCCCCTCAGAGGTGATTAGGCTGTCCCCTTGACGATGAATCTGAAAAGAAAACAACCCCACCTCTGCCCCCCCGTGTTCCGTTGGATAATGATGTCACCTGGGACCCTTGCTGATGACATTACTTTTTCTTCATGATGCAATGCTTTTCATTCTCCCTGCATGGAGGGTGTGTCTGCATGGAGGGTGTGTCTGCAGGGAGGGTGTGTCTACAGGGAGGGTGTGTCTGCATGGAGGGTGTGTCTGCAGGGAGGGTGTGTCTACAGGGAGGGTGTGTCTGCAGGGAGGGTGTGTCTGCAGGGAGGGTGAGTCTGCATGGAGGGTGTGTCTGCATGGAGGGTGAGTCTGCATGGGTGCGCCTCAATGGGTGTCCTTCCTTAGGTTTGGGGGAGCAGGGTGTCTGTGGTGGACCAAACAGTTAAGCTCGAGGAGTCTTAGGCAGAATGCGTCAAATCAAGGGTTTATGGGGATGTGGTGCGGCCGTCACAGTGTTTAAGGGAACACCTGTATGTCCTCCCTGCCCTGCTGGGTGCCTCTCCTAGAATCACCAATGATCACCACCATGGCCTGTGATGCATACTCTGTTCTGCTCATTGTTGCAAAGACAGACTCAGGCGCAAAAAACAATCATTGTCTTGTGATATTAACATCTGGATTTAGTGTTCCTCCTACACGAACACACACACATACACACACAGAGTGCACACTTAATCCTGACTTTCTTCTGCAGTGGGGTTTGCTCCCAGACTGGCAGGGCAGTGATGGATCACATGGTGGATGAAGCCTCCATAAGCATAGCCACTGAAGCACAGCAAGCACCCCCTCACATTCACATCAATACACACGCCTCTACACACACATGTGGGTGAAGATGGGAGGGTTTCTTGGTGGTTGTGAGTGCATGCCTCCAACAAGTTACCCCAATGTCAGATTGGAGGGTTAGGGCACTTAAATAAGCCCCCTGGCCCCATCATGCAACCAGGATGAGATAGCCTTGGTGGTGGTGGTGGTGGTGGGGGGGGGGCAGCATTCAATTGGATCAATTCAATATGGGCCTGCCCTTAAGGCAAGGACAAGGAGCAAGAGGGACAGTTAGAGAGAGGGATGAAGGGTAAGAGGGAGAGAGGAGGGCTAGAAAGAGAGAGACAGGGAGGGAGTCAGGGGAGAAACAAATGGAGAGAAAGAAAGAGCAAGAGACAAATAGAGAAGGGGGAAGGGAGAAGAGAAACAATAGGGGGAGAGAGAGGAAAACAGAAGAGAGAGAGAGAGAGGGCAGAAGGCCATCGATGCATGTCGGTGTCAGATGAGACTACGAATTCTCGGGTGTAAAACTTTGAAGAGGGCTCGCTTTTATATCCTGGTGATGAGAGATACTGTGACCTCTGACCCCTGAATGACCCCTGTGTGACCGAGCTGCAGTCACCTCTCTCTCACCTCCATTACCACACAGGATAATGAGGAGGGGGCTTTCTATCCTGGAATCAGGCGGTGGGGGCAGGGGCGGGGCTGCAAATGCCAGTGTCAGTAAGAAATGGGAGAGGGGACTTTAAATGAGTTACTCTCCCTCTGATGCTCTCGCTCAGATCCTCAAAGCGCTGTCCATGGTCCTGGTTGCTGAGACTTCAACTCTGGCCAACCGGAGGCCTCCGAGCCACAGAGACTCAGAGGAGGAGTCCACTGGGTCAGCAGACAGACTCTGGAGCAGCCTGGCGACGCTTCAGTTTCTCAGGAGCTGGCAGAGGAGGAGAGGGGCGTACTCTGAATTCTAATGTTCCTGACAAAGCTTATTCTGAAATACACTCACCCAAGATTTAATTCCAGGCTGACAACTTTTCAATACTTTATCCTGGCCTTTAGCCTGAGTACAAAAAAGTTCCAATGCTGCAAGGGTATTCACAGGCACTTCTGTTTAGAATATTGAGTGTTTTTTGAATAGGGGGGTCACAGTAGTGGATAGGGCCAACACATCTGAAATCAGCCACAAGTCCAAAACAATCTATGTTATTTCCACCATCCTGAATGGTGGTTTGGGCTGTCTGTCCCTGGTGGGAGGTTGTCAGAGGAGTTTCAACTAGACAGACCTGTCTACTTGTGACTTGTCTTCTCTAGAAATCCACCAGCCTTTTATTACGCAGTTAACCTGTTTGGTCTATCTAATAACTGCTACAGAGCAAGGTTTGATTTTGTCTTGCAGGGTTGGTGTAGAGGAGTTGAGTTTTGAAAGTTGGTGGAGTGGAGTCTTGTGGGTGTGGTTGACAGTCTTTTAGGGTGGTGAAGAGAAGTCTTGTAGCGTGGTTGAAAGTCTTGTAGGGTGGTGGAGTGGAGTCTTGTAGGAGTGGTGAAGAAGTATCTTGCAATTGTGGCAGATAGGAGATAGCTTGCCCTGATGACACTGCTCAACTCAGCCTACATCAAAGGGGATCTCATGCTCATGTCCAATTGGCCTTTTTGGCACAGAAAATCCCTGCACTATAAATAGGCTGTACTGCAGCAGTTTGAACGATTTCTCACTGCTGTGCGTGCAGGAGGGTTAGAGCTCAATGTCATGTAGAGGAGGGTAACGAGAGGAGTGAGGTCATTAAAAGGCTCTAAGAAACGAGCTAATGAGAGCTAATAAATGAAGACTTTATGATTAGCGCTAAAAGCATAAACAAGGACCACTGGACATCATTTAGTTAGCTAGTTAGCCATCACTAGTTAGCCAGTTATGGCTTATGGAGGCCAAGTACGAGAGCAGGACTTCAGGAGGAGTGTCTTGTAGGCCTGACGGCCTGACTGACGGCAGACCTGTCTAACTGTCTGTCCAGCAGACCTGTCTTACTGTCTGTCCAGCTGACCTGTCTTACTGTCTGTCCAGCAGCACGTTCTGTTCTAGTGGACCCATAAATGTGTGGATATCTCAATTCTCTTCAGAATTTGTTAGAAGAATACCAGAAGAAACCAGCTGTTATGTGCACCAGCAGGCAGGCAGCCACACGCACACACACATTTTAGTGGACAAACTCTCTCACACACACTAATCAAGACACGCTTAAACACATGGACACCCACATAACTCATCACGTCAGCAAAGATTAGCGAAGAAATTGAAATGTAATCAGTTTTCTTGCTTTCTTTCTGAATCATCAGGACATTGGGATGCAGACCTTCTCAGAGTACAGCATGTAAATAGTGAGATGCAGCCCTAACCCTAACCCTGTCTCAAACACAAAGCTCTGTCACAAGAATTTACATAAATTCCTTAAACAACACATTTGAATTAGGCTTTTCTTTTTAACAGCAAAGAATAATATTCAAAGCTAGTGGAGTGTCGGGGGCTAATTTGTTGTTATTGACAAAGATTGTCAGGTAGCCCACCCTCACACACAGACCCACTTTACTCTGCTGACCATGGTTGTCATCAATCTCAGATTTTCTCTAAAACGTTCTCTGGGATGTAACTCCACTTAGAGCAGGGGATCCTGGTCTGATTGGTCATCCTGTCCATCCAGAATTGGATCAGAGTGCACAAGAACATTCCAAGACTGTGATAATACGAAATGTGTGTGTGAGCGTGTCTGTGCGTGTATGACAGATGTGAACTGGACATTGCTGTGATGCAGGAAGAAATTGAACTGAAGAAGGATTACATTTACAGTACACTACACACAACCCAATCACCTGGTCCTCTTCCCCCAATCAGCTTTATCTGTCTGCAGCCTCCATGGTTTAACCACACTTCATCTTTCCCCCTTTCTCTATTTCCCCTCTCTCTTTCTTCACTTTCTCTCTTTTTATCAATACAATCTCTGACACACAAGTTGTTCACTATAGATGTGGGTGTGTGTGTGTGTGTGTACAGTTTGTATGTGTGTGTCTCCAACTGATGTATTGAGCCCCGGCAATGTCTGGGTAATGACCTTATATCAGGCTTCAGTGCGTACAGTAAATACATCAGTATTGACTTAGTGAGTTATGCCTGAGTGTGGGTGTCTCTGTCTGAATACTGATCTATAACATCAGAAGTATGGAAACTCAAGAGGACATTACCCTGACACTGACAGGACAGTCACTGACACCAGCCCTGAGCTGCTCCGTGTGGAGGGAGGGCTGCTTTTATGACTCTGAAGACCCTGCAGTCAATCACATGCTCTCTTCAACTCCCACCCAGGCTCTGATCAATGAGGAACAAAGCACACAGGCATACACATGCACAGAAACACACACACCCTTGGCACAATTCAAGGAGAGCAGGTGTTTGACCACACTTCCATACAAAATCTCCCACACGTACACAAGCAGGCACACACGCATGCTCACATACTGTACAGTCATACTCATGCACACATTCTCATCTAAGACACAATACTTCTTCCTTGGCATTCCTTTCATCCAGACAGCTGCTCTGTCCTTCATTAGTAGGTGTTGGTGTGTGAATGGTGCCGTGGGATGCGCTAGGGGGTCAGTTATTACATAAATCCACTTGGCAACTCTATCCCTCTTCAACGTTAATCTCTCTCTCCCTCTCTCCTTTCTCCCAGATGGAGGGTGGATCTGGTTAACTATGAAAGCTGCTCTATCTGCAGGCATTCTACTCTAGAATCATTCAATGGTTCCATTAAAGTGATTCATTAGATCCTGCTCAGCCTGGCTCTGTGCTCAACAGATATGGAAATCAGCTAAGATTGGTTTGTGGTGGGTGAGTGGGGGAGGAGACAAGGAAAAGTAAGGGAAGAGTGGGGGAGGAGGGGAGGAAGAGTGGGGGAGGAGGGGAGGAAGAGTAGGGGAGGAAGAGTGGGGGAGGAAGAGTGGGGGAGGAAGAGACAGATAAAGATGGAAGAACAATCACTGTCCAGGTGTAGAAAAGAAGAGGTGATGAATGAAGTTCAGGAAAAAGGAAGACAGAAAATTCAATACTTTCTACATGACAGGATCCCTATCTAGCCTGCCTCTCAAAAGGTTAAATACAAATACTCTAATAGTAGGAGTTGTTCCCTTGCCTAGACCAGAAAAGACAAATATCCAGTACACCACCTCACTAATGTTCGCGCACACACACACACACACACACGTGTCTAAATCAGCGCATAGGGAACAATTTCAGTTGACATGATTTACCAGAAACATGCACTCATGCATCTCCCCCGTCTTTCTCCCACAATATTTCCCCATGCTCTTGCCATCCTTTCCATCACACACATACATTAACATAAAACAAACTCTCACACATGCACACACTAAGTCTAGTCCACAACAGTTGTTTTTCTGATGATCATTGTGCAGATGGACAAACAGGGGCTGGGACTGAGGTTCCGTTCTGACTGGTTCAGTATAGCTCTGCTCTGACTGGTTCAATACATCTCTGCTCTGACTGGTTCAATACATCTCTGCTCTGACTGGTTCAATACATGTCTGCTCTGACTGGTTCAGTAAAGAGTGAGAAAAAACAGCTGTCCTACGGTATCCCTAAGCTGCTTGTGTTCATTAAAGGGACCCCCGGGGCTTGGCTAACAGGCATTGGTACACCTGAGAAAAGATGAAAACTGTTGTTAGGAACAGGAGGCTTTGCATAAAGATGCCAGTGCTTTTCTCTGACAGCTCCAGCTAATGTAGACCTCCCTTAGCTGTCAACACGCTTCCACACAGCTGAAAACACTAACTATGTGTTCAGCAGACAGAAGCATGCTCACCAGCGCACACTGAAGCTCCAGGACACTCTGACACATTCTTTATTGAAATCCAATCCATACAAAAAGAAAACATCCCATTCAGTATTAAAGTATGTCAAACTGAAAACTGAAAGGTGAGACCATTTGTAGAAAAGCAAAGCAAATACAAAAAGTCCTTCTATGTAAATGAACACTCCAATGTAGTTGGGTAGACTGGTATCTACTGGACACCAACAGCGTGATCACAGATGTTCCAGCTAGCGGCAGGTGCAGCTCAGAGGGCTGATGAGTGAACGCACGTGTCCTTACTGCTGCCTCTTGGGGATGCGATGTCCCGCTACCGAACAAGTTAAGGCAAGAAGGCTTTCCAGCAGTTTTAATCTCAAAGCATTTCTTAGATTAGATGGCCACAGCACAAAGACCCACAACCACACACGCTTTCATGCCGAGACCCTCCCAGACCCAGGCACCCTAAGCCCCTTGACTACCCGGACCTTGACCTTCCCCCTCTGGTCCCCTGCCCTCCCCAGAGTCCTTCTAGGTCTGCATGAGTCGGTGCAGTTGTTGCTGGGCGATGGCAGAGTTCATGGTCCACAGGAAGTCAGTCAGTCCTCCTCTGAGAAGCTCTTCCATGGGGGCGAACTGCAGGACCTGCCTCCTGTCCCCCATCTCTCCGCTGGCCAGCTGGCTCATCTGTTCACAGAGGTCTCTGAGGTAGGGGAGGAGCCTGCTGGCAGCCGTGGGGCAGAACCCTCCACACACCAGCACAGCCCCCGCCGCACCACAGGGGGCGGGGCACCTGAACGTGACAGTGCAGAACACCAGGTGCAAACAGAGCACGGTTGCCGCAGTGACGCGAGTGAAAGCGGAGAGGAGGGGGAGCAGGAAAGCATCACCAGGCAGCATGCTCTGTAGAGAGAGCAGCACGCAGCCTAGCAGCTCCCTCTGGTACCCCGCCTCCCCATCGTGCAGGGTGGCACACGCCGCTGTGGGGAGGCTGGGCTCGGCCGAGAAGCTCACCTCCAGCCCCCCCAGCTGCTCAGCATAGCCCCCCCACACTGAGGCACTGCCCAGGACCAGAACTCGTCTCCTTGCCACCGCCCCCTCCACATCGTGGGAGATGACGTCACAGAGTTCTGACACTTGTGTTAGAATGGACAAGGGCGCAGTGTGAGCGCAGGAGCCACAGGGGGGGATATGACCCCAGGCCGCTCCGCCCTCCCCTCCAGCGTGCTGAATCACCTGCTCCAGAGCATCGTTCAGATGGCCCAACAGAAGTCCGTCACAGAAGGGAGAGTTCCTGACGACAGGGAGAGCGGGACCCACTAACACATACCAGGAGTCCATGCTGCCGTCTGCCAGGGGCCCACTTAGGGCTCCCCCGGACCCAGCGCCCTCAGGGAGGTGCTCCTGCACCCAGGCAGCATAGCGGCCTCGCTCCACACGCTGCCTCCAGCCCAAGGCCTGCAGCTCCCGTCGCTCATTGAAGGAACCAATCTGCTGGCGCTGGCCCAGGGGCCTCCCCCCCGTCACACTGCAGCAGGCAGGGGCCACCGTGCTGCGAGACAGCCATCGGCCCCGCGCCAACGGGCTCACCTGGGGCAAAGATGTCAATCAGTCAAGTTGACACACTAGCTTACACACATAGAAGTGTTTACACGTGGGACAAAAATGCGTGTCAAATCTCTTTTATTGAACCCCTACAACACCAAAATCTAACTTATTCAATACAAATTCAATTCACGCAAGTTTTTTGTACTAATACATCAGTTCATAGGGGAGGGGCTAGTTAGGGTGTTATTCTGAGGGAGGCAGGGTTTGTCGGGGTCAGGACTATTAGTCAGGGATCGTACCTGGAAGCGTTGGAGGTACTCCTGAGCGGTGAGGCCCCTGAGATGTTCCAGCTTCAGCCTGTGCTCGGCGCTCAGCGCTCCAAACAGACGCAGGTTCTCTGTGATGGTGTCCACCTGCAGCCCGTGGAAGTAGCTGCACACCTGCTCATGCTGTGCCAGGAAGGAAGGCGGGATCAGCCAATCGGGGAACAGAGCCTCCCGGGACGCCAGGTCCGGCCCGTAGTGACGAATCAACTTGGAGAGGAGGGGCCTCGAGGCCTCCTTGCCCTCGTAGCGCAGACACACCACGTACACCTCGGAGTTGCCCGACTTGCTGGTGGCGGGCTTGAAGACGTTGACGCAGCCGAAGCAGCAGTTGAGCAGGTAGAGCAGGCAGAGGGACGAGTGTTCGTACAGGGTGAACATCTTGAGGACCAGGGAGCCTCCGGGGCTCAGCAGCAGCAGAGCGGCAGACGCCTCACACAGGTGCAGGGACGCCACCAGGGCCTCCTGCTCGTCAGGGTTGCCCTGGCAGTCGAAGCTGCCGTCCGCCGTCACCACGTCCACGCGGCGCATGTTGCCCACGAACCCTCGCAGCTCCAGCAGGTGCTTCTGGCTCATGATGTCGCCGGTGTCGTCCGAGCCGAAGAACCACCAGGGCAGCGTGTTGGCGAGGAGCCGGTCGTCTGCGATGGTTGTGCTCCCTCCGTTGGCCTCGTGATAGGGGTTGAGCGTGTTGGCCGCCCAGCTCCAGTCACAGTAACGGGTGTGCTGGCTGGTCTTGAGGTAGTGGTTGAGCGCAGCGATGAAGGCCCCTGGCGCTTCACACAGGTGCACCGTGTTGAGCTCCCCACTTTGGAGCGCATCGTCTGGCAGGATACTGAAAGTGCCCAAGATCTCGTAGAACTTACACCATGCCTGCGTGCAGATCTCAGCGTTGGCGGCTGCCCGCACCGTGGCGATGACCTTCCCGGCTCGGTTGGTGGAGTTTGTGTGCTGGTGCCACACCTCCAGGTCTTTGTCACTGAGCTGGTTTTTAACCGAGTTCAGGGAGACCTTCAGCGCTTGTAGGCACCCATGCTCCTGGGCCGTGTGTCTCAGAGCATCACTGGGGTCAGGGAGACGCCACTCTATGTTGGCTGGTTTGGTGTAGGTCTTCAACTTACCAAAGAGCTTTCTAACCTCAAGCAGCAGCTCTGGGTCCAGGGCTTCGACCTCTGAGGCTGGTGGCCGCCTGGCCGCTCTCCTCCTTGACCCCCGGCCACGACCCATCATCCCCCAGCTTACGCCTGAGGACATAGGACAACAGAAGGTGTTCATACAGACCACATCTGGGATGACACCCTAGATGCTGTGCAAGGCATGTATGTAAGCCCTGCTTACACTGCATAATGGATATTACATTTGTGAAAGTCTATTATCTTTACTCTCATATTTGCTGACAGTTTTTTTGTATATGCATTAATGCCAGAGCCCAGCTATGCGTCCTGTCCTATAACATGCATGGATGGTGGTGAATTATCACTGATATATTCGCTGTGATGTTAGAGCCCTGCAGCCAAAGGGGACGACAGATAAAAGCCCAGCTGCTTTGGAGTCATGAAGAGTCTTTAACATGTTGAGCCATTCTATCGCATCAATGATTACGCTCTAGTGCGACTGCTACTAGGCAGCCTAGTAGGCTACACTACAAAGTCCACACACCTGTTTACAGTCTACTATGTGTTAAAGGTAAATGACTTTAGCTCATGAATCTATGGCACATAAATACATGTACATACGTATGAAGTTTATGTTACATGTGACTAGATAACCTAACACGAACCTTTTTTATTTATTTTTGCTATTCGAGATGCTAACACTTTCTAAGTAGCGGTCGATTTCTCGGGCGGGATCGTATTATCAGGAAACTACGAGGATGCATTTTGGGCCTGGCAATTCCGCAGTGCACTTTTCGACTAAACAATATATTGTTACATGTTTTAATTTTAGGGTTTGTATAGCTTGCTTTGACATGGTGATAACGTCTACCTAAAGTTTGGACAATTGTTACCTTTAATGTAACCCTTTACGGAGGAATAAGATGCTAATAACTTGGCTCCATGGTTGCGTTTATCCTGCTAGCTTGCTACCGGCACATCCCCTTGTCATTTTCCTCATGACCAGCAGATGTCACGATTTGTAAATTCATTGGCAGGCATGTGATATACATTTGCATTTACAATACACGCTGTTGTGTGCTAATTTTATTATGGCAAACATTATTTCACTTTTTTTGTTCTGTTCATTGCTGTGTAGACAAATGATGAGGGATAGGGGCTATCCGCAAGGCCAGCCCTTTACCAGACAGCTCTTCTTATACCTAGACCCAAAGTTCCAGCCTGAAGACGACATGGGCCAGGGGGTTTGTGATGGCCTTAATTAGACACGATAATGCTTCGTTTACTAGTCTGAGAGAAAAGCATAAGAAGAAAGAGCATTCTACTCAAACTAGCCTCAGGCGTGTACATCTGTGCTGTCTCCCCATGTCCCCAATCAGCTGCAGTGGAAGTGAGCAAGACATCCTCACAGGACAGCTCTTTTACTATAAAACACTTTTCATTGAGTGCATTTTGTGTTTACTAAGAAAGTGCTGTGTTAAGTGGTGTATTAACATGTAATAATATGTTCACTGCCAGCTTGTGGTTCTTCCTAAGGACTTTGTCCCAATAAACACTTCTTGTACATTCTGGAGACTACATGCAGGACATCCTTTTTCTTCTCTATCACACATTATTTCTGCCCGGGAGTTTCTTTCCCCCCTGATGGTTATGAACATCCGATTACATGTGATTAGGAGGACAAGAGATGAGCGCATCCCTTGACTGTCAACTCCATTACTGAACAGCGGACAGGGAGATGGAGAGATGAAAAGATGGCAAGTTATGGATAAAGAGAGGGGGAGGATTTCCAGAGGAGTAAAGATGCCTGATTGCTAAGAGCACACAGCCTGGTTTTAGGTGTAATGTTGTAAAGCAGTGTGGGCTGCACTGTGTCAAAGGTTGGGTCAAAGGACAGGCATTCAGTCTATTACATACTTGCATGAGACATTTTGAATCAAATAGATACCATACAATTGCACAAACAAAAAAAACACTTTAAATGCGCACAACGCGATAACAAAGTAATTAGCCTGACCAAAAAGTTTGATTGAAAATCTCAGGGTGGTGTTCGCTTAGTCTAGCAGAGACATGCTGAACATTGAGTTTTATTTTAATTACATTTTTCACAAACTCCAATCTACTGCTTTGCCTACCCTCACAATTAACATATCCTCTCATCAGCTTGCAAGCTGTCAGAGTGTGTGTGTGTGTGTGTGTGTGTGAGTGTGTGTGTGTGCGTGTAAGTGTGTGTGTGTGATCTTAGGCTGCCCACATCAGATTGATTAACAGCCAGTTCCGCTGTCTTCAGGATGAAACATTCTTTGACTACTGTCTCATTTGCATAATAATAGTCATCACAAAATGGTCTTGTAATTGTGGCAATTTATTCAATTTAGGGAATTTAATTTTCAAGGGCAAAAATTATGGAAGAAATGCTTTGTATTATCACTGTAGAGAGCATGCAAGAATCATTCTTATTGTAGCCTATGGGTGTTTCTGTGTGTGTGTATGTGTGTGTGTGACCTTGCTTCCTTGGGCAGGGTTAGATAGGTTATGATTGCCATTATGGAGATGAGAAGCCTTTATCTCCACGGCAATGAGCCCTTATCACCATGGTGACAGGGGATCCTGACCCCTGGCTGAGTGGGTGGGTGATGAGCCCAGGTGAAGGAGAGGACTCTGTCACCTTGTGTGTGTATGCATGTGTGTGTATGCGTGTGTCTGTGTGAGTGCACGTGTGGACACGTGCTGTGGTGTGTGCATGTGGGGGGTGCTGTCAGCAGGCTGATATGTGGTTTCCAGGTATGTCTTTCTGTGCACAGATATACTGCTTATATCCCGCTTTGCCACATAACTCACTCACACTCCAACCCACACCCCTGCAATCCCCCCCCCCCCACACACATACACACTCATACACCCCCACCACCCAGCCTCACACACAAACACACACAAAATCTCTGCCATAACTCCAATGCCTGGTGTCACTGAACAATAAAACAGTGATATTCAGCATGTCTTAGTTGTCAGGCTATACCGCACCAGAACACAAACTCAATGATGTAGACCACTACAAGTCTTATACACTACACAACAATACACTACATGACAATACATTTTAAAATACACTACGTCAGTGTAGTGTAGTGTGTAACATTACACTACACTGTGTAGTATGTAGTGTAACACTACTTTACACTATTGTACACTACATTACATTAGACTATTCTATGTCATATAATTTATGAATTTAAATGTTTGTTTATAAATGTCAATATGCTGTTGTTTTCTGTTATCAGTTCTCTAAATACACGAGTTCTCTTGAGAACGGATACCAGAAGAGTCTCCCTGTGCAACACTGCCCCCTGGCTGCAGTAATCAAACTGTAATGGACCCTGCTGAGTAAAGAACACAAGCACAATGACTTCAACTTAATTTAGGTCTTTATTTCCAACCCAGACAAAAAAATAAAATAAAGCACACTTCATACATACATTTGTAAACCAATAACCTAAACATGCTCAATCTTGTGTGTGCACTCCTTTTTCATTAGATACAATCCTGTAATTATATTATGTCACATTTAACTCTACTATACTATATAGCATACTATATGGTGTACTATGTCATACACTACATGAAATAATACTATGTATCATATATACTATACATTATACACCCCCTAAAGCTGCTCCTGCTGCTGATCAGAACTTCTGGAAGAGCTCCATGATGGCTATTGTGGTGCTTTGTCCAAAGATGAAGGCTCCAACCACAATAGTGACCACACCCCAAACTGTCAGTAACACCCTGCACAGAAACATACAAAAGCATGGGGTGGGGGTTTCATAGTTACTCTTCTACCTCTTGGCTCTGAATGTTCAGTGTTTCAACTACACTGGGCTTACCGAACTCTGTGAGACACAGGTTCTGACTGCATGAGGAACACGAGACACAGACCTGTTCGCACACAAACGAGCATTAGTGGACACAGGTTGTAATAGTCTTAGCCTTAATACAGTTGTTTAGTTTTTTGATCAAGATCGGCATTTTTTGTAATGGATGTTGACAGACCATTACTCAAACATACACCTCCATCTTACCGGGGAAGATGAAGATGAAGAAGGCGCTGATCCCTCCGATGACCCCGATGACCTCACTCATGTCAGGAACAAACATGGCGATGAGGAGAGTGATGGTGATCCAGACCACTGTAAGAATCACTCTGCATTGTTTCTCAAAGGAATGTGTGACCACACCGTGACGCCTGCGCTGAACACGCTGCATCAGGTCCAGGATCACTGACCTAGGAAAGGGACAGACAGAAAGAGAGTTCAAAATGGAGACTAGAATTATAGTATAATTAAGGCCTACATGCCCTGCTGTGTTACTTAGACCTACCTGTCCAGAAAGTAATTAAGGCCTACTGTACCTGCCCAGTAGTAGAATAATGGGATAGATCGTGATGATTGAGATTCCAAACAGGAGTCTGGCAATGATCATGACAACATCATTTCCAGGATATGACATAAGAATGTCAGATGCTACAACGCGTCCAAATGTCAGGAAGCCAAACACACCTGAGACAGATGATGGAATGGATGGAGAGGGGGATGGAAAAAGAGAGGAAGGATGTAGGAAGATAGGGATGAAAATGTAGGGAAAGGGAGATGGAGAGAGAGATAGATATACATTTACATTACAATTATGCATTTAGCAGACGCTTTTATCCAAAGCAACGTCCAAAAGAGAGCTTTACAAAGGTGCATAGGTCACTGATCATAACTACGAGATAGCCCAAAACATTGCGGGTAGCCAAAATGTTTTGTAACATTTTAACATACATTGTGAAAACTAAATAGGTCCCAAAGGGAAGAACCATAAGAGCATGTAGTTGAACAAGTTACAATTAAACAATTTAACAACATGAAGATGGTGATGATAGCGAACAGATGGAGCTGAGTCATGTTTGTTCTATTGCTGTGGTGGGTGTGACCGAGTTTGTCTCCTGATTGACATGTGAGCTGACCTGTAAGAGTGTAGATGAGCAGGCAGAAGAACATAGATATGACCGAGATGACCACCCAGTGGAAGAGTTTCTTGTTCTCCATACTGCTATAAATAGCAATACAGGCTTCATGGCACTGCAACACACACAGACACATATGAAGCACCCCTAACACTAGACATAATGACAGTACTTCAAATATGTTAAAGCTTGAACTGTACCTGAAAGCCGAAACAGATGGTGGGCACAACACTGAACATCGATGCCCATGAGCCTATGCTAAAAATACACATCACAAAGAATATTGATGAACAACCATTATACTATAATTCATCATTCTTAATTGTAGCCTACACACACAATTACCCACCCTTGAATGTGCTCTGGGGTGATGATGGCTGTATAGTCCTCCATTAAGTAATATTTTACAATAACAGCCACACAGAGGTATGTAGCTGCTAGGGTGCCCAACACACTAAATGAGAGAGAGATGGAGAGAAATAAAGAGGGTGTGGGAGAGAGAGAGAGGGGGGGGGGGGGGTAATACAGTTACAAAAGGCATTCCCTTCTTCTGTAGAACTCTGACCCTAAGTTTTCTGTTCCTGAATCGTACCTGGAGTATTTCCTGTTTTTGGCTTACTAGGTATATTATCTGTTCCTTGCTCATCTGGTGTATATGCTGTTCCAGGCTTATCTGGTGTATATGCTGTTCCAGGCTTATCTGGTGTATATGCTGTTCCAGGCTTATCTGGTGTATATGCTGTTCCAGGCTTATCTGGTATATATTTCCTATATCTGGTGTAGTTCTAGTTTCTGATATACCTGGTGTATTTTTGTATGCCAATCTCTTTAGGAATAGAGAGGGGGAGGATGAAGATGAGGCACATGAGAAAAAGGGCGAAGCGCTGGTCTGTATACCAGTGATATGGCATCTCCACCTCGCTGGACCCAGTCACAGCATCATACAGGGATACACAAACTGAAACACACAGATCAAGGTACCAGACCAAAGGTTAAATACACATTGACTTCTTAAAACACATTAAACACAAAGACACTGGTTTACCTCAGGTAAAACAAACATGTTGGTGGGTACATTCAGGAATACCATTTGTGAGTGGTCAGTATTTTCTGGGGACCATAACGCTGTTGAGAGGTAGTTGTGTGGTAGTTGCATGGTGGTTATGTGGTTGTGGTAATTATGTGACCTACGTTTTTCCAGCTGGTCCTGCACCACCACCAGGAAGGCCACAGAGATCATAAAGAGGTTGAAACAGAAGCAGACCTCACACAGCTGGCCAATCGCGCCTCCACACACCTCCCGCACCACGTCCTGATAGGTATTCTGTCTACTAACTGAGGAGGCATAGCCCAGGATCACCAGGCCACTAATAAGGAACACCAGTGACACCTGAGGGGGGGAGGGGGGGTGATAATAGACATAATGACATACGTACAATATTAAACTCCAATGTCTCCAGTGTCTAGTAGCCTTATCCCTTCTCTTAGCTCAGCTGTCACATGATGGCTCCTGGGTGTGTGCAGTGAGGGCTCATTAGAACATGCATGTGAAAAGATGCCTCATTCACACAGAGGAGAGGATCTATACCTATACACGCTCATCACAAACCACAACTGGGTGAGAAGTAGGCCCACAGTATGTTGCTGATATGTTTGAACACATTTTATCTTGAGTTATAATTTTCTTAACACTGTAGAGCAGTGGTTCCCAAACCTGTCTTTAGGGACCACCTGTCCTGCATGTTTTAGATGTTTCCCTGCTCCAACACATCTGATTAAAATGAATGGGTCGTTATCTAGCTCTGTAGAAGCTTGGTAACGAACATGCATTTGAATCAGGTGTGTTGGAGCAGGGAAACATCTAAAACATGCAGGACAGGTGGTCCCTGAGGACAGGTTTGGGAACCACTGCTGTAGAGATTAGAAAATTCACAACAGAGGCTAACTTGAAACAAAAACAGTTTACATTTCTTGAGCAAAAACCACTGCAATGCAGTTTCCCTAGAGTCTAATTCAATAGGACACCACTGCAGGCTCAAGCACATGACATGTTGTGTAACTAGGATGGACATCTTAAACATACTGGTTTTCGTGATTTTAGGAGGATGTTACCACACCATTTCCACGCTGACAGCTGTGTTTATTCCCCCAGCTTTCTCGAAGGCCCATGGAAAGTTGAGCAGCCCCGCACCCAGGGCAGACTTCAGCATGATGAAGATGGCACCGAACGAACCAAGGCGTGGGGGGTCCGCGTGCGACGCAGATCTTGCCAGCAGGCAGATACTCTCACGGGCTAGTTCTTCCATTTTCGACTACACAAGACTCACTGTAGTCTGTTTCTCCAGTTCAGATGCCGGCCCCGGGCAGTCAACACCAGCAAGCCAAAGAGCGCGCGATGGCCGGCGGGATGGGTTTTGAAATAAACGTGAAACGTGTCCGAAGTTTTTCTAGTCATCCAAGCGAAGATACCAAGCTATACTCGGCGAGTTAACTTTTAAGATGCAAAATTGTCTGAAATGTATGACGGCAATATATATACTGTACAGTATACATCCCCGAAGTTGTTCTGCATGCGCTTGCCAATACCGGGGAATGGCTTTAATTAGTAAGCCAAACCGAGGCAGTCTCAATTAAAACATTTCACCACGAGGTGTAAGAATTCACACAAGGTTGTCAAAATGTCTCTGGGAGATCTCTATAGGACTTCCGTGTGTGTATGTTTGACCGTGAATATATGTAGTTTCGCATTGCCTATATGCCTATGATACGTGTGTGCAATGTAGCCTAATGTGTGACGAGCTTTATATTTTCCTTAATATGTATATTCTGAGTCTACAGACATGTATTCGGAGGAATTTGGAAGGAGGTTGACAGCTTTCAGATATTCAGTGTAGGGCAGGCATGGACAGTAGGCCAACACCATCAGTGCAAATTCTGAAATATGTTTCTCTGAGATGTGATTCATAAAAGTTATTTAGGCCTATGTGCAGGCCCATAGCCAGCCTAGTGGTAGGGGGGTTCTTTTCCCCCCAAAAGTGGACCTTTTTCCAGTTTTTCCCCTCATTTTGTTTAATTATGATGTAAAAGGGGTGGGGGTAATAAGCCATGGGTCTGTCCGTTTTGACAGATATGCAGCTCGTTTGAAAAGTATTGAATCAGGAGCAGGTCTCAATTGCAGCATTAGCGTGGAAACATCTGTCAGTCACACAGCACATTGGGTCATGCCCCCATGGTTTATTGGACTATTTCGGTTTATATATGCAGGAAAACTATATTAGTCTGATTAAAACTATAAAGTTCATGTTTTATTAAAGTCAGCATTTTTAATTCAGCTCTGCCATCTCTGTTTGTAGGGGGATGCCGGTCCCTCGAGAGCGGAAGAAACCCTTCTTGATCAACTGCACACGGACGTTCTTTTTGTAAGGGGGCTCGAGGGGCTTGTTCACACGCCAACCATACACACTGGACGAGAGGACGGGCACATGGCGAGACCTTTCCTGTGGCACATCAGGGTTTGTATCATCATCATCATGGACCACCATCATCGCCCTTATCATTGTTAACATTACTGTCTTTATAACCCCCTCATTTGCCCCCTTACATTCCTTCTCCCCTCCCCCATCACCTTAATTAAACATATGAACCTACTATTTGTGTCATTATGTGTCTCGTTCCCCTCTCCTCTATATAAAGTGACCGATGAAAGAGCAACGCAGGTAGGCCTACAACATGGCCCCTGGTGCCTCCAGCCTCACCTCCTTGTAGATGTTGAGAGTCAGGTTAACAGCCTTGTCATCCCGAGACACCCTGGGGTCGTAGCCCTGTCTGGGATGAAACACTGCGTCGTACACCCTTCCCTGGGCCTCACACTGGCAAGCATACAGTGACATGTTGTCTTAAACGGAAATCACCCATACATTTTAGTTGTAGACCATGATCATTACTTAAGCCTTCATTCAGTGAAGTCAGTCCATGGGCGTATCTAGCCCTATTTTGGGCTGGAGCCCCCCCAAAGAAGTTTCATTAGCCCCCCCCCCCCCCAAAAAAAAGTGGGTTCTCTTCCTAAAACCCACTAGAACACACGATTTAAAAGGATATTTTTTTAAAAAATCTTATGGGGCAACATGCTCCCAGACCCCCTAGTTTTGCTGGGTCACAGGAAAAATAATAGGTTTTATCTAGGGGCTTAGCCCCCCCAAAAGTGGGAACCTAGATTCGCCCCTGAGTCAGTCCCCCAAGACCTGCCATGCCTACCTTAGGTGGTGCGCGCTGGAAGTAGGTGGAGTCGGCCACCGAGTCTAGCTCGAACTGTGTGAAGCCGCGCGGCTGTGTGCCAGTGTGCTGCATGTCACCACGGAATATTATTCAAATATTCCGCCTTAAACTTTAGGTGGAAAGCGATGGCACCTTACAAATGATTGAATTACACCAACAATAACGCTATTACGTCATTGTTCGCCGTTTTAATTATGTCATAAGGAGTCCTGTGTATGAAGTTTATGATAAAGTTGTTCTAAATTGATATTCTAATAATTGAGTGGCGCAGACAAATACCCGTTTATCGCTGCCTGACAGTTTTACATTTTATTTACGAATTGTTCTCGTTACTCACAGGTTTGAAGTCTATAGGCTATTAAATTAGTACACTGACTCAGAATTTAGTAATAGATGTGGAACGTCAACGTTTTTAATCCAATCAAAATAATCGAGGACGGTCCTTGTCTGATGTTTCCCTGTTGCCATGGAAACATGGAGGCGCGTTACAGTGCAGTGCTAAGAGGATTTGGAGAGTGATAAACTTACTGAAAAACATACCAACAAGCTTTACAGCTAATTATTGTTTAAAATATTAGTTAAAACCATCCAAGTAGCAAGTTGTTTAAAGATTTATAAAGGTGTTTGTTTTTAAATTCCACAATGCATCCCGAACTAAAAGATTCCGGCGAGGAAAACGTTGAGAAGCGAGACAAGGAGGCGATAGCAAATTTGCTGCAAGCCGGTGATGCAGTGCTTCTGGAGACGGAGTCAACTTCCGTTCAACACGGTTAGTTCAAATTAGGCGACCGAAATGGGTGACATGAAAAACATTACATTTATGTAATATACAGTATACCCATTGTTCCGCTTTGACGTAGCAGTGTTCCGCAAGCTAGCTGCGTATATGTTTGCCTCCACAGAAGACCTGCACTCTGAAGTAAAAACCAAGCATGGAGATCAACGGAAGCAAGTCCTTTCTCAGCAAGACAAAAATGAGAAGGATTTGGGGCCAAGGTGAAGCCCGTGGAATGCCAAACATTTTAAACACATTGCCAGCCCTATTGACCAAATATTAATGAATGAGCTTGTCTTAACACAGGATCACAAAGAAATTTCTGAGGGATCACTGCAAGCTGAATAAACTCTATGTCACCCCACGTCTGAATGACACATTGTACCTACACTACAAAGGTAGTGTAGCCAAATTATTACACCAATATCACTTAAAACGTCCTTATCTGAGATGGTAGCAGTATGACAATGTATGTTAGTGCATGGGTAGCAGTGTAAATCCCCTCCTGTTCCCAAAGGCTTCTCTGTCATAGAGAATCTGGAAGAATACACTGGGCTGAAGTGTCTGTGGCTGGAGTGTAATGGACTGCAGCGCATCCAGAACCTGGAAGCCCAAACTGACCTGCGCTGTCTGTACCTGCACCAAAACCTCATCCACAAGCTGGAGAACCTCGAAATGCTCAGCAAGCTCAGCAGCCTCAATGTTTGCAACAACTACATACACACCGTGGAGAACATATGTAAGTTGGTCAGCCTTCACTGTGTTTTGTGTGTGTACATCATCTAAGGAGTGTGTGTTTCCCCAGCTTGCCTCCCTGAGCTGAACACCTTGCAGATATCCCATAATAAGCTGGAGACGTCAGCAGATCTGGAGCACCTGAAGAGTTGCCCTTCCATCAGTGTGCTGGATCTGTCACACAACCAGCTGAAGGACCCTGACATAGTCAGCGTACTGGAGGCCATGCCCCAACTGGTCTGACATCACTTCCTGGCTTTGCCTTTTATAGTGTTAAGATATTGGTGTGATCACTCTACCATGCCTTTACTGGTGTTAAAAAGCTGGTTTGTTTGTTTTTCCTTGATGTTTTAGCGTGTTCTAAGCCTGATGGGAAATGAAGTGGTCAGGAAGGTCTTGAACTACAGGAAGACTGTGATTGTGCGTCTCAAACAACTCACCTACCTGGATGACAGGCCCGTGTTCCCTAAGGACAGGTGAGCTGAGCCTGGATCTTTGGTGTTGCTCAGCACGGTGAGAGGGTGGTCTTAGGGCTTAAGTATTGGCTGCTGTGTACAGGGCGTGTGCAGAGGCATGGGCTGCAGGGGGGCTAGAGGCAGAGCGCAGGGAGAGGGAATCCTGGGAGACACGTGACAGGAGGAGGATCCAGGACAGTCTGGACGCCATGGCAACCATTAGAGAAAAAGCACTGGAGAGGCGTCGTCTTCGAGAGCTACAAGAGAGAGGTAGGCAGACACACTTTTTCACATGCACCACACACTGTAGTGGAACTTTGGGGCCTTTTCTACACACACAAACAGACACACATATAATGTACACTTAGCTTGATAAGTGTTTGCTTGTTTATTCCAGACAATTGTGAAGACTCAGTCACAGACCCAGAGGAAAACCAGGGCCCCAATGAGGACACCAAGGGCACCAGTGAGGAGAGCCAAGGCCCCAGTGAGGAGAGCCAGGGCCCCAGTGAGGAGAGCCAGGGCACCAGTGAGGAGAGCCAGGGCCCCAGTGAGGAGAGCCAGGGCACCAGTGAGGAGAGCCAGGGCCCCAGTGAGGAGAGCCAGGGCACCAGTGAGGAGAGCCAGGGTCTGGGCCAGAGGGAGAAGATCCAGGCTTTTGTCCAGGACAGTCTGGAAGCCCATGAGGAGTTTTTACAGACACAGAGAGAACTTTCAGAGAGAGAGGAGCAGAAGAAAGACCAGTTAGTGAGAGAGGAACAGAAGGAAGACCAGTTAGTGAGAGAGGAGCAGAGAAATGACCTGTTAGAAAAAGAACAGTTAGATCTTTCTGTGACAAGTCCAGCAGACAGAGACAAGGTTGAGACAGAAGAGGTGATGCCAGAGCAGTCAGAATGTAGACAACCATTCCTGGGCAGGAGAGCTCCCTCTCAGGACACTGCCAAGCCCAACTCTGGCCCCATGGTGACAGAACCTCTCTCTCACGGCCCTGGCCCCATAGTGACAGAACCTCTCTCTCACGGCCCTGGCCCCATGGTGACAGAACCTCTCTCTCACGGCCCTGGCCCCATGGTGACAGAACCTCTCTCTCATGGCCCTGGCCCCATGGTGACAGAACTGGAGGAGGCAGAGCTCCTAGAGACCATCCAGCTTGACACCCGTCCCCCATTAAGGATTGATGTGAGTTGCATACCAAGCAGTACAAGTCTACTTCCATTGGATTTAGGAGTACATATTAATATACAGATATAAACAGGTGTCATTAGAATTGGATGATTGTATTGGTGTAGTTGCTGTCAGTGTGTAAGGCCATGCTGAGGTGCTGTTGTCCCTTCCTGCTCCTCTTAGGACCTTCCAGATCTGGAGGATGTAGAAGATCCAGAACCCACCTGTGCTTTCTTCTCCCAGGTATGTCATCTTACTCCCACCTAAATACACACACACAGACACAGACACACACACACAGACACACACACAGACAGACATGACATATTCACACACACACTGTGACAGCCAGAGTCAGACCGCTGAGACACATACAATTCAGGAGGTTTGACACAGAAAACTGTGAATTGCACTCCAGTGCATTTTAATTAACAAAGGAAATGTTTTCAAAGTGAGAAACAGAAGTGGTCCTTTCCCTCAGGGAGCTTTGATCCACCTGGGCTGGTCGCACATGCCGGTACATGAGTCACAAAATCACACATTTTCAGTAATCAGACTAAAGTACAAAAACCAGTTCTCACCCTCGCTCTCTCTCCCCCTGAGGTCTGGCGGCTCCAGAGGGGGGTGCTGATTAGTGAACAAGTCGTAGCCGTGTGGCTTTCACTGTGCACACATACAAACACATACTGTATACATACATGTAGTTTCACTAAACAAAGAGCTGGTTTCTGAGGTGTAGCTGTTTCTGATCTGACCCTCCATGTTTGCAGTGGGAGTCCCGACCAAAGATAGAGATCCTGTCAGGGAATGATGAAGATCCAAAAAGGTGTCTGCCGGCAACACCCACCTCAGAGCCAGACCCCCACCAACTGTTCTTCAGGGTCTGTGACAATGCACCAATCACACCCTCCACCAATCCCATGGTAGCATTAGATCCAGATGCGGGGAATGCCACAGAGCAACCACAGGTAGAATCCCAACTGAATCACGAGGCCAGCTGCAGACCCCATTGTCTCATAGAACAACTAGATTGACCTCTAATCCAACAATTTGCACCAGCCAAGCCTTGTACCTCCCCCTAGAATTGTTAACATTTCAACTTGGCTTGTGACGTTATTTGCAGGATCAGGCCTCAAGTTTAACAGATACTGTGGAATCTCAAACATCAAGGGAGCTTGTGAATAGATGATTTTATGATTGCTTTATTGTTTCTTCATGAAGTTTCCTATTATCTGCCTAACCAATGAATAGTTATACTGAGGCATCAGCATCACTTCGATAATTTGTTGAATCAAATCCTAAAATGTTGTTCAAAAAATGTTGTACTGTATTGAGTTATCTACCAATAAACTTTCTTAAATATTCAAATGACTTTTTAGTCAATAAGTTTTAATATTTATGGTTTATAGGACACACATGTATTTATGTCCTGTCCTATTGCTACCGCTAGATGGTTCTACTCCTGAAATGTTGAATTGACTCAGCCCTATGCAAATACTGTAGATACGATCATTTTGATGGATAATGTGATGTATGATGACTTTGTCAAAGTGGTTTGATGTAATTATTCATTTAAACAACATTAAACAAAAATTTGAAATAGTAACATTTAGTAGCATTGAATTACCACAGGTCAGGGGTCAGGTACAGTGTCATATGGCCTTCTGACCAGAGACTGGACCAGATGCAGAACACAGACTCACTCTGTCATTAGACAGTAATAAGGAACCAAACAACAGATAAACAATCCTTGAATGATCCATCTGTCTGTCTTTATGTCCCCTTGTAGAGAATTACACACATCCGCATGCTCATGCCAAATTGACAGCTATGCTCTTATGTCTGATTTAGTCAAAGACAATGTTGTCATTTTTTATTTCCCCTCTTCTTATTTGTGGGATATTCAGGGATTGTGGATTGCCTGGTACTTTGTGGGACAGGGTGTGGGCTGGGATAACCCAGAGCATCATGAACAAAGATGGATGAGATTGATCTGTTCATGGACCGTACAGTTATAAAACGGCTTATACATAAACACACAGAAAAACAAATAAAACAGACACATTAAACAGGAATAGAGCATAACCAGACATGTGTTTTATTAGTAAATGACATATTACTCACAATGACAATTATGAGTATATTACGTACAGTATACTGTATATTAGACATGAATTGATTTTGCCCTACTCTTGCCGATTCCCTCATCAGTACTCTTACCATGACAGTGAAGCTAGTCCAGATCTACCCCGACAACCCACAGAGTTTAGACTAAAAATAATTTAGCCTGAAGAGCAGAAGGAGAGAACTCCTTCAGCAGCAGGAGTAAGCTGGGAGAGAGCTTCTTCAGCTGGTGGAGGAGCAGGAGAGGGAGGTGGGTGATTACTCCCTACTAAGGAGCAGGAGAGGGAGGTGGGTGATTACTCCCTACTAAGGAGCAGGAGAGGGAGGTGGGTGATTACTCCGTACTAAGGAGCAGGAGAGGGAGGTGGGTGATTACTCCCTACTAAGGAGCAGGAGAGGGAGGTGGGTGATTACTCCCTACTAAGGAGCAGGAGAGGGAGGTGGGTGATTACTCCCTACTAAGGAGCAGGAGAGGGAGGTGGGTGATTACTCCCTACTAAGGAGCAGGAGAGGGAGGTGGGTGATTACTCCCTACTAAGGAGCAGGAGAGGGAGGTGGGTGATTATTCCCTACTAAGGAGCAGGATGAAGTGGAAGAGAAGCTTCTCAGGACAGAAGTTTCATCACAGATACCCGCTTCACAAAGACATCACTTTGATGATGCAGCAAGCAGCAGAGCTATCTAACAGGTTTAAGGCTATACCTACCAGGAGCGCACAGCTAGAGTTAGGGTTGCGATTAGGGCTACGTACCAGGAACATACTTTGTGCATAGTTTCTTACCACCGACAGTTAGGATATTGAAATGGCTGGAAGGATGAAGAAGAAGGAGACACCTGTCATTTAACTGGCCTCAATAGACAAGAAAACAGGCCCCAAGTCCACCATCTAAAAATGCTCAGTCCTGTAAGTCATTATTGAAGTCATGATTAAACCAGCATGTGAGGTTATATTGATAGACTCACTGAGAACCTGAGAGACTGGTCTGCATCTGTATGGTTTTTCATGTCAACAGCGGGTGGCACTCTTCCTAGAAATGAAAATAAAGGCATTACTTCTCAAATCTCGTTCTTTTTAAAATTAATCCCTGTAAAAGAGTTTGTGTGTGGGAGGGATGTGTGTTTGTGTGTGTGTGTGTTTGTGTCAGACGAGTGGGCTCCCTGAGCACAGAGGGCTAGGTCCAGAGCAGGAGAATCAGAGATGTACATGCTGGGAGTAGAAACACAGTGACAGCAGGTCTATGGCATTGTGTGTGTCCTTTCAGAGTTTCCTGATTGGTCTGGTCTGACGTGGGCGGGCTCTGGGCCGGAATGGTGCTGGGGGCGACTGTTGTGAGGCTCGCACACAGGTCATAGAGGTTTCCAGAAAACTGTGTCTTCCTGGACTCCTGTCTGAGAGATTCCCACACACCTGCCGCATCTCCGGGGCAACCAGCCAGCGCTGTGTTTGCACACACATGGAACGCATCCCACGACCTGAGGAGAAAAGAATCAGATGACAAAGTGAGACAGAGATTACCACATGAGACAAAGGGTCCTGGAGCACAATTTGAAGAGATGTGGGGAAACTCTTAACAGTAACAGGACAAACAAGATCACCTACAAAAGAGTGTCAAAGGGAAGGGAGCAGGGCGGGCTCACCTGCACACTGTGTCAATGTCCTGCGTGTTCTGGTCGTCCTGTGAGCCCCCGAGGCTGTCTCCCAGGGAGACCAGACACTGGGCAAAGCTCTTGTAGATGGACGCACATGATTTGGGGATGGCTGCAGCTGAGCCCTGCTGGGTCAGACCTGCAGGGAAGCCATCAATAGATAGAAGTCATTGTATATTCATGTTTCTCAGATAAGATGTTAGTGTGTTTGGGATTATCAGTCACAGTCAAATCTGTACAACACACATGCACAACTGTATTGGCAAACATCCAAATGTACGCACACACGCTGATCAGCATGCACACTATTATAGAGTATAAAGATTATATCAAAACAATCCTGTCGTAGCGGGTCAGGGTTTAGTCTGGGATGAGAACACAAAGCTCCATTTTGCAACACAGTTGTGTCATGCTCCTATCTGTCACTGTCAAATGTGGCCCTGCCTTCTGGTAGGTGGGTGCTCAGAACACAAACATGTACCTGCGTAGTTTTACACCAGGGGGGGCAGTTGCAGCTTAGCTACTCAGCACACAAGGGTTATGTATGTCTGATATTCAGAAAATGAAATACTGTGATTGCTCCCTCTAATGAGAGCCAGAAGGGGCCCCTCACCACAAACCCCAGTGGGGACATGCTCCAGATGTCCATCAACTCCCTGAGCGATGGGACACACACACAAACACAGCCGTTCAGAAGATAAGAGCCTCTCACAGTATCTCATTAGGATAAGTGCAACTTGTTAAGCAACTCTCTTTCATTTCAGAATACATTTAAAAATAAATATTATTCTACAGTTCCCAGTCTGATTTTGTTGTTGAGCACCTGCATTAATTCTCCAGACATAACATAGAGACAGTATGAAATAAAGAGCATAAACTAACTATATCTTAAAGTCAAGAAACATGGACTAGAAATTCCCTGAGCTACAAATTTCCTGAGCTGCACTCACACACACTCTGCTTCCAACCAATCATTTGTCACAACCATCACAAGCAATTTGAACCGTTCATAACCTGTGCAAAGGAAGTAAAAAGTTCTTACATAGACACAGTGTAACAAGCAGCAGGGTCACGGAGCTGGGATGCCTCCTCATACTCAACCAGACCACGGGACTCCAGACACAGCCCCACACAGAGCCGCACACACTAATGTCCTCCACAGAGCCGCACACACTGATGTCCTCCAGAGAGCAGCGCACACTGATGTCCTCCACAGAGCAGCGCACACTGATGTCCTCCACAGAGCAGCACACACTGATGTCTTCCACAGAGCAGCGCACACTGATGTCCTCCACAGAGCAGCAGACACTGATGTCCTCCACAGAGCAGCGCACACTGATGTCCTCCACAGAGCAGCGCACAATGATGTCCTCCACAGAGCAGCGCACACTGATGTCCTCCACAGAGCAGCGCACACTGATGTCCTCCACAGAGCAGCGCACACTGATGTCCTCCACAGTTGACTAATCCCTGGGCGGGTGGTGCTGGCAGTGTCCCGGGAGGAGTCCTATCATCGGCCTGCCAGCTCCAAAGCAGCACAGCAAACAGCCTCACTCACTGGATTAACCCAGAGAGGAAAGGCTCACCACTGAGGGCACAGCAGGATGTGTGTATGTGTGTTTGTTGGAGAGTGGTGGAAGACAGACTACAGAGAGCTCATGAGACTGGGGCCAAAGTCACGTCACAGCACACTGGATTAAAGCATTCTCATTTCCGGCCTTTAGTATTAAGAACACAGAGACGAGGTAGAACAACAGCATGGATTAGATGTTGGAGAGAGAACCTCCGAACATGTCTGGTCGTCTCGGGAATGGGACACCACATCAGAAAATGGTGCTGAATTCTGGTTGATCTATGAGAAGGGTCCTGAAAGAATGCAGACAACAGAGACATTTTTCATTCACAAATTCATTCATGAACATTTACACAGCTTGTTAACACAGACCCAAACATAACTCTCTGAAAAAGGCATCAGGGCAGTCACTCTGCCCTGTTCCTACAGGAATAAATATGGTTGGGCTGAGTTATATTACGGGATATTGTGGGAGAAGCTAACAAATGGATTAGAGCCCAGAGTGGATTAGTGCACTCAGCCCACCTGAGAAAGCCTCACTTCTACCTGAAAGAAGCAGCCTTGTTGGGGGCAAGACCCTTGCCTATGCATGAAACTGATACAGGAATGCATTAGACCTGGAATTAATGTTTCTCTGTGTGTGTGTGTCCAACTCCCACCTCTCTGTACCCCAGATGGCTAGCTCTATGCATTAGCAGATAAACCCCGCTCCACAGCTGTAGAGGTTGATTCAGTCCCACAGAAGGAACGGTATCTCAGTGTTAATCTGCAGCTTAAAACAACCATTAACCACTGAATAATCTGAATGCCTCTGGATTTACCTGGTATGGCTGTGTGTTTGTGGGGGCAGACAACAGCAACTAGACAGAGTGAGAGGGATTAGGACATGGAATTGTGTCTGTTCTTTCACAAACACATACCTCCCATACTGCTTAGCATACATTCTTCGTTCACCTGTCTGTTAACACAGTTCTAAAAGCCACACTGTCCTCTCCCACTAACCAAAAGACAATGCATTCACAGAGTGGAGGGGCATTATAGACAGAAAGAGCATATGTATAACAAATGGGTTTGCATGCTAGATTGCATGCAAGACCACAAGCAGTATGCACATTCTATCCATAGATAACAGAGGAAGCCTCCCAGATTCCAGGCCTCATAGTGCCACAGCCATCAACGCAGTAAGCTGGATAAGGCTGACACAGAGGTACTGTAGCTGGCCCTATTTCCTAACAGAGACTTCCCATCTGGGGGAACGTGCAGCAGTCACTTACCATAGTCATGCAATAACCAAAGAGGACTGGAGAAAGGGATTGTCAATAATATATATATATATATATATACACACACACACACATCCACTCTGACGTCATCATGGTGTTGGGCTTTAATCTAGTATCATCCTCTCATAACATGCGGAGCTGAAGCAGCAGATATGAATATGATGCACACAATTTCACACTTGGTTTGACTCATGTTACATAATTAGGCTGCAAATGGGGTAGACAATGGCCTGACATGAGGCTGATGCAGACAGCAGACATAGGGGAAGAGACATGGAGGAGGGGGAATGGGAATGAAGAGACAGGGTGGAGAGAAAAGATGGGCATGTTTGATTGACAGCCCTGGATAAACTCCTTACGTAACTCTACAGAGAGAAGAGACTAAATCCAGATGAGATTAGGATCAGGACTCTCTACCCTCGCTCCATCCATGCATCTCTCAAATAAACACATTATTATCATAACCAACATCTGATAAAGACGTTGACATGTTTTTTTCACCCTTAATTAAAAAAAAAAAACTTTAAAAACACACATTTTACCTGTCAAACCTTGACTGTAAGCACAGCAAAGAGTTTCAGTTTCATGTATCAAAATATGAGTTCTGTTAGAACAAACATTGGTCAATAAAAACAGAGGACGGTCCTGAGTGGGCTGTAAGAGAAGGAACCCTCAGGCAGGGTGTGTGACTCCTGTCACTAAGAGACTTGTGCCAGTCCTATCTAAACCCCCAGGAAACCAGGAGGGTCCGAGCCCTTAATAGAACACAGCTCCCAAACCTTTCGTCGCACTGCCCTCTACAGGTCATGATACAGAGGTGCATTACAGGAATCAGGATTCAAGTTGTTACTGTAAATGTCCTGATGTCCTTTCTTACTGTGCCCGAGTTGGTCACGTTTAAATCTTGATCCTTAGTTCTTTCATCTTCAAATTAAAATAAGCCTGAGTTTATACATGTTTGTACATGTACTGAATCACCAAATAGTTCTCCACAGTAACACACACATCACGCTCATAGTAGAGAGACTATTGGTTTCCATGCTGCAACGAAAGAAAAATACTCACAAAAATGAGCTATTTCCAAAAAGAAATTTACTTGAAAATGATATGGTTTTAGTTTCAGAACAATCGTTAATCACAAGTAGTCATAGCTGTCAGCTGAACAGTGAGACCAGGTGTCGAACTCTGAGGAGGCCTGGAAAGAGCTGCAGGGTCTCTGGGTGCCAGAATGTCCTCACAAGAACAAAGAACTCAGACAGAACCAGAACCTCTCCAGATTATACATATTAGGCCCATATCCAATCTTCCCCAGTCAAGTACACTGCAGAACCTTGTTGTGGAGGATGGCCTCTGAGGTGACATACTGGTGCTGGAGTTAGAGGGGAGAGAAGTCATTATACAACCAAACATAATCCTAATTCATAGTTCCAAGACCAGTTAGGCCAATCTGCCTCAACATATTTTCTGAAAGGCTGCTCGCATGTTGTATAACAGTTTGACTATACTGAGTCAGGTTTATAGGCAACTATTGGATTATTACTATCAACTAGCTGGCCAACACATAGTGCCATTGGTAGTATACAAAGAAGTAGTTATCTGCACTATTGAAAATAAATTGTCTTCGCTCATTTTGTACAAAAGATGATTTGCGGCTCTGTCCATGGATTCCTTGGTGTCTTCTCATGTTTGAGTCTTAGGTCATACAGCTCATTAATATAAACTCATTACTGTTCATATTTCTTCCTACCAACTACAGCCATAGCAGCAGCTGCACCGGCGGACAGTAGCCGGTCCCGCTCCCGCACCTCCTCCTGCAGCTTGGCCTCGCTCACGCGCAACTGACGAATGGTCGCCTTCATTTCTTTCATTTTCACCTCCATGAGCGCGATGATATCGCGTTGTTCATTCAGTTTCCGCAACAGTTCAGCAGAAGTGGTGCCGGTGGTGAGCGAGTACGCGTGGTCTAGAGGGCTGCTAAGCACGCTGACGTACTGCACTGTTTGTTGGTGGGCAGCGGCCACGGCCTCGATGGGAGATAAAGTCTCCCCGGTCAGGTCAGTAGAGCTAGAAACAACCGCTTTGAGGCAGGTCCCGTCTCCCTGAGCTGGTAGACTGGCTGTGCCGATATATTCGCCGTTCTGGTCTATTTGTACCACAGGGTTGTCGCTGTTTGAATTGGTACCTGTATCGCTCCCGGCTGTTTCTGCTGCAATGTGGGCACTTGAAACAACGTTGGTGATGACAATGTTGCCAGCAGGAGTGGAACAACGTTTAGGACTGGAAAGAGGAGCAGGGGTTGTTGTGGTCACCTTCCTGTTCCTTCCTCTGCGGCTCTTACGTTCGTTCACTCCTCTAAGCGGGAAAAGAGTTGGAACTCTAATGGTGTACGTTTTTCTTCCACCAGCAAAATGAACGCTGCACACTCGGTGGCCAGTCGTAGGTTCGAAGGTATTGAAACAACCGCTCACCCCGGTCCGAGAGATATTCTTTAGCCAAACCTCCCTCTGAGTGGCATCCTTGGGAAATGTATAAAACCGTAGCTCTCTGTCCCGGTGAGAGTTGTTGTAGCATCCAGGGACACAGCAGGTGAATCCAGGCATCTTTATTCAGACGCAATGAAGACTAGTTCCTTATTATTTTGAAGTTTGGTCAAATTTATTTTTGTTTCGTTCTCCTTCGAGTTGTTATCCAGCTCAGCGGCCTTGAAGCGGAACTACACGTCCCACAATGCTTACAACTTCCTGTTTTGGTTCATAAACAGGTTGTCGACGCATACAATTACATTTCTTTTAAATACTTCCGCATATATTGCATTATGGAGGCATCACATATTTCTAAATATATTTGTTTATTTTGGACATCATGGTATCTAAATGAGTTAACCAAGTATTCATGTATTCGAAGGAAATGTTAACCAGAGCACATTGTCATTAAGAACTACATTTCCCAGAGTTCCGTTCAAAACCTGTATTTACTCGCGAGAGAGACTTGAACTCAAAGGCGGGAGTCAGATAAACACAAAAAAACTGCCAGGGTAAGCTGCTACAAACATTTTAGTACTGATTCAAAACAATATATATATTTTTTTACAGTATACTGTACATTTCAGTTGAGTTACGTCGATTATGCTATTGCCGTTTGCGTTTTGATGAGGTAGCGTCAAAAGGAGTTAGTGTAATGACGGTGTTAGCCAACCAGTCAGTTTAATTATGACATGACTAGAGCTAGCTACTACAGTAGTGTGGATGATCAGTTGTTTCATAATATTGGAGGCTAATGAAATTAAAGGGTATGACGAATGCAGAAGTCTACGTAATATGAATACATGGAAACCTATACATCTGTTTTCTCATTGGCAAAATATGTAAGTTGGCATTATACAGTATGTCGGCTAGTATAACCATTACGCACTGCACCACTTCAACAGATCAGACCTCGTCTGACAAGAAATGGATTCTGTTGACGAGGACTTGTCAGCTCGGATCCTCCTGAAAAATGTCCTTCATGCAGAGCCATCCAGGTCTCCCGTTACTCGCAGGTAAGTCGTGCGGTATCCCGGTAATTTTAGATCCAAAATATCTACTAGGCACTCAACATTGCCTCCAGAACCCCGATGTTCTGTCCTGACCCTTGACTCACACTACTAGTAGGGCGTCGAAGGCTCAGCCCCCGGTCTCCGGCCCACGACATAGTGCCAGGCTGAGGAGGAGTGAAGCTGGAGCTCTGACTCCCCAGGAGGCCTTAAGACACAGTATGAAGCAGAAGCTGCGTGAGGTAAGGCACTGTAGAGCAACATGATCATCTGATGAACCCACCGCTACCACCTCATCCCCCCACTGTCAGGCATGTCCAGGCTTTGCGTTTCATCATACTACCTATGTTTTCCAGAGCACTTCCAGTCTGTCGTTGCCTCCCAATAAAAGGCGGACCGTGTCTACTGTGGTGAGGAAGGTAAACATACCTACCCCAACTGCAGTCTCACTTCTGTACCACGACGAGGACATTACACCAAGGCACCTTCTGAGGGGCATTCTGCAAACTGGTATGTTGATGACCTCAGAGCTTTTCTCATTCAGTGTTGCTAGGTGAATTGAGGACTATGTGTGCATACACTGCCAAAGCGCTATTTCCACCATCTCTTTGGTATCAGAGCCAGAGACATCACTGCTCATACAGGACCGGCCTATCAGGAAGGAGCTTGTGCTTCCTTCAGCAGACTCCAGTCTCAACAGCAACTGTCCAAGGTGAGCACACGCAATATTTGGCAACTTTGGTAGGTTTTTTTTTTTCTTCTCAAAAAACGAAGTTCTGCAGAGAAGGGAGACTGCCGTTGGAACGAAAGGGAGAAAACTGGATAGAGTAACAAGGCGGATATCGCTCATAAAATAAAAAATAAAAAAAACACAACGTACAACAACGTAGTTAAGGCGGCAGGCGTGTGTTGCTTAGGCGGCCGCCTTAACTGCAAATTGCTATGGGAAACCCTGATATGTGAGTGTGGTGTGTTGTTTCTTCCTTGTAGTACTGGGCTGTCAGGACTGGACTTGCCTGATTTGACCACGATGGACGTGTGCAACCCTGTGAAAGCACTGAGTAGAAAGCGACCACGCCGGAGCCTTAACGTTACAGCGTTCGAGGGGCATCTGGAGGATGGTAAAGTCAACACGTAGTATATTTATCAATTACAACAGCATACTCTACATTAGCTGTAACTTGTTTGGGGGGTTACTTGTGGGCAGGTGGAGACCAGGAAGGTGCAAAATCTGCAGAGGACCTCTCAGCTTTGTCTTCCAATTCTTTGAAGTAAGAAGCTGCACAGCCTTAGCCGTTCTTGTGTCTTATGACTGTTTCTATTTCCACACTGTGATTGGTGAGCCGTGCTGAGTCAGTAAGACGTTAAACTGTTATCTCCCAAGTTGACAGCAGTGAATGTAACTGGATTATTTTACCCTCGCCTTCTCTAGCTCTGTCACCCTAAGTCTGAAAACTCCCTTTGTTGACAAACGTCCTGAGATAAGGGGTCTTCAGAGGAAGGTAGAACATTGTCATAAAATCGATGTGGAGGAATTTGATGCAGCCGTTCAGGGTCGAGAGAGAGGTGGACATCCAGGTAAGACACTCTACAAGCACCCTCCTTCTCCTCTAGGTCTGTTCTGTGGGGCTACAAGCAGCCCCACGTTATCTGTAGCAGTAAAATGGGCAAGCTTTTGACAGTTATTTGCTAAAATGCTTGTCTCACCTTTCTCGGACAGATTTGTCTGTTGGATTGCAGTCTCACTGTGAGACTGTGGAGCAAGAAGGCTTCACCTTGCACCTGACTGATCTCAACGACCCTGACCTCACAAGTGATATCATTGGCAGCACAGAGCTCTATGCCCAACCTGCCACCATGAGTGAGACCTTCACCATCACACAGGATAAAGACACTGTTACCGCTACTCAGATGCAGAGAGACTTGGAGGGAGTGAAGGATAAACAGGAGGGAGAGGAGATGGAGCTAGAGGAAAGAACGGAAAGGATGTCTGGAGAAACTGGGCAGAGAGGAGGCTCACTGAGACCAGAAGGAACCGCATCACAAACAGAGGAAGTGGATTTTGGACACTTTCTGACAGGGGAAGAAAATGCAGTAGGATCTCAGACAGGAGTAGGAGGAGAACGAGAAGCAGCAGGAACATCTCAGACAAGTGAAGAAAATGACCAAGCCGAGTCTCAGACAGGAGAAGAAGAAGAAGGAGAAGAAGCAGCCGAGTCTCAGACAGGAGAAGAACAAGAAGAACAAGAAGCAGCAGAGTCTCAGACAGGAGAACAAGAAGCACCAGAGTCTCAGACAGGAGAACAAGAAGCACCAGAGTCTCAGACAGGAGGAGAAGAAGTAGAGTCTCAGACAGGAGAACAAGAAGCACCAGAGTCTCAGACAGGAGGAGAAGAAGTAGAGTCTCAGACAGGAGAACAAGAAGCACCAGAGTCTCAGACAGGAGGAGAAGTAGTAGAGTCTCAGACAGGAGAAGAAAAAGCAGCAGAGTCTCAGACAGGAGAAGAAGAAGAACAACAACAACAACAAGAAGCAGCAGAGTCTCAGACCGGAGAAGAAGAAGCAGAGTCTCAGACAGGAGAAGCAGCAGTGGAGTGCGACTGGGAAGACGGTGGGAAGCGGGTATCAGAGCACTTCAGTCAAAGAGCGTTCCGTTCAGAAGGTGGGGCCAAGCTGCCTGTTATTATGGAAGGAGGGAGGGGCTATAAGAGCATGGGGGAGACTCTTCACCCAACAAATCCAGGTGAGTCCTCTACAATCAGTGGCATATGATCCTCAGCTAATTGTAACATGTTTTGGTGCTGTTTATGGTTTTAATAATGTTGTGCTGCTGGTCGGTTTCCATTGGAGACTGATTCATTAATTCAACTGCCAGTAAAGGTACTGTGGTATGTCTGTAGGTGGTGCTGGACGGAGGGCTGAGGGAGACCTGCCTAATGAGTTGCAGAGTGGGCCTGGTGCATCAGAAAGTCAAGACCTCCACACAGTTACCCTGGGCAGTGTCTCTCCATCACCGCACCACCTGGGAAACAAAGCAGAACAGGGGGGTCCCAGTGGAGCTGAGGACAGTCCTGGTCATGTGGAAGAGAACTCCATGCCTCCACTCGAGATGATTGCAGAACCAGAGTACCACACCACCAACAGAGATTCCTCTCCACTGCACTCCCAGAGCCAGGTGGAGGAGGAGGAGGAGGGGGGGGAGGAAGAAGAAGAGGGAGAGGATGGGAGTGAGAGTGAAGGTTTAAACCCTAATGTGCTTTTCAGTAGAATGGATAGATGGATATGGGTTTGTGTGTGTGTTCTGTGGAGATAACTCCCTCTGTTGTTCCAGAGCTCTCTATGAAGACTCCTGCGTTTGTCAGAGAGAGAAGGAAAGCTCCGTCCCTGGACACCCTAGCCACACCCACTGTCTTCAGAGAGAGTCAGCCGAGGCAAGTCACAACTCACCTCAGATCATGTACCATTTCTTCATCAGTGGTGGGAGGTTTGTTATGAGTCAGTTGTGTGGAGTAATGTGTGTGTGTGTGTGTGTGTGGCTCCAGTGTGTCGGTGGGGGGGAAGAAGCCCAAGGCAGCAAGGAAGAAGCGGGCTACCTCAACAAAAGACTCTGGGCTCCCCAAAAGCTACATCATGAGTGTGTTCAAACACTTTGCCAAGACCAAGGTTTCTGCTGATGTTTACCCAGTCCTCAAAGAGATGTAAGCAGCTATCTCCCCTCATAACACACTGAGCAGCAAACTACCTTCCTTCTAGCAGATATGATGGGCTTTTTCAAATGATCTTTAAGTGATTTCAGGAGATTGGATACATTAAGTTTGATTTCAATTAATATGTGAAATTGATTGTTCAGAATGGAGCGCTACTTTGATCGCCTCTCTGATGACTTGGAGACATTTGCTGCTCATGCCAAGAGGAAAACCATTGAGGTGGAAGATGTGGAACTTCTACTGCGCAGGTGTGTGTGTTGTCTGTGTCGTTTGTGTGCGCATTTCTGTGCATGCATATGTGTGTTCAGTTCACTTTTTCATCCTGAAGGTAGTCAGGTGGTGTAATTCTAAAAGTGGTAGGGTAACTTTGTGTGCACTGTTACAGAATAAGCAAAAGTAATAACAGCCACATTAGCAATACATTGTTGAGTTCTGTGTATTCACATCTGTCACAAATGATTCATTCCAATGTGAATTCCCTCTCTTTAGGCAAGGCTTTGTGACTGAATGTACACCAGTGAATGTTCTGATAGAGAAATACCTGCCAATGGAATATCGCAAGCTCCTTATCCCAGTGGCAACCAGTGGGAACCAGGTTATTCCTAAACAAAAGAGATGAAGAACTGTCTGAAGACTTGAGGACATCAGCCTGCATTATGTATCAGGCTGCTGTTGTTAACCGTGACCATATATTATCCTAGAGTTGTTTATTTGTTTGTCTTTTATATCGGAACAGATATCATATAATAAAACGTGTCTAATTTTATATAATGTATTCTTCTTTGTTGTATGCGTGTATGTTTGTAATAGTCGATGGTTGAGTTGTGAATTTTGGGGGGGACTAAAACCAGATAAACGGTCAAATGTAGAATGATGTTGTCAGAGAGCGGATGAAAATGGGCGTGCCTGGAATTCTGTCTGTCGGAAGAGACTGCGCAGCCGCATTTGTGCCAAATGATCATCAGAGAATCAAACACGGATGAGCGAGGTTAGACTTGCATCAGAATAGTTCCGTGGACCGGTTGTATTTTATGTATGGCTTTTATTTATATATTAAACTAGATTTATTCCTGATCTGAAGGGGTTTTGCAAGCCAGTTAATGGTACAGGCATTTTGTCAGTGGCAGTCTTCTCAACTAGGGAGACGGGCACGGTAGAACTGCGATTACTACGTGGAGGGAGGCGCCAGCTAGCTAACTAACCGGTTAGCTAGCGTATTTGCAGTCTAAAAGTAGGTAATGATTAACCAAATAATTAACCCAATATTCGTTTTTTACTTGTTTAGCAGAAATATTCTTCATACAACCATTCACTCTGTTCTGTCCTAAAACTTGCATTTCAAATAAGGTTTGTAGTTAACCATCACTATCAATATTGTTGGCTAGTTAGCTAGATTCTTCAGACAGGACAAGTATTAAGTGCCATTCTGTTAGCCTTTCGGCAATACAAAATGCGACATTAATATTTATTCTATGTGATTAAGCTTAAAGCTTATCTAGGAAGCGAGAATGTGTCGGTAACGTCAGTACGACGTGGTTGTGATGAATTAATGAGGTTCTTTGTGGTCACTCGGCAGGTGCACCCTCTCTTTTTCTATTGACATGCTAATGAGCTCACGACCATCGCCAGATGGGCAGTGCATTCGGTTCATTTTTCAACACGAGTATTATCATTCATTTGTACCTCACAGGCACCCGTAATAACCTGTCCTTATCTCTCCTTAAGATAAACATTGCCCCATACTATCTTTCGAGTACTTTGTTCTTAGTTCAGTTTATTCTACCCAGGTAGTTGGAATATTTTTATGAACCGCATATGTATCGATCAATGTCAGATCTCACAGGTACACACTAAAGAACAGACACCTTCAATACCAGACTCTTCACAGGCAGCTGGTTTTGAGCTTGTGTTGGGGTGTGTCAGTGAAACCTCGCAGGAATGTTAACTATGGCTGTGGCAGGGAGCATTCCCTCTAAGACTACAGATAGTATGAGCTGGTTGATCAGGCACGTGACATGCTGTCATTCAGTGTGTTCTGTGTTCCTCTTGTCTGTTCTATTATTCAGTTAATTCTCTTATCTTCCAGAAAAGGCCCACCTTGCCTGCCAGCAAGAGGGGTCTGGAGCAGAGGCAGCTGGGATGCTGTGAATGTTGTGAGGCTGGTCGTGGAGAGGGCCGAGAGCCAAGCAGCAGCCATGTTGCCAGGCGTTGGTGTGTTCGGCACTGGGAGCACAGCGAGGGTGCTGGTCCCACTGCTGCGATCAGAGGGGTTCGAGGTGCACGCCCTCTGGGGCCGCAGTGAGGAGGAGGCATGCTCTCTCGCCAAGGAGCTGGGCATTCCATTTCACACCAGCCAATCAGACGATGTCCTGCTGCACCCTGATGTTGACCTGGTCTGCATCTATATCCCGCCTCCACTCACGAGGCAGATCGCTGTGAAAGCCCTGGGTAGGACAACAAGCACTGGACACACACAACTTTCCTGTATTCCCCATTATGGGCATCCATACTATATTCTATCATACACACCAAACACACTGTTTTGCTGGGGTCGGGCCCCACCCAGGAAGTACAGTCTTCGTGCCCCCTCCTCCTAGGCTTACATAATCAGTCACGGTCTGATGTGGGTTGACTTCAGATACGCCCACCACTATCATTGCATTTTCAGCTTCTCTTCATGATTCTGTCTTGCCGCCCTCTGTTTTCCATTTATCTCCCATCCTGAAGTGTTTTGACATTGTTTAGCTGTGGTGGAGATGTCATTGTTTAGCTGTGGTGGAGATGTCAGAGGAGGTGAGGTCACCTTATCTTGTGGAATTCCTGAGCATTAACTTCAGCTTCCTGCTTTACTTCCTGCTTCCTGAGTGGGTCCCCATCAACCGACACCGCCCAATTGAGCTCAGCGGGGCAAAGAACAGAATCAAATTGCATGTTCTTTTTTCCTACTGTATTGGCTTGTGGTGGGGCTCAAGGCTGGGGTCATGTGTCTACTCCCATACATGGACACAAGCACAGTGTAAATCAGAGAGCTCCCCCTCTCTCTGTAGCCATTGCTAACACTTGTCTCCCCTTTCTCGCTGCAGGCATTGGTAAGAATGTTGTCTGTGAGAAGGCTGCTACAGCCGTAGACGCCTTCAAGATGGTGACTGCCGGGCTCTATTACCCCCAGCTGCTGAGTGTGGTGGGAAACACGCTCCGCTTCCTGCCTGCGTTTGTGTTGATGCGCCAACTCCTGGCCAAGGGATATGTGGGCGAGCTGCAGGTGTGCGACGTGCGCGTCTACGGCCCCAGCCTCCTCGACCAATCATACGGTTGGACCTGTGAGGAGTTAATGGGAGGGGGCGGGCTTCACACAGTTGGCTCCGCCATCATAGACCTGCTGAGTCACCTGACCAGGGCGCGGGCTCGCCGGGTGCACGGCCTTTTACGCACCTTCGTCAGGCAGAACAGCTCCATCCATGGCATTCGCCGGGTCACCAGTGATGACTTCTGCTTCTTCCAGATGCTGATGGGTGAGGCTAGCTCTGGCCTTGGTTCCGGTCCTGGCTCCGAGCCTGGAGGTGTGTGCTGCACGGTGACACTGAACTTCAACATGCCTGGGGCTTTTGTGCATGAGGTTATGGTGGTGGGCTCAGCAGGCAGGCTAGTTGCCAGGGGAACAGAGCTGTATGGCCAGCTTAACGGGGCCAGTGGAGAGGAGCTCTTGCTGGGGGAGAGTGGCGATGTTGGGCCAGAGGGCCGGGACCTCCCCCTTCCACACCTGCGGGGGCTAGGATCCATGGTGACAGCCCTGAGACACGCCTTCCAAGCACACGAGGAGCGCCGGTCATGGGCAAGGGGGCCGGTTGCTATGGCAGCGACATTTGAGGATGGGTTGTATGTACAAACAGTGGTGGAGGCTGTGAAGCTGTCGAGCCGCAGTGGCGAGTGGGAGAGCGTGGAGGTCATGACCCAGGAACCAGATCCCAACCACAACCTGTGTGAGGCGCTCCAGAGAAATAAGAACTGACCACCCTCCTTTTCTCACTGCTACACAGAGGCTCAGTCTGAGGGTTGTGTACTGTGTATACTGCGTGTTTACATTTCTAATCTTTTATCAAATGTACACTGTCTGGATTAGTGTCTTTGACTTGGCTGAATATAGCCACATATTTACATATTGCTGTCTAACCACTGGTCTCCTTAGGAGAGTGAGTTTAAAGGATTCAAATTTAGTCTCACACTGGTCTTCACATCAACAATGTCTATAATCAGCTCAGCAGCCAATAGGATCCATCTTCCTGGAACTGGTAGGATTGAAACAGCTGTTTCTGTGAATATGATAAGGCTGGAGGTAGAGAGGTGGGGAGCTAGAAGTATCCTGATTTAGGATACAAGGTTATTGGCTTATTTAGTAAATCATGTACTTGCATTAAGTGCAAATGATGATTGCAACATACTCAGGTGTATATCACACAGAAACCAATAATTTCTTGCTTTCAAAGACCACGGCATTAGAGTTAAAGTTAATATGCATGCTCATTTGAATATATCACCTGATAAGTCTTTGAGCTAACCGTTTTGCAGTTTTTGACTTCAAAGTACTTGAACTATGCCCTTAATTATCAGTTTTACAAGTTATTAAAGTTCTGCTAAATAACACAAGTGAGCTGCTCTGGAAACCAATGTGTATATCTGGATACCTGAGTGGATTTGTTTGAAAGATTGTACTGAGCTGTATTTATTTAAAGAAATTAGTTTGTTTTCTACTGACGTAAAGTTAGTTTGGTGTATTTAATGAGTACATGTTCAGTACATTAAGATGTACAGAGTTTTAAGACGCATATTTATATTTTTTGTTTAAGCTATTATACTTCACTTTGCCCTGGTGATATCACTGTTTAACATGAGACTTTTGTCAAGACTGGTGCTTATACTGGTGTTATTCTAATTAATAAATCCCCACCATTTTCTTCTGAAGTATATCCCATGTGATGAAGTGCGAATATCTGTGGTGTTATGAATTGTTATATCTGGGGGTTTATATATATTATATATATATAAATCAATATGAAAAATCACTTTGTAACTAGCTAAATTGATCCATTCCATAGTTAATACTGTGTTAATTAGGAAAGTGACAGGACAGGCTTCTGTTTTCAAAGATTTGTATTTGGGGGGTACATAAATGCAACGTTCTAGTTCAATTACAGAATATTTGCTGGGAACATTTGTTCAGAGAGAGGATAGTCTCGTGGACATCCGTAGTCGGACAGAGCGAGATTTGGTTCTGCTAATACCACCATTACGATAGGGGGCAGCCACACATTTCCTACACAGGCCAACCAGTCATTTTGTAAACTGATAGCTAAAATGGCTCCGAGAAAAAGAAGTGTGGTATGGACATTTTTCAGGGTTTTAAATGAGAAGAAAGTACACTGTTTGTTGTGCATGGAGATCGTCGTTTACAACGGGCATACCACTAACATGCTCCGGCATATGCGTACCAAACACCCGAAAGAGTTCAGCAACGCGGCAACAAACATCAGGCCAAGCAGTGGGACAGGAGACGAAAGTGAACCGATGATTACAAACAGTGGAGACGAATACACTTCTGGTATGGTTACATATTGTAGGTAACGTTACCATTGCAAAACACCAAACCCCGCCAGACACTTCTGGTTAGCAACCTAGCCAGCTAACTAGTCCTTCTAGTAAGTGAGTGTCCGTTGCTTTATCAAAAGTGCGGTTTTGTGTTCATTTACCACTCGCTGAGTATCGATAGTGTGAAACCTACCCAGCCAGCTTCGAGCCATGTATCGCAGCTGACATTAGTACGATCTTTGCGCCTTTAAACCATTAATCCATTGTGGAAGCAAGGTCTTCCATAACGTTATGCACTTCCTCCTGGAAAAGGGCCTAGACTGACTGTATTTTATTAAATGATGTGATTATACATTACTAGGCTATTAAACCAAGGCCCAGGCTGTTGCAGTGATATGTTTGGGGTTGAGAAGACCACCCCCTAGTATGTTACTAGAACTGTAGTTGGTTCTAAACGGATTCTAAACGACTTATCAATGTTTCTTGTAGTGGAGGTAGCGCTGGAGGAGGACCACCCAGTACAGATCACCACGGTGAATGAAGCTGACATAACGAACGCCATCAACGGAATCCTGAAGGCGGCGGAGCACCAAGCAGTGGAGGGCCAAAGTGAGGTTGTAACTGCAGAAACCCAGAGCCATGTGGGGAGTGGTCCCAGTCCATCGACACGGAAGTGGAGTTCAATATGGACTCACTATGAGCGCCTGGAGGACCAGAAACGAGCTCTGTGTTTAATATGCTTGGAGAAAATTCAGCACCATAGCAGCACCAGCAATCTGCATCGCCACTTGTCCAAGAAGCACCCAGACGCCCATGCGCGCATGGAAAGTCACAGCAAGAAACGCCTCTCTAAAGGTGCATACAGCACCCCTGTCAAAGAGGGCCTAGCCAGGCCCATGGGGAAGATGAGAGTGTCAGAGAAATATCAAGGTGAGTTTGGTGGGTCCACGTCTGTCAGGTGATGACTGTATTGTTGAATAAACATTACTTATAGTGTTAACTTAATTGAAAAAACCAACAGACATGTTTGATGGTGAGGTGCGTGTGTTGGAGCGTGAGCGCGAGCTGACGGAAGCTCTGAGGAAGGCGCAGCAGCAGGAGGCGCGGGCACTGGAGCAGCAGAGGGAACTCCTGGACGCTCTGAGACGAGCCAACACCAGGGAGGCCGCCACCGAGAAGGAGGAGCTGGAGGCTCTGAGACGAGCTCAGGAGCAGGAGGCCCGCGCCCTGAGGAGAGAGAGGGAAGAGGCGCAGAGGGAGAGGGCAGAGGTGCTGGTGGAACGGGAGAGGCTACGAGAGGAGAGGGAGGAGCTGGAGCGTCTACGGAGGGAGGTTGGGGTGGGACGGGGCCAGCTGGAGGAGCAACCCACAGGGCTGTTCCAGGAACAGGGAGTGGTGATGGCCAAGGAGACTCATGGTTAGGGGGATGTGAACCCTCAGATCGTCAACAGTGACCTGAACCCTGGCTGCCACGTCCCTCATCCCTTTATTTCAAAGGAAGGAAGAGGGAGCGGAAGCCTGTCGCAGTTATCGAGATGTACAAATATTTTGTAACTTTTTTACAGTATATATAAGCCGGTAGTATGTTCTTGTTTAAGTTAAGGAGGGTCTCTACCTGTGAGTTTTGCCCATTCATTCCCCCTGACAATAAACAAATGGCTGTGAAAATGGGACTTTATTACTTATTCAGTCAAATCTGTCACAGTTTAACATTCAAACAAACAAACAAATTCCACCAATCTGTTTTAAACAATGGCACCTCATACATTTTATTTTTGCTTGTTTCAGCTTCTTCGATTGTCATACTTATAAGGCATACTATCACTATTATCAGTCTTTACAGAAGTCCTGTTTTAGCTTTATTACCATTGTAGATTCACATTTTTATATTCCATTGTATTCATTTAGTTCATTTATACAAAGTGACATACAAATAACAAATAGTAGCAAGTACTGTAGATAATCAAGGAGTAGAAGTAAACAGTATTTCAGTGGTAAGGGCCATGGAACTGTCCATTTTTATCAGGCACAGTGCAACACCAATCCCAACTAAAATTACATTATATATCATTCAAATGATAGGACAGTGCAACAATCAAGAGATCATACTGACATAAAACATTTACAACAAAATGCTTGAAAGTATTTGATTGCTTTACACTAACCGTTGATTGCTCATTTAACTGCTAAATCAGTTTGAAAACATAATAATTTCTTTAAAGGTACAATATGTAATGTCAATGAAGAATATTTGGAGCGCCCCAAATTTTACAGCCAATTATGTTCAAGCTATCTTGTTCCAGCCATTTCTAAAATGAGAAATTCCATAAGTGGCTAAAGAACTCTCAGAGCGCCTAACTGGCTTAAACATGTTAAAGTGACACTTAAAAAAAAAAGTCTTACCTCTTGTACCTTTAATTGTGCTCTAAATTGTAGTTTTCAACACAACCTGTAGGAGGCCTCAGTTATTTCATTGAGGCTTTGATGTTGTGAGCGTTCCCTGGCTTGTTATAACAGATTTTCTGTGCTCCTTTCCCTCTCTCCGTCTTTTGATGCAAATCCACAGAAACAGAAAGAAGCCTGCAGGTAACAGGAAATTACACGGAAAGTAACAGTTTTGCATTATATATTTACATGTATTCATTTAGCATACGCTTATATCCAAAGCGACTTCCAAGAGAGAGCTTTACAAAAGTGCAAACAAGGTAAGTGACATCATCAAATGACTGATCTTGTTTAGAATGGCAATTTCTCACTTACACAGGGTTGTTCCATCACCTTTTACAATTTCTCAAATTTAAAATATGTAACTGCTAAGTGGTTTAATACTGTTTGAGGGATGGGATCGTTACCTTGCAGTGAGTTGAGGATGGTGAAGGTATAGAGGATGACATAGTTGGTGTAGCCAATGGAGAAGAAGCCCAGGCCCCAGGTGAGGCCCAGGATGCAGGTGAGGCCAAGGACGCTGCAGAAGGCCCTGTTGTTCCTCGTGTTCTTCAGGGGGGATATCCCAGATCGAATCCTACACATGGTAGTCATGATGAAGATGAACATTCCTCCGTTGAAAAGTAAGACCACTATGAGATAGGCCAGGACTGAGCAGTACAGAACCACATCAGCTGTCATCCAGCACCTGTGAGGGGAGACAGACATACATTGAATCCAAATAGTGTTTTGACTTCTGAAATTCATGTATGTGATACTCTAAGTATTCAGTTAACTCACATGCCGTCTTTCAGGCCATATGGGGTCCAGACCCCTCCTACAACTGTCACCACCACTCCTGACAGCCCTGGGAGAGGGGATGGGAGGGGGTTTGTTATTATCGCATAACTTCTATTGTTAAATATAGATGTTTATAGATTTAACTTATACAGTATACTTTAAATTGTCAACAAATGTCAAGGTGATTCACTGATTGAATGAACAGCAGGATAAATGAATAAAAAGCAGGGGTACCCCAGCCCAGCAGGCTGATCTTCAGCAGGTAGTGCTTGGTGTAGATGTTGTAGACCTGCACCAGGAGGCGGTACAGGTGCAGGGCCTCCAGGCCCATCCAGGAGAAGCAGGTGAGCAGGGCGTAGTGCAGCAGGCCACCCAGTACTTTGCACAGCAGTGAGTCCTCCCAGGCAAGGGACATGCTGGCCAGCAGCAGCAGGTTGAGCAGCAGCAGAGAGCCCACCAGCTGGAGGTGGATCACTATGCCTTTGTCAGTCGCCTGGCTCCTGAGAGCCAAGGAGAGAAACTCTAGATGAGGGGTCTGAACCTTCTGTTTATGAACCCACACAACCAACCACTAGGACAAGATTGAAATCCTTTGTGGTCTAGGAAAGATAAATTGGGTCTTCATTCACAGGTGACTCACGCATGCTGCAGACAGTGTGTCAGTAATGTAAGGGCACAGAAGAAGGCAGAGATGGCTCCTCCCACTATGCTGAGCGTTCTGAGGATCTGAGCGTGCTCTTTACTCGGGACAAGACCAGGGATCTGAGCCAGGAACATCAGCCGTCATTCACAATGTGTTACCATCTAGACATAACCTTTAGTCAAGTGTTTGAACACGTTAAAATGGAAACACAAAAGTGCAATAAAATGTCCTGGCACCAAGATGAATAATATGTCTGTCATAAAGGACTTTCAGATGACTCCCATGCAAATGTCCTAAACAGATCCAGTCCTGAACATGCAAATCTAGTTTCCAGGAACAGAGGAAAAGGACAACATACCATGAGGGTGAAAAGGGAGAAGTGGTTACAGCTACAGACCACGTGTTCTGGGAGGGTCAGGGTGTGGCAGCCATCAGGAACCCAGCTCCCTATATGAGGGACTCAGACACTTAATATATGTATTTAAACATAATGGACATTCACACATTCTCATGTATGTAGATATGTTTACCTGTCTGGTTCAGGTAAGCACATGTTGCATTCCCCTGAGGAAGATCACCACGGCATAAAGATTAGCAAGCTCAGAAATCATATGAATGCCATCAAGTTATGCCAACTGCCCATGTTCCCAATAGTTACCGTTTTGCCATAGGTCTGTTTGAAGCTCATGTTGAATGGTGTGGACAGGTTAGACATGGTAATGTTCACAACCTCAACACCAAAGGTGATGTTGTAGAGATGTCCCTCTGTAGTCTAGAGAAAAAGATAGGGACAGTGTGTTTTTCTGTGTGTTTAATATGAGGGAAAACGTTTAAGTATGTCTGTACGGGCTTTATGTGTAAATACATGTGTATGTGTTTAGTTTGTGTGTGTGTGAACTCACCTGACTGGCAGGTGGAGTGTTGTTCACAGTGAAACTGAAGGTCACAGTGTTGTTGGCCAGTGTTGGGTCCAGCCTTGAGAAGAGGTCAGCAGGTAAGTCCACCTGCAGGTCAGCTTCCGGCTCTAAGATGCTCAATGATATCTGCGGACAGTTGATAACACATATATGTGTATATATAACAGTATCATGTATCGTGCAAATACCAGTACTCTGATTCAAGATTGATTATGGGTTCAGGAAGATTGAGGTGTATGACAGTTTAGTGATTCAATATAGCAGTAAGACAGGAGCTGAGCGCTGGTGTTATTCTGCAGCAGTGGTGCTTGTTCAGCCATGTTGTTTTTTAATAGTGGTTGAGTGGTGCTAACTCAGAAATATGCCTACATCGTTCATAGCCATGTTGTAGTGTTACCATGGTTGCAGAAACATGGAGTTTCATTCCGGTGTAATTGTTTATCTTGCACTCCACAGTAAGGGTGGGGCCATACTTCTCTGTGGTAGAGGATGAGGATAGGATCCCAGAAGAGGTGGTAGCAGTGATGGTAGGGGTGGTGAGGGTGGTAGGGGAGGTATGGGTGGTGAGGGTGGTAGGGGTGGTAGGGGAGGTATGGGTGGTGAGGGTGGTAGGGGTGGTGAGGGTGGTAGGGGTGGTAGGGGTTGTAGGTGTGGTAGGGGTTGTAGGGGTGGTGAGGGTTGTAGGTGTGGTGAGGGTGGTAGGTGTGGTGAGGGTGGTAGGGGTGGTGAGGGTGGTAGGGGTGGTAGGGGTTGTAGGTGTGGTAGGGGTTGTAGGGGTGGTAGGGGTTGTAGGTGTGGTAGGGGTGGTAGGGGTGGTGAGGGTGGTAGGGGTGGTGAGGGTGGTAGGGGTGGTGAGGGTGGTAGGGGTGGTAGGGGTTGTAGGGGTGGTAGGGGTTGTAGGTGTGGTAGGGGTTGTAGGGGTGGTGAGGGTGGTAGGGGTGGTGAGGGTGGTAGGGGTGGTAGGGGTTGTAGGGGTGGTAGGGGTTGTAGGTGTGGTAGGGGTGGTAGGGGTGGTAGGGGTGGTGAGGGTGGTAGGGGTGGTGAGGGTGGTAGGGGTGGTAGGGGTTGTAGGGGTGGTAGGGGTTGTAGGGGTGGTAGGGGTTGTAGGGGTGGTAGGGGTTGTAGGGGTTGTAGGTGTGGTAGGTGTGGTAGGGGTGGTAGGGGTGGTAGGGGTTGTAGGGGTGGTGAGGGTGGTAGGGGTGGTAGGGGTTGTAGGGGTGGTGAGGGTGGTAGGGGTGGTGAGGGTGGTAGGGGTGGTGAGGGTGGTAGGGGTGGTGACGGTGGTAAGTGTGGTACAGATGGTCAAAGTGAAAGGGTTGTTAGGGGTGGTGGGACATGGGAGAGTAGTAGGTGGACATCTGGTGGTATCTGAAAACGAGATGTTATGAAGCTTTCAACACCATCCATCTGGGAAATAACATTTGCCTATTTTTCTTTTTTGAATCCTGTTTACAACATTCTATTTTGTTGGATGAAAGTAATTTTGTAACTTGTTCAATTTGAACCTGAGACTGAATGTGTTTTGATATTTTGATTAGTGTATAATAAAACTACAACTGACTGTACCTGGTTGACTGTAGGCAGGACTTTGTGGATTGCAGTCATATTCATTTGGAATCGTATTATTTGATATACATGTACAGGGATTGTATTTATTTTCTGCACAATATGGGCCTGCCCTAATCCAGTTTGAACTGTCAATTTTTGGTTTGATCATCCAGTAGGTTATGTTCCCATCGAACCACTCGCATTTAACCATATCTGAAATGAACATAAATATTAAGGTAAAAGATCTAAGGATAAAAGGTTTTCGATAAACATAATGAATATTAATAAAATTATTATACTTTAAATAGTCATAAACCTACCAGTATTATCACAAGTAAATGATTCAGATCCTTGAACCCATTTGTAAGTTAAGCATCCACACAGATTAAGGTCAGGGGAAAGAATGCATTGACACTTTATCTCATTCTGAGTAAAGCAGCATCCTGGAGAGTCAGATGGGCTGGATGCTAAACCTTAGAATAAAAAGAAAGCATAAAGATACTGAGCTTCACTTGAATTTTTAGAGCAGTTAATCAAAAACAAATCAAATGTATTTGTATAGCCCAGCAATGTCACAGAAAGCTTTACATACACCCATTGAAGTGCACCTAAACCAACATAAACCCCCAGGAAATCTCATAGAGAAAAAAATGAATAAACCTTGGGAGACGCAAAGCGTTGAAGGTTGCTCGAGAGAGTCAGTCGCTGAAACAGAGTAGCGATTATCATTAGCTGAACATAACATTCATCAATAGGGATACAAAATAAAAAAAGCATATGGAAGTTGAAACATTCCATCATTATAGCAGAGATCCAAGTCATTAATCCGAGTGAGCCTATTATACACTTCAGAAGTTCTGTAGTTACATGTGCATAACTTCATACATGTCGGGGCTCGGGAGTGATCAGAGCCTGATACGTAAAGCAAAAATAGAATCTTGCTTTATGGAACAGGCCCAGGGTGTTTGTAATAACAAGTTATGGAATATAATGAACATTTGAACATGCTTTGTTTAAAAAGGTTTTGTTGCAAATATTAATTGTTTGATTTCCTCAAGTGTCCTACCTGTGCGCTTGATAATCAAACATAAATCGAGGAGAAAAACTAGAATCCAACATATCCTCATCATCTCAAACTGCTGTGGTCCAGAATGCTGCTGAGGGTTCTTTCATGCTGTTGGTTTCACTGCTCGTAGGTCTGTGGATTGTACAATACATGACTTCTGTGGTTTCGAAGATGAATATTGAGCAAACAAAATGCAAACACACAGTAAGATAAAAAATGCAAATAGACAATAAAAAATCTAAATAAACATGTTTTACATGTTTACCATCTATATCTGTGTGGGAAGAATATGAGAAGAAAGGTAGTACGAAACATGTTCATTAATAGTTCATTAAATGTGACCTGTCATGTCTGTCTGATATCACTCTAAAATTTGAAATAATCTCGAAACTATTAATGCTTTGGCGTGTTACGTTAAGTTTCAGCCTTTAGGCTCCCCTTAGAAAATGTTTTTGTCACGTGACTAAATCTCATTTCGTTCTGGGGTCTAGAACGGTTCAGAAACTTTCCTTTATTCCTACATCTTCAGGTCAGCTTTCCTGTAGAAATATTATACAATTCAGAAGAAAGTATATCTCCATTACCTTGTTGCCTTAAAATGAATAGAAGACGGCAATCGAACTAGGAAAGTAGTAGCTAGTGCATGCCATGGTAGAGCAAATGTTAGCTAGCTGTCTTTCTCAGATGTATCAATACGGATATACCAATATTGCCCATAATGAAACTAGCTTTAGCCAATAGACTTTAATTCCACTCGGAAATAACCTTTATCCTTCCATAGAGGCACTGGACTTGAAATTCGATGGAATAACCTCAATGTTGTTTTGTTTGTAGAATGCTCCTTCATTTCTGTCCTCAGTGTGGCTCTAAGCTGCAGCCTGGCTTCAGATTCTGCCCGTCGTGTGGGGAGAAGCTCCCAACTCTCGTGGACCACCCCGTGGAAGCTGCCACCTCTGGGGTTTCTCAAATCACCGTCAGCGGTGTCACGGCTACAGCCAGCATTAACACACCTGCTACCTCAGAGCAGTACTGTACATTTGGAGAAGGTAGGGCTGTTTGCTGCAGGCAGGAGGGGAGCACATTAAGCTGGGTTCATTGGACTATTGGTTGATGGGTTCAGAATGAACGAACGAACAGATGTTTTTTTCTGGAATGTCTGCAGGTGTGGTTTGCTCTGTTCCTAGCCCAGTGTCCACACGCCAAGCTCTACGTCGTACCCGTAAGTCCACTCCCCCAGGCCAAGTAGAAGATGTAGCCAGTGTTGTGGACACGCCCCCTCGCATAACATCTCCCAGGCAAACAGGTAAAGGAAGAGGGATGTTCACCCGTCTAATCCAGTGCTCCCTAATACCATTAACCTATGCTAGAGTGCTGGGCTTGGGTTAAAGCAGCATAGCTACCACAGTAGTAGTCTCAACAGGATGACAACCAGCTTAAGCTGCCTTCTCCAACTGGCTTCTTAAGTTCATTCTAGTGAACAGAAAGTGTTGTGTGTCCTATTGACAGATCAGAGCCCCAAGCCTGTGTTGACCCTTAGGAAGAGGCGAGCTGTCACCCCACCACTGAACCCCACCAGAGAGGATCCTCCAACTGTCTCCTCCCCCACGCTCAAGTCCCCTGCTGCTGGTGAGCCCAGCTACCACCAACCACCACATGGCTCAAAGCCCCACCTTATATGTGTATGACCTGACGTGTGTGTGTGTGATCACAGTCAAGGGGAAAACGAAGAAGGCCAAGCGGACGTGTGTTGTGGAGCCTCTGCAGGAAGGGGAGGAACTGATTGACACAACAGGCAGGAAGTGGCGGCTGGCAAAGCTGTTGGGACAGAATGAGCCAGAGCTGATATACGCAGGTCAGAGGTCAAATAGACCAATTTTCACCCTATGTCACACGACTGTCAAGCAGGCTCAACTGCGCATGTCAGTTGCAAATGACGAACTTCTCCCGGGTATAATACACTTGGTGTCGATCAGGTCATCATATATCTCTGCCCACTGGATTGCAGGGCTTGACATAAACTTTTTGAGGTACTTGTCCTTTGGTACAAAATTCACTTGAGCCCGATACCTTTAAATAGCCTGACCAAGTGATGGGGCAAAACTAGCCTGGCTAATGGAGGTCGCTTTCTCAGGCAAATGACGAATGAAACAGGCTCGGTTAAAGAAATCCGAAACTACAAAAGGCAGTCCTCCCTGACGTTTGTGGTGTGAAATACAACATTGTGCCAGTGAGCGACCCGAGTCCAACTGAGACTAACGTCAACACAGTATTCCGTGAGACGCAGTCTCACTCAGACTGCCAGTTTTACAGAAATCACAAAAATAATCGAACCGGCTGGCTGAAAACAGAATTCCCATATCTCTTGAATGACTTTTTTGGGGTTTAAAACTTTTGATGTAGAATTGACTGAACTGTAACATTATGAACTTTGTGACATGACGCGACCAAAGAGACTGGGTGCTGCCTAAGACAATGCGGGCTACTGGGCAACATTCTCACCCAAATTTTAAGACTTTCGTGACCCAAATCTAAATTCTGATGTGACAGATCAATTGGGAATCGCTTTCTCTCTTAAAGGTTGTTCTTGACCTTTTTGGTCTTTTTAAATCTAATTATTTGTATTATCCGTGTGGTCCTTTTGCCATTATAAATGCTATCCTTTCCCTGTTTTCTGCCACCACATTGCTTGCACATCCCGGGTGTTTGCAAACAAAAAATTGGTCTATAGTACTAGTATTAGGAACGTTCTGGTATTAGCAGGGGTTATGGTACTTGGAAGTTCAAGGGTCAGAGTGTTAGTGTATATGGGTCTGTAGATATGCTGATGACTAGTCTCTTCTCCATGTCTCCAGTCCAGCAGACCGGGCCAGGGATCCACTGTGGTGACTGCAGACATGTCCTCAAACTGGTGAGTACAGAGCTGACTATAGAGTGCAGCCAGGTCTGGTGAGTGCAAGGTGCAGCTTGCTGTGTGTGTGTCAGTATTGTTGCTTCACCTATATCTTTACTACACAGGGGCCTAAAGATGGGAGGATCTTTAATGAGCAGAACTTCCTTCAGAGAGCTGCAAAACCCACATCTGGTGAGGCTCAGGACATGTGCTTTGAAGAGGTTGGGTCTGTTTTCCTGAGGTTTCTTCACTAATGATGTTGTCTCCCCCCAGTGGACAAATGGATGAAGCGCACTAAGATGGACTTCCTTGGGATTCCGTCCTGTGTGGGTTTTGGGCTACATGCAGAAATCTACAGGTGTGTGTATGAGTTTGTCTAATGTAGGGGACCTGTGTAAATCCAAAGGGTCTGTATGCATGTGTATGTGATTGTGCTGTGTTTCCTCGTAGGTTTCTGATTGTCCCCAGCATGGGCCAGACGCTCCAGGTTGTCCTGAAGGAACAGGGGGGGCTCCTGTCTGAGACAGCAGTGCTGCAGCTGGCCTGTAGAATAGTGAGTACTGGAGCCCTCTCATTGGAGAGGAGCTCTGAAAGGACACTTCAGCATGAGTGTGCCTGCCTGGTAGTGTAGACGAAGAAAGACGTATTTTCAACTCTCTTTGGATAGTCTGCAGTGGCTCTGGTTAGCATTAGCTCCTTGTTGTGGGCAGCGTAGGACATTACAGCATAGCACACATACGGTCGAGTCAATTAACATAAATACTTGTCAAACCAAGTGGGCACTGTAGACATTGATAACATGTAGAAGCACCGGCAGTGTTGAAACTAAGTGTTAATGCAAATGTTAGTGCTTCCCTCTCTACTCTGGTATCAGAAGCCATGTTCTAACCCCGGTCTGCCTCGTCTGCCAGCTGGACGTGTTGGAGTTCATCCATGAGAACGAGTATGTCCACGGAGACGTTGAGGCAGAAAACATCTTCATCCAGCCAGCAGGACACACACAGGTTAGTGAGGTTGAGTATTAGAGGTATAGCACTGCAGGTATGTTTATTATCTGAAAGGATGATATGTTTGAGACGTGTGTGTGTGTTTAGGTGTATCTCGCAGGGTACGGCCATGCTTTCAGGTACTGTCCAGGTGGTCGACATGTGGAGTACCGGGAAGGCAGTAGAACACCACATGAGGGCGCCCTGGAGTTTATAAGCCTGGACTCCCACAAAGGAGCAGGTTAGTAGCTAAGCTAACACAATAACATACTCAGAGAGCAAACCCTTCTTCTGAGTCTTTTTTAAAGTGTGTTATTCCATGTGAAGGCCCGTCCCGCCGCAGTGACCTCCAGGCTCTGGGCTACTGCATGCTCCACTGGCTCACCGGGGCGCTGCCCTGGAGCTCCCTCCTAAACACACCCTCCCGTGTGGCCACAGAGAAGCAGAGGTGAGACATGATTAGTGATATGCTCAGTGGAACCTTCATTTATACAGGTTTATCATATTGACGCTGGGACCCTAACCCTCTGTGTGACCCTGGGGCCATCAGGTGGACAGAGGACATCCCAGGCCTGATCAGACACTGCTACGGAAAGAAGACTGCCTCCAGTCAGTTCACTATTCCAGCTCATAAAACTTGATGATTGTGCTTTTATTGTGAAGTCAGAATGTATACATGCTGTATGTGTGACCAGGAGCTGTGGAGGCCTACCTGTCAGAGGTAATGGGTCTTCAGTATGAAGCCCAGCCAGACTACCAGGCTCTAAAGGGGGGGCTCACAGCAGCCCTGCAGCTGCAGGGAGGAGGGATGCAGCAGCCTCTCCACTTACAGGTGAGAACAGAACACTGGATCATACTTTACTGGGATGCCACCGTGACCACGACCATCATGTTTTGTGTCTTAATTTTCTAGAAGAACTTCACCATAACAACCTGAAGCGTCTTTTGAAGACACATTATGGATTTTTCATCATCTGTTTTTAACCATTAATGTGCTTTTTGAAAATGTGTGTGAAAAGTAATGTTTTAATGCAATAGAGGGTGCTGCGAGGCCTGAATGTTCCAAAAACACTGTTCTGGATTAATCAGCTTGGATGCTTGAAATAATGGACATTTTATTCCATGCCATTAAAAAGGTTTTCATGAAAAGATGGTTTGTTTCTGTGGTTTTCTTGAAAAAACAGATGTAAGTTTGGGATGGATAGAGGGTCTGTACTTTTACCGATTACTTATAGAGGATCTTAGCAGCCGTACTGATTCATTCTTAAGGCCCTGGTGGAATATCTTCTACCTGCTAGTTGTCACTGAACCAGAAGCTTCAATACAATAAACATCCCTGGCCTGATGTATGCTGCTTGGGGGGGATGGGGCTGGCAGGCTGGCCCCCCCTACCCTCCAGAGGAGCGCCGAGGCCCAGCTGTGGGATCCTGGGAGGGTCACTGAGCTCCCCACCACACACCTCTCTCTCGTGGGCTGGGCCCCACCCTGCCAGAGTGGTTTATGGGAGCAGACTTTTTCATTAACACAAGAAAACAGTTTGTGTGTGTGGTTTACTGATTAGACACAGACCCACACCTAGACTATCAGAACCACTGGATTTGAGTTAGAAGAGTTGGGAGTAGTGCAGCATTGTGTCCACTGGCAGCCCTGCATTTGGAAAGTTATTGTGTAGCTCTTTCTCCATTCAGTGGTGTACTGTATGTCCTTGTTCACTGGAGGTACCCTCTCTTGCTTGTGATCTTTAAAAGTTAGAATGAGATCACAGTTCGTGGTCTTGAAACAGGAGCATGTTGAAGCCGAGATTGCTTGAGAAGGATAGAAAACAGTGAAACAGTTCTATATTTAGAACTAAGGGGCCTCATGCTGGGTTGTCATGGAAACAGCACAGCAAAGAAACTTTGCCATCCTGCTTTATGCTCTGGGGGACGTATTAATCAGAATCATGATGAATAATTTAGTGGTAAGAACTATAACCGCTCACACATAGAGACCCCTCGCCAACACCACTCACAGCACTTACATAACTCCCTCAATGCCGACGTGAGGCGGACAAGGGACTAACAATATGGCTCATCCATGTGTAGACATCACATGTTCCAACATTATTACACATTTTCACCCACCGCTCCACCCTCAAGCCAACCCCGAAGAGAGAGAGCGATTACTTTCTTGATTCTATAGTTTAACACTGGAGTTATTAAGGGCCGCAAGACCTCTTGCTTATGTCCAGAACATAACACTGAGGATGAGTTCTGAGACGTCATCGATGTTTATGAAAAACGCCTGTTCACGTCCCCTCTTGCAAATAACGGGATAAATGCAACAGGAGACAATCTTTTTCCGTTTTAACCCGACTGGCACTCCCCTTTTCCTTTTTCTTGGGGAGGGTTTTTTGTCCATTGGCGTCGCGAGGAGAGGCAGCTGGAGCCGAGGAAGAGAACGACAAAAGAGCGACAGTGTGACATTAGAAAAAAAAAAGAGTTTGGAATCCGTGTCAAGATAAAAGAACATCGCCCAGGGTGAAATAGTATACTTTTTAATCTCTAAAGCGTCGGGACATTGGATGTGAGGTTTCGAGAAGAGTAGTGGCGAAGGAATCATCGGATTTTAGCCATGAAGCCCGCATAACGGTAAAAATCGTTTCCTTTTTAGTTGTTGGATAGGCTACGTTGTTTAACTATTTGAGTGATTGAATTATACAAGCATCAGTGTCTGCCATGTAATCCATGACACCCAATGACTGCAACTAGTTAATCGTTTCTGTGTTGTTCTTTAATAGTTCACATCGTTTTTGGAGGCTACTTCAGAATGTATATGCTATTTGTATCTAGAAGCCTATAGAAGAAGTCCCTTATATAAACTTTAAGGTATATTTGTTTTTGTGTGCAATTGTGCCCCCCCCCCCCCCCCCCCCCCCCATTTTAGAACGATAGAAGAGTCTGTTTGGTTTTGACAGTTAGTACAGTTTGTGCTGTTTGGGTCAGTCTCAGATTGAGTTGTTCTGCGTAGTTGTCCGTCTTTGACTGCTGGCAAATCCCATAATCTCTAATCCAATATGCTTTCACAGATTCACACCAGTGGGTGTCTGTCAATCTGTTCTAAGGTATGTCTTTACCAATGCCCTCTGCAGGAAAGTGCATGGAATGGGCTTTAAAAGAAGACAGGAGAGACACTGAGGCAGTCTCAGGACCCTTCTTATCCAGATGAGATATTGCACATGATTTCATTTAATTAATACATATCATACATCTTGTCCGGTTGCCAAGATAGTTGCTTTTACGCAAGAGATGTCCATAGCTATGATGTTCAACTTGATGGTTATGACATTATCTGACACTATGAGTTGTGTGTGTACATGTCTGTGTATGTCCTGCTCCTCACGCGCTAGCCTGCTGAGTGTGTGGGAACTGCTCTATGGTAATGCTCACAATCTGCTCTTTGTCTTGTAGCGGCCTGCTGAGAGGATTAATATAGCTAATGATCCCATTAGCCACACAGCACCTCAGGATGAAAGGGACAGGGTACATACACAATGTACACAGGGTACATGCACAGGATACACACATAGGTTACCTACAGAGCCCAGGATACATAGGTCTACACAGGATACAGTTGGTCGACCATAAGCACAACTCTCACCCTATCATCATTTCACCTTGACGACCTCAGAATAATCTTCAGGGTCCTTCAGGATTACATTGTTAACTGGACGCCTGGACTAAATGGTGACCAGTCTCCCAGCGTCTCAGCCACACAGTCTTTCAGGCTCCCAGCCTCATAGTTTGGAAGGATTGATCTCCCTGCTGAGTCGTTATTTGGTCAGTGAAGCCTTCAACCCATACACAGAAGATGGGTACAACCCTGTCTGGCCTGTGTTTTGGTTTAACCTCTGATCCAGGTCCTCATGTTATATTAGTAGGACCCTGGTCATGGAGGACACAGTGCTCCTGCATGGCCTCATGGGTGGAGTCCTCCTTCAGGAAGCTTTTTCTGGTTGTGTTTGTCTCGCTGGATTCTCTGGCTTCGTTTTGAAAACTCTGAAAACACACAGGCTTTATAAGGCATGGACAAGTCTGTATGGGGGAAAGAATATCCCTTTTACATGTGCACACATACGCACTCACACACACACACATTTATAGACACACGCACAGATGGTTTTATATTCCTGGACCAAACTCCACAGTAGAATTTCCTGTGTAGAGTCTGCCATGAGACTTCCTGCATTCATGGTTGGGGTGTGGGTGGGGTTTAGTGTGGAAGGCTGTGTTCATTTACTCTAGTCCGATTGTTGTGGCTCGCTCACACATTTGACTTGCTACTCTGATCACAACACATCAGCCTTACAAAGGTGGTGGGGTGGGCGCCACAGTCTTTGTCCTCAGTCTCAAGCAATTGTCTGCTCTCACTCCATATCTCTTTGGTTGGGGCTCATCCAACTGTACTCTGATCTGAGAAGAGGGAAGTAAGCCGGGTAGTACGCGGGGGAGGGGGGGCGGAGGAGCACGGAGGAAGTGAAAGAGATGTGTCCCGTCTAATGACCTCCTCTTCTACTCTGGTTCTAGGAGGTTGAAATGTGTTGAACTACCTCTGTACCCCCCCCCCCCCCTCTCCCCCTAAGTCAAAGCCATTATTCAACACTACAGGTGAGTACACACACATGTTCCTGTAAGATGTGACATCACAAGCCCTCCTCCTCTTCTTCCCTTCCTCACTAACAACTCACTGACCTAATATCATGTCGTGCTAGTGGTCCAGGACACTCAAATGCAGGGTGAAAAGTAGTTATTCTAGTGTAGTAGTGACTCATGGTGCTATGGGTTTCCCTCCTCTGTGCAGCACTCTATGGTCTGAGAGGACACGCCTCCACAGGAAGCAGGATGTTTACAGGGTCCACCAAGAACCCGCCTCCAAAATCACCTCAGCCTGAGAGGCTGGACGAGGTGTATGCTGCCTTACGGAGAGGCCTGCAGTAAGAACAAGCACACACAAACACACACACAAGCACACACATACACAGGCTTCACATATACCCTCTCATGTTAAAACTGCAGCGTTCTCTTCAAAGTTGTTGTGGTTGAAGGGTCATCTGTAGCAAACGAACAGGAAATGTCCATCGTCATGAAAACAGGAAGTGATGTGTTGGTGCTCTGTTGCAGATCTTACTTGCAGGTGCACCAGTTGGAACTGGACAGTCTAGGTCAGCAGATCAGAGAGAGCAAGCGGAATGGACGGCTGGTGAGAGCACAAACACATACACATCATACACACACATACACATCATACACATCATACACACACATACACATCATACACACACACATATACACATCATACACACACACACATACACACACAAATACACATCTACACACCTCCACATTGTGAATGCATTACAATGGGACACAACTGCCATGTGCTGTTATCAGTTACCTTTCCTCTCCCCTCTCCCCTCTATTCTGTCAGGGCTTCCTGTATGAGCTGGACAAGGTGAGTCTCACACCAAGGTCATGTCAGACTGTGTTAAAAATGAAAAACCTATTATTAAACATAATGAAGAACCCAGTCTTAAACATCATGCAGAACGCAGTATTAATAGTTCTGTGTTTGTGTTGCAGCAAGTTAAAGCCATAGAGAGATTCATGCGCCACTTGGAGTTCCATCTCAGCAAGGTATGAAGTCATGTCCCCTCTACCCCTTCCAGTCTGACTCCTCCCATTCTGACAACTGAAGTCTGACTCCTCCCATTCTGAAAGTCCCTGCCTGGCTCCCTGCCTGGCTCCTCCACTGTCTAGACAGTGTTGTCCATCTGAACTGGTCAGTCCCAGTAATTGTTGCTGTGTTTCAGGTGGAGGAGCTGTACGATGCGTACTGTCTGCAGCGAAGGCTCCGTGACGGAGCCAGTAAGATGGTGGCTGCCTTCAACTCTGCCAGCAATAGCAAGGAGGCCCGCGAGAGTCTGAGTGAAGCTACTAGAGGCTACCGGGAGTACACTGAGGTGGGGGGACGTGGGGGGGTACTAGAAGTAGTAGTTGTACACTGAGGTAGGGGTGGGAAGAGAGATAAATGAATAATCGTTCTCATCTCTCACTCTCTCTATCTGCAGCACATGTGTTCTTTGGAGTGTGAGCTAGAAGGCCAGATGGGAGAATTTAATATCAAGATGAAGGGTAAGTCATCTGCTCCTAGTCCAGTCTGGAGGACTGGGATTGGAGTCCTTCAGTTGCTAACACACAGGGTTATGGTTAGTCCCTGTGTGGGTGGCGATTCTGTGTGTAACTGTCCTCTTGTGTTGCAGGTTTGGCTGGTTTTGCACGTTTGTGTGCAGGAGACCAGTATGAGGTGAGAACACCACACACACACACACACACAGCTTTCTCTTGCAGGTTTTGATGGTGTGCATCTTTACAGGTTCTGATGCGTTTTGGCCGCCAACGATGGCGGCTGCGGGGCCGAGTGGAAGTCGGCAGCCGACAGGTGTGGGACAGTGAGGAATATGTGTTCCTGCCCCTCGTCACGGAGATGTTGTCAATCAAGGTGAAAGCTGACTCTAAACAACCTAACACAGACAGCAGGCACTGCTGGGTCATCAATAAACTGATATAGACGACAACTAGTGCTCTGAACAACTAGAATCTGTGCATCTCCTCCCATCTCAATCAGTCTGACTGTGATTGACCTGTTGTGGTTGTTAAGGTGACGGAGCTGAAGAGCTTAGCTAATCATGTGGTGGTGGGAAGCGTGTCCTGCGAGACCCTGGAGCTGTTCTGTCCTTTGCCGCAGACGGTCGCCGTGGATATCAACAACCTGGGAACGGTCAAGTTGAACTTGGAGGTCACCTGGAGGTAACTAACCTGTTCTTTCTCTCTCTATCTAAAATCCCTCTGTCCTACTCGTCTCACTGTTCTCCCTCCATCATTACTTGACTCTCTCTATACCCTCTTTGGTTGATAAAGCACAAACGGTTGATTTGAAGGCTCGCTCTCTGTTTCTCTCTCACTTGCTCAGCCCTTTCGATAAAGATGACCAGACCTCCTCCGCTAGCACTGTCTCCAAGCGGTTCCTGTCCAATCAGAGTCCTCCAGACACACCATCAATGCGGGAGCAGGTGTTTTATGTGAGTCACATGTCGGTAGATTATCCAATGCCTGCTCTGTTGCTGACCAATCTTGCCAGCCCCTCCTCCCCCTAGGTTTATTTTAGGGGGTTCCTACTGGCTTCAGAAGCAGTTGGATACTGAATCAAATGATCTGGTTTAACTGTTTGTTGTTGATAACTACTTCCCACAGTGATTAGTGTGATTTGACTGGCTTGTTCTGTTTCAGCTGCTCCCTGGCTGCTGTTTCTGTAGAGCTAGCAGTGATGTGTGTGACCGTGTTGGAAGGAGTGTGTGTGGAGCATTTAACGGTAGGAGAGATGTGTGCGGCAATCAGAGAGGTGTGTGTGAGGATGCATGTGAGAGGGTGAGTGGCAGTGTGAACAACAGCGTGTATGAGCATAGCTGTGGCCCGTGTAGCTGTCTGTTAGTGGTTGAGTAGTGGTCCAATATCACCCTCCTCTTCCTCAACGAGTTGAAGAGCTGTGCGCAGAGCGGGGCAGCACTCTTCACTGATGGAAATGTTCCGTCGGAACAAGTGGACTGACCATCTCTCGCCACCTCTCTGTGACCTCACCAGAACCACCCTCAAATTCAGACACAAACAGTTGGTGTGTAGGAGTACAAGTGTGGCTGTTCTGGTACAATAAACTGGTTTGGGTATTTATAGAGGGCTGTGTCTGTATTAGAGATGGGGTGTTGTGTCAGTAGGAGAGATGGAGTGCTGTGTAGTTTGTAGTTTTATGACGGGTAAAGCAATGGAGTCTAGTAAACAAGGTTCTGTCCTCCTTAGTTACAGACGCTGATGAAATGAATACCTTTAGCAGGAATAGCTCCTTCATTTCAGTCGGATGGTCTCATCTCTAAGCAGCGAAGCAGAATAAGACCCTTATACCTGTCACTTCAAATTTAGCTTTGATTCAATATTTACTGGATGTTTACTATTACAATTCCAAACACCTACTTTCACATGCGCACTGGCCCCTTTCTTCCCTCCTCTTCCTGTGTCCATGGTTACCATGTTCTTCTCTGTAGTCATTGCTGAAGAGACAGGGAGAGCTGGAGAATGGAACCGTCTGGTCCAACTCCTCAGAATCCTCGGACGACTCGTCCAGCCCCGCCATGGGTCATCAAGCCCACAGGATGATGGCTTCCCACACTCTGCAGACCACACCAACCATACAAATCTCCTTCACCCCTCGCCAATCAAGTTCCTCCAACCCTTCACTCTCCTCCAATCAGGAGGACGAGGTGTGTGACAGCGCGGAAGGGTCTGGAGAGGTGGACTCAGGGAAGTGGGCAATGCCAAACGGAATTTTACAGTGTTCTCGGTCTCTCTGCAACATCAATGAGACTGGAAAAGACTCCACGTTGACTGAAAGGCCATTAGCTCAAACATCTAGCTCATCCTTAACCAGAGAAAAGGCAGGCCAAACACATCCTGAGGCCTCCTGTTTTGTCCTGAAGCCTGAAGCCTTGGACTTGTCTGAGTGTGGGGCCCTAAGTGATCTGGTCCCTGCCTCAGCAATACAGATTGCAATAGATGCTGCAGCTGAATTAGAGGCTGCAGCCAAAGTTGAAGTTGATGTTAAATCTGGGACCAGCAACAGTGCAGTGACAGTGGAGCTAAGGGAAGGGCTATCTCCCAAAGATGACCACCAATCAATTCAATCACAAGAACTGGGAAAGGAATTAAGGCAACCAGAAGACATACTGACAGTAAGTGTGCTTGTGTGTGTGTTCTGTTGTTTACAGTGATAGTTCTGTATTCAGGATGTATTCACTGCTGTTTTCTCCTCAGGGTCGTTCTCACAGTCGCTCCTCCAGTTTCAGTCAAGAGGTTGAGACCGCCCTGGAAAGTTTTGACTTCCTCAACTGCTCTGACATGGATGATGAAGAGGAGGAGGAAAGGGTCCTGGACCAGGAAGCAGAGCAGAGTGAAAACTATTCTGAGAGGTCATTTTCCTTCTCATCCTTTCATCGCCAGACGTCACCCCTCTGTGCACAGTTTAGTTGGGGGTAGGGGATCATATCAATTCAGATAAAAGAATAGGTAATTAGGGCTTGTTTCTCTAGTGTGAACTTATACTGCCACCCAGTGTTAGGGAGGTGAAAAGGCATGTGTATGCAGACCAACAAAATTTAGAGTAAGTGTGAGTAACAAGGAATAAAGTAGTATGACGGCTTCCTGAAATCCCCCTTTGTTTGTATCACAACATGATCTATTTCTGCTGCATTACAGCAGCATCACTGTTTTGTTCTGATCACACTGAGGGGTGTTAAATACCACTGTTTACCCCCATCCACCTAGCAGGTCAGACTGTGATGGTGTGGAGGAGCTGGAGATCTTCATGGAGGCACCTGAAGGATTTCGGAACTGTGACTGTTCCCCTATAGAGGATGACTGTAGTTCCCCAACACAGGTAACGACCATCGCCATGGAAGTGAAGTCACTGAGCTCTGACAGGCCTGCCTTTCAAGGTGATGATAACAGCTGTGTGGTACCTTCACTACAGGTAGACTACACAGAGCACCTGAAGGCCTCCATCCAGGAGGAGCCAAAGGAAGAAAACCAGAGTGAAGAGAACGGTCACGAGGAGGAGGATGGGAAGGAGGTGAACCATAAGGACAGAGATGATGAAAAGGAGGTCGAGGAGGAGCCGGAGCAAGAGCCAGGGGAGGAATGTCAACAAAAGTCTGGAGAGGCAGTGGAGGAGGAACAGAAAGAGGAGGGGGCACAGGAAGAGGAGAAAGAGCAGAAGGAGAAAATGCAGGAACAGGAAGAGGAAATGCAGGAAGGAAAGGAGGAGGAGCACCTGACAAAGCTTGGTGAGAGGGCTGGAGCACTATGCAGACAGTGAGAGGTTATAGTGTCTTACAACAAACGGTTAGCTAACATCTGTTTGTGCCCCTAGCAGGTGAGGAGGCATCCTGTGACGAAGAGACACAACCGTCTACTTCCACCCATCTTGCCACTACTGCCCTGCAACCATAGAGATTTCAGAGCCCATCCACCCACCCCCAAGCGGTTCACACCACTGGTCACATCCAGGTCATTCCACTACCAGCTCAGACAAGCGATATCTATCTTGCAGGTGGAGATCGTGCTTAATCTGATACATGGCCTTTCATCCCCCACCTGCGGCTGACAATCCTGATCCAAAGTTAAAACATGCACACACACATGCATTTATGTACACAAACATTTACACACAAACCCAACAGTGGAACCAGACTTGTCTGTCTACAGAAACTCTTCAGAAAGTGCCTGGACTGATGATATAGAAAGATTGTACAGTATATCATTAAATACATGAATGAAATGACTTTTTAAGACAACCAGAGAGAATTGTGAGCTCTCAAGAGTTTTCATACAGTGTTTATTTTCGGATTGACTAACAGATGGTCCATCATAAAATAGCTATATACTGTTTCATATTACGAAATGTTGGCCTATGTCATGCTTCCTGTTCTCATATGTTCAGTTTTGATTATAAAACCATATTGATTAACTTGTTATGTATATCATTTCTATTAAAAACAAGAACATACTGGATAAAATAACCTAACACATGCGAAGAGATAAAATAAGTGTAGTGTACCAACCATTCAGTAATAGAAACGATACAACGCGTTTACTGCAAGAATTCACACATGATGCATTGTGTATCTGTGGGGAGTATGTAGCATAAGATGATAGCACCTTGCACAGTAATAACACAGAATCCAAGGCTGGCATGAGACCATGGCCAACAGCACTCATAGCAGACTTTTGTCACGGAACAACAGGAAGTGCGTGAGTGCGTTCGTATAGTTGGGAAGGGAAGGGAGGTTCCAGTTTAATGAATATTAAATCATTATAATCGGAAATATAACCATCGCGAATATTTTATATGTTATATACACAAAAATGTTCCCGTATTGAATATAAAAAAAATTGTGACGCAAGATATGTGGAGAAAGACATTTGTCGTAGGCTACAGAACAGCTGTTCAGTACAGACACCACGCCCACAAGCGCTTAAATTCAAAAGTGGCGCGTAGACAGCCAAACCTCACAACTGCCGTGAGCCCCCTCCCTCTGTTCCCGTCAGGCCCCTGCATGCGCATGCACGGTTGTCTACTCTGGGCCACCATTTTGTGAAAGGCCAACTCTCCCAAAGCGGGAGAGGATTATTAACGACGCTGCGCAAGGGCACGCTTCCATACCGTCGGCAGAAGAAGACCATTCAAGCACCGAGCTCTCCCCCTAATTTAACGGGAAAACAAAAACTGCAAAGCAGGTAAAATGACGAATTTCCCTTGAGAAGGGGGGCATTTTTGTAGGAGCTATCGTCGGCCTCTAGGTGTCACGGTGGGGCTCGCGTCCAGGCGACTGGCGGGGGGTGTTTGTCTCCCTCTATCGTTATTGAAAATTCACTAAAACGTATAACCCAGAAGTTGGAGATTATTTACCATTTTATAGTATTTTAGGACAGATATGACTAGTTATTTCGCTATGGATGGCAATAATAATGGCCGAATGTTTCGGGGGATTGTTTAGGCCAGGCGTCCATCTTCTCGTGCCCTTTGTTTCCTCTTTTGAGATGAGAAACCGCGTCTCCGGGTTCTAGAAAGAAAGCGCAACATTTCGAGTTCAGTCTCGATACACTGTACAATCTCACTCGATACATTATATCAACTGTAACTATAACTTTTCCAGATGTTAAAAGACTTGCTTTGAAAAGAAATAATCTAAACCCTGCCTTTCTAAGTGTTAAATTGTTATGCTACATAATTTAGTTTTTACAGACGAACTTTCAGTTTGAACAATCCGTACATGTATCTATATTCAATGTGGCAGAATTCTGAAAACATAATAATCGCTACCTACTCAGTGTCTAAGTTAGCTTGGTAACTGTAACGTTTTACAATGGCTCCCAAGAGTAAACACGGAAGGAGGTCTCGGAATCATGTTAATGCGAAGCCCCAGCGTATCTTGCGTTAAAATGCTAACGCTACTTCATTCCGAGCGACAGCTTTCACAAAATATTGAGTCTTGTGGCAAATGCAAGTTGTAGCTTCGTTGCTGACACCCTAGCGCCCACACACACACACCGCTGATAATAGAACTTGCGTTGTGGGTGAGAGCTCCCTCTATAAACCACAAGGTAACGTTACAAACACAAAACTGGGTTTCGTGCGGGGTTAGAGTTGGGGTGGCAGTAGACGCTGTTCCACACTAATGATGTGGGTAGGGGGCTGGATGAGTTTTTCTGACCTGCTGGCTCATCTCTCTACAACAACCCACCTCCTCTAGATGTGGAGATTAACTATTCTGTTTCTCACAGGTGGCATCCATGGAGGGTGAGGTTGTTTCCATGGAAACCACCCAGGCCCTACTTGGGGAGGCAGATAAGGATCTTTCTGAGGCAGGCGGGGCAGAGCTGATAGAGGGGGTTGTCCAGGAGGAGGTGGGGGGCAACATGGAGATGATGGTGATGGATGCTCTCGACCCCACCCTGCTGCAGATGAAGACGGAGGTCCTGGAGGGGAGTGGTACAGTGACAGTCACCGGGGGTGAGGATGGCCAGATCATCACACTACAGGTCAGTATCACGTGTGGGTCAGGGGTTGGGCTGAACCATGGCTTAAGCAGGGTCGAACAGGGCTGTTGAACAATGTTATTGCCATGGCTGCAGGTGGTAAACATGGAGGAGCAGGCGGGTGCGGCGCTGGGCCTCGGACAGCTGCAGCTGGTGCAGGTGCCCGTCACCTCCGCAACCGTGGAGGAGCTTCAAGCTAGCTTTGTGGACGCCCAGGCTAGCAGCAAGGAGGCGGAGCCTATGATCTGCCACACTCTCCCCCTCCCCGAGGGCTTCCAGGTCAGACCGAGATGCTGTTGACACACGCAGTACATAACGCAGTAATGGGGTAGTCCCGTTTCTGTTAGGTGGAAGTGAGCCCCCTCGAGCCTGACCCTCTGTGTGTTCTAGGTGGTGAAGGTTGGAGCCAATGGGGAGGTGGAGACAGTGGAGCAGGAGGAGCTCCAGGCTGCTGAGGAGCTCCAGGGGGAGGAGGAGCCAGCCGAGCCCCAGCAGGAGGACTCTGCCTGGGCCAAAGACCCAGACTACCAGCCCCCTACCGGCGGCCTCCGGAAGGGGAAGAAGGGCAAGAAGAGTCGTCTGCGCTACGGAGAGGGTGAACGTGACATGGACGTGTCTGTGTACGACTTTGAAGAGGAGCAGCAGGAGGGCCTGCTGTCAGAGGTCAATGCTGAGAAGGTGGTGGGCAACATGAAGCCCCCCAAACCCACCAAGATCAAGAAGAAGGGTGTGTTTACATGTGCTAAGATACATCCTACTGTTGGCCTAGTCGCCCTGTGATGGTTTGAAGATTGCTGCTGTGCTAACCCCTCCGTGCATGTTCCTCCAGGGGTGAAGAAAACGTTCCAGTGCGAGCTGTGCAGCTACACCTGCCCTCGCCGCTCCAACCTGGACCGCCACATGAAGAGCCACACGGACGAGAGGCCACACAAGTGTCACCTGTGTGGGCGTGCCTTCAGGACAGTGACGCTGCTGAGGAACCACCTCAACACACACACAGGTACACAAGCACCCATACACCCATATGTGTGGCTTGCCAGCCATCTTGTCTGGTCAGCCCTTGCAGAAGAGCTTTCTTTCCTATGCTAGTCTTGACCGAAGCTATGTGAAAACTCAGCACTAACTAACTGTGTCCTTCTCAGGCACCCGTCCTCATAAATGCCAAGACTGTGACATGGCGTTTGTGACCAGCGGAGAGCTGGTGCGTCATCGGCGCTACAAACACACCCACGAGAAGCCTTTCAAGTGCTCCATGTGTGACTACGCCAGTGTGGAGGTGGGTACACACACCTGGGTCTCCCAGGAGACCTGACAGATTGTCCTATTTGTGTTCCTGGAACTTGCCGGAAGTTCTAACGGGTGTGTGTTGTCCAGGTCAGTAAGCTGAAGAGGCACATCCGTTCTCACACAGGAGAGAGACCCTTCCAGTGCAGCCTGTGCAGCTATGCTAGCAGAGACACGTACAAGCTGAAACGGCACATGAGGACACACTCAGGTTGGTCTCACACACACACACACACAGTTGCATGAGCACACAAACACCCCCCAGAGATGAACATGTTCTTATTTTACACTCTCTAACCCTAACCCCCCTCCATGCAGGTGAGAAGCCCTATGAGTGCTACATCTGCCACGCCCGCTTCACCCAGAGTGGCACCATGAAGATGCACATCCTGCAGAAACACACAGAGAACGTGGCCAAGTTTCACTGCCCACACTGTGACACTGTCATCGCCCGCAAGAGTGACCTGGGTGAGACATGTGGGCTTTTCCACCCCCACACACACACAACCCTACTTTGTCACCTCCAGAAAGCCAGATGCATTGGTTAATCGGTTTGGTTTGTGTGTGTGTTTGTACACTGCAGGTGTGCATCTGAGGAAGCAGCATTCCTTCATTGAACAAGGCAGGAAGTGTCGCTACTGTGACTCTACGTTCCACGAACGCTACGCCCTCATCCAGCACCAGAAGTCTCACAAAAATGAGAAACGTTTCAAGTGTGAACAGTGTGACTACTGCTGCAGACAGGTGTGTGGGGGTGTGTGTGGGGGGCATGGCTGCCCATCTGGTTGTCGAACATGTTCGCTGAGGGTTCTGTTTGACCCTGCAGGAGCGTCACATGATCATGCACAGACGCACCCACACGGGTGAGAAGCCGTACGCCTGCAGCCAGTGTGAGAAGACCTTCAGACAGAAGCAGCTGCTGGACATGCACTTCAAACGCTACCACGACCCCAACTTCATCCCCACCGCCTTCGTCTGCAGCAAGTGTGCCAAGACGTTCACACGCAGGGTAAGTGGATGACTATTACATTTCGACTTCCCCTGACCATGGTGGAGATGGGCGAGGTCCTGGTCTCAGTGCTCTGATGTCCGTGCTACACCCCACAGAACACGATGCTGCGCCACGCTGAGACCTGTAATGGCCAGGACGTGTCTGACGAGAACGGGACTCCTCCCAAGAGGGGCCGGCGGGGGAGGAAGAGGAAGATGCGCAGCAGGAGGGACGACGATGATGACACTGGTGAGAACCAATCAGATTCAGCTGATGACTTGGCACACGTGCGTCTGTGAGGGGTGCTCTGAGTGTCGATCTGTGATCCCGTCCACCTGTAGAGCCTGAGCTGGATGACATGGATGAGGAGGAGCTTCTGGCTGAGATGGAGGTGGAGCAGGCCCCGCCTGTGGTCCCTGTCCCGGCCCCCGTGGGGCCTCCAGCCAAGAGGAAACGGGGACGCCCTCCCAAAGCCAAACCTGCCCCACGTAAGTTCACCGAGCGGGGAGGCCAGGGTTGGTTTATGTACACCAGTTGGTTAGATATGTTACTTTGAGCAGAGGGGGGGGGGAGAGGCTTGTGTCAGAGTTGGGCCGTAGAAGGGTTCTCTTGGCACGCTCACAGACTGTGTGGCATTTTGTGGCTCGCAGCAGCCGTCATCTGTGTGGAGGAGAACGTGGAGGAGAACGTGGCAGACGCGGCGGAGGACGTCGTAGTGAAGAAGGAGCTGGGAGCTGAGCAGTCGGACCAGCTGCAGGAGGAGACTGGGACGGAGGAGGTGGAACCTACTGAAGGGGGTGTGGCTATCCAGGTAGAGGAGGTCCAGGGGGCGGAGCCAGCTCAGGAAGTCCAGCTGTCTGTTACAGATGCTCCGCCCAACGGGGATCTCACTCCTGAGATGATCCTGAGTATGATGGACCGGTGATGGATGCCAGGTCAGGAGGCCTGTCCAGGCTAGCGCTCACACTGACCACTGTCCCCCCTCTGTCTTCTCACATGTAGAACCATGCTCAGAACTTACAGACAGGCAGCCCCCCCACACACACACACACCCTGAAACCCAACACCACACACTCAGCCTTGTTGTAAGCTGAAAGCCCCCTGATGTTGATGATCATGCCTGGGAAATGAAATACATTTTCAGTCCATTCTATTTTTTTAAAGTTTCTTAACTGATGTGTGCTAAGGGGTGGGGGGTGAGGGGTGGGGACTGCCGAGATGCTGATGATGTCATAGAAGACCAGGGCTCATTCCGCTGTTGAACATGTTTTATCTTTCTGTTTCCCCCCCCACTCCCATCTCCACAAGTATGTAATCATGTGCTCTCGCTATGTTAGTTAGAGGGGTAGGTGGGATCACTCTGAAATATCCTGCTTTAACAAAATATTATGCTGTTTTAAAATGAAACAAAATATTATGCTCTTGTTATTGCTTTTAGAATTAATTTGTTTTTTGGGGGGGTTGATGCTTTTATTATTTTTGTTTTATACCATGATATGGGGGTGGGGGGGGGGTGTATGGAAGTCATGAGTTGATGGGTCTTGGGAGGGGCAGGAGACTGTATGACTGTACAGCCAATAAAAAGATCAACCAATTTTTCTCTTGATTCTTAATGTCATGCCAGAGTTTTACCTTGGGTTTGTTATGGTGAAATGCATCTACACATGTAACACAATGAGGACCCTAGTTGAGGGTAACGTTAGTAACAATGGGATTTTAAAGCCAAATCTACCCTGGTTCATTCCTACATGGAGAGACAAAGAAAAATGTCTGCATTAAAAAAAATCTCATCTGCATACAAAATTAATTATTTATGTTTATCAGGCATGGTTTTTGTGCCATTTAGAGTGCCTCAGATCTGACATGGCTGTGGACATCTCCAGGTCTGCTTCACTGTCCCTCTGCTCTCCTTCCACTCAACGTCTCCTCACTGGCTCAGAGAGGAGGGGTGGGCAAGGCCCCCTATTGTATCTGTCAGTCTAGCCACCCTGGCCCCGCCCACCTCAGCAGCGGCATTAGATACTGCTGCTGGTGCTCTTAGCAACGGTGCCTCGGCAACAGAGCCACGGCAACGGAGTGCCGTGTCTCCCCTTATGGAGCTGCCATTGGGCGGGCCGGTGCTGAGGCATTACACCCGCAGTCGACCACGACCACACCGACAGAACCAGCACCACCGGCCCAGCAGGACACAGGTATGGGGGGAGGGGGTGGTGTGTGAGGAGGCATTATGAAAGAGGGGGAGAGCTGAGGGGAGAGGCAGGGGGAAGGGAGGGATGGAAAGAGAAGATATGCTTGAATAACTCAAGCAAACAGCTGCTAGTGTGTAAAATGGATGGATGAATTATTTTGGGGTGTAGATGGATTGTGTGTGTGTGCCAGTGCTTTATGTTGCTCAAACGTGCTGGTGGGCTTTTTCTCCGTCGGGGGTGTGTGTGCGTGACTGTGTGTGTGTGCCTGTGTGTGTGTGTTATTGTGTGTATGTGTGTGTGAACACAGCTATTGTATCAGCCCTGTGCATGTCCATTGTGAGCTCCGCTGAGCTGGACCAAGCAGCTGTCTCAGGTGGAGACTGAAACTCCATCTGCTTTCCTCTATCCCGCCCAGCGACAGCACATGACATCATCACACCATAATGATGTTCTGAGTCAATCAATTGCTCTTGGATATGACTGTTTGAACCACACTGTTGATTTAAATACAAGGATCAAATAACCTGAACATTGCTCATGTGGGAGTAAATACTAGAGAGTGGTGTGAGGGGCGTTTGCCTTCGTGAGGTGAGAACATGATGTAATAGAGGCTGGTGCCGAGGAGGAAGTTGATAGTACCAGCAGCTCCTATCAGCCACACATCATGACCAATCAGCTTTCCACTGGAGCAGTAGCACCTGTTAACAAACATCCAACGTGTGTGTGTGTGTTTACAGGACCCAGTTGTAGACAGTGAGAATGAGGCTCCAGAGCTGAATGGGAGGGTGGACGAGGGAGTTGAGGAGTTTTTCACAAAGAGACTCCTCCCTGCCGACACCCTGTGAGTATCTAATCACAACATAGACATGTTGACGCTCGATGCACCTCACCAACATCCCCGTGATAAAGCTTGTCTAGATGCTGACTGCTAATGAGTACGTAGCTCAGGGCTTTGTCTGTTTAACCAGACGACACCTGTGTGCCGCTCTGCTCCTCAGAAAACAGCAGGATGAAGAAGTGCAGGTGGTTGAGCCAGAAGTGGCTCCAGCCAGTGCTGCCCCCTGCCCCGCCCCCTCCAGGACCCTCAGGAAGAAGCTGGGCGAGTTCTTTACCCTGAGAAAAAGGCGCGGCTTAAAGTCAGAAACAAGTCAGGAGGGGCGGACAAAAAAAACATCCATCGCAGATCTTATTCGGCCCCTCAGGGATGCTGCAAGGGCCGAGAAGGACAAACTGAAGGAACATGACAAAGACAAAGAGCGGGAGAAAGAGAAGGAAAGTGACGTCGCTGTCATTGGAGAATCAGTTGCCGTGGTGACGGAGTCCTCTGGCCCCACCCCTCTGCGGGGGGAGGCTCAACCCCGCCGGGTGATGAGGGAGGGGAAGTCCCAGTCTCTCATTCTGCTGTCCGGCTCCACAGCAACCAGTGCTGGGGGAGCCAGAAACACCACACATGGGAAGGTGAGGGTGACCCCTGCCGTCTGTTCACCTTTGACCTCTGACCACTGTAACTGTTTCTCATTGTCTGTTTCAGAAACACTCCAGCGAGGGCCAGCACAGCTTTGAACAGAAGCTGCATCTCATGCTGCAACGCATTGGTGTGTCCAAAGCCCCACCAGAAGAGACGCAGGTATGTGGTTGTGGGTGTGTACACATGTATGAGTGCTTGTGAATTGACATACTTGTGAGGAAGGAGAAGAGGACTAAATCTATGGGATGGTTAAACAGAGTCAGGAGGGGGAGATGAAGAAGGCAGAATCTGAGGGCACCATCATTGACAACAAACCTGATCCAACATCAGCTTTCATGAAACCTCGGACAATGTCCACCTCCTCAGGTAACACGGCCACACACGCACATACGTGCGTGCACAAACACACACACACACAGATCTTTTCATGTTAGTTACTTGAACTTTCTCACTCTCTTTCCAGACACAAGACGGCCGATCAGACTCAGTGCCTCAGCCCATGAGGCTGCAGGAAAACCGGCTCTGCCTCCAAAGCCCCTCATTAAGTCTGGCTCAGGCCCTGCCCACACCAGTGGGCGCAACACCCCTGAGAATGAGCTGACTCAGATACAGGAAGGAGAGACGTCTCCACCTGCACCCAGCCCACACGGAGCTACTGCCACCCACTTTGAAACCATCTCCCCCACATCGTCATGTGACCCTTCCATCTCTAACAGCACTGCTGCTCCCATCCCTACTGGATCTCCCACCCCCTGCCCGACCTCTGACCAGACTAACTCTATCACCCCCATTCTCGACCAGACTAACTCTATCACCCCCATTCTCGACAAGACTAATTCCGTCACCCCCACCCCTGACCAGACTAACGCTGTCACCCCCACCCCCGACCAGAGTAACTCTGTCACCCCCACCCCCGACCAGACTAACTCCATCACCCCCATCCCCGACCAGACTAACTCCATCACCCCCACCCCTGACCAGACTAACTCCATCACCCCCACCCCTGACAAGACTAACTCCATCACCCCAGACCAGCCTAATTCTTCTTCTCCAGATGAAACTAACACCATCTCCCCCACCCCTTATGAGACTAGCTCCGTCACCCCCACCCCTGACCAGACTAACTCTATCACCCCCACCCCCAACCAGACTATTTCCTCCTCCCCAGACCAGACTAACTCTATCACCCCCAGCCCTGAAAAGACTAACTCCTCCTCCCCAGACCAGACTAAATCCATCACCCCCACCCCCGACCAGCCGAACTCTTCCTCCCCAGATGAAACTAACACCATCACCCCTACCCCTGATGAGACTAACTCCACCACCCCCACTCCTAACCAGACTAACTGCTCCTCCTCAGACGAGGCTAACTCTATTACCCTCACCCCCGACCAGCCTAACTCCTCCACCCCAGTTCAGATTTATTCCTCCTCCCCAGACCAGACTGACTCTGTCACCCCCACCCCTGACCTGCCTAATCCGGGCCCCACCACCACACGTGGGTCCACATCCATGACCCCCACTGCCCACTCTTTCCCTGACACACCCAGATCCACTTTTTCTTCTGCAGCGTGTCTCTCCTACTCCCCTGACCTTACTGATATTGCTCCTACTGCCAGTATCAGTGCCTCTCTCACCGAAACAACTACAGACCCCACAAACTCCTCCCCTAAACTCTCCTCAACTAATTCAGTTCCTGTACCCACTAAACCTGACCCTGTTCCTGACACATCAATGACCAACACTACCAGCCCTACTACCACTAACACAACTGATGGTGCTTCCAGCCCCCCACCCAGCCTCCCTGGCTCTGTGGTCCCTCTCCTCTCCAACACCCCCAACATAATACCCCCCTCCACCTCTACACAATCAGCTGTTGTTTCTGATTCTGCCACTAATGTCCTAAACTCCTCCATCTCAGCTGCTACCAACTTCTCAAGTCATCTTTCTACTTCCACCCTAACTAATCTGACTACTCCAACCCTCTCTGATGCTATTCACTGTACTAACTCCTCTAAAACCACCACCAACTCTGCTGTTCTCACTACCGCCACTTTGCCTGTCACAACAACCCCTCCGCCCACTCCTACCAGTGTCTCCAGCAGTCCAGACCCTATTGTGGCAGCCGACCCCTCCCCAGCCAGCCTCTCCTCAGCCAGCCCTCTATGTGAGGAGGAACCAAGTTCACAGCCTGCCATGAAGATATCCATGAGTGAGGGCTTAGGCGAGTCCATGCGATAACAACAACAAAAATCTTCTTGGTGTGTGTGTGTGTGTGTGTGTGACAACAAGGACAGGGAATACATCTTTCCACTCCTCTCCAACAGAAGAGAAGCCTGAAAAGAACGGAAGCGATGAAAGCCAGATGGATGAAGATGACAAGAAGGACACAGAGAAAGTCAAAGTAAATAAGTCAGTGGATGACAGCATTGGAAGGATAGAAGTGAGTAAAGAGGAGGACCTGAAAAGAGTAGATGGTACCATTAGGCAGGGCCATGAAATAGAAGAGAACCAGCTAAAAGAAAGAGTAAAAACCCAAGAGGAGAATGGAGATAAACAGGTAGGAGAGACTTTAGAGGTAACCGAATTCAATGAGCAGCAGAAAATGATGGGACCAACTACTGTGACAGGGGCAGGAGATACCACAGTACAAGGAGGGAGGGGGAGTCTATGGAATTGAGTACAGGGACCACATCACAGCAGCACATTAGAGGGTGGATCAGCTGACCAAAGAACTGAGACCCCCTCCAAGTAACATTAATGGACTGATCCAGCACAGTGTCTTTTTTGTACGTATGTTTTATCTTTGCATTGCACGTATGATTATGTAAGACAACTACTGTGGTGAAATATGTTTACAATAGATGGTTATGAGACACATACAAGTTTACTTATGATTATTAAATGTAATACTGAATCTGTCATTCGTTGTCTGTTTCCTGTCTCTGCTGCGCCTAATGTCTGGGGAAGGACCTAAGCCAAAGTTAATTGGGGAGGACAGTAACATTGCACAGGAGATTGAGTTCTCCATATCATCCTACCTTTGCGTTTCACTCAAATGAAAAGACGACCTCTGGCGGCTGTCTTGTCAGTCTGTTCAAGCGGACTGTCAGTGCACTTGTATCGACGTCAAAAACTATGTAGAACATGGTATCAGCATACTTGCTGATTTAGCTGATTTTGAATATATGTAGGCCTATCTATTGAAGTCTAGATTTCACTGAAAATAATACAATAACAGCCTCGCACTGGATAAGAGCGTCTGCTAAATGACCAAATGTAGTGACAATATGTATTATCTCTGCAATGTGAATGCAGTGGGAACCATATATATAAGTGGTTCCCAACGGAATGAAAACAAAGTAACACCTCCCCGCTGAACCCGCGGAAGTATGAACAAAACATTAGGCTGTCTTTACTATTCCTTAAATACTAGTACTGTGTGTTGGTAAAGTTCTCCAAAACCCACCTAGGCTATTATCTCACCGTTTCCTACACATTATAAGAATTATCTACAGGCGGTAAGTTTTTAAATTATCAGTCAGTCTCTCCTCATTTTTTGATTAGAGCTCTTGCAAGCGGTCTCCTGTCTTACTAGCTGTCTTATTAAACGGCAATTTTCGAAACAGATACTTCGAATCATTTGATAATATACTATGATTGCATACAACAATTGCTGTCCAGTACAAATATAGAGTTGTAGCGACTCTGTGTGTATCATATTGCTCTCTGGGGTTCTGCTTCCAAAGCAATCCTCTGAAAATACCTGTAATGTTTTGTTAATCTGGTCAAGTCCCACACACTTTTTGAAACGGCAAATCAGTTCCCCATAACACCCCCCAGACACACATACACACACAGATATGTAACGGCTGCATCCTTTCCCAAACAAATCTGTCCCACCCACATATGAAAACAAACTCATGTCCCTGATATTGTGTAATCTAGAGATTAACTGAATACATGTACCCACTGTCGTTGCAGGTGCAGAGGTGTGGCCATGTCGCGTGGCAGGAGAGCGCAGCTTGCACCCTGGATAGAGCATACCATCCTCAACTATGGCACCAAGGAGAACGGACGCTTATGGGCACATGTTGTTGGGGTAATGTTATTACTCAGACATCATCAGCAAATATTTACTCATATTGGTTGCCTGTGCTGTTGTTCTACAGTCTAATAAGAAGAGCCTCATGTCTAATGTGGGAAGGTGGGCCAGATGACCGAATCCCAGGCCCAGGATGTTGCCGTGCCGACCATGGTGCTGTTCCTCTCTGATGGTGTGGTGCAGATTCCTGCCCTGCTCAGGCAGCAGGCATGGGACACACTGCAGGAGTGAGTCCCCCTGCAGAGGGCAACATGGAGGAGCATGAGTGAAATGCTTTCTTTAACCTTTCCCAGCCAGATTTGAGACAGTACTGCCATCAATACACAGTGACAGTATGTGTGCAGTGAGTTTCTTTCCATGTTCCTTGGCAGGCAGGAGGAGAGGGAGTGTTTGTCCAGTCTCTCTAACTGCACTGTCTGTGTAGTGTCATACAGTCTGCAGTTCCATAGGGCCCATGTAAAGGTATGCTAATATCTTAACGTATAGAGAAAGAACTGTGAATATGACTCAATAATAACTTGTTATTGTTATGTTTCCTTAACTCAAGACAAAGTGCAGATTCTTCCTGTGGATTGATGAACTGATCACTACAGCGTATGGAGCTCCTAAAGACAGTCCCCCTTGTTGGTGAGGGAATGTTGGACACAAACACACCACACTGATGCATTATTTATACCCAGCTAACACAGAAGCTCTCTTGACTCTGGTTTCAGCACAACACTCCCCTCGGTCCAACAGCAGATTTATGACACCTGGAGGTAAGTGCCCCCCTCCCCTGCTATGACCGGGGTGTCTGGGGCTTTCTCGCTTCGCTTGCTGATGTGTCAGAGCATTGAGATATTGTAATTATGCTGTTTTTCCTTCCTCCTTAGGTCCCTCTCTAACCAAGATTCTGTCCACACCGAGAATGGTACAAGACTCTTCAGAGATTCAATATATGTGTTGATGTCTGTAACATGTCTGTCATGTGTCCAGTAACATGTCTGTCCCGTGTCCAGTGTTCAGCCTGTCGGAGCTGCTGGGGGAGTGGAAGGACGAGCGTAGGGAGCAGCTCCTGCAGGAGGTGGGGCAGCTGCTGAAGGTGCGGTCCAGCCCCTCTGGCTGGGCTGCAGACAGGCTGACATACCAGGTGGGTCTGGAGCTACACCACTAGTGTGCTAGAGTAACAGCCTGGGATTGCTCTCTAAGCTCATTCACGTGGCTGGGGGAGCTATTATAAAATACACCTGAGCTGACCAAACAGGAGTAGAGGACTCAGGGGACATATTGACATACTTCTGTATTACTGCCCTAACTAAGTGGTACCTTGTATGCCCATACATTTGTGGTTGTTACTAAACTATTAAAAAAAAACATATGTTTGCATATATTATATATTTGCATGTATATATGTGTGTGCTGAGCAAGTGTTTGTTGCAGGAGGAAGAAGTGTTCTGTGTCCCTGTTTCACATCTTCTCATCCCACAGGAGCTGCATCTCTCAGGTAACACCTGCTCACTCACAATTTAGAACACACACACTAGAACACGTGTACACTATACGCACTCACACCTGCACCTGCTTGTTTTTTGAGCTAATGTGTGTTGTTCTCAGATGAAGGCAGTTGTACCCAGAGTGGACTAGTCCCGCCTTCTGAAGACGTTGCCTTGAATGCTTCCCGGCATGGAGAGACTGTTCGACCAATCACAGATCAGTGTAACAGGCTGGCAGAAATGCCAGCCCCTCTTGAGAGAATAGACTCTGGCCATGAGGTCACACTTCCAAGTTATGAGATCATACTTTCTGGTCCTGAGATTACACTTCCTGTCCATGGAACCACTCATTCTAGTGAGTGTCTCGGAGGGGAAGGGGCTCAAGCCGGAGGGAAAGACATCAGGGACAACCCGTGGGACATGTTTGCTCCTGCTGAACAGATGCTCAGAACCTCCTCCTCATCTGATTGTATGTTCCTAAACCTCTTCACACACAAAGTCAAATAGAAAAATATAGTTGTGATGCGGAAAGCTTGATATGTAAACTAGCTCTCATTGGTTCTTTCTCAGTATCTATGGCCTCAGAGCTCCGAGAGGAGAGTCTGTCTCTGCTTGAACCCCCTTTGGTCCCGCCAGCACCCGTCCCCATGGCAACCAGCACCCAGGTGCCCTCCCAGAAGTCAGGGGTCAGCCAGAAGTCAGAGGATCGTTCACTTCCTCCATACCAGAGACCTTGCCCCTCATACAACCTAGCCCCCTCTTGCCACTCTCCCTGCATCCAAGCCCCCAACCCTCCACTCCAGCCCCATCCCTTTGAGCAGGAAAGGGTGGGGTGGGTAAAAAGGAGGCACAGGAAGAACACGAATGAGCTCCTCACAGCTGCTCCTCTGGAGGAAGAGGCAGAGCAGCAGGTCATCAGCCCACCCTCCTGGCTGTTTGAGTCTCTATTGGTTCCCAGAAGCAGGGGGGAGGGGCCTGGCTGTAAGCCATCAGCAGGACCAGAGGATAGACACACTAACGTAAGGCTGACGGGCTGCAGGAATGTACATTCATAGTCCAGGTGATGGAATGACCAAGATAATATCCCTTTATCCCTTCTCAGGTTCACAGTGATGGCACTTTGTTCTTGTACTCCTACCAGCCATCAGATAAGCTCCGCCAGGATCTCTACCAACTTAAGTAAGTGGTAACATTTTTGTGAGTATCTGGGTGCTTGCTAAAGAAAAAGAGTGAATATGTATATAATTGTTGCTAAGATCTGTGTGTTGGTTTGTTTTATTTTCTAGAGTTCCAGACAGCTTGTTAGACTGGGCAGTCAAGTACCTTCTTCCTGCCAAGCAGACAGACGTTGCCAAGGCTACACAGCAGTGAACTGAGCCTTCATCAGCTAGTTACAGTTCTCCTACTCTCAGGCTGCTACATTCTATGTTGTGTTTACTCAACCTTTTGTTTCTTTGAAAAAAGTTGTATTTAATACATTTTGTAAAGCAGTTTATGCACATTAAAGTTTTAATATGGCAGTTCTTTTTTATTTAAATTTCAAACGATAGAAACATAATTTCTATTGAAATATTTGTATTTTGAGACAAAGGTCCATTCAGCTGCTATGTGCTGGTGGGCTGAGGATGGTCCCTGCGGAAGTCAGAAGAAGCAAAGGCATAGAGGAAAGGGTTCAGGCAGCTGTTGAATGTGGAGCAGGCGATGAGGAAGTCCCAGGCAATCTCACACACCCGGTACAACTCCTTGTTCTTCAAGGCCACATTGACCGCCGCCAGCATGTTGAACAGGTGTAGAGGAGCCCAGCAGGAGAAGAAGGACACCATGATGCTGCCGACTAGCTTGGTGAGGCGCTGCTGTCGCAACTGAGAGGCCAGACTCACCCTGCGATGGAGGAAGAAGTAGGAGGTTCCCAGGATGCAGCAGGGCATCAGGAAGCCCACCACGGTCTGGAGCAGCAGCACGCTCATCTCCACAGCCCTGCTTGGGTAGTGTGAGGAGCAGGAACTGAGGAGGCTCTTGGTACTGATGTCTCGCACTAAGAGGGAGGGGCAGGCTATGAGCCCTGCAAGCCCCCACAAGAATAACAGCAGGGCCTCCTCCCCCAGGCGACCAAGCCTTGCCCAGTTCTGAGGGTAAAGTACTTGGATGTAGCGCTGCACGCTCAGCAGGGTGATGGTCAGCACGCTGGCGTTCAGACCACCATGTAGTAGGAGAAAGAGTGTCTTGCAGAGTTCGGGGCCCAGGTCCCAGTTCTTCTGCAGGTTATAGATGACAAGAGGCAGGCAGAGCAGGACCAGCAGGTCACACAAAGCCAAGTTCAGCATCAGACGCAGAGTAAAGTTCCCACGCTCCAGATTTCTTACCACCACCACCACCACTGCCAGGTTTCCAGGGATGCCCAGTAGGACGCAGAAGGCCATGATGACGCTTGGCGCAATGCGGGAGATGTGCCAGTACGGATGCTGCATTTCCATTGGCAAGTCTGGCTCCATCCTCAGAATTACTCTAATTGGAATAACTGAGCGACACAACAGCCAAGATATGCCAGCTCTGACACGCTGGGCTGTTTGAGATACACTGAGCACAATTCATATCCTGGTTGTGTTTTATTGTTGGAGATGATGAGGATATACACTGTAGGCCAAAAACAAAGACCTTCTGTGATTGTGAGTCATGCTGCTTTGAATATACAGTGTGGTTACTGCTTGCTGTTCCTATGAAATGGAGATTATTAACCAAATAGCTCTAACTGCTATGGACTTCGTTATGGCATTTGTATATGAGGCATCACAAGTTTTACGATATATGCAATGAAACCACCTATTCGAGGATGCAGTACATAAGTTACTCTCCACAACGGTAGGTGGCGCTAATGCAATAATGATTGACATTTCAATTGCACGGAAAAGGGAAAAAAGGGAGCGAGGAGGCGATTTGTGCATGTCCCCTTCCATTTTCTTTGTTATTATATCTAATAATTATAAGGTTTTCATTGTTACCAGAGGGTAATATACAGGTGAATTGTGCTAAGTTGCTTAGGAGTCATGTCTGTCGTGCCTCCCAACCGTTCGTCCACCGGTTGGCCCCGTGGTGGGTCTGTTCAATTTGGTAACAAATACATGAGCGCGCCTGCAAAACCACTCACTCTGGAACGAACTATAAATCTGTAAGTAGGAAGGCGAAGTCCTGTTGTGTGTTTTTCTTCTTTTTTTTTAAAACCGAAATTATGTTTGTTTGTAACAGTATTAGCTTGTAAGCTAGCAAGCTAGCACCAATCTGAAACCTTGTATAATGTGCTTACTTCTGCATTCTTGTAGATACCCCCTCACCAACTACACATTTGGTACCAAGGAGCCTCTCTATGAGAAGGATAGCTCGGTGGCCGCACGCTTCCAGAGGATGCGGGAGGAGTTCGACAAGATGGGGATGCGAAGGACGGTGGAGGGTGTGCTGATTGTCCACGAACACCGGCTACCGCATGTGCTGCTCCTGCAGCTGGGAACAACCTTCTTCAAACTGTGAGTTATGTCCACAATTATGCAGTACTGGTCACTCTGTTGTTGCATGATGTGCTTCTCTGTTGCTTAGCTACACGGTTCTCTATCTACAGGCCTGGTGGAGAGTTAAGCCCAGGGGAGGATGAAGTAGAGGGGCTGAAACGCCTCATGACAGAGGTACACATATGTCTAGGGGCCTTTTCTCCTTGTCTTAAGGATTTGGTCAGTAAAAGTTTACCATCGTTATTGTTTTCTCTGTGTGTGTGTGTCAGATCCTGGGCCGCCAGGATGGAGTGAAGCAGGATTGGGTGATCGATGACTGCATCGGCAACTGGTGGCGTCCCAACTTTGAGCCACCTCAGGTATGCAGACCCCCACGTTGACTCATGTCAGGAAGGAGAACTATACTGCTGTTTCTGGTGCATTCTAGTTACATGTTAATGATGATGATGATGATGTTATGTGTTTTGTTTCAGTTATTGTTTAGGTTTTGTATGTGTTACTGATGTATTTTACTCTGTACTACAGTATCCCTACATTCCAGCCCACATTACCAAACCGAAGGAACATAAGAAACTGTTTCTGGTGCAGCTGCAGGAAAAAGGTAAGGGTCACTTCACAGAAAGATGTAACACATCGACTAGGCTACAGCAACGTTATCCCACATTTCCATTTAGTCATTTAGCAGATGCTTTTATCCAGAGCAACTTCCAGTAAGTACAGGGACATTCTCCCTGAGGCAAGTAGGGTGAACAGCCTTGCCCAAGGACACAACGTCATTTGGCACAGCTGGGAATCAAACCAACAACCTTCTGATTAATAGCCCGACTCCCTAACTGCTCAGCCATCTCCCCGCAAATTTTGCTGTGGAGGCGTACCTAATAATAATAATGTTATTAACGTTCTTGTCCTGTGCCTAGTAGACTGCTGGTGCTCATGACGAAAGGTCTTGAGTTGACTTGCTGCTTTTATTCTGTTCTTTAGCCCTGTTTGCTGTCCCCAAGAATTACAAGCTAGTTGCTGCTCCCCTGTTCGAGCTCTATGACAACGCCCCTGGCTATGGACCAATCATATCCAGCCTACCACAGCTACTGAGCAGGTATGTTCTGCAGTGGTATTTGTGTGTGTGCAAGCACACTAGAGATTGCGTTAATTCAGATAGGACAATTTATCTTACAAATCACTGATGACTTTTGTACTTTCTTAGGTTCAACTTTATTTACAACTAGAAGAGGAGGGTCTGGGCTGTCTCTGTGAGTGCAGCCGTATCTGGGAAACGGGGGGATGGGTTGATGGGAAGCAGAACTGGCCGGGATTTACTGCAGCTGACCTCTGAATTCTCGCCGTTCCTGAACAACCTGCAGGGGTAGTTTATGGTGGATGGATGAAAGTACTATTTGATGACCTTTTGTTTTTTGTAGAGCTGAAAATTCCAGCTAATTTTGTCTGATTCATGTTTATCCCAGAGGGTCTGATTTTACACTCTCTCAGAAGAGAAATATTTTGATTAAATACATAAAAAAACGTCAGCATTGAGTTTCATGTTATGTTTTAACCTGTGATGATGTCATGCATTTTTAATAAAGCGGTCCTTTCAAGGAAAAGTTCATTTTTAAAATAAATGTCCCAAGTGTGGGGTTTGTTGAATGGTGATGCGTTAACAGAAGGCCTACTCACTGATGGCTCAACACTGCAGTATCAAATGAATTTGAAAAAGGTATTTTACAGTGAAGACTTATTTCTACTAAGTCTTCGGCAATGGAACAGGTAATTGTAAAACATCCCCACATGAAAACATGTTGGACAGAACAACATTCTGGAACACCATTTTCTTTGTCAAAAGACGCATAAAATAAAACGCTGACTGGATGTAAAACAAGTTTATTTTTTACATTACAACAGTTCTACAGAAGTGAGTGCTGAAGTCAGCTGCGTATTTATGACGCAATATGTCTGCGACCTACACTGTTAGGCTAAGATGAATTCTAAGCGACACCAAAATGACAGCAACAACTCAGAGGAAAGAAAGAAGAAAAAGAAAAGAGAGGAGACAGCAGAACTTTCCCCCGTTATTGACAACGAGGAAGTGAAGAAGGCGGTGAAGGAAGCTTGGGCACAGCGAGCACAGTACAGCCATGGTTAGTCCGCAGTTAGCTTGCTAGATCGCCAAGCTTTTTAGCTGGCTAGGTACATGTGTTATACAGCATCAGTCACATGGTTTCCATAGCTAACTTGCGCATACAATGAAACGCTTGCTGTCTATACAGCCAAGTATTCATTATCCCCCAAACTAGGTATATGTTGTAGATTAGTTGTTGTTGAAATAGCCTATTGCCCTATTCTATATAACTACATCTCAGTGAGACAGTGTAGTGTAGTGTCGTCTCGGCATACTCGTCTGTTTCACACCTTTTCCTTAATAAATGTGTTGTACTGCCAGTGTGCTTAATGGCCCTTATCAACGGTGAATAAAGTGTTGTAAATAAATCAACTGTCTTCCCCGCCGTGGCTTTGCGCAGGCGGGCTGGAGCTGGACTGCGAGCCTTTCCCTCACTGCACCATACGCAACTTCCTTCACAGCGAGGCCTTCACAGAGAACCTGCATAGAGAACTACTAGACCTCAATTTTCACGCGAAGTCCAACGACCTGTACAAATTCAGACAGGTATAGGATCACACGTAGCTTTTAGCAGGCCATTTTCTCCGGAGTGGTAACAAGTTGGTTTTCCTAATTCCCTTCACAGTCAGATGACCTGAAAAAGAGAAAAGAGCCTCACATCACTGGCCTCAGGTAAATCTGTAACAGCAGAGAGAGAGAGAGAGTGCCTTTAATAACCCCATATGATATCATATTATCTGTTAATATTCAAGTGTTTGGATATTTGTATTACATATACTGTTTGTTTTGACAGGGCAGCACTATTTGGACGGTTCCGAGCCTGGCTTGGAGAGGTGTTGGAGGTGGAGCTGGAGACGACAGTGGATATCTCTTGTGCCAAGTACCAGTATACAGGTCCATTACTTCCTGTTCCTCTCACCTTGGTCAGGAAGTATTAGAATGATGTCTTCTAGTATTAGGGTTATCATAGTGTTCACGGGCATAGCTCCGGAAAGTCTTTAATAGGATGTCTGTAACACCTGCTTTCTCTCAATCCTTTATTCTCTGTGTGCTGGTCCCTTTGTCTGTAGATGTTCTACTGTGTCATGATGATGAGTTGGAGGGCAGACGTGTGGCCTTTATCCTGTACCTGGTGCCCCCTTGGGAGAGCAGTGATGGAGGCACGCTGGATCTGTACAGCACTGATAGTGAGCATCAATATCCTGACAGAGAGATCTTCAGTTAGAGTGCCAGAATGTGGAATTTCCCGATATGTGTATGTGCGTCTGAAAAGTTACATGGTGTGTTTAATTGTTAGGTATGTTTCAGCCCCAGAGTATAGTGAAGTCTCTGGTGCCTTGCTGGAACACTCTAGTTCTGTTTGAGGTTTCACCCGTCTCCTTCCACCAGGTAACAAGTTCACCACAGCCTCTGTCCTTCTTTTCTCGGTTTTCTGCTGTGTTCTTGACTGGAACAGTGTGCGTCCTAGACAGTAATGGCATGTGTGTGTGCAGGTTGCAGAGGTGTTGTCGGAGGATAAGTGTCGCCTGTCTCTGAGTGGCTGGTTCCATGGCCCATCTCTGGAGCGCCCACCTCGTTACATGGAGCCCCCAATCCCCAGGAGCCCCCACCTCCCCAGAGATGTAAGAGTGTGTGTATGTAGGAGTGTGTGAGTGTGTGTATGTAGGAGTGTGTCAGTGTGTGTATTTAGGAGTGTGTCAGTGTGTGTATGAAGAGTGTGTCAGTGTGTGTATGTTAGAGTGTGTGCATGAGAAGACTGGTTGTTATTGTGACTGTAGTCGGTTATGTTGTGATTATTGTACACATTTCTTGTCCAAATTCATGTTATTCTCTTTGTCATTTAACTGTGTGTGTGTGCGTGTGTGCATGCATGTGTGTGTACTTACAGGAGACTCTTTTGCTGGAGTGGTTGAACCCTCTCTATCTAGACTGTGTTTATCAGTCTCAAGTTCAGGAAGAATTTGAGGACAGCTCAGAGATCCAGCTCAAAAACTTCCTCAAGGTACAGCCTTTATATTCCCTGCCCAAACCTCACACCTGTGTCTAGCTCCTGTTAGGTGAGACCAGACAGGCCTGACACTCATTTTCTTTGCAGGAGGAGAAGTTTAGGGAGGTGAGTGAAGCATTACAGTTGGCCCAGGTCCAGTGGTGCAAGCGGGGTCCACCCAATAAAAGGTGAGATTGAGAGAGAAATATTGTAATAACCAAATGGTAGTGCTGGTTTTAAATGACAGTGAGGCATTTAAATGTGTACAGGTGCTATGAAGTGGCCTTGTTAGACTCCCTGCCTCCGTGTGTGAGTGCATGCTGGGAGCTTTTCTGCTCTGAGGCCTTCTTCCTACTGCTGTCCAACTTCACTGGCCTGAGACTGCACTACCTGAGCCCCAGTGATGAAGACAGTGAGGAGGAGAAGGAGGAGGAGGAAGAAGAAGAGGATGAGGAGGAGGAGAACCAAGAAGATGAGGCGGCCATGAGGAATAGAGGTGCCACAGGCTCATCTGGAGATAGACCAACAGCAGACGAGAATATCAAAGTCAGAGGTTTGTGTGTGTGTATGTGTGTGGACCATCATGGTTGCATGTCTGTTAGCAGCATGATCACCCCTGTATCCACCGCCCCCCAGTGCAGAGCGTGCCTGTGTGTTCCGGGGAGCTGCGTCGCTGGTCTCATGGAGACTTCACGCTACTGAACGATGCTGATGCTGCATCAGCAGAATACGCCCTGGACCTGCTGCTGCCTCTGGGATGTTCAGGTCAGGGACACACGCACATACAAACTGTCCTCAAAAACTGTTGATACCAAGCCAACGTGAGTGTGACATGTTTCTCTCTCCCAGACTGGCAGGCCCAGTGTGGAGGCTTTACCTCCTATGTGGCCAACGAGGAGGATGAGGAGGTGAGATTCAGCTGCGGCCTAAAAAATGCAACCCCTCCTTGCTTCTTTCTTGTCTTGCAATATTACTGATCCTATGTGTGTTGGTGGCTTCTCTGTAAAGCAGCAGGCCTCCAGCGATCCCTGGAGAGTGGGGGGCTATGTGCAGATGGCAGCTGATTATTAAGATGTTCATGGTTGTCATCGTTGTCATGGTTGTGACTTGTCACATGGTGTCCTCCGCTCCTCAGCTCCTGACAGTGTATCCAGAAGACAACTCCCTGGCGCTCGTCTACAGAGACAAGGAAACACTCAAATTTGTCAAACATATTAATGAGAGCAGCTCCAGCAGGCTAGCTGCCCATGAAAGCTCAAAAGGCTTCTACGACTTTGCCTTTGTCTATTATGAATGAGTATGTCTCAAGTATTGTTTCTAATAAATCAGTGTGTAAACGGTCAGTCTGTGGGCCCCTATGATGTCAGATAGTTCTACATTACAAAGAACAGGCAGGTATACCCTGTTACCATGGTAACTCGGTTTTGGTCTGCTTAGGGCTACAGCAGAGAAATGTCTGTTGTCCATTTTTATTGAGTATTTGTGTGAAAGAGTGAATATTTGTAAGAGCCAAAGCAACTAATATTTATGTTCATGTTATAATCCTGATGTAATACTTTTGACACACTGACCGTCTACACTTTTCAAGGGACACTTTTACTTCATAGGGCTTAATCTTTTCAGGAAGATTCTGTTCAGAAATGAGCCATTTCCTTTTCCTGTGGTCGATTGTGAGGCAGTTCACATCTAGAATTTTTGTCATGTACGGTGTTTCAATTTTGAGTGAAGCGGGGGTGGGAATATGATTATTTGACTATTCAATATGGGTTCAGAATTTCTGTCAACATCCAAAAGTCCCATGATATTCAGTCGTTTTTCTTTTTAGTAGGCTACCAGTGTTGCAACACTACCCTTTTAAGTAGTATTCCACAAAACACCATAACGCTTCAAAAGACAACAAACCACGGGCGTTTAACAATAAGTAACTGAACTACTTCCTTCCCGTAAAAGTCTTTACTTCAGCCAATTGTAAAGCTGTATCTGAATTCACCAATCACAGTACTCAAAAGTTTCCCTTTGACCAATAGCCTGCTAAGAAATTATTGTATCTGTGGGTGTGCTCTGCTGGGTAGGACGCTTAGCCGCCCAGAACTAACTTTTTCCATGTTTAAGGTAAGATTATGACAATGAAACAATGTTGAAGTGTGTAAGCAGAGACAGCAAAACTGAAATAACGACTCACATCTTGTAAACAAGCAATTAACGATGTGAATCGTTACGTTTCTTGTCAATAATGAAAGAAGTTAGGTTCCGTTTCATTTCTCTTGACTCTGATACTTTGTCGAATTTTAAACAGCTAATGGCTTTAGTAGTTTGTCTCGACAAGGCATGCTTTCTTTAATTAGGCCCATTTAAATGTGCCCAACACCTACTGACAAATAACAAAGGAAAATTGTGTTGAGTGTTGTGGACATAAAGGGTGTTGTTTTATCTGTAATGGCATAAACAACACATGCCTCTACGAAAATCTTATGGAATTTCACTCGTCATGTGACCCACTGGCCGCGCGCTATGATTCGATTTATTTTCTGTATCTGGCACTGTGGACCATATTTCAGATAAAAAAATATTTTCGCTTTTTACACTTGTATGCAGTTATTAAGTGTAACAACTGAAAGTTACAGTATTATTTTACAGTTTTTATTATATTCCTTTTTTTTTACATCAAGGTCTATAGGCCTAACTACTGTTGGCCCAGACTTGGCTTTCTAGGAAGATATTACGTAGTTAACCCTTGACAGACTGATATACAGACTGGTATAGCTCAATACACAGAAGTAGTCAATGATAGACAACATGTCGTTTTTAATCTACAGTTACACTAATCTGCGCATCTATGGTGCATCTGTTGGTTGAACTAAGCTTCCCATCACTCACTATAAGACCTGGAGTATGAATTATGGTAGATGGTCATAGGCTGACTTGTGAGTCGGAGTCCTAAAACGAGGATATAGGTGTAATCCAGATGAGATGGTCTTTTAAGATTTGTCCATAAATCTAGCACATGGTGCCACACTTGGTTTACCCTCAACACAGCCCCTCTTTGTTTGGTGTGCATGTGCACTAGAATCCCCAGAGCATGTGGATGAAGTTAAGGTTCCAGTGGTGTGGGGTTAGAGGGGCACTGTACAGATTGGGGGATAAAGTCATATTTACATAATTTCAAGGTAGGAGAGATGGATCTCAGGTCCATGGAAAGCCAGCGTAGATTGTTAGTTGTGAGTTTGAGGATAGATAATCACCTGTGTTCACTGGTCACCAACACACAGACTCAGCTGTTTTGCTTTCTGCTTGGATTGATTCATAACCCTGGAAGTGTCCTCATGTGTCACTTGTCGAATAGACTCAACGTTCAGACAGGAGCTTATGACAGGGACACTGAGCTCAGACAAAAGAATTCCCACTCATGAATTTAGAGAATAAACAATTCAGAGGGAGAGGTGAACAGGGAGTCAGGACGAGGAGAAGAAGGAAGAGACATGCACATCAAGGAGCATTAGACCTTAAATCTAGTGTTTGTTGTTGTTGTTAACATTTACATTTAGTCATTGAGCAGACACTCTTATCCAGAGCGACTTACAGTAAGTACAGAGACATTCCCAGAGGCAAATTGGGTGAAGTGCGTAATTTAGCACGGCCCGGAATCGAACTGGCAACCTTTTGACTCCCTAACCGCTTAGCCATCTGACCCCCTTATTGTGTGCGTGTTCCAGAGTATGGATATGCACAGTGTGAAGGATGTCCCATGGACAGGCTGTGCTGTCCTGTTCCTGCAGTCGCTGTGTCCCTCTGTGAACCTGCTCTCCCTTTACAAAGACCCACATGGCAAATTCAGCGTCTTCAAGGTCATCAAGCTCACCCTGACAGGTAAGCCCCCGGTCTCTGAGCCAAAGGGAGTGTTGACATGGCGATCTGTGTACCTGTGTTGTTCATCAAGATTGGTGTGTGTGGTAGTCCTGTTCATGTAATACTGTTTCTGTGGTCTGATTGGCCTTCCTGTGCTGTCCTGTGACCAGACTCAGTGGGGGGTCTGGTGGGGTACGAGATCCTGAAGCTGCACGATGCCGACCCCCGGCTGGGCGTGGAGGTGAAGTTTGTGGACGCCACCGTGTGCCGGCGATTCCTGGAGAGCTACAGCTCAGGCGCTGTGCGGCAGTCCCTCGCCCAGCACTCCTGCCGTCTGCTTACCAGCCCCTTGGAGCTCGAGGCAGAGACAGAGCTGAGGGCCGGCACGCACACCCTGGACAACTGCCCCTCCCTGGAGCTCTGTCTGCAGCACATCCACCAAGCACAGGTATGCCTCACTGTTCCAATGCCTCCCCTGGCCCAGAGACTAGCTATTTTGTACTTGGTTTCCATGGATAGCCTGTATACCCACTGACTACACCACTGGTTTCTAAATGACAATGTCACGTCTCAGCCAGAGAGGCTGCGGGATGATGAGGTCACAGCGCTGGAGCAGCAGTTGCAGAACCAGGCCCTAGGCCACAACCCTCAGCGACAGGTCACACAGGAAGTGTCTCCAGTGCCCAGCAATTGCTTTCTTTTTCAGAAGAAGGCCTTTGGTGAGTACATTCCATGCTGCCCAAACCCAATTAGGAAGATTTCATGGTAGATTGTGATGTCCTTCCCTAGCTCACACATACCCCACCTACCCTCTCACAGGGCTTGAATACCTAGCATAGACCCTATTTACCCCACACTGGCCCCCAATGTCTCTAATAGTCCCTCCCCCTATGTCTCGGCCTATCAGAGGACCGCATGCTGACGGCCGCGGACCTGCAGTGTTTCTCCAGCGGGGTGGGCCGCCAGTGGAAGCATGTGGGCCGGGCCCTGGGGAAGACCTGCCGTGCACTGAAGGGTCCGGCCATAGACAACCTGGCTTACGAGTACGAGAGAGAGGGGCTCTATGAGCAGGCTTACCAGCTGCTCAGCCGCTTCATGCAGGCGGAGGGGCGGGCAGCCAGACTGGGCAGGCTGGTCAGAGCTCTGGAGGACTGCAAACTCACCAGCCTGGCAGAAAACATGCTGGAAAAACAGCCATGAGATGGAACTCTCTGACACGCTCTGACACACTGTCTTGTTGTGGGTATGTGTGTGTGTGTGTGTGTGTAGGAGGCTAGGATGAACAGTTGACTCATACAGTATATCTTTGTGGTCTCTGGTACATAGGTTACTGTCCTTATATTGTAGGTGTTAACTGTATGTGAAGTGATATGTGTTGGTGTATGTGTGCAGAAATGTATTAGCTTGCGAGACTCTTTTACAATTGTGCATATTTCTATGTCATTTCTATGTCATTCTGACTTTTTCTTTTTTTAACAACCCTTCTTTTGACTAAACTAGTAGAGTTCTGAGTGTGGGAGGCTGTTCCTAAAGTACCTGTGGAGCAGTTTTCTGACCCCCCCCCCCCCACACACACACACACACCTCAGCCCAGTTCTGCTCTGATCAGAATGTAATCCCTCAATCAGGAACCAGTCACCACAATGTCATTGCCATTGTACATTTAGTAAAGCTATGTGCAATATGTGGGACATGTTCAAACAAATCAAAATAAAGGGTTGGATTTGTAAAACGGCAATCAGATTAATATTTGTGTCGTTGTGAATGCATTACTGTAATTGAAGTGAAGGTAAAAGTCCATTTTGGGAAATGAACGCATTACCTAATTCATATCCACACAAGGCCCAGTATACTGACGAGGTAGTAATCTCTTGCTAGTACTCACTTGCTCTTTCTGTCTCATACACGCACAAACAAACGGAGTCATTCAGTGTTGCTCTTATAGGGCCCTTTCTGCTTGTAGACTGGCATATGTCCCATTGCATAAGTGTGAGGGTTCAAGGTTCATGTGATCAAGAATGTAGCCTGAGCAGGCCAAGGTTGTGGAGGCCTTTACTGATTGTAGGTTTATCTGTCCCTTGGTAGTGTCAGAGCTGCTTTAGAGGGGAGTCCTCCCCCTCCACACTTGCCTGTCAATCCAGATGTGATGCACGGATTAGAAGCTTTTAATGCACACACACAGGCGAATGCACACATTTTGATACACACAAACTATCTTACACATAGTAGCCTGTATGTACTTTTACATAGAAGCACACTACATATAATACACCTAAGACACACATTTGCACACATTTACACATTGCTGGATTATAAAAGGGATTTTATTGTATTTTGTACAATATTGAATCATAGTAAAACAGATTTACAGGTCACCTATTAATAAGAACACTGAGGAGGCGAGATTCTTTGCCTTGTGCCAGACTATGAATTATAGGTAATAGATCATTCCACGAGAGCAACGTTAATGTCTAAGACACCATTTGAACGCGCTCTCTCGTGGACGTGATTTTACTGCTTCTGCCTGGACTCTGACGTCAGCGAGATCTGTCTGCGCTAGGTGAGTCTCGCGCACCCTCCGCCTTCCTCGCTCAGCTATTGTGAAGAGATTGAACGATGAGATCGCTCGCGCTCGCTGTCATCAGCGCCGCCCTATAGAGACCCCCAGCCCCGAGGCTCGAGCACAACGACCCCACCCCCCGCTCCTAGAGGGACGGAGCGAGAGCTACAGAGACACGGAGAAAAAAAAACCTTTTCGGACCCCGGTTCTATTTGCCCTCAATCTGGGCCTCATGCAGTAGCCGACCGTGCGAGCGAGCGAGAGAGATACACCGTGATTGAGTCGCGAGGGACAGGGCGGAACAGGAGAAGAAGGGATCGTTCATTCGGCTCGAGCCATGGGATGTACACTTAGCGCCGAGGAGCGCGCAGCCCTTGACAGGAGCAAAGCCATCGAGAAAAATCTGAAAGAGGATGGAGTCACGGCTGCCAAGGACGTCAAACTGCTGCTGCTGGGTAAGACACCGTTTTATAACGGGGATGGCCGTTCTGAACGGTTCGGTGGTAATGGATGGATCTGAAAGCGCCGGGCCGGGGCGGTGGTGCTCTCCGTGGTGCTGATAGCAACCTCTCACTCTGCACTCTGTTCCTTACAGGAGGAGGAGAATCGGGCAAAAGCACGATCGTCAAACAGATGAAGTAAGTGTCCTTCTCTTTGATTTAAGCGTATTCGTTTGCGGCGAGGCCTGAGATTGCGCCTCCAGTGTCCATATTGAGTCTGAGCCGCTAAAGCTCCGCCATGTTTCCAGAGGCCGTAGCCTACCTCTGCCGGTGACTCGAGCACCTCCTGTAGACGGTAATCAGAGGCGATGCAGGCCGTCGGTACTTGGGCCGCAGGGGTGCTGTTCACTCAGACGGTGCTGAAATGCAGTCCGTTTTTTTCCCCAGGATATCTGGCATACGTGGGTGTTGTGTGTATGTGTGTGTCTGTTTATGCGTATGTGTGTGTGTATTTGTGAGGTCACTACAGCTCCATTAGCGAATACCTCTGCTTTAATCTTAATGGCTTTAAGTGCCTGATATCGCTCTGAGTACTTTGCCTTAAAAAGCGGATTTACGCAGAAAATATGGAATCTAAAACCTCATTTAAACCTTTCTATTTCTAATCTAAATCACTCATCTAAATCACTGTTCTTTTTTATACACCGCTACATTAATAGATTTTTTTCTTAAATATCACCACGATCCGCGCCCCTTCCGCCGACGGGATATTCTATATTTCAAACCGAAATAGATATGCATTCAAGCATCCTATTAGAAATCCACACTTTTCCTCTTCTCCCTCTTCACGCATCCTGCTCCTCTTTCCTTTAACACAGTACACATATCCTGCTGCTCCTCTCTCCCTCCTTCCATCCTCCCTCTCTTCCTCCATCCTCCCTCCATTTCGGTATTCTGGTCAGATTCTCTAGGGAGGTTTCTCTAGGTGGTCGCCAGTGAGCAGCTCAGTGGCTTGTTGTGTTGCCAGACCCATATGGTTATGTTGCTTATGTAATGCTTGGATAGGGACAAGCAGGAAGACTCGACCTGAAGCTGCACTTAGTGACTTTCCACACAGCTTGTGTGTCTGTGTATGTATGTGTGTGTGCGTGGGTTCAGCTGTTTGAAATGTTAATAAGAGAAAGCCTCTGGATTGTCGGGTTGCATATTGGAAGGTTCTGTCAGGATGTTTGTTTAGTTTCTGTATTTTACATTTTAGTAGACGATGGTAGAACTCTGTATTATTAATCAGAGTGGACGTGCGGAAGGCCTCCGTGTTGCTGACTGGTCCAGCAGTGTGCCTGTATCTCATGGTGCTGGGAGCTGGTATAATGGATTTGTAATCTGATTCCAAAGCATTCCACATCAATGTCATTAAGAAAGGCACCTCACTCTGTTATTACAGATGTGGGCTAGAGTGGCTATCAATGGCTGCTGCTCTGTCTGGGTGCTGTGTTTGTGAGAGAAAGAGAGAGAGAGAGAGAGAGAGAGAGAGAGAGAGAGAGAGAGAGAGAGGGGAGATGGGGGCAGCCACTGTGGTATGTTTTGGGAGGGACGAGAATCCCTGTTTGGCTCTCAGGGTGAGTTGAGACAGACATGCTGAAGCATCTGCTTGAATATTCACTGTTTTCACTGAGGTGTGAATGCAACTGTGCGCGTGTGTGTGCGCACATCGTTATATCTGTGTGCCTGTTCTGATGTGTGTGTGTGCACATTGTTATATCTGTGTGCCTGTTCTGATGTGTGTGTGTGTGTGTTTGCAGGATTATCCATGAGGATGGTTTCTCTGGGGATGATGTGAAGCAGTATAAGCCTGTTGTGTATAGCAACACCATCCAGAGCTTGGCTGCCATCCTGAGAGCCATGGATTCCTTGGGTATCGAGTTTGGAGACAAGGACAGGAAGGTGGGTGCAGATTCTGTGTGTGTGTGGCAGTGGAGGGGTGGTTATTACCAGTGTTCAGTGACGCTGCCCCCCCCCCTGCCCTCGTCCAAGTGCACTTTAAAGAGGACTGTGACTTCACTGTGCGCCTCCAGCTACCCGAGCTTTATCCAGGAACGTAACCGTTCACTCCCTCTTGTCATTCACGCTCCACATACTGTATTGTGTGTGTTTGTATGTGTGTGTGTGCATGCATGCGTTCGGGGCTTGTGTGTGTGTGTGTTTCCAGGCGGATGCTAAGCTGGTGTGTGATGTGGTGAGTCGTATGGAGGACACAGAGCCCTACTCCGCAGAGCTGCTGACGGCCATGAAGCGTGTGTGGAGCGACGCTGGAACCCAGGAGTGCTTCAACCGTGCCCGAGAGTACCAGCTCAATGACTCCGCCCAGTAGTGAGTAACCACTAGCAACTGGAATACCTAAATAGATACATCGCTACACCTGAATTACCATTTTGTTTATAAATAGGTATACGCCAACAGTCATAGACCACAACTATTACACAGTCTGTGACACATTCCTACGATGTGAAGAATTCAGAATCTCTGTTCTTCAATCTCCTTTCCTCTCCTCCCTTCTTTCCTTCCTCCCCTCCCCCTCTGTGTCCTCCTCTTCCCCCTCCCCGCTCCTGCTCAGCTACCTGGACAGTCTAGATCGTATTGGTGCACCAGACTACCAGCCCACAGAGCAGGATATCCTCAGAACTCGAGTCAAGACCACCGGCATTGTAGAGACCCACTTCACCTTCAAGAACCTCCACTTCAGGTTAGCTACATGCTTTGAAGAAAGCCACACAAATATGTTCAGAAAATGCAGCTGAGGAAATTCATACAGACGTAGTGTGAACTGTTGGCGTGTGATGCGTGTTGCATGTGTGACCTGCTTTCCTTGCTGGGGCAGGCTGTTTGACGTGGGAGGCCAGAGGTCTGAGCGTAAAAAGTGGATCCACTGTTTTGAGGATGTGACGGCCATCATCTTCTGTGTGGCGCTCAGTGGGTATGACCAGGTGCTGCATGAGGACGAGACCACTGTGAGTAGCAACGACACACTCTACAAATACACACACACTCTTTCACACAAACACACACACACAATTCCAAGAATCTCAAGTCCACAGACTCATTATTTTGTACGTGTCTTTTTTGCGACAGAACCGCATGCACGAGTCTCTGATGCTCTTTGACTCCATCTGTAACAACAAGTTCTTCATCGACACCTCCATCATCCTCTTCCTCAACAAGAAGGATTTATTCGCTGAGAAGATCAAGAAGTCCCCCTTGAGTATCTGTTTCCCTGAATACACAGGTGACGGCCCCTCCCACACCTCCGTCACACTGCTCACACAACGTGATGGAAGCAAACCTTTCACACCCTCCCTTCCTCCCACTCCCCTCCCCCTCCCCTCCCCCTCTCCTCCTCTGCAGGTGCTAACTCGTATGATGACGCGACTGCTTACATCCAGGTCCAGTTTGAGAGTAAGAATCGCTCACCCAATAAGGAGATCTACTGTCACCTGACCTGCGCCACAGACACAGGGAATATTCAAGTAGTGTTTGACGCCGTCACCGACATCATCATCGCCAACAACCTGAGGGGGTGTGGCTTATACTGAGGCCTGGCCCAGACAGGGGTTGCAATGGAGAGTATGAGGTGTTTGATGATAATTTTGATGATATTAAAAAGGCATAAATATGTAAATCTACACGTCCAGACGGACCCAAAGAGCTGCCGCCTGACACCACACTACCATGACCCTCTGTTTCTGTTCCCATTCTAGACACCATTCTTCTTCTGTTTCTTTGTTTTCAACATGTGTTTCCTGCTGAATGTGTTTCCTGTTCTGTTGTTGATTGTATTAAGCTATCAGCATGGAGGGCTGTGTTGCTCTGGCCCAACTCAGCCAGATGTGTTGTGTCTGGAGTCCAGTACGCGTTCTCTGCTAACACCTGACACGGCACTGGGACAGTCTCTGCAACACTTCTGGCTGCAGCATGGGAAACACAGCTCACCCTGCTCCGGTTGCCGAGGTGATGTTGTAACGTAGGTGGTGGTGATGTTGTGGGGTGGGGGTAGGGGTGGGGGGGTGTAAAGCTGGTAGGGGCTGGTGGTTAGGCTGTCCTAGATAGAACTCCCCCCTCTTCCCTGGACTCCCCCAGGGGTGCTCAGTGCTGGGCACTTCCTGTCAGCTTTGTTCGTCTCTCCCCTCTTCTTCACCACTCTAGGGGGAGGGGTTCTTGTATGGCCAGCTCTCTCCATTGGCCTCCTAAAGTGTAATGAAATGCCCGTCAGCCAACAGAAAGTGTGAATAGTGTCATATCAGCGCCAACCTTCTGAGACTGACAGCTAAGGGGGCGGGCACGTAAACAATAGATGGCTATCACTATCTATCTGACAACCTTTTACAATAATGTAATAGAAGAAACACATGATACATTTTATTATCATCAAATTTGTATTGATTGATTTCAGCCTCATGCGCTCCATGCTTCTCCGTCCTTCCCAGAGTCCCGTGCCACATATTTATTTCCTGTCCTGTCAGACTGGGGGACAACCACTTCCTGTGTCAGTCAGGGCCACAAGCCGCTCTCCCCCCCAACTCTAACCATGCTACCCTGCTTCCCCACTCTGCTACCTTGCTTCCTAACCCAAATCCTGCTCCCCTCATACGCTCCCCGTGTCTGGCTCTTACCACATGCTGAGCGCTGTGTGGAGAGAAGAGTGGCATTAGAAATGAACACCCCCCCCCCCCCCCAAGCCCCTGACCACTGACACGGTCACATTCTCTCTTCACAGAGGAAAAGTACAGCTATCCATTTATTCACCTGTGCACCTAGAAGCATCCTTCCTCCCTCTATCACTCTTTACTCCTTCCATTCCCCTCTAGTTCTTTACTCCCTCTTTACCTACTTCATTCCTCTATCACATATCACTCCTCATTTCTGACTTGTTCCATGTTCACCTTAAACACCGTACTGTATATATATATGATTATACCACATTTCTGTTTTTTACTGTGAATGTTTTTGTGCTGCACCCCTTATCTCCTCCGTAGTTTATTGGTTGCTCTCATGTGGAATGTTTGTGCTGAGCCAATCGAATGTTGTGTTTACATTAAAGCCACACTTTTCCTAACTATTCCTTGTCTCCAGGCTGACTTTATTTCACTGTGATCAAAGTGATCTTGGTAGGTTTTGAAGGACTCCAGTTTGGAGTCGGTGGTTTGGCTTCTTCCAGCTCCGAGGCTGACTAGACAGTTTCCACACAGGGAGTCCTGGCCTCCCTGTCCCACCTGAGGCTCTCCAGAGCGTCCCTCCAGAGCATTTCTGGAGCCGTGTTTACGGAGCTCCACACCTGCTCCCACACAGACGAGGGAACTCCCTGGACGCCAACCAAGACCAAACAGGTAGAAGTCGCGTCATGAAAGGAACATTGATTTTATAGAAGCACCACCTTTTACCCAGGCAACTACAACTAGGAAGGAGTTAAAAGTTCATCACGTTAACTGATTCAGCTTTCATTCATTAGTAGACAAGGATGTCCGTCACCTCCAGTGTGGGTCAGTAGGTATACAGGACAGATCATCACTGTTCAGCAGCTGTCTATCAGGTTAAAACTGTCTCATCTCCCAGCCAGGAACTGGATCAGCTCTCTGACCTGCTTCTGTCACTTTAATGGATATGATGTTCATTGTGGGATGGTGTCACCCACAGTGCTGCAGCATCACCACATCACAGCTCATTATGAAACAACAGCTGGATCTTTATTAAATAGTCAACATTTATTACTATGATCTTCACACTCTTATAAAGGATCTTAGCTCGTACGCTAACAGCACAACCCCACAACCTTTAATATCAGACTGCCTCCTGAATAGGCCACGCAGTCAGCTGGGGGTCACAGCGGGGGTCAGGGGTCACAGCGGGGGCTAGGGGTCACAGCAGACACTTCCTCCTCCATCTGGAAACTCCTCACCCTTCTTGATAACCAATACCCACAGTTGCTATAGCAACACCAAGAGGGCCCCTGGCCCGGTCCTGCACCAGGCCCATACAGGAGGCACAGAAGAGCACACACCCAGGTGTTGGTCCCTTCTACAGATGGGACACCAGGAGGGAGAGCAGGGTTGCTATGGTAGCAGGGAGAGTCCCCTCCCTGGGAACCAGCTCACAAACACATCTCCAAGGCGGGAGGTTAGAGACGAAGCCTCTTGATGTCCTCGCTGCGGAAGTCAATACGGAGCGCCAGAACCTGGCGCACCTCGGCCGGTGTCAGACGCCACGTCAGAGGACCTGAGTTAGGACCCCAGTAGTCCAGAATCTCTGTTACCTACACCCCCCCCCCACACACACAGCATGTTACCCAATATTCAAATATTGTATTCTTGGATCTGTTATTAACACATACACAAACATCCTAGTAACATGCCTGCAGACATGGTGCATTGTTTGTGTGTCATATACATCTACATCTGGGGCGGGACATGCACATCTTTGTATGCAAGTATGTATGTGTGTATGTATGTGTGTATGTATGTATGTATGTATGTATGTATGTGTGCGTGTGCGTGTGTATATACCCTCTCCAAGTTCAGGATTGTAGCCATTTGTGTGAGGCGAGCAAACTTGTCTCTGATGGTCCAGGTGGTGATGGTGGTGAGGTAGGCCACCAGAGAACGCAGCTCCCTGTCAAACTGCAGACCGCCCAGCTACACAGAGACAAGATGGAGACATGGCTTCAGAAAACCCCGGGGTGGAGGAGGAAAAAGGAGAGAGAAGGAGAACGAAGGGTGGGGTTTAGGATGGGGGAGGGGTGGGGAGGATTTGGGGGAATGTGATGGGAGAGGATGCGGGGGAGGGGAAGAGATGATTGATTATTTATATTGTGTTATTTTTAAACTGCTAAAAAATGTGCACCCTTGTCCACATAAAACCTTTAAAGAGGATAAGGGTGTGGATGTTGTTGAGAGTGGTGAGCAGCTTGGAGTCCTGGTGAACGCTCTGCTCACAGGAGACAGATGCGGCTAGAGAGGAAAAACACTCTCCATCTCCAGCAGCTCCTCCACTCGGCTGGCCTGATAAATAAAGCATGGGAACCTGCTTTGTTCGTCACGTGTGTGGGTGACGTCAGCGGCGCAGGCTGTGCACGGCGCCACCTGGTGGACGCAAGCTGAAACTCACCCTGCTGAAGGTGCACTTGAGGAGGGTCTTCTCCATTTCCATGGAGACCAGGCTGGTCATCAGGCTGGTCAGAGTATCGTAGATGACCGAAGACAGACCGACCTGGGGGGGAGGAAGATTGGGGGGTAAACTTTGGTTCATCCACACATGGTCCTGAGTGGTGCTGGTGTTGTTTGGTATGTTACTATGGTTACCTTAAACTCAGCCATGAGTGTCTCCAGGTTAATGATGAGCTGCTGCACCCAGGGGTCATTGGCTTCATACTCACTGAACTCCTCCTGCACACAAACACCAGTCACAATAGGCTCAGCAGGCCTGTGTGTGTGTGTGTGTATGAGAGTATTCTGTTCGTACCTCCTCTATGTTGTGGGAGATTGACAGGAAGCTGCTGATCCAGGGTTTGACCTGGGGCTTCACGGCCGTGGAGTTGAGCTCTGTCAGACCCTCCTAAGGATACAGCACAGTTACAACACTTCCAGTTACTGTGGGTGTGTTTATGAACATGTGTGTGTCTTCCTCCAACCTGTAAAAGATCCTTGAACTTGCTGGAAGTATTGACAAGGTCTGACAGGCAGCTGTCAATCTTGGCCTGCTCCCCTGACCCCGCCCCCTGGGTGAACAGCTTCGAACAGTCACTCTGCCAGTCAGACAGGAGGAAAGGGACAGAGGAAGACCGAAATGAGACCTTAGCCATCCAAGACAACACTACTGAAACTAACATCTAGTACGAGACAAGCAGCTTCTCGTTCCCTGAGAGCAGGAAGCACGTGAACTCACCTCCAGGTTCCTCTTCAGGGTACTGATGTTCTCACTGCACACCTCCACGTTATTCAGAGTGACCTGAGAGAGGCGTAGAGAAAGAATGAGAACCGTTGAGTCTATCTGGAAAGGGGCATCTAAATAGAAAGTAAGTGTGTGTTTGCGCGTGCGTGTTCTGTGTATGTGACAATCTCACCAGGAAGGCGGCCTTAGCGACCTCTGCGCTCTCTATGCTCATGGTGTTGAACTTGCCCTGCTGTAGGCTGCTGTGCACCAGGCTGACCGCACTGCTCACCCCTCGCTGGATGTCCTGCAGGGTGGTGGCAGGGAAGCCCTGGCGCAGCTTGGTATACAGCACCTCCCTGGTGGGGGGGGATACAAGGGAGAGGGGCTGTTATTTGACTCATTTCTTAGGACTTCAGCACTCGGGTGAGATGAGGGCGGCCGCACCTGAAGTCCCCCTCCAGTGTGGACGTGGCATGGTTAATCATGGCACAAAGACAGTCGATGCTGGAGCTGGACAGAGCTCTGCTGATGCACTTCTTCACAATGTAGAAACAGTCATCCACCATGCTGGATGTCAGCTGACCCTTCTCATACGTATCCATAGCAACGGCCTGGGCAGAATGGGGGGGGGGGGGGCGGCACAATATGATACCCTGCTTGACAATCCTGTGACATGTCAGGTGTCCTGTGACCCGTGAAAAGTGTAATTCATGATGATATAGTGGAGGATTGTGACTCATCATGAAGGCAGGGTGGTATCTGGTTGGGTTTAAGATGATAAAGGTGTTGTGGTACCTTATTGACCGTCTCTCTCATGTAATATTCCTCCATGGGGATGTAGTAGCCTATCAGCTCCTGCATGGTGCGACTCAGGACACAGTGTTTCAGCAGCTTCTCCACACTCTGCTGGTGCTCTGAACAAACACACAGCACAGTCAACACTGTGTAGATTGTGTATTATATGTGGGTATAATGTTATTTTATGTTTTGTACTTTACCCTGTGTGATGGTTGATGTGGCGTCCCCAACCTCAAAGTCCGCCATCATACGACGACGCAAGAAACGCAAGTACAGCTCTGCTCTGGCATTCATCAAAGTCACCTCCATCAGCACTGGGTCCAGCTCCCTGCACACACACACACACACACACACACACACACACACACACATACACACACACACACACACACACACACACACACACACACACATTAACAAATAGGCAGACAAATAAGTAGGCAAACAGACAGACAGGCAGACAAACAGACAAGCAGACAGGCAGGTAGGCAAACAGACCGACAGGCAGGCAGACAGGCAGACAGGCAAACAGACAGACAGACAGACAGGCAGGCAGACCTGGGTTCTATCTTCTCCATGGCACCACCCTTCATCATGCTGCTCTGGACAATCTGAAACTGGACAAGAAACATTCCACTGAGCATGAGCACAGAGCAGTAACATCGGCAACCTCTGCATGATAGAAGCACCAATACCTCACTGAGGTCCCCACTCATCTCCTGTACCTTATTGTGGTAGTTCCTTTGTTGAATGAACTTGTCCACAATGTTCTTAGCCTGCCGATCACACTCCTCCTGCAGATGTGTGATAAGGGTGTACAGGTGGCCGGGACCATAGTACGTCTCCACTATGGGCTGGTGGGTTTCCACAACACGGGCAATGCCTAAACACACCAACACCCGGTTAACAGACAGCTCATTTACTGTTCCGCATACAAACAGGCAGACAGTCTAGAGGGCAGACAGACAGGTAGGCATGCAGTCTCACCCTCCAGCAGCAGAGTCAGAGTGTCAGCAAACACCAGAGCAGCTCTCCTCTGCCCCAGGTCTCCTCCCAGGGCCAGCTGCAGGTTCTCTTCTGCCTTAGACGCCAGCTGTGGATGGTCCCAAATGTTCACATGAGCGTGTGTGAATGACAGAGATGTGTAAAATGGAGACATGCGCACACACACACACACATGCCCACCTGGCTGCAGAGGTACTGTCCAAAGCGAGCCAGACCCTGTTCATGGAGACCCAGTAAAGGGAAGATCTTGAAGAACCTTTCCACCTGTGCCAGGTCGCCTGCGGCAACAGCCTCATCAAGTCGCTCGGCAACCAGGACTTTGAGGCGCTGTTCAGCCTCCTGCAACGTGGCCAGGCTGGCGTCCACGGCACTGCCTGAGCACAAACACACCATCAGCTATGACTGGAAGTAGTGTGTCGTTTTGGCAGTGTTGTTAATAGATGCAAATTGTTGCAAAACGTGGTTTCCCATTATTAACAGGAAGTGTATCCTTATAAGGACCTGTGTGGTGTGTGAGCTGTCTTACTCTCTTGTCCCTGCCGACTGAGCTCAATGACTGATTGATCAAGAGAAAGGTAACGGTGGATGTGGGCAGCAGCCTGTTCATAATCCTCGTTGCGAAGTGCTGTCTGCACGCCATCGGTGCAGAACTTCAGGTCCAGAATGTCGTCGGCCCGCTGGATAACCTTGTACAGCCTTGTCTGCACAAATAGCACATATGCAGTCGTGAACAATGTGTGAATACCCTGTGTACCCAGTGTGTGTTTTTGTGGATGGATACCTTTGCCAGGTCGAGCTGTCTGACTTTACTGCTGACGTTTTCCGCCAGGCTGCAGGTGAAGGTGATCATCCCAGCCAGTTGGCTGGCATCTCCTCCAATCAGCTGCAAGTTCGGTCTGAGGGACCCAGAGAGACGGGTCAAACAAAGCACCGGGTGTACTATCATGACAGCAGGTCACATTCATTCACACACTCACCCCATCCTCTGGAGCCCCAACATCTTATTGTTAATGCTGCCTTCCTGCTCCACCAGTTTATCTAGCTCCGTCGCCACCTCGTTCTGTTAGAACACACATTCAGTCACATCCGTTTAATCCTGTTAATTTTGCAGTATTTTTAAAGTTTTTTTTCGAAGTTCAAACTAAATATTAAGCACTTGTTTAAGGCATCGCAGTAAATGGATGCTCTGGACAGTTAGCAATGCTAGCTATGGGCTTCACATCTTCTATCCATACAAAATGGAGTCAACGCAAAGTCTCACCTCCTGCGTGCAGAGCTGTTGGTAGACCCTTTCCAGGTCCTCTAGTTCTGTCAGTGCTGAGATAGCATCCATGTTTACTGTGGATACACAGGCTGAATCACATCTTTTCAACGCTATGGGACTGTTCTCAGCCATTTTTAGATCCCAACTCAATAGAAACGTGTCACTTCCGTGTTTGAACGGATGTTTCAACGAACGTTAGGGTGCGCGATTTTGCGCATAAATGGCTTCGGGTACCGTCAATTTATGCCGTCTCAACCAAAGTAAGAAGAGAACAATGTAAAATGTCACATTTTTAAATGAGTTAAAATTAGCATTTCATAAGTTTCATTTTCATCCAAAGCAAAATACTGTGAAGGATTTAAATCTAACACGATTTGTTTGGCAGTCAAGTGCTCTACAACAGTTGTATACCCACCAACAGTCAAAACAGACTACAACGCTATCCATATCACAACATTTCTCATGACATTTAAAGTTACTGAATAACAACTGGACCAGGAACCAGTGATTTTGTAGGACAAGATTTAATCAAATACGGCATTTGACAACATACATCATTTTATTTAGTTCCATGGTTTTGAAAGTTTTTAATACCATGGCTTCCGTGGGTCAGGTTATAGTCATTCCTGGAGTCTTCTATATTCCTACAGGATTGGGCACTGTTTGAAAAGAAGTCTGGGGATCTAAACATGTTTAGAGTGTTTTCTGAAGTTAGTCTCCAAAAGAGTCATCTAGGTCTCAACGATTCAACAGAGAACTTGCTAAGAGAACCAATTTGATCTGCATCCAATCAATCATCCATTTCCACATCTTCTTGTAATTTCTGCACCATCTTTTCCTCCATAATCTTGGCTTTGCCTACAAAAGGAAAGAGCATACACATTTGCAAATTGCCCATATATGCACTGCCATCCAGTCATATCATTTATGTATTCAATTGATTCATGGCCATCTGTTCCACATTAACAATTTACCTGCATGAGGAGCTTTGATCAAGTGAATGTTCTTCTTTACTTCTTGTATTGCCTCCTCCTTTTCCAGCTGCTTGCCCTTCCGCAATCTGAGAGAGTGAGAGGGGGATGAGAAACAAAGAAGACAGGGATGAGAAAGAGAGAGGAAGATGAGAAAATGTCACATCTCCCCCTGAACATGGGAGGGAATCCAGGTATTATTCAGAAGGTTGCCGGTTTTATTCCCGGCCGTGCAAAATGACATTGTGTCCTTGGGCAAGGCTCTTCACCCTACTTGCCTCGGGCGGATTGTCCCTGTACTTACTGTAAATCGCTCTGGATAAGAGCGTCTGCTAAATGACTAACAGTGCGTTCACACTGCTGCGACGCGATGCGAGCGACAACATGTTTTCCATTAATTTCCTATGAAGCCAGGCGAATCGCTTGCGTGGTGCATTGTGGGTAGCGACGCGACAGAGTTCCGATTTTCTAAACTTTATGCAAATGAGGAGCGATTTTCGCTAGCGATGGCCAATCGGAGTGTTTTCTTGTTTCTCGTAACGTAGCAACCATGGCTAACATTTGTAGCTTTCTAGGTTTCAAGGTGGAGGAGAAACTCATCGTTTGTGTGGCTGCTTACCCAGTCCTGTACGATACATAACTGTATTTGTACAGAGATGTTAATTTAAAAAAAACAATGCATGGCGCAAGGTTTGCCGAAGTTGTGGGTGCTTGTACCTGTCAGTTTAGTCACATTACGTAACTTTGCTCTGTGGTAACTAGCTAGCTAGCTAGCCCGGCTGGAACTCCCTATCGTATCGACAGATTAGCAGAGACTGAGGAATATAGGAAAACGTTTTTTACACATGTCAACGTGTATGTCTATTAAACAGTTTTGTATGTTGTATACAAGCTGTATTTTGATCGATGTTGCAACTACGTAAACCCAAGTCTGCACACTTGGCCATGACAACTACAACAGTGACTTTAGAGAACTACATTCTACATTTATCTGTTTGAAACGCCCCCGAGCGTGGTGAACTGTGGGAAGGCAAGCGATGGCAAGAGATTCGCGTCGCTGCAGTGTGAACGCACTGTAAGTGTAAATGTAATGAACACCAGTGCTGGATTAAGAGGAGAGCGAAGCTTACCTGTTTAAGATGAACCGCGCCTGTCGTTTCTGCTTGATTCCCTCCACCACCTTCATGGCCTCCACTGAAATGCAGGAAACAAGAATGTTGTTGGTTTAAGTGGTTCAAGACATTAAATAGGTGCATTGGCCCATATTGAACCATATGGAAATACAATCAGCAGAAGACACCATGGCCATCATGAGGACAGGACCTCACAGACATGATTCACTGTGACATAGGTTCCGTTTTATGAGCCTGAGAGAACAGTTACCAGTCTTGCTCCACAAAGCCCTCTGGTATTTGACTGCCACATTTCTGCGCTTCTCGAATTCCAGACAGTTATCCTAAGGTGAAGAGAGAGACAGTAGAGACAAATGATTTGCAATGTTTTTCTGAAACTATTTTAATCAACTTTGTTGTATCTTGCTTACCACAGTTAACTCTTTGCCAGACGCTTTTCTGAAAGCCTTGGTCCATCTGGTCTTTCTGGGGTTGCGCTTCTTCTTGAAGTTTTTGAGACACTTTGATTTACAAAATCTGAAATTCTAGTCAAAGAGGGGCGGACCGGTTAAGAGGAACCAAGATTGATATTCAAATTGCTTTGTAGCAGAACATAAACTTGAGGTAAGTTATGGCAGACCAGGCCCATCTCATGTTGAGTGTAGTTAGCTACAGTACTGTTGTCTCTGACAACACTGACTTCTCTATACAACGTGACAGATCTGCGGGATCTAAAAACTCTAGGTCAGTTGACAACCCAAACGTAAGCAGCCCCTAAAGTCCTGAACAACACAATCGGGATTGTCTACAAGGATATAAACAATTTCACCTTGCTCAGACATTAGAATACAACACTTCATTTGTTGAGTTCTCTCCGTTATATGAAGTCTGAAGTCGTTAGAGTAGCATATACAATATACGAGTTAAATTGATTCACTCATAAGCACTAGATTTTAAAAGTAATCTTTCGGGTCTTAATTTAAGAGCTCCGTCCCAACGTTATCGTTAACGCTTCCTACTGCTTGGTCGCTATTTAAAAGCTAGTAACTAGCTAGATGTCTAGCTTGCTAGCCAAACATGACGTACAATCTCCATACATACCTTGCAGTCGTTCCGTACAAACATTGTGCCGTGTCCGGGATACACCGGTCCCGAACAAAAATAACATTTTTCAATTCGCATTGTTGAAAAGTTGTTAGTTTATTTCATGCCCATCAGTAAAGAAATACAATTTCTGAGAGCACGAGGGTGTGGATCAACAAAAGGAAATTACGTAAGTGCATTTCCGTAAACGTGTTGGTTTCTTCTGTTGTAAATCGACCCGTTTGTACATTTTGCTATATCCTGCCCCCTACTGTAAATCTAGGAAACAATTCTAAAACGAAATTCATTTCGGAGTGTGTTGTGTAACCGATTGAAAAAAAATAATTAGGTGATCAAATAGAAAGCTTTGTGCAAAACTTGTTTTAATAAATAAAAATACATTTATTTTCTGAATATGATTTGCATATTTGGCATAAAGATTGTTTGGTAAGAATACAGTGTATGAGTTAATACAGAATATTAAAGGCACATTGTATGATCAAATATAACAGAAAGCTAACTTCAACCAGCAGACAGGAATTTTAGAGATTCTAATACACCCCTAGATTCCAATACTGTGACACATATTGTAGGAAAGAGACCAAACTACTAAGCTAATTAGATGTTACTGTGGAGCAGGCCATGCATGCAGTGAATCAACCAACTCATTCACACACAGTATAAACTAGAATAAAAGGAAGTGCACTGTGACAAGTAAAATATAGCAATGGTGGTAGCTTTTTCCCCAAACAGGCCAGTGTTTTCTAGAAATAGAAATTTGAGTAGCTTCTTACCTCCTTACTGGAGCTAAGAAAATAATTATTTGCAAGTACACTAAATGTTAAATAATCTAAAAATGAACATTATAATAATATGAATAGTAACAATTTCAAATGAAAACATTCAAAAGGCACATAACTGACTGAACCGACAGTGGTAATGCAGTGGTTCAGGGGGTGTGACCAGTGGTTTGGGGCATGGTCAGTGGCCCATCAACATTCGTATGACATCGTCTCTTAGTACATCACGCCTTTTAAAGTGTTACTTTTTATAACTTATGGACAGAGACCTCATATGGGTATAGACCCTAGTCTAGACCCTAGTCTGGACCCTAACATGCACATTTGCCCTTCTCTGCGCTCTCTGCCAGGTCTGGGTTGCTGGTTCCGTTGGTCCTCACGGTACCGTCAGGGATCCATGACTTGTCCACACAGCGCTCCATTCTCTTCATGATCAGGTCCAGCAGAACATCTACAGCCTGGCCGACATTCTGTCCATTGGCTGCACTGGTCTCAAAGTACGGGATCCTGCAGGTGAAAGAGGATATGACCTTCTTAAATGCTTCCTGGTGTCAGCTGGAGCCAGGAGTTTAAAATAAATAAAATGAGCTGTGTAAATTAATCTGACAGGTATAATCCATCCAGTGAGTGAGCGAGAAACCTTCCAGAGACAGAGGAAGTATTCAATTACTGTAATACAATAGACCAAATAGCAAGACAATTACTTTTAAGAAGATCAACACGACTGATGCTGAGGATGAGGCTGCTAAGCCAGAGTATGGGCTCATGTCGACATGTGACATGTAGTCTTCAGTCAAGACGTCAGGGACAGTCCCCAGGTTCATCTCTAATCCTTAGGATTTCCTGATTGTGTGGAGCAGGATACTTTACATGACGCAAATATTTGCCTTTCAAGGAGGGGTGACCTAGCCCAACCTTTCAGTATCGTATAAGATTCCCTGAAGAGTAAACATGCAGCAGCCACTGCCTCCTTGACAAATGTTCCAGAGCGGGCTGAGTGCTGGAAGACTGACCCTTACCCATACTTGTCTGCCAGTTCGCGGGCCTCGTCCTCCCTCACAGCCCTCTGCTCTCCCAGATCACTCTTGTTGCCACACAAGACAATGTCTGGGCTCTCGCAGTATGCATGCATCTGCAGCTGGCCTACAAAACACAATACACCAGTCATGATAAGAGCAGTCTGATCTCAAGATAACTTTTTCCTAAACCACAACAGAGCTTGGCTAGTTTGTAGACAGGCAGATCCCTCTGCTGTGAAAGGGTGATTCTAAAAGCAGATTCCTATGAAAACAGAGAACTTACTCATCCAGTTTCGGACATTTAGGAAACTCTGTTCGCTGGTGAGGTCAAACAGGAGGAGGAAGCCCATGGCATCTCTGAAGAAAGCCGTGGTTAAACTCCGAAACCTGACACCACACAGGAGAACACCTTGTGAGAAGCTGCTTTCAGTGTTAGTGAAACAGACCTTTGAAAGCTGCCAACCCAAGCAAGACTCCAAGGCCTGGACATTTGAGTAGTAGAATGGACTCAGCTCCCAACTTCTCATTTTATGTACTTAAAATTTTGTTATTTTTCCAAGCTTTAATTTTGTCAGGCTGAAATGAGAGGAAGACAGACAGGAGTAATTAGCACAGAAAAGGATGAGCTGGATGAGGAGTTGGAGGAGACAAAGGAGCAAGACCCTCTGTTAAGTAGTTAGTGTGAAGCTGGACCAGACTGTTCATCCCCACCTCTCCTGCCCTGCCGTATCCCACAGCTGCACATGGATCCTCTGTCCCCTAGCCGACGTGCCGTCAGGACTGCTAGACTTGTACATCTTGGGAGACAGACAGACCACACTGGTTAAACACGACTCAGGTAGATGTCTTAAGTTAAGGTGGCTCTAGTGTTCCACAAACCTACAACACAATTTGCAAATCAAATATTAAAACCTATTTAATACTTCCATGGTTACTGTTGTCTGATCATTCTTATGATATGCAGGACATGAGTAAGTTCCACAAACCACCCTGATGTTTGTCTATATGGTGTGAAGTGTTTACTCTTCAGGAGGGAGCTACAGCTCAGGAACATGAATCACCTTCCTCTCAGATTCCTCTGAAGAACAGAGCTGCCACACCCCTAACCATAGCTTCACTTTGCAGACTTGGTCACTTCAGTTGTATTATTTGTCAGGATTATTTTGACATTTTACTTATGCTCAAAATGAACCAACTTTCACACCAGGTGTCCAATACTTAAGATAGCCCACATCCCACATGTTTCATCAACGGATTTAGTTTGCTTTGACAACTCTTGGTCTCACAGAACAGCATGCTAACAAAGCAGCACATTAACTGAGCAGCACACTAACAGCTGCACACTAACAGAGCAGCACGCTAACAGCAAGTAGATAAAAGATCCTGTAAATAATTCAGGTGATGGCTGCTTCAGAGGGAGGCATACTAACACAGCTCTCACAGGATTAGTGCTGACAGCAGACACTAAGCCAGAAGAAGACACCTCTTGTCTACACCCAGAAAATAAAAGTGAATGAGTGTTAGTGAAAAACATATCTGGGATGTACATCTTTGGCTGGTCAAGGACTTTGTCGGCTGTAGGCATGAGCTGTCAATCTACTCACCACTCTTTTTTCTCTGAAATCAATGCCCACTGTAGTGATGAATTTGGAATTGAACTTCCCGTCTGTGTATTGGTATAGGAAACTGGTTTTCCCCACACCAGAGTCCCCAAGTGCCAGGAATTTGATGAGGTAATCGTAGTCCCCATCAGACATGGTGAGCGTCTGGTCCTGACCTGTAGCAGGTATAATATTATGCCAGATAGAGAGATTTAGTTAGTCATAACTCTGAGAACTGCTGACTGTAGCAGACCTAGCAGAGGATGGTGTGAGAACTGGCCTGTTGTCATGGCATCCCATAACTATGCTGACACAGAAACAGGAAACAGAAAAAAATTAAGTACACACATACCACAACTACAAAACACAGCTACCAAATTACATGTATTCACTACAGTAGTACTGAAACTAAAGGGAGATCCCAGGAATCTGTAATCGGGTCTGGGGTAAACTCTCACCTGCTTCCTGGTTGGTTTGGGTGAACACACTAAAATACTCCATGAGCAGACATAATTAGGTGAATAAAAGAAATCTATAGTAGGAATACTTTATCATCTGGTGTTGCATTAACCTAATCAATAAACGTTTCAGTAAAATTCTTGAATAAACCTAAATCCTACTGAAACACCCCTTGGAGCAAAAAAGCTCCAACATATTTGAGGGCTACTGTTTTTTTGAGTGGCTCCTGCTGTTAGAACATTGAATACATCATATGACTGGCGTGAAAAGGCCTTCAGACACGCTACACATTCCTACACTCTCACCAGCCTCTAAACCCCTCATCCTGACCCATAAGCTGCTTATGATCTGAAGCAGCTCTGGAGCCACACTGAAGCAGCTTCAACCGAAGCAGTTCCCTCTCAGTCCTCCCAGGGACCAATCCTAGTCCTGTGGTTCATTGGTGGGACAAAAGAGTTCAGACCTGGTGAATCACCCATGCCTGATGCGTCTGCACACACTATTCTATTTATTTTGTTAAGTTAAAAAGACAGTCACTGATACACATGTGACAGACAATGACAGAAAATGCGATGGTCCCTCTTTCGAATCCCTCAGTCTCTGTGCACAATGAGGTTGCTCCCAAGTGCCCTAAGTGTGTACACCATCTGGCAAACAGGGCCATGTTCATGGAGGCCTTCCCCAGAGGAGAGGGCCCTGGGGCTAGCTGCTCCTGCTGGCCCCGCTCTCAGGATAGGCTGGGATCACTGAGGCGGCACAGGTCGCTCCAGTATGAGGCAGATTAATTTAGCCAGTTCATGCAGAAGCACATTGTAGAAGATGCTAATCATGTTGAGACACAGGCTATTGGCTGACCATCAAGCTGCCCGTCTCTACATCTAGGCTACACTGTAGGGTGTAGAAATAGAAAACAACATGAATTACATGTTGTTTTCTATTTCTGTTCTACTTTCAGACTTAATGATCAGATGAGGTACTGATTTCACTAGTGGTCTTGGTAGGTGTGAAATGGTCCTTTGACATAGAAAAACAGTTCATTGTAAAAGTTTGTAACAAGTTGAATTGAGTCACATGTTCAGACTCAAGTCTTATCACAGCTTTGAGAGGAAGCATACACAGCAGTGATGGTAACAGATAAAGCAACATGGTGCAGTCAGTCAGCGTAGCAGAAGAACGCTGAACTTGTTAGTATAAGTTCACAAAACAGACTGCAGCCAGGATAGTCCAGAAGTCCCAAGTTAAACTGACAAACATTGATTTCATAGGAAAACGTCACCAAAACATCATGAGACCAACCCAACTTGACCTCAACCCCTGCCTAGTGCTTTAGGAGAGAATTTAGATCCCCCCCCCCCACACACACACACACACACACACACTTTGGAGGACCCTTTACCCTGGACACAACCCTGATTTCAAACATCCTCATGTAACACCCTTCAGCTGGTCCTCATGTAGTCACCTGGATGGTCATGTATTTGACCAAATATAGAATACAAAATCTTTATACTGAGCATTACCTACTCGGATAGTGGGTTCTGAAAGTGGTGGGATTTACAGACACGTATAGTTATTTGTAATTACACAATTTTAGCCCCCATGCTGGCTTAAATTTGTAAAATGTTAGGCTGTCATTTTTCAAACCATCCAAGTGAGGGGGAAGATGACGGTGGAGGTACATACTGACGTGCCGTATTTTTATTTTAAATGACAAGAAAGGGTCAATACGTAGCGTACGCTTCTTGAGGCAACCGATCTCTCCAGGTTGGGCCCAAGGAGGTGCTGCATTCTGACCTACTGACGTCACACAACAACTTATTGAATGGTAAAACGGCAGTGACAAGCAAGCACACCAGTCGTCTTAACGTTGGCTATTCAAAGCAATTTACCAAAGTTCCTGACTCGTTTAACAAAGTAAACAAATCATTTGCGGTAGTTGGAAGATATTGATGATACTTTTTTCATATTAAATATGATTTTGTCAACGCTGTTAGTAGAGGCGGTTTTGTTAAGGCTACCCACAAATACAAGGCAAAATTACTGGGTAGGAAAATGCTACGTGGATAAAGACACGTGTCTCAAAATCCATGCGGAGCAGACCTGTGAAACTTTTCAGTAACTTAACAATAAACTTAGCCGTTTTGTTTAATAGTTAAAGTTTCGGATTTGTCTCCCGCTTGAACAATTGCCCCAAATTAGCTACAGAGAAGTCAACGTATTCTCAATTCACTTACCAGCTCTACTGCGTTACTTTCTTGACAAAAAAGCCTGTTAAAGCGCGTCGAATGAGTCTGATTTCTGTAATGTGGGAACTAAACTGAGTTTACAGTACTTTGCTGTTGCTCAATTTGTTGCACATACCCTCTCTACAGTGCACCATCACTTCCGTTCGCTATTACTACAAAACTAGATAGCCCCTCCTTCTCTTACCAGCCCAGCACCAACTTAAACTTATCTATTGGAGTTCATAATAGTAAATCTGCCTTTTGGCATTGTCAAGGGAGGTAGGGAGTGGGGACTCCCCGGTGGGAGTTTTTCTGGGAGTTTTTCCTTGTCTTCCTTGAGGGTTTAGGTTGGTTGAGGGGCAGTTCTATGGGCGCATGTGAAGCCCTCTGTGACATGCTTGCGTGTAAAAAGGGCTATACAAATAAATTTGATTTGATTTGATTTGATTTAGGGGTTATAGGCTAAAAGAAAGGGGAAGGCCTAGAACGCATAAAACAAATGTATTTATGATCAAATGATGTCCCCAGTTCTTAAGTGCAGGGATGGTATAAACTCATTACATTATAGCACCATACAGCCTTCATATCATACAGTGCGGGGCACCTGCCGAATCTTAACCACAAATCCTCCATAAACAATAATGCCAACGGAGTAACAGCGTCCCCTATCGACTATAGTATTATATTTAGAATGATATCTACAAACAGTCCCATAAAACCAATTATTTTACCTTAAAAACTAACTTTGCATACTTAGCAAAGACAGACCTTCAACCATCAGACCCAGACATTGGTATTATTGGCATTTTATTTAACCTTTATATATGACGACAATCATGTTAAAAAAAATAACAAAACAATTAATCAACACATTTTATTCTTTTGAAACAGGTTGTGCCAGGCTCTCAGACACAGTTCCTGTGGTTATTGCCAAGCTGAGACTCTCAGGCACTTTGTCAGGGGAGTGATTCTCTGGTATGGTCATACTGGCCTCTGGTTGATTCAGAGTATTTGGTACCTCCTGCTTGAGTTTTCCAGGTCCCTGGTTCTTCATCTGCGACTCGAAAAATGGCTTGTATATGTAGACTCCACCACCAACTCCAAGCACTGTAGCGAAGGCAATTGATGCGAAGGGTACCCTGTGCCCTATCATGGCTTCTCTGGAGCAAGACACAGCACCTAGTATTGCTTTGTTGACCCTGTAGAGGATAAAAAGAAAAAACAGGAATTATAAATGTTGAGTCCACATCAGGTCCAACCCTAGGTACATGGACGCTCAATCTGGAGGGTGAGAGGTGTCGACATAGGACTTTCATTAAAATGTTAAACATATTTTATTTTCCTAACCTACCAACTAATGCAACTAAAGTTGAAGGTGTAGATCTTTATTTGTCCCCAAAGTGCCAACTGGTTGTAGGCCTACAACAGCAAAAGCAATAGGAACACACAATATTACAATTCACACACAATATCATATAAAAAAGAGAATAAATACCCAAATAGCTACACTTTTATGTCACCACAAATTACCACAGGAAAGTAGGCCTATTAACAATCTAGTTCCGTGGTCTTCAACCCATGGTCCTCAGGCCCCTAATATGTTTTAGATGTTTCACTGCTCCAACTAAACAACCCATTCATTTGAATCAAGTGTGTTGGCGCAGGAAAACATCCGGACAGTGGGCCCTGACGACCAGGGGTTGAAGACTACTTCCCCAGCAGTATTTCTTGAAGAAAGATTAAACAAGATGTACAGAATGACGAGGAGCTTGCATTTAATAGTGACATCTACACACGTGTACGTTAATACTTTTTGCATGTTAGTAAGCATTACCACATTACCTACCTTGGTAAACTCACCTGAATCTAATGCTTCTGACAGCAACAACTAACTGCTAGTAGCTAGCTTAAAGGGCAAACATGGGCCAACTACAACAAGCGTTAAGGGACACACGGAGTTTCCTTATGAAACCTCTAACATAAAATTAGGTGCCCATATTTACTATTGAGCAAAAAATAATATTTCTAAAATCCATATGTACAACTCGGATTTTTATGACAGACAATAGACAATTATAGAGTTGTAATCGTATTTTCCAAACTGACTGCATTTATTTGACCACGCACAATTTACGTCACCCACAGACCTAAACACGGAACTCGTGTTCAGTGGTGCTGTTCCCAGCCTGTTCCTCAGATTACATTGTAATATCATGCCATTTCAACGTTACTTTCGATAAGGTGCATGGAAGTAATGGACAGGATTCGTGCGCGCTTAAACACAGGGAACAAGACATTTTCTGAGCCCATTAAACTACGGAAAAGAAAATCTCAGCTTTACAGTAAAGAAGATACATGTCATTTTGACAAAGGTAGAGTAGCTAGGCTATGTTGTGCATGCCAGCATGGACGGTCGAGCCTTTTAATACTAGGTAGCTAAGCTAGCAAGGTAGCATACTATATGCATTATCGTTATGTTTCAGTAGTAAGAGATAAGCAATTGGAAACAAGTGTCAATACATGTAGAGAGTGATACAGCATCACAAATGTCTTACTAAGGTAATGATCTAATAGAATCTCCTCTGCTATAAACCAGTTGTTGAACTCTACAGGTGTGTTTGGGGTCAGTGTCTCTGTGTTCTCTGTGACTTTCCGTCTGATCAACTGCTTCCTGGTCCAGACCAGCTTCGTACCTGACGAATACTGGCAGTCCCTTGAAGTCTCCCATCGCATGGTTTACAAATATCCTTTTATCACTGAACACAATGTGTATCTTAAACATGAATCTTTTCCAAAACCTCTCTGGTACAGGATGAACTGTCCTTAATAGACTCACCTATGGCTACTTAACCTGGGAATGGAAAGAAGGATTACGAGGATTCTCTTACCCTCTGGTTTTTGCCATAATTTACAAGATCCTGCACTTCACAAACTGTGACTCAGTTCAACTCTTGGTTAGTCCTGGTTCATGGAAATACCTCAGAATCTACAGGTGAGACAAAATGTGTTGGAATGCACTAAAATGTGTGTTGTGGACTGTGTAGGTATGGGCACCACGTGTTCTCCAAGCCCTCCTAGCTGCCCTGGGTGACATCAAGCTCTACTCTCTCATTCGAACACTTGAGCCTTCGGACACTGCTAGATGGACGGTAAAGAAGAACCTCTCAGTGTGTAATGTATTTTTGTTGTTGCTGTAATCTCATTCTAAAAACTGAAACTACAGATGGTGTTTGTGTCTCTTGCTCTGTCCACACTCCACAGCTGTTCTGCCAACTGTCATCCTGGTTCACGTGGTATTGCTGCACCAGGACATTGACCAACACCATGGAGACCACTCTCACTGCTCTGGCACTGTGCTACTATCCTCTGCCTGGCACTAAAACACACAGCAGGTACCACTTACTACAGAACCTATACACATATCTCACATAGACCTGGGTGACTGAAAGACGACGTGCTCTGTATTTCTGCTTATGGTGTTTTTGTTTTTTCAGCCCCAAATATTTGACCCTGGTTGCCATGGCAGTCATTGTTCGTCCGACAGCCTTGATTGTGTGGCTTCCTCTTCTTCTGCAGCACTTCTGGAGAGAGAACAACAAGCTAAGACTTGTCACTCACCACTGCCTGCCCATAGGGTCAGTGTTCTTGCTCTCTCTCTGTGCTGTCAGCTGCATTGTTGTCATGTCTCAGTTACTAAAGGATTCTCTTCCTTGTTTACAGGGCTTTGACTCTTGGCGTATCAACCTTGATCGACTGTATATTCTATGGAAAGGTATGGATCTGTGTAATATCCTGTTCGGTGTTATTCACTCCTTCCGCAATGCATTTAATTCCTTACTGCTGCCTTCAACACCTTCTTCCCACAGACTACCCTAGTGCAGTACAACTTCCTAAAGTTTAACATATTGCACAATGTGGCAGAGTTCTATGGCTCCCACCCCTGGCACTGGTACCTCAGCCAGGGCTTTGTGGCTGTCATCGGACCCCATCTGCCTCTCTTCCTCCATGGATGTATGCTGACCCCAAAGAAGTACAGGATACTGTTGGTAACTGTGATCTGGACAGTAGCGGTTTACAGGTTGGTGTTTTTTTTCTGCAGTGATGGTGATGATTATATTAATATAATAAATGCTGTCATTTAGTCTGCTATATGACTAAATGTAAATGTAAATAAAGACTTTCTATAAAAACCCATATGTAAATGTGTGATAAATAATATTTGTGTCTTACTTTCCAGTTTGCTCGCTCACAAGGAATTCAGATTCATCTATCCTGTTGTACCACTGTGCATGGTGTTCTGTGGTGAGTGCTTCAGTCAGAGATTCAGTCATTTTCACACTCAGATCCAGAAATGTAAAGTGTTATAGTCTGTTGCAGGTATTTCATTGGCCAGTCTGAAAGCCTGGAGGAAAAAGGTAGCTTGTGTCCTACTGGTGTCCAACCTGGTTCCTGCTCTGTACACTGGTCTGGTTCACCAGAGAGGAACCCTGGATGTAATGGGCCATCTTCAGACCCTGTGTCACACCAGCCAGTCTGCAGGCTCCATTCAACCGGATATATACTTCCTCATGCCCTGCCACTCAACTCCTTTCTACAGGTAGCTACCATATACAGCTTACGTTTTCTGTCAGTACTATTGGCCCTTTCCAATTGGCCACAACATGAGTGACATCCAGACTCTACTAATAAGAACCTACACTGATGAACATGCTCTCTGTTTGTAGTCATGTTCACTGTCCAATGAGGATGCGTTTTCTGGAGTGTCCTCCAGACCTGCATGGAAATAGCAGCTATGTAGATGAGGCAGAGCACTTCTTTGACGACCCTCTCCTTTGGCTGAGGGACTCTTTTCCATACAAGTCCTCGCTGCCTACCCACCTGGTGCTCTTTGATGTTTTGGAGAAGGTTAGATAAGACTTATTTTTGAACACAATTCCGAGCCACAAAAAGTCCCTACATTTGCTTAACTTGCATGCCAAATGATTCATCAAACCCTATCCAACTCTATCTCTCTTCACTGTCTTGTATTTCGACAGAGATATTCTTCTATTCACTCTCTCCCGCTTGTGTTTCAGGAGATTTCTGTATTCCTCAAAGGAAATAAATACATCAGAAGCCCTGAGATCTTCCACACTCACATGCCAGAGGGTCATGTTGGAGGAAGCATCTTCGTCTATGAGAGGCACTGAGATGTAAAGTCACATGATGGTGGTAAATGTGCTGAAATAATGACTCATAAAAGGCTTTAATGTTGCTTTCTCTCCATCTAACATTGTAGTGAACACTGTACTAAATTGTTAATAAATTATTTTTTTAAATGATAATGACTGAATGGCGCTTTTGTAATTGGTCTACAGGCGTTGCATGTTACCATGCTAATGCTAACCCTAGCATTATGAGAAAATACACTGTTAGGTACTGGTGCTCTGGCTAGCTTAGAATAAATCAGTTCAGACTAGTCCTGATCCAACCTCCATTTTTCAATTACCGTAAAAATACAAGTGAACTTTGTCAACTTCTTATTTTTTATTTTATTTGGGAGCTGCAATTTTTTCAAAAGCACATCTATAAATGAAAGGTAATACATTGCATTCAAACACAGTTGGAATGTTACAGAACAATTAAACTACCAAACGTTTTATGTGGAAAACCAACGATAACACACCTGCACTTTATCTCACCACAAGTCAGAGGCAGATAACAGAGGGTAGCATGACAAACATTAGGTATGGGGGACTAGAATGTTGCTTCATTCAAAATACCATGAACAAAGCAGGACTCTCAGTAGTCTCACTGCCTTACAAGCTTTACTGCTTCAAATATCATTACTATTATCAGGACATTCTCAGCAGTGCGAGTAATTTTTTTAAGGATTTAAATCAATGTTGTTTGTTGTTCCAGCAGATCATTTAGACAATGAAAATGTTAGTGAAACCATTAAACACATTCTTAGAGGCTATTCACTGTAAAAAGAGATCTCTCAAGAAGATTCTAAACAGTAGGTTTTTTGTTTTTTCCCCCTCTACAGATTTGTCTGTATTCCCATGTAATTGCTCTAGTTATAAATATTTAGACAATAATTTAATTACAAATCAATGCAGCAATTATTTTCTTTGTGCGTTCAGATACATCACTACTGCCTCTAGCTTAGTAAGTATAGCTTTACACAGCACAGGAAGCTAGGGACAGCCAGCTGCAGTAACATTGTGCAAAATCACAATAAAATAAAAAAAAAGGCTTTTAATCAAATGCATCCAGAGTAGAATTTGCAACAACAGTATCAGGTTAAGCCATTATTTTAAAAACTAATCAATAACTAATTAAGGTTATTATCAATATTTTGGATCAAAAGGCATGGGACCCAGCTCAATTTTGACATCAGTCATGTGTCTGTCTGTGTTCTGTCCACTTCTGCTCCACTTCCTGTCTCTCTGTGGCCGGGGGCGAGACCTCTGCTGCTTACGCTGCTGCTGATTGGACCTGTGCTGCTCCTTCCTGGGTGGGTCCGGCCCCTCAAAGGGCCTGCTGCTCAGAAACAGAAACTTTATTCACCTCACTACAGTCCTTCAGCTTTGTTCAAACACAGCACATATAACACACATGACCTGGGGTCAGAACAGCAGCTCACCTGGGCCCATAGCGCTGTGAGTAGGTATCTCCAAAGAAGTGCTTGTAGATGTACTCATCCAGATCTTCGAAGGTGTCATCGTCGTGGCCGTGGTACTCCTGCATGTCTTCCAGGTAGTCCTCCACACCACTTACAAAGTCAGTGAACAACATCTGGTCGTGGATGAACACACCGTTGTGGAAGTACTTATTGATGAAGCTCTCCAGCTCCGTCCAGTGGTGGAAGTGGTCAACCTCCTGCTGGAGGTAGCTGTGAAGGAGCTGGTTGAACTCGTCTGCTCTGATGGGGTCCATGGCTTTGTTGAAGAGGCTCATGGACTCCTGGTAGGCACAGTCAAAAACTCCCGAACAGCCTTTGGGCCCACTTCTCTGGCTGTCCTGGTCAGGCTCCTCCTGGACCTTGCCCCCAAACTTGCGGGTGTTACGGTTAGCCTGGAAGGAGTCCTCTGTAGATTTACGAGGGTGTCTATGCAGGGGCTTGTGGGCCCGGTGCTGCCAGGAATCTCCCTCCGAGCGCTTGTGCTCCTCCTGCTGCTGCTGATCCTGCTGCTGCTTCTCTGTCCTCGCATCCTTCCTCTCGTGAAACCTCCTGTCATGAGGCCGCTGGGTTTTGTCCATGATGCGCGTGGCCGAGTCCTTGAAGTGGCGGAAGGTCGATTTGACAGAATCAGAAAACTTCCTCAGGTTCTCCTTCACGGCCTCTTTGGCTTTCTTTATCTGCTCTTTGTGATGGTGCACAAACTCCTTGGTGGAGTTCTTCACCGCATCAAACGTCTCCTTCACCTTCCCAATCACGCCTTCTTTGGGCTTCTTCACCTTGGCCTGCTTGTCCCCCGTGGCCTTGTCCTCTTTAGTCTCTACATACAGCCTCTCCCACAGGTCTGAGCGCTGCTGCTCAAAGCTCAGCTTCTTCTCCAGTTCTGCCAGACGGGCCTGCAGCTCCTCGGTCTCCGGGTCCCCCCCCACCCCCTCCGCAGCACTGCTCAGCAGGTCCAGCTCCGCCCTCAGCTGCTCCGTCACACGACGCTCCTTGTCTAGCTCTTTCCTCAGGGTGTGGGCTTCGGCCATCAGGGTCTCCCTCTGGCCCAGCACGCTAAGCACACGCTGCTTCTCTTCCTCCAGGTGCTCCTTCAGGCGCTGGTTCTCGGACAGGATGGAGTCGGCTCCAGCACCCCGCTCCTCTAGGCCCCGGATTTGTGAGCGCAGGCTCCTCAGCTCCTCCTGCAGGGCGGACAGGGACTCCTCTTCTCGCTCCAGAGAGCTTTTCAGCAGCTGGTTCTCCACCGCCAGGTGCTTCTGCTGGGACTCAGTCTTAGTCCTCTCCATTGCAGTCTGCTTCAGCTGCAATGCCAGCTCATCTTTCTGGGACTAGAAGGGGTGGAGGGGGGGAAACAGATGGTCGGAGCAAGCATTATCAACTGGGTGGCTTTTAACAGATTCCTCGTGTGGCTGACACACCTTGAGATAAGGTGAGATGCAACAAAACAAAAGTGTTTCTATCAGTCATCGGTTAAGAGCTTAGATGAAACACAACATCTATTAAATAAATAAAAACACAAATAATCTGATGGTGAATTTTGTTGCAGCGTCTGACTAGTTAAATGTATAGTCCAGCCTCATCTGATCATCTTAAGGAGAGCGGCAGGGACGGGTGTGCATGTTACCTGTAGCTTGGCCTGTTTCAATCTTAACTCCTGGTTCTCTTTAGTAATTTCATCCATAATGTGTGTGAGGCTCTGCACCGTGTCCTTCTGTAGGTGTCCTCTCAGATTTTCAACCACTTCCTAAACGTGTGGAAACAGCAGCACCAACGTGAGACAACCCCCTGACACCTTAGCCTGAAGCTTTGACCGGCCAGGCCTCCTGAGGTCAGCTGACACGCGGCCACAAAACACCTCACCACTTCCTGGTTGTCATTAAAGTAAACCTGACCCGGTGGTTGTGGTTTAGTTTCAAGCTGACTCCTAGGTTGAACAACAGTGCACCTCATTACCTGCACAAGCATATTCTTGATCAAATCATGATTTAATTTTTATGGAGAAAAGGAAGAGTGAAATACATTTTTGATCTTTGCTGCATGTTTGATATACAGACACAAATCAAACAAAAGCTCCATCACTTATACAATTTCAGTCAAACACAGGAGGACAAAGCTACAGCTGGAACAAAGTTCACCAAAACCAAGAAAGGAAAATAGATTAAATAGGCAAAATAAATAATAGAAGTTATATCTGTAGAGTGTGTTAGTTAGTGTTGTTGAGTCATGAAAGAGCTCTTCACAGACCTTGATGACAGTTGGCTGTCCTCTGGAACACTGTGGAGGCAGAACTCTGGGATCGCCAAGACCCCCCTCCCTGATCTTCTCCACTATCTTCTGCCTCTCCTGAGTCTGCACCGTGCCTGGTTGGGACATTCAAAACTTTCAGTTAGCATGGATCTAAGATCTGGCCATGGTGTCCATCATTATAGCACATATACAGTACAGGACACATGTGCAGTAGTGAGATGAGTATGTTTGTCATGTGGGTTCCCATATGACTGCCCATGCAGACCCAATTAGCTTCACCCTCACTTCACACATTTCAACACAACCTGGTATGACTCACCAACATGGTATAACTGAGCATCATTTGGGAGATTGGGGAAAGGCCCCTCTGATTCCAGAATATGTTTCCCAAATTTTAGGGATACATGTTTGGAACTCCCGAGATTGCGGTGTGAAAGTAATGACACGCAAACACAAACCACAAAGAGGCGAGTACCTCAAATACGAAAACCACAGTCTGGACACAGTATGGTGTTTGTCCACTCATATACACTCTAATAGGGGTGGGGTCAATTCACATTTTTTTCATCCCACTATACCTAGAGTATGTACTAAACATTCAACACCATGGCAGCGGTAGCACATGCCCAAATTTGCATCACCACACAGGTCATGCTATTCAAAACACAAAAGTAAACTGGCCAAACAGGTTGACAAATACCGTCTGTCAGTGCATACAGTACCTTCAAACTGGCCTGAGGAACACAATCAGCAGATTAGATCAACAGGAAGAGGTGAAAACAATAATAAAATATCCTGATCGCCATTTTATTTCCCCCACCAGCACCTTACCATAGAAGTGTCCGAAGCCCATACTGATGGCGATGACAAGGGCCAACAGGATGCACTTGTTGAGGGTGCCGCTGACATGACCCGGAGCAGGAGTAACCAGTGGCTCCTGCAGCTCCTCTTGGTGCATGTCAGGAACGTCCTCTCTGTCACTGTGGCCAGACTCCTGCTCCTCCTCTGGCTCAGCTGTGGAGCTGGTGGTGCTCCTCCTCACCCTGCGCCTCCTCACCAGGGGGGTCACCTGATCCACAGCCTCGTCCTCACTGCTGCTGGAGTCTCCTGCTGTAGGGTGCTCTACTGGAAACACTGCACACACACACACACATACCCATGTTTATTAGTAATAATACTATTCAGTAGTAAAACTGTGGGGGAAGTTTTAAGCCATCAGTCTAAGTGCAAAAAACATTGCCAAAGCAGGTTGAACATGTTTTCCTGGTTTGCAAACCAAAACCCTTCGGATTAAATATCTGTTGTTGAAAGGTTTATCATGTTCAGTGATGCTAACAGTTTTAATGGTGCTTACACTTTCCCAAAAGGGTTAAACTTGAACATAAACATAGGGATTTCCAAGCTTCCTTAAGACGGTCAGTTTTTAAATATTTTTCAATCTGCTCATTATATTCAATCAAATGAGACTGATTGAAAAATCTGTTTTGTAATAGAATCAACAAATACAGTAAGGAGGCATGTCCTCTGGTTGTTCCTCCACTAGCAGGGCAAACCAGAGACTAGCTTCTAGAGGATTACAAGCTGTTTAAGACAAACACACACCACACGCAGCAAGCTGAAATACCACACAAGCATTTTGTTCTACATATTAACAGCCGCTTGCAAAAGAGGCCAAACTTGTTTACATCCTCAACTGAGAGCAGCTTATCTGGGCTCGGCCTGCGCTGTACTGAGCAAGGCAAGCACGCTATCATATTCACACTATCACTCTGGATGAGACAACCTGAGAGGGAGCTGCTGCCAGACAGCTGGCCTTTCAGATGGCAGCCCAAGTCCCAGAGAGTCTGTGGAAGCTTCCAGGAGCTGAGCACTAGGCCTGCTTTAGGAGCAGGGAGGGGAAGGAGGAAGTGGTTGATGTTTGTTTTATTCTTTGTGCTGAGGTGGTGTACGTGCTGGGCTGTGTAGTGCTTCCTTACCAGTCTCTGCTGTGCTGAAGGTGTACTGGCTGCTGGAGGAGGTCCCCAGGTAAGAGTCCTCCCCGCCAGTGGCCTCCTTTTCCTCCTCCAACTCAGCCTGCTCCTCCCAGGGGCCCAGTTCTGCCTCCCTCATGTCCCCAAGAGTCACAATGTCTGAGTGGTCGCTGGAGGAGCACAGGGTCACATGCTCATCCCCCGCCACCTCACCCACAACCTGCCGGAGATATGGTCCAGATGGTTGGCATGGGGACAGTGGTAAAATGGCAGCATGGGGATTCAGACACAAGCAACAGCTGAAATGTGTTTGTTGTTTTCTCCTCTAACCTCAGAGGCACTCAGAGTCTCATCTAAGATTTCTTCCTTCGGGGTGGCATCATGTGATGACTCAGGTCTATTGTCAGATCCTTCGGCTGAAAAACATGGAAAACTTTTTAACATTGCAATTCTGAAATATTTGACATTTAAATATGTTGTTATTTCAACATATATATAACTTGAACTGTGGACAGCACCCTACAGCTATACTGGGGCTTGTGGTACTTCCTCCTACCAGAGAAAGAAGCATGCTGGTCCTGTTGCACTGCTATGCATTCTGGGAGATCCTTCACGCATTCCAGCCCATTCTCTGTTCCCAGGGTCTCTATATCTGAACCCTTGTAAACACAACACAGTCTTTAACTCTGTCTCGGGATAGTTTCTAACTACTTTAGATGTCTGTATTATTTCTTATGTCTGTGAGTACATTATGAACATTCATAGGTCTGAGTATAGGATCCTAATAGAGCCACACAGGGTGATGGAGACTCAATAAAAGACAGGTAGGTACCAAACAACGTCTCACCTCATTACTAATGATAGTCCAACCGCAGGAGGACTCGGTATCACTGGAGCTCTCCGACATCCTCCTGCCAGCAGGGTGCAAAGGGGCTTTGTTGTTCTGAAACAGTTTACAAATGAGCATGACACTAACATTTGAATTCATAATTTATCATTACCAAATGGATCTGTTAATGTTTTAGAAGATATCTGAGATAAGACAGTCAACAGTACTTCTCAGTATAGACCCATCTCAAGTGTTCACTTGGAAATGTTATGTTGACCCATCAGGATAATTTACATGGACTGACGGTACTGTCTACGTGTTCTAGTTAAAATTGAGACCAACATATGTTCTAAGATGGAGACAATCTCTAAAGATTCCACTTGACAGTTTGCAATGTAGCAAAAACAGGCCTACACCCTCGCTTAGTCTTGCAGACTGTGTACCGTAACGACCGACATACACTACGCTCAATAGTCTCTCCCTGGCTGCAGAGACAGAACGATGATGTTCTCGATCATAGCAGTACTAGCCAGACCGTCTTTGCCCGGTGGTTGTCATGCATCTACCCTACTGTAATAGAAAAACGATTGTGACATGATGTCAGCCAGCCAGTTACCTAAGATAAAATACTCTACACTCGATCAAAAAAGGACATGCTAATATTTAGCAAAAGATGGCTCCACAGGATTGTTAGATAGACTCCTTCCTGGCAAGTCAAAATAATTATTTACTTCGAAACTAACAGCATCTTCTGTTCGTTAATATAATTACCAGGTATGCTCTTCGATTTCCAAGTCAGAAATTAGGAATCACTAAAGTAAGCAACTGTTTGATACTCCAGTTAAAGGGCCGCCCTCCTTCCGTGGCTTGTAACTAGCTAGTAACAACAACAACAAACCACACCACTAACGGGAGGCGCGAGTTTTGACTTCCGGTGTTCCGAATAATTCAGTTTCCCTGCCCTGTTCCCCCTTCCTTCCGCGTGCGCAAAATCATGACGTTTCACTGAAATAAAGAGAAATGTTGTTTACTCTCTGGCTCTGGCTTGGACCATCGACGGAGGTTATACCGGTCATACCAAAAGAAAAGTCTGGTACAAGGTACCAGGGGTGCCTAATGGAAAAGTAAAAGGGCAAGTAGACTAGCAAGGAACGTCACTTCTAGAAAAGTAGAGCATGTCTTGAAATCGATGATGATAGATTACAATCATTCTAGGTATTGCAATACATGTACATGTAAAACATAACACAACATCACCAGAACAATGAAAGCGTTTTTTCAATGGCTCTGAACACCACTATTTGATCAGACATGTCAAATGTTAACAACTGGCTTTTAGGGCACCAAATTCGTTGCCATGACGGTCGCTAAGGTAACCAAAACAAAGATCAAGTCAGTCTAGTGTAGAGCTAGCTAACTTCTTTCCTAGGTTCTTATATCCCAGTGTAACATCTAGCAAGGTAGCTAGATATTTAACATATTGTCTGTCAGCAATATTACAAATAATGTGTGGGGAATTAATTCACTTTAATATTAATTAGGAAGTATTGACGACGACTTTGTATTTCAGGGGAACTGCATCAGCCGGAGAGATGTCAGCCTCCGATGGACAACAGCAGCAGCAACGAAACCTGGCACCAGCAAATCCAGGAAACCCCGTCTTCTCGTGTATGATGAGCCCAGGGACAACAGAAATGCCTTGTGTGCCATGGGCAAAACCTCAAAGCCCCCTTTACAAGACCACTTCGAATGATTATGGTGTAATTCCTCCGACCTTTGAAACATCACCCTGCACCTACCATCCTATGTCTCAGAGATTCTCAAGGGAACTTGGTAAATGTGGCACGTACCGGGACAACTCCTTCAATACAAGTTTGGACAAAAGCCGAGTGTGACTGCCTTCTTTTGCAGCACATTATCTGATGTTACTGTTGTAGTGATGTTATTAAGACGTGTGACTTTTCACCCATGAATAATACTTGGTGGCATAGTATTAAAAAGTAAAAGCAGACCATCTTATTTGTGCTGTATTTTCTCTTAATACTATATAACTGAAAATAATAATAATTCCATTATTATGTATCATAATTTTATTATACCACAATACATATTTCAACTTGTATCTAGATATAAAATACAATGAACATTTCCAACAATACACACACATGTCTGTGGTTATACACAAATGCAGATGTGTGGGTTTCTCTACTCAGTTTAGAGGGCAGTACCTTGAATAACCTGTCTGATCTTATGTGTATCTGCTAAAAGAGCTTCATTGTTAGGGTGGATCTTCAAAGCAGCCTGGTAATCCAGAAGACCTGCATGAGGAGTTGAAGAGAAAATAAACTGGGAAGCAGTTCAAATGGACTGTTACATTTTCTGAAATTTTCTTTCACCAATAGAGGTCAGTAAAGTGTTGAGCTATTTATGATGTCAATTCAGTCTATTTTACCATAGTGTGTTCGTGTTCAGTGATGTCTAAAGCCAATGCTAGGAGTTTAGAAAGAGAATGCAGTATTCACGAGACAGGAAATGATGCAACAGACCTTCTGTATACAGCTGCAGTTCACAGAAGGCTGTACCCCGTCTGACGTGGGCCTTCAGCCTGGCGGCTGCGTTGTCCTCCACTGGGGGCGTCAGCAGATCAAGAGCCTGCAGAGTGAGTGTGGAGGGGATGCATCACACAATGTTTCTAGGAAAATGTGCCTCAATATAACCCAAATATGTACTAAATAATACAAATAATAATTTACTGTATGAAATGTTTTTTAAATTATATTTAGTCCACTCAATTTGGAAGATGTACAATATATAAGTATTGACCCGAGATGAGTCCTCAATTGCTTTGTGCAGGTTTCTTAGCTTCAGGTGGCAAGCAGCTCGATTGGAGAACAAGGCAGGGATCCTGGGGTTTAGCTGGATGGCGAGGTTGTAGGCATTGACTGCAGCCTGGTAGTTTCCAGTAGCAAATAATTTGCTAGAAAAACAAAGAGGTTTCTCGGTTAAGAAAAAGGTGTTGAGGATTTAAAGATTTGCTTTGTTAGCAGAGTACACTACTTACTCTCCTTTCTCCTTAAGCCAGTCAGGGTTCTTCTCCTCGTCCGTCAGATCCCTCAGATCTGCCAGGTCGCCGCTGAGCGCCCGCCTGGCCTCAGCCTGCTTCTGTAGCCACTACTCTCAAAACACATGTCAATAGATACAATAACATGGGAAAAACTGTCCTGTTGGCCAAATTCCAATGAAACAAAAAAATAGAAAATAGAATCTATTGTAAAAGCTATTGTACCTGTTCCTCTTCTGGAACTCTTGATTCCCTCAGAGCGGTAGGGAATACTCGAGGGGTGAAGGTGATTTTGATGTTGCCTGTGGTTCTTGGGGCAGGTAGATCCATTTCAAATTTCTTGTTTGTTTGATAAGTGTCTTTCCGATCTATATGAGAGAAAATGTGAACATGATCTCACATAAACATTGTCTGCTGATGGTATAATGTGATGATACCCTTGGAATGTTTAATTTACCTTTCTTGACCTGTACCTTTCCTGCAGTGGTCCGTCTGTTAATTTCTGTTTCGTTTGCTTTTAAAAGTTTAAAACTGGTTTCCTCCACAGCTTTTTGCTTGTGTTTCTGTTTCCATGCTTCTAGCTCTGCTGTGGCCTTCTCACGTTCATCATCTTTCATTTTCTGGATCCCAGCCCTTTCCTCTTCCTCAAGCTGAATAAAGAAGTATCAAACAACATGCTCTTCTGGATAAAGTCACTAAATGCTGTAACAAAGTATGTGATATAAGAAGTGATGTAAATGACTCACCCTCATCATGGTCTCCAAAGCATACTTTCTTTCCTCTTGTGTTTTTATAGCCTTCGCTTTAGAATCAGAAGCCAGTTTTTCTTGAACTTTCAACTGTGCCTTTTCCCTGATCGCCCTCAATTTATGTTTGTCATCTTGCACAAAGACACACACACAAAAAAACATATATGCTCAGACATGGTGTGCTATGTGGAGAAATAGTAGCCTTTAATCATAATTATTGTCATTAAATGTCTGGATTTGCCTGTATTGCTTACAATTGTCCCTGGTGAGGTTCTCCCACAATCTGTCAGTTTTCTTCTGCAAAGTGAAAACTGCAACTCCATTTCCAATTTTGGCTGAGCTTTTGTCGTCATTTATAGGCTCACAGAGGAAGGCTTCGAACAGAAACGGGGGAAAATGCACCTGCAAATACAGGTATTTAATTTATCAGCCAGTTACTTCCAGAAGTTAGCACTACAGCTAGCTGGCTATAGCTTACCAAGCTTACCTTTAGGTATTCGTCAGTGGAAAATATGTCTACTTTCCCAGCCTTCACTCCTTTTAGTGGTACATTTATGTACACCATCGATTCTGTCTGTGTCCATGTGTGGTCTGTGACGACTAAAGGCATTTTAATAAGTAAACATTAGCTTGGTAGCAATCTAGCTCTGATTACAGGACCACTGGCAGACAGACAGAAATGTTTAGTAACTACAACACAAAGTCGGTTGCTATGGGATAGTTTTGGCGCTAAAGTTGACTTAACTATGTTTATGTATAACTAAAATAATGAAATCAAATATGCTCTAATTAGAGCATAAGTCGTTTATTTTAATTTTTTATATAAACGTATTGAGAGGTTAAGTTCACAATGGGACATTCTAGGATGGTTTCGATACAAACTGACTCCATCTGAAATAACTTTGCAAATATTTGAAACATGTAGGCTAGCCCATTAATGCAATTTATGTTTAATACCCCAACTCCAATTTAGAAACATTTATTTGATCAACAATTCACCAAATTACAATTTTGGATATACTAACAGTAGACACAGAAAAAAATAACCATGAGCTGTACTTGAAAAATAGGCCAACCGATATTTCCATTTACCTCAAAAAGTAGGTAGGCCTAAGAAAAAAGAAACTTGATTTTAAAACAATTCCAAAATGATTTGACTTGCAATACAAAAAACTTGTCATTTCAGCATCAATCATGTATTTCCAATAAGGGAATATAGGTCCAACAATCTGAAATATTTGAAAAATAAACTTGTTCACACAATAATGAAATATGAAGCAAAGTGCACATAATGTAAAAACCTTCGTTAAAAATATTCTCTTTATGCATATTCATTTGAATAAACTGTATCTGGATAATAACTTCATCAATGCCCCAAATACATTCAATAACAGCAGTTATGCCGTAATCCAACATTTCTAGTCAACGAATAAAGTTACATGTGCAAGGATAAAAGTACCTCAGATATACATTTTAAAGACAATGTCAGGTTTAATACAGTTTTAATTCAGAAATTATATTTTCTGCGAGCTTAGACGGACCTTTTCATTACTGGGTCCGACTAAAAGATTGTAAGGGATCATAAGTTTGTAATACTTCAGTTTGCAATACTTAAAAGTAGAGTAAAACATGACATAGAAGCATGACATAAAACCCCTCTAATTAAAGGGAATAAAGATTACAGTATCGAGAAATATCAAGCGTTCGCGTTTGCCGAAGCATGGGACAATATTGCTACATCTTCCCAAATAATATAAAATGCTGAAAGAAAAACAAAGTCGATATTCAATATCTCCAACAACATATGTGTAACAGTGGCCAAGTCAAAGAGTAAAAATCCTAGTCCATCTACAGCCCTACCCCTCAGTACTGTCAGAAACCTGCAGCACTACCCTTCAGTACTGACTGGCACTGTGTGCTCCTTGGTTCTGAGGAGCAGAGCGCCCTTGTCCTTCATGCAGGAGTCGCAGCCCCACACAGCCCAGGCTTCAGCTGTCAGCAGGTTGTAGGCTGTCTCAGTCATCCCAGTGCAAACCCTGTGGAACCATTTCTGGCATAAGGCTTCACACATGATTGCTTCCTGGTCATCGTTTACTTCATTCAAGCAGATTCCACACGGATACACAGGTTCTGCTAATGAGAGGCTAGATCTGTTGGGATGCATTCCAGTCTTATGTTTGGCTCTTCCTCCACTTCCATTCCCATTACCTGCTCCCTCGCCTCCATCACCTCTCATTCCTCTTCCACCACCACAGCCAGCTATGTTTTTCTCTGGAGGGGCTTGCTCCATGGTCCGGCCTGTCTGAGGAGACATCTTCGGGGCATCGTTACCAAGGTCACTGGGGTTACCAGGGTTACCTGCCTGGGCGATGCCATTGAGCTTTTGACCTTTGACTTCCTGACTGGCTGAAGAGCCTCTGTTCCTGGACCTGAGATCGCTGTCCCTGCAACTTACCTCCTCTGAGACTTGGCTGGGTTTCCGTGGAGATGTGTTCTGGGATGTCTTTCTGCTGGACGCATCCCCCACTTCTGATTTAGGTGTGGTGGTGTTGGACAGAGAGAAGCTGTTCTCCTGGTGTGTGAGGCCCTGACAGAAATCTGCGTTTGTTCTGGGTGGAAGATTCCTACTGGGATGGGTCTCAGGGCCCGAACTGGGACCCGTATGTTCTGGAGGAGGAGCGTGGACCACATAATGCAGAGGCACTTGGTTTATGGTGTCTCCCAGGCCTGGTCGCGCAAGCTGATTGGGTGGAAGAGACATGTTGTTGTACTTAATGCTGAACAGAGACTGGTTTCTGAAAGTAGGATTTTCCTGGTGCCCATAGGTGAATCCTGGAGGACGATTGAAGCCTGCTTGGTTCTGGAGGAACGGGTGCAGCTGGCTCCGCACTGGGTATGGCCCGTTGTAATGAGACACCATCCTTCCAGACATGACAGGGGCCGTCCTGGGGGGGCCATAGCTCCCCAGGCCAGGGTACTGTGAGGGGCTGAAATATTGGTTCCCCACTGACAGAGGCTTGAAGGAGGGAGAGTAGCTGTCATCAAAAGGATTGGCTGCCACTAAGTGGTCTGTGCTGGGGTTTGGGGGCGGAGCATACTCAGTCAGAGTGGAGAAGGAGGGAGTCTGCTGATATACAGAGAATGTATTAGCTAGGTGCACTGATGCAATACAGATAATAAAAAATATACACTTTTCCTCTGGTATGATGTGGTTCATTCTTCACTTAGCCAAGACCCCAGCTTGTTGTTCTGCATGTGTGTATTCTCACTGTACCTGAGACTTGCATTTTTTCTTGTCGGGACTCCCGAGCAGCACACTTGGGCCTCCTAACCCTTCAAGTCCACCATCTCCACCTGGAACAACATGTGCAATCAAGTTTAACATCCGAATATGCAACTTTTATTGTAAACCTACAATGATGATAATTGCAGATCATGTGTAATATAATCCTTTTTGTTCACCAACATTAATTAGGTGTAATCAAGAAGCCATTGTTGTATTGTATTTTAGCAACTGAGATTGAGCACTGGAGACGTATACATTTTTTTTATTTTTTATGGTGGCAGACAGCTGAGCTATGGTTATTTTGCACTGTGGCTAGTAAAAACTGACCATATCTTGACTCTGACCACCAAAATTGTGTAGAACTAGCCTACGCACTTATGATCCTTCTTCAGCTGTAGCCTACTTTCTATAGGCTACGCACTATTTGTCCAAATAGTCAAAATCCTTACACTTTGGATACAAGCGTCAGTTAAATGAATAAACTGTGCAAAAGTATCCTATAATGTGTTTTATGACGCTCAGTAGTGGCAGTGGCATAGCCTACTATATAATAAGACGATCAGTATGAAGGTGGCTATTGAACAAAACAACCGTTTTGTGGCGTTCAGGCTTTTACAAAATAATTATATTTTGCTGCTGGGTATCACATTGTGCTTCTTCAATACAAGATATGTAGCCTAGGTCTTGTATAATAAAGGGTTGTTCATGTAACAATAGGAAAACAGCCTGTTTGATTGCAAGCACATTGGCATCACTGACTACTATTAGCTGACAACAATCGATCAATAAAAATGTCAGCTGACTGTAAAAGTTCGGGGCAGTTCCAATGCAAACAGATACTGACAGAGAAAAAGTTTGGCGAAAGACACTTCTCTTGAGAAAACAAAAAACACAAAAAAAAACACTGTCGATCATGTTTGGAACGCAAAAATTGACAACCCGTTTGTTTAATTCAATACTTCAAAGGCCTTGTTGCCGACCTGCTCCTTCATAGTCGTAATTATGGTCGAGACTTAAGAGTGGCGTATCATGCCCCTACAGACAGGCTGCAACACACCACGCACGGGCAGTGAAAATGCTTAAATCGGACGTTACCTCGGTGTCTTTTGATTGAGAATATATCTTTATCCTGTTCTGTTGACATTACCAAAATCCATACATGACTTAAACGAGCAAAAATGTCAAGATATGATGTCGCTTTAATACTCTAAAGGTGACAGTAGTCCACCGCTCTTTCCCCCCCAACAGTAATCACGGCTATCCGTGTGACGAGGAAAGCTGCAATCGCTGGCAAAGTTTGGGAGGAGCGGATAAATTCAACTTTGAGATACGGTGTGTCACGCGGTGAATAGTGAGAACAGCGGCTATATGCGAATCATTTGATCACGAGTTGTGAGTGCCGAAGCTGTATACATGGTTGTTCATATTTTTCCCCAAACGTAACCTAAATGTGGCAGAAAAGATACCCCTCCATGTTGGCATGTGAGTGTGTCTGCGCCACGGCGGTGTCAGATGTGCCGTGGAGACGGTGTGATGATGAAACGCTGATATAACACAGCGACTGTAGGGGGCAGAAGCTAATAACTCCAGCTTGAAGAGGAAGTCAGTGTGTGATGTCACACTTACGCTAAATTAATCTTTTTTTCATCGTTCACTTGTAGGGTCACAGAGGTGATCATCCGGCGTCATATTTACCGTGTTTTAATATGCACTACTTTACTTTCAATGATAATAACCTCAGGTTGGTCACGTCTCCATGTGTCACGTAAAATAAATGTGTGTGTAGGCTATAATTGGTTCTTTATGGGAATATTTTTTCCACACAGCCAGCCTTAATTTAGTAACGATTTATCATCATAAGTGTGGAATCAATATAATGACCTTTCCCACTCATTAGCATGTATTCATCTCTGCTAGTGCAGAATCGCCAGATGGATTAACTGTAATAATGGGCGATACAGCTGGGTTGAGTTGGATAGGATAAGGCCTCAAAGGAATCATTGTTAGTGAAGAACATGTCCTGCATGTTGAACATACCCTGATGAACATGCAGACATTTATGGACCAATGTTGATGACTTAACAGACACATTGATCATCATCCTGCAGGACATTTTATTTTTTATTTAAACTTGTAATCAACCACTTTAATGATTATTCACTATTTTAGAATTATTTTAAACTTCAATTGGACAAGTATAACATTTTTTTGGCATGAATATTGTTGTAGCTGTAGATCATAAAGAGCAAACTGAGGAAAAAACATAACAAAACATTACAATAGGAAAAATAATTACATAAGGTACATTCAATTTTCCAGGCATATGCCTGTCTTCAGTAAAAGGTCGGAGCAGCGTTGGGTTCCCTGAGTTAACTGTAAATGACCCTCCGCACCCCACCCCTCTGCAGCTGAAGTCAGGCTGCCTTAGAGAACCCAGGTGGGCTAGAGGGCTGGACTCAGCGCGCATGTCAACACTGAGGCCGTCCCTTTGAATACATATGTTCATCAAGGAACACAACAAAGGAGAAAACAACTCTTGAAACGTAAAGAAACACAGCAGGGTTTTGCAGGTTCTGCATCCAGAACCTGTCCTGTGGAATTCCGACCCCCTACAACCCAGGGGACTGCCTCCATCTCAGCTACAACAGGCTGGAGTACCAATTACCAGACAGATGTGCCTGTACAACATATCCCTCCTTGCTTAAACATTCAGCCAAGGCCAACATTACTGGGCCTAAAACAACAGTCAGCTATCACAATGAGGTATATTCCAGCTTGTTGTCATAGGAAAATTGTGTTGCAGTCCCCGGGTGTAGTCACAATGCAGGGCAATAATACTTGCAAATAAGAAAGCAAAAACAACTCAAATATTCCATATACAATATGAACTTTGACAGTTTTAACACAGGTTTCAGGTTTATGTTCATCTACAACAATTAAAAGTGTATTTCACATTCTTATCCAACATTTACAGTTTAGGCATCTAGGTAAAATCAAAATTCAGTTCGTACTGTCTCATGTGACTGGAATTCAATAATGATAATAATATATATCTCTCCTCCAGTGAGAGACGGTACAAAATTATGTAGAAAAATCTGTCAGGTTTTGATTCCATAACAAATGAATATTTACGAGCACTAACGGTGTACCACTCATCTTGATTAGCAGTCTATCAGACACACAATTATTAAACAGTAATACAACACAAACTGAGATAAAGCTTTTTCGAACCTTTGAAAATTGACAAAATATCATGCAAAGATTTAGCAATTAGACAGATCTCCAATATGCAACGGTGACCTCATATTCTTTGGTTTATATTGTTTGCTTTTCAAAACAAAGTAAAACTGATTGTGTCGCTCATCATGCATACTGTCGTCTTGTCCTATAGGCTTCTAGTCCTCTGATTGAAAATACTGATGCAACGTTTGATGAGAATCAGGATTAAATATTTATATATCTCTGCATATCATTTTCACCTACAATGTACATACACCTGAATGCATCAGTAAAGATCTTGGAAGAAAACCACCCACAGGACTGAACTGATTTTTGAGCATGGAATTGATTAATATTAATTGTCACTTAAATCATGAAGCCCCCCCAAATCCAGGGGGCCATTTCTGAGACAACCTGCATCTCTAGTGTGGTCACAGAAAGTGGCACAAACGTGCAAGGCTTTGTTTAGGAAGCAGCTCCTCAGCTGGTCTGCTAGGACAAGACCTCACTGTCCCTGGTCCCAAACACCAACTGAGAGATCTAAGAAAAACTGAGGAAGCAAAACAACTCTTTGGATGATAGCACGAGTCACCGCTGCATAATGGCTGGGATCGAAATAACAAAACTAATCTGACAGACAAGTGCTAAACTTATTTTGCTACTCTACGGTAAAGCATCATCTACTTCAAGAAGAAAAGTAACTAGAATGTGTAATCAGTGGTACATATCAGTCCACAAAAATATAGAATTCTCAGGAGGTAAAAAGGTTTTTCTGGTGTTCATTCCATTCATCACTTCCATCTCACTGACTTCACGCTTATGATGCTAAACACTCATTCATCACACTCCTCTCATGTGCCAAGGAGCTCTCCCACTGATTGGCCAGACTAGCCTCTGAAATGGAAGGGGCTCCGTCCACACTAAGGCCATTTATAAAGGTTTGCTGTAATGATAAAGTCAATACAAGCAAGTTTGGTATGCTCTGTCCCAAAGTAACTACAGGATGAAATCAACCAACAGCAGACAGCCTGCCATAGCACAGACACATCATTCCAAATTAATACAAATGTATCCACCTGTGAGGAGGGCATCACCAGGGTTTGGACCGTAACTGACACAACACTCTAAAGAAACATTCACCACATCCATAGCAACCAGACTCTACAGTGAGCAGGTCAGCCTGAAAAAGATACCCTGTCTTGTCAGCCATATAACATCAAACAATACATGGCTTTTCAAATGTACCAAACCTTGTTCCCTGAGTTTAGGAAAAAAATTACAACAAAATAATGAGGTAGTATAAAACAGGAATTGCAAGGGCAACGGTACATCAACATGTTAAACACAAAGCAAACATTCACTATCCTTGTTAAACCATTATTACTAGGAATAACTGACACTGCATCAGAATACTGGCTCGTCATAAAGTTTCTGAGGTATAATTGTGTAAGTGTCTCTGATCAGGCAGAGGAACCTGAGAAAGACCAGAGCTTCACCTGTGATAATTAAGACCAGAGCTTCCTGAGAGCGCTGAACCTGGATTGGGACCCTTACAACCCTTACATCAGGACAAACAAGAAGAAGGAAATGGGACGAATCTTACTGAGCAAAAACAATAACAATTATTGCTATCAAGAAGTATCAGGGTTGTTATGTAAGAGAATATATCCAATACATAACTGAGGAATAAGCTGCTATTAAATATAAAGTTGGAGTTTACCAAGTGGTAAACTGAGGTAGATATTCAGCAGAGGAAGGGCTCACTCTCTTCTCTGCTCCAGTGATAAACTCTATTAAATAATGCCAGAAATGTGACAGTCACATTTCTAATTTTTTACAATCTTTTTAAACATTCATGGTGGTGAGAGTTTTCTTTCGAACACACAAACAGTCAAGAGTAAAATAGCAACACATTCATTAGAAGAAGGCAGTGGATGAAGTTTCCCGTGGCCCAGTCTTGACCCAGTTCTACCACAGATCTTATGGAGCTCTGGATTTCCAGCTCATAGTCCTTTAGAACAAAGCTTTGGGGTGGGAGGGGAGGGGAAGAAGGAAGGGTTAAAAGATCACACACACAGCTGGAGAGGAAGTGCAGGCTGGGCATAGCTGTCTGTGGCCTGGTAGTGGTGGCTTCTCTTCTCCAGGGTGTCTTTGCGCTCCTGCTCACCCAGCTCACCCTCACTCTCCTGGGCAGGGCTGCAGTCCAACCCTCCTTGATCCTCTGCTCTCAGAGAAGCCGGGCGGCTGTTGCGTCCAGACGAGAGCAGGGTCATCTCTGTCTCATCGTGTGAGTAGCGCCCAGAGTCGCCAGTCTCGTGGCTGCCTTCACTGTTGGAGGAACCTTCAGTGTCCCCCCGGTGCCCGAACAAGCCCTGCAAGGAGGTGGGTTGATGGGAGCAGGAGGGGGACTCGTCCTCGTAGCAAAGCACCACGCTTCCTGGCTGGTAGGACGCATGGCTCAATCTCGGACCCTGAGGACAACAACATATCAGCACCGCTTCTTCACCACGAAATGTATGTTACGATTGGTTGTTTCGGAAATCTCCCTCAGTCTTGAATCTTTGAGAGGGGCAGCTCATTGGGAGTCATGCGTCCACCAATCTTACCTGGACTTTGGTGTTTTTCTCCTTGGTGAAGGAGAACCATGTCGTCTTCTCCAGGCTGTGGTGGACGGGGCCCAGGCTGTTGATGATGAGGTTGGTTCCTCCCTGCAGACAGAGGGTTTGAGTCAGAGATTGTGTGCTGCTCCACCCAGTTGCTGCCATACAAGTAAAACCAGCTTGATTCGGTCGTACAGACTTGTGCATGAGGGAGCATGTTTTTATCACCTTGGTATCAATAAAGTGCTCTGCTGTCATTATGGACACGGTGACATCACTCTCAGCCTGGATTTCGGAGGGGGCAGAGCAAGTGGGAGTGGCCACAGAGGGGGTGGAGCCAGGGGCCTCCCTGATGGTCTTAGAACCTGAGGATTTACTGAGAAAGAACAACTCTGATGTCATCTACTGAACTACTATGATAATAGTAGTTAACTGTCATAATAAATCAACTATTGTGCCATACTCATATACATGCAAAACAACCAGAATGTCATATACAACAGAGGAGAGTCTGCAAGTGAGTCATCAATGACATTGCCGATCTGAACAAAATGGCTACCTGGTTTGTCCTTTACAGAGGATGATGAAGGCACAGATGATGATGCAGGTGAGAGCAATGCAGACGCCCACGATGATGCCTGTCATGGAGGTCTGGTCCAGGTGGTAGAAGCCATCAGAGAACACTGAGGGAGACACATCCTCTGTCAGCATGCTAGTGTCATGGCTCAGTCAATACTCATGATACATGTCGATTCTGCCTCCTGTACACGGATCAACCTTCCTCAGTGTATCCATGCCAACGCCTGTGTGCTGTAGACTGGAGCGGGGCGCTGGGTACTGACCTGTGGTGTGAGAGGAGCCATGCAAGTGGTGTGGGCCGTGTCCACGGGCGGAGCCTTCAAGCTGCACCGCCAGCTCCACAGCATGGGAGAAGGGCCCGTCCCCCATGTCATTAGACGCAGACACCTTCACCAAGTACACGTTGCCAGGCTGCAGTTTCTCCAGCAGTGCCATGGTGATGCTCCCTGGCAACCACATATCTCACAGGGTAAATAAACCCATTAGAAGCTTGGGTGACAGGACGTTGTAGAGCTGCACTGTCAGTACTCTCTTATACATTCTAAAAATAGATATTCACATTTGGCTCCTCATAAATCATGTGTGGTACTCTAGGAACTAATTCACCCCTGACTCTTTCTCTTTTTTTCGCCTTGGCTCCACATGATGCAACTGACCCTCGGAGGCCTGGGGTTTACAACCCACTGGAAAAATACACAACAACCTGGGAGATGAGGGGCTATTTGTGATCATCCTGTCAGGGGGAGAGTGGGGGGAGGGTCAAAGATCAATGGCTCTCTGCTCCAAAATACCCCAGCCTCACAGCCCCTAGCTCTAGCCCCCCCACAGCCCCCAGCTTCAGCCCCCCACAGCTCCTAGCTCCACAGCCTCTAGCTCCAGACCCCCCTCTCAGCTCCTAGCTCCCCAGCCTCTAGCTCCAGACCCCTCTCCCAGCTCCTAGCTCTGGACCCCCAGCCTCTAGCTTCAGACCCCCAGCCTCTAGCTCCAGACCCCCGGCTCCTAGCTCCAGACCCCCAGCCTCTAGCTCCAGCCACCTAGCAGTCACCGTCTGGACCGGCAGGCTAATCTACGGAGCAGAGGGTGGGGTAGCTTCTGACCTCCTCACCCAGCAGTGGGTCTGCAGGAAAGATCAGATGCCTCACATTTCCTGAAGTCATCTGGTTTCCATTACAGCTATGCTTTCCCAGAAGCAGAGCTCTACACCAGGAGCTGGGTACAGCAACATATTCCTGCCTGCTATCTAGGAGGTCCAAGGTCTCGTAAGGGCTCAGTGGTCTCAATTGGGGTGGTGAACACAAGAGACCCCAGTGTGACCAGTATGAAAGACAGGACAGAAATGTATAGAAAGAGATCAAACACCTTCTTTAAAGCTATGAAGTTCTCCATTACAGATTTTGACCAGTCAGACATCAGCAGTAGCTCTAACCAGGGGTCATAGTGAATAAACGACATTAAGCCAAATGGATTGGAGGATGAAATGGGGTATTGATTTCCAATGGGCTGTAGGGCGTGGGAGCAGGGTCTGGTGTTGTGGGGCACATGCATCTCCTCCAGTCCACTCCTCCTCTCTCTCTCTCTATCACACACACAAAAACACACACAGTCTCTTTCTCTCGCCTTTTCAAAGACACCCTCTCACACTATTTCTCACCTTCTCTTTGCAGCACCTGCCACTCCCCTGCCAGCCAAGCCTGTCTGGAGGCATACAGGATGGTGTAGTGTGTCACGGCTAAGTTGGGCTCATCCGGAAGCTTCCATGACACCAGGGCTGTGTCCTCCTCTATTAGAGTCACTTTAACACTGGAGGGGGGCAGTGTGGGAGCTGTGGAGATAGAGGACAGGAGAGGAGTGGGAAGAGAGGGAGAGTATTGCTACTGGTAAGAATAGATTTTTCAGCTGGATTGAAAACATAATGACAAAATTGCACAGCTGCCATGAAAACCAGAGACAGTAAAGAGAAATGTCTGGTGAGCTTTAGGGAACAGAAAGTGAAACTACAGAATCAGGATCCCGGACAAAAGCACACAACACAAAAGCAGCTTATTTTAAAGTGAGTCAGTGTGTCTGAGTGTCTTGGCCTGTTTCTTCCAGTTTAGGGTTAGTTCCTCCCGTTTCTTAGGAGTACTAGGTGCAGTGTGTGATGCTCACCATCAGGCAGGGTGCTCTGGTAGACCACAGGGCTCCAGGGGCTGGCCAGCTGCTCCAGGTGCAGACGCACAGCAAACTCATACTTGGTGTTGGGCTCCAGGTCCACCACCAGCAGGCTCTGCTCACCACTGCGGTGTGTGTGTGTACGCGTGGGAGGGTGGAACATGAGTTCATGAGAATTTTTTAAAAACATTTAAACATTTGTTGTAAAGATCATTTTATTTAATGATTTTATTTTATTTAATCTGCACAATGACACCCTGCACATTTCAATTTGCACTATTGTATCGTTTGCACTATCTGTATTTTTAGGTTAGATTGTAAATTAGGTTACTTATATTATATTATATTTTTTATTCCCCTTAGTATTAGCTAGACCCCCCTTAGTATAAGCTAGACTTTGCTCCTTTTGTATAGGTAGTCCACATATTTAAGTTTCATTATTCCTATATGTTTAATGTATGCACCTCCCTGCCAAAGTAAATTCCTTGTTTGTGCAAACATTCATGGCGAATAAAATACTTCTGATTCTGATTTAGAAGTTGAGTGTGAATATGAGAGTGTGTACACGTGTTTGTGTATGTGTGTGAGTGTGTGAATGTTGATGGGCGTGAGGGCCACATACGTCAGCAGGTAGAGCACCAGGGAGGCATTCTGCAGACCCACAGGGTTGCAGCGGACCGTGTAGTTGACGGTCTGGCCCGAGGTGAAGGCGGGGCGGCCCCAGTGGAGCAGCACTGCCGAGGAGCTGTTGGCCCGGGCGTCCACGTGGTGGGGTGGGGGCGGGGGGGGGCACCAGGCGGTCACGCACAGCTGGGGGATACAGGGACAACAGTGTTACAGGCAGAGGTGGCTGGCACAGGTTGTGGTATAGGGGGTTGTACTACAGGCGGATGATCTTACAGACGCATCCAGGTGTGCTGATAGTCTGGTCGGCCTGGTAACCGTCTCCCATGAAGCTGTATGCCAGGAGCTTCACGTGGTACTTCTTCCTTGGGTCTACATCAGACAGAAGAACAGCACAAAGAAGATGTTTAACCTCACATTGAATACCATGAGCCAAGGGTTTCCTGACAGTCATTCCCTCTCTCTAAGACGCTGTCTGTCCACCTGGGGGGATTCACCTCTCCACCAGACTAGGGGGGGGGGGGGGGGGGGGGGGGGGGGGGGGGGGAGGTTCAATACAGAACCTCCTACATTCATCAGCCTGGCACCAGCAGTATGAGGGGAGCCTCCCACACAGGACGATCTGTGGTCAGTCCTATTCAACCTCAAATTCCAGGTAACATGAGAGTGCTTCATCCACACAACCGTTTCAGGGGTCAGAGTGTAGTATCCAACCACTCCACTAGGTAGTGCTCAAACACACTAATATATAGTGGATTGCAGAAGTTGCATGACTTCTTTCACAAAGAAGAGTATGTCCTAGTATCAACTGTGTGGACTTGTTCTTCCTGACTATGGGGCTGAATGTAATCATGGAGCGGGCGGTCACACCAGCCTGGGGGTATGGGGGGTGGGTGGGATAGGTCAGGCAGAGATAACACTTTTAAAGAAATCCGGGTCACAGCTCTGCAATACAAGATCAGCCTCTTTCTTCCCCCAGGCTCCTCCCTCCCCCCTCTGGCCCTCCACCTCAAAACAGGCTGACAGAGAACAGACTGACAATCAACTGACTTAAAGTGTAAATGTGAAGCTGCATATGTATGCATGTATGATCTATGCAAGATAAGATCTATTTATTATTATTATTATTATTATTAATTATTATTACAAAATATGCTGGTAGTGGAGGAGGGATTGACAAACACTTTCTGACCTGTTTTAATTGTCTTGTTTTGAGTAACATGATGTCAACACAAACAGACCGGTGATGGTTGACATTAGAGTAGCTCCTTCATAGTTTGTGTCCTACAGTGAGAAACCCTTATCAAGTCTCTCTTCTACCTCCCCCCCTCAAGCACCCCATCCTCCAGCTGCCATATAGAGTCCACAGACAGACTGGCAGGTCCAGTTCAGGTCAGTGTCCAGGCCTTTGTCCATCACAAAGTCCATATCTACAAAACAGTGGTCAGGTCACCCCCACCCCCAGCCCAAAAGCACAATAGACCTGCCATAACTATTGCAGAGGGGGGTGACATCTGGGCCACAACCTCTGACCTCAAATCTGGGCAAGCAAAATCCTGCCAGGGGAGGGGCTATGAGGGGGAGGGTCAGAGGAGGTAGAGCGAGAGGGTCGGGGGACGGAGAGCGGAGCGAGAGGATCGGGGGAGGGAGAGCGAGAGGATCGGGGGAGGGAGAGCGAGAGGATCGGGGGAGGGAGAGCGAGAGGATCGGGGGAGGGAGAGCGAGAGGATCGGGGGAGGGAGAGCCGCAGTGAGAAGCTGAGAAAAAGGGAAAACACCCGAGCCCAAAATAAAGAGCTTGTTAATAGGAGAGGACAAACAGGAAGGAGTCCTGAGGAGACAGAACAGATCTTCTATGTGAGCTTTCATTCACTTCCTCACTAGGAGACTCTTCCCATCATGGAACTTTACCTTCATGTAACAAGAATTGTGGCATTTGATCATTTCTGTAAAAAATTATATGTAAAAAATATTTATATATAAATGTATTAACATATAAATCAATGCAGTTTTAGCTAAACCAGTCTCCCAATGTTGGCAGTCTCTGATGAATCTAGGATTTCTCCGGGCAGAGATCTGTAGAAAGATAGAAGGTGTGTGTAGCAGGGACCTCAGTGCTGAGTCACACAATCCTGCACAGTAACACCCTTTACAAAGGCTACCTTTCTCAGATGTGTATTAGCCCGGCCATTCAACTATACCCTGAGATCAAATATGATTCAGTGTGGATTCCTTGTGTGGATTCAAGGCTTGTGATCGGTTGGTAGCAGGGAACTGAATAGTTACATTCTACTGGTTCAGCTGAATAGGACTGCAGCTATGTTATCCACTGCTTTGAGGATATAATAAACACCATTCACTTAGTCTATCAGCCTGACATATCTTAACATAAACCAAAATGAAGCAGGTTTATTTTCCCGTCTTTCTCATTGGATGAGTCTAGCAAGACCATACCCCCCACCACCCCACCTTCACCCCCATAAATTATCATGCCAGTTTGTATTTAAGGGAGAAATTCTTGAGCTGTTTGTGGTCACCTGATTTTTACAGCCAGTGTGCAGATCCTACAAGCCTCAGGCTTTGTTCTGCCCTGAGAATGCCCCCCCAGCTCAGGCCCCCCCACCACTGGCCCAGCTTGGGCAGGGCCATAAATGTCAAGTCCCACTCTGACCCTCACCGCAGTATATATCACAGGGGTAGGCGTAGTGTATATCTCTTACACACACACATATACACACAAAAGATGCAGACCCAACTTAACTGTTAACTTTCACACTAGTGACCTCCAGATAGGCAGGTCTCCTGCGCCCCAAGCCAGGGTCTACAGGGCCCTTAGTGTCCCTAGTAAAGGTCTTCCATGTCATAAGGGGCCCCAGCTAGGATCTACTGTACTGTGTGCCAACAGGTATGACAGGTATGTTACCCTCCTCTGCCATGAGAAAAATCAACACAGCTGGTGAGAGCCCGGTGTTTCAACAGTGTGTCGTTCACATTGTGCTGCACACACGCACATTCCCCACTCTGCAACACTGTCAATCAGGCAAATGGTCTTAAGACATCGTTCAATAGACAAATCAGAACATGTCTGTCTTCACAGGTTTATAACTCAAGAAAGACACACCAACTCACTGCTCAACCTACTGTAATGGGGTTTTCTTGACAGTATTGTGAATTTGTACCTTTTAAAGAATGGGCTGTTTAGTTAGAGCTGGCATACGGCATGGGCAGCCCAGGGAGCTGGGACACACATGGTTCTCCTAAACCCTGCTCGTTTGAACGCAGCTCTCTTAGACATGTTCTAACCATCCTCTCCACATAGAACAGGAGAGAGGAAGTTGAGCTCCTCTCCTCCACCCCTCATCTGACCTAAGGCCAGGCTGCCATAGAAACTTTGAATTACAGCCCTACACATTATAATAATTCACTAAATTCAAATCATGCTGATATCCTGTGTTTACGGCCCCCCAACCCCCGTCCCCTCCCAGAGAGCTCTTTGGAGAGGCAGGGTGAATAGTCACCAAGGTGGGGGCTGATTCTGACTCTTGGCTTATAAAGAGTCTTTGTGGCCCCAGAGCCTAACACAATGAGCGGCTTTGATGTCTCTGCTCCTCCAACAGCTCTGCTCATAGCAGTCATAAACCAGGTTGTAAATCATCTCCTGGCTTACAGGCTGTCCCTCCTCTGTGCTAGTAGGGTCCGTGGAGGCCACTCATCTCAAGAGAAACCATCCCCAGTCTGTGTGCCTGGGACGTTTCCAGCCCTCTACTCTATGAAGGAGGAGATCACAGATTGAGTCTGACTGACACATATTCACATGAATCTTCTTATCTCCCCCAAGTCATTCTATCAAGCTCTTACATTTTAGCTACTAAGCCTTTTCCCCATCCAAATACAAAGGATGTGAGTTTATTCTCTCACACTTTTGTTCACAAACTACATGAAAACTGGTGTCGAAGACGTGGTGCCTCGAAGATATCACTTTTACTACCCTTGAAACAACAAGGGGCCACATACTGTACTTCAAATCCCCCCAATCCCCCTCTCATCCTGAACTCCCTGATTTGAAAGTCAGCTGCTGACCACCTGGCTGACCTTCTCTGGCCACAGATGGTCAATAGGGGGTCAGGACTCCCCTTATTTGCCCTCCTCTCTCCCCTCCTCTTCTTTCTCTACCACAGTAGGGGGGGGGGGGGGGGGGGGGAGTAGACAGACACAGAAGAGCCAGGGCTGACTTAAGCGGGTGAGACTCACCCAGTCCTCCGATGGTGTGCCTGGTCATCAGGGCGGGCAGCAGGGTAGGGGCGCTCTCTGCCTGGCTCTCCTCGTGGTAGAACAGCCGGTAGCCCTGGACACTGGCAGCGTTACCTGGTGCCAGTTGCCAGCGCACTATGATGGTGGTGCAGTTAACCGGCTCCAACCGCAGCTCTGGGGCCAGGGGGACTGGGGGAGAGGTGGTGGTTGGGGTCAAATATGATTTTCTTGTATTCAGATCCCTTCATGATAAAAAATACAAAATAACCCTAACACACATTACCCATGCTTACAGGCTCTCTAGATGGGCTGATCCTGATCTAGAAACAGGCCACACAGCGTGTCCAAAAGGCCAATCTGTTCTCAGAATTATAACCCCCACTATCTATATATGTGTCAAATTAAACCACCATCTAATAGTAATTGAAACCCAAATTGTCCAACTGTAAATTAACCAAATAATTAACCATAGCCCATAAACCCCCCCACCTACCCACCTCATGGAATGAGGGGCCATGCTGGGCACAGCAGGATTACAAAGGAGGAAAATATTTGGACCTATAGAAGAGTCTTCCTTTCCCTCTGGGGCTTGCCCATCCCCCCCCCCCTCAGCCTGCCTCCCCCTCTTTATGACCCATGACTGAAGCCATTCCAATGTTACTGACAGTGCAGGTTAAAGGTCACAGAGTAACAAACCCTAAGCCTTAACAAGATTATGAGAGCCAGCTCTTCTTATGGGTCTCTCCCTCTGGAAAGGAGATCTCCGGCTCCACCCCTCTTCTCTGTCTCTCCTCACCTTTAGCGCTGGAGGCCTTGGGTGTGCGGTGTGATGTCCAGGCGGACTCCTCCCCCCAGCCCACGGCGGTGGCGGAGGCGATGCGGAGAAGGTAGATAGTGTCCGGCTGCAGCCCCTCCAGGAGATGCTGGGTCTGCTGCCCGTTCAGCTCCAGCGCCGTCACCGCCTGCTCGCTGCTAGTCCGGTAGGACAGGCGGTAGGCGGACACATGACCGCGACTCAGCTTGACCGAGAGGGGTTGCCATGACACCTGGATGTCTGAGGGGCTTTGGCTTTTCAAGCTGAGCTCCGGGGCGCGTAGAGGTACTGTGGAGAGACAGGACCAGTTAGAGGTACTGTGGAGAGACAGGACCAGTTAGAGGTACTGGGAGAGACAGGACCAGTTAGAGGTACTGTGGAGAGACAGGACCAGTTAGAGGTACTGTGGAGAGACAGGACCAGTTAGAGGTACTGGGAGAGACAGGACCAGTTAGAGGTACTGGGAGAGACAGGACCAGTTAGAGGTACTGGGGACAGAGAGACAGGACCAGTTAGAGGTACTGGGGACAGAGAGACAGGACCAGTTAGAGGTACTGGGGAGAGACAGGACCAGTTAGAGGTACTGGGAGAGACAGGACCAGTTAGAGGTACTGGGGACAGAGAGACAGGACCAGTTAGAGGTACTGGGGAGAGACAGGACCAGTTAGAGGTACTGGGGAGAGACAGGACCAGTTAGAGGTACTGGGAGAGACAGGACCAGTTAGAGGTACTGGGGAGAGACAGGACCAGTTAGAGGTACTGGGGAGAGAGAGGACCAGTTAACCACAGCTGTCACATTGAAGGTCCGGCATGACACTGTGCTGCCTTGTACTCTTGGTTTAAACAGTACACTGCTATTTAAAGTAATGCTTTGTGAAGTGTCATTGGCCAAGGATGAACACCACATTCATTTTTAATGAGGCTGTTTAATGTCCACAGGTGGGGCTAGGTTAGGAAGGGCAACAGGTTAGGAAGGGCCAGACTAATGTCTAACCTGCTGAGGCCTCTCTACTAATCCTGCCTTATTAGTCTCCCTCCGAGCCACTAGGAACAACCTCTCAGGGTTGACCCCTGACCCCCGACTGGCCCAGCATGAACAGCAGCATAATATCATCCATAACTGAACCAGCATGGCAGCCTGCAACCCAGAGGCCAAGACCAAGGGCAAATGAGGCTTGACTGGAATTTAGAATCAATCCAGGCATATTGCATATGACAACACACATAACACCAACAAACACATAGCATACACGAACACACACACACAAACGTAGATCACATCGCATGTAGACAGACAGACAGATAGAAAGAATAGGCTGCCTCACCATCCTCCAGGGTGTGCTGGAACACGTGGTCCGACATGCGGCTGGCTCCCATGGGCATGTACGCCACAATGTAGAACGTGTAGTTCCTCGCCGGCTCCAGGTCATCAATAATGTAGCGGGTCGTGTCGTTACCAATGACGACCTGATATTCCTCGTTGTTCAAGCCTGGTTGGAAAACAGGATGATGAAGAAGAAGATAAAGGACTAAACTTCAAGACTAGACTTCAATGCTACTGACACCAAAGGCTTCAGATAGATGCTGGTCACAGTTTTGCTGCAGAAGCACTTCCTGTTCCTCACAGCGCCGTCCTGTGCACCTCCGGCCCTCACAGCTCAGCAGGAGGAACTCTACACACACTAGAGGTGTCAACTCAATCAAAAGTAGGACCCCCTCCTCTAGTTCACAATTTCATCCTCATGGCTGGGACAAATTCCTCCATTAGACTTTCCCACATCTCTGACTGGTCTTCATAGCTGTTTAATGAACTCAGATTAGGAAGGTCACACAAAAGCCTCACTTGTGGCCCCAGAGTACAGAAAGGTCTGACTGATTCCTGACCTAGTAAACAAAATCCTTGAGAGTAAACAGACGTGGCCTTGTCCCTCTGGCTCAATGGGCCTGGAAACTTCCCTGAAAGACAAAGCCTTCCTCCCAGCCCCGCTCCCCGGCCCTGCGGCCTCCTGGAGGCTGCTCTGAGGCCTTATCCCACTCCAACATCCATTCATTAGCAGCTCCTCACATCTCCACTGCAGAAAGCCAGACTCCACCACTCCTGTCAGTCTCATTGCCATTCTCTCAGACACAATGCGTCACTACATCAACTGAATTGAATCCCAAGCGGACACCAGTTATTCAAGGAAAACTGAATGCATTTTTAACAAGTTTTCTTTTACTTCTTTATCCATACACAGTCAGGCAGGTGTTTCCATTGGTGCCTGGGCTGGAATATTCTACCTCCACAATGGAATTCCCCGGTCTGACACAAACAACTGATTCTGAATAGACTGTCTTTCAAATGTTTGGCTGAATTGTTTCATTGCTTGAATGTGACTCTTGTTGACTTTCATTTCAATGTTCCCACAGAGGCTGAAGAGAGTGGAGCAGCACTGCAGGACCTCTGGCCGGGCTGTCTACTGTCTGTCCTGGATCTGCCCAGTGGAAGGACCTTGCTACTCTGGGGAAGACCCTGGCCTGACTGTACACTGAAAGCTGCTGTTGTAAAATGCCAGGAGTTCCTTGACCTTTGCCCAACAACAGATGGCCAATCTCTGTATAGGGGGCCATCAGGAAGTGGAAGCATCTTGGGGTGGCAGACAGAAAGAGAGAGACAGAGAGAGAGAGAGAGAGAGAGAGAGAGAGAGAGAGAGAGAGAGAGAGAGAGAGAGAGAGAGAGAGAGAGAGAGAGAGAGAGAGAGAGAGAGAGAGAGAGAGAGAAAAGAGAGAGAGAGAGAGAGAGAGAGAGAGAGAGAAAAAGAGAGAGAGAAAGAGAGAGAGAGAGAAAAAGAGAGAGAGAGAGTTCCAGAGAGATAAGCCTATGTAGGTTATGGTGGTATGTCTCCCAGTGGTCTCACCCTCTGCCTTCATGTAGTGGACAGAGTAGGCGATGACTTTGTCAGCGTTGTAGAGTGGCCTCTCCCAGGCCAGCAGGATGGCTGAGCTAGACACGGTGTCGGCCTGTATGGCACGTGGCGCGCTGGGCCGGTCCTCTGACATCACCACGATGAGCCGGGCCATGGTCAGAACTGAACCCTGTTCACTCTCTGCCTGGCACTGGTAGATGGCATCGTCCTCGGGGATGATCTGGTTAATCACCAGTTTGCTGTTGGACGCACACACACCATACACAGACTTAAGCACACACACACGCTTCGTTAGACACTCACCGATGCTCAGCCTGTCGTTTAACTTTATTATTCTCTTTTAAGTGAAAATGTTACCCTGCCCTGCTGAACGAGCAGACAAAGGAAATTAGAGGGAAATCAACTAAAACACCATTAGCACACTGCTAAATTATTCAACTTCCTTTCTACTGCAGGGACAAGCTAATTAATGTTTCATGGACAGAGAGTTTCCAGTCAACAAATATAGACTATTAAACAAGAGTCTGTGAGGAACTTGAGAGGGAATGAGAAAGAGAGAGATGTGTTGTGACCTGCTGTATATGTTTGTGTGTGTGTGTGTGTTTGGTAAGCTCGGACCTGTTATACATCTTGATGCGTCCGTTGGAATGGACCGTCTCGCCATTCTTCAGCCAGGTGATCTGGGGCACGGGAACGCCCTGCGCCTGGCACACGAAGCGGGCGGTGCCAGCACGAGGCCGGGTCAGGCTCTCAGGCCACTCCACCAGAGAGGGGGGGGCTGGGGAGGGAGGGAGGATGGGGGGGGGAGAGACACAGAGAGAGAACAGCATAGAAGAGGTTAGACTCTATAATAAAGAGCCTGTCTGGTGTAAACCTTCAATGGAGGTCATGTCCATATTTCAGAGACACTAGCCAGTGTGTGTGTACCTAGCACAGTGATGTTGGCGGCGGCGATGGTGTAGTTGCGGGTTCTTGGCGTGGTGGCCCGGCAGATGTACACGCCTCCATGCTGCGGCTTCATGTCTGAGATGATTAGGTTTCCGTTCCCCAGGACCTTGGTGTTGAACACATCCATGGGCCTGCCATCGGCCCGGCTCCACGACACCAGGGGCCGGGGGTGTCCCGTGGCCAGGCACTCCAGGACTGCATTCTGGTGCAGGGCCACACTGGCGTTCTGGGGGCCCGCGATGATGCGAGGGCGCTGGGGCAGGCGGGGAACAGGGGCTGGGGGCAAAAGAGGTCTGTCACTCACCACCCCTCCTGGACTGGATGTCACACCTGATAGTTCTAAACCTACATCTCCGTCTAACACTGAGGCTCCTCCCTCCACTCACCAAGAGTGACAGTCAAAGTCGCCTCGGAGCTCCGCCTCCGGTTGGCAATGTTGGTGGCCACGCAGCGGTAGCTCCCAGCGTCCGCCCTCTGAACGCTGTGGATCTGCAGCACGCCACCCGGCAACGCTGTGATTCTGGAGAAGAAGACATGGAGGTCATAGGTCATAAACACAGACTGTGATTGGACATGATGAACTTCTTGATCCTTCCTAAACAGTCCTGAGCTGAACCTGGCACAGCGTGCCACACCACCGGGAAGCATACCTTTCTGTTGCTAGAGGTAATGTGACCCGGTTAAACTCCCAGGTGATGATTGGGGGGGGGCTTCCAGATACCAGGCAGGTGAAGCGGGCAACAGAGCCCTCTGTCACCAGTATGGGGGAGGGCTGGATGCTGAAGGGGGAGATACCTGGAGGACGAAACAACACACATTTACAAGCTGCAAGGCATGGCTCAGTGGTTAGAGCACTTGACTGTGGATCAAAAGGTTCAAACCCCCCTGTACTCTTTGTTGCTTTGGTTAACAGTGTCGGCTAAATTATTATAATAGTATTAGGACAGGCGATAAACATGCTGGGTGACGGCACATCTCTTTGAACATGCAGTTCATGTGTAACAGAGATCATAGATAACGCAATCACAACAATGTGAAATCCTGTTTCACTTGTATCCTACATTAACACTGAGTATACACAGTGTCTATCACAGGCACTGATGTACACATGATCTCAGATGAGGAAAGGTTGAGGTTAAATGTATTTCTATCACTCATTCTGATCCCCTGTATCTGGGGCTATCCAGTTCAAGCTCCAATCAATGGCATTTATGGAAATAAGCCATGGTGTTGAGCAGCCAAAGATATCTTATCAATATTCACTGCTGCCTCTCCAGAACAAATCTCATCCTGACTGAAAACTCAGTTGGTCTCGCAGCTTGTGGGTTTCCCTGAGAATGATTGGGTGTCTGCCACCCCCTGGTCCACAGCTAAACCAGTTCAATATTACATGTCTGCCCTCTCTAAACTCACCCAGCATTTACAATCAAACAGCAAAAAACTCAAAGGCTAGATATCTTAAAGAAATGTTCTCTGAAATGTTTTGAATCTTTTCAACTCAAGAGAGTAGCGTACCGGAAGGTCACTAAGCCCCCCAGCTCTCATCCGACACATCGCCTCACATCATGTGTTTGTTCTAACTGATCAATGCTGCTCTTCATAAAGTTCTGTATAAATCACACTTCAGGAAGGACTGAGATGAACAAAAGCTTTACATATCCCCTGAGACATCCCAAGGGCCTGATAACACAACATGACCACCCCCCTCCCAGAGCCTAGCGCTGCTCCTACCCTGAACCCTCAGACATCAGTATGGATCAGGGGAAAACATACTACACTGCTACAACAACTAGGTCCACCTCAGTACTGCTCCTACAACTATGCAGAGGAGCACTTAAACCGTCAGTAAACAAACAGAGACAGGTGACCCCCCCCCCCCACCCCAAACAGAGAGAGGTGCAAACAGAGAGATACCCTCACCCCCCCTGGGGTTTTGTTGGACTCCCTCTATCTGTCTTTCTACCTATTCTCCTCCCTCTCTCCCTCACTCCATCTCTTCAGGTTGGTTTGCCTGAGCCAGTCCAACAATGGGATCCCCAACTCCCACTAGGCTTCATCCCCCCCCCCCCCCCCCCCCCCCCCCCCACTCAAGTCTTATCTCAGGAACAAACTCTCTGCATTCCTTACTGAGAGAAACAGGTCACGCAGTAAAGGGGGGGCGTCGTCAGGGGAGAGGAGAGGAAAGAGAAGGAAAGGGGGAAGGAGGACAGATTACAGAGCTGAGATATAAAGCCAGGGGATTCAGGCTGGGGTCAAGGTTCATGGTTTCTGATTGGGCAGCTGTTCCAGAGTTACCAGAGTAGCCTGGTCTCTCTCAGGCCAGAACAACCAGCCTGAACAATCAGCCTGTAACAATCGACTCTATTGCTGCAATCTCACCTGATGTCTTCAACTGATTTTGTTCCCTGGGAAACCTGTCATAACCTTCAGCTGAGCACCTTCCAGACGTTTCTACTACCCTCTCACTGCTAGCTACATTCAAATCTGTGTGTCGGGTTCTCAGGAGGTTATCCTACACAACCCCAAATCACTTTGATGTAAGATGTATTTAATTCAATTATAGTTTCTTTAGTGAGCTGCCATGCCTCTTGTGTGATAGGCACAGTCTCGCACACACACACAAACATACTACCCTTCACTCACTGTAATTCTGGTGTCTTCAGCAGTGCTCAGAATCACCAACATGCTTCCATGCAGAAAATGTGGAACCTCCAATCAACATCAAACACATTCCTCAGTGTTGCACAACACTACTGACACCCGGCGGGCCAACCCCTGGCCTGGGGGCACCACACGACGAGCCTCCAGCCTCTCCCCCTGCCTCGCTCCCCCTCCCTTCCTCCCTTCCTCCCTGTGTCCCTACCTTCCTGTGTCCCTACCTTCCTGTGTAAATGATTCTAGATTTGTAAATGAAGGCAGTTTATTGATTATAGAGAAATGTCAGTGTAGGGGATATACCTGCAGGGGTTTCCTGACCAGGATCAGCAACTCTACCAGTCTCCCTGTCTGAGAACATGGGACTTAAGTAATGATGATGCCACTCTATACTTCTCAATGAAATGTTCAAGCAGATGAGATCTTTGGGGAAAAAACTCTCTCTTTCTGATCTCCACCTCCATCTTTCTGTCTCTCCCTGTCTATCTCCCCTGTCTCTCTATCTGCCTTCCATCTCCCCCCAGGTGACTGCTAACACCACTAATGTGTTCTCCCCCCCCCCCCCCCCCCCCACCGCTCTAACCACCCCCAGGGTTCTGAGTGTCCAGTTACCAGCCGAAGTATCCCTCTGACATGTCCCTTCACTGGAGAGGTCACTGCTCTCACCCCCATCTCAGTGCCAGTGTTGGAGTATCATTGGTAGTTGATGGTATTGTTCTCCAGGCTGTTCGGCCAGCTTGGTTCTTGTAGGGGGGATACTTCCTGATCCCAGAGACTATCTGACCATCTGCCCACACCAGCGACCCCACCTCCGACCCTAACCTCTGGCCCTTGACCCCACAGATTCTGGTCAACATACGGCTCCTCTAGCCAATGTCCAGCAAGGCCCCCCCTGCTCTGCGCTGACCGCCTGGCTCACAGATAACAAACAATCTGACCCCCACACCCCCAACACAGGGAAGGGCCGCTCGGACTTCTTACAGCCACAAAATATATATGTCTTATACATTGATTTCTCCTCTCTCTCTCTCTCTCTCTCTCTCTCTCTCTCTCTCTCTCTCTCTCTCCCTCTGTCTCTCTCTCTCTCACACACACAAACACACACACAACACATCACACTCTCCCACCAATGCACTCTGCCAGAAAGGGAGTCACTGATGATACAGTGACTGATATGAAACTTGAGGTTTCATTAAATCCACCCTAAAAGGTACAGCAGAGACTGACCATCGTAAGTCCTGCTGCTGCCAACCCCCAACTCCCCAGCATTACCCCCAAACCCCGATCTCTCTCTCTCTCCAGCAGCTCTGTAAGCAGCAGGTCAGCTGACAGGTCAAACCCGGACAAAGGTTCCCTTAGAAACCTCAGGGGCCAGCTTAATCCCACCCTGCACCCCCCTCCCCTGGTCCCTACTGGCCCCCAAACACCCTGGTACCTCCCAGTCCCTACACCCTGGTCACTCGGCCATCCCACCGTGGTCATTCCTTAGAAGAGATGTTTCATGCTTGTTGGGCATGGGGGCTTTGTTATGGTAATGGAGAGCAAAGCTACTGAGCATGGCCAAAAAGCACGATTAATCCAGCAACACAAGCAATAATAATACTGTAAATAATAACAATAAAGAAAATAAACTTATAATGCATGTTTGTATTTGGTGGATTCAATGTGTTTTGGGCTGAATTTATATTCACTGAGGGTTACTGACAGCCCAAGAGATAATCCAAGAATTTTGTTGCCGGATCGATTCCCTGCTGTGCCAAATCATTTAGTAATTTTTTTAGTCATTTTGACGTTGTGTCTTTGGGCAAGGCACTTTACCCTACTTGCTTCGGGGGGAATGTCCCTGTACTTACTGTAAATCGCTCTGGATAAGAGCGTCTGCTAAATGACTAAATGTAAATGTTTCAATAGGAAGTGGTCAAAATGAGGAAGGGGGTAGTTCCACCCCTGTGGAGACTGCCTCCAAACAGCTCTGACCTAACCTATATAGAGAGAAGGAGAGACAGAGAGGAAGACAGAGAGGAATCTGTTCCCCTGGAACAGATTTCATGTTCCAACTGAGGGGGGCTGTCGTTGTTTTGGTGTGTGGGGCTGCATCAAATACCCTTTTTGCTCTGTTAAATTGCTGCACTAGTCCACACTTGACCGGTGGGGATCTCATTCTATTATGACTGTAACTGTTAGCTGCTCCTGGCATTCTCTAATCCCTGCTCTCCTCTCTGTCCCCCCCCCACACATTCCCTGTGGTGTGGGGGGTTTGAGCTGTCAGGACCTGCTTGGTCGTCGGTCTGCCAACGCTGAACCAGGTCGTCACCCGGAATCCAGTCTCCATGACGGCCAACAGCGAGTTTCCCGGTCCCATCCAACGTCTATAAAGCCGAACAATGGATTTTGGTGTTTCAAAACCCATTGACACTGTATGACTATGTTTAGCTTGTGTTCTGCTCCTCTCTCTTACCAACCGTCTCTGGAGGAGGGGATCCCTCTCTGAATTGCTCCTCCCAAGGTTTCTTCCATTTTTTCTCCCGGTGGGAGTTTTTCTGGGAGTTTTTCCTTGTCTTCCTTGAGGGTTTAGGTTGGTTGAGGGGCAGTTCTATGGGCGCATGTGAAGCCCTCTGTGACATGCTTGCGTGTAAAAAGGGCTATACAAATAAATTTGATTTGATTTGAAGAGAGAGAGAGAATACAAAATTGTGTGACAGAGAGAGGTTTAGAAAAACCAGAAACAATTTTCTAGGATAAGTTGAGCAACCAGATGTGATCCTTCCCAGAGGACTGTGCTCTTTAGCTGGAATGTGGGACAGTGGGATGAGGTCTTGGTATTTCTCACCGTGTCACAGGAATATCTCTGCTAAGTCCCTCTCTCCTGAAAGCCTCACCCACTAGCAGTAACAATAGAAGTTTGGTGACAAATCAGATCCGTCTATTGCTGTTGTATTGTGCTATTTGTAGGTGTCTATTTGTAAGGGAATTCTTGGAACATAATAGAAATTGAGATACCGTTGAATGATGAGCTATTCACGTGTGTTGACCCCACAATGTTAGTTTGTCCCTTTTGATAAATACTGAGGAAAAAAAGAAAGCTCTTCCTGACAACCCCAGGGAAGAATGCACTGTTGAAAAGACCCACAAATCAATCACTGGCTAGAAGTAAAGGCTGGGGGGATGGGAGAGTGGGTGAGGGGCAGGTTCAACACAGGACCAGGACAGATCAGGATCAGGACAGCCCAGTAGTCACTAACCAGACCAGAGGAGGGTACATTGTACCAGGCCTAAAAAAGAATGTTCCATGAACAGCATGGCCTCTTGGTTCAGGGTGTTGGTGTGGGGGGGGGGGTGTTGGTGGTGTGTGTGTGTGTGTGTGGGGGGGGGGGGGGGGGTGTTGGTGTGGGGGGGGGGGGGGTGTGGGGGGGTTAAGATTAGTGGGGGACAGTCTTCCCTCCCCTCCTTCCATCTCTTATCTAGCTGCAAAGTTCACCAATCGTTCAACATCGCCTCCCCTCCAGATACAGGTCTCTCATTGTCTCTAATCTCATCAGAGCAGCAGAGTTGAACAGGTCAGTTACTGGGGGGCAACAATCTCCTGTTAAATGGTCCCTTTAAGAGCAGCTCCTCATTGGAGGCGAGAGTAAGATCAGTTGAAGCACTATACAGCCTGAACACTCTGGGAAAAACATACAGACACACACACAAATACACACACCGTGTGTGCTCTGAGAACACTGCACAGGGGTAGTGCCCCTCAGAGATGGGGACAGCAACAGAGAGGAATGTCTAGCGTGATTGTAGAGAAGATTTAGGTCCTGAGTGCCGTCCATCTACTGAGCAATCTAGGGTAACCTTTGACCTATAGAGCCACTGACCTAGGATGCCATGGCAACCCTTAATGTGGGGTGAAGGAGTAAATAAGAGTGAATCCTGTCAGAGCCTCAGGAGTTTGTCCTCCACCAGAGCTCAGCAAAGCCTCTGCCACCACAGGCATTCCTTAGCAACCAAAATAAACACTGTGTCTATGGCCACATAATGGGAGAGCTGGAGGTCAAACAACCGCTATGTGTGCTGGGCAATGGTCGTTTAGCTCCTCTACTGTGAGTCTTCATCCCATCGTGGTTTGAAAGTATCTCTTGGCATGTCAGGCACACTAGTCTTGTACCTGTCGGCTGGTCAGACTAGTGTTGAACAACATCACAGCCTTCTCATATCGATTAAAAAGTCCCATCATCCCCATGGTAACTTCTACAGATAAGGAGCCAGGCTCTATAAGCTATTCATCATAGGTCTGGCAAGTATACCGGCAGGAAGAAACTAAGGACACAGTACTTGCATACACAATGTTAAACTGTACCGACCGGCTAACAGGGACTCCTGAACGGATCCTAGCTAACCAGGCCATGGAGGACATGAAGGGACAGCCACATATCTAACACAAAATAACAAACCAGTCTGGTGTATCTGGTGTTGAAAGGGGCACACGGAACCAGAGGTCCTCCACATACTGCATCTTCTTCATCTCCTTTCATCTCCCTTCATCTCCGCCTTGTGGATTCTGCAGGATGACAGTTAGAGCGAGGGCTCACACTCACAACTGCCTCTCTGGAACAAAACCAACTAACGGACTAAACTAACTCCAATCAAAACAGTAACAAAACTAAACTAAACTCAGTAAGGCTTCAGTAACAAAACTAAACTCCTTCACTGACTTCTACCATCCTCATAATTAGCCTTCTATCAGTGAATAGGCCCAGCTGTCCAGCCCACTGATCTCTGGACAAACAAATGCCCCAGAATGAAGCCCTTTTCTTTAGGGGGGCAGTTGGGGGCAAGTGGACAAAGAGGGACAGAGTGAAAAGCCTTTCATTAATTCTCTGGAGTAGTAGAGCAGGGAGGAGGCAGAGGTATGAGGGAATGGCAATTCACATTTGTGTGTGTGTGTGTTCGTGATTCTCCACAATCCCCGCTACCCCCTTTGTTTCTTCCACAGAGCATTTCTCAGATATGTGCTAACTTTATTAGCTTCCAGATAGAGTGTTAAGCAGGTCTAAGTGTCTCTTTAAAACAAGCCTGTAAACTCTGGCAGTCTTTCCCTCCACCTTGCTTCATAACAGAAAACCACAAACCCACTCCATTAAGAAATCTGGACTCACACAGCAGCCAGTAAAAATGTACGTGTGTACAAAAAAAACTGTGCCGTCTAAGTGCAAAGACTGGCTGGTAAGAGCTTTGTGACTGCAGGCAGCCTGGTTTTAGTGGCAGCCTGGTTTTAGTGTCTTTAAGCCAATTGGTGTTTTCATGGACCTCAGTGTGCCACTATGCAACTCCAGGCTCATTAACTGTGTTTTATTGCCATTACAAGTCAGTGTGGTATATCTCCATACAAAGTGCAATTGTGCTGGATTGTTCTCAGTTATTCTGATGGTAACTACTATTTAAATATTTTTTTTAACTTTTTAGATCAATGTTTCTGGCCAGAAACACTTCTGTCAACAAAAGTGTTTACTTGGAGGTCTTCATCTCTTGGAACTCGACCAGAAGACACATTTTTGTCTCTCAACATGTGTCGGTGCTAAGTAATAACATTGTCATGATCACGTCACATGGTAAATCGGCTCCTTCGACCCAAACAGCTCCCGTCACTCTTACCTATTATCCCAACTACGCTACCCCAGGACCTAACCTCTCCACCAACAGTTCAAATAACAATATTCCTGGATGAGTGGAAGACAGCGGACGTAAAGGCTCAGGTTTCCTTGGAGGGGGAGGGGGGGGGGATTCTTTGTGCAGAAAGTAGCACAGCAAGAAACATGGCCTGGGGGGTTATGACACCCAGTATAATTCCCCACCCCCTGCTTCACAGCACTCCCCCTGCTTCACAGCACTCCCCCTGCCCCGCTCATACACACACCGCTGGAAAAGAAAGCATTCCAAAAGAACAATTCCCAGTGATCACGGAGCAAACGACATGAAAGGCTGGGCCAGAGAATAGCGGTCATCTGCTCCTCAGTTGAGGGGGCAGCCAGGTCCTGGATGCATCCTGACCTTTCAGACCTGCAGCTCCCTCATTTGCACACCAATACACATATTCTCCTCAGAAAAAGATTACTCTGCTTTCCCTGACCTCCCCCTTCCCCAACTCCCAGCACCACTCCAGTGGTTTTCACTCCTCTGCTGTTGGCTGGCCAGGCCAGCGTGGTGTCTTTGGGGGCACCAAGGGAGAGAGAGGGGGGAGGACACTGCCCCTTTAGCCTACATGGTACATGCACTTTACTTGGTGAGCCACTGGAGCGCCCCAAGATTAGACTCCAGAGAGCAGGGTCGACCTGTGTCTGACTGGAAGGTCTCTGCAGCTGGGAGAGTGGGAGGTCTCTATCCCTCCCTGACAGCGGCATCAAACAACCTGGACCCATAGTCGGTCTGAGACCTGAGAGTCAGTCAGGAAATGTTGTAATGTGGTTGGATATTTCTTGACTGGGACTGTTTATGCCATTAATACCAGACTGATCTGTCATCGGTCATCATGGGTGTGTGTACACATGTTCACTCTAAAGGTGACATTTGTCCATGTCAGTTATTGGCATTGCATTCTCACACCAGACAAACAAGAGGCAGGAGTTCCCCAATCAGCTCCCCTCTCCTCTCCTCAGTGCCCATCCCACCACCCTGCTGTTGTACTTACTTGCGATTGTCAGTCGAGCCTTCTGGCTCAGTATGGCTCCATACTTGTTCTGAGCGAGACACTGATACAGCCCCTCATCTGACCGGTCCCCTCGCCTGCTCTCCACCTCTGATATGTAGAGAGAGCCATTGGAGAGGAAGTAGACACGCTCGCTCTCTGGAACCTTTCCTCCGTTTTTGAGCCACCGGACGCCGATGGGCGCTTCTCCGTGAGCCTGACAGTCCAGCACCACGGCGTCCTTCCTCATCACCGTGGCATCATGGGGCTCCTTGATAAAAAACAGCTCACTAAAGCACAAAACACCTGCGACGAGGGAGGGAAGGGAGTCAGTGTGTGAAGCAGGAGATATCGAGCAGATAGATGTCAGCCTAACTACTCCTGATTTAGCCTAACTTGGTCTAACTAGTTCCAAATAGGCCTGCCTAGTCCTAACTAGGTGTACCCATGTCAATAGCCCTAACTAGGCTCAACTAGTTTTAACTAAGTCTAGGTTTGACTAGGTGTAATCCGTAACTATGCCTTTCCCTACAGTTGAGGGTCTAGGTTTTGTATCATATCTGCGGTGCCCCTTCAACGCTGCGCCTTTTTTCGTTAATATAGCCTCTCTGTCTGAGGACACCCCATGTGTCCATCCTGTCAGAAGGGGGTTTATAGCTCCCAGCATGATATCCACACAGTTTGTAGCTTCTAGTTGCTTCCCTTACAGTGACATGATCTTCACTAAAGGTGCCATATATCAATACATGTAGCTCCATGCAGAGAAAGATGTGATGTATATTGATAAGACTAACTCTGATGGGACTAGAGCCAGAGACCAAGCACAAGAACCAACCAGCACATGGTCTCTATGTTTTCATCTATGCACTCGTTCCCTCAGGCTTCCTCACTTTTAAGTGCATGTATTGGTGACACTGACGGCAGCTAATGGTTTCATGTTAAACTAAATCCTGTAATTCTGAGACCTGCTGAGATTCACACTGCAAGCAAATACTTTCATCTTGCCTTTGTCATGCAAATACACTATTAGCATTTTGCATTGCAACACTATGTTGTTGCACATGTTCTCGGAATTCTCTGATGCAGCACTAAATGGATGTTAAACACAAGAGGAACACTATACTGCGTTTATAGAGCAAACGATGTGCAAATGATGTGCAAAAACACATTAAGATCTATCACTTCGGACGACACATTCAATGCTCCTAAAATAGATACAATTAGACAGCGTACAATTACAAAAAGTAAGTCTACTAAAAAGATGTTACTGTCACTCCATGATCTATTCAGAAAAATGTATACGTCTAGACATAAAAAACGTTAGAAATTAGGGTTTGAATTAAACCTATCACTTCACTGATCACCATGGGCTACACATTATTTCGTAATCCACGTGTGTGTGTGTGTGTGTGTGTGTGTGTGTGTGTGTGTTGCGCTCAGCAGACCAGTCAATCGGTTGCACTGAACAATTGTGTTAATAGGATACTGAAACAGATGCCCTTAAATGTTTTCTATTAAATCCACGACAGGCAACTAAAGTTTTTTTTTTGTAGTCTGTTCGCGTAGTACAGGTGATAAATGACACCTTATCACTGGTCAATAGACTACCTTGTCAATAAACGACCTAAAAAGGCTTCCTCACAAACATAACATACAATTCCATCAACAGCATCTTCTTGCCATTAATCACAACTCAAAACTAGAAAATAGTTGGACTAAGAGTTGCCACAATTACTTATTTTTGACTACTCTAGATCATCATTTAGCTGTTCAGTTAGTTTTTAACCCCAGTGTGGGGTTGGGCAGCATGGGCAGTGATGTCCAGTGCTTTCCCCCCAATTTGCTTTTAAAACAAATCCGATATTACACACATTCATTCAGCGCTGGTTTCCCTTACCTGAGATTGGAAGAAAAATAGCAAAAAACAGCAAACGCTGATATAATTTCCTCTTAAAAGACTCCATTTATTCAAATAGTTCTCGCATACTAACTCTTTTAGTTCCTTCCTCCAGTTTAACTACGTGCTAATGCTGGTTACAACTGACTGCGCTCCTGATCGGGGCAGGGATTACTTTCCCCCTGCGTAGATGGACATGCCCCCACCCATTGGTGCGTGCTCCGGTTGAGTAAGGGACAATCTAGAGAGAGTTCATCCGCCAACTGGCCATAATCAATGAAGCCGTACTCATCCTATTACTTTTATGTGACTCTGCAATTGGTTATAATTATTATGGTCTACAGTGGATTACAGAAGAAATAAAACATTCACATCCATTGTAAGCCGTACCCCCACTGATGTTAGTGTCAGTTACTGATAGTTAAACATGTACTAGTTACTTTAAATTAAATCAAATAATATTTTTTTTATTTAGCGCTTTTTACAAGCAATGTCACAGACGGCCTCACATTCCATAGTTTTATGCTTTAATGCCACTACTGAAACCAAAACCAAAAAACCAATAAGATTGTGAATATAAAACTTTAGATGAAACAACAGTTATCATATAGATTTGTGCCATCATTCTCATCCATTTACAGATATATCCATCCATCCAGGAAACCTCTTGTTGTTAGGTGTGCATGAATGGACTCTTCCTCTATAAGCCCACTGAAACTTGTCTGATCAAAACGGACCTACGCTCTTCATTGTACAGACATTATAACCTGTTCTGTAGTTGTGACACATTCAGGCAGAGGTCCAGTCAGTAGAAGTCGCCTGACCAGCTGTGTGGCTGTATTGTCTTTCCACCGTGCATCTTTAATGGCTCTCAATGACATGGTTGTTTGCCAGCTCTGATAAGATGCTGATAAGAGTCGCTCAGGGGGACTACAGAACAGAACAGAGCTAAGAGGGACTGTACTAAACAGTCTGACATGGATCCCCCCCAACCCCCAGTTAGTCAGCTTTCTAGAATTGTCTTATAGAAAGAGTTTAGCTGTAAGTTTATCCAGTCAGCTCTCGTTGCTCAACACAGCCCTGGTGGAGATCCAGGGTCTGGCAGAGAGGGAATGGAAACCACACACCAAAACGCACACAGAGGCTGAATAAACTGTTTAAAAAGTGTTATGGACTGTCAGCCTATCAGTGGCCATTCAGTATTTAAACCTCACATTTATTTTTAATGTCCCTCAAGGAGAAGAGAGTGTTCTCAGTCTCTTAGAATGCAGGCAGGGCGGTGTGACTTCCTCTGAGAACAGTGACCACATGCTGGCTCATGGGGAGGAGAAGCCCGTGCTGATGACAGTTTCCAGTGTTTGACTGTGGGTGTATTGATCAAGCAGGGAACACATTGTAATATTTTTGAATCTGTGACAGTGACTCCACATCACACAGGCCTGCTGCTGGGAAAGTGGTCACTCTGCAGATGGAGAAGCTTCATGGAAATGGACCACATTCTCCTCCCGTGGAAAGGCATCATTGATGGGAGCCGGACAGCTGCCGGGTGGAGGCAGATATTGATCCAGCGTTCATCTCCTATTGTGCTGAGTGTTACCATGTCCCCCCTCCCAGACCCCTCCCTCTCCACACCAGCACCTCAGCCAGCTGTACACCTCCCTCTCACACATCCTGAAACACACAATCACAACCCTGAACCTCACACTATCACACACACTGAAACACACAATCACAACCCTGAACCACACACTATCACACACACTGAAACATACATTTGGTGAGGTCTGTGAGTCATAAGCCTGACCCTCACAGACACCAGAACACAATGACAACCTCCTTCACACAACTCTAAAATATTAAGTCATAACCCTAACTCTTCCACACAAGCCAATGTTAATGTTAATCTGGTCTATTGACCTATGCTTGATGATTGTATATAAACCTGCTGAATAGTAGTCATTTAGTATGGCCCTTATTGCTGTTGTCACAAGCAATGCTCTTACATAACATGGGAAAGTTAACATCTAGATTCCTCTTTGCTGACCTCTCACACAAGCAGGGGTGGGGGGTCTCGAGGGTTTTTGATTAGGAATTGGGTTTGGGCATCTGCCAATATGGCCGTGTTTGGAACCAGAGTGACGGTGTGGGGGTGTTTGGGAGGTCAGGCAGGGGGCCAGATCGATGCTGGACGAAGCCTTAGCCATCCTGCTCATCACAGACCCCTCCCACTCTGACCTTCGTTGAGTTGAGAGCACAGGCCTAAAAGGGAGGTGCACTTTGACCTCTGACCTCTCAGTCAGTGCTTTGCAGGACTAAGGCTGTTTAGCTGAATCATGTGAATGGACCCTGCCACAATAGATGGTCTTCCTTTCACAGACTTTTGTTGATAGGCAACAACAGATTAGAAGGTTGCAGATATATAGCAGTGCAGAGCCAATACTCCTGGCCTTCCTCGCCACCATGACTGGTGAGAAAGTATTTCAGTAATCAATCACATCAACACAGCTTCAGCTACAGAGCTGGGGTTTAGCTGGTACCAACCAATAGTCTATACAAACCAATATTTGCATGGACTGTGCAGCAAGGAGCTGCTGGGTGACTGCTATGAGGAAACAGTATGTCTACATGATATCTGCACTTTTGCAAACTAATCAATGTGATATCCCAACACAGGCATCAGCACACCCTTGTGGAGACACTATGTATTACAGTAGAGGTGAGCATGAAGTTGCCAAGAAGACAAAAATGTGACAGTTAAAAAATCAACCACAAACAGGTTACAGCTTGAATTGCAGTGAATTTATTTTTCGAAATATTCTGCCATTTACTTTAGCAAGCCATCAAAACAAACAGTTCTTTTAAACAAAGTTCAGAACTTTTATTTAATAATTTCCATTATTGATATAAAATGCACTTACATCTGTCAGAATGACATCTGACATATTTGATATTAAACAATAAATTAAGTATCTATGTTGAAACTATTCAGAATTACATAAAATTAAACAATTACCAATATTTCCATTCAAGGATAAGAGCATTGTAAAAGATGAGCAGAAACACATTACAAATGAAGGCATCATAATTCAACAGTATAAATCACCAGCAAAATAATGTGCTTATTTTCAGCAATGTTTACATGTAAACATTCTCAAGTAAAATGTGCACTTAAAAGCATAGGATAACCATAAAATGATGCTTATTGAAGCAGATAGGTGATATTTTGGCAAAGACCAATACACTGTAAGACTTGTATAGCTATTTCAACAAGGTGCTTTATTTTATAAAAGCAAAGGTATAAAATGTAGTTCAAGAAAAAAGAAACAGACTAAAACATATTCCTTCATCAATAATCTGTAAACATACCAGATAGTGTAAACGTATGCTTTTGCTTTCATAAAATGAGATTATGGGATAGAGCAAGCAATCACCAGTCAGTCCCTTTCAAGAAATCATCTCAGGCAACAAATGTACAGCCCTCAGTGGAGAACTGTCAGTATGTATATATATATATATATATATGACAGTTCTATATATATAGTATTTTATAGAACAATTATAAAGTTGAAGAGCTCTTACAAACAGAGCTCTTTAGTAGGACAGCAGAAGCAACCATGTCTTGTGTTTATCAGGATAGAGAACAGTGATATGTAGAAGTGCTGAGGGGAGGTGCGCCGAGCAACCTCTCCAGTAATATTCCCTGGAGGTTCCTTCAGTGGCTCATACACTAACCAACACCCCCTGTATACTTAACCTTACAATACTTTGGACAACATATTGATCATGGATGGAGTCAAGGGTATATATAGCTATAATGAGTTTGATTAACTGATTAAGTATATACATAAATACATATTTAAACTGTGATAGTTAGTCAAACAGCAGATAGTGATTTTCCCTCATCTTCCTCTGGTCTCCATGGTGACATGGCTCTGTGATATTCTCCCTTTCTAAGGCTAGATAGGTCTGGTCCTGGCCAGGTCTGGGCCCAGGTCTAGTCCAGGATAGGCTAGTGGAGTCTGGTCCTAAACCAGAGAGATCCATCATGGACTTTCTGCCATCGGTGTCAGTGTCTGCTGCACCGCCACATGTCTGTCCTCGCCCCCCCCCCCCCCCCCCCCCCCCCCCCTGGGCCTCACCCACGGCCCTATCTTAGTCCACTCCATCAAAGCCCTGGGCGTTCTCTATGGCGATGTGCAGCTTCTCTCTCAACTCCTCAAATGACTCATAGGGAGGCAGGTCCAGGCGGTTGAAGCTGAAGAAGAACAGAGGGGTCAGGAGACGGGTCTACTGTCGAGACAGAGAAACACCACCCGACTGTTGAGCCTAAGGTGAGAGGCGGTGTGAGGGGGGGGGGCTTACCATGTGTGGGCTCGGGGCAGCTTGTCTCTGGTGCCCCACTGCTCAATGGTAAAGAGCTGTGGTCCATTGGACCCTGAAAACACAACGTCGGCACAAGATGAGAACACACAACATCACCCAGGGTGAGAACGCACAGCGTCACCCAGCACGAGCACCTCACCGTAGAGCTCTGCGAAGCCGTTCATCGGGACCCTGGAGGTTCCAGTCACAAACTGCAACAGGCGTATTCTCTTCTCAGCATCCATCAGCAGGACCGTCTGAGGAACAGCAGAGCACCACATTCTTGAACATCCGAACACACAAAACAAAATAACAACAAGAAAATCTAGAAGAGCTAAAGCTTACCTTCCAGAACCACTGGATGACTGGCTGGTTCGAGCAGTAACCATTCTTGTATTTGGTGTTCTCTCGCCAGTCGTTCACGTCCACATCCCCTAGTCCACACATCAACAACTACCAGAGAGAGTCAGGGAGGAGAGAGAGAGAGAGAGCAGAAAGTTAGACAATCTGTCCCCCTACTGGATGGAGGTTGGTGGACCACTGTGCAGTAAGTGATGTTGAGGAGGGACACCCACCTCAAGCTCATTCTCATCAAATATCTTGATGAGATCCTGAGGTATCAGCTCATAGAATCCCTGGAGACAGAGAGAGCGAACGACGTGTTGAATCACAGTTATGACCAAAATACAAAAAAACAACACATCATTAACCATCATGGTGTTTACCTCCTTGAAGGCTGTCATCTGTCTCAGAATTCGGTTCACAAACCTCCACTGCATAACGAGACTGGAGAGCACAAAACACCCATGTCACCTACAGGTCAACGGCAGACACAACCCATAGCGCCCCCAACAGGAGACTAGTGGAACACTGGCATCCTATTCCCCTCTCTGTCACCAGAGGGCGGCTGTGCTTACTGGATGTACTCCTTCTTGTTGTCGTCGGTGACGACGATCTCCGGCCCGCCCGGTTTCAGCTCGTGCTGATGTGTCTGCAGGAAGGGAGGAAAGGAGAGATGATGGGTGAGAGGAGAAGCAAAACGAGGACATTAGCACTTCGGAGAACATCACCTCCACCCTTTCCACCCCTTGGCTAAAGGAAGGAGAGGAGGAGAGGAATGTGTCACCTGGCCGAACAGCTCTTCGTCGATGGTGAATCTCAGGTCCAGGTCGGACGGGTCGTTGTCCAGGATCCACTTCAGGGAGTTGAAGTACTCACTGTCCTGAAACGCAACACAGCACGTACTATCACCGTGGTGACCCCCCACACACACACACACACACACACAGTGACTTGTCGCATGGCAACCTGGTACAGCTTCATGTGAACGATGTTGCAGCGTGCCGGCGTCTCACCACAGACTCCATGTCGTGCAGGGTGATAGCTTTCTGCAGTGTCATCTTGTAGAAGGGCCTGATGAAAAAGGCTGGAGGAGAAAAAATACACACAGGCAAAGCATTGGGATGGAAGTCACACAAGTGCGGTTTGGTTACTGGTCAGGGGGGAGTAGGGGGAGGTCGAGAAGCCTTACCGTCCAGCAGCTTCCCGTGGTAGACTGCCATGCCGGCCACTCGGCCTATAAACTTGAAGTAAGACAGGTGATCCTCGTTACACAGGCCTGAGTTGGGGTTTATCTGCAGAGTATAGTTATCCCTGCAGGGAGACAGGGGGAGGAGGAGGGGAGGACGGAACATTATCCACCAGCTCTGGTCTTATACATCGCTCTTTAATTGAAATCACCACTGGTCATCCTCACCATGGTGACCCTGTCAAACTGTACTATTTAAACAAACACTGGCATAAGAGAGACTCACGTGGCAGAATACTCAAAAAGCCCATAATAAGGGTTGAACATCTCCTTGGAGATGAGGAAGAACCACTCTCTGGCCACGCCCCCGTAGTCCAGGCCCTTCTCCCCTTCAAACTCCACCCACAGCCGCGCCTTCAGGAAGTCCGCCCTCTTGACAGACAGGATGCGCCGGTACGAGTCCTCCAGCACAGCGCTGCGGCGGAGCTTCATCTCAAAGCGGTTGGGGATGTCGGCCTGAAGGGACACCAGAGAGGCTGGGTCAGGACAGACTGTCCCACTCACACACACAGCCAACCAGGGGAACAGCCTCGAGAAGAGAGATCTGAGAGAGAAATACTACCCCCCTCCTGCTCAGTAACCCTATATGAATCTGGGGGGGGGGGGGGGGGGGGTACTTACCGGTTTCTTCAGCTTCTTTCGGAAGTAATCATACTTCTGTTTGTAGTCTCTGGAGTACGGCACAGCCTAGAATACACAGACATGGTCACGGGACCAGAAATCAATGATGGATATTTGATTGTTTGCTAAATTATGCATCGATATGGACGTCCTGGAGAACCTGACTGCAGCTGGATCCGATCTGTACTCACTGGCCCGGTGATGGCAGAGTTCTGCAGACGAGGATCGTCCCACTGGGTGTTCTTAGTGTCTAGACAAGCACAGTAAGGAGGAGGGCAGAGAGAAGTTCTGTCAGTGTTGAAGAGGGGTTGGGAAACTGGTGGTGGGTTTGTCGATCTCTACTTTCTACTTCGATTTCTTACTTACTATGATCGATGTAGAATATCCTGCCATCACTGTGGACCCTCTCCTCCCAGCCAGGCTTGGACAGCGGACACACAACACAAAGATTACTTCCTATTTCCTCCCCACACCAGCACAAACATCTCTTCCTGTTAAATCACAACATAGAGGCATGATGTCATTGGAGGACTCACCGGCATGGGCCCAAGGTCAGTGGGATCGAGCGACGGTCTCTTCCTCATGTGCACAGGAATCTTCAACCTGGGGTCTTCCTGCTCAGGGCAAAACACAGGAAGTGAGTCACACAAACCAGTTGGAATTCCAAGGGTTGGCTCTCCAGGCCCCAGTAGAGGGTCAGGTACAAGACTCACCCAGGAGGTGGTCTTGGTGTTGTGGTCGATGAAGAAGGGTCGTCCGTTGGGAGCGCTGCGGACCTCCCAGCCTGGGGGCATCAGACCGAACTCCTGCTTGGGCTGGGGGTTGGGGGAGTGCTGGGGGTTGGGGGAGTGCTGGGGGGAGGCCTCTGGAGACAGCATCGGGGGATGGTATACCGTGGGGCTCACGGACAGGGTATTGTGGCCCCCTGCTCCTTCCGAAGTGATCTACACAACAGAGGGACAAGAGTTGAGAGAGAAGGAGGTGAAAAAAGAGCGAGCGAGCGACATAGGGGAATAGAGAGAGAGAGGGATATAGTCTACAGCCAACCTGTATGAGTGGTTGTGTCCAGGAGGTGATCCTGCTGTTGTGGTTGACGTAGTAGAGGCGTCCCTTACTGTCCTGCTTCTCCTCCCAGCCTGGCGGCAGGCCCTGGGAGGTGGGCAGCATCTGGAACACAACACAGTCAGCAAGTCAGAAGCTTGGAGTGCACACACACACACACACACACACACACAGAGCAGTGGTGGGCAGGCTGTGTAGTACACACCACAGGCTGGACTGGATGCTCTTCAACAGTCAGGGTCTGGACACTTCCTCTGCGGCTGGAGGGGCCTGAGTGGCTAGAGTGAGCAGCCTGAGGAGGAAAACACCACCACAGCCATGAGAACCGTGTCTGAGCTAACCCAACCTAACATTGTACCCTCCCACCACAGTTGCAGTCTCTCCATGTCTAATCAGGATCATATAGTGCTGAAGTGAGAGCACAGTGGTTACACATTACCACGGCCAGATGGAGTCCCTACTACAGTGTTGTGGCCTTGTCTGGTCAAGAAACCTGCTAACGCCAGTCAGTATGGTAATGGGAGTCATGGTAACAGGAGCTATGGTACGAGATTGTGACGAGTCGTGGTAATGGGAGACGTGGTAACGAGAGTCGTGGTAACGGGAGACGTGGTAACAAGAGTCGTGGCAACAGGGGCCGCGGTAATGGGAGGACGTCAAGAAAGTGCATTATTCACCGTGAGGGAGGTGCGTCTGTCTCCAGGTGTGGCTCCAGTGGCCTGCAGGTGGCTCAGCTCCTCGCAGAAAGAGTGGAACTCCAGGGGAGAGTGGGGGGGTGGGGGGGAGTGGAACCCCCTGGGGGAGTGGGGTGGGGGGGGGAAGTGGAACCCCATGGGGGAGTGGGGTGGGGGGGGGAAGTGGAACCCCATGGGGGAGTGGGGTGGGGGGGGGGAGCACTGGTTGAGACCACTGCTACTGTACAACGTGGAGTCATCATCTGTTATGATCTCCCAGCTCTGGAGGAGAGCACAGGCACAACAACAAATTGCTCAAAAACACCACTACGCTCAAAAACACCACAACGCTCAAAAACACCACTACATTCAAAAACACCACAACACGCGCCTCAGGAAAAAATACAACACACGGTTCAGAACAACTACATATTGTTCAGGAATACTGTTCTCCATCCAATCACACGGAGGCCTCAGTAAACCTCTGGCTTAGGTCAGGATTCAATTTACAAATAAGAATCATATTCAGGTATGATCTCTATCTACAGCTTCACAAAGACAAACATTGTACAGACATACTGTAACTATAGGCATCTCTTGGTAGCCTGAATATAGATGATGAGTTGTAGAGTGATTTGATAGTGACAGCTAGCTATACTCAGAGACTGGACACGCAAAAGCCACATTTTTGACCAACATGCAGCTTCTATTGGCCAGGATCAATAAAACACATACTGACCTACAGCTTAGTACAACTACAGAACAGTGGCTGTGGACAGATGGCAGTTACTAACATGAAGTTGCCATGTACAAACAGTGATTTTTGACAGGAAAGGGTTGTGGACAGGATGTGATCATGGACAGGAAGTAGTCATGGAGAGGAAGATGTCATTAAGAGAACGTGGTCAAGGACAGGAAGTGTTACCTCAGGAGACTCGTGTCTGTCGATGGCTTCGTCGTGGTCGGAGATCTGCCTGCGTGCTGTGAAGGCATGCTGGGCCTCCATGTGGATGGTCTGTCTCTGCTCGGCCTCCTCCTCACTGTCTCTGCACAGCGGGAATACACACACACGCACGCACACACACAGTTAGTCTTGAGAGTACTACCACAGGAGACCACAAGTTTACAATCCATTTGGACAGTGAAGAGTTTCTAGTGATGAGACTTACTGTATGATTGGCCTGTGCCACTGCGTGGTCCTGGTGTCATGGTTGACGTAGTAGGTTCTGCCCAGGTTGTCCTGCCTCTCCTCCCAGCCAGGGGGCAGTGCAGGCAGCAGGTGGTTGTGTCTGGGACCCGACATGTCTTGCCCCTCCAGGAACTCCCATCCGGGCTGAAACACAAAAAGGAATGTTACTCAATTCTTCTCCAGCTGCCAATGTCTTCTCGAGTGGAAAAGATGAGCAGTTTCTCTTAGACCCGGGTGTCCCCCAGGTGCTCCCTGCCCTTCCATCTCCCAAAGTGGTCTGGACTCTCACCTTGCCAGGCTCGTGGAGGAGACTAATATAGGACCGTTTTTTTTAATCAAACTAGCCAGCACTAGCATCTATTTGAAGAATGATGACTGGTTCTATGAATACCAGGGGAGCAAGCCAGTCAGTCTCCAGGGCTGGTGACATCAGGCCCTCTGGGCTGAGGGCAGTGACTCACACTGAGAGGCTCACCTGTCACACCCTGGAGCTGTGGTTGCTGTGTTTTTAAAACTGCTCAAGCTGACGGTGGCTTTATCCATTTAGCTACAATGTCTAATTCATTAATGCATTCATAATACATGAATTAGATGATTTGTTTATCCATGGGGTCTTACATCAGTGTCATCTGTCTGGTCTGCAGCTTCCTCCTCTGAGGCAGGAGTTTTAGGCAGGTAGGTCATTTTTAGACGCAGCTGACCTTTGACCCTGGACTTGTGGCTGCACGACAAGCACAAAGTCAACAATGAACTCAAACAGTGACATCTTTATATATGCTTTAAACATATCTCAGTTTAAATCAAACAAAATGTAATAAAAACAAACAAAATTATAAATTTTTCAAATGCTAATATGAGTATGTGGAGCTGAAAACAGAAGGGAGAACGATGAGAGGATGCTAACCTTCTTGGGTGAAGTAGAAAATCCTTGAATGTGAATGGCCTTTCAATGTTAGGATTTTCTGTCTGAAAACAAAACAAAAGAAAAAAGCTTAGCACTTTAAAAATGGTAAGAGTAGAATTGCTATGAAGGCTTTACTCTACATAGTCTGTTTCCATGTGGAGCAGCACTACATGTACCACAGTTGCCTTGTGGTGGAGGGAGCCTGTGTACCGTGTGGAGCGAGGAGCACAAACAAGACAGCTCTTTTTCCATAAGGGACACAGGGACACTTAGTGATGAGGGTTTCAATGTTTACATGAGGTCAGAAGAAGTCATGGTTGGGTCAAGGTAAAACCCAACGGTTATAAACGACAGTACATCAACACTAATGAGGTGATGGAATGTGAGTTAACCGAGACTCAGGGACGTAAACGCAGTGGACGGTGAAGGTGTTCTGGAGGAGAACGAGTCCTGCTCTCACCGAGATGTGTTGTAACGGGACGTCCACCTGACCCAGGAAGTCATCGCGCGTCTGCCAGAGAAAGAGAAACAGACATTTACAGGCAATCTCATTTGAAAGGGTGTGGTTGTTATGTACGGTACAGGCATACACACACACACAGGCACACACAGGTACACACACATACACACCCACACAGAGCTGAAAGGATGACTCATGTCAAGACGCTACATCACATGACTGGTCTAGATACACCTGTGCTCCATGAATGGTCACCTCTACTGTGGTACTGACTTGCCCCACAGAACCCTGTACTTACTATCTCACAGATAATACAAGCCATGACCTCACCTTTAAAGCCCCACTTAAAAACGACTTGTCAAACCATAAACCTCAACATTCTCAGCTATTGTGATCTCAACAGGTCGTAACAATGCAACAGATCAGTTAGCCAGTAGATCCCTGGGCTAAACCAGGCAGGCCAGTCTCTCTCTGACCACACATGCTCGGTCTGGGGCTCCTCCGCTCTGCACTGTGTTACTAAGGAACAACACAAAATGAAGGTCATCCTACGTCACTGAGGTCTCTGTGATGCCATTATTGTTCAACACATCACATGGTCAGGAAAAATAGGCAAAAGTTTAAAAAAAAAAAAAGAAAAAAATACAAACAAATGTACTAAAGTAGAGCTGTGGGTCCATAGCCCGTTCATCTTAGAGCGTGCAATCAGGCACGTCTCATTAACACAGGCTGCAAGGTCCTGCTGATGGTCAGCAAATAAGACATCCATCAGGTAGCAATAACCCAGCAGAGACTCTCAACAACCAGCAGCCAATAAAGAGAGTGAGGGGAGACAGACCACGGCCTTGGCCTGCTAGTTCAACAGCCAGGATTTAATGACCTGTGCAGGGAAAGATAAGCGTTGGTTTTCTCTAGTGGTCATGGGTTTGTATTTATGTCTCCGTGTGTGTGTGTGTGTGTCTTTGTGTTTGCCAACAGACCACCTCCACAGCATTCAACCCAACAGGGCCAGCCAAACACCGCTGCACTGCTCTTAACCTGTCTTACTGTCGAGCCTGCAACAACACTACATAGAGAAGGTCAGATACCAGAGTGTCACTATCACAGCTTGACGGGTCACACACACAGGTCCAATTTAAATATCCAAATATTATTTTCAACTGACCACTAGGTCAATTGTTTTTCTCAAAAAACACATGATGAATCAGCACTGTAGATTATCTAGTCGGGGTTTATATGACCTGCTAGACTGGAGCAGGAGCTATGCAGCTGTGAGGTCTTCTGTCCTTAATGAGCATATAGAGTTTAGCTGGTACGGCTTTGGCTAATTGCTAGCGCAGGTCTTTCCTGACAAGCTGCTAAATGGAGAGAGGAAGAGGGGGAGGAGGGTGGGAGAGAGGGACCTGACACCTGATGCTTTGCAAACATGGCCTAGCAGGGGCACCCACAGTGAAGGGAACACAGCACTCTTTTACTGCAAAAGGCTCAGTCTCTCCAAAGCCTGCATAACATGCCCCCCTCCCCTACAGCCACCCAAGATGGTTGAGATGACTGGGCTGTGCTCTGGTGTCACGTTGGTAAATCTGAGTCCCCTGCCCACAGCAGTGCTTCAGCCACCAGACTATCTGGAGTCAGGGGGAATATTTTGGAAGTGCTTTATTTATAGAGAGGGGTGGTGGTGGTGGTGGTGGGGGGGGGGGGGGGTGGTGGTGGTGGGGGGGGCTCCGGCTGCCTTTCCAAAACTAAAATTAGCCTGGGGTAAATACTTAAACTGATTACTCAAAGCGTTAACAGAATAATAAAAATGGAGAACCCCACTAAACCAAAGCATGCATGTAGACGCGCACACACGCACACACACAGACACACACACAAATACACTAGGTAGGCTATCCAATGAATCCTGTTTTCTCTCTGCTGTTCCAGGATCTAGCCTGGCTTACTATGACACAACCAAATGCCTCACAATGTTTGTTCACATAGAGCATGGTATTTGTAAGACTGCTGTAGATGTTCAACAGCTAAGCTAAAGTTCTGCTTGCTTGTACAACAAGTAGTCGTGAAGTTAACATATTTAGAGATATAAACATGTATGCTATGCTAACACAGCTAGCTACATGTATGCTAGCATAGCTAGCTACATATAGGGTAACATGTTGGCTAGCAGTAGCCTACACAGCTAGCTATGGGATCCTCTTAAGACCCATGTCAAGGAGGAGACATGGTCAAAGGTAAAACTGCTACATGGAAACTTTGCAGTTTCTATGTACAATAAACAAACAATACACTTTTTTTTCTTTCTATGAACCACTCATTACACCCCTTCACTGCATTCACTTTCACCGGACACCTCAAAGCTTTTCTGAGTAATGTCACATTTGATGTGTCTTGATGTCACAACAAAACAGTCACAGTCTTGCACTGCCACAGGTAACACCATCAATAACATGCCAAGTTCTAATGTATACTCCCATTCTACTAAGAATTATATATCATGTCATAATTATCACTTGACATCCATCTTGCTAAATTGAAAACACAAAACAACCAAAAGACTCACCCTGGTGTTGAGTCCAGGGTTCATATGAACATGATCCCTTCTCTGGTTAGTGTTTAAATCAGTAACAGAGCCAGAGACCCTGGCCCCGGGGCCGTGAGACACTCGTATGTGAACATGTGGAGAGCCAGCCTGTGAGTTGGCCAGCTTGGGGTTGGAAACGTGACATGAGATTCCGGTATTGTGGTAGGGGACTTCCAGGGAAAAGCTCCTCTGTAAAGCATGATGACCAGCAATTTGACCTGGCATTTCCTGTCCATTGCCGGTCTGGCAGGCAGGGTGGTGGCTCTTTTCAGACAGTTTAGCAGAGGGCGGCAGGCTAGCGGACGTGCTGCGGAACAGCCTGATGTGCCGGTGAGAGTTCTCCCCCTCCTGCTGTGGACTCTCAGGATGCTCCACACTGACCGCAGCCCTAGCGGGCACACCCTTCCCAGACAACACTGCAGGCCTCTGGTGGGCAAAGTGCAACAGCACACTGGAGTGACGACCTGGCGGCTTGTCTAAAGTAGTTGACCTGTCAGGAGTCCCGCCGTCCTCCATATCGTATCTCAGTTTATCCAAAACAGGAACATTGAAATGCACCACAGGCCTAGCATCCCTGAACTCGGATGATGGACAACTGTTCTTGGACAGTCGCAGGCCGTTGAGTGCCGTAGCGATGGATCCCTTGGAGGCGACAGTGTCGTCGTCTGTGGAGGGTTCGCTGGCGGACAGTTGGAGTTGGTGGGAGGTCTGGAAGCAGCCCCTGGCCAGTGGGAGGGCAGGGAGAGCCACCGGGCTGACGGGGGAGGCTGGTGGCGTGCTGCAGGGGCTCCGGGGGAAGATGACCAGGGAGGAGCAACGCCTCAGTGGCACCCGGGCCTTCCTACGGGGGAGACTCCTGTACTGGGCCGCCCGCCGCGTCTCTGGGAGCTCCGGCTCAAAAATACTGCTGCTGCTGCAGTACCCGGCGTCGCTGGCCGTGCTGCTGCTACTACTGGAGCCCCCGTCAGACACGCTCCCTGCCCCCCCCTCACTGCCCCCAGCCTCCCCATCCTCCGCTCCCCCCTCCTGCTCTCCGTGAAACTTGGCGCAGGGCTGCAGAGAGATCTGCAGGGTGCTCTTCCTGCTGCCTCCGGCGGGGTAAACCTTGGGTATGAACACGGAGGAGTAGCGCTGCAGATTAGCGTCCTCTGGCAACAGCGGGGGCAGAGCCAACTGTCCAGGAGTCACCTTCATGTGGAGGGAGCTGTGGGCTGGGCTCTCAGTGGGGCTGCGGACAGTGTCGCCGCTCTCCTCACCATGGCTGCTCAGGCTCTCTGACAGAGGGTCTGTGTTACTTCTCCTCGACGCAAAATGCAAACGGAGCTGGCGTGCCATCCGTTTAGCTCTCTAATCCCAACCGAGCCGAGGGGCACTGCATGGCAGGGCCTCACGGCTGAGAAAGTACAGTGAAGCAACTGCTCAGTCCTGTTCCGTGATTACCAGCATTAGCGGCAGCACATTGCCAAAATAGCTCTTGTGACAAGCTGCATTCCTCTGCTGCTGGAAGGCTATTAGTCAAGGCAGGTCAAAAGAACTCTTCTCAGCCTCAGCCTGAAACAACCACTGTGGTCCACTTCTTTAAGGAGTTAGATCCACACTTGTTCCACACAGAGCAGCACTGGCACTTTAAGGGGTAGAACTCACAAAACAAATTCAGCCAAACCTCAACCCCAGGCTCGGCCCCAGCCTCACGGACTCTGTGTCTTCTGCCGTCTATCCTCACAGAGTCTACCACAGCCCTGGCCCAGCTCCTGGTCACCCTCTGACAGGATTAAAGAGCCCAGCAATGTACCAGCTCAGTAGAGGGACTGCCTCTCAGCCCACTCTCTCAAGACTCTGCCTTCTCAAGGCTGTCGGGTGGATAGTGTTTCCCTGCCTGTACCGCGTCCCTCAAATATTTTTACCCACCGGTATAGAGTTACAGGAAATCAAGAGGAATGAGTTTCAACATCATTCTACATCAACCTTAAAGGATAGGGTATCCTTGTAGTAGCCATATTGGGAAAACACCACAGCCTGGTCCAATTTACAGGGAAGCTACTTCTGCTGGTTATGATAACTGCAGAAGTCAGCTAGCTCATAAAACTGCGTGCCTGAGCTCTGCAGCATCCCTCTGAACCACAGATAAAGCCACAAGCGCTTTAGGATGACGGCCCTGTTTCATAATGAACAGCGGAAGAAAGGAGACGTACTACTGTGGTGAAGATCCCCCACTCGACATATTAAAATCAAACATTCCTGTTCATCCAGCCTTGCTAACACACCTCAACATACAGTAGCTACGTGTAGCTCAAGTCAAGACTGTGGTCAGGGAACACACACATTGGTCAGCTACATCACCTGTAATCTGACTCTCAATGTAACAACCAAAAGCTGAGTAGATCCACCACACACCCATCACAGGACTATTATGTGAGTTCAGAGCTATTCTGGGGGGTTGTAGCCATGCTGGCCGGCAGGTCAATGACATAGTGTGATGGTATTAAGGGAGTCCAGATGAGGAAATGACTCACCAGCAGAGAGCGTGTGACACAGGGACCCCTCCCACGTCACAACCCCTGGCACCGCGTGACACTATTCCCACCTCACCATATACTATGATTCCCTCCCTCCCTCCCGCCCGCACCCCAACCCCTAAACTGCACTAAGACACAGGTCTGCACTAGACAACATCACATTAGGCTATATGTGGTCTGGTGGCATTCTGCCACACAGGGAATCTCAGACCACTCCAAAGTTGTTTGATTTTCCCTAGCATGTAGAGTCCCTCCCCATCAGGGATTAGGCCTAATCTTGGTGTTGGGAATTCAAAGCGAGCCCTTCCAGGGTGTCTGGTGTCAGAGACAGCCACATCGCTCCAGTCAGCAGCAGGTCTGAGCTCCGGCTCGTTAGACCCACACCATCTGGAGACCCTGGCCTGATGAGTCTGGGCCTGCTCCAACATGTCCACCGTCACTGCCTCCAAGAAAGGGAGGATGTTCTATAGGAACACTGGCAGGGTTATGTCACCCTTCACACACCACCCCACGTCAGTGTACGTAGGCTACGTAATGCATGCTACCATCTGCTAACATCTACACTCAGGCCTGGTGTTATGCTGCCTTATCTCAATATCTTAAACAACTAACTAATCTCCTGTTAGAGTCTATTATGGGGACTTCTGGTTAACCATTACCCCCATTAGTCAGGTGTCCTCGGGCACATAAGCACTTAACAAAATTAATAGCTGACCCGGTCACACTCCAGACTTTTTATGAGATCAAGACAGTTGAACTCTTTAGAGTATTTCATTTACATTTCCTAGATCTGTTTTAAAGAGGCAACCTGCAATTCAAACAGACCAGGGTGTATTTGGGGCACTGCTGGGCTAAAACCCAAAGGTTATAAACAACCCAGCTACACCTTATCACTGTTGGCTTTCTTATTATATACTATATAACTACTCCACATACAACCATCCCTGCAGTCACCAAAGCCCATTGGTACCTGGTTCAGTTTCCGTCACACACCGGGGCCACTGTAAATATCAGTCTACTGCTAAAACACAAATATTGATGAGAATATATGCAAATATGTCCTTGTGGAAGCAGTTTCACCTCCACCAGAATCTACCTACCAGGCGGTTCTCATCAAACACTTCCAGCAGCAGACGATGCTTCCTGGGATGAACCTGGAACACAGAATACAACATCAAACTGATCAAAACATCTGCATACACATGCCATACATACAGCACACTTGGAGAAAATGTGCACTTCTGTTGGACACTTTTGTAGTTACAAAGGCTGTTTGCTTTGTGTCCATGTCCTTGAAAAGTAGGCCACATTGAATGACCTGATAATTCCATATTAGTAATACAGTAGTTATCTTTGTATGTGTATATACAACAACCCTGCTCTTTCTAACCATGTTAACAGTGTGGCCAACAATGACTCACTGAGTCTCCATCAATGACTCACTGAGTCTCCATCAAGGTTAGAAGAGACAAAGGTTAGGTGAATCATTAGACATTCTGTCAGATACAGCCAGCTCTTTCACTCTTTTACAGAACAGTGAATACATGCTTGTCAGAACATTTCAAGCAGCCCCTACAGTACATAAGGGTGGTGTCTGAGCATTGAGTCACAACCAGATTTGAGCCATGCTGGGAGGTAGCGACTATGAGGTGTAAAACATGAGACGCTTCTGAGTGGGGGTGAAGCCTGCCTGCAGCTCCAGGAGTCCACCTGGAGGGAGTCCTATAGCCCACTGGCTTCAGGGGCACAAATAGACTGTGACTCACTATCCTTACACCAGAAATCCAGCGACAGTGAAAAGCAAGGATAGCCCCATTATATAATACTAATCGTGTCCTTCATCAACAGAAATCCAATTTAAATCAACACAATTACCTGACCCTACATATTAACGACAATGAAGCCAACACCATCTGGTCTCAGCCCCTCCTGATTCTGTTCACCTCCAGCTAGTCCCCCCCCCCCCCCACCCCCCACTTTGATTCTTTAGGAATAGACACCACTCTGTTACATAAATAACTTAGCTAACAGGGCTGGGTGAGACACTGTAACAAGAACTACCACCCCCAGCGCACCCCCCCCCCCCAAAAAAAATAAGGACCCACAACTAAAAAGTTCAAATGCAACAGGTATAGCAACAAGAGCTCAAACAGGACCGAGCCCTGCACAGGCAAGCAGACACGCCGAACCAAGACCAGCCCTGCACAGGCAAGCAGACACGCAGTACCAAGACCAGCCCTGCACAGGCAAGACCCAGACATGCATAGGCAAGACCCAGCCCTGCACAGGTAAGACCAACCCTGCACAGGCAAGACCAGCCCTGCACAGGCAAGACCAATGATTCACAGGCAAGACCAACCCTGCACAGGCAAGACCCAGACATGCATAGGCAAGACCCAGCCCTGCACAGGCAAGACCAGCCCTGCACAGGCAAGACCAATGATTCACAGGCAAGACCCAGCCCTGCATAGACAAGACCCTGCCCTGCACAGGCAAGACCAACCCTGCATAGGCAAGACCAACCCTGCACAGGCAAGCAAAAACATCGAACCAAAACACCACACACTTACACTATGAGCTAGGTTGGCTTTTAAAAACATGCTCTGTAATGCTTTGTAAGAAAAACAGCTGGAATATTGTTGGTCTGGATCTCAGTTTGCACCTGTCAAAGAGATTGCACTACCGAAGAGGAACCTGCCACTAAAGGTCCATTCAGATATGTGGAAGGGTAAGGGGACAACTACAGAAGGGAGAGAGACAGGTGACCAGATGTTAAAGACTAGGTTTCCATGTGCTGCCCTTGCCTGTTTAACATACACACACACACACATCAATATTTTTTCCTGATAGTGTAATTCACTTACTCTGAAGTAGAATTCCTCATTCCACTTTGGGTCCAGTGTCTTCATGGAAGGAGGAGGAACAGGTGCAGAATAACAAGTGTTAGATGGAGCGGGGTTGCTGCCTTACAGGCTAAGAACAATTAATACATCTGCAATTTCAGAGAACATTAGATCCTATACCAACACATTGTCAGCAACTTGGCTACTTACCTTCTTGATAGTTTTTGTCTGGAGGCTGGTTAGTTCTCCATTGACAGGGTCATACAAAGATATTCTTGTATATGGATCACTGTGGTAAAAGAAAATGCAGTAGATATTCAATTGTTAAAAAGAATGTAATGTTAAATAATCACCAACAAGCTTCATATTGTCAGCCTTATATTAACATGAATGAATATGAAGGATAATTTCAGATGCTGTAAAGAAAATTCCATGATTTGCTTTTTAGTACATTATATACGTGTTTCTTTTTTCTTTTTTTTTTCTCTTCCGTTTTCAGCTCAGGTTTTGTATAGGCTGAGCCAAAACCCGACCTATCTATGTCACAGTGACCTATCTACGTCAGATCACAGACGGTTGCATTCTGTTACTCAGCTGGTACAATGCAAAGACAAAGTAATTAACTTTAGCTGAAGCTCCTTCAGGCGACACGCCCACCCAATCTCAAGCAGAGAAGACTGCTGATTTTCGCACGAATTCAAACCCTAATTAAACATACTTGTCAGTGTTTTTTTCCATTCAAATTTGGATGGGTAGTCACCAACACATTCTTCTGTGGTGTGATGAACTTAAAACTCATTTTCAATTCCAATTTACAGCATCTTTAAATTCACTAAATAATACATATTCACATTATATCTAAAGAATTCAATAAAATAATATAAAATATAAAAACAATATAATGTGACTCGGGTTAGGGTCCTCTGTGGACACTAAATTCCTGTGTACCCAAGACTTCCTAGACAGCAGTGTACATCACGGTGAAGACGGGGGCCAGCCACCACACCCTAAAGTAGTCTAGTTGTGTCAATAAACAACAAACAAGCCCTGTGGGCCAGGGGCTGGGTAGCACCCATGACTGAGAGCTGATCTGGACAGGATATAGTGCAGGCGGATTCAGGAAAGAGCCCCAAGGTTCTGCCCCTGTGTAGCAGGGACAGAGAGACCAACCACTAGCTCTAGCACCATCTACAGGTGCCACTTGTGGATATATTTTGAAGATTGACAGCTCTCCATTTGTGCAGGGCAGGCAAATCAGTTTCCTGACAGCATGTTGGTAATGGCAGTAAGCTGGGTTTGTGCCATGAGTTTCCTTTACCCTATCTCTGAAGCTAACATGAGAGTAATGTTGTGTAGGTCTCAGTTGACAGACATTTTAGACTTCCTCTAGAGTGAGCCCTGCTGATAAGGAAGCACAGTTACACAAAGCAGCTCATGTTTCTACCTGCAGGTTGGCACACAGCTTGGCTGCACACATCGGCAGGTCCACTGTGTTTACACATCAGACTTACCAACCAGCAACAAATCCCGGCCTGAGCTGGATGTAAAGTGTCCTGTATAAACAAACACTTTGGACCCACTGACAGCCTATTGCACTCTTGATTGTGTTTTGAGCGAAACAGCACCGTGAGATACAAGGCTTCATTGAATCTTCACATTCAAGGAGTTAAAAAGCATGACAAGTTTGCTTGTATGAGGGCAGTTTGGTTAGACTCTATTTATATGACTGACCTGGCCCCAAGGATATCCTTCTTAGCTAGCCCGATTCCAGCGATGACTTTAACTCTGAGAATCCTTGATTCCACCTGTAATGACACCATAATAAGTCACATGGGAACATCAGTTACTCCAATTGACAAATTCAAGGAACTGTTGATGTAATGATTCATTGGGAGTGTGTTAACATCTATCGAATTGCCATTACTGTAAAATATACTGCACGGTCGGGCCGTCCTGTCCAGAGTTTGAGAAGTCGTTTGGTGTGGTAGGCTATCATGTGCAACAGAATGTGGTACCGTATCCAGATCTATCAATAACGAATTAGCTTTGATTGTTCGTAGCGGGGAAATGTATTATTCTTTTAGTAATGACTAAAACTATTAATTTTTTATTTTATTGAACTGAAACAACTAATGTAATTGTGCGTACAGTGTTTATTCGTTTCTAACATCCCAACTCCGTAACAGGCAGCACATAAACACACAGCGAGTCACAGCCAATAAACTACATTGTATCATCCTGGTGTTTGACATCTCAGGTACCACGTTTTACAGAAAATATGAGTCATACACAGGGCTATATACGATTTCGCAACAACTCAAGATAAGAACCAGAAGAAGAAATGCCTCATCACTAATCTACTGCCAATGGTAGCTCCTCCTGAGTCCTTGAGACCTCTTCTTTTTGTTTTGACGGCCTTTATCAGAGAGTGGGTTCTAAATCTTTGTGCCGCACGTGCCCCTCCTTGCTGGCCTCGACTACACGCCAACACAAGTACCCCAATTCCATTACGCCACAGTCGCATATACCCCTTATGAGTACACTTGATTTATTGTAAACCCAGCACTATTTATTAATTTTACAGTTATTTGACTATATATTATTCATGTTATCTACATGTGTGTGATGTTGTCTGTTGCATGTATCCAACTCCTGGAGATTATTGGGAAATTTCCCAAACCCTTCACATACATCTCTAAAAAACTCCCTATTTCATTTGAACTTCACCTAGTGAAAGAACGTCACGTGTGCGGGTAAACCAGTAACTAAAATGTTCTTACAGTTAAGTTAATTCCGCCCCTTTCGCTGTAAATCCAGATAACGTATTAATGTGTGGACTAGCACTATTCATAACGTCCCTTTTCAACACGTTGACTTACCAGTGCCAGTGCATGAATGCTAAAAGTGCATCGGCGGAACATAGTTGGCCAGGCATTCAAAACGATGTACCACATTTAGCTATAATTTCAAAAATTGGTAGCTGGCTAATGTGCCATCAAGCTATTAGAGCACTCATTTGACTACCAGAACACATATGTAAAACTATTACTAGTTTTGATTTCCTATCAAACAACTATGATATCAAATAATCCAGACACATAAATCCACATTTACCTCATCTGGCTCAAGTCCTCGGACCTCGGGTGTGAGTGCGGCCATGCTTAGCGAGCTGGCTAACTAGCGAGCAGGCTGTGTCCTCTTCTCTCGCGGATGGATGTATTACAGCCACCCAGTGAATGTTTAGGAAAAAGTCCAGGTGACAGCACTGCAGATGTTAAGAGATCTGTCAGTCAGTTTGTTAGATACAGTAACTACTGTCAGAACACGATGGTCGAGATACGTCGTGTTATTATCACCCATCACTCCTCCTCCTCCCTTGCCACCCTGCCACGCCTCCTACTCACGTAGTTTGACATAGCAGTGTCAGGAGACGGTCGCAGAAAGTCCTATGACTAAAGCCGAGTAGAGCTGGTCCTACAAGGATAGATTTGCTATGTGTCATTTCCAAATGACCCATAAATGTGTCATTTGAAAAGAAAGGTACAGAAATCCATTTAACATGTAAAGTTATTTACTTTAAGAGACCTCCATACACGATGCCCTGTTATTCTCTATAACTATGTGTTTATGTCACTACAATGTATGACCATTTGGGAAATGTGCAATTATTCAATGAAATCCGTTTTTGTTTTTGGTGAACCGGCGGAGGGTGCGAAATCCTTCAAAAAACATTTTGCCCATTAGTGTTCTTAATCACTTACGGTTCAGGTCCTTATCATTCCTCATCTGACCAACTAAAATCAGCATAGGCTTCAAAACAGTCCACCGAGTAACAGATGGTGTGAGCGAGGCCACATGCGCATCGTTTCTCTGAGCTCCACCAGTCAGCCTGTTATCAAATTACTGACTGATCACCGAACCCAAAATCATACATTCCATGGAAATAAACACACTGAAATCAAGGTGCTTTATGTACTTTAAAAAAAAAGTTTATTGGTTTTTTAAACCACTTACAAAATCTCAACATCATTGAGCACCCCCAATAAAAAAAGAAAGAGGATAACATTGGCTGAAATGCTATGGCAACGTTATCAAACAACTGTACGGTCTGCTGAGCACTGTACTTGGACAACAACACGACGGAGGATAGTTGTAACAGATGAAGTGTAGGATGAAGGGTGTCTCTACCGGGTCAGGGGGTCACTGGTTAATGCCGTTTCCTTTTAATTAAGTACAAACATCAGTGCTTATTTTTAAGGGTTTCTTAAAAATACAAATGCAAGAGTTTTTTTGTTTAAAAAAAATCACAGATAAAGTAAAAACACCAAAGGTTTTAAACTGAACGGACCCATAAACTGAACAAAGAAAAAAAAAAGATTTATGAGTTAGTAAACATCAAACAATGCAAGAAACTCATGTAAAAAGTTCCAACTTTCTGTATGACAGGACCAGTCCTTGTTTACAGTGGTTACAATACTCTATACAATAGAATTAAACATGCATGCACACATTGATCAACACTGAATGATTCTTTTGATAATATTTGTCCTTTTTTTTCCTTTAGATAACTAGATAGTTTTATATTCTCATATAGGAGAATACAGCAGATAAGTAATCTCATTGAGATTCATGTACATTGCTACATAAGAAGACAATTTACTTTGTCATATTTCTGATTGACTTTAAATTATTTATCTTTTCTATTTCAGATCTTAATATTTTGTGGGTCTCCATCAATACCTCTGTCCCATCAGAGGTGCTCAGGTTCACAGGGAGTTTAGTGCAATAAGATGAACCTTTTGAGCGGACTGTATGAACCATGAAATCATTGTGTCCTCTGAGACTTCTTGTTTACATCTGTCAGAGGAAGATATGCAACCTGGTTATGTATGTCACTTTCAAATACCATGCTATGTTCTCACTCAAGGTGTCTCCTCTGCATTAGGAGGGCCCTTAAAAATCTCAGGAAGCAAACAAACAAAAAAGATCAGAGAAACAAATGAAAAAACACACACAGCCTTATCTATACAAGTTGTGGTGCCAGTTGCAACACATACGTCTGCTGGCTCCTGATTCAAAGTCACCTATATATATATATATATATATATATATATATATATATATATATTGTTAGTGAGGGTGCACAGTTTCAGTTCATACAGGTCCATACAGTGTATTTTAGTTCTTAATGTTGAGCTTTCATATTTACAAATGGGGGCTTTGTAAGGAGAGGAACACTCATGTAACAGTGAACCAATTAAGCCCAGACATTGTCCTGCTACACAGGTTACATTAACCAGACCAGTAGTGGGATTCTCAGCATTTCTTCCAGTGCTACAAAGCTATCAGTTAACTGTCAGTCAGTTAACTATTTCTTCATATTTCTTCTTATTGAAGGAAATGTATATACAGCCAACAAGGTTTCAGCTCACATCTTACAGAAAGGAACTCAACCTTGAGACAGTGATTGTAATTTAAAGATTCTATTGGTTGGATTTCTACATCTCAATGATTGACCTGTTTTTCTTTGGTATGAATATAAGGCTCTGAAGGCTAGAATTCCAGAACAATAGGATGTTCTAGAAGCACCTGCTGGGATTACCTGTCGTTCTCCCTGGGTTTTATGCCTTATTCACACTCTGATCTTCACTAGTGCACCTGTAATCAATCACCCGTTCTGAACGAGTTGATGCATTCTTTCCAACGGTAAAATTACAACCTTTCATTATCCAAATCAATGCAGTCAGTGCGGTGCATTGCTGAAAATGAAAGATCTAAGGGGGGGGGGGGGGGAAACAAGCTATAGGCTACTATTATATAATTATTACATTATTATGACATCATTCCTCTAATAGAATCATGGAATGAAAGGGTTGGGTTAGCTGCTACAGAGCCATCTAAACAGATATATCTTGCAGTGATATCATCCGTCCATCTTCTTAAAAGTAAACCCTCCCCCCCTTTGATTTAAAGGCTCTGTACAGTAATGGGTGGTGATGTGGGAGGGGGTACATAACCTGCATCATTAAAGACAGACCATCTCTGCTAAAGCTGGGCACTTCAATTGGACAGTCACAGTACCCAGAGCGTTGCACCTGCTGTACAACGTAAAAAAATTACAAAGACAGGTAAAAAAACGTTATAAACAATAAAAACCCAGCCCAGTAAAAATACAAGAGAACCCTGACCTCACCTAACCCATCAATCCTACAGTGGGCTGGTCTTTGCTTTCCAACCAATCAAATCCACTGGAGTTTGCAGTCTCGTTGCAGATCTGCTGGAACAGAGGATCGTTCAGCAGCTCCTCAGGGGTGGAGTCTCCGTACGCCCCCTGCTGGCCGGAGGGGTCAAACAGCAAATTGGTGTCCAGGGCGTTCAAGTCATTGATGCTGCTGGACAGCTCCGATGTCAGACGCATGTCGCCAGGGAAACCTAGTGACCCTGTGGAAGGTTCTGAGGCCTGGCCCGCCAGATCAGAACCAGTAGGAAGGCTGTCAGAGGCCAGTAGCTCTTTGACTGTGGTACTAAAGTCCAGCTGCTGCCGTTGATGTTGGAGTTGTTGTTGCCGCTGCTGCTGCTGTTGTTGTTGTTGCTGGTGTTGCAGTGTGTTGTTTGCTGGTAGCATGGGCTGACTATTTTGCTGTTGATGTTGTAGTTGTTGTTGAAGCTGTTGTAGTTGTTGAAGCTGTTGTTGTTGCTGGTGCTGTTGTTGAAGTTGTTGTTGTGGCTGGAGCTGTTGTTGAAGTTGTTGAAGTTGCTGTTGTGGCTGGTTCTGTTGTTGAAGTTGTTGAAGTTGCTGTTGTGGCTGGTTCTGTTGCTGAAGTTGCTGTTGTGGCTGGTTCTGTTGCTGAAGTTGCTGTTGTGGCTGGTTCTGTTGTTGAAGTTGCTGTTGTGGCTGGTTCTGTTGTTGAAGTTGTTGAAGTTGCTGTTGTGGCTGGTGCTGGTGTAGCCGATGCTCTCCAGGAGCTGATTGTGAGTGGCTGTCAACGGTAGACAGAATCATCTGCTCCTTCCTCATGAGGTAGCCTGGCTTCTGGAACTCGTACGCATTGCTGCCAGGTGTGGCCAGTGTGTGATGGTTGGCATTACTGGGAAAGCTGGGCGTGGTCTCCAGGATCTGGCTGAGGTTCATGCGGGCAGTGTAGTTGGAGGGCATGTTGTTGATGCCGAGCCCTCGCACTGCATCGTCCCCATCCCCGTCCATCTTGCTCAGGAGAACGCTGGTGATCTTCTGGCTGTTAGCCTGCATGGGCAGCACCTCAGTCTGCATCATCACATTCAATGGCACCGACTGGCTCCTCTGAGCCACGCTGCTGGAGCATGCTTCCGCCTGGCTGCCGGCCAGGACGCTCAGCACCTCGGGGGTGATGGGGGAGCTGAAGGGGGACGCCAGCGTCCGGGGGATGTTCTGGAGCGCCGCCGTGCTCCCGCTGAGGTTGCGCTGGCGGACGGCAGGGCTCACACTGCGGCAGCGGAAGGCGGCACCCACGGCGGAGGGGGCGGCCTTGTTGTCCAGAGGAGCGGGTACTGCAAAGCCCTCCTGCTTGGCGGGACTGGAGGTCTGCAGCGGAGAGATGGGCGTGAGCCGGCCCATGTGCCCATCATGGTGCCTGCTCTGGGGCTGGTAGCTCTGTCCTGGGATAGCGAAAGCGTGGGGCTTCCGGAAATGGTCGTCTACCAGGTCCTGGTAGCTGGGCAGGATGCTGATGCCACTTCCAGACGCCGCTCCGCTCGTGTTGTAGCCGTTGCTCATCCACTCCAGCCGGGCCTTGTCAGGATGGGTGGCTGTGGGCCGCTGCATGGGCTTGACCGGGCTACTGGACACCATGCTGCCGTCATGGTAACCTGTGATGCTGGAGCTGATGGGCGTGAAGGCAAAGGGGTTCCTGCACTCCACGGGGCTGGGAGGCACGCTGCTGCAGCTGGAGTGGGGGGTGCCGATAGGGGTGTGCCGGCTGCTACCCAAGGCGCTGTCCACGGGGGTACTGGGGGCTACACGGGAGCAGGGGCTCTCCCTGGTCAGGCCCTGCCCCCCCAGCATCTCAGAGGTGGGGGTGGGGGTAGGGGTCGGGGTGTGTATAGGTGTGGTGCTGCTGTGGGTAGAGTGGTAGTATGGAGTCACGGTCTGGTTGGAGGACATGGTGCCTCCCTGCATTGCCCCCTGTTGGCCTGGCAGATCGACATCAGCACAGTAAGCCAGGCTGCCGTTGAGCTTCATCTGCTCCTCCATCTGAACCAGCTCCTCCACAATGCTGTCCTGCGTCATGTCGTCGTCGTTGAAAAAGTAGTCCATGTCCGTCTGCATGGGCATCGGCCCGCAGTCCTGTTTCTGAACCAGCAGAGGCTCCAGGACCGGGGTCTCCTTCTGGTCTGCTGGTTCCATCTGCTGGGGAAAGGCCTGCTGCTGCTGCTGCTGCCCCGCCTGCTGAGTCCCCCCGGGCCACAGGGAGTTCCCCATCCCTCCCATGGAGGAGATGTTCTGGAGCTGGTTGCAGACAGGCGGGGCAGGCAGGGGCTGCTGCAGCTGGGCGCCACCGGCCCCCATGTTGCTGGTGTCCATGGTAACGGGAGTGGCTCCTCCCAGCAGGGCGCTCTGTGGACGGACGGTCTGGAAGCCGCAGCGTCGGATGGGAGGGTCAGAGAGAGCCAGGATCCTGGTGGGGGTGCTGGCGTTGAGCTTCACAGTCACCTTGCTGATGGCGGTGGCTGGAGCACTCTCTGGCCGGAGAGGGGCACCAGACCTGGGGAGCTTCTTCACTGCAGCACCAATCCCCTGCCTCGGCCCGTTGCCGCCTCCTAGTGCCTGCTGGGAGACAAATACCCTCTTGACGGGCGAGGGGTAGGGCTCTGGGCCCATGCTGGGGCGTTTTCTGGGACTCCTTAGGGCCTGGAAGCCTTCTCTGGAGGACAAGGAGTCACCCACTGGTGACCCAGTATAACTACTGTTCTGGTTGGAGGCCGTCAGATACAAAGTGCTGTTGTTACTAGTGTTGTTATTGCTGCCAGCTGGAGCTGCCACAGTGCTGTGGGAGCCTGAGGGGGGCATGCACCCCACCCCCACCCCCACCCCAGGCCCAGCCCCAGCCTCTTGGCCCAGGCAGCCTCTAGTCTGGAGGGCGGGCAGACTGGCAGCCCGGGGCACCATCCTCTGGACTGGCACTGTTTCCTGAGTGTCACAGGCCTCAGCCTCCATCTTAACCTCCATGGTGGGGGTGGTGGGGGCCCTGCCTTGCCTGGCTACAGGGGCCAGGAGGGGGCCAGCAGAGCCCCCGGGGCTAGCCAGGCCGGCAGAGGCAGACGCTGGCCGCAGGGTGGAGCTGCTGAGGGTGGGGGTGCTGCTGCTGGGCGCCAGGGAGATCTTTACCACATTGACGGAGCTGACGTGGGGAGTGGGCATCACTGTCTGGATGGGGCTGTTGGTGAACACCAGGGTGGGGGGGGAGCGCAGGGCCAGGGCGCTGGTGGAGCAAGGCTTGGGCAGAATCTGGGCGTAGCGGTGGCGTGCGGAACGGTCGCCCACAGGGCTGGCAGAGAAGTTCGGGCTAGGCTTGGGGCTCTGCCGGATAGACTGCACCGGCTGGGTCACCACCTGGAAGTTGACTGGTAGAACCTTCCCTTCTGTGGAGCCCACCGGACTGGGAGACATCAGCTGCCGGCTCCTCTGCACCTGCACACACACAGACACAGCTTTAATGCATGATGCATGAGGAAAGTTACAAACAGTATCATTCTCTAATTGGCCAATTCCGCATGCTAACCGTGATGGGGCTGGGGACTGCGGCGACCACAATCCCTATGGTGGGTTGGGGGGAGAGGAGGGCGGGGCTTCCACAGGGGAGGGAGGTGGAGGCCGCTGTGCCCCCGTGCGTGTCCCCGAGCAGGGGGGAGGTGAGCTTCTGCTCCTGCTGCTTCTTCTGGAGCTTGCGCTGCAGCTGCTGCTTGGCATGGATGGAGGGGGAAGGCGAGGGCAGCGTCTTCACCTGTGGCTGGAAGGGGTGGGCCTCCGCTGTGGGGACGAAGGCTGAGCTCGGCAGGGGCGTCTTCACCCCTGAACACACCAAAACAAAACGCACAGAGAACACATTAACAAAAGGAACTTCCAGAGTTGGAGGATTTACTGAATATGGACACCAGATGGAGCCATTCCACTGGCTAGCACAGTGCAAACGAGAGTAGAAAAAAGGCTACCGTCATTGCAACGGCGCAAAGGAGCACAGTCGAGCTGCTGAACATTAACAGTTTGTTACTGGTACAGCTCCTCTTGTACTATTGTGAGCCAATAAGCTCCTGCCGTACCCAATAGGTTTCTCCCACACCTGTGGGCATGTCTAACTGTGGGACAATGGGCTCCTCTCATACCTGTGGGAGTGCTAGTCATGACGGTGAGTGCCGCCACAGACTTGGTTCCGATGTAGTGGCTGTTGAGCAGGAAGCGTGCCAAGTCTTCCACAGCATCAAACTGGCGACTCAGAACCTTCTGGGCCCACTCACACACCAGGCCACAGGCTGCCGACCTCACCTCCTCCTCCGGCCCGCACAGTTGGCCTGACGCTTCCAGCACCTCACACTGTGGTGACACACACACACACACAATTAGGGCCTAAACTAGTACTATTGAAATATATACAGTGCAGTGGGAATGCTACTTTCATGGTGTTATCTTGAGAGAGAGATGAGGATGTTGTGAGAGAACTTACCCCCTCTCCTGTCTGGTGGATCTCCAGGTTAGGGAGAGATGGCATGTGTACGAAGGCCTTCTTTCTCAGTCCACTATAGCAATACGTAGAAGGGGGGCGGGGTTAAGGTCAAACTAGCACGTACGCTTGGACATCATACTGGAGTCAGGGATCAGCTGTCACTCACACACACACCCCCAACTGAGGGCCATTCCCTCTCCCTCTGACCCCTCCCCACCCGGCCTTAACGGCGGCCTACTGGAGGCGTGTGTGAAAGTGAGTGCAGAGAGGGCTGCGTGTGAGGGGAGCAGCAGGTGCTCCCACACACTCAGGAGGGTCACGCTATCAAACAGCTATGACCCCCGGAGGTCCTGCCAAAGCAGTCGGTGACCCAGCCAGTCCCTCCACACACGCTAGCGTGCAGCCACTTCACCAACTGGACAGCGAAAAGGGGCTGCTGGTGTGAACAACTTGAGGGGGGTTTATTTACTTGGGGGCTGGATATTGGGTATCAGTTGTATCAGTTGCCCTCACAACCATCACAAACAAACAATGTATTTCAGCAAGACCACCAAGTCCAGAACCGAGAGAGTGATTTGCATGGAAAGTCATGTTTGAAACTACTCTAACAGCCAGCCTATTTGGACAACCCTGACCTCACCCTTCACCGTGGCCCAGTAATGTCAGATTTCTGTGGTCCATTTGGAGGTTTGACCTCATGGAAAAGGAGTCAGAGATATTTCGTGAAGGTCATGGTGGTACATGGTAACCGAGTCCTCCTCTCCAGTACTCTGAGAGAGGAGACTTTATTTGATTTAAGTTTGCTCTATATTTAGCAGCTTCATGAACAGAGACAACAGATGTTGGTGTAGCAGACAGGGCCATGATCCAGACAGGACTGACAGTAGCAGCCAATGATTAAAGGATATTTAGATTTGCCTCTCATGCCCAGTCGCCGAGCTTTCATGTTTGGAAAGACGTTTTTCATGATCTTTCCAAAGTCTGCCGCACTCAGTGGATGGTAGTTGAGATTGTCACAATAGCTCCTGAAAAGACATACATAAACTTTGTTAATAGAAGATATTTGAAATATCTGTCAGAAGAAACAGAATTAGTTTCAAACCAAACTCTAACGTAAATGTCACCTCAGAGAAGGTCTCATAACAGAGAGTTTGAACTCTTATACAACAGAACACATAGCAGCTCAAAGCACACACTTTCCATTCCAATCTTACCAACACATAGGGGACAACTTTTCCCAAGCTTTAGACCACTATTAATAACCATGGTCTGGCTCACAGTTACTTAAATACAACATATACATACACAACCTATTTGTTGTTGTCTGAAGATATTTGGTAAAATTGTATTGAAAGTTTACATTAAATTACATGAACTACATTTGCAGCATTGATTTCACATCAAGAAACGTCCAAAGCACATTTCTGTGTAACAAAACAACGTCTGAAAGGACTCCAGGTGATCAAGCTTGAAGCATAGCACAGTTGAAATACCAAACAGTTCTATTTCCTCTCTCCATGAAACCCAACCGCCTGGTATTCTAGGACTCTAAAATAGGACCCAGCCGCATCATCAGTTCATCAGTACCCCCGGGGTTCTGGTCTGGGGCAATAGACACTACTTCCAGTCAGTATTACATTGGAAACCTGCATTCAAACACTCACCCAGTACAGTTATCCAGTCCAAGGGACCAGAACGAGTTCCTTAATTGCTCAATATGAACCACATACAATGCAGCGTTACACCTTCATAACTAATGACGACCCATGTGTGTAGAGTATAACCTCTCCATCGTCCCGGTGACACCTACAGTAACATACACATCGTCCTGCTTGGAAATGCACACATATTGAACACATCTCTCTCTCTCACATACACACTCACACACACAGTGAGACACCCACTTGTATTCGTCGTAGACTTCCTGTTTGGGCAGCGAGGTCTCTGGGTGTTCCTCCAGCTGGCCCTTGATCCAGTTGAAGGCGTGCGTCTGCTGTGTGCGGCTGGAGGACATGGAGCTCTGGTCGCTGAGCGGAGGACAACAGAGGAGATCACTGACAGAGTAGAGACAGAGTTCAAACTAGAGTTCAACTGCCCACTGAGCGTAGAGGGAAGGCCTGCTCAGAACCAGCCTGGATCCCAGGCACCAAGGGGGAACCCTGGCGCCAAGGGAGAACCCTGGCACCAAGGGGGAACCCTGGCACCAAGGGATAACCCTGGCACCAAGGGGGAACCCTGGCACCAAGGGGGAACCCTGGCACCAAGGGATAACCCTGGCACCAAGGGGGAACCCTGGCACCAAGGGTCCTGGGTAGAATGTCTGATTCTTCCTTCTTTCTACGTTCTGTGCCTTTTTATTGAGCCACCCCACCCCAAAACCCCTATGTGTGTGTCTGAAGGCAGAATTCATGTACCATGGTAGAGCTCCAGGACTGGTAGACCCTCTCTCAGTCCTGCAGCCACGTGTAGAGGTGGTGGGGTGGGGTGTTGAGGTGGTGGGAGTAGAGGTGGTGGAGAACAAGTAGGAATTATGGATGATTACGTTATTAACAAGGTATGATATTGTCATTATCTACTATCAGTGCATGTAAGAGAGAGGTGGGAGAAAGTAAGAGAGATAGGGAGTGTGTGTGTGTGTGTGAGTTTGTGACTTCTTGCTGTGACAACATAGGGTGTAACTTGAGGCATTTTATGTGTTTACAGTCATGTGACCAAAAATTCAAATTATGTACACAAACTCAGGTATTGAACTGAAACACTCCTCACCTCTTCTCAGTGCAACTGCTGGGCCCAGAAGGCAACTTAAGGTAGAGGTAGAGTTTCTCGATGTCTGTAAACTTTTCCACATCTTGCTGTAGGTAAAAGACAAACAAGAGTTCAAAAAGCCACAGCAACTGACTCATATCCACACTAAGAGACCTGGAGATTCCAGACCCCTCCTATGCCCCTACCTTTGCCTTCTGCAGAGAGGAACCTGCAGTCAAACACACAGAACACATTCAACTACAGGCTGCAAACCTTCCACCTTCAAGAGAAGGCTCAAGACGCACTTGTTCCCGGAGTACAACGGTGCTTAGGAATGATTTGCTGAACCCAATGCTAGTTTCCTCAAGGATCACAATGACTCTTGCTTAGAGACATGTTGCTCTTGTTGGTTAGTGGTAACTGATTTAAACTGTTGTATTCGCTGCGAAATATTCTATTTTAGTTAATTTACTTATTTTTATTTTTACTGTTGCTTGCTTTTTATACAGGTACACTTGCACTTAGAGATTCATGTTGCTTAATTGTAACTTGCTTAACTACATGCTCTTATGGTTCTTCCCTTTGGCACTTATTTTTGGGTTTTTCACAATGTGTGCTTCTTGTTTTGACTACCTGCAATGCTTTGGGGCTATTTTGTTGTTATTATCAGTGACCTATGCACTTTGTAAATGTCTCTCTTGGAAGTCGCTTTGGATAAAAGCGTCTGCTAAATGAATACATGTAAAGACAAGCCACCATCAGGTCCCACCGTCCCAGGTCACCGATACACTAGGCTAGTTGTCAAATTAAAACTGCAGTCCTAACCCCCTTGGCTCACTGGGAGTGTAAAAAGCTTTTAAAATGTGTGTATGTGCTCGCCTGTGTGTGTGTGTGCAAAGATCCCCACAGGGGGTCCTCATCCCTGCAGCAGTAACAAACACAGCGAGGAAATCTCTTAATGAGATCACAATGTTTCTATTGTGAGGGTGGCGTGGGGGGAAAACTTGTGTGTTAGTAAGAGAGAATGTGTGTGTGAGGGGGAAAAAAGAGGGTGTGTGTAGGGCTGATGACTGTATCAGATCCACAAGCCGCTGAGGTCCTGAGCCAGCTTCTCACTTATACCTGAGCCAGCTACCACCCAGCTACCACCCAGGTCCAGATAAGCTGATCCTAGAAGACATCCAGCATCCACACACACATCCCAGAATGCAATGCTGCATTTGGAGGGCACTGCAACACCACTGAGTGATATCAGCTATGACTGCAGCAGGGATACTACCCAGCTGTGACACTACTATCCAGCGATAAGGACACCAGCAGTGAGAGCGGTAGTAATACTATCCAGTGACAGTGAAAACAGTGATAGTAGCAAGGAGAGCCAGCGTGATGATGGGGAGGTACCCTACCCCCGCCCCCCAGAGAGGAGGTCCTCTGAGGTAGCAGTAATCCCAGGGAGCACTAATCCGGGTCTGGCTCAGCAGAGCGTAAACAAGCTCTTGTTTTCACCATGTCTGTCGCATCAGACCAGAGAGGCCTTGGTCACCAGCCTGTACCAGGCCAGAGAGAACCTGGTCACCTGGGATGTGTTAGAGAGGGTGTCCTGGCCATCCAGCCCAGGCATGGTCGCCCTTCCTAAGGCAGGGGGGGTTCTGACTGGGGTGCCGCTGGACTGGATGAGCTCTTCTGTCATCCTGCCCAGCGTGTTCGACAACATGAATGATGAAGCCCCGCCTCCCGCCGCTGCCAACACACGCCCCTCAGAGTGGGCAGGAAGGGGGACCCAGGACCAGGCACCAAGGAGTACACGCACGCACGCCCGCATACACACACACACCAGCTCCCCACCCACCAACTATTGGTTTCTAAGAATAGACACGTCCCCTCCATCTTTTCTATTCGCCTCTTTGTTGCTAGGGGAACAGCAGCTCACCAATGGCTAAAGTTATCAGCCACTGAGCAGCATCATCAGGGGGGGGGGGGGGAAGGTAAATTAGAATGTGCCCCAGCCATGGTGGTGCCTGTTCTTTATACAGCCAGGGAACACATATAGGGGAGGAGATGTTCCCGTCTGTGTGTGTCTGGGCACCAAGAGCATCATAACAGAGTATTAACTGGGAAAACACCGTCAGAGCTGCTCAATGTGTATGACCTCATCCTCCCTCCAGATACAGTTCTTGCAGCCTGACCTCCTCCAGATACCTGCAGCTTGACCTCAGGCAGGGACACTTAACATGGTCCCCGCCCAACCCTAACCCTGCCTGCGCCTCCCTCAACTCCATACTGCACACACACATTACTCCAGGCAGAATTCACACCAGAACTTAAAAAGCGGGGCTTCCCAAGAGAACATTCTGCCATCACTGTAGGACACTGTATTGAGGCAGGAATCTAAAGCAGAATATCAACACAGCATTTATTATTGATGTGATCCAGAGAGCACTGAGACAACAGGGGACTGGGAGGAACAGAGAGCTGGAGGCGCTGGCTAACAGGACACACCACTCAGGCTCCTGTTTCTCCCCTAGACATCCTTCAGAGGCAAATCAAAACGAATGTTTTCTTGAATCTAAATGAATATAAGAGATTGTTGTGGAATTTAACTGAAGACATTAAAGTTTAATGGCAGTATCTGACGCAAGCTGGCAAATGGGATTGCAACACAGCACTGCTGTCTGGAAAGCACGGGTTAGCATCTGACTGGCTGACTGACTGATTGACTAGTTGAATGACTGACTGATTGGCTGGTTGAATGACTGACTTATTGGCTGGTTGAATGACTAATTCAACCAGTCCTAATGTCCCTGTACTTACTGTAAGTCGCTCTGGATAAGAGTGTCTGCTAAATGACTAAATGTAAATTCAATGGCTGGCAAACTAATGGGCTGACTGACTGGCTGACAGTCTGACTCTGGTAGATAAGCTATAGAACATACTTTCTACTGTGATAGTGGACATGGGCTAGGCCTACCACCTAAACATAGAACACTTGCTAGAACACTGCAGAACACAAAACAAGAACTGGGAGCAACATTTCATCCACAGAATACTCACCAAAATGTTATCCACCTTTAATTGTACAGATTTACTGAAAATAAAGGAAAACAGACACAACATTAGAATGATGATCAAGAGCAATGGGAGAGCCACATGCATGGAACATACGTATTAATACATCTGAGGAATGCTGAGCACGCGACGACCTCCCATCCGCTTCACCAATATATCCCAGGCAACATGCTGTCAGGCACAAACACACACACGTCCTGTCTGACAGAACTATTAATATCAGCCCCCCAGCAAGGCTCGGGGCCAAAGAGGGAGCTGGACAATCCAGTATGAACCAGTATATAACCCCAAAAAGGGGAACACTAAGATCTCACTTGACCTTTCGTCAAAGAAAGAGAGCACGTTGTGTTGTCCCACTGCACAGCCCTACACTGACATATTGTCCACATATTACCCAGATCCCTGTCAGAGATCCTTGGGTTTACAGTAGTTCCTCCTCACACCCAGCCTCCACACCACCACCTTACCCCCTCCCCCCCCACACTAAAACAACACTTAACTTCTCCTTCACACCTATTTCTACAACTCCATAGCCTTCAGAAATGTCATGCGAGAAGAGGGCAGGCTCATGGTGTGATTCTACAGGCCTGCAATTGTATATGAGTGTGTCCATACATGTGTGTGAGAACAGAAGGGAGGGATGGAATCGCAAAGTACAATGAATCATAGGGAGAGACATAAGGACTTGAGCACCGGGTGAGGACGGTTGTTTACCTCCTGAACACGTCCTTGGGAAGGCCTTGAGTTAGGAGACAGGGCAGGTTAGACTGTAGCTAGGTGACTCTGGCTAAGTTAGAATCAGGTCTGTTATTAGCAGGTACCAGGGGGAGATAGCTGTAATTGACTGTTACCAGGTGACGTAAAGATTTTCTCTGCTGATGAGAGCTTATTAAGCTGTTACTAGGTAAGGTTGGGCAGAGAGAGTTCTGCTAGCTAAGCCACTGTTGTATGAAGAGAAGATGCTTAACATAGATCTCTACCTTCCAAGTGCTCACTGCTCCACATTCAGAATGGCCACACTGATTCCGTGAGCGCATGTCAGACATGACTCTTTTCTTGGCTAAACAAGACTCCAGACCTTTCACATGGAGCGACATACCACGCTGCTAGTAACACCAACAGCTGCCTCGCTGAGATTTGATAACTGGTGTATGACAGCAAGATATGAGCCTCTGTGGCCCTGAGGGCCTGTAGGTCTGGAGCCCAGGACCTGCTGAGGGAGAGCTTGTGTGTAGGTGTGAGGCTGGCCTGTGGCAGCAGGAGATCAGCTCCAGAATGAACCCACTCACCCTGCCTGGCATGACCTCATTCAGCCTAAACAATCAGTTCATGGAAGATAACATCCTCAGGTCTCATATTCCTATCTTTATTTACTAATGGCACATTCTACACCTATTTCTTTTATACTATCATTCTCGTTGAAAAAATGCCCAAATCTCAACAAACATTTTACATGACACCCTATATTACCAAGATCATTTTAAAAAGCTTATATAAAATATAATTTAAAGAATAATAAAAACAGGGGAAACACTTTTACTTATTTTCATTTAAATAAACTGACTGTACCATTTTCTGAAGAAGCCCTGAATCCCAAAGACAGCAGATGAGCCAGACCCCGCCTTCCCCCCCTCCCCCTCCGCTCCCCTCCGCCCCTCCCCATCCCCTCCTCCAGAACGTAAACAACCCTTGTGGCTGCCAGGGACGACAAGCCTGGCTGCTGTCTGCCCGCTTCCCTCAACATGGCTGCCTCAGGCAGAAAGAGGATTGCCTGCAATTAACTTCTACACCCCAGCGAGGACAGACAGTAGTTGGACTCTGGGGCAACACAGTGGAGCTATTCTGAAGAATTCATCAGGGGAGTGGGTTGACCCCAGCCCGCCTCATCCCGGCGCCAGTAGACACCCAGCTCTACTATGCTGACAGTTCACACAGCATGGAAACCTTCTCCTACTACAAACAAACCTAGAATCTAGACTGCTGCCTAAATTCTTAGCCGATGGTAGCAAATAAAGCAGAAAGTCAGTTTCTGCATTTGGTCCCCCTGAATCCTATGTGATGTTTGGTCCCCCTGAATCCTATGTGATGTTTGGTCCCCCTGAATCCTATGTGATGTTTGGTCGCCCTGAATCCTATGTGATGTTTGCCAGTGGTGAAGCTCCTTTCCTATTCTCTTTGAAGACTATCCCTTCTCATTGTGTTGTGATTTTACCCCTGGCTTCCTATTTCGTTCGACTTCCCCTACTGTTCTAATTACACTGTATCTCCACAGCCTGCCTCCTTCACTTAGCATGTTTCACTAAAGCATACTGGACCACAGTGGATCACTGACAAGTCTGCATTCCACAGCTCTATTCGTTTGTATTACGCTGCTTTGGAACAAAACTACGCAAACACAATAATGGATTGTTTAATATGTAACCCCACATCAATAAACATGGAACAACCATATTCAGATGGTATAACACATAATCTAAGAAACGATTATACATGATATTCCATCTGTCATTCTTTAGGATAGCAGTCAATAAAAAAATGTCCACTGACAAGTGTGTGACATGGTTCTTGTCTTGGCATCCTGTTCATCTGTGTTTTACTCTGATAACCCCCTCTACTGGTCTACAGCGAGAACATCTGAGGATGAATGAAGAAAACTTCATGTCTATAGGGCGCTTGAAGGCCAAGTGTTGGACAAGTGTATACATGCTTCACAGTCCATAATACACTTGAAGCTTTAGCTGACATTATTCAACACAAATAATAGGTGGGGGTCAGATGGCTGAGCGGATAGGGAATCGGGCTATTAATCAGAAGGTTGTTGGTTCAATTCCTGGCTGTGCAAAATGATATTGTGTCCTTGGGCAAGGCATTTCACCCTACTTGCCTCGGGAGAATGTCCCTGTACTTACTGTAAGTTGCTCTGGATAAGAGCGTCTGCTAAATGACTTAATGTAAATAGGTTCAGACGATATTTTCTCGTGTTATACAAATACAATAAAAATGACTATATTCATTGTGTGAATTTCTGTGGCTATTTAAGATAAGAATACACAAACAATACATTTTCCATTCAATTATTGTGCTAAAAGTGACAGTAATCCTAACTTTCCAGAGGGCTATGTAGTAACTGGTATCAGTTCAACTTGTCCAAAACTGCCAACCAAGGACAGATCGTTGCATGGTGCGTTTACTTACAGTGCTTGCAATTCTCAAATGTAGATCATTAGTATCGCCTATCACTCGAGCTTAGGCACAGTTGAAGTAACCTTATGCTGCCCACCCGCCGGTCAGATGTAATGAGAACATTCAGGACACGGCAAACTAGTTAGCCACATGGACATTTCTTTGGGGTCTACAAGTTATCGAAATACACCGAATGGGCCACAATATCGTCAGTTAGCTAGGATACTGTACTGAAATTGAAAATATTTCTAATAATGTAAATGTAGCCACGATTTTTAGAATGAGAACTTGTTGCAGACGCAAATTGTTGACAAGTTCAACGTCGCTGGATATGATAGGGGGTTGGGGGAGGCGAGCTGAGAGCTGGCTTATTAAATGTCTATCTAGCTAGCTACACCAATGCAGGAGGCGTTCCAGTTGCAAGTTAAGTAGCTAGCTAGCCGGCTAGCTAATGAAATGAAGATGGTAACTAGCCACCATTAGCTGCTTACCAGATGGAGTTCTTTATTTTGAGCTGCAGTGCACTCGCCTCAGTGCCCTGCAGACCAGGGACCAGTGGTGGTAAGGTGCCTATTCGGTAAGGACCGGGTTGTTGTTGATCCTCTGCCATCACGGTGAGGTTCAGGGTGGGTGGAGGAGGAGGATCTCAACAAGCAGGCCCCAACATAGACCTCAGGAAACCAGTTCTGTCCTTACTGTGGAGCATTACGGAGTCACTCCGTTCGATGTGCTCGCTAGATAATTAGCCTCAGTTCCGATAAGAGTAACGGCGACAACAAAACATGGTCCAGCGGTTAAATTCCGACCATATGCATAGAGAAAATCACATGCATGTATATAAAACAGATGAGTAGAAAATGTACGCTTCAAGCAGGATTCCGTCGCAGCCTCGAGAGCCGTCTGTGCGTGCGCGAGCCCTAGTACTGGTGGTGATGCTGCACACTGTTGTTGCTCTGCTGCTGACAGGCAAGGACGGTACTGCGCAAGTGCAATGTGTGTAGTAGTAGTAGCGTAGACGTCAACCACAGTTTTTACGGGGATCGAGTCACAGTCAAACATTTACAAATGTATCTAGAAATTATTCGGAATACTATATGGTAAATCCACACATTTGCCAAGTTTGCATGGTCTTAAATTATTAGTAGGAGTGCCACTTCCGTCCCTGGCAGCATGACCGGAGTGCAGAAAAACACCAACCCCCCCCCCCCCCCCCCCCCCACAGTCGTTGCTATGCAACATTGGACGCTAACCTCCTTTAGCAGCGATGGCAATGCAGGTACGGAACTAGCTGTAATTACTTTACTTTCATACTGCCTGGCCATTGTAGCTGACGCTGTAGAGCTACAATTCAATTTTTAGCGGCAGAAACGAACACGCACTGATAAGCAACCTTTAAAATTGATCAGTTCCACTAAAACTAGCTACGCTACAGTAATGTAGCTGCTTAGCTTAGCTGCTTTCTTAGCTGCATGCTTAGCTGCTTGGTTTAGATTACAAACTAAACGTTAGATAGCATCCAGTGCAATTTGACTGTCTTTTTTCAATATCGCATACTGGTTAAAAAGGCCGTTACCTTTTCCAATACATAAACTGTATAGATGCTGTCTCTGGGGTTTTCTAGAACAAGAATGTCAAAAGACCGCTGTCAAGTGGTGCAGAAAAGTCCCACTCCCAAATGTCTAGGACTTTGAGACGTCCTGCCACTGAACTTCCATCCAGGAAATCACCTGCTATGGACTTTCTAGCTAAAGAGGAGGAATACAAGTAAAGCAATTTGTCCATTTGATTGTCAAGTTAAATAGAGAAAGTGACCAGGTAGATGTAGACATTCAATGGTAACATCGTTTCTACCAATCGTAGGCGTCTGAACGCTGAGCTGGAGGCGAAAACGGCTGATCTTGTGAGACAAGCGGAACAGGTTATGGTACGTTTTCCTGCTGAATTTACATACATTAAAAAAAAATACATTTCCTGTCACGTCAGTCATTGTTGGTCTTCAAACTTCTTGGCCTTATCACTTGTAGAGGGGGCAACATGAAGTCCTGTCCAAACCTCCGTTTTCCCACTTGGATGTTGACCTTGACAATGAAAATGAGGATTTCAGGTGAGGACTACATATTTAATTTTAATAAACTGTCTGGAGTAAGAACAATATATCACTTTTATTGGTTTGTGTTAAGGAATATGAACCTGCTAGAACCACCTCTGAAGCAGCCCAGTGCAAAGGTATTGTCATATGCAGCAGCCAATTTCACCCATCCAAGTTTATATTCTGAACACGGTGCCGGTCTGCCACCCAAACCCAAGAGCATATGAACTGTATTCTGTACTGTTATCATCCATTAAACATTTACTTTGCCTAGGTGGTGACAAAAAAAAAGATTGGTTCCAAAACGTTGGTTCCAAAAAGACACTCCCCCGGAAACCAAAGAAAGACACAGTAAGAATCAATGTGGATTACAGCTGTAATCCTGCCACTGTATTTACACTAATACGATATAAAGTAATAGAAGATGTTTAAGAACAAGGACAGGTTGCTTCTGTTCTATAGCTTGACTTTGTTTCCTTGTTATGTGTCAGAACTACAAAGGCACATGTGGCTGATGATGTAGCTGTTCTTGAGGATTTTGTGGATTTCTCCTTGGCTAAAACTATCCAGAATATTGAGGGGAAGCTGGATGATGGTGACACTCATGATAATGTCGCAGATGATGTCATGCCAAGTGTTGGAGAAGAGATGGGATCAGGTCAATGGAAAATTAATTCAATTTAATGAACTAATTGGTCATTAGTAAGCCAATGCTTATTTGTTGCTTGGCAATAATGGCAATAAACATGACTACCTTTTGTATTCTAGATTCTCAAATACGGTTTCTGAAGGCAAAACTTCGGGTGATGCAGGAAGAGCTAAATCAATTATCAAATGAATGTAACAAGAAGGTAAGGAGATATGCATTTCCTGTTGCACATTGACCAATTATTTAAATAAAAAAAGTCTGAAGTTAAAAAAAATTATGAAATCTATCGGTTTATAAAGGATGATGAAAATAGCAGTCTGAGCTCCAAAGTCAAGGAGCTGGAGGAGGATCGAATGAGATTACAGAAGACCACTAACATTCAGCAGAACCAGATAGAAAAACACAGAGCTCTAGCAGAGGAGTCTGGCAGGAAGTGTGAAGGACTAAAGCAGCAGCTTGCAGTTCTGCAGAAGGTGAGTGATCACCATGGCTCCTCAGATCACTAGTCACTGATGAGTAGTACTCATTGAGTACACATACAGCATATAGAGATTATGTGTTATCTCATTTTTGAGTGGGGTTTATAGCACAGACATGGTGGTTAATGAAGGTTGAAACCAAGCCTTTGAAGGGGAATGCCAGGCATAGGCTCATTAAAAGCTTTAGCCTGGCTATGGAAAGTGACCCTCTCCTCAGGCTGCCAATAGCTCACAGATCCGGTGACAGATATCTTTGGAATTCAGAGAAATCCCCCGGCAACGCTGCCCTTGCTGTGACTAGGGAAGGGTGAACCATAGTTGTATAACATGACTCACTGTGTTAGTGATCATAACACCAACACATGGCTGTCCAACAGGCAGGACGGGGTGACGGGTTGGTCAGTACACATGGTGTTGTCTTATTGCATACAAGCACCGTTGTTAATCAGCCAGGGCTAATAACAATGACAGTGCTCCAGTAAATCACTGAACATCTAAAACAGTCCAAATGCCTTTGCTTGCTTTGTTATTGTGTATCTTAGGAAACGGAGGGCTTGAAAAGAGCCCAGACACAGGCAGCGAGCAACCACAGTGCTGTGGAGGTGCGTCTGAACAGGGCCTTGGAGGAGCTGGAGAGGTCCAAGACTCAGCTGAATAAGATCAAGCAACAGAGCAAGGTAGAGACCACCGCCACATAGATCCACAGCCAAGACCAGCTTCAAGAGTGTACACATTCAGATCCCATATTCTACAGGTTGTCAGTAACAAACACGTTTGCTATATTTATGTAATCCTAACACATTAGGATAATGTAACCCAGGAGCATCAAAAGATGGAAGTCCTACAAGCAGAGAACAAGAGGCTGGAAAAGCAAAAAGCTGAATTAATTGTGGGTTTTAAGAAACAACTCAAACTGATAGATATCCTTAAAAGGCAGAAGGTAAGTTACGGTACCACATTCAGTAGTGGGTAATTGTCCTGCTAATACCAGTTGGCCTCCTAACGTTTTCCTCACCCATCCTATTCACATCCCTCTAATCAGATGCATTTTGAAGCTGCCAAGATGTTATCGTTTACAGAAGAGGAGTTTATGAAAGCTCTGGACTGGGGGAAATAATGACTTCTAAAAGATTCTGAAACCCAGACCTATGTCTACGTTGGGTCTCATCTCCAGCTAAACCACTGGCATATTTTGGCCTGCCAAATTTGGCCCTGTCAATGCAGGGCTTCACATGGAGGGGTCACCATTGAAAAACAGATTTTTTATACTGTTTTAAAAGTTTTTCATTTTATTTTAATTATGCCTTTAAAATGTTCATATTTTCCAAAGTAGTTTCATTATTAATGTAATAAAAATAATGTGTTACAGAAATAAACTAATCATTTTTATTGACAGAAGACTGTATTAAATGTGTTTTGTGTGTCTATGAAATAAGATTAACATGTTGTGGTAAGCAGCTAATCCCTCCATTAATTCAATACCTCTACCCCTTTTCTATAAAAAGAAAACTCAGCAAAGACTTAACACTGCCATCTAGTGGTAAATAAAGAGTTCATTCATCTTCTTCCCAGCCTTCCTCAGAGAAGATGTCAACCTGACGTTTTTTGAAGTTGCTTTTGAAGCCTTCATCGAAGTGTTCCAAGTCATCTTCACGGAATATACCCTAGAATTGATGACAATACTGTTATTCACAAAAGTTGTGCTGTGTCGAGTTTAAAGGTAATAACAAATAAAATACTGTAAACTACGCAGTATTCCAGTACTTACCTTAGGAAGATACCCCAGCAGTTTAGTTGCATGGAGTTTGAGGAGCTTCTGTCTCTCCTCCTCAATGATCTGCCTGCGTAAGTCTTCCCTCTGCTGCTCGATGGCTCTCTCCTCAGCCTCGCGTTCCTGTGAATTGCATTCACATTTAATATAGTGTTTTGCTCTTCAGCAGGAAACTGTGTAATAAAGCCCTGTGTGAACATGTACCTTGTCAGCCAGGTACTGTTTCCTCCTGTCCTCCATGAGCTTCTCTACTGCACGCTTGTGCTCCAACTGTTTCATGCGCCTTTTCTGGGCATTCATCTGCTCTATGCGGTCATCTTCAGCAAACTTGGCCATCATCATCTGTCGGAAGGCCTCCTCCTCCTCCTTCTCCGCCTGCCTACGCAGCTCCTTGAAAGCCATCTGCTGCTGGCAGGTCTGCTGAATCTCCAGCCTCTGCCTGATCCTCTTCTCCATCTCCTCCTGTTTAACCACAATCATACAGTCGTATGGTCTTACTAACTTCAGAAAACAGGTTCCACCAACTCCAGTTGGCCAGTGTTGTAGACATATGGTGAACCGATGACAGAGGATAGACAGGAGATACACTAGCTTACAATCTCTTTCTGTCTTGCAGCCTCAGCCTGCTCCTCCATGCAGAGCTCTTCCCGGACACGCTCCATCTCCTCGCGCTGCTGCCTCTCTCTCTCTATCTTCTCAGTGAGCTGCAGAGAAGAAAGACGCATCAACCTTGCAGTTCAAACCAAAAACACAGCTCATGCTGACAGGACGGACATCGAGGAGTTGCTTAGCTACCATCTGGTGTAGGTGCTGTTTGGCCATCTCTCGTTCTTGCACATTGGCCATCCTGTTCTCTTCCTTCCTCTGCTGGTAACTCGCAAACTCCATGATGCGTCTGTTCTCGGCCTCCATCTTCTCCCGCTCCATGCGTTTCCATTCTGCCTGCTGTTTCTTGAACTCCTCTATGTACCTCTGGGTGGCCGTCATCTTCTCCAGCCTCAGCTGCATCTCCCTGCAAGATCAAAGATCATCCAGCATGAGTCTGCTTTGGTGAGAGGCGTGCGCATGAGAGACGGAGGCGAGGGAGGATGAGGGAGAGGGAGGATGATGGACAGGGAGTCTACTCACATTCTGTCCTCCTCGTAGATCTTCCTGACGATTTCGTCCACCATGAGCTTCTCCTTGAGGAACTCTTGATAGGCCTGCTGTCTCTGACGCTCCTTCTCCTCCAGCTGTTGCTCCAGCTCCTGCTGGTAGCGGACCAACTCGTTGTAGCGCTGCTGATCCTGCTTGTCCTGCTCCACAGACGCTCGCTCGTGCTCACTCTTCATCTTATGGGCTGTGTCTGCTTCCTGGCGCTGGTGTCAGAAAGAGAAACAATAGATGACAACACACAAATCAACAATGTTAGCCTACACCCCATCCCGACTTGACCACATCCACTCACCATTGTCTCATATCTCATGGCCTCCTTCTCAGCTATCTGTGCTGCCCTCTCCCTGTTCAGGTAGGCAGACTTGAGCTTTACCTCCAGCTCACGGAGCTCAACACTGGAAATGTAGAGAAGAAAACCCAACCTTACTTGGTGAGGACATTGTCTTGACTTACATGAGAATGATCGAAAATACCGACAGAAGCAACTACCTGTTCTCTTTGATGTACTGCCTCATCTTCTCATCTCTACACTTTTCATGATTGATGCGACTCAGCTCCTGTGCCAGTCTCTCTTCTTGTTCGAGTTGCTTTTGCTTGTATATTCTATCTTCCTCAGCCTGTGAGAGTGAGGCAGACATCACGTTTGGAACTGTAACAGGTGTCCGCACTAGTTGGACTAACATCACATTTGCAAGTTGGATTCATACCTTAAGAAGAGCATCTTCGATTTGTGTTTCATGGAGCTCATCTTGCACCTTGCGCAGGTACCTTTTCTTCTCAAGTCTATCCTCAGTCACAAGGTTGGCTTGAATCTGTCTTTCTTTAGTAATGAGTTTGGTCTGCTGTTCTCGCTGATCCTCCTGCCGTCGAAGCTCTGTCAGCATCCTTTGCTGCTGACTGTGAGTCATGTTGCGACGCTGGCTCATTGAAGCCTAGTAAAAGTAAATGAATAAACATTATGATTTTTATTAGATACAAAAGTGATTAATCCTTTATCATATAATCCAGTTTTTTAATTGAGTATTGGTACAGTAGCCGCGCTGGTGTTTCATTAGCTAGCTATTGCGGGAGTTCACACATTGGCTAGAATTGGCCACTAACTCAAACCGTACCAGTACAGTGCTGCTAGCTACAGTAGCCTAACTAGCTAAGACTACTGTAGTTAGGTAGCACTAAAGTGTTTTAGACGGCGAGCTAACAGTTGGTAGACCAGCATTTACCGAGACAAACATTATCTTCACGGGTTTAGCCTACCATAGTATCTACGTTGTCGAAATCCTTATTGATCCCGTAATGTATTCCTAGGTACGGTGCGTGGAATTATGCATTTATTTGGATAACGTCAGCTAGCTAGCACCAACTTCGTATGCCTCTCCATTTGTTTTTCTTATTGTAGTCTTGGTTACGCCGCGCCTAATCCTAAAGTCGAATCTAATTGGTTACTAGTATGTCGCCTCCTTCCGTTCATCAGGTGAGTTAAAAAGGGTGAAAACACAAAAACATGAGAGGTAAGATATACTGGGCTGCCAGAGCATGAGAGCAAGTAGAATTTATCTGCATTCTGCATAGCTATAGAAATTAGTTCAGTCCGCTTAATCACCAATCACAAAATCTTAATTAAGCCACGCATTCACTACCCCATACACTCAAAGCAAACCTACACATCAAAAGGCGAAAAAAGTGTGGCGCTAGTGTGTTATGGCAATTTCCTAGTCCAGTAATAAGGAGTTTTAGAGTAAAATGCCCAAATATCTCAGTGGCACATGTCCCCCCCCTCCAGTGGTATGGAAGTTTTTTCCTGCCATTATTCAAATAATAATTAAGTGCTCAAATCAAACATGAAATGTTGAAATGAGCATGTAATTGATCATTTGTATTATGGATGGCAAAAACTTCCATACAGTATGTGCCACTGAGACATTACTCTAAAACTAGTGCCAATAGCACAATCCAGTTTAAACACTCGCCTTAAATACCCTATGGCCTATATTAAGGTCAGGTGCATCCGAGTTGTTCAGACGTAGGCTTACATCACCGCCAGGGGGAGGTCAAACCAAACCAAACATTGGTACAAAGCTGCACATCACACTCCCACTCTGTTAGCCTTCTGTACACGCTCTGCTTTGTTTAGTTCTTCATCTTTCTTTGGTAATAGTATTACGTTATACTTATTTGTTTGCCTCAAATAGCCTATAAAACATATTTCACGTGTAGGGTCTTTTGCATGCCATAGGCCCTACTTTCAACTAGCCTAACAATGCAGTGTTCCCAGTCCACCGTCAGGTGTCCTCCTGGTTGTTCCACTCTGCCAGCCAGGCCGAGGAAAGGGACCAGGCAGTAATAGCAGCGTGTGTCTGAATGTAGACTAAAGTCCAGGCAAAGTATTGGGATTTGTGCCTGGTGAGACCGGGGAATGTGGGCCAGAGGCCAGGCAGAGTAGCCTATATGGATGTATAAGGCCGACCTTGTGAGACCGGGAATTGTGACCAGTTGACAAATAGGGCCTATTTATTTTGATTTATTTGTCACACCGTTTTCCCCTTTGTATACTTCTTAATCTATTTGTGGTTTTAATACATTTCAGAGTTAAATGATAATGTCAAACTCAGACTCAATGGCCCCTCAGACATGTCAAACTGAATGTAATCATATAAACATCGACGCACTGACACTGAAATAAAACGGGTAATTTTCTCTTTGACTCCAGTCTCCATCATACCTCGCATCTTTGAGCGGAGTGGTCCTGTGTCTTTTGTCTCCGCAGCAGCCAGTGTCGATGGGGGAGGAGGGGGGGGGGGAGTTTACGTCAAACGATAGAACGGTGAAAAGCTATTTGAGGGAGGGTGAGTTAAAGGAGAGAGAGGCAGCGGCTTTTGGATACAGCGGAGTAGAGGAGAGCGCGAGATGCTGACAGATTCCTGATAGATGTGCAAAATGGCGCAAGCATGTTCGACCTCAGAGAGCCACCAATTGTAGCCTAACTACGATGAGGAGCTGGAGTTAGTTGGATGTCTGCCCTTTTCCTCTATTTTCGCCCCAAGTTGCATTCTTCAAGTAGCCCATCGGAATATAAACAAAGTGATTCAATGGCGACCAGAAGGCGTTGCCTTGTTCAATGCTTTTTGGGGATACTTCTTAACGCTTTTATCGGTAAGTGTTTAATATTACCCCTTTGTAATTGGCTGATATTGGAAACACCGTGTTAGTGGAGGAGTGGAGAACTGGAGTCGCATTTTGCCGTTCCCTATTGCTGCTGCAGAAATAGCTGAAACTAGATGCACAGTCCACCTCGGACAGCTTCTTGACTCACATTCTCCCGTCCCCAAAAATTGCTACAGCCTAGGCTATGTCCCAGTTAAGCAAACTTGGATGTCTCTCTGGTGGCGGGTTTGTTGAATTGTGGGTTAGGCTACCATTGCCAGATAAAAAAAATTAAATTGTAAAAAAGAAATTGTACCGGTCAAGGTGGGAAAGTGTTGATTCGGTTTGAGGTCTGCATGCTTTGATTGCTCTCACGGCATTTGTTAAGAGCAGAGATTGATACAATGCGGACCCTGTGTGTGCCCGTAGTATACCAATTTAACATTTTACAGTAGCCACGTGCTTACGTCTTTTCTATATTATTACGGTCAATGGTTACGCTGGCCTTGTTTGCCGTGTATGTGACCGAATGGGGATATGGTCAAACAACAGATTATTGCAATACACTTACACTAGGTTACTATATCAACGAGGAACACATTCCTGCAGGCCCAAATATTAGGTGTATTCACATGTAGGTCTAACTAACCTGACAAGCATGGCATTTCATAATCCTTTTTTGTTTGTTTTTGTAACCTACACTTTGCAGTCCAAATTCAGATGTAGGCTATTATTGAAAGCCATTCAGAAGATGTTGCAAGTAATAAGGGCTTTATATCAATGTGATATGTTGGTTTGTGATGCTTTAAATGGGATCTGTCATCAGTCCCAGATTGAAGCTGAGATCGGCGTTGTCTTTATCCTGTGTTGTGCTCTGTGAATGGTTGGAATGACAGGGGTTACGACTCGCAAAATGGATAAAAAGACAACGGTTATTGCCTTCTAAGGAGCATATTTGTCCATATTAAATGTCAAGGCTGTCTTTCTCCTCCCTTTCAAATGTTCCGCGGTCCTTTGTTCAATGTGATGGACAGCTATGGTTCCTGAATGCGAGGCCCCACGGCCAACCCGCGGGGGACAGGCGGGCACGGAGGATGCTCCGAGGGTAGTTCAGGGCAACGTCACAATATAGATAGGCCAGTTTGTCTATGCTCGTATGGATTTGATTTGAGAAAGAAACAATTTCATCCAAAACGTTGAACATGTTTTTGTTTGATCTGTGAATTATCGAACACCTTAATTTGATAACAGCAGTTATCATAATGGCGTTTGATTGAGATCTGGCATGATTTATCCGCCATTTCAAGTAGGTCACATATTGAAGACAAAAACTAAACAGTACAAATAAATACTACTACTTCTACTAAGATATCACTAGAACGGGATGTGACAATGTGTTGACAATGTAAGCTCCCCACCCCCACCACCAGGCTGCCTTTTGCCATGTGACGTCAATGGAGGTGGTGTCCAGACTGTTTATCCCAGGTTGTTGGATTATTGTGTTGGTCAGGTGGAAGGGGGTGGTAGGAACAAGTAACCTTATTGAAACCAATATAGCAAAATTGTGCGTGTATGCTCATATGGTTCCTTTGGAAAAACATGGATTAAAAATGTACTTGAAGCTGCTGCATTGTACCGAAACACTAACATGTGTGCTGTATTGTAGAAATGGATGTAGGCCTGAGACAGTGGTTTAGGCAAGGGCAGGGGAGAATAGTCACTCTCTCACAGTTTAGAAGACAATGGATAGGTTGGGTGCATGGAAGGAGCAGAGAGGTGGAGACTCCCTCATCCCTCTCTCTCTCTCTCTCTCTCTCTCTCTCTCTCTCTCTCTCTCTCTCTCTCTCTCTCTCTCTCTCTCTCTCTCTCTCTCTCTCTCTCTCTCTCTGTCTCTCTTTCTCTCTTTCTCTTTCTCTTCCTCTCTGCTGATTGAGACCAGGAGGTTCTTACCTGTCACCAGACCTGCAGGTGGGCGTTAAATGGCAACTTTATGCCTTCCGGCCTATCAGGCTCCCTTTGACAACCCTACTTAACCAATCAGACATCATTCAGATCTCACCACATGCTTTAGTCTCTAAACACCAAAGACCCATCATACTCACCCAATCACATCCCTTAATGTTTCTATGAACGACAATCTAGCTAAACCCTATTAATAGGACATTTATTCTCTCAAGAATCATTGACTTGATAACGATGCTTCAGCTTGTTGATTGAGCCCCAGGCCAGGAGGCTTGCTCACAACTCAACTGTTATCTGTCTCTGAGGCCTGGTAGCATCAATCACAGCCCAGTGACTGCCTGGAGATATGAAGCATGACCCCCCCCCTCCAACAGACACTCACATTCTCTCCTCTACCCTCTGAGGGTCCAGGCCATCTTGAGGAGAGGAGAGACAGAGGAAAATGGAGAAAGGAGAAAAGATAGAAGAAGAAGAAGATAGAGCCATGCCCCACAACACTCTGACTAGCACCACAAGTCTGGGAGAGGCACCAGTGCTGGAGGGGGAAGGGTTAAATAGTTCAGTCCCCCCCTCCCCCCCCTCCCCACCTCCTCCTGCCCCTTGTTTTTCAGAGGCGGCAGCACTGATGTCTCTCTGATTCTGTGGCAGCTCTCCCTACCTCAGAGAAAATGAGAGAGGGGAAAGGGGGATGGGCGGCAAGATACTGGGAAACAGGGAACACGCGAGGAAGGGAGAGAGAGAAAGAGTGGGGGGAGAGAGAGAGACAGGCTATTTCCCCTCGTGTTTGTTATGTGATCTTCTGGGATGAGCAGCGTGTCATTGCATTCCTTGTGGGCACCTAAAAAGGAGGACTCCTGATGCTGGAGGTCCTCAGGCCTGAACCCTGGTGCTCTTCCAAGTTCCCCCCACACACACATGTACACTGACACACTTCCACATACATACACACATGAATATACTAATACATACTGTATACATACAGTGACACATCCACATACCCACACCACCTACCCAGAGGTCTAGCCAGATCCCATAGTGTCGGGGCGAGAGGCAAGGAGAGGGTGAGGAAGAGTGGCAGGGAGAAAAAGAGAGGGAGTAAGAGGAAAAGAGAGGGAAATGGGGAGAAAGGGTTGCAGGGAAAGAGGGATGTCGGGAGAGTAAAAAAAATAGACACTACTGCATCAGAGCTACACTGAGGTCATTATTTCATGTGTTGTCTCCACCTGCTAGCACCCTTTCCAACACAGGTGTTTTGTTTGTCCCCTGTTTGGAATGACTGTACAGATATAACAAGTTGTGTGTTTTCATGCTTCCAGGTGTGACGTGTGAGGCGGAGCTCTCCTTCACCCTGGAGCCCAGTGACATAATCGCCGTGCAGCGTCAGCCCCTCATGCTGCACTGTCAGGTGGACGGCATCCCACCAATCACCACGCAGTGGAGGCGGAGTGGCCTTTTATTGGCCGAAGAGGACCGGCGTCACACCACTTTTGCCAATGGCTCGCTGCTGATTGGCTACTTCCAGAAGACCAAGTCGGACGGCTCGTCGGATGAGGGGGACTACGAGTGCATGGCGCAGAACTCCTTCGGGCTGGTGGTCAGCCGCAGAGCTCGAGTCCAAGCTGCCAGTATGTACACCTTCTGAAGCTGCCAATCAGCAGATCTCATTTTGACCAAGTGCTGCTGTGCGTCTGTGTGGGTGTTGGAGCTAATGAGGCCCATGGCTCGAAGTGGTCTAGTGAAGCTGCTCAAACTGGACCAGTGAATCTGGTCTTAGTAAAGTGTGGAGTAGTGAAACTGCTCTAAGTGAACTAGTTAATCTCATCTGTGTGGACTAGTTGATCTGTAGACATCTATGTCAGTCCATGCTTCTCTGCCAGTCAGCCTGCTTCTCTGGCAGGCTGACTGGCTGACTGGCTGGCTGGCTTGTTATCCTTGTCTCTCATGCTCACACACACATATTCTCCAGTATATAGACAGGCCTGGTGTCCTGCTGGCAGAATGAAGGTAGACTTTGTGGTACAGTAGAGTTTAGTGTTTCTGAAGGCTGTGTGCTATGACAACGCACAACATACAAATACAAAGGCTGGCTGAGACTGGGGGGAGAAGGGGGGGGGGGGGGGGGTTCCTGGGCTGTGTGTGGACAGAGGACCGCTGTGCTGTTGTGTTAACGCCACAGTGCCACTCAGCAGGAGCTGTGTGTATGTGTGTGTGTGTGTGTGTGGGGGGGGGGGGGTTGAAATAGTGTGTGTATGTGTGTAAGTGAGAGAGATACAGTGTATTTGTAGGTGTGAGTTGCCTCTGCTCAGTGTCTGGGCACCGTCAGACAGGGGAAACCTTTGAATCCCGCTGCAGGGGGGTCTCTTTCTCAAAGGTCACCCTGGAAATGGAACGAGGCAAAAGGGAGGGAGGCTTAGAGAAAGAGAAGTGGAGAGAGAGGTGGACGAAGGGAAGCGGAGGGTTGGAGGCAGAGAGAAAGAGGCAGAAGGATGGAAGTGGGGAGAAGGTGGAGAGAGAGGATGCTGTGCCCAGGTACGGGTGTTAGGGCTGTTCAGCTACCTCCCTGCTTCACCTTAGTGCCAGTCTGGAACTCTGGAAGTCACTGAGTCACTGAGAGTTGTGGTCTACTTTGTTTGGGGAAAACAGACCCTTATTGAAGTTCAAGCTTGTTACCGTCAATGTCTTTCTCCTCCCTGACTGGCTTTGATCTCTGTGACACTGTGTCACCCTCCCCACAAACACACACAAACATACACATTGTTAATACTGATTGTGCTGTCAGTTAAAGGATTATAGAAGGTCAAAAGGTCACATTCTGACCCTTGCTCCCAGGAGAGCGTGATGAGGAGGCATGGGATCCTCCTTGTTTGTGTGTGTGTGTGTGTGTGTGGGATTGATGGTTTGTTGAGCATCTGGGACCGTAGCCTGCTTCCTAGTCAAGTCCTGTCAGATACCTGACACTCCAGACACACTTACACACATGAACACACACTCACATGCACACTCACACGCAAACGCACACACACACACACACATACACACACACACACGCACACACACACACACACACACACACACACACACACACACACAGAGGTAGGATGGCAGGTATACAGGACGCCCTGTCGTCAGCTCAGGCTGTCAGAGGGAGGTGCATGAGGCTTGTGAGGCTTGGTCTGGCTGATGCTCTTATCCTACACACACAGATCATATGGACTATGTGTGTGTGTGTGTGTTAAGACTGCAAACGTTGGGCTCCCTGTTGGCCTGCTGAATCAACCATCTATTGAGGAAACTCTTCTTCTAAATGTTATCTCTCTGATGGATTTGCCTTCTTAAATCTGGCTCCGCCTCTTCTTTACTCCCTCTCTGCCCTCCTCCCCCTCCCTGTTCCCTCGGTCCTTCAGTTCCTCCCTCCTTCCCAGAGCATCTTTAGCTAGGGCTCAGGAAGCTTTTCATCAGTCCTGGAGCCCCAGAACAGACGGAGAAAAGGAGTGAGATAAGGAATGCAGGGGAGCAGGACAGAGAGAGAGAGAGAGAGAGAGAGAGAGAGAGAGAGAGAGAGAGAGAGAGAGAGAGAGAGAGAGAGAGAGAGAGAGAGAGAGAGAGAGAGAGAGAGAGAGAGAGAGAGAGAGAGAGAGAGAGAGAGAGAGAGAGAGAGAGAGAGAGCGGGCGAAAAAGGAGAATGAGAAAAAAAGATAGCGACAGACTGAAGATGAGGGAAATAGAAAAGGGGGGTTTTGAGAAGGATAGAGGGAGAAGGGAAGGGGAGAGAAGGATAGAGGGAGAAGGGAAGGGGGGAGAAGGATAGAGGGAGAAGGGAAGGGGAGAGAAGGATAGAGGGAGAAGGGAAGGGGAGAGAAGGATAGAGGGAGAAGGGAAGGGGGGGAGAGGGATAGAGGGAGAAGGGAAGGGGGGAGAAGGATAGAGGGAGAAGGGAAGGGGGGAGAAGGATAGAGGGAGAAGGGAAGGGGAGAGAAGGATAGAGGGAGAAGGGAAGGGGAGAGAAGGATAGAGGGAGAAGGGAAGGGGAAGAGAGGAAGCCAGGCCCCTCTATGATGCGCCCTCTTTCCCCTCACATACCCCGTTGCCAGGCAACCTGCCTATGTTACAAAATAGCCTTTAGGATGAATCGTAATGACTTGCTTTGGTCCTATTCTGCTGCTTTAATTGGAAAGAGTTTAAGCTTCATGTGGATAAAATGTATTTTTTGTGGTTACTATTCAGGAGGTGGGGGCAGTGTTTGACCTCAGCAGGGTGGGGGTGGGGCTGGATGGACAGGAATGGGCAATAGACAGATAAGTATACATACACAGGATATTCTTAAAAGCACCATGGCATATGTGCATGTTTGTATGTGTGTGTTAGTGTGCATGTGTGTGTGTCTCTACCCGGGCCAGCTCTGTCTGGCTGGCTGGGTGAACAGGTCCATTGCCATGGTGAAGTGTCTTTGTAGCGCAACTCTGTTGAATGAGACTTTAATAGAAAGGCTGAATCCAGGGGTCTGACAGCATGAGTGAGGAGTATAGAGAAGAGGAGAGGGGGAGAGGAGAGGAGAGAGGACAGATAGGAGATAGGACAGGAGAGAAGAGGGGAGAGAGAGAGACAGAAAGAGCATGCCTGCAGAAACACCCTGGTGTAGGGGGTTTAATATTGGCCAAACAACCAAAACTGATTCCCCTATGGTTTAAAGGTAGATGGGAAACTGAACAGCATGAACCAAATAATGCCAATACTAATGAAATTACAGTTATTTGACTCTATGGGTTAAATCAGAGCAAGACTGGTCAAAGTAAGGTTACAATGAAATACACATTTAATAACGTAGCAAATGAATTCAATACATTTCAAGGCAAACATGTTACAAAATGAAGGTTAACTCTTACCTACTTTACCACGATTATTGTAAACCAGAGATAGAAAGCAAGATATGAGGAAAGAGAATGAGTACAAGGACAAGCCAGAGCTGAGGAGAAGGTCTCTGGAGATCAAGAATCCACAGAACAATGCTTCACCATTCCTTTTATACACAACAACAACAACCAATCAGACCAAATCTTGAACCTTACTTATCAACATATGACTAGCAATGCACAGAAAGTTACACAATGGGGGTGTGAGTGAGAGCCATCAGGTTGAGACCCTGTCGAGCGACTCCAGATTTGATCATGTGAGAGGTGGGGGCAGGTTGACAGCCAGCCTTACACTGGTCTTTAACCAGACTTGCTGACAGTGCTTTTAACTCAGGAGTGTGGTTATTTATACAGTCCACGCACAAACACACACACACACACATACGCTCTATCTGTGGTGTGTTGTGGGCTACTGTTCAGGGTCAGGGTCAGGGATAGTCCTCAATGCTTTGTCAGATGTCACCAGTTGCTGTGGCTGGTGTGTGAGGAGAGAGGGGCGTGGTGTGTGTGTGGGTGGGTGTGTTGCCCCCCCTCCCTGGCCTCTCGATTCCTCCATCTCCCTCAGGCTTCCTTTGTCTGTGTGCCAAACCCTGCCCCTCGCCCCCTCTTAACCCCCCTCTCTCATCCCATCCCCCCAAACCCTCTCCTCTCTCCAGCCTGCTTGCCCGCCCCCTTCCCCCCTCCTCCTCCTGGTGTTGATGTGGGGAAGATCAGACTGCTGGGGTCAGATCTCCTAACCCTGCCCTCTTCATCCCCACCTCGTCTTCACCTGTTGAAGCAGAACAGTGGGCCTGGCTTAGTCCTCTACTCTTCCACACTTTATTCTTCCCCACCGTGTTGTTTAATTCCCTCCGCCCCCCCCCCCCCCCCCCATTGCTCCCTCCTCCTCTAAAAAGTGCTCCCTGATAGTCTATCTGTGAGTCTCCGTATCTCTAAAGGTTAGGTCCATTAAGTAAGGAGCTGCTCTGTTCAACACAACTGACCTTGAGTGCAGCAACACAACATCCAACCCCAGATCTTCTCTCTCTTCCAGCCTGTCAGCCAGCCTGCTATACCTACATGTACATACACACACACACATATGTCCACTATACCATATATATGTGAAAGTAAACATGTAAATACTAGACAGTAAATTGCCCAATTAAAAGATTAGAAAAGAGGCTGGAGTGGAGGATTGTAGCACAGCTGTCTCTCTTCCTCCGCTGCCTCTCCTCATCATATCTCACACTCATTCCCTAATATCTCTCACCCTCTCTAATCGCCTCTCTCTCTCCCTAGCTCCCTTCCTCCCTCCCTGTCAGTTTGCTGTCAGGCCTCCTGTCTGTTTAGCACCGTGTCCTTGTCAGCCTGGAATGTGACACTCAAAACTTGACTAGGGCATAAACCTGGTGGCTGGGAGTGGGCTCATTGAAAGGTGTGTGTTTGTGTAGGAGAGAGGTGTGTGTACGGTGTATGCCTGTGTTCTAACAGAAAGGTGGTGCTACTGTAGTGTCTCCAGACCACCCCGGCCTCACATTCCTGCTGCCTGCCACTGGCCTTGGGGGGCATTCCTCAGTAATACAGGTCAGAGGTCACAGCACAGGTCGGAGGGGGGGTCAGAGGCTAGACAGGGGCGGGGCATATTAAACACTGCAGTCTGGAAATACTGCACATGTTTGTAAGTGCATGTGCATGTTAGTGGGTGTGTGCGTCTCTACGTGTAACTAGTGTGTGTTTATGTGTGTGTGTTCCTCTGAGGCCAGCTCTCCCCAGGGTCCAGTCACCGCTCTTCCAGACCCCCCCCCCCTCCCCCCTCCAGACCAGCCCTTAAAGGCTTTACTGGCCCCCACCATCTTCCAATAAAAACACTTCTTCCTGTCCTCCCCTGGTGGACATCTTGTTCTGCAACTAGTGAGCTTGGTGAAGACGTGGAACCCATAGACAAGGAGGAGATGAACTAGGAGGAAGAACAGGAGAAGTGTGCTGCACTTTGTGTGTCTGGGACAAACCCTGCACACACACACTCAAACATGAATGCATGCAACTGCACAAAATTGCACATGTATGCTCACACACACACACACACACACACACACACACACACACACACACACACACACACACTAATGTGCACACACATAAACCAAACCAAGCTGAGCCCTTTCAGTGGACAGAGCAGCAGAAGCAGGTTCTCTGGGGGCGGTGCGGCTGGGGGGCTCACTGGGGTGACTGGTAGAGAGGGATGGAGAGGGACAGAAGGATAGAGAGAGGGAGGGAGGGAGGGTGAGAGGGAGGGAGGGAGGGAGGGGAAGAGAGGGAGGGAGGGAGGGGGAGAGAGAGGAAGAGAGGGAGGCCCCCTTTTGTCATTTGTGACTCTGTGCTGGAGGTGGGGGAAGGGTCCCCCTGGCTCTGCGCTGCCCCACTATTGACTCAGGAATGGGGGGGTCAGGGGTCAGGGGGGGAGGGATGGGGGATGGTGGAACTGGAGGGATGGGGGTGGGGGGTGACGTTGACCTCTGTATGTTCACTGGGGCAGAATACCCCTCTTTGCATAAGGCTAGGAGATTTATTTTCTCTTTTCTCTCTCTCTCTCTCTCTCTCTCTCTCTCTCTCTCTCTCTCTCTCTCTCTCTCTCTCTCTCTCTCTCCTATCCTCTGCCTGCTTAGACCATATCAATAAACCTTGTGTAAAAGGTGAACACACACAGACACACACACAGACACACACACACACTGAGAGTCCAGTCACAGGAGGATAGGCTGCCTGATCTTAAGGAAATACAAATTATATTTTATATTATATTACTGGCAATTGATTACTTCCTTAGATGCTTTTTTAAGACACACACACAGAAAGACACAGTTTGATCAGCAGCTTGGGTGTGAATGCTGGGCTCAGTGGAGATGCTACTGTAAATGAGTAGTTGAAAATAATTTTAAAAAAGCATGTATTTATGTAGTGTGAAATCTGTTATTTGAGAAAATATAAGGGGTCACTAACTTTGTAAATTATTTCACTGTTTCACAGTTTTTTCACTGAGCTGCACCATCAATGTGTCTGGTGGTGTGATAATAAATTATTAAGAAAACAAAGCTTTAAATAATACACAAATAGCATGAGAGATTTATCTTAATTGTTAAACACTTATAAGTGTTATTTATTGAATGCAAAAGTATAAATAACACAAATGTTACCCCATAACTTGATGGACTTTTCCAATAAATGTGTCCACTGCTGTCATCCATACAAAACGATTGAAAATTATAACAAATTTAAGATGAGTGATGATGATGGTTCTGGGATTGGGTAGTGTTACGGTTAGGTAGGGTTAGGGTTACCTTTCTGATAAGATGTGACACATGCAGTGGGGCACTAGATTTAGAAGAAGATTGGAGCTCTAACTTTATCAAACACACTATTGTCTCTTTTTATTCTGGGGTTAGGGTTAGGTGTTAATGTTGAATGATTAGAGGGAGGGGAGTGAGGTTAGAGGAAGGAGAGGAAAAGGGACGAGGGAAGGGACTGAAAGAGGGAAGGATGAGGTGAAGGGAACATGTGGTCTGCTCTGAAGGCTGGACCTTGAACCACGAAGGAACATTCCATTCCTCCACTGCTCCACAACCTCTGACCCCACCAGCTTTGTTTCAAGGGCAGCTCTCGACAGGCAGTACACACACTCACACACACAGCCACACATACACAGGCACACACGCAACAACATCACACACTCACCAAACCCACACATGCACAACAACAACATACACGCACGCGCACACACACACACACACACACACACACACACACACACAGAGACAGACAGAAACATGCACACACAGGCTCAAGTTGTTACATTTATCTTGCGACCGGCTGAAGCTCTGGTTGGTGTGTTCTGTCCAATGGCAGTTGAGGATGGGTCACATGGGGAACCAGTTAATGCTGCCTGGACAGTCAGCTCAGAATTACACTACTAATTCTTAACTGCCAGGCAGTCAGCCAGCCAACTAAGTTGTCAGTCAGCCAGCCGGGTATTCAGCCAGCCAACCTTCACAACATGCAAGGTTGTGTTTAACCTTAACCCCCCCCCAGGGGTTCAAGTTCAAGTTCAAGTTCAAGTCTTTTATTTGTCAGGTGCACAGAGCAACACAAGGTTAGACTGGGCACTGAAATTCTTAAGACAAGACAACGCAAGCACTTGGCATAACATAACATATAAGTACACAGAACAAATTTACATCTATGCTGAGCTTAGATAAGTGAACTTCCTAAATATACAGATAGCAATAAATAAACGACCATACTAACCCTAACACTAAAACTTCCTAAATTACAGATAACAATAAATAGTACGCTATACTAACCCTAATACACAAAAAAAAAAAAAAAAAAAAAAAAAAAAAAAAACCTGTTACAACCCTATAAACTAATCTAACCTAAATGGAGTACAGTGCAGTAGTGCAAATTTACAGATCAGTGACTTTGTCAATGACCAAACAGGAGCCTGGTGGCGAGGTACAGTAGTGCAATGTTACTGAAAGAGCAACCAGTAGCTGAAAGTGACAGTGTATAAGTGACTAGTGTGCAGTAAAAATGTCCATATCAGTGTCCATTGAGAAGCCTGATGACCCTTGGGTAGAAACTGTTGTCCAGTCTGCGTGTGCGCGACCGGATGCTGCGGTAACTGGATGCTGGTGTATGGGTTGCTCCTTGTAGTGCAATGTTTGCTGTCTTTGCTGAGCTTTACTGTATAATGAATAATTCTCCAGCCTCAAGCTTTATCATGTTTTTTGCTTCTGTAGTCTGTTTGATACATAACCTCAGTAAGACAGTGTGTTAGTGAGTCATAAAGCTGAGCTGATAGAGCAGGCCAGCTCTCTCTGACCCCCCCCCCCCCCCGCCCCCCCGCTCTCCTCTTCTCAGAGCTCAGTGGTTTAGTCTGACAGAGTGGTTCTGAACAGCATCACTCACTCAGACACACAGTCCCTCAGATGTACAAACACACACACACACACACACACACAGTGGGGGCACGCATATGAATTAGCATACATTTATCTGGATTAGGCTGCTCTTGAGTGTGATTGTGTGTATTTAAGCGTGTGTGTGATGCTTGTGTGTGTGACTCTCATGTCCCTAGTGACAGTCAGCTGGCAGCTTGAAGGCCTGTAGGAACAGAGGGATGGAGGGAAGGAGGGAGGGAGGGAGGGAGGGAGGGAAGGAAGGAAAGAAGGAGGGAAGGAAAGAGGGAGAGAAGGAGGGAGGGAAGGAGGAAGGGAAAGAAAGCCTTGAGAACAACTAACAAGCCTGAGGAGAAGATAACATGCAGCCATACCATGGCCGCACTGTTACACGACTCTCTACCTCCCTTTCTCCGTCCTTTCTCTCCATCAGAGTCCTCCTATATTGCTCTGTGCCTTAGGGATAGTGTGTGTGCGCGCGTGTGTGTGAGAGATAGTGTGTGTAAATAGGGAGTCTGTGCTTTCTGTGTTATGTATTTTATGGATGCCCATGGCCTTACAGCACTGACGCATGTCTGCCATATGTCTTTTGGCTTTTTATAATCCCTCTCCCCTTATCTCTTGTCCTCTACACCTAGCTGCCAGGATGTAGCCAAACAAAGAACCTATGAGGAGATCGTATAAGGCCCATCGACCCTTCCATCCCTTCCTCCTTCCTCGCCTCTTTCCTTTTCCCTCCCTCCTCTCTGGAACCCCTTGCTACCTATCTGTCTTATATTCCCTTTGCCCCCCCTGCAAGCGCAGTTCTCTCTATCTCTCTCTCTTTCTCTCGCACACACACATACAAAGACGCACACCCACACACTCACACGTGATGCCACTGTGTTGCTCTAGATTGTGATTAATGGACGCAATTCAGCCTGAAAAATTCCCTTGAGTGTGTGCCAGTTGGCTTACACTGAGAAGAAACTCATTACTGCTGTCAGAGTTGACAGAGCAAGGAGCGGCCTCTGTGTGTGTGTGTGTGTGTGTGGGGGGGGGGGGGGGGGGGTGGGTGGCATCTAGGTTTGATAGCATGTATATGTGAATGCACCATCATGTCCAGAGCATGTGCATGTGAATGAGCGCATGTATACTAGGCAGTGTGTGTTTGTGTAAGGGAGAAAGAAAGAGAAGAGGAGAGAGAAGGTCACCCCAGGTGTGAACGGAAACCTGACACACACACACACACACACAGACCTTTCATGTTGTTGTATGAGCTGTTACTATGAGCTTCCTGCCTTCAATCTCTAACCTCCAACGACCAGCCTCAGCCTTCACTAACTCTGTGCGCTGTAGACCCTGGCTGGTTGGCTGGCTGGCTGGCCAGTGAGTCTACCTATCTGTTGAATATTGTTTTGTTGGGAGGTTTTGTTGAGCCTTTTGCGGAAGAGGTCATTTTGGGGCTGGGGGCTGTCCCCCCTCTGTTTCTGTGACAGTGACACATGGCCGCTGCCCACTTGGGAGACCCTCCCCTCTGACACACACCATTGTGCATCTTTGTGTATGTGTCTGTATATCCTTGTTGTTGTGTGTATGCATGTGTGTGGAAGTGATGTACGCCCACATTTGGGGGTGTCAGTAATGCGTGTCTGTGAGGTGCAGTGGAGCGGACGGCACCGACACGCCCAGAGCCTTTCAGACCGACCTGGGAGAGCCAGATGTGGATCATCCATTATCACCCCAGCCATCCCCGACCGAAGTCTCCATCACTGGCACTGTCCTTCTTCTCTGTCTGGGCCACTTTTACGGCTCTGTCTTTCTCTCCCTCTGTTCCGTCTGTCTCACTGTATGTCCTTGATCTCATCTTAACAGACAGAAAGAGATACAGGAAGGAGAGAAAGAGGAGGAGGGAGGACTGTGAGATGGGAGGGGGGGGGGGAGTCTGTTTCAATACCTTGCAGCACTACAAAACCTAGTCTCATTAGAATTTGAAAGCCTGGTTAGGCACTGCATTGTGGCCATTCCATATTAATTAGATATGTAGCCCCTGGCAACAGTAGACTGCAGCAGACATGTATGACAGTCGTCACGACAACAATCAGGTGGAAATGATCATTTGTTTGATAGTGGAAGTCTAGTAGTGTCAGAAGAGTAGTGTGTGTGTGTGTGTGTGGGGGGGGGGGGGGTGCAGAGAGACAAGGACAAGAGTGAAACGGAGGCAGTGAGAGAGGGGCATGGTTGGTTGACTGAGGGGAGAAGGTGTGTGGGACTGAAAGGAGCCGGCAGGGCTGTTTTCAAGAAAGAAACAATGTCAGGATGAATGCAGATATGAAGGAGAACTTATGTTCAAACAGAAATGCACTTATTATTGTTTACACAGTTACCAATAATTGATAAAGTTATAAAAGAATCACAGAAATTACAGTTCTCTCTGTTTTTCTCACTTCTATTCCTTTCTCTCCTCCATCTTCTCTGTGTCAGTCATTTACATAATCTCTTAATTGCCAGCATCTGCTGTGTTTTATTGGGCCCCTCGCTAATTAGGCTGCTTGGAGGAGGGGTTATGGATCAGGGGCGGGGCTAGGGCCGGGGGGCAGGGACAGGGGAGAGAGGGTTTGTGTTATCTCAGTTCCCTGTGATGACTATCGACAGTTACCTGCATTGTAATTTGTTCCGAGACAGCATTTGGCGCTGGTGTTGGTGCTGTCAATCTTACAGAGCACTGTGGTGTGATTGGCTGTAGCTTCCAGTGTAATAGAGCTTGATGTGCAGTGTGATTGGCTGTAGCTTCCAGTGTAATAGAGCTTGATGTGCAGTGTGAATGGCAGGAACGAGGCAAAGACTGACGAGGTAGTCAGAGTTTACTATAGAACTTGTCTTTCCCCTGTGTATACACACGCAAAGACAGATACACACACCAAGTAATAATACACTCACCAGTCCAGGAGGAAGATGGGGGGAGGGAGGGAGGGAGTAGGCAGGGGGAGCTATTCCAGGACGGCTGTTTAAAGGCTGTAAGTGCAGTCTCTCTCAGGTGGAACAACCTCTTACATCACTGCCATTATTTATGGATGTCATCTCTACACACACACACACACACACACATACACACTCACAGTTCCATATAGCAATTCTGTTATTTATAGAGTTAATCTCTGCTCTGCTGACTCCAACCGCGCTGGTCTGTGATAGGACAACATGAAGTGATGTCACCAGCGTGGGGAGGCAGGCTTCTAGTCACACCACAGCCAGAACAGAGGGGGACTGTCCTCCTATTCTGACCTGCAGCTCCAGATAGTCACACGATACCCCCCCCCCCCCCCCCCCCCCACACACACACACACACACACACACACACACACTCAGTTAGGATGCAGGATGAATGTGTGGGTCAGTGTATGTGCATGTGACATGACATTCTCAGGTCACGTCTGACATTGAGCATGTTCTGTGTCATAAAACTTCTGTGGTGCTAGTTTCAGGTTGTGTGTGTGTATATGTGTTTGTGTGTGTGTGTAAGGGAGTCCCTGGGGCAGATGAAATGAGCTGCTTGACCCTTCTCCGCAGCTGGCTGGTATTAGTGTGTGTGTGTGTGTGTGTGTGTGTGTGTGTGTGTGTGCATGTAGGTGGTAGGTGTGTGTGTGGTAGGAGTCCTTGTTTCCATATGAGGGGTATTATACTTTTTGGCCCGATTTTGAGGATGCTTCAGTATGTAGATACTCCTACTATGCAGCCAGGAACTCTGGTGCTCAGGTCCCTGGTTTTTACGGCCTCAGTCACAAAGTCTTATGGCTGAAGCTGTGTCAGCCTGTCTTGCCCCCGCTGCCTTCATCATTGCTCTCACATCCTCCACGTGCATCTTTGGTTTGTTTCCTTTAGAAGGGATCGTTGCTGGGTGACATCATCTCCTGCTGGGCTCATTTAACATTGTTTAGAGCATTTACAGTGACTCTGTTGGGTCTTGAATATGACCTAACACAGTGTATAATGTATCATGAAAATGCTTTGATTGTGCGTGCGTGCGTGCAAACTGACCACCTCGCTGACCCACTACAACTTTAACCTAAATCACCAGGCTCATTTCCTGTCCAGCCCGTGTCACATCCTCTACGATCTTACACCCACTGTGACTGCCACTGTGAAACCAGCTGCATCAACCCTTCACACCTCTTTCGTTTTCCCTCCTTCTTTCTTCCTCTCCCTTTTTCTCTACCTCCCGCTTTCCCTCCCTACCTCCACCATCCCCATTATTATATCGGCTTCATTTGCCCCCCCAGGGTGCTGCGGCACAGCGAGCAGGGGTGGTGTTCCTGAACACTCAGGGAGGAATAATAAAACAGGAAATGAAGGAGTCTGCTGCTGGCACACTCACATTTATCTCTGATCACTCCTGCCCGTGTGTCGGTGTGTGCGCGCGCTGTGGGCAGGCATGCGGGCCTCTCTGTGCCTCTCATGTCTTATTCATGAGGTTTAAGGGCAGGGGTCTGTCAGGGGGGGGAGGGGTCTGCGGACACACACATCCTCACTGATCAGAGGACACCATGACAGGACGGAACAGAAACATACAGCTCTCTTCCTCTCTCTGCCTTTCCCTCTCTTCCTCTCTCCTGCTCTTCCTCTGTCCTCCTGTCCTCCTCTTCTCCTCGGCTCCATTCATCCTGGGTTTCCTGTGGCTGGGTCCTCTGGTGGAGTGACAGCTCTGAACAGGCTCCACAAACAGATGTGTATGGCTGTGTGTGTGTGGCTGTGTGTGTGTGGCTGTGTGTGTGTGTGTGTGTGTGTGCTGTGCCTGAGTACGCAGTGTTCCTCTTCACCAATTCTAGAATCAGCGTTAAAGAGGAGCCTTGACAAGCTTGCTGGTTGTGTGTGTGTTTGAGTGTGTGTGTGAGCGAGCGAGAGACATTATCTCTTTATGTAGGTAGTAGGTAGCTAGTCCCAGATGGGGAGCCCTGGTTGGTCTCCTGAGAGCCTTAATTACCTCAGAAACACACCCAGCTGTTTAACTCAGCTAGTCCTGCTGTTTAACCCAGCTAGTCCAACTGTTTAGCCAGTCCAACTGTTAAACCTGTTGAAGCCTAAACCTCGCTATGCCAGACTGTCTGGGGTGAACTAAATGGGCTTGACCAGGCTATGTTAGACTATCTGAGGTACTGTTCATCAGTGTTTCTGGAAATGATCAAGGTGAAAACATTAGCGTGTTACAGCGGACTGGTTTTCTGGTTTTCATTCACTGCCAGTGTTTTTGCTTTATTGATTCTGTATAAGATCTGTATAAGATTCTTCACTCCTTCTCCCCCCCAGCAATGGCAGACTTCCATGTGCAGCCACTGTCTGTGCATGCGGAGGAAGTGGGCATGGCCAGGTTCCAGTGCCAGATCCACGGTCTGCCAGAACCAGTTATCAGCTGGGAGAAAGATGGCCTTTCAGTGGACACCTCAGATGAGAGGTACTGACTCCCTCACTTGGATCTATCTACTGTACTGTACCTGGAGTCCCCCAGCTGTAGTTTCAGTCTTCCTCCTGCCCCCCCCCCCCCCCCTCCCAGGTACACTCTCCTGCCCACAGGTGTGCTCCAGATCACCGGGGTCCAGCAGGGGGACAGCGGAGTGTTCTGCTGCGTCGCGCACAACAGTGCGGGGGTCAAACACAGTAATGGGGCGCGACTCACTGTCTCAGGTATGCAAACTCACAATGAGAGGATGGACTTGCTGAAATCTACATAAAGGTTGAAAAGATGCCCTCCATCTGTTCCTCATGTGTCCTTCCTTCTCTTTGTGTCTTTCTCTCTTACCAGGCTCTCAGTCTTCTGTTTACAAAGATCCCATGATCCTCGTGGGTCCTGAGAACCTCACTCTCACTGTTCACCAAACCGCCATCTTGGAATGTGTTGCCACGGGTTACCCCCGTCCAATTGTGTCCTGGAGCAGGCTTGGTAAGACGACACAGATCTGTGTGTGAGTGTGTGTGTGGTGTGAGTGTGTGTGTGTATCATGCGTTGCCTCTGTACTGAATCCAGTAAACAGTGTGTGTGTGTTACATGTGTGACAATAGGCAACACCCCATTATTAATGCATGATGAAACACACAAACTGACACAAACACATTTTTCTTTACCGCCACTTTGCCACTACCAATTTGCAATCTGATATCAGTTTTTCGGAGCTTTTATCTAATCAGCTGAGCCGTTCACAATGCAAATTGGTCCCAACCCCTCCCGCCACACACACATGCGCACACACACACATGCACCCTGTAGAGAGGATAATCCTTGCTGATTGCCTGGATGAAATGCAAACATGCTGGTAGGGACTCCCTTGATTACAAAGGGAGGGAAACTGGGTTCTGCACATAATGAAGGGAACCGCTCCCCCTTACAGCTCAGCCTGATTCAGATCAGCCTGATCACCTCGGATGCTAATATGTTCCCCCCCCCCCCCCCCCCCCCCCCCAGACGGTCGTCCTATCGGCGTAGAGGGCATCCAGGTGTTGGGAACGGGGAACCTGATGATCAGTGACGTCGGGGTGCAGCACTCTGGGGTGTACGTGTGCGCCGCCAACAAACCTGGCACCCGCGTCCGCAGGACGGCCCAGGGACGACTGGTGGTCCAAGGTGAGCAGCCCTGACCCCTGACCTTAGTCTGAACCTTTGACCCTAACCACTAAACTGTAAGGTGAGACGGTATGGTGAGATGAGGTGAGAAACCACCATGGAATCGCTTGCTGCTACAGGAAGGGTTGGTGCTCTGTACATATCAAACAGACGCATCTGGGAGGTACTTGTGTGAATGTCACCAAGCAGGAAGAGTCCCTCCTATTCCTGATTAAATGGATCAGGAGGTCCACACTTAGCACAAGCCAATAGGAAACCCTGGCCTTTGGGCCCAGCCAATAAAATCATGCCCCTGTTCAATATTTAATTGAATTTTCCAGCCACCCACCCATCTCCCTGCAGAGAAAGGTAACCCTAGCTGGCAATTAAGAGTCAATGTGTCTATTTCTCTTATTGATTATTTCATATCTCTTATTGATCAGTGACAACTGAAAGAGTGAAACAGTCCAGTGCTTAATATGTACAGTCTGCTTTACTGCAGCAAAGGGCATCTCCATGATACACGCACAAGATTTATATGTGAAAGAAACCAGTTTGCAATATGTGCAATAGATAACTCTTGTCTGTGCAGCAGAAGAGAAGGAGAGGGGAGGGGCTGGTCCTTCCACTGCAGTACTGAGGGCGGGGGGCGGGGGGGGGGGGGGCACAGAAAGAAGTAGGGAGAGAAAGAAACGCAGGGAGAGAGCGATGGAGAGGCTGAGTAGGGAATATATATAGATATGAAGAGGGAGGATACATAACTATACAGTATACGTACATATAAACGAGAGAGAGAAGGAGAGGGAGGGGGTATTAAGGCGCAGCGAGGCGAGTAGGATGTGCTGTACTGTACAACATAGTTCATCTTCATCAGAGAAGGAGGAATAGAAGACCGAGAGGAGAGTTGTAAGAAGAGAGAAGCAGAGAAATGGCGGTGTGCAGGGGACAGAGTGTGGGAGGATCTCCCAGTGTGCTGGCTGATGCAGTTTTAATGGGGTTGGTGCTATTAACAAACCTGACCTAAAGACATCACTCAGTTTATCAAAGCATGAAACATAGTATTGACGTTTGGTCATATGTGAGACATGAGACCAACTGACCAACAGTTAATGACAGTTAAAGAGCCATTATATCACTCTTTCCAAACTGTGTCCACATGCTCTCAGTGCTGATGGGTTTTGTTGATCCCATGATGAATGGGAACAGCAGGATCAGGGATAATGAGATCATGTATGTTTAACTCCATATCAGACAAGATCCCTTTTGAACTACCTGTCTGTTTGTCTGCCTGTCTGCCTGTCTGCCTGTCTGCCTGTCTGCCTGTCTGTCTGTCTGTCTGTCTGTCTGTCTGTCTGTCTGTCTGTCTGTCTGTCTGCCCCCCAGCACCAGCAGAGTTTGTGCAGTCACCCCAGTCCATCTCGCGCCCAGTGGGCACCACAGCCATCTTTACGTGCCAGGCCCAGGGGGAGCCTGAGCCCCAGCTCACCTGGCTGAGGAACGGAGAGGTGCTGGAGCCTGGAGGACACGTCAAGCTGAGGAACAACAACAGGTCAGCTGCGGCCTACACAGGGCCTGTGTGTGTGGGTCTATGTATGGGAGTGTTGGTATGTGGTGTAAAGGTCTTATAGGGTATTTCTGGAAGTTGGAAAACCTACATGAAACCTTTTCTGGCATACGTATGTGACAGTGTGTGTGTGTGTATGTGTTGGTGTGTCCCACAAAGAGAGAGTAGTTCAAATGAAGTGAATCAATTTCATATGCAGTGGAAAATCAATAAAGTGAGTGTAGTTTAGAAGACAATGGATAGGTTGGGTGCCTGGAAGGAGCAGAGAGGTGGAGACTCCCTCATCCTTCTCTCTCTCTCTCTCTCTCTCTCTCTCTCTCTCTCTCTCTCTCTCTCTCTCTCTCTCTCTCTCTCTCTCTCTCTCTCTCTCTCTCTTACTCTCTCTCTCACTCTCTCTCTCTCTCTCTCTCTCTCTCTATCTCTCTCTCTCTATTCCAATCCAGTCTGCTAGTATGCTGTTGACCCTGTATTAGTCATTCTATTCACTGATGAACTCTGCTACTGTGCTGTGGTAGGCATTGTTGTCTGAAGAGAAAGGGATCGAGGGTACTAAAGAGATAGATACATTAAAGGTAGGAGGTTGAAAGGAGTGGGCTGTATAAAGGTGAGCTATATGGAGAAAGATGGAGGGAGAGATGGAGGGAAGCAGAGAGGTATGTTCAGAGGATGTAGAGAGATATAGGTAGCACTATGTATGCATGGAAACCTGTTCATGCATCACGTCTCCTGGCCTATGATTGGTTTAAGAGTGGAGCCACCTCCCCACATCAGCCATTAGCTAATTGGCTCATAAACTCAGCTACAGCAGTCTGACCAGGAAATGCTTTCAGCCTGACTAGTACATCCTGTCACACTGGTGTGTGTGTGTCCATACGGTTGGATAGGTGTGTGTGTCTGTGTTTCAATTTGGTGTGTGTGGGTGAGAGGCATTACAATTCTAATTCATTATAGTAGCACATTAACTGGTCCATCTCATCCACAATTTTACTGTATCCTACTCACACACACACACACACGTACACACTTATAACAGCTTAATCCTACTATGTTCCAGCCTGGGTCATGTAGTACTGCCTCTCAAACACAACACAGAAATGCTAATGTTATTAGTTTAATACTTAGGATGATATTATTTTATCGCTAAGGCTAATGCTAATGTTATTTTTTTTTTGCTGTATATGGCAATACATCCAGCAGACACACACTTAATATGTAGAGTAAAGAGTGTGGTAGAGTGTGGTATGTGTGTGGTAGTGTGTAGTATGTGTGTGGTATGTGCAGATATGTGTGTGTGTGTGATACTTGCTCCTGCAGCACCATTTTCCCCCCAGGGATCTCTATTCTTGTTGACCTTCAGAGACCATCGAACAGGAGAGGGTACCAACACACACACACATAAACACAAACAGACACACACATTTCAGAGGATATGTTAGAAAATGAACACAAAGACAAAGACCAAGTTTAGCTCACCAGTACACATAATGAATGACATGCATACACAAACATGATTAAACATGCTAATATTCACATACCCCACGTCCTTTTCGGGCCACACAGACACACACACTTTACTCCACCTCCACACACACAGTCTACTCAACCTCTACTCACACACAATCTACCCTGCGTACACATACACACACACACACACACACACACACACACTGGCTTCCTGGGAGTTTGTTAATGGTCAACCTGGCCATAACATGACCCTATAGCTGGCTAATTATCAACCACAGGCACTACAACGCGCACACACACACTTCAACATTCACACATCCTCCTGGGTCAGTGTGTGTCAGAGACATCAGCAGCAGGAGCCTCAGACAGCTCCACTGTAGTAGCATCATGTGTCTCCTGCCAACTCTGTCTGAGCCTACTGTACCGGCTAAGAGCAGTGGGACTGCTGCCTCTCTGAAGCCCGTGAGTTGGGCTGACTGGATGGACATTCAACTCAATTCTATTGTACTCAAAGTAGAGCTGTAGGCAGCCTTCCTCACTCTTTCTCCCACTTTTTTGCTCTCTGTTTTGTCCTCTCCTTGTTTCCCCCCGCTCTCTCTGTCCCTCCCCCTCCCCCATTCCACAGCGAAGGGACCCAGGCCTTGGCCTTGACCCCTGACCCTGAAGCAATCAGTCATATCCCCCTTAGACCAGAGACAGCTCCTCCCCTCCCTCTCCTCCTCCTCTCCTTTTGTCAGCTCTCTCACTCGTCTTCAGAGTGGTGTGAAACTAGAATGGCCTCCACAGCCTTTCATGGTGGTGATCCGGCAAACATAGTCACTCTCTCTCTCACACAAACACACACACACACACGCAGCTTGTCGGTGCTATCCATCAATCTGTGAAGTGGTCTTGAACTGATGAGTAAACGATGCTGTCAAGCTGCCCTGTCCTGACTGAGAGAGCAGGCAGATGGCCCAAACACTGGCCTCTCCTCTGCTGCACAAAACCTTCTGTTGCCTCTCTCTCTTACACACCCAGACACACACACACACACACAAGCACGCACATACTCATTCTCTCTCTTTACGAATCCTTTGTGCATTGGTGGTCCTTTTTACTGTTCTTGTGTCTGTCTGTTTGTCTGTGCTCCTCCTCTCACTCAGTTCACTTTATTTCTCCTTTCATGTGTCCAATATGTGGAGATTTCAGAGGTTTTACTTGCATTCAGTCAGCCAGAGAGCCGGCCAAACACACAGTTAGCAAGCCAGCCAGCCATGCAATCCTACAGTTAGTCAGCCACCTAGCCAGCCAGCCAGTGTCTCCTGTCCCAGACCAGTCCCCTAATGGACCAGGCTGAACAGTGTCTCCTGCCCCCAGAACAGGCCCCATATGAACCAGGCAGGAATGTGACCAGAGGGTGTGGAATTTCAGCCCCTCCAACTGCACACTTTGATGAGGAGGTGTGTGTGCGTGTTCACAATTGTGGGTTTGCACTTTTCTCTCCAAACAGAACCCTACATGCTACTGTTTGTGTACTTGTGGGTATGTGTGTGACCCGATATTGAATAAAGCAAGTGTACACAGAGCGCAACCCACAGGGTAGAGGAGGGAGAGAGGAGGGAGAGGAGGAAGAGGAGGGAGAGGAGGGAGAGAGGAGGGAGAGAGGAGGGAGAGGAGGGAGAGAGGAGGGAGAGAGGAGGGAGAGGAGGGAGAGAGGAGGGAGAGAGGAGGGAGAGAGGAGGGAGAGAGGAGGGAGAGAGGAGGGAGAGAAGAGGGAGAGAGGAGGGAGAGAGAAGGGAGAGAGGAGGGAGAGGAGGGAGAGAGGAGGGAGAGAGGAGGGAGAGAGGAGGGAGAGAGGAGGGAGAGAGAAGGGAGAGAGGAGGGAGAGAGAAGGGAGAGAGGAGGGAGAGGAGGGAGAGAGGAGGGAGAGAGGAGGGAGAGAGGAGGGAGAGGAGGGAGAGAGGAAGGAGGGAAGGAGCAGACAGCCAGAGGGACTGATCTCTCTGTTGCATGTGATTTGTCCTCCCTGCAGGATTATCTGAAGAAGAGGCTTCATTATGTATTCAGCTCTAATCACATCCCCTTCCTGCCTCCATCACCCCATCCCTCCAGCCCTTCTCCCTCTGCCCTTCCATCCCTCCGTCCTCTTTCCTCTGATTCATCAAATCAATCCATCTCTCCGTTTTCTCATATGAGAATGGCAGAGAGAACATTGAAGGGGAAGATAGAGAGAGAGGAACTGAGAAGACAAACTGAAAAAGGAAAACGGGGCGAGAAGGGAGTCTGTGTGAGTGTGTGTGTGAGTGTGTGTGTGCTTTTGTGACAGATGGCAGGTTTCACTGATGCAGATTGGCATCAGAAGCGGTGAAGACACACACACTCACTGTCTCACTCTTTCTTTCACGGATACTCACAGAGACACACACACACACACAAACTTGGAGTCAAGGGAGCGTGACTGTGAGGAGACACAGTACTGCCTTCCACTGTGTTCTGTCCCATCTCACTGCTTTGTTTAACCCTCCCTCTCCTCCTGTCTCCTCCCCTCCTCACCTACCTTCTTTCTCTCCACCTCCTCCCTCGTCTTCCTGCCACAGCACGTTGACCATAAATGGCATTAGCCAGGATGACGAGGCGATCTACCAGTGCATTGCTGAGAACCGTGCTGGCTCTACCCAGGCTAGCGCCAGGCTGACGGTGCTGTGGACCGACGGGCTCCCCGGCTCCCCCAGCGAGGTGCAGGCCCATGCCCTGTCCCCCACCTCCATCCAGGTCTCCTGGAGAGAACCCAACCAGAACACACAGGACATCATTGGATACGTTCTGCATATACGCCGGTCCACAGGTGAGTAAAGTAGAGGAGGAGGGGAGGTGGAGAAGAGGAGGAGAGGGGAAAGGTACAGGGGGAAGGAGAGGAGGAAGAGGGGAGAGCAGGACAACTGTTTCTGCAGTCAGACAGGATGAGAGCCGCTCTGCCTGTATTTCCTGCACGACCATAAAAGGAGCTTTTAATTGATAATTGATAAATGATAAATTTTATAATGCCATTTTAATGTTTATCTGCCCTGGGTGAGAAAGCTGCAGAATGTATGTGGGTTGTGTTTGTGGGATGGGGGTTTTGAGTGTTTGTGTAATAGTGTGTGTGTGTGTGTGTGTATGTGAGCGGGTGGCAGTTCCCAGCCCAGCTGTTATCCTCTTTGCAGGACTATCAGATGGCTAATTAAAGGCCCCCAGGGCAACCAATAGGATCGCTTTAATTACCTTACTGAGACAGGCCGGCCAATAGGCTAGGGGACGGGGAGATAGTGGTTATGGCTGACTAAATCTGACTTAAGAGCCGTAACAATAAGGGTCATAACAAAAACACACACTCACAGGGCCATTGTGGGAGAGTAAAACGTGAGTGTGAAATTAAACCAGTGCTATAACCATAAACCTGTTGGCACAGAAACATATTGTAATTCTATTGTCTCTCTTTTCTCTTCCACCTTCCTCACCCCTCCTGCCCCTATCCTCCACCCCCCTTCCCCCGCTTTCATCCTCCCGTCTTCTGCCGCAATCCTCCCCATCCTGCCCCCCCCCCCCAGACCCAGTGGAAATGGAGTACCAGGAGGCGGTCTCCAAGGCAACGCTCCAGCAGGTGGTGGGAGATCTGGATCCTTCCACCAGCTATGTGTTCTACGTCAAAGCCTACACGTCCCGCGGAGCCAGCAAGCCCTCCAGCGCCGTCACACACAGCACCCTGGGGGAGGGTGAGGCCACTCACACACACACTCACACACACATTGACCAGGGGCTTATTTGGAAAGGGTGCGTACGCAATTGGCAAGTTAGCCTTTATGAAACACAACATGGCGTTGGACTACGCACATTCCTACGCCAACTCTAGACCATGCGTACACACATTCTGAAGAGAGAAAAAAACTGTGTGGAATTTGTGACACCATTTGCAAAAAAAAAAAAAAATGATATTTGGGCACTTTATTCCATGAATGTTTACGTCACAAATATTTGCTTTCCTAAACAGGCCAGTTATAGTATGAAATAAATGCCAGGTCTCACATGGCAAACTTTTGGGTTTAGTCAAACTAAGTGTGTGTGTGTGTGTGCAGTGCCTGCCCCACCATCTCTCTTCACCAGAGTGGTGAGTAGCAGTGTGGTTCAGGCAGTCTGGGAGCCATCCAATAAGATGGGACCTCACCAGGGCTTCCGGCTCTTCTATAGGAGGGCTCACACACCTATCTTCATTGGACCAATCACCTTCCCCCGCAATGCAACCCACTACAACATCACTAATCTAGGTGAGCCTAGGAAGCATACAGTCAGCATCATATGTATAACATCAACCTTATATTGTGTAACCATCTAGAGCAGTGTTAATACCCCCCCCCCCCCCCCTCCATCCCACCCTCCAGATCCAGCACTTGTCTATGAGATCAAGCTGCTGGCTTTTAATCACCATGGAGACGGCAATGCCACTGTGCGCTTCGTCTCTCTCAGGGAGGCTGTGGAGAAATCAGGTGACAGGCACACACTCACACACACCCACACCACACATTATACCCCACACCACACACACTCATTATACCCCACACCATGCACACCCACACCACACATTATACCCCACACCACACACACCACACACACTCATTATACCCCACACCATACACACCCACACACTTACACACCCCACAGACACACACACACTCTGACTGACTAGCTGTGTGTGTCCTCAGTCCTGAACACGCCGTGTGACTGTGTGAAGGATGACCAGAGTAAGTCCTCCACCACTGGCATCATCATCGGCATCCACATTGGTGTCACGTGCATCATCTTCTGTGTCCTCTTCCTGCTCTTCAGCTACCGCGGCAGGTAGGCAGTGGACCACACCATGCTGCTGTGTCTGGGGGAAATGGAACAATCTGTGTGTGTGTGTGTGTGTGTGTGTGTGTGTGTAAAATCTCACAATGTGTGTGTCTTCCCAGATTGGTGATGTGTAAGACTGTGCAGGCAACACCCCAGACCGTGCGTCACGTGGGAGAATCCTCCTCCCAGGGTGCACCTGGGCTAAACGGGGCCACCAGGGGTGTTGCCGAGGGCAATGGCAGCGTAGCCAATAAAAGAAGGGGGGACACTAATGAGTTGGAGAGACTCTTCTCAGGCCCCTCCCACTGTGGAGAGAGATCCAAAACACACATGGTGAGTAGAGAGACACTCACACACACACTCACACACACACACACACACACACACAAACAGATTACGTTTAAACACAAGCACAAACAAACACTTTGAGAAGAAGGTAGACATCAAAGATTGAAATAGGAGACTGGGAACTTCAGAGGAAAGACCTGTGTGTGTGTGTCTGTGTTTGTTCCCAGTTGGACAACTCCCTGGTCTCCTGTGTGTTGAACGACACCCAGGTGTCATCTCTGCCGCTGGATGGCTTCTGCCTGGAGGGAGAGGCTGAGACGCAGTTCCAGCAGCCACCAACAGGGGGCCAATGCTGAGAGGCTACACCTCGGGGTGGACTGCCCTCTCAGGGAGACCCTGTTCTGTTGGGGAGGCTCTGCCCCCTCCTGTGCCCCTAAAGACTGTTCTCCTTCACTCAGGTCTACAGCTGTTTCCTTTCATAGTAGTTTAACTTTTTTTTTTGCTGAGATTTGTATTATTGGTTAGTTAAGTAAGTAGGTCCAGGATTGGAGGACCAATCCTGGGCATGTCCACAACCCAGGACCACGGTGATGGACATCTTGGTGGACCAATGAAGGTGTTTCTTCCTGTTTCTGTTGGTTTGGTACTTCCTGGTTTGTGGCGACCGGCAGCACACAGAACACAGGCCTGGAACGTCCAGTTCGTCCCACTGGACTTTATTTTTATTTTTTTATATCACTCTATCTCCTTAAGTGGTTATGAGTTCTGGTCTTATTTGTACTTCCTGTGTGGATGTCCTACCAGTGACTCCGCCTGTACCGTCTGACGACTGGCTCTTCTCCCAGGGATTGGGCGTGTCTGCGTCCCGTGTCTCAGGACTTTGTGTTTCCGTGACACCAGTGTTTCTTTTTATGAGTTGTCAGCCTTCACACAGGTACTGGGCTCCACAAACCTCAACTGAAACCTACCTCAGCCGGAATGAATGTGTGGTGGTCCCTTAGTGTTCTGTTATTGTTCCGAACTCGGAACGATGAATGACCGCGCGCCGTCCTACCTCAGCTGTCACCGTCGCTCGCCCGCTTCACAGAGAGCGCCAAACAAAAAGTTGTTCAAAATAAAGAAGAGTAAGTCCAACGTAAAGCACTTCCAAACGCTTCAATGTTCTACCTCAAGATAAACATGTTATTATTATTATTATTATTATTGTTGTTGTTGTTGTTGTTTTTTCTTCTCCATAATATAATGATGTTTCTGCCGTAAGACTGCCACCAAGGGTGGTCAGAACTCTGCTGTTGGACGAGAACAACAGCACTCCACCCAGCTGGCCAATCACCACAATCCCCGCAGACTTTAGACTTAGATCTTTGATTTTTTTGCATACCATAGGAATAGTGTACATGTAGTTTTATTAAGTTTTATTTGGATGTTTAGTTATTGCCTCTGATTTCTAAGACTGTTGTGAACTGTAATGCTGATAACGATGTTCAGGACACACTTGTTCTTCAACTCACACCGGTACTTAAACTATTGTGTGTGTGTGTGTGTGCGTATGTGTGTGTGTGTGTGTGTGTGTGTGAGAGGAAATGTTTTAAGATGTATCAAGAGAAAACTAAGCACAAATGTAATTGCCTGGCAGTCAACCACCTCATGGTCCAGAACATAGCAGAGATCAGGCCTGACTAGCAGAGCCCAGAATGATGAATCAGTACCTGTCTATAATGAACACACACCTCCATAGATGCTGCTGAACGCTAGATTTCTACCAGTCACTGCCCTCACCGTCCTTCTCCTCCCATTCTTCCCTCCCTCCCTCTCCCTCCTTCCCTCCTGCCTCTTTCCCTCTCTCCTTCCTCCCTCTCTCCTTCCAGCCAACTCTGTCCCACTCACACATAGCTAGAGCTTTGAAGCACGTTTCCACGGTAACCTACCTCAACCCAGATGTCCTGCTCTCAGGTTGAACCCACTTACATATTCACACACAACTACAGTAGAAGATCTCATCAAGGCCTTTTCCATCGTGCAGTATATGTTACAAAGACAGTTGTGTTGCATCATGAGTTGCTTAGTTAATTGTTATGAATGTAATGTTTCTTACAATATTGTTTTTCTTGAATTTGTTGATCACAAAAGTTTTTTTTTAATGTTTTGTTTTTCTTACTCTCAGCCTTGAGTGTCTTTGATACTGTGTGTGTTTAGTGGTGAGACCCGCCCCCAACCCACCCACATGCTGCCCCAGGAGCTGGTTGTAAATACGGCGCTGGATTTGCAGCTCCGCCTCAGGTGCCTCTGTCACCTGCTGGGCCACACTCCACTCTGGTGCTGGTGCTAACCCCCAAGGCCCTGTGTGTCTGGTCCCAGATCAGCCCTGTGTGTCTGGTCCCAGATCAGCCCTGTGTGTCTGGTCCCAGATCAGCCCTGTGTCCATCACAGGGCCATGCTGCTGTGTGTGTTGGGAGGGGGGGGGGGGGGGGGGCGGCTATTTGGTGCTTTAACTGTCTGTATATTACTAAGACTGTTGTGTGTCAACTCTGCAGTACTGTCTGGATGCACAGAACATTCCAGAGAGGGGATTACCTGCGTCACTGTAGAGGCTGGCAGCTCCTTCTGTGTGTTATGCAGTACAGACACACATACATAAACACCCACATGCATATGGTCACAGACAGACTTACACACACAGTCACAGACACATAAATGCATACATTTCAAGCATACATTTGCTGTAACAAAGTTGATCTATCTTGTTGGATAACTTGTTTTTCTCATGCAAATATTGGTTGTGTTTATTAAAGCTGTATTGTATATTATGGTATGTTAAGTCAGAAGTGTTCGTAAATAATACTGGTAGTGGTGTAGCTGCCTGAGGTGCTGCCCCCTACATGTAGGAACTGCCAGGGGCATATGTCTCCATGGCTGGTGCTTTCACAAACCTAATCCAGGCTTTTCCTCTTTGTGGAGATAGAAAGGTATGTAAGAGAGCTGTTCTGGTCAGACACCGTAGACTAGATCAGACAGGACTTCAGGATGGGGAAGATGTCTGCAGGACCCGTCTCCTTCCTCTGCCCATGCCCCCTTCTCTGTGGAGCTTCCCTGGACCCACAGGCTTAGCGCTCAGGGCCAATCCCATCTCTGAGTGCACATGTGTGTGTGTGTGTCCTACTGCAGGACACATTGGCTATGTGCTCTTCTTTGTTGGTGCATGTATACATGATGGTGATACTTTCTCTTCCTTCATCTCCTTCATCTCCCCCTCCTCCCCCTCCTCTTCCTTTTTTTCTTCCCACGGTCATTCTTCTCCTGCTCCTCCTGCACCCATCCAGCAAGCTAGTGAGTGCGCTGTGTGTGGGGGGTGATAAACGGAACAGATAATCTGTAGTTAATCTGGGGAGTTTCTCACATGCTGAGCAGTAGAACACACACACACGCCCATACACACACACACACACACATACACACACACAAACAGGCCTTTGTTGAGAAGTGACCGTTATAGATGGCAGCACACCACAGGGCTGTTAACCACCACAGAGAGACATTAAACTGGGAATCTGGAAAGCAAACAACTTTGTTCTCTTGCTACAATACATGTAACCGCCTACTGTGGGCTTAGTCCTTTGTAGAGGAGACACTTTTCTCTGTCTCTCTCCAAGGGACCGAAATACCCCTGACCCCAACACAGCTGAATACATCAGGTTGCAGATTGATGTATTTAGCTGCTAAAACCAAATTATATTTTCAGATAGATGTTTGAAATGGTTACGAGCTATTCCAGAATATGTGTCTGCATTTTAGATGGGTTTCCAACCCGTAACCATCCCTTCCTGTCGCTTTCATTCCTCGACCGTCTTATCCTGGCCTCCTGCCCTACTCCCTCCTTCTATCTCTCCACTTCCCTCCCTCTCTCTCTCTCTCTCTCTCTCTCTCTCTCTCTCTCTCTCTCTCTCTCTCCCCCCCTCCCTCCCTCCCTCCACCTGCTTTCCTCTCCTCCCACCCTTCCCCATCGTCCTCTCTCCCCAAACCCTGGAGGAAGGAGCAGACAGCCACAGTGTAGGACTCCACATCGCACACCTCAGCAGTCATGCATGTAACGTGTAACAGCATGTTTCGATGCTTCCGACCTGGTAGAGGCTCCAGTGATGTGCAGACATCTCGCCCTCCCGTCAGCAGCCACCATCTCCCTCTGAGGGTTCTCTCTCTGAGGGTTCTCCTTCTGAGGGTTCTCCCTCTGAGGGTTCTCCCTCTTCGCGTGATATCGATCACCTAGACTTGCTAGTAGAACGATGCCATTCCCACGAAACCTTCCGCTGTGCTCCTTAAGACGCACCACACCGTGCTGCTTTGAACAACGACGCAACTAATTTATACTCTTGTCAAATTGTGAATTTATGTAAATGTAATTTATAGCATGTTTGAGATCAGTATTATATTTATATAGTCCAGTCTGTACTGATGGAATCCAGTGTATTTAAACGTAGATCAGAATGTTGTCGATCAGCCAGAGTACTGATCATGCCCTCTGAGGAAGTGTTAGGGTATCAATATTGGGTTTTGTGACGTTAACACTGTGACCTGTAGCCAGATGGGGCTTGTGTGGTTATCTCCGTGGTGCTGTAGAAGGCCCTATCTCACTGTGGATCAGTGTGTTTGATGGTGTGGTGTAAAGAGATGTTCAACAGGCCTGTGCTTGGGAGGCCCCTGTGCTGGCTGGCACCCCTGGCTGCTTGTTGCTGCTCCACACTGGCATCTTGTCCCTGTGTGTCATTGTTGCTGTCAGCCAGAGTGGCCGGGACAGTCTAGTGTGCCTGTGTCTACCATGTCATCCTGTGTCAAACATGTCATTAGATGGTATAGTGTTGCCTGGACCCCCATCCCTGGTCCTGTCCAGTGCTGCCTCAAGGCCTTGTGTGGGGTTTGTAACCCCCCCCCCCCCCCCCCTAATTAAAGACTGGATGTTTAATATGCATTAACCTCTGAGCTCCATCGTTTATAGCCCAGTGTTGGTGTCTGAGCTGTGCTGACACAAGCAGACTGGAGGCTCAACTCCACGTTTATTGAAATCCTCTTGAGATATGCACAGCTGCAGGTCTCTAATCCCAGTAGCCCGCCTGTCCTGCCACTGCCTGAGAAGGGGGGGGGGGGGGGTCTCGGGCTGCTGCATCTCCCATGCTGTTTGTCCTTGTTCCAGTTCTGCAGTGTCTCTATAACAACAACAGTACCCAGAAGTCCCCCTCTCTGGGAGTTCCATGTTCCATTGTCATAGTTATGGCTGCCACTGCTACTGCTACTATGCAGGCTTAAACTCGCTGCAGGGTTAGACCAGGGTGCTAACCAAAACCAAATACCAAATACAGTGCCCTGCTTGTCGGAGGTCGAGCTGTTCTGTTAGAAGGGGGTGCTTGGTAAAGGGACAGAGAAAAGGAATATACATAGAAATATACACAGTGTAGCTCAGCTGTGTAAAAAATAAAGAGAGCACAAACCCAGAAAACGGAGCTCACAGCAGTCTGTTTGCCTGTCTGTCTGCCTGTCTGTCTCTCTGTCTGTCTGCCTGTCTGTGTCCCACTATTAAATTCAGGTCTAAATGGTATAAAATGATTTAGAGCATTTCTTCTGATCATTTTGTCAGGGATCCCATCTGTGTATGTACGTGTGTATATAGCCCCTCAGCCGTGGTGTGTGTGTGTGTGTGTGTGTGTAGGACCTCCGTAGTGATGAGAAGGTCCACCTCTACATATACATACATCCAGTAACAAATGTCGGGCCAAACCTGTCTGTAGAAAGAATAAACACTGTTTTTAGTGGTTTGTATTGTTTTAGGGTTCATTGTGCTACACTGATTACAGAAAAAAGACAACAACAATGATAATAAACTAGATCTAGTAAATAAAGGATGACTCTGTGTTTTAATTATGCAAGTGTGTGAGAGAGAGAAAGAGAGAGTTTGTGTGTGTACAGTTTGTGTGTATATGTGTATATGTGATCTGTATTTATGTGAGAGAATGTGTGTCTGTATGTGTCCCTGGAGTTTGTGTGTGAGAGGGTGGGTTATTTGGTCTTTTATGCACTTGCATGTTTCAGGCAACTTGATTGTGCTACCATTCAGCTCTTTCTTCTAAGACCAGCTCCACAAAAATCTGTTAGTAAACTCTCCCATCTGTCACAAAAAGCCATAGAACATAGAACAATCCCATGTCATCTTACGCCCTACCCTGTTCAGGTCGTTTTAGGAGTATTGAACAGGATGCTCAAGGTTCTGAATCAATGAGAGGTTGAGCTAGCCCTTTAATCCGTGCCGTGTGTGTGTGTTGGGGGGGGGGGGGGGGGGAGAAAGGACAGGGAATGAGAGAGTGCAAAGAAGAGAGGGTGGAAAGGAGAGGCAGATGTCAAGTAAAAATGTGACCTTAACCCTGGCCTCAACTGTGTTTCTCTTTGCTACTTCCTTTCTGGCTGTGTTTGACCAAACAGCCACTTCTGCTGCTGCCTACTCACATCACACCAGGCCAGGCCACCTAGCTGTACTCCTTGATCTCATTGTTTTCCCTTTTACTTTGCCACTCTTTGCTTCCGGATCCTTTTGGGTATGTGTTTGTTTCTAGTGTGTGTATGTGTGTGTGTGTGTGGTTTATGTTTGTCTAACACTGCTTTCTTCATTATCTGTACTGGTTGTAAATCAGTCCTACCAGGGAGCTGCGTTCACAGACATGTCGGCACACACAGGCACACGTACAAACACACAAGCAGGAGGGCAGACTAGCCATATAAACCTGTGAAACTCAATCCTTGACTGGGCCACCTCTACTGGGGCCCAGCACCCCCCTAGGCCCCTGCACCACCCTCCTTGAACCCCCCCCACTCCCCACCCCACCAAGCTGGGAAAAGGGGACCCCAGTTTTCCCAAAGAGGGGGGGTGCAGCTGTCTTTTGGCCTCTCACACCGCATGCCTTTTAGCAGCTCAAAGGGAGCAGCCAGGAGAAGGGGGGGGGGACATGCCTCCAGCCTCTGAAGTCAGTTTTTCTTCCGTGGTTTTTACTGCTTCCAGACTTCCCAGCCGTAACACTCGTCCCAGGTGACGTCCCTCCTCGTACGTCGCAAATTATCCAAACAGTCTTGTCAGTCCTGACACAGAATCTGTGTCTTTCTCCTCTTCTTCCTTTTGCCCCTCTCTACTCTTTTCCTCTTCCTTCTCCTGCTCCTCTTTCTCATTTCCTCCCTTTTAAACAAAACATCTCTCTTAGTAATACCAGCCACTGGTCTCTCCTCCAGGACACAGGGCTATGCTGGTCTCTCCTGCAGGAGGCAGGACTGTGCTGGTCTCCTCCAGGACACAGGGCTATGCTGGTCTCTCCTCCAGGACACTGGGCTATGCTGGTCTCTCCACCAGGAGGCAGGGCTATGAGAGTAGTTCCATGAGCAGGACTGATGTGATTGCTAACTGTGCTGAGGGACTGACTACTCCACCCCCAAAAAACATTTCTATGAATTTGCCAGAAATAAATCAGTGAAGGTGACCTTTCCTCCGGCACAAACGGGAACCACATCACATGTACAAATATGGAATAATATCTGTCACACACAAACACTTTCTTATTCCTCCTCTTTTTATCTCACAAATGTTTTCTGCTGTGTGAACACAAAGCCAAGCACAGTCAAATGCATGCACGCCCACACCTACATACACACACACGTACAGTGTTATACCCTGGAGATAAAAAGGAGGAAAAGGGTGGGGGAGGGGTGTTGTCGTTCTGCAGTGATGTGTGAAGCTGGACAAAGAGAAGAGGGAGGGAGAGAGAGAGAGAGGATGGAGAGAGAGGTAGAGAGAGTAGAGGTAAAAACGGAGGGATAGACGAGAGCATGGATAGAGGGATGTTGATGCAGGGAAGGGACCGAAATGACAGCTCTAAACGCAGTCCTCCATGCCCTCCTCCCTTTCTCCTTCTCATCCCCTTCTGCATCGCTCTCCATCCCTCCATTCCTCATCATGTCCAACGCACCCGGCCCCACCCCTCTCCGGGGCTAGGAGAGCTGAAAGAAGGAGAGAAGGATGAGAGGAGGAGGAAAGGGATGAAGGGATAGAGAGAAGGCTGCTGGTCCTTGGGGGTGGGGGGGGGGTGTTCCTTTGTCCCCCCAGGAGAGGATAAACACACGTACAGACATGGCCTCAGCAGAAACACCACAACATGTGATCATCTGTGTGTGTGTGACTGACTGGGACGTCTGCAGTATTGATCTCCCTGTGGTCTAATCACAGTGCCGAGTGTCAAGGTCGCCTCTCTGTCTCTGTGTCTCCCTTTAAGAACCCAACTGGTCTTCCAGCTAATGCATCTATACAGACGCCAACCACTTTCCCACTCCCTCTCTCCCTCCCTCCCTCCCTCTCTCCCTCCCTCCCTCCCTCCCTCCCTCCCTCCCTCCCTCCCGCTCTTTCTTTCTCTCTTCCTCTGCCTCTCACCCCCACCCCTCCAGTCACACAGAGACATATGGCAGCCCAGTGTGTAGTATTAATTAGCTTCAATGAAGGCGTGGCCACACAGGGACTTCAGACGTTGTCATGGTTGCTATGCAGATGCAGCAGCTCCCATGGTGGCATGCTGGGATGGGACCAGGGCACTTGGGCCGGTAGGGTAAGGATGTTGATTTGATATATTAGAAAATGTGTCTGAGTAGTGATCATATGTACTGATCTGAGTATTGATCAGACTGATCAGAGTAATGTTCGAGCGGATGATATACAGTACATGCTGTTCAGGCTCTTGTCAGGTGTTTGGGGGAAAAGACAGAAGATCTGGTATTGGGATCGATCCTAATCCCAACTGGTTCTCAGGAAGGTTGGATCACTCCAGGGTTGCTCAGATCAGCATCAGTGTTCTCTGGAGGACTGATGACCCGACCCTGGTCTGCTATCTGCTCAACGACATCAGACCATCCCACATGCATCCCACACCTTACCGGCAGCCTGGGAGGTCAGGTGGAAGATGAAGGTCAGTCTAACAGTCCAGGCAGGTCAATATTTGGAAGAGCAAGCCAGCTAATCACTGATCAATACCTACCTGATCAATAGATGGCTATAAACCAGAGGTATGCTAACCACTAGGAAAGAATCAGTTATGTGAGGAGATGGGGTGCAGAGGAGAAAAGACTCTGTTTCCCTGGGGCCAGTGTGGGTTCAGACTGGACCTTAGGTGCTGACCAGCCGCTGCCCCCTGCTGGCAAAAAGGAGACAGTACACTCCAGCCACCTGGTGAAACTGATGGCATTATGTGTGTGTGTCTCTGTGTGTGTCTGTTTGTGTGTCAGCAGTATTCTGCAGGCTAGTCACTTGGAGCTTCCAGCAAGATGTGACACACATACCCACCTACAGACCCCCGCAGACACACACATGCCACAGGAATGCACACACTGTATGTCACAAGAAATAAAATGATATGAGGTGTGTGGGCTTGAGTGTGCATACTTGAGTGTGTGTGTGTAACGCTTGGGTGAATTTGAATAATGAGCAAATGAATATGGTGAAATTTGCCATAAAAAAATGATTGTCCCTCCTCTCTCATTGGTTAGAATCACAGCAAGGACCCGTCTCCTTAATTCACTTACCCTCCCTATCTTCTTTCTGTTCAGACACAGATGAATAATTCATGCTGCATATCTTAACCTCCTCAGACAGACATTAAAACAAGGATTCAAAGATCTTCTAACTCATTCACACACACACACACAGACACACACACACACACACACACTATGTCACTATAACAAGGTAATGCTCAGCAATGTGTCAGTGACGGACACATTATTGTTATGGCCTGATGTGCTTCTAGTAGTGAGATGATACATGTACATGTACAGGAGCTCTCCTCTACAAGCCCACATGTATAATTACACATTTAAAAATGAGTCCCTGATGTGGTCAGCCAGTGAGTTTCTACAGTGGGGATGGGTGTGTGCATTCATGCATGTGCAGATTAGACAGATTGCTCTTCCCCAGTCAGTCTCTCAGGGTGTGTGTGGGGGTATGTAGTTGTGTCAGTATGAGTGTGTGTGTGTGTGTGTGTGCACTTTTGAAAAAACAAGGTGCCTGATTGTTCCCCTGTCACTATAATTACAGTCGGGGAGAGAAAAGCCATTTCAGGGTTTTTTTGGGGAGAAAAACCTCAGACTTGACCTCATGCCCCATCTTCACAATGAGTGCTGGGAGACTGGCCAATGGGTGCAAAGAACTGCGATCACACAGACATAATTGGAAACGATATGCACAGATGTGAGACAAAGAGATAGAGAATAAGTGAGAGAAAGAGAAAGAGAAGGAGAGAGATTGAGAGAATAAGAGAATGGTGACAGACCCTGAAGGTGACAGACCTGCAGGTTATTATCATCCCTCAAAGTCAATAAGAAGGACAAGTCTTGGTGACACCTCTTCCTCCCTCCTTCCTATCCTCCCTACTTCCTCCTCCTCCCTCCTACCTATCCTCCCCACTTCCTCCTTCTCCTCCCCTCCCTTTTACTTCCTCTGCCCTCCCTCTCACCCACCAATCTTAGAAGTGAAATCTGTCAGTACACCACTCAATAGTATCACTACCACCTGGTCTCCCCCCCCCCCTCCCCCTGGTCACTGTCACAGGTACATCCTTAGTGTTGGATCGTTGGAGTCCAAGGAACAAAGCCCTGTCCTGAGATGAATGAACCAGAACACTGGAAGGGAGGTGACCACCCTGCTGATGCTGAGTTGGCAAATGATGTCACAGATCAATCAGAAAGATGAAGAGTGGCAAAATGGACTTGAAATTGAGAAAAAAAGAAGAAGGAAGAAAAGAAAGTAGAGTACAGCAGAGAAGAGGAGAGGTGAGTAGGGCAGAAGAAAGAGCCAGTAGAATCAGAAGGTGTTCTCGTGTTGTGGAAATATTGCTGTTTTGTGTTTCTCTGCTCTCATTAAGACTGACAGAACACTGATCTTATCCTCCCTGCACAGCAAGACCCACTTGAAATCCTAGCTCCTCGACTACGACGAACAGGAGTGTGTGTGCATCTGTCTGTGTTTAGGTCTGTGTGTGTGTGTGTGTGTTTGTGAGTGTGTGTGCATTCATAGCCGTGTGCTGGCACTCATGTCGGTCTCTATCAGTGAGCTGCCATTTGTCGATCTGGAAGCTGTTCTTTCAAATCCACAACAAAAGGCTGTTTCCACTCTGTAAGGACACACAGCTCTGCTTCACAAGTAGACACAGACAGCAGCACCAACACAAAGCATGAATACAACCAGCTCCACAAAACAGGATTTATAAACTCATGTAAGCAGAGCCATCTTGAGAGGTGGAGAGAAAGCGTGAGATACAGAAGGCGAAAGGGCTGCACGGGGGTGGGGGGGGGTGGGGGTGGGGGGGGTGAATGGGGGTGGGGGAAGGGGGGATGGGGAGGGTATGAGGGCTTTGGGAGGGATAAGAAGCAGAGGTACACAGAAGAGGAATGTTTCCCATGCCATTCGACCATTCTGTGTTTGTGTTGTTGTTGTTCCCACCCAGACAGACAGACGGCCATTGTTGCCATGAGTGGAGCTGAGACCTGACCTGGCACAGATGTCTCCATCTCTTTCTCTCTTTCTCCCTCTCTGTCTTCATGCAGAATTCTAACAGTTGGCCATGCTACTTGAGACACATGGTGTGACGGTTACATGAGGAGAGAAGAGGAGAGAGAAAGAAAAGAGGCGAGAAGAGAAGAGGAGGAGAGAAGACGAGATGTGAGGCAGGGTGAGGAGAGGCAAAAAGGAGAGGAATGGAGAGTAGAGGAAAGGAGGAGAGAAGGAGAAGATAGGCTGAGAGAGAGGAACATGGGTAATTTGTCAAAGTGGGCCTGAGGTGTTGACTCCCCGATGAGGAGTCTCCCAGAGGAGAAAGGCCCATTATCAGTGATGGTCCTTAGATATGCTGCTGGATATTACAGGATGTGTTATGCTGTCACCTAGCTGGGTGACCAGCTAATTGCACTCATCACTTTGGGTTAGGTTGCTTCGGCACACCTGGAAAAATGCACACACACCCTCACACACTCTCTCTTTCTCTCACAGACACACACACACACAGTTCACACACCTCTGCATTCTTATAGGTGACCTTTATGTATGAACCAAGCCAACCTTTACAAGCTGTCTGAGCCGTGATGTGAAACCTGGGATTGGGCTGTCTGTTACAGATGGTAGTGGTAGCAGTGAGGGAGAGTGTGTGTGTGTGTTAGAGACCATGCAGTGTGTGTGTGTGTTAGAGACCATGCAGTGTGTGTGTGTGTTAGAGACCATGCAGTGTGTGTGTGTGTTAGAGACCATGCAGTGTGTGTGTGTGTTAGAGACCATGCAGTGTGTGTGTGTGTGTTAGAGACCATGCAGTGTGTGTGTGTGTTAGAGACCATGCAGTGTGTGTGTGTGTGTTAGAGACCATGCAGTGTGTGTGTGTGTTAGAGACCATGCAGTGTGTGTGTGTGCGCATATATGTATGTATGTGTGTGTTTGTGTGTGTGTGTGTGCATGTATGCATGTTTGTTTGTGTGTATGTGTGCGTGTATGTGTGTGTGTGTAGGAGGGTACTCTCAGCCTGCTCCTCCACCCTGGTTTCCTGTCGGAGGTGAAAATGGCTTTGTGCTCCTGTGATGGATCTTAGCTCACCATTCATTAGTCAGACATGCTGCTGTGTGTGTGTCCTTGTTGATGTTGCCTTCCATTGACTCACAGTGTCATCTAGTGGCCGATAGAGCTGAAGTGTCGGAAATATGTGTTGCCATTATTATAGATGTTGGTTTAACTCATTACCACTAGATGGTGCTGACTCTTCAGACGTCTCACCATTATATCAGAGGTTGGAGCACTGCAATCTGACTAAATATACAATCAACCGTATATTATGTTTGTATGACTGTATTTAAAGAGTGTTAGCAGAGTATCAGCAGGGTGTTAGATACGTTAGATATTAACCGACATTTGGCAGATTATCAGCACAAAGGCAGTGTTAGCAGTACTCCTGTGTGTGTGAGTGTGTGTGAGTGTGTGTGAGTGTGTGTGAGTGTGTGTGAGTGTGTGTGAGTGTGTGTGAGTGTGTGTGTAGGGACCTCTGGAACCAGAGCACTGCCTGGTTGATCCTGGTAGTTCACCTGTCACTCAACACTGCATCTCTGCTATAGTTTGCTCTTTGCGTTACGTGTGTTTGTGTGTTTGGCATGGCAGGGGGGTCTGATCGCTTTCCCAGCCCAAAAATTTCCTGTTGTGGAAACGGTGAGAGATGGGAGTCTGGGAAAGGAGGCTGATTATGGAGGGGGGGGGGCTTCTTGAGGGACAGCATTGCATGTATAGCTCCATGTAGTTGGTACTGAAGGGATGTTAGCAATCGCTGCTTAGCGTCACTAAGATCTTGTTTCACCTCTACACTTAAGTATAAGCCTACCCCCTTTCTTGCTGAAACGGGGTTGTTGTTGCTCCAGTATAATCAGAGTCCGGGGAGGGAATATCGGCTTCCACTTTTCCAAGATTGTGGTAGCGTTGATAAACCGCTGAAGAAATAAAGAGGGAGATATAGACAGAAAGAAAGAGGCTGAGAGAGAGAGAACGAGTGTGAGGGAGAGTGAGAGAGAGAAAGAGGGTGAGAGAGAGGGAGAGAGAGAGAAGGAACTGAGAGCAGGGTTTTGCCAGAAGGTTCCAGACAGTGATGTCATCTGAGGTGATTGCTACATACCCCCCACCACTCACCTCCTTCCTCCATCTCCTCCCCATCCTCCTTCCCTGCTTGTGTTCTCAGCCAGATCACCGCATTTTCAATCTCTCCATACTCCCCGGGTCACCAGGAGGACCAAAATCGATCTAGCACCTTCTGGAAAATGTAAGGGTAAACTCAGACCTCAATATTACGGGGTGAAATAGAGCGGAGAGATGAAGAGATGAGGATGGGATTCCTAGAGAGCGTTCCTGGACGGTGTGAAGCCGGTTTATTTATGAGGATGAGCCTATCGTTACAGCATCTCAACTCCTTATGTCTCTCCTCTCCTCTCCCTCAACCTCCACCTCCTTCTCACCATTCTTCTCTTTTTCACAATGTCCTGTTTGCCATCTCCCTCCTCTTCCTCCTTTTCTCCTCCTCCTTCACCTCCTCCTTCACCTCCCTCCTCTTTTCTTCCTCCCATGAGCCTCCTCAGACAGCCTCCTGTCTGCTACCGGTTCCTCAGTGAGCATAGATAAAGGATTTCGCCGTGAACAGAGATGGAGACTGTTCCATGGTGAGTCAGAACCCGTGGATGCATCAGTCCCCGGGCCTCTGGCCCCTGGGTCTTAGATGTGGATATGATGGTGCATCTCTGGAGGCCAACCAAGATATTTGAACATGAACATTACTGGTCTGGGATGATGTTTTCCGGTATCTTCATCCTTCCATCCTGCTCTCTGAATGCTCTGATGATGTCAACATTGAAGGTTTCAGGATTTTTGTGCATGTCTGGAAAGTAGTACTTATGCTTTTGAAGTTGTTTTTGGACCTGTCTACTACTTCATAAACATTTTCTTTTCTTATCAGAAATAACCCTTGCTCCTCCTCTCCCTGTCCCTCCCCATTCCTCTCCACCTCCTCTTCCTCCTCCACTTCTACCATCGCCTACTCTCCCTCTTCTTGCTTTTCCTTTTCCTGTTGTTCAGGAGAGAGGCTATCATGATCATGAGAGAACAAGAAAAAGAGAAAGATGGACGGCCTGGTTTTGGTGCTTCTCTGAAGAGCCGATCATGTGTCTTCCAGGTCAGACACATGGTTCTAATCTGTGCTCATGCCAGACTTCCTGCTTCCAGCTCCACCCTCAACACAGAGGAGCTGGCTAAATACAACCTTCTAATGGTTGGGTGATGTGTGTGCTTGTGCACGTGCGCATGTGTTTGTGTGTCACAAGTGTGAAATAAAAACACATGTCACACTTTCCAGGTGTGAAAAGCATGTCCGTAGAACATGGTTATCTGTGCCTAGCTCTGTGTCTGAACATCCTATAAACACCTAACAGGCAGAGATGGCAAAAGTACACATCCTTCACAAGTAGAAGTACAGACACTCATGTTTAAAAAGACTGCTAAAAGTTAAAGTGCTGACTACACTTTTTCACTCAAGTTAAAGGAAATAAGTATGGGCTCTGACATATAGCCAACTGAAGAAAAAATACTTAAGTATTTTGTTACTTCCCATCTGTTTGGAGGGCAGATGAAAGCCCAGATTAAGGTGATCTCTCTGATCAGCTCTGAGCTCAGGATGGCTCGTGCTGAACTCATGTCTTGACAATGCTCTCATTGTTGACTTCTGAGAGAGAACACCAGATCCCAGGAGATGAAACAGCAGGTGGCCACAGTAGTGAAGCACATCATCATACTGACATGGCCACTCTTCAGAAACATTAGATGATCTCAGCTCTCCACGGCCTCTCTCACACAAACACACGCTCACACACAAAGGGTTGGAAATAGTTTCCGTCCTCTGGGTTATGTTCTGTCACACTTCTCCCAGCGTTCAAGGCACATGGCTTTGTTTCCCGCCAAGCCCACTCTGGATGACATCATATCATTGTGCAGGGTGAGTTTGGTTATTACCAGATTCTCTTCAGCCAGCGAGTCAATCTCTCCGGTTCAGTGAAGCCTAGAACGAATCTGAGCCTACAGATGACAGACAACAGACATTCAAATTAGCCTCGGCTCAACAGTAATCTCTTTGGTTGGACAGGAAGTGGATCTGCTCTCTATACCGAATCAAAGTGTGGCCTTAATGATGGTAGCAGACCTATTTTTACATACCATGACTGCTCGGTAACTCCAACCCCTCACTGCTACAGTCATCAGCAGCTCCAGTACACCCTAGGACACCCAGCCACCCCTGTCACTGCCACCATGCCAGCTGCTAAGGTCTCTGACACAACACCCCTCTACCAGCTCCTAAAGACAGTCTCATCGAGCCCCGACCAGACTGTGCTACTGGCCTGTTAATAATCACCTAAATATGGTCAACCCATGAAACAAAAATAACCCAGTAAGTCAGTCAGAGAAACTCTGTAATACAAAGAATTGTGAGTGATGTCATCACAGACCTTACATTACCCAGCATGCATGTCTACCTGTCTGTACACAGCGTCCTGATGTCCAGTCTTGGTCTGTTGCCATGGATACGGCCAAACTGTCAGTGTTTGTGTTTGTTTTTCCTTTCTTTCTTGTCCTCTCTTCCTCTCCTTCCCTAATCTCAATTTCTCTTAATTTAAGAAGTAGCCGCTCTGTGTGAGGAAGAACAGAGGCTCGTAAAATTGTCTCCTCAACACGGCCTGTTAAACCTACAGTGAATGGAGTAAGAACACCTTAATAGAAGGCCACCATTTTGGGCTGTGTTTTTTGTGTGTTAAATAAACACAGACACAGGCAATCACACACAGCCCTGTCATTACTGCCCTATCTGCAGGATAGACAGGAATGTACTTAGGAGGTCTCTGTGTCTGGAACTAAACTCTTTCTCGTTCTGTTACTCCAGCTCACTTGCCCCCCTCCCTGCCCCCCCCCCCCTCCCCCCCGAGCCTGCAGGTTGTCCTATCACTGCAGTTGTCTCTCAACTCCACTATGTTCCTACTGTCATCCATTAGAGCTAATCACTGTCTCACAGTTTATCAACACACCACAGGGCCAGGATGGGTGTCATTAAGGTTTTGGATGATGTGTGTGACGTTGTGTGTATGAAATGGTGTGTATGTGAGGGCGTCTGTGTGTGTGACGGTCCCTGTGTGTGTGTGTGCTAGCCAGTGAGTGTGAGTCAGAGTGTTTACCATCTTCCTGAGGTGATGCTCATTAGCGTCTGGACTCAGGGTCTCTAATCTAAACTGTTGATGAAGGCAGCTTCAAACAGATGAGGCTGTGTGTTGATGTTGCGTAACTCTGTGTAGACAAAGACTCACATGGCAACTGTTGTTGTTAAGAAACCGACCCAGGACTTGAATTAGAGAGAGAATGTGTTCGATGTGACCTTACGTACACCCCAGCTAGAGAGAGGGGACATGGAGATGCAACATCACCCCCCACACCACACACTGTGTGGACTGTGTGTCTGGATACTGGGTACATGGGCTCCAGTCCCATGCAGCACTGTGCTTCTGGGTACACAGGTCTGGGAGAGAGGGGGGGGGGGGGGGGGGGGGAGAGGGAGGGGGAGAGAGGGAGAGGGGGGGAGAGGGGGAGAGGGGGAGAGGGGGGAGAGGGAGAGGGGGAGAGAGGGAGGGAGGGGGAGAGGAGGAGAGGGGGGGAGAGGGGGGAGAGGGAGAAAGGGAGGGGGAGAGGGGGAGAGGGGGAGAGGGGGGGAGAGGGAGAGGGGGGGAGAGGGAGAGAGGGGAGAGGGGGAGAGGGGGGGAGAGGGAGAGGGGGGAAGAGGGGGAGAGGAAGGGGGAGGGGGAGGGGGAGAGGGGGGGAGAGGGAGAGAGGGGGAGAGGGGGAGAGAGGGGGAGAGAGGGGGAGGGAGAGGGGGAGGGTTGGCGTTGGGTGCTGGGGGTGTATAAGAGATTGAAAAGGAGAACAGCCAGAGCTAAAGAGTAGGAGAGAAGGCAAATAGAGAAGGTGTGCAAGCTAAGCAGTAGACGACAGTAATAGAGAGGTCCTCTCCAGACTCTCTACACTACAACACAGGCGCTCCCAGAGAGCAGAAACTTAACACTACTCACACTGAGGTGAGGCACTTGCTGCTGTTGTTTTATCAGACTTGTTTTTAGGCATGACAGTAATATGCTTCGATGTTATTTTATAGTTATCAATAACTATCTGACAGTTAATCTTTGTTTGAAAAGTCTTTAAGCTTTTGATCCATAATTTCTAACCATATTTTGTTTTCAGAGAATGGTCTGTAAAAACACATCTATAGAATAATTTATGTCAGATTTTATTCATTAATACTATGGAAAAGTACCCATTAGACACATGAAAATGTATAATATTGATTTAACTTTTAAGTATGCCAAGTTTGTGCGCATGTGTGTCAGTCTGTATATCTGTCTGAATATGTGTGTGTGTTTGGATAGTGAGCCCAGTGTTTGGTCAGGGGATGCTGGATGGTTTTAGTGTTCCCATGACATACACAGCTGATGATCAATCCAGATGTGAAACTTGAGATGGTTCTGGTCTTTCATCCTGTATGGTTCCCTCTGGTTCCTTCTGGTTCTCCACTCTCCTCACACTCTGCATTCCGTCAGGCAGAGAGGGGGATGGAAGTTACATATAGTTCTACTGTTTAATGGACAAACGTTAGGTAAATAAATGTTTAAATAATGTTAAATTTAATTCCAAATCGGTGTATTTTAACTGCATTTTACTGTCCTATCCAACAGTCTGAACCAGTGTTCTACCTCCATAAATGTTCCCTGTGTAGCATCTTAGTTTCAGTAATGGTTCCCTAATGGCTTCAAGATGCTGTGGAATGACCCCAGCTGCTCCGGGCTGAAGTTAGCCTCTCTATGTAACACGTTTAAAAGATTTTCCTAAATCACCAATTAACTCTCTGAGAATGGGGACTGATCAGTTACTGAACCAGTCACGTCATTTGGATACACACAAAACACCAGTTAGTTTAGCCTGTTTAATGGCTTTTCGTTTCAATTGATGCTTATCCTACCAGAGTAGCAGAGCGAAGCTTCGGCATCTTACTGACTCTGAAGCCGTGTTTCTGCTGCTTCTGGCAGAGTGATTAATGACCCTGTGTGCGTGTCCAGGTTCCTGTCCACATCAGGGCTGTTGTGCAGCGGGACCAGGTTTGGAACTCTTGGCGTGTCGGGGTCATCACCACGGGTCAGGGGTCAGGGGTTAAGGGTTGGCAGCAAAGGTCAGCAGCCAGAATGGGCCAGTCAGCGTGGGTTCTGTTCCTGATCCTGGGAATCACCATGAAGACGACTACAGGGCAAGGTTGGTTTGCAGCAGCTTCATGCTTCAAACACACACATGCTTGCGTGTACACACACCACACAAGGACACATACATATGCATAGACACACAGGGAGAGAGAGAGGTTGGTCTGCTGGAATTCCCTCATGATGTTCAGGAAACACCGCTTCAGTCTGTTCTCTTTAACTTGTCAGAAGAGATTTATAGTCTGTGTGTGGAAATTCAATTGTCGGATGGGAACTTCATTAACTAGTTGAGACAGAGTTGTAGGGGATGAATCCATGAAAGACACTCAGTGGACTAGGCCAGATGCTTCTTGATCATGAGGCTCCCCCAGAGAATAGAACAGAGAATAGCCACTGTCCATCCTGTGATTGACCAGCTACATGAACACTAGTACAAATATCCTTATCTCCACTCAATAATGAGTTCTTGAAGAATTCAATTCTTCCTTCCTCCTTATTGGTGAACAGCAGTGACATGACTCCCTGGCTTCTTCACTGGTGTGAGGCATGTATGCCAAGCCTAAAACCCTGCTTATTGGATGTGCTGGTGACCTGGGTGAACCAATGGCATGCCTGGGGCTAGTGTGATCCCACAGTACTAGAGTGTGAAGTGAAACCAATGTCCGTTTATTGCAGAAAGATGACCAGGTCAGTTTTCAGATCTCTAGTGTTGCTAGCTTACAGAAGCATACAAACACACATACACACATGCTGCAGGCACACACAAACAAACACACACACACACAGTTTAAATAATGATTAGAATGAAAAATGAATGTGTGTAACTACATGTCTCTATGGACTACAGAACAAAGCTCCTGATCGTTTCCAGCTGACTGACGAAATTTTGAAGGAAGATAATTGGTCTAATAAATACATGTTTGACTTCTGACAGCATTTCATTTCACTGCTGGCTTGTAAATGTTATTTCCACAAACACACAATTTCCCCTAAACACTAGCAACAGGCTGCTGGCACCACCCCTGGGCTGATGTCATTTCCAGAGATCAGAGCAGGGCTAGACAAGAAGGCCATGTGAAACACCATGCCCTACATCATTCTGAAATGACTACATTGATTTATACATGGAGATGACTGATGAAGTGTGTGCGTGTGTGTTTGTGTTTGACACAGGGACCTGGAGAAGGGACAGCTCCAGAGTCTCCACAGAGAGCAACCCTGAAATCTATCATACTGACGGTACACACTTCTACCCCCTTCCCCTTTCTGACAACCTGTCTTCATTCTTTCCTTCCACCATTCATCAATTCTGAACCCCTAATCTAACTTCCTGTCTCTGTTCAGATGATTATGAGTGGACCACCTGGTTCAACGTGGACCACCCAGGTGGCCGTGGTGACTATGAGCAACTGGACGCCATCCGGTTCTACTACCGGGCTCGAGTGTGTGTGTCCCCGCGGGCTCTGGAGGCCCGCACCACAGACTGGGTCCCGGCCCGCAGCACGGGGGAGTGGGTCCACGCTGACCCCGCCCTGGGCTTCTGGTGCTCCAACGCAGAGCAGGCGCCCGGCAGAAACTGCTCCAACTACGCCGTTCGTTTTCTGTGTTCTAAAGGTCAGTCAAAGGAAGTAAGGCAGTGACACACACACACACACACACACATACATACAGGAACATCCCTCCACTTATACATTTTAACTAAATGTTGATGATGAATACAATGTTAATAGTTTTATACTCCTAGAAACAGTATAATGTGAGACGTGCTGCATTTGTACCTTGTGTTTCATATTATTTGCCATCAGGCAGCAGTGGGTCAGCACCGGAGGTATGGGGTCCTTGGTCGGGTTGGAGTGTGTGTCCAGCCCAGTGTGGCCAGGTTGGGGTCCAGGTCCGGTCCAGGATCTGCCAGGCCCAGAATCAGGCCTGCAGTGGGCCCACCGTGGAGGGGAGACCCTGCAAGGGCCCAGACTGCCCCGGCACAGGTAGATGGTGCTCACATTCTTCATCATCATCATCAATACAAATATAATCTCATGATCATCGTTTGCACAATTGTCACCATCACATTCATCCCCATTCTCATCAATATAATCTTGGTCATTATCAGAGTCATTGAAATCCCAAGGATTATTTATCATCATTCTTATCACATTCACTTCCTGAACATCTCCTGATTACCTTCCGTCCTCCAGGCTGTTCTCTTCAGTGCATAATGGGCAGAGTGAATGTAGAGTGTGACTCGTGCATGTGTCAGGATCACCTGGTCCTGGGCTCTGTCCGCGGCGCAGGCGGTCTCCCCGCTCCTAGCGCGGCTGTCCTCCTCTCCTCCCTCTCTCCTGCCTCCAAACTCCTCACCCTGACGGACCACAACGGACACTTCAGGGTCCCGGGACTCTGCCCTGATGGCAACACCACGCTGACCGTTTTGCTGAAGGACCACTCCCCCCACACGGTCACTGTGCCCCTCAGCTCTGAACACACCTCCGTGCTCAGCGTACAGCTGCAGAGAGCAGGTATTGCGGCGAAGGAGGTGGAAAGGATGGGGGAGTTATCGGCCTGTGGTCCTTAACCTCACTAACACCAATCACTGCTGTGTTCTTCCTTCAGAGAAGCTCCATGTGCTGAACAACCCGGAGAGCAAGTCCAGGAGAGTTGGTCAGACTGCTGCCTTCTGCTGCAAGGTGGCCGGCTCACCAGAGCCAGAGCAATACAAATGGTAATAGAACACACCTCACTGAATGGAGAGTTCATTCAAAAATCCCCCTGATAACCAATGGAGTGTGTTTATCTCTACGTTGCCAGGTTCCACAATGGCAACCTGCTGGAGAAGAACACAGACAGCACACTGGTTCTCAGAGAGCTGAGTCTGGACCAGGCTGGTCAATACTACTGCAGAGCCAGCGGACCAGCTGGAGCCATCAAGTCCAAAGCAGCCACGCTCACTATCCTAGGTCTTTACAAGTCAACACAAAATGTACCTGAATGAAACACTTTAGAATTTCTCTCACGTTCAAATCCAATTAACTATTTCCTGTCACCCTCAGGTCAAAACGAGCCATCATGTCACCCCCTGCCTGAATCCCACTTGATCCGGTTGCCTCACGACTGCTATCAGAATGCCAGCGCCTCTCTCTACTATGACGTGGGAAAGTGCCCCACAGCCTCCTGCAATGGGCAGCTGGATAAAGGCATCAGGTGCAAGGACAGTGTGGCCTATTGCTGTGGCGTGTCCAAGATGGAGGAGCGTCAGCTGACGTGCCAGGGCTACAAGCTGCCCATCATGGTGGTGACCACCTGCGGCTGCCAGAAGTGTGTGGAGACCAGAGCCCTCGTCCGAGGGCGAGCTGTGGCTGCAGACACCGGAGAGCCAATGAGGTTCGGACACATCTACATGAATGGAGTCAGGGTGAGCCGTACGGGCTACAAAGGAACCTTCTCCATCCAGGTCCCGCCGGAGACAGAGAGGCTGGTGGTCACCTTTGTGGACCACATGCAGAAATTTGTCAACACCACCAAGGTGCTACCGTTCAACACCAGAGGAGGCGCGGTTTACCATGAGATCAGGCTGCTGAGGAAGAAGGCTCCGGTCACAATCAGCTCCATCGAGACCAACACCCTGGACCTGGGGGAGGTGGAAGGTCAGGACCCCATGGCCTCCATCCAGATCCCGCCAAACTCCTTCTACAAGCAGAACGGAGAGGTGTTTGTTGGGAACGTCCAGGCGTCTGTCACATTCTTGGATCCCAGGGACCTGTCGACCGCAACCGCAGCTCAGAGTGACCTCAACTTTGTAGGGTCTGAAGGTGACACGCTGCCCCTGCGGACCTATGGAATGTTCTCTGTGGACTTCACAGGTGCGGAGTCCGGAGAGGCACTGAACGCTGGCGAGGTGAAGGTGTCCCTGGACTCAGAGCAGGTCAAAATGCTGGAGCACCTCAGCACCATGAAGCTCTGGTCCTTGAACCCAGAGACGGGACTCTGGGAGGAGGAGGCCAGCCTGAAGATGGAGAAGAAAAAACGCGGGAAGAGAGAGGAGAGGACCTTCCTGATCGGGAACATGGAGATCAGGGAGAGGCGTCTGTTCAACCTGGATGTTCCGGAGAACCGCAGGTGCTACGTGAAGGTTAGATCCTTCCGCAGCGAGCGCTACATGCCCAGCGAGCAGGTGGAGGGTGTGGTCATGACCCTCATCAACATGGAACCGTCAGCTGGCTACTCCACCAACCCACGTGCCTGGGGTCGCTTCGACAGTGTAGTAACCGGGCCCAATGGCGCCTGTCTGCCTGCCTTCTGTGACGAACAGAAAGCGGATGCGTACTCCGCCTTCATCATGGCTAACCTAGGAGGAGAGGAACTGGAGGCTGTCGCCTCGTCTCCCAAACTCAATCCCAACACTGTGGGCGTTCCTCAGCCATACTTGGGCAAGCTCAATTACAGAAGGACGGACCACGATGACCCAAGAGTGAAGAAGACGGCCTTCAGCATCCACGTGGCCAAGCCTGGCCCCAACGTGGCAGAGGAGGCCAACGGACCCGTCTACTCCTTTGAGAACCTGAAGGATTGCGAGGAGGCTTCATTCAGTGCGGCACACTTCCGTTTCTCCCGGGTGGAAGGTGATCGCTACGACTACAACACTGTACCATTCAATGAGGATGACCCAATGAGCTGGACCGAGGACTACCTGAGCTGGTGGCCCAAGCCCATGGAGTACCGCGCCTGCTACATCAAGGTCAAGATGAACGCGCCTCATGAGATTAATGTGCGCTCACGCAACATGGGAGGGACACACCCCAAGACAGTAGGCCAGCTGTATGGCCTCAGGGACACACGCAGCATTCGGGACATGGACCAGTCCACGGTGTCGGCCGTGTGCCTGGAGTTCAAGTGCAGTGGGATGCTGTATGACCAGGACCGAGTGGACCGCACCCTGGTGAAGGTGATCCCTCAGGGGAGCTGCAAGAGGGACAACGTCAACTCCATGCTGCAGGAGTACCTGGTCAACCACCTGCCTCTAGCCGTCAACAACGACACCAACGAGTTCACCATGCTGGCGCCGCTTGACCCGCTGGGCCACAACTATGGCATCTACACAGTGACGGACCAGGATCCACGCACTGCCAAGGAGATCGCCCTGGGGCGCTGTTTTGATGGCACCTCAGACGGTACGTCCCGCGTAATGAAAAGCAATCAGGGTGTGGCGCTGACTTTCACGTGTGGAGACCGCGAGGTGACACGCCAGAGCGTGTTCCAGGCCTTGCAGAACTCCCCTGGCCAATCCCTGACCAGCGCAGTGAGAGAGGGGCAAAGAAGACGCCAGAGGGGAGGAGCAAATGCGGTCAGGAACAGCCATAGGCGCAGTACCCGGGACCCAGCAGTGAGTTCTAGAATATCTGGTAGACGCCCCCAGACTTCAGGCTAGAATTACACACTTCTCCTCAGGCCAGTTGTTCAGCTCCACACTCCAACTCACTATACAACACATGGGCCCTGTGCTCAATCTTCCTTACTCTGAGAAATCACTTTAATTCACTGTGTGGTGATCTGGGAATGGGAAAGGATGCATTTTTGAGTAGTAACAGGCCCAAGTCATTCAGGTATAGCGGATGAATTTTATAATGCTGGCTGATTCTTATGTTATATTTTCAAACTGTTTGTACTGTTTTGATATAGCTTTTGATATAGAACTCTCACTTATACATTTTGTAAAAACACCAATATTAATTCATAACTGGAAAACTATTATCTACAACAGGTATCTGTCCCAGGGAACATTTGTCGGGAGGTTTAACAGGAGTTTAACAGTAAATATTAATACCTTTTCTTCATCTGTAGTGAGATGAATATTTACTACTTGAAATTGTAAATAAAGGGATATTTATTACTAGGTTGTAACCATTGATGTATAAGTCAAACCCCCAATAAAAATGGAAACAAACATGGATATATGTTATGAGATTATTCCAGAGTCCTTTAAATGTCTCTATACAGTAACTTATTTTTTCTCTGGTTCAAGACAGCAAAGACAGGCAAAACTTATTTCTGACCAGTGATTTTATTAAATTATGATGCATATAAAACACAGCAGATGCTGGAGTCTTAATACCCTACCCCTTTCCTGATCAAGTTGGAACTGGTCGATAATTAGCAAATAGGGAGAAGGTTAACGAGCCACCTTCAAGACTGTCCCTTTTGAGGACAGACACTACAGGCCACCTTCTACACATTTCATTGGATACAAGCCTGCAAAAGCAGTTATAAGGGGACTTTGTGCTGCAAGCCAAGGACAACTCGCCAGATCACACTTCTCTATCTGCATCAGGAGTAATTACACCTATTTTGTTAATTACATTGTTGAATACACACACAAAAAAACAAAAAGAAGTTTCCTTTGCTTCAACTTCTTCAAAGATATTCCAGACGTTTCCAGAGAGCGTCTGTGAGGTGGTCGCTCTGCTACTCTCTCTGTCCCTTTTTCCAGTGAAGCCCTGGGGCTCCCACTCAACCTGTAGTGTCAGTATCAGTCCAAAGCAAAAACTAATTAAACTTCTTTATTTATTCTGAAGATGAAATGTACTTTGATTCTTGTATTTGGCAACCAAAAGGTTTATAGATACTATATACTTTTCCTGTAAGGAACCCAATCACAGGCAAAGTGAGAGACCTAATATTTACAGACATTCTGGTTGAATACAATTTGCATAGAACCTCAATCGTTTCTATGAAGCTGCAATTAGCAATACTTTGTAATCTGCTGTATTTTGAGACGAGCAATCATTTTCCTAAATCAAAAATGATACCTACACAGAACACAGACAGCAGGCATTGTATTTTCTGACTGAAGCTGGGTCGTTAAACTGATCGTGAACAATGGGGTCGAGAGGTTTTGTGACTTGAGGATTTGTGTTTTGAGGCAGAATGAAGGAAAGAAAAGGCAGGTCCATGTCTATGTGTGAAACATAAGAGGTTGTGATACAAGATGCTCCCTGTAGTCCCTCAGGTGGTAGAAGCAAAATGAAGAATGACACATAGTTCCAAAGTGGCACTATGTTGGGGGAGCAGCTGCATGTCTGGGGGGAGGAGGAGGAGGGGGTGTGGTGGAGGTGGGGAGGCCGTTGTCACATGAAGTCCTCATAGTCTTGGGTGTAGCCGCCTTCAAAATCGCCGTAGTCTGCAAGGTCGTCCTTCATCTTGGACTTCATCCCTCCAGCAGGCACCACACCTTTTTTCTTCTTCTTGCCTTGCTTGTTTTGCTAAGACAAAAAAAGAAGAGCATGAATTAACCAAACATAAGACAGTCCATTTTACACACAGGATGCTTTGAGTTGCTGGCTGGACCAGAGCTAGGTTAACTTGTCCCTCCCCTGGTCATAGGAAGAACTACAATTCCCAAACAAAAAAGCGCCAGATACTCACTTTTTCTTGTTTCTGTTTTTCATTCAGTAGAGCTGTCAGAGAACCGCTGATCTTCTTCAAGTCTTCAACTTCCACTGTGAATAGATAAATAAAACACTTACTTAGGGAATGGATGTGATTGAAGTAATGCCAATGTGTTTAAAAGTCAAAAGGTGAAACTCACATGAAATACAAAGCTCCCGAAACAAGGAATCCAGGAAATTTGAATAATGAACCGACTTCTCAAACTGAGAGATCTTCTCTTTCAGCAGCTTCTCAAACTCTGTGAAGTCGTCTTTGGAGGATGGGCACATAGCATCTAGACCTGACAAGTTGTTACTACTGCTAACACCTGTAGCAGGGGAGAGAGGGACAGAGAGTGTGTGAGTGAGAGAGAGAGGGACAGAGAGAGAGAGAGAGAGAGTGTGAAAGTGAGTGTGAGAGAGAGAGAGAGTGAGAGAAAGAGAGAGTGTGAAAGTGAGTGTGAGAGAGAGAAAGTGAGAGAGAGAGAGAGAGAGAGAGAGAGAGTGTGAGAGAGAGAGAGAGAGAGAGTGTGAGAGAGAGAGTGTGAGAGAGAGAGATAGATAAAGAGAGAGAGAGATAAAGAGAGAGAGACAGAGAGGGACAGTGAGTGAGACAGGGACAGGCTTCAGGTGATCATCCAGGGCATACCGAAAGCCTCCTTAGCGAGCTCCAGATCTGCTGCCTCCTGTAGCTGCATCACCCTCAGCTTCTCCGCTTGCTGCTCTTCAGGACTCAGCTCCTCTGCTTCCTGGTGACAACAATTACAATTCTCCCAAGGCTCAGCTCAAGATAAGTGGTAGAGCAGGCTGACATTATCAGCTATTCTGATGCTGTAATTACCATATGCACTATTTGTATGTAATTTTGGATAAAAATGCAGCTAAATTAATTAAATGTAAATGTAGAGTTGAACACCCGTGAGCAGGCAGGCCCTTGAACTCACCATTGAACGCTTCTCCTCCTGTTTTTTCCTTAATCTGTTTTCTTTTTCTTTGATTTTTTCACTCAATTTCTTCTTTTCTGACACTTTTGTCTCTGAAACGAAAAGGTGCATGATGAGAGTAAAGTCACATCACGAGAGACAGCAGACAGCATTCCGGTACTTCTGTCTACTTGAGTCTTCTGTAGTATTGATATGAGTATTACCGCACCTGCTTTTTTAACCTCCGCCTTCTTCTCCTCCTCCTCATCATCCCAATTGTCCTGAAGAGAGAATCAGAAACTTGAGATGTAATGAATTTTCAGAACCCCTGTGTGCAGGTGAGACCATCACACCATGTTTGAACAAAAGATCAGTTAGATACTGAGACACTCAGCATCTCATTAGCACAGATGGGGAATGATTTCATGATGCATCTTTAAAGATTTGAGCATTATTTTAGTTTTATGGCTCTACAGGTTGAAAGAGAGCAACATCACAAAACAAACCACACAGACCACATTTACACATGACACTGGCATCCAAAATCTGATTAGAATCAGAAATTGACATTTGACAGTTGAATATGGCTCATATACACAGTAAGCCTCCCTACAGGCACAAACTACAATGAGAGTTGCTGTATGCGCCTGAATAAAGCATCATTTGTCCTGGCCGTTCACACCATATGCTACAGAACAGGCCTGACTAAACCTTTCCACAAAATTCTCAAATTTTCTTTAACATTCAGGAGAGTAAGAGAACGGGAAAATGTCTTTAGCTGGGAGTGCTAGAAAAAGCACATTACTCCTGGTATGTTTCAGAGTTGGAAGCTTCTAGCACTGTTGCCCAACTGAGTCATCGGATAGTGATCTTCTTTATCATGTTCACATTTTCTTGACAGATTTAAACGTTAGCTAGCCGAGCTAGCTCGAAAGTAATAACTACTTATGTGTACGCAATTAACCCCCTTTACAATCTGTGACAACGTAGCTCTTGCTAGCTTTCTAGCGATGTAGTGTCACCAGCAAAAGCGTATCTAAAGTGGGAGAAGAAACTTGGATGAAGAATCCAACAGGCAACACACGTTGACATTTTCACATGCGGCCTTGAGTTTTGGCTAGGCTAACTAACACTGGCTAGGCTAGCTGGATGAGCCTCTGCCATGCATGGTTTTCACGTTACGGCCAGTACGTAGCTAGCTAGCTAGAGCAACGCGTTTTAAGAGTCTGTTAGCTGACAACAGTTCAGAGAACGCAAATATAGGCTTGACTAGTTAAAACACTGCATCAAACAAAATGGAGCAGTTGACTACACGTTGAGAGTTTGGATATGGCCAACTGTTAAAACCTTCACTGGACTATCTTGCGCGCAAGTAAAATAGCTTAGCTTACCTTTACATCATCCTCTTCGTCTTCGCCCTCCCATTTGTCCAGTACAACCGCCTTTGGGATCGGTTCAAGATGTTCGAAGTTGTCATTATCTATATGAAATATACGGAGACGATAACAATTTAACTTGAGTTCATTTCAATATCCATCTAATAAATAGTAGTAGTTTTAACTTTATATGTAGCTTTCTAGTTAGATAATGTGATCATTTCTAACTTAGAATCTCACCCCAGTCGGCGTCCGCCATCTTTGCTGTGTGTGTGTGCAGGTTTTGACAGCAGTCAGCAGATGGAGCGACCAGGCATTCACCCACGAGCTCTTTGGGCTAGTCCAGAAACAACTCCTGGCACCTACGCTGTAAGACTTCTAGATCTGAACGCAATGTAACGGGAACGGGCTTATCAACGCCTTTTGTGGTTTAGCGGCCATCTTGCTTACTCCAGTCCATCCTCTAAAATCTTTACAAAACATCTATTCAAGTACGGCTCTAAAGGTTTTTTGTTGAATGTGGCCAGAAGCAGTATTTTCTTTGAGTTGTTTACACCGTTTTTGTATGTTAAGTTGCACAAAGGTGTCCAGAGAGACAAACATTTGTTATAGGCTATTATTTTATTTGAATATCGATTATTTTCACAACAATACAAAACTCACAGCAATATCAACAAAGGTTAGCGCAGAACAAAATGCAATGATGTATTATATTTAATTAGGGTAAAATAAACCCAATCTTTGATAGTAAGCAAAATGCAACATTTCAATAAATAACTTTTTATATATTTGTATAAAGCGTGAGTGTATATAGGATTTTTACACCTGACATGAGAAAATGTTTTATTCTTCTCTACACTGTCTTTGCTCACCTAATCTCTTACAATCTTTACATCTTAAATTCTCCAACTTCGGAATCATTGAGGGAGTCATTCAGCAGGTCAGGCGGTCCAGACCAGACCAGGCCAGGACAAGCCAGTTTAGACCAGACCTGTTCAGACCAACCAAAGCAGAAGCATCAGTAGTCCAAGCAGGTGACACAGAGGACTGGGACTCAGGGTGAGCCCTGAAGACCTGTCTGGGGAGCACACACAATCCCCATTGTTATACTGCAGACCAAGACCACACATTAATATACATGTTGGACACTAGAACGACTGAATGAGGATCTTCTTGAAGGGGGTTGTGTGAAGGTCCTTTTTCTAGCTGTGAGGCGGCATCTTCATAATTACCTCTGAAGTCCAGAGGTCTGTTCTCCCAGGACGTTAACACCATGGACAGAGCTGTCTGCTGCACGTCCGACAGAAGGGCTCGCTGCTCCGGGGTCACCGCCATAGCCTGTTCATATGAGAACATGTTGATCTGAGCCTGGTTGAACACCACCTGAGGATGTGGCACCAGGATATGAATACGTTAGTATGAACATAGGAATAGAAACAGATTCATTTAAACGCACTGACATTACATTACTGTATTAAACATGACACAACGTGAATATGAACCTATGAGCGCATACATTAACACATAAATCCAAGCACATGGCTATGAAGACAACAATGATGACATGATGACTATGAGCACATGAACATAGCATCAACAATAAAGACCAGCTGGACCGCTGCACTCAGTATTGTAGCATGGCTACATGACACTCACAGCAAACTTCTGTGGAGGGATGAGGGAGACAGCCAGAGGAGAGAATCCCTCAATCTGCTCCTTCACCAGAGCAGACATGGACATGTCTGAGATGCCAGCTACAGAAGGGCAGAGACAACACCAGAAAGATCAACTCTGACAGCAACATTTTTGTACATAGTTCAACATTGTTTCAGAAGAATGTCAAATTAACTCTACAGGGCCACTGCAACAGCCTGATAATGTCTTAACAAGTCTACACATGAAGTACCCAGCAGCATGATGTCATACTTTTTGTATGTTCTTCTATCTTAAGTGAACCACATAGTAGTGAATCTCAGTATACAACTATGTAGAACCATGAATCTGAGGTCTACCTGCCAAAACCCCGATCTCAATGAAGACCTGGGGCCCCCAGGAGCTGATGAGGCCAAAGGCCTGGTCGTGGCTCAGCAGACCCACCAGGGACGCCAGCTGCTCCTCAGAACAGGCCAACCTCAGATGACCCAGCCACAGCACTGCCTTACTGCAGCCACCAGAGGGAGACACAGGTCAGAGGAGGAGGGGGGGAGGAAACGAGAGGAGGGAAGAGAAAGAGGCAGTAGTGGGGAGGAGACAAGAGGAGTGGAAAGGAAGAGAGAGGAAATGAGAGGATGAAGGAGAGGAAAAAAGAGGTAAAGAGAGGTGGTGGGGAAGAAGAGAATCGGGTAAAGGAGAGGAAACTAAATCTCTCGTTACCTAAACTGGACCGCATTGAGTGTGCGCATTTCGATGGAGCTGATCCCACAGATTATATGCCCAATTGCCACCAAAGTGCTGGAGTCCAGCTGGCTGGGACTGAGCTTGGTGGAGTTGAGCAGTGAGGAGAACAACGCTGGCAGCTGAGACACACACACACACACACACACACACACACAGGATTTACAATCAGGATATGGATGGGTAGAAGACAGTCTACAATATTGTGTGTGTATGTACGGTTGTGTGTACACGTTTGTGTGTGTGAGACCTGTCTAGTGGACCAGGTGCTGATGGACCCCAGGGCAGCAACGCTGCTGAGCTCAGAGAGCCTCAGGGTCCCTAGCTCCTCCACAGTGAGCTGGAGGGCCAGCCTGCCCAGGCGAGACACCACAGAGGGGGGGAAGGACGCCACTGCACCATACACCTGGGGGAGGGGGGGGGTTGGAGAGAGAGATTGAGAGCAAGAAAGAGCAAAGCCCTGCTTCCGGTAACAGAAAGGGTCAATACAGAAAGACATCTGGCAATTTAGGTAAACTTTGACATTGGATTTCAGCAGAGTAAGTTAATGACAATGTTGTATAATAGAGAGAACTATTGATCCAGTGGACCTACGCTGAGACCTCTAGGCTCAGTGGATATTAAAACGACTCAAACCAACCTGCTTGGTTTTCTTCAACAGCACAGTGAGGTCATAGGGGGTGAGGAAGGGGTCCTGGCCGATGAGTTCCAGGCAGCTGGTGAAGGCATCCTTGGACATGCCTGTCAGGCTGCCGATGCTCCAGGCCGAGGGGGCAGTGGACTTCAGGTTCTCACAGCTTGGGACCAGTGTGGGGGCTGGACACAGAGACATCAAGGGTCAGACATAATTGGATTACTTGCTGGGTCAGTTTACCAACTATGTTTTATTCAATAACAAGTTAGTTGGATATCTAGAGAGGTGCCGTTCACACCGAGCTGATCACAATCTGCTCCTCACCTGTGAGTCGGCCCACGATGAGGAAACCCAAGAAATACTGGAGCAGGAACTGCTCTCTGCCAAACAGCGCCATCTTCTCTTCCTGGTCCCGCCCCGCCATGCATAAGGCACCCATCTCCTCCACCTCCCACCGCCGCTGGCTCTGGAATAACCTTTCAATACGACCCTGGGTCAACAAAGCCTGTGGACCACACACACCGAAACACACACACACACACATAACATGAACAGGACTGACTTGGACAGCACCTAAGATCCCGACACCTCCAGGAGACCTGACACCAGCAGGTAGGTTTCCATTGACCCGGCTGAGCACGGTACAGCCTGGCCTACTGCCTGGTGTCCTATAGCCAGCTCAACACCTCCACACAAATCAGGACACACTATCCACCACTAGACAATAAGGTCCAATACACAATCATTATACCGTCATCAAACACACTGTGGGCATCCTAAGAATAGAAGAGAGGAGAGGAGAAGACAGGAGAAGAGAGGAGAAAAGAAGCAAAGAGAAGGAGAGAATGGTACCGGGGGTAAAAGCTTCAGCTTGTCTGGAGGCAGGAAGAAGATGAAGCGATCCACCTGGTTCAGAACTGCTGTGGTCCAGTTCTGGACCGGTCTGAGGGGGCAGAGAGACACATGTTACTCATCTGAGGAGAGATGTGTGTGTTGTGTATGAGTGCTTGTGTGAGTGTGTGGGACTGTGTGTTCACACGCGTGTCTTCTACCCAAAGATGGCTGGCTCCTGCAGGATGAGGGCCATCAGGTCTCTCTTGCTGCTACTGTAGCAGAGCGTTCTCAGCAGCTCCACGCTGTCCATCAGGAACATGCGATCCAGCTGGACAAACATCTCGTCAACCACGCTGGTCGCCATGACACCCAGCGACTGGAACTCTTCCTGCGTGTACTGTCCTGTGTACATCTCCTGGAGAGAGGATTGTCATGGTAACAACATCTTAGACACATGAACACAGTGTAACCTGGTAACCTCAGCACCCAGACATCAAACTGATGACGGCTGTCAGAAAGAAGATTGGAGGGAAGTGAGGAGAGGGTAGAGGTAGAGAGGAGGGAGGATAGGGAGAAAGGGGAGTAATAGAGGGAAGGGGACTGACCAGGGTCTGCACCATCTTGTCCACCAGCAGTTCCTGCTTGGTCCTGGGGAGCAACAGGAAGTGGCGCGGCTCCTGGACGATCATCTTCCTGAGGATGTTCATCATGTCTGAAGGGAACTTCTTAATGGTGCTCACCCTGAGAGAGAGGGATGGAGATAGAGAAGAGGGAAAGAGAGAGAGAGTTGGAGAGAGAAAGGAGAAGAAGAAGCCATGGTGATTAGTCTGTATTGCCAATGGCGTTGTCAATACCTTTTTCTCATATCTAATCAAATGTCTCTGATGTTGATGTTGTGAAACCTACGTCATGGCCACAGCCATCTGAGCCCCCAGCTCCCCCAGCAGATCAGAGAACAGGTCCAGCTTGTACAGTTCCTCTATCACACACTTTGTCTGTCAGGTAGAGGGTAGACACACATCTGGTCAGTAACACTTGGACTCATGGTCACACCACTGGCAGACAGCTTTGTGTGTGTGTTACCAAGGAGCTGTGTAAAGGAACAGGCTGCTCTCGGAGGAAGACCAGTAGACTCCGTAGGGAGGAAGAGGAGGGTTGAGAGAAGAAGAGCTTCTTCAGGACCTTGCAGCTTGCACCTGGGCCAACGGTACCTAGGGCACTGCACACACAAGCACGTACACATGCACAAGCACACAGACACACACAGACACAGACACACAGAGACAACATAGACAGACAGTTTACTTCCTTCCTGAATAAACTTTCTATGGAAAGTTTATTCAAATGAATTAAGCACACGGTTACAGTTCACATGAGGAAGAGAGGGGAGACTTACAGGAAAGCTTGTGGGGAGAGGTTGGATTTTATGTTCATCACTTCTTGGAACAGAGCCTGAGCCTGGAGAGAGACCACAAACCATTACTGCTGCCATCAATGGGATGGAAAATTGTCATTGTTCACATTGGCCTGGTGTTGTTCTGATTGATAGTAGCTGGAGTTAATCATCTATGATTGACTTTGACACAGCCCACTGAGATCTATTTCCATCAGACCAGACTGATTGTGAATGTGTCAGATGGATGAGTGTTTCTTGTTAACAGAGTCCCAGGTTACACAACCACCCCACCTTCTCCTGGAGGTTAATAAGTCAGCTGCTCATCAGCACTCTGTCAGACACACTTCTCATGACAGGCAGCCGGGACAAATACATGATCACACTGACGGAAATGCACACACACACACAAACAAACACACACAAACAAACACACACACAAACACTGGCATGCTGCCAAACACATTTGTCAGGTTAATAATATGCCTAATATCTCAATATTGGCTGCTGTCCACAGAAACACAAGCCAGTGATATCATGTGTGTGTGTGTGAATGTGTGTGTGTGTACCTGCTGGGTGTTCCAGGGGCGTGTGTTTGTAGAGGAAGTATTGGTCATCAGGGGGCGTGCCCGGGGCAGCAGGCTCAGTAGAGGGGTGCTGGAGAGGAGAGGTTCCACCTGGTCCAGCCAGACTGTCACATTTACAGAGCCCTGCATCCACACAACATCACAATACTCAGACACACACACACACAAGTGGATGTGTTTGTGTGTGCGCATGTTCCTACGCAGACGGGTTAGGGTTAGAGTCGTACCCAGAGTTTGCTGGCCACAGCGTTGGACTGTGAAGGGCTGAAGGTGAGGTTGGGCAGGGCCATGGCAGGCAGTGAGGATAGCAGTGTGTCGGAGGTCAGGCTCCAGAGGGTTTCCACCTTCACCCCTTTCACCAGGGAGCCCAGCTGCTGTAGCCCCCCTGGGGCCGATAGCTGAAGGGGGGAGGGCGAGGGGAAGCAACAGGGGAGAGGTAAGGGCAGAAGTAAAGAAAAGAAAAGGATGTGTTAAGAAAGGGTAAGAAAGCATCACTAAAAGTAGCCACAACATACACAGCAAGAAGTTGAGGATAAACCACACACTTTCCTTCGTTCAAATACTTACAGTGTTGCTGGACAACTTGTCCACAATTACAGCAGCCTAGAACAAACAAAAGAAACTCATCACTACCTGAACACTCTCTCCTACTCTCCCCTCCTTGCTGCTCTATTCATCCAGAGTCGGATGGTGTCTGGGTGCCAGTAGAGCAGCTGTCAGACTGCAGGTCAGCCCCGTCTCAAGCCACATGAGACAACCTGCCAGCTGTCTGTCATCTGTTGAACCTGGTAACCAACTGGAACCACCTGGGACTGGCTGCTCCAAACCTAATGTACCTAAGGTAACCTAATGTTACCTGTGTGATTAGCTGATATTTAACTCATCCACTACCATTTGTTGATTCAAAAACATACAATGTCAACAGATGCATGCCATTGGCTGGCTCAGTACCTCTGCCGGAGAGAAGGTCACAGCAGATAAGGCAGGAAGAGAAAGGCTGAGCTGTGATTGGTTGAGCTTCTGCAAGAAGTCAATGCCTAGCCAGGGAAGAAAATCTGCGAGCTGGGAGAGGCGGGCTGAGGAGAGGGACCCGGGGGATTGCAGATCACTGGTGTTCAGGAACAGACTGGAGATCTGGTGAAGGACGTAGAAGGGGTCAACACAAAAACACAAGGGCAAGCAAGCACAGATATAGAGACAGACAGACAGACAGACAGACAGACAGACAGACAGACAGACAGACAGACAGACAGACAGACAGACAGACAGACAGAAAAGCATCCGTCCACAGGTACCATGTTGCTAGGTAGGCTGACACCGTGGATGGCACAGCTCCTGATCTTGTCTTGGATGCCAGAAAAGGCCTCGGAGTCATGGTACAACAGCAGGTTCTGGGGCTCAGCCAGGCATGACAGGTTCCCCAGCCTGAACACACACACACACACACACACACAACAGAGAACAAGCTTTAACATCATTTTAAAATGAGCGTTTGAAACAGAAAGAGTGTGTGTGTGTGGGGGGGTGGGGGTCTGACCTATGGAATTGCATAGCTGTCAGATTTCTGAAAGTGCCAAAGACACTCTGAGCTACAAACTGCTGCTGTAGGAGAGTGAGAGGATTCCTCAGGAGAACATCCAGACCGTCCAGGATCTGAGGAGCAAGGAGGAAGAGAGGGGGAGGGAGGAGAGGAGGAGGGAGGAGAGCGGAGAGGAGAAAAGAAAAGAAGAGAAGTGACATATTGAACATGGAGTACAGCCAGTAACAGGTGGCTAGGCCCTGCTGCCCTTAACCCTGCTTCTGTCCTTTCTCAGCCATACATCCAGCTACATAGAACATGTGTGTGCTACCTGAGCAGGTGAGAGGAGCTGGAAGAGGACAAAGGGCAAGCAGGTGATTAAGTTCCCAGTATCCCGGACCACCGTCAGGCCTCCGGCCGTGATGTTGCCAGGGCCCAACGCTTGCCTGTACCAGCGGCCAAACGCCCAGCGCTGCTCCAGAGAGAGGAGAACCAAGTTGTCGTTGATGATGGTCTTCCTGAGAAGGAAAGAAAGAAAGATAGGGGTGCACAAAAGATAAATAATAATGTATGCACCTCAGAAGGTTGTGTATGTAGCTGAATGTTTAGATGATATGGCGTGCACTCAATTTGACTCACACATTGAGGTTGTTCTGCAGTCTGGGGAAGGCCTGGATGTCCGTTGGACTGGCCAGGCGCAGGAGAGGAGCCAGCTCTGGGAACAGACTGGGATCTTTGGAAAGCTGTGTCTGGAACAAGACCGACACCATGGTGGAGACGTAGGCCTCTGAGAGCTGGAAAGGTGGGGGATAAATAGTTTCATGTCCATCGTTTATTAGTTTGTTTTATAATCATATTCTCTGGGAGCAGTGTTTCCCATTAATAACTTCTCATAATTACATGAAAGATCTCTGACATTGTGTTTTGCAACATTGCTTCAACAAAGCATCTCTCCCTTCCACATTAACTACCAATGCTAGCTGTCAGTCTCCAGCCTGTATTCCCATATAACATTTTGTTCTGGCAGAAAAGCACTGGCTGTGAGTCATATTTGATGGAATTAAATGTCAGTAGGAAGAGAAGATGTAAAGAGCAGAGAGAAAGCAGGTTCTACTTCACCTTCAGTGCATCTTTGTTTCTGTTGAAGTACTGGAGGATCTGTCTGACAGTGCTGATGTCCACAGCTCTCAGTACTTCCGTCAGACTAGCCAGGGGGATTTTAAAATACTCCTGGAGGACACACACACACACACAACAGTAAACCACTGAACCAGGTTAAAACACTGTCAACCTAATCTTCTGTCAGTGTTAGGTCGTATAGCTTACCTTGATGTGAAAGAATCCATCACTGGTCACATCTCTACTGGTCTGCATCAGACTGGTCAGCACTTTCTGTGGAAGACACACACACCCTCCTTAACACCATCATCAACAACTAGGAACAGAGAGTGTTGGTGTCAGCTTGTCATACGTACTATCAAATCAGATGTCTTATCAGTGGAGATTACACACAGAGGAAGAGATTTTCAGCCATGACAGGAGAGTGTAAGAAAACACCTGCAGCTGGCAAGGTGAGGAGGTCGGTTACAGCAGCAGTGTAACCGATATGACTGAATCAACTCCACACAAAAAAAACGGGCAGCTCACGGAGAGCTTGAACTAACACGTCACACTTGTGGATAGGCTTAGAGGCCCCACCCTGAGAACTCCCTCCCTCGTGCCTACCCCAAAACACTGCAGCAAGACCCTCTTGTTTTCCAAGTTGCTCTCCCTCTCCATGTAGAGGACCACATCCTCCAGCACGCTCAGACGTATGTTCTCCGTCACAGGCAGTGACGTCATCCGGTTCTCCTCCATAGCAACCAGGATCACCACAGTGACAGTGGTTGCCTGTCCCGCCAGCCAATTTCCATTCTGAGGCAGCATGTTGTGCAGACGAGGGCTCAAGGCTTCCACACCACACCTCAGCAGCATCTGATCACACACACAGACACACACACAAGATGAAGTTTACACACATTGATGTTTAGGGTTAGGGTTAGCTCTGGTCTGTGTTCTGACCTGCAGGGCCATGGTCGGGCTGGCTCCAGGGCTGCAGGCTGGGGTCAAGTCAGCAGAGCAGGTCCAGTTGAACCTCAGCACAATATCCCTGACCAGACAGGCCTGGCCACCCTCTGCCCCTTCCCCCGCCCCTGCCCCTGCCCCCGCCATGCTGCTACTGCCGTTCACAGAGATGTGGTTGGTGTAAGTGGCACACAGCTGGCCCACCCAGACGGCAGAGGGCTCTCGGATCAGCTTAGCCAAGAGCCCAGCGTCTGGGCAGATGGAGGAGACAAAGTTTGCCTGGTCGTAGTCCCAGCACAGAGCCAGCAGCGCCTGGTCCGGTATGGAGATGTACCAGCTCTTGTACTGGCACTGCACGGCTGGCCTGAAGCCCAGCAGGTCACCCTCGGCCCCCCCTGTCTGGTTGGCGCAGTGCTGCAGCAGCCAGGTGTTGTCCAGGTTGGCTAGCAAGTTCTGCAGCACGGATCTGTTGGAGCAGACCTGACGAGTGAAGTTGAGCGGGTCGAACTCGGCGCAGAACGCCAAGTCAGTCATGTCAACAATGATGGGCTGGTTCCAGTCTGCATAGTGGCACAGCTGGGAAATCAGAAGTGAGTTGTCCTGCTCAGAGCATATTGACATCAGCCAAGAGTTCTGGGGGTCAAGAGTCAACTGCTCAAATAGAGGCATGTTGCAGCACACATTCTTTGAGAAGCTGAGCTGGTCATGTTGCCAACACAGGCCCACCAGGGAGGAGTCGATCGTCAGCCCACCCCACAACTGGTAGTTACACCAGTCCTGGATGTTGAACAAGGGTGGGGGGTCTGTATGCGGGGCGTTCCCGTTGAGAGCACAATAGTCGTTCACCCAGTCAATGCCGGGGTTACGCAACAGCGCAGCCAGGAAGGTGGCGTTGCTACAGACAACGTAGATGAAGCGCTCGGGGTCGTACTGAACGCACAGGGACACTGTGTTCATGGTAACCTGTTTCATGTCCTTCCAGCTGGCGTAGTTACACTCTTCGGCCACCATGGTGTTGGTGTCCACTGGAGGCGGTGCCATGGTACAGTTTGGTTGCAGCCAGTTGTTGGCTGGGTTGGAGTACAGAACCAGGAAAAAGTTCAAGTCGTCACAGAGCAGGGCCTTGAACCGCTCCCGATCCTGCTCCCAGCAGAATGCCACCAGGGATGTGTCTACCACACCCTCCGCCAGCCACATGTCATACCTGAGGAGGAGGAAGATGGTGTTTTGGATTTCTTTCCATTAATTCGACCTTTGACCATGCAGCTTGGACTGACTGAGAGACTTAATCACCTTTTATGTGAGGACAGAAGATGTGTCCACACTGCATCAAAAGTAAGGTTTTAGTGATGTGTTACCTGCAGAACTGGGACACCACATAGTTCTGGGTGGTGTTGGAGCAGTAGCCCCACAGCCAAGTGTTCTGAGGGTCTAACAGAAGCTTCTTCATCATGGAGGCATTCTGACACACACGGCTCACAAACTCGTCACGATCGTTATCACTGCAAAGGGTCACCAGCCCTGCATCTACCTGGTTGAGGGAGAGAGTGAGTGAGTGAGTGAGTGAGTGAGTGAGAGACAGGGAGAAAGAAACCTAAAAATAGTATTTCCAGGACACTGATCTTTTCTAAACCAAACACTGACCAATCAACAATCATCACCTGTCCACTTCCTGACCAATTGCCATAGTTGCAAGCAAGTGAGTTGAGGTTGATGGCTGCCCTGGCGACTCGAGAGGGAGCGAGGGGTGGTGGTGAGGCAAGCGGGGTTTCTAAAATACAGGAGGCTCTCTGCATCATGGGCATGGTCACACCCAAAACCATCTGGCAGGAGGAGCTCCACACCTGCTCCAGCTGGGCACTACTGAGCGTGCTCAGAGCCTGGCAGAATGTCAGCAGGGAGGTGGAGCCTGAATCAAGGCCCTGCTGTCCCTTCTTGATGATGTCAGCGCAGGAGGTGTCATTGAAGTGGGCCAGGGTGTGGCGGTCACAGGTCAGGGGGTCCGAGGCAATGCTGCTGTCTAGGGAACGGCTGACGGGGACAGTGGGGTTCTGACAGTTTGAGGCCGGGTAGCAAGGGGCTGGCCCTGGACCCAGGAAGATGTCCAGGATGGCATTACCAAACGACCAGGTCACGTTGTGGCTCATCCCCCTGGAGAAAAACACACCTGTTAGAGAGCCAACCATCCTGCCTGTCTCTTTCCCCTCAGCTTAAGAAGGTCACACCATGACGTTCTCATATTGATTCTCTAATATGTCACATCACAGCATGCAGTGATGCTGTGTGCCTCACTCAGAAGTCATTCAGTAGATGCTACATCAATGCTTACCACATGATGAGCTGTTTGAGGTCCCCTGTGGAGAGACAGGAAGACACATATAACCAGAATCCTAAACACACATGTGATCAGTTTGATCAATCGAGTGGATAGTTGTGGCCTGAATAGTAATACCTTGCTGGCACTGCCCACTTTGGTCTATGGAGGGAATCTTGATTCCTAACTGCAGTCCTAGTTTGACATAGTCCATGGGAGTTTGAATAAAAGTTTGCATGAAATCTGTCAAATATGTGACAATAGGAGGAAACGTCGTGTCCACAAGGCCACTGAGTGCGGAGACCAGATTGCCAGACAGGGGTAGCTGAGATAGAGCTGTTATGACCATCTTCTGAAGGGAGTTTGTACTGTTGGCTTCTCCCATTCTAAGATAAGAGTTGAGGAAACTGGGGGGCTCCGCGCTCCCGCTAGGGCAGGTCTGAGATGTGAGCGATGACAGGTGCTCTAGGAAAGGCTTTCCCAGTTCGAGCGATATTGCTCTGGTCAGCTCGGCTTCCAATCCACAGTCCTGCCTCCCGGATAAAATACATACTATCGTTTTTGGAAGGTTCTCTACAAACCTGTCTTTAAGTAGCGGCCCGTATACGGCTAATATTCCGCTCAAGACTCCATAGTAGCTACTAAAGTCTATGCTCCCCGACATTGTGAAGGTGGTACCATCGGCCCGGTTCGTCGGTTGTCCGGATACCTGAGGCTCTGGAGGGATGCCGCTTCGGACGCTGGGGCCAGTGTTTAGATTTTTTCCGGATAATGCATGAAGGCGCTCAATCAGTTCAAGTATGTTCTTATCAAGCTGGCTGGAGTCCCCGGGATCCTTTCGCGCAACAGTTTGGGGCAGCGAGCGCACCTGTCTGGCGTTATCACCATACATCACGCCTGAAAAAAAAAAAGGAAATGTGGCATTAAGATAAATGTATCAACCCAGCAATGTGTCTACTTTAAAATATGATCAGCGGGATAGCCTACTTACCAATAAACATGCTTAATACGCAAAATGTTCGTAGGCTTATTACTCGCCCCATTGTCATGAGCAGCAGGTTAGAGCCTATACGTTAATTTCAAGATGATACTTAGGAAAACTACCACGAAAGCAGACAAGCACAGTTTTCATCTATCCAGTTGGATGACAAAACCATTTTAGTTGTGCCACCACAAAACCGATATTCAGCGACATCGTTGAATTTTGGTTCGTGAAATTTTGCATAGAAAATCATGAAAACGGTTCTTCAGGTAGCCCAGTTCTTCGTTCCAAAGACGTCTTCAAATTCTCAGGTCTCTTTGTCAAGTTGGATATTCCCACTTACACGATACACTGCCCCACAGCGAAGTCACTATCCTTCCACCGTGTCGACTTAAGCTCTTCTTCCCTGTCCGGTTGCAACCCTACCCATGGTCTAAAGTAGCCTAATTAAGAACCGACGCAAAAAGGTGCGAAAGGGTGGCTGTGAAATTCTACGTCCGGATTTGCAAACAAACACGGCGTCTTGGGTGCTGAAATATTAATACGGCGAGTTGATTAGGTCCTCTCAGACCAATGTGAGTAACCGGAGCTCATGTCTCTCTACAACAGTGGTGGAAGCAGTATACACTTGCCAGACAGGTTGCTTTAAGATGACCACCGGGGCCGAGTCAGTGGCGGTTCAACACGGGGGCCTACAGGGGCCAGTGCCTGGACCCCCTGTGGCACCCCCTGAGCTGACTGAATAAAATAGTATCTATTTTTTAACGTTTTTTTTCTTCTTAAAGCAGTCATCATGAAATGAAGGGACATTGCAGCCTTCTTTTGCCCCAGTAAATAAAGCGTGAGAAAACATATCAAGGTATTGAGAGAGCTGAGGAGCTGGAAGAGCCAGAGCCATTTGTATGATTTTAATGTAAAGAAATATTAAAGTATTTAAATATCATTTGTTTCTTCTTTTAATGTGCCCCTCTGATTAAACACTGGCCCCATCTTTGCCTGCATGCAAGCTTTACCTTTAAATATCCCAATTAAAATAATTCCAATAGATGATTAGCACAAAATCTGTCCAGAGTAGGCCTAAGGATATTTGATGGGAAAGAGACATGAAACAAAATCTTTTTTCCTGCAGAAAAAGTGCCATGATTTAAATTTTATTCAGGACTTTCCCACAAATGCAAGCGTATTCTCTACATGCTAAATTTCTACGGGTCAGTGACAACGCGCTAAACTAAACATACAGATATTTGTAAGAAAACACTCCTGCTGATGTAAAGTTAAATCTTCATTAATACATTTAAAAAGTAGATATGACATGCCTTTTGAAATCAAAAATACAAAAAGAGTCCTTATTTTAAGGATTTTTTTAAGCTGCATGTACTGTACACCCCATTGTACAATAATAAACTGGTAATGCACAAATGAACCGGGTCTCTATCAACACCTACATCCTCAGCATCACCAAGCTGGTTAGAAAACACAACCCTTCAGAACACACACATTGGTCAGACCCCACAGAGCTGGGCCAGGTCAGATGGAGCTTTGGGTCTTTCATGGGTTGGTTCTAGTTCTGTTGGTGTCACTGTGGATGGATATTCTGGCCTGGCCCAAGGTTTAGATGACCACTGGTGTTAACAGGACCTGAATGAGCTGACAAAACCAGGCCACTGGACCATAAACACATATGGGAGCTAATAGTCTTCTGACCGAGTCTGCATGGTGGGGAACTACAATAACTGAACAGCAGATCTTTACCTCTCAATAACAATGACAACTTTTGGTGAATAAAACCAAACCATGTTTTTTTTTTTTTTTCTCATCTTTTAAGATTTGGAAGATAAAAATACAAAAAGACTAGATCCTTTGGATCACATGGACTATATAACTCCCTCTCCCCCCCCCCTCAAAACTGGAAAACACTTTACATTCATAGTCAATACACTCAATACAACACTGCTGACTAGATCTGATCTGTTAGTCTGGTTCTAGTGAGTCTCTACAGAGAGAGGAGAGGCTGGAGGCCAGAAGGGGCAGCCTAGGGGCTGGCATGACGAGCTTCCAGAATTTGATTGTCTCTGGACATCTTTACATTGTAGAGGAAGATATAAGACTTTGTTTAGACTGGGGAGGAAGGGTAGTATGGCACCATTGATGAGCATCCATCAGCAGGGCTGGGGAAGCCTCTCTGGGATCATGGTCCATGAGAGCCGACTGGAGGAGATGAGGGTCTGGGGTCCACTAGAACTAATACATCCTGGTCTACATCTCTCCAAAAGCCAGGACAGAGACACATTCAGTCATAAACCTCTGCCTCGACATTAACATACTTCAACTGCACTTAGAAGAAAAAGGCTTTAAAAAGTACACAAGTAAAAATCAATTCATAAAAGTGAAACATTCTACATGGCAGATGTGGGTCGAGAATAACAGTGAGACATTCCATCCCCTTCCAGGGCCCTCGCACCTCAGGTGACACTGTCCACCTGGAACTGAGGAGAATGTTGGCAGCTCAGAATTCTGGTGTTGCCAGCCGTCACCTGGTTACTGAGAACTCTGGGATGTCCCCCTCTACCCACTGAGACAGATGTCATCTGTACTGATCTGGTATAGCTGGATACAAACTTACAGAGTATAGGAACATTGTATAGAACAGTAACTGGAGGTTCACACGAAAGCCCAAGAGTACTCCAGCTTCCTAAATGACCGGTTACACAAAGCAGATATCTACAGCACAAAACAGCAGAAATAAACCGTTTTCTTTTTTTATGCGTTTGTGTAAAACCTCCAAGCCAAACTGACACCATTCCGGATGTGCTGTTAAATCCACTAAATACAAGCCCCTACCACTCAATTACCTTTGAATACTATGCACCATAAACAGAAGGTCAGGATCAATTCTTCATGATCTGACAAGAAAATGGGACCTTAGTCTCTTAACATCTCCATGTAGTTACGGAGAGGAGGAACCAGTTCAGATTGTGTAGATATTTTAGCAGGATCAAGGCTGTTCAAGGAAACAACTGTTTAAGAGGCTCTAGAACAGAAGACACAGAGGAATGCATTATGAGGTCCTAACACTACAGGGTAAAAGGTGGCAAAATCCTCAAAAATAGGAGCCCAACCAGATAAACAGCTACACAAAAACAGGCCATACGTGTGCCAACGGAGTGTCCAGTATGTAGAGCACCAGAGAACTGGGCCTGGAGCCAGAGGGGGGGAGGGGTCTGGAGCCGGAGGGAAGGGGTCTGGAGCCGGAGGGAAGGGGTCTGGAGCCGGAGGGAAGGGGTCTAGAGCCGGAGGGAAGGGGTCCAGAGCCGGAGGGAAGGGGTCCGGAGCCGGAGGGAAGGGGTCCGGAGCCGGAGGGAAGGGGTCCGGAGCCGGAGGGAAGGGGTCTGGAGCCGGAGGGAAGGGGTCTGGAGCCGGAGGGAAGGGGTCTGGAGCCGGAGGGAAGGGGTCTGGAGCCGGAGGGAAGGGGTCTGGAGCCGGAGGGAAGGGGTCTGGAGCCGGAGGGAAGGGGTCTGGAGCCGGAGGGAAGGGGTCTACAGCCGGAGGGAAGGGGTCTAGAGCCGGAGGGGAGGGGTCTGGAGCCAGAGGGGAGGGGTCTGGAGCCAGAGGGGAGGGGTCTGGAGCCAGAGGGTCTCGGGCCAGTGTGCGAGATAATCCTCTTCTTCTGGTGAGACGGTCAGCCCATACAGACAGCACCTGCTGCAGTGGGTGGAGGGGGCTGTGTAGGACCCGGCAGCCAACCAATGGGACAGGAGGAGTCCTTCACAGTCTCCCTAAAAGTTTGTGATTTGGGTCTATACAATTAAAAATTCTTGCTTTGAAAAAATGTCCTTTTCTTTCCTCTTAAGTTGCTTTAAATGCAAGTATGCAGGACAAAGAAATGCAGGAACATCATAGGTTTAGAGAAAAGGCTAAAATATCAAGAGCAATGGCAATGTCTGTAGCAGGTGTTCCAAAGGGGCTCTGTACAGCGTCTGTGAGGGAGGGGTCAGTCAGTTCTGGCGTCCGGGGGCAGCAGTCCTGCTTTACACCTCAGTCTGGGGGCAACAGGTCGTGCAGACGAAATCGCTCTCTGACGTGTGGCCGCACATCTTCGTTCTGGTAGGGGAGCAAACAGCCAAGTGGTCAGGTACAACTATAGAATAAGGATTGATTCAGTATTGATTGGTACATTATGGATCCATATTTTGTGAGATCCTACCAGCTCCACCAGCTTCTCCAAAAAGGGTACCAGCTTCAGCAGCTCACTGTCGCCTTTGTCCATGAACCAGCTCTCAATGGGGATGCCATTTGATAGCTAAACACACACAAACACACAATTAGACAGCTAGACAAACAGTCAGTTGGAGAACTAAACACTCGGGAAAAATACAGTGCTACTACTGGAACAGAGAGCACGTGTGTGTGTGTGTTAGTGTTTGACCTCTCAACCCAGGGTAGATGCATAGTTCATGAGAGAGGTCACCTGATATGCGAAGGCTTGAGGTGAGTTGTCTATGATGATGGTCTTGGACAAGTCTCGGCCCAGGATGTTGAGGTCTTTGATGTAGTTGCCCTGCACGCAGACACAGTGCTCTCGGAACAAGCGGTGTCTTCAGTTACAGCCACGACAACGGAGACAGAAGTAGAGGAAAAAAAGAAATCAATGACCTGGTTCAGGGACATTTATCAATAATGTAGCTAAACCACAACTCTGACACCTGAATATCACTTGGACATAACATGTGATTCAACACCTGCTCCAGCCACACACACACACACCTAACCAACTGCTTCTTGGGGTCCAGGATGTTGAGCAGTTTGTCTGCGTACACCTTCTTAGAGGCTGTGAAGAGGATGATCTGTAAGACAAACACACACAGGGATGAATGTCTCGCCACACCACCACCAGCTCCTCTTGTCAAATGAAGGAACTTGAAATCAGGATCCGACCTCGTAGATCTGCGACATGCGCTCCAGGAACTCTCTGAAGAAAGGCCGCAGCCGCACGAACACCTGCAAACAAACAGGAGACAGCGAAACAAAGTTAAACGGTTCATTAAAATAAAGCCAATTACAAAACGTTCATACTCAGGCTGTGTTCTACCAAAAACAGCTTATAGGAAGACAGTGGGAAACTAAACTCAGGGCAGCACTGCCCCCTGCTGGCCAGGTTGCTCACTAGTAAGGACGTTGGTAGAACACCAAGCCTGTACCTGGTAGATGACATCCTGGAAAAGGACAGGGAAGGTAAGAGCTGCGTCGTCCAGCTCATTCAGACTACAGTGGACTAGCGTCTCATCCTGAAAGGAGAGACAGAGATATGGGAAGGCAGGTAACAGACTGATATTGGCCAGGTTCTGAGAGGGTGGAGGTGAAGGTACTGACCAGGTCCAGAACCAGGGAGAACTCAGGCGTGCTCCGGGTCTTCAGAGGCAGCGCTGGCTTTCGGGTGAGCTGCTCCTCAGTCAGGGGAGGGACATGCTTGATGAAGAAGTAGCTGCACCGCAAGCAGAAACACAGAGGACACATCATACACCAGCCAGGAAGACAGACTAGCAGCAAGCAGCACATAGTCAACCAAGTACAGCCATCACCAATAACAAAAAAGAAACTTATTTTGGGAATTATAGTTTTTAGTACTTACGGGTCAAAGACCTCCCAGTCCTCTTCATAGGTGCCCTCTGCTGGGACAGTGGGCTGAACCTCCACATAAGTCGCCTCTGGGGGCATACCAGGGGCTGGGCAGGGCAGGGAGGGGTGGAGGAATGAAAGTTAAGAGGTAGAAGAGAGTAAAGAATGAGGGAGAGAACAATAAGAATAGTTAGAACAGGTAATGCAAACTGAAGAAGTCTGTCATTAGCCACGGATCAATTAACAATAATTAAAAATTCCTTAAAACTCACATCAATAGTAGGGAGGCATGATTCACCATAACTGCCATTCCCTGCTCACCTGTGAGGGGGGGCAGGTCAGCATCAGGCTCAATCTGCGCCTGTTCCGGGGCGGCCTCTGGAGGGTGGGGGGGCCGTAGGACCGGGGGGACAGGGGGGTACTGGGGTGTGGAGGTACAGACCTCCAGCGTGCAGGTGGGCGTCTCCTCCACCTGTTCCATGTCCAGCTGCTTCACAATCTCTTCTGCCTCCACCGCTTGCCCCGGCGAATCAGAGCCTGATTGGGGAAAACCAATCAGGATTAGCCATGCACAGACCACCCACCCCCCAGGCGGTATGGTGGATTGATGGGGTAGGAGACAGGATACAGTGAAAGGTAGAGTGGGGAAGGGTAGGATGCATATGTAGCGTAGGAGGACCGGGGGAGGACCGGTGGGTGGGATGTATGGTAGAATACAGTGTTTCCCACAGATTAGAAAACTATATGTGGCGGGGGGGGGGGGGGGGGGGGGGGGGGGGGGGGGTTCGAAATAATTCACAAAATCAACAACAACAAACAAATAATTTCTGCATATGCAGGTAGCGACGCTGCATACAGGGTGCTAAATAACTATTTAACTGGTCGGCTCCATGACGCCGGGTAAGTAGCTAGCTCTTGAAACTTCTCACCAAAAGAACGAAGGGGAACCTTCGATTAAGACATGTCCGTCGGTACCTAGCGAAAAGTAGCCTCAACTTTCCTAGACCTTTAGCTACGGCACTAATGCTGAAGGCTCGCTGATGTAGCTGTCGGTCTCACTAGAACGGCGTATGCATTGTTGCTAACGTGTGCTGACGTAGTGACTGTGTGTGTATGTGAGAAAGACGCGTGCGTGAAAGAGACGGAGGGAGAGCAGGGAAAGGAAATGCAGCTGAACGAATACGCTGCGTGTTTTTACCTAAATAGCGAAAAAAAAATGTTTTACGAAACGCAATGTGTGGCGGCCGGTGTTGATTCTGTGGCGCACCGCCACAAATTAGTCTATGTGTGGGAAACACTGGAATAGAAGTACAGAGGAGATGTATGATAGGACAGAAGGTAGTGTAGGTTAGATTGAACAGTTGAGCTAGTCTCACCATTCTTATTGGCGGGTGAGAAGAAGTTGAAGACAGGGGAGAAGATGGTTCCCAGCAGGGTGGTTCTGGGGGGGCTGACAACTTCCACCTCCTCCAGCCTGCCGTTGACCTTCTCAGCCTTACTTCTGTCATGGTTGGTGGCCTCTGTGGTAGCAGGGGTTAAAGGTCAGCAGCAGCACATACTCCGTAAGAAGCGTTGTTGGGGAATAGCACATCCCAAAACACCCTGGGGTCCTGGCCTAAAATCCACGTTGGGACACCTGCCTATTAATGGGAGGAGCTTGAACATGAATGGTCTAAGAAGTCAGCATAAGAAAATAAACGTAGTCTCACCTCCATTGACAGAGCCCCTCCTGCCCCCCCGGGCCATGGTCCTCCTGGGGGGATCACCACCCTGAGGTGTGGAGGTGATCAAGTTGTTGTCCACATCACAGTGGAGCCGTGTTCTCTTAGCAGAGTTCTCCTGCGCCACCTGAGAGAGAGAGCCGAGAGAGAGAGAGAGAGCGAGAGACAGACGGATCGAGAGAGAAGGGAAACTCTGAGCCTGGCTAAAATTAGCCCCCAGTCAGAGTCCTTGCCAGGCAGCTGCATTCCGCCACACATTTCTGGGTAACATGACACTGTCTCCTGACAAACAGTAGATTTACATGGTAAACGTTGAGCTAAATCGGGAGTGGTCAGCCAACGTAGACTTACGTAACACCAGCCTTGCATGTCACACCATGTGCAGTACACAGGTTAACTGCTACAACGGGCCGGTCAAAGCTCAACTTTGGCCTTGTTCCAATAGTATAACTGCAGCCTTCCTTCATTCACTGAGGCAATGTCTGATCTCACATGAGATAGTTTAAAGCATGTGCTCTTCCTCTGTACAGGTGTTGCTATCCCAGATTAGATGGTGAAGGCTTGGGGGAAGGACAGAGGGTGCTGGTGGTGAAGGGGCTCACCTTGACAGCATTTCCTCTGATAAACTTCTTGATGGTGGACAGAAGTCCCCTCCCCCCACTAGGGGGCGTGTCCTCCTCCACTTCAGAGTGCCTCCTCTTGGTCCTGGAGGGGCGTGCCGCATGGGCGGGGTTAGGCTGCTGAGAAGCCTTGCGCATTCTCAGCCTCATCGTCTTAGCAGTCACATGCAAGACTGGGAGGAGGGGGGGGGGGGGGGGGGGGGGGAGAAAGAGAGGGCGAGCAAGAGAGTAAAGATTTGTTAACTTTGTCATAAAGCTAGCAGAGTACTATGGTTTTAGACCAGTTACCAGTGGACATGGCGCTCTACTACTATACTCTAGGTCAACTCAATGGAATGGGGTACAAACTAAATGGAGTAGAAAACTTGAACGCAATCGACGCACACACACAGAAAAAGTACTGGTCTTGCACAAACAGAGAAAAAGCACTGGTCCAGCAAAGAGCGTGCAGCAGCAAAACATCTGGTTGTGTTCAGGATCCCATTTCCTTCACTATATGGTTCACCAATGCAGCCCCCCCCCCCCCCCCCTCCCCACAACACTAACCCAGCCTCAACTGTGCCACGGCCCTGCTCCAACACTTTTCAACATGCTCTTTTCCTTTTCTCAGTGCCCTACTAGGAACCTGTGCCTTCCCACACCATCCACCCTCTGGGGGTGTCTCTGCTCAAACTGAAACCTGACTAGCTGGATGAAAGTCTGTGCAGACAAGCTCATTAACAAACCCCAGCCAGGGAGAACTGTTCTTGTTGGCCCCATCCTACCAACCAGTGCAGTTACATAAGAACAACTGGCTGAAAATGTGTTCAGGCATGTCCTGGACCTGTCAGATTCCGTGCCAGAAAAACACACTTACACGTTACAGAAAGACTGTGCGTGTGTGTGCTACTCTAGCCGTCCAGCTCCACCACCTATTGCATCGTTCTACACTACATCTGGTTTGTATCAGAACAGGGATGAAACACAAGAGACCATTTAAAAAATATCCTGTATTAAATGTGCCCACAGGCCAGAGTAAGCAGGATGTACTGAGCAGATATATGCCCTCCTGTTGAGGCACTGACAGCATCTACCTCTGCCAGGCAGGCACCAGTGCTGTGGAGGGACACCCAGCTGGGTCTCAAGAGTCCACAATGTGGAACAAACAACCAACACGTCGTGGATTAGAAACATTCCTGTAATTAGAAAGGCTGGAATGTCACCTAACTATCCTGTCAGCGGTGCTGTGTAGCCAACTCTTGAGCTTTGTTGAGAAAGTGAGTGTCACATATCTAGCCAATTCAACCAGCTCCCCTTGTCAGGTATGCTGGCTGCAGGAGCTGACACCGACCATGGCATTGCAGAAAACAACAATGCGACGTGCACTGCTAATAAAACATTATTAGTAGGCTAACAACATGCTAAAGTGTTTGATAAAACCAAAATTCGATCGCTAAGTCCAATTAGTCAGCCACTGAAGTAGCCGCTTTCAACATACTGAAGAATGCATGCACATCGCATAAACTGAGCGGGAAAAGAAAGGAGACCTTTCTTGCCTGCGCCCAGGTAGCAAATGGGCCAAACAATATAATTAGCTGACATTAGAAACTCTCTTGTAGCAAGCAGCCTAGCTGTTATATTATATTCAGTCTTTTTTAAGATTGCCCACTCATTAAACTTGCGATTGACATGGTTAGTTAGCTAGCTATGCAGCGGATCCGTACCTTCCAGCATTTAGCCATGACCGTCTGTCTGCTGCTTGCCGTTCAGCAAGGCTAGGCTACCAAGCTAGTCGATTAACTGCATTAGATAAAGCTAGTCGGTAATACCGTGGTTAAAAAATGTCTTATGAAATAAATCAACTATGAACAGCCAAAGCAATCCTAAAACGATACTTTGAACACGTTAGCTAGAGAATGACATAGCCATGAACTACCAAACTAATTAACTTGGTTAATAGCTTGGGTCCGGGAATGTCCATTGCATTGCTGGAATGCTGCTGTGTAACTCGCACTAGCGGAACGTTCCCTGGGTTGTTATGATGGTAACAACCAGTCGTTAGCAACCCAACTACGTAAAATGACAGTTCCCTACAGCAGTAAAAGTACGAGAGGATGTGATCATTTAGTAGTTACAGATTATACATTTTATTAGCGACCAACATCGAGTCGTTAGAAACCAAATGTTTCAGGGATTAGCCTGATCCAAGGAGGCCATGAATTTTTGCGAACGCGTTAGGTTAGCTAGCTAGCCAACAATAGCTAAACAGAGCGTGAAGCTTAGCAGACGTGCCTGAATATCAAAGGAAAATATTTATTTGTACGTCATACACACCCCCTCATGTTAAAATCCTCACTTACTTTACAGTGCTCCGCAGTGCCTCTAAAGCGAAGGGACAGGTCGAGCAAACTGCTGCGGGTAGCCACGATGGGGGCAGCAGTCAGTTTTTTTCTGTGATCCGACTTCTATTCGTTCAGGGACCGTCTAAAAACTGATACTGCGATATGTAGCTAGTCGCCATTTCCCGCCTCCTTATCCACACACTGAAAACCAGATACCCGTATGCACACATGAACACACACCCCCTCCGACACTCGATGCACAAACATCACACACAACCTCTCGTAAGATAATAGGTAGCTTTAAAATGAACGTTCAATACTTGCCAACTTCGTGGCAGTCACAATAAGTGTAGCTACGATATACTTTCCAAGGCTGAAGATGAAAACAATACTTACCCGACAAAATAAGGGTCCAAAACCGAACCAAATCGGTGTACCCATAGACTTACTGTGGTGTCTGCACGGAGTCATCAACTCTACAATGAATCCCACTGGTACGCCTCATCTAGATCAGTTACGTTTCAAACAACTAATACACATTCAAAAGAGCACAAAACGGTTTTAATAAATTATAAATCAAAAAGCATTTGAGGGATACATATAAGCAATTGATTGATTACTGTTACCAATGATGGATGACCATTATTAAGCATGATGATCTATGTTTACCATTAATTACCATGAAACAAGAAAACCGAATCAAGACCACTTGTCCTACAGATCACAGTGACTGAACTACCAGCTGTATTTCTCTCTCCTGTAATTCCCATTTGAAGGAAACGGATCTCCCTGGCTGGCCTTGCCCATATGCGTCTCTGATTTGTACAATTTCCCTTTAATAAAAAGAAGAAAACAAAGACACAATACATTCAATATGCCGCCCTTCAATATGAAATCTTTCTTTTAGAGCTACAAAAACAAATGATTTAATGCTCATGTTTCTAAAATGCCACAGATAAGTTTGTACCTTATGTCCTACAGTATAAATGGAGACAGCTCCAACATGTAGACACCTGCTACCAACACTCCTTCATAAAAGCTTAAGTTCCAGAGTCATTTACCCAGAAGTGTACCTAGGTAAGTTTGTATGAGTATTGCTTGAAGCTTCATTAAGTGGAGTGAGGGGGGGGGGGGGGGGGGGCGGGGGTGAGGTTCATAAAGATTGCTAGTAGTGGTGGTCATGCATGCAACATCAGCCCTCAGACCAACACTTTGGAATATGAGGGCAGTCAGAGATGTTTCCTAACGGCATGACAGATCCTTGGCATGGGGGGCCGGTGTCAAAACAAGCCAAGACACACCGGAGGAAACACCGAGGACTTTTAATTTAATTGACACATTTAGGATTAAACTAGTTTCAGCTCTCCATCAAGAAACAGCTGTTCAGAATCAGAGAGAACCTCTAGTCAGTTAAGGGAAAGTCAAGTCAAGGTGGAACACCAACAGGAGAAAAGCCCACAGGTGTTATCAGGCTGCGCAGAGGAGAGGGGGCCAGACTTCTGGCCAGGTCAGAAACAGTCCCCCTATCTACACATAAGAGACTTCGGACAGCTTCAGTCCAAAGGAAATTTAGCCAAGTAGGAAATGAAAACCTTCATAATCAGACATAAACAGAAACTCATTATACAGTCCCACATTGCATACCTGTCATCTAGTTTGGGGCTTCCCTAAGTGACAAATAACTTACAAAGCAAACAAAAACAAACATAAAACCGCCATGATCATCTGCAGATGCAGCACAGGCAAGAGCCTGGTCTTCATGTCTCTGTCTGCAGTGCTGCAGGGTGGGAGGTTCCTACAGTTAACATCAGTTTCTCCAGAGCTGCCACATCCTGGAGGTCTTTAGGAAACTGTCATGAGATTTACATCCTAGTAAGAAGACTGTGGAAGGCGAGTTTAGGTGGTCAGAAGCCCCACCCCCAGCACAGGGGTGCACCAGCTCCTACACAGGAAGTCCGGGGTCTTGCACACAGTTAAGTGTAGGGTCTAGAGGATGTCAATGGCCTGGTGTCTCTTCCCGTAGTCGACTGCACGGTCTCCCTGCATGTCCCGGTCTTCATCGTCTGGGAGTAGAACAACGGGGTAGAAAGAGGAGAAAGGGGGGAAAAAGACAACATACTATTATGTTGACTTTCCTCAGTGCTTACAGGTCATAGGTCACCAGGGCTTTGCCATTATGGCTGCACACCAGCCATGATCCTTCTGGGTCCTGATCTTATGATGTTTCTCTATTAAAGACACCTCGACTTCAGGAAGAACAGCAGCTGTATGGACTGAGATGGACTGGTTAGTCACTAGTAAGAAGCTGGTCAGATCATGCCTCATAGTACAGCCTCAGCTGGTCCAGATGGATGGCAGGGTGATGGCATGGCGCACTTGAGGCTGTTTAGCCAGTTATGTGACACGAACACAGCGTCTACTCTACCACAGCTGGAGAGAGATAGTGATTGGACACTGACAGCTGGGTGGGGCCCAGCCACAGGAAGCATAGGCAAGCAGGGAGACAGCCGGATGGAACATGCATACACTCACAGAACCCTGAGACTCTGGGTTAGGGCTGGGGACAGGGTCGAATTGGATTAGGGCAAGTAAGGGTAGGTATCCGGTCGAGAGTGGGTTTGGAGGGGGCGGGGGGTTCAGGGTGCTGTGAGCAAGGGTGAAGGTGGCAGCCTAGAACTGATGCAGGGAGAGGCAGCAGGAGTGGAGGGGGGACTTGGTGAGATCAGTTGGCTGGAGACCCCCCGGGCTCACCTTGGACGTCTTCCTCCCCTCCATCACCATCCTCTTCCTCATTGTAGGCCAGCTCGGCCTGCTTGTCAGCCTCGTACTCACCCACGTTCCCGTCGTCCCCGTTGTAGTCCGCCAGCTTAGAGCCGTGCTGGGGATCTACCGGGGACTCGTTCTCATCAAAGAAGCGGCCTGCAGAGGCAGAGAAGGGGCCCCATCAGGACGGAGGGATGCAGAGAGAAGGGCCCCGTCAGGACGGAGGGATGCAGAGAGAAGGGCCCCGTCAGGACGGAGGGATGCAGAGAGAAGGGCCCCGTCAGGACGGAGGGATGCAGAGAGAAAGGGAGGGATGGAGAGAGAGAGAGGACAGAATGGAGGAGGAAGGGCAAATAATAAAAGGGGAAGAAGAGTAGAGGAGTGAAGTGAGCAGAGAGTAAGAAAAAAAGAAAGAAACAGGGCTTAAACAGATGGAGTCTGTCAGGAAGGGAGGTAGGACACAGAGAGAGAAAGAGCAAGGGGGGGGGGGGGGGCAGATACTTCCCATAAGTTGGGAGGAGAAGAAACTGGATAGAACACCAGACCCGGACAAGCTGGGGTTTTTATGACAAACAAAAGAGAAATGGTGGAGAGAGAGTAAAAAAGTAGCGGAGAAGGGTGTGCGGAGGAGAAAAATGCGGGAGGAGGAGGAGGAAGGCTGGATGAGAGGAGGAGAAGTGCAGCAGTGTAGGGGCAGCAGAGCTGAAGCCAGGCAGCAGCAGCACCATGAGACCCAGACCTCTCCTCAGCTCCAGTCAGCTCCAGTCCGCTCCTCATCTCCAGTGTGCTCAGTTAGCCCCCTACCCACCCACCTCCAGGGATACTGATACTCACTCTGGCGGTGCCGAGACGCCTCTGCGGGCAACTGGTCCCTGGCACGCCTAGGCTCTATGGGGTTGGGCACCTGGGCAGGGTTGGGGGGCAGGCCCACACCCCTGGCCTGGACATTCCCCCCCTTAACATGGTCAGGAGCTGAGAAGAGGAGGAGGAGAGGGGAGAGATTGGAGGAGGAGAGTGAGCTATTACAGAGTCTTCTACTTGAATGAGCCCTTTCACATGGCTGCTCCAAACACGCATGTTTCGCAGTCTTGAGGGAGTAAAAAAAAGAATGACGAATCACCTTGCAAACTGAACGTCTGCCAAAAAGAGCAGAGAGGAGAGCCAGGGAGCGATACTGCTTTCTCTCTGCTCCCTCCATTTTCTAGACAAACATTCCTCCTCACAGCAGGATGCTTTATGGCAACAGGAGAAAAGCTGACAATTGGCCAAAAGTAGTGAAGGGCGGGGCCTTTGCTGTACAGAGCCAATGGGAGCTCAGAACAGCCTGACATACAGAGATTCAACTATTCCAAAGACTGTCAGGTTCTCAAGATGGAACTGGACCAGGGGTTTTATGAATCTTCTGCCTTGTCTGGGAAATATTCCAGTCTCCTCTATAAAGCAGAGTATATCGATACAGTAGAGTACAATAGAGCCGTGTGTGTTTGTACCTTGACGTTGTTTGAGTATGTACATGAGCGTGTGTGTGTGTGTTTACCCTGGAGCTGTCGGTTCTGCTCTCCTAGCTCGTCTGCCTGGATGGCTGCAGCCTTGTTGTCTTCATCAAACAGCACCGGTCTGTCTGCCACTGCAGGGGGAGGCTGCTGCTGCAGAGGGTGGCCAGCAGGGGGTACCACCACCACCCTGTCCCTCTCTGCCTGCAGATCAGGGAGCTCCAGAACCACAGGCCTCACTGCCCCATCATCTAGCCCTGCCCGTACCCTATCCCCAGTCTCCACCTCAGGATCTGGGTCCAGGACGTGGTTCTGGGTGATGGCTGGCCGCTTTAAGGCTGGAAGAAGGGAGGAGGAGGTTGAAAGAGCGAGGCAGAGAAAGAAAGAGAAAGCAAGAGATGAAAGGGGAGATACATTAGTCATGAATTGACTTTCTTGCACTAGCCTTGTAGCTGAGACCTAGAGACCAGCTGACTCACCGAAATGCACCTCGTCTATCTTCCCCACCTCGCTGTCCTCGATGCCAGGCATGCCAGCATCACTGCCAGGCTTGCCCAGGTCCTCTGGTGGGGGCAGCAGGACAAGCACACACAGACAGGAGACATGGGTCAAACTTGAACACAAACTCACATACATGATATATGTAGATAATATCTAGACATCATAATACTTTGATGATTTAGTGCCCCTCACACCATTTGGTGTGATGCATTACAGGTGATGTTCCTGCAGTACCTTTCAGATCTGGGCTGTCATGTTGGAGGGTTACCACCGTGTGGCGCTCCCCTGCAGCCTCCACCTTTGCCCCTGCATCAGCAGTCCCTGCTGTCTTCCTGCTGCTCAGAGCACTCTGAAGGAGGAGACAGGAGACAGGAGAGAGAGACAGAGATTGAGAAATGAAGCAGTGGGGAAAGAGAGAGAGAGATGAAAGCATAAAGGGAGAGCGTGGGTAATAGGGATGAATGGGACAGGGAGGGGGAGGGGAAAGGACATCCAGAGGAAAATGATGAAAGGCTGAAACATTTACTGCTGTGCCAGCAAAAACACACTCATACTATAACTGGACACCAAGCTGCCCCCTCAGGACATAATGGACTGCTGTTATTGGCTGACACCACCAGGGGGCGGGGAGAGCCACAACAGTTTCCTGCAGGCTTCTCCTTTATAAACAAGGCTAACGAGCTCTAGAGGCATCCCACCACCACAATCATCATCATCACTCACCTGTCTCAGCTTGGATGCTTCCTCCTCCAGGCTTTTCTTCATCTCTTCATATTCGTTCTTCTGTTGGGCCATTTGTCTCCCACACTGCAAACTGTTACACACACACACGTCATGCCCAGCCTGGTCAAGCTTACCACAGAGTAGAAATATCTCTGGGGGAGGAATGTGAATTGGATCTGCTGTACCTTTCATACTCCAGCCTCCTCTCCAGGGTGGTGCTGTTCTTCCTCACCTCCCTCAACTGCTCCTCCTGCTTCATAAACTCCTGCTTCAGCTCCTTCAGCTGCTCTGTGGGCCACAACAAACACACACACATGCGGTTGGCTGTGGGTGTCCACTGTGTGAGCTGGTGTGCTGCCAGCGCTCCCTGTTGGCTAGGCAGTGATATCAACTCACCTTTGAGCCTCTGGATCTCTGTCATCTGAGATGTGACATCACTCTGCAACTTTATCTGAGGAGAGAGGGAAGAGGACGGGAGAGGAGGAGAGAGGGAAGAGGAGGAGAGAAGGAAGAGGACGGGAGAGGAGAGATGGGAGAGGAGGAGAGAGGGAAGAGGATAGGAGAGGAGAGAAGGAAGAGGATGGGAGAGGAGGAGAGAAGGAAGAGGATGGGAGAGGAGGAGAGAAGGAAGAGGATGGGAGAGGAGGAGAGAAGGAAGAGGATGGGAGAGGAGGAGAGAGGGAAGAGGATAGGAGAGGAGAGAAGGAAGAGGAGGAGAGAAGGAAGAGGATGGGAGAGGAGGAGAGAGGGAAGAGGATGGGAGAGGAGGAGAGAAGGAAGAGGACGGGAGAGGAGGAGAGAGGGAAGAGGATGGGAGAGGAGGAGAGAGGGAAGAGGATAGGAGAGAGGGAAGAGGATGGGAGAGGAGAGAGGGAAGAACTTTAGTCAAGTGAAGCGTTACACACTTTCAACCTAAAAGCTACAACTCTGGTCACGTTGGTGTGAATGTCTCAAACTATGTTACAGGTGATGAACAGTCAACAAGATGGTAAATTGGGTGGACATGACAGTTCATCAGGGAGCAGCTGAGCCAGGAGCATCTGCCGGCTAACCCCACTGAGGTGATGAGGGAAGGAGTGTGTGTGAGTGTGTGTGTTGGTCCTGAGGGACCAGTGGTCCTCAGCTGTGTACGATCTAAGCTGGGCCTCTATAATGAGATCTGTGGGAAGCTCAGGCTGCACTAGGCTGCACCCCCATACTGTCCTCAAAGAGGCTGAGAGAGAGAGAGAGAGAGAGAGACTATGGTTGTTAATGAAGCAGAAAGCTCACAGGAGAGCTGTGACAGTAATTACAGCTTCAGTGTCATCTACTGTGAAGATAACAGCTTCATTATGTCACATTCCCTGAACTGAGGCAGAGCAGTGCCCTCTAAGAACAGCACAGTGTTTCCCACACAGACTAATTTGTGGCGGTGCGCCACAGAATCAACACCGGCTGCCACATATTGCGTTTCATAATTTTGAAATCACTATTAAGGTTAAAACACGCAGCGTATTCGTTCAGCTGCATTTATTTTCCCTGCTCTCCCTCCTTCTCTCTGTCACTCACACGTCTTTTTCTCACATACACAGTCACAAAGTCAGCACATGTTAGCAACGATGCATACCTATGTCATTCTAGAAAGACCGACAGCTATAGCAGCGAGCCTTCAGCATTAGTGCCTTAGCTAAAGGTCTAGGAAAGTTGAGGTTACTTTTCGCTAGGTACCTACGAACATATCTTAATCGAAGGTTCCCCTTCGTTCTTTTGCTGAGAAGTCTCAGGAGCTAGCTACTTACCTGGCGTCATGGAGCCGACCAGTTAAATAGTTATTTAGCAGTAGCGTTGCTGCATATGAATAAATGATTTGTTTGTTGTTGTTAATTTTGTGAAGGTGTGAATCATTTTGGATTAATATTTAATATAATAAAGTTCTGTGTAACAAATTATTAACGAAGGAATTATTACTACCCCCCCCCCCCCCTAGCCGGGTCCTAACCAGACCCTTGTACATTTCATTTGTACAGAGGGTCTGGGATCGCTCCATTGACAAGCGTTAACTTCCTTGAAGGCGGGTACACTATTGAAGTTTAAAACTACTGGATCTGCCATAACCAATCGCTAGCGTTTGCCTTAGCCAACTCCTTCACCACAGAGCTAGCTGCCGTAGCTGGAAAATCAAACTTTTCCCGAACCCCGTGGGGAGGAGGGCCACAACATCATGACCACCAACAAAACTCAGCAAGGATTGTTCTTGCTCCCCGCTCCCCCCCCCCCCCCCCCCACGTCTGACATGAAACAACCCCAACCCCCCCCACCCCCACCCCGCCACAAATTGCTTTCGAATCTGTGGGAAACACTGCAGCACACAAACAGTGAGGAAGGAGGAAGGAAGAAGAGAGAAGACTAGAAGAGGGGGGCCAAGTTAAGGAAAGGACAGACCCACAGAAAGGACAAGAGAGACAGCAGTGGCTAACAGTAGAAACAACGGAGTTGAGGGATTGAAAGGAACGCAGCAGAACAGAGCAAGGGGGAGTCCATGCCTACAGACACACCCTGTCTTGTCCCTGTGCTTGCAGCTGTTGACACAGGAGAGTGAAATGCTCTCGCGGGACACCTGAGCACTGGTTGACCTGAATGCTGGCACACCTGAGCCGGATCCTGCAACAGGTTTCTCCAGGAAGTAACCTGACTACATTCCCAGAAAGGCTTGGGAGTGTAGACCTACACCTACCAGGCCACATTGTAGACTCTGAGGCACACCTCAACTCAATCTGTACACACCTCTGTTCTTAGAGGGTACTGGTCTGCCCTGGTCTACACAGACCAGTGTCGTTGTCCCCAGACACATGTTCTTAGTGTGCCAGTGTATTCCGGGGCGCCATATAGGGGGAAAGGTTATGAAGATTCTAAGGGCCCCTAACTGACATGGGCCCCAAAAATTGAAAAACGAATATAAATGATAAACTTGTTAGTTTTTTTTCCCATGGGGCCCAAAATCCTGGCGGCGCCCCTGAGTGTATTGTACAGGATTACTTTAATACTACTACTCTCTTACCTTTTCATCTGTAAACTTCTTGACGAGGACCTCGCGAGCCTGCAGCTTGCCCTCAAGCATGCTGTTGTCGCCATCCTTCTTATCAATCTGTTTCCGATGCGTGTCCACCTGCACCATCAGCTCTGAGTTGCGCTTCTCCAGTCTGCTGCGCGCCGCGTCCGTGCGTTTCACCTGCGTCTGTACTTCCAATAGCTCGTCCAGCAGCCGTCCGTTCTTGTTGGAAACGGTCCAGTAGTTGAAAGACAGTATACCGATAATCACCATTAACGCAATGAGGACGAGGGACGGGAGACGGCCTCCCCGTCGGTTTGCGCCAAAACCAACCATCTCTGAATCTCTCGCTAATTGAACTAGCAAAGATGCTCTGCTACAGCACTGGTAACGTTAGAGAATTCCAGATGTGAATGTCTGACATGCCGTATTGCTGCGGCAAAAATTTAAGACGATAAATGCCACCAAAATTGGCTGCTACCAGTTCAGCATTTTTTCTGTTCTCAAACGACAGAAGCACCACGAAACAAAAAAACGTCCTCTTCCTTCCGTACAGTTGTCTCGCTCTTGTTTGCATTCATCCAATGCGCTGCTTGTCAGTGCAACCGCAGCGACGTGGCCTAGCTGCGAACACAACAAACGTAGGCAAGCATTGGCGTTAGCTTCAAGCAACTTTAGCAATAAACACAACGCATTGAATGCTATTATTATTTTGGACAATTACAAGCTCTGGTATACGCATATATATCTAGCTAGCTCGTAGGTAGTTAATGATTGGCTGAGCAAATTATATGCGTTGGTTGGCCGCTGCTGCTCAGCAACCAGACCTGACAAAACAAACTGGCTAGCTGGTAAATAGTAGATAGGCTAACCTGTACATAACTAGCTTCGGCAAACACAAAGCATTCATAATAAATACATCTTGCATAAAAACATGTTTTGAGAACCTCACAATGGATTATGGTATCTAAAAGGCTGTCCAATACAGCAGTTATTACCATCCGACCTCAGCCAAGACTTGAAATCGATGTTGGCTAGCGCTATTTTAGATCGCTAGTTCTGTCTGTACAGTACGTATGATATCCAAGGTCTCTTCATTGTCCGGAGGACGGGCAACAGTGTATTACCAGATAAACAACTCAACTGACAAAACTGACAAAAAATGTTAGGTCTGCAACGTTTTGCCCCGCTAACATTGTTGGTTAACGTTACTTAGCTAGCCTAGACTAGTGCGTCCTCGGTTTCGTTGGAGACAATCCTCCTGTGTTGTCTCTTTTTCACGGCAAATGTGGGAAAGCAGCGGAGCGCGGGCGTCGTGGTGATAACAAATACAACATGACATATTTATCTTATGGGATTACAGCGACATAACTAATATAATTAGTAAAGTTCTGAATGTTAAAGTCTACCAACTGGCTCTTCTAAAGACAAAACCATACAGCCGTCAGTGCACAAGATAGTTGAATTGACAGTGGGATTATCCAATCGTGCTAAAGCTCTAATGCAAGGCACATACACATATGGGAATCCTATTGGTTGTTTCAGATAACGAGTTTATGGGGACATTTATTTTGCAATCCGGACACAGACGGCGTGGATGGAGGGCGGAGTTAAAAATCGGTTGCGCTGTCAAAGGGTCTAGTTCACGCCGATAAGCGACCCGTAGATAACAAAACAGATTATATTCCACTACGGACTAATAAGGATCAGAGCGGTCCAGACGACATTATTTATTCTGTCAATCTTCATTGACACATTGAAGCCGCCCTCCACAGAAACCACACTGACAACAAAGTCACCTCAACAATACTTTAACGCACTGGACCTATACGTGTCATTCTGCATTTACATGAACTCAATCATAATTGTATTTAGGCCATATATATAAAATCAATGTTATAAATCCGAGTGTAAATGATATAGTGTACGTCTCTATTCTCAAAGAACGACATCCGTACATATACCACATCACTGCTATATTGTGTTTATCCATATCCACAACCACTTAAGAGTCTGGAAGCTTTTATTTCTGTCAGTGCCATCTGCTGTCTGATTGTTGTACTACACAACTTTGTTGAGCGCGACAAGGTATTGTGCAGTAAAACATTCGAATATTTTACACAGAAAAAAGAGGTAAACACAAGATAGAAACTGACATTTTATTACAACACTGATAAGAATGATAACACACTGAGGTAATTTTAATTATCCACTTTTGTTCTCTGACCAACACCATCACAAAATATTCACCCCATATCTGTTAGAACTCCACTCATTTCTTAGAGACTACTAGTCAGTAGTATCTTAAGTCTGCCTGCTTCACAGTTTTACACAACGCCTCCAGGTCTGTTCTGATAGTCCAATGAGAGTTTTTACAAAAATCCCCTGAGGGAGACATTCTGGTGTGTTTGTATGTGTGATAGTTTGGTGGTTTTTGTGTGCGCGTGAAAGAGAAAGAGGAGGGTAGCAGCAGGTCCGGCAAGAGGTGGTGGGTGGAGTTAAAGGAAGCTACCGTTTCTGCTGATGTCTTGGTTGGCACGGTTTCACAGGGCACTATGAGAGAGAGAGAAAAAGAGAGAGAGAGAGCAGCCTGGAAAGACCTTCCCTCATCAGAGGGTTCCAGTTCTTGTTGTGTGTGTGTGTGTGTATGGGAGGTGTCAGAGGATGGTTTCTCTGCACAGGGGGCTTTGGGAATGTTCAGAGGGGGAGGAGGGGGGATCCTGGGGGGGACGTGGTGTCTGGGGGGGGAGGCGCAGGGAGGAGGGGGAGCTGAGGGCCCCACAGCTCTGCAGGTGCAGATCCTCATGACCTCGCTTCCTGGGACTACTCATGATGCACTGAGTCATCACCTGGACCGACAGGGGAAGAAAGAGAGAGAAAAAAAACAAAATCTTTAAATCCAATTTATCAAATAAAGATTATCAAAGAAATTAAATGTTCTTTTTCACACCACTACCTCCCTCCTCTTCCCTCCCCCATCTTGCCTGGTCAATGACGTTGGCACTGAAGATGGCCTCCTCCATGTGCTTCTCGTCAGACTTGATGACGTGTTTGATGGTGTTGACCACCTGCTGTACCTCCGGGGGCAGACTGCAACTAGACTGCTCCAAGAAACGGGCCACCAGGATCTTGGTGTCCTTGTAGGTCTTCAAGTCAGCCAGGGAGTGGGGCCTCTCGCTGGGGCCGGACGAGGAAGAACGGAGTGTCCGGGGTTTCAGGCGAAGGTCCACTTTCCTCTCGTCCTTCTGTTCCTTCTGCTTCCTGCCTCTGCGTCCCCACGGTTTAGACGCTGCCACCTCTGTCTGCTCTGCACTAACTGAGCGCACACACACACACGAGCGCACACACATACAGGATGTCAGTGTGTGAGCAGTCCTGCAACCAGTCCACACAAATTGGAATGTGATTTCTAGGTGAGACAATGTGAGTGGAGAGAGTTGGGCGGAGGGGGGTACCTTGCTCCGGAGGAGTCTGGGGGGAGTCTTCAGCAGCAGGGTGTGCAGACACGCAGCCCCAACTCTGTCCTGCAGGGGGAGACACACACCAACCCCACCGTCAACAAACATGACAGTGTTGGTTTCACACTGGCTTTCACATAGTAAAACACACGCACACACAAGCAGGTCCTGGTGGGGTCACCTACTTCCTGATATGGAGCTGCAGGCGATGGGATCGCTGGTGGAGCGAACGATGCGGGCCAGCTTGCCGTACTTCCTGTTGCCGCGGAGGAGCCGGGGCCTCTCAGCAGAGGCTGAGGTAGAGGGGGGCTGGGGGGAACAGGAGGGGGGCCAGACACTGAAGCAGAGCCTGGCACCCCGGGGGCGGGCGGGGGGAGAGGGGGTGGATGCCCCCCCTGAGGAGCCTACAGGGGCCTGGGAGGAGGGGGGAGGGACAGAGAGGGTAAACTTCCGACACCCCCTCCCTCTGAGCGGGGTGTGTGTGTGTGTGGCAGAGGCCAGCTCCTCCATGGTATGTGTGGCGTCGGGCTCCTCATGCTCCTCCTGCTCCAAGGTGCTCAGGTTCTCAGACGACCAGTCTGGAGAGGGTGGCAGGGACTCGCTGGGGGCGGGGTCCCCAGTGCTGGGGCGGGCGCGTGGGCATGACTGGCGCAGGGAGCAGCGGGTACTGAGCTCCAGGCTGGTCACGCTGCCGTCCATGGGCGCTGTGTGGAGCGTGCAGTAGGGGGAGGACTCAGAACCCTGGACCTCAAAGGAGCAGAGGTCTTCTGAGGAGCAGCTGTGCTCCTGGAGGTCAGCTACCTCAGACACCATCAGAGATGCACTGTCCACTGAGGCTGGGCAAAGAAACACACACACACCATTACAACACACACACAACAAATCTGAGGTAAGCCCACAAAGGATGGTGCAGCTGTATGTGGCCAGTAGCAGATGAACAGGTCAGTCCTACCCTGGGTGCTGAGGCCTGCAGTAGTGTTCCTCTCACACGGGCTGGACTGTGATACCTGCTGCTCTAGACTGGTGACCTGAAGACACACACACACATGCGCACACACACATGCACAAACACACACACACACACAGTTATATTAGAATATAGCAGTCATAAGGAGGACCCTATTCAGGGCATGAGTAAAGATAGCCCTCTGCACTGGAATCCGTGGTGCAGTCCTACAGTCTGGCCTGTAGAGGGCTCTCTGAGACCACAGCCCCCATCCACATACTGCACCAAACCCCCCGAACCAGAGTTCCATAGAGATGGTTCAGAACAGAAGGTTGTGGATTTTGACAAGTTTGGTCAACCATACTGATCACTATGGCTATGTCAGTTTCACCTATCATTCAGACATCTCTGCTATAGTCACGGTTCAGGCCAGTGTTCCCATAGTACCAAAATCTGATTACAGATCAAAGGAAACAATTACAACAATCAATCACATGACGTAAGCCACTTGTCAGCTAGCAACTGTCAATCCTGTACTTAGACCCACTCCTACCACCGATTAGAGCAGGCTGATTGGCCAGACAGGTCATGGTGTGTAGGAGACTCCGGACAGACTTATGGAGGTAACCTGCTCGGGTGATGGTGAGCTGGAGAGAGGAGGCTGGTACTTCAGACTGCATATGAGAATAGACTGCTCTATAGGTTGCGAGAATATACCTGAATGTCAGCCTCTCTCCAGCCTCTACCCAGCTACTCTCTAGTCCCACTCTCAGTCTCTCTCTATCCCTGTATTTTCTAGCCTCCCTTCTAGGGGTGAGCAGTCTCTACATCGATCAGACTTCCACCATCACACCTTTGTAGGAAGACAAGGAGAGATTGGTGAAGAGCACCTCTTAAAGAGTGTGTCACAAACACCTTAGAATGACCTAATAGGTTTTCATTATTAGTGAATAACAGAGCCACAGCAATTCCGGTGCGCAGTACGTGACAGGGGAGAAGTGAGTGGGAGGCTCTGAGATATAGGGCTCCTTGGATGACGCTTCAGATGATGATGGCCCTGAGTTAATGAGCTACAAAAGATGACAGACTATGACACCTATACATCTGAAGGGAAGGATGGAAGGAAGAAGAAAGGGACTTAAGCAACCAGCGGTGCTTGTTCCCTCTGTACAGACCTGTCCGGCAGGGGTGTGGCCCACCACAGCCTCGTAAGGGGGGGGCAGCTCAGATGGGTACAGGGTGCCAGGACTGTTGATGGGCACCCCGTAGATGGCACTGAAGGGAGAGTGGGGGAAGTCCAGGTGGAGCCCCCTGGATGACAAACACAGACCACCAGGTCGTCACAGTGACGTCTAGAACCGTGCAGTACAGAAGAACCATCCCTGGTGAAACACTGAGGTTCTATAGAGGACCCATTCTAGAGAGGCCCCTTGTTCTGTTTCTATACAGATGGTGAGACAGTGTGGGAGCAGGATAAGGAGGAGAAGAAGGAAGAGAGAGATATCCTCTTCTCTTCACCTAACACTCCGACCTCAGATCTATTCCACATATCCATAGCATATCTCCTAATATACGACAGCCATTATAATTCTATTCACCAAGACTGTGTTTTATCTGGTGCCAATTAAGAATGAGCAGCAGAGCGAGAAGTCGGGTCGTTTAATTCAGCTCTTAATCCTTTAAAGAGGCAGAGAGTAAGAAGAGAAGAGGGGGCGGAGGAGGAGTAGGATACAGGGAGAGTAGGAAGAGGAGAAACAGGGGGAGGGGAAGGAGTAGTGGGGGGGAGTAGGATGAGGAGAGAGAGAAGGATGGGGGAAGAGTAGGAAAGAGGTGGAAGCGGGGAAGATAAAGGTGGAAATGAATTACAACCTGAGTGTCTCGACCAATCATCCGAGGCATGATGATGTCATGACACGGGCCCGCCCCCTGACAGGGAGCTCTTATAAAGTGTCATTCAGCTTGTTTGTATTTACGGCCTAATTAACAAGCAGCCCTGGCATGGTGCCATGGAAACATCAGCTGCTCTCTGGGCAGCAGAGTGTGTGTATGTCTGTGTGTGTTTGAATGTGTGTGTTTGCTGAAGGGGAGGGGCAACAGCATCCCCAGAGAACTACAATGCTGTACTAAACTAGATTAAGGTCAACTTTAAGGCACCACAGGACCCACTAGGAAGATGTATCAAACACACCCTGACAGGTGTCAAAGAACATCCTGCAGACAGTCACTCAGACAGTCACGCTAAGCCACAATGTGTGTGTGTGTGAGAGATGTGTCTTGCAATAATGAGTGTTGTGGCTTCTAGGGTCATATTTTATTCAAGAAGTGTGTATGTGTGTTTGGGGTGCTCACCTCTGTGCGTCCATGGAAGGGGTGCAGGTGTACTCGGGGGGGTAGTAGGGGGGAGGGGGGATGGGGGCGATGAACTCATCAAAATCCAGCGTCTGGTGGAGGATGGTTCCATGGGGAGTCATGCAGTCAGCACTCAGTGCACGGGCTCTATGGGGCATGAACTGAAACACACATGCACAGAAGCACGCACACATACACACATACATACACATACGTTTAGACCCACGCGCACACACACGCACACACACGCACACACACGCACACACACACACGCACACACACGCACGCACAGATTGGAAACCTAGATTGATATCATAGTATTGTACAACGCAATATTACATAATCTGGGTAGTGACCTTGTTAGTGTCCGTAATCCCAAACCTTGTGATATGAAAAGACCTTGTTAGTGTCCTCATTAGTGTCCCCAACGCCTATCCTCATCTAGTGCGATGTGAATTGATCCTTGTCACAGCCAAGATGGTATTTGTGTGTGTGTGTGTGGGGGGGACTTTACATATGTGTGTGTGTTTGTGTGTGGCGGAGGGTGTCATTGTGTGTGTGTGTATGGGGGGGGGGGGGGGTCTTTACATGCGTGTGTGTTTGAGTGAGGGGGGGCAGGGCTTTGTTCTTGTGTAGTTCTGGTCTCCTCCGTGTTCTCTCAGATGAAACTAATCCCCGCCCCCACCTGCCCCCCCCCCACCCCTACCCTTCCTTCACTCCCCCTCCCACCTGTCCCCTCATCTCCCTTCCCACCCTGCTCTGCCTCAATCTTACCATCTGCAGCACATCGGTGGAAACCATCTGCATGCAGCACATAGCGGTGGCCAGGGCACACACGATGGTGGAGATGACGTTCAGCGCACACACACTAAACAGCAGCTCCTGGGGGAAGGGAGAGAGGGAGAGAGGGAGAGAGGGAGGGAGGGAAAGAGGAGGGAGGGAGGGAGGGAGGGAAAGAGGAGGGAGGGAGGGAGGCAGGAAGAAAGTGACCGAGGGTTGAGACGGTAGGAAGAGGTGGAGGATATGAAAAACAGAGAGAGGGAGAGTCGGTTAAAGATAAAGGAAAAGCCATTCCTCTAGTCAGAGAACATGATGATTGAGACGAGGAGCGAATAGGGTAGGAGAGGAAGGAAATGGGACCGAAGGTGACACAAACACTGATGATGTCGCTGAGGAGGCGATAGGACGCAGGGGGAAATGCAAAGAAAAGTGTGACAGACATCACCATATAGCTCAGCCTGACAGTATGGACAGTTCTGATATGGAGGCGGAGCAGTAGGAGGGAGAGGACAAGGAAGAGGAGGTGGTTTGTCAGAGGGTGCAGGATAAATGATCATTACAAATGATAATAAATGATCATGTCAGCTGAACAGAGGTCCTGACCAGCAGTCTTCAAACCTGCCCTGCTCAGCACCCAATGTAGACAGAACTATCAATACTGACTCTCTTCTTCACAAACAGCGCCTCAGGACTACAAACACTAGAGAAGATATTTGATGACATGATTCTTTTCTGTGGGGTAACGTGCAGCCGTGTTCCAGAAAGGTATTGGGTGCCATGGCAACATGGTAAACATCTGCCTGCCAGATGTGATACTAGACGGGGCTCCTGAGATCTCCCTGGTGACAAACATACTGACATGTCTGTCCCAGAGGCTAGAACAACACCTCACAGGAAGCTGTTAACAAACGCCTCACATGGAATCCTTGCCCGTGGCAAGGCAATCAGAGGTCAGGCAGTCACTCCGCCAAGGTTATACACTCCGCCTCCTTCACAAATCAGAAATTCCCAACTCTCTACCAAAAACGGCCAAACAAATATGAAGGTGAAATGTTTACTTAGAGTGAACCATAAAGTCTGGAAGCTGCCATAAGTGCTGCCGGGAAGTTCTGGAAACCTGGATTACTCATCAGAGATAAAGGACGTAAATACATCAAATGTGGCTTTGTTATGGTTGAACTAGAAATATATTTAGAGAAAGGTAAAGAGAGAGAAGTTATGTGTGTGTGACAGAGAAAGAAAAAGAGAGAGAGACAGAGAGGAAGAACACGAGAGAGAGAGAGAGAGAGAGAGAGAGAGAGAGAGACAGAGAGAGAGAGAGAGAGAGAGAGAGAGAGAGAGGGAGAGAGAGAGAGAGAGAGAGAGAGAGAGAGAGAGCTTAACATGCTCCCCTCCTGATGATGAGACCACAGCCTCCTGGTCACTAAGAGGAAACATCCATCAGTGTGTCTGACTGCCTGAGCATGCCATAAACCTTTATGGTTCACACACACAAATCCTCCCGTTCACACGCATCTGTAGCGAGCCGTGATCTCTGTGTGTGACCAGAAGGCCATGCTTCATCTTAAAGACACTTTCATTCACTTATACATATTTCATTATCTCTCAGCAACATGGACGAATACGCTGTAACACTGCTGTCCAATCAACGAGTCTTAGCACGTGAGCATCACACAGGATTGGTGAAGGCATGGAGATCCACAGCACCCCCCCCCCCACTCACCTTGAGTCTGAGGCGTATGGTGTTGCAGTCTCTCAGAGGGTTCAGTCTCAGAGTCTCTCCCATGTTGCTGCAGCTGGAGCTCTGGAGCTGCATCTCACAGCACACACACACACCGTCACTGTCCAGCTTCAGCTGAAACAAACACACACACACAGAACAATATATTAGTTATCAGTTTATTACGGGGCCTGCTTTTTACTGCTCATGCTGACACTGTTTAATATCTGTGTTCCCGTCATGACTAACGCAGCACAAGTCATGTTCTACCTCTCTCCCTCCAACCTCCTCCCCCCACAGAGAGAATAGGACTCCTATAGGGGGGTGGGGGGGGGGCTCCCTATAGGAGAGAGGCTTGGATTTAGGACCCCTTCTGAAGAGGGACTCATGAAGGAGCTCTGTGAGTTGGTTGAGTTCTGTGATTGAGGTCTTGCTGACTGAGTTTAAACCCAGAAACGGGGTTCATGAACAGAGGTGTGGAGTGGTGTGAGGCCAGGTTCAGGGGTCCAAAGGACAGCAGGGTCAGAGGGAGCCCTCCTCAGTGGGCTCACCAGCTGGCAGTCTTCCAGGGAGTTGACCAGCTGGGCGTTCTGGCAGGATAAGATGGAGCCGGCCAGGTTCAGCATCACACACACCGCTGAGAGGAGCATGAAGAAGGTGATCTGGGAGGAGAGAGAGAGGGAGGAGGAAGGGAGAGGGGAGGGGAGGGAGAATGGAAGGAGGGTAGAGGTGATTATGATCAACATATGCCATCTACCAACACAGTCGTAAACATTTTGTGAGCAGTTCCGACTTTCCCTGCCAGAAAGGAACAGTAAAGTAAAGGAACAGAGTGAACCGTTAAGAGGAGGGGCAGATACAGTAGAATGAGGCAGGAAAACAAACTGTCTGACAAAGTGGTTGACACAGACACAGAAATACAGAAAACACACACATCCGCACAGATGGAGGGGAGGAGAGGGTGGGTGTCATGGAGCAGAGGGTGGGGGGGGGGGCAGTATACAGATGGAGCGGTATGTTTAAGTGCTTTTCACCACAGCAGAAAACTGGAAAACAGACTGAGGAAGAGAGAGAGATAAGCACACACACACGGCACACACACGTACTGCCAAGCTCACCCAATCAAATGCTCCATCTCCATGTAACCAGCTCATACTGGGAAAATTGCCTTTTCTAATCAAAGAAGTGCAGTTTGAACAAGTCTGTGATTTTTCAGGGAGCTTCTTAGCCCAGACACATGGACTGGAGCAGCAGGAACCACCTGGACACCCTGCAGTTATCATGTGACCTGGTCTCCTTTCTCTAATCACCTGATTCGGAACTACCTGGACATCACTATACAGGCATCATGTGATCTGTTTGGTCAGCTAACCTCACCAGACTACTTTCTCAGAGAGTATTGTATGTCATTCAGATGCAGATCCACAGTTACCATTTAACACTGCAGGGTAGAAGCGCATATACAGCTAGCATCTCTTTATTGTTTGCTTCTAAGGGGACACCCTCCCTAACTCCAGCGTGTTCACGTGGTGGAGTATGTGTGTGAGGGATAATGTGAACTGTGTTGAATGTGTGTGTGTGAGTTTGTGTGTGTGAGAGTGTTTATAAGCCTGTGTAGAGGAAGGTAAATTAACTTGGAAGGGTCACATGTTATAAAGTCTGACTGATTAACACCCTTTAGGGAACACAAACTGTGTGTAGGAGGTGTGCGTGCGTGTGAGTGTGGGTGTGTGCATGTGATCACTCTGTTACATGGTCTCCCAGCCCCCCTAGCTACTCATATATTTATATACACCCTCACCGCACATGTACACACAAGTTTGAATTGCAATTTTTCCAAGTCCCAAAACTAGGTTTCCTTTCCTTAGCTAAACCCTAACCTTAACCATGACATTAACCCTACCTAACTTTACCTAACCCTAAAACTGTCCACAACTCCTAACCCCAACCCTTAATGTAATTGTAACCCAAACATGAAGTCTATCTCTAGACCTAAAACCCTAGAAATACCACTTGAACTGATGAGGACCCAGGAAATGCCCCCACAGGTTCAAGTATTTATTGTTTTACAATTTAAATCCTCTCAAGACTAGTCCACACAGATACACACACTGTGGACAGAAACACACACAGAGTTAAAAGCCTGTAGAAGTCTCTGCAGACACAGGGAGGGATATTAGTATTTAGACTGCAGCTCTGCTGCGACAAGACATCATTTATGTTCAATTATCTCCAGCCTGGAGAGATGGGGCCATGTTGGACTGCTCCGCTTCTGCGTCAACAAACACTGGACATACACACACACATACATCCCCCCCCCCACACACACACACACACGCACACACACACGCACACACACACGCACACATACACACGCACACACACAAGTACACTGGGGCTCAGACACATTCATCTGCCCTGTGGCTCTGTGGGCTGATTACACATGCTGGATAACGGTGTGCAGAACCTTACACACACACGAATAGTGTGTCCCAACTATGAATTGATAACTAACTTCACTTGTTGGTATGGTAACAGTACCAGACAGCATTCACACAGTGGGCCATCCCAACATCTAATTAGACAGAGTGGACTAATCCCCACCCTGTTGGTATCATTTATCTAGACATTACTTTAGATTATAAATCACCTAGATATATTACCAAAGGAAAATACGTTTCTCCTCCTCTCTCCAGCAACCCCCCCCCCCCCCCCCCCCCCACACACACAAACCTCCCCTGTTAGATATGCATGCTTACAGACAGATATGGTTACCACGGCGCCTGTTTGCTCTCCATCCCCATGAACACCACCAACGGTCTCCCTGGAGACGCAGCCTGGGGCTCGTCCCAAAAAACTCAGGATGTGCCTCTAATAGCGTCCTGCAGCTTTGGCGGGGGGGGGGCAGAAGAGAGGAGACCCAGGGGGAGGCAGAAGAGAGGTGACCCAGGGGTAGCGAGAAACAGGAGAGAGGAGCAGAGATAGAAGGGGGAAGAGAGGAGAGACAGTAGGGGGAGGCAGCAGAGATACAGAAGGGTGAGTAGAGAGAGAAGGGGGAGAGGACAGATAGGAGCGAGGGGAGAGGCAAAAGGGTGGAGAGAGGAAAGATACGGGAGGAGAGACAGAATGTGGGAGAAAAGAGAGATACAGGAGGAGGAGAGCCTGAAGAGAGGAGAGGCAGAGAGAGGTGAGCAAGGATAGGAGGACAGATCAGAAATAGAGCAGAGCTCCCCAGTCTCTTCTCAGAACCATCTGATAAGCAGGATCAGTCTTGGTCTAATTAACAGACCTGCTCTAATCCTCCCTCACGGGACACTTATCTCTCTCCTCCTCTCATTGCTACACTGTACCAGCAAAATGGAGAGAGGGAGAGAGAAAAGAGAGAGAGTAAGAGAGAGAGAGAGATCTAGCTAGGGGTTTTGTGGACCTGTCCTTGAGTCTCTGGTAGGAGGAGAATAGCAGACGCCACACACACACACACACACACCTACACACACATCTTGAGAGAGAGAGAGAGCCATAGTATCATAGTTATAGAAGTTTGTTTGTATTGTATTCAGAGAAAACAGAAAAAGATGGAAGTGTCCTTAATAGTTCTAAAGGAATTTGCCAGTTTGTCTCCCGACCCTCCGGAGCTGTCTTCTCTGACTGGGATTAAGGGACCTACTGCATTTGTCCTGGCTCAAGCTCGGCTGTACAGTAGCTTTATGCATCTACGAACAGGAAGGTCTGTGTGTGTGTGTTCTCCAGAGGAGTGTAATTTTGTGGCCTGACCCAGATGGAGAAACTGCAGTGTAGAATAACCCCAGAGGAGCCCCTGTCAGGAGAGAGGGAGAGAAAGAGAGAGAGAGGTAGGGAAATATAGAGAAAGTGAAAGTGAAAAGAGAGTGAGAGACTTTGTTTTGGGTGGGGGTTGAAGGAGGGGGAAAGGAGGAGAGAAGAAGGGGGAGAGGAAAAGGAGGGAACCTAAACATGTCCTTGGGAGAGACAGACTGTTGTTGCCAGGTTGGCAGATATGTTGAGTACTTGGATGGATCAGACAGTTGTAGCAGGAGGGGAAGGAGGTGTCACTGCAGGGGGGGTTGTTAGTTGCCTTCATGATCAGTGGGTTGGAACTGTAGTACCTCACCTTCCCATGACCCCTCTCTAACCCCTCAGTGACCCCTGAAGGGTGCAGGCTGAAACCTGAGGGCTGTCAACAGGGACTCTGCAGGCGTGCTGGGCTGTGATAGGCTGTACAGTAACTGATAGAGGAGAGAGAGAAAAGGAAAAGAGAGAGGGAAAGAGAGAGAGAGATCTAGCTAGTGGTTTTGTGGACCTATCCTTGAGTCTCTGGTAGGAGGAGAATAGCAGGAAAATAGAGAGAGAAGGAAAATAGAGAAAGAGAAGGAAGAGAGAGGGAAAGAGAAAGAGAGAAGAAGAGACACATAGAAGGAAAATAAAGAGAGAGAACGAAGTGAGAGGGAAAGATAGAGAGAGAAGGAAGAGAGAGAGGGAAAGAGCGAGAGAAGAGAGAGAGGAAAAGAGAGAGAGACTCCAGATATCCAGTTTCAGGAGGAGGTTTTAACCAGCTAATTGTTTCTGCTCCTGACGCAGAACAGAGAACACCAGGACACCATATTCTTCCTAAGGGAGAAACACCAGTGTTTTTCCCTTCTCCTCTCTCCACCCAGAGTATAGACTAGTTCAGTTTCACACTTATCTTTTCAAGACCATAAATCATTTCTCAGACAACCTCTCCATGAAACACACATGTACACACACAGACACACACACAGACACACACACGCACTCAAACTCTGCAGAAAATGCTTCTATTGGCTCCAAAACACACACACAAACACACACTCACACACGTACTCTCTCCCACTCTATATCCTCCTACTCTCCTACTATGTTAGTGTAAATGGATAGCTGGGATCAGGGGAGGGGTTACTGGGGACTATGTCCTGTAATTTATGGTCATGTTCTCTGTGGTCCTGTTACTATGGTTATATTATCACTAATGGATAGCCCTGGGTTGTGATGTGTGTGTGTGTGATCTGTGTGTGTGTGTGTGTGTAAGAGAGTGTGTATACTGCTCCTTATTGACGTGTGTATGCTGTTGGGGGATGGCATTAGGGCAGCAGTTAAAAGGCCCAGCTGCTGTCTGCATGATTATTCAGTAAGTCCTGGTTGTGTGTGATAAGAACAAGGAGCCTCATGCAGTCAGCCGGCTGGGGGTGGGTGGGGTAAGGTAGGGGTGGAGGGGTAAGGTAGGGGTGGAGGGGTAAGGTAGGGGTGGAGGGGTAAGGTAGGGGTGGAGGGGGTTGAAGGGGTGGGGGGGTAAGGTAGGGGTGGAGGGGGTTGAAGGGGTGGGGGGGTAAGGTAGGGGTGGAGGGGGTTGAAGGGGCTGGGGGGGTAAGGTAGGGGTGAAGGTATTTGGAGGGGCTGGGGGGGATGGAAGTGGTTGGAGAACATGGGGGTAGGGTAGGGGTGGCGGTGGTTGGAGTAGCTGGGGGGTAAGGGGTGTGTCAAGCGGATTTATATCCAGCTAGCCTCCAGCCATAAGCAGGGCTCTACAGTACATCTATAAATCACAGCCCAGCATAGTGGCTACATGTGCTTGCACACACACACATACATTCACACTCTCCTATATCCAAACCAACAGGGCTTGCATTGGTAATATGGAAAACGCAACTGGTTCAGACTGGAGCCAGCCAAGATAAAACCCTTGACTTGGTCTTGGGTTGCCTTGGTGACTGAGAGGGATTGTGAGGCAGTTGCTATGGTGCATTCATTTGTTTCTCCAGAGACTGACCAAGCTACCAGCCTGCAACTCACAGACAGACAAGCAGAATACAGACAGACAGGCTGGCAGGCAGGCAGGCAGACAGACAGGCAGATCTAAACTGAGATGCAGCCCAGTTTCCTAGGGTTATTTGACAGTATATCATCCGTATGGATGAGAGAGAAGTCTGGAGAGCTCTACAGCCTATAGAGGAGCTCCACAGAACATCACTCCAAAGGTTCAAACATGCAGCAGTGCACACCAAGGGGCCAGGACGTGTTTGTGTTGTTTACTCCTCAGGGTTGCAGTGGACAATAGAGACCTAACTAAACAAGGCCACCTTCTAGATCCGCAGGTTCACACACTTACACACAGGACTATCATCAACACTATGAAGCCATGTCATTTTAGCCCTGCCCCCAGAAAGATCCTGGAGTGATGCGTGTGGGTTCTAAACAGTCTCTGCTCCAGCTCCACATTGCTCTTCTATTGGCCTGACCACCCACAGCCAGCATGGTGCCCAGCACTGGGCTGCCAGGGCAGGGAGGCACCAGGCTGGCACATTAGTCACATGCCAGTTATCCGTGGGTTGAGGGGAATGAAGATGCATGAGTCTGGCAAACATTTCGGCCCAGCAGACTGAGGGGGATAAACTGGCATGAGTCTGGCAACCGCTCTGGCGGATACATGGGTTTCTAGATTATCAGAAGCTTATATCTTCTCATCCCTCTATCTGTCCTTCCATTCCTCTTTCTAGTCATCTCTCCATCTTTCTACCCTGTAATGGTGGTATTTTTCTCTCTCTAAGCACTCTCACTCTGCAGTCTCTGGTCTTTATGTGGTCTCTACGAAGACGGGGATATGAGGGAGGAGGGGATGAGGGAGGAGGGGATGAGATTGAAGGATGACTCACCACCAGCGAAAGAGGTCTCTTCCAGGACACCACGCCTATCAGCCCCGATAACAACACCTGGAGAGGGACAACACAGAGGTTAGGGAGCACACACACACCCAGGTTATGGAGCACACACACACACACCCAGGTTAGAGAGCACACACACACCCAGGTTAGAGAGCACACACACACACACCCAGGTTAGGGAGCACACACACACCCAGGTTATGGAGCACACACACACACACCCAGGTTAGAGAGCACACACACACACACCCAGGTTAGAGAGCACACACACACACACACCCAGGTTAGAGAGCACACACACACACACCCAGGTTAGAGAGCACACACACACCCAGGTTAGAGAGCACACACACACACACCCAGATTAGTGAGCACACACACACCCAGGTTAGAGAGCACACACACACACACCCAGGTTAGAGAGCACACACACACACACACACCCAGGTTAGAGAGCACACACACACACACCCAGGTTAGAGAGCACACACACACCCAGGTTAGAGAGCACACACACACACACCCAGGTTAGAGAGCACACACACACACACACACCCAGGTTAGAGAGCACACACACACACACCCAGGTTAGAGAGCACACACACACCCAGGTTAGAGAGCACACACACACCCAGGTTAGAGAGCACACACACACCCAGGTTAGAGAGCACACACAGGTTTAGAGACACTGCTTTGTATTACATGTTTAGGTTTTATCTGACATCAAGGGACAATAAAAATAAAAAAAACTTTTACTTTTCTCTGTCTGCCCACCTCTTTCTCTCTTTCTCTCTCTGTTTATGTCTCTTCTATATGTGTTTCTTTTCCGGATTGAAAATTATGTAATATTACATGTTTCACATGATGTAATATAATATTTTTGATGTAATATTATATTTGTACTCCTTTCTGTCTCTCTGTCTGTCTGGTTAGACCTTGTTGTGAAATAGCACTTCTATATTACCCTGCAGCCCCGTTATCCTCTGCCTCTCCCTTCCTTCCTCCCTCTCTCCTCCTCTTTCTCCTTCACCCTCCATTAAACATCAACACTTCCTCTCCCTCCTCCCCTGGTACTCTCTCTCCTCCAACAACACTCCATCCGTCCCCTGTGTTAAAAGCCCCCTTCCCTGCTGCCTTGGTAAGAGTCTCAGGATTGAGATTGAGACCACTCTTACCCACACACAATCATCCATGCTAGATCCCACACTAAGGTAATTAATTAATGGTAGTCGCTAAAATGCTAAACCAATCAGAAAGAAGAGACGGTTGACATCATCTGGAGGCATGTTCGGTTAAGTGGGAGAGAGAGAGAGGGACAGACTCAGAAAGAGAAACTGAAACTATAAAAGAGAACAGCCCTGTTAACGATGACAGGTAGTAAATCTAGTAAAAGTGTTTCAGCGCCAGACAGATCACCTCGTCTCCCTTAGCCCTCTCTCTCTCTCTCTCTCTCTCTCTCTCTCTCTCTCTCTCTCTCTCTCTCTCTCTCTCTCTCTCACACACACACACACACACACACACACACACACACACACACACACGCACACACACACACCTACACACACACACAATCACACATATACACACACACACACACTTCCACATACACATACGCTTACACACAGTACACACTCACATCCCTGGTGCACAGAAAGAGAGCGAGACACTGAGGTAGAGAGACTGTGTGTGTGTGTGTGTGTGTGCAGCACACAGAGAGGTGTTATGGTGAGAGGCCTGTGCTAGCTTGGTGTCAGTCTCTGGAGGATACTCTCCTCCACTGCTCTCTAAATAGGATTAACACTCCTCACTTAGGGAACAGCCTCGCTTCTGTGCTCGTGTGCATGTCAAGGAACAGACCCCTTACCCTCTGACTCACCTGCTCATCAATAAACAAACCAATGAACAAATCAAACAATAAGTCAATTAATCAGTGAGTGAATCATTGAACTGTGCAGGAGAGCAGCAGCCCTGCCAGAGAAGTTTTTGTCAGCTGCAGATCCTAGTGCATGTTCTCTCTCTCTGCTGGGGTACCTTCTATGCATTCCTATATACCTTCTGTGTGTGTATGGTGACAGCAGGACCTCTAGGAATCTGTAGGCATCAGGACTAATCATGGTGATCAGGCACCCTGCAGTGAATGGCCGTCAGGAGTGACTACACACACGCACAAACACACACATGACCTCTTTCTCACACACACCCACACACACACACACACACTTGTTCTATGGATAGAAGCCTAGCACACGTTACCAAGGCAATGCCCCACTGGTCACATCATCCATAATGATTTCCCATCAACCCTGCACTGCAAGAGGTCACTCACATTTGACCACACACACCACCCAGCACCCGGTGTCCATGTAACACACACACACACACATTGGCAGACACTAATGCATCATTTCTCACACCCTCTGTTGTGTCAGACACCACTTGGGGGAGCTTCTCCGCAGGATATGTTTGCATGCTAGTATGTGTTTGTATGTGTGTGTGGTTGACTTTGTATAAATGTGTGTATGTGTGTGTGTGTGTACTGCTGTATTGAATGTGTCAGGAGACTCAGCACTCCTCACTAATGAAATGGAGCTGGGGAGTGATTAAATGGTTGTCAGAGACTCTCTTAAAAAAAGGGGCAAAACTTGACTTCTACTCTCTTCCTCTCTCTCTCCATCTCTCTACTTCCCCCTGTGTGTTAAACACCGCAGGCAAGGGTATCCTACTCCTGTCCCCTAGCCGAGATCAAGAACCCTGCATAAACTGTCACCAGGTGTTAACATTCCTTGGAAACCAGGGAGGAACCCTTAGGAACTCTGGTTGTTCTGGGCAGTAAAACAGGAAGTGATGTCTGGTTAGACTGAGAAGAGCTTTGCAGGGGAGGACCCATACTGTCCATGTGCAGCTGAGATCTTCCCCCTACCATCCCTGACCACGGTTCATACAGGAGGTCGATTTATATGAGTGTGTGTGTGCTGATGTGTGTTTAAGCCGGGTTGTCTGGCATGCATCAGTCTTCTCTCATCTCTACTCATCTCCTTTCTTTCCCACCCTTCATCCCCTTCATCTCATCTCTGACGCTCCATTTTTTCTCTCTCTCTCTGCCTCCACTTCCCACTGTCTCTCTCTCTAAGACCCCCCTCTATCTCTATCGCCCCTCCCCCCTCTCACTGCCTTCCCTCCACACTCCTTGTCTACCTCCCCCCTCTCTTCTGCCATCCTATATCCTCCACTTTGGAACTCAAAAGAACCAGCCAACCAGCCCTAGTTACCATGGAAACAGGGGGAACAACAGCAGCTCGGCTGGTGTCGTGTGTGTGTGCGCGTGTGTGTGTGGTGGTGGTGGTGGTGGTGGGGGTGCACATTCTAGTTTCTTACATTCCTACCTTCATCTCTCTCTCTTTCTATACCTCTATTTGCATTTCAACCTGTTCTCTCCATTCCCAACAGTCAGTGTGGTGTGTCCAGACCAGAGCAGCAGAGAGCAGATTACATTACAGACACAAGCATCACAGACACAGCTTAACCAATTACCCTGCTCTCTGACTGTCTCTCTCTGTCTCATCTTTTCATCTCTCTCGCCCTCCATGTCCCTCCTGCTCTCTCCTTTTCCTTAAATCTCTCTGTTTTAGATCACTATCAGATCTGCTGTGGGTCCTGGCAACAGGGCAGCGATCTGTCACATCCACACATACAGGACTCTGATGTTCCGCACATCTAAGGAACCTTGACAGATGGAACCCTTCTAACCCTTCTACGTTCTATCACAGTTGCTCCTCTGAGAGCCAGGAGGAACCACAGAAGCTTCTAGAGAAGCGTTGGCTCTCCTCCTAAACCAACAAAACTCCAGTTCATTGCCTTCATCATCCATGTGTGCGTGTGTGAGTGTGGCTTGGCTGGATCATTGTCTGTATTACGCATCGCCCTGCCAGGGGGACGGCTCCAACATGGGACAGGACAAGAAGAAACAGGCCCCTACGCCCTCTTCTTCCCTCCTTTTCTCCCCTCCCCTCCTCCCCTCTTCTCCCATCCTCCCCCTCCTCCCCTCTCCTCCTCTGTGCTCCCTCTCCTCCTCTGTGCTCCCTCTCCTCTGGCCTCCATTCTCTCCCCCCCTCCTCTTCTCACCGCTCCTCCCTTCATCTCACCATGATAACTGTAACCAGGCAGCCGGCTGCTCCTGCTGTGATATGATAAGGGTTTTATGAGCTGGAACAAATCCTGACTGATAACTTTAGAGTCAGCAGAGCACAGCATGTTTACAGAAAGTCAACAATACGTCTGGCATTGTGGGTCTGAGTTTGTGTGTGTGTGTGTGTGAGAGAGACTAGATGTCCGTGAGTGTGCATGAGAGAAACACATCAAGGAACAGATATAAAGAAGGAAGCATTGGAGATTCACATCCAGGAACAACGCCTACGATGCAAGGTTAGACTTAGGGATGAAAACCCATGTATTCCTGCTCCGCCCCCCTTTCCTGTCATGTGATGAAATACACTCAGTACCATTTGGCTGAAGCTTTTATCCAGAGCAGTGAGTGAAGGAGTGGTACATTACTAGAGAGTGAGTAGTAGCGGAAAGGTGAGTAACGATAGCAACGCTAATCTCATGTCATACGTTGTGTAGGACAAATGAATGGGATAGGGCCTCACACACACACTCAATCACAAACACGCACACTCCCAACGCTAACAGTTTATTCACAAGTACAGATGCTTTTCTGAAAGCAGAGCTGTGTGTGTGAATGCGTGTCTGTGTGTGCACATTTGTGTGAGTAACTAGTTAAAAGAGTATAGGTATGTTCTCTGTGACTAAAGTTTAGGTTTGACAGAAAATGCTTTTATAACACAAAACATAAAACAAAAGAAAGTCCTCACACATGCGTGTGCATGTTGTAGGTCTGAACATCTGTGTGTGGTCGTGTCTGCGTGTTTAAATGTCATCCATGCACAGTTGGGCTTGCTAGCAGTGATGAGCTTTTCCCACATGCACTATAAATAGTATTTTTCTCCATCAAGTTCCCCAGCGGTGGCTCCTCTTTAACCAGTACAGACAAGGGGGAACAGAGAGAGGACATCTGATATATGTTTATTGTTATCTGAATACCTCGTTACCGAAACACCTGATTCAGTGTTTCTGGCCATTCTGCAGCTCCCCCAACCCCCCTCCAATATAGGAACCATTTTCAGGGGAAATAACACACATTTGACTATTATACACACAAAATAGATAAAAGTGCAACAGCAGATGTGTAAAAAAAGTTACATCAAAAAAGGAGACTCAACGCATGCAATGCATTAGTTAGTCGCTTTAGTTTTATTCATGAAAAAGAATACATTAAAATATTAAATCCCCCCCCTTAAAATATGGATTTTTGAGGGGGAGAGGGGGGGGGGGGGGGGCAATCACCCAAGGCAGGCTGTAGGTTGCCTAAACCTAGAAATGCCCCCGACCCGGCAAACTGAACACAATGGTACCTGACACTTGGAGCCTCGAGCTGTGATCTCATCTCAGCAGATACTGTACTTATGGTGCGCACATTTAATAAACACACACACACACACAATCTAAGTGCCCAGCCACAGACCATTACTAAGCCTCTCAATTTAGAAAAGTGGCTCAACAAATCAATGTGGATTCGTTTTGGAGAAGCAGCAGTGGTGGTGTGTGCATGTGGCTTTCTCCCCAGTGCCCAGCTGTATGGGCCTGCAGGGATCCTACTGTAATTCTGTGTATCGATCCAGGATACAGCCCAGATCATCTGTCCTGGTCAACCTGTGTGCAGTTGGGAAGGTGAATGGAGGAAGCCTGGCGACAGCTTTAGGAAATAGTATTATTTGTATTGTTGTTGTTGGAGACAGGATCCTGTTAGGCTGGGCGACAGTCTGCCTCCTCCTCTTAGATGGTAAATACTTGAGTGGTTTCTCACACCTCACTGTGTCACCCAAGTGGTATTGGTAGTCTTATATGTTGATAAGTAAGGGTCAAGCTGTGATCTGATTGGTTGTTTCTCACAGATGATAGTTGGGTTGTAAAAACGAATGTGGACCATTATTGTCTCTACTTCTCATTGGCTATTATTCCTCTGGCCTTGCTCATCTGGCCCTTGGCCAATAGGTTTGACTTCCTTTTCATTCTCTCTCTGATTTACAATAAAATACAATTACATGTTAGAGTAGGGAAGATTTTAAATGAACAGTGTTACGTGCACGCCTAGTGGCAGGGTGAGAGGGAGGTTTATTGTCCTTTCTGAAAGTAACTTTTAAATATAACAGTTTAGTGGTGCGGCGCCCTTGCACGAGTCAGTGATTGGAAAGGGGAGTGGAACAG